>NC_082595.1:75818134-78318134 GCF_030936135.1 Gavia stellata
ATGTACAGAAACAATCTGAACCACTGTCTTTCATCGTCACAATTGCATTAGAACTATAACGAAAAACCTAACAAAATATATGGCAAGTTACACGCACCTCCTAATACAAAGTCAATATGAAGGTGCAGCATGTGACTGAAAGCCAATAGGTAGAACAACAGGAGACAGATGCAAGATAGCCTGCAATTGTCATTCACTACCTGGGCACCCTTTCTATTTTCCAAATAGAAAGATTAAAATGAAACTGATGTTTCTTAAAGCTGTAGATGAAGAGAAAGACTGAGAAGATTAATCTAAGAACTTGAATGCAGAACAAACAGAAGAAAAACATGAGTTCTGGAAAATGAGAAGTGCAGAAATGTAGATGAAGAAAAGAACAGCAAGAAAAAAAGAAAAGGCCATGGCAAGAGAGAGGCCAAGTTGCAGAAAGAAAAGACCTGGATTCTGGAAAGTATGGGGAAAGGAACTGAGAAAAGTGTTGGCAGTATCAATTGTGGCATACCACTTTGTTTTTCACTATGGTTCATATTAGAGTTCTAGTGCGACCAGGACAGCAGCGAGACTTTGTTCAGGCCACAGCAGTTCACTATTAGCCTGATCTATGCAATTTGCTCTTTATCCCTATTCAGTGGCTTCAAAGAGTCTCTTCCACCTGCTTCTGCTTCATTCTAAGGCTTAAGCCCCCGGACAGTCTTCCAAACCACAAATGTAATTGTTTACGGTTCTCTTTCAGGAGAAAAAAAAAACCCACCCACAATGCTCAAAGAATCCCTTCAAGGACGTAATGCATCCTCAGGCTACTATGTTGAACTGATCTGACCAAGCACCTCACCAACCTTTCAACAGAAAAAGGAGATTGAAAGTCAAGTTGTAAGACCAGTGTGAACAGCACATGAATGAAATCTAATAAAACATCCTCTATCTGTAAGCTAATCATGCCAGCCAGAACAACTGATAACACAACTAATCAAGTGTAAAGTTTCAGAACAGGGCAAAGGGGTTTGGTTTTTTGACCAAAAACAAGAACAGGGAAATTCGGTTCTACTCCATACCAAGAAGTTGGCATCGCAAGAAAGTAAGTCTTGTTGATCAAGGAAGACATTCTATGCTTGAAAACACTTTCATCTTGAGTCACAAGTCATCTAAATCTCTCAGCAGGGAAAAACATTCCTAAGTTGATTCCCATTCCCTGCATCTATTTATCTAACCACAGATGGTCTGTGCTCCTGAGGTTCTCACAAACAACCCAGGCATTTTGGATATTACCCTTATGATGTACACAAATAGCAAGCAAAAGTTAAAAGGAGATTTCTCAACCTAAGACTAATATGCTACCTTCCAAAAAGAGACATAGATGTTTAAAAAGATTGTTCTAGATCTTCAGACTTTCATAGCTCCAGAGTTTGGCTAAAATAATTAACTCAGCCCTAATTCAGTAGTTCTCTAGTTGCCACATGTTCACAAAACATTTTAGACACAGAAGAAGGGAACATCAATAAGTTTCTAGCTGCAAATTAACACCTGTGAAGATGTCTTTCAAGTGTGCATGGGGGGAGAACCACTTTGTTGACATTATTCATATCAGCAACCGACTTTTTCAAGTAATACTGAAAGAATCACATCAAGGAAGACCAGAGTATGTATGCTAAATCTGAAAGCTAGTGCATTTTATAATCTGAATAACCATTATGAAAAGGTACACTATACTTCTGAAAAAAAAAATTTTCACTGAAACTCCGTAAGAAGTGGGAGCTTCAGCATCCATGCATCCAGCATCTATTTCCTGAACTCAACTCCAATTCTGATAGCACAAATTCATACAGCTTATCACAAGACAGATGAATCCGTTTCACTGCAGCTGTTGAACCCACTTATGCCTAAAATCCACTGAACTTAGCATCTGAATTACTAACATAGATTATATGGGAAAGTATGACAATGCAATGGAAAGATCTGAGCAAAATAGTCACTAAATAATTTAAGAAAAATATGAAGTAGACAAACATGGTCAAGTAGATGTCTAAAAATGAGACCTGTGCCATCTTTGACTCCTTTCAAAAATAAGCATTAGCAGGTGTCTAATGGATGTGATAACTATTTGAATGATACAGATTGTTTACAGAATTTTGTGCCACATATCTTGCAAACCTATGTTTTAAAAATTACTGTATCCCTTGTTTATGTTCTGAATACGTTTTTTCTGTATTACTTCCCATTTAAATTTATTTTTCTAATGCAACAACCAATTCCTCTTCTCATTCTTTCAATGTTATATTTTGTCCTATTGTGCCTTCTATTTTTTGTGCCCTCTTCATCAAAACTATCTAAGCAATCCTTGTCTTATTTCTTCAATCTCCATTTTTTTCTATCAGTTAACCACCCTCTGTATCAGACCTACTTCAACTTATGGAGGAATGAATAGTCATTTTCAAGTTATATATTGACTTTCAGCCTGTTAGCCAAGGAAATGAGGGTTCTGCAACCTGATCTTATTTTCCCGTCCATTTGTCAGTCTCCTGGATAGCCATTTTGCAGCCAAATGCAAGTCTTAAAGATATTAAGTTCCTGCAAGCTTGGTTAAAAAAAAAAAAAAATCCGTCTCCGGGTGAGGGAGATTAGTACTCGTACTAACTTAGTAACCCAATAAAAGACAAGCTGCACTTAACACTATCTTTTGCACAGCTCTTTCAGCAACCAATAAACTGCCTTTATTGCTACATTTTGTCTAGCCAGTCATTTAGAAAGGAGCTGAGCATCCTGATGAAGGCAAATGGAAAATATGGAATGGTGGAACAAAAATCCATAGAAAACCAGGCTTCATTACTCATGCAGTAATTATTTTTTATTCTTTATCATCATGTTGTTATCCAAAGTACAAAAATAAATTAATTTCTATGACTTCATAGCATTGCAGGGGAAGAGAAAAGATGGTAAGGCCAAATCCAAAATCCATGGAACCTATATCTGAGAGTTCTCTGGGTTTTTTTCAGGCTTCCATTTCATGAAACATTTCTACTGTGTTGTTGGGATTTTCAAATCATTAACACAGTTATCAATCAGTAATTTGCCTGTAACTTTTAAATTTAAATTTCCATTTAAATACCATGAAACGTGAAACAATAGTTATTTTCTATTTAAGTAACAACTCTCTTGCTTCCACTACAATAGCTGTAGTTTGATCTTTTTGATGCGTCTCACTCGATCCAGTAATTTGGATTTAACTTCTTTTTCCCCAGAAGAGTGACTACAGTTGCAATGCTTGGGATGAAGGTAAAACATTACCTCTCAGTATCAACTGATTAAGATTACATCATACAGCTTCAGACTTCGTCACATACAACTGGTCCAGAAAACAGGAGAAGTAAAAACTGCAAATTTATATAGACTGAGTCATCATGTAAACAGAGGTTGAGATTCAGCAATCTCTCCTTTATAGATAAACTTGAGTTTTATAATCTATTACTTTATTTTCTGGCAAATGCCACTATTAAAATCTTCCAGCATCATCTGTCTTGCATATCCAAGCTAAAACTAATAAAAATATTAGATTACACTAAAATAAGAACTTCTCCCAGTGCTCAAAGACATTAAAAGGGCTAATCATGTGCCTCTTAGTTCTATTTGTACTCAACCAAATTAAGTCTCCATTTCCATTAAGTTTAATGGTCTTTGTGCACAAGTGACGTGCAACTTAGAGCTATCATAAGCCAGTGACATTTGATGGGCTAGCACAGGACAATAAAGCAGTAACATACAAAGTGACCTAGAATCTGTCACAAAATATATGCATTTTTCATGGACATCAATGGAATTCTCTTCAATGACAAACGCCAAATGAAGCCTCATATTTGAGACAGACATTTCTTGACACACAATAGAGCTACATTTAATTGCTGCATTGAACCTTCTAACACAAGTGTTAGCCCAAGAATCACTACTTACAGTGATTTTAAAATGTACACAAAAGAAAGTCTATCTATAGACCAAGAAATATTTTACTTTTAAATAGCCTCTCCTGATGGGCTGAAAAAAATCATGAAAGTAACCTGGGAAAAACAGCCTGCTTCCATGAACTGACAGAAATTTTTCCATTGTACTGATCACCATAGCATCAAAATGAGTCAGCAACATGAACAAATTATCACCATTAAGAGTTTATAAATATTCCATATCTATTTAGTGTATACTCCTCAAAGAACCAGCTCTTTGGTTTCTTGTATTCAACATGACACACAGACATTAGCATTTTTCAGTTAGCTCAACAGCTTAAAAGACATATTGAACCCTTTACATGCTTATCAACTAAAAGACAGCAGTCATCTTTGTATGTGACAGAATAAATAATCAAGCCTGTAAATTATTCACTTCAGAGTTCTGAATATTGCTGAATAATAGTCTTTGTTACCTCCTTTCTGCTTATTACATATTATTACCATATCTGACACACAGTGTTTACTCTAAACACTTTGAAATGTGATAGTCTTAGATTCAGTGTCACACGGAGATTTTTCTCCTAAATCACTAAGGCAGTTTTTACGATCAACAACAGATATGATGCAGACAGAAAACCATGAAGTTGGTGTAAGAACCATACAAGGCACAAATGAGCCCTTCTCTGAAGCTTTGATTTCCTAATGTAACGCTATTGAATAACATTCATTCCAAGTCAGAAATTAATTCTGCATCACTGTAATCATTGAAAAGCCTGTAGAGATCTTCTCATTTACATCCTCTGTATATGCAAGGACCAGAAGACATTAAATATGGATCCCTAGAAATACAAGGAACTTTGTACATCTCTGAGCACAACAATGAAAGAAGTATAACCAAACTTGTCAACTGAGCAAAACTATATTGACCAGAATGTCAATTCATTCTTGGAGAGCAATAATCAGCAGAGCTGTAGATCTGTTATGGATCTTTATAAAGATCTGGCAATGGAAGGGCCAGATGGAAGACCAATTAGCCAGCATTGTAGGTGGTAAACGAAATGTCGTTGTTTTCCAATTCTCTCCATTTTCCTACTCTGAGCAACATTTGCTTACAGAAAACCACTGTACACTGCCTTTCACAGAAGCTTATCAACTTACTGCTCAATAACAAAATCTGTGTTCTCTGATATTCTTTGGAGCTCTGTTTTTGCAGAAAGCTTTTCAGGAGCGGGTTTATCACAGTTTCTAGATTTTTCCGGTAAAATTTTCTAGAGTAGAATGTAATCATTTCAGAGAGAGACTGTTGCTTAGCTTTTGTTGTCACTTAATTTCCTCAAAGGGGAATTGGTAAACAGATATTAAATAGCTAGCATGCAGAATTCAGAAAATTGGAAAAAGGGACTAAGTGGTTGTATTGTAGTGCATTGAAGAAAATCAGACAAAAGATCTAAATCTTTAAAAGCTACTGAAGCCCAAAACTATGAACATATTCACATTAGACAACACAGGAAAAAGGAGAGATTAATATGTATTTTATAAATCGTAAGACCATGGCACAAAGAAATTAAGTAACTTGCCAAATATCCTAAGCAGTACGTGGCAGAAAGGACTTGTAAGGCATTAGACTAATGCAAATCACAATCTCTTCCTCCACACTCATGCATTTCTAATGATGCTTAGTTATAAAAGCATTAAGCCTCTTAAAAGACTTTGAACAACCTAAAATTATATAATTTAAGAGTAGCATTTCTGTATCACCACTAAATATTTTATTTCTTTAGAAGTTTGCCGATGTATACAAGATTCACAATATTTTAAGAACGCATATGGTGAAAGCTTAAAACTTAATCACAACAGCAATTTCCTCAGCTTGCTCAATTGTGTTGGTTCTGACATTAATTTAGGTGATAATTAAATAAAGATTACATTAATAAAGAATACAGGAGGGAAGGGGAATAGGAGTCTTGATTTCTACTTTACAGTGACCTTTATTTTGATCTTTTCCCAATACTGAAAAAAAATTGGTATTTTATTATAGTGTATTACAGGTCAGAAAACTACTTAACACTATGATGCTTTAAGTAAAACAAGTTACAATCTTATTAAATATTTGACAACTATTGAAGTCACAGAAAAAAAAACTATAGCTAAATTTATCTTTTGTAATAAGCAAATTCCACTCTGATACTAAAACATTTCTGAAATAAGAAAGGTTCCATATATTAGCTTTACAATTCCTCCAAGTAATTGCCCCAAGAAAATCTCTACATTTCGCAACATTTCATTAGTGCAAGCAAATGTAATTAGGTAAAACAACCAAGATCTTTAAGGTTAAACTTCAAAACACATCAATCATGATGATACTTTTTAAATCTAGATGCACATATCCAGTAACATATGCATTAACTACTTTATATACATTTTGATTGCCCAGTAGAAGGGACAATTTACACGTGACTAGGTAGACAGATTACTTTATAGTTTTATTTTCCTGTGAAAGAAAATCTATCAAAACTAAATTAACACAAACTGCTGACAGTATTTTTAAGATCTAAAAATCACATTTTCCTCTAGTCAATCCATTATTTAAAACATCAGTAAGCTCTAAGCCAAAAAAAATGATAGCATAAAGAGATTTCTCTAATGTCAACAAAACACTGTAGCTGGTAATTAGAAATTAATTGTTTCCACAGGCTTTTTAAAGTGCAACATTTGTTGCCATCATATTGCAAATAGTTTAACACTAACAAATGGAAAACTAAAAGTCACATTGCTGTGCTTAATAATCCAAATTTATTTTTTTCTCCTCAACTCCAACTCCATTTTCCCTGTAGGGACAAACAGACAGAAAATAATCCCACCTTCTAAATTTATTAAAGAAAGTGAAATTTCTAAGAGAAATCTTTTAAAACTTTGAAAAAATTAATAATTCAACTTTTGGTTTTAGTGCCAAAATAATGAACTGGTTTACTAGCAAATGATGAATAGATGCCACTTACTCTTTAAATTCAAAATAGATTCCTCTTTTGCAGTAAAACCATTTAAGTCCTTTTTCCTTATGAAATTTGTAATCTTCCAAACACAGCACTATTGTGAACTTCAAAGTCTAGGTAACATGTCAGTAAATGCACCACAAATGCCAGAGATGATAATATAGTATAGATTAGTACTTAGCGGTAATGTTTGACCACATGTCGAAAGAGTGGGTTTACAGTTTTGTCATTTGCAGACCAAGTAACTTAATAAAACTGGCAATGTGGGGTTTTTTAGCTGGATGGAGAAATCTTTATGTACAGTTACAGCACGAGCATTGTACTGTAACCAAGTGGTTATAAATTACCACTTACCGCTTTTCTCATCTGGAAAGTTTGATTATCATTCTCTGTAAACAATTGCAAGTCTTAAGCTACAAGACATAAACCAAAGTACAGTTCCAACTTACAGCACACTGCACTGCAGAGCTAAGTAATGTGACTATAGTTTAAACAGATTATTGCTCAGACAAGTGGATAAATACGTCACATACAGTTTAAAGTGGATAAATACGTCACATACGGTTCAAGTGGAACAAAGAATGAATCGTATGATCTTAAAATGATATCATTGTAAGCATTTATAATGCTGGCAGCCTCTTTGCTTCATGAAATTCAAGCCGAATGAACAATTTCCCTCACATCACCTGATTTTAAAAAGTGATAAAGATTATACTAATGTTTAACATGGTTATTTTAGATTGCTTCAGATTAAGACCTTCCAGTACTTTATTAATTCAGTTTCTGGCTGCTTTTCTTCTTATATGTTATCTTTCATATTCTGTCTTCAAAAAGAAGAGAAAACAGCCTGAACTAATTCCTCCTAAAGACTTCTTTGTTGAAATTAAATTTTATAAATAAAAATCTTACCTTTTTTTAAATCAAATAAATTTGCAAAACAACCACATAACACCAGCACCTCTAGTTCACAAGGTACAATGTTGATTAATGGCAAAAGCATTTGCAGGGTAATCACAGAGGTAGAAAAGTTAGGGGAGGAAGAACGGTGTGAATGAGAGAATACAGGAAACCTATTTTGTACTAACATTTACCAAAAGTCAAGAGCACCTGATTGCCCTCCGTGCTTAGCACTGTACTGAGATTCATTATGCAGTAAGTAAAATCACAGCACTTCCAGAACTATACAGATGGGTAGTTCTTAGTCAAGTCATGGGCAAAAGAGAAGGACATGAATCAAGAATATGACGACATTCTAGCACTGCCAATTGAATCTCATGCTTTTTCTCAGATGCCACTGGTTCATCCTTCTTTTCCTACCACTGTGGCCCAACTTCCTCCATTCTTCTCAAAGTAACGATGACATACGCCATAGCTCAGAATACTTCCCTTCATTTGGCTCCTTCTTGTCCAGCATTTATGGTTTTAACTAGATTGTACTTCAAGTACAAGACCTAGAAATTAATACAACACATCCCTGAAAACAGATACCTGAAAGAAGAGAGCAACAAGAGCAGGAGCAAATGTTGCAACAGTAATTCATCCTGCTCTTTGTGTTTGGAAGAGACAAAGACAACCACTGGAATCAAAGACTATTATTCTTTTTTTCTTTTTTTCTCAGTGCCTAGGAGAAGAATCAAGTTGAACAACAGCATAGCTTTCCTCTTTTTCAGCACAGAAAACAGAATACGCTCAGGTGCCAATAATGAACAGGTACAAAGCTCTCCAGCAATATTAAGGGACTGATATTAAAGGTAAATTAGCTGAGCATCTTCCAAAAGATGAAGCCACATGGGTGCCACAGCCTCACCAATCAGCTGCTCTATCCACTTTCTTCAATTTAAAGCAACTGCAACTTGAAACTTACCCAGAATATTCTAAAACATTACAAAGAAAAATAAGAGGTATCAGTTATTTAAAAAAAAAATATTATTTTCAAGTACTCTTTAATTCCAGAATAAAATACTATCTTACGACTCTCCCACCTTAAGTTACAATTAAATAAATTATACAAAATTTTGTAGTTTCCAACAATGTCACAGAAACTCACGGTCTCTTTCAGGTAAGTTTTCTCTGTAACCTGCTCAGCAAACCGAAACCTAAAAACTAAAATTAAACACTCTAGTTGATCAAAAAATTTGTGAAGGAATATGAAGAGCAGTCCTAAGACACTCCATACTCTCAGTCATTGTAGAGAACTATTAGACCACTGACATTAAGCTGAATGTAAGAGCCATAACAGGTGAGTACAAGTGTTACACAGCAATGACACCTATCAAAGCTACACTGTCACCTATGCAAAGTTGAGGTGGGCTTAATGAAAGTCACTAGGTAAAACATTCAAAGTGAAAAGGGGAGCAAAGTTACTGATGCGCTGCTAAATGTGCTGCTACATACGAAAATGCTAGTGCAATCGTTCTGTTGCTGTAGCTACTGAAAAGTCTATTAAACCATTTCAATAATACAAGGCTACATTTCCTATACAATGTTACACAATTCGCCTGCAGACAGGTGTCTGCATAAAATTAAGTAGTAGTGTAACCTTCAACTACAATTTCATTACATGAGGAAATGTAGCACAAGCCTACAACATACATTATTCTCTGTTTTAGAATAATTTTTTTCCATATCCCTAAATTCCTTCCACAACAGTTTTTCCTCCAGGTGTTGGATGACATCTTTTTCTTTCTTCTCCATCCTTAATTTCACTGTTTACACAGCTTTGCTTCAATACACTCCCAACCTTGCTTCAGCTTCACTTTTTTCAGTGTAGGTACAAATGCCCTAAATAAATGCAGAGGACTATACACATATTATAATTGCAGGTTCCAGCAATGCCAGTCACAGTCATTATACCCCCACCAAAAAATAATATAATCCAATCAGAGGCTTCCCAACCATGAAGCTAATAATTCTCCACCTAGTAAATCAAACTTGTGCAATTGGTATCCATCATCCATGAGCACCCGCCTACATAGTTAAGCAAACCAATTCAGTCTTGCTGTTCTATCACAACTTATTATGATTGATACATGGGAAAGATAAAAAACAGCTCAGCCAGGAGATGAGACCATGCTTTGAGATACGGATTAATGTTTTTAGCAACTGTAACCCCCCCAGCAAAATCCCCACAAAGAACAAACAAAACAAAAAAACCCAGCTTTAGGTTGACACCCAACATGGGAAAGACTGAGCAATTAAAGTCTAGCCAATTTATATGGAACTAAAAATTTTTCATAGGTCTTTTAGGTAGTTTTAAGTACATACAGAGCTACTACATTCCCTTTTAATTTATCAGGTCAGTGTTTAGCATGTCATCCTACCAGGTACAGCTCTAAGACCTTTGGCAAATATCTTACTGAGTAAGTATCTTAATGAAAAACAAAAGATGTTATTATTAAAAAAAAATTCAAACAACATTAACAGTTGGAAATCTCTGCACTCTACATAGTCTATGCTGTCTGTGTTTGTATTACAAGCCTTTTAGATTGCCTTCACAGAAAGCATACTGTGAAAAGAAAAATACTTACAGTAAGTTAAATACAATGCATTATGCTATTAACAAATGCATATGCTATTACACAATAATTCAGTAAAAAGCAGATTAAATCTTAGCATCACAAATTTCAACATTATCTTAAAAATTACAAAATTATTGCAGAAATACTTAAAACTACATTCTCTCAGGGTGAAGGTTAATAATGCACAAATAATAAGAATCTATAGCATCTGAATCCTAAAAAGAGTTTAAAAAAGTAGCTGGCTCAACTAAGTGATAATAGCAGGATAAATAGCTACAGACATTTAAAGAAAGGCAATACTATAGAGAAGTAATAATTATCTCTATGGAAGAATGATTCATCTATGATTACCATCGTGGAACTTCATCCCAACTTCCATTAGAATTCAATCAGCACCAGTTGCAATGGAAAAAAAAAGACACATATTGGAGCTATAAAATAGCTTCTAACTATAGACTATGCACCACTACTCATTTATTTACATAAGTGCCTTTAAATTTGAAGCTTGTAATACAGAATGTGGGCAAAAGGGAAAAGGTTTATGAGGAATTCACGGACCATATCATCAGCACTATACTCAGTGTTAACAGAAACTACACACAAATGCTTTTTCGCTACTTTATCAAGGTTTTCAATAATCGGACTCTTCAAGTACCACTTATCAATACAGACATGAAAACCAGACACAGGAATTTAAAGATTGAGAACTATTTTCATATTGGGAAGGAGAAAAGAGAAAACTGAACTATATATGCACAAATGCCTCATTGCTGAGGTACTTCCCTGAAACAACAAAATGCATAGGAGCAAACATCAAACCTTCCATTCAAAGTTTTCTTGAAATATAGAAGAGCAAAAGATGTGAATAACTGGTTTCTAAAATGGTCATATATATTCTCATAACTTTAAAATGACTGCCTGAAAGCATGGTTCCAGTGTTCTGCTTCTGGAAGCCAAGCAACAGCCCACAGCATGCTCTAGCAACCTGAAACTACAAGACCAAAAGACACAAGTTTCTCATGGAAACAGTGACAAAGTTAACCGTCATCACGCAAGCAGTACAACTTCAATCACATTTTATAGGTTCGAGATCCATTCACTTAAAAATCCAAGGAGCAATACATAACATGGCACAAGATCAAGAACAGATAGCCAAGAAACATAAATCGGATCCCGGGATACCTGCGCTACAATTGTACAGTTCGATGCCTGGTGAGTGCAGTTAATGAATAAAAAAACCACATCAGGCTCGCTGATCTTGATTTTCCTTTATTCACAGTCCAATTAGATGAAGTAAACTTAAAGGAATGGGAACAACAAGCTAGTAGACCAAGAGGTCTGCTACAACATGCTGCCTATTAAGTATAGGACACCAAGGATCTACTACTGACAATTATTCAATCACTTTGATGACAACGGCTGACAAAAATACCACCTGTGCATTATGGAGAAAGCTCTAATACACCCTGTAGAAATGGCTCCCATCAAATAGCCTTGACAGAAAACAGGCACACAGTTTGCCCTAATCTGCTCCCCAGTGCCGTATTATCCACCCTGGCTGCTTTCTCTTTTGCTCAAATTTGCTCTTTCCAATGAGCAGGCAGATGTTTTTTCAGCCTGCTGAGCATTTATGCTGACCTCCATAGGGAGGTCTGCAGAACCTTTCCTATAGAAGAGCAAAGCAACACCAGGTGCCTAGAAGAACATACAACCCTTCACTTGTCAGTAGTACAGTGTCCTAAAGAAGCAACTTCAGAATTACTATCATTGATAAAGTCAACCCATAAACTATGTTTCTGCAAAGACATCACTGTTTTTTTGCAGAACTCAGTTATCCAGGCGCACAGTAACCCACAAGCCCTTAATACTGCAGTTCAGTTCACAGTGCTTTTATTACTAAGTCATGAAGGAATAATTCTTAGCATTTCTTTGCACTACAGTAGCAACAGTTCAGAGAAAGTTAGGATGATTAATTAGGTAACAAATGCAAATCTTCATCATTATGTGTGGCAAATACTTGCCTTCTAAATAATACCAAAGCACGAAAATGTGCATTTGCAAATTTTCACTTGCAAAAGTGAAAGTGGCAGATTGATACTAATCAATTTGAAGTTCAAATAACATGCCCGGCTCAATTCAGGGTGAATAAAATACTGTAATTTGCACAATCCCTTAAGAGTACTTAAACCTGAGCTACATCTCCCACTTCCAGTAACACATGCATTTCAATATAAAAAACACTACAGCCACAGAATTTTACCCTGAATGTGACCAGTGAAGCACTGGGAAGTGTGCCATTGGCTTTTTAATTGATACCACACCACCCAACAGTTCATAGACAGAAAAATCCACACAGCCTAATCTCTCCAAAGCTTCCAAGCAAATCTGTTAAGAATAATGAAGGGAAAAAAGTTTTGCCTGAAAACTTAATTTCTGAAAGAGAGAAAAAATATCTTTAAACAGATTTGTAGGTTATAAAGTAACAAATTTTATAGATATTTTATACACATCTCATGTTTCAGTTTCTTGAGCAGCACCCTTCATGATAGCTTAGACTTCCAACAATAACACAGCTGACCAAGTAGTAGGGAAGTGTTACCTGCCTGGATAGGAACTGGCATCTTTGCTGTGGCTGCACTAAATGCAGCCATCTGCATGCACATGCAACAGCTGGGGAGTCAGCAGAACATGGTCAAGGCAGAGGTTTCATTATCAGCAGTGTATGTCGAGAAGCACATTAATTTCATGTGTTCTTGTTTACAGTTGAAGGTATAAAGGGGAGAAATCACTCCTGATCCCAGCTACATGAATAAAACATACAGACATAGGATGCTGATGTTAGAATGAGCACAGGGAATGCATTCTCTCCCTCAAAAAAAGTAATCCACTCTGTGGATGGCTAAATCCTCTCTTTGAATCATAACCACTGTATCACTCATACTCCAGCCCTAGGGAATAAAGCAAGCGCTTTAGTCAGATATCAGTGAAGATTGTCAAAGTAAACAAGAGTCCCACCAAATTTTTCACCAGCCCATGAAATGACATAGTGCTTTGAGAATGTATGTATAGACAAGAGACTCAGTGATCTAAAGACAGCCTTCACTGTTACATTTCCTAAGGAAGCAGTAAAGGCAGCACATAATCTTTAAGTGGCTTGTGCCACTTTTCTAACACATAACACCACAACTTTTTATGCTGCTCTATTCAGCTACATATTGGGAGTTAATGTTGGGTTCTCTTTCAGTCCTCTAGAGGCAAAGCACGAAGATTTGCATCGTGTCTCATTCAGAAGCACTATACCAGAGCTCTATGCACATACAACCTATACAATCTATTCCATTTTTCTTGGAAAAGGCTTTAGAAAGATCAGCATGTGTTTTAATGTCTATAAAATTCTTTCTATGCTCAATAAAGTAAATGGCTGATGGACTTGCCTTGCAAAAGGCTTGCTTCTACTCTGCAAGGGAAATCTCCAACTTCCATCACGAAAAAGGAAACTATAAATAAAACCATTTTTCTTCCTTTTAGGAACAGACCTATAAATAAGGACAGCTGTATGACAATACTGAGATCTTGCATTTCTTCCATATGGCTGAAGTAAGTGGCTATGGTGACTGAGCAAAAATGTCCTAAAAAAGAGTTTAAAAAACTTGCTCAAGTCAACAACCTAAAATAACTACATGTAACCACCCAGGTATCTCACAGTACACCACATCACACTGCAATGTTACATAGAGAGAGCAAAAAGCAACCTGACATGGGCACAACAGCAGATCACAAAGACAGGAGGTTAGGGCACTCGTTGCATCAAGTCTCCAGTGGATCCAGGCTTCTCAACTAAGGGGTGATGAAAGGCTTACTTAAGAACCTCAGCACACAGTTCATACATACAGCCCTTTGGGATTCACTGCCTAAGCAACCACAACAAATCATATCCTTCAGAGACGGAAGTGTGCTTTGAGCGCGCTGATAATCTGCTAACATTGAACTGACAGCAAAGTACCATGGCCCTGGGGACAAAAGCTTATGAGCTACTCAGCTCTTCAATTAGAGATGGTGGTAAGGGCACATGTTCAAGAGAAGCAAGACCTGGATTCAATGCCTTGTCAGCACATGGGTTCTCCAATCCAATCTTCCATCTCCCCTGGTGTGACCTTGTTATCAAATTATAGGATAAACTGGGAGATCAGCCTGCTCATATTTTATTGCTGTTATTACCCTAAATCACACAGAATAAGCGCCAGACAAGAGTAAGAAAGAAAACAAAAGGGAATGTGATCATTCCTGGAAGGAGGGCACTCTCCAAAAGGAAAAGGTCCATCTTTGTCTTCAGAATGTTGTGTCTTATTAAAAGGCTTTGCAGCACAAAAGGCATCAAGATCTGGCAGATTCAACTAGTGACACTTTCAGTGTGATCTGAATCTTTCAAGAAGAACAGTCCAAGTTCAAGTGACCATGACATACAAGCACGCTAGCTCAAGCCTAAACATATAACCAGAAAACAAATGATACATTAAAAAGAGTCCTTGCCATCATAAAAAGAAAACAAAAAGTCAAGGTTTTTAAAAAAGTTTCTCTGGTACAAGCACTTCATAAAATTCAGAAAAATTGTCACTTCAGAAGTTTGTTTTCTAAGCACATGAAAACTCGGATACAAAGCTCAGAAGAGACATCACCTCAAGCTTTCACAGCATTGAGCCTATCAAACAACATATGCACAGAGGTCACAATTTCAGCAGTTTGAAATATGTTCAAAATGACAAATTCTGACTGAATATAGACAACTAAGGAATATACTACATTTTATGTAGTTTAACTTTTTTACCTGTCTGGATTTCTGTGAAAAGCAACAAAGTATAAAATACAGGCCTAAACTAACTTAAGTGACTTACAATATTTCTTGTGTGTCTTTTTAAGCTGTCAGCCTGCAAAATCAATGATTTCTCTTGATCCAGAGCAGGAATGCTATTTTTTAAAGAATGCTAAAGAATCTTGAAACAGGCTAGATCAATTTTCAGGGGCAAGGGACTGTTTGTATCTATTGCCTTTAAGTAAGGAAGGACACCTTTCTTTCACAAACAGCTTTCCCAAGTTACATAGTAATGAAGCCTTATGTAAAAAAAATATATATATATTTATATCAATATATACACACACACAGATTCTTTGCTTTTATTCTAGCAAAGATATGTCAGAGATTTTTTTTAAACAGGCCAACTACTTATGTCCTTTCTGTCAGCAGTAAGTGTCATCTCTCAACTATACAATGAGGGTGCAATTTCTCTCCCCTGACTTTACACTACACTCATCAATCAGGGCTCCCTTAACTTTTAAAAAAAACCCAAAAAACAAAAAACAAACAACCAAAAACCTTTTAAACCAAGACATTTCCAGAGGCCAATTTATCTTATCTCAAAATAGACCGCTGAAACAGCTGGCATGAATGACTCTCAGGAGATATCCTTTCTCTAGAATAGCTCTATGAGCTACTGTAACTAGCTCAAACTTCAATACTCGTTCTTAGACATCTGAAGATTGACAATAGAAAAATCTAGCCCATTTGCACTTTTCCCCATCCCAGGAATTGTACCGAAGAGAAGGTTTCAATTACTGCTGGGATCCATTCAAAGCCCATGGCAGTCTGCTCCAGGTAGGTGCACCCTCATCTCCTTCTCACGCAGATGACAAACGCTAACCTATTTCAAGACTGAACATAATCTCAAAATCTTAAAAACGCAAAGGAAATATCAGTAAAATTAGGCAGCAATTTTTATTTATGTTCACTATATTACTTATGTTTATTTACGTTTCACTCAGAGCTATATATTCATAAACATGCTCATAGGAGCAATGCAGTCAAAGCAGCTGCTTAACTTGGCTAAAAAGAGGCCTCTGGTGGCAGTTGTGAAGTATAACTTCTCATAGTTTTCTGAAATATGTATTTTTATGACATAATTTTCTATATAGAAACAGCTACAGAAAGCAGACTAAGCAGTTACATTTGCAGTGAAAATTTTGACATATTACTGCTCATCTCCAAAGCACTAACCATTTCAGCCCAACCTTCTTCATGCCTATATCACAGTTGTCAAATTAGTCTTAAAGTTGCATGTATTTCCAGATAAGCAAAGCACCTCATTTTTAAATAGCTGCATTGAAAACTTCAGTGTTGAAGTTATTTCTAAAGATAGCAACAATTAAGTTAAGGTTATGAGACCTACTCATTCCCTGACACCAACCATGAAGGCTCCTTGATTTTTTTTAAAAATTACATAGACTGACAAGGAAAATTCACAGAAATATTTCTATATAAAAATGCAGCATTTCTTGGGTAAGCATAGGAATAAAATAAACTTGCAGAGTAAAACATGTTAGACTCGCAACTGCATACAACTTCTGTAAAATTCAATTCCTTTATTAAAGCTTCATGACACTGACCCACATGGAACATAGGGAACCCAAACGTTAGGCACAAGATTAGGAACAATCACACAGCCTACAAGAAGCTACATAAGGCTCCCTGCCTTCTAGAAAAGAGCCAGCAGACAGGAGAATCATAAAAACGTGAAGAACTGCAACAGGTATGTTAAAGTTGGTATGAAAGACGTGAACGGAGACGTGCATGTGCGGGGACTGAAAGCAGCAGCGGGCCAAGGACTAAAACAACAGCCTGTACAGATCACAAAGAACACCACTCCCAGCAGTAAAACTAGGGATGTGTTTTTACGTGAAAACCTGAAGTCCTGCTCTCCAATAAGATCACAGCACAGAATCCCATCAGCAGAGGACCACGCATCCCAGCACCAGCAGAATGGCAATAAGGTTGCAGTGTATCACATGCACCATCCTCTTCCTCTGTGTCCAACTGGACAAGGAGATGATAGACGTATTTCAAACACATATGTAATACAAGGAAAAACATAAAAACTTGGCCTGAGATTTATGGAGGCTGACATAAGCAATAGTCTGAGGCAAAGGGCAGCCTGTAGCAGCTGATGATTTGCTTATTGGTTGGACTGGAGTAAAAGCAACCCCATTATCATTTAAGAGCCCACAAAGAGGACTTAGGCAAACCAATGAACAGCCGAGGACTTTCTCTGGCATAGACAACTTTTCTACTGCTCTCTTGGTCCTTGACACTGGCATCTCAGGAAGGGAATAACAAGTCCTGTCACCAGAACTGACCCTGTAAGCCACTGACATCTGCAACAGCTGCACCAAGCAGTTCCTCTTGGGATGAGGCTACAGCAAGCAGCTACAACTATTATTTCCATCCTTCTATTTATATTGGCGATTACCTTAAAAGCTATCCAGGATGAAAATTAAGTTAAAAAGTTTCAGTGTTGCATAGTACCAAATGCAAAGCACTAATTATTTTCAGCTAAGCAAAACAGATCTACAGAAGAAGATAATTTAACATTTCTCCCATCAGACTGGTCAGCCTGCAGCCATACTAACATAAGAGCAATTCTAAAAACATTTACTATTTGGTATTTATTATAATAAATAGCTGAACTGCCTAGCCAACGTGCACTATATTTCTCTTGAAATAACTCTCTTTTAATTCTTAACAGTAAGCTCTAACAGATTTAAAGCAACAGGTCTATCTGTTCCATCTTTTTATTTATGCCACAGTTACCTTAAAAGGTGTTCAGGATGGAATATAAGCTGAAAATCTTCATGGAATATCTATTTTTAAAGTACAAATTTGCAAAACATTGTACAACTGAAGCTCTGCACTTCCTAGGCACAGCTGCATTTTTTCCTGATGGTGTTTCGGTGCAGGTCCAATCTGACGAAACAGACTTAACTGCTCTTTCAAAGAGATGCTTTATTTTCATAGAACGACAGCTCAAATCTTTAAAGAAGGAAAAAAAATTAGCTAAAAGAAATGGAATAATTTTACTTGTCCAGAAGGGACTGTAAAGGATATATTACTGCCAAAGTTTTTCTTTGTATTGATGACAACAACTCAACACATTTCATTTTTTACAGATAGAAAGTACATCCAAGTAACATGAAATTCTCTGCAAACAAATGCTGAAAACACTTCAGCTGGGAAGATCAAATTTATATGAAGCAACACATAGCTATGTGTGTAAGTTCACAACTTGTTACACATTCACAACCAGACAATAGGACACTGCCAATAGGGGATGCCCAACATGGATCTTTCCTCGCATAATCTGCTCCATCTAGTACCACTGGCAGTCCCTCAGACAAACATAACAGTAAAATTCATACTGTGCAGAAATACAAGCTTTGCCATAGGGTAGCAGACCAATGGCTCATCTTTCCCTTTAACACACTTAATCTGTTTATACTTTACCTGACCAAGAGGTGACTTAGCTGTAGATATGCTATCATATTGCCTTAAATAAGAAACTGCAGGCAGAGAAGGTATTTGATGGAATCACACACCTTTTTCAGGCCCATAGCTCTTCTCATCCCTACTGTTATCTTAACTTAGTACACTACAGTTACTAGGCCTGAGTTAACTAAGCTACAGACATCACTCAAGTTTCAAAGTGTTTTGATCAGCAGCATAAAATGAGCTAGCGTACAGAGACTGAATTAGGACCCAACGAGTTGTTAGCCACAGTCCTGTAGAACTGTGGATTTGCCAGCTTAAGGAAACTTGCAGCTCTAGTAGAAGCAGCAAGCATTCTGCTAACCCACACAACTTGTCCAAATCAAGGGATCCATTACCATAAAGTGATGGGTAAACCTTTGGCTATGCTCTAATTGTTAATGCTGTAAATAACGCAAAGACAAAAACAGCTGCAGAACCTTTCTGAGCATTGCAGTCCAAAAGCACGTTCACCAGCATTTGTACTGTTGGATGGCAGTTAGGTAGCAGCTCTTCTCTCACAGTTCTCAAGTAGCTTGACAAAAAAATGGTTTCATGGAACAGACTTCATACTAACTTTCATGAGGTAGCTATGGAAGAGACCTGTCTATGAGAGTGTTCCCAATGCAGCAATACTAACATTTATTTTGCAGAATCTAAGTTTAATCATGTATTAATAATGTTAGAAGTACCTCATCAAATGGGTAAGTGAAAAATGAAGGGAAAAAAAATGTTACAGGCACTGTAAATAATGCACACAAAAAATTGCTAATTCAGGACAACAGGAAAAAGTTAGATAATAATTGGGAGGGGGGAAATCAAGTTTTCCAGAAACAAGGTTTCACTTTAATGACCTCCCATTTGTTTGGTGAGATTTTTTTTTTTTTTAATTTCCCAAATGGCACTTTTTAAAAGTGTACGATGGGATTCTTACTTGTATTTATAAAGACTTTTGGGAAATACTCTCCCTTCCATTTCCTTTAAGGTCTTTCTTCCCAATAGCTCTTAGCTGCTGAAGAGAAACCAGTACAAGGGGGAAAAAAGGTAAGCAGACCAAGGTACATTTAAGTACAATAACCACTTCCCACGGTTTCTCAGTACATGGAAATTCAAATTCCAGTTTCAGCTGCCCAGTGCTTTGAAAGAAATTCTTTGCAAAATCAAAGACTCCCATAGAGCAGACAAGGACTTCACAGTACCCATTAATTTCAAACCTGATAGTCTGAGATTAGTAAATGCTGTCTTTTCTCCCGAGCCCAAGAATTCATATACCTTAAATCAAAACATTTATTTCTAGAAATATAGATAAACAAAACTAAGGCACATTATTGCAGACCTAAAACTAGATAAAGGTCTTGGTGTAAAAAAGCAGGAAAAAAGATATTTCACCTGATCTTTTCAGACCCAAAGACAACAAAGATGATAAAAAGAACCAGAAATCATGGAAAAGCAGTTTTCAAGCACAAGCCTGATTAAATCCTGCCCTCTGCTTCAATGCAAAGAACATGTATTCTAACATTATTTTGAACCCTGAAACATAATTGTCTTTCAATGCTAAATCAAATGTTTGGTCCATGTAATGTGCGTTTACTCTTCATATATGACACAGAACAATATATACAATACAAAGCAAAAATGTAGGCCTTTAAGTTTTTTTTAAAGAACAAAGTCGTCAATATTTGCATTTAAATTTTTGTTATTAATGGGGATTTTGGTTTGTTGTGTTTTTAAATTAATATGCATCATTTCCTTGCCTTGCAAACGGTCTCCGTATCCCAGGGTAAGATGGTCCTCAGATCAATAACTTCACAGGACACACCAAGCTTTTCTTGAGCCATTGCTGCCACCTCTTTGATCACATGTACCTGAAAAGGCAATGTATTATCACCAAGTAAACATTTGATTTCTTTTTAAGATGTTCTAAATTATGCATACTGAATACAAGCAGTGATTTAACATATTACCTACATGTTTAGCAGAAAACTTTTTCTTCAGTAATCTAATAAGCATTCATTACTCCGTTCATTCTTCTTATTTACTATTTACATTATTCCTAGCATTTTAGCACCGCTTCAAAAACTAACTTCAATGAATAATTGCTGAAAACAAAACCGTTGCTTTCTAGAAAAGTATCTCTAGATATCTAGATATCTAGAAAATGCATCTCCAAAGCATTATCTTATGAACGGTTAGGAAAGAGAGTAAGTACCATGTAAAAAATTACTTGTAAACATCCAGTCCTGATCCCTACAATCAAAGCATACTGGCAGTAATAAGACAACATGACCATTCATTAGTCTTCCAACACAGTTTAATACCAATGTTACAAATGTTGCATTATCTGATTATTATAATTAACATTTTACTAAAACAAAAAAGTATTCCCCTGTATCAAGAGGCTTGTACTGAATTAGAATACACATTATTCACTATCCACCAGTCAATGAATGTACATAGTAGCGTATGTAAGTGTGTCAAAGTAGTTGTAAAACAATCCATATCTATTAGCATCCTTTTCATAAGGTATGCTATGATATGAACAGAAAAGAGAGCAATACTATACACATTCAAAACTGTATTCTGACACTATGTTGTACAACACTTTTAAGCAAAATGTATTGTAAGCATTGGCTTCCCTAAAACAAACATTAGCAAGCAAATGCTCCATCATGGAAAATAACTGTTATGACAACAACTCAGATTATCCTCTACAAATATCTCAGCACAAAGTATTTGCTCACGAGATATGAGGGTAAAAAAGAATTTCTTGACATGATGTTGTCAATAAACTCTGATGTTTTCCTTATTGTTAGAACATTTCATAATACAGGTTTGGACTGAGGCAGATGACCTCCATCGAGCAACTCCTAGGCATAGGTAAGGTGTTGGAGGCCAAGGACCATCCCCAATAAGCAATTTGGATGAGGCCATCTTGGTCTGGAAGGCAACAGAATTTAACATTATGGACACGGTCAGGCAGTGTCAGTTGCCTGAGGGTCAGAGAGCAGTACTAAATTCTACGTAGAGTGAAAATCTATGCTGAAGCAAGATGATGAAGGATTTAAACATGCATCTACATAATGCGAATATGAATAGCTAAATACCAAAGGACTACTTTAAAAGATAAATCAATGCAAGTATTGTAATAATAAAAAGAAAATATAGCTTGCAGTGGTTTTGTTTAAATTTCTAATACATCTGTGGCTGTAATAAGAGGGTTTGAGAATTTTCAACATGACACATGGGACGGATGTTTTTGCTGTTTCTCTGATGTGTAAGTGAGAATGTTTACCTAGTTTACAGGCAATAAGGATTAGTTAATGACCATAAAACACTGAGCATAACTGGAGAGGAACTAAAAGCCTTTACTGCCCCTCATTAGTACCACCCAGTAAAGCATGCATCAGACAACCCCACCAGAGCAGCAGCTGCCAAGCAACTACCTAACGTCCAAAATCATATGAGAAGTAACCAGTAAGTACATGCAGTCACTTTGCCTATTGACAATAAACTCTGGATTGGTTGCACATTTAGCAATCAAGTTCCAAGTTTATGTACGCAGCCTGCAAACACCCTCAGCACAAACTCACTGAACATATTTGATCTGCAGAAGCCTGACACATCCAGAAAATGCTGGAAGTACTGTGTATGCACTAAGCATCTGTCCCCACGCTGTATTTTACAGCCACACCCATGGTTTGGTCAGCTCCTAAATTTCGATTTGGGCTGCACATCTTTCCTATTACTACTCACATCAATAGAACCGCCTGTCTTAACACTTGGCCTACATTTTCCAAGCTCCAAAGCACATGGAGTGACATCCTTCAAAAAAACTAAATCCTCTCTGCACTACTGCCTACTGGGTAAACTCAGGATATTATTAAATCTCCATAGCCAGCTTTCAAGCCATTACTTCATCATATTCCCAAAAACTGAATTGATAAACACTAAGATTTCATCCAAATGGAGCAAAAATTTGCACTTTCAAAAGGGAACACGAAGAACTATAGAAATTGTTTTCTACTGGAGAAACGAGTACATGTAAAGGTATTGAAGCGGTCCATAATTTAATACCAGTGCAAAGAATCAAAGCCTAGTAGGAATAACTATAGATATAAAGGATATCAAGCAGTCTGAGGACAAGGAAACAATCACAGAAAAGTACTGAAGATTACAGATTTCAAACAAAAAAAAACCAAACAACAAAAGGTACAACCCCAGAGATCAATTTAATACTCTTGTGATGAAAGTTATAACACTCTCTCCTCTAAAAGCTTCTCAGATATAATTAGGCCAGGAAAATAGCAATTTCTTAACTATAGATTAAAGGCAATAAAAAGATTTTTCTGGTAATTCCAAACCAGACTCAAATTTCTGTTCTATAATTCTTGAAAACAAACATGTATTTTCTTACCAGATTTTTCAACATTTGCACATGTTAATTTGGGGGGGCGGAGCGGGGGGAGGTGTCTAATCATGTTCTTGAACAGCTTTGAAATGTAACTAACTGTTAGAATCAAAACTACATCAATCCCTATTTGTATTAAATGTTCAGTGGATTTTAACTCTATGTATAAAGGGAAACCCAAACTGAAGTTTTTTAAATCATGCAGTAAAAATCTACACTCTTTTTTCAGCATACTACTTTGAACTCTCCTTTCCCATTGCTTTTCTCAGAGTCACATGTCACTGCCCTATTCTTAAATATGTCACTTCCATAATCACGGATAAATCATTAACCTCAGACACAGGTACCTCTTCCACATTTCCAGAGTCAGCTTCAACCAAAAATGAGTAAAAACTTACACAATAAAAAGCAGGTTTCATATAAATATAAACATTGGCAATCATTTCTTCAAGCATATAGTGATGGAAGATACCCACAGTTTATTGTCTGGCACTTGAGCCTGAATGCAACACTATTCAAACATCACCTAACCCTTAGCCTAGGCTGCTGGATGATGAATAGCTTGTAAGAGACTTACTGACCTGAGTGCCCCAAGCAACCAGTGTCACATCACTGCCCGTCTGCAGCACCTCAGCTTGAGACAGTGGAATGTTGTAGGGCTCCACAGGAACTTGTTCCACTGAATAAATAAAAACAAAGGGAAAAAATAAGCATTACATTACTTGAATAGTCAATATTACCCCATAAAAATATACACGAAAAATTTTCTTCAAAGTTAATGCCATCCAAAACTATAGACCAAAATCATGTTATTAGCCTTTATTTCAAAGGTTTAGCTGTAATTAAAAATATTTTTAATTATACTGTTAAAAACACATTCAGTGTGGTGTTTAATTTGTGTTATAAACCACAGCAGTAAGATGCACATATACACAATAATGATAGTAATAAGTCCTGGTGTACCCCAAATCAAAATATCAGCATCAGATTTGGAGACGGACACTGTTACAATTGATAAAAAAATCTGAAGTAACCACCGCAGCTAATTCTAATAAGCATCAAGAGACCCTTGAAATTATACTTCAATACTCAAGAAGAGAAGGAAAAACTATGCCAGTGCCCTCCTGATATGTGCCAATAATGATGCGCCACAGTTTTATGTCTAAATAGAGGGAAAAAGTTTTCAGAACCTACACAGAAAGTGTCAGCAAGATCTTGTGATTACAGCAGTTTTAAATTAGTCTAAATATTTTTGCTTTGGGGAAAAAAGTTATCTATTCACCAAAAATACATCACAATTAGAGATAATAGACAAAAACTAAGCATCTTGTCTTCTCTAAGACACTTAAGGTGGTTCCACTCAACTTAATACCCATTTACTAGTTTTCAGATGGAAACACATTAGGTCAGTTGTGCTAGTTTTGAATCAATGCTCCAATGCACTATACATTGACTGGTTTAATGATTAAAACTGTGATAAAAGACATCCATATATCATATTTTAAAAGAAATATTGTTTTGATCTAAAGGTGAACTTGTCTACGCACCAGCAAGTCAAATAATACTTCTTAAAATAAATTCTAGTGATAGAACTGGGGGGGGGGGGGGGGGCAGAATTGTACTCAACTCTTTCTAAATACACAAAAACAATTTATAAAGAAGGGTCTCTACTTTTCTTATTAACATAATGCATAGTTCATAAAATAGTTATTGAGTTCCTGCTGAAAAAAATTGCTTCTTGAAGTTATGATAAAGAATCCTACTGAGTGATACCAGCAGGAAAAATCAAGTGGTTTGTATTTTTCCTTCATTGGTATGGAGGATCCAATACAAGTAGACTGACCTAGGTTTCTTCCTGGCTTACAAGTTATAAACCTAACTTTTCAATAAATCAAGTAGTGAATATTTTTTTAAATTACAGCAGTTCGTTTGTTTGTTTGTTTGCCAGTAATGATATATAAATATTACAAATTTCACAGAATCACAGAATGGCTGAGGTAGGAAGTGACCTCTGGAGATCACCTAGTCCAAGCCCCCTGCTCTGAGCAAGGTCACCTACAGCTGGTTGTTCAGGGCCACGTCCAGTCGGGTTTTGAGTATTTCCATGGTCAGAGACTCCACAACCTCTCTGGGCAACCTGATCCTGTGTTCGACTACCCTCACAGTAAAAAAGTTTTTGCCTATGCTTACGTTGGAGATATCTCACTTCACCTGAACAGGCACAGAGGAGGCACACACATTAACTAAACCATTCTTCCTAAAAACAGAACAGGAACTTTTCAGCGTAATTCAAAAAATACGTGTCCATTCAATCAAGGAAAAAAGAAAAAAAATTAATTTTAAATACAAGGTGCTTTTAAACATAGCACAATATCAAATCTCTTTGCAAACTATTATATTTAATGGATTAAAATATCAGTGTCTTCCTGTAATAATTTCTTTGACTAACAAGTGGCTAAAGAAATATAGGGCAGGGAAAGAAAGAGGGGAAAGGCACACCCAGCCCTTGCTCACTGCACATTACTGGTTGACAGTAAAGCAGACCAGGCTTCTATGGATTTTGCACATTGTAAAACACTCAGGCAAAAGAAAGCAGAGATTCTGAAAGATAATGAAATCCACAACTATACTAATTGGCATTGCATAACTGTCTTTTTCATGGGATTGTCACCTACATGAAACCTGGAGAACAAGAATCTTATAAAGATGCCATCGGACCTTTGAGTGGAAACCCAGGCAACTGACATGAATGAGGTTTTGAAGTGACTGTGGGATGCACCAGAGGAAAAACTGGAAGATGTACATGATACAAAAAGAGCTCCTTCTCTGTGTAATGGTTTTATCCACTTAGGGAAATTAAATATACAATTACACAAATTAACTAATTTCTCATTATAGCTAAACCATTCTGCAACGAGATGTCCATTGGATGAGCCCATCTAGAATTCCTGACTTAAATGCAAAGTTCAGCTTGTCAAAAATTTATAGGGAAGTCCAGATTTGGCAGGATTTTATCCAAATGCCTTTGCAAAAACTCCTCCCTCCACTATCAATGATGAAAAGTAGCAAATGAAATTATTCTATGCATATTCTTCCATAATAATTAACAAAACCAGGACAACAATGTTTATACAATGCAGCCCATTCATCTATTACTGAAGGTATAAATAAAATACTTTAAATCAAATATTTCAAATACAGATTTCAAATAAATCAATTAACAAAAAGTTGTAATTATCAGAGAAAAAGGGCCATCACAAGTTAATTTTAAGAGGCTGCACCATCTGTTGCGTTTTCTAAAAGAGCAATCTGAACAGCAGAAAGAAAACACGTTTTCTCATCTTACCTGTCTTGTCTCTATAACAACCACTGATGCAAGTCGTATTTATTTCTACACCACCAATGTCATATATAGTACAATTAAATGAAACTGAAAAGGTCAAAAAACATCAGAGTAGGTTCTCCACAAGATATCTAAACCTGATAATGTCAAGGTGACTCATCTTCTCCTTTGATTCATAATCATTATCTGCTCTTGACACTGCACAGGCTGTTAACTAGTTTTTATAAATCAAAGCCTCCTTTTTCTTTTTAATTCAGGTATTTTCTTAGTATCTCTGACATTTAGTAGGATGTCACCACGGCACTTTCAATAACATTATAATCTCATAAGTTAACCAGCAACAGAATTCTATGTATGTGTACTTGTATATTTAACTCCGGACTTTTACCCAGAAAGGCTTATATTTCTTTGCTCCTTTCTAATTTTATACAAGGCAAATTAACACAGACGAAACTTCTGATGACCACTGTAAGATTATGTGGAAGGAGAGAGCATCTGCTCCCTTAAGGGTGTCTGGACAAGGATCTTTTCAATGGAAAAGGGGATAATAGGAAGAGGGAGAAGCCATAGGGAAGACACGCCGGGACACAAACCTAACCAACAATGAGGGAGGCAGTAACAAGAACCAAAACTGCTCAGTCCCACTTATTGATAAGGGTATGAGGAATGTGGGAGTCTTTCTTTCAGAAAGATTATCTGATGGAGGACCTTGTCCAATGGGATGATAAAGAAACAGAAGCTATAAACAAAATATGAAGAGACACAAACCTGAAGACAAACATAACAGAGACAAAGACAAGAAACAAACCTGGTCAGGCACACTGAGTGAAGGGCTATCAAGAAACTATAGGCAAAACAGAACTTTGCAACTAATAAGCATGCAAACCTGAGGGCCCAGAGTGTTGGAGGGGGGTGCATGGAACTACACCAGCTGATGAGGGCATGTGAAGGCGAAGGGGATTGGGGAGGAGCAAGGTGGGGAACAAACAGAAAGGTTTATAGGAGTCAGCTGCACATAAAACGGGGCCAGTCAGCATGTTTGACTGAGCCCTGTGCCTCACCATGGCGGTCAGTCCTAGCTGCTTTTGAAATCCTATCCTGTGCAGGGGTGTGTGCTGCAAGGACTAAGTGCCAGCTGCTGGTGAGAGCAGCAGGAGAAGACAAGACACTGGGCCAGCAACAGGAGTCAAAATGGGGTGCAGACACCCTGGGCCTGTGGTGTGAGCTACAGGAGCAAGTGGGGGTCTTGGCCACCAGCTGCTGGGGTGGGAGCAGAGTGTGTCCCAAACACCAGCTACTGGGAGGGACTGGAGTGAGGCAAGTGAAAGGCTCTTCTATCTCCTGTGGGAACCATGCAGGGCTGCTAGACTGGCAAAGATCATCCACTCAAGAAAAGAAAATTCCATTAGAGGAGAATGATGCTCAGATGCCTACATTAATTTTACAGATAGAAAATACTGCTTCCCATTATTGTCTTTGACACCTTAATTTTTCAGTGAAGTCCCTACACACCCACTGTAATATCAGTCATGAAGTTCTCTGCAGCAAACACGTCTATTCACATGAAGCTAGAACAAAAAAATTTTATGGTAGGGGCAATATAATTTCATTATTCAATGCCTTAGCCATCATCATGGAAATAAAGAAAATGATTTTGTGTCTGGAACAATGAGGTCCCAAATCTTGCGTGGGGTTTTATACCATATTATACTATTAATACCCTGTCTTTCTCCTAAAAACGTATCAATGTCAAAGTGGAAGTTTCTGGTAGAAATCAATAATTCCCACCTCCCAAAAAAGAAAAAAGATATAAATAAAGCAACAGAGGACATCTGATACCATTTCGTCGTCTTTTTTTTAGAAAGCCTGCATGTTCCCAGCCTTGGGGAGACCCTGTAGTATTTTGCGACACTAACGGAAAGAGACAAGAAATACATATATAGTTCAAGCTTATGTGTAAGCAAATTTCTGAATCTGTACTATCTTCTTTCTCCTGCTAGAATCAACACACTCATATGGGATATTATAAAAATTTGCCCTACTCAAAACCCAAGACAGTTGTATTTTTAAAATCCTTCTTTCCACCATTTATCCTAGCCTGGTTTATCAGGCTTGTGTCTTACTGCTGTTGCATCTGGACCAAACAAATAATCATGATGACCCTGGTCCATTTCTGAATTCACCAGACCACTTGGTTTCTATGCTGGAATTACAAGAAACCCTGACCATGGCCAGCAGCATAAGAAAGAACTCCGAGATTAATTTTCCAGGAGAAACTCCCAGACACCACTCTTCCAGTTCAAGCTGACCCAACCCACAAAGGACAGCTCAACAGTTAAGATGGTGAACTAACGATGACAGAGGGAAAGGTTTTCAGTGAAAGTAAAAGGAACATCTAAACCTTTCTGTATAACAAAATATTCTTGCTTTATAATGTAGAAATAATAAAAAGTCCACTCAAAGTTGTCTCAAAACTAAAGAAGTTACCTGTTACAATCACCCCCATCACATGTTGACACAAATGTACTATAAATTTCAGCCTAGACCACTAAACTGATCGTCTTAGAAATTTTAAGACAAAAATGTAGGTAAGGTTTCTGAAAATCAGGCCATCGGAATTTAGTAGGAAATCACAGTCTTTCAGACTCTACCAACATCATCTTGCAGCAACACTGCAGGTGGTTCTTGACCAGCACATAAACCACACTAACTGCTATTTAGGTGTCTTTACTCAAGATTTCAATCACAAGGCTGATTTATGTTCACTATATGATCCAGCAATTGCTTTACAAGTCGTTTCCTCAAACACAAAAAACCTCCCTATATTCTCAAAAGCTGTGTGATATTTATGTGCAGCCATTCATTCCACTAAGAAAGCAAGTATTTTATTAACTCTAAAAATCTGTATTTGTGACTTGTAAATACTGGGAAAAGAAATGAAAGAAAGGGTTGTTTAAAAGACACAGGAAGTTTAAACTTCCATTTTTTTCTTTGTTTAACAGGCCTTTAAGACTCAAGTTCATTTTCCAAACTATTTCATCTAAACGAAAGGTCAGGTCTTTATTGCTAAATTTCAGTAACGTCTCAAAACACACTGAACTTAAAGAATGCAATACCCTTTGGGTACATCCTACCATACCACACTAAAAATAGTTGCACTTTTAAAAATACATTGCTAATGGGAATTCTGGGTCTTTTTTGAAAATATAAAAGCAAATAAGCAGTTTCCCCAGTAAATATCCTATTTGTTCCCGAGTTATTCTGCTATTTTTTGTAGCTTTGATGTCTGCTTTCTACATCTTTCCTTTGTTATTCTTTGGTTCTCTTTTCTCAGAAGAGGATAGATTTACTAACAAAATGGATGCACTGATGGAAAAGTGCTGTTAAAAGGTCCAAAGTAAAATACAAACATTTTGTCCTTCGCTCAACTTCAGTCAACACACAGAGTCAACTTATAAATTGGATTGACGGATTCAAGCATAGTTGGTATACAAAGCTGTATGACATAGAAACGGTGAAGGTAAGTGATGGCCTGAGTTCTATTTGATCAGTTGCTCACGCAATCACTCTGCCTACCTCCACATTCAAAATTTGTTTTCATCCATTATCTGTTCTCAGTCCAGTTTTTCTAGTCCAAAGAAGTAACAAGCTAATTTTTACTACCAACTCAAGCACTATCATCTTCAAATTACTCTGTTCTTCTGTTACACATAATGATAGCTGTGAAAACTTTTTTGAACCAAAAAGTTCACTATGACTAAAACAAATGAAAAAAGCAATGGCAACCACACTTCCTGCCACACAAGATTAAAATCTAAGGGAGCAGATTTTCAAAATTTTTTAGAAATTAAGCACTCCAAAGAAATTTTAACTTTGGGAAAATGGTGATGGTGATGTTCAGTTCTTTTGGAAAAATAAAAACTGATCTGGAAACTTACTTTAGTATCTAGAGTTATCAAAAAGCAAGCAGTTTAACTTGTGTTAAATTTATATTGCAATTTGATAAAGAATAATGCCTCTTAGTTCTATTTCTTCTTTTTTTTTTTAACCCAAGACTGTACAAATCATTCCACTTCCAAAGTTAACTGAGTATGAATCAGGCTGTAAATGTTCATTTACCTTTGTAGCCAAATTTAGAGATCTTATTCAGTTTTCACAATTCCTCTAAAAACGCAACCCCCAAAACACAGCTAGAGACGAAACAAGTCAAGACTTCTGCTACAGTATTGTTTTAGCTGTGACTATCAACATATATGTGCAAAAAAAAAAGTGTTGCTTTATTGGAAAATACAGCATATAAATCTTTACCTGCAGCTCTGTAAAGTATTTTAGGTTCAAAGAATATGCATGGATTTTTGTCCTCTATGCATGACAGCAGCAGTCCTTTGGCCTGAAGAGGACTCCTCGGAATAACAACCTGTAAAAATATTTATATAGTTTCTTTAAACTGCAATTCTGCTATAAGCTTCCTCAATTAATATTAAAAACAAGGAATTATTTGCTTTAAATAAACCTATGTACAGATTGAGCAGTTCTTACAAAATGAATTAATATCAGTGCTACGTTACTAACACACACTCCAAATTTTGTATTTTATTTTGTTCATTGATGAGGTTTGAATAGTTCCCTTCATTTAAATAGATTTAAATACTAATGGACTCCCCTCCAATAAGGTAGAACTAACATCTTAACAATAACATTTTGAGGTAGAAGGAACAGAAGAAAGTCAGTCAGATTAAAAAAATATATATAAAATATATTTTAGTTCAGTAAAATTAATGTAGATTTACAACAAAAAAATTCAGCTGAGTGATCCTCAGTTGCTCGGGTAAAGATTCATCACAGCATGCCTGGAAGGTATTCAGACTTAGTCCAGTAAGTTTTGAAGACTTACAACTTTGCTTATGGTGGAAGCCTGAAATTTATTCATTTTGGAAATGAACAAATACCAAAAAATACCTGAAACTATTATCAAGCAAAGAGAAAACTAAGCAAGATGTAATCTGAATTCTTGGAAGGAAAAAGTATAATTGATTTGCCAACAGAAGAGTTAATTTTGGATGATCGAAGAGAATGTTGATTATGAACAGAAAATTACCAAATTATCACAGTTTAAATGAAAATAGAATCCGAGAGCTCAATTCCCTCAAATCAGAAGGGCCAGATGATTTACATCCCAGAGATCTCAAAGAGCTGGCACAGGCAGCATGAAGTCTACCAGCAAACATTTTTATAGCTGTGAAGTTAGAAGTGGCCCCCTCCGACTGAAAACATTAGTTGTAGCACTTGTTTAAAGGAAAAAAATCCATGTAATTACAGACATGCTAACTTACTGCCTCCAGGAGTTTCCAAGGCTTCAAAACATTTTTTGAGAGTAAGAACATTTAATTATATAAAAGTAATAGAAAATAGTCAAAACACAACCTAAATCTGCTATCACATCAAATTAACTTGATAACTGATATTTCCAAACAAGGGAGAAGCAGTCTATTAATATTTTACAAAAGCATTTGGTAACAAACACATGGGAAATTACCGAACTGATATATGTTACTAGTGTAGCTCCTTAGGGATCATTTTTAAGACAGACTTTATTTACCGTATTCATGTACAATGTTAAGTCAGAACATGGTAATGAAAACTATTCAAAAGCTGAGTCACCACCACTACAGAGAATGATACCAAAAAGACCTAGTTCACATTGAGGGTATGACTGACTAAAGCAAAAGCAAACTGAACAACACATACTGAGAAGTCACAGATTTAAGGACTACATTTTTGTTATAAATTTAGAACTCAGCAGTAGAAATTCAGATCTGAATTTATTATCTACTCAAAGGCTGACTAGGACACTATGCAGTAGAGCCCTAAAAAAGCATAATAATATAGCCAAGGAAGTGTTAGTGCTATTGCAAAAATCACTGCTAGAAACTCAGCTGGAATACTTCATGACGATATCAACTGTTTTGAAAGAAAATGAATGCCAAAAGAGCTTCAGAAAATGTTAACATCTCTTTGATAGTTTGATTTGTTTGTCTAACAAAACAAAGACTAAAGGGAAAACAATTGTTCTCTTAGTATATGAAAGGGACGATGAAGGACAGGTAGGTTAAATATACAAGTTAGTCAAGACAAATTTAGACTGGAAATGAAAAGAAAGCTTCTAGCCGTGATTGCAAATATTCTGGAGCAGTCTTACAATGGAGTGGAGAGAGTCAATACAGTAATTTTGGAAGACAGTCTGATCCATTAAGACATACATCTTCACAACAGTAGACAAAAGATACAACCATCTAGCAGTGTCCTCGTCACCCCAACAAGCCTTGTCTTAATTACTAATAATTACAGTCCTTCCCCTGAACAGCCAAAGTTGTACAAACTCCCTTTTGCTTGGGAAATCCAAACCTCACCTTAAGAAAAACACCAAATAAAAATCTTAAGTCAGGAACCTCCCACAGAGTTTACTAAGAGGGCAGTTTTGAAAACCACTCTCCCCAAAGATCAATCCTACCTTTCCTGGTGTAATTTGGAGAAAATATGCATAGATATGGGACTTTTGCAAATGCATCTTGTCATGGTTTAAGCCCAGCCGGACTAATCACCACACAGCTGCTCACTCACTCCCCTTCCTCAGCTGGACAGGAGAGAGAAAATATGAAGAAAAGGCTCATAGGTCGAGATAAGGACATAGGGAGATCACTCACCAACTACCATCATGGGCAAAACAGACTTGACTTGGGGAAATTAGTTTAATTTATTACCAATCAAAATCAGAGTAGGATAATGAGAAATAAAACCAAATCTTAAAAAAAACAACACCTTCCCCCCACCCCTCCCTTCTTCCCGGGCTCAACTTCACTCCTGAACCTCTTCCCCCCCTGAGCGGCGCAGGGGGACGGGGAATGGGGGTTGCGGTCAGTTCATCACACGTTGTTTCTGCCGCTCCTTCCTCCTCACACTCTTCCCCTGCTCCAGCGTGGGGTCCCTCCCATGGGAGACAGTTCTCCACGAACTTCTCCAACGTGGGTTCTTCCCACGGGCTGCAGTTCTTCACAAACTGCTCCAGCATGGGTCCGTTCCACGGGGTGCAGTCCTTCAGGAACACACTGCTCCAGCATGGGTCCCCCGCGGGATCGCAAGTCCTGCCAGCAAACCTGCTCCAGCGTGGGCTCCTCTCTCCACAGGTCCTGCCAGGAGCCTGCTCCAGTGTGGGCTTCCCACAGGATCACAGCCTCCTTCAGGCATCCACCTGCTCCAGCGTGGGGTCCTCCATGGGCTGCAGGTGGATATCTGCTCCCCCGTGGACCTCCATGGGCTGCAGGGGCACAGCCTGCCTCACCATGGTCTTCACCAGGGGCTGCAGGGGAATCTCTGCTCCGGCGCCTGGAGCCTCTCCTCCCCCTCCTTCTTCACTGACCTTGGTGTCTGCAGAGTTGTTTCTCTCGCATATTCTCACTCCTCTCTTCTCTGGCTGCTGCTTCCCGGTTTTTTCCCCCCTTCTTAAATATGTTATCACAGAGGCGCTACCACTGTTGCTGATTAGCTCAGCCTTAGCCAGTGGCAGATCCGTCTTGGAGCTGGCTGGCATTGGCTCTATCAGACATAGGAGAAGCTTCTAGCAGCTTCTCACAGAAGCCACCCCTGTAGCCCCCCCTGCTACCAAAGCGCTGCCACGCAAACCCAATACAGCTGTTAGTGGCAGCAACTTATTTTAGCACTTTACCCAAGGAGAAGTGAAAGAAAGTGAAAAACCAGCAAGAAGAAAGATCAGAGATAAGGGAAAAGAAATTAAATTACCTGGAGTGATCAAATAGAATTCTGACTTATTAACTTATTCAGAAGACTAAGCACAGTTGTACTAGGTTGCTATGAATTAGAAAGAGTTTTAATCACCAGAGTGGACCACTAAATCTCAGCACTTGGTTCCACATATAAAGATTTGAGATTGACCAACAAGATCAGCATAAATTAGCTAGACCTGGCATCAGTATCTTAATCATGTAAGTTATCTTGTGGTTCCATATCATAATAAACTACTCTAGTTTTTAAACAAGCTCAAGAAACCACTTGATTCATTTACCTGTCACAAGACTTTGTAGATTGTTTTTGTCTGTATCAGGAAATATTTTCAAGTTAAGAATAGGAACACCTCAGAGATCATAAAGAACACCCAAAGACAAAAATGCATTCTGTTTCTCAAATATCATGAAATAAAATGTGAATAATACAAGATTTTTTATTTAAGTAAAGAGAAAAAAAATGGCTATGGCCTCCCTGGAATGAGTAATATCTGAAGTTTTAGAACACCAAAATCATATACAGACAATTGTTTAAACAACAGATAAACAATGAACATGTGTCTTCAGCATACAAATACTGGTTTTGCTTAAGTCTTCCACATTAATCAAGCTATGAATCATTTCTCAATGGACTAGATGCCAGTTAACTCACAAGTACAAGTCCATAGACAAAAATTTACTAAGAAAAAAAATGGAGAGCTGGCAAACAGTGCTCTCTCAATCTGAGACAACTAGATCCCACCCCTCCCTCTTCTCCAGGGAAGTTATCCACCTAAGTGCTAGGAATCTTAGCATCAAGGGATGCCACCATCTCACGCAGAAAGCTTGCCTAAACTTATCGTTCAGGGAATCACAGAACAGTTGAAGTTGGCAGAGACCTCCAGAGGTCATCTGGTCCAACACCCCTGCTCATGCAGAGCCACCTAGAGCTGGTTGCCCAGGACCATGTGCAGACAACTTCTGAATACCTCCAAAGATGGAGACTCCACAGTCTCTCTGGGAAATCTGTGCCAAGTGCTTCCTTATGTTCAAATGGAACCTCTTGTGTTTGATTGTGCCCATTGCCTGTCACTGTCATTCATATAAATGAATTTGATAATGCACTTAAGATAGATGCAGAAAGAAAAAAAAAGAAGAAAGTACTATTTATTAGTGTTAGTTTTTAGTTTCTGTACTATGCTGGACACAGAACAGATGTAAAATGTATGCTTTTAGTGCAAAAAGCACACAAATACAAAATGCTATGTCTACTAAAGATTGCTTCAATAATAGCTATAAATTCTCAAACACTTAACACAGTTAAAGTTTTATAACTTGAAAACTTCTAAAAGAGTTTTTTATTAACATATTCAGATATTTTGTTGTGGACTGACTTCCATTCTTCTTCCCCTGCCTGCACCCAGACTCATTGTTTGTCAGGTCCATTAAAAAACAAAAAAAACACAATTAATCTTCATAAAATAAGATTTACTGTACCTTTATTCCTGGACAGTGAGCAAAAAAAGCTTCTGGACTTTGAGAGTGATATAGTGCACCATGACCCACACAGCCCCAGGGGGCTCTGATGGTGAGGTTTCCACAATTAAACAGATCTCCAGAGCGGTAACGATATTTTGCTGCTTCGTTAACAATCTGGGAAGATTTATATACAAAAGTAACATTCAGTCAAATACCTTTAGTTACGTGTCATTAAGCCTCTACAATACATGAGATATAACTACATCATCTGCACCATGCATGGGATACAGAGGACCAAATTAGAAGCAAAGGAGTCCTGTAAGTCAGTGGAAAGGCAAACGTTTTCCAACACAAATGAAGCAATAATTTAGTGTGTTCAAGTTAGATGCCTAGGCCTCAGGAGCTATATAACCCAGTTGCTTCCCCACTCCCATACTGTCAAACAGCCCAGTTCAAATCTGTCGTTTGTCCTGTGGACACATGGCTGACTGCAGCAGCATAGAGAAGTGAGAGATGGTGTTGGGAAGACTCAGCTAAGGAATTTAAGGCTGCTGAAGCCAACACAGCCACAAAACCAAAAATAAAAACAAACAAAGAGACATTTGCTTCAAACCACATCTTTAATTTCCATTATTTAATGAGCCTTCAAGCTGGCCTTGGTACCTTCCTGTTTACTTAAAGCATGCATAAATATTAGTAATACAGCTGTGGATATATTTGCAAAAGTTACATATTCAAACCAAGTATTAATGCTAACAGAAGAGTAATTTAAGGATTCATAAGGTTTCTTTTTACTTCTCTCAAATTTGTTAATACTAACCTGATCAAATGCTGGAAAAATGTAATCTGCAAACTGAATTTCTGCAATGGCTGTAGCACCTGCAACAGCAACTCCAATACCAAAGCCAACAATTCCTTGTTCACACAAAGGGGTGTTGAAAACTCTATCTTTACCTACAAAAACAAAAAAACAACAAAAAAAATCACAACACAATTCCTTTAACACACCAGCTCTAAGTGGAAAACATAGCTACAGAAATATTCAAGTTTTAAACAAGTCACCTGCAATTAAGCATATGGTTCTTTAGATGGGCTTTTTTAGATGTAGGAAAAATAAACATCCATTACAGGTAAAGGGTAAAGATACTTTCACTTTAATTTATAATAGCTCAGAGGAAGACAAGGAGAAACAACATGAAAGATAAGAACAGTTTCTTTAACTTACAATGTTCTTAATACTTCAAGGACAACAATTTGTTCTGATGTATATACAGATAAGCATTCATATCCCACATGCTTATATGGGAGGAATAAAGAATACTTACAAGCATTAAAAAAGCTTACAGTAAAGAAAAGTACTGTTACTTCAATTTTTTTCAGGCAGTCAAAACTAACTGTCCATACTCAAAGGCAGATGGATCTACGACAGCATCTGTATGAAAGCATACAGGCTCTTGCCCACACTCCCCGTAAGCAGTGCCCAGTCTTCCCAGTTGTCTTTCGTAAGGTAAGGCTGCGCTTACTAAAGAATTTGGTTTGTCTCCAAGGCAAGAGACAAAAGCTGTTCCTGCTGTTGGAGGCACAAGACTGCAAATCAAATATTTTGGGTTTTGTATCTTCCCCGTGGGAGTGCAAAAGTTCATTTTAGCCCTGACATATTTCTGTACCATAGTAATCTCAGATTCCAAATATGCATCAATCTAATAGATGGCTGAAGACAAAATTGTTCAGTTCATGGAATTAAAAACAAGAAGGAGGGGGAGGGAGATGAAACACCACTACAATATCCTCTATAAGACGTATTTACAATATTTGCCAGCAGTACTGCGCTCCCTCGGCAGATCAACAGGAGAACCTAGTTATGCTATTAAATTTTCCCTTTAGAACATTGGGAAATAGTAGGTTTCTATAGGAGTCCATCATGCATGAATATGCCAAGACTTCAAACTGGATGGAAAAAAGCGAGCACAATGCAACCAGTGGCTATGAAATAAATTAAACAATAACTAAATAACCACCAAATAAATAACTAAGAAGACTAAACTAATCAATTAATAATTAGGAAAGTGTTACTATGAAGACTCCTAATTTCAATAGCTGCAAGTTAATAAACTAGAGAAAGGGAAGCTAACAAAAGGTTCTAGAAAGGGATGATAAGAGGAGAGCCATTGCCCACAGCCATATTTACGATATATTAAAGGGATGCACGTTTTACAAATCTTGCAAGTACACATCTTTCATCTTCACACATCACTCAGCACAGCATTGTCACTGCTTGTACCCTGCCCACATGCTTTACCTGGTGTTTTGAGTTTCTTACTTCAAGGGTTACTTTGTTTTGGCTTGGTTTTTGGGGTTGGGTTTTTTGTTGTTGTTGTTGGTTGGTTTGGGGGCATTTTTTTGGATATATCAGTAATTAGGTTTTGGCTCTCCCTCTGCCTTCCTCTCTCTTCCCTCCACCAGCAACATGGCTAAGACAGCATTAATTTAAGGCAAGTAAAAAAATGCAATCGAATGATACTACAATGTTGGTGGTGTCAGTGAGGCTATACAAGCCAACACAAGTTCAAGGGGCTACCACAGCTGCAGGACACTCCATGATTTTGCACACAAGATAGAGGAAACATTTTCAAGCACCTTAAAGATCATCTTTGTGAGGAGAAGCACCATTTTCTCAAATCACTCATTCCAAACTTCTATGACTTCTAATCATTTTTTATAAATCAGTGTTTGAAACAAAAATCCCTGAGACTTACAGTACTTTTAAGACACATGCACACTGGGCTGCTTCTCATTTAGAAATAAATTGTCAAGAAACTTAAAATTCTTATGACTTAGAAGCCCTGCTATTGTCACTGGAGATAAAAATGTTACCACAGCTAGCTCAGTAATTAAAACTGCATTCCAGATTAACAAAATTATTGCACAGCTTTTGAAAAAAAAAGTGGGGCTTTGTTGTCTGAATATCAAACACACCCAGTATTACCCTGATCAACTCTGAATCACAGCAAAGTACTTTGCAGATCACAGAAGATTTTACAAGTAGAAAAACCTGCTAGTTCTCACTTCCAAGGCATATGAGCAAGCTGATCTCAGTAATTTTCAGATGTGGGTCATCTGTACTTTGCTTCACGTCTCCTAGGAGAAAAATAATAATTTCTGCAGGTACTGTGCTCAAAAGTTTTTCAGACTAAAAACGGCAGAGGAAATGAGAGTGGCAGTAATTTCATAGCACTGCCATTCGTTCTTTCTGGGCATTTATTTTACCAGCGTGCTGCAGTAATGCTATTAGTCTGCATATTTCTATTCTTTCTTTACTAGTACTACCAATGTGTCTGGCAATGCCACTACATAAAATCAGCCCCAGACCTGAAAGACTTTTCATTCCAAGCAGCAGAAAGACAGAATGCTCTGGGAAACCCAGAACTGATGAAGATATTTATAGAAGATGTAACTTGTTTTTATTGTCCTCCTAGTTAAGTTATACTCACTTCTGACAGACATCAATTGTGTCTTGGCTTTACTCCGAAGAATTAAGAAAAATTGGTTCAAAAAGCTTCATGCAGGAATCAACTCCTTCCTTAAGAGCTGACAAAAGGGGAAGATTTCAGTCACAGAATCACAGAATCATTAAGGTTGGAAAAGACCTGTAAGATCATCAAGTCACATCAGTACCATGCTTCTCCCACGCAGAATAAGAAACTTGGGCTTTCAGGGCTGTTTAGTCCCATTCCTACAGAGTAAACTAATCCATAGGATGAGAAGGAAAATAACGCCATGGAAAGCTGAAAGAACTTCTATAACAAGGAGAACACAAGATTATTTTTTGAACCTAGAGAGAGTGTACACTGTGTAAATTGTTCTCATTCCCGAAGGATGGCTGTAATCTCAGTTCCCAAGCTATACAGCGTCGTCTGGTGCGCTCGCTCTGCTGGCAGGCATTGTGGTCAAGGAAAAAGCAAGGTAAACCACCTATGCAAACACATAGTTGCCCCAGGCCTTACCAACATCCGTGCTTCAGATGCAATCACAAGAGCTGTCCCTGTACCTGTATCCACCTGTAAAACTATAAACAGCTGGCAAACTTCTCCTTCCCTCCTTTATATTTAATCTAGGGTGCCATGAATTAGACATCTTACTTCCTTTTTTTTTCACTGATGCATTTAAATTTCTACTATAAAACAGCTCATATTTTAATAAACTAAAAATGCATTAACATTACCAAGACATATTACACTTTCCTACTTCTTAGAAGTCTGTTGGCAGATCAATGTATTTCATTTGCTTACATGTTAATTTTGACCAGCAAAGATAACACCGGAAAAATAAGACTACAGAAGAGACGGGGGTGGGGGAGGGTGCAGGGAAGGTGAAATTCACAGTAAAATTAAAAACATAGCATTATAATATTGAAATCAAAATACTCAATTGGCCTTCTTTTCTTCATGTGAATTTCTATTCTAACACGTACTGATTTATTGAAATGCAGTTAAATCTGTAAAACTCTACCACATAGCCTACATAAATAGACTAATATCTGAGCAGAATAAAAAAAACAGGTCATTGAGAAATGCCCAGAAGTTAGATCATACTAAGCTTACCTAACCTTATTCTTTATTAACAATTTTTTCAGAGTACACCGAAATTGCCTTATACATTAGTTCTATAAATAATTCTATAGCATCACACAAAAATTGAAATGTATTTGAACAACAGCTTTCAACTTATAAAAACTTCAGAATTAATTGTTTAATATCAATTTGTGATAGGTGAATGAATTTAAAAGCATGGTAGGTCCACCACACCGGTTTGCCCCTCTATGATTCAGAATATAAGAGACATCCTAACACAACTGCTGAAATACTATTGATATATTAAATTAGAGGCAGCACACTGCTATCAATGGAGTATGATGAAATAAATGAAGTGAGAATCAATGAAAGCAAATGTGAAATACAACATGACAATTATAGCATGATCAGCTTGAAGCACCTAATTTGGACTTTGAGAATTAAAGGCATAATCCTGAAGTACTATAGCTTAAAACAATGAAGAAAGAGCCAGGTAACTGTCATTGAACGAGATTCATTACTCAGGAATGGTTTTGATTTTACATGTACAACAATAATACTGATCCCTTCTTAAAAGCAAAACCTAAAGCACTTTATCCAAGGCTTGTTTTCCCATCTAATGAATACTAGAGTTTCAAGGGCTGGGTTGTTTCGTTTTTGTTAATAAAATATAGCCTTTTAAGACAGAGATACACACATCATTAGGATAAAACAAATTTCTTCATTTCCCCAAACATTAAAAATCATACTGCATGGCTTTAACCTCCTATCTTTATTTATACAATATGAAAACCATTACTAAAACAAATATAAATTATTTAAACACTGAAAATTTAAAGGCATTAAACCTATGTATTTTTATCTATTTTATTTCACTTTTTTCAAAATGTGAAAAGGAATTTAATTTTGATAAACAGCCATTCACATCATCCTTTGCAAACCATTCTCGCAGCTGAAATCCGACTCAAGCAGACAAATAACCCAGCAATACTTTGTCTTTCCATATTTCATTTCCATACCAATGAAGAAACATCTCCTAAAATGTACTCTTCTCCTATTACTTTTGTCAGCCATGCAGCTCAAAACAAGCTGACGCAAACTCCGCAAGCTGACTTGTCACTCTAGGTGAAAGCAGTACCTCTATGTTATCTGAAACCAGGCGCGTCAGCCTCTGAAGAAAGACGTTATGCTGATGTCCATTTCAATTAACCTGCCTGGCTTTATAAATATCCCTAGTCTCAGTCATCTGAACAGGTTGGTGCCCTTCTCCAAGTAGTGAGGCAAGCAATATGGCAAACATGGCTATGTGAAAAACAGGTGATTCTTCTCATCTGTCCATCCCGATAACTCAGGAAGATTAAATGCATTGTTAAGCAAGTGAATAAATAGACTAGAAGTGTTGCCTAATAAGGTAAATCTGAAAAGATTAAGAACATTAAGGAAAAAGCAGTATTTGATTAAAAGCAAATTTTAAACAATTACTTCATCCTCCCCTGATCTATTTTTACTTAAATAAAAAAAGATTGATCTTTGTGATTTTCAGAACAAAGCGTTAAGTACCCCTCAAATGGTCAAATTACCACTGACCCACTGTCTAAGGGGCAACAGCTTTAAGGCAGTCTTACAGGCATCTTCTCATCCTCCAAGAATAAGAAGTTTCATAGCAACCTAACAGAACATGTTTACAGACATATGTAGTCGATTATTGTGCATTAATGTTTTGGCCTGCTTCATCTTTATTTGTTCCAAGCCGTCAGGAAGAAAGTATTTCAGATTTCAGTATCTGCAATGAAACATGTTCCTATCTTAATTTAACTTCAAAAAATATGAGATATTCAAACAATGACAGATCTCCTATAATGTTAACAGGCCTCCCAAGGCTCCAACTCTGAGTTATTTCACATCGCTCTGTAAGAGTCTACGTTGGACGATTTGAGTGGTTCAAGGAGTACTGCTGGTGATTTAGTCAAAGAAGGGTGTTTTGTTTTGTTTTTAGGATACTTCTACATCACTTGTGTTAAGAAAAGGCATCTTAAAAGATGTCAGTACTGAGTAGTATTAACAATATACCTGGGCAGCATTTTGTTTGTCCCCATCTCATTACCTTCCATTTAAAACATCCATTAGAAGCCAAATAGAAGAGTCCAACAAGCTAAATATATTCTGTCCTCAACTGCAACAATCATGGATGCACATGGAGAAAGAGAGGACTGGAAAGAAAAGGAGGTCTCAGCAGAATAGCTTCTTTGCAACTCACTGGGGACTTTGTGTAGAAAATTCAAATAGAAATGACCGATTCCAAATCAGTTCTGCCTCTAAAGACCTGTTCTAATTGTAGAATACCTAGGATTTTTCATAGATGTACATCTGCATAAGTCTACTAATTCTATTCCTTAACATAATTTAACACAATCTATCCAGCATTCAGACTTTCTTGCTCCCACAATCCCTTTTAAGCCCTGTTTTACAATTGGTGACATTTGGTATCCTCCATTTCTCTGATACTATGTGAGAGGGCAGGCATCACAGCAAGTAGTTTGGTAAATTCATACTCAGCTCTTTTAGAGCTCCTGGTTGAACATAAAACAGTTCTAGTAATTTATTATTCTTTTTCATCAATTTGGTCTACCACTTATTCTATTGATATCCTTCCTAGTCACAGTTCTTCAGCTTTAAAAAAGGGTGTGCGATGGGCACTGTTCCTCTATAGTGAATACTGGTAAAAACACGTTAGCTTCCCAGCTGAGTATGCAAACTTCAAATCTACTGTCCAAAGTAGGACTTCAATTTCACAGACACAGAGATGGTCTACCTCTCAATCTTGAAGCCTTGCACACTAATGTGCCATGCCATTTAAAAAGCTGCTTTTTCCAGAGCTGCCCACGTTAAAATAGATCATTTCACCTACCTAATAGATGAAAAGTAATTACATTAAATGAAAGGGATTTCATATGCAAGTAGCTTATAACTTCTTATGATGAATTTTACCTACTGCGTGTAGAACAACATTATTTACAGAATTGAGCTTTACTCCCTCTCCTCTTCTTCCCCAATTCTGTATCCTACAAGAGTTGCACAGACTGAGCCAAGACCATTTGTGTGTGCCCAGACATTCACAGCAGGCTTGAAGGACTCAGCCATACCTCTGGCGTAGCTCAGCCAACTACATGGTTGAGCAGCCAGGTCTCAGCCCCCACTTAAGTCTCAAGTGCAATGAGTTGGGTCTGATATAGAAGAAACTCATATATCCACACATACAAAAATCACTGTGTCTATGCAGCCTATGCTTTCAAAAGAATGTGAACATTTAGTACTTTGAATGAAAAAATTATTCAGATTTCGATTAATTAGCAACTAATTCCATGGCAGATTGCCATCACTTTTTCCTTAAATATAACAATAAGTCACATTATGGCAATAAGACACATGAATTAGTCAAAAAAAAAAAGGTGACCAAGAACAGGGTCAGAATAGAGATTTGCATGCACTAAACTAAATTAGCTGCAATTAGCTGCTTCCTCTTCTGCTGCCGCAAAATCCGCTATCACGCTGTACTCTGCAACAAAGGACCCGACTTCTTATTCTAGACAGTTTTATCAAGGCCAAGTGACAGGGAAGTCTTTCTTACTCAGTTTCACTTGTTTACAGAAATCGTAATTAAGCTTCATTTGGCGGGGGGGAATCACTTGCCCAAAAAAAAAAAAATACATATCCTTCTGAAGCACTAATCACCACAGTATTGCCCAAAGAAAAGGGCACCTGTCCTGACAGGCAACTGGTAAGAACAGGAATTTCTCACAGGTTTATCATTTATTCCACTGACATAACCAGTACTTCTGAAGAGTACTTCATGTAAATTGGAAATTAAAAACAGCTGAAGGGTGTTTTCCTTTTAAGTCTCCCCCAGTTACTAATTCCAAGGCATTCATACATTTGAATAGACATGAATGTTTGAACTAGCAGTTTTAGCTCAAAGTGTTCTCAACACATCATTCTCTTACTCAAGACGGTGCATTTTTCTTCCAAGAGCTCCATAGATCCAAACTGCACTTTCACCTCCTCTCCCCCAAGATTCCCTTAGGAGAAAAGCATGTTTATTGCTTTTTCATTTATTCCTCACTCTCAAAGACCCTAAACAATATCAGAGTCAAGAGAACTACTGAAGTACAAAGAAAATGTTACCATAGACGGGGAGCAACCTCCTTAATTATCTACATATTCTTATAATCTGGGCAGTTAATGAATTACAGGTTTGGAAGGAAAGGAAACTTGTTTTCTAGTAAAACTTAGTAAATTCTTAAAGTTGTTCACAGCATGAACATAACATTAAGCATTTACTCAATTGTCAGGCTTATATATAATTGTCAGCCCTCTGGATGAGGGAGGGCCCAGGAAAATTTATTTATAAACAGCTCTACCTTCCTAAAGCAAAACTTGCTTTCCTGGCCCTCTCCCCCACTTCAGATTTCCCATCACTTGTGACAAACTAGCATCCCACCAAAAGCTAAAGAATAAACCAGAAATATTAAAATATATTATCTAATTATCTCCCTTTTTCAGGGAAGAAGTGGGAATGGGAGGAGTCAGGGGAGGTTAACGCAAAGCTTTGGCGTAACTTTAAATGCTGGTAAACTTGCATGTCATTTAATCCTTCCATGATGAAAAAGCAGCCAGGCAGTAGCATAAGCAAGGGAAAGATGAGATTCTTTTCAGGGACATGGTAATAGGCGAAAGAATGACGCAAAAAGGGAAACTGATTCTATAAGAGGAAAAAAACTCATTATGACAGTAGTCAAATGCTGGAAAAAGCTACCCAGAGAGGTTGTACAAGCTCCTTCCTTGGACATATACAAAACTCACCTGGACAAGACCACAAACAACCTAAACTGGCTCTATGCTGAGTACGGGTTTGGACCAGATGACCTTCAAGGTCTTTTCCTTCCAACCCTTATTATTCTATGATTCATTAACAGCCCCAAGCAGGGTTACATGCTGACTGCCCCAACTTTTTATGTCTGTACCTGTCCTGCTGACGGAAGCATTTAATGACATTGATAAAATAGTACTGATTCAGCTCCACACTGTTAGAAAAATATTCAATGAGCAGCTCACATCAAAGTGGCAGATTTGCTCACCAGAATTTCTTTTTGCTGATGACTATGCAGGTAGCCCACTCCACAATGAATTCCTTCTGATCATCTGGCTCACGTACCCAGTTTTATCAGCCTAAAGAAAAAAGCACGATGCCTAACTGCACTAAGGCATTCAAGTGTTCCTCCAGCTATGATTAATAACATTCCTTGCTCAACCACAAAAAAAATTTGCTGTGCGAGAAGCACACTTGCAGAAAAGCGTAACTGACCATAAAGTTAGATGTGTGAAGCTATACCAGATGACAGAATGCTTACTTGCAAAAATACGCCCTAAAATTGACATCTACCAATCTACCAAACACTTATATGTGGGTATAACCAAGGGACAATATGTCAGCTTTATTTAAGAGGCTTAGGTCAGTTCCATGCATTTTCACACTATCTGCAACATTACATGACATGACAAGAGATCCAAGAGGAAAATACCTAACAGTTACCCAATCTAAATATTACCACGTGTTAATGAAAATTCTGCTGTAATAGGCTGGGTACGCTATCTGGATGACAAACTGAGGAACAAGCAAAACTGCATCAAATACAGGGCACCCTCTCCCACACTCTTCAGTATCAGTAGTGTACAAATACTTTATAGTAAATTTGAAAGCATGCTGGATCTACCCTAAATTGTGAAGCAACTATTCTCAACACAAAAGCAGTGACTTAATGTTGCTAAAGGAGTACTCAGGAACAAAGTGCTGAATGACCAGTAATCTGCAGTAAAGAAAAACATCTCACAAATCTCACTTGTAACCATGCCTGTCTCTTGATAATGCAAAGCACGTGTATGAGAAAAATCAATAAACTGATCTATACTTGGTGCTTCCATACAAGTGTGAAAACTCCTTGCCAGGTTTTGAGGATTTAATATTTCTACAAATTAAAAAGAAAGGAGAGCTTTCATAATCAATGACTAGTGTGTTATGTCAGCCTGGTCACTGGAAAATGGCTCTGAATCAAGTTAAATTAAGATTAACCTGCTCCTCAAAGCCCTTCTGTTGCAAAGCTGCTTAGACAATTGACTGAACTTGGATGCTAGTCTTGACCTTTTTGACCCTTCCAGGCTGCTAGCAAATTACTTCCAAGAAAACTCAGTGTTTTACTCCCTGTAATAAAGTCTGCAGCACCTTCTTAAACTGAAGTGGTGATAATTACCACACTCTTATCACCATCCTCAGAGGCAGAAAAAAAGAGAACAGCGGACATACTAAATTAGTCCCATTTGACGAGTACAAATGAAACAGAGGGCATACTGATCACAGAACTAACCAAGGAAATTGAGACTCACTAAATGCCACCTAAGAAATAGCAAAGGTGTAAAAGACTGACATCTAAAACAAGGTAGACGAACTGTGCTTGCAGACCTGCTATTAACACAGACTGCAAATACTAGTTATGCTCGATTCCATCCTGTGTCTTTAATACATAAAGTTCCATCCTCCTTGACACTATATTACTTTTAAATGTTTCACTGCAAGTATTTCCTGAAGTGGAAAATTCCATTTTTATGAAGTTCAGCAACACATACTTTTTTGTCCAGCAATGTATCTTGAAATATCTTAAAAATGTGTTAGAACAGCTTTCTTAAGCTCTGTACTGAGTATCAAGTTTATATTGAAAAGTATATCCCTTATCTTTCCCTCAAACAGGTTTACAACATACAAAAAGAAACATAATAAATATTAGTAAGTCCCAAACAAATAAAATATTGTTTTCACACCAGGCACACTATCAGAACAATTAAAAAAATAAAAACTAAACTGAAATAAGTTCTGTTTAGCTCTGATACAGACTGATTTTTATCAATATCCCACAGATACAAACAACATAAAAGGACATACTACATCGTATCAAGGTCTCAAATAACTTTTTTTTCTAACTGTAAATCTTAAGAAAAGAATTGCCTATTTAAGATAAAAATGAACGAAATGTATTATTGTATAATGAGCCTGGAACATGTTCTCCAGATGTTACTGTTCAAAGACATTTCTATAAATCAGAACAAAATCCAGATCTTGCCAAACCGTTCTGGAAGAACCAGGCAAGCAACCTGCAGATTTCTCCACTTAAAGCCATCCACAAAGAAACAAGGATAATCAAACTCCAGACTACTTAGGTTTTACTTAATCTATACACAACAACTAGCCATTTTTAACTCTGGAGAAAAATGTTCCACCCTCAGCTTAAGTCCACCATGTCAGAAATTCTGAACTACTTCGTTCTACCACGTGCAATACGTTAGGAAAGACCAGCACCTACATATAAGAGGAAGCACAGTGCTTCTCCAACAGCCTTGCAGTCTTGCTTCTGAAGCATTGAGCTAACATTTTCTATTTATCTGTTTATACAATAAACCCCTAACACTTATTTCCTATGCTACTTTAGGCTGAGTTTTTCTCCTCCCTATAACAGCATATTGCTATGTTCTTAAAGCATGCAAAATACCCCATGATTACTGATAAAAAAAACTCATGGAAAAACCCGAGTGTCTCCCCACCTGTTGAAGTAATACCCAACCACTAGTAGCTTCTGGGAGGCAGAACCCACTACCTTAATACACTGCATTACAGGCCCCAACCAGCCTAACCCACACTGTGTTCTTGTACTTCTTCCCCTTGTACTGTAATGCTTGGCACCACAAGAACAGACCCAGACAGATCTCTGCTCCCTCACCAGTAACACGCTGTCAAGTCTCTGCAATAAACAATTCCCTGAAATCACTAACAAAAAAGATTTACAACATAAACATTTTAAAGTATTTTATGGATTTTAGAGGCCAATTATTAGAATTTTTTTTAAAAAACACATAATATCTACCTCTATTAGCTCAGCTTCCAAAGGTTCCCCTGTTATTTCATGCTACTAAAAGCTGTCAGGACATTAAGCAATTTTTGTAAGCATATCCAATCCTTAGCCAAAAACTTCAAACACTGTAACAACCTGGGGACAACCTTATCTTCTCATCCATGTTTTCCCCCATAGGCATTTCACTACAACACAGAACTTGCCTTCAGGAGTTTTCTACAGCTCAAGTTCATAAAGTATTGTGTTCAAGTAAATACTTTTCTTCAAAGAATGACTACCACAATTTTAGAAAGGCTGGTGTCCCTTGGACATGGCTAGGTACAGCCATCTCCTGGCCAAATAAACAAAAATTCCTGAATTATTTTACTGGACTATAAACAAATGACTCATTTACTGAGAATGAAGTGTTCCCTGAAAACTCACACAGGTGTTTACACAAGGTCCACAGAATAACAACCAGGGATTACAGTGGATCAGACATTGGAAATAAACGTTATTGCTGCAAGACAAGCTAGCATTATCATGAGCTCTATCAACAGAAAGCTGTAAGCAACCAGGTTTTACTCAGTAAGACCCAGAGTAACGTATCCAGTTTTGGATGGCTCATATCCTTCAGTTGCAGCAACCAGAGTCCAGAGAAAACTGATCAATAAGAAAAAGTTTCACCATAAGAATAATCCTGCACTGGGACCATGTGTAGGGAAGCCAGAAAATCTCCATCACTGAAGGCTAAGAACAGCCTTTGCCAGCTGATCTGTCCCAAAACATACCCTGTGCTTCAGAGATCTAATTCTGTAAGGCAGGCAGAAAGTAGAGGAAAACAAATATGGAAGTGATAAATAAAATCATTTTTAAAGCATCCAGCTGATTGCCAATGTGGCTAGGTCATCCTGACATAAGGATATTATTTTCTTGCTATAACTGTGGTTTCATATGCAGTTCAGTCACTTGGTTTGTGATGTGTTTGAAATTTTCCACAGGGGAAAACTTTTATTCAACCCCCCTCACCCTCACAGAATTCAATACAAGTGTTATTTCTTCTCTTGATTTTCCTTTTCTTCTATGATTTTCCGATTTGCAAGAAAATATCTTGGACCGATTGAACAGACACTAATTACTGTTTACAATCTGCTCGCCATCCATTTCACACTGTTTTAAATATGGTTTGGAAGAAAAAGAATCCTACCAACTTTACCTACATTTCTTGCTGCATCAAGTATAGGAAGGATTATTTAGAAAACAAACCTATACGCTTGAACAGAATAGGGTAAGAAAGGAATGAAATTTCAAGTTACACACGCATACTTACTGCATCCTTTCTACTCCACATGAAGAAATCTAGCTATGAAAAATGAGTAAGGAGGAAAAAAATTGAAGCTACTTATTCCTCATTTACTACTGTCTGCATGTATAAATGTCTCTAGCCATGCATGTAATTCAGAATTACCTGAAAGGAAATGATCTGAGATTGATTTTGTTTTACCCTACATATAGGAGTCACACACACAGTTGTTCTTGCTGAGTTTTATTTTATCAAGTGTCCATCCAGAATAAAAACAATTACTGGCTGCACAGCAGTACAATAGAAAGACTTAGGGCCTAAAGCATGCCACAAAACTGACAGTCAACACCACACTGCTAATAAAGGCAGCAAACATCACTCCAGAACATATTAGCAATGTTACACAGAAACTGTACAAAAAGCATTTTGTTCTAATTGACTTTGTGTAAGAATACCGTAAGCTGCAGTACATCTCTGTAAGCATTGACAAACAAAAAGAGGAGGACAGCAATAACAGAGACCAAACAGAACAGCTAAAAGAAACCGGAACAGACAAAAATAAAAGCCATGAGTGAAAGACCCTCCAATCTGGAGGGTTAATCTGGACATTAATCCAGAAAGGAAGAAACCTATCTTCTTCCTCACTCTGCTATCACACAGAGGATCCCAAACAGTGACAAATGAATCATATGAGCAAAAGACAAATTCATTCCAAAACATTTCAAAAGAACAACTGCTGATGGAACCACTTCTGCTGCATCTCCACAGACATCAACTTTGATATCTCAGTCAACTCTTGCGGGAGTAAGTTCACAACTCCTGAGGAACAGAACTGAGGCCAAGTCTCTTCTACCCTGGGCAAGCACCCACTTCTGGTGGGAGACACCACAGTGGCATCCTCCAGGAACTGAGAGACTCTTTGAAATAAAAATTCCCATTCAAAGTATTCACCTCCTACCCATATTTCCAAACAGATGCAAGTGAACTAAAATGGCATTCAAGAATTTCCTACTGAAAAGTAAAAAACTCATTTACACTACTCTTTCAGTCTAAAAATAATTTTCAATAGCTCAAAAAAATTAGAAGGTAATCTAATAGGGCATCCAAACATTAGGAATCTAACTTAAGCAGTCACCTAGACTCCCTTAGTAGCAAATATGAAGAGATGCCATGGAAGAGAAACGCAGGCTGCTGAGTGATAGGGGACCGAGTGCACCCTCAGGAAGTTTGCAGACAACACCAAGCTGGGTGGGAGTGTTGATCTGCTTGAGGGTAGGAAGGCTCATCTTGAGTGCCATCACATGGCACATAGAGGACAACCAGGAGATCAGGCCCAGTCAGCACGGGTTTATGAAAGACAGGTCCTACTTGACTAACCTGATCTCCTTCTACAACAGGATGACCCGCTTAGTGGACAAGGGAAAGACTGTGAATATAGTCTACCTGGACTTCAGTAAAGCCTTTGACAATGTTTCCGACAACATTCTCCTGGAGAAGCTGACTGCTCATGGCTTGGATGGGGGCACTCTTTGCTGGGTAAAAAACTGGCTGGATGGCTGGGCACAAAGGGTTGTGGTGAATGGATTGAAATCCAGTTGGCGGCCGGTCACAAGCAGAGTCCCCCAGGGCTCAGTTTCGGGGCCGATCTTGTTTAATATCTTTATCGATGATCTGGATGAGGGGATTGAGTGCTCCCTCAGCAAGTTTGCAGACAACACAAAGTTGGGCGGGAGTGTTGATCTGCTCGAGGGTTGGAAGGCTCTGCAGAGGGATCTGGACAGGCTGGATTGATGGGCTGAGGCCAACCGGATGAGGTTCAACAAGGCCAAGTGCCGGGTCCTGCACTTGGGTCACAACAACCCCATGCAACGCTACAGGCTTGGGGACGAGTGGCTGGAAAGCTGCCCCGCAGAAAAGGACCTGGGGGTGTTGATTTTACAGATGGCTGAAGATGAGCCAGCAGTGTGCCCAGGTGGCCAAGAAGGCCAACGGCATCCTGGCCTGTATCAGAAATAGTGTGGCCAGCAGGAGTAGGGATGTGATCGTGCCCCTGTACTCGGCTCTGGTGAGGCCGCACCTCGAATGCTGTGTTCAGTTTTGGGCCCCTCACTACAAGAAAGACATGGAGGTACTGGAGCATGTCCAGAGAAGGGCAATGAAGCTGGTGAGGGGTCTAGAACACAAGTCCTATGAGGACCAGCTGAGGGAACTGGGGTTGTTTAGTCTGGAGAAAAGGAGTTTGAGGAGAAACCTTATTGCTCTCTACAATTACCTGAAAGGAGGTTGTAATGAGGTGGGTGTCAGTCTCTCTTCCCAAGTGACAAGTGATAGGATGAGCAGAAATGGCCTCAAGTTGTGCCAGGGGAGGTTTAGATTGGATATTAGGAAAAACTTCTTCACTGAAAGGGTTGTCAGACATTGGAACAGGCTGCCCAGGGAGGTGGTTGAGTGACCATCCCTGGAGGTATTTAAAAGACATGTAGATGCAGCACTTAGTGGTGCACTTTGCAGTGTTAGGTTAATAGTTGGACTCAATCATCTTAAAGGTCTTTTCTAATCCAAATGATTCTATGATTCCATGTTTATAGTTAGTCTTGAATACTCTTGAATAGGCAGCACAAATTACCTGCTAGAATTGATATCGAACCTGGAGGAAGCCTGAACTACTTGCTTATATCAGATCCAGCTTTTAAATGGTGCATTTGTCAAGATGAATCCTACACACATATTTAGACTAAAACTTCCCTTACTACGGTTCACTTTTTTTCCAATTTCATATCAACAAATCTATTTATGTCGGGTACTAACACATGGATTCACTGCATCCACACCCAACTCATAGCTGGCTTTGCAGAAGACTGATGATACTATCAGACACCTTTCTAATTTCTTTAAAGACTTCTTCCAAAAATATCACAGAATCACAACAGTGATTCTTAGAACTTTTAAAATCCTTCAGCACCCCTTGCCTCATGTAAATTCTGGAGCTGTATAACCTTTAGCAACAGTACCTATCATTTCTATAATTCACCATTAACTTGCTTAACACTGAATTTATTTATATGTTAAAGTGCTTGACATGATCTGTTTCAGAATTCCACTAGCTACCTGTTTTCAGGCCATCACATTGGAATTGCCTTATTGTCTATAGAGTTCAGTGATTACCAATACTTCCATTTTATTCTAATGTGTGAGAGCACTCCCTATAAGCAAGCTCTCATTCCTCTAATTAAATAGAACCTCCTCCCAGTTCAATAACTCTCTCTTTCTCTTACTGAAATTCACCATTCACAAGAAGTTGCATCCTACAGTCTGATGCTCCTTCCTTGCCTCACACAACTCCAGAAACATATTTTCTCTTCCCAACATCATTCTTTCATTCGAGCATTGACCAAACATGATTGCACTTAACCTACTAGCTCCTAAAGCCGTTGTGACCCTCTGCGAGTTGGTCGGCAGGAGATAGGGATTTTTCACGTTTTTACCTGTTGGCCATATTTCTTCCAACTCCCTTAACCTCTGCTAGGTAGATAATTCGAGACTACACTCAAAATTATTTTTTTACTCCAGTTTTTCAGATGCATTAACAGGAACATGAAAAGCTCTAATGAGCTCTAATTAGACAACACATATACCGAGGAAAACTAAATGCGGGTCTTTCACATTTCCTTACTAGGTCAACTTTCCTCTCTATAGTGCAAACTTTTTGGCAAGCAAAATAACTTCCCAGCTTTTGAGTGAAACATAACTTCACCGAAACATATTATCCAAACACATACAAATACGTGCACATCTGTGTGAGACATCTGCCTGTAACTGATAAGACCTACAAACAGCTGTAGTATTTGAAAGCCTGTACATAAATATTTGTTGGCACAGAGACATAAATTACTAAAGATATATATTACTCTTTGAGATTACAACAAACATGGGCAATAACTTGATCTAAGATTCCAATTTTTTAAATGTATTCAATTCTTCCAATTCTCCTGGTTTGGTTTCTACCACCTACCCAAATCTTATCTATAAAAGTGAACACATAAACCAAAAAAACTCAGTCTCCCCAAAGCACTGCTACGGGGAAGACCTGCCAAGCCAATCTTACTTCTGTTGGATACTCAGAGCTCTGAGCAAGGATTGATCCTATTCCACATTCTCAGAATATCAAGCTTTGAAATAGTCAGAAGGCTCTTGATCCTTACCCTCACTAAGGATAGACTTTTGACATGGCAGTAAGTGCACATTAGAGTCTCCCTTCAAGCATAGACCAGAATGGTTTTAAAGACAAATCTCTACCGAGGCCGATGACTGCACAGAGGCACTTCTAGATAAGGAAGTCCTCAAGCTCTAAGTGTTTGGAGGACAGCAGAGAGAGTATTCAAGAGAAGTATTATATATACACTTCACTTCCTCTGTTTATATAATCTCAAAATCTTCATTTTTGTCCACAGTAGGCTAGATGGCCCTTGTTTTAGAGTTACCCAAAAAAAACCTGCTCTGGCATTCTTCTGAGTAGCCTTCCTTGTCAGCCACTATTTCTGCTATTCTTGTTTCTCAGTCTTTACTTCTGTCTACTTTCTCCATTTTTACCTTATCCTCTGTTTTTTCCTCCCATTTCTTTACCTCCTGTCATCTAATCCTTACCTCTGATCTCCTTTGTATTTTTATCATGTGGATGATACTGATCTTTACATGCTGCAACTTTATTTCACACTTCAGGCAGAGCAATAGGATACATGTATTCACACTCCAGGATCACTGTTTCAAATCCATCTGCAGACTCAAAGACAAATGTACAGCTTACAAAGATAAATTTACAGCTGTTTCATTCAGAGAGCATTTTCTTCCAAAAATGAAAATAATAACGTACTTCCCTCTTAAAAAATACAATAAAATAAAAAAAAAAATGTTTGCACACATCACCTAGGCTACAAAAATACAGTAGTCAAGGAAGCAGGCTATCAATCATGCAGTTTACATCTTTGCTTTGGAGACAGGAAACATCTCCAGACAGCAGGACTATGGTACAGCAGACATTCATTACTTCAATAAGATACTCTACAGGCTAGAGTATGCAACTTCTGCAAAATGGTGACAATCAAAAACCTGGCAGGGGGTGATGGGGAAGGAGACAAGAAATAAAACAATATGCCTTCCAGTGTGTAAGACCAGAGGGAGGGGACAAAGGAAAAAACTGTAAAATACTTCCTTCCCTTATCTGAAAGGAACTCTCCACATAAAAATTTCAGGGAGTCTACTCATTTTACAGCAACACATTTCTAAGCATTCAATTCATGCAAAATATACTAACACCAATAGAAGGATCACGAGCAGCAAAGCAGTGCCAGAAAACTGGAATCGCCTATTTCAGATGTTAACATAAGATGTATAGGAACAAATATACTATCCTAAGTCATAGCTATCATGGAAAAGAAACTTCCACATACTGACTTGTCTATATATGATTCCTCAATTAAACATTTTTCAAACAAAATTCTTTGTAGTATGTCAAAAATTCATCTGATCAAAAATTAGGATTTCCTTTACTAAGTCAAAGAGCTTGACTTCTTTCACTTATTACTATAGGCCTCTAGCTGTGTTTATATTACAACAGTACTCTACACTCAGGCTTAAATGGCTTTCCTGGCAAAAAAGGTTTTAGATTTGATGACAGATTTATTCTAAAGGCAAATTTCTTCCCTTCTGTAGCTCTCCAGAGAGAATTCAGTAACAGTCTGGATAGCAACCAACATCTGTATAGTATATTAATACTTAGTAGTAGTAGTACTAAATTCTCCCTACTATAATATTAGGTGATATTTAGACTTTGACCTCTAGGAAAGTGCTTAAAAAGGAACTATCGATTTGTATCAAAATAACTACTCATAGGCAGAGACTGCCACCTAGTGATTTTGATTATCTACGTAAAAAAACACAAAACAAACAAAAAAACCAAACCACCTCCCTCTTCCAGGAGAGCAGAAAAAAAACATTCATTCCTTCACATTTTACATCAACATATAGAAACAACCTCATATAATATCACTTGTATCTCCTATTATGTTAATGATAAATGCAATAGGGGAATGGGGAAAGAAAAGTCAATAAGCATATGTAATCCTCCTTGTACAGGTAAGATCCATGAGGTTGCTTGCTCATCGATTCTGTCTGGAATTACTCCTTATTTTACATGGACTCTAGCCTTTGCTTAAAACAACCACTGCATCCAGAACTTATTTAATCTCTAAAACAACACTGATAGACAGCCACACCCCACTTGAAACTTTGGATTCCTTCAATTTTTATGCTTTCAGTCTTTCCTGGTTCTCCTCAGCATTGTAACTCTATTTTCAGTACATCCTCTAGTTCATCTTTGCCATTCTCTCTTCAGCCACTGCATGTTTTCTACAGGATTTCACTGTTAGTGAAAAAAGCAGCCAAGTTACCTGTGTCATCCTATCTGCCTTACAAAGTTGAATTATCATTATGTGAATGACCCCTAAATTCACCTTATCTTCAGACTTCTCCTTCTGTTCAAACTTGTATTTCAGATATTGCCTTCATTTTCTTGTGGGCCTAGACCTAAATCTCAGAATCTGCAAGACAAATGGATCTTAGAAGATCTGTCTATAATGAATCTCTAAGACAAACTTTTTTTTTTAAGTAGGAAAACAGCAAAAAGCTTTTAAAATTTCTCCTTCTCTTCCACCTAACACACTTTTCCTCTAGCAAATACAAACTTTGCAATGCTCTGAATGAATGGGAAGAGATAGTTTCCTACCTTGTTAATTTGATCTCACCAGCACTTTATGTACCCACCCATTTTATTTTACAATCACACAAAACAAGAGCACTACCTAGTTTTTCCTGATCAAATCTATCCTCTTATTCACCATAAAGAGGTCAGTACCCTTTTTGATCAAATGGCAATACTAGCTTTCCTTAGCCCTTGTTCAATGTTCATATAAGCACTTCCACAATTTCTCATGTTGCCTCTCCCGCTTTCAAGGAGTTCTTTTCAAATATTCCCAAAGTCATCTCATATCCTCTTCAAAAATCTCATTAAAAATCTTTGTTGTTATACCCATAAAATAAATCTGATTCCAGCAAAGCTGTTGATGTGCTGTGACTTGCTTATCATACTGACTAACACAGTGTAAATAGTTCTTTGCACTCTCTCAACAGTACCCATCTCAACAGCACCCCCTGCACTCTGGGGCAGGGGCTACAACAGAGTCTGTGAACAGCCCTGGCACTTTTGAATACACCATCAATAAAATGCTACTACAAAAATTAAATTATGTCTTTCCTTCATTCCAATATTACATGACTTTCTTACATCAAAGAAAACCAACAAATGACCCTCAAAGCAACACCCTACAATATAAAGTTTGTTTCTTTTGTCTTTTAAACTGGAGATGTTCACTAAAAAACAAGAAGATTGCTTACAGAGCCATCTGCTCCTGTTGCTTATTTCCCAAATGAAGTCTTCTGTTGCCCATGTTTCCAGCAACCCACTGCTGTCTCAGAGACTTCGTTTTCACATGAAGTCCAGTAAACAGAGTAATCCTATCACATCAGAGTTACAGAACTCTAATTCAACATGCAGCACTAAAGATCACGGCTAATAAAAGAGTCCTATCCAAACTATTTGAAGATCAACGTATAAACCAGAGAGTGAGAAAACATCCACATAATCATTGAAGCAGAGAAACAAGACAACAAAATATGGCTATGTTTCTAAAACTTCTACAAGTATAGTCTTCCTCCTCTCCCTCTTTCAGGTCACTCGAAAAAAGTGGATCTTGGTGGTCTCCAATATAGCAGTAACTCATCTCCTCCAGATGAGGAAAATGAAATCAATAGTAAGCTGCTGAAACGTAACATTTTATAACCTCTTCTTCTGTTTAATAGCCCAGTGGGGGAGACAGAGACTGCCAAATTAAAAGCTATCAGGTTACTGTTTCTACAACCAGTTTCCAAGACCTGTAAACTGCTATATACTCCCTAGTGTGCTATACATGAAACACTGATTACTTTTTTTTTTAGCATTCCAGTAACAGTACTGCTCGTAGCAAAATGGGTACTTAATGAAACCACACCAAATGGATAACCAAAGAAGAAACTTAATTGGAAGAACAGTGAATGACTTTGAAAAGTCCTCTAGATTTGCCAACCAGGTATCACTAAACAGGTGGTTAAATTCTGTCCATCATGAAATGTGAATGTGACACTTAGATGCTTGTGCAACAACATACGGTCTGAAACAAAGTCTTTTCCTTCCCCCCACCTTTCTTAGAAGCCACTGATACTCAGCTGTAGGAGACTGTCCCCCAGAAACAGCAGAAATTAGTTTCTTCCAAGATGAACACCATATATGGATTAATTTAAATCACAGATCGCACAAGAAATTTTTAAAAGCTCCTGCAAATTTTAAAGAAATTCCCTATTTAAAACTTACTTAAAAAATAACTTTTCAACAAAAATTAAAAAATTCCTGCAAGTAACTATTTTTCCTCTTCCACTGAACTCACCTAAACTGTCTAATGTATGAGATGATTAAGTACCATCTTATTTTTCATATACATTTGCAAACCTGTTTTTCCTATCTATCTAGTGATAAAGGCGACTTCTAAGATTCTTTGAGACAAAGGTTGTACCACTTCTCTGAATGCCTTCATATGAGTCTCCCAAACAAGTAAACCAATCGCATTCTAGATGAAGCACAAGCATAGCTGTAACACATCATGCCTCTATTGGCTTTCCAGGCCATGCTAGAAAATACTGTATTTAACAAAGAGTTTAAATCCATTGTAATGTAATTCCTTCACGGTCCTTGACAGATAGGCCCACAAAGCATCACCATGTATTGCTGCTAAGGGGCTTTAATTTGATTACAGTAATTAAATGGGGCCACAGTGATGAATATCTGGTCTAATTGCAGTTTAAAAAAAATGAAGTTATATTGACAAAGTTAGTTGAAGATATAGAAGACTCCTGAAATTATATCAGCAAGTTCCAAAAGCTTTGAAAGCTTACATAAATGGTAACACGTTCAAAACTTCTTCTGTTGCCAAGGACAGAATGAAAAGCAGAAGTCCATTTACAAGGCTTCTCTCCCACATGTTCTTCTCTTCTACCACAAACCATAGAGGGGTACAAAAGAACAGAGATGCTAATATGAAAATAATGTCAGATTTTAAAGTTAACTTACCATATTTGTCTCGCAAGCCAACTGTACACCTGAAGACTCCACCAAAGGCCACATCTTCACCAAATATTACTGAAAAATAAAAACAGTAGAGGAGGCTAATGTTACTCCAAGGCATCTTATTTTTAATGAATGTGTTTCAAAGGTTTTCATGTGAGACACTAACATAAGTAGCACCTAACATTTCATTTTACTTCAAGATTTATCGAGACCTAAGCATTTCTCATGCACAGTGTAACTATAACAAATAAAGAACCAAGGTCATTGAGAAATCAGTACAGCACCACAACTATGTCTCAAAACAGAATTCAAGAAACTGATTCAGCTATGCTTTCATTAAACCATCTATTTATTTTTCTGAAATATTCTATATCATAATATCTAAATCTAAATGAATAAAAGCAATTCCAAGAAACAATTACATTCAATCAGTAAAGAGTCATTAAGGTATGTGTTCTGCTTCAACTGGTAACCATTTGCATTCTTCACCCACAGATTTCAATAAATGTAGTGTTTTGAAAAATGTCAAATTGAAGTTTTCTTCAAAATGCCAATCCAACATGAAATTTCAAACCTTCTCCAAACATACTTGCCAAATCACCGAAGAGTGACTTCAGAGGAACTCCTCTACAGAAAAGATGGATATCTAATAACCAGAACAACTCTCATTATTCAACGCTACTATCCTTATAGTGTGGGTGATGTAGCCAATAAAGTTTTTTCGCTAAAAGTAATTGCCTTTAAAATTTAGCTTCATATCAAAGGTTTTTTCTTTGAATTTATGGAATGATAATGTCTAATTTTTCTTAAAACAGTTTTTTTATTTAATTCACAGAAATAAGTATTGCCCATTTCAGGTTTTTTAAGCATGTAAGATACGTGCAGCAGTATCACCTATAGCAGCTTGCATGAACTGGGGTCTGTTCTGATAATTCCCAAATTCCTCAATACTCTCCATATTCCAAAGGACACAAAATATTGAGTTAGCCTCCTTGCCTCTCAAATACTATTTTTTATTTAAATAAAGTACATTTCTGAGGGGAAGCACTAGAAGGGATTAACACACTTCTGACAATCATATTAATGACAACACTTAAAGAAAAATAACATGTATAATGATGTAAAACCAATGCAGTCATGGAATATATGATTGAAGTATGTCCCCAGATCATCTCTCTAATTTATTTTTAATATTAATTTGTCTGCTTGTTTATTACTTAAAATCTTTGTAAGGCCTTTCCATTACCATATGGCTACTCACTTTTGAGCCAGCTGGCATAAAAAAAAATTCCCATTTAATGGTGGTATCCGCAAACTTGCGTGGATTTACTCATTCTGTTCAGCCACTGAAAATATTTTCCTGGAGAGATTCTAATTCTCATCAACACAAGTATGAGGATTTCCACTACTTAAACAACAGTTGCTCAATTCCCATACAACTAAAAACATATGAAAGACATGCTTTCTGTTGCAAGAAGTACTAATTAATTCAGTAAGTAGGGCGATACTGATGACTCACATGTCCAGACTGTAGAACTCCAACATGGTCTTGCAAAGGCTTTGCAAAGATCCAGCCCTGCAAAGCTGAGGAGAAAGACTGGAACCTTTAAGGAGCGACTAAAAGGCTGAAGATTATATATGAGTTTACACTCCTGCTGGACTAACATTCTACTTACTTTTATATGGCTGATTCTACAGAAATGGTACTAAAATATGTTCTTGGCACTAATTCACCTTCAGTTGTCTAAGTTTAATTTAATAAAGGTGATTATACCACAGCTGTAGATTGAGAGGGAATGTCTACAGGCATAGTACTGGACAGACAACATGGAATTTGTCCTAACAGATCAAACAATTAGTCAGACTTCAAGTTGAGCAGTGGTTCAAGCAGTGCCAAAAAGAGTTACTAACACTCTAAAAAGAAAAACCAAAATTACACAAGACCATACAGCTTTTGCAGCTGTGTTCATGACATTAAACATGTCTTTCAGATATGTGGCCATCATCACGCCTTTGTTACGACAACAGAAGCAATAGACCTCCTGTTATGTATAAGAATTAAAAGGGGAGTAAATAGTTTTGTGCAAAAGAGTTTAGGATAACCCTTTTAAATCAAGCTATGATGAACTAGCTTCTTCAAAGTTATAGGTTATCCAGACTGCAAAAGCCTAGAAAATCTTACATTGCCTATGCACAACGATGAACAGAAATCAGTAAAGCTGGGAAAGAATATTAGAGGGCAGGGAAGAAAGGAGAATGGACAGAATGAGAATACACAGTCTCTAAAAAATTACCACTTTTTGAGCATAGAGGGTTGAAGGAATTAAAAACTAAGATTTACATTTTAAAAACTCCTTTACTTACTGGTGGGACTCAAGCTGCCCTTAAGCACAGTTCACATCAGTAATACCAGAAGCATGTTAAGCAATGTATCTTTCTGTCCCAACTTTCAGCAAAATACACCCAGCTAATACAGAAGACACAATTGCACCTTAGAGCACATAATGCATTAATAATCTGTTTATACAACACATTTTTAAGTTTTGAGATCAAAGTGTAGAAATAACTTGTTAGAAAACTTTAAAGGCCACAAGAAACACATTTAATATTGTACACAAATAGGCAAAACAAAATGAAATCTATACAAAGCAAAACACACTAACAAGTATAATATACCTGCAGTCGGATCTTTGGCTAAAGCATTGTCCAAGGCACTTGTTATGGATTGGAAGAGATTCATCTTCTGAGTTTGCCCTGTATGAAAGGGATTATTTAGCCATTTAATTTTGTTCAAAACACAAAGTACATTAGAAAACACTGGCACAAAACATGACTGAAAACCTAGTTAAGAGCCATAAATGGCCTCAAGTTGCACCAGGGGAGATTCAGACTGGATATTAGGAAAAAGTTCTTTACTGAGAGAGTGGTAACACAGTGGAATAGACTGCCCAGGGAGGTGGTGGAGTCACCCTCCCTGGAGGTATTCAAGGAACATGTGGACGTGGCATTGTGGGACGTAGCTTGATGGGCATGGTGCTGTGTGGTGTGGGTGCATTGTTTTGGTGGTTTCTGTGTTTTTTGGGGGTTTTTTTTGGTTTGGTTTTTTGGGGTTTTTTTTTTTTAAATGGTCAGACTTGATGATCTTAAAGGTCTTTTCCAACCTTAGTGATTCTGTGATAAACAAGATCCCTGCTAGGACTACTCAAGACATTTGCTGAGTAATCTTAAATTATGGGATAGATAGGATTGAGAATGGTATACTTTGCAATCCCAAGGACTATAATTCTACTACCCTGCATTCAACCTTTTTTTAAAAACTATGCTCTTAGCTAGAACAAATGCAGCTTTGCAATGCTTAGTCAAACACTAGGAACATGACTAATGCAACAGTTTGTCAAAGGAAGAAACCATAGTAAAGCATTATTGTTTTGAGGATTGGTATCCTTTCTGCTAAGATTCACCAGATCTCATTAAGCTTACTTCATCATTCTTTAATTCATTTTAAAGCTCCAGCCTTTCCTGTTTACCGACACCTATTATCATCAGAAGTTTTCTAGACCACCGGCCTGCTCTAACTGCAGTTAGAAAGTGTCAGAAGCATCAAATCCACACTCCAGAGAAAGAAAACTTGATGCTGAACAACTATACTTAAAATGGGTAAATGCACCAGACTGCTGTATTAAAATCATCTGCAGTGTGGATTGAAAGAAAACCTTCAAAACCAAGAAAGGCTACCCGAGTGCCCTTCTTCATTCCAGCACTGCAAGAAAAAACAAACAGGCCTGAAAGCAAAGATAGCCCAGTCCCCACTACTGTGACCAACACAGATTCTCCAAGCAAATAAAATAATGCCTTATCAGAAACTGAGTGAATAAGAAATTGCCTGGCTGACATTTGGTAGCTCTTTAACCACAAAACCTCTAAGTCATGACTAGGAGCCACAGCCCAGGAGAATGCCACCTACCAGCACACACAGCATGTTAAAAAAAAAGTGATGGTTAGGTGAAGATCCCAGACAAACATGAGAACAGGTGTTAGAAATCAAAAGGGAGTGCTACATTCTGTTTCCAGTAGCTACAGGATCTCTCAAACATTCAGCTTCCCTTCCTCCTACATTGTAAATTAACGTTAGCATTTTTTGTTAAAGACTCATGTCATGCCACATCAGAGATGAGTAGCTGCATTCCTACACGTTCCTGTTCTTGGTAGCTTCACTTGTTACACTTTACATGGCCCTTTAAGAAGAGGAAACTGAAAAAAAAATTGTTATGGGAACTGTTGAAATTATATGAAAGCTACAAATAATCAACATTTACAAATTGAAGGGAAGGAAAGCTGGGGAACAGCAGTAGTTTCTCCCTTTCCCAAGCCATCCACAGTAGTATTTGGGTTATTTTTTCCACAAGACACAATCCTCCAGCATTTGATATAAATTGATATAAATAAATGCCTATTATTTAAGCAACTGTCAGAAACTCCTCATAGAGACTGTTCTGACCTGCTGCTCTTGCCTATAATAAAGAATAAAGGCCTCTGTATCAGCCCTCGCAGGAAAGGAGAAACTAATTACGCCCTTCAGATTTGGAGAAGCACTGGAGAAGCATTATCTTAACAGTATTAGGATCAGTATTGGCATGACTTTCTTTTACTTTCACTGTTTTTCACCAAAATTCAAAGTGTATTTTAAATCAAAGGGAAGTAGTTTTCTGTTAGTAAATAGCAACAAGAACTGGCCTGCCCCACTAGAGCTTCTTCACTATGTTCTCAAGCAGGGACCTGCAGCACACAGGCTTTACTCCACGACACCTTGGATACCTATACCACCCAATGTCTAACAGAAACGGCCAAGAGTTTTCTTAGGCTTAATGACCAAGCTGGAACACCAAGGTATCCAACCAAGTAACACCTTTCTAGAAGACACTGTGGTTCACGTGAGAGAAACAGCTGTTCTGCAGCTGGCAGGCTTCTTCCAGGAGAACTCAGCACTAGACATTTGCAGGAATGCATCTCAGAAATAAAGTCAAAACACCAGCTTTCATCCTGAGCTGTTCATTTCTAACTGATCTGTGTTTAGTCTCAATCATGTGATGATGAGGATTACTTCAAACCTTTCACTGGACAGCAGTCTTTATTAATCACAGGTTTATTACCACATTCATGACTTAAGCATGCAATAAAAAAATAGGGATGAACGTAAGTCATCACGTTAGTGCTAGACGCTTTACCACGGAAACAGGAGAGGGGTAGGGGAAGGGCTAGCAGGTCTGAGCAGATGATGGGTAGGCAGGCCCATTGCAACTATTGCACCGACCGCCCAAAAACACTTCATCAACCCCCCCCCGAGCGGTACCGGTGAGGCGCCGAAGAGGCCTGAAAGCACCACCGCCCCGGCCCGCGGCCCGCGGGGGCCTTCCCACCCACAGACCAAGTTTTTCGCGGAAAACCCGTGGGTGGAAGCGCCGCGGATACAGCGGGAGAAACGTTCCCCAGCGGAGGCCGCCGCCGCCCCGGGTCTCGCCCCCAGCGCTGGGTCTGGCGGCGGCTGCCCCGCCGCGGAAGCCTCTCTCCCGCGGCCACCGCCGGCGCATCGGCGGGGCAGGGCCGCCCGAGGGGGCGGAGGCGGGAAGCGCCCACTCTTCTCCCTCCCTCCCTCCCCGCCCCACCCCGGCCGGGCGGGGGCCTCCCCCGAGAAGGCGGCGGCGGGGCGGACCCGGCAGCAGCGCGAGGGTGAGCCCGGCCCGCGGGGTGGACCCCGGCCCAGCCCCGCTCTCACCGTACGCGCTGGGCGCCGGGTCCGGCTGGAAAGCGAAGTGCGCCGCGGTCCGGCGTGGCGCGGCCGGCAGCGGGGGCAGGCGGCTCCAGAGCCCGCTGTGGCGGCGCCCCGCCGCCACCGCCCCGGAGGCGAGCGCCCCGCGCAACGCCAGCCCCGCCGCCGCCATCGCCGCCGCTGTCAGGGGCCGCCGCGGCCGCCGCGCGTTCTAAAGAGGCGGGGTCCTGGGCTGGCTTTCTGATTGGCCAGCAGCGGGTGGAGGACTCGCCAATCAGAAGCCGTCCTGCGGTGGGTGGTGGGGTGGGAGGGGAGAGAAAGGGTTTACTGCGCGTGCGGGGAAGGCGCGCTGTTCGGGACCTGGTTGGTGGGGGTTGAGGCACGCGGGGGCGGTGCGCGGGGCGGGGCTGGAGGACCCCCTGAGGGCGGGAGCTGTCGGTGCGGGTGTAGGGCAACGGCAACGGCAACGGCAACGGCAACGGCCGGGCCGCCGGCTGTGAGGGGTGGCGGTTCCTTCGGGGCGACTGCGGCGGCGCTCGGAGTGGCTCTGCAGCTGTGGGCCTGCGCCGGGTTAGCGGTGCTTCCGCCTCTCGTCGGCGCTGCTGATAACGGTGTGCCGGGCACTGGGCGCACCGGGGAGTGCCGAACTGGCTCTCGCCTCTCCGTCGGTGCCGTCACAACAGAGGCCGAAACAAAAGTCTTCAACTTTCCCCTTAAGCGTTTTTCTTTTCTTCCACTGGGATTTTCATATTGCCATCCCAGCATCAAGAAATACCGAACAACTGTCTGAAATCCTCAAATTCACAGAATCACAGAATCACTAAGGTTGGAAAAGACCTGTAAGATCATCAAGTCCAACCTAAAAAAAAAAAAAAAAAAAAAAAAAACCACACACCAAAAACCAACCCACCCAACACCACACAGCACCATGCCCATCAAGCCACATCCCACAATGCCACATCCACATGCTCCTTGAATACCTCCAGGGAGGGTGACTCTACCACCTCCCTGGGCAGCCTGTTCCAATGTTTCACTACTCTCTCAGTGAAGAACTTTTTCCTAATATCCAGCCTGAACCTCCCCTGGCACAACTTGAGGCCATTTCCTCTTGTCCTGTCACTAGTCACTTGGGAGAAGAGACCAACACCCACCTCTCTGCAACCCCCTTTCAGGTAATTGTAGAGAGCGATGAGGTCTCCCCTCAGCCTCCTCTTCTCCAGACTGAACAACCCCAGTTCCCTCAGCCACTCCCCATAACACTTGTGCTCCAGACCCCTCACCAGCTTCGTCGCCCTTCTCTGGACACGCTCCAGCACCTCAATGTCCTTCTTGTAGTGAGGGGCCCAAAACTGAACACAGCATTCGAGGTGCGGCCTCACCAGCGCCGAGTACAGGGGCACGATCACCTCCCTACTCCTGCTGGCCACACCATTTCTGATACAGGCCAGGATGCCGTTGGCCTTCTTGGCCACCTGGGCACACTGCTGGCTCATCTTCAGCCATCTGTGAAGTCAACACCCCCAGGTCCTTTTTTGCGGGGGAGCTTTCCAGCCACTCATCCCCAGCCGATGGCCCAGAAGGATAAGACTAGAGAGACCTGCAGGTGTTACCTGTTCCTGTGTCTCTGAAACCCCCTCTCAACTGAACATCCAACTTCTCTCGGAGCCTCTCTTATTTTTAATTACTCTACTTGTCCAAGGTCTCTTTTTCCAAAGACTTGCTCATACCTTCATTATATTTTTTTAGCAATTGAAATTATGGTCTTTCATATGTACGTATTTTCCTTGTCAGGTTTTATAAAACATTCTTTCTAATGTTCTCCTTACCAAAATGACCACTTCACATTCCTTCTCCAGATGCTCCCATCACCCAGGTGAATCTTCTTGCTTTACTTTTGCAGGCTTCTTCCTCTGCATGTCCATCATTGCCACCTTTCAGTTGCTTCCGCATCAATCCTTTTTACTAGTACTTCACATCTTGTCCACACATGTGCTTCCCCATCAACCCCTTTCATGCAGCCTCCAATACATGTGACAAGCCCCTTTGAGTTGTTCTTGTCTGTGTTGATGTTACCTAGAAGATTGATCATACTGGATAGCACTTATACTCTGCTCCAAGAACGCTTAACTCCAAAACCTTGCCTTGGAGAAAAAGACTAGAAACTAGAATGTTGTGTATATGGCATCATTTCTTTCTGCTAACTGGGGAGACCAGTCACTTGCTTTTTAACATGCCCGTTATCCTTAGAGACTGCTGACAAAGCACTCGAGATCATGGGATCAAACAAGTTTTTCTAACATATCCCACTATATCCCACAGAAGCAAAATACTGATGAGTGTCTAAAGGGGATGAGAATTTTAATAAACAACAGAAAAGTAATCTCTCCAATGAAAGAGGAGTATAAATGTCAAATGTTGAGATTGCTTCCAATTCCACTGGAAGGCAAAATGTAAATATACAAAAAAGTTTAGTACATAGCAAACATTATAACCATCAAATGATATATAACCATTTATTTGTATGGCTAATAGTATAAATATCCAAGTTTATTATTCAAATAATTGTATTTCATTCAGTAAGCAATATATTCAAGTACGAGGAATTTATCTATATTGCACATCGTTGTGGCCAGATCGGCAAAACTAACAAATGGAGAACAGGTAGTACAGCAAGGTATTGCTTTACTTGTAAGTCTGTCATCTATTATTAATATGTCAGTTGTTGGACCTGTGAATTGCTAAACTCAAATTATAAACTAAGAGATATATTAGGTTTATGTACAGTTAGTATTTGCCATGCTGTATTATTTGTAAAATGTGGCAATAACTTTGGTCAGCTATTCCAGGAGATGCTTCAGTTTTCAACACAGGCAGATAAAGGCTACTTCTTGCTGTCTTAGTTCGCTGACTGTTGTCTCCTACATCTGGTGATATATGGAACTTGAAAAGGAAAAGAATGGTCATGCAGCCCAGTATCTTACAGAGGAAGTTTTGGCATTTACAATGGAAGGGTGGAAAGAAGAAACCTTCAGTAAGACCTGTTCACCTGCTATTCGGACCTAGGTGAAAGAGAAGAAAGTGTCTGGAGAAGAGGCTCGCCACCTAAATTATTATTGCCTTTTGAGTACAAAAGGTAGTTTGTCTGCATGGCCTTGAGAATTTGCGCTGGTACTAAAAAGGGAAATGGGCAATCAAAGAAGTTTATCCAAATGTACTTTGGCTGACCAATATGTTGGCGTAGATGAGTCCTAGGATTCATGTCTTTCCAGCTCTGATGGGGTAATAATTATATCCACATTGTTCCTGGTTTATGATATTCCAGCAACTTCAATTACGTTTTGAAGACAGCTTTCTCATTTGGAAGTTGTTCAGTCACTTAGGGCCACTTCTGTTAAATCTATACACCAGACTTTGAAGAGCTGAAATCAGCTACATTCCCCAGCTGTGTGTATTAGTCATTATGTGCATCCTTAGTGTTGTTGACAACCATTAAAAAAACTCTGGCAGTCATTATTTCTGAATAATCATGCAGAGCAATTAATGAGGATCTGATGATGACTGCAGACCCTACTGACATGGACCAGATTATGCCCATGTTTATGCCAGCATTAATCAGATGTAACTCCTTTGAGGTCCATGTTGTTACCTCTGATTGACATGGATCTAATTGTGAGCAAATTGTGAGTATTGGACTCTGACATAAGCATATGGCTCCATGCCTACTATTCTACTCCAAAATCTCTCAAAATTTGGACATAGCTTGCAGCTGAACCTTAGGCTCCTTCTGAGCTTATCACGTTTCCCAGTAGGTGTTGCTTTATTTAAATTACATCTCTGTAGGTGATGAGGCATCCAGGTGATTTCTGTTGCATTCCTTCAAGCATAGTTTCACTGTAGTTTTCTTGTCAATTCTGTCTGTCATGCTACAGTGTTGCTGTAAGTTTTCCTCGCTGCTCTGTGGTTCATTGAAGAAATTTTGTAGCACGTTCTCCACCCCAACAGTCGATTAGCTGATTCACCCCTTTTTATAGGAGCTGCTAGTAAGCACTCTTGTCACGCTAATGCTGTCTTGGCACTACAGCTGTTTTCTTGCCTCCTTTGCTGTTTTCTGTCTTCCTCCTACCCTAATTATGATCTGCTTCATCCTCCTTTTTCTGTAATTTACTGATACTTTGGAGTTGTTTTCTCCCCTGTCCCTACTTTCTCACTCACACAAATGGGTTATTTTGCTGGTTGGGGACAGTCATCTCTTTCTTGGATATGTATAACTGAGGAACTGTTTTCTAAAGTGTACTGTGAAAAGGAGAAGATAGAGCTTTTGGCCTGCTGTTTTTATTATCAGTCCTGTACAGATCAGACGTGTGAACAGAAAGGGTAGTCTTACTCCTAGGAACAAGACAAAATGAGCAAGAGCAGAGCAGCAGTGGTTTGGAGCAAAGGGACTTAGGTAGCATAAACGCCAGGGACCGTTTTGCAGTTTAGCAGAGAAATTTTTATTTCAGATTTTGCTGAAAAGCAGACCAAGGGCACTGCCTCTGGAGCCAGCCAAGTTGTAGTCTGGCCGAGAGCAGGAAAAAAAGGAAAAGAAGCTTTAATGGACTAGTTTTGTACTCATTTGCACGTAGGGACAGAAATCATCGAGTTACTTCTGCCATATCACCCACTTCTGTGTTAAGACATTGCTTCCCACTCGGTCTAGAATAGTAACTGTGGCTTTCATCCCCAATCGCTTTTTAGATTTTTAAACGCTTCACCAGAATGATCACACCCGAGTTAAAGACAATCCTATTTTTAAATTACATGAGTAATTCCTAACATTAAGTGAAGCAATGCTAGAAACAGCAGTGTCTATCCACAGAGACATTATTCAGCTTTTTTTATAAGACGTTTCGGTGTTTCATAATTACGGGAAGAGAATCCCACTCTCCTCTGTTTAATTCAATCAGTTTTAATTGCTTTGAAACCACAGAGCATATTTAACTCTATTTTCTACTGTGACTCAATCTAGAAATAGCTGTACAAGGAAATGATTTCTAATAGTCGACAGCTCGTAATTCTAATGCAAAAAAAGTCACAAAGAAATCCAATTTGTAAAAGGAATAAGGACCACATTTTTGTCTTGAGAATAATTAAATGTAGGAACAATTTACCTGAGAACATGCTGGATTCTCAGCACTTCCATTCTTCAAATAATAACTAGATTTCTTTGTAGAAGATGTACTATAGCTCAAACAAAAGTTATGATCTTGATATCAAAACTACTGGGTGAGGTCATACTGAAATAATCATATTAATACCTTCCAGTTCTAAAGTATCTGTTGTTGTTCACTAATAAGCGAGAATTGCTATTTGACTGATCAGGAAAGTATGCCAAAAAATCTCAATCAATCAGATTCAGAAACGAGTGGAGAGATGGATTCTTCATACATGTATACAACTGACATTATAAGCAGTGTTCAAAAAGCAAACATACAGAAGTCCTGTATTCAGGATTCTTGGGATAAAACATAGCCATCCAGCAGATCATGTATAAAACATGCTGGAATGCCTCTCTGATATTTTGATAAGATACTACAGTATACTGGTCAGTTTTGATGCCTGTTTATACTATAGTCGTGTTCAGTGGAAGTTAAAAAAGGGAGAATAAAAAGGTATGATGGATTAACTCGTGCCAAGAACCCACTGAGCCGAAGCCTTGCTGTCTCCCCATAGTTAGTCATTCCCCTAGAGCACAGGGTAGTTCCCATGTCTGTTTAAATGAGCTACCCTTATGAAGCATTTTGTCCTCTATAGGTAAGACTGAAGCATAATTCTGTGGTTTTGCTGCTATTATTTTTATTAGCTCTGATTTAAATAATAATGAACTGTAAACCTTATCTCATCACGTGTACAGGTAGAAGTGTGTTACAAAAGGAGATAGAAAGGAAAATCTGCTGTCCATGAATTATCTTTTGTCAGAAGATACGGTTTTATTCAGTTTAGTTGGCTTTAAGTAACAGTCATGTGATCTAAACAAGTCACATTTGGATCGCGTGAGTTCCCTACAGGTTTCCACAGTGTTCTGCTTGCTGCTGGCAGGTACTGCTCTAGAGATAACCGTGTACCAAGCGACATGTTCCACAGGTTTAAATGAGTGTTTGAGATTCCATTCACCTTGCCACAGACTGACCTCGCACTGCTGATCAGAGCGGGAACTGTGATCAGCTACAAAAAATAGTAAATCTCACCCCATAATGCTAATAGTAATTTTTATAAATTAAACATACAGAATTTGTACTCTACCAGCAAGTGAACAAGTAAAAGTCATACTCCTGCCATACAGTTGTAACATTCAGACTTCTAAGTATGGAGACATCAATTTCTATGCATCAGTTGTCCATTTGTTGAACTAGTATCAATAGGCAGAGAGGCAATATCGCACAAGTCAGTGCAGTATCCAGGCCCACATTTCATTGCTCTCAGATAGGAGAAGATTGAAAAGAATTGTATTCAGGGTGTGAATAATGAAAGCTACCCAAGAATAGATCATACTCTAGGGACACCTATGCTACTAATTTTATAAAAGCAAAACCCTATACTCAGCTGTCAGTTCTCCTAAATTTAATCCAAATGGGATATGTTTTTCCTTCTATGTATCTCTCCCTTTTAGTTTGACCATCTTTGCAGTTAGAGGATGTTCTAGGTGTTTTTTCCCTTGGCTAATCTACAAAGGTTTCGGGTATTGGACCGTATTCAGATTCTAGTGCTGCAGTCAGTGTGGCACTGGTGTGTGTGCACCAATGCAGTCACCCACCTGCAGCCATCTTTAAATAAAGTACCTGGTTGTGGTATTTATTATTATTTCTTTTTTCCTTCACCCAGTCCATTTTCTTCATTCCATCAAAAAATGTGTAGGTGCATTTTGAATTCTAACATAAAAAGAGCATATCTTTCTATGTGCTTTTTTGACTAAAGATTCGCATCACCACAGGGTACCTGCAAATTCTATTGGTTACCACTCAAAGCAGGAATGCTTAACACTCGTGCAATTCATATGGCTCTGGGGAAATCTAAGACTGGTTCAACATATTTGTGCCTCATGTAAAAAAACAACTGGGTTGTGGCAATGCTGTACATTGATTCTTTCTAATTTTTATATAAAGAATTTTTTCAAGTAGGTATGTGACAAACTTCTGCCTAAGTTTAATTTAGATTAACAGAATATCTTGTAGCAGATTTTCAGAGACAGCCATAGGCAGCACAGGCATTTAACGTAGAAATACAGCTTCACTAACACCCAGAATTTAGACTAAATTAGGCAGCCTGGATCTCACTGAAAGCCAGTAATAGTAATAGTAATTCACGTTTTTGTCCATGACTTTGATCTTTCTTTGCGTTTAAACAAATATATCGAAGTCTATTAGAAATAGCATAACTTGAGAATTGTCTTACTGATCTGTAATTATTCACGTACACCATTAGGTGGCAGGGAACAATAAAGATTTACTTGATGAAATGTCATACATACATTGAAATACAGATCTGTCAGACCGTTCTCTCCACCCTTTTTGAATCAGAATTATTTCCTACTGTGAACTGTCAGGAGCTTTGTCTAGTTAATTACTAAATAACTTACCAACGGGGCTCACTGCTTTCATCAACACTGTTTCAGATTTCATTTCTGTGCAATCCTTTTGTCAAATGAGAAAAAACAAGGCATATTCATCCTACTGGGAGTTCTCTAAAAATGAAATCTCACCACAGCTGTGTCTCTACTTCTCAAATCTACCTCTGCTTCTGGTCAGGCTAAATCTGACTGCTGGAAGTAGCCCCTAGACCAGGCTAAATCCAGCAGGCATTAGTGGGAGGCAAGAAACTTTATTATACTTTTGGGAGCCTTGATTCTAAACTGGTTGTAAGGGCTAGGCTTTTGTCTGGGTCCGGCTATAAATAAGGACTTTTAGATAGCATAGGTACAAGAAGATTGAAGTGATGGGGTTTAGATACCCAGACTGACAGACAGGTGGGTGCATGTATAAAGATAGGGAATTTATATTGCCAGCAACATGTGTTTCTCTAAATCTAGATGGCTGCTGATTTTAGAATTGCAGTGGATGTCATGGGTGAAAGGGTAGGTGGCAGAAATCACAGGGCAAGACTTGTCTGCTTGGTAACTCACTCAATGATTGATGTATGGGAAATAAATTGTGCTACTAGTGACTCTGTAGGAGTTAAGGATGCCTATGCTCTGCATTTCCCAGAGACGTAGAATTAAGTCCCTGGCAGGAGTAGCCCCTAAGAGATTTATTTTTATTCCCTCGAACTCTTCTAGTGCTGTTGGTAGGAACTGCGCCACAGATATTGTCACATGTGCTTAACTGGAAAGTCCCAGTGCAAATTTTTCCATATGTTTGTGTAATAAACTCATGCCAAAGAAGGAAGTAACAACTCTAGAAAATATGATACAGCTGCAGTTTGCCATACCCATTTGTTAAGCTAACACTTGAAAGGAGGAGAAGCACGGGAGGGACATTTTGTTGATTTGTTATTGACTAGTCTGTTATGCAGACAAATTCAGCTCAATGCAGTTTTAACGTGACTAAGTGAGCAACAGTAGAGAGACTGAAATCCATTACTCACAGAAAAATGTGTGGTAGCAACTCACAGAACTCCTACAGTGTGTCTCTTTTGTCACAGGCAATCACGTCTGGAAGCAAGGAGTCCTTTGGTCCCCCAGTTCAGCCCTGGCATTGCCTGAGAGCACTGACAGTAAGCACATAAGCTGTAATCTCAGTATTTGTGAGGTTTACACGTCTGCTTGGATTTGGATTCAGTATTTTTCATCTTAGTCCCTGAGTTTCAGTCACTGTGTTGTATCTGCCCAGTCCAGACATAGGCAATCCTGTGGGAAACTGTGTATCCGAACAGGAATCTTCAATAGTTAAAAATCCCAAACCCAATAATAATGATGGTACTAGAAGATGAGTTAAGCAACAGTTTCTATTAACTTGGACTGCAGAAAATCAGATTCCTTCCAAACAGAAATACTTACTGCCTGTGCACATCACAGTCCCGTGGCCACCACGGCTGTTGGCATAAAAGGTGGGTCATCTTCAACAGCCATTTGTTTCCTTCACAAATAACTCACAGATACAGATTTCAGAAAGCTGTCAAACAGGATTGAAGCTAATTCAGCATGCTATCAGCCTTAGCATCTGACAGCAGTCTTGGTACTCCAAACGGATTATTAGTCTTGCAGTCAGTCCATAGATCACCCTACCCTATTTCTACCTTGTAACTCAGTAGATGATGGATATCCCAGGAAAGATGCAGCATAGCCCCGGAGATGATGGGAGAGGAGCTGCAGTGTGTAAGGAGACTGAACTTGGACCCTGTGTGAAACCAAACAAGTCATACTTTTTCTGGGGCATTGTGAGCCGTTCAGTAGTCAAAAATTGCTGTCTTTGAAAGATGTGATGAAAAACGGGAGTCACTAAGCAACTGTGTTTCTCTGAGGGGATTGTGTTCAGTGGGGCTGTCCAGGCTCTCTGAAGGACAGGCTGCTGGGAGCAGGTAGGTGTCATGCCATGCAATACGCAATGCAAGCTGTGTGCACATTGTAATTTGCCCCTGGAGTCTGCAGCACACTGTGACCCCTGGCCTGGATTCCACATGAAGTGATCTCTGCTTGTGAATACTAATGATGCTGCTATGCTCTCACTAGCTTTGTGCCTAACAGTACATTGGTTAATGCTGTTGACTGGGTCTGGGACAGAGGTGATTTACTTGTCTTCATGGAAGAGGGAGGAACAATCATCAAGATCAAGCTGATCACTTTACGTTTTTAAAACTGCGGATAAGTAGTATGAAATATTTGGATCTCCAGAAAGGAAAAGTCTTTTCAGTCTGCATGATTCGCGTGTGGGTTACCATATGCCTGAAGCTAGGGAAGACTGTTTATCTGTTATCAGACTGTTTTCCATATGATGTTCTTCACAGTTGTATCAGAAATGTCGAGAGCTGCTTACTCGGCTGGGCCCAAATCCTGAAGATTTCCATTTGTGCCTTTGGTCCTTCCATTGTTTTACGATCCGATGAGAAAGTCTGCCCCAGAAGAGGATAAACATGTTCTGAGATATTGTCGTATTTTGAGAATGCAAAGGCCTAAACAAGATTCATTCTCACTGGATCCTCCTTAGACGTTATAGTTGTTTGCAAGAGTGGTCACAAACACTTCTTTGATTTCTCCTGAGCTGTGTCCAAGAGGACAAAGTTCAGTCCCCTCAAATCCCCCCTCAGGATTTGTAAATTTGTACTTTCCAGTACTTCCTTTTGAGGAGCCACCAGTAAACTAAAACATATTTCAGAATGCAAAGAAGGGATAATGTCTCACTGTAAGATAGGAGGAAAACCCTTGGTCTGAACTAAATGAATGAAAGAGTTTCCTTTGAAAGGGGGAATCTCAGGCAGGACAGTAGAAGCAGGTTAGCTGGAGAAGTAAAAAAAATCAGGAGAGTAGCAGGACAAAGTGTGTTTCCTAGGCATATGATGACTCTGTGAAGACTCATGCTCTGTACTATCTTGCTCTGTCTTTGCTAGGCTTCTCACATCACCCAGTAATGAGATTAGTGGAAAGAAAGAAGTATGCTTTCTTAGTACACTTTTCTTAGCATGCTGAGAAGATGATAACAAGAAGTAGGATGAGATAGAAAACAGGAGTGGTTTTGTTCAGGTCTGCAAGATACTGGGATGATTTACATTGCAGTAGATGAATGCCTAGGGTTGTTTTCCTTCAAATGTGCCAGGAGGTGGTACAAAACCTACTGATGGTTTCATATGTACTGTCAAAGCTACTGCCTACGACTGCGCACATTCAGCTTCTTGTGAAAGACTGTTACAGACAAGACCAAAGGAAAAACTACTCTTGCAGCAATGCTCTACCTGCCCAAAACAAACAACAGCAAGGGTGGTTTGTGTAGCAATTTGTAGCAGGAGGTCTGAGGATTTTCATCCTTTCTTTAAGGCTGGGATCTAGGAAAAGAGCCTGAAGGGTAAGAGATGAAGAAGGATGCAGCTGCAAAACAAAAAAAAGACTAACTGATAGAAAAGAATAAGTTAAGAAATGGATTTGCAGTAATGGAAAGTGATGTGAAAAAGCAGGCAGATGATGGAATGGCAAAAGAGAAAATGAGGGAAGCCGGTTGCAACAGAACAGAGGAAGATATGATTGAGATAGCTAAGAGGTGGAGCCTAAGACAGAGCAATGAGGCCGTACATGAGACTATGACATAGAACAGGAAACAAAATGACCTCCAGGTGAAGGAGAGAACAGATGGGAGCAAGTCTGAGATTCACCTCTGTACCAGAGAGATTCATCCTCTGACTCAAGCAGATCAAGTGAACATAATGTTAGGCCATCAGTCAAAAACAAGAGAATGAAATATGGACCAGAAGTTGAAAACTATCAGAGTAGGGATGGCAGGAGGGGCTCACAGAGGCAGATGGATAGGGGACACAACTGTTGACTATAAATGTCTTGGATGGACACCTTGGAATGAGAAAAGCTGTTTGAATTGAATGACAATATTGGTAGAAGAAAGAATGTGTGTATATTAGCCATTAATAATCTAGAATTGGAATTAGAAACTTCCTAACCATCAGATCAGGAGGCTCTGGGTGCTGTGCCATTAGGAATAGAGCAAGCAAACACATCTTAGATTATCTGCAGGTGGAGCTTGATAAGTTTGGGGATGTAACCATATACAAGATTGATATCCACGATGAGAGAGACCAGACTGGATATTGTAGGAGGACCTTCCTAGTCCCTGCCCTAATCTTATTTTCCTAATAATGATGCTGTTGACTCATATATATTGACCAGAACAGGTGCAGACAGACACATATTTGCCTCACTCACTTTCCAAGCCAACTGGATGCCACCCACCTCTGGAATCTGTGTAGCTGGAGTGGCCCAGGGCTGTGCCCAAGTTGATAAATCTGTGTAAATACATGACTTTCAGATCTGAACTGGCTTGCTTTTGCCTAACTTGCAGTGTGGGCGAGGGATTCCACACCTATCCATACACCCTCAGAGGGCTGTGCAGGGCTTACATGTTTGGTGCCTCAGAGGAGTGTGAAAACTGCTTAGATGATGGGTGCAGGGACTGTACAAGCTGGTGTTGCAGGGCTGAGGGAACTCAAGATCCCAGAAGAAACGTAGCAGTAACATCTACTAATCCAGGGTACCACAGCGGCACGCTCAGGAGCCACGTGCAACATCTCTCTGGTCATTTCTGTATGACAGTGTGATGTCTGGTGGCAGACTGGAAGTCTGATTCACCAACATTGTGTATGATGTCACCAGGAACGACGACTTACATGTTTGATTGCCCTCCCAGTTGTACTGAGTTCCTAGACAACACTGCACAGTGGAGATGATGCCACTGTTCCTCCTAGTTAGAGCATCCCTTCCTTGTCTGTCGTCATACTTCACGTCATGCTCCCAGAAGTTTCGTTGCTCCTCAACAAATGTACAAACCCATGCTTATGCTGCAGTGACCACAGCCATCTACTGCATCAAGTTATGTTCCAGTGCACTGACTGATATTTGTATATTTGCAAGCAAATATTTGTATATTATAGGCATATGACAGATTATTTTTAATTGCTAATAAGATCCTGGTGGGGAAAGATTGTTAGACCCTTCACTGCGTGGTCATCTGCATAAACAAGACCTTTTTTTTGCAAATTCCTCTCCCACCATCCTGACTGCTGTCTCAACCACACTAAATTTCCATTTTGCCCTCCTAGTAAACATCTATGCATATGTGAGTGTTCATGACTCGCACTGTTTCCACTGTGACTGAAATGGGAGCATTCCCACGCTACTTGAAGTTTTGCATTCTTGGCTCGTGAGATTACCTGCTATCAGATAGCTGTGGCCATGTCTTCCTTTGATGAAGAAGTTCTTATCTTAGGTGAGATGTGGAGTGCTTCATCTTGCAACATTTCTGCTACCCCCCCAGGCAGAGAGAGAGAGAGTGAGCGCACAGGAAGAATGACAACTTGTACTTTCAAAATCACAACCTCACCTAGGACAACAGTTGATAACAAGCCCAAGCAAAACTGAACTACTGACTCACCCTCCCCTCTTCTGGCCCACTGGAAAAGATTGAGGATTTCTGTAGAATTAGTAACATTGGCTTCAGTGAGATCCTTTTTTGTAAATAAAAGAATTGGAGCTTCTTTAGTCTATACCTTGTCTCCAGGTTTTTTCCCTGAGTTAGGCTGCTTTTATCACTGGACCTGTGATGGAAATAAGTGGCATATGTTTCCCTGTGTGACTATATTAATATGAAGTACAGCACCCCGTTTTTCACATATCTGTACCCTACAATAGTTGGCTCAGCTACAAATAAAATTATATCTAAGACTGAGATTGTGACTTGTAAGTGCTTTCTAGCAAAAGTGAAATCTTAGGTTTTGAATTAAATACCTTCTTTTCTACAAAAGAGATAATAAAGGCATTCCACAGAAAAAAAACCATAGAAATATTGATATAGATAAGGACATAGATATATGAGTGTGATGTACCATGTGACTTTGAAATCTGGTATTACTTAAACAAAATAGATTAATGTTTTCTCAGAGAATAGTCTGTCTTCTTAGTCCTTTCTGGGCAGGTGAATAAAATCACTGAATTACCTTTGTTTGCAAGCCTATATCAGATATCTGTTGTTTATTAGAAATACACACTTAGCTGGAAGCATAAGTCTAAAATGGGAGCATAAGTCTAAAACCTACTGTTTAAAAAAGATCAGGACTGCAAAGCCAAGCACTCTAACATTGGAAGACATTAAAATTAATTTTGCATGTGCAAACCAGATCCAGACCACTTCTGTATATGTTGTAGAGGTGGTATTAATCTCACTTTTAGCATCTGAAAGTTAGGCAGTGAATTTCAAATGATCAGGTAGGCTTCTTAGCTGTATCAATAGGCAGAGGTAAAGCACTTCGTAGTGTGATTCACCCAAACCTAAGATAGGTGTCTAAGAGAAAGGAGACATACCTCCCCCTTGGAGTGTGCTCATCACTCTGTGCTCTAGAGAGAGTGCAAGTGACTGGCTTGCAAGGTGGCTCCCACCATAGCAAGTGGCATGTTCTTTTTGCCACAGGATCACTGCCTTACTCAGTGCTTACTAAATCTTACTCTTCAGTATCTTCTCTTTTTATCTTTTCCCTGTAATGTGTAGGCCTCTGCGTTATTTTACTGTGTGCTGTTAAATATAGCATAGAACACAGAATTAATAATTTTCAGGGGGACTTCCTAAGGTGCTCAGGTATAGCGTTTGTTAGCTCTTTACAAACACTGATTAATATCTTCAAAGATTTGTCACGAAAAGAGGCACTGTTATTATGACTTCTTTTTACAAAGGATGAATGAAGGCAGCAAGGTTAAAGCCATTGAAAGCTTCCCTGCACTTTGGGTGTGCACAGAGTGATTTTTCAGTGCTTACAGCACAATACATAATTTTGGAAGCGTGAGACACAGTTTGTTGTGACCTGGGTTGCAGCTGTGAGAGCCTACTGACTTCTGCAAACCATGCTTCCCTGGGCCCCGTGTTTGCCACTATAAAAAGTGAAAAACTTTTATTCTGGTTAACACTGTTAGTCGCAGCTTTATTCTGGGACACACACCACTCCAGAGTGCCTGGAATGATGACCCTTGAGTTTACGTTGTTGCCTCACAGTCTGTAAGGTGTCATTCATCCAACTGTAAAAGCAGTGTTTCTGTCACAGCAGACCCATTTTAATCCAGGTTCTGCAATGTTGGTGCTGCAACGAGAGCAGCTGAGCCTTAGCAGACAGCAGCCTCGTCCATTGCACAGTCAGAACAAATTCCTACAGCACAGGCCATTCTTTGCCCCACATAAGGTAGGGAGTCCTGAGGGGGAACCGCAGGAGTTTGTAATCAGGTCATTAAAAGAGCTTGTGATAATATTCAGAGGGAGGCTGGTGTAAGGTTTCACAAGCAAATTGAATGTACTTTTTCATTCTTTACTTTGCAAATGTAGGTTTCTTCTAACAATTTAAAGATATTGTCATAGAGTATTTTGAAAAAGTCAGCAACTGGGAAAGGAGAGGTGTCTCTGAGTGAAAGCTCTGCCTGGGTCATCAACAGCACTAGGTACTTTATTTGGCAGGTCTCCAGCAGCTAAGCTCGCATTCTAGGTGGTGGCAATACTTTCACAGAATCACAGAATCACTAATTTCATCTCCTGAGCACTGGAGCAGGATAGACACACATACTTTGCTGGTGGATTTCACAGCCAGAGAAACAGTGCTTCTACTTCTGGTTTCAATTCCAGAAGCTAAAGGAAGTGGTGACAAAACTTTCTCTCCTTTTTGTTTTTTTCTCTTTTTCTTTTTTTTTTTTTTGGGGGGGGGGTGGTGGTGGGGAATTTTCCCTTATCTTCCTTTTGCCTTCTGTTCATTTCTGTCTCTGCTTTTCCATTCCAATGCATTATTTCCCTTGACTTCTAAAGGCTGTCATGTGCTGTGCCTTTCCTACTTCCAGAGAGAGCTCCTGCCTTTGCTCCCAGCCTCTGCTCATGATCCCTCACCTCTCCTGTTCCTGCCTGCCTCTTGTACCTTCACAGCCTCCACCTTCATAGGCGACTTAATTACATTAGATACAGATTCTTATTCTGTCCTCAGAAAGACAATAATATCTCAGCTCCTTTGAACACGGTATCAAGCAAATGATTATTAACATTCATGATCACTCTGTCATCAGGTCTGTGAGATGGGGAATGTTGGGTTACATAAAGCTTTAGCTCAAGGTTGTTGAGTTTTTTAATTGCATACATACTAAAGAAGATGTGTTTTGTTAAAGGCCTGTTGAAGGACTGAATCTTGTACTCAGAGCACAATGAGGTGAGGTCCATGAGTATCAGAGCCTGTGGGAGTTCCCCTGGAAGCCTAGTATTTGCCTTCAGACAGCTGGTTATATAGACACCCAGCAGGCTAAAAGAGTACTCAGCAAATATAGCATTGTCTTCCAGGTGAGCCAAGGCATGGGAACTTGTTGGCTTTGCGCCCTCCAGTTCGAAGAAAGTTGAACTGAAGCCATTGTATACCTTGAAGATAAAGTCAAAGACCTTGAAGCAGGCCTTTGGCTTATGAAAGTAAGCTGCACACTACACAGAAACTAGCTCTATTAATAAACTGCTTCTGTCCCCTTCTCCTGCTTTTTTTGATCACCTGTTTTGCTCCTGTCTCTAACCACCCATAACTATTTATCATTTTACATGTTTTCTGTACTTTTTACCTCTATCCAAAATTCCTCACTGTTCCCACTGAGTTGAGGATGTTTCTTCCCCTCTCTGCTCTCTTCACAGCAGCAGTGGGAGCACTGAGGTCAGAGCAGGGATCTTCTTTCCATTCTCATTGCAGAAGCTGCTGCATGTGCAAGGCGAGCTGGGTCCTGCTCATGCAGCCCTGGCCTGCGCTGAACTGTCAGCTGTGCAAGTGGAGCATTTGTAGTAGCCAGAAGGTAGAAGCTGTTAGGACTTGGGAGGTGTTTGAGAGAGAGAAACTCGTATGTCTACTACTGTATGATATTGTTGATACCAAATGTACAAATACAATTTTTGGATGTATACTGCTTGGATGAATCTTAGAAAGAACAGACAAAAAGCAAATCTCTGAAACTACTGTTTCCATTCTCGTTAGGTCATGCAGAGAGGGAATTAGAAAGGCAAAAGCCCAGCTAGAGCTCAATCTGGCCACGGTCATAAGGGATAACAAAAAATGTTTCTATAAATACATTAACAACAAAAAGAGAGCCAAGGAGAATCTCCATCCTTTACTGGATGCGGGAGGGAACATCATCATGAAGGATGAGGAAAAGGCTGAGGTACTTAATGCCTTCTTTGCCTCAGTCTTTAATAGCCAGACCAGGTATCCTCGGGGTATTCAGCTCCCTGAGCTGGAAGACAAGGATGGAGAGCAAAATAAACTCCCCGTGATCCAGGAGGAAGCAGTTAACAACCTGCTATGCCACCTGGACACTCACAAGTATATGGGGCCTGATGGGATTCACCCAAGGGTGCTGAGGGAGCTGGCGGAGGAGCTTGCCAAGCCACTCTCCATCACTTATCAACAGTCCTGGTTAACGGGGGAGGTCCCGGATGACTGGAGGATTGCCAACGTGACGCCCATCTACAAGAAAGGCCAGAAGGAGGACCCGGGGAACTACAGGCCTGTCAGCCTGACCTCGGTGCCGGGGAAGATTATGGAGAGGATCATCTTGATGGCGCTCACGGGACACGTGCAGGATAACCAAGGGATCAGGCCCAGCCAGCACGGGTTCATGAAAGGCAGGTCCTGCTTGACCAACCTGATCTCCTTCTATGACCAGGTGACCCGCCGAGGGGATGAGGGAAAGGCTGTGGATGTTGTCTACCTGGACTTTAGTAAAGCCTTCGACACTGTCCCCCACAGTATTCTCCTGGAGAAGCTGGCGACTCGTGGCTTAGACAGGTGCACTATTTGCTGGGTAAAAAACTGGCTGGATGGCCGAGCCCAGAGAGTTGTGGTGAATGGGGTGAAATCCAGTTGGCGGCCGGTCACAAGCGGAGTCCCCCAGGGCTCAGTTTTGGGGCTGGTCTTGTTTAATATCTTTATCGATGATCTGGATGAGGGGATTGAGTGCTCCCTCAGCAAGTTTGCAGACGACACCAAGTTGGGCAGGAGTGTTGATCTGCTCGAGGGTAGGAAGGCTCTGCAGAGGGATCTGGACAGGCTGGATCGATGGGCCCAGGCCAATTGGATGAAGTTCAACGAGGCCAAGTGCCGGGTCCTGCACTTGGGTCACAACAACCCCATGCAACGCTACAGGCTTGGGGACGAGTGGCTGGAAAGCTGACCCGCAGAAAAGGACCTGGGGGTGTTGGTTGACAGCCGGCTGAAGATGAGCCAGCAGTGTGCCCAGGTGGCCAAGAAGGCCAACAGCATCCTGGCCTGTATCAGAAATAGTGTGGCCAGCAGGAGTAGGGAGGTGATCATGCCTCTGTACTCGGCGCTGGTGAGGCCGCACCTCGAATGCTGTGTTCAGTTTTGGGCCCCTCACCACAAGAAGGACATTGAGGTTCTGGAGTGTGTCCAGAGAAGGGCGACGAAGCTGGTGAGGGGTCTGGAGCACAAGTCTTATGAGGAGCGGCTGAGGGAACTGGGGTTGTTCAGTCTGGAGAAGAGGAGGCTGAGGGGAGACCTCATCGCTCTCTACAGTTACCTGAAAGGGGGTTGCAGAGAGGTGGGTGCTGGTCTCTTCTCCCAAGTGACTAGCGACAGGACAAGAGGAAATGGCCTCAAGTTGTGCCAGGGGAGGTTCAGGCTGGATATTAGGAAAAATTTCTTAACTGAGAGAGTGGTAACACACTGGAATAGACTGCCCGGGGAGGTGGTGGAGTCACCATCACTGGAGGTGTTCAAGGAACATGTGGACGTGGTTTAGTGGGCATGGTGGTGTTAGTTGATGGTTGGACTTTATGATCTTACAGGTCTTTTCCAACCTTAGTGATTCTGTGGTTCACTAACACAAGCAACTAACCATGGAATAACCTGTTACTATGCACCACTTGATCTGTGGCAGTATTGTTGAACCATTTTAACAAAAACCTACTGAAAACTGCTAGCCTGAAGGCTTCCCGTGGAAAGCATCAGTCCAAAAAGCTTAATTTCTGAAAAGTTTGCTTAGCTCGTAACATAGGAAGGTGATTTGTGTTTACTGTTGAGGTTGTTACTTCCATGATCACTAGTACCCAGGGACTTAGTTTGTCTTGTTTGGGCTTTGCTTTTTTCCCCTTATTTTTACAATTTATTCCGCAGTTACGGAAGAAGTGGGAAAAAAATGTGTGGTATTTAGTCAAAACAGTAGTAAGAGTAGTCAAAAAGGTAGTAAACTCTTCTTATTATTTAAACTACTTTTTTCCTTGACTGACTTTCTTTTAAAGTCCTTTGAACATCCATCTCTGTGTATGTAAATATGTGTTGATGTGTGCGTGTATATATATATGAGTTCTTTTTCTTATGATTTTAGCTTGACTTTCTAAGGAAGCGTGGATTAAGCTATCATACTCTTTGTCCTCCTGTCTGCCTACCTGCCTGTCAGTCCCCATTTGGTGAATTTGAGCCCCGTTGCCACAGAAAACTAGATTGGACCCTCTACTGAAAAAAGCCAGAAATTAATTCCTCTAAGTTTCATGGAAACCATTGGGAGAGGAATGGGACAGGAAAGAGATACAAATAGCTTCCCATACTCCAGCTAAAGTATAAGCTCAATGTTTTTTTTATCCTGATGGATGACCAGTCAGCACACACATAGCTTGGCACCAGCCCCAACATGTGCTGCCTCCTCTCCAGCCACACAAGAGACAGCAAGATGTTGTGGGGCATGCCATAGCACACTTGGAGGTGGAGACGTGGAGCTCTTGCAGTGAGAGATGGAGGAACAGATTGTACACATCTGTAGGAAACAATATTTCAGCATTTCTGCTGTCCAAGGAACATCTGCCATCTGTTTGTAGGGAAGTGAGGGTAATTATAAAAGGGTGCAGGGCGGGCTAAAGGGGAAAGGTCTTAAATATGTAGGAAACTGGGCTACGTTAGTTCTGCTGCTTATGGCATAACACAGTAGCTTTCAGCCTTTGTTATTCCCATCCTGGAAACAATCCTGAACAACAGCTTTTGTCTAGTCAACAAATTTTTTAATCATATTGTTCAGCTTCTTCTTCAGGGAAGGACTTTGTGAATACTGGGAGAGGGATTTAATGCCCACACTTTACTGCAAGACTTAGAAAAGGAACCTATAAGAAAGCAGTTAGTAAGGGGGAGCTTCATCAAGCAATTACAGCCAAGGACTAGAGTTCTCAGTGGAACACAAAAGAGGTTGGGATCAGGGAATGACATCCCAGGAAAAGGAAGGATTTATGCTGATCTTACCATTGATCAGCCTTTTATGTGTCTATTCATCTTCAATTGGTGGTGCACTGAATAAAATTTACCACTGCCCTTTTTTTCTGAAAGCAAAAACTTCTGGAAAGCCAAAAGCATATAGTATAGTTTTACACAGCTATAAAAATGCTCACTAGAAATAATATGGTTGAACCTAGCACAACTGGAAGGTACGCTGGTGCTCCTAGACAGTCTTTGAATATGTTAGACTAAAGGTTTTTGAAAGCATACAGAATCATGGAATGCTTAGATTTCTCTGCTTTTGATTCTAAAATGTTACAAAATTACTTCATCATACAAAAAATATATATGGTTTACAAAGATGCATCAATGATTTGTTTGAAATGTGTTTAGCTCATAAAATCCTCTCAGCTCTTCAAAAATAGGTATTTGAGAGGACAGATGTCATCTGTTTCAAAGCCAGTCTGCCTTGATACATAGGTTTTCTAGAAGTAATACATTTAGGGTGGCCTCTCCTAGGATGGGCCTGAAGAAGAGCTCTTCAATAGCATCTGCATCAATGTCTTGAAGAGAGGTGATTAGCTGAAGAATCCAAGCAAACCTGCCTAGATTTCTATGGAACACCGTTGAGATAAACTCCATCAAGGCTTGCTGAGCTTCCTGCTGCAGTGTTTGTACATAGGGGAGACACTTTAGGACATGGCATCCTGTCAAAACAAAAGGTAAAATAATAAATAAATCTTGAGTAAACGCTTTCATTCTGTGCCCTTCATAATGATGGGTGTCTGACTTTCTAGCTTATGGTACTACTTTCTCTAGAAAACAATAAAAACTTTCTAAACATTCTTTTTGGAAAAAGAAGATACACGTAGTTCAATAATTTGAAGGAACATTGAGCAGCATTGTAAGCACATTGGAATCTAGCCCGTTACATTAAATCCAGCTTTGAAATGGTAACAGGAGGTAACTTTGACTCAGTACAGATGGAGAAGGTTTATAGTGTTGTCTACCCACCAAATGATGCTGAGACCTAGTCTGAGTAGGTGGAAACATTCCAGTTCTAATCTAAAATAGGTAGGTAACATCAGGAAGATGGAGGTGGTGGTTTGGAGCAGCGAGCAGGCTAGCAGTCTGAAGACATAGGTTTCCAGTCCCCCCAGCCCCATCTCCCCCCTGTTCTTGCCTCTGCTTGCTAGACTAAGCTGGGGAACTATGGTTCACCATGCTATCTAGATATCTTCGTTTACAGTCTAAAAAGAGCATAAAGGTTCTCTGTGAGATGTATCATGACCCACAGGAGTAGGATAGATAATTGTATTTCCTGGTTTTGTATTCCCTTTCCTCAGCCATTTCTGAAGAGGCAGAGGTCTCTGCCCTATGGAGTCATGGTCTTGAACCTCAGTCACATACCTACCACAGCACGTGACTTCACAGAATCACAGAATCACAGAATCACTGAGGTTGGAAAAGACCTGTAAGATCATCAAGTCCAACCCTCCAGGGAGGGTGACTCCACTACCTCCCTGGGCAGCCTGTTCCACTGTGTTACCACTCTCTCAGTAAAGAACTTTTTCCTAATATCCAGTCTGTATCTCCCCTGGTGCAACTTGAGGCCATTTCCTCTTGTCCTGTCGCTAGTCACTTGGGAGAAGAGACCAACACCCACCTCTCTGCAACCTCCTTTCAGGTAGTTGTAGAGCGTGATAAGGTCTCCCCTCAGCCTCCTCTTCTCCAGGCTGAACAACCCCAGCTCCCTCAGCCACTCCTCATAAGAGCGCTCCTCATAACCTGCTGGCTCACTGAGGGTCTTTGTGGGTGCCAGGGCTCAGTCCAAAGGACACCCCATGTTTATCCTTTGCCTCTGGCGGGATTGTCTTGGCATGTAGCTCTCAGCAACCTGTTGCCTCCTGTTGTCACCACCTGAGGATAACACCATCTTTTATATCCTAGAATTGCTGCAGTCTGGACAGGGGTAGCATGAATCCCCAAGTTTTGACTTCTGCCTCTCCTGCCTCCCACGTCTTATTTTAATCTATCTCTCAGCACACGAGGCCCATTTAGCATCTTCTACAGTGACTAACTCCATACCTCCCTGGGATGGGATCTGAATAGCTTAGACCGGGGAGTGTTTCACACAGGATCATTTGTTTAAGTGTGGGAGGTTCAGCCTTCTTGCCTAGTGCCCTGTACTAAGGCAAAACCAACCTGGTTGGGTTTTTTTCAGTCTGTGGCTGGCTGCTGTTTGTCAGTCTTCAGCATCTCTCTTCTCCCTAGACATCACTGCCAGAGGAGAAGAAGCCTCAGCAAAGCCTGCAACCATGCTAGCCAGAACTGAAGGGTTTGGAAAAGTCATCTTCTCCCCCAGGATTACCACCAGCTGCAAGCTGTGAGGATGGTTCCAAGTGTTAGATTTTTCATGGAAAGGAAGTTGTCAGGATTTTGTGTATTCAGGATGAAATTGCAATTGCTTATATCCCTTCAAATTTGCTTAATTTCCCCATTTGGTCTTCTTTTATATGTAATCAACCACTGGTTTTAATTTACAAATAATGAGAAACTTCTTGTTCTGAGATCCATTGTAATAATATTCAGTCAAACACATGTTTCCAGCTGAACTGGAGTGTCTTTTTTAACAGAAGTCCTGTCACAACCTTGATGGAGTTACACATATATATATATATAAAAAAAACTCCATAAATATATCTATATATGGCACTGATACAATGACAGCACTGGTTTTCATGGTTCCCATCTCTTCACTGCGCAGTTCCCATTGCTTTTCAGACAATTATCAAAATCAGCAAGAGCAGTTTCACCTCACTCTGTGCTGTTCACACGTGGTGGGACAGTCCTACTTGCTCCTTCCTTTGACTTATTGCCTGGGTCCCAGAGAAGGCCTTGCAGCTGGACCCTTTACCCATACACACTTTAACCTCTCCGAAGCCACCTAGCCAAAGCACCCCTGTGAAGAGCAGGGATGGCAATATGTTCTGGAGAGTCTGGATTCAGTTGATGCAAGGCTGCCTATTTCTCCTCAGGGGTTAGGTGCACACTTTCTCCTTCGCAGGTTCTTGCTGGCCCAGATGTGGTCAATCAGTAACCCAGACCGAGCCTCCCGCACAGAAGTACTGAGCAGATCATGCTTTAGTGGGAGGACCTACAATCCATGCTGCCTGCCACCCTGTCCCCAATGGGATTTTTTTATAATAGTAAGCACAATCTCTATGCCACAAGAGATCACTTAGGGCACAAGCAAAGCTCTGCCATGCTTGTTTGACATGCTTCTTGCCCAAGCACTGGCCAAGCTGTGCTGCCACAGCTGCATTTCTGGGCACCTCGTTGAACTCCAACTAATAACCAAGCTCTGGATTGCTCCGTGCCTCATCCTTCCCCTTTGCCTCAGCCAGTTTTGGTGGTCCTAACAGGAATAAAACATTCAGAGTGGGAGTCCACACAAGGTACTCCATGACCCAGGAGAGGGTTTATGCTGGTGGCTGCCTGAAATCCTCTTAGAAATGAGGCCTGCAAAATATTAAGATTTGGCCAAACATCAAGCCAAAACTAAGAGGGCAGCTGAAAATGTGCTGCATGTATGTAGAAAAATTTTTCTGAGTTTGGTGTAAAGTGTTCAAAAACTATGAAAAATAGTAGTTGTGAAACAACAGTTGTACAGCTTTGTTTGCAGCAAAACAGGTAGAGAAAGGGTGGTTTGGGCTGTGTATAAGCCCCAAGTACCTGTTTCAGCCCAGAGTTAGACTGTGACTCTTTGTTTCATCTGGAGTCAATCTAGGCTTAACTGAAGTCATCGCAGCCGCCTTCTGCAAACATGGAGAAAGGCACCTCCAGATAATAGGGTCATCCCACCTAAGAACTAGGGAGACCCCCTGAAACGATGGACAGTGTCTGCAGACAGCATGAAGGGCTGCTGGGCCTCTCATATGGCACCCCAAGGAAGCAGCAGGCGTTAGAAGGCACGAAACCAGAACATAACGCTGCTTCTGCTGTTTTGTCCTTAAGTGAAAATCGCATTTTATCCACAGAGATAATAAAAATGCCTGCTAGTTAAACTGTGTAAGCCACTGCAGATGAGGGATTTCTCCTCTTACCATCACCCTGGATATAACCAGTGGGTTTTTTCAGTCTGATTTTATTGTGAAGAACTGAGAAAATAACTTGCACTGAAACGAACTCCACTGGTTTGATGCTGCGGCATAGACACACAAGACAATACCAAACATCTGGATGACATTACATCTCAAGAATCAGAATTTGAATCCTATTGGAAACAAATATAAAGTCACTACAGCCTTTGAGCAGCCTATAAACCATTCACCACAACATATATCATGGAATAACTGAAGCATTCAAGTATCCTTTTGGTGCAGTCCCAAGTATAGCACACTGCTGACAGTGCAGCCAACAGCAATGATTGCAGTGGAAGGAGTCGGGGATCTGAGCCAGAGCAGACTGGAGTCAGTAAGTCTTTCCATTTACTTTAGTGGACTTAGAGCTCAGCTTTTAATGACTCATGCGCTCCGTGGTGCTGACCTAGGCAACCTTCCTCCCTAAAGAGGCTGAACTTGGCATCAGAAGTGAGAGGATGCAGTCACTAGTCTGAGTTTGCTCTGTGACTGCTGTCCCAGGCTTTGAATGTAAAGATACCAAAGCATAAATAAATAAATAAAAGCTGTGTAACCTCACAGAATCGCAGAACGCAGTATCCTTTTGACTCATTGATGAAAATCAGGGGATGGAGATTATTTTATCTTCTCCAGTGTTCTTGCTACAGAGGAAGTCTTTGTTAAAATACTTAAATTAAAAATCTAATTAAAATACTCACATCACATACCCATGTACCATCTCTCCTTTGCTGTACTACAGGTGAGGCTGCTGTATTTATTACTTTTGAATTGGAAATCAGTTCGAAGTGACATGGTTAATTCTTTATGACTTAAAATTTGTCTAATAGAAGCTGTTTTGGCTTACAGTGGGTGACCTACTGCACACATCCAAGGAACCTAAATAAACTACTTCAGGCAGAAAATCATTAAATTGTGGAATATAGATTTGTGAGAACATTTAGCTATATTCATAGAAAAGAGTAAAACTAAACATTTGTCTATATGCAAATGAAAACATCAAATGTCCTTCTTGGCACATAATCATCTGTGTGATTTCCAGGAGGACTTACCAGAATTAAAAAGAACAATTCCTTTAAGATAGGCATATTCTTTTGCACTTATGTCCAGGTCCCAGAATTTCCACAATAAATTCTTCATCTTCTGAACTTCTGCTAAAGATGCTCCCAGTGACGAGCTGCCCAGTTCATTGCTAGCTGTCAAAGACCGATTGAGGAGGATTTTTTTCAATAAACTAGGGGCTGAAATCTCACTCAGGTCAAAATCCACCCCTTCTTGTGCCATTCCCAGAACAAAAAGAGGGGCCCAGTTCTGCTGTATGAGGACAAGCTGGTCCTCCCAAGGCACGTGATAAAAAGAAGGCAAGTTTCTAATAAAAGTTAAAGTCTTCAAGAGCACTTCAGAAGCTCTTCTGCACGTGGCTTCTGGTGTTTTCAGGACACCTCTTCTCCTGTCCATACAAGAGCAGCCCTTGCTTCCCGTGGAGTGGTGGGGACTGAGATACTGCTGGTGCCACTTGGTCTCACTTCCATGATCTTTGTTAAGGATCTGGTACAGGATGCTCTTAGCACGGTGTGTCTCACACTGACATTTCCCAAATTTCTCAGCTGGGATCTCGGTAGCCATAGAGCCAGAGTTCCCTGTGCCAGGAAACAGTGTGCGTGGAGCTATGCATCAACAGCAGGGGAGAGCATTTCTGCCACACAGCGAGGCATTGTGTACTTTTTATGTACACGGGCGGCTGAAAAGTAATATGACCCTGATCTGTAAAGTTACCTTGAACTTTATTTTCACCAGTCTGTTTCGAACGAGGCGGGGCTGCAGGCTGCCGGTGTCGCACAGGGCTGCCGCAGTCCTGGAGGAGCGGGAGGGCTCGCACCCACCGGCAGCGCGGGTGCTGCTCACCGCTGTGCCCCGGTGCAGGCAGGCTGTGCCTGGCCTTCTGCCACCATGCCAGTGGCTCTGTGCTGCTGCCACCAGCAGTGGCATTTTTGCAAAGGCTGGCTGTATAACACATACAACCTGCGTGTGGGGGAAGCCCGGTGAAAACTATGATGCCGTAAGTGAAGAAGGAACAAGTTGACTCTGTTTTTACTGATACACTGACCTTGCCCGCTAGCTAATGCTCTGGAGTGCACAGAAATACATTTATACTTATGAATGAGGCTGTGGTAGCAGTCCCTTGAGTAGATGCTTTTATTTCTTGTGAAAAGGAGCCACCCGAAGACGCTGTGGATGTCTACCATTACTCTTCACAGAGCACTTAACAGTGTTCATACTTTACGCTGTAGCTAATAGGACTATGACACCTATGTCAAGGAGTTCACAGGTGAAAGTCCCGGGGATGGAAATGCCATGTATAGGAATTATTTCACATTCCTGGGGGATTTGAGAGAAACTTTAGAAAAAGTCAGCTGCTATAGCTCATGACAATGTTATCTAGCTCCTGCATTTCACATATGATAATTTCAAACACAGAACATGCGGACTTCTCCCAGACTTGCTGTGTAATTAAATATTCTTCATACAAGCTGTGGAAATAAAACTGATTAAGAAAGAGAGCAAAATGGCAATTCGTGCTGTTGTATATGTGAACTTCTATAGCAGAGCAAGAGTTGAATGATAGAGTTGTCAGGACTCTTCAGTCAACATTAGGGAACATTAAGTAGCAGAAATGCAAGGAACTCAGCCTTAATAAGAAGAAATTGATACTTCAGGTTTTTGTTACTTCACACTCTCTTGCTTGCTTTTATATAGGGGAAGAGGTACTAAGTTTTTTACACCAAGCATGATGTTTATGCAATACTACCATCTGGGCTCTTAGCATGTCTTAACAAAAAATGAGCATTACAAACAACAGCTCCAAGACCTACTTCTGTTAGATCTCCAAGCCTTAGGTATGTAAAGGTCATCCCATCAGATGCATAGCCACAAATTTGTCCTTTGGTACAACTGTTGGTTTTTTCCATGATGGGCCATTTTAACATTTCCATTCATTTACCTCTCCATGATATTTATGTTGCAAAATTTTCCCCTTCTGAGGAGATAAAAAGTGGGGGAAGAGATGACTGCTCCAAAGTTGAGCAATCTAGAAGTGTAGTGCTGATGAGGTGCAACTACCACTACCTGCAGTGAAGGTCAAGGGGGCCCAGAGCACTGAACACCTGATTGGATTTGCTTGTCCACCTCTCCATCCATTCAACAGCTCTCTACTGTTGTCCGTTGCTGGAGTATCAAAGAGCTTTTTAGGTTAAATGGCACAGCAACAGAGAAGTCCCCAGAAAGTCCCATTCTTCTTATTCTCTCTGTAAAATTCTAGCTGGGCTGAGGTTCCGTGGCATGAACTCCAGTTGAAGGGCTAATGCCATCTGAGGTTCTGCATGAGTTACACAGATTGGCTAATGACTGTGCTAGAAAGAGAGACTGAGCTTGCTAAAATCATTCTTACACAGAGTTTGCTTGTGAAAAGAAGTTCTGTCTCCTAATTGCTGGTGAGTATGGTGGTGTTTCAGTAACCTAGGTGGAAGAGTGAGCTCTGATAAACCCAACTCCTCTAATCCAAGAAAAAAAACCTTTGTCTTCAGCTGAAATCAGCACCATTTCACAGTTCACCGTCATTTCACCCTTATGGTTCATGTCATCATTTCACAGTTCCTATTAATTGTGCTTATTAATGTTCTACTCCAGATTAAATTGGTTCCTTTCCTACTTTTTTTTCTGAGATCTGCATCAGTCATATGCAGAGAGTCCTGATGTCAGTAACATATGGTATTGGATACAATTTCTATTTATCATAATTGATTTCCTTTGATTGTGTATAGTTCTAAGAGGCAGAAACAAATGATATCTTTCTAACAGGAATTCCAGGTATATTATAATAGCTTTATGACTGTTTACCAAAAATACAGAGTAAAGGTTACTGCCTCAGTACAACTGCTAAGGACACATCATCAGCTTTTTCTCAGAGAATGATTACTTAGAATTATGAGTCCATATTGAACTGCAGGTGAAACTGACCCTGGTGGTCCTGATTCAAACTTGTCTGAAATGAGCTCTCTGTGTGACCTGATTTTCTCAAATGTAGAGGACCAGCAGCTAAATTTAGCTCTATGCTCAGAAATCAGACAATAGATATTTTTTCTTTCTAAATCTTACCTATATAATGGTTGAAGCCACATGCACCTAGATATCAAGAATCTACAGTCTTCTTGCTACAGTGGCAATGCTTCTTACTTTCAAATGTTAAGAAAGTATACTATACAAAAAGCAATTTCGTCATATGAGAAAACCCCATGGACTTTTATCTATTTTAGCTGTTTCTAGCATGATGGTTTGAGAACAGTAAAAGACAGTCACATCACTGTTATTTTTTCTGGTTTGCATTCATATACTTTTTCCATCAACAAAGCACACACACCCACAAATACTCACTGCCACCACATTCTCTCTGCAACCATCAGAATTGGCACAAGTGCCACCATTCGGACAATGAAAAATGTATCCTAAATCCACACACAAAATTGCTACAGACAGCTCGTGGATATTCATACTATTGCTGGGAACTGTCCTGCTCTGAGCAAGGCTGCCATCTCCGTCTCTGCCATGAGTAATGTTGTTTTGCATGCCTGTATATTACTGTTACAGGTAATATATGCCTAATACAGCTCTTCATCTGTGTGGTTTAGGTCATTCACACACGATGCAACCTTTTTCCTAAAATTCCTGGATCTCTCAGGTTTGCAAAAACTGCCTGCTAGGCATACATGGTTCCAGGCTTCTACCCTCTCTGACCAGTGTGCAACAGCAGGAGCTGAGGGATATTTTTTACTATTAAATATCCAGTGACTTATGCACATTCTTAAATAATCCTGTTAGGTCCAAAAGTATGAAGCATGTAGTATTTTTGGCTCTTAGCCCATTGCCTTAGTTCACCTAATAGAATACTTGGAAAGCTGAAGAGACGTGTCAGATAATATAGAAGCTTAAGTGGCCATCTCATCCTTACCTTGGCAGTAGCCAAACGTGAGTCCTTCAGGAAGAGTGTAAGATATATGCCACTCTTCTCGTGAGTACTTTTCTTGCCTTCAGTCATTTGCAGTTTAGGGAATTCCTGAACCAGACTGATTTTATGCATTTAATAACTCTCAATTAATTTCTACCCTATGATCTCATGCAGCCTGCTCGTGAAGCCACATGAACATCCACATCAGCCTATGTCAAGGAGCTCTGTGGATGCTGTACGTGAGACAAAACTTGATCAAACATGACATTTGCTGGATTTGATGCCTTCTTGCTTTTGTACTGGGGAAAAAAAAGGAAACCCTGTTCACCCTCTCTATAGCTTGCTTTATTTTATAAATCTCGGTAAGACTCCCACAGTCATCCTTTGTCCAAACTAAAGAGACATAGGTTCCAAAATTGTTCTTTCCTTAGAGTGGTACCATGCCTTTGATCATCTTGTTACCCTTCTTTGAACCTTTCTTAGCCCTGCATCTTTTCAAAGATATTCATTAAGAGGAAGTGGGGAAAGTATCAGAACAGGACACGGTTTCTAGGACTTAGGAGAGCATGGATTTATACAGGGACAGAATGAAGTTCTCTGTTTTGTCTTTCCCAGAAGTCACTCCTGAACACTGAGCTATTGTTGCCATGAAACTGTCACAGCCCCCAAGTTTTACTCCTGAGTGATAGTCATCAGTTCAGAGGCTCTCATCTTAGTCAGGAGTAGAGTCAGGAGTGTTTTATCTTGTGTGCATCTTTTGCCATATATATATACACAGTGAATTATCATTTGACACCTAGTTGATGATTTTCATGAAGCCCTTCTGCAATTCTTCTGACAGCCCTAGTCTTCCTCTGAATAATTCTGTATCATCAGCAAACATTCATATTCTGAAACTTTGAAGGCACTGCTCTTCAGAATAGTTCACTCAGTGCTGTGAGTTCTTTAAAAGACTATCATAATTTAACTGTGGGGCAGAAAATCTGACACTGTCCTTGCAGGAGAGTGTCTACATATACAAGTACGTATATGTTGGATGATAACGTATTGGTGCACAATGTATCTAGTAACTAAGTTATTACTAAGCAGTGATGCGAGTTCTCCTACTTGCCTAAAAGGTGAGACTGGAGGCAGATGCATTTCTGGAGAAGACTCTTACACTATCATTTCATATGGCCTACAAGAAGGAAACACCTTCCTAGGAAGCTGACAGCAGCCTTTTTCAGGTCATCCTGTCACACTGGTCTGATACATGCACGTATTCCTTGATTCAGTGATCTCTTATCTCTCTTGTCTCCCGTACAAACATTTAATTGCCCTGTAAACATCTGTATGACTTCAGAACAGGATTTTCTCTTCTTTAGACATTTTGTTTTCTGAGACGAGTCGGGTGAATCTCGTGTCACTGGTACTTTTGAGGACACCTGACTTCACTAACAAACAGCCTTAATGATGACAAAAGGAGCCAGTAATAAAATCAGTATCTTTCTAGAAGAGTTCCATCTCCTCCTTGTCCCATGGTGCAAACCATCTTTCTTGAGCAATAAAGGTATTCATTTCTCAACTGGAGGAACCAAGAGCTACCATTCAGACTGCCTACTTTGGCCAGGCAGATAGTGGGAAGTATCATCCCCAACTGAAAGCCTGCTCAGCTTTGAAACAAGCTCTGAAACAGTGTCTTTAGTTTATGCTCCAACAGGTAATGCCATGGCAAACTAGGATTTGGCCCTTATATCTGAAGCAAGGGTACGTAAATTATAAATCCAGTTAATTTAAACGCGTTTATATTATCTTGAAGGTCGGTGGGTGAACTTCTGAAGTGACTGAAGTTAAGCGTGTGCTTAAAATACTTTGCTTTATTAGGTCTGGTAAAATCAGCCTGGGTTTGATGATAGCCATTTGAATAGAAGTAGCAAATTAATAGAGAGGCAGCTGCCCCAGGAGGCCCTGCAGTGAAATTCTGTCTATCATCACTGAAACTAGGCCTGTTTTAAACTTGCCTCTGGTGACTGAGTTAAGAGATAAGGCAAATGCCTCTGAACTTCTGCCTCACATCTTGACGTGAAGTAGGAGCTCTGAGAAGCCCCCTTCTTAAAAACCTACCCCAGGCATCTACGTTTAACTCATGCTCTGCTGTTCTTTGTTTCCAAACACACTGAAGTAGCATTTAAAGTGACTTTTTGGTGGGTGCTGGGCACTGGCTGAAGAAGGGAGAGTGTTTGGCTTCATTTTAGACCGAGGACATTTTGTTATGAGACTTTATGCTGCCCGACCATACTTCAGCTGTTGCAAATGTGAATGCAAACTTGTGCCATCTGGAGCTATAACCAAATCTGAGGCTAAAATACTAGTACAGAAAGTAAATAATCAGCTTAGTTACGCTCCTCAGGCAGAAGATGGGGTGACACAGGAACGTATTTCTTAACTCTTTAGCTTCTTATGAATCTAAAACAGCAATGGATTTCCCTGTATGCAAATGCATAAATAAACCCAAAAGGGCTTTCATGGTTGTTTAAAACAAACAAACTAACAAAAAAATCACAGCTTGACAAGTAAACTCTTCCCATGATTTTTGAACAGCTTTATCCTGCCTCTCGGTAACATGGGGTCAGAGCCTTCTTCATCTAAAAACCCAAGCAGTCATCACTTTGCAGTTGCAGCAGAGCTGTGCACGCTGTAGCAGACGTGCTGCTACTGGGCCGTTTCTCCCTTGGTTAAAGGTAAGGTTTTGTTATAAGCAGCGTATGGAAAGGGACATGAATCTGGAGGCATGAGTAGGTTTTAAGCTGCCCAACGTCAATCGTTTGCTTTCTTCATACTAGAAAAATTGGTGAATTTTTATAAGGGAGGGGTGGGGTGTAGAGATTATAAAATAAACCAGAAATGACCTCGTACCAGATTGTGCTATTTTTCTACGGCTCCCCCACCAAGGAGATGGTGTTTGTACAGTCACCCTTAATCAGCACTGGGACAGGCACCATCTGTCATTTAAAATATAGATAGATACACCACTTATTATTGCTCAGCAAGTGGAAAATGCTGGAAAGCAAGATTGAAAATGGGCACAGTTTTGAAAAAGCAAAGTTAGAAAATGCTCCTGGCTAGCAATGCCATCTCCACAGTGGCACTGAAAAGGTGACTCCTCCCTTCAGTTCCCTCCCCTGCTGAGAAGAGTGGTTGAGATGATAAACATTTTAATGTAGTATGGAGCCCACTATCATATTAAACGTAAGTCTATCTTATATCATTGTATTTTATCTTGGAGAAGAGGAGGCTGAGGGGAGACCTTATTGCTCTCTACAACTACCTGAAAGGAGGTTGTAGAGAGGTGGGTGCTGATCTCATCTCCCAAGTGACAAGTGACAGGACAAGAGGAAATGGCCACAAGTTGCATCAGGGGAGGTTTAGATTGGATATTAGGAAAAATTTCTTCACTGAAAGGGTTGTCAGACATTGGACCAGGCTGCCCAGGGAGGTGGTTGAGTCACCATCCCTGGAGGTATTTAAAAGACGTGTGGATGAGGCGCTTAGGGACATGGTTTAGTGGTGGACTTAGCAGGGTTAGGTTCACAGTTGGACTCAATGATCTTAAAGGTCTTTTCCAACCTAAATGACTCTATGGTCATTGAAGATAAATGCCTAATCTAGTGATTAGCACTCTATAAATACCACAGATTAGCGAGTGAAGGTTAGATGGCAGATTAGATATGTGGTGTATATCTTCAGACTTGTCTTTACATATTTTATTTATGATAAAATGAGCAAGGTCTTAAGAAGTAATCTGTGGTCCAAAAACTAATTCCCAAACACTTCCATTTTATTTTTAAATATATGAGGGGCAACTAACTTCTATCAGAGTTAAAGGACTAGCACATTGAGTTTTCCCTCTGACAAAATTAATATGCCCAAACTTCCCTCACTGTTTACCATAGGATAACTTCTCTATCAATAACTCTTAAATTAAATATCTATCTATTCATGGGGCAGGGCGGGGGGGGGGGGGGGGGGGGAGAAAGCAGTTCTATCTCAAAATTTGGATTTTCTTAGAGCTCAGACTACTTAAAAACTGATAGAAAAATCTACATCATTTGGGTTTGATTCTTCACAGTCAGTTACTGATTATGACTCATGGAGCCTGTATGTGCAAATCTCCAAGTGTTCACCCAACCCCAGAGAGATTCTTTATCAGGTATTTCCTCACCACAGTTTACCCAGAAGAGCCCCATTTCTTCTATCTGTCTTTGACCATCTCCCCACCTTGATTGCTGTGACTTTCTTCTACCAAACCACTGCCAAGGAGATACCTGCTCCATTCTCTCACAGCTGGTTTCCCATCTGATTTGAAGTACGGCTAGGAAGAGTTCAGACAAAGCTGTGGTGGGATCTTATTGCAGATCTATTTCCTTACTATTTTTTTACTATTTCCCAAAGGAACGGGGACAGAGCACTTCACAAACCCACCACATCCAGGGACTAAGACATCAGGGGATCCCTGGAACTGAGAGGAGTAATACACCCAGTCCACTTTTGGAGCTTAAACACCTTTGCAAAAGCTGTACATCCAAGTCTAAGCACATCTTCAACTGCATGAGCTTGAATTACTTCAGGTTTTAGAGATTCTCTGGTATTACATACAACTGATATTCAATCTGTTAAACATCTACCTAACTGGCACCACTGAAGACCAATAAGGGCAAGAGTCTGCCAACCTTTAGGCAATCATTCCTTCAGGAATAGTTTGGTCTGGCAAAACTAGGAAGGAAGAAAAGATGTTGAGTCATATACATGTTGGAAATTGTAAAGGAAATCCCTTTATCTCTATGTGTGAGGCTCTATTGTCAAGATACTTTGGGGCAAGAGCCTGCTTTCTGATAACCATTGAGTCTAGCAGGAGTAAAGAAGAAAGGCTATGAAAACCTTGCCAAAGAGCAGTATGGTTTTGAGCAAATACGATCAGGAAACTAAGGCTAAGAAAATTAATTTTGAGTGCTCAAACCCAGAGTAAGATAGTCATAGTGTCTCTGTGTGGAAAGAACCAGGATGCTGAGAGACTAGAACATCCTGAAACTTTTAAATAGTACAGGTTAAAAACTGAAGAAAGGGAAAGGAGTAAAAGGTAAACCTGAGCACATTTAATAAAAGCAGATTATGACAGAATAAGTGTTATTTGCAAATATTCATGTGAAGATGTGCCCATGGAGTCAAATGTGGCCACAAGACACAAGCGCTTCCATGCCATTCACTGGTAGTTTGAAAGACATTCAGACCTTCTTCTGGACCTATTTCTGTATGCAGTAAATGAATGCTTTGCTCATTGAGTATTGAAATTTCAGTGTTGTGAGATCAACTGCTGCTTACTCTGGCATTTATGTTATTCCTGTAACTCTGAAAAACAGCTCTGAGATTTTTAGAAGCAAGCATATTTGCAAGAATCATATTTTTGAAAGAGAAGTCTGGCTCCGTTTGTCTCATAAAAGTCTACACTTAACCATTTTTTTAAAAATACTATTATTTTAAGGTCAATGGAAATTCCATTAAAGTGTTTCAGGAAATTGTCAGATCATTAGAGCAATGGAAATTGAAAAGTATGCAATGTACTAATTTCAAACACATTATAAAACAATGGGCAAGAAATCAAGTGTGTTCTCTAGTCTTAGTGTAGTGTTCTCTAGTCTTAATGTAATGTTCTCCTTCGGGATCCACACAATTTGGGAGTGATTTTATCATGCTATATGCCAGTGACTGCTCCTAGCTTGCAGTGACTACCAAAAGGTATTTTTTCTTCAGAGATGCGTGCATTGTCACATCTCAAACTGGCCTTTGAAACTAAGCAGAGACATACCTTTTTTTTCTTTAGCTACCCTGGGAAACACATGTATGAGGAGCATGTCTTCAAGAGAGTGTCTGATATGCCTAGAACTACCACCCTGAAGGGAACAGACACTAGAGTCCAGCCATGTACTTGAAAACATGTTCAAAAAGGCAAGATTCATCTGAAAGCAACTGAGACTGTTGGAGAATTCAAATCAGTCAGTAAAGCTGCAAGGCTTGTGTGAACACATAAAAAGAAACAAAAGACCAAGAGAAGCATGTGTCTGCAGAGTGTTTAGGCTACTGCTGAACATCCTTTCACCCTCCCTGATTCCTGTGACAAGATGGTAAGAGCTTCATGGCAGTCCTGTAGCAGGGTACATCCAAACTCAGAGGGACTGAAGCATTTATACCTTCAGGATCTGCTTCCCTTTATAGCTCAGATCCAACAGTGGGGGTCATTCTGGTCGAAACCTCTCCCCCTTTTCCTCCCTCCTCCTGCCCCGTATACTTCTTGTTCATTAGGTCAAGCAGGAAAGGCCAGTACTTGATACCATCTGTTGTGGAGATGTGAATCTCCTTTGGACAGGGCTGGAGGGTTTGTCCTTGCTCAGACAGGTCACAGCTATTCCCATAACTGGCCAAGACCCCTAACAAGCTCTGAGCTCATTGTGAAGTAGAGCTGAGCTGGGAAATGCCCAAATCCCAGGACATAAACATTTCATATTAAACCTCCTATTCTGTACCCACAACACGCACCCTGATAATCACGTTTTGTACGATCTCAGAAGTGTGAACAAATGACACAGCTCATTACTTGATCTCATTTGAGACTAGAGTTGATGGCAACCACACAAGCGGAGATGACAGTATTTTGGAGGGTACCTCAACCCAGTTCCCAGGTCAGTGTTTGGAAATGGCTGCTGGGACAAGATGTACTAAGCTGACCGAACAGGTCCCAGCTTGTGGTAGGAGGCCACCCCCTCAGAGCTCTGTGCCCCGGCTGGGTCCTGTACACTTCTGCACCCACCAGACTCCTCAGAGCGCCTTACCTGCTTTGGAAAGCAGGAGGAAAGTCATCTGCAGAGAGAAGCAAATGCCATTGAGCTGGTTCATCGGTGGAAAAGGACAGGAGAACTGGGCTGAGGGATGGGCAAAAACCTCATCTCTGGTTCAGCAGGAGGAGAATCTCACCAGCTCAAGTGAGAATCTTACCAGGACCTTTGGGGCAGGGCTCCCTCCAACACTTCAGGTCATGCAGGACATGAAAATGATGACTGCGCCCAGCACAGGTATTTCAGCGGATTAACTGAAAATACTTATTTTTGGAAAAACTTTTTTTGCCCCTAAACTCATGTGTCCACAGCAAGCTGTATGGTTTGAAAAAACACCAAGCAGAGGTTTAGCTGTTTCATTAGCTAGCCTTCCTCACCTTCTGTTTGAATTTGTGTTTCAGTGTTCATAGAGGATTAGCAGATTGTTCATATAGCATCAAAAAACACATGTCTAGACTCAGTATGTCATTTCAGGCAGCAAGAAAACAGAAAAAATGAGTAGAACATAGAAAATCCCACCCCACTAATCATAATAACAGGAGAGGAAGGGGCCTTTGGAAGATCAAACTTTCTTCTGCAAAATATTACCAAGGATATTTTGACAAAGGAGTAGGTGCACAAGTATTGATGTCATCAAAGTGAATGATTTCACTGGGGCAGTAACACTAAAGTGCCCCAGTTCCTGGTTTATGACACCTCTGCAGTTTACAGTAAACCCATGAAAATGATTCAGATGCCATACAGTCATGCAACCACTTTGGTGCTGAAAAGGATAAGGGCAAGATTAAGAGCGAGGTCTTTGTGCGTTCTGTTACATATTAAATCCCAACACCAAAATCTCAACAGATGGAGGCGTTTAGAAGAAGAGAACAACTGAGGAAGCAAACTAAGCAAGCAAATAAAAGAAAATTATTGGAAAACAATATTATTACTCGTTATTGTTGTTCATTGTTGTTGTTTATTAAGAAATTATCACTTCACTGTCTGAGCTAGGAGTTTACTATGAAAGTTTTAAACTGAAAGAAGATAAAAAACAGGAATGTGGGAAGATTTTTTTCTCTTTAATTTTCTTTTCTAACAGCAAAATAATTTTTCACTGTAAGTAAAACATTTATAGCACTGATGTCCACAAGAAATCACACAATTGGTTGTGTTTGGATGTGCCTTAGCTGCACATAACTGATACTATGATTCAAAAATGCTAAATGAAACAATGGCATGTGAAGATATATCAAAATGTGCATTAACTTCCTTTATAATCAAATGTTTTCTGCTAGCCTTTTCTTTCCTGCCTTTTCTTCTGTGTGCTTGTTTTTCACTGGGTGTTTCTAGAGTAGGGAAAAAAACCGGACCTTGACCTTCTTTGGAGTCAGCACAAAACAAACTAATGTAAGAAGTAAACATGCTCTAGCAACTTACAGGTGCATCCTAGCTCATTTCTCTCAAAAAACCCAGAATATTTCTCAATGTGAAAGTGAAAACGGAAGGCAGATTAACCCCGAATACCATATATCATTATTTCTAAGATACTTGCTGGGATATACCCTCATGTACGTGTATCACATGTAACAGGTGGTATTTATGGTAATACAAATAGGAAGAGCAGCAGTGATGGAAAAATACTTCTGTGTTTACAGAGTATTATGAAGCTTTGCTGTGTCACTCTATTTCCAAGACTTCTTTTTTCTCACTCCATCATTTGACAAATCCAGGTACGCGTCTGAGTCCCTGAAGGTACAGATGGGTTAGATGGATTAGCTACAAACAGGATGATGACCACACACCTGGTACTTCTATACATGAACCCAGTGACTTTTGATCTGACAAAGATCTCCATGAGTCTATTACTTATTTTCACTCTAACTGTCTTAAAGGCAAACCAAACTACCCAGATGTAATTGCAAAATCCAAGGACAGAGAATTATATGCAGGTTGAATTCACAGATAGAAAACAACTGATAAGAGACCAATATGACAGCTGACTGTAGTTAACCTTTAATTGGGATCCAGCAGCACCATGTGCTTACTAAATATGCTTTTTCAAAAGTAAAAATACACATAATCCCACCTTGTTTATGCAACAAGTAAAATGAATGGAAACTGTTAATCTCTGGTCTGACATGACCATGTTTACATTGTAAAGCCACAATGCAGCGAGTACCATTTGACACCAAGCCTCAAGAAGGATTGCTTTGATTTTGTCTTTACTTCACACTGTGAAACCAGTGGTTTAATGCCAGCTTCGCAAAGACACCAAAGTTGTTTTTTTTTAAAAATCAAATCATCATTTACACATACATGTATTTAAGTACAAGCAGGCCTCTTTAATCAGGTTTTTGCATATGCTTTGCTGTGTTTCAGAGCAGTCCAAGAGAAAGCTGAGGGGCAGCTTTTCCTAGCTAACATCACCAATGACTGATCCCTTCTTGCTGCACCTCTCTCCAGTGATGTAATTCTAATACTAATTTCCCAGTTTGTATTCACAAGAGACATAGGGCAGGAAAAAAAAAAAAGGCAAGCTGTGTATCCCCACCTAAATTTATTGACAAAGTCCTTCACACCTTCATCCCCCTGTTCCACTGCATGTAGATATTTCAGTCAGTTTGAATGAATAGGATTTCCACGAGGGGGCAAAGGTTATTTTGGGCAGCGCTGCTGTACAAGATAGAGCTAGAAATACAGAACAGGTTTGCAGTGACCACTCTGTGGCGACACAGATGGAATCTCTATCTCACCCCATCAGAGACAGTGGCCAGAAGGACCACCTGTGATAAAGTAAGAACTTATATGAAAAATGTGCACTGGAGAAGATGAGGTGTAAAGGTACTAGAGGCTGCCAAGCTAATGGATTTATGCAAAAGAAAACAAGGAGCAAGAGTGATTTGCATGTAACCACTCCTCATGACATGAATGGAGCAATTCGGCAGGAGGGAAAGGCACTGAAGAGTGAGAAGCAGAGCTGAGCTACCCAGCGCCTCGAAGGGAGAGGGCAGAGTTCATAGACAACTGGAGAAAAGCCTACAGGCCTCTGAAGGTGGTAGAAACACCCCGTAAAAGCATACAGTGAAGCCTATTTCTCAATGCCTTTTTGATCTGTGTAGGTGCCTGTTAAATAGTCATCTCTTAGATGCTGGTGAACAGGAACCGTTTTCTTCTGACACCTATACCAAACTGCTTTATAAGGGTGACTCAGAAATGTTCCTGGAGTCAATGTTCACAGCTCATAGTTCTGACTTCTTTCTAGAAAATCGGTTGATTAGCTGGCATGATAGAGGAAGGGGATAACGGATACAAGGACTTGTGGAGTTAGTCCCTGGGATTTCAAACCACACGTTGACTCTGAGTATGTGAAGCAAGAGACAGTCCAGGTACCATGGGCTGACCAGGATGGCAGGAGACCCTTGGGCAGCTCTCCCACTACAACAGCTCTGCGAGGGGAAGGCATCTGGGTTCTTGCCCTGGAAAGCAAGGGAATTATTTCTATCACTATTCCTTCTCCAAACAGTTCATAAAAATCAGCTGTCGTCCAATTTGCAGCCTCCGTGGAGAGCATGGGCTGCACCTCACACCTGGCTAGCACAAGCTCACCAGAATGACTGGCGGTCCCAAATCTCACAGCCCGATCACCAACCTCATTCAACAAAGCTAAAATCTCAGCTAAATATTTGGCAAGCAGGCAGCTGACCAGTGACAAGAGGCATTCGTCTTTCCCACCCCTTAGACCAATGCCAGCCTGCCTAAAGCCTTTTATCCGGGTGAAATTTCATCTGTTGCAGAGGAGCTCTGGAAGAGATGAGTCACTGAAAAAAATAAGGTCCTAAACAAGGCCATAAATAACAAAAGCAAATCTAGACAGCAATGTCACCCTTACATTTTAGGCAGTTGAATTTGAACAAAATTAAATGCAGCGTGCAGCTCGTGAAGCTGAGGCTCAAAGAGGCCATGCAGTTTGTCACACAACCCAGCAGTAGATTGCCACTCAAAACCATTTTTCCTGATTCTTTGCCTGGTGCCCTGCCAGCCAGGGCCCTTTGGAGTCCTGGGCCAAGCCCCAAATGAAATCTAGTTCTTTCTTGCTTTGTAGGACAGATCTCCTTTACTGAGGCTTTATGCATTTGGGAGCCTATTCTTGTGCTGACAAGCCTGAAGTGGCCCAGCCTCTGAAATACAAACAGAAATACTTTTGGGGCACAACTCCGAAGCCTGTAGCACTTTCCAGAGAAGCACACACCTCCTCCTTTTTATTCCTCAGAGGTAATAAGCTTAAATTCAAAGTACCCCTCGGGAAGTTTCCCAGGTGTGCTGGTTTTGGCTGGGATGGGGTTAACTTTCTTCATAGCAGCTAGTATGGGGCTGTGTTTTGGATTGTATGGGGCTGTGTTTTGGGGCTGTGTTTTGGATTTGGGCTGGAAACAATGTTGATAAAGCAGGAATGTTTTAGTTACTGCTGAGCAGTGCTTACACAGAGTCAAGGCCTTTTCTGCTCATCACACCACCCCACCAGCGAGTAGGCTGGGGGTGCACGGGAAGTTGGGAGGGGACACAGCTGGGACAGCTGACCCCAACTGACCAAAGGGATATTCCATACCATATGACATCATGCTCAGTATATAAAGCTGGGGGAGGAAGAAGGAAGGTGGGGACATTCAGAGTAATGGCGTTTTGTCTTCCCGAGCAACCGCTACGCGTGATAGAGCCCTGCTTCCCTGCAGATGGCTGAACACCTGCCTGCCGACGGGAAGTGGTGAATGAATTCCTTCTTTCGCTTTGCTTCTCCACGCGGTGTTTTTTGCTCTACCTATTAAACTGTTTTTATCTCAGCCCACGAGTTTTCTCACTTTTACTCTTCTGGTTCTCTCCCCCACCCCACCTGGGGGGAGTGAGTGAGCAGCTGTGTGGTGCTTAGTTGCCAGCTGGGCTTAAACCACACCAGGGCAGCTCTCCGCAGTGCTTTGAAGCACTCCTGCATGGTTAGCAATTGTCCCTAGCAGGAGCAGACCACCCTTTTGTCCTTTCCAGTTCAGTCAGACCCTCAGTCAACCCTCTCTGCCAAAATTCAGAACTCCCCTAAAACCAGCAAGTAACCATCCGTCAGCATCACCCTCCTTCGAGCGACAAAGCCAAGACACCGCATCTTTGAGTGGACACAGGGCAGCTGAAAGCCACTTGGGTCCTGGGACCTGCTCAGCCTCCGCTGCTCTCGGGAGCTGTGTGATAGCGAGCAGACCCGCTCAGCCACATGAAGGTGACCTTCTTGTTTAAGGGACTCTCTTTGCTGGGCAAATGCAGCAGCACTCAAACCTGGACTTGCCCCTGCCTGCAGGGGATGTTGCAGAGGGTAATAAAAAAGATGACTGCATTAGCCTGGTTGTGGCTGGAAATGTCGGAGGCTGAGATTAAAGCAGTGCGTGAAGGGAAAGGAAGGATGGGAAGCAGGCATGGGAGGTAGGAGGGAAGGAAGAAGCAGTTCGGCATCTCAGTGGAGGAGGCTTTGCCTGCTGGAGCGATGGTGCAGGGGGCTGCATGCCCAGCCCACCCACGATGCTGGGCACAGCAGCTGCCTTTAGCTTTCAGGCCGTTCTCAAATGAGTTGTCACTGCCCTGGCTCTCCAAGCAAAGGTCATATCTCACAAGAGCTCAGAGCTAAATTACTCCTTATTTTCGCTCCATTTGAGTCTGTTCACCCACAAAGCTCATCTCCCTGTTTGGAGTTACTGAAAGGGTTGGTATAAGATGTGTACAGCAATAGAGGGCCTTGTGTGCTAGGGCAAGATATCCATAATCTGGGGGAAGAGAAAACAGATCAGAAACAGGTGTTCTTACAAGACAGTAGTGGTTTTAAATAAATCAAGCAATTGCTTTTTTCTAAAAGATTCCTTTAAAACGCAGGGAACAGTCCACCGTGCAGTTAGCAAAAACTCTGCTATCGGCAATACTATGGTGCCCTCACGTGGATGCAAAACACTCAGAAAGGTGCTACTGTCCGCGCCCTCCTCCCGAGTGCGGTCCCTGCTCTCTGGTTTGCAACCCCAGACTGCAAACACAGCGCGTGCCCACCCTAAGAGCCCTTTGCAATGCCAGAGGAATAAATGCGCTTCAACGTTCAAAGAGTGCCAGACCAAAAGCTTCTCACTTAGTTAAGAGAAATTTCTTTTTCAAGCAATTATTTGATTTAGAAATAAAAAGCCTTGATTGCAGCATTACCCTCCTGATGTTTCCAAGGGGTAGCAGAAAACTGAGGGGCTTTTGGGGCCAACCACACACCAAATGCCATTGATCTTGATTCCCTTCCCAGATGCAGTATTGTTTGCCTTCCTCTGGAAATCAGCAGTTGATGCTGAATTGCCTGACACCAGCCCTCGTCGATGTGCCGTCCAGTCACCTCGTTGTGCCAACAGCTAGGAAATACTGTTTTGCCCCCTACTACTTCACCAGTGGCAAACTACCTACCACAAGTTTTGCCTGAGCCAGCTGCTCCCTTCCCAGAAAAATTCAATGGACAGCACAAGCTCAGGAGAGCCGGTTTGGGTGAGATAACCCTAGTCTGGGACAGAAGCGAGTTCAGGTGTACGGATGTGAGCCACACAAGTGCCCTGGACCTCAGGAACAGGGAGAGGGGACGGGTCTGCTCTACCTACCAGACCAGACGCAGCCACCAAGGCCGAGGGAAAGATGGTCCTCTGGGTGGTCTGTGTCACATAGGGGTGAAGGTGCGATCTGTGCACTGCACAGAGCAGATCCATGAAAACAGCATGAGTCCTGAGCCAGGTGTGCTGCTAGTCATCAAGAGATACTGCAACATTTAACTGGAAACAGATGCCAGAATCACCACTCTTCACAGTAACGTCATTGTCACTGCAGAAGGTGGACAGAAAGCAGCAATAAAGATACTGCCATAAAGATAATCAGCAATGAACTGGACGTATCAGTTAACAGCACATTAGAAATTACACAGGCCCCATTTATGGCTTCCTCCTTCCCATTTTTATGTTACAAATGTACCATGCCCTTTGTCATACCAGAAAGATATAGGGGCAGCACAGGCTCCAACAGACACCCTTAAAGAAGACAGGGAAGATCCTGAGGGGCTGGAGTGGAAATAAAGACCCTGAGACCCAGTTCACATAATTTTAAAAAATCCCTCTTTTTTAAGGATAGACAATGAGCCTGGCTGAGCTTACTGCTCAGAAGTCACAGGGCAAGTCACGCTACTACTAGAGAGGACTTGAATCATAGTGGGTGATGTAAAACAAATTAACAGCTATGCTTAGCTAATTTACCTCAGCTAAACACTCCATGGGCAGAGGTTTGTTAAAAGAGCAATGCAGGTATTGATGCACATTCACACATGTGCCCAGCTCACTGTCTATCATGGCCTTTTCTGCAGAGCTGCTCCCCAGCCAGGCAGTCCCAGCCCGTCCTAGTGCCCAGGCCTCTTTCTCCCCAGGGCAGAGCTTGGCATTTGTTCTTGCTGAATTTTATGGGGTTCCTGTTGATCCACTCCTCCAGCCTCCCCAGGAAAAGCAGCCCTGCCCTCAAGCATTTATCATCTGCAAATTTGATGAGGGTGCATTGCATCGCCTCCTCCAGTCCACTGACAAAGATGTTGACTAGGATACACCCCAGCGACAAGTAGAGAACTGCAGGGGTCTGTAAAGTCTAACCCATTAGCCACTGCCCTCTGAGCCCAGTCATCCAACCAGCATTTCACACATCTTCTAGCTGTCCATCCATCCATCCACCCACCCAGTTCCTAATATCCTGCCTTGGATAGAAGAGTATTGTGGGAAGCAGTGTCAAAAGCCTTGATAAAGTCAAGGTAAACGTCATCCCTTGCTTTCCCCTCATCCCCAGATCCAGTCATTTCATCATAGAAGGCAATCAGGTTGGTCGAGCATGACTTAATCTTCTGAGCAACTGTGGAAAGAACCAGCAATAAAAGACTAGAGCTACAGGAAACTATTTATTAGAAGGAGCATTCCTAGGTACACAGAGAAATAATGGTCAATAGGAGTCAATCGGAACCAGCTGTCTAGCAGAACAGGAAGGAATACAAACTTCCTTAAAACAGTAAACTAAGTTCAGAAACAGGTACCTAATTTAGCTCTCCAAATCAGCTGTTTTAGAGCATTCCTATGCAAAAGTATCCATCACACTCAAAAATCCCAGTAAAGATTTAAGTCTTGAAGGAGTTAAATAAAGAACCTGGTTACAGTAGCTGTGAGGCATTGAAGGAGTACATGGGCATTGTACTCTTAAAACACCAGCAGCACATGGTTCAGCCCAGGGGGTTGGTAATATGTGGACTAGGCACCAACAGATACCAGTAACTGGCATGTTTGAGCAGAAAGAGCAGATTTGGTCACAGTGTATAGTCATGACAAACTTTAGACCTGTTTATTGGCAGACCAGCGTTGTCTGATTCCGGGCAAATAAACATTTGCAATCAATGGCCTCAAGAAACATGCCTTTCAGACATCACCAAAAGGCGCTGTGTGTTTGAAGTCAACACATGTAACTTGCAAATCAAATGCCAACCTGGGAGAGATTTGGTGAGTGCAGAAATTTTTTCCTGAAGATCCATCAGAAGTGAGCTGCAATACAGTCCAGAGCCAGTGGTGTGCCAGTATTGTACAGCTCACACAACAATTACAAGAGCTGTAACTCAAAACAAAACCAGACAAAAAAAAGGAGGTAGAACTATGAATACAAAAGATTATGAACAACCTCTTACCAACATATAAGGAAACTGTCAGTACAGGTAGAAACCTGTTTAAGGGCACCTAGACGGACTAATAAAATTATTTTTTATATATAGATACAGACACCTAAGAAGGCTAAAAGACATTTCGTATTAGCTTGAAATGAATAAGAGGACTGAAGACATTGCCAAGACCTGCCAGTTTTATGCCAAAAATACAGGCCCATGAAGAGAAGAGAAGGGACTGGTGACGCTGGCATACCAGCTCTTATACCAATGCCAGTATCAGTTTGACATTGTCTGGACAATGGTGTATTGCTCTAGAACATCATCACTGATGATAACATACCCCAGTATATGACAGTACCTGACAACGGTACAAAGAGAAAACCACCCCATACATCGGCACTGCTTTGTTCCAACCATGACACTTGGGGACAGTTGAATAATCACAAAGGAAGCAAACTTGCGTTCTGGCTGCTGCTGGTACAGATCTCATTTTGATACAGTCACAATGCACATGAAAAGCTAGCAGTCATTAACACAAGGACAACCAGGAAGCAGCAGTTACAGCAGAAACACATCATTAAGCAATTAAAAGACAATGTTATGATCAGCGCAAGTAGTTGAGCTTAGGGCGTAGAAGATGCAGCAGAACATCCTTCTGCTGAGGGTCTCTTTAGTCAGTTCCTCAGCACTCACCAAGCACTAGTCCTGGCCCCAAATGATCTTCCCAGGGCAGATCTGTGGCCATGCCATACTGGCGGTATGAGGAAGGCACTGATTTATGGTCTTGCCTCAGACCAAGCTCCTCAGCCTTCTGATTCCTTACTGACCATTCTGACCAGCAGGTGACATCCACATCTGCCACCCTGGGCAGCAGCACTGCCTACAGGAAAAGACTACTGTCCAGGCACCATAGGGGTTAAACCAGAGACTAAATATCACCATGTGCTATACACTTATGGGAGGTTGGCATCCTTGAAAAAATAGAAGAAAAAAAATGTTTGAGACACAACCTGGACAGGGACATTTCTCTTTACCAAATAGCCCCCTAAATCTGTGTCATGGTTTAACCCCAGCTGGCAACTAAGCACCACAGAGCTGCTCATTCACTCCCCCCACAGTGGGATGGGGGAGAGAATCAGAAAAAGTAAAACTTGTGGGTTGAGATAAAAACAGTTCAATAGGACAGAAAGGAAGAAAAAAATAATAGTGATAAAAGAATATACAGAACAAGTGATGCAGAACGCAGTTGCTCACCATCCACTGACCAATGCCCAGCCAGTTCCCGAGCAGCAGCTGCCCCTGGTTTTGTTCAGCATGACATCATACAGTATGGAATATCCCTTTGGCCGGTTTGGGTCAGCTGTCCTGGCTGTGTCCCCTCCCAGCTTCTCATGCACCTGGCAGGGCAGTGCGAGAAGCTGAAAAGTCCTTCACTTAGTATAAGCGCTGCTCAGCAACAACTAAAACATCAGTGTGTTATCAACATTATTCTCACCCTAAATCCAAAACACAGTACCCTACCAGTTACTAGGAAGAAAATTAACTCTATCCCAGCCAAAACCAGGACAATATCCACCCCTTATTCTGTACCATCTATGTCACACCCAGGTCCCACGCTTTCCAATACATCTGAATTAATTACTACCACCTTTCCTGCCTTCTGATATATACATAGATATCATTCCCTAAGTCTATGGGCTATCCCTCTAAAATGTCATTTAGTCCATGACTTTGGGCTCCGTCTGTCATAACAGTCCTTCAGGGCAGGAGAGATGGTGTGTGGTGTTGGGTTGTTGCATGTTGAAGCCAGTCAGTTTCATTTTGTTAAGCAACGAGGATAGAAGGATTGCAAGATTTTCTTTTAGAAATAACAAGTGATCACAGATTAAAATAAAGTGGCTGAACAAACAAACAAAAGTAGACCTAAGAATACGGCTTTTGATTTTTAAAATCTGAAAGCATGAATTCCAGACATAAAAAATTTGAGAACCTTCCAAAAAAAAAATAGGGGGAAAAACTTCTCAAAAAAATTATTTCTCATCTAAAAGGTAAGCTAAGATTGACCTTGCAAAGGATATTAAAACAAATAGCATGTTCTTTCATACATAAAAGACAACAGGGAAAAATGAGGACAATATACAGATAACTAAAGTTACATATAACCCCAAAAGAAACCAATTCTCTGCCTCGGTTTTCACTGAGGACCATAATGTCTCCATGAAGCAAAAGCAGGACGGCTACTGAAACAGAGTATGGTGTTGCACAACTCCATCATTTTGGAATTGGAAGGGCAGCTTCATTCGCACTCAAGGGAAGGCAGTGATCACCATGTTGGAAGCATCACTGCACACTTGCCTCTGGCCATTCTTTCCTTAGCATCCAGTATTGGTCAGAGACAAGATATAAGGCTACATGGACCTTAATTCTGACCCCAAGAAGCTGCTCTTCAGTAATTCTGAAAGGACTAGCATATGAAATTGCAGGTGAGGTAGACATGTAACATGTTTGGAGATCACAAAGATTCAAAAAAGGCAAAAAGGTGCTGATCTATGCAAGACTAATTAACCTGATCTCAAAAGTACGTCTAGACTTCAGGCAAGTATGTAACAATGATAATGTGGAAAGTGACACAAAACACAGCTTGGGTTTCTTAATGATAAATCAGACCCTACTAAGAATTTCTTTCCTCCTGACAGTCAGGAGGTCAGGATGTATTGCATATATCTTCACATACAGCTTTTGGCATTAACAGCTTCTTACTGGTTAAAATGCAGAAAAAGTGAACCATTAACACAGATGACAACATACAGTACTAACGCTGGTCTTGCTCATCATGTGAATTTGGATGTCATCTTGCTGGTCAGAAAGAAATCAGTAGCCTGAGGAGTTCGGTGCCAAGCAAGACCACTTTCAGTAGGCTGAAATAGGCTCTTAGAGCTCCTTCAGTGTTTAAGGATCACAGCTAATAATCTCATTAATGACAAAAACAGCATTCTACTGAAATTTATCATTACCTCTATCATCCTCAATTCAGGATCAGTAATTCAGGTCTACGTGGTTATCTTCATGGGTAGGGATAAAAATAAGTTGCAGTAAACTCAATCATACAAAGAGCAGGTCAAGCACCTAGCACCAAAGCCAAAGCATTTCACCTGCGTGCTATGAGCTTAGCAGTCAGAGGTAAAAGAGGGGAAGAAAAAAGATAAAGAGTACTGCATTAGTCATTTTTTATGAGTTATCAATCACAACTACTTAAGCTAACAAAAAGGATGCAGCCTAGGGATTGTACTCAGAAAAGTATTCTCTGAAAAGACAAAGTAGTGTTAATATTTCCCTCTAAAAGGCACCTCGTGGGACTTCTGAAATAGTTTTATTTTCAATTCATCTTCTCTGATTGTGGCCAATCAGGATGTGCAAAAGGGCAAAGGCAGGTTAGTAGGTGGGTCAGGAGAATGCTCTACAGAAAAGCCTGACTCACTTCACCAAGCAGAAGGAAGGCTGGGAGAAGGCAGGAGCGCACCAGACAGTTTCTCACCCTCCCAGAGAGGCTCTTGATAGCTCACAAGGCAGAACAGTGGAGATGCAGCACCTCCCTGTTTCTGGCTGGGCTTTTTTGTTTGTTTTGTGGTTTGGGTTTTTTTTTTTTGTTTTTTTTTTTTTTTAAATTGGATCCGTTCACACTAGGAACTACAGTATGGTTTTGCTGCAGAGGGAAGTGGATGCTTCACTTAGTCCTGCATTAATAGCTTCATCTTTCTTTTATGCTTGGCCTGTCTTAGGGAAAGGAAATTCTTCATTATTAGGCTAGAGTGTTCTAAGAGATACTTAAGATGAAAATCAATTAACCTCTGCAATACCTTATCTCTATATAGACTTCAAGTTATTATTATAATTGCAAAATTAAGAGAGAAAGATACGATATTTTGGTTAACAAGAATGAGCAAGTCTCCACTTGTAATGACTCCTGTTTACTGTAAGCAGTTAAGATGAATAAGCTGTTATGGAAAATGCGCTTGGATGCACTAGCTTTGGATGCACAACTCGGGCATTAGCAATGTTTATGGATTAACTCATTACACAACCAGTCTTTATGCACACTCCTTCTGGGAACATATAGGTGACATAGTCAAAAGCAGGATGTCCAATATCCAGGGAAGTTTATTTTTCACTAGTCTTCCATGAACCAGAACCTCCCTGAACTCAAAGACATCCTTAACCAGTGGCCGAAGGGGCAAGATTTAATGCTCCAATATAACAACAAACCGCAAAATGAACAGCAAATGCTGTGGGGCTCCTTACTGGAGTAAGCACGCTTACTCCAGATCCTGAAAGGACCTAAACTCCAGAACGTGGAGGCCTTATGCTAGGAACCATGGCAGGAGTCTACCAAAATGATACCAGGCACCTGTCAAAAGTGAAACCCAGAAGACTTTGAAAGGAACACTGAACTCCTTGAACTGGCATTTCCCCATGAAACCACCACTGGAAAGCTTCCAGCTATTGCCTTAGAACAGGGAATAAGTACATGCATATAGCAAAGTGTGAAGCAAGGTGCTGTGGGAAGGCTGAGCACATGGGGAACTGTGCAAAGGGAGGGCTAGTTAAACAAGTTTTGCAGGACCTGCCCATGTGGGAAAAAAAACCAACCCACTACCAGTGTGCCAAAGTGGTTATTGGAACATCGCCACCTGCACCGACCTAAGCTACCAGCAGGAATTGCTGCCAGCATTACCAGCAAGGTATGTGCAAAATAGGATCTAGTGCCAACTATGTCAGTATGTGGTTACAAGCAGAGTTGAGAAAGTTACAGCATGTACACAGGACCTAAAGGTGAACCTGCAAGGCCAGACCCGAAGACCAAACCTCTATCAGGCAGACCTGAACCCCGCTCCTACCACAAAGTGCTGTAGTTGACCACTCTGCTACTTGCTTTCCTGTAGCCTTGCTCCCAGCTTGCATCCAGGCAAAAGTCTCTGCCATGATCCTAGCTTTCCAGGTGCACTTCTGAGGTACGGCATGTGATCTCAGCAGGGAGTTACAAAACCTGCATGACTACTTGAGGCAGTGGCTCAGGTAGAAGGCAAAGGTACAATGCCAGATAACGTTCTATAGACATGGTCAAGCCACTGCCAGTACTCAAAATGCCTGCTAAAACATGACTGCTTTCCAGTTGACACTGATGTATTCAAATACATTTGAACACTGCTTGCAAAAACTGCCATGTTGTCAGACATGGAGATTGAAATCAAGTGTCTAATACCCAAAGAAACCCAACCATAGGGCTCCAGTTAACGAATCTAACTGTTGCCACTGTGGGTCAGAGCAAGAGGCGGTATGGTATGATATATTTTTCCATCATGAACCCTTTCAGCAAGGTAAGCAGTTCCATCTCTGGCAAAACATCCCAGATGCTCGGGATCAGAGGTTTGAAGGGAATCCCCAAGCCAGATATTACATGCACACTACTTACATTCAGTGCGAAGGATCATCCTAACCTCCTTGAATGTATCTAATCTCTTTTTGGCTTCCACAATATCCCCCACTAGCTTCATTTCAAATATAATTACATTTTGCATACCAAACCCCAGTATCTTCCTTTCATCCTGTTGAAAATTTTGACTGATCATTTCATCAGCTCCTAGCCCTATGCAATGCTGATTTCTCCCCTCCAGCACCCTGCCAAAGTGATACAGTTTCCTAAGCGAGTCATACAGCTTGCAGTCTTGCACAGAAGTTGTTCCATCTCTTTGGACACCTTCACTGGTTCTCTTCATATTCTCTAGTTTTTCTAGATCCTTTTCAAGGACTGCAGACAGCATTCAAACCAAACACATTTATATAGCAGCACATCAATGTCTAAGTTTTGCTCTCTTCCTTTCCCAATAATTAATATTCTAATTGGCTCCTTCAGTATAAGGATTGGGCAGATGTTTTCAGAGAACTATTCATAATGTGAAAAAACATTCCCCAAATATGCCCCTTGTGTTATACGCATATTACGATACTTTTCTCCCATGTGAATTCCTTTGTGTTCTGTCAAAGTAGGCTTTCCTCTGCCATTTCATCAATAACATGAGATTCTTCTACCTGTTTTCCCACAGGAAGCTCTAAGTTTTATTTTTCCCAATTACTCCTGTACCAACAAACAATGTTATTTAACCCTAAGATCGCTTGGGAATGTGCATTACCACAACTCCTTGACTCACCTTACTGGTTATCTTTCCTTAGGTGGGAATGACTGATTACTTATTCCGTAGCTTTCTCCCATCCGTTTACCCTTGAGATTTTTCTCCTTTGTCTTGGCATATTAGCTTCTCTTGAGAAGTGTTGAAGGACCTTGCATTAGTAGCTTTTGGAAAATCCAAATATGCCATATACGAGTATCATGCTCATGGACTCACTGGAAAGAACTAAGTAGATTTGTAAACATTACTTCTCTATAAAAGATTCTCTCTCAATCGTTTATACTCGTTCATGTATGCCCTCATTCAGCTCTTTAATGTATTTTCTCCCTTCAATTTATTTACTATAGAAGTTATACTTGGTAGTCTGATTTACAAACTCCAACATCCTTGAAGACCAGTATCACATGTACTACCTTCCACTTCTGTGTTCCCAAGGCTAATTTAAAAAAAAAATCACATAGTACAGTGTCTAGCACTGCTATTGCATAGGCCTTTAGACTCTTTCAGTGAATACCACCTGGGCCTGGAGAGCCGTTAGTGTTCATTTTATCAACTGCCCTAAAAAGCTTCTACTAGCACATCAATTTCAAACAGTTCCTTGGACTAATCCCTTACAAAGCAAGGCTCCGACAAAATCTTCCAAGTTCCTCTGTCCTGAACACCAATGCAGGTAACTTACTTTGCTTTTCTGTCACAGTCTTCTCTTCCCAGCAAAGATAAGAAGCAAGAGCAGCAATGGGAACACTCTCTAACTCGAGGTGAACAATGTGCTGAAAGCCAGGATTTCTTTGAATCTTCACCTGTTCCTCCTAAAACCAAGTCTTTGTTCATATTTGCACTGCCCAGCATGCATCATCACAGTTAGGAAGTGTCTTTACCTTTGCAGTGCTGGACCTCTGCTAAGTCTCAAGATCAGACTGAAAGAGATTTAGGCAGACACTCACCTTTGAGTCAGGTACCCAAGTCCTGCTCGAGACTCAAAACTCCTCCTTGTCTCATTACTGAGGTTCCTTATTGCCTGTGGGTACTTTCACCTGTAAAATTCATTGAAGCACTACAGTGCCACCACTGCCCATGCCAACAGGCATCACTGGCTTGTCAGAAATGAGCACCTGGCTGCCTTTTACCCAAACCACTGTCAACTTTTAAACCCTGTCTCAGCAACTAAGTTCCTTGAAGGGCCCAGGCCACTAGATATGTCCAAATGGCACGTAGCAGAGGCGGCCACGGAAGTTTTGTTTTGCATTACAGCGCAATAGCTAGCACATTCATCAGCGAAGTGAAACATGTAGGCTGCAGGCCTTCCTCTGCCTAAGGGGCAGGTTTTGGTCAGTGCTTCCTGGTGGATGGCTCAGGAGTCCCTCCACCACACGGCAGCTGCTGCAGTGCCCAGCACTCCTCAGGCACTGTGGAGGGGACATCACTGCCTTCTGCTGCACGGAACTGTGCATCCGTAAATCAGATCCCCATTGCATGAACATCCAAATGCCATGTGGATGACAAATCTTACCCCCATTAAGAATATTTCAAAGTATGATGCCACTCTGCAATAGCAACATCAAGAGCTCTACCCCACAGAGTCACCGCACGCAACAAGCATTGTACAGACTCATGGTACGAAACAGCTTTCTGCCAAGCTGTAAGCAGACAAGACAAGGAATATAAAGAGCTAAGACTCACAGAAATATTTTATCCAAGACCACACAGGAAGCAAGTATCAACGCCAAGGAACTAATTCATATTTACTTAAATATAGTTACTTAATTGTATTTTACATTGGTTTTCAACAGCTATTAAAATAGGGAAAAAATTGAGACAGAGATACAGACAAAACACGTGACAAGCAGGCATTCAAAGACTACTTGCACTTACCACATAACATGCACGTTGGGTGGGTACAGAGACAAGCCAGAGATCTTTACAATACTGTAAGAGTCAAGACTAATGGGCTGATGCCGTTTAATCATTGACCTTTTCCTCGCGTTTATTAAGGGTTCAAAACAGTGGCACCACTCTTCCTCATTAAATTAGTCATCTCATTGCAAAAGCTGCCTGGATTTTAGCAATTCATCTGATTAGCGCTAGCATCTTGGATTTGCATCACTGTTTATCTGTGGATATTCTACCTGCCAAGGGAAGGAATTGAGGTGAGGAGTCAGATTTCTATCTCAGGTTTCATTTCAGCAACTCCCATGAAAGTGTATGGGCAGGCTGTACAAAGACTCCTGTTTCCATACAAGTGTACACCTCTATATCCTACAAGTAATCACACCACATTGCCTGTTCATGCTTTATAGCCTTTAACTTGCAAGATTTATCTCTTAATTACTTTATGTGGAGCAGTGAGCAAACAAGGACATACTCTGCAAGCTCACGGACAGACAGGCTTTATGCCCTTGGCAGGTGGGCATGGATAACCGAGTTGTGAGGCGATATATGCATTGAGCAGGAAGGGAATGCTTTTGTATTAGCAGTTTATACTTATCTGAAGCAGGATGTGTCTTAGCCATGAGAGCATCTAAGATACAAATATGGTAAAAAGTAGTATTTGTTTTATCCTTGCTGCTGAGAACTCATGCAAACTGAGGGAAACAGCAAGGCAATATGAGAGTGTAGACAACGGGAAGGAAGCAGCAAATAGTTTTCAGCTCTTACTTGCCGTAACTGGCACCTGCAAGGATTAGCCTGTGATCCTTGCTGAGAAGCTCAGGAGTAAGCTAGGCTTCAGAGGTAGACTAGAACTCAAGTTTACTTCAACTGTTTAATTTTTAGTTTGATGCTTATCACCACTCATAGAATTAGTTATCTGTTTAGCATGAAACCACTATCAGATGCTTAAAGAAAGAATAGAAACCCATAACAGGGACCAAAATAGAGTGACAATTTGACCACTTACCTTCAGGCTAACTCACACCCTGCTCTGCACTGTGTTAGGGATTTAACCATTCCCTTCCTACCCCGCTACACATTCAGCAGCAGGAGCTTAGAGTGCCTTCAACAAAGTCAGATGAGAAGCAGGTGTCTAACTCCTCCAGAACCATGAGGATAAACTTACCTTGTTCCTCAGACGAGTGTCCTGAGAGCAGGAAGTTATGAAAGAGAACAGCATCCTTATATTTGTCAAGGTCTTAATTCTGGGTGTTGGCACACCAAGACAGACTATAAGAGCAGAGCCTTCAAAACTTAAACTCCATTTAGTCTTTGAATTCCAACTATACATACAGCTGTTCAGGCTGAGTAATGCTATACCCACCCATAAATAAAAGAACAAAGTCACCCTTCTGCAGTTAGGCTTTTCTTAGTGTTAGCTGCTAAGTAAAGGTTTTTTGGACCACAGTATTAGATTTAGAGGTTGTAAGTTTCCAAACCCATTTTTCAAACAAGAATTACTAAAGGGAACTTACTGAAGTGTTCTCATTTACCTTTCCACTCTCCATGCAATTGTGGTATCTCAATATTAGCTGGCACAGCATTATACTATACATGTATCCAGTAACAGTGATTACAAACAGACATACTCTGGTACTTTCCCTAGAAATATGGGATAGCTCTCCCTGTCCCTGCAGATGACTGAGACACCACAACCTGTTTCATGTAATAACAATTAGATCAACAACAAAGTTAAGTTTATCATTCCAAGCTTGCCCTTACAAGGGAGATGCGCTGTTCCTACATGTGCCCCCTCACTGGGGTGAGTACGCGTTCTCTCCCCCCTACTTCAGCCCTCGTCCCAGACCAGGCTGAGGGGAGACAGGCTGGTATCAGGAGTAGATCCCACTCCTAGTCACTCTCCCTCTGTAATCCAGAGAATCACTGCTAACCTGAAACAAAGGAGGGCAAGTGTTGAACAGACACAGGAACACCACAACCCAGAATAATTAATGTTCTTTTACAAGCACTTGCTCTGTCACAGCAGGATAGTCCTAACTGGCATATGAAGGTGGTGAGGGCTTAGAGTTTTGAAACACAGACATTAAGCAGAGGCCTGATAAAATTACAGAAATACTATTCTTCATTAAAGAACTTTTAAATTAACTATTTGAATAATTGTTTTGCTGCTTTGAATATAAGAATTAAGAACCAAGTTTCTCACCTATCAAGGGGTGCTTTTATTATATTAGCAAGCTCTGAAAGCCTCATTTAAAAACCAAAGCTACTAAAGTTTGGGGAAAAATACAATACTTCGAGTTTCATGTATCATTTGAGATCAAAGTGCATGCTGTTCTTGTCTCTCATTCTTCAGGTCTTACAGGGCTAGAAAGTCAAAAACCTGATAAATCAATGGCAGGAAAGACAGCATTGAAATAAGGTCTTTCCTCCAATATTGCTATTGAGATAGGTATTTACAACTCACTACCTCTTTTCTTTGCTATTAACTTCAGATCAAGACATTATGATAGTGCTATGAGTGATGCCAATAAAGCTACTGCTGCTCAGTGTGCAAGCATGGAAAAAGGTTATGTTGTGAGCTGAAGAATCGTGCCAAGTACAGCTGTCACTCTGCATCTGGATCACTGCAGAAATAGCCACGTCTTGCAGGGATAAAAGGTAACACATTTTCCTTAACTGAAGTTCTCAGTAAAGAGTGATTCCCCCATAAACACTAAGGGAAAGTAGAATACAGCATGCAGTACAATATGCTTATTCATATAGGATAAGCTTACCTAGACAAAGAGGAGATAAAGGTATCTCAGCCCTGCTAATAGACATGGCAAAGGCAGTGGGAATTCCCCTTTTATAGGGTCAAACTGGAAGTTCAAGAACAATATACACATCCTCAGAACATTAAACACAACTACCCAGTATTTTGTAATGCTCAAAGTAATTTATAACAATTCTCTGGACTCCAGCCACATCTTCCCAAGGCAGCAAGATGTGTTTGCTTAAGTAAGCCTCCAGCAGCAAGAATGACCAGTTTTCCCCCACACAGACAGCTGACCTAATCAACCTGCCAGATGGCATACAGATGACAGAAATGCTATGAACATGCATTTCTACCACAGAGGCAGAAAGAATTTCCAGGCACTTAATTTACGCTCCAGTACTTGGATGCATAAATCATACTTCTGCCAGGTAGTAAAACCTGGCAATTTAGACTACCTCCCTCCTCAGAAGCTTTATGGAGATTTCACAGGACTGTTACAGGTTCAGGTTAACAGGCAACCAGTAGCACCATGCCACTCAGATTTTTTATCCTCTAAATCTTTCAAGAGTCATGGAAAAGAAAGCTACAGAAATCAACTGGTAGTAAGACATCAGTGAAACCTAACGTTCCGAGATCAAAAAGAAAACAATGAAATCTTGTGAATCCAGGCAATCTGAAGAAAAAAATACTCAGAAGGGGAGGGGAAATGGATATTTAAATATATGCTTACAATGAAAGACAAACCTACCTCAACTTAGGCCTTTGTGAAGCATTACATTATGACATCTCTTCCCAATGAGTTATCCAAACTTAAACACGAAATACAAAAGCTATCACAAAGACTTTAAAATATTTCAAAAATATTCTGAAGCTAAGAAAACATGAACTCAGTAATCTAACATGCAGAAATTGTCAAGGAAAACTTCCCTAGTGCTGACCTTCAACTTTTTCCATCACTGATCAAGGACTATGACATACTCTTTTAATTCATGCAGATAAACAAGGAAAGAGCCACTTTAATAATGAGGTTGGGATCTTTATATGCAGGACTATTATGGAGAGGCAAAACAGACTAATTCAAAATGCTTGATCAAGATGGATACCTTCTAAAACTTGGAGCTTGTCAGCTCTCTAAGGAGAGCATGGCAGCTGTCATGAAACTGAAGGCAAGATTCTTTCAATTTAAAACTATTAGATATCATTTTCATGTCTTTCAATGATTTAAGTAAATTTAGAATTCATACACTTGCACCAGAAATATAACTCAGTTAAAACAAAACCTGATCAATCCATTAACAATCATGTAAACAAAACCTGTCCTGTTACATTCAGTGCATTTTAAAGAGTGCTTAGTATTTCAGAAATACAAGTTAGTGATTTCTGACCATCATGAATCTTGATGGGATTTTTATTATTTTGAAATTTGAAAATCATATTGGATTTATACTAGCATTTTTAATAGAAAAAAGCCATTTTATTCATATAACTCTTCAGAACAGTACTGATGCTTCCACCATGTCACTTCACCACATGAACAGATCAAAAACTGGGTGACATTTACATGTATCAACCAGTATTGTAACTGATCACTTATATAAACAGACTACTTATTTCCTTAGTTATGATCAAAACTGGACACAAGAGGTATTTGTCGGCAAAGGACAGAACAGCATAATACTCTGTGTAATGTGGGAATATTTCAACAGGTATTTGCATGTTTTTCATGTACACCAAATGGCATTTTAGGAACTTTTTTTGTTTCAGCTTCAGGGGGATAAAAGAGCTTGAAAATTCTCATACAAGTTTTTGTAGTCCAAACACTGTAGTTCTTTGTAAGTAACAAAAGACCATAATCACCACCTAGCCATTTTCATTCAAGTGGCATGCAAAGAGTGAAACAGCCCACAGTGAAAAGCATTCAATTAAATTCTTTTTAATGATCTGCAAGCATTACCAGAAGACACAAAGAACATTTTAAAATGTGAACTTTATGCTGAGTGTCCTTATAAAAGCTAGCAGCACAAAATATTTTTTCAAACAGACCAGACATCTCTGTTGCATCCTGAACAGTAGTACATCATTTTGTTGTCCATGATTTTTGACTCCCAAGTTTTGCAAATGCTGATACATCAAGACTTTTACCACTGCTGCACTGTTCATATAAAGTCTGAAAATTAATAAAAACACAGGTATTCAGGTGAACACAGTTGTATTACACATGATCTCAAACTATATAACAAACATTACCACTTGAAATAAGTCAACACATACTGAAATATTCCAAACTCCATACTAGAATTTCTCTCTCAAATCAGAAAATAAAGACACACTTAAGACAGCATAGTTGTACCAGTTGTAATGCAATGTAGTGCCTAGAAGAAAATACACAGACTTAGCAGCATGAGTAAAGGTATAGATTACCAAGATTTAAAATCAAGTTTACTTCATTAATTGTCTCTGATGTGGAAACACCAGTGTAGAAGAGAGGTATTTGCATGCTCAGGGTGAGCACGCTTTATATGAGATAGGAAAATCAGTGGCCGCAAACATAGCCACATTGCAATATTATTAAAAGTATAAACTCTTGTTCACCCCCGTATTTAAAAAAAAGTATCAGGTATGACTAGCAGTATAAGTGTAAATAAACAATTTTAGATTTACTTTATGCATACTGAATTTGCTTTCCTCCCCATGAAAGCAGCTCTGCATTCCATCTGAACTTACTACATATTTGACCACCATCACCTCTTCTGAGAGACAGGTGGAAAGAACTGAGTTGTTGAAGAGTTACCAAGCTTCTCTTTCAGGCAGTAAACAGAGAGGCTGGAATCATAATACCGCAACATACAGGGACTAATTTACACATAGCAATGCATTAACAGTTCAGCAACTTCCAGGAAGTAAGAAGAGTTGCAGTCCAAAAGCTTGCACACTTGACGGACTGATTCAGATTATTTCTCCATAATGATGGTTCTTAAATTAGAATACCTAGTACAGTTTTTGGGCAGCTTAAAAGCAATGCAGCACAGTAAGGACTGTTTCAGAGGGGAGATGCTGGGGTAGTGGGGGATTTGGAAATAAAGCTATACAGACATACTAGGAGGTGGAAAGGAAAGAAGCAGCTAAAAAAACAAAGATTACCATCATCCTTTCAACCCTTACTATTCAGAAGGATGTGGAGAGATTCTGCATGCTTGCAAACAAAAGAACTACAAAGTGTAATGTTTTTCCAGCTATGGTTAAAGTTTTGATATATGTATCCTTTCAGCTTTCACTACCAAACATTCTAACCTTTGTTTGCATGCACATGTACTACCATCCAAAATAGAAAATAAAGTTTACTTACCCTAGCAGCTCTAGAAATAGAGTTGGGAGAATTCAAGTCAACTAGCTGGCCAAGGATACGTTTCATTTCCTCTGTTGTTCCTTTGGCATTTGGAACACCTGCAGTTAATTTGCAATTATGCTAAAGTTGTATACAACCATGTATAAGTTACCAGTGCAGTTAGTAAGAGGTGTACAAAAAGTCAGTTTTGAGATGAAGAGTTTAAGAATTAAAATACAGAAGTCTTTTCTGAAACATACATAGGCACCAAACAAAATAGATTGTTACACCAGCAAGTGGAAAGTACATATGAGTAAAGCATTTTGTTTTCTTAAACAGAATTATTAATACTATTTAATAAAAATGTTTTTTAAAATAAGTGTACCTGCTTGACAATGACTTTGAATTTGGACATAGGGATGTATCAGCAACTCCGAAACAGATATTCTTTGTTTAGGATTTCTTATTAAACAGCGCTGCAAATGAAAAAAAGAGTAAGAATGCTTTCTCTATAAATTAAGAATTTTCCTAAGAATTAACAGTGAGGATATTTAAAGACCCTATAGACACATGTCAGAACTTCTTACTGCCAAGCTACATCCTCAGAAAGACTCAGCTCAAAAGACAACAACAGATTAACCTGATTGCCTTCATTAGCAATTATCCTCAGAGTAAAGTTTGGTATCCTGTTTTACTCAAGTAACAATGTCGAAAGAGGTGAAGACCAGAACCTACAATATCCTTTTATTCTGAATGACACAAAATGACACTGAGATTTGAAAGTTAAGGGAATAGGTGTTTCTGGATTTCAGTTTGTTACCTGCTGAGCAACACAATTAGGGCTCGAGTAAAAGCATAGGCCAAGTTTCAAAAGCAGTCAAATATGCAGGGTGAGTGAAAGGAACGGCAAGTACAAAAGCTACTGTATTTACTTTGGGTTGTTCAGCCAAACGAGTGAGGCCAGACTGCTTTAAGTGTTAACTTGTTTATTTGCTACTGAGCTGAAAATAGACTTTTACTATGGAAACTAATGAAGCTAGAGCTACTTCATGTCTTCTTTTGGAATAAGGCCTCTTACTACAAGTAGCAGTGAGCATTTATTTGCTAAAAAAGTTTCTCAAGCACAACTCATTCAGTTTCGGAAAATACGCTTTAAATAAAGAAGTTGCCATTATTTGAATAAAAATTAATCTCAAGGGACAGTTACCTTTAGCACATCTTGAAGATCCTTCTCAGCAATATCTGGAAATTCTATTTCATAACTAGGATCAACGATAGCATGCAGTTTATTAATTGGATTTGTTATATGTTGAAATGGAGTCCTTCCATATGTCATACAGTACAGAATGCATCCCAATGACCACACATCACTTTTGGGGCTTATCTAATACAAAAAAAAAGATTACTCCTCACTTAAGGAATTGTCCCTTCAGTCAATTTATCATATAACAACTGTACAGTCATTTCACTTAACAGTATATCTATTTTACAGCCTGCCATTATCTACTAAGACAGTGATGTGGCTTCATTCAGTAATATTCCAGAAGAAAGCTATTTTTATTAATTATCTTTGAAAATCAACTTACTTGAACAACTAACTTAAAGTAAAATTAAAGTTAGTCCTTAACAAGTTCAACAGCAGGATTCTAATTTTGGATTTATGAGTAAATACAAATAACCTTAAATCTCTGCCCACCGTCATCATGGCATAATGGATTTCCTTGTGTTCTGGTTTCAGTGGAAGATTTTGAGAAAACTAAGTCTTAAGATATATGCCTGAATTACTTTCTTACCATGAAGGGAATAGGAGAAAAAAAGATCACATTACCTTAGAACGAGACTTCCCATTTTCTCCATAGGAAGACATATCTTTTATTGCTTCGGGTGGCATATAATTCATTGTGCCAACCTAGCCATAAAAATGTAAAAATATTCCTTTAAGTAAAGCATGCACTTAATTTAACTCATTCGATAGAGTTAGATTTTTGTCTAAAAGCACTGAAATGCATCTTGAAAATTTGTTTCTATTAAGGCTGAAGGCCATTATTATTCCGTTAATAAAAACATCTAAAAAATCATATAAATATTTATATATACTTATAAAACCATTCCACATAAAATTTCAGTATTCAGTGAGGTTACTACATTAATCAACATAATCAACAAGTACTATAGCACTTTACATAATAGTGTACATCAGTTTTTCAGAGGTATTTCACCTGAGAATCTTTAATGATGCTTGTCACATCTGGCTGCATTTGGTTCGCAATGCCAAAGTCAATTAGTTTTAACATTCCATCAACTATCAGAAAGTTTGCTGGTTTCAAATCACTGTGAATAATGCCTGCAAAATAGAGTTTAAAGTCAATCCAGGTTTAGTCAATTGAAGCTATTACTGAAATATGGGGGTTTTATTGCTCAATTCCCATAACCCTTGCACAGAGAGAAGGTACAGATCAGCTTTACCTGGCAAAAACCAAATTATTCTTTGCAGATTTGATAAAAGTGTTTCTATTTGTTTTTAAAGAGTTAAGACTTGCATGAGTTTATAATCTGAATTATTACTTATTCAAATCTGCAGACACCCCAAAATAGCTCCAAGAGACTTGAGTTGCACAGTTTCAGTTAGCGATAGGCCCTCTAGCTGTATGTGCACACTGCCATACTGAACTGCTGTTCTGGATCATTTCAATGGCCTGTCCACTCCTATAGCTTTCTCTTAAATAATTAGCTAAGCAGGTACTTGAAAGATTTTTATTGCTTAGTCTGATGTTTTCTGCTTCCTAATCTCAAAGGTACTATTCACTGAGGATTACACGACTGACCTCTCACAAACCCTACTTACACAATTTATTATGAATTTTGGTTATTATCCATATGATCAGCCAACCCATCTTTATATTTTGCAAAATTGTTTCAAGGACACATAGTATGTAGCCTGCGTTTTAGTAGATTTTGCTGTCTTCCTATATTATTCAATGTTCTAGCATTCTTGTGCTGTGCAGAGGCGATGCTCTCTGCTATACGTAGAGGTCTCAACTTTTTTTTTTTCTTAAATAGTAAAAGGATCCAAATCTGCTCTCTCCTTTATGTTATACAGCCAAACAGAATACAGATGCATGCACCTCAATTACATAGGTAAAGATGAAAGGAAGGCCTGAAAAACTATGAAAAAAGCTGAAACACTATATCAAAGCAAAGATGACAGAGCTGTTTAAAAGCTGTCATTAATGTCAAAGCTTCTCTGGAGAGGGTAAGTGGCTGAAATTTGAGTCTAATGCAGAACAAGCAGTATTGGGTGTATACAATATAGTCTAATACAGAAAAGATTATTTTCTGGCTGTTGCAAGGAAATAGAAAATGTTATACAACAGTGATACTTGGAGATCCCTTTGAGTTAGTGAAGTCTACCTCTGCATCAAGATTTAGTCCTCTCTTTTGTTTCACTGAAACTTTTTTCACAATAAATACCCATCTTTGAAGATCACTAGGCTTACACTAAAACGAAGAGCTGTACCAGCTCCAAAATTTAAAACACATTCATATTATTTCTGCCATATAACCTATACAAATACCTAGAATTATTTAAGAATACCATATTCATGGATTGTGTGAACAGCTTCCAGCATATTTTTCCAATAGCTCTTCCGTTCCAGTGGATCAATGTTTTTTTTCTTTTTGAGCCAGCTATTGAGATCAATATTCCCACACTCCATTACCATGTAGATATGATGTTCAGTAATTTCACTAAAAATAAATAAATATACTTATGTTAAAATTTAAGGCAACTTCTTTATATCAGAAGATACTTGTTTAATAAAATTAGTGTTTACTCACTAGCCATAAAGGCGGATGATCTTATCACTATGTTGCTGCAGTTTACTCAAATGAGCAATTTCATTCTTATAGCTCTCAACAGTCTGTTGATCAGCTTCCTCTAGATTCACATATTTGACAGCATACAGCTGCTTCTTTTCATTCAGTACTTGAAACACCTGCAAAACAGTATCAGTTAATAACTTCATTAAATCCTAATTCTGATTTACTATGGTACTTCATCTCACCACAGACGGAATTTCAAAGAAAAAGTCTACCTTTTCAAAAGGAAGAAGCAACACTAAATTTACAAAGAAGTTCATACAATTCAGCATGAAGAAAAATTAAGAAAGAAGCCACCAGTTACAACAGAAACAACTCTCTATCAGAAACCATCTTGGTACCACATTGTATTTCAGTAGATGTATTTGATCACAAGTCTGAACTGTTCCTAAAGATCAAGAACACAAAATAACACCTCCCACAGATATAAGGGTTTAACCTGCCACTGCACATCCATTTCATCACACCAAGATGATTTGGAGGTTAGACCACATAGCACATGAGAAAAGGCTGAGAGCACTGAGTCTGTTCAGTCTTAAAATGAGAAGGCTACAGGGAATCTTATTGCTGTCTTCAGCTATTTAAAGGGAAGGTATGGAAAATATAGACTCCTCTTGAACCATCAAAGTATGAGAGGCAACAGGCATAGTTAACAACAAGGGAAATTCCAATTAGGTATCAGGAAACTTTTCATCATCATGTAATCAAACAGGGGAACTGACTGTCCTGTCCAGAGAGGCTGTGAAGTCTTCATCCTTGGTGATACTCAAAACTTGACTGCAAGGGACCATGAGCAACCTGCTCTATTTTGGCCTTGCTTTAAGCAGACCATTGGACCAAGTGACATGCAGAGGCCCCTTCCATCATACATGATTCTGTTAATACAGAGAGTAAGTTATGCAAATTTTAAAACCAATTTCCCATCTCTTATGATACACCCAGACTGTTTCTTCTATCACTAGAAAACATAGCTTGATCGCTCAGTACCACTTTGGTTCTGTCAGTTCCTGCATATGCAAACATGAAACCAAAATAAGTAGGCACAAAGGCTCATAAGTATGTCAAGTCTAAATAAATGATTAAATAAATGTGTTTAAAATTGTTCAAAAATCCCTGTATGTCTGGATTTCAAGAAGTTCTACTCCTATTTTCCGTGACTATTTACTGGATTGTAAGATAGCTGAAAACCAATAAAGTATACATGCTGCTGACAATACTTGCCACTTTCAAGATGGCACCTCCGCACTACTCAGTTTTGCATAAGAGGAAGCCTATTTTAAGTGAGCATGGTAATTGCAACATGAGAGCTTGAATATATTCCATTCAATTAAGCTACCGATGAAACGACAACTATCAAATATTTTTAATTAAAAAAATTGAAAAGCTATAAAACAAGGTCAATCTTAAGTACTACCTCAGGCACTTAAAGCCAGTTTGGGAAGATCCATGCATTTAAAACAAAACAAGAGGATTTAGTGGACTGAACTTAAGGATAACATTAGAGATACTCAGTTCTAAAACTATCTCTAACTAAGCTTTCTGGGCAATTTTTGGCAAGTCAAAAGGATACTTTAAAAAAAGTTTTAAATAGAAATGCTATCATTTAACTTAAGCATCCAATTTATATTTCACTGCATGCCTCAGATTAACTGAAAGTAACTATTTCACTTTCCATGTGCTGCAGACTGTAAGTACTACATAGGCTGTTAGTAGGGATTAACCAGAGTGTGCATGTATCAGATTTCCCTTACACAAATTCTTAGGCTGTTCCTGTGACTAGTTAAGACAGTCTTCACAGACAGAAGCATATAGGTGAAGTGGTGTGCAAGACAGAAGAAAGCAGAGAAATCTAATTCACACAAAACTTGTTTTTGTTATAATTTTGTTATAATTCTTTACCTTCTGAACAAGAGATTTTGCCAAAACTGTTTCTCAAGCTCCTATGACCCCAATTTTCCATGTAAAAAGCAGCTCACTCACTTCAGTCATACTTATATTCCACTTCTCACACAAGTTACAGAAGACTTCAGTAATAAGGAATGGTCTGTCCACTTCAGGAACTTTCAATCAACCTTACAAGCCACACATTCCCCAACAATGTAATCACACTGCCCTAAACAATAGCCTCTCAAATTAAGATTTACAGTAGTACTGCAGCACACCTCTTATAACAGAAGAGCTGGTTTTATTAGGAATTTTAATACTCACTCCACCATAGAAATTGTTACCTTCAAAGAGCATACACAATCTACCTTCAGGCCTTCATGCAGAAACCAAAAGGAAGTAGGCCCCCCCATTGTTTACTGATTTAAGTGATATTTTTAGATGCTCATGAGTTGGGCGATCACTTTTTCTTATTTCTGTAACTTCTGTTCAGTGTTCTGACCACATCTGTTCAGAATTTCTGTTCACTGTTTATTCTTTATGTCAACACACACGCCCTTTATCTACCCACTGTTTTTACTTTATTTTTCACTAAAAAGAACAGTACTGTGCTTAACATCCTGTAATAATTAATGTCTTATTATGAAAATAATGCCTCAATTCAGTTACTACTGCTGGCTATCTGAAGACTCAGATAAAACTGTATTGTACAAAAATCTATCTGTGCACTATATTTCTTCTGCATCCATGAGGGATATAGTCTAAGCATAGCATTAAAATAACAAATTTCTAGATTCTCTGGGTCACTGAAACACTTCATACATGTTAATATTAGGCACTCCTTATTAGATGACTTCAACATGTATGTTTACAATACAACTACTACTGTGTAAATGAGTGACTGTCTAAAAGACAGTCTTACAAAAAAGCATCTTACCTTACTTGAGCCTCCACTACCTATTTGCTTTAATATTGTATAAACTCTTCCTTTGATGGCAAGACATTCATGTGAAGGTATAGAAGCTGGAACCTGTGTACATACAGAAAAAGTTAAGAAAATAACTATTGGTATACATGCAGCAGAACATGGTAGAAGTCTACTTTTTATTAAGCTAATATGCTTTAAGTTGTCTTGGTCTTTCTGAACAAGATAAAGTGTGATGAAGCTAGATTACAAAGATGTTTCACTTGAAAGCTAAAGATCCACATAGCAAAAGTATTTGTATAATAATCATCACTTGGCATGTAACATCATTGAACTCTTACAAAAAGGTACCAACGCTCTTCATATTGGAAATCAAGAACAGGGCATTCTTTAATAAGGCTTCTGAGCTCATTAGAGACACTTCCCTCTTTACAGATAATGCTGGAAACTAGACTATTAAGAGACTTTCAGTCACAGTATGCAACTAACTTAGAGCTGTACTCAAATCACCCACTATTTTATTTGAAGCTAACTACTAGCTAGCAGACTTCAGTGCTGTGAAACTGAAACAGCCTGTATTGCCCATACCTGCTACATCAAGCTGTAGAATAGCCACAAATTTTAAATATTAAACCTGTGGTAGGAAGCTTAAACCTATGCCCCAATGCTATCTACAGTTGGGAAGACTCCTACCTTAATGTGCAACCCATCTAAGGTAATGCATTTTTACATGATTTCAGGCCACTACAAATGCATTAAAATTTGTGAAATCTAAACAAAATGGAGAAGGAATGTAATTCTTCATTCTTTTACCTCCCTCAGACTCTTATGGTTTCTAACATGCACTGCTTCTCTTTCTGGATACTCCACTGTAGTGGGTAATACCACTATAAAAGCAAAGCAGAACAAAAATAGTGACTCTAGTTCTTGCCTCTGTCGTGAAGTAGGACCTGAAAAGGCTTAGATTTCAGACATAAAGGCTTGAGGATTTTGACACAACTAAACTGATTTTTCAAGAGCTGACTTATTTAACCTGAATTCAGACATACATATGAAGAAACACTTATTTTGAGAATAAGCAATACAGACTACTTTCCATTATTCATCCAGAAAGATGAACAACAACTTTAGATTAAAAAAATATATACACACATGCATATATTTAACCTAACGTAGTCTCCAATGAAAATATATACTGAAAAATGGTAGAAACCAGCCAAAAATTGTTACCTGCAAGCCAACTTGATTTTGAAATGGAGTTGCTGGAGTATGTGGTAGGAAATATGGGAGCTGACTGTAGGGAGTAGAAATTTGACATCCTGGTTGAAAGTTGTTCTTTACAACTGGTGTTCTGAAACTAAAAGGAAATTATGAACAATATCTGCATTTAGTTGTGGTTTTTTTTTTTTTTAAGATTATTCTAACAAAGTTGAAGTCTTCAGTGCTTCTTGAAAGTTAAACCCTACTGACTAGCAAAAGCCCAAGCCTTTGCTACATTCAATAATTAGTATTAAGATCACCTCATCTTTTAAGTCAAGAAGTCCTTTAGAAGTACACTTAAACTATAACATACTTAGGAAATATTTCTTAAAACAGTAACTAACTAAAACCCCATCTACTAGCTGGCACTCCCCATAAACCAGAAAAATTAAAGCAACATATAACTAGAAGAGCTGACCATAAGACAGCAACATAGTCTGAGCCACAGTTAGTTTTCTTTAGCTTACGGTTCTTTATTCAAAACCTTTTTAGAGGAAGAGAGACTTTTTTTTTTTAAAGTGAGCATATTGAAACAAACAACTTCAAGGCAATCCTGAGAGGGTTTTTTTGAGAGCTTTAGCTATGCTATATATGAGCAGAAAGATCATGTATTTAAGAAAACTAAAGATTGCAAGAAATCCTTTATGTTTTTTGATTTGTTCCTTTGATGTGTCTACGATACATTTAGTTATATTACCAAATACAGTTTTTTCCACAGTATTTACAGAAATTGATGCTAAGGACAGAACTGGAAAAGAATTTACATACCTAGGACTCTCTTGTAGAGAACAAAACGACAGAAGTTTGAAAAAGACAGTCAAAAGCACAGCTCTCACTGAACACAAGCACTCAACAATTCTGCATATTTACTGTGTGCAATGAGAATTTAATTTTTTTACATTTCCATATTATCAAAGTTTGAAAGAAGCGAGAACAGAATCTATTCAAGGACCCTTTTTATCAAGTTCCATCATGAGATGTGCTTCATTTACTACATATAATCTAAACTCTACAGCTACAGAGACAGAGGTCCTACCAACAGAACAGTGCTTACTCATCATACGGCCTTGACCTATATGATTCATCCTAGAGACTTATGAAAATAGTAAGTAATCATATAATTAGAAAGATTTATCAACATATGCACAGGGGTTTATGCCTAATTTAAGATTGTATGGATAAACAAATGCTAGCATTTCCTGACTTGAGTGCTCAATATATAGTTATCAATCTAAAAAGCCTGTCAACCACAAAAAAAACAAGGCATCCAAAAGAAAGTGTCATGTAGCAGAGATAAGAGAAAGAGGTAAATGCTGTAATAAGGACTTATGATTTGATAGTGTACTTCCAAAATGCTGAAAAGCTGACAGGGAAGACAAAGTTCCCTAAATACAGTCTGAATCTTCAAGTCAGGCACTTGACATCAAATGTTAGAAGTACTTGGAAATAGTGTTTGCTATCTGAAAAGAAAAGCTTAAGGAACCCTGTTAAAAACTGCTGAAGTCTTTCCAGAGATCGACTACTGTTTACGAGAGTGCAGCTCAAAGAAGTGGCTTACCAGTCCATATAGTCATTATATGTGGTGCTTGGTGTTCCACAAACATGTGATGGATCATTTTTCTTAGAAACAGCATCTGGTGGTGATAAACCTCTTGAAACAGGATGGCCAGATTGTTCAAGACTTGATTGTCTTCCCTACAGAGGGCAAAGCAAGTATTATTCCACACAAGGAGCCACAATTAAGAACACAGAAATCACTTTTTCAACATGTGAAAGCTGCTGCAGCTAGAAAACCACTACATATTCCTGTTACTTTACCTCTCTATAGCAGCTTTTCTGTGTCACTTCTTGAATAGGCCATTTTTTTCTGGCGTTAACACAGTTTAGTTTCATCTGATCCAACTGCTTTCTATAGCTTTCACCAGAACTAGATTGTTGCTGTTGACTTTCCAGACTCCTTGGCTCTGGTAACTTCAGCTTCTGATGCTGGACTTTTTCTGAAAAAAAAAAAAAAAAAAAATCAGATTATTAAAAAGACTTGATACTTAGTACTTGAAACAGTTTCTAGTAGATTTATCCTACAGTTTCTAGAAGAATTTTACCTCATTTTCTATAGCAGAATAAATGAACACAGTTGACTTACTGGAATCAGGCATTAAAAGGCATTAACGTAATCTTCAGGATTCATACTCAGTTCAGTGTAGTAACATGGCAACTTTCTTCAAAATCTTAGGATACTACTATAACAGTAACAGATACAACTGTTTCCTTCACCAATACACAGAACAAGATCATATGCGTCATTTGTACTACAACATACTGGGACACTGAGCCAGTTTATAAAGCGTTTAAGATAAGCTTATTGCAATACTTCTAATTAGAAGTCTGTTGTCTGTGACAATAGGCAACTTATAAACCAGTGTAATGACTGAAGCCAGAGGCATTAAGGGACAAGGCATGCTCCATCTCATGGTTTCTTTTGCAGAGGTATATAGGACATTGAATTGCTGAAAAATTGCAGGGCAGGCTGCAAGTAGCATAGCCCAAGTGTTCCTTCACACACTCGTTCACTTTTCTCTTCAAATGACTAGAAAGCAGTATTCCAGGCTAAGCAGCAGTTGAGTGCAATTCAGCTACCAAAGGACTGAGCTACTACAACCAGCATCTTGTCTGGAAGCTTCAATGAAGCATAAACATGCTCGACCTGAAACCCAAACTGTTCACAGTGCAAGTCAATGGGAAAGGTTTTGCTTGAGGGAACACTGAAGTTGAAAAATCACCATTTTTCAAATTAAATGTTGTGCTCTCCTACAATAGGTGGGTACATATATAATCCTAAATCCAACTCTTGCAATATTATCAGACATTTTCACCTAATTTCTTCAGCAGGATCAGAAATCAGAAAGCCATCTGGGGAACTAGATTTCTGATGAAACACATAAGTGGCAGGTAACTGTAAAAGATTAGTACACTTATCCCATATTCCATGGTGTTGGTGCTAAGTCATTAGTAGTGATCTTCTAAATTTTACCAGCCCTGAAATACTTGCTGTAAATCTGAGTTTTTTATAACATTTCCCAGAAAGACCACAATGTAAGGTGGTCTCACGCCACCCCTGTTTCTATGTCATGAGGTGACCTCACACAATAGTCAAACTCCATGCATTAGATAAATACTTAAGTAGAGCTTAGGTTATTTCTGGAATACACCAAAATTGTCTGTTTCCAAAATAAGTTAAAAATCATTCCCCGAAAGCATGTTAATAACACAATAAGAATCTCAGCCATTCAAATGATAGCAAAACTTAGATGTCTTTAAAAAATAAAATTTCTAGAAATTAGACAGAAGCATCATCATGTGCTATCTTTACAGATAATCAAGGAGCACAAGGAACAATACAGTTAAGGGTGAAACACCATGTCATTTAAAGCAAGAGCATTCACGGTAATCAAAAGTTTAACAGCATATTTGATTGACACTGAAATTTAATATGCCTCTGAAAAGTACACATTTGGTATAAGTATCATTCACACAAAGGATCCCTGCAGTACAAGTTCATAAACTGGATTACACTGATTATATGGAAAGAATGGTGAAAAGAATTCAGGGGTTTTTGCAAGACATAGGAAAAAAGGGGCAAACAATTTGCCTTTTAACAAAGTGTTTTCATACTTTTGGGAAACCTCATAAGAAAGTAACTATGACATTAAAGAAACTTATTTATTTTATACTTTTCCCAAAGATTAAGATGCATGCATATGCTGTGGTAAAACTCAGGTGAGGAAAACACTATATTATAACAAGAAATGCCTTAAAGTGGCATAAATTTAACATGTACAAGTAAAAGTGCATGGGGCAGTGAAGCTGACCAAAGACAACAGATACTAACAGATGAAACCAAGAAAAAGACAAGAGAAGCCTGACCAAAGCAGAAGGAAATAGTTCAGATGTCATAGAATCATAGAATGGTTTGGAAGGGACCTTAAAGATCATCTAGTTCCAACCCTCCTGCCATGGGCAGGGACACCTTCCACTAGAGCAGGTTGCTCAAAGCCCTGTCCAACCTGGCCTTGAACACTTCCAGGGATGGGGCATCCACAACCTCCCTGGGCAATCTGTTCCAGTGCCTCTCCACCCTCACCCACCCGTATGTGAACAATCCTAAAATGAGAAGTAGTCTCCAATATGTAAACAGCAGCAGAAAAAGCTACCTAGAGTTTCATGTACTAATGGGTAAACAGGATAGAAAGCAGAGGGCTGAAAGCAACAGATGACGCAGATGTTCTGCATTCAGAGAGAACTGCAGGAGCTTTGCAGTTTTTTCAAGTGAAAGACAATGTCATGGTCTCACCTTTTTAAGCTTACTTCAGCCAAAACAATCTCAGATTAAACTTAAACAAAAGAAATTAGAGCTATGGCATCTATAGGGCAAACTAGGAGAAGCAAACTGCTGTAATTTGAGTCTGTCTCAAAAAACTCTAAATAGACTACCCCTCAAGAACATTATAATCCTTAGTTTGAATTTCTCTCAGCCAACATCCACCTTTTTTGGTATAAACTGGCACTGTTACCTGATACTCTGGCAACATTTTTCTACACTCAGGCTGGCAAGTCTTAATCTGAAATCTTGCGTTGTTGCTATTTCTATGCCTATTTATGTTGTGTATTGTAAGAGCTAAGGACATAATGAATTAGCACTGCACATTGGCACTTTACTTCAAGCCCAGCACTCCACATTTTTAGACAGTGTTACAGTGAGGTTTTTGCGGGTTTTGGTTTTGGGGGTTTTTGTTTTGTTTTTTGTTGTTGTGGGGTTTTGTTTGGTTTTGCTACTTTCACAGGTACCACTCAAAAGCCAAATTTTAATTAAAGGCTCCTCAATTCTAAACAGACCAACTTTTTCACTTTTTGAAGAATATTTTATTATGCAATGCTTTTTTTTTAAATACAGAACATCAAATTTTCAATGCTTATTCTATTTCAAACTACTAAATCATCACATATTAGTTACCTTCTCTTTTCATTGTAAGACTTGTATCCATTTTGGTTTTGAGAGTCACAGTTGAATTGGTAGCTGTTTCTAAGCTGTTCTCATCCAACATCTGCAACTGCAAAGAATTTTTTTCTTGTAAGGACTAAAGAAAACAAAAAGCATCTTAAAAAGAATCAAAGGAGATCCCAAGCGTAGTGTCTGAAAGATTTTCTTATGATAATTAATGGCTGATGCACCACAAAGCAAATATCCTTCAGAAAACAGTACAGGGTACACAAACAAATATTACTCATACTATTTTTAAATCCATCAACACTCTAAATTTCCATCATACAGTTTCTATAACGAAGACCTAAATGCTTTCTATTCTTGAATTTTCTTTTGGGTGATGGGGACACAGGACATGAAAATGCAAGGCACAGCTCAAAATCAACCTCTATCCAAAGTCATAATTTACAGCTCCATAGAACACTTAATGAACTCAGTTAAATGGACTTCATCGAATAGAGTACTTCCCATAACAACTCATGACTACAGCTGAAAGAGCTCCTGTAGTCAAGACCAAATCTGTTTATCCCCTCTTCGTAAATCATGACAGATTTTTAACACCTCCCTCATTTCTTCCATCAGATGTATTGTTCAGAGGAAGCTCTTCCTTAATGCCTGATTATGCATAACAATTTTCAAATTTAAAAGCCACCATAAACATTTCTATTCACAACTGATTACTTAACATAAAGGAAAATTCTACCTTACTTTTCTTGAATTGAAAAAAGCATTATTATTTTCCTTCCTAATACCATAGGACAGCCAGGCAGAGTTCCTTGTATTTATTTTTAAAAGATTTAAGTTACCTTTAAGTCTCCCAGGTCATGTGAATCACTCCCACTAGATTTCAGTTCTAATGGTGGAAAAGGTGCAATGAAGGCTGTACATTTGGAGCTGGGTATTTGCCTATCGAAATAACATTGTTAGTTACATCACATGCCAACATATAATGTAATGATTACCTTTTGTGAACCAGATGAAAAAGGCAGTTTTGTGAAGACTTTTGGATACAAGTTTCAAATATACAGAAAAGCAGGTCTACTCTGACAGCCAAGTGAGAAACAACACAGAAAGAAAATCTGTAACAATGCCACCATCATCCTATGAGAAATACCTTATCCCAGTACTTTCACAGATTCAGAATACTGGGCTTTAACTAACTTCTGAGAGGCTGAGTATGTAGGTTTTATTCTTTGGTTACATATTTCTCCCCGAAGTTCCCATTTCTACATGAATTTAATCACACAGCAATAATAGAGGAAGAAAGTTAGCATAACAAACTTCATCGGGGGAGGGAGGTTTCTCCTGTTTACTTTCAAGCTATGCTACATGTTACCTAACTGTAGCAAAGTGCTATTTTAGTTGGCAGATTCTTCCACAGCTGAACAGTTATTCACAATGAAATGTGCATCATCACTTTCTTAATATAATCATTATGGTATGGATTATATTAAAAGTCTTTTGGAAGTTACAAGACTGCCTTATATCTAATTTTAGAAACTGGAATACACAAATGTAAAGTTATTTTGAACAAAATTTATTTTTGCCTTAGTCTCCATTTCTTTTGAGCCTACCGATCAGCCAGAACAAAAAATTGATCTTTGCATATTCTCATACAAAGCATCTGAGTAGCAAGGTCAGTAGTAGTTTATTGCAATACGTATTGCAATTATAATGACTATTTGTCAATAATCTAAAGATCAATTTTAACCTTCTTAACATCTGACATTCCCACTATCCAATAAAAACACTGTTAAAAATGAGTATTAAAATCTGTTGTGCTGTAGTAAACCCAATAACCATACCTCTTCATAACACTAGCTGTAAGTGGGACATCCGTCTTCTCCACATCATCACCAGCATCAGTTACTAGTTTAACAGGAACCCTCCCAAAAGGGCAGGCCTAAGAGCAAACTGAAAGTTACCAGATGTGTAAAGCAGAATGAAAACTTTAAGATTTTGAAGCAAAATGTTACATGTTCTACCTGGTTAGATTTGTTTAGTGGTCTTAATGGATTGTGGTAATTAACTAGAGCATCAAGTTCCTGTGACTTCTCCTCCCTGAAAGCAAAGAAAAAAAACCCACTGTAGTGTGTATTTGGTTTTAGTTTAAATGACATTTTAAGAAATTAAATAAGAAATCAAGCCATTACCCAAGCAAAAGTCTGGTAATAGTAGCAGAATTTTCACCAGAATCATTCCGTTTAACACTTCTGTTATTTCCAACTATGCTCTGAAGTCCAGACTCTTGTGTACTTGATACTGTAGGTAAATTAGTTAGAATTATTCAGATAATACTGCAGATTTTATTTGTTTCAAAAGAAAAAAGTTCCTTCATAATAAGTGAAATTTAAAAATACATACATTTGCAGTAATCTAGTATCAATGACATATATCACTGTTTTCTACTGATCTAGACAGACATTTTATATAATTATGTAAGATACACTAATTCAGATGAAAAAAGAAAAAACCCAAACACAGACTTACAACCAGAAGGAGCTTTCCAGGATAAGCACAAAATGGCCTGTAACAATTGTTAAATATACCTATATAGAAAACAAGTAGCTAATATAGTTGTAAACTATGTTTAAAAACATAAAAGGGAGATTCGAGATGTCCAAAGACTATCCAAGTAATTTAATTTCTAACTGAAAAACCTTACTGTTAATCTTATCCTATATGCAAAAGGAAGAATACAAGTACCAAAAACATTGGTTTAAATAGTATCTTGGGGGAATGAGGAAGAAACCCACGCTTTCAGAGCAAGATGATTTTCTAAATCTACATTCTGAGAATAAACCTCCACTCCAAAACAGCATCATCCAAAGGATGCTTCTGAAGCTTGCTCCACAAGTATTCATCAGGAGATTTAAAACTGCTTACATTTGGATTATTTCATTGTTCATTCCAATTATTTATCAGCACATGTGATGAGGACACTCACACCTAAATAACTATAATAAATCCTAAATTAATCCTTACAAACTCCCTGCTACTGCAGAGACCCAAGATACTGATAATATCTCTGATCTGTCCTGTTCTTGTGCTGAACGCCTGCTTTTGGGCTCTAATTTCATTTATATTATTTCTTTTTGATACAAGATTTTTGTGCCACCTGTTATGTTTCTGTAGACCCATCTGGATTTAAAGCATTTAACAGGTGCCTGCAATTGCAAAAGCATGCAACCTTATGATTTTCACTAGACTGCAAAAAAGGTAGCAATCACAACATAAATAGGTAAATCTTTCACAGGCATACCTTCTCCTTTAGGTTTTTCAGTACAATTTCTGGAAGGCTGCATACTAAATCCCTAGAACTACCCACTGTGTCAGAGTTATAAGACAGGAATCAGGACATCAGAATTACCAATCATTAGTTAAACACTTGCTTTTCTCCCTCAGATTCTCCTTTCCCCTCTCAGAAAGAGGGACACTTTAAATACAGACAGTTTTACTCATTAAAACCCTAAGAAGCTTCCCAATTTCAGTTACTGAACATGGTTTTCATACTGACAAATCCTAGGCTGAAAGAAATTTCACTCCCCTCCAAACCTCCCGACAGAGTTAGACACATTCCCTTCTAGAGCCAACTCTAACCAGCTGAAGAATTTACTAGTTCAGTGACTTGTTACCAAAGACATTTTGCTGGTCCCTCCACCTCACTGACCTGCCAACACAGCACTTGAGAGTAATCCCTAATTCCTATCAGGTAACTTCAGCTGAATTAGTCTAAGTAATTGGCTGGGTTTAATTAAACCAGTTGCTTTCACTGATAGCAAATTTGAGAGTTGTCTTATAAGCTGTGCTCTACTGCCAGGTCAAGGAAGACCAAGGCAGGCAATAGCAAACAGCTCATTCACCAGCCACATCTTGATCCAGTAGAGAGTCTTGCTCAGTTATTGAAGATCTGGCAAGAGTTGCACAAAGTTGTACAGTAAACTTAAAAAGAAACATTAAGTCAACTCCTAGTCACCTTATTAATGAGCTTTGTGAAAATAAAGTATATATTTCAGGTGTACTTTACAGTAAGCAGAACACAAAATCAAGTTATTTGAAAAGTCATTCCAGGACCTCAAAACCACAAATAAACACCTCAGAACAACATGGTCATCATCCAAACTATTTTTGCCTAGACATGAAGAAGGCAAGGTCATTTCTTAGAGATGAACAAAATGACCACAAGAAGTCAGAACACACTAATGCAAATATATCAACACTTTAGTAACTGCCCAGGAACACGTTGTGTTTATGTGTTACGATATAGAAAAGGTAGCTTAATTCTTCATTTAGGGAACATTGTTGAGTACGAGCTATTTTAAGAGCCTTCAGATATACACTAACCTCTTAAATTCTGTTACTTTCCTGACAAGCCCTTTTAAAAATTGAAATTAGTATCTGATTATTCAGATAGAAAGATCTCTTCCACAGTACAAAATATTTTTTAAAATATAATCAGACACCAATGAACATGTATTTAAAAAAAATTAAAGACAACTAAAATACTATATAATGTGATCTTCTGTATCACATAGGCCTTGTTTTCCATCAGTATGGGAAATTATTTGCTTGACCAATAAACAGAAGCACTCATGGGTACCCACAGCCTCAAGAAATCACAATTTAAGGACTTTTATATTCAATTTCTCTTAACATTTTCAAATTCTGGATCAGTTCATTAAAATTAATTTGTTTATTTTCAATCCTCCCATGTCTCCCTTCTACCTTCAGCCAGCAGAAGCCAGACTTCTGGCAGATGAACACTGAAGTATTAGATATTTCTAGGCCTTAATTTTTTTATAAACTACTTATGCCAATAGACTAAACTACTCAGTTAAATAAAAGACAAGTGCCTCAGTGTATAATGTAGTTCATAGTTTCTGTTTACATAACACTGAACATAGTTTTGAATTAGCAGTTTACCAATCCAGTCCCATCACCACCTCACACCCGCCCCCCACACAAAGATTTTTTGCCCAAGCTTACCACTGGACTCTCACATTCAGTTGGTGATCTACAATACTTTTCTTCCTTCACATACTGAGACAGCCTATCTACCTCATACTACTCATGACTACAGTTGGACTCTATCTTTTCCAACCTAAATGAATCTAAAATTATTTTATAATCTACATTTTTGAAGTACTAAATTGTTTTTTCCCCCCGATTAAACATGTTTGCACCTGATACGTCAAATACTTTAGATTGCTGTGCACGAATGAAAGAGGGGAAAAAGGAATTAAACCAAAGGCTTCTAGACTTGCTGCACAGTTTTTATATTTGCATCACTATACTATAACTGCATATAACTTGTCAAAAGCTTTCTGAACAATCTTTTGAAGCTGTGAAGAAATACACTGCCATATACAGCACTCCTGTTTTCAAATAAAAAGCTTTCAAAAGCAGCTCTTTAAATGGAAATATGAGGCAAGACTTAAATGTCTACACATTAAAACAGTCTCTATTGCTCCAGAAGAATCATACAAATTCACTTAAAGCCAAGTTCAGTGATTTAGGCCACATACGTCCCTGAGTTTGAGATTTCAAGTCTAGTGTTATTTGCCTTTTAAATTTTTATCTTTAAATAACTGAATTAATATTTAGCATTTTTCAAATACCTTATGTTAGAAGTTCATATAAATGAAAAAATAAACAAGCCTACTCTCCCCTCAAAGTTCACTGCTTCTTAAGTGGCAGACAGGCTTTTGCCATGTATTCTCTCATAGGTATTCCCTTAGCTTTGCAGCAAGTAAAGCAAATAATATCAGACAGAAATTGTACAATCTCTGAAGGATATTCCACAGGATGTTCTCCTGTGGCACAGTACATCAGCTGTGGCACTTACAATGTCTGTATCTGATTAATGGTAAACAGAATAGGACCAAAAATAAAGTTTATTAAAAAATTAATACCATAACTGAATATTATTGCTAGTGTTGCCAAATGTTTGTGTTCACCCACCCCCCCACCCGACACACACACAACTAGTGTTTCACACAAAGGTTGATTCAACAGGAGCCAGCCAGATCTCAAACCACATTCCTGAAGACATACCCCTAAGGAAATTAAATCAGACCTATTTTTCACTAATTCTGTCTTTATACAAAGCAAAAATATGGAAGTGTTAGACACCACTCTGGACGAGTTAGTTACATGCACTTAAATATTTAAGTTGAACCGTGTTTTTTGCTCAATTCCACTCCAAACAAATTTATCTCTTGAAAACTTCATGAGGTAACTGTTCCCTTATTGAAGTTATATACCCAGCAACCAGTATCAGTTATGTTTTGATATAGCCAAGCACTTCAATTTTGTACTGATAAATACACAGGTTTTGTCCCTTTGTAAAATAAATATAAAGTTGAAATGGATTATTTTTCCTAGATTTGGCATCACTGAAATGACTGCCAGAACTTCACCAGTCTGTCACAAGATACACCTCAAAGTAAGCTATCTGTATAGTTTAGTCTGTATGTTTCAGTTCTAATTCTTCTCTACACCAGTAGCTCTTATTTCAAACTTTCAGCTGTAAGTCTTTCTTACAAAGTACAAATACCTAATGACAGTCAGAGGAACACCCTCTGCAGAATTAGAGAATCTACCATGCTAGGGATCCTGCAAACTACAGTTACTGCATTGAAGATGGAACCAAATATTAAAGGAATAAGATAGGTAATATAAATATGACCATTTATTAGACAACAGCAAATTATGAGTTCATATCTAGAAGGGACAAGCATTGCAAAGTTTTTCAATCTAGAATTACCACGTGCATAAACTCAACCAATATTTTAAGAAATTGCAATTACCTGCGAAGTTCTCTTTCTCCTCATCTGAAAGCAACTGCTTTTTTTGTGAATGAAAGTTTTGTAGAGCAGTTTCCAACATTTCTAGTGGAACAGCAGAGCACTCCACAGCTTTCTGAAGGAGCTGCTTACACTTCTTCACATTTCCTAAGCAGTAAGAAACAGAGTTACAAAACAAGGAGATAGAACACAATTACACTGGGGGAACATAGTCTTTTTTTAAAGACGTGACTACATTCATGCTGTCTTATATTCACTTTGCATCACCCTCTGAAGCCGTTGTTCATTAGGCACTTCCCCCCCCCACCTTAGATATCCACTTTAAGGATACTGCCTGGAACTAGTTACAAGTGAATCATGTAAATCCCTTTTTCACATGAAGTTGAACACCAAGTCACAAAATATGCTTTATGAACTCACAAAACTGCATTCACAGTATTCGTTTAGAGTTACAGGAACTGTATGGAAATACCACACAAATTTTAAAATCCTTTTTTCTTTAGTATCAGCAAGGAAAGACGACCTTTATGGACTTTCATTTTTATCTGACCAGGTACAAACTTTATTATATATACATTATAAAACATCTTTAATGCATTTAATAGAAATCAAAGTTTAAAGCAGCTGTTGTTCATACAACAAATCATACATCATTACTCCAGAAAGCCCTACAGTTAAGAAAAGTTACTAAATGCCATAAACAGAGATTGAAAAGAACTGGGGGGAAGAGGGGGTGTTTTAACGAAACATATTGAAAGCAATCCGTTTACATATATAAGCATGTACACATACAGCTATATAAAAAAATCATAAGAGTTAAATAAGGAAAGAAGTGCACTGCAATCAAAATCTTCCTTGGTTTAAGAGAGCATCAGGGCAAAATGATGCAATGTTTTGTTACAGCTGTTAATGCCCCTGAAGTCCCAAATGCCCTTCTTCCTCAGTTCAAAGCAGCAAAATGTAAACCACTTTGTTCTTACAGGTGCCACATACATATATAATTATTTCTTATACTGTATAATAGTATATTTCAGAGCTCCATGATGTCTCCAGCACTCAAAACTCCACTAATAACTGAAGTTAGATGTCAATGTTGCCTGCAGTTCAGACTGAGGGGGGAGTGGGGAGTATATGTTAGGAACTTATGCTTAACTAACCTATTATAAAAATATTAAATAAGTGATGTTGGAGACTGAAGCAAGGAAACACCAAAATAAGATTGGCTATGATTTCATTTAAATCTATTTTGTACATATTTGTTATAACTTGGTTTTTAACAATATAATCAAATACTATTTTTCTCCCAAATCCTTCGCAAGTGGATGGGCTTAGTAATTCTTTTTTAGAATCCTTAACCAGCATTCTACTTTTCGCTATATTTAGTAACCACACATTGCTTCAACAAGACCTGCTACTCAAAATGAAGAGTAATTCCCCCTAGGATTATGTGCCTCACTGAATAAGAAATAACATGATACCAAAACAGCTATGTGAAAAATTAACTGCTCCATCCCCCTTAGCAGATGATGCACAAAAGTGAAGCCAGAAAGTATCTGTGAGTTTCAATCAAGTCCACTTCACACACAAAAAGACTGGATGATCCACCTAAGCATAACATTTTATACAGCCAAAAGTAGAGTTTTATTTATGGTCATGAGTTCCAACCAATTCACAGCACATCTTCTTTCAAGCACACTACCCAAGGCACACCAAAAGTGACAAAGAGACAGCTCCTCATCTGACCTATTTAAATGAAGTTGTATTCAGCATTTAAATAAAAACAAAACAGAATGTCACCTTTATTGTGTCACTCCATTTTCAGGTCATGAATATTAAATTTAAGGAAATCAATATCAATTTGCCAACCACAATTTCAGAATTTTGACTTGAGCTTTAGCTCACAATTTTGCTCAAGACAGGGAAGTGAATGTATAATTTTTTTCTTCTTAATACGAAGGGAAACACAGATTAATCCAGAAGCAATTGCCAGGTGTGCCAAAGCACTGCTGAAATGACCAGGATGAGGAGGTAAGAATGTACTGCCTTCCTCCTTTCCCTCTGACCTAAGCTGGACACACTCAGTGAAAAAGTAACAGTGCTTTTAAATTAACAATACACAACTCACATGTTACATAAATACTCTTTGAAGCACACAGCAGGGACACTATAGCTCTGTCCACATTACCAAATGTCAAACAGACCAGCTCAAGGGCGACAGATATAAATCAGTGAGCACACTAGAGATAAAACAAAGCCAATCGTAAATGGCTTATTCCTTTCGGATTAGGATTTCATTTCATGTTGACTATTTGCCAACAAAGTAAAAGAAACCATTGCATTAACACAACCCATCGCTACGCAGTAATTAAACTCACAAGTGATTGTGACAGAAAGATAAATTTAGCATTGGTAACCACTAGTAACATTTCTACACTTCACTTAAATTACACAATAGGTTTTCTTTATTACACTTCTTTGACAATATCTTTATTATTGAAGTATTACTGTTTTATTATATTTTTTTAATAAGCATGCAGTGCACACTAAACATTTTTGGGTAGGCAGCACAACCCTGCTACCAAGTACCAGGGCCGCCTCCACTACACACAATAGGAAAGAAGTGACATAAGCCAAGGTGAACTTTGTGGCCCAAAGTATTGATGACCTATTGTTCTAGATATATTAGAGCATAACTTACAGAGTCTAGAATAGTTTAGAGAACTGGAAGAGCAAAAGCAAGAAAAATCCTCATAAAGAGTTTAAGAAGTGAAGGAGAAAGGAAAATAAAAAAAGCCAAGTGACACGAAGTTAATCATTCATCACCTCCTACCAGCAGACCGATGCCCAGCCAGTCTCCAAGAAACTGCTCCTGTGGAAAGACTATCCCCCAGTTTTTTATTGCTAAGCATGATGCTTTATGGCATGGAATATCCCTTTCGTCAATGTGGGTCAGCTGTCCCAGCTCTGTCTGCTGCCAACACCTCTTGCCAACCCCCAGCCTTTGGGCAGAGGAGAGGCCAAGCAAGAAAAAAAAGAAATCCTTGACACTGTGCAAGCATTGTTCAGCAACAGCTAAAACATCAGTGTGTTATCAACACTGTTGTAGTCACAGATCTAAAACACAGCATCATATGAGCTGCTAAGAAAATTAACCCCACCCAAGCCAGACTCAGTATACCAAGGAACAAGATAAATTAATTTAGAAACTTTGCTCTCAGTGCAACTATCCTACCAGAGACAGACAGTTCAGGCATCCCTTAAAGAAGGAAACCAGAATTTTTAAAAGAGATTATAACTCGTATCAGAATGGCTTGCCAAAAACACTGCTGTATGGTACTATATGACAAAAATTACCATTCTATTTTGAATACTGACAAACCCCACCCCTCAACTGACTGGAACATGGCATCGATGATACTGTCAAAAGAGTCAGTCCATGCCACTTATGAAACAACAGAAAATATCAACCATCTCCACTGTCCTGACATGAATATTCAACAATGGAACAAAACCAGAAGTATCAATTAAAATCTAATTGCTACTTAGGAACCTGAGTGGCAGAGGGGAAAATTTAATTGGACCAAACTGCACACTTAAAGCATATTTTGGTTTAATTAAAAAAAATCCACACAAAGAATCTACAGTTGCTTTTTGGAAGGAGCCAGAATTTCTTCCACAAGCAAGCTTGAAGTATCTAAAGGGAAATTACCACCGAAGTTTAAGCATCATTTTTCAATGCAACAGGAGCCTTACTCATACCTCCCACTGTAAAATCGAAGCTTAAAAAAACCCAAAAAAATCACTGCCAATTTTCATCTTGAGTTATTTCTAAGAAGGAAAAAACCTATTAAGAACTGTGCACATATTTTCATTAAAAATGAACACACATGTTGCCATTAAATTTCAATCAAAAAAGATGAAAATCCAGATTTCTTTTTCTGATTTAATACCTATCAGTTTCTTGCGAATTATGTAACAGGGCAGAAGTTTAGAACAACAAAACCTAGAACAACACAGAACAGCAACACCAAACAAGTTTTTCTACACACCTTGTGATAGTTCAAACTGTGCAAAAGCCACATGCACAAAAGCAAATTTCTTGCAGTTCAGTCTAGCCAGATGAAATTGGTCCCGTGCCTCCTCCGGATCCTGAAGACTGTAAAGACAGCATATCAATAGTTACACAAGGTGAAGAGCCTGAGTAACAAGGATGAAGTTCCATGTGCTGGGTGATGGCTTTAGATAATTCTGGAAAAGCGATCCATCTGTAGCTTAAGTTTTTCCTATTCCTTAGAGCCATTAGTGAAGTACAAATAAGCAAAGAGTCTTAAAGGTAATAATTGAAAGATATCAAGCTGACCCTTTCCAAAAGCCAGAATGTGCTCAAACCTGAAGAGAAAGATTAAGGACTCATTCTTTGTCACTGCTTATATTATTCCTCAAAATATGTACATATTTTCCCTCAGAACACCCACTAACCTGTACAGAACACCCACCTGTAGCCCCTTCCAGGCTACATGCTGACACTATCCAGAGAAAAATCTCCGTTATTGTAGATGCATCCACTTCTATACAAAGGAGGTTGCAAGGGAGGGAGACAGAGAGAGGATTCCAGGCTACATGCTGACACTATCCAGAGAAAAATCTCCGTTATTGTAAATGCATCCACTCCGATACAAAGGAGGTTGCAAGGGAGGGGGACAGAGAGAAGATTGCTTTAGAAACACCAAGCGTGGAAAAACGTATCATATTAATCAAGTCAAAAGAAAGATTATATACACTATTAGTTATATTCTGCAGCAATATGGTCACAGTTTCCAATCCACTACATTAAAGCAATACTGAACTCCAAAATTTTGCTAGAGGTTATGAGCTTTTCTACATTGGAGAGCTTCTGCGACTGCACCCAAATTTTCAGATTCCCTTAGCAAAGATGTAGGTCACTGAAGGCAGTTGTTCCTGTTGGTACATCTATAATACCATACCTGTAGAAAACTAGGACAAGAGCATTTATCCAATAGCTACCTTTATCAAGGGTTCTATGGGAACATTGACTCCTTACAAGATGTAGGGAATTCATTCTGTTTTCCCCATACTCCTAGGCAACAGTCTTATCAGTTGAATTTGGTAGCACAAGGTAGATTTAAGTCAGTTTTCTGCAGACACACCGGAAGCAGCAATGGCAAACATGGTATACCTCGAAAATGTAGAGACTGTGCCACGAAGTCCAGACACGATACTTCACATTTAATCCTAGTTTTAACATTCAGACATAGATTGCTAAGTAGGATAACTGAGATGCTTCCACACAGTACACCAACATTTAAATATTCCAGAAGATCTACAGCTTAAGTAAATACTTGTCAAGATAGAAAAGGCCTGAATCTATATCACTATTACATAAATTAACATTACCTTTCAATGGACTCCCTCCCCCTTTTTAATATTAAAGAAAGAGTTCTTTTAACACTTTCATTAGCAAAATCCACAATCAAGAAATAAAGGCATTTCTTCCAAAATTCCACCCTGGTTCAACAGGTAAGCAAAGGTAGTACACTCCGAAGTAGGGATGGTGAAAAATTTATCACAATGGCTTAAAAGGTAAGTACAGAAAACTACAACATGGCAAACTAAAGAGAACATACTTCCAGTAGAATTATGTGGAATTAAGAATGAGAGAAGTCTCTATCATAGTTTAGGCATGTTACTGGACTCCAGTAAGTTTAATAAACTCAGCTCCGATCATCCAAAGCAATAGGACAGGCACAGAATAACCCCTCTGCAGGCAAAGTCAGAGTAACACAAATTAAGCTGTAACATGTGAATTACATTCCCTTTCAAAAAGCATGTTAAAATTTAAGTTCCCAGAGAAAGCAGCAACAACTTGGATAGCAATATGCAACAGGCCTCAAGTGCCACACACCTGGTGGCACTGTGCTACAGCCAGAAAAATTACATGAAAGCAGGCCTGGCATTGTTAATATGCGATACAGATAATCAAGCATAGATGCAGCTGGCTGTTCACCTTTGCCTGTTTCACAGCACATTCAAGGGTTCTTCAAACAACCTCAGTATCATAATAGGTCAAAAGGTTTTGGCACAGTCAGGCTCCAGCTAGAGAAGATACCAAGACAAGACAGGTCCAGTGTCAAGAATGAAATAATCCAGCTTTGATCAGAATAAAACAGTGTTGATGCCAATAGAAGCTAAAATCTCAAGCCGTTGTCACTGCTTTTGAAGTTCGTGATGCTCTGACTTGCTTTTCCTGTTAGGTGGAACATTTGGGAGAGCAGCAAACAGAACTCTGCTGAAGACCACCTTTCTTCTCCCACCAAAGGCAGTATCATGAGAGCACTTATGTATCAAAGTGTTACTTTACTTGCAATAGCTAAAAAAAATAAATCAGAAGCACTCTAGGTAGTCATGAGATGAGAGGATTTTCTTTAACAGAAGGTAAAACTGAGCAGAGACAAGACAAGTACTAGGCAAACTGACAGCCAGGATCAGAGAAGGTGAGTTTGAAACACCAGGGAAATATCAAACACCAAGAAAGTTGCGAGCAATGAGCGAACATGCCAAACAAAAGATCCAAGTAACCACTCACTGATTAACTTAACATTCATCTCCAAAAACTACAGACAAGCAACACTGTTTTTCAGATCTGATTAGTCAAAAGCCATTTCATGTTCTGGTGAGATTACAAATGTAATTCATAGATGTAGTTTCATATAAATAATTGACTTTATATTATATGCCACAATGCATGAGAAAGCATTAGCTTATAATAAATTATTAAGAACTGGCTGATCTCTGAAAGTAATTTTCAGATGGGGGACCATTTAGGGAGATACTTAGCATCAATCCCAATGGAATTTTGCTGTATGTCAGATTTTGGTGGGTACATTTTTTAAGAGGGGTTTGGGAGTGGGTTGTTCCTCTTTTTCTAAAAATAATTTTCGTTAGCAAGTCAGGAAGCATATGACTGATGGTATTTGCCAATTAAAAATATGAAGCAGAAGACAAAAAGAGCAGATCTGAACTACCCGGTGAGCTAGGTAGATTCTACAGTAATGCTCGTTACCAAAGCAGAAGGTATTTTACTATAGCTATAGCGAGTGCATTTTACTAGTGAAACAAGATAGACTACTCTTCCAAGAGGGTCCCTGAAGGCTGTAGCAGTGAAGCAACTAAAGACGTTTCAGTGGGACACCGCAACTGAAACTGTTAATAATATTCACGCATTCTAACATTAACAGGCTACTGACAGTGCCTTCAGTTTTGCTTTCTGCAATACAATACACAGATACTAGAACTGTATTCAGTATTCTACTTAAGAAGTATCCACCTTTAAAACCATATTTTCCAGTGGAAAGAGGTCCAAGAGTTTAAGTTATTAGGGAGGTAGGAAGTAATCTTTCTGAACGTAAACTCCTACTGTACGTAATGAGATAACAGATGTGACTTGATAATAGCATCCAATCACGATTCTGGAAAAGAAATTCTGGGAAGTATGAGCTGGAAGCCTATGTTACACAATTTCTGTTCTGAGGAAATACAACTAACCTTTCAACAAGAATGCCATCTCCCAGTATCTTTAAAGACAGGAGGTCTTTCTGGAAGATATGCTTTACTCTACTTACACAAAAACACCTTACCTCTTCAAGATACTAAGGATTCACAGCAGGTCGTTATTCACTCCTGCTAGTTTCTTAACAGTAGATTCAGATTACTTCCATTATATGCTTTTAGTAAACATTGATGCAGCAAGATCCACACAAATGACAGTACAGACAAGGAAGTAGACCATATCATACTGCAAGATCAAGCCACCTGCCAAAAAGCCAAATGGGAGGACATACAAGAAACAGAAAAAGACTAGCTATAGTCACTGGAAGACCATCTGCTCAACTCTAATTGTTAAGGATTGCTGCAATGTTCATCAAAATATTTGCTGTCATGGTATTTCAAGTGACAAAAGAACTCCTTACAAAAAAAATCAAACTATAACCCTGTCCCAAATTATGTCTGTAAACGTCTGAACAACAACACTGTTCAAATTTGGATTGAATAAAGCAATAAATGCCCACAATCAAAACTGATTTCTTAAGTATGAAAGTTTAGAATGATGTTCTGAGACATTATTCCTACCCTAAGGCAGCTATTCAATGTAGCTGGGATGCATCTTTCCTAGCAAGGGAGAAAGCAGACTAGACAAGGATAGACCATTATGGTTTGACTAGATGGATTAGATAATAGCAAACTGTCTACTTCACAGCCAAATCAGTTATAGAAGTCCACAGGGAAATTAATCCTAACTTACAACATACACAGATTATAGTTACCCAGAGTTATATCAGATTTCATCCATGCAGCTCCTTTTGAGTTGAAGTATTAAACTCAAGAAAAAAGGGTCTCATGCTATTTTCCCCATGTACCTTACACACAGAACCCAGAAAAAAGTGTGCTAACATTGCTAAATCAAATAGCTCTGAACAATCATGTTTATTAGCTTATAGAAAAAAAAAATGCAAGTACTGTGGAGACAACAGATAAGCTGACTAGCCAAAGCTGCTCAGTTTCAAGGAGTCGATATGTAAACATCCCTACTCAAAATGATCATTTGTTGCAGAAACTACTAATGAAAACACACTATTTTTATTATCATTCAAATTCAGAATTCTGAATGACAAGTTCTTATATTGAAAACTGAAAATTTATACTTACGCTTTCAACTCCGCAAATCTCACAAGGATGCGAGCATAGCTCTCATCTTGACTATGCTTTTCTGCAGGTAATGCAGTCACCGCTTGACTGTAACGACCGATGAGTCTATTCAGTAGACTAACATCCATCTGAGGAATACCCTTTTTCTCTAGCCTAAGCAAAAAACACAGCCAATCTTCTGGATTATTTGTTGTCATCATTATTTGATTAACAGTTCCAGAGTTATCTGTCGGAAAAATAAGAAAAGGAGATTGATTAAAACTGCAACAAACATGAACAGAAGAAAACACTTTTTATAATCTTTCATGTAAGGAGACTGGTTTTTTTGGTGGTGTTTGTTTTTTGTAGTTTTGTGGGGGTTTGTTAGTTTTTTGTTTGTTTTTTGTTTGGTTGGTTTTTTTACACAAGATTAGAGCCACACAGTTAACTAAAGAAACAAGGAGAGATGAAATGTATTTTGTGGTCATTAATACTGAAGAAATGCAAAACCTTAAATCCTTTCAGTTAACCTACATTGAGAGTGAAAGAGCCTTTAAGATCAGTTGCATAAGTGACAACAGAGTAACAAAACCACGTACCTGTTGTATCAGCTGAGATTTTAGTACAGTTAAGTTCATCTGTGATATTGTCTTCATTTCTGTATTTGTTTTTCAAGTCTCTAACTCTATTCATGATTGAAGCAATTTGTGGCAACCCTCTTTCACTTAGGTCCTCCTCCTCCATCTGCAGACACAAGGTTAAAAACCAGTGAAGTTACTGAAGAACCCTGTTGCAGCTCACTTTAATTGGAATTACCACGGGAAAGCCTCTCATGTATATTTTGCAGATTAATTGAGACTCAACCACATTATGTAACATAAGTACTTTATTAAGCCTTTATCAATGTAGTTACACAAGTAAACTTCTTAGCAGAAGCCAACGTAGATGAGCAAAAGGAATCAGTACTTAACTGATCTGCCCAAATACTAGTCCATGCTTCACAGTAGCCTGTTCCAACAGGGTATATCCAATGTTTGAATAAAATGGGGGTTGGAATATGTTGCCTGAATAGCTATGAGTCTATTGTCTTAAATCACATCCTGAATCCATAGATTAGGATGGCTAAGAGGCAGTCCTCCTCTTAGCCATACAACTCCTGCCACTTCTCTTGAATAAAGAGCAATGGACCAAGCATTTGTCAGACTTCATGGTGACCTGGCTCAGGAACAAATGCCAACAGAAAACTACCTATAAAAGGGGGAGAGCTTTTACCTTTCTGCTTGATGTTTTTCCTGCTTTCTCAACTGTGTAACCAGATGGACCAGAGAGAGTAAAGGCAGAAAGGAGAAACTTTCATTTGATGACACCTGTAAGGCTGGGTTAGACTACCTTACATGTGTCACCCCAGACATACACCTCCCTTAAACGTAAACATTTTTCATATGGAAAGAAAACTTGATACTATAAACCTGAAGTTTTAACAATATTAATCTTTTCCATCACAGGTATAACTTAAAGTAGAAATAATAAGTTTCAAGACATAAGAGATACTTACAACCCATCTTTTAGCTTTAGCTTAATAGACACGTAGAAGTGTGAAAAGGAAAGCCCAGCAGAAGTGGGATTCTTTCTAAAGAAAAAGCTAACTAGGCAAGAGCTTACAAGTTCCTATCTAAGTACAAATCAGGGCAGGGTACACACAGGTTTGTTAGAGTGCATTGAAAGAGAAGAAAGAAAGAATGCAGGAAAAACAAAAACAAAGTTAAGGTAACAGTGAATATCATTGAACTTGGTATTTTGGAAAAGTTAAAAGATTTTTTTTAATCTTTCACAACAGTAGCTTAGCTATTAAATGCTATATTAAGTGTTTGCAATCATTTATTAAGCTGGTAATTTAAATCTAGGTTTGCAGTTGATAATACATCTAAATAAATGTAAGAAGTGTTAAGCCCCTCACCCTCAAGTCTCAGCACAGTGGTACTCAAGACGGATCTGTCAACTATAAGGGTCTAACTTTCAGATCAACACAGACTAGCAAAGACACAGCAAATTAAACTATATTGAAATTGTAACTGTCCAACAGTTCATTAGAAGACTTAAGAGCTCCACCAATCAATAAATGCTGAAAACCACTGCTATAGTAAAATGTCTGTTGGGGATACAGAGAAAGCTTGGAGTTTTTTTCCAGCAGAGCTAGTGAACACACAAACACACTCATCAATTTCAATAGATGCAGCACAGGCAAGCGCTTGTGAGAAAAATGGCATTTTTTCCTCTTATTTGATACTTTCACATTTCAGCCACCTTCCCAGCTTACATCCCCTTCCCATCACAATACTTGATCAATATTCTAAAAGCCATTAGCACAAGTTTCCATATTCCTTACTGTATATGCACATCTGGCAATCTACTACAGAGATGTAGTTACTTCCTACATTATGTAGCCAAATCTGTACACCAAAAGAAAACAAACTCCTATATCGCCTCTGTTTAGCACAAGCTTACCCCATCCTGATTATGCCCTTCCTCCAGGAGATTCCCCTATGCTTTAACAAGTGGTACATGCCTAAAATACAGCAAGTAGCAAAAGTTCAGACTACAACAAAAGCCAGGGGCTCAAATTCTAACAGCTTCAGGACAAAAATCCTCACAGAGCGAGAGACCCTGGGAGTCTATCTCCCAGAAAATTAGTCTTGCCTTCCTCTTCACAGCTCCTGTTCTTCCACAGGAGTTGCTATAGCCAATTCGCAAAAAGGAGAAAGGCCTAAAACCAGAAGCGTACACATCCACAATGCCAACACAAGCTATGATCTCATTACCACCCTGCTTTTATTCTGTCTAAAAGTTTAGCACACAATATTAATCTAATCTCCTTGCCACAGGTTACAGCCATTAGTTTTCACAGCAGGTAAGCAGAAAAGAATTGACATGTTCCTTTGTTCAAAGGGGTACTGCCAAAGGCAGGTGACACCTATTTTTAAGTTTCTAAAAGGATGTGGATTTAGAGGTTTGAAGACTCTTTTTAAGGAACTTATGCCAAATCTTCAATGCTGTATCAGTTTATTATCAATTGAAATATAATACATGGATATAGCTGAGCAATAAGAATCTAGGCAATCTGAGCAGGGCAAGCGTGCTAAAATAAACTGAAATAAAACTGATGATATCTTCTTTTTTTACCTACAACAAAAATATTTTATGTTTTCATGAAACACCCTGACCACAGCTCTTCCCACATTAATCAAAGTTCCATGCATCTAATGAACAGGAGAATTTTAGTATTAAAAACTATGGTGAATTAAGTGCATATCCAGGGGATCCGACTTCCCGATTATTGTGTAGTTGGGCCCAGAAACAGGGGAGGTAACACACTCTGGACAGATTAAATAGGTTCAAAGAAAGACTAAGTTTATTTTTACAGTGAATTGTTAGTCTTCGTTCCTTTTGTACTCAGGTATAACAAGTCAATTAAAAGTTGCTGGAAGGCCCAGAGAGATTAGATCGATTTTAGATGAATTATTGATAGCGATGTAATTGAATGGGATAAGTAAGTTCATCCACCTCTAATTCTATTATCTAAAGTAAATCTGGCACCACTTTCAGGAAGCCTCACAATTAATTTTTAGCATACTAGTTGTTCCAAGTTTGCAATTCTTTAAAAGCAGCAGAGTCTCAGCTTTCCCTAAGCAGAGACCATAAGCCAGAAAGATTTTCACATTTACAGAGCTTGCTTATACAGCAGAAGCACGCATATTCCATGTTCTTCCTGTATTAGAAATGGCCCACCAAGAATATTAAGTCTGCTCTTGTCAATATAATAGTGTTGTTTTAGTAGGTTCAAAACATAGGGATTTTTGTGTAAAGTCTGGCAAAAGCATCATGTATGTTACCACTATCAAAAGGTCTCAGCATCATTTTAACAACTTCTGGAGTCTGGCGAGATACTCAATACATGACTTCATAATATCTTTTCAGAAAAGCAAAAAAGCATTAAGTTCTGAAAATAGTTCCTTCCTTCATTTACAAAATGAAATATTGTCAGTGGTCTAAGAAAAGTAGAAGCAAGCTTCCCCCAAGTAGGGCTGTAAGCAAGACCTACACAGAAGAAAAACTGTGAAAACTAGAGACAGCATGCTAAATCAGTGCTATCTGAAAAATAATTTTTGTTTCACTGAGCTGAAACTAAATAAAAGAGAACCCTCCCTTCATTTTTCTTAAAAAAATAAGTATGTTGAATAAATTCTAATTTCAGTGCTCGTTTGGAACTTCCTTTACTATCTGTTTCTCCCAAAAATGCATAGGGAAATATCTTAGGCTGTTCTGAGACTGGCTCTGTAAACTGTCCCATCTTTTGGAGATCATGTTGCTAAAAATTACATAGGTGATTACTGTAGCAAAGACTGTTCACATGCCATTCTAAAGATGATACTTATTTACTTCATAGGGAAAAAAAAACATTTGTCTCTCTTTATAAGGAAGATTTTGGTACATATTGCAGTTTTGCCTTTGGTAAATACAGTAGAGGGGTCTATAGGAACTCAATGCTCCAAATCTCCTCTTTATGGGTGAGAATATCCTTAAAGATCTGTCCTTGAACTGTAGCCATTCCCTCAAAGTATGGATGAAGTCAGCTTCTCCAAAACCTGAAGCACCAAGAAGATCAAAAGAAATTTACCTGAGGTGTAATAATACCGTGATCTCTCATTACAGCTGTAATTGCTAACAATTCCCAAGTGGATTTTTTTTAAACACAATCTTTATGTTTTTCTCACCAATGTAAAAGGTTCATTATCCTTTTTACAGTGATAGCTTGCCTAAGGTAGTAGACAAAAAAAGTTTTCTGCATAAATTTGATCTTAACTCTCATCAATACATGTCAAACTTACATTTCTGACGTGATGCTTCAAGGTTCAGTGTGTACTATATGGAGAAAACCTTTCCTGAAGAAAGGATAAGCCTTGCCAAAAAGATAACGTGGGTGAGGGTCAGACTATCTCAGATGATCCCAAGAATCCAGCAAAGGCAAGAAATGTAGCTTTCCATCCTGAAGAAGTTCCTGTGTATCAAAAATTGATTGGTTAGACATTGAAAAGTAAATGAATATCAGTATACCCTGTAAGCTTGCCTCATGTTCATGACATCCCAGAAATACAGTTTTCATTAAATCAATAAAACTATTCCTAGTTAGTAATAAAACAGTACAAAAAAGCTCAAAGATCGCTTTTGGACTAAGGGCAAGCACTTCCAAATGTGTTAGCTTGTTATGACATTTACAGATTAAAAAAATATACTATGGGCATAATCACCTGTGTATTGTCATGATTCGCAACTAATCCTTCTACTCATGCCAAAGTCCAACTGTAAGCAAGTATTCAGAGACTCATTTTGGCTTAATCGGCTGCATGATTACTTTTAAAGAAAGCATTTGCCATTTATTTTTCTGTTTATTTAAGGGAGTATAGAGGGCAACAAGAAATTAAGCAAGTGCCCAAAAGCTTGCCTGGCTTTTTCCCTCCAAGTGAATTGATCAGCCTAGTAAAATATATTTACATTATCCTATTACCTGTATTTTCCTTATATCCCCAGACAATTGTGGCTACAACAGTTATGTCAGATATTTATTTAGCTCTGTTCCTCTGGCCTAATTAAAGTGTCTACTAGTGTCAAAAGACTATACGCTGAAGAACTTTGAGTTAAGTCCTCTACTCTGTGTAGAAGAGGTAAAAATGCTACCACTAGATCAGGAACTTTACCCATGCGTATGCTTTCTGGTGCCTTCCTTTCCTATGCAGAAAGGTCACACACAAACAAGAGGGGAAAACTAACTGTAGCCTTCATCTTCTACAGTATTTGCATTATTCTGCTGATGTATTCAGTTCATTATTTAACAGTGGTCACCATCTAAGCAAAGTTGCACATGCTTGCTGGTAATACAACAAATGCTGTCAGTTACAGGAAGTAGAACTATCTCCAAGTGCAGTTACATCAACATTGCCCAAACACAGTACAGTACTACCAAAGACTCTTCCTGAATGTTGAGATCTATTACACAGACATATAAGTGTTTAAAAGTTCCTGCCTTTGAGATCTTGCCACCTTGACTCAAGGCAAGTAAGAATGGAAACATACAATAACAACACACAACTATCTTCAGAAACACATGGCATTATCTGTTGTTCATCCAGTTATCAATTATTGTTCTGTAGCTATTACAGCAGACACTAGTCTTCATTACTCCTTTGAAAGAACAGCTACCAGCTTTCATAGAATCATCGAATCATTTAGGTTGGAAAAAGCCTTTAAGTTCATCAAGTTAGTAAACCTAACACCACCATGTCCACCACTAAACCATGTCCTTCCCGTAAGTTTCTTTAAAACCCATGGGAAAGCAGAAAGCAGATCTGCTTGCTAAACCATACAAGCTTTTAGGTTAAAGTCTAAAGAGCAAATTGCAGTGCTAGGGACACAAAAGAAATCCTGCAACTTTTACTTACTCCAGGCAGATGTTAAAAAAATGCTGTAACTAGAAAGCATCAAGCTAAATTGTTCCATAAGCGGTCACCAAAACCTGAATTCAGGCAAGTGGCAAAGCCCTCCAAATACTCTCAACTTCAGCTCCCTTCATGTCCCATATGACACCCTGATTACAAAACTGGGTTAAAAGATTAGTAATTAGCTATTAATTAAAAGATTATTAATTAGATAGACAGACTTATTAACTCACTTCTAACATGTTCCCTAGTACAGCCACTAGTAGAAGTCTCTACTTTACCCAGACACTATTTCCCAAAAATACATAGAAATGTGATGTTTTTGAAGCCTCTACCCAGGCTTTAAAAAAAACTGTATATGCACATAATCTTTGTTTGGTTTTGCTTACAAGTCCTAAAGCCTAAATCAGGATTTTCTTAAAGGGAAACAAAAACACCCAATAATCAATAAAAATCATTATTTTAAACAGTTAGCAACATTAACTATGACTATAAATAGGAAAAATAGAAATTCTAGTGTTAGCTCTAAAAAAGACTGAAAGATACAAAACAGGGCTAATCAGAAAAAGGCTCAACAGCAGAGAAGCAGGTGAGCTACTGTAGCATAAACAAACCGAAGGCTGTACTGCAGGTAAGAGTTACTAAGAGGCAGTGGAGAACAGAGCAGCACACAAAACCACTGAGACACAGTTTCAAGTTCTGAAGGCTTAAGCATATAGCAAGCAGTAAAAAGGGACATAGCTGAGAGTAGTTTTAATTTAGGGTATCACTTCAGGAATAGCTATTGCTTTATCTCTTGCACTAGCCAGAGCTGAATGAATATGCGTTCCAAGATCTTTCTCTCCATTTCCTTCTCCTTGCCCACATACACCTTCCTGTTTCCAAAACAATTTGAGTAAATTAGTATCAAGCACAGGTCTGCTTTGTGTCTATTTGTAGAAACTGCTACTCCTCAGCCTAATTGAGGATAACTTGCCCCATGGATTGATACCCTCACCCAATTACATCTTATTACGTGTTGCCAAGTCTGCAGCCAGCTGCATTATCCAGAATTTCTTTTTCCTTTAACTTCGTAATATACCAAACTTAAATAAGAAAAAAAAAAAAAAAGAAGAAGAAACTAACACCACTCTCGAAAGCCCTCATCAAGTTCAGGTAAAATAACAAAATCACAGAAGAGGAAGGCAGTGAGAAAAGGCGGTGAGGGAGATGAGGAGAGAGAGACACCAGGTCTCCTCACCCGCAGGGGCGGCAGCGCAGCAGCGCCGCAGGCCCCGTTCTCCGCCAAGCGCCCCGCCGCAGCCCCCCCCGCAGGGCCGGAGGAGCCCGCCCCACGCACTGCCGTTTCCCGCAGGCGTGCTCCGGGACGCGGGGCAGCGCTGGCCTCCGGGCCGCGGCGGGGAGCGGAGGGCGGGGCCGGCGGGAGGCGAGCCCCGCGGGCGCTACCGCCACAAGCAGCTCAGGGCGCACGGGCTCCGCCGCCACCACCACCACGACCACCGCTCAGCAGCTTCACCACCAGAAGCGCACCCCCGGTATCCCCCGCGGCCCGGCCGCACTCACCCTCACCGCCTGCTTCTGCTTCAGGACGGCGACGAGGCTGCAGGCAGCCAAGAGCGCCCGCGCCGCTCTCAGTTTGAATATCACCGACGCCCAAAAAGCCCACTTCCCATTGGTCAGAAAGGCTCACAGGGCAGGGGAGGAAGCGAGGGCTGATTGGCTGGAGGAGGGAAAAACAGCGGAGCCCGCCTGCCTATTGGGGGGGAGTTGCGGCGGCAGCGCTGTCCATAACAGTCATGGCGCCTTCCCCCGCCCAGCGCCTCGGGGTCCTCTTGGTGCTCCCGCCGTTCCCAGTTGCCTCGGGGCGGGAGGGGGGCTTGTGCGCAGGCGCGCTGTGGTAGGGCGGGCGGGGAGGCCCTTAGCCGCCCCAGCCGCTGAGGAGGGGACGGGAGTCCTGGCCTCCCGCCCGGTCCGGTAGCTCTTTGCCCCTGCAGCTGAGAGGAGAGGACCCCCGCGCTGCTCTGCAGGGAGAAGACCGCGCTTCGCTGTCCAGCTGGAGTGTCGGGAGCGCGGGAAGGCCTTCGCTCAGCGGCAGTGGCGGGTTTTCCCCAGCGGGCTGGCTCGCCTCAGGCCTCTCTTCCCTGACGGGTTTTGCGGAGCGGAGCGGGGAGGGGAGGCTCCCACCCGAGCGCTGGTCAGGGGCGGCCGAAGCAGCGTCTGGTCGCTGCCGCCCGGGCCGCTGGAACGGCTCTAGTCGTTATTCCCGATTCCCACAGAGAGGGGAAGGGAGCTGTGAGCTGCCCGGGTTCAGTTCTTGATTACAAAGTGCAGAGCATAAACGCGAGATAATGCAAACTTTCTTACAACAGATCTGAAAGTATTTTCCTCTTTAAGCGATAACTGGTTATTTTTTTGATGCTTCACTTAGCTGTAACAGAGCAGCAGGACTGTGTGTCCTGACCAGCTCCTTAAGATTACTTCTTTACCTCTAACAGATTCTTGATAAGCTGATCCCATAACTGCAGTATGCCTAAGGCAGCTAAAAGCAGCTCTTTCTCTGAGCTGTCCCTTTCTTCTTGGAGTTGGATTATAGTAATGCAAACGCACTGAGTAGAACAGTTCAGCCTCTGTCAGTTTGTGTTCTGGCTGTACATACTAGTTAGTGTTCTTTATAGCAGGTATGGTACTGTTGCTTATAAGATTTTCAAGATTGTTAACACACTGTAAAAAAGTGAGACATATATATGCCTTATTAAATTGATAAGTTACTGATCATTAGCTTTCCATAGACACCACACATGATGTATTAGTAATATGATACCTAAACCAGCCTTTCATTGAGATTTATCTTACTCATCTTTATTCAACTAGAATTTAAGTATCATCTCATCTTATCTAGTCATACAAGCTCACTCTACAGTCAAGGAAAACAGGCATTTCAAGAGATAAATTCAGTCCAAACACTTGTTTTAGAATGTAATGGATCATTCCATGGACGTCTCAGTGTTCCTCTACTAAGTATAGAGCAATTCTAACCTTTACCTATGTAAGATTAAGTGAGATTATATTTTTTTCTACATTACCTTACTCCTCCTTGCATATACACATTTTTTTGTGGTTTTGATGGTTTTGTTGTGTTGGAGTTCTCATATTCCTCCAAAATCCGAAAAAAAATTAAGATGCAGCACAAGTTGCATGAACCTGCTCTGCATCTGTTTTCACTTGAGGGACATAGCCACAAATTATTTTATTAGCAGGAATTTTGGTGATGTCAAAGGAGAAGAGAATTTTATTGTACTAGTGAGTGAATAATGCTGTAAGGAGTTGTCATTTGATTTCTGTAGCTGTGACAAGAAATCGGGATACCATATGGAATCCTGGCAAAACCAAAATGAATGGGAGGAATAAGACAGGGTAGACCTCTGAAAAAAGCAGCAAAGAGAAAAGGGTCAAGGAAAGAAAGAAAGGCTGTAATACCCTTAGAAAAAATAAAGGAACCTCCTTTTAGTATTCCTCAACAAAACATAAAATATGTGTGGTGTTTGGATTGTTGGTAGAACCATCATTTATTTGCTTATAGATGTTTATGCTTGTTACTCATATAAAGTCATAGATCTATAGGGAATTTAAGAAATATACCAATGGAAGTCTCTACCTAAAGGTGATTCTGTTTTGAATGACAGAAGTGACATGTGAATCACAAAAACAAGGACAAGATGTGATTTCCACTCTGTGAAGCCACAAGACTTGGGAGAGGCATATCCTTGGTATTTATCACTTGGAAAGTATAGGTCTCATCTTACAAAGTTTCTTTCAGTCAGATTTGTTTCTTCACAGCATCTGCTTCCTGGGGAATCAGAGAAATAATTTCTGATGAATCTTCTTACCCCTTGTATGAATCTATGATGTTTCTTGTTCTCCCACTTTCTGTTCTTTTTGTTTCTTTGTTCTTCTCTTTCTGCTTTGCTGCTTAAGGAATACTGGTCTGAAATAATATTCAAAATCTATCAAACAAGAGATGCTTAATCTGGATATAAACCTCTGCTATTTGCCAAAAACCAGCTAGCAGTTGCAAAGGAGAATGCTATGGAGAAAATAGGGTTATTGATACTTCTTTTATAATAAGGACACATCTTTACTCATGTGGTGGTGCAATGTCTGTTCATTATTACAATTTGAGATAACTGCTAGCATTAAGCTTTTGGCTACTATTGAAAAAAATCAAAACAGGAGGGTAGGGTTAATTTTACGTCCTCTGAGCAATCTGAAAGGGAGGTAGCCAGACAAAGCTAGTGATCCATGTTCCCTTTGCAGCCAGTGCAGGGCAGACTGTCTGACCCTACGTCCTTTCACACCGCAGATGAGGTGAGGGACTCTCTGGAGGTGTCTTTCTTCCTCTCAGCTGACTGTTGAGGGAATGTCTGCAGCTGTCTTACCCTAAATGTGTAACTCACAGTCAATTAAAAATAAAGTTAATTCTTTCTAAACTGGTTCCTTCAATAAACAATGACATTTCTCCTCATCCTGTCCTCTGCTATATCTACTAACCTAATTTGTTACTAGCTTCCTGCCTTCATGGATAGACTTTTTCACTGGACGATCTGTATTTTGTTTTTAAATTAAAAACTGAATGGCTTTATCTCAGCTGATCACCCGCTTTCCAGATTTTAACTTACTCCCCTTGGAAGTAACAAGGCAGCCTGTATATCTCAATGATGAATTGCTACACAGTCCAAACATCCATTTTCATCCTGTCAATGCCTTTTCAGTGCATTTTCAGATGCTTCTCTCTGCATCTCATCAGAATACCTTGAAAATACCTGAGAATTTAATTTTCAGCACCTATGTAAGACTGAGAAGTATTGTTCACAGCTTATATTGGAAAGCTAAGGCATGGGAAAGTGAGTGGCATACCTTAAGTCATACAGGATGCCCAAAACAGATCTAGGGATCAACCCCAGAGATCCTGATAACAATTCCAGCACGTTGAGAACTTTCTCATTTGAGGATTTCTCTGGCACTCAATAGCTGCACTAATCTCTGAGGAAAAGTATATTATTATATATACCCACTTCAAACGGCGATAATAATTGTAGACCTATTATAGTGTCGGCCTCTATAGGTTGGCACTGAGTACAACAAATAGTAGGTGATTACTCACCTGCATACTAAATAATTAGTAATCTGCCGTGGATGACTTTTCAGCTGGAGTTCTGCTGTGTTTTGTCCTGTTATCTGGCCAGTACAATGTAGGTATGAGGCCACACAGGAAATCCATGATGATATGAGAGTTGTGGTACCTTCAGTAGGAGGATAATACCCAGCTGTACATATTGATTTCATCAGATCCAGCTGGTGCTGTTCAGCAGCTTACTTCATATATGGCCAAACTGAGTTACAGATACATGTGGGCTGGAAATAACTAGAAAAGAATGGAGTTGAGAAATCATGGGAACAGTCTTGTGCAGGTTCACTACTTCAGGTCATGCTGGATCCATAGGTTCTGTTGGATGTCCTTACAAGAACAGAAGAAAACATATTTTGTATATATAGCTGTCAGAAATTTCCTTTTGAGTGTCCATCTTACAGCAGCTAAGCATGGTACAGTTGCCATGCTTACTGCAGTACATTTTATTTAAGTGCATGCTTGAATATTTCTAAAAATGACAGATAATATATATTAACTGCAATAAAACCTATCAAACTTGTTACACTGGCTGCTAATCAGTTCCTTAGTGAAATTTTAAATCAGTTTTGACCTGTAAAACTGTAGATAATACTGACTACTACTTCTGTGATTAAAGCTGTGGCAGAAATGGTCAGTTAATAGCAATTAGTCAGATAGCTACAAGCTACAATATTTTCTGCCCACGTTGTGGCCCAGTTGGACATGGACACGGTCCAGTTCAGAAAAGACACAATGGTACTGGGACGGTCCTCTGAAACTAGCCTGAGAAGCAGCACATGTTAGTTTGTGCGTAGCATTTCTCTGTATAGCCCTTAGACTGCATGTAGTTTCTATGTGACTAGCTTAAGCTTGGCCAGAGAAACTTGAATCTGTTTTCACCTCTCCCTTGGAAAGTCCTGAGAGACTGCAATTTACTTTTTAATGAAAATAAGGGATGTGGGCAGGGGGACATCATCTGTGAATGCCTTCCATTTCAAGAAATCTGAGACTTGAGTTTGCTCAACATCTATTCTTGACATCTTTCCTCATAAATGACTGACTTGAGACTCTGCTATTTTTAGGTTTTGGAGAAAATACTTAGACTATCAGAAAGAACCAAGTAAAAGTAGTTTTACTTGGGCAGCTCAAAGTAGTAAATTTAAGAATGTGCATGGGTGAAAGATGCACTTGTTCACAATAACAGGTCAGGGCCTAAAATTATTACAACATGTTACCATTGTTCAGTGCATTATTAGAGTATTTCAAAGATTAGGGGGCCATAATGCAATAATGTGCATCAGTCATTTTAACATACACCTTTCAAAAGAGGTGTAACAGGCATCTAAACAGCAATCACCACTATAGCTGTAATATGACATACAGCTGTGGTATCAGACACTTCTTGTTTCATTGTCTAAAAAAATAAGATAAATACTGAACCACATTTGTTTATTGTCAGATTGTAGGACCCTGCAGAGAAAATAGGGTACAGATTTGTTTCTGCTAATTCACTAGTCCATGTGACTGTGTGAGGTCTTCAGAAGGTTGTGAGATCTACAAAATGTTGGGCATGCTGCTCCACAGACTGTATAACTGTTGAGACCATTACAATTGTTAAAAGTCTCCTTTGATGACTCCTTTACCACAACCAGTGAAAGCAAGAAAAGTTACTGCATACAATTGTGAATTTGGTCCTGAAAAAGTGGTGGCAAGATCTAGATTTGGGTAATCTAAATTATATTCTTAACTAGAAGAGCATGAAGTGACTTCTAAGTATTTAACCAAGAAGTCAGTTCATATGGTTTCATATGCAGCTTCTATAAGCCCATGTAACTATGAAATTTAGAAAAAAAAACCAAACCAAAAAAAACTAACAGATGGGTTGATTTTCCAGAAATCATCTGCTGGGAAAAAGAGTAGACCTAGAGAGACAGAAGGTCTTTGAGGATGACTACATCCAAGAAGGCACAATCAAGGTCCAACAAGCCTAGACAGGGTCAGGCCTTCAGACACTAAATCCAACAGATGGAAACACTTCCTCTGCCCCTCAGGAGTAAGTACGACCCCATATCTACACCACCTCTTACTTGCCAGCTGCTTCTTTTCCCAGCATCCCTTTTCAACAATTTTATAAAAACTGAGCTGACAAAAAGCTAATAGGGAAAAGACTTGTGTTTTCTTTATGAGTCTTCCACCATCTTACTGACATTTAGCTAAGGATTAAGGCTTTGCTTTTTTTCTTCTTCCTTATCTATGAAAAGTGATGATAATAATGGATTTGTAATCATTGCAGTTCCTCATGTGGAAGATACTATTGTAAGTATGTAAATGCAGTTATTTTTATTACTGCATAAATAATAACGTATTTGTACTGGAATGAAGAGTCCCCTCATGACTAGAAGAAGTAGGGTTCAAAATTTATTTAAGTAGCCGATCATTAATACTCCACCCTCTGAGTTATCAATGCATCCAAACAATGTATTATTATGCCACAGAGATTACACTTCTGACCCATCTTTATTAATGACCATAAGAAGGAAGTAAATAAAATATTAGTGAAATTGATAAGTGAATAGGAGGAGTTGGAACAGAAGTGAGTAACATAGAACAACCTCAGGAGAATACAAAATAGAACCAGAACAGAAAACAAAATTATGAAAAAAAAACCCTGCAGGTATTCAAAAAGAATGACTAAGTGGGCAATCAGTAATGCTGCAAGGGAAGTATAGATGATGTTACACAAGGACGTAAGTATGTCATAACTGCCCCCAAAAGCAATTGCCGTTTTAAGCAATTAAAGACTCCGGCAGAGTTCTCATGAATCTTGCTTTTCACTCCTTACCTGTTCTCTCCCTCTTTTGTTGGAGGTCACTACTTCTATAATGCAAATAAAGAATGCAGCGTACTTCTTTAATTCCAGTGAAAGTCAGATGTTCAACTGAAATGGCGCAGCTCAAATATGCATGTCTTTTGATGCGCTCTGCTACAGGGAAAGTAACCTCAGGCAGTGGGGTGAAGGGAGCCTCTCAAACTGGTTCACCTCTTTTCTCAGCAGTATGATCAAAACATTCAGGCCAATTACTCTCAAAATCATCTCCTATCCCTGGAAATGGATAAATTCATTTCTACCTTGAAAATTCTCACTGTTTTTGCCAATAATAATGAGAAAACAACTCAAATGTTAACAACATGCAACGTTTGACATTTGTTTCACACTTAGCATTAGTAGAAGACTCCAGCGACACTAAGCATTCATCTGCTCGTTTCAGCAGATTTTGATGTGGTAGATGAACTGTGAGCACGCACAAACCTCAGCTATACAACAAATTAATGATCTGCTAACAAAGAAGCCTGTCATTTCAGCCAGGATGGCAGGGACATGAATGCAAATACCTTTGCTGCCAGAATTAGCAGAGAGATCAGATTCAGACTTTCCTGTCTTCTTTGATTAACAGCCCTGGACAGACTGCATCATGGTGGCTCCCAATTACCACATTATCACAAAGTTATTATGTTGTCACAATGTTATTTACAAATTGGAAAGAGTTTGGAAAAGCATTAAAAAATTCAGGAAGTTGGTAAAAAATTACACGGGGACAAAATTGAATTAATTTTATTTGTGAAGCCAGACAAGAAGTAACAATGTGTCATACTAGAATATTCAGTTGGACTGATAATTAAAATTATATGCAGAAGCAACAGATTCTAGTACCATACAGATAGGTCAGCTTTGTGTTGCATCATCGTGATGTTAATGTCTTGAGCACTCTTTGGAGGTACATTGTAATTACTATTCATCAGTATTGTTGAGAAAGTGGACCCTGTTATTTCTAATCATAGAGGAAATAGGGATTAATCAGACCTTACCAGAGAGGAAGATAGAACCTGAGATACAAATTGTTTGTTGCAGTCTCAGAAAAATACCTGCTTGTGGATACTGCTTAAGCTGAAATTATGTAGATTGGTTTTTAATTACCAATACAGCCAAATAATCCCATCAACACTCTCCACAAAATGCACAGTGTAGAAACTGTTTTCTTTCATATTCTCTGCTGTGAAATTATTTTTCTCAATTTATTTTCTTCAGCATAATCATTAGTTCCCTTGAGTTGAAGTTTGTGGTTTGATTTTTAATGTATCAAGAAAATTAATAAATATTTTCTCCACAAGTTTTTAAAGTGTGATAGATTTTAAATTAAGGGTTATTTTTGTACATCTTTTTAATGAAAAAAAGAAAACTTTGATCAACTGAAGAATAAGGATTTAAGGGGACTGAATGTTTCTTTGGCTATTTTTGGGATACCTCCCAGTAAATGGAAATAAAAAGCTTTTTTGTTTTCATAATATGAGACCATTTAAGCAGTGAAGAATGGTTAAGATTTGAAATATCAGGATTGTTACCATTGCTGAAATTAAAAAACAGATTTTAAACTTCAGCAAAAGAGAAGCAAACTGAAATTTTAGAATAGACACAAAATTGATTGAAATGCTGTTTCTGCAAAGCATGAAAGAAATTAAAATTGAAGCTGAAGGAAAAAGTCTGGTCCCCAATACTAAGTTATTAAAAAGGGCTAAAATAATGATATTGGTTGATGTTTTCCCACAAAAAAGAACTGACTTCTCCAGCCAAAAATGCCATTCAAGATGACACAATGAAGCAAAGCTAGTGGAAGCTGCTACTAGACAGATTGCCCAGAATGGAGCCTCAGGAGATATTTAGAAGAAAAAAATTATCTAAGGCTGCCAAACATGAGATGCATTTTAAGATCTTATTACTAGGAATAAATATGTAACTGATTTTTATCACAGCTGTAAATAGCAGCATGAAAGCCAAAAGATCCCCCTCAGGACATCCTCGTTAGAGGTCTTCATTTTAGCTCATCTTAAACGAGCTAACCTGGTTATTGGAAGCAGTCCAAGGGCAGCAACAGAGAGCAACGTGGGCTCCCATACGCTGCTGAGAACTGTCAAGCTGAGAAGCCGTGCTCTATCCTGCATGGTTCTCCATGCTGTCACTGTTGCTTCTGGTACCCAAATAGCAATTTTTAAGGAATACCTATAATATATAGCACAGTACAGCCTGCTGCCTGATAGAAAGTATTGCTTGCTCCACAAGAATCTGACTGCAACTTAAGAGACGATTGTGATTTTGCACAGAGCCAGTTCCTCTATTCTGTCCTGACAGGTTTGCCAGAAGGTTGATAATGAAAAATCAGGTTATTTCCTAGGGAATCAGATCTTGCGTGCTGAGTTGCACACTTCTCTAATTGATGGGGTATGAAAGCAGCAGAAAATTGGGAAAGGAACCATGGCTTGGGTAGGAAACTATACTTGTGTTAACTCACTGCAGCAATACCTCCTCCCAAGGTTTCTCAAGGAAGAAGGTTACTCAAAAAGGAACCCATAGATTGATGGCACAAAGCAACCACCCACCAAGAGTGATTTAATCAGAGGTATGAGAGTTGAAATTAGCAATTAGCAAATGTCCAGACACACAATACTGATAAAAAGAGATTAGAAGGCTTTGTCCACGCTGCTTTCCATTGGATGTGTGAGCAGCACAAATAGACACGCCGAAGTTAGCTTTAATCCATTAAGCAGAGGTAACATAGTAGTGACGACATGGCAGCACGGTGCGGGCCAGTAACCAATGTATTCTGTATTCATTGTATAGCCCTGGCTACTGCTGATGTCATGATTATCAACGCTGTGGTTAACTGAGCTAGCCAGATTACAGCTCACAGAGTGGTACTTACTAATGCTGCTGCTGTGCATCCCATTTGCAGGTGAACATGCGGAGAGGCCAGTGGAGACAGTGGGGTACGCTACCCAGAGGGCTAAACTTGCCAAGGCAACGCCAGGCTCATTGGAAGGGCTGATCTACTTCCTGTAGTCTCGCAGTAACACTTGTTTTCACTTCGTCTGAAATAGGTACACAGAGGTAAGACAAAACAAAACATCTTTTTAAAAGCAAAGACATGAGAATAACCAGTTATTCGATACTTAGAGTGTGTCACAAGAGGACTTGTCCCCAGGGAGAAAAATACAAGAACAAAAGAAGCAGAATCATCACGGCAGTGCACATTTCTGATGCTGTCTAGGGGAGAAACTACTCCACTTGTCCAGTTTATTACCTTATTCACTGGGAATGTTGAAATTCAGATGATGACATCTTAGAGGACCTTAGGACCATTGTCTTAAGTGAGCAAATGATCTTAAAACTGCTGATATGAAATACTTCAAAACTGAAGTACAGCCACAGGTAGGTAAAGTTGTTGACATTTTGACCCTACCTATGCCAGCCAGTTCATACTAGGAGAACTTGATTATTGGCTACAGTAATCACTTGGTAGGACATTGGCACTTAGCCTCATTCTCAGTGAATAGTTCCGTATGCTGATGTAGCCAAGGGTGCCCCAGTGTATGCTTATGTAGGCTCTGCATGAAAACTAGTTTGAAAAGCTTGTGCCTGTTTGCAGTAGTGAGAAGGGAATTTAATTATGACGAAATGAAATATCTTGATTGTCAAAAAGAAAGATCCTGTACAACCAAGAAAGCACTGCAAGGACTGCCTTCCAAATAGAGAAATCTGTCAGGAACCCGTCAAGCTTAACACTGAAGAATTACGTTGGAAACTACAAGCCATTCATATCTGAAATCCCAGTGGATGTTTAGAAAGTACTGAACCTGTTGAACATGGCCTGAGTGTTGAACAAGGTAGCAGCAAAGATTAAGGACTGAGCTAACGTAAAGGAAAAGTGTGCAGAGATGACGGGGATATGTTTGAATTGGCAATTAATCTGACCTATCAATGAGTGATGTAAAGGAAAACTACCCTACAGATATTGAAAGTAGTTTCGGCAGATGATCTCTATTATTTCTGTAAAGAGAACAGAGATAAAGCCTACATCCTGAGTGTTTACAGGTACTCCTACTTACCCAGTCACTAACCAATATAAGCATGTCTCATGCCTCAGCACCAACTCTTTCATACAAAAATGTAAACTAATACTTTCAAGATGCCTTAGAAAAGCACATTACAAATTAAAGGTGTCTTATTCACCAGTGTTATTCCTTCCAAAAATAAATTCTAACTTAAGATAATAGAAGTTAAATTTTAAAAACTTACCAGAGCAGGAATAGTGAATATTCACTGTAGCGTGAATTAGGAGGAAGATTTTTGTTCTCCGTGTTAAACTGAAAGAATCAAGCATTTGTGCTTGAACAAATCCAATGCCTTATAGCTTATATTATTCTGTGAGCGCTCAATGAAATATTGAGTCCAGTTTTGTCAAAAAAAAGTGCATGCTGTCTTTCTGAAGTGCATGGTAGCTGAGTGTCTGATTTATTGCATTTCTTCACAGAAACCACAAAGCACCTTAAAAAAATCTGCTGAGTTCTCACCCAAAATTAGACAGACATAGCAAAATTTTCTCACATACCAAAGAATTATGCTCCACGTTGACTGTTTCATTGGAATCTGAATTCCCATGTCTAAAAATCCCACAATGGTTTAAACTATCTGGCCAGAAGACCGGCAGAGCAACCAGTAACATCACATCTGGTTTTGCCCTAGTCTTTATCTTACATGTTTTCTGAGAAGAAACCATGTGTGGTCTCATATTAATACCAGGAAGGTAAATTGAAGAGATAAACGTATCAGCCATTTACTGTGGGCTAAGGTGGGGTGTGTGAATTTACAATGCATCACCTGTCCCTTAATTGCCTGTGTTACCATGCATTACTGTCTGTTTTAATCTCTGAAGAATGTGGCAAATAGATCACCCCTCAGTGAACTCACTTTTACCACAAGGTGAGAGTAGGCACATATGCAGATACTGATGAGTAGCTGACATGTGGAGTCTTCAGATCCCTAGATTACCGCCTGGCAGTCTGTCCACTTGCTGTTCTCCTAAGTTTGGTTGCTTATGGGTCAGGGACAGTAATTGCATTTGAGAAGAGTAATTATTTTCATTCAGGAAACCTGCAGTATCTAGCTTGAAACAGGAAGGTGTATTTAAAGACTCCTCCACGAAATAAAATCCTTCGCTGCTTATTTACAGAGATAGCATATTAACCTGTGATTTTGTGAATGCCACTACATATTAAAGATTGCAGGATCAGATGACTTAAAATTAAATACTTTCTAATACTATCTACAGAAAGATTTTCAGGTTAACTTTTTGTATCTCTTTTCTGAGAAAATGTGTTACAGAAAATCCTGGAAAAACCAGAAAAGACATTTTCTTGCAGTGCTTGGATGTTTGAAGAGATAACCATTCCATTTTCTCTTTTTTTGGCAATGCAAAACTTCTTGAACCTATCAAATCTACCAGCCAGCCTATTCTATAAGTAGTTTTGCAACTTGGAAGCAGGGTCAAGATTTTGCCAATTTTTTTCACTGCCAAGCCAGGGACATAAATGTAAAAACCAACAGAATACAGGAGCCTTTCTTAAGATTTCTGCCCTGATGTGGCCAAGCTATTGGTTTGATCTGGATAAAAATGGAATGCCAAGCCAAGAAATTAAATGACAGTATATGGAGGAAATCGAAATGCAAGCACTTAAAGCTACTCAAGGTAGTGGCATACCTAAGAACAGAGAAAATAATTAGATTCATGAGCAAGGCTTTACTAGACCCCAGGGAGCACTGCTTTATTGCACTGTAGAGAGGCACCCATGCTAACTTGGTGCCTACTAACAAACACAGTATCAGCAGAACCATTTGGCATTGGCCCCATTTGCATCCCCCTTTACAACCCAGTTACAGTGCATCACTTTATTCGTTTGCCCACAGCTTCCCACCAGCAAGTCAGGCAAGTCTGAAATAGGTCAGCTCTTTCACATTTTTATTTTAAAATCTGGTTCTCTGTGAATTTTAAATATAACCAAGGTGTGCCATTTATAAATAATGTATCTAATGCCTCACAGCATTATTGTGAAGCTGCAGTGTCTTACTGAAATGTCAGCTATAATCTGCTGTCCTCAGTAGGGCGAAGGACAAGAAGAATGGCTAAAACAGTCTTTTTACTGGATACATTTTGTTTCCTAAGTGATTCAAGTTGGCAAATTTCTTCAATTAAAAATAAGATTACAAGTACAGTCTCAAACACTTTGCCTTTAAATGGAGCTACAGGATTGTTGTGCATTTTTATATGAAAGTTTACCACATTCTCCCATCACCATGCCATTTTTAAAGTTATAAAATTTGAATGGAAGGCCTATTAATACTAAACAAAGAAATGGTAGCAAGAAAAAGAAATTTACATATTAACATCAGAATCTTCTCTGCATAATGTGTGAAAAGGGCAGTTGCAGGGCTGGGATGTTGCTGGGATGACAGAGACATAGTGGGTAGCTTACAGGACTGGGTGCTGCCATGGATGGATACAGGCCCTTCAGGAGGGGCAGGCCAGGATGGCAAGGAGTGGGAGTCACCCCTTACGTGAGAGAGCAGCAGGAATACATGGAGCTCTGCCTGGGGACAGCTGAGAGCTCATGGGTGAGTTAAAGGGCAGACCAGCGTGGGTGACATTGGGGTGGGTGTCTGCTACAAGCTGCCTGGTGAGAAGAAGCAGATGAGGTCTTTTTTGAACAACTGGAAGAAGCTTCACATTTACAAGCCCTTATCCTCATGGTGGATTTGAACTACCACAATACCTGCTGGAGGAGCAACACGGCAGGGTGCAAGCAATCCGGGAGGCTTCTGGAGTGCACTGATGTTGACTTCCTGGCACAGGTGATTGAAAAGCCAACAAAGGGATGTACTCTGCTGGACCTGATGGTTACAAACAAGGAAGAACTGTTTGGGCATGTGAAAGTCAAAAGGCAGGCTTGGCTGCAGTGACCATGAGATGGTGGAGTTCAGGACACTATGAGGAGGGAACAAGGCAAAAAGCAGGATCACAACCCTGGAGGCAGACTTTGGCCTGTTCAGGGACCTGCTTGGAGGAAGCCCATGGGATACAGTCCTGGGAAGAAGAGGGGTCCAGGAGACCTATTTGAAATTCAAGGATCACCTACAAGCTCAGGAATGGTCAATCCTGACAGGCAGGCGGTCAAGCAAAGGTGGCAGGAGGCCTCCATGGATCAACAGGGAGCTCCTGACAAAACTCAAACATGTAAAGGAAGTATGTAAGAGGTGGAAACAAAGACAGGTGACTCAGGAGGAGCATAGAGACATGACCTGAGCATGCAGGTATGGAATTAGGAAAGCCAAAACCCGTTAGGAGCTGAATCTGAAGCCCTTCATCAACTTCTCCAACATGGGTCCTTGCCATGGGGTACAGTCCTTCAGGAACAGACTGCTCCAGTGTGGGTCCCCCACAGGCCACAGTTCCTGCCAGAAAACCTGATCCTGTGTGGGCTCCTATCCACAGGCCGCAGCGCCTGCCAGGAGCCTGATGCTGCATGGGCTCTCCATGGGCTGCAGCTTCCTTCAAGGCATATCTGCTTGCTCCATCACAAGGTCCTCCACGGGCTGGAGTGTGGATATCCGCTCCACCATGGACCTCCATGTGCTGCAGGGAGGCAGCCTGCCTCACCATGGTCTTCACCACGGGCTGCAGGGGAATCTCTGCTCCGGCACCTGGAGCACCTCCTCCCCCTCCTTCTTCACTGACCTTGGCGTCTGCAGACTTTGTTTCTCTCTCATTTTCCTCACTCCTCTCGCAAAGCTGCTGCTGCGCAGTCTTTTTTACCCTTCCTTACAAGAGAAAATGGCCACAAGTTGCGCAAGGGGAGGTTTAGATTGGATATTAGGAAAAAATTCTTCACTGGAAGGGTTGTCAGACATGGCAACAGGCTGCTGAGGGAGGTAGTTGAGCCACAGTTCCTGGAGGTATTTAAAAGATGTGTGGATGAGGTGCTTAGGGACATGGTTTAGTGGTGGACTTAGCAGTGTTAGGTTAACAGTTGGACTTGATGATCTTAAAGGTATTTTCCAACCTAAATGATTCTATGGTTCTATGATTATTAAATATGTTATCACAGAGCTACCACCAGCATTGCTAATTTTTATGCATGAGAATTGAATAATTTCCTTTTGCAATAGCATCATAGTTTTGAGTTTGCTGTCCTTAACATCCATATAAATCTCAGCATTTTCCAAGACACGTCAAGGTTCCAAGCTTCTTACTTTGTACACTCTGTCCCATCATCCAGGTCATTAATGAAGATGTTAAACAGTATTGACTGCAGTATCGACCCCTGGGGTAGCATTAGTGACTGGCCTCAGCTGCATTTCATGCTGCTGATTACAACCCTCTGGCCCCAGTAGTTCAGATCACTTTCAATCCACCTCACTTCATTGGTTGATCAATGAGGATATTATGCAAGATGGTGTTGAAAGCCTTACTACAGTCGAGGTAAACAACATCCACTGCTCTCCCCTCGTCCACCAAGCCACTCATCTTATTGTAGAAGGTTATCAGGTTGGTCAGGCTTGATTTCCCCTTTGTCCATACATGCTAACTGCTCCCAACACTTTCTTATCCTTCCTATACTTTGAAATAGTATCAATGAGGATTTGCCCCACTACATTCTCAGGAATCAAGGTGGTGCTGACCAGCCTGTAGTTCCCTGGATCCTCCTTCTTGTCCTTCTTGAAGACACGACTGTCATTTGCTTTCTTACAGTCGTCAGTTACCTGCTCTGGTTGCCATGACCTTCCAAAGATAATTGAGAGTGGCCTTGCAATGACATTGGCCAGTACCTTCAGCACTTGTGGGTGCATCCCATCAGGTCCCATGGACTTGTGTATGACCAGTTTATTTAAATAGTCCCTAATATGATTGTTTTCCACCGAGGGAACGTCTTCCTTGCTCCAGAACCTTGATGTATCTTGGAAAACTTTGAGATTTATATAGATTTTAAGGACAACAAATGCAAAACTATGATGTTCTTGCAAAAGGAAATTATTCAGTCCTCATGTATAAAAATCAGATGATTAGTGAGTAGGAGTTGAGAGGCGATTTTATTTTCATATATGGTGCTGGTGAGTCTCATATTAGACAACAGCAAAGAATCCTCATTTCAAAAAATGAGTCATTAACATGCACAAAAGAGCCACAAAAATACCTCAGAGCTGAACAAAATGCCTTCTTAGTTATTTCAAGAGCAAAGAAAATGAGGCCTGAGAGATAACTTGATTACTGTGTTGATCTTCGCTGGGATGAAAAAGTAGGCATTACAGTGGTCTCTATTTTAGTGGAGAAAAAGTTGAAAGGAACTAATGTCTGGAAGATGAAACTGGACACATCTGAACTGGAGGCAAGGCACAGCACTGAGCATAACCACTGAAATAAGGCTTTCAACAGGATTTGTGAATAATCATCTTTGAATCAAATTTACTTTCTCTGAATGAATGTTTTTGTCAAAAATGTATTTGGCTCAATACAAGGGTAATACAATGAAATGCAGTGACTTGTGGTATATCAGCACAGATGTTCATTTCACAGTCCTGTCTGACTTAAAACTGTATGAAATAATTAATTTCAGAGGTCCTGGCAGTGAGTTTGAAGGCCAAAACCAATGTGGGATGGCAAAAAATACTGCCTATGCTGGTCAGTATAGTTGGTGCTGTACACCTGAAGAATACCAGTCAGGCTGAGGCATCTCTGGTCGCTTTTGAGGCATGGACACCAAAATTAGGTGGGAATTAAAAACATGTAGTGTATGAAAGATAGATCAGGAAAAACAATCTAGTAAAACATGAGGCCATTTTACCAGAAGGAGAAAAGATCCCACTAAATACTGAACATTTTGGAGCTACTACTCAACAGTGTTTCAATCTAATTTTTGTACTAATTAAGTTACCATGGAATTATGTCCATTTTTGTCATCGTTGGCTCGTTATTTGTGTATGTACCTTAATCTGCATTCTTAGCAATGCAGCGTTGGTTATGGGATCAATTTTGTTCTAAATAAATTTTCCAGAACTATAAAATGCATTGTCATGTTTATTTTATTAGTTACTTCTTGTTTCCTAAATGACTTGCCATATGCTGAGTGACTGGTTTCTACAGGAGGTGTTATTCATATGACATGAATATTTTGGGGAACTCGTTTTTGCATCGTAGTCCTGTTTCCACCACTATGTACCTTAGTCCCATCTCTTCTCTAGTCCATCTGTTGAAATGGTGGATTTGCTAAAGATAACTTTAAAATGAGACTTCTGAGACGTATTTTTCTCAGAAGTATCCATTCTGTTGAATAGTGAATACATAAGTGTTGCAAGGCGTACACAACTTTTTGTGTAATAATGTACTTGTATCATAAGGAGCAAAAAGAAAGAAGAAAATAAGCTACATTACAGAATTACTCAAAGAGCTTGAAGAACTCCAAAACAGTTCCAAAGGAATAAACTGCATATTCAGTTACAGTCCTTTTTTAACATTCTTCTAAGAAAGGGGGTTGTATTGCACTCATAAGAGAAGCTACAGTTAGATTTACCTGTGCCCTACCTCTCTGATGATGGAACAGCTCAAAAGGGCACAGCTCTTGTGACAGGTGAATAATGCTAAAGAGACTCAATTTCAGTGAGACCCACATATGCAAATGGTTTTGGTTGTTTAACAAGATTCTGAAAGTCATTGAAATGGAAGTGTAATAGCATACCTTTTCACTTCCTTCAGGAAAACAACATGTACATGTCTATAATAACACTTGTAGTCCTGGAGCCTGGTCCGATAACTTCACCACTAGCAGACCTTTTTTCCTTTTTCCACACTGAATTCTCATCAGGTTTCCATACACACTCCTATCTGATGCCCCATCAGCTTGCATTATTTTGATAATTTCACATCTTCGCAGACAATCATATCATATCGGGAGGATGCCTTCCCAATTCCACATCATAAAATTATATTCTTACTATCTGTCTTCACATCATTTTTCCCAAACAGAAAGGTCTATCCATTTCCTCATCTGCATCTTGCTTCTTATTTGCATCAAGATGCAGCTCTACTGCCACATGCTTCACTCCTATTTGCTTTTCTGATTAATTCGTTAGTGTAGCACCATACAAAGTCAGACATTGAAATGACACCTCTGAGTTATAGGACAATTCTTCAAATATTCCTGAAATAGCAGACCTCTGGAATTGGACTTCCCAAGTATCAGTAAAGTCATCAGTGGTACTCACGTGTACATTACTTGCCCATCAAATGAACATGTGGAAAGTGAATTGCTGAGGCTGCTATTCCATCGTTCTCAAGTGGTACTCAACATGTGTATTTGTATGTGTATATACAAGAAGTATTGGCAAAGGTATATATTGTCATATTGTTGAAGAGATCTGATGTTTGCCTTTTGGGACAACAGAGACTTTATTCTCCTACTGACAAGGTAGTCAACAGAACATGTGATTTCACTGTTGCTGCAAGGAATCCCATTGACCTGCTCCTACCATGATGCCTAGTGATTTCAGGACGATGGAAGAATGCAGGCTGCAGTGAAAATGTCACTGTGTAGGGAAACACCTGGATGTGGTCCTGGCCATGCTGCAGCTTACATAGCGAACACTTACGTACTTCTTATGTTATCTTCTCATTATCTGAGAAGAAAATGGCAGGCTCTGGCAGCATACATTATCCCAATACATGCTCAGCTTGTAGATCTGGCACACACAGACAGAAATCCTGTCTCCTCCCTCTGAGGCTAAGGGGAGGCAACCAGGGAAAATGAGGGATGTCTCCTGCTCCCACATCCCTTATTGCAGGGTGATGTGGCTTAGGAATGAAGGAATGCCAGGTGACCATATGTCCTGTTGTGTGTTGTGCACTGGTGTGGTATGCATATCCACTCTCCTGTTATGAACTGATTCGATGTTGTGCATTAAAGACTTTTGGTTTTACAGAATTTTAAGAGACTCTACCTACAATAAAAGTTCTGGGTGCAACAACATGTTTCTCCTTCATTTTCCAAGCTCATAACCCCATTTTTTTGGGTACTCAGCCAATATATCAACAAAATCAAATGTATGTGCAAAAACAAAAGTATGTGCGGAACAACTGAAAATATTTTTAACAGAAGAGGGGAAAAATGTCCTCCTCTTATGTAGGCAAAAACAAAAGCCCAGTTAGGATTTGTTATCAGCATGCCATGCATTTATTCCCATTTGAAATAGTGTGCATTTGGAAGTCTTTAAAGCCGATGCAGCCTGGGCCAAAACAACCAACCAGAAACTACGTTAAGAATTTCTTTTTCTTTATTAACTAGTAAAACTTTTAACAACTGGGGAAATGAAAGGAAGATTTGCTAGGGAAAATAATAATATAACATAGTATAGCATCATGATCTTGTTACCAGAAATGGTTTCACTATTGCTTCATACTCAGTAGGTCCTGGAATACATTAGTATTGGAGACTGAAAAAAAGGCCAGCTATGGAAAGATACATGTAATTCCACCTGTTAATGCAAAGGAGATTTCTTCATTACCTGGTGAGTCAACAGTGTATTATGGACTGTAATATCTGTTAGTTATGGAAGTTGCCATTGAAAACATGCACTCACTAGCATCTCATTGACCACCTGCAATTCCACTTGTATGAAGTGTTCTGAGGTGTCACTTGCCAGCTAAAGGGAGAATTTAGGCAAGCATGAAAAGAAGCTGAACTATGAGCAGAATTCCAAAAAGCAAGTTGTTTCACGTGCCTTTCCCCATCCCTCTCAATCAGAAAAATCTTGCTAAGAAATGACACAACCCGAAGACTGTAACTGTACTGGGATCCACAGTCCATCCATTTGAACAATTTTTCAGTGTTAATCTGTCTCAATCTACTGCTAGGATAGATCTACAAAAATATTGGAAAAGATAGGTACTCTTCCTTACTATACCTATATCCCTTATATTTCTTCAAATTGCAAAGACAGTTTAAAAGAGGCCCTAGTTGTATTTTTAAATCACTTCCCTTCCACCCTCTGTAGATTACCAGATGTAGGAAAAAAAGAAGTGGTGCAACAGTAAAAAGGATCAGTGGACCTTTTTCTGGCCATAGACCATTCTCTAAGACTTTTACTCAGTCTGGCGCTTCCAGCATTCAGCAGAACGCGTTCCAGTGCACCCACTTCCAGAGGCTGACCTTGAGGCCCATGATCATCATGGTCTCTTCTCCCTCCTCTTTGCCATTAACATGCAACCTCTCAGTTACTTTCACCTGTATCCTCCAGGAAAAGGATGAGAGCGCCTCTGTTCAAAGTTGTGTCATAGCAGATGGTGGTGGCTGAAGGAGTTGGTTGTTGGTTGCTCATAGCAGATGGTGGTGGCTGAAGGAGTTGGTTGTTGGTTGCTCACACCAGCAGTTAACCCAAACGATACCATGACCTAGATAGCAGCAGGGAAGGTGACTTGGAATTTTGTTGGCTGGCATAACTGAGGTGAACTGTATGGCGAATGGAGAGGGCCATATGGAAATGGAGACTGAAACATTGTACAAATGTCAACATATCAGGAAGTTATCCAGTACATGGAAGAGTGATAAGGAAAAAAATAGGAAGAATAAAAACACAAAGGCAATTGTGTGAATAATACTTTGAGACTACTTTAACAGCATTTGAAGTACCCATGTGTTTGCTGCTTCCATATGTCAAAGCAGACAGGTGACCTTACCACCCAATTTGTCCTGCAGCTCTGGACATACACACACTGATGATGGTCGGTTTAGACATGCGCATAAGTGGTGTTGGGCAAGGATGGCAGTAAGGGGATGAAGCCAGGAGGGGAGAGGGGTGGTGTCGGCAAAAATATGCAGCAAATCCATATTGAAGATAACCTTGGAAGTCATGACGTGAAGCCTACTGAAGGTGTGAACGAAGCCTGGCATCAGTAGTGTCTATGTCCTCCCTAATAAATTGGCATCAGGGAATGTTCCACGATCCTGAACGGAAACCATCTACACTAGCAAGCTCCTAAAATGCTCCCTGTCCCACTTTCAGCCTGAACCAGCTAGCCTTCTCCCCAGCTGTTCCTAAGCCTTGCCCAGGGTGTAGGACCCTAACACTCTCAGCCTTTCTTCGTAAGAGAGGTATTCCAGCCCTCTGATAATTTTCGTGGCCCTCCTCTGGATCCGCTCCAACAGGTCTATGTCTTTCCTGTACTGAGGGCTCCAGAGCTGGATGCAGTACTCCAGGTGGGGTCTCACCAGAGCAGAGTAGAGGGGCAGAATCACCTCCCTCGACCTGCTGGCCATGCTTCTTTTGATGCAGCCCAGGATACGTTTGGCCTTCTGGGCTGCAAGTGCACATTGCTGCCTCAGGTCCAGCTTTTCATCCACCAGTACTCCCAAGTCTTTCTCCACGGGGCTGCTCTCAAATTGTGTTTCTTTGCTGAAAGGTTTGATTCTGTAGAATCGTACAGACACACAAATGCCTCAAGTATGTGGAACAAGTATTTGACCCTTGCTCTGTCATTCTGTTCTTAGTCAGTCTGGCTACATCTGTACCAAGTTTAATGTATGACCGATGTGAACACATCAGGAATTACCCTGTGCACACCACGCCTCAACCTATTTACTTAGAACAGGGCGGAAGCAAGCACTACATTACACTGTTTGTATTGATTTGGGAGCCACACCTTATTATTAACTTATCTTTGGGCTATGTTTGTGAGGCATCCTCTGGTATGTACATTTATGCCACTGGTTTTCTGTGGAACCTGGGACAACTTATTTAAGCATGCTACAGCTGCATTTCTTCATCTCTAAATTGGGGGCAATTCTTTCCTCATGAGATTGTTATGAAGCCATATTAATTAATGTTTATAAAGTACACAGAGGATATCCTGGGGCTGAATGAGATAGATACATGAAAAGTTTTCTTATTATTCATAATAGGACAGCACATTCTGCTTGTATGTACATAGAGAATATACATACTGGCTCAGAATGGGTGAGGTTTACCTCCACTATATAGAAGGGTGGGATTCATTTTCTTTAGCCTTCTAACACTTAGGTATCTCACCTTAGTCAGCATCCTAGGCTCTTTGTATTATTGATAGAGACAGAAAACGTCAGGCAATGGCTTGTTTTATCTAAGGGTGGCAGGATGCTTCTTCCTCTACAAGTGTCTATTTCTCCCCATTGGCTATAAAACCTAGAGTAGTTCACACAATATATGGAGGCACACAAAGTAAAGTGAGATTAATCACAGACTTACCATTTTGCTTGATCAACTGCTGCTATGTATTATTTAGTCATAAGAATGATATGGCTAATATATCACCTATATAAGATGATAATATGCATTGTACCCACCATATGCTTTAAGTCAAGTTGGACAGCCACATAACAAAAATTATACAAGCGTGTACCCAGCTCTATTATTGCACATGTGGGTTGTTATTACACTGTGCTGTGAGTGTACAGACACAACATGGGAGAATCACCTGTAAATTCCAAGTCCTGCAGGCATGAGCTCGGGTTTCTTCATTCAATGCATGGCAAGCCCTAACCACAGAAATTGAATACGCAGCAAGAATCTATTTAAACTTAACATCAAAGCTGAGCTCATGTTTGGAAAAAGGAAAGGTAGGAAGAGGTGAAGGAGGTGGAATCACCCCAGGTACCTATTTAAACAGCAGTAAGATCCATGAATCATTATGATAGGTCACTATACCTATATAGGAATATTTTCTTGGCAGCCTCTACCCATAACATGGACCAGATGCCATTTTCCCTAGCCTCCCCTCCCATAGTCAAAGCATTTTTCATGCAAGCATGTCAGAGTGTTTTGAAACTGTCAATATCCGGCTTGCCTATAAGATATTTTTATCCAAGCCTATGTTGCAAGGTCTTTATGGTAAGGGCTGTGTCCTTGCTGTAGGTGTAAGTGTTTTCTAGCATATAAGTTCCAGAGTTTCTCGTTGCTATGGCATTACCAATAAACTGTTATTATTTGCAATTAATAGAATATTTTTTAAACCTCCTGTAATTCATAGTTGTTATACACTGGATGTATTCCACTCATGGATGAAATTCCATTCATGCATGAACTAGACATACAGAATACTCAGATTTTAGGATATACTGGATGCTATTCTGACATGTTTAATATTGTCATGCAAGAAAAAACACTATACATTCATAGGGAATCTGAACCCAAATGGCAATAAAAGTTGCTATATATGCTATATATGGTTTAGTGTTTGATTCTCTAAATAAAGCAGTCTTGCAAACACCCCTGTGATGATCATGAGGGATATTCTGGCTGCTGTTGTTATTAATCACAGTATTGCAATTGCTATACAGTAGTATATTTGTGATTATTATCACACCTGTACATTCACAAATGTTCCTTTACAGTATGTCTTATCTGTATTATTCACGAATGTGAGCAAATTTGGGATTATTAACATTAACAGATCATAAATCCTGTATGACGTACTGTGAGATAGCATATACTGGAAGTATAGCTCAGGACACATCACATTATAACCTGTGTTCTAGGATACTTTTGCACGTATCAGAAAAAAAGACAAAATACAGCTAGCAATAGATGTAATTCTTAGTTGCCATACAAAAACTTTTCTGTCATTTCTGTCACATTAAATGCAATACACATAGAACAGAATACAATTTGCATCCCACCTAGCCACACTTCACAAGTCACTAAGTAAAGCTATCACACTTGAAATACGGGAAATAATATTATCATTAACTGGACACAGATCTTTAATTATATTGGTAATATTAAAAAAGAAACATAGGAGTGAAGAACTCACCCTCCAAGACTATTAAAATGCTAAAGTATCAGGTCTGGTTTGTAAAATTAATTTTGTTCATCTTTTAGCAGTGGTTCCTGGAATACCATCCAGTCTTTCTTTTTAGCCTCATCAACCAACAGTTCACATATAGTTGGTTGTGTCTCTTAATCCTAGCATCCTGCACCGCAGGGCAGTAGCCAATAATATGCGAGCAGGTCTCATTTTCTGCCTGACAATGCTGGCATTATTTAAGAACTCTCTGAAAGATTAAAGTTGATTTTTCTCTAATCTTGAACCACTCATGAATTTCAAATGCATTAGAGAAAACGTGTCCAAATGTTAAACTGATTGATTTCAGAAACTTGTAGCTCATTAACATGACATGGATTCAGGATTCAATCAAAAAGGTAGAAATAGGATGCCATGAGAAAGAAAATAAAATACATAAGCAATTAATGTCCATCAGTGTGGTATTATGAAATAGAGATTTTGTCAGATAGGTTTTGCTATTTGAATGAAGATCAAAAGTCTGACTGATAAAGGTAATGGTACTAGTATATAAGATAAAGCTTCTGTAGGCACCTGAATTGAAGGAGTTTATGAAAAAAAATAGAGATGCAAAAATTACTTAATTTAAATTATATGGATTAACAAGTAGTTAAGCAAGTGACAGAACAAAAAGGGTAACTGCAAATAGGAGCCATTCAGCTGTAAGTAGTAAGACCATTTCTTAGATACCGTGGACAGATCTGGCATTCACACTTCTAAAAAAATACTGAAAACTTGCAAGAACTTTGGTGAATGTTGTAACATCTGGAATATATGCCTAACAATAACAGTCAAAATAAGACTAATCTGGTTCGCAATCCAATAAAGAACCAAGAGGTTACTAAATTAAGACATATGAATACCTACATAGAGAAGAGATTGCTGGCAGTAGACTGGTCTATACAATAGGGCAGAGAAAGTATAACAGATAGTTAAAAGCGGCAATGGGACATTCAGAGAAGAAAAAAATTATGATAAATAACAACTCGTAAGTACTTAATTCAAAATAGAAGAGAAATGGAAACTCTTGTATGCCATAGAGATAAACGATAGGACTTTCCTTTTGCTTTCCCTCAGAAAGTTAAGTGGAGGTTATTTGATAGGCAGCCAGACTGGGCTGAAAAGAGAGTGGAGATGGTGACAGCAACCAAGACAGATGTTTCAGCTGCTTCTTGACACGATAGCCAGCAGGTCTGAGGACCATGTCCTCTGTGTTGCAGCCGCTGACCAGTTCTGGGCTGGCACTGGGTTATACATTGACCTGCACCTTGGCAGAATTATCTGGTGTGCTCCCTTACCCCTGCATCAGTAAAAGAAAGGAGACAGATCCCCTTGTAATAAGATAGTTTCCTACAGGGCATTGTTCTTTAGGTACCAATATTGTACTGTGTAAAATTGTAAAAAATCTGGAAGTATGATTTCCTTTCTGTAGCTAAATAGCCTCTGTGGACTTTCAATACAACCCTGGGGCTAGCCCTGTACCTACAGATACCCTTTCTAGAGCATGCTGGTATAATGAATGCTACTATATACATGTACATCTATTAACTTTTGGCTGTATGATAGCCATCTTCATGTTCAGACTTAACTGTTCATTATTACTTTTTTTTTCTTACCCAGTGTCTGATGTATGTTGTTATATTGCATTGCAGCAACTTTTCCATACTTTTACATACTTCAATGTACTTTAACTGATCTCTTTAAAGGATTTTGGAAAATACAGATAAATTGAGTCATCCATAGTTTCTCGGACATGCTAAAAAATTTCTTAGAATAGCAAAGAAACTATTTTCCTTCCCCGGAAGGTTATGCTACCAAGTAGCTACAGTCTTGACCTGTTCCATGCTTTTTTAATTTCCCTTTTAATGTTTCAGATAGGGTTCTTTGGTGCTGAAATAAGGCTGATTATTCTGTTGTTTAAGGATGCCCATAAAACTCATTTCAAAGATAGATCAAATAGTCACAGATTGCTAGCGGCTTCCTCTGTTGTTACTTTCTATTCTGCTGTTGGTTTCTACCAGACACAATCTACCTTTGCTTGGACGTTTTTACATTCCTACGATAAGTACAATATTTACTCTTGTTCCAGGAGCTACAGATTCCAGTCCCTTTCATTAGTTGTCAACTTAAATGGGATGTGCAGACAGCTTATTTTCAATAGAATAGAATAGAATATTTCAGTTGGAAGGGACCTACAATGATCATCTAGTCCAACTGCCAGATTCCTGTCCAGCATGAATAGCCCCATGGTTGTGATTGTTTCAGCTGCTGCCATGTGAAGTGTGGAAACTCAGAAATTTAAATTGAAATCAATGAGGCACAGACAAAAACAATAAAATGAAACTGCTACATGCTGGCAAGGTTGTACTTACATTTACTTCATAGTAACGTCATCATGCATTACCTAGCACTTCCTTAGGCCATGTTCTTAAGAACAAGTTTAAAAGTATTAACAATATATACAGAAAGTTGTACAAGTCTATGCAAGGGATGATGTGAGAAATAGTACCAACCTCAGCTCACCATCAGTCTGCTCAGATTGGAGCACTGAAGTTTAGTAAAAGTGATGAAAATTAACATCTGGAGTTAAGAGAGGGAAGATTTAACTTCTGGAGTTGAAGGCAAATCACAGGAGAATTTAGGTTGGAAGGGAGCTCAAGATCATTTAGTCCAGTCCTCTGCTCAAACCTTGGACAACTGTGAAGTCGGAGCAGATTGCTTAGGCCCTTTGGTTGGGTTCTGAACATCTTTTTCCCAGCTGCAACTTCTGCCCATTGCCTCTAATCCTTCCTCTGTGCACCTCTGAGGAGCATCTGGCTCTGTCTTCTCTGCACCTTCCCAGGAGGTAGCTGTAGACAGCAGTAAGTTCTTCCTGAAGCCATCTCTTCTCTGGGCTGAGCAAACTTAGCTCCCTCAGTCTTTCCTTCTACATCATGTGCTTCAGCCCCTGACAATCTTGGTGGTCCTCCAATGGGCTCAGTATGTCCAAGCCTTTCTTGTAATGAGCCCAAAACTGCACACATCATTGCAGATGCTGTCTCACAAGTATTAAGCAGAGGGAAGAAGCACCTCCCTTGTCCTGCTGGCTACATTCTTGCTATTGCAGCCCAGTATGTGTTTGACAAACTTTGCTGCAAAGGCACACTGCTGACTCATGTTTATCTTGTTGTCCAGAAGGACCTCCCGGTCTTTTTTTGCAAAGTTGCTTTCTGGCCCATTCCACAGCCTGTACTGTTGCGTGGTGTTATTCCATCCCAGGACTGCATTTTCCCTTGTTGAATTCCTTGTTGAATTTCATAAAACATTTGTCACCCCATTTCTCCAGTTTGTCAAGGTACCTCCAATGGCAGCCATATCATCCAGCACAATGACTGTTCTCCTCAGTTGGAGATCATCTGCGCACTTGTGGAGGGCACATGCTGTTCCACTATCAAAGCCGTGAATGGAGATGTTAAACAATATTGGTCCCAATATGAATGCCCAAAGAATACCACTTATAAATAGCCACCACGATATTTCCAGGCTGTTGTTCCAGCCTGTTTTTTACTCACTTATTTATTCACCCAGCTAGTCCGTATCTCTCTACTTTAGCTCCAAAGATGCTGGAAGAGACTAAGTCAAAAGCTTGCCAAGGTGAAGGTAAACGACATCCACTGCTCTGCCCTCATCTTCAAATCCAGTCATTACATTGTAGAAAGCAATTAGGTTGGTCAAGCACAATTTGCACTTGGTAAATCCATGCTGGTTTTTCCCAATCACTTTCTTCTCCCTTATGTGCCTGGACATGGCTTACAGAAGGATTTGCTCCATAACCTTTGCAAGGACTGAAGTAAAGCCAGCTGGCCTGTATTTCCTCAGCTCTTCCTCCTTGGCCTTCTGGAAGACGGGTGTGCCATTTGCTTCTGCAGTCATTGGAAACTTCAGATCACTGCAGCCTTTTGAAGAGATAGAGAACAGCCTTGCAGTGGTATCAGCCATGCATCCTGTTTGGCTCTGTGTTCAGGTTGCTTCCATAATCCCTGACTCAGTCATCCTCTAACATTGGTTGTATTCCACCAAACACATGGGAAGCCTGAGAACAGACCTTGCCAGTAAAGACTGGGGCATAGAAACCTCACCCTTTCCATCTCCTTCATCACTAGGTCACCTGTCCACTTGGCCTTAGTCTTCCTCTTGCTGCTTTTGTTCCTATAGAAGCCCTTCTTGTAACCCTTCATGTCCTTCACGAGTTTTTACTCTGGCTAAGCTTTGGCTTTCCTAATTCAATCTCTGCACGCTTAGGCATTCCTTCTTTATTCATCCTGAGCAGCCCATCCCTGCTTCCATGTCCTGTAGGCTTCCTTTTTCCATCTAAGCATAATCAGGAGTTCCCCATTCAGCTCATCTGGCCTCTTCACACTTGCATCATGTCCTGCAGATAGAAGTGGATGCTTCTTGTGCTTTGATGAGGTTGTCCCTGAATATCAACCCGCTCTCCTGGGCTCCTTTGTCTTTCAAAGCAGCAGCCCCTGGGAACTAACACACCAGGAATCTCCCTGAAGTCCTCTCTATTGAAGTTCAGAGTCGTTATTGCTCCTTGCCTCTTTTGCTTTCCATCTTCAAATCCTATGGCTTACTATGAGTAGACCAAACAAGCCCAGTTCTTTTGTTATTAGAATCAGCTAGGAAGAAATAAAACCAAATTTTATTATTCAACAACTTTATTTAAAAAAAATAAAGATTTTTTTAATGTTGACATGTATTAATACATTGATCCTCAGAGTACGTTAGTATAATTATAAACATTTTATTGTGCTCTTTTAGTGCAGCATCTTTGGCCTCCCTCACATTTTCATTTGCCACTTTCTCAATGAAAAGGCAAGTACTATATTTCTGTTGGTGCTTCTGCCTGTAAATGACATAAAATAGGTGTCTCTAAAGACTCTACTGAAGTCCACAGAGTCCTGTTCATTTATACAAGCTGAGGATCTGTTCCAACTGTTGCTTTGTGAAATCTTGAAGTAATTCAGATACAGAGCTATTATTCTGCCTCCATGAGCACCTCTGTTCCTATGATTTTTGGGCAGGTATTACAGTATCTGGTTGGCCTTTGTCATTTGGGCATAGTTTAATATTGCCTCTAACAGATAGATCCTCTTCCAGTGTCAGGCTTCCCAGGTTTTGGTTTTAAGCATCCTGCTCCATTACGTAGATAAGACCTAAAATTTTGAGACAAGACCTGAGGCAAAATAAAAGTTTGTGGCTAGATGCGACGTTGATGAAATATGCACAGCAGATAAAATGTGCGTATTTTGTGCACCTACTCATATGCAATAGCTGCCTTTTAAAAAGCACAACAGTTTAGGGTGTCACCTTCCCTTCTGGGAGTCCATTTAGCTGCCATGTAGAGCTGTGACTTACCTTGGGGAGAGGTGACTTCATTCCCACCAGAGCTTTGTAATCCTGGTAAAATCTTCCTGAGTATTAATTGCCTCTTGCACTAAAAATGGATGGCTCACAGGCTAACACCAAGCCCAGCACCACAACACCCTGCAACGGGCAGTGCAAACCCCAGCAGGAAGCACAGTGTGCCTGCACAGAAGCCCTCCCTGGGGATTTCCCTGTTTATCCCCAGGTCGGAGAGATGGATGTATGGCAACTTGGGCTGAGTGTGGATGGGAGCTCATAGAAGACAGTTTCAAGGTCCTTTACAAGGTAATGGCTGTTTTTCTGATTTCAACACTAAATATTCTTATCTTGTATTACCTTGTTCTGCTCGTTTTGTTCTCTTAAAACACCATTGTGTTATACACGCACACCCCTACTACAAAAATTTCTGTTGAGAACCCTGCCAACTAAAAAGCTTTAGAGCAGCAACTGCATGAAAATGTACAAGAAAACTCATATATTTTGTGAGAAATTTGGAATTTCACTATACAGCGTAGGAAATGGTCTGTCTTATATGTGTCTGGCGGGCCTACAACTACCTAGTGGGTCTTCAGGTTCTTTCAAAGCAGGGTCCTGGGTCTCACGCCCTAACTGATCATGCCTGAATATGGTGCTGGAAAGACCAGTGACCCATGGGTTTATACTAGTGAGTGGACAAGACTTCGCTAACTTAAGGGACATCCCAACATTTTTGCTCTGTTCCATTCCAAAGAGCTGGAACTGTCATTGCGTTTCTCTAGGCTTGATTTCACCATACATAAAATGAAGTTAATAATACCCGCTTACTTCAGTAGCGTGTTATATGGCTAACCTGCTGTTTATAAAATGTATAACCCTGTGGCAAATACTTCCACATGATCTTCTGGGGATAGGACAATGCGAGCCTGTAGTGAGGACTGGCATTCGGGCTGTCCGTCAAGAGCGTACGGATCTACAGAATATTACCCTGGCAGAGTGAAAGGCGGAATGTGTGTCAGGTCGCACCAGTTCAGAGGCCCAGAGGCTGACACAGCCTTTGTGTAACCCCTTTACCACAATATTGTCCTCCACACATCACATAGATAAAGGGTATGCCCAGCACCATTGTTACCACCCATATTCACACAGTTACAGTAGCAGCAGCTGGAGACAGCGTAATAGCACACAGCTTGCGTAATCAGCACCCCTCCACCTAACTATATTGCTATAAGCAGCTTCTGCAGGGGATCATGCCCTACATTTCAGGCCATTACTAGCACAGAAGCAAAGGTGCAAAATCATCCCTACAAACAGCTACACCCCTTCAGGAGGCTGACACACCCAGTGAAGTGGGTGCAGTAGCAGTGACACACGCCTATGGAAAAGGCTGGATTTGGTAGTTAGCGAGGTGCTGCAGATCTGACTATACATGTTGCTGTCGTTTCAACATAGTGCCCTCAAAACATCAGCTGATAGTTTGGCATAGCTGTTCTGCAGCATGTACACATACGAAGCCCTCATTGCAAAAGCGTGCTTGCCACACCTCACAAATGATAGATGCTGTGACAGATATCCCTGCAGATAAAAATCTTAGCTGTATAAAAGTATGAGAAACCATGTAAGAAAAGCATCAGTAAGGCAGAATGAGACACTATGCATACAGGTTTTTATCATCCTTGTGTCCGCGAAACATTCATTTTTAAAAGGAAACGGAAACACAAGTAAAGCTATGAATGTGTACCTGCTGAGTATACAACACATCTCATATACTGTGTGTTACACATTGGCTTCTTGGTTAGGGAGAAATTTCCCACAGAGGAATTAATTATTAATTAATCTCTCAGAATGGCGCTGGGAAGCACTGAGTTAAGGGCTCCTCTTCTGGACCAGTACAGAACAGCAGCAGTTTAAGTTGGATGCAGCCCAGCACTGCAGGCCAACACTTCCAGTCACTGTTCAGATTTGCAGTAAATGGGGTTAGTTCTACATTTTAAAACCGGTAAACATAATGGTCTGGAGTCAAATCATGGTTATATTTACTTGGGAATAAAACCTTATGTAGCTTGGGAGAAAGCTGTCCATCACTTCCCTGGTCTTATTCTCGGGACCAAATTTTTGGGTAAAAAGATAGAGAAGAAATGTCAATAGGTATATAGAGTCCTGTGGAAACAGAAGTTGTATTTACTTCACTAGGAATTCTCTCTGGTGGATCTGGCCCTTGAGCATTTAAACCAGGATATTAAACATATTTTAAATTCTGATACTTCAGATAAAGCCACAACAAAAATGGCTGATGCTCAAAACATGAAGTTGGTACAGATCAGAAATCAAATTCAGTGCTGGTGCTGGCAGATGCAAGTGAGGTGGAACCTAGTGGGAACTTAGACCAAAGGTAAGTTTTGGCCAAAGCCTGCACTGAGTATTAACATCTCTGGATACTGTCTGATGCATCATTCCAATATATTTGGTTGGGGAAAAAAACTGCTTTGATGCAGTAGTATGTATGAAAGGACAGACGGCATCTAGCAGACCGTTTAGAAGACAAAAGAGATGGATCTGTTTCAGATCCTACAGAAGACTCCCTGTGCAAAAGCTGTGTAATCCCTGTGTGCCTGAGTTACCCCACCTCAAATTATGGAATTAACAACATGTTACGTAATAAACAAACAAAAAAAATTAATTAGTGCTGAAAGACACACTGTTGGTTTTAATGTTATTATTTTAAAAAAATCATGGTTGTTTGAAAACAGCCTCTTTCAAGCAAGTATAGTATAAAGCTACCTTAAACCAGCCTCTGTACTGAAGCAGATAGCAGTTGTACTATTGCATATACATATACTTAAGCCTGTACATGTTGATTCAAAGATCAGACAAGCTTTTTTGGCATAGCTAGCAGTCTTTATAAGGCATATCGGCTAGAAAGCTTCAGTGCAAGGACCATATAAATTTGACAGGCTGTGCAAGAAAATCCCATACACTGCAAATTGATGTGCTGATTTATGTCATCATTTTCTCTCTTAAAACATTGATGGAATCAAATGAAAAAATATAATAGTTCAATAGTTAAAGTAATCAAAACACATACATTTCTGAAGTTAGGGTCTTTTGAACAATTTTAATTTGGTCGTGCTTAGCGCATATAATACTTTTTAGGCCTTCTTTACTGGTAAGTGAATAGGTTGTCCTTTACCACGTGGTGTAACATTTAGATCTTCTGTCAAATGCATTGATTCAAGCACTTTTATGGTTTCCCACCAGGAAGGTTCCTGGTTGTTGTGATTCTCTTTGTAGCTAAGCACAGTTTATTTACTGCTGGTTTTATCTTGCGGTGAGCTGTCTGGAGGGATTACTCGTGGCAACACACAATGCTCCAACTGCTTTCTTCCTACTACACTTCACAAATATTATCCAGCATACCTGTATTTCACTTTCCCCATACAACAATCTCATTGCTAACCTGAAGCAAAACGCAAGTGGGAATACTTTCAATTGGCGCAAAAGCATCTGCTCATTGATCAACCATTACAGTAGAATATGCCTCACTGAAATTAATGAATAAATGCTCTTTCACATGCATTACTAAATGCATTGATCAGCTGAACTTTGTAACATTTCTACTGCTATTTATTTGTGTCATGAAGAAGCAGAAAATGGCTTGAAATAGTTCTGAAACGAGATATCTAATTGTTTTTTTACAAAAAGGTCTGGAAGGAATACAAACAGTTTGTATCTTGGAGTATAAGCAAACCTTGAATGGGATCTGGGAGGAGACCTTCCTTGGGCCAGGCTGTCCCACAACTTCCTGTTACCTTCTGCACCTTTCCTGAAGCACGCAGGCTTGCCTGCTGCCAGCACAAGCACCCTGGAGCGCCGGACAAATGGCCGGAGCACGGCTGGGAATTCTTGTGCTCCTCTGGGGTCACGTGCCACAGGCCTGCCTTTTCCAAGGTCAAATTTGCCCATCTGAGATGTCCAGCACCTTCCTCCTTCTGCTCTCCTTAAGTAGAAGACATGGGTCTCAGCTTTCTTAGAACCAGCACATCCTGCTGGGTGCACAAATGTAGGAACCTAGCTGGGATGTGTTTGGAAGCCCTCAGACACAGACCTAATTTTAAAACCATCTCCGCATGCTTGCAGGCTGAAAGTTAAACAATGAGAATAGTTTGTGATAAACTTAATCACGTTTTCTAAAGCCAATGTCAATTGTTGAAGCACAGAAGAAGTTACTCTGGTTAGATTGTTCATCTTCTCCCTGTTCTCCATGCTCTGCAGCTCTGTTGTGGCTGTTCTCAAGACTTAATTGCTCTGTAAAATTATCTATGTACAATCATATTGCCAATATAAAGGAATTAATTGCAATCAAGGAAAAGTCATCTAATCTAAAATAGATGAAACAGTAAACTGGATAGTATAAATATTTTATAAACAATAATTATCAGTGTTGATAGTGCAAAAAAGACTTCCATGGAAAAAATAAATAATCATTTCAATAAAGAAGTAAGTATATCTAGGGTATAATACAAATAATAATTATTATGAATATGTATTAATATTGCTAATATGTCTTACTCCTTTTTATTCTTGGGTAGGCTGTGGATCTTTAGTCCTTGTGTTGGTGGCACTCTGCTTAGTCCACATCTTGCCTGACATCAGGGACAGCAGGGGAGTGCAATCCTCTGTCATGTTGATTCATTCAGTAGCCCATTCTGTTTCAAACATGTGACCAATGCAAATGGCCATTTACCAATCTGAGGAGTATGACTCAATCTTCTGGTTTCCTTTTGATATAAATGATAACGTTAAAAAAAGTTCTGAAGCTGTGCTTTAGACAATGCCAAACACACATCAAGTTTCTAACTGCCCAACTATCCGCTGCAGTGGTTTCACCTGAAGGAGGCACAGGAACCACAGCTAACACTATGCTGTCTGCCTGCAACCTGGGAAGCAGGCTGGGGTTCACTGTGCCCTACCCAGTGACAGATCCATTTCAGAGCTCTCACTGGACCTCCTGCCATGATCAGTGCCATCAAAATAAAATGTAATTCAAGTCAGTGCAATTCATGCAGAGTTTTGATTGACTCTTCTCATGTGAGAGAAGTAGCACCTGTCCATACCATCAGCATGCGGTAACCTTGCTTCAACTCTGATTTGCAGGCAACAGCGGGATAAGTTGGACTGCCCTGTCCATCCAGGCCTCCAGGGGCTGACATAGCTCCTCTTCCTTTTCCCAGTGCAGGTGATCCCTACTCCCAAACACCTGTTGGTTTCCAAGCTCCAGGCACAGTGGCTCTGCTTGCGGTGGAGTAACTAGTGATGGCCAGTGTGCCTCTCCCGTCAATAGGGCTGGGATCGCAGCAGCCCAGGGCTGGACCGCTGACTCAGCCAGGAGGAGGAGTGCCAGCTGTGCTTACCAAGACCAAGTGACAACGAGTGACACAGGTGCTGGTGCACTGGGGGAGGGAGAGGTAGATACCATCTAATCTGCTGTCTGCCAGGAGGAAAGCTCGCAACTCGGGTGGAGCAGCTCCCCTCCTGTCCCTCAGTGGGGAAACCGATCCTGAGGGTGTCATGCAGCCATCCACACTACACAGATCGTGGGAGAGGGAGGGTGAGAGACAAGCTGGCAGGGGTAGATAAGAGGCAAAGGGTGTGAGGAGCACCTGGTGCGCCCACACCAGGCAGAGGGTTTGTTGGGGTTGAAACGTAGGGTGCAGAACGGATGAACCGGGACTGCATCGGCAGTCCTGCCGGCCTTTGCCACAGAGGCTCCTCTTCTCCTGCAGCCCCAGCAATGGTCCAGGCAGGCGAACCTCTCTGCGCCATGAACTATAAAGGCTGTGGTTCAAGAGATGGAGCGGGGAGCGTGCGCATTCGAAAGGCACCTCCGTGGCGGCTAGAGGAGGCTGGGCAAGTTGCTGGTCAGGGAAGTGCCACCAACTGCTGCCAGTGGGGCAGGGAGATGGCAAGATCCCATTGCGATTGCGGGTTTTATCAGTGCTGGGAGGGGAAGGCATTTTAGCGGAGGCTTCTCAGTGTGGTCAGCTGAAAAGCCAACACCTCAGTATGCACAGCTTGAGGTAAAGTGAGTGCCGCTCACGCAGGTGCCTCGGCCTGCCTGTCAAGGGGGAGCGAGAGGGGAAGGAGAGAAGAAGAAAAATCCAAACTGCTAAAAAGAGAAAAGGAAGAAAGGAAATAAAAGTTGACTGAAATATTTATTCCCCCGTCTGGTAGAAACATACCTATTTAAAAAAAAAAGGCGAATCAAGATAATTTTCCGCCCAGTGAGGGAGGCGAGCGGTCCCCAACGGAAAGCCAGCAGCCGCCCTGCACCTGCTCCCGCCGCGCTCCCCTCAGTCGGGAGGCGTTTGGGCGCCCCCAGTGCGCCTGCGCGGCCGGGCCGGGGAGCCACGCAGCCGGCGGGCAGCTGCCGGCGGGCAGCGGGCCGGTGGTCACGTGACGCGCGCGCACCGCACCGCGCGTTGCGGACGGTGCTGCGGAGCCGCGGACGCCGCGCCGCCCGCCTCCGCCTCCTCGCCCTCCTCCCTGCCCGCGGGGCACGGGAGCCGGTGACGGGAGCGAGGCGGAGTCTAGAGGGAAGCTACCGAGAGATAGAGATTTAAATCACATCCCCGGCTGTAGAAGGGCAGCAGCAGCAGCAGCCCCGGTGCAGAGGCACGGACGCACGCGCTGAGACAGGTCTGCCGGCTCCGCCGCCGCTGCTGCTGCTGCTCACCATGGGTGCCGCTGCTGCCGAGCCCCCCAGCGCCATGGGCCTGGTGTCCAGCATGGTGAACGACACCCTCGAGTTCTACCGCTGGACCTGGAGCATCCGAGGTAATGCGCCAGGGCGGCCCCCGGCACCGCCATCGCCGTGCCCGGCGCCCCCCGCCCGCTGTCACTGAGGCGCAGCGGTTCAAAATGGCTCCGTCTCCCGGGAGACGCGGCGCGCGCCGCGGGGGCTGAGGCGGCGGGCGGGCCTGGGCCTGGGTCCCCGGGCCCGGGACCGCGGCGGGGGGCCAGGCCCCTCCGCACCTGCTCCTCCTCCTCGTCCTTCTGGGTGTGCTTGGGTGCTTTGTTTGTTTATCTCTCTTAATCCCGTGTAACGGCCCGGGGTGCGCGGGGCATCTCTTCGTGGCAAGGTGAGGGTGTCCCCCGGGCGCCTGCGGGCCGGACGTAGCAAAAGCTGCTTCCCAGAGCCGTTGCTCTCCTCGTTCCCTCTCGCCGCAGCATGCTGTGGGGTGGTCATACGGGCATCGGATGTCTGAGGTAAGCAAGGCCCTCCGGTAATTCGTGCCGGAGCTCAGGTGGCCTTTGGCTTCTGCGGCAGGTGGGAGTCCTGTGACAGCATCGCGTGGAGTTCAGCAAACGAAATGAGGAAATGATTGTTACTGTCAACGTGGAAGCTTTTTGTTTTATATTAAGTGCATTTGGGTTGGTTCTGCTGTTTTCCATTTTCAATATGCTACGTTTTTGTATTGGCACCCCATGACTGCAATGTGGCAGATGCTGAAGGAAGAGAAAATGTCTTGGAATATGGAGAAATGTGACAAGTAGCTTTCAGTGCTGGGACAGCAAATGAGATGGTAACTTGCTGCAATGAGTGGTAGCTCTGGAAGTATTGGTCAGCATGAATGGCTCTCTCTTGTTGGTCAAATGAAATGAGCAGGGTAGAGTTGCAGTTTTCATAGTTGCTATTGTGAATAGCCTTGGGCAGTTGGCAGAAGAATCACTTCTCTGGATGTTTTCTTCTTTTTTTTTTTTTTTTTTTTTAGTTGTCCACACAACGATGGCTCTTTTGATTTAAACCTAGAAATACATGGAGCAAAACTCTGGAGTGAATGCAACTATGGAAGTATTTTGTGGCAGTATGATAAGTGAGAATGTGGTGCCTTCATTACAGATGGGAAGCTCACTACTGCATCAGCAGTCTTTTCTTTTCCGCCCCCCTCTCTTCTGCCATCTGTCAGATAATAAATTAATCTTACCCTATAGATGGAGGGAGCTTACTTTTTTTTCCACAGTTTGCCTTCCCAGTCTATCTTCTGGTTTTTGCCATATTTTAAAAATTAGGCCTGCATGCATATTTTTTCTTCTGTATTTAAAACCTGCCAGAGTATGAGATCAAATTACAATGCAGTGCTGCTGCAAGCATTTTTATCTACCAGTGTTTGCTCTCTTTCTCTGCCTCTTGCAACGAACAATTGTTCATAGGCTGCCAGGTAATGCATGAAAGAGATGCTATTCTAGCCAATCAATAGCATTTTCAGATGGATATAAAAATGGATGTGGGTACAAAGTTGATATCCTTATGGATTACTTGATTTGTTTGGAAAAATATTTCAAGTTCTGATACATCCCTGAACTTCAAACATGTTATTTAAGTCTATAGATGGATCACATTTGTTTATAAGCAAAAATGATTGGGGGGAGGGGAAGAGGGATGAAAAGGGAAGTTTATGTAACGAATGTAAAGATAAGTAACTTACTTTAATGTTACATGTAAGGCAAACTTCTATGTCTTCCTCCTTCTGCTTTGGAGAATCTTAGGCGGTAGTAGGATGACATAGTGATGGCATCTAAAACATGCTTAAGTCTTTTACTAATTTACTAATGCAAATTTTAAATTATTGCTGTAAGTTCAGTAATGTGGGTGGAGAGTTTCTTGTTTAGATTCTCGATTTCAACAACTCCCTGCAAGTACAGTTTTGGACAGAGCCTAAGTCACATCAAAAGCATGTTACTGTTCTTATTTATACCCAGTAGTAGGTAAAACAAGGTCCTCCTGTAGTTTTTACAGTCAGGTATGGATATGTGAAACATGGAACATAACACAATGTAGTTACAATGTAGCTCTGGATAAGAAAGTGTCATTTATGAGGCAACGCTGCATAGCTATTTAAGGAAATCATATCTTAATGTCCTAAATTCTGCTTTAATACCTGCTCAGTTTGCTTCTTTTCTGCATGTGTCCTCATTCAGAAAAAAAAAAAAATAGTGTCCATTTGCTGTCTCTGAGTGAATATACATTAAAATCAGTTCAGCACTGTTGTGTGAATTCATGCAATTCACCTTTATGTCAAGAACTATGGCAGTGAAGTTGCTCAACAGAAAACACAAATTATGGCATGCAAGACCATTGCCTAATGTTCAATATCATTAAATAAAAAACTATACCACGCAGCAAAGTTGCTCAACAAATGATGCCATGCAATAGCATTACACAATAAATCATACTGAAACACTACTACACAGCAAAATTACACAATAAAATATGAAGAAATTTTATTCCCACTACTACTCCTACACAAAAACTTCTCATTCATATAAAACCAAATTTGCTTATTCTCTCCAGAGTTTGCTTCCATTTTTTATTGGACACCCAAGTCTGTCTTTAGCCCTGTTCTTAGTATTCAGTGGGATTGTCCTGTCAGCAGGTGTTTTCTAATGCTGCCCCAGACTCCTCTGATGAAACTTGTGTAGAACTGTGCCAGAATGTCCCACAGAGTCCTGGGCCGCTTTATTTTTGCGCTGTAAAGATTTGGTGTTTTTCCTTCCCTGCTTTGTGCTATTTAAAAAGCAACCGACCTTTTCAGAGACCAAAAAGAACCCCAAAAGACCGAGTATATGATGAGCCTAATTGGATTTTTTTTTCAATGATGTCACAATTTTTTTTAGCATTAAGAATGCTATCTAAAGCTAGTTTGTTTGTGGGTTTTGTTTGTTTTTTGGTTTGTGTTTTTTAAACTTGCATTTGGGAATAATAGCAGTATTCTGTGACTTTTTCCCCATATATAGTATCAAATACATTTTCAGCCTTAGCTTAATATGTTTTTCCTTGTAAATCTGTTGAAATACTTTTGTTCTTTCCGCTCCTTCCTTGACTATCTTTTTAGACCCCTTTCATAAAAGCTTAAAATCCACTGTAACCACATGTTCACCTGAAGAGGCTGAAGGAGATAATTTAGGAAGCTGTAAACCTCAAGGAGAGGTAGAAGGGACAAAAACATGGTCTTAGCAGTCATCAGGAGAGAAAAAAAAAAGTGGTCAGTGGAACAGTTACTATTGGGAAAGATGGTCTAGGAATTCCATGCCATTATTTCTCTAAGGGCATGGGACTGGTAACATGTAGCAGGTAGGGCAGGGCTTCCTTCTTTCTCTCGGCTCGGGTAGCTGCTTGGGGTTAGATCTGCCAGGAAGGATTAAGGGTATGATTAGATGACTGAGCAAGTGACTTAAAGGGAGGTTCCAGGCTGAGTCCAGGGGAACTATTAAGATGAATAACTCAGGACACAGTCCAGGCAAGAAGAATGTGGAAATCTGAAAACATGGGTGAAGAGACCATTGGCAGTTGGGGAGGGGGAGTAGGAGACTGTGGCTTGAGCAGGAAGTTTCTGAAACCCTATATCAAAAAGATTTATTTTAGAGGAACTAGTTAATTTGAACGTCTTGAGCTAAAGAACAGAAGGATTTACCCACTTTGGGTGAGAATGATTGTTCTTGGAGCTCAAAGTTAAAAGAAGGCAGGACCATCCCAGGCCACGTGGGACTGCTTTGGAACAGCAACTATTTACAGCTGTTGCGGTTAATAAGATTACAGACCTTTTCCATCAGGAGGAATGGAGAGAGGAAAAAGATGCAAACTTTCACTTTAGTGGTAGTCTTCTAAGTAGCATCTCGTTCAAGAGCAATATCCATCATAGCATTTATCAGGTGGTTCAGAAGTGTAAGGCAATGAGGATGGGAAACTCAAGAAACTTTAGCAGCTGCTTGTCTTAAAAGTCATCAGGTGGAGCAGTGTCCATGGGAACTCAAATTGACGTAAAAACTTTTGCTAGGAAGATCTTGGGACTAAGTTACGAATGTTCAGGAAGTTCAGGTTCAGTTTCTTTTTCAGTCCAGGAAACAGAACTGGAAGGAAACGCAGTTTTTCTTATTATTCCCTCATTCTTTCCCCCATGCAGAAACCAAGTGTGGCCAAAGGATCCTGAATGTTTATGCTTGAGGAAAGTTCATTGGGTTGGTTAGCAGCCTGAGCGCAAGTAGTACCTTGTTGTATTTAAGGATTTGTGCCAAAGCTGGAGGCAAGTAGAATCCCGATGGAAGTTCTTCAGAGGGTGACGATGGGGAGAGAGAACAAAGGGCGAGACGAAGGTTCATGAAGCCTGTTTTGCAGAAGCAAAGCAGAATGTGTTCCTAAGCTTTCAGAGAGCTGGCTGAGCATCAGATTTGGTGATTTGGCACGATACTTGTCTTGCGGATACTATTTTCTTCTCAAGGGAACAGTTTTTTCGATCTGTGACCATGAATGTGTAAAACACAAGGATTAGACAGGAAGAAACACACCAGAAACTGGAGAAGCTAGTGTAATTGGGTTTGGCTGTCTTGTGGCGGAAACACAAAGAAAAACCTGTGGCAAAAGCAGCACTTGGAGAAATTGATTACAGAAGTAAAGAATGTTAAAGGCCAGATTATGTGAGTCTATTGTCAAGCAAACTGAGCAATAGGAGCATCCCAGTTTCCTTGATGCATTTCATTAAGCACCACATTTAAGTGCCAGTGGAGGGAGGGACTTTATTAGTGAAGAAAAAACAGCTGCCAGTACTGAAGACGATTTTCTGGGTGTTTGAGGGAAATTCCACCCATGTTTCATCACCATGAGATTTTATCAGATTGCAGAACTCAAAAGACAGATAATCAGAACAAGCCAGATACCAAGCACCTTTGGAAATGGAAACGTCAATGAGAAAAGCACTTTACTGAAGTGGAAATGTCTGCTTAGAGATTTTTGGATCACCAAGCTTCAAGAACACAAGCCTGAGGGAGCAGCCTGAAGCAAAGCTGACGTATGATGCAGAGCTAAATTTTGAGTGGAAGACTTTTCGCTTTCCTAAAATGAAGGAGAAGGCGTTGTAGGTGATCACTTGCAACTCAGCTCCAGCAAAGAGATGAAACAGAAAAAAGTCTTCGAAGAGCACCAGCAAGAATGTGATACAAACTTACATTAGAGCACTCATTGGCATATTCCAGAAGCAAAAGAAAATGTTGGGACAAAATGGCGAGAACATAACTGAACTTCTGAAAATTCCTTTTAAGGCTGTGTAGATAGCCTGTCTTGAAATCTCTGGAGGAAATAAGATGTTACGAATACACTTAAAGCAGATTCCATGGAAAAAGGTTGGGAAACTGTTTTATACAAAATTTAACCAAGCTGATGGCATGACCTTAGTACCTGCTGCAGAAGGCCAAATGACTGGATGTTTAAAATTGCAGCACACTGTAAATTACTGTTGTGGAGTTCTCCGCAGATCATATTTCTCAGCTAAGGCTGCATGCCATTAGTGAGGTGCAAATCAGCATGTGGTCCTGGAGCCACATACTGCAATGAAAGGTGAAGAATTCTTGAGCAGCTGAAATATCTGTGCATGAAACAGATGCATTCATCCTGGGGACTGCACTGGTTACATAAATTGATTGAGCATAGTGGTTGAACTGTTGTTTGTAGGTAGCTGTCTCTAGATGGAGAAACTTGACTAGAAGTTGATCGTGGTAGTCATTTTGTATTTATTCTGTGCTCAGGGTGAAAAGGCATGTAGCAGGGCTATGGTTATAGCTATAGAAGACCAGAAGAGGTTGTATTCAAGGCAGCTATGCTGTACTGTCCTGTGCAACCAGGAAAGATTGTTAAAGGCCGTGTAAGAACAATTAGTAGAGGAAGGTGTAGGAAACATAGGTTGTAGTTCCCTTTAAGGTCTTGTAGATCAGGAGCCATGAGAAGTTGGTGAGGCAAGACTCTACTTTTTCCTTTGCCAGTCCAGAAGGGTTTTTAGAGTTAGTTGATTCACATGGAAAGGATTAAAGGAGCACTTAGATGAAAGGTGAATGAATGAAAAGCCTCCAAGTGGACATGGAGAGAACTCTGGGATGAAGAATTTGCTAGGATGCAAGACCCCGGGGCGGGGGGGGGAGGCTGTGGTGTGTAAAGAGTTTTTTGAGCTAAGGCAAATAGGCCTAAACATGACTGGCCTGAAAAACTAGAGCTAAATGAGAGTTCATTTAGCTAAAAAGAATTGGCCGTAAAAGCTGAAGCGCTCATTCTTTTTAATGAGTGTTGGTATGAGTGGAGTGTGCCTGGAGCACAGAAGTTGGGACAGTGTGCTTTTAAGGGCAGATCTGATCCATGAGGTAGGACTTCTCTGACTAGTAAGCTGTTGTATGACAAGGCTTTGCTTTCTCAGGCTGTATTTGAAAACAAAGTTGAAGCTACCATTGCATTTCATAAGGAACTCTTGTGTGGGGGACTATCTGACTGACATCTCCTTTAGGAAGATGCAGGTGGTGGATACATAGTTTCTGGATCTTCTTTAGGTGGCAGGTGGGTACAACTGTGCTCAATTTTGTCAAGACTCAAGTGCTTCTGAGCGTATGGACTTCAAGGTCTTGTGGCGTTTTAAGGACACAAATGAAGGCAGCTGTGAACTTCAGGCCTGCGGAGACTTAGGTGTCAGCTCTGTGGGGATTTTCAGGACTGCACCCTAGACTGTACGTAAAGCAGTAAGTAGCTCCAAGGCAAGCCTAGAGGTGAATTGAGTGCAACGTGTTTTGTATTAACTCCCATTGTGTGTGCTTGGATCTCAAGATAAACATGAGCTAGTTTACCTTTCTCTTCTGGAAGGTGAGGGGAAATAAATACCTCAATTTGGCTTGCATTCGATGGAAGATAATAGCACGCCTGTGGGCATTAACTGCTCTTGGTTGTCAGGTTAACTCAGTTATGTGCCTGCAAATCAACTCCTTTCTTTATGTATTTGAATAATTTCAGTGGTTTGATCCTTAACTCCTGCCCTGGAGTGTTCTCTCTCTCCGTGGCATTGTGTCTGCTTGTACCATGAGATTCTTCCCTAGTTTCACTCCATCCATCCACCTTCCACACGTACTCCTCTGTTTCGGCATAATCGTGGACTCTTGACTATTTGGTTTGTTTCCATCATATTTTCCTCTTCCTCTTACCGCTTTCTGCAGTATCTCAAAAGTGTCTTCTAGCTCTTGTATACATTATGCTTCTGTTTGCATGCTTGACCATGGTGTTTTTCTGTTATTTTTTTCTTTTTTTATCTGCTTATAGATATCATCTCCTTGTTTCCCTCTCCCAGTTAGAGCAAGTATGAAAGATTGTTTTATTGCTTTCTGAATGCTCACAGAATGTTGCTGGAACAAGGGAATTTATAAGCCATGTCTTTCACTTTCTCTGTTGAGCCAGTAAAACTTATCTCTCTAGACAAGATTTTATGTCCTTCTATTCCTAGAGCATCATTGTAACATCTTGTTTTTAAATGGTTTAAGATATTCTAAAGGGGGAAAAAAAAAGTAGGAAATACAGGTGCTAAATTGAATAGCTGGGCTGTAAATAGAAGACTTCATAACCATATTTTCTCAGTTTGCATTTAATATTTAGTGATTTACCAGGACCAGATGTGCCCAATAAAAATACTTACACATAGATTACCCCAAAATGCTTTCATATTTAGGTCAGATTTTCTTCTACTCTGTCTAATCTCAGTTTCAGTGATCTGTGAATTTTTGATCAACAGTGAGAAACTGTATTGCAGAAGCCATTAGAGAAACAGATTTGGGGGCCATATGTTACCATGAAAGGTAACATGACTGTAGAAGTGAAGAGACTTAGTTGTAGCAGTCATTTGGGTATGGCATTATCTAGCTGTCAGACTGATGATTTTGCTGTTGTATACTCAGTGAGTGCAAGATTCAGACACTGATCATTCTTCTGGTCATCTTTGAGTATAAGAACATTTTCTCATTAAGTTCACATTTTAAAAATCAACGTTTTGAAATTAGACACTCTTTTGGGCGTGTGGGGTTTTTTTCCCCCTAGATTTGTCATTTTTGCTGATACTGAAGGCATGTGGAGAAAATAAGTTCTAAATGTTTTGCAGTGTTGTTTTTCTTTGGAGGGTTTGACTGATGTACTTGTTAGGCTAACAGAAGACCTAATATACCTCAAAAATGTAAATTTTACTTCTGCCCCTGAACTTTGAATATATTTCAGTAACTCCTTTTGTAGTTTTTACTCAAAACAGAATTCCCACCTCATTCATCCTTCTATAAAACCAAATTGATGACCAGCATCCTTATGCTGATGCAAACAGAAAAAACAGGTAGTTTATCGGAGAGATTTCTGTTCAGCTCCTTGCAAATGTTCTCCCATAGCTTTCTGGTATTATTTTTAGGTAGATTTCACTTGCCGTTGCTGGTTTTCATACATGTTCAATCACTGCATCTAGGAGTCTCTAAATGTTCATCTGCAACCCCAAATCACTCTGTGTTATGAGAGCAGCAACATAAATTGTTTACATTTGCTGTGTAGTTAAGCATCGGTATCCTTCTGCTGTGTTAGCACATTAGCAAGACACATACCAGTGCCGAACCTAATGTCCCGTGTATGCTGAGTATGTAACACGTCTCTCTACAGTGGATAAGGCCTTGCAGAGTTATTATTAAACTGTTATTAATAATCCTTCACATTTTTCAAGGAAGTTAGCTTCTAACTGAGGGAATCCAATAAAAAAAAAATCTGTCTATGGAGCAGATTTATTCTATGATCATTCCCTTTGGCATTATAAAACCCTGAATCATACTAGATGGGCCAATAGTCTAATCTGTTATTGCAACATTGAATGTGCATAAATCCTGTGTTTGTATTACTGCTTACTGATACCCCTAGAACTATTTTCATAGTACCAAAACCCACCACTTTGCATGAAGTAATGACATCTCCAGTCTGAGCTCTCAGAAATACAGTTTTGGCTAAGACCAGAGAAGTTTGAATAAAAGTTTCAGTAAAGAAAACACTGTAGAAGGAAAGCTTGTTGAAGTGTGTTTTATGCAGCACTTTTATTTCTTTAGAAATACAGAGACATGGGCTGGATCATAGAATTCTGCAATTAGTTCATAAACTTGCATCATGTGGGTTGGTTGGTTTTTTGTTTGGTTGGTTTTTTCATCCTTTTTCGTCATCTGTTTACTCTAACTTGTAACGTTTAAGAAAAGGTATGCAGGTGTCAATGCACTGGGAATGCATCTTGCTTTTGTGATGTTTGGAAAATTAAGATTTGACAAAGAGAAGAATGCTACATGCCTCAAGAGCTTACTATCTTGTGAATCTTGTGTAAGCTTCAATGAGGATTTACATTTTTATTATTCCTTGAAGCAGAGTGTTTGCACTGTCCTCACAAATAATCATAATGAACAGAGGAGTTACATAGAAAATAATTGGAACAAGGCAGTCTCTTAGACTTGAAAATCCTGAGACTTGATGGTGAATTGATATGGCTCCTGAACTTCATAATAATTCCATTATTATCCTGGTCTTGAAACAAGTATATTCTGTAATTGCTGTGTACAGGCACAAAGACAATATGGTATTAGTGATTGAATGATGGGAGTCCCAAGAAGACTAGAATGCTAGTTAGAATAACGGGAATACTACTTAAAATACATCTGACCTTTTAACAACAAATTGGGATTAGGCATTCCTGTTACTTTAATGGGAGTTTGTGAAACACGTGCATATTACACAGGTGTTCATTAGCTGCAGGGGATGTTCTTCTTAGCTGTGTGGTATTTTGATTTTATGTTGCTGCATATAGCTTTAAAGAAGACTAAACAGTCAATTACAAAGCCCTGAAATTTAAAAAAAAGCCACAGCTGGTTATAGGTACTACATGTTAGTCTTGTCTCTAGTCCTTCTGGTTTTGGGGCAGGCATCTCTCATTTCTCAGTGCAACAGAATTTGTACAGCTTCGTCTGCAAACTTTAAAAATCTGTGGGTTTTGTTGTTTTGTTTTTCACAGTATATGCTTTCATTATTCATTGTGCTTGAGACTGAATATTTTTATTCTTGCATCTTTGATTGATGTTTCATAGCTTGTTAAAACAACAGTGCTTTGCCATAAAATTTTGGTGTCTCTTGTTCTCAGCCCAAACAAATTAGTTTGTTCTTGGCTAGTTAAAGCTTGAGGATAGACAAAATACTTAACTCAGATATTTCCATTCATTCTTGAAGATCAAAGGAAACACCTTTTCTCTGTACTGCTCTGTACTTCAAAAAAAATTACTTAAATCAGGCCAGCTGTTGTGCTTTTTTTGCGTTAGGTTTTGGGAACCTTTGTCCATATAGCATTGTGTGCATGTCATCCTTAGCTTTACCAGTAACATCTCTTTGTTTTCTTGCTAATCATAACCACCGCTGATGCTATGACATTCTTGTGATAATACAGAATTCTTCTGTGAGGGAAAGTGGCAGGGACTTGATTGGTATAGTTAATTTTCCCTGTCAAACAGGTGCAGGACTGATTTAAATGTTTGTAGAGTACCCAGAGAAGAGCCATGAAATTGATTAAAGTATTGGAAAATATGCCTTCAGGTGAAGGTGTTTCTTTTAAATAAAATTAAAAAAAAAAAAAGGGCAATTAGGGAGTAACCTGATAGCTGCTTATAACTATTCAAATGAGGAGAGAAAAAAAAAAAGATAAAAGAAGGGTCTTCAGTCTAGCAGAGAAAAGTATCACAAATTGGTTAAAGTTTAATCCTAATTCCTTTGGATTTAGGGAGCAAATTTATGCAGTGGATCTAGTTAACATTTTACAGCAAGCTGTTTTATGTTCTACTGGGTCCTCTGCCTCTGAAAAGATGTATCCTATAGTAAAATGGGAAATTCTTCTAAGGAAGATGTCTTAGCTAAAGTGTGCATCAAGCGAAGTTTCATGGCCTTTCTTTTGTAGATTATACTAGATTGCAGTGTTCCTGAGTTAGCTTCAGGTATCTTTGACCCTCTCAGACTCCTTAGAAATAGCCATAGTGCCAGAAGACTGCAGATGTTGCCAAGTATGATAGGTGAGATAAAGGTGAGAAAGAAGCATAAACTTTGACATTCCTTGTCCCCATCCTCTTGCTTTCCTGCAGCAATTTGTCTGCACAGTCCCTTCTAGGAGGACATATACTTTTTTCTGATTGAAACAGGAGTGACGCAATAGGATGTTGTTTTAGTTCATGCACTAGCTTCAATCCTGTGTCATAGGATTTATCATAAAGAAACTTGATAAACTGAGATAATTGAGGATTAGAGTGCAATATGTGCAATGAATACTCAATATCAAAGCAGACAAGTTAATTCAAGTGCTGGAGACCTTTAAAAGAATCATTCATTTTGGGTCATATAAACTGCTCTATTAAAATTGTAATAAATAAGTGAATAGAAAATTTTAACTTCTGCAGGTATTCAGTCCAAAGATATATGGCCTCTCAATTTTGCCTCTGCAGTGGTACTTCTCTAACAGTCTTCAGCCTCAAGTTGTGCAGCCCATGTAGTTAAGTCGTGTACTGTTTTAAAGGCTAAGTTTATAGCTTCAGCTGTTGTTCTATTTGCATGTTCTGAGGTTTTAGTTAGTCAAAGACTGAGCTTTTTTTCTTGGAATCTCTACAAACTGGTAACAGTAAATGTACTTTTAAGTGATTCTGATACATTACTCCATTTAGTTTAAAAGCCTAGGGTCTAATCATGCAGATGCTTCTTTGAGTTTGCTTTCAACAGAGCTAGTCGGCAGTGGTTGCATAGACACAGTGAACCTCATATTCACTTGTAAATATTTACAGGTCTGAGCCAGTATTTCTAGACAAATGCAGAAAGAGAAGTATGTTCTATAGAATATTAATCTGTAACCAGAAAGAAAAAGGGGAGAGGGAGGCACTAAAATACTGCAAAGGAATTTACTGGGAAAGCTTTGTAAATGTTTTAAGGTGTGTGAAGTTACGTTTCTCACGTGTTTTCTTACGTGATACATATTTTCATTTTGTAATATCCTTCAATTATAGTGCTAGTGGAGCTAACAAGATGCGTGAAGTTCTTAAATAACTAAACCAGTGTAGTTCATGGAACAATGCTCCAATTAGATAATACTGGTTTGCCTTCCTTATGCTGTGGACTTAAACTTCCACTTGTTTAAGGAAATCTTTCTTAAACTTGAGATCGGGCTTTGAGAGGACTTCTCGTTAGAATAAACAGCGTGATCTGCAGAGAGCTCTCGCTGTTAAGAACCACTTTGAAACAGTCACCATCATTTCTGCAGTGTCTTTAGAAATGTAGTTGGACAGATGGATGTGCTGGATTGGCACTTTAAGTGTCTTTGCGCTGAGAATAGTATCAATAGCTATTAATAACTTTGAAAGGCTTTCCAGATAAATTAGTGTGTAGCAACCTTATAGCCGAGGAATACATAAGTTGTTAAAGAAAGACTTACTTAGTATTGATTTTTAATCTAAAATGAATGCAGGGAATTTCAGAAGTCATGTATTTTAGTTATGTAATCTTTTCTCTAAAAGTAATATTAAAAATAGAGATAGTCATCATTGTACTGTTTCAGTATTTCTCCTGATGAATGTAGGAGTGACTGTGCTATGCATTTGTTTGGTTATTTTTGAAGTTTGTACTTCTTGAGGATAGGAAAAAAAATGGATCATAGGCTCAGGGATATGCAGGAAATTTAACCATCTAAAATACTTTCTATTGGAAAGGACATGCTGAACCACATTTAACAGAAGCATTTGCATATTAAAACACTTACAGTATGTTTCACAGAAGTTTCTTGTGATTTTTAACTCTGTATCACCATCAGTGCAGCCTTACTTACTGAAATTCATCTTCATTTGCCTTCTGTATTTCAATATAGGTTAATTATGTCCTCTTTGGACATTACTGGGTAGGATATTCAGTCCTTTTCACTGGTCCTGCTCTTGTTCTTGCTTTGGAGGAAGAAATCAGAGGGTTTTATGCGTGTTATTTTCTGTTAATTGCCACACGTAAAGAATTAAATCCTTCAAGGGTAGGTGCCTCAGGGCAATTTAAATTTTTTTTTATATATGTAAAATATATATATGCTCTTCTAGTTCTTGTCTTGTCTTTGCAATGTGGAACTTTAAAATGTATGTACAAAAAATGACAGGAAAACCTTGTGTATATAAACATTTAATATTCTTTCCTTATATAACAGTAACTTTCTATCAGCAACATGTCAGCAGATGCCTTATTCTACTCTGGATTCACTTCTATGACTGAATGCAGCTTTAAACGTTTGTTCTAAAACTGCTCCCACCTCACAAAAAAAGCGCTGTACTACAGGCTGTGCCATCACAACAGACATTTTATTTGTGTTTGAATTAGAATCTGGGTCTTAGGATTTGAAAGACAGATGCATTAATCCCCTGAAAGATTCAGTCAGTCTCTGTCAATTCTAATCAGGTAAAGGCATTGGTCATTTTGCTTCAAAGCAGTTGGAGGGATTTTTTAATTCAGGGAGCTGGCCTTTTTATTTCAAGCTTATTTCATCTTTCAGGTAATAATGTACCTATTGCATGTGAAGTACTGCAGGATTTAATACACTCATGTCCCCTTAAGCTATCACAGTTCTCTGTAATTTGCAGAAATAATTTGTGGTCATCAGCACCAGCTAGTAAGTAGGACACAAAATTACGCTGGTTTTGCTAAAACAGGGTGGGGGGTGGGAGGGAGGAGGGTGTTGGAGGAGCTTGGGAGGTTTATCACTTAAGCAGGTGATTTAAAAGAGTGAATTTTTCTTGGTTTGAAAGAAGGTATCTGAAAAGTTTGGAACAAGTGTGTGCATGTAACTGTGTATTTTCTATGTAGAACATGGACAAGCAGGCTTGCCTGGTAAACTGAAATGAAATTGGTTTTGTAATACCTTCTGTGCAATAAGAATGGTGTGTGGAGCTGATTTAAAACTGAGCAAGTTAGTTTGCATTTTCTAGGTGAGATCTTGTGATGAACAAGTTTCTAAATCTAGCAAGTTCAGGGATGAATAATAGAGGCATGTTTTCTGATGCTAAAGTATTAGTAAAAAATAACCATATGCAGAGTTTCCTAAGTGTCCTCAAAATAAATGCAAGGTGTTGTTATTAGCTGGCACAGCAGGAATTAGAATAAACTTTATGACTGTTGATATGCTTCTGTTTTGGCCAGGATGTATTCCAGAACTAAATCGCCTACTGTGTTCCCTCTCGTACAGGCATTTTGTGTTCAAAGTGTAATTAATTGTCCTAGGAGAGGTCAGGCCCCCAAAATCCCAATCAGATAGATTCCCTGGGCAGTGTGTTACACGGTCTGTATCAGTAAGCTATGCTTTTCTTGCGAATACTTCAAGACTTGTCTCTGAGATGTGATGGCTCACTGTCCAGAAACCTTTTGCAGAGGGAAAGAAACAGGCTGAAACTGTGACACAGGTATAGAAGTGTAATAGCAGCTGCCCAGGTGCTCTTATGTTGTTGTCACAGTTAATTAAATATACCTCTTGGTTTTCTCCAGTTAAGGTCTTCAATTTGTTGTATTTGTGGAAAGTAGGTGAAAGAATTGTTTACTGATGAAGTGTGAGGCAAAGCTCACTTGCAGCTGGGCTTTCATAAAAGTTGTCCCTTTGTCTTTCCTTTCACCCTCTAGTGAATCCTCATTCTTCCCTCTAGAAATCTTTGTCTCCTGACACAAAAAGAAACCTGGAATAGGTCAGGGTTTCCTATTTTTGCAGTGGGTGGTAACATTCAGCTCCTGGGTAAAATACAAATCTTCTTCCTTTTTCACATCTTTTCTACTGTCACTTTAGCATTCAGGATACCGTGAAACACTAGGTTAGAAAATGGAAGACAGATTCTCTACTATGTCCTTGCCTCTTTATATTGCCTAGTGCAAGAAGCCTGGGAGAGCAACTGGGTCTCTTGCCTCAACTACTCTTAACTCTTTGCACACTAGTGTCTGAAGCGAGATGTGGATTTGATTAAAACATGTCATACATTGGCTATTTCTAGAGCTGTCTCTTAATTAAGAAGTGTGACACCTTTCTTGCTTGATGGAGGTGAGTCTTTGCCTGTTACTTTGTATCAGGTGGATGATGAGATAGCAGTGTAACAATTGCAATGCAGCAGTGTGATTTCAGCTTCAATAGGTAGCATTCCGTGAGGTCTGGAAAATGAGGCTGTTCCTTTACATCCCAAGACACTATACTGTACTATAAGCAATCGTTCTCGTGTTTTACAGAGAGTATGTTATATTGTAATAGAAGGGTCTCTTCCAGGGACTTCCTGAAAAGTAAGAGGTAACTGTCTTCTCTTATTTTCTTCAGTTCTGTTTCACTGCCTGTGCTTCTACAGCCAATCTATATGAATTTTTTGCCACTCCTGCCTGTACTCCTTGCCCTACCTTGCCCTTGACTTCTGTTGGTGGCTGCAGTCGCAAGGCTGACTCCTGCCATTCTGGCAGTGTCAGCGTTGCTAGAGACTTCCATGCATTAGGATGACTTCTCTCTTCTGATATTAACAGCCACAATGGAAGCAGCTAGGCTGGTATCTCTTTCTCCTTTTCCACTTCTTTTTAGGCCTCCAAGCATCTTACTTGCAATGTGCAGATCAAGTATTGTTAAATCAGCTGGAAGCAAGAAGAGTTAGTGCTGCGCACACTGTCTTTCGCTAGATCACAGTATGTGTTGTTTATTAGAAATAGAGGGTCTCATGAAATCTGCTTCTAAAATGGGGTTCTAGTTTATGATCTTAAGGGCAACTAAGGAAACAAGAAGGTGGAGGAGGAATAATGGCAGTGCTGTTCTGTACTTTCCTCGTTGCCTCAGAGTTCTTTATTTTGCAGATAAGAAGCGTTTTCGAACTTACCTGTTAGTATGCCTGGGATCAGGAATTAATTTATGGTATAGGTTTTTTTCACTGTCTTTGGGTTACCATGAAGAAAAGCAAGTTCTGCAGAAGAAACTTGTCCTCTAGGTAAGCCTGTGCGCAACTGCATTGCTATTTGTGAGTTTGCCCACAAATGATTGAAGGCAGGTGTTTTAGGTGTCTGAGCTTCCCAAGAAGCCCTGTGGTGTGATTTCCATCTGAACTCCAACTGGCCTAAGCATTTGGCAAATAATCCAGTTAGTATCGTAGAGCTGTGCAGTATCTGAAGGATTGATAGTTATGGAATAGTTACCTTTTATCTCTTGCTATAACTAGAGATTAGCCTTCCTATGGGTGGGAAGGGAACACTGAGTAAGGAGGTGTCACTGTAGTCTCTCCCTTCCCTCCTCTGTAGCAGAGCCATCTTTTAATCCTAGATGTCACTGGTTCATCAGGCTAAGAGTGCTTTTTTGATACGGGTCCAGGACTTAATATAGCATATTCTGGGCCCTAGAGTATGTGTAACTCTGGGTCCCATGAGTGACTGAAGGAGACTGTAAATAAAAACTTTGTCTACCATATGGCAGCACAGATTACTCTAACTAGAACCATTCCTTTTAAACTCTTTTATTTAGTTGTTTTCCAGTAACATTGTTAGTATTCTGTCTGAAACAAGTGAGACTGACTTACATCAAATAGCAAAGGTAGTTGGTTAGTATCATACAACCTGTATAAAATTAATTGGAGACTTTTTAGTGCCTAATTTTAAACTAATTAAAGCTATTAATTTTATCAGTATTTTGCCAAATTTGTGTACCTTTCATTTGCAGTGGTGTTAAATATTTGGTTATGTTGCCTCTGCAGTCACTGTTCATCATAAGCAAAATTGGGTTTTGGAGGATTAGTGGGTTGGGTTTGGGCTCATGTGATACTGTTTGCTTTATTGTTTTGGATTGTGAAACTGGACAATAGAACTTGCATGACATAATGAATCTCTGTGAGGTAATGTGATATAGTGTTTGGTTTTTTTAAAACTATTTTCTTTCACCTTCCTGGAAAGAATGAGTGTATTGTGTTTCTACTATCTGATGCAGCTATTCCAGGAGAGAATAATACTTAACAAATGCAATGCTTAAAATGATGATGAAATGTATTTTGTTCAGACCTTGTTGACCCCTTCTGTTTGCTTCATCCCCCCCCCAGACAAACGTGTTGATGATTGGCCCTTGATGCAGTCTCCATTTCCAACACTGACTATAAGCACTATTTATCTCCTCACTGTCTGGCTGGGCCCCAAATGGATGAAGACAAGAGAGCCCTTCCAGTTACGTTTCCTGTTGGTTGTTTACAACTTTGGAATGGTTCTACTCAACTTCTTCATTTTCAAAGAGGTGTGTATGCCCTCTTGCAGGAGGGAATTCCTATTTAAGTCTGAGGGTGTCTACAGATTGCAAAGTGAAAATAATCTGTCATATTCATGATGTCTGTTGAGGGTGAATGTTTTGCACAGACTTTTAAAGCTGAGTTTGCCTTTGATACATTTCTGTGGCTAGGTATGTTTTGTTTGAGAAAAATGCACTAAATTAGTCTATAGAGAGAATTTGTGTACTAGCTATTCCAAGTTCTTCTTAGATTTATGTTACTGTAAATACTAGACAGATTAACTAAAATCCATAGAGATTTAACACTTGTAACTGATTTTTTTTTTCTTTTTAATAATCCTAAAGGGTGTCAGAATGTATCTTGTTAGAAATAGAGCTGTTTGGTGCCTTCAGTGTGTTTGTCATTAGAAATTCAGATGTCCACTGTCTGTAGCGAGAAAAAGTATTTTGTCTGTAAGTTATCTTTTGGAATAAGAATAAAAATGAAGTGAACTGTATCTTTTAAATAAAAATAAAAGGATACAGTCTTCTAATATTTGGTTTGCAGTGTTCTGAGTGTGTTAGTTTTAATAAATTTCAGTGTTGCTGCATTTCTCCTTTGTTAGGTTTTCTGTACAGAGGAAATGACTAGTAACAATGCAGTGGATCAACTCTTTAGCAGTAGCTAAGTGGGATTACTCTAACAGTTTGGTAATCATTATTCAAGGATAGCTGTCCAGAATATAGCTGATGGTAAGGAGTAGTTTATGTGGATTGAGAGCCTTCTTCCTGGAAGACCTCGGATCATAAATTTGCAAAACCTGTTTTCAGAAGTAAGTAAATGAACAGAGCAATTAAAATTACAGCATCGCAAACTCTTTCTGACCGTTCTGTTCTGTACTTTTGCCAGGAAAGCATGGCATATCTGATGATGATCTGTATATTGACCCTTCCCCAGAGCTTCTATAATAAAATCATTAACTGATTTCAGCCTTTTTTAAGACATGGTTCAGTAAAATTTTAGCCATCACACCTCAGTCATCATTTTGTCTAAATTGTTTCCTTGCACTATTTGACTAAGTAATAAAATACTACAGGTACAACAGAATTTAATGCTGACACCCAAGGATAGTTGTGGGAATGGATGAAATCCAATCATCTTGGCAGGTTAAAACTGAAACTCCTCTGAAACGAATTCTGCAGTGGTTTTGCCATGTCTGTCTTTATCACTTATTCTTTTAAATTGGTTTGTTTTATCCATAAGCTGAATTATACCAGACTTCTGATCAATTAATTTTCAAACCTGTGTTGCTTATAGGATAACACATGTGTTTGCATGGCATTTCGAAATCACTGAATTAACATAAAAATGAATGGGACTGCAAATATGCATTTGCTGATAGGCTGAAAGCTCATAATTTTAGACACCAACAAAGATTCTAGTTTCCTTCTATTTCAAATGGTAGGTTGTTATTCAATGGATGTTAAGGCTATGGATACAACATTTACAGGAAGTGTCTTTTCTTGATCTTAGAGACTGATAGGAAGAACATGTTCAAGTTTCAATTGTTCCCTTTAACCGGGCAACTTCTGCTTCAGTCTGTGTGATGTTTATGATACCAGTATGCCACTGTTGTAATTCACATGAGTAGTGTAATTGCTATGGGTAAAATGATGCACAGCTTGTATTCTGTGAATGACTGTAAAGTTTCCAGGTATTGCTGAGAACAGAATTTGAATGTGAAATGCCTTTAAATGTTATTTAAATGTACTGCCTTTTGGCAAGTGAACCTTGGTCAAATTACCCAGTACGTCGCAGTAGAGATTGGTTAGTTTCTGTAACAGTGTGGACTAAACTGTTCCCTGCTTTTCTCTGATACTATCAAATGTGTTTGTGCCTGTGTGGGACCACACTGGAGAGTAGTGGTGTTACAGCAGTTTGTAAATGGACTTAGATGATGCAGTAGTAGTTCAATTTCTTTCTTAGGATCATTTCTCTGGACAGTTCTTTTACTTCCCTCCTTAGCAGACGTGTGAAGTCCAGAGTTTCGCAAGGTTTTGTATGTTGGTTTTATCTGGATAACACTTGTCTCGGCATATGTCTGCACTCCTAGTGCTGTGTGCAAGTTGAGATCCTGAAGCAAACTTGAGTTCAGTCTAAATGAGATGGAAGTCAGGTTAGCAGTAAGAATAGTTAGTGCCTACCCATGTTTATTTCAGAGATCTTTTTGTATCATGCTTCTTTACTTTTACAGATCACAATTTACAGGTTATGTCTGCTCCACTGTCTTTTTTGATCCTTAACAGGGTGGGATTACCTGGCTTTAAACAACCTTGGATCATTACATTTAGGAATGGCAAGATTAGAAGTATTACTTGTACAGTGCTAGGCAAGTGTTCTTTCCTATGGGAACTTGCTCAAATGTCAAGTTATCTTCTACTGTTCAGGTTATTGCAACATGCTTTATTTGGAGTGGCCCTACAGGAGCACTTCATGTGCTTTAGTCCATTTCTGTTGGCATGAAATGGGGAACTTTTCTTCATCCAGTTTCTCTCAATATGTTTTATGAGTGCTCAGCATTGGCTGTTCAGGATTTTTTTTCTGGATTTTGATTGGTATACTGTTTTAAGAATAGTAGATCCAAATTATCTAATCCCAGTCTATGGGAGAGAATTCTTTCTAATCCATCATGGGAATAGTGTTTTTGTCATCCATAGTGAAAGCAATTGGTTATTTTCTGTCTCTGAAGCTACAGCTGTCAGAGGGAATACTCATGTTTGAATAGCTTAAGGTCATACTGGAATTCTTACCAATTTGTACAGGGCTCTAATTATCTGGACAGATACATGCAGGGAGAAATGAGTACTTCCTTTTTAATTTACAAGAAAAAAATAGGTACTGTGTAACAACAGGTTGTTAGAACTAAATATTGGCTTTCTTCAGTAGTACTCTCAGGACTGATAAGGATATTTTAAATATTTCTGTTCAGGTAAGTTTGATGTAGCAAGAAATTTGCTGATAATTGTTATGAATGTGTTTTCTGTAGCATCTTTCCCCTCATGTATGACTTTAATATTTTCAGCTGTTTTTGTCATCAAGAGCTCGAGGGTACAGCTATGTCTGCCAGACTGTGGATTATTCAGATAATGTTTATGAAGTTAGGGTGAGTATTCCTTTTTTGAATTTGTGTATGAATGTGTGTAATATATAGCGCTACATAATGGTTGTCTTGTCTGAAAATAGTGTTTCCAAAGTTCTGCTGTCAGCCATGACTGTATCCCGTTATATTCTCATAGATCGCTTCAAGTTTGACTACATTGCACATAGCAGATTTAATCAAAGTGCATCAGAGTATTTGCATTAACTTTTCATCTGACTGCTGCAAGTAAGGGTAGTAAAGATAGCATCCTTGGCTTCATCCACAGTTGTACAATCCAGGATAAACTTTGTATACATACTTTAGATCCTAAACCTTGCTGAAGTTTATGATACCAAGGTAACCACAGTAAAGGTGTAGTGTTCTAGGTAGGTGAAAGCAAGTAAGATTTGTCAGCATATACTGTGGTTGCACTTCACACATACTGGTGAGGCAACTTTTTGTCTCCTTTAGCCATATTTGGCTTCATGAGGTCTTTCTGGCTTCTGGCAAATGTATTATCAGTACATTTCATTGCAGAAGCTTAGATTTCAAATGTGTATTTTTTGGAAGGCATTCAAATTAAAATCAAAGTGCAGATGCTCGTTAATTTCCGTAACGCTGTTGATTAGTTCATGTACTAAACCTTATCTTCCAGCAGAGCTGACACCTGAGAAACTCTCAGCTGTTCTTGCAAGTTTCATCTACAGATTAGAACATGTTCCTGAAAATGTAATGAAAGTGTGTTATGGTCCTAAATACACTTAATACTCATAATACATTTCGAAAAATGTCTGTCTACAAGGTGACTGTTCATGGGTAGTATTACTCACAAGCTTGTGCGTGTGGCAGGGGTGGTAGTGAGAAAGATAGGTTTGAGTCTTACACCTTACGTATAATGGCTGATATTGCAGAACAACTCTGTGTGTAGATTTTTATTGGCCTTAAGGTAGTCGCCTATCTTTCACCTTTGCCAATACTGTGCACTCATTATTTCAGTCACTAGAATATTTCTGTTCATAATTTTGTTTAAAAACAAAATCTAGCCAAGTATAACAAATGCTTGATAGGGTTTTTCTTCAATAGATAAACAAAATAGAATGCCCTTGTACTCAGCTGGATGACATTGAGGACTGGTATGGCATATATTGAAGGAATTTTTATATTAGCTAAGTACAAAAGGTAATGACTTTTAGTATGGAAAAATTCTGTTTCATAGCTTTGCTTTTAGGTGCAGTTGTTTGTGGGAGGCTGTGAAGGGGTCAGACCTGCTCAAAAGAATTATCTTCTGTTTTGTTCATTACGACAAACAAAGCATTATTTTACAATTAAATAAAGGCAAAATGACCTGCACAATGTATTTATTGCATGTGATATGTCCAGAAAAGAAAGGTTGCTCTAGCCATATCTACTCTTTGGATTTCCCAACTTTTTAAGTTTTTTGCAAAAACTTGTGGATTTGCATAAACTTTAGAAATAAAGTTTTAAGTTGTAACATGTTCAGTTTGCAACTGAGAGTTGAGGAAGCAGGGAAAATTGAGTTCTCTCAAGTTGTTGCAGCAACTGTATAGTATGTTATGAGTCAAGACCCTTATCTTGATCATTATCTGGTAGTTCTTTTGAATGAGTTCTCAATTTAGGTAAATAAGTTGCAAGTAGAAAACTAGATTTTCCACAAGTGTACTTTGTCTAACTAAGGAGTCTGGGATGCATTTCTGGCCTGCTTTACAGTGCATCATGCTCTGCATTTAGAAGGTATGTTGTTGGTTTTTCACACTATAGGGAAAAAAACAAAACAAAACCTCCTCCAGATTGCTTTCACCATCATTTTTCATAATATAAACTTGCAAAAGCAATTTTAAAATATAAGTAAATGTGGGTTTCTTTTTGTAGTTTTGAGTTTAGAATTGATAAACCTTGTAGCACATCTCTCACACCCTTTTAACAGATCTAGATACTAAATGTCTCGTATCTATTGGCACCGTGTTTTCTCTAAAGAGGAATGCTGCATTGCAACAGTAGAATGAATTACAAATGCAATAACTTTGTTTGTAAAAGAATGAGTACATAAGTCCTGTATTAGTCAGATAAAGGAGATTGGGACTAACTCAAATGGAAACAGGACTGAGCCCGGAAAGCATTATGGAACATGCTCTGGAAGGCAATGGGCTTCATATGACTTCCTTGTGGGGCTCAGAAAGCTAGAACAAATATTGAGAAACATGAAACTAATTGCGCGTGGTGATCTAAATGGCAACATAAAAGCCCTGGTATGACCTCTGTTTCTATCTTTTTGGGAATGTGCCACTGTGATGTTGCCATGTAGTGGCCCCTTTTGACCAAAGCTCTTGCTCAAAATGAGGGGTCAAGAAACCATCCTTTGTTCCTCAAGGGAGTACAGGGAGCTAGTAAACAGTTCCAAAACCAAAAGTTTGGCTATCTTGGGTGCCAGAGAATGTCTTTCCTCTCCTCTGCAACCCTCACCATGTGTCAAGACAGTAAGCCAATGGTGATTTCAAGGGAACAGTGTGAGGGCGTGTGGTGGCACTTCCCCTGTATAGTCTAGCAACACCAGCAACCTGTAGCTCACAGACCTCTTAAGTCAGACATAGCCTCTTTCATTTTGCCAGTTTCTAAGGGGATATTCTTCCATGAATTTGTCTGTACGTTTTCTTCATCTTTATCAAGCTTCCGGCTTTCACTGACAATTAATTCTGTAGGTAGTTTACACATAGTATGAAGAAGTTTACTTACTGTTTTGAACCTACCTACACCTGTTCATCTCATCCATGCTCCCCTGGCTGTTGCTCTACAAGAGGCAATGGATGACTGGAGTGAGCAGGGATGGAAATTAGATTCCACAGTTGCAGAAATATTTGCAGAAATAAACTCCTTTCTAAAGGACTTATCTCCTGGATGTAGTAACTAGCCACCTTAGTGGCTGCTGGCAGGAAGTTGAGGAGTGTGTTTTGTAATTGGTTATATAAAAAAATAAAATGTTCATAGTAGACAAGAAAGAAAAGGGGGAAGAAATCCCCAAGAAGGGATTTTGAAGGAGCTGCAGCTGCATCTTGGAAGAACTTTTTTGGTTATAGCTTAGGAGTCAAAATAATAAATGCAAAGGGCTGAGGTGTTAAATCCATGCTTTGTAGTACTCATTTGGAAGCCCCAGTATTTGGAGTGAACAATTTCCTAACACTGTCTAACTTAAGGCATGTTAGTGTCTGTGACTAGTCACTTTGCCCCTCTGCTTACATTTGTGTGTCCTTGTTTCTCAGGTCAAGGTTCATCTATTTTATTAGCATTTCTGAAGAGCTGAGAATTAGGAGTCTAGGGCTGTGTGAATTAGTTAGTTCCTAATTTTAAGTGTGCTGATTGTAATCATGAAACTGAGCTATGGTTCTCTTCTGTATTGTAATTGTAATCTGTATTGTTTGTATTTATGTCTAGAGGTTGAGTAGTTTCCTCTTATGAAATAAATATAATAATAATAATTTACTTTAAACTTCTATGAAAAGGGAACTTGACTTAACAAAATAGATTTCATGGTCCTGTAAACAAAATTCTATAACTGAAGCAGGGAAAAGAGTTCTCTTTAAAAGCCACTTTAATTTTTCATGTTACTGTTAACTTCCAAGAAGTTTCCAAGAAGTATCTGTCCCTTCAAACCCCTTAATGGATAACTGTCTCCAACCTGAAATGCGGAAGGAGGGTGCAGGAATGGAGTCCCATGTTGAAACAGCCCTCTGTTCAAAAACCCTTCAGCAGGCAGAGGTCATGGGATTGGACCTCTTGTTGACCCCCTTAATCCTAGGCTGTAATGTAATCTTTCTGTGCCATATGGTGTTTTAACAGACTTAGATTGGAGCATATGAAAATTGCCAGAAAAGGTATGGTTGTGACTAGTACTCTTCATTTCAGGAATATACCTTTTTAATACATGTTTTCTTCTAAGCTAAACCTTTCTTTCATGCTGTGTCCAAAGAAAGGCCACAGGTTAGATCCTAACTTCTGATGCTTTGCAGAAATTTAATAGTAGCCATCTGCTTCTGACATAGCTTGCATATCGGTGTATTGTTCTACTTTATTTCTGCCCTCTGTCACTGATTGCATGCCTGGCCTCAGGCAAATGACTTAACATCTGTTTCATTTTTTCTGCACCTATGATCTAATGAACAAAACATCTGCAGAAGTCATTTGGTGCACTCAAATAGATCGTCAGTACATGAAACCTATCAGGTTTGAGAATAAATTGTAGTAAAATTGATGATAGGAAGAGAGCAAAAGAGCTGTCAGGCAAAATAATCTCCAGGAACACAAAAATCAGTAGGTATAATCCTGCAAAGAAATGGAGGCTCTTTTTGTTCTTAAGTGATGGGAAGCATTTTGATCAAAAGTTGAGCTGATTTTGATCCACGGGCTGTAATTGCTTTCTGTGCAAGGCAGGTGGAATTCAAAAGAAGAGGAACGAGGTGTGTTAAATGACTTGTCCGGGAGCATATAGTGAACTTGTGGCATCTTAGGCATAAAACATAAGGTGTTTTGTTGGATTTTTTTCTCCACTTGTATTTTGGTTTATGTCATACAGTAAATTGACTATTTGCCTATTGGCTATCTGGCTTATTGTTCCACTGTTTCTTTAACAAAATGCACATCAGCTTTATAAGAGATTTTATGGCAGTTTGCTTTAGCTGACCTATTGATTCTTTAAAAGTTTCTCAGAAGGAAAGACCTCCAAAGAGCTTGAATATTGTAGTGCTGGTTTGTCATTTTATGGACACAGTCCAAAGTGTTTATTGTTAACTCATGAGATGAAAAGATGCTTATCTTAATTTAGTTAAGAGATGCAGCTTTAGCAAAGATCTTCAAAAGATGCTGGACTGTTACGCTAATCCATGGGTGTGAGACGAAGCCTTGATGTGGGTGTTATTAAACACCTGACTACCTGTCCCAGAGACAGAATTGTACTGGTTATTGAGCAACACATATACGTATTGATGGTTCTTGCAGCTTGCCTGTGTGTCTGGGAACTCCAGGATCTGTGGGAGTCACTTTTCTCTCATTAAGCCTCTCTCCAGCTTTGACAGATATTAGTATCTTTTTATATAAAATTGACAAAATCTGCCTCCTCTTCTTGAGACCTGAAGTAGGCTAAATCACGTCCAGACACTGAGAAGGGTATTCATTAATGGATACATGGAAGTCTGCAGTTTGGCAACAGTAAGTTGTGCAGTCCCTTTGGGAAACTGCAGAGTCTGCAATGCAGATCTGCGGCACTCTTCTGCTACTCTGCTGCTTTTTTGCTTCTGCTGTAATCTCTCCTAAAATGTTGACCGGTCCAATTATGGCTGTGACAAACTTACTCTGAGGAGAGATGCATTCATTTCCCCAATAGTTTGGAGAGGTGGAGAAAAACACCATGCAGGGCTGTAGCATTGCTCTGTACTGCTCGTTCTCCTGATTCCCCTTTCTCTTGCTTGTCTAACAGTATGTGTGTATTTGGGAAGGGAAACTACTGCTGTATTAACTTTTCCTCTTCTGTCTCCCCTGGGGACTGAGGGGGCTGGTGTGGTTATTTCACACCATGTTAAGGTAAGAAAGTCTGATTTGCCATCAGATGAGTCCTGAAAGACCAGGTGAGCTTCTTACAAATAGATGTGTTGTGACATTGCCTGCTCTCCTTGCTGGTGGTGCCATTTCCAACTCTTTTTTTTTGTTTTGTTTTTCATTCTCTATGTGATTCACCATCTGGAATATGTTCTGGTCCCACCCTTGCATTACAAGCTAGGTGACTTATGATGCCAGGAACTAGACTTGCTGCTATGCTTTGGGATCTGGAAGGGAGTCCCCACCACCACCATACCCCCGTATCATAGTATTAGCAAATTGCTACACAGAGCTTCTGGGCTTTACCTGGTACAACAATATCCTGATTTCAGCAGGAAGCCATACTTATATTGCATCTTGGGCAAGATTCACTGTGATGGGTGGATTAGAAAAAGACTTTGGGTGTGTAGCACTGCCCTGTTGGGTAGATGGGTTATATCTCTGCAGCTTGTGTGACTCACGTGGTCTCATTTCTTCTATTCCCTGAATGGCACAGAGCCACTGAGGGAATGCTGCTTTCTGGAGAGGGTTACTGAGCAGGCCAGAAGAAGCTGAGGGGAATATTTCTTTAAGGGATGTGAAATCTGTACCGCACCAAGCTTGTAAAAGTGATTTGATATCTTCCCACACATATGCCTGTGGTATTGAAAGAATTTTTTATAAGGTTTCAACCTTTGCAACTTCATTTTATCATAATGTTCCTGCCTCATCGTTCTGACCACATCAAAGTGTTGCCTCATTAGTATGGGAAGTCCTGTGGTAGTCTTCTCCCGCAAAGCTTAGGATAGAGAATGAGGACACAGACTCCCTATGTTTAACTGGTAAACTGTTCAGAGATGGCAAAGCTTTTAATTACATTTTTTGCAGTTGTGATTTGTAAGCAGTAGATTCAGAATGATACTTCAATGTCCAGAATAGATGAGTGGAGTATTGTTTTTGTTGTTGTTCTCATACCATCAGATGTCTGATGACTCTACCTCAGCATATACCAGGATTTGGGGAAGGAAGAGGTATCCTTCTCTTGCAGAAGATTGGTGGAGATAACTTGATTCTATTCAGCTTGGACTCACTAAAACTTCTGTCTTTTCTTTTTTTCATGCAGATAGCTGCTGCTTTATGGTGGTATTATGTCTCTAAAGGAATTGAATATTTGGATACAGTATTCTTCATCCTGAGGAAGAAATTTAACCAAATTAGTTTCCTTCATGTCTATCACCATTTCACCATGTTCACCTTGTGGTGGATTGGTATTAAGTGGGTTGCAGGTGGACAAGGTGAGTTCCCTTCCTCCCATACCCTTTTGACTGGACACAAGGGAGAATTATTATTGTTTGGGAGCAATGGGAAAAAGTTTTCGTAGAGTTAATACTATAATATACAAGACTGTTTAAATAGCACTGAAGCAGTGCAGTAGCTGTAGTGCATACAGTCTTCCTCTGTGGGAAACATGGGGGAGGAAAAGATAACAGGGCAATAATCTAATGAATTGCAAAACTTTTTTTTTTTTCCTCATGGGCATCAATTGCAAGCCTGATGTTATGTCTTCAAAATTATCCTTGTTCTGTATGAAATAGAAAGATGAACATGTCTCGCCTAACTTAAATTTTTGCAGATACGGAGAACTGCAAAATCTAATTACAGGCCACAATCTGTGTGCATATGTAATGAAGTTAATGGAGGCGTTATTTTGGCATTGTATCTGAGTTTGGGGTTTGCTTTCTTTTTTATAAAGAGGCATGCATAAAATTCTGAAACCTTCCCTTGAAGGTGAGCTAATAAATCTGTGAATTAACTTTTAAAGCCTATTCATAATGACACAAGTTTATAATTTGTTATCAGCCTTTTTTTTCCTTGCTTCCTTTCTAAAGACCCCATCAAAGAATTTTATTCCATTGTACTTGCCACATCCTCCCTTGCCTGCATTATACCCTTGTTCCTGTTGTTTTGCCTTGTCTTTCTCAAATTATAAGCTCTACAGAGCTGAGGGTTCAGGGAAAATATCTCGTTTTGTTTGTAATGTGCTTTGTAGGCTGAAGACACTGAAAGTAACATATAGTAAACACCACACCAAAGTAATATTTTGGGTTTTTTTCTCAAACCACACTAATACTTAATGCATGGAGGTTTTATGCTTTCATTTACTATACATATCTTGTACTGAATGGTTACTTATATTCAAAAGAAGAAATATTTAAAATTAGTATCTGCAACTATCCTTGAGTGTCTCCCAAGTAATCTGCAGAATGCAGGTACTCAACCAGACATTTCATGATCTTTATTGGCTACTGCACCCATAAAATAAGTTTATTGGCAACTGGATGCTTACTTGTAGTCTTGCTTAGAAGTTCCCTGGATATCTCAAAATGACTTCTCACTTGTTGCCTTTTCATGCTAAATATCAGTAGTTTTCAATACAATTGCAACTATTTCCAAATTTATTTCAAGTTTTGGTGTTCTTGCACTGCCTTTTAGTTTCTAGTCCCTGCAAAAGGAAAAGCAACAGTTGCTCTACTGCATAAATGTGGGTAGATCTATGTTCTTCTGTTTTCTAGTTGGTAGCACATTGCTTACATAGACAGATCTATTATAAACTAGACCCTATTATAACTAACTGGGTCTAGACCACAGGGGCATCTGAGCAGTTTGATGTCAGCAGCTATTGTCTGTATTGCCCTGATCTTATACATTAGAGCCTTTTTGAACCTCTCTGGCAGTATAAGAATACTTAACAAGACATAATTTGTTTCTGTTAAATGGCTGCTACTCTCTTCAGAGCAAAGAGATCTTAATGCAAATGAGAACTGTCATCTTTGTTTCCAGCATGGATCATTCTGGAAAAAGTTACAGTATACATTTATATATTTAAGAATGCTGGATATTTTCAGTCATAAATAAGTAAACTAAAGATGAGCAATTTAGACAAATTCACTCAGCAATGCCCTTAAACGTCTTATACCCACAAGTGAAGTTTTGCTCTGTATGATTAAATAGGCCAAAAAAAAAATCAGACTTCCACATGAGTTTCCTTGACTTCTTGCTGAGAAGTGAACCTTGTGGATTTAAATACAGTTTAAAGGATTTAAGTTCAGAACCTGGTACTTCATACTTTACATTATCAAATACAGCTTTTAATAATCCTTTAGCAAAACAGTTGTAGTTACACTACATCCATGTGATTTATGTCCGTTCAACAAAAATCTCGTGAAAAGCCTTTGCATAAGTAGTTCCATGAAAGATGTGGTGTATGGCTTCCATGAACAGCTGTTTGCGTCAGCACATGTTGGCAGTCAGGTTTATACTATACTATTGAATATTTCAAAAATGGAATCCTGGCACGTCCTGTGCTTTGTAATTTTTACTATCATATGAATAATACTAAGAAAGACTTCTCTCTTTTGCAAAATTATATGATAATCTTCCCTTCTGTTCCTGGACAGCTTTTTTTGGAGCTCAGATGAATGCATTTATTCATGTTATTATGTACATGTATTATGGATTAGCTGCCTGTGGCCCTAAATTTCAGAAATACCTGTGGTGGAAACGATACTTGACCATATTGCAATTGGTAAGTAAAATTTCTGTCTTTATCTCAGAAGGTATTGCCTCTGAGTGGATTTGCATTTGCAGAGCTTTGAAACAGATGCTGCTCCTTCCAAAAGTTCTTAGCTGTCTGATATTCACAGCTCAAGTTAGAATATTTCCTAGAGATGGAAGTATTTATTTAATTTCTAAAAAAATACGCAGCATAGATAAGAGGTGTGTGTAAAGTCTAATACTACTTTACTGGTTAGTTCAAATGAATTGCAAAAACCTGTTCAAAAGGTAGAGAAAAATCCAGATCTCTTAATGTCTTTTCATTTTCCTATTTCTGAAAACTGGTGCCAAGTACTGCAATAAATTTTATGTCCCTGGTCAAGCATATGTGTGCATGCATGATGTGACAGCCAAATACATCTTCCCTACTGCATCCCAATTTAGCAGTTTTCATCAACTTAATGCATCGGCATATATTGGTGCAGTCAAACCTACAGAATATATCCAGACGTTTTTGATTCTATATTTTCTGTCTTTCAGGTGCAGTTCCATGTGACTATTGGCCACACAGCCTTGTCTATTTATATTGATTGTCCTTTCCCTAAATGGATGCACTGGAGTGTAATTTTCTATGCTGTCACCTTCATTTTCCTGTTTGGTAACTTCTACTATCGGACATATAAGCTGCCCAAGGAACCTGTAAAGAATGGCAAAATAGCAAATGGTGCTGTTGCAAATGGAGTAAGCAAACCAGAAAATAATGCAGTGGTGGAAAATGGAAAAAGGCAGAAAAAGGGAAAAGCAAAAGGAGAGTAACTTGATCCAGGCCTTAACCATTGTTGGCAGTGAGGAACCTCCAGTTTGGTTTATAAAAGGAAGAAAAAAACCCTATCTGTACCAATTAACCTTAGGTTACTGAAGAGCTAGAACACAGATATTTTCATTATTTATGAAGTTTGTTTTAAGAACAACACTAAAGTTGAATTTGTATTGTAATTATGTAATTATCATGCATCTGGTCTCTGTGTAAACTTGTAGACTGCTGGTGTTGGTGAATGTAAGGAAGAATTGCAGTTGATTCCGTGTTTAGCAGTCCAAAAATTAATACTACCATTGATACAGGCAGTTTTGTTGGCACCCACATTTCTTTGGGGGAGGGAGGGTAAGGAAGTAGCATTTGGATAGTTGTGTTTTCTTTCCAGAAAATTATTAAATTTCAAATTATGATGTATTATCTAATCAGAACGTGCAACTTTTCTTGCCCTCCTTAGAGACTATCTCCAGACACATTATGTTTATGTGCTGTCAGAACAGAGTTTGACTTTTCAGACATTACTTGATTTACTCGAGTGTCTGTTACAGGGTTTTTTGTGTTTTTTTTTCTCTTGTGGAAATATACCTACCTCTTCATCTGCTGAAAGAATATTGAGCATTAAATAACTGGTTTCTGAAATATGGAGTCCTCTAATATAAATATCCGCTAACACTAATTCAGGAGAAAATATGATTTCCTGTGGGAGTAAAAGGGATTTTTGGAGGTATTTTTTGGTCAAGTCATCAATAACCTTTTTCAATGTAAACTTAAATTTTGGAGTGGTACTTTTAGCATAGCTAAGTGAAGAAAACATTTTAAGAATGTATAAATATGAAACAATACATTGCTTGAAGCAAGCAGTAAAAGTAGGCTTGTTGTCCGTGACCTGCATTAAACCTGTGGTGCTGACTGATACTGAAAATGGTGAGATAATATTACGGTGGAGAGAAAACAACAATATGTAATTCCATTTAGAAATGCTGTGTGTATGCATAGTCATGCTAACTACAAGACGGTCACTTTATTGGGAGAGAGAATTCAGTTCAAAAGTACTGAATGCAGCAAACAAAATGTTGAAAATGCTGCTACTGCTTGATACCCGTCAAAACTCTACTTGTTTAGACACTTGCACACAAAGTATTGTTAGTAGTCAGGCCACCATTTTAATGTGAATGTCAGAGATGGGCTTCTGAAACACTATTCACAAAATATTCTTGGCTGTTTTCAACCTAATTGACAAAGTGATTCTGCTAATCATTTTTTAGTCAAAAGTGCTAAAATAAGTAGAAGCCTTTTAGATGGCTTTTCATCTTATGTGATAAGTTAATGGACTTCTTACTGCTCCTTTTGTGAAGAAAATAAGAAAAGAGTTATTCTCCTTCCAAATAATGTGATTACTAAGAGAGATGTTTTGAGCTGCTCGGCATGCAATGAATATAAGACGGGGTGGAATTAGAAACCATATACCTGAACTCCCATGTTCCTTGCTCATCACTGCAAGAGCTGCGTTATTGCTGTCTAAATGCATTCCTCCCAGCTCTGGTCAAAAACATATTAATATTTAGTGACAAACTTGCATCTAGCAAGTGATATCATTGTTGCAGGAAAAAAGTGCATGGAGCTGTAGGTGTAAAGTGTGTGACATGTTTAATAGTTTTTACATCTCAATTATCCATTTGTCTGTTTATAATATGCAAACAGGTCACATCTGTATCTCAGGTTTGTCTCTTGTCTTTATACTAAAAACTGTCTAAACCCAAAAAACAGGTCCTAGAAAAAAGAGGTGGATATAATCTGTTCTATTCAGAAATAATTCCTAATGCTGGAGGTGATTCAGCTGGAAGATAGTTCATCCATAATCTCCACCACTGTGGATTTTATGGCAGGATATAGGATTGTGAAAGAATGTCTCTGCTGAACTGCTGTGCATGTGACAATTAAGTTTCCTATCTGCTGTATCTTGTGATTCTTCCAGCCTTTGTACTGATGCTTTTTGCATTTGCATAACTGTGTATTTATGTAGTGTGGCATGGGGAATAGGGATGGTGGTCTACCCTTCCTTCTTGGACAAATACCACTACCCTTAACCAAGCCAAAATGCTGGCTGACTAGGTAACTCTGGAATGGCTAAAGGAGCAAATAATTACAAAGCAAGCTAGCAGATTTACAGCACACCTGCTACTCCAAGGTAATGGCTGGTGTGAATACACTTACCCTACTGTAAATTCAAGGTAGCTTACCCCACTTTGATTAAAGGGTAGCTTCTTTCTATTTGCCATGGGATGTGGGCAGCTAACTTGTAAATCTGTATCATTCCTTGTCTTGTGTTAAATCGGTTGTTTGCTCTGTCTTTCCTTCAGTAAGCCAGATCAGATAAACTGATACTTTTAATGTGATCTAGCTCTGAAAGAGCATACTGAGAAGTATTCCAGTATAGGTTCAATTATGTCTTTGCTACACCTTGTAAAGTAAGAATTATGTCGTGCATGTTGGCAAATATTTAAATAACTGAAAATCAAATCTTCTCTCCCCTCATCGTGCATGGAAGCTGCTGAAAGTTGTTAACAACTTGAACATTATTGGCAGAACTTGAGTAGAATCCTACCCTCAAACTCTGGGGCACTTGGTAACTTTTAGGAAAAAATGAAACAATGCATTGTGAGAATGCATACATTCATACACATCATGTGGCCTGGCCCTGTGGGTAAAACCAGTTTGAGAGACTGGCATTTCATGGAAACAAAATCAGTTATTAAATTGCTGGAACACTGCTATTTTGAGTCCATCTTCTGCAATATGGCTTTCCTAGGTCTATTTATGTTCTAGGTGATTGTTCATGTGACTTGAGTCCCATTATGATCTTGAATATAATGGCCTTATTAAATGTGCATTTTTGTAGGCGTGGTCTTGAGTGCAATACTTCTGTTTCTGAATACAGAATACAGAAATACAGGGCTGAACTTGTACAGCTTTATCTTTTTCAAAATTGAGGCGATGATGCATATGTGAGATACTGCCAGATTCATTAAAGTCATCGAGTCCAAGGCAACTCATAATTTTGCCATGAAAGTAATAAAATATATGTATAATGTGTGTGTTTGCTATACACAGAACTGAAATTTAAATTATAAAATCTACTTTTCATGGTATTTTTTTTCTAAATGCTTCCAATTTATTTAAAAGTGAAATTCAAACCATTTGGAAATTTTTGCCAATGAAAGATACTTTTTAGCTAACAGTTCTGAAGCTCTTGGACCAGAGTCTCATAATTATTTGATGCCATGTAAGTAATACTATTTCATTAGCCTCATCTCTAGCAGTGACAGTTGTTGGATTCTTTTAGCCCTGTGTCAGTGTAAAATAAATACAAATTATCTATATATGTGTGTGTATATGCGTACACATACATTGTGTGTGTGTGTATATATATATGGGTTCTTAGCAGGTTCTTTCAATATGTGAAGTAAATTATATTTCTTTAATGTGAAGTTGGCAGGAGCTAATAGAACAGTTCCTACAGCTCAAGCAGTAAAATGAAGCAGTTTTCATTGATCCATAGATCCGATGTCAGTCTTGCAGACATAAATAGTATTTGTCAGTCATTTTAGATGTAGGATGGCAGACAAGCCAGAGCCATTTCTCCCAGTGTAATAAATATTTTGAAGCATCAGTTGTAGATTCTGAGGGGAGGGACCTCAACTCAGAGGAGCTGAGGAATTACGCTGCTTTATAGTAAGGATCATTTTAGGAAACAGTACGAGTAACTTGCTTCAGGTAAGTCTTTGAAGTCATTGCAATCAAATTCTCTGTTTAACAAAACACTTTTTAAATAAATGTATTTTTAAATAAATAAATGTCTGTAGGTTGAAAAGCATGGCCTATTTGATTACATGACCGTTAACTACTTCCAGCTCCAGATCAGGAGAAAAAGATGAAGGCAAAATAAAAATGCTGCACATTTTTTTTCAGGTTAACCTTAGGGCACGTTTCTTCAGAGTAAGCGCTTGACCTCCGTGTGCTGGGGAGGCAGGTAAGAAAGGAGTAGATAGCTATTGTGCTGAAAGGTCTCACTCCTAAAATAGCTTATGAGCATACTTGCCGTCTCTTAAAAACTTGAGTAAAATTGTTCGTGGTGCATAAAGTTAAACCTTGCATGAAGTTAGTGTGGGATGAGAGTCATAATGTTTAAACAGGTATTTAAAATTAGATCTGTTTCAGTTAAAATTGAAGAGAAGGGGGAGCTTATTAAGTATCTGGATAGTGTATTTATCTTGGTTAGAAGTACAGACCGATTCAATTTGGCACCTAAAGCAAGTCACACATATGACATCTCATTGCATTGTGGTCTGATGAGTCGGCCTCTCTGCTAACGTAAGCAGTTGGAGCTCTGTGGAAATAGGTGGGGTGGTTCCCATTGACCTCAGCAGAGTACGTTTCACCCTAAAGAACAGAGAAAATACTTGCTTTCTGCCAATATCCCAGGAGGATGAGGGAAATGCATGGTTCAGGATGCTGCTTTTGCGTAAGGTGTTCATGCTTTTGTAAACAGTAAAAATAAACATTACTTTTTTCATGCTGTTTGAGTTTGGTTTTATACATTCCATGGAATGTTCTTCTGTGTCCCATCTTGCTTCAAGATGCTTGCTAATTTTACCGTGTTGCACAGGTTGTGTTGGTGTAATCTGTTATGTAGCCCAAAAGTTTGAGAAAAACTTTTTTGTGGCACATCCTCCCGTTTTAAGGTTATGGGGACTTTCTAATTTTGGATATTGCCTCAAAATGGTAGTCTAAGTGGCTTTGAAGTCACCCTTAGGGAATTGACTGAAAATAGTATGTCCACTTAAACAGAAAACAAGTTTCCTGGAATATATTCTGGTTGTACAGCACATGTATTGGCATCAGATTTGGTCCAAACGCCATCTTAAGGCTGGGATAACCTGAAAGCGTTGGATGGAATTGGCCGTTGCTTCTCTCCCATTATGGCTTGTGCCTTGGATATGCAGGAGAGGGAGGGAAGGATCAGCAAAGTGAAAAATGGATGTAATGCCTTCTCGATCAATCTGTTTTGAGAAGGTGGTGGTTAAGAGACTCTGCACGCTCCACTCAAGGCTCTAGATTGTTTGGTCTTGAAAGTATTAACAGTGAGGAATACAATTAGCCACGTGGTTTAGTTTTTGCTGGACACCATGTTGTGTTAATGTGATGCCTCTCATCCCAGAGAATCTGGAACATTTTTGGCAGTAGTTGTAATTCACAGTTCCATGTTGCTGTGCACACTAAGTTCCTTCATAGCTAGTCCACCAAGCATGATCTCTGTAATCAACCTTGTAATATTGAGTTCCACCCATGTTGCACTCCTAGCACTGAAGCAAATAGCTACTCTGGATGTCAGGTAGTAGAGAATCAAGTCTGCCATCGTAGCAAAATATGGTGTGGTCAGTTATCTCTTGCATAATTTGCAGCTCTTGCTTCAATCTGTTGCTTATACCCTCCCTGGAATCAGAAAATACACTATGTGTTCAGAGCAGGATTTGTCCCTTAGATGGTTAACATATGCTGGTGGTAGGCACTCTGTCCAGGCATCTTTTCCATAATACTTATTCCCCACCAGTAATTAAAAATAAGAGCGTGATCAAGTTAGATTCATCAGATGATTGGATAGAATAGACTGGATCTTTTGTTTTTCATGTTTGGTTTTCTTTATTGTATCACTTGCTGCTTAATGTCCAGGAAATTGGGATTGGGGGAAAGGTTTTATTACTGCTTTGTTTGCTCAGCTCAAATGACTGGAGTTACCACAAAAGGTTGGGTGAACACACACTGTAGTCTTAGACATAAATGAAGTATGTACACAAAGACAGTTTTGAAGGCAGTACTTTCTTTCTGTGGACTAGTGCCTTCAGTGTCTTTTTACCTACAAGTCTCAAGCATATCCTAATGAATGTGCACACACTTTTCTGTTGATTGCCTGATGCATCAGTGACATCACATTTGACTTAATTACAAAGATGCTTATTGATGGGCAAGATTGTGGCTCTCTTGATCATTGCGGTGCCAGTTGTCCAGGGCCTGATTAGTGCACGCTGGTCTGATAGTATTAGAACAGTGCCAGTAGTTTCTGCCAGAGCACCATACAGTCAGTACAGCTTTGAGGGGAAAAAAGCTATTTGCATTTTGATTCAATATGTGGGAATTGATACGAGCTCGTATGGCTCACTGCTGTCTGTCAAATCAGTATCGGGTAGGTTTTAGTCTGCTAAATGAGAAGAAATCTTTGATTCTTGAAATGATTCAAAGATAAACGTTGTCTGTCCTTATCTTTAGATTAAGAACTGTTATTCTTGCAGTGGTATCGTATTAACTTGTTTTATGAGAAAACCACCTTTATGCTGGTATCTTTTGGAGTGTGTTTATGAAAGAAAACTAGAGAAATACAAGAAATCATTTGCCCCAAAAGCTAGAGAACATGTGTAGTTGCTCCTCTAGTTTTTGCCCTTGCCTCTAGATGTTGCAGGAGTTTAATGACCACTCTATAACTGTTACTGCTGTGTATTTATTATTTATAGATGCTGTAACAGTATACAAGTAGTCTGTGCATAAGTACATTCTGGAGTACATAAAAATTGCTTTGTCTTAAATTAAAATAGAGCTATTTATCTAACCACAAGTGCTTGTAGTGGAAGTAATGACGAATGTCGTAGTCCTGCATTGGCAGGACTCACAAATAATTAATATTTACTCTGTATTTTCTGTTTAATAATCTTTTTCAGAGCTTCTGAGGAGCTTCTTGCAATAACGCAAAGCTCTGTGAAGATGAAAATTACTATAAAGCAGCTATTTTTCAGAGCTCCTATTATTGCTTTGTTTCTTTTTTGTAAATGTGTCTTCAGGTCAGATGCTTGCTTACTAAATTATTCCAGAGTGGGATGTAATTCATACAAAAGTCTTGTAGTAGTTACAAGTGAGTAAAATGTTAAAATGGACTCTGGGGTGTTGTACAGTCAAGGATTTCAAGTCCATGGCATCCCTTGGTAAACTGACTTCTCAAATGCTGCTCTTGGGCACAGGGAACAGCAATCTGGGTCCATCTAGCCCATTACAAATTTTCTTTACTGGACAGCAGATTCTCATCTGGGATTTGGTGTCTGACCTGGTTTCCACACGTTTGGCAGAAGGGGCAGGAGAATTCCTTGGGCCAAAGAGGAATTTTTTTTTGCAGTTGGGCCTACTCTCAAATCACCAAACTTGGCAGGGTGTCTTTGAACGCTTTCCACTGACAGCTTGAGCTACAGAGTTTGAAGAAAATGTGGCTCTGGATTCAGTATTTGTAGAAAGCCTAGCATGCTTTTCAGTTCTTCTTAGTTGGTTGACATAAACGAAATGCGCTGGAAGTACTCTAGTTAAATAGGAAAAAAAAAAAAACAACTTTTAGGATCTCTTCAGAAAGTGAGGCTTTATGTAGTAGCTAGTTTTTTACTGAAAACTTCCTTCTTTTCCCCTTTGCTGTCTTTAACCATGGTACATGCCTTTCTGCTCTTCTGCCCTGCTAGGGTGGCTCCTTGGATGAAGATTGCTATGCGTGTTCAGGAAATAATTTACTGTTGGGATTTGTCACTGGGGCTTTTGAAGTGACTTCTCCTACAGTCTGAAATACCTAATAGCAGCTGCACAGTGTGAGCAGGTTGACTAGTAACAATACTTGGCGTATAATGGTCTTGAAGCATCAGTACAAACTGGGTGTTCTGGATACAATAAGCTAGAAAAAGGATCAGCTTTTATTAAATTTTTGTCTTCCTGCTTGACAAAAACGGGGCTACAAGGACAAACTTCAGTTTTGTATTCTATGATACGAAGGCGTATTGTACACTCATAACCAGAGCTCATGGCTGTGAGAGATGGAGAGTTTACAGCGCTATAAAATCACTTTGTTAGAGATTTTATACTGAGCTATTCTCTTCTGTGATCAGAGTTTAATAAAAAATGGATTTTTATATAAATCTGACTTTTGTTTTTTATTTCAAAGTCAGGTAACTAGTACAAATATTTCTCTTGCACAGGTAAAAATTCTCATCCTGACTTTTTGATGCTTTTTGGTGTTCTCTAGGTGAGTTTCACTTATTTCAGTGAGAATTTTCACTAGCTAAGGACACTCCATGATGCTTGAAGAATTTATAAGAGCTCACTCAACATGTAGACCTCACATTGCACGCTAAGATATTCAGAGAATAATAGAAAAATAAGTACCAAAAAATTTAATTTTTTTTCTATTTAGATTTTTTTATGACTTTACAAAGAAGGTATAATTATTTTAGTAAAACACTGGGAGAAGTGGCTATGTATTTTGAACTTAAACAGCGTTGGCTGTGGCAGATCCCTTACTGAGAAAAACCTACTTTGTGCTGCAGATAAGTGCATGGGAAGATTATTTTTTTCCCTTGCTTTCTGACACTTTATTACCTATGCTTTTGATAAGGGCTCAGATATGAGATTGTATGTGCAACACTTGTAGCTCAAACTCTTGAATGCATCTGGTTGCACCAGCACTACAGAATACACCTGTAGTACAATAGTGATAAGCAGACAGCATAAGTTCTCTGTCTCACAGGATTATAAATCCCTTGGATCTCGAAGGTCTCATCTAAAGCCCGTTGAAAGCTATAGAGGTACCAATTTACTGTAATCCTTGCACTGTCAGGAACTGGACCATTAGGACGACAATTTGAATTCTAAATTATGCAAGCCTGTAGTATTTCTTTTATATACTTCGCATGTTACCTTGCAAAAGTATAGTTCAGCTCATTTTTTAGCACCTGTTTGAGGCAATTTCTCATCCTTTCAACACCTTGAGTTTTCGATTTTATTTTTTTTTTTTTTTGAGTGTTTGGTCCTGCTACCAGGGAGCAGCACTGGGCTCTCAGTGGTTCACTGCAGGTGTTAGAAGATCGCTGCTGAGCAACTCTAGTAGGCGATGCGTTGAATAGAAGGAATTCATTTACTTGTCTGTAATGTGTTTTCTTTGGAATTTTAACAACTGACTGGGGCCTATGTAGGTATCTTAATCTGACCAAAATATTCTTGATATTTTCTTCGCATCATATCTTGATGCATGTTTTTCACGGGGAGTAGGAACATACTCTGGGTTACAAACAGATGCACAAAGGGTTAGTGGTTTGCTTGCTTTTGAATTGCAAGGGTGCTGAAAATAACACATTGTTTTAGCTGGACAAGTGATTTTTGGGCTCTGTTCTCAAATTTTGGTGTAGCAATTTTGGCAGCATAACATCTTGAGGCAGTGTGGTTCTTTGTTAAAACAGGCACAGAATGCTGTACAGTATCTCCTTCACTGAGCAAAACTCCCTTTGTAAGCATAATGCTAGACACCAAGATTAGCTATCGACATTGTTATGACCTGGTGAGCAGTGTATTCTGGATCTGAATTATAAATTTAAAAAAATCCATAATCTGCCAGAAAGTAGATACAGTCAACAGCTTTTTTCCATCCCTGTGGCTAGGCCAGGATATAGAGATATATGCCATTATTAGCGTCAAAAGTTATGTTTAGGAACCAGGAATTCAGAAAAAAAACCAACAGCTATTTTGTGTCCTAAATCCTTGATGTAAATAATATTTTTTTTAAGTCATTACATTCAACACAACTTTGTCATCTCTTTCGTCAGCATTGAGGAATAAGGTAAAGAAGAAAAATCCCTGAAGTGTGCTCACTGAGGTTATTACTTACTGTTCTTTCTGTGCCCTCTGCTATTTTTGTAGCAGAAGAAACCAAATTAAGAAATGTCATCACTATTGCTTAGTAGTGCTATTTATTTTGAGAAAAGCAGTATCTCAGGTCTTAAAGCCCCAGCTGGAACCTGTTTCTCTTTGTTGCTTAGATAAAGTAGCCTTTACAGTGGTGAAGAATGCTTTAGAAAAGAGATTAAATGATACACTCAATCGGAGATGAGGGGTGGGCTAATTGTAGTTCTTGATTTCTTTTTTTCAGCTGTTATAATGTAGTCTGAACACTTGAGCCAGAATTTCAGTTCCTGAAGCTGGAAATTCTGGAGCAGAAGCAGCATTTTACGTTAGCAAGGAGGAATCCATACACACCCAGTGGGGTTGCCCTGGTGTCCCATGGAAGTTGAAAGTATTAGAAATCATAGGAATATTTGGCCCTGACCCCCTTCTAAAATTACAATGTTCTCGTCACTCGTCATTCCTATTCCTTGGGACTGGTTTACCTTTGGAGACTTACTGGCTTGACTGAACAGTGATTTAAATATGTAAATAAATAAAAATAGCAGGTGCTGAATTTCCCCTATATGTGATTTAGTGGAGAAGGTGAAAATTCCCATAGCTGGACACTGCACCCACTTGCAAGACATTTTCTAGGTGGCACTTGGATTTAGCAGGTTCTGCACAACCTGCAAGCTGTTAGAGGATTACACTCCATAGGGACGGATACAGGTGAGCGATGGTGAAGGCACAGCCAGCTTGATGATGCATTTGACTACAGCATTTCCTTATGAAAACTTGGAGCCTTTCCTAACTGCTGATGTTTTCTAAGGAAGAGCTAAATAATGTTCTGACAACAATAGGTAGGGCGTTTCTGCGGCTCCACCTCCTTGGCTTTAAAAATTTCACTGATGGGTAATCTTAAAGTAGCTTTTCTAGTGTCCACCTACCACCAAAAGCAAATGCTTTCAGCTGCTCTTTCAGGAGATTCTCAACATCAGTAAAAGGCCCCTTTCAGGTTTTTAGCTTTGGGGTGTTTGTTTTGGTTTTTTTTTACTTTAACAGTGAAAGAAAACCAAAAGAGAAGACCTATAGTTTACCTGGAATGGCTACTGTGCTGTTTAACTGCAGGAGGCTTGTATGTTTTCCAGTGGCTACAGGCAAGGATGAGAGAGGACTGAACAGGTTTTGAGCAGACACCCTTTCTGCAGTGCAGTGTCATGCCTTAACAATAGCGTTATTCCTCCTGGCAGCACTATAAAGTAAGGAGATTATTCAACAATAAAAAGTGGGGTAGGTAATTTGTGTTAGTGCTAGCTCTTTGTTAATAATTTTTCCAATAAAAAATAAGTCGTTCACAAAGTGGTTGGAATACATGGTAAACAACCAGAAACAAGACTTGCAAGGACTTGGGCAGCGATGACTCTCTCCTTTGATCCTGTTCCTTCCACAGCCGTGGCAGGCTAACACAAGGCTGCTGCTGCGTCTGCAAGCTCTGTACGGGACTCGTCGCACTGAGGGACTGGAAACAAGGTCTCCTGGCCACTGCTGCTTCCCTGGGCATGGCCATACAGAGAACGGGCATAGCTTTTGCACTCCTGCCCGTCCCCAGAGCAATGAATATCCTGCAATGCGCCATTTCTACTGTCACAACTTTTGCAGTTTCTGGTCTGGGATAAGAGAGCAAATTAGTTTGCGCAGCATTAAATAGGAATTTTGCTGAATGCTGAAAGCAAACGCCAACTCCCACTATCTTGTTCATTAACAATAAACTCTTTAATTTGGGATGTAATTAGCTTACATCATAAAAATTTTCTAGATAAGCCTTTCCTAACTGCTGAAAAGCAGTCATATGGAGATATTCATAATTGTATGAAACAAAGCTAAAATGATTTTGCTTAAAAAGCTTCTACCACAACTGCAGTTGTGTTAACCATAAAATCAGAGAGTGTTTACTTTTGCTATGTGTGTCTGGATACACACACCCAGACACCCCCATTATTGAAATGATGATGTTGCAGTTTTCACTTTTGTCAATCAATACATGTCAAGGTGCATGTATCATCTCTTAAGTTGAGTCTATACAGGCTCTTTTCTGTATTTCTAATGTTAAAATGAAACTAATTTGCTGTATTTTTCTGCAACTCTTGCGAAGTAACTTGTACAACCCCCAACATCTTCCTGGTGTTACTAAGGAGCGGTCCCTAATACATCAGTTTAGCTCTTTGTATGCAAGCCCTAAAGCCTTTATCAGCTGCATAAGGACAACTCGTTAGCTTTGAGGATCTCTGAGCCACAAGAGGGAGATTTTTTTTTTTCTTTTTTTTATAATGCCACACAATTGCTTTGTTCTGTAACTCCCCAGCTTATAAAGCACAGTGCTGGTGATCAGTTGGTTTTACTGTGGGTTTCACATATGTATTTTATCACCCCCTAATGAAGACTAATGATGTGACTGCATCACAGCTGGCAAAGAAAAATGCTAGGAATAGAAATCAGCCCAATGTTTGAAATGCCAGCACCAGCTCAGGGACAAGGCCGGTGACTCCCCATGAAAGGCTCATCCACTCAGTGGGGTCCGCCTCCTTCCCGTCATCCAGAAGATGGGTGTCCCCACAGGGGTGGCAGTCACCTCTCTGCTCCACCCATTTTGTTTGTTTCCTGATTCCCAGCCTAACCCTCCGCTCATGCCCATTGCTTGTGGCAAGGATTGACCGATCTGGCTCCCACCACAGAAACACTGGGTAAGGCAGGAAGACGTGCCAAAACCTCGCCAAGCTACGAGGAAACATGAACAGGTCTGGTCTTGGTGTCGCCCAGGCGGCCGCTGCAGAGCGCTGGCTGTGCAAGGCAGGCCTGCCCCTCGCCTGCTGACAGCCCTGCGTTATCTCCCCTGCCATCCTTCCCATCGGCTAGTATTGCTTGGCTCTACCGGTGACTCAGTCTATTAAATGGGCGTCATATTTTATTACAAACCTGAGCTAATTAACTACATGCTGTTAGGCAAAAAGCATGCAGGGCAACTGTAGAGGGGCGTGGTGATGCAATGGAGGTGCAGACAGAAAAGTTGTCACTTCTAGAAGGGGAAAGAAAAAGGATTAAGGAGCTGAAGGTAACCAGAAGAGCTGCTTTGCCAAGTGGATCAGTCACTGGAGGCGTTGGGAAAGTGTCGCTGAGCGCGGTGCCCACCCACCGTGCCAGCCCCCGTTGGCTCCCCTCGCAGGGCTGGAGAGATGCAGAGCTCCTTCTTCCTCTTAAAAAGCAGTCACTGCCATCTGTGCTAATTTAAAAAAAAAATCGTAATGCTTTTTAGGGGAGATTTTGAAGGTTCTTTGAAACGGTGAGTGGCTGGGCTGGCACGGGGGGATCCAGCACAAAGAAGGGGAGGGTATGGAAGCATGATGCTCCTGCAGCCCCCAGCGTTCCTCCACATGGCAATAAAGCAGAGGGAGGAGGTGCCCACACGTCCTGGCTTTCCATTTGGATCAGCATTGTAACTTTGCGGCCTGACTGCATACCAGCATTATAACTTTGTAGCCTAATGAGAAAAGGGCAAGGCACCCCTTGCTGGGAGAGCCGGAGAGTTCCCGGCGGCTCAGTGTCTCAACTCTCGCCCGTGGGGAGGGAGGACACGGCTCCATCCCTTCGCGGGGAGCGGTCTCGGGGAAAAGCAAGCGTGAGCGAGGTGAGTAAGGCAGGGGAGGAGGACCACTTCCCGCTGCCAGCCCTGACTCTCGGGGCGCAGGCTGGGAGCGCCTCTCTTTCAAAAGAAGGCTCTGTGAACACACACACAAAAAAGCTTCTTAAAAACGATTTGAAAATTTTGGGTCCAAGGCAAAGACTAACTGGTGTGGTTTGAGAAGCCAGGAACGTCGGTAGACAATTGCGTGAATCACTCAAGTGGCCTTTTGCAAAGGGGAAGGCGGCAGGGATCACATTGAAATTACCATGGGTGGCAGCTCACACCCTTTGAGGCGCTGGCTAAGCCCATTTATTTTTTGCTAGACGTGTTTGCTGCTTGTGCTTGAAATCACGCGGAAGCAAACACTTCTGCTTGCTCTGTAAAACAGACTGTGTCTTAGGTGCTTGAGCTGGCACATCCCTGTGTGGTGGGTTGATCTTGGCTGGATACTGGGTGTCCACCAAGCCGTTCTATCACTCCCCCTCCTCAACTGGACAGGGGCTAGAAAATATAACAAAAGGCGTATGAGTCGAGATAAGGACAGGGAGATCACTCAGCAATTACTGTCATGGGCAAAACAGGCCCAACTCGAGAAAATGAATTTAATTTATTGCTAATTAACAATGAGTAGGATAATGAGAAATAAGAACAATGCTAAAAAAAACCTTCCCCCCATCCCCTCCCTTCTTCCCAGGCTCAACTTCACTCCCGATTTCTCTACCTCCTCCCCCCGAGCCGCACAGGGGGGATGGGGAATGGGGGTTGCGGTCAGTTCATCACACATTATCTCTGGTGCTTCTTCCTCCTCACACTCTTCCCCTGCTCCAGCGTGGGATCCCACCCACAGGAGACAGTCCTCCACGAACTTCTCTAATGTGGGTCCTTCCCACGGGCTGCAGTTCTTCACGAACTGCTCCAGCATGGGTCCTTTCCACCAGGTGCAGTCCTTCAGGAACAGACTGCTCCAGTGTGGGTCCCCCATGGGGCCACAGGTCCCGCCAGGAGCCTGCTCCGGCATGGGCTCCTCTCCATGGGGTCACAGACCCTTTGGAAACCTTGACCAACCCAGGGATGGGGCAGAAGGAAGCTGGAGATGTCTCAACTGCTAGTGGAGAGGGTGGACTATGGAGGATCCAAAGTAGGAGGTTAGAGAGAGGGTTCAGGGCTCAACTGGCCCATCTTTTAGCTACATGTATATAGAGAGAGTCTGATTTACTGTTAAATCATGACAAATGGACAGCCAGCTACTTGCTGGAAATAATGGTGATTCCCAGCAAAAGCAAAACTCCACCCATCAGGGTGGTTCAGAAATTGAAGCTTCAACAGCGACCAACATTTGGCGTAAGAATGGCGCATGAGGTTCAGCTTCAGGAGCCATGGCCAAAAGCTCCACGAGGAAAGATGACGTTAAAAAAGGGAGGTGAACAAACAACGTATGACCAGGAGGGGTCCAGAAGCCCTTTAAGCCAGCAGAGGTACTGTATTTTTGTGAAATATGCAGCAGACTAGCATGGAGCTTGTGGTCCTGGGGAGAAATGAGACATGCAAAGGGCAAAGCCTGACGGATATCCCTGAAAAACAGCGGGCAGCAGCTGCAGCAACTCCCTATGAAGGAGATGGGGGAGGAAAGGTAAAGCCAGATAAATATTTCTGTTATGCATTTAGAAAGAAGCATTCAAGCAAAATGAGAGAAGTCATGGTTTTTAGCTGCTAAGTTATAACTGAGGACATTAAAAATCTGTATTAGACATAAATAGCTTTAAGTCTTGCTACATACTCAGGAGGCCTGGAAGATCTGCCTAGGAGATAATTGGCCCACTCATCTTCATTTTGAATACATCTTGGTGTACCAGGGAAATTCCTGAAGCCTTACTGAGTATTAGCATTAAGCCACTGTTAAAAAGGCATAAAGATGAGCCTGGTAATTGTACGACACTTAGTCTGACATCAACCCAAGGCGAACCAATGAGACTGCTGACAGAGGGATTGGACTGATAGATGACAGGAACAGAAACTAATGCTGCTTGCTGTGATGAAAAGGAGAAAGGCATGGAAGGTTTTTCGGCATGGAGACTATTTGTCTGCATTCTACATAGGCAGATACTTGGTTTTCTGTGAATCTTTTGATTCAGTACCATACAACACTTTAGTGAAAATACTATACAGTAAGTTGTATCTGAAAGGGCAGAAAATGCTGGATGGGTAGAAGAGGAGGGAAAAAGTGAGAAACAGCAGAGGGGACACCAAGGTCAGAGGAGGAGAAGGAAGGGAGCAGGGGAGGACGTATTCCAGGAGCCGGAGCAGATATCCATCATGCTGTTGAGGACTGTTTTCTGACCAATCTGATAGCCTTCTGGCATAACTGGATGGATAGATGAGGGGAGGGCAATAGATGTTGTCTACCTTGACTTCAGCAAGGCTTTCGACACTGTCTCCCACATCATCCTCATAGGCAAGCTTAGGAAGTGTGGGTTAGATGAACGGACAGTGGGGTGAATTGAAAAGTGGCTGATAGAGCTCAGAGGGTTGTGATTAGTGGCACTGAGTCTAGTTGGAGGTCTGGAACAAGTGGTGTTCCCCAGGGGTCAGTACTGAGTCCAGTCATGTTCAATATATTCATCAAGGACCTGGATGAAGGGATAGAGTGTGCCCTCAGCGAGTTTGCTGATGACACACAACTGGGAGGAGTGGCTGACACACCGGAAGGCTGCACTGCCATTCAGCGTGACCTGGACAGGCTGGAGAGTTGGGCAGAGAGGAACCTTATGAAATTCCACAAAGGCAAGTGTAGGGTACTGCACCTGGGGCGGAATAACGCCATGCATCAGTACAGGTTAGGGGCTGAGCTGCTGGAGAGCAGCTCTGTGGAAAGGGACCTGGGAGTCCTGGTGGGCAACAGGGTGACCATGAGCCACCAATGTGCCCTTGTGGCCAAGAAGGCCAATGGCATCCTGGGGTGCATCAAGAAGAGTGTGGCAAGCAGGTCGAGGGAGGTTATCCTCCCCGTCTACTCTGCCCTGGTGAGGCCACATCTGGAGTACTGTGTCCAGTTCTGGGCTCCCCGGTTCAAGAAGGACAGGGAACTGCTGGAGAGGGTACAGCAAAGGGCTACAAAGATGATTAAGGGATTGGAACATCTTTCTTATGAGGAAAGGCTGAGGGTCTTGGGTCTTTTTAGTCTGGAGGAGAGAAGACTGAGGGGGGATCTTATCAATGGTTATAAATACTTAAGGGGTGGGTGCCAGGAGGATGGGGTCAGTCTTTTATCAGTGGTGCCCAGTGACAGGATAAGAGGTAACAGGCACAAACTTGGTCATAGGAAGTTCCATCTAATCTTGAGGAGGAACTTCTTTCCTTTGGGGGTGGCAGAGCACTGGAACAAGCTGCCCAGAGAGGTTGTGGAGTCTCCTTCTCTGGACATACTCAAAACTCATCTGGGCACATTCCTGTGCAATCTGCTCTAGGTGAACCTGCTCTGGTGGGGGGGTTGGACTAGATGATCTCCGGAGGTCCATTCCAACCCCTATCATTCTGTGATTCTGTGATTCTGCGACCCATGCTAGAGCAGGTTTATCCTGAAGGACTGCAGCCCATGGAGTACCCCACACTGCAGCAGGGGAAAAGCATGAGGAGGAAGGACCGGCAGAGAGGAACTGTTATGGACTGACCCCAGCTCCCATTCCCCATCCTCCTGTGCAGCCTTGGGGACAGGAGGAGGTAGAGGAGTTCGGAACAAAGTTGAGCCTAGGAAAAGGGGAAGAAGAAAGGTATCATTTTAATGTTTGTCTTTGTCACTATCTGAATCTATTTTAATTGGCAACAAATTAAACTATTTTTCCCCCAGTCAAGTCTGGTTTGCCTGTGATGGTAACGGGAAAGTGAGCTCCTCGTCCTTATCTTGACACAAGACCTTTTTCATCCCATTTTCTGAGGAGGGGGAGTGAGTGAGCGGCTGTTTGTGAAGGCTAAGCTGCCACAAACAGTTCAGGGAAAGCAAAGAGCAAATGCATTAGCTAATTTTTAAAAAAGGGATGATTAATAAAGCTAATAAATAAAGGGTAAGGAGGCCAATCATGGGAATATATCCTTGCTCCTCTCAGGAGCTCCTGCCATGATTTCCAGCCTACCCTTGGATGCCATAAGGCGGAGGCCCAATGCCATCCCAGGCTATTCCAAAAACTGAAAATGAACGCTATTGGCAGATTGATTTTTCCTTACAGGTATTTTTGCCCTTGTCCACATCTACTAGTTCAAAAAACTCAAGCAGTTTCTTTCTGAAGTATTGATTTTTCATCCTGTTTGCCCTTCATGTTTGATTTAACTACAGAGAAGGAGCTCTTGTAAGAGTTTGCAACCGTTAGCACGTGCTGTACTTACTTTAATCCATCCCCTGTGTATCTTAGCTATAAACACAAGGCTTTCCAGAGAGCTGCTGCTAAGTGTCCAGAGACCAATAAGGAGCTGAGCTATGTTTTCCAAAAATATCCACTAGAGGGTACTCAATGACCTTCCAGTGAAGACAGGTTTGCAGTGTAGTGACTGGGAGAGGAAAGCCAAAAGAAAATGTCACTGATAGTTGCATTAACAATAGCAGAGCACAATACCGGACCAGAAAACACAGTAAGGAGGATTTGAGGGGAAAGAAATGTTGGACTAGCTTAAATCCAACAGGAACATGTCTGTACCACACCTCCAGCGACCCCAAACCGCCAGATGGAAATGGGGCAATGGGAAATGGAGGTTTGGTGGCCCTTTCCCCAGGAGCGGAGCGGGGAGTGTGAGCCCGTGCCCAGTCCCGCTGTGGGGTTGGAGTGCGGGGCTGGCTGGGAGCCCAGTTCGAACCTCTGCGACAGCACACTGCTGGGTTTTCTTTCTTTCCTGCTTTTGCTGTCTGACCTGCTTTGGGGGTGACCTCTATGCTAGCTGGTTAGGCATCACTGAGGTTTTCTGAAAAAATGTGCATTTTTTTATACTGCTGGCCATTGAGAGAGTTGATGTGGAATACTGGCGTATAAACAACCGTCTCATAACAGTGATTGCTATTCCACAGTGATCTATTTTTATTGTGCTGATCACTTATGATCATTTTAAATGGGCAGCCAATTATTGTCCTTTGTAGGCAGGCTAGAAAATGAGACAATTTTACCATGCAGGTAAGTCACAAACATCGACAGAGGCTTTATAAACCGAGCAAATCCCCTGGTCATAAATTTCTGTTCATATTATTATTATTCCAGGCTTTTATTTCCCCATTAAATGCTACAAAGGGCATGTAAAATGCTAGGCATGGTCTCAGAAAGGCTGGCCCTGCAAGGATATGCCATTCATCTTTTGCCTTCTGCTTCCAAAAAATCAATAATAAGCATCTTATTTCAGTGTTGAAAGAGAAGATTTTTACTATCCAGCAGGACATCTGAGTTATTGACCTTGAACACTAATCAGTATGTTTGAATGTTCTCACCAGGTTTAGAGCCAAGGCTAAAAAAAATCTAATTAAATCAGCAGGGGGCATGATTTCTTAAAAATATCACAGGATTACCCAGCCGTGTGCTGGGTTTTCTTTCTATTACACAGCGCAGGGCTGCCCACCAATACGGTTTTTAAAGATCTAGTGTGGTATTTCTCAGTTAACCTGTTCAGCCCCTCAGCTGCCCCACGGGGAAACCTCAGGTGTTATCAAAGTCGTTCGGAGTTCTGCAAAGGGACCCTCCGCCCCAGCAGTGGGTCAGTCCTGCAGGGTCTTGCCTTAATCCTCCTGGAGTTCTTTTTTCTTCTTTTCCTGGATGTCCCAATTTCCCGGGGGCAGCCCAAGCCTTGGCTGCTTTGCCGTTAACCTGCAGTATGCTGAAGAAGAAGTGCTGCCAGTGGCCATGGGTCACGGGCACCAAGCCCAAAGCTCCTGATGGGTGGCAGGAGGCTTGCCTGCACCCCTGAAATCCTTCTTAGCAATAAGCAAACAGGAAGGCAAAACTGAGACCAACATAGACTAGCATGCAACATCTAGGAGAGCGGGTGCCACTTTTGGATTCAGCAAGAAGAAAATCTGGGGGTCGTTACAGCAGCATAGGTACTGCCACACCAGAGGGGAACCTAGAAAAGACCGGAGAAAGGTCCACCTAGCTCAGTGCCCGGGCTCTGCCAAGAGACAGCATGTCTGTAGGGAAGGTGTATAAAAAGGGCACATTTAGGGTATCCATCCTCTCCTTCCAGAAATCAGTCAATAGCATTGGGACTTCCTGAGGCTGGATCCGATCCATGGTGCCTTATAACCACGAGTGGCTTTAGTCACAGGAAGGCTGTAGTGGGGAGGGATGCAAACATTTTTGGTCACTGTCCTGCCAGTTGAGTCTAGCGATGGCTTTCTCTTTTGTACCAGATCTTGAATCTTGAGAAGCTCATGTTTTTGGACCTGTTTTGTCCTCTGAAAGCTTATCTTTAAAGGATAGGCACTCAAGCTGTCTGGCTTTACAAACAAAAAAGAGGGATGAATTCCTGAAAAAATTTACTCTTCTCATTGTTAATTAGCAAGCCCCAATTAATAACTACGAGTAGCTTTGGGTGTGTGGATCATTTCTTTCAGAGACGTAACTGTAAAATGGCTTTACCTGTTTCCAGTACCTGTGCTACATCTCTGTCAGAGCCCCCTCTGGGGAATACACCGGTGGGGAGAATATCTGAGAGGGCTGGAGGTGGCGGCGGCAAAAATGACCAGTGCTAATTATGAGCATGGGTGAGGGAGCACTGTAAGGACTTGCTGCCAGAAAACACGGTGTAGCTCTTAAGGAAAGCTTTTAAATGCTGAAATCCTGAAAGTGAAGATCTTCCAGTAGCTTCCTGGGGAATTTATTTTTTTTCCCCACATTTAGCTTGTTCCCAATTATGTTGCATTGCAAACACTCTGCTTAAATACACCTGCAGACTGGATTCAAAACTCAGGAACAAAGCAAAGGTATAGTCAAGGGTAACTGTAGGTGAACAGATTTTATCCACTTTCAGTTCGGGATAATGCAATTTTCCCACGTCTCTAGCACGCCAGCTGGGTGAACTTGCCATTTCTTTACCAGTCACACCCCCAGCTGGTTTTCACGGTTTTCACCTCCAGAATAGGCAGGACAAAAGCAGCGAACGTGCGGAAGACAGACAGTGGGATGGTGCTCTAAGGTGAAAAGCAGTCAGGTCTGAGTGCCCACAGCAGTGTGGACAGATGACAAAAGAAGGGAAGATATCCTCCTTTATTTTTAGTATGTCATCTTGATCACCTGATCCAAAGGCTCATGCCATTTTTCATTACGAAGTCTTATTCAAACTGCACCTCAGGTGCTTGGAAAGTTCAAGTTCACCTTCAGTCTTTGATCATTAGAGAAGGGGATTTTCTCCTTGGTGTCAATGATAGCACATAGATTTGGGGACTCAGATCGACTGTGTTTGTTTTGTCTTGCTATAAAAGTTGGCAGTTAAGACATAACTGTGTGAGTCAATCAAAGTTCAGAATACAGCATAACCCTAAATATGTGGTTCATCATGGTTTATAAAGCAACACATTAATTATTTTAATAATTAATCAGTGTCTTTTTGTTTCATCCAAAATCCCTGCCTTCACTTCAGTGCACTTACCTAGGCCTCTAATTAGGTCCCTTTGCTTCAGCCACTAGTAACCTTTCATGTGCATCTCCCCCATTCCGGCTTTTTGACACCTCAGAAAATAAGATGGGGCTGGTAAGGGGCCTGTTTGGGCTTCGTTTCACAAGTCTGAGTGACAATATGATATTCCAGTTTTTGCTAAGGTGCTCTCAGGAGGAGATCTACATCCTCAAGCAGACTTCCCAGAAGATGAAGTTCTTCAGCTTTGCTGCTTCCCGCTTCCCCAGTGAATACGCAGGTGTGGATTCAGGGCCACCCACCTTGTTCTGATCTCAGGGATAAATCATGCACTCTGAAGTGGGCACATGTTACTATGACTGCCAGTTGTTAGAAAGCCTTGGTGATGCATTTAAAAAGAGCTATTAAATGCTGACAAAAAAAATAAACAAAACATACAAACAACTGTTTTCCACTTGAGAAATATTTTCCAACCATATTTAATGAAAAGGCAGAGCTGATAGAAGCCAGGCTGGCAAAAGGGTGCTTCTTCTTTCTCCCCAATCCCCCCAACCAATGCACATGCAACTCCCCTCCTACACACAGCTGTGCCGAGGACTTCTTTGATCTGGACACGTAGATCTCTGTCTCCTGCCTACTCAAGACCTGCAGACCAGGCAGAGGGATGCTTATGCCTGCCCACGGCTCCTCTGATGTAGATATCTGTTGTAGATATGTGCGCTAAATGGGTTGACTGGGCTGGATTGCTCAGTAACGCGGTGTAAGCCATCTGAAGAAGCAGCGGCCACAGGAAGAAGCAATGGTCCCATCAGCCAACACTGGCAACTTACTGTCTGGGTATTCCCAAGAAGGGAAAAATGAAGAGGACATGCACAAATAAAACCTGACTTTGTAGCTTCATGGTTAAGGAGAGGAGCAGATATTCCACATTCGCTCACCATAAAATCCATACATCTCAACCAATGGATATAAAATAAGGACTATTTAGGTGTCCTTGGTAGCTTTTGGACATTTCCTTACATCCAGAGCATTGCAGTTTCTTCTCTGAGCTGATTTCTACCAGCGCACGATCTTGTCAAAGGCTGCACAAGCAAACCCCTTGCTGTCCCTGGCTGTGGCAGCTGGCTGATCTGCCTTGGTGTGTCTTAGGAGGCTGCTCAGGGGAGGAAGTACTGCTGTCAAAGGTGGATGGTAGGTCAGTTTGTGATTTGCAGCCCTCCATGACACTGAACAAGTGTCAAAAGCCGAACTGCTCTTTCAAGACGAAAGGAAAGCCTTCAGCTGCCTCCACCTCGAGTCGGAAGTGAGAAGGGTTTTCCCTGTGTTCACTTGTTTGCTGACCCCTCTCTGGAGCCCATCAGTTTCAGCCTCATGTATTTTAAGATGAGGTGACCAAAACTGGCTAAAGCATTAGAAATGCAGGAGGACCACTGACTTGTTAAGTGGCATTTTCTCACTTCTCTATCCCAGTCCCTTCTGCGTTTTGCTGAGGGTGCCTAGATCGGAGCCTGCTGTTGGATTATAGCCCCGAAGGCTGTCCACGTCTTCTCCAAAATGGTCAGATTTAACTGAGAAATGAACAAGGGGAGAGGACAGCTCAGCTTAGTTCTGTTAAGCCTCATTATCTCATACTGACAACAGCCAATTTCCTCTGTCATCCTGCTTTGTAAGTGCCTTTCTTTTGCCACTTTTTCCTGGAGTTTCCCTAGTCCAGGAAAGACTGATTTACCTAAAAAAATGCTGTCCACTGCAAATTGTTACCTCTGTGGTCTGTAATTTTAAGGTCTCTAAATGTGTTTTTAAATGGTTGCTAGGTTTGCTTTTTTGCAGGCTCCCATTTCAGTTTCTGCTTTTACTGAGTTTGACCTTTTTTGTTTTGGCTGGGTTTGGTTTTCCCCTTGTAAAGAGCTGAAGAAATCTCTTCTATGTCCCCCCTGCTCCTTAGCCAAAATCAGAACTGGTGGGTGATGTGTGGGTGGTTATACATACGCTTGAAAGTCGCTGTGACTTACATCATGTGAACCAATTCCCATTTTACTACTTATTTAGCAAAATTAGTGGCATTATTTGTTTTTCAGTGTGTCAACATGTCCAGGTAAATGCTATGTACAAGACGATTATCACATACAATATTCGTGAACTTAAGGACTGGGAGAGAAAGTCCGCACCTATGCTTGCAAACCTGCCTGGTACCAGTCTTTGGCATAAATACACACACAAACACACACACATACATATATGTGTATAACTTGGGTACCCTCCAAAAGAGGGATGCTGCATCCAAGCTGTCTGTGGGAGTAGTGCTGCTAGGAACATCAGGGATTAGCCAGGATACTTAACCTGTGTGGTGTCCCAGGCTCCAACAAACTTGCTGAGCTGGGGCAAACCCCAGACTTCACACCACGGTGCTCACAGCTTTCTCACAGCACTCGTAGGTGTCACCCCCGTCTGCAGTTGCTGCATCAGAGCCACCAATTTGGCAGCTCAGGGGAAAAGCTCTGGGAGCTGGAAATCACAAGGAGAAGCAGCACGGTGGGGAGGGGAGTTTGGCAGGCTGAGTCTCAAGGGTGCTCCTTTTGGTTTTGGAGCCCTGCGGGAGAACCGCATCCCCTTCGATATATTTTGTCCCATTTTTAAAAACTGAGGCTGTTTAGCTGGCACTCAACTTATCATATGCACCCGTTGGGCTGAATTTCTGAAGCAAAACGAGTGATATTACAGCAGAGATGGGTTTCTCGCTTTACTAGATTATGTCGTCATATTGATGTATGGACGCCCAGGAACGCATCTGTCTTGATTTACTCATTGCAAGTGGGCAATGCTCTCTTTGTTTTCCAGTTTCTCAGCAATGTAGGCCATTAATTAAAATGTATGGCTCTCTCAAGTGCTATTTTAATTGCATTTCAATTCCAACTTAAAGGGACGGCAAATAATAAAGCTGGGTATTATGTACACTTTGAAATGCTGAGAGACGTAGGGGGAATCGACAACTCCTGCAATCAGCTTACTCTCCCACACTGTTCAATTCCTGAGCGTGCCATTTGTTTGATTAATGGAGGTTATTTTTTTCTGTAAAAATCAACAATTTTAATACTGTTTTCCATCAGAAACTATTTGTGCTTTGCTTGCGGATTAAGGAGAAAGTTCTTTAGCATCTCTCCTACGTGCTGGCGAAGTGATTAATCAGAGCAGCCTCTCCTGACCCGGGAGGATGGGAGCTGTACCAGGCACACCACACGCATGCGGCTCGGTTGGTCTGCCTGCTTGGTCGTGTACCTATTACTCCGTTGCCTGCCGTGCACCTCCTCTCAATGAACCTCTCCTGGCTTTTTCTTCTCACCCTCCGTTCTCCCTTCACTTCTCCTCCTCCCATCCGTTTTGGTGGGTGGGCTGTGTTGAAAGCCCAGGGCAGCCTGCGGTGCTGCAGAGCGGCTCAGCCGGCCGGCGGATGGCAAAGGCTCGGTGCCACATCAGCTACAGTAACAGGGTAGAGGTCCACACCTCAAGCTCCCAAACCTGGTAGGACCATTAATACCTTCACTTTCACATTCAGCTCGCTTGCATCAAAACCCACATTGCCCATGATCCTCCTGCCACCCCCTCCTGCCCTGCGGACCCCAGGACCTACCACAGAGGGGACGTATCTGCAGGGAGATGAGAAGCCCCAGACCTGCGCAGCAACACCTGTGTGTCACTGTCATCTGATGTGCCCTCTTCCACGGGGATGTCCTGCCGAGCAAGCAGCCTGTCTCCTTCCCACTCAGCATTTGTTAGCACAGCTTTAAACTTTCCCTCCTTGGTCAATACTGTCTTGTCAGGGTTTTCTCTTGATAGAGAGATTATTACACTGTGGTCGAGCAACTGCGTCCTGCTCCTGGACACCACTGACTCCATCAGAAACACCTCCCGGCAGCATTTCTTCCCACACACCGCTTTTCTTTCTTAGCAGGAAAATCAGAGGAAAATCGTAGGATTGAAAGCTCTTTTTAAAGTTCCCACTAATCTTCTTACTAGAGGTACTGAAAAATAAAAATTTTTAAAACACAGGAAGAGCTTTCCCATAAGAAAGTCTACTTCTTGCTTTCTATAGCACTTGCTTCCCCCGCCTCACTTCTTTTTACTTGGCTGGTGCAAAGGGGCTGGAGCCCAACCTCAGCCCCAGCCCTTCCTCACACACGGGTTTCCTGGGCTGCGGCAAAGCTGTACTATCTGCTTGCAAGCGTAGCAGAGGAAGGCTTGCCGAGCAGTACCCATTCTGCCACGGAGGTGCTTTTGGCTGTGGGAGGCTCCTGGTTGTTTCTGAGCTTTGTTGGAGACTTGGCACGTAACCTGGGGCACGACAAGGGTGCCCCTGGCACGGATGTCAGCTGTGTTTCAGTTCCAGCTTGCTTCTGTGAACTCAGTCCTCAACCTCCCTCTTCCTCATTGCCAAAATGTCGCTAACAGTATTTCACAGCTTTCATGAAGGGATGGTGGTTCACAGTGAGTTTCAAGAGGCTGAAGGTTGTAAAGGATGCAGAGGCCCATACAATTAAAGGCAGTTTAAAGTCAGTATACGGATATTTATTTGCAGGAGATGTACTTGTAACAGAAGTCACTGTTTCTTGCTCTGTATTCATGCTTTCCCAAACATACCTGCTTATATGTGCCAAGCATAGCACACATGTCCGCCTGTTGATTTCGTGTCCATATATATGAAAATTAGGATTCCTAAGTCATCTTTGTAGAGGAAATGTTTTTTATTATTAACTATCAGCATCAGAGTGGTCCATTTGGATGCAGTTCACTTGGCACTCTCATGAATTTTATACCCCTCCTAGGAATATATAGATTAGTCCTGTGTTTAAGAGTGCAGCTGGTATCAAAAACAATGAGCGCATGAAGAGAGATCATTGCCTTTGACAAGAAGAATCTGTGTGATTCACATACGAGCATCTGAAACGGGCAGTGCCTGATGCCTGCTGTAACATCCCATTACAGAACGTCAGACATGCTTATCATATACAAACGGTGAGGTTAACAGATTTCATGCCAAGACCCCTAAATTCTCACCCTGGGACTTCCCATTTTGCACTTGAATCACAGACTTTTGAGCCATTTTTGCAGATCCAATTATTAATTTTTTTTTAAATCCAGTTACAACAGATACTTCTTTAACTGACAGGGTATAATAGCTTTGCTGCCTGTTTCATCGCTTGTTTCATAATATTTGGTCCAACCTGACACCTATCTGTTACATATTAAAGCTTGTCCCCTTCAGTGGAGGAGAGCATTCCTGACTTAGACAGCAGCAGACTTCTGTTTTATTGAAATCTCCTCTCCCTCTTGTATCAAGATGAGCAAGAGTCAGCTAATACAGGGAGGAGCATGTCTAGTATTTGGAGACAATCTGAATTTATCTAGTATTCCTTTAAATATTTTAATCAGACGAGTGGGAGGGGGAAGCTTGGTCTCATTAATCGGTACACTGAAAATGTTCATGGATAAGCTCCTGAGGGAAGAATTGCAGGATGTGGGTTATTTTAAGCAGCATTTGCCTGTCTATGCAGAACTGAAAATGCTTGGGATCTACAATTGTTGACAAATAAAAATCTGAGCAATTATGTGAAGCCAAGGAAACCTATTCTGTGCTGAATTACAAATCACGCTACATGGACAGGTCCGAGGGAGCAATTGCACGGGCTAATGAAAGGCCAAATAAGTCTAATTACATAACAATGACATCAAATCCAACTTTTTGTCTCCCCTCAGACCTACATCAATATGAGAAAGGGAAAATCTCGGAATGTTTAATTCATCATCAAGCATTTAAAATTTATTAAACAGCTGGGAAGCCTTAAGAACTTAAAACCTCTGCTATTTTGAACAAATTAAAGTTGGCTCTGAATAAATGCTAATTTCCCTTTCACATGTTGCCTCTTAACTCTGTAACATGTCACCCCAAATCCTTTCCCAGTGCAGTGTGCCTGGGCAGGTTTGATTGCACCAGTCAGATACTGATGTGGGGTATGGTTAAATTGCTTGAGCCTACAGTAGATAGACGTATAGGTTTACTGAAAACACATTTTAGGTCAATGATTACCCATAACTTAGCAGCTGACTTACTTACTTACTGAAGGCACCATCTATACTGCCTGCCAGGCTGCCATTTGACAAAGGTTCCCTTTGATGGCTCCCGTCCTGCCTTGTCTCTGAGCGCTCCCAGCTCCAATGTCACCTCAGTTTTACCTTCACAGCTTTTTTGGGACCATAAAATGACCCTGATCTGGGTCTTAAATGAACCTTCTTTAATGGATTACTATTAACCAGATTGGTTCCTCAGCCTAGTTCACAGTATGGCCCCGTATACGCAAGTATTGATGTGATTTTCCCACCAGCTGTTAAGTACCACTTATTATCTATTGTAACAATGATTATAGAGTGACCTATAGCGTTTATGAGTTCCAGAAATAAGTAAACAAACGCATAAATAAAACATAATGGCCTTCACCCAAATGGCCAACTTGTGTAAGTAAATCTGCTTAGGTTTGCCTGATTTACAACATTTAAGATCCCAGATCCCCTCTACCTCACTGTGTACAAACACAGGACATGTAGATAGCATCTGAAATGAGTTGTCCATTATCTTAGCACTCATAAATCATTTAAGCTGCCAATAGTTATGCAACAGAGCCTCCTATTGCTGCAGTACCTCTGCTCACTTACATGTTTCATCCAGACAAGACCACCACGGGATAAGGAAGTATCTTCACAGAAAGAAGCATGGAAATTTTTAGAGCTAAGAGGTCGATCTATAGAAATGCGCGTTGGCAGCCAAAGATGAACACTTCTTAAATTTGCAGAAATGCCTGGTATGCCGAACTGTCACTGAAATGAAGTATGTGTCCAAGCACGTTGTCCAAAATTCACACCGGACATTTATGATGGAAGTGACTGCAAACAGGCCAGATCCCCAGCCCCAGCCGTTGGGAGGTACTGAGAATGACCATTTTGGACTCAGTGGCCATATTTTTGTTAGTAAATGAAAGGGACCAGACCTCACTTTCTGGCCTTATGCTCAAGTGGCCTGGCAGAGTTCGCAGAGGACATTCCCTAAATTCCCTTTCCCCCCACCCACGTTTCAATCACGGCCCATGATTCGATCCAGTACCTCGGCTCCATTTTATCTACGTCTGACAGACATGTCCTTTGAATATCTGAGAGAAATAAATAATGAATTCATTAAAGTGATTGAAAGGAAGATTGAAAGTATAATTAAGGTCCAAGACACAAGGCAGGAATATTGTAATGACCGCAACACATGTAAAGCCGCAAAATTGTTTGTTGGTGAAAAAAACTCAGGCTCTAGAAAGAGTCCAGACCCTTTCTAAGGGTGCCTGGGCTGCTGCTTGGGGTCCTGTGAGGTGGTCCTGTGGCACCCTTCCATTTCCACCTGCACATCTGGGCTGGCTCTCACTGCTTCAGCCTCTCCCATGTTGTCTGAGTGATCCTGGACATCAGTTACAACCCACGAGAGTCCATGCCGGAGGTTTACACAGCTATAACTTCAGGCTTGATTTAGAGCCACTTGAAAGAGACTCTTTGGGACGTGTCTGTAGAAAGGATCAAGCTTTGGGCCAGCTTCTTCTGACCAAAACCAGGACACCCTCCGTTAGTGAATTGGAGAGCACCACGGGTCCCCGTAGCCTTCATCCCACACAGCCAATGGTAGGATGGGCTAACGGAGAGGAGCCACTGGATCTGGAAAATGCTCCCTCATTCCCATAACAGTGGTCTGGAAACATACACACCTGCTCGCTTCCACCTGCATTTCCTCAACGGCATCATCAAGCTCACATCAGCTTCAACGCTAAGGGAGGGAGAACGGGAGAACCTTTTTTAATGCTTTGGTGCCGTACTTTACCTGTTTGCTTCTTTTGAACACCCCCACACCTCAGGTGCAGACTGCAGCCATCAAAATGTGCCGCTGCAGAAATGAGCTCCTCCAAGACATCTCTTGAATTAGTGTCAAGAAACGGCACTATTTCAAAAGAGTTGGTTAGGTCTTATGACAAGAGACAGCATTACCTGTCTCTGGTCCCAAAAGTCTTTGGGAATCTTATTTTTTAAGCTTCTAAAGCTTGCTATGCTTGATGGGCAATGATAAAATGGACAACAAAACCACAGCTGAAATATTTGGATAGCTGAGCTTCTATAAAGTACTGTTTTAATGACAGATGATGGAGTTTGGCAATAAGGTTAAAATTCATGGATTTCAGCAAAGTACTAGATTTCTACTTAAACCCCAAGGATTTGCTATAAAGAAGTACTTGCAGCCTCCAATAGCCTCTTCAAAAATCTCTGACATAGCCTGACTGCATGCTTGTGTATATTTTTTTTTTTTATTAATAATGATGCAATGGTGCCTTAGTGTTTAGGGACACCAGATTCATGAGAGACATTGTACATATTAGAGAAAAGATCCCTGCCCCAAAGATTTTGGATGAACTGTGGGCACTGGGGAGCTGAAGGTAATCGTGAGACAGTGTAAAGCAGCACAAAAGCAGAAGCCATGTTCTGCAGTTGCAAAAAAATTTAAACTATTGCTTTAGAGACATCTTGATATTGCAGTTGTGACCATGAAATCAAGCTGAGGTTTTGGAAGAGAATAACATAGCAGAAGGATGAGAGGATTTTGTGGGCTGCGATTTATTTATTTGAACTTTCCATTGCTCAGAACTTACCCCTGAAGCAATCTAATATCCCATGGAATAATGGCCCACGTACACTCATCTCAACTCCATTGAATACTATGATTTAGAGAACAAAGACAACATCTTTAAGGGTATTTTGTTACTGTTGCTCTAATGGAGCTAAAAAATAACCTGAAAGAGGTTAGAGATGCTGTTTGCTGATATAATTCTCCAAGTTTACTTTAGCAGCTGTACAAATCAGATTAGTGATGTAATTGCAGAAGCCAGCAAGTTTGATTCAGAGTTAAAATAATGGCAATATTTATTCAGAAAAAAATAACCCTAAACCACATTTTGTCAAGGTATTGATTATGAAATGCATGTTGGTTGTATATAAACTATATTAAGGGACAAATTTTGAAACACCTGGAAGGGACAAAGCTGTGATTATCTCTAGTGGCAGCTAATGCATACCCCAAGAGAAGACAGAAAAAGTGAAATGGAACACTTTGTGCTATTGTATGTATGTCTCTCTTTCTCAGCATAACAAACCTATATATATAAATAAGCAGCTGGTCTCCTTCCTCCCCCCCCCCAAAAAAAAGTAAACAGATTTTTTCCAACTAGCAGGAAGATGATGTGAAATACTTATGATGTCTGTAATCTAGAAATGAGCAAAACCACCAATTACCATAGCAAGACACTTCAAATGTCATCTTTTGGGAAATCTTACATTTCTAAATAATGCTGTCTAATTAGAATCTGACTGTCACTGAGCATCTATGCGCACAAAACTAAATATTAAAAGCAATGAAGTGTCTGGAGTCCAAATGTGAGAGGACCCATGAAGCGAGGGTGCAGATGCATTTCTGGTAAGCAGAGTATTAGAGAGCAGTAATGCAAGAATGCAGTTTTGCTGATTTCAAGGTTGCTGTTTGCAGTGTCCTTCCACTTATTCCTCATACATATTCTCTTCACAGAGAGACGGTGATTCGCTCCGTGTCTCTGATAATACTGTGCCATAGTCAAACTGCCTGCTATGGCACAAAGGTGAGTTTTAGTATCTCCCACACCAGAAAGCACCAAGTTGTTCAGACTTCCAAAAAACCTGGGGTGGTCACGCCTCGGTCTCTTCAGTCCAGGGATTAAAAGAGCCAAGTTCACATAGCTCATGTCCAGGTGTCTAACCCAACGTGCCCAACTCCCCCCATCAACCACTGGGGTAGAATATGGCAATAGAGTCTACGTCAGTCATTGCTATCTTCAATGCTGGCTCTGTTGCCGATGGTCTGAACATGTCCCTTTGTGACTACCAGCTGTTTCAAATTTAATTCTCCATTACTTAATGAAGCAAGATACTTGAAAACAGCAAGTTAGGATTTCAGCTCTCCTCTGTTTTGCTTTTGCTCAGTTGTCTGGGGTCTTGTTCCAGACGATGGAGATGCCATCTCCTGCCACCAATAATCTAATTCGCTGCTCTGATGCTTGTGACGAGCAAGCTGCAGAAGTTACAAGGAGGATGGAGATGTCCCCATTGGTTTCACTGCGGTGCCGATTCCCAGGGTACCAGAAGCCATGGTCCTAGCCCAGTGCATTGACATATCAGAAAGGACAGAGAATAATGCCCAGCTAGAGCATCTCTTTCTGACTTCAGGTACTTAAGGGGTTTGGGGGGGGCTCTTATGTACATAAATGCTTGAGCAAAATTCACCGAAGCTTCCTCCTCGCTCCTCCTGCCCCTGCTGCGAGCTCGCCTCAGGCCAGCCCTTGGTAGGTAGCTGCATTCGTCACACTGTGCCTCAGAAGGGCTGGAAGCCAGGCCAGTGGCACCTCTCCGCTGCTGCAGGCGTGTTGTGAAGATAAGTTAATTAATGTTTGTGAAGCAGTCACATTATGGGGTAATGAATGCCACAGGAAAAAAGTATTAGGAAATTAGTATTTGAGAGCAGGGTTTGGTTAGCATGCAGTAAATAAGGCCTGGGGCCACATGTTCAACAGCGAGGAAAAACAAAATATTGAACAGCTTGCTCCCAAAGTGGGGCTAGTGCCTCCCCAGCTCCGGACTGAGCAGCAGCCCCGCAGGAAAAGCCAAGCAGGAGCCGGTGGCGACCGAGGGTCTGGCACGGGCTGCAGGTCTGCCCCAGTGGGGCCACCACCTTGCCTTGGAGTGCTTTTGATGCAGCTCCAAGAGCATGTGGCTCTGTCTGTGTCGGGGTCTGTGTCTGTCTGTCTGTGTGTGTGTGGTGCTATTACCCAAGGAGAAGTAAAGCAAAGCGTGCTGAGCTGAAGCTCATAACCTCCTACTCCCCATGAGCCAAGAGATGGTGCCAGATGGTGCTGGAGGTCCACAGCAACGTCCGGCACTGGGATTTTCTGTATCCCCACTCACATCAGGGCTGTCACACAGCCTTAAGCTCTATTGGAAACTGATATGAGAGAGGGGAATTTCAGCCCTCACCCTGTAACTAGTCCTTTGTTTGCTGAAGGGGTTGAGTGCAGAAATGTATTTCAGCATAGAAATGTATTTCTGTGACGAAGAGAGCTTGCGGTGCGTTAATCATGCTAGCAGCATACTTTGCATTATCACCCAGCAGCGTTTGTCTAACTACCGTAGCATCTCATTAGACTTGGAACTCTCCCTAGGAAACACTGTTTGTATGAAGAAGTGGGGAAAGGAGAGCGTTGTGACTGCAGTGAGCCAGATGTCCTGATTTACCTTTCATGGAAATTTGGATATAAAAATGGTCAAGGAAATGTAGTACGGGTGCCTCCAGGCTTTATTCACAAGATTAATGTGAAAACCACATTTCAAATCAGCAAGGGGAGGAGGGGAGAAATAGTCTAATTTAAGTTGTGAAAGAGCGCTGATTTGTTTCCATGTGAAGCTGACACGCAGGGAGACGTGCCTTGCTGCTGGCACCCCAATGCCGGTGCTTAGCTGGGTGTTAATGGTGTACAAATACCTTCTCAGGCAAATGCTCTGGCTGGATTTAAATCCAATGAAGCCAGCTTTCACAAGGAGTGCTGAGAGAGCAATAACAAATGATTCTATTAGTATTAATGCAGTCGGCTTGTGCTATTTATAATGTAAATATCATCTGAGTATAAAAATTGCCTCATTGGCAGAACAGAGGTAAATTTTCCATTCATCGTGTTTTAAAATAGCCTAATCACACAATATGTACTTGGTAACCATAAATGAAAGGTTTTCTTAACATAAAGATGATTAATAATGGGCAGGTATGTGTTATGTATTTTCCTACTGATGGAAAACATAAATATTTTGGCCCAAACATAAAAACTCTGATTGTATAATGAAGTGTTTGCATTAATCTACCAAATGATTTCTTTTTATTCCTGCAGGGATTAGGGCCTTTAAAAGCATGTAAAGGAAACACAGTTACATCTTATTTGGCTGAAGAACGAAATGTACTGCAAGAGCCGTACATGCACATATGTTTTCATGCTTCTGTGGTCCACAGCCCCGGGGTCTTGAACTGACCTGACCACCATGTCCAGTCCTCAAACACTGGCACCATTTTGGCTGGGGATGCTCAGCTGATTTTATTACACAGATGATGCTCTTCCAATGCATTCAGCGGAGGAGCAGCCAGAAGGTGAAGAAAAGACTTTTTTATGTTTTGGAAATATGTGCAACTTTAAGTGTGAAATAATAAAAATATCTCCCTCCTGAAGGCTTGGTGGGTGTTTGGATGTAGGACAGAGCAGCAGATGTAGCTCCCAAAGCAGAGGTGCCCGACTGCCTGTGCTTGTCCCCAGCACGTGTGCGGCACAGGCACCCTCCCAGCCGCTGCTCCACCCCTCCCCGCTCCCCATAGCGGCTACGTTTCCTCTGGGGTGCATGTGTGCAGGCAGAAAGAGCCTGACGCCACTAAGCTGCTCAGAGCTTTGTCTCCTGTCTCAGCCACAGGAGGCTTTTCAAACCAGGCATTTCCCCACCTGCCTTGTCTGCAAGGACCTACCGACCCCGGAGCTTTTCTCAGAGCCTATCTGCTGATCCAAACAGAAGGCACAGGTGCTCACCTGACACACAGAAGTATGGGTTTAAAACTCTGGCTTCCCCAGTTCAGTCTGAAACACTCATCCTTGAAAAATACCTGGTTCCCCTGGTCACTGGCTAGGGTGGACCTCCCCAGCTGAGCACATACTGCCATGCTCTAGGGACCACTGACACAGAAAGCGTCCGACGAGCAATGTGCTCTGCACGATGTGCTCCTTTCATCATGATTCGGACTATCCCATGAAAAATAAATTCTAACACATAAGTAAAGCAGCTTACGTGCTTCCCTTGTCTCATCCCTCCTATATATTGTTTAAATTCTACTTTGAAAGCAGATGTGCTTTCTGCATTTAGCTGGAAGTTATTCCAGACTTTGTATCACGTGTGGTTAGAAATCTTCTATTTCCCAGTGTAAGTTTATTCATGACCAGTTTACATCACTTGTTCTTGTGCCCATGGTGTCTATATCTAGAATAGCTCCATCCTTTCTGCTTATCCCCTCCCACCATTGTAGTGTCCGAAGTGGGTCACAACAACCCCATGCAACGCTACAGGCTTGGGAACGAGTAGCTGGAAAGCTCCCCCGCAGAAAAGGACCTGGGGGTGTTGATTGACAGCCGGCTGAAGGTGAGCCAGCAGTGTGCCCAGGTGGCCAAGAAGGCCAACGGCATCCTGGCCTGTATCAGAAATAGTGTGGCCAGCAGGAGTAGGGAGGTGATCATGCCTCTGTACTCGGCGCTGGTGAGGCTGCACCTCAAATACTGTGTTCAGTTTTGGGCCCCTCACTACAAGAAGGACATTGAGGTGCTGGAGCGTGTCCAGAGAAGGGCGACGAAGCTGTTGAGGGGTCTGGAGCACAAGTCTGATGAGGAGCGGCTGAGGGAGCTGGGGTTGTTCAGTCTGGAGAAGAGGAGGCTGAGGGGAGACCTCATCGTGCTCTACAATTACCTGAAAGGAGGTTGCAGAGAGGTGGGTGTTGGCCTGTTCTCCCAAGTGACTAGTGACAGGACAAGAGGAAATGGCACAAGTTGCATCAGGGGAGGTTTAGATTGGATATTAGGAAAAATTTCTTCACTGAAAGGGTTGTCAGACATTGGACCAGGTTGCCCAGGGAGGTGGTGGAGTCACCATCCCTGGAGGTATTTAAAAGACGTGTGGATGAGGCTCTTAGGGACATGGTTTAGTGATGGACTTAGCAGAGTTAGGTTCACGGTTGGACTTGATGATCTTAAAGGTCTTTTCCAACCTAAACGATCCTATGATTCTATGAATGCAGTGAACACATCCCCTCTCTGCCTTATTTTTGCTACGTAAAACATGCCAAGCTGCTCCAATGGCATGGAATGAGAAGCTCATGAGGAGAAAGAGAGCCTCATAGTCTTTTTCTGCTCCTGCTCCAGTTTAACTTTGTCTTTCATGAAGGTGGAAGACCAGGACTATACACAGCATGCCAGACAAAGTCTATTTACTTGCTTGCTGGCGTTTCCTATCTGTTCCTTTTGGCAATTTTCAGTTTGGCTGGGTGGCTCTGAGATACTCTCAGGGGCCATCTCCTCCAAGGAGTTTGGGCATGTGATGGACACAGCACGTCCCGGGGGGAGGATGGCAGGATGCCAAAGGTGTGTGCCACAACTCCAGCACCTCTCTGTAGGTTTAGCCCTTAGCTCTAGGAGCTGCCACTGGTTTCAGACCTGGAGAAGGTACCTGGCAGAGGTGGCCCACTGGATAGCTTGAAGGTTCAGCTGAAGGCATCATTTACTTTTTCAGACGTGCGTTTCTGGCTAGAAATATTGCCCCAAAGTAGGCAGCAGAATACAAAGCCTGAATGGGATTTTGACGTAGTAGATGGGAAAAAAAAAAATCAGCTAAGTCAGATACTCTTTTTCTCCCATTTTAACTAATTATTCTCATAAGTGGGGAACAAAGTTTGGCAGAGACCATGAGTATCACTCAAAACCAGATCGCTCATACAGATCACTAGGAATTATTTAAAATCCAAATAACATTCAGGAACAGTGAACTATTGTTCCAAAATTCATGTCAGAATAAAACGACCCTTAACACTGCTCTGGCAGCTGGATGTGAGCAGAGGTACCCTCCTTAAACTACTCGACAGTGACGCTTATGGGCGCTAGCTCATAAGAACTGCCGTGACTTGTAATTCTGCCTTCTGCACCACCGAGTGTCCCGCTAATTTAAAGGACTCAGCAGGACAAGCAAGATGGACTGGTAATGGTATAAGTAAAAATAGCAGCAAGCAATGCCTACACTCCATTTCAAGCACTCCTTGCTTGGTTCTCAGAAAAGGTAGGAGGCTGTGATGAAAAACACCCATTACCAGGCACCATACCTGCATTTTAAAAACGCAGCACCTCACGTTCCCCTTGGACCAACGAGGTTGTGCTGAGCCCCCAAACCCAACGCTGCCCTCCAGGCAGCGCAGGGATGCGCCTGGTGCTGCTGCTGTGTCCGTGAAGAGAGGACAGGACCCTGGAGTCCCCTGAGCCTCCCTCTGCTGCATCACCCCCCTGTGCTGGTGTAGGAGGGCAAGGGGACCCTCACAGGGACTGAAGTGGAGTTTGTCAGGGATCTGACCTACAATTCCCAACCCAAAGGTTTTCAAAATCTACTTTATCGTGTGCCACACCATTATGAAAACAAAAAAAATAGTTCCAGACTAGTTGCTTTTTTCATGCAACCATGTCACCCAAAGCTTCAAATTTTCTACAAGCAGAAGGATGTCTGGGTTTATTTTGGTTACTAAGTTTACATTATATTTGTTGTATCAAAAATATACTTAATGAAGAGTTTTATATAAAATGTCCATATGCAAAGGCCTCCACTTAACCATAAAAGAAAAAGTTGCTGACAGAAAGCAATAAAAGGACATTATAGTGTTTTAAAAGGACAGAACTGTGACTGCCAGCACTTTGCAGGAGTATGAGGATGCATAGCCAAAACCTTACTCTTCAATAATCTCTCCAGATCCAGAAACAGATTGTTCCCTCTAACCTATTGCACAATCTGGAAAATATTAACTATCTTGTTGACGTGACTTGTGGAGACACTGGAAGGACCACCCTCCCATGCCCAGGGATTCCTCAGCACTTTACAGGCATCTCTGCCTTTAACACCTACTGTAGGGATGGGGGGGAGGAAAAAGGAGATTTTGACTATCAGGAGGCTCAGATAAACTTTTTTCCTGGATAAGCTTTTCTTATCAGTATAGTCTGACAGAATGAGCTTTACAAATGAGGAAGAGAAAGGGGGGAAAAGGCAGCCCGAGACCCCTATTCCCCACGTCCTTGCAACCACAGATGTAAGGGATATAATTTTCAACAGACCGTGAATGAGTATGGTACAGAAAATGTCTTTCAGTTTGGTTAAATTTGTTCCATGAAAGCACTTACATAAATACTGCCTAACTTGCAGTAGATGCAGATTGATTGTAAATATTTTGCTCCTTAGATACTCGTGCACATCCCTCTGCCACCTGTTTTTGGGACACTCTGATGGCTGTAGCATCGTCTCTGCTAACGAGTCTTCCCAGCACCTCAGGTACATTCCTGGTTGAGGCTGGAGCAGCTCCTGTACACCCCCCACCTCAGCAGATGGGGAATTTACTCGCTATTTCACCCACCAGGCCTGTCCCAGAGGCATTTCAGAGCACACAGGCTGCTTTGAGCCTCTGCAAAAACCCCACTGCAGAAGTACCCAGTGTCCTGGAGGAGACCACCCTTCCCTCGGTTCCCTCCACTGACCAAAAACAACCTGGGGTGCACTAGCTCTTTCGTAAATGCTCGAACCAGGAGGCTATTCCAGCACTGGGCTGCCCCAAACTATCTCCCTGGGTGACTGTTGTGTGGAGGGACATGTGCTGTCTCCAGGTTATTTAAGGTTGTTTAAGGGGGATGTGAAACACACACATCCTCAATGCCTCAGCCCCTTGACTAAGACCATACCCTCTGTCTCCTCCTTAGCTAGATGAGCAGCAGCCGCTTGATTTGCTAGTCTTCACATAAGAAGCAAAGCAGCTCACGTTTACCATGCAAACAAAATTGTGCATGCTGTTGCCATGCTTTCCAAAGGTGCTCCTATATGTACCATGATTAACTCGGCTTCTCTGTAAATTGAAAATTTATCCAAGTTTTGAATTTATCCAAAAGAAAGAGAAAAAACTCTGGGTTCTGTACTGAAGCTATAGTATTATTATAACTAAAGCGGAAAAAAGACTTGGTTTCATTGGGTTGGGAAGGACAGCAAGTCTTCCAGGCAAAAGAAGGCCAACACTCCTCTAAAATTCTCTGATTTTTCTTTTGCTTCTCTCACTAGAAAAGAAAAGGAAAAGAAAACATGGGAATTCAAAAAGTGCATCTAAAATCACAGTGAAATGAGACACAGACGCGCCTCACATTATAGGGTCGATCACTGGAAAACAGCTGAAATAAGTAACAGTATTTGGAATAAAAATTGGCATCGAAATAGGGACTACAGAGTAAACTTCCCCTTTTCCTACCTTGGAAATAAGATACTTTAAAAGGTGGGTGTTGTCTTTCAAGGAAAACCGGGCTCCAGCATTACCATTTCTTTGTGACTTAGCAGTACGAAACCCTCACAGGAGCAAATCACCTGGAGAAGCAGTCTGTTTTCCAGCAGAGATAACACATGCTAACAGAGCTGAGCTTTCAGTGGAATGCTGAGAGCAGGTTGTATGCCTTGCTTTTATGAAAGATACCTTTCAATCACACAGCTTGCTTTCATGCTGCTTTATCCATGGCAGTCAACTAGAAATCATGCAAAATGGATTAGAAGAATAGAGCCGCATAGACCCAGCCTGAGAAGTAACTTGCAAGTTATTTGCCAAGAAATGGAAGACAGACAGAACTGCAAATGACAGCTGGATTTAAGATTTCAAAGTTGTAATGATAAATTATGAATTCACTTAGAAAATGGAGAAGACTTTGAGGGAATCATCTCCCAGAGGAGGAAGAGAGGAGCGACCCAGCAAGACCACAGGTCTGAGAGGGTTAACTGGAGATGAAGATGAGTGCAGGAGGATACAAATAAAAATTTCCAAAAGACTCTCACGACGAGAAAGGGAATTACCCATTCTCATGTCCAGTGTGAGAAGCACAAAGAGCACGAGCCTTAGCTGGAGGGATCTGCGAAGACATAGCTGAAATGCAAGGAGGAGCTTTCCAGACTTGAGGATAGTGATGGTCTGGCGTGGATCGCCTGGGGAGCACGAGGGGTCTCTGGCATTGGGAGGCTTTTAGGTTACTTAGACCTCTGTTGGGGATGGTTTTGGTATAGCTTAGCCTTTCTGGAGCTGGAAGGTGGATAAAAAAGGGCTCCCAAGAGCCTATTTCTATAGCTGTATACTCATAATCTTCCCCAGCTACAATAAAATCCTAGTATGCCACCAGAAATAAAAAGGCACAAATTTTAGTTCATTTTAGCCATCTAGGAGCTGGTACCTGGTCATTTAGGATTCTTTGGTAGTCAGGTGTGAGAGATGGGACCGAACCAAAATGTGTCAGATTTTCATTGTAGAAGACTCACAGGAACGATTATCAGCAGCAGCCTGCACGGTCCTGGAAATCAGCCTGCCCGGTACTGCTGGGGACACAGCCGTATCCTGCCTCCACCGGGAGTTTAAATCAATCGTTTAACCTCTGTGCTTTTCAGATGTAAAGTGGTCAAATATAAACTGTAAATAATATTGAAACCCAATGCTTAAACACAGCTGCCCCGATGCACACTGTGGGGAGCATGAAGCGTCTTTCCGGAGCTGATGCTGGGGGACTGAGCTCACAGTTCTCGCTCCCATCCAGCCATTTTCTTTTGAAAATGAGAGTTTAGGATTTAAATCATTTATGTAATTTTCACTGTTTTGCATCTTGTAATACATTGTTGGATTTTCTTAGTGAATTGAATAAATCAGCCAAGGCTAAATAAATTTCAGCATTTTCTAAAGATGTCCAGATTGTTTGTTCTGTATCAGGTTTGAAGCAATTAGTCATCCACACTGTGCTATTAGCGGTGATTTCTTATGTTGATATGGAAAATCAATCCTACTCTAAAGTAACGTTTGTTTAATTTATAACTTGACGTGAACACACCTCTTTTTTAGAAAAAAAAATCTGATTGTACCAGTTTTGTATAGAAACTCATTTATGTTTTGGAAAAAAGTTGTTAGCGAGATTTACTTTTATGCAGCATTGTCCATTTTGAAATGCAATCAGAAGCTGGCGTTCACTTTTGGGGCTTACCAGAACCCCTGTTTTTAATCCTTTTTCCCATAAGGCTGTTTCAGTCACCGCCCAGGAGAGAAGGAGACGACCTGGCTGCCTGAACTGCTTCTCCCAGGCATCCTTCTTCCCCCCAATAACTTTGAACTCATTGATCAATGATTCGAACTACTTTGAGAGGGAAAATAGAAGTGTTGTTGGGTTTTTTTAAAATCTGTGAAAACTGGCTGGTTAAAGGCAAGAGAGCAGCAATGCCCCTGCTGAAGGGAGAGAGACCCCGTCTCACTCTTTATTCTCTATATCAGAGACTTGGTGGGGGTCACGGTAATAGTGACCAGCATTATCAAATGCAACCTGATACAGTAATTATAAAGGAAGTGCTTGAAATGCCTACTTTGACTTTCAATCCCTTATTATCTTATAAACTAGAAATTGAGAATCTGTTTAGAAACAAGACAATGTTACATGGAGGAGAGACACAAGTGTCCTATGACATATAAAGACTCCATGCACACCTCTCATCTAACAAATATTCTTGTGTCCATGCTGGTGAAAGCAATCTCACTACACAGGAGAGTGGAAAGCCCCCTCTGTTAGATTAGAAACTGTAAATCTGTACATTGATGAACAAAAGAGTCTCTTCAGGAATTCATCCAGGCTGGAATACTTTTTCAACTTTCAAGTCTTGCAGAAACTGTTGTGGGCATTGCCAGTACATTGCCTTGTGCCATTGTAGTTTTGTTCTGCTTTAATAACTGAGCTGAATGCTACCAGAAACTCAAGGGCTGCCTCTTCTACCGTTGGAGAAAAGTAGTTTCAAAAAATTTTAGCTATGAGATTTTGAAATAGGCTTTACTAAATAAGAAACAGAACAACTATTTTACAGTTGAATTTCCTCTAGATACCAGGAAAGTGAAGCATAGGAATACAAAGATTAGTAAAATCAAGCTGGAAATACAAATCTGATAAATCATAGAACGGTTTGGGTTGGAAGAGACCTTTAAAGGTCATTTAGTTCCAACCCCCCTGCCATGGGCAGGGACACCTTCCACTAAGCCAGGTTGCTCAAAGCCCCATCCAACTGGCCTTGAACACTTCCAGGGTTGGGGCATCCACAACTTCTCTGGGCAACCTGTTCCAGTGCCTCACCACCCTCATGGTGAAGAATTTCTTCCTTATATCTAATCTAAATCTATCCTCTTTCAGTTTAAAGCCATTACCCCTTGTCCTATCACTACATGCCTTTGTAAAAAGTCCCTCTCCAGCTTTCTTGTAGGCCCCCCTTAGGTATTGGAAGGCTGCTATAAGGCCTCCCCGGAGTCTTCTCTTCTCCAGGCTGAACAACCCCAACTCTCTCAGCCTGTCTTCATAGGAGAGGTGCTCCAGCCCTCTGATCATCTTCGTGGCCCTCCTCTGGAAAAACAGTCTGACAAAGCCTAGAAAAAAAGTGAAAATACTAACATTATTGGAGAAAGTATATAAAAAATAGACAGCAATGTGTGGCTTTGGTCATTAAATTATAAATTAGAAAAAATACATTATTGAAATGAAACTATTATCAGACTTCAAATGAACTAGACTCATGGACGTATAATGCTTTCTTCCCAGTGGATATTTAGGAAGAACATCGCTTACCAAGTCAAAACTGTGGGCTGCCTGCAAGCAAAGTAGTATTTGCCACGTCAGAAACCAGAATATCAGTGAAAACCTCTAGAGACAGTTAAAAATAAATGAATAAATAGAACAAACCCATATGCTTCTGTTCAAGTGTGAATCTTGCCGTTTTAAACTAACTCAGGGTCAGCACACAGCTGGTAAAAATCCGTGATTCCCATCACGCCGTGTTTTTTAGGGGAAATCTGTGTTGGTTCTTGATGGGGACCTTTGGGGCTTTGCCAGCAGTACACTCAAGCACAGTCTGGTCCATCACATATAATCCTAAAGCACTGGAAAGGGAGGACTAACGGCCCCTGATAAGAAGAGGTAAGAGGGGAGCAGGCTGTGAGGGAGCAGGGATGGTGGTGGGGACACAATTTTGCGTTGGCCAGAGGTCCATTTAAGCCTCAGAAATCACTGCAGATGGCTGTTCCTGCCTACTGAGAAATGCTGGACCTCCCCCATGGATGCACGTATAGGTTTTCCCCAGGGGGACCTATAAGAACCTGTGCTCTGTAGTGATGACTGGGCGAGTCGGCAGAGAGGGAAGGGTTGAAGTTTGTTACCAGCACAAACAATTCAGCATCTTTCTGAAGGTGAACGGGGTAAGACACAGCAATGTTTTTAAATTAGGAAGGGAGTTGTAATTCCAGTAAAACAGTGACTAAATCTTGCCCAAATCTTTACCAAATCCAGCTTAAACACAAACTCAAGCATTCCTGGGTCCCAACATATGGAAATCTGTCTTCATTCTCCACTTCCCACGCATGCTTGTTTCTCATTTCTGTGTAAGATGAGAAATAGAGTATGACTTCATTTCACAAGAGCATGATTTTTTTCCTTAGGATAAACCGAGAGACTTGGTAGGGTAAAGACTAACAACAATCCTTCAAAACATCATGGCTTTGTGGCTACTTCATCACCCTCTGAAGAAGTAGCTGACCTCCAAAATCATAATTGCATAATAGGCTGGCTTCGTGTAAAGCTGGATTAAGTCAGTCCTCCTCAAGTCAGAAGTCTGTGCCACTATTCCCTTTCTAAAGTCCATTTTCTGTCCCCCATTCTGCCATTGTTCACTGAGGTCCACACTGCAAACAGGGTCAAGGGGATGAGGAACAGCAACACTGCTGAAGTGGCAACAAACTGCAGTGCCTGGGGATGGAGAAACCAAGAAGGCGAACAAATGGCCTTCGGGGTGGGAATAACTTAGGCTAGCATCAGAGCGAAAAGAAATGTATCTTGTAGGAAACACCATGAGACGGCAATAAACTCCGTATCACCATTCAAGAGCCACAGCGGTGTGGACATCATCCGCGCATGATCAGGGCAAGACAGGACAACAGACATAGCTGAGGGTTTCGTTCCACTGATCTCCCACAAGTGTGAAGTTCATACCTCTATAATAACGTGTGTCCCCACAGAAAATTATAATAAATATAAATATAAGAATGTTTATTTTTTTCTTTACTTTATTCGCAGAGAAATTCTAATTCATTTTGATCAACTTCAGAAAAAAATGAAAGTACACATGCAGGACGGAATTCCAGCTATCCTCTATTCCCTTACTTTCATCCTAGAAAAAGAAAATATATATTAAACATAAACGATGATAACATGAACATGGAACCTCTAGCATGGTAACAGCTTGCTGTTTCTGCAAGATCTTCTAAAGGAGTGAGGAGTCATCTCAAATACTCACATACAAATATCTGCCCATAGTATGGTGCCAGTTTAAAATAAATGTAATGTGGAGTATATTAATAATATAAAATGATTATAGAAAATCACGCAGAATTACTGAAAAAAACATAGATTCTCTTAAGGTTAAACGCAGATGGTCCCTGTGGGAATACAGCACAGATGGAAAGAGAAGCGGCCAGTTAAACTCCTCCAGAGCTCTAATCTGGTGAGGAACATAAAGCAAATGGCTTCTTCAAGTGTACCAGCACCAAAAGGAAAACCAGGGTAAACGTGAGCCTGCTGATCACAGAACCACAGAATCACCAAAGTTGGAAAAGACCTGTAAGATCATCAAGTCCAACCATCAACCAACCAGCCTCGTCCACACGTTCCTTAACACCTCCAGGGAGGGTGACTCCACCACCTCCCCAGGCAGCCTGTTCCACTGCTTCACCACTCTCTCAGTAAAGAAATTTTTCCTAATATCCAGTCTGAACCTCCCCTGGCGCAACTTGAGGCCATTTCCTCTTGTCCTGTCGCTAGTCACTTGGGAGAAGAGACCAACACCCACCTCTCTGCAACCCCCTTTCAGGTAATCATAGAGAGCGATGAGGTCTCCCCTCAGCCTCCTCTTCTCCAGACTGAACAACCCCAGTTCCCTCAGCCGCTCCTCATAAGACTTGTGCTCCAGACCCCTCACCAGCTTCGTCGCCCTTCTCTGGACACGCTCCAGCACCTCAATGTCCTTCTTGTAGTGAGGGGCCCAAAACTGAACACAGGATTCGAGGTGCGGCCTCACCAGTGCCGAGTACAGGGGCATGATCACCTCCCTGGTCCTGCTGGCCACACTATTTCTGATACAGGCCAGGATGCCGTTGGCCTTCTTGGCCACCTGGGCACACTGCTGGCTCATATTCAGCTGGTTGTTGATCAACACCCCCAGGTCCTTTTCTGCGGGGCAGCTTTCCAGCCACTCATCCCCGAGCCTGTAGTGTTGCATGGGGTTGTTGTGACCCAAGTGCAGGACCCGGCACTTGGCCTCGTTGAACTTCATCCAATTGGCCTCGGCCCATCGATCCAGCCTGTCCAGATCCCTCTGCAGAGCCTTCCAACCCTCCAGCAGATCAACACTCCCACCCAACTTGGTGTCATCTGCAAACTTGCTGAGGGAGCACTCGATTCCCTCAACCAGATCATTGATAAAGATATTAAACAAGACCAGCCCCAAAACTGAGCCCTGGGGGACTCCGCTTGTGACCGGCCACCAACTGGATTTAACTCCATTCACCACAACTCTCTGTGCTCGGCCATCCAGCCAGTTTTTAACCCAGCGAAGAGTGCACCTGTCTGAGCCACAAGTCGCCAGCTTCTCCAGAATACTGTGGGAGACAGTGTCGAAGGCTTTACTAAAGTCCAGGCAGACAACATCCACAGCCTTTCCCTCATCCCCTAGGTGGGTCACCTGGTCACAGAACGAGATCAGGTTGGTCAAGCAGGACCTGCCCTTCATGAACACGTGCTGGCTTGGCCTGATCCCTTGGTTGTCCTGCACGTGCCCTGTGAGCACCATCAGGATGAATCTCTCCATAATCTTCCCCGGCACCGAGGTCAGGCTGACAGGCCTGTAGTTCCCCAGATCCTCCTTCCGGCCCTTCTTGTAGATGGGCGTCACGTTGGCAAGCCTCCATGAATGGGGAAGGAGAACTGCTGACAAAGGACATGGAAAAAGTCATAGTCGATGCCTTCTTTCCTTGGTCTTTACTGATAAAACCAGCCTTCAGGAATCACAGGTCCCTGAGGCCAGTGGGAATGTCTGGAGCAAGGAAGACTTACCCTCCATGGAGGAGGATCAGGTTAGGAACATTTAAAGAAGCTGGACATACATAAGTCCATGGGACCTGATGTGATGCACCCACCAGTGCTGAGTGTTGGAGTGGGAGACGGACCCAGAGTAACGATGGAATCTCAATATGAGTATAGTTGTTTTCCCCTTTATTCAAGCTTACAGAGTATATATAGACAGATGCCAAGAACACGCATCCGCAACAGTAGTATGATTGGCTTACAGCCTCTGTTCACGAGCCAAGGTGGCGAGTGAGATTGGTACAGTGCTCTTGTGCACGCACTAGAGCACTTCTCCTCTTTGTAGATGTAGCTCCTTCTTCTTGTTTACCATTCCACTCTCTCTTATCACAACAGGCTTTCAAGGACAGTTAATGGTTTCCTCTGAGCCTTCCCCCTCATCAGAGACTGGGTTGCTCACGGGAATCAGATTGCGTCCCTTGTTACTAAGCCATTCCTCCACAGCTGAGGGCACTGGCCAATGTGATTGCAAGACCAGTCTTGATCATCTTTGGAAGGTCATGGCAACTGAGAGAGGTTCTTGAGGACTGGAAGAAAATAAATGTCAGTACTGTTTTCAGTAAGGGCAAGAAGGAGGATCCAGGGAACTACAGACACGTCAGCCAATCCCTGGGAAGGTGATGGAAAAAGCCAAGGCACTCAATGCCTTCTTCACCTTGATCTTTCCTAGTAAAACCAACCTTTGGGAATACCTGGGATTGAATGTGGCTTCCTCCTGGAAAGGAAAAGGAAGTATAAAAGACTAATATTACATCACATAAATGGTCATTACAGCATCCACATCTGAGGTATAAATAAGTATTTAAAGTAAGGAAATAAAAGGTTATATAATGGCAGATTTTTGGTGATAACTTGAACAAGTATGCAATGGTATCATATCACACTGCATTTTCAGGATTGTGGTGGGTTGACCTTGTCTGGATGCCAGGTGCCCACCAAGCTGCTCTATCATGCCCCCCTCCTTAACTGGACAGGGGGAGAAAAAATACAACAAAAAGCTCGCAGGTCGAGATAAGGACAGGGAGATCACTCACCAGGGCATCATCACGGGCAAAACAGACTCAACTTGGGGAAATTAATTTATTACCAATCACATTAGAATAGGGTAATGAGAAATAAAACCAAATCTTAAAACACCTTCCCCCCCACCCCCTCCCTTCTTCCCGGGCTCAACTTCACTCCCGATTTCTCTATCTCCTTCCCCCAAGTGGCACAGGGGGACAGGGAATGGGGATTGCGGTCCTACTCTATTGATCCTATCTCTACTGATCCTTCCTCCTTGCTCTCTTCCCCTGCTCCAGCGTGGGGTCCCTCCCACAGGAGACAGTCCTCCACAAACTTCTCCAATGTGAGTCCTTCCCACAGGCTGCAGTCCTTCACAAACTATTCCAGTGTGGGTCCTTTCCACGGGGTTCAGTCCTTCCGGAACAGACTGCTCCAGCATTGGTCCCCCATGGGGTCACAAGTCCTGCCAGCAAACCTGCTCCAGTGTGGGCTCCTCTCTCCACATGGCCACAGGTGCTGCCAGGAGCCTGGACACAGAGGAAGCTTCTAGCAGCTTCTCACAAAAGCCACCCCTGTAGCCCCCCCCGCTACCAAAACCTTGCCACAGAAACCCAATACAAAGATAGAGGCATAACTCTATCCCTGCCCCCCTCAAGCCAGCCAGCCCTCTCAAATCAGATCACACTCATATTTACATATATTTTTAAAATCTAAATATAATATAATGCATAGGAGTCTTTGTGCTTCAAGGCATTCGGTGAGAGCCATGGAAAAGTTGCCCCTGCTCTTCACTTGAATTCAATGTTATTAGTACTGCTGGAAAATGCACCTTTTCTTCCTGCAATGGCTATTCGCCTTTTGTCTATTTTGTCAACCTCTCCAAAATAACACCTGATTGTCATCATCATCACACCCAGATTTCTTCTAAACACTCATGCCGGCAAGAGGACAACACGTCTCTGATGCAGTAGCAGTAATTTTGAGCGGGGCCAGCACGCCACCTTCCACAGTCTGAGACCCTCCGAAATTTGTGTGGACTGAGATGACCCCCTGGGCAAGGTCAGCAGGATCTCAGCCGCTTGCTTCCCAACCAGCTTAACTAGTAAGCAGATTACGGGTGCACTTGGAGAGTTTCTGATTGCTTAACCCAGCGAGAGCCTTTCCATATTTTGCACTCCCAGGCCCATGTTGATGTGCAAGACTGCAGAGACCGTTGCATTCTTGGTAAGACGGTGCTCAGCACTGAACCATTATCTGCCAGAACAGATGGTTAATAGGGAACAGTCCTACATTATTAGTTTACCAGCCAGCTCATAAATGAGGAATGCTACTCTGTCACTTTCTAAATGCGTACATGTTTCATCATCATACATTGTAAAGAGGAGAAGCCAAGTTAACTATGTATTAGTCAACAAATATTTCCCCTTAACTGAGCATGTATTAAGAAATGCCTGTTGAATGCAAAGATTTTTTTTTCAGCAACAAGAACAATGTTCAAAATACCACGCAAAATCTCTCTTTTTTTTTTGAAGAACAGGTGGTATTGATTTTTTAATCATATGTATTTTTTAGAATGGGTAATAGCATTATGATTTTTCCAGCGATTGACTGCAGTTTTATCTATCTGTTTATGGGACTGAAAGCTGTAATGGGAATGCTGTAATGGGAAACAGTCTGGCAGATCACACCTAGGTCATTTCCAAAGGGTCCCAGCTCTACCACCCCTCCCTGTGCCCTCCCATGCCACGTGTTACTGCAGTACCCTCCCACACAAGTCTTTTGGACATAGACCTGATGTAAAGTCCAGCGGATTATTCAAGAGGTTTCCACCAGCATCCTAGTGGGCATGGGATGTGCCCATCAACTTCAGCACTGCCTGTAGGTGTCCACACTCCTGCCATCAGACTTTCCACCTCCTGCTGTTCTCTGATTTCTTTCCTTGTTCTCCCTTTTTTTCCATTTCTGCTTTTCTTTTCACCACCTTTACCTCCCTTTCTCCACCCAGTCTGTTCCCAAACAAACCACCCTGTTATCCCTACTTTGCTACAACCATTTCCAAATTTGTTTTTTATTGAAACCATTATGTTTGCAACCTCAGCACTATATGGCATTAACGACGTCATTTCCTAGATACAGCTGCCCTTGCAAGGCCCCATTCCCTTTAAGCCTCCAAAGTCCCTTTGACCCACCTGGTTCATACAGTTTGCTTCCCTTACACGCTTTCTGAGACATGCCATCCTGCTCATGTCTTGATTCTTTTACTCAGCTGCAGGTAAGCTCAAGCACTGTCTTTTCCCATCCGCAAACCGTGTCTAAGCTCATCCTGTAGCACGTTTTTCCACTCTGTTTTTGTGCTCACAACACATCCTGCTTCCCCTTTGCTGCTCAGTCAGAAATCATTGGCCTGGACATGTTCTTGAGACACGGTTCCACTTCCCACAGAAGCACCATATCAACACTGTCCTGTTCCTCTGCAACCCAGCGCCCTACGGCAATGCTTTCCCCGTGTTGGAGAGGCAGCCAGGCTCAGCGCGGCATCAGTCCGGGCATGGCAGCAGGGGTAGGGCAGCGGGGCAGTTACAACCTCCTGTTGACTGGAGGCTGCACAAAATGTCTCTGGGGCCCAGGTCTGCCTGGATCTGGATCTGTTTTGAGGTTTGCACTTGAGCAGATGAGCGCCCTGTTGCTTCATTTCAGGGAGCGAACAGGTTTTGTGGAGGATACATCTTTGATGAGAAGTGGCCAAGCCTGGATTTAGCTAAAAAGGGAGTAAAAAAACCCAAAATATTTTGCCAGATTACTTGACATCTGATGGGGCTAATGCAATTTTCCTTTATAAGTATCTGAGAAAGCTACCTTCTATTGGCAGATGTTTTCCTTGGAGGTGACAAATCATTTATTGTGGCAATTATAGTAGGAACACAAGCTTTGGGTGACCTCTTTTGTCCCTGCAGCCGGTCAGTTACCTTCTCAGCCACTGGCTGCAAATTCGAGACAAGCAATTATGTGAAGCTGAAAATAGGGTGTTATGATCAGGACAGCTGATGAAAGGGTAGAGGAAAACACAGAAGAAACCTGGGCTTCCTTTGAAACAAAAGTGCAACAAGAAAAAACAGGCAGTGATATTTCACTTCCCAAGTGAACCATGCATCATCATTTTTAAAACACATATTTCTAAGCATCACCATTTATAAAACACTTTATGAAGAGAGTTGGCCAGTGGGAAAGGAGTCACTTGCTCCATTGCTTGATCCTCCTTTCCAACACCTAAACTGGATGAAATGCCAGTTGAGTAGAAAGGTTTGTGTTTTCCATGTAAATTCTTTTTTTTCTATGATCTTGTGTTAATAAAGACCTGATTATGTTCTTACCTGTTCTCCATTTCATACGTATCATTTTTAAAGGTTATCATTGCTTGTGTCAGTGTTATTTCCACTAAGCACTGTGACTCTCCAGTGCATCCCCAATAATTTCCTCAAATAGAAGATTATTCTGTATTGTTTCTAGTTCAGTAATTTACTGTGGTAACAAGCCATGGACAACAGTAGTATTTATAGAGGTAGAAAGATATTAATTAAAGGTCATTTTGAAAAGAAGATGGTCCCATCGCTTTGAAAAATAAAATCAAGACCGTGCAGCTGTAACCGCTTTGGAAGGTTTACTTTCACTTTTAAAGCAGATGTCTCTGCTGTTATTTAATTATGAATAAACTGGAATAGCTGGATGCTATGGGAAATCTGCTGTAGAGGCAGATGTCAGCCAAATTGTTTTAGTTCATACAAAGCACTTGTAAACTCCAGAGGTTTATGGCCTCTTTTAGTTAAACTACACAGATTCTGTAACATATACTGCTTGCTGTTCATTAAATGCTGTTTGTTAAAAGCAACTTCTTAGGGAACATTGTCATCGTCCTGTTCCCTGACCCTCTGGTCCTTCGCTCAGGAACAGTTCAAGGACGTTCTGCTCTTTTTTGATACATGAAACCAGGCACAACCGTGTTAGTATTTTATTAGCAATAAGTATATTTTCAGTCAAAAATAAATCCAGCCCTTTGCAGAGGGAAGCACACTCATGATGTATTTTTTGGGTTCCATGTTAGCACCCAGAATGTGGGACCTTTGTTGCTCCTAGGTGATGCCGTGGCCTGTGTTTTGCACGTGGTGATGCATTGCCTGTTCTGGTATTAAGGTGGCAGGAGGTGAAAGTCAGAGTCGTTCACTGCGTTGTGAGGATCTGTGATTCCAGGTGTTATGGGGAGATACTTCTGCATCTGGCAAGAGTGGACTTTGCTGCCAAATACCCTTCCTTAGACTACTTTTGATTTTACAGATAATGATGCATGATGCCTGTTTATGAACCATAGTTATGGCAGTTAAAATAAATGCAAAATTGAATATTTTCTGAACTTACGTTTATTTTGATCAATGTAATGTAAACATACAGGTTTGGAGAAAATCTTCTTGAGCACAGCTGAAACTTTCAAAGTTCTTGTAAGACCAAATTTGGCTTTGATTAGACATTCATTTTATGCTGAAGTAAGTTTTTTCTCTAAAAGATAACCACTGCTAAATGACCTCAAGCAGACTTTGTCTCATTTCCCTCCACTCCCAAAGCCTTGTCTCACAGTGACTGTGTTATAGTTTGGGGCAATTGTAGTAGAACAAGCAGAAAGAAAATGCATCCCTGGAGATCTGGGAGCTGTGACAGCTGGTGCATCAGAGATGGGCATGGGATAAAATATGGAGATTAGTTATCTTTCCCACAAAAGACAGGATTTGGGTCCAGGCTTAGATATCCAAATGCCTGCATTTAGGCAGCTGAACTGAGCCTTCCCCTTGGCAGCACCAAAGGGAACTTTGATACCTTGCTCACATAAGAACATGTATTCAGATACCTGAAATAGAGCTAAATCGCATCCCTCTGTTCGTATGTTTTCTAAACTGGATTAAAAAACACAAAGCCAAAGGATGCATTCAGTTGTTGGGCTGTAATTAATGTCAACAGAATGATGACGTATTTATTCAGTGATAAAGCCAACTGATGAGGTAGGGGTGTTGAGAAGGTATTTATAGAGTTGCTATGATCTTGATGACATTGTTAATGTTGAAGGTTTGTAACCAATATTTAAACAATTGAAAATGGTGCTACTTATGTCTTGTGGCTGCTACGACCATGGTTTGCTTTAAAAGAACTTGCATTTTAGGTGGCTTGGGTTGTAAGAAAGCACATAGCTGCTTTCAAAATGTGCCTGTTACATCTGTTGGTCACTTCGACTGTCCAGCCAAGCAAGCAGGCAAGGACACTATTGCCAGAAAGCTTCTGCTTTCTGTAGGTGCTTCTTTGAACCCAGCAAGAAGGAGGGCTAACTTTACCCCATGATCTTTGGTGAACTTGTGTCAGTCCATACAATTTAGGTCTGAATGCTCAGAAATGCGTCTGGCAGAAGCAACACATTTTAACAGGAGCGCATCTAATCTCAGCCTAATTTACTGTCTGACAACAGCAGCACTGAAATTCTCTGAGGGATTTTTCCCATTCCTGTGTGCCTGTGCAAGGAAAGGCATTTCGCTCCGGCTCTCCCCCAGCAGCGCAGAGCTCCTATCAGCCTCAGTGAAACAGCTGCTTCCCTGGAGAAACCACTCCTAGGTGGGCAGATACTGCTGTGAAGCATCAACTCTTGTAAAACTGGTTTAAAATTGCATTTTTTATTTTAAAATTGTATGCGGTAAATATTTCGCTCTGCATATCATTATTAATCTGTATTTCAGCTTTTCTTTAATCTATTTCTAGGCAAAGCAGGGATGAAAATAGGACTTTATATAACCCTGATGAAAGCATCTGTCAAGTAACGGGAAAGAAATAAGTACAAGAGACTTGTTAATAAAACAGTTAAAATATCTAGAGACACAGCATTACAATGAGGGAGCCTGCTGCTCTAATTAAACCATCTGCTTTTAAAATTGATTTCCTTTAGCAACCGGCTTAAGCGCTGGGGCGTCCCTGCGTGGCACTGAGCTGAGCCCCCCGGACCCGCCTCCGTCAGTCTTCCCCTGGGCAGGCAGGCACTGTCCTCCACGCCGGCTGCCTCAGGTGGTGCAAAACAGCCCTCAAAGCCATCGTCCTCATGCAGGACTGCTCCAGAGAAGTGGCCCCAGTGCCAGGGGAGTGTTGTTCCCTGAGCTGGGCACACTTCTGCCTCTTCCGTACATGTCCTTCACCAAGGTTCATGCTGAAACCGTACCTGGCAGCCCCTCATTTTGGGGGAGTAGGGAGGAAGAATAAAGTAACTTTCTCTTCCATCCACTCCCAAAATTTTCCTTGGTCTAGGGATAGCGGCTACGGGCTGGTTTGTAAAGTGAAACTGCTAAAGATTTGGGGTTTTTTTCCCGGGGCACAAGTGGAAGGACTTTGCAATCTTAAAGCTTTGTGAAGAAGTCAATCCCTCTGTCATCCAGCTCTACTGAAACACCACTGGATGTCCACTGCCCAATTTGTTTTCCACATGTAACACGCCTTCATTGCAGATGAAGAGGTTTTCCCCCTTTCTTCCGGTTGTGCTTCCCTGCTGTTCCCGGCATGTGTGCAGGGGCAGCAGAAGGGCCACCTCCAATACCACAGGCATGGGGACCAGGCTCTCTGATGACCTCTCTCTGCTGGAGATCCTTCGTCAATCCACTAAAATAAAACAAACCCCTGGAAATGTCAGCCATTGGGCTCCACCGCTTGCAAAAGCAATCCAGCAGGAGCCTTCCCAGCTGCAAAGGAGGCAGCAATGGGGGTGGCTGCCAGGAGCGCTGCTCGGCCGACGTGCAGAGCTGCTGGGAAGCAGTGGCACGGGTCACACCTACTGCGTTACCTGCCCTCGCTGACCTCAGCCCTGTAAATCCAGAGGGCAAAGCTGAAAGCATGGGAAAAGCTGATTAAATGCAGCACTCAATTAAAATCCCTCTAAAAAATACTACTAGCTTTTTGCAAAAGAGTTTACTCACCCTTTTACTGTTCTGCTCACACTTGCTTTATGAGGACAGCCTGTTCAGGAGTGCTGGAAAACGGAGGTGTGGGGCAATCTGCTGATCCTGGGAAACTGCCCCATTAAGTGGCAATTTGGCATGGTCTAAGCAGGGCAATGAACAGCTGTGTGCGTGCTCAGCCACCCTGCAAGGAATAAGCAGCTCCTTGGCTTGAAGTGATTACTGATCACCTCCTGGGGCAAAAGAAACCATCCCAGCCCAAAGAGTTGCAAACAGTTAAAAATAATCCCATTAAAGCTTTCTGGAAATGGTATGAATTGCTGTTTCAAACTCTTCAGTTGTTTTCTACATCTGCAAAAGCTTGGTGCCGGCAGAAAGACACGGCGAAGGTGGCCTGTCTATATTAACTTTCATCTTCATCCTCTTTAGCTGTGCCAGGAAGAGGATGCTACTGCAAAAATATGTCTCTAAAATTAAAACTAATTTCCCAGGAGCCTCCCTACTTATTTTCTTTAATTTAAAAAGCTTACCTTGCATTAAGAGGGGCTTGAACAACATATTCTTTATCGGCAGGCGTAAAATGTTCATAATACAAATGGATGACGATGGGATCTCATAACGCTCCCAGTTGCTCCTCCAACCAGAGGGGCCCCATCCAGCCCCCAGCCCCGGCGCAGCAGGGCTGCAGATGCACCTTACAGCAGGGCTTGTGCCTTGCGGCGCCTGGCAGCACCCCACAGCCTCCTTGCTCGGCACAGGGTGCCAAACAGGCACCCATGGAACACCAGTGTCAGAGCCACAGGGGCTCTGCTGGTGCCTGGCCTCCTCCACCCGGTCGGGTAAAGCCTATGGGCTTCACGGTCACGGTGGGCGATGGCAGCATGTTCCCCCCTAGGAAATGTCTGTCGCTGCGAGTTAGTTTGGTCGGTCTCAAATTTTGTGTGTTCACTGGGGAGAGGAAGACGAGAAGGCTCCCACAGAAGACAGGGGTGCTGGTGTCTCACCGAAGACAAAAAATGCAATGCCAGTGTCCAGACTGGCTAAAATGCTTGAAGACAGCCCGAGTACCAGTTTGGAAAGCCAGCGAGTTTCAGCTGCGAGCACTGCTGTGCCCGTGCGCTGCGCCAGGGCAAACGAGGACTCATCATGCCCCATGTTTGGTTACTTTATAATGCTTCACAATATATATACTGTCTGCGCTGCCCTCTAGACATCAGTGACAGCCAGCACATCCCAAATCCCCGCTCCCACCCACACCCCACCATGGCTGGGTCAGACTCTTCCCTCCTTCCCCTTCCCTGGCTTCCTTGTCTCTGCGATACGGACCTGACCCTTAGTGGCAGCACCAAAGGAGATAGTCCTCCAAACCAAGCTGAGATGCAAATCTGTGACCTAATTTTTTGAAAAGGCCAGTCTCCAGTTTTCCTGTGGGTTACCAATCATTGGTAATAACAGTTTCTCGCTATGCGCTGGTAGGACCAGGCCATCCAGATCACCAAGCTAAGACAGGGGTGCATTCCTAAAGCCGGTATGCTCTCCTCAGAAGTGAACCGAGGAGGATTGCTGCAGTCGCCCGATCAGGATGGGGAACGCCATGCCAGTATGTGCTGATGGTGTTACAGGAGGATCTTCAACAACAGATAGATAAGGAGGTGCAGGAGAAACAAAAGGCTATTCAACAACTTGCTGTGCTAATTTATGTGAGGGTGAACTTACTATTAATGGTGCTTCTGGTAAAAGAATTTTCCCTCAAAGCCTTTCTCAGTGAAAAATGAGGTGAGTGAAAGTGCACAAAAAAATAGTCAACGTACCTACTCTCTTTGGGGCTTCTATCTGTTAAGGAGGGTGTGAAGAATAATTCATTTATTTATTGTGTGGGCTTGTTTTCCACCATTTTATTCTACACGGGAAGTGGACAACATTTTTCTAAACATCTGTAATGTGAAGATCTGCAGTCAGCACAATGTGGAGACCATATTCACTAGAGACCTCATTCTCTAACCTCACTCTCTTTTCATCCCCCCCTCTTTTTATTCCCCCAGGATGTCAAAAAGGTCTTCAAGAAGGTGCAGTCATCATTTAGCCTGCCTTTATTGATCCCCTGCAGTGGTAAGTCTCTATAAGAGGATCTTTTATAAGGGCTGTTGTTTCTCATCGGTTGAAGCCGTTGCGAAGAAACAGATATCGTGACGCACAGTTGGGTGAGATAGAGGAAGCTAGGAAAACCTGGAATGTATTTCTAGTTTCAACCACCACCATCCCTGAAGACAGATTAATTTAAACTTTAGGTCATATGTAACTCTGGGAGGATGTGGAGCAGATCTTAATGGTAAACAAGATCCTGTAAAGTTACAGTGATCAAAACTCTCACCAGTCTTTAGCTGAAGTAGTCACCATTTCATGTTTTATTCTCAGTGGTTTTAAGATATATGAAACACTGTTTTTTCTTATTATAATTAACTGTAAGAGCATCTGCCCCATTGGGGTTTGGAGAGCATAAGCCCTGTAGCACCCCTTGGGCAGTGATGCATCTGCTCCATGGGGTCTCAGCTAACACTTAGTGAGAGGTGTTTTCTGACAGGTGGTGCTTTGTAATGGCAATTGATTATCCTGGGAAGAAGATAATCAAAATGTTTGCTACATTTCCCCTTACCAAATATGCCAGAATATCTGACATATCTTCATGGCCTCTCAGCTGGTGACGCAAGGCAGGGAGGCTGATGTGAAGTTAGGGAGGGAGGCAAAGGGGAGAGCCACCAGCAGGTAGGTTGTATTTGAAGATACGACAAGGTGTGAAGTGAGGAGACGAGACTGGAAATACATTGATAAATGTGCTGGGAGTCCAGCTAGGATGCTACGACAAGGGGGTAGGATTCACTTGTGGGAGCTTGATGAGGGATGCGTGCAGGGAGCAAGTTGGAGCAAACACAAGAGTGATTTTTGCGGCAAACACGGTGATTTTGGCCTGATGTGCAGGAAAGCCACGTGGCAGAACTGTGCTGGGAGGGGAAGGAGAGGCAGCCGCAAGAGCTGGCAGAGGAGCGGGAAGGGAGAGCCTGAGCCCCGTGCAGCAACAGCAGGCAGCATTTGGCTGCTGACGGGCAGGAGACAGATTTTGTACGTGCTCGGGGAAAAGTGGCTGCTGCCCTTATCGCACTCACCACAGCACACACAAACAAAGCCATGACCGCAACAGGTCTCAGGCCCCTCACGTACAGGATTTTATGCCAGGGTAACTGCTGTCTGCCATGGAGAGTCATGTTCCTGTTCGAAATTAGTAGGGAATTAGGATCTACCTTTACCAACTTTTTTAATATCTATGTCTATATATTAAAACCAAAATAAATTTTAAAAAGATGGCTGACTACTCATGGTCCTCCCAAGATCTGTATTTTGCTCTTGCAGCTGGTGTAAGTTCAAGGAGCACATCCCCGGCTATCGATTTTTCTGACAGCTTTGAATTAATTGAACGTTAAAGTCTGTCAAGAGAATGTATAATTCATATATTTAGCAAGCACAGTTCTTTCATCGGCCCACACAGTATGCCCAAGAAATATGCTAAACTGGAGCAATAGCTCACTCAGGGCTAAAATGAGAAACTGTTAAACGGCAAGACTTCTGCCAAGACGCTGAAAGCAAGTATCAGGATCATCTCTGACTGCGTTACACCTCTAAACTATGAATTCTGCTATCTGAAGTAATTAAAGAGCTCTTTCTGGACTTGCTTCATGGAGTTACTCCATGCTATTGTACAGGGGAGACCTCCTCATCCCAGCGATCTCAGTTGTCCAGGCACGTCGGTGGTGCCGGCAGCAGAACCAGACTCTGGACCAGCTCAGCCACTTCTTCTGCCTGACAAAAGCGTAGCTACAGCAGTAGAGGAAACCACTGTGTAAGTACATACGACAGGTAATTCCTGTGAGAGATACACTTAAATGAAAGGACTATGAGGGCGATGGAGATAAACTGCCCATGAATAAACTTCAGCTGGAATTTGGAAGAAGGTTTATTTTTTGGTGCAAGAGAAGTGGGATTTTGAGACAACCTTCCAACTGGCATAGTGGAGCCAAAAAAAATCATAGGGAAAAAATATCAACCCAGACCCAACTTTTAGCTGGAGTTTGGTTGTTTTATGAAACACTCTGTGATGACAGAAATGGCAGAGGATTTGGCTATGTAACCCAAGAGATCTCCTCCAGGTTGACGAGTTAATGCAGACTGTGAAATCTTGTTGCACTGAAATGCCATCACCTTTGCAGGTTTCTGCAGGTGTAAGTGGGTTTGATGGATACCCACACTTTGCTCAGAGTGAGAATGCTCCAAAGGACATGAAATGACCACTTAGGGCTTAAGTATTATAGCCCGGCTGGAGCAGTACTGATGCTACAGCAATTTACCTTAATGACTCAAGAGCACATTTCACCGCAATGCTGTATAGCTGTCCTGACCTAAAAGCCCTCTCATGGCTTAAACTGAAATTTATACCACTCACGGAAGACATCTAAAAGAAAAAGCATATCCAACAAAGCCGGGAAGAAAAACAGAAGAATTTAAAGCTGTGAAAACCCAGAGAAGAAAATACATTGAAGGAAAATTATACCAGCGGTGCGGTGCCAATGATTATAGAAGTCTCGTAGTAGGAAGGCCATTATCTCGGGGGTCAGCAGTGAAAGCTGTTATCAGCCCTTATGGGTTGCAGCACGGTGGGACGGCAGCGGGACGCCCAGCCTTCACGGGTTGCAGCACTGGCCAGGGGTAGCGCTCAGGGGGCTACAGCCAGCTCAGCAAGCAGCTTTCTCATTGTCTGGAGATGACATATGGCCATGTCACCACTGCAGACAGGTGACATCACCAAAGGGCTCTGCAAAGGCCGTTCCCAGCAGAGACAGTCATTAGGCAATAGCTAAAAGAGGACAATATGCGTATGTTGGCAAAGGAAGCTGAGGGAGAAAGAACTGGACTTCTCTCCAGATACAGCTTTAATTAGACAATTTATAATTAAATGATAAAAGTTATGTATTCGAACACGTTAGTATGCTGCTCATATCATGCTTAAGAGTGATTCAGCTTTCTTAGTTCTCACATCTGAAAGGCTGGTCAGTACAGCATCCATCTCTGCCTTTTCACACCTACATTCTTCCCTCCTCCCCCCTTTAGGGATATAAACCCATGAAATTAAGAGAAGGTAAAGAAAAAAGAAGAAGGCAAGAGCTGTTAGCGCCGCTTCACCCCTGGCTGCAGATTCCATGGGATGGATTTTGCCAATGGAGGGAGGCCAGGCCAGTGTTTATGTGCTGCGAGACCAGGAGCCCCGCAGTGGCTGCACCCATGCCATCTCCAGCGCCATGTGTGCCATCCTTCCAGCTTTGCCCTGTCGAAGAGAAGTTGGCACGCAAATTGTCAGGGAAGAAAGAAAATGGGCTGAAGTTGTCTTGGAAATGCATGCAAAAACCATCACATCTGATAATTACTCTTTTCCTACCAGGCAGGTGTGAGCTGGAAGTATTTAATGAAGAGGAGGGACGGGTAGCAGCGGCTGGAGAAGCAGGCTGGAACGGACCAGAGCTTTTATCTTCAGCAAACCTCACCCACTACAGCCCCGTGTTCTTCGCCTGGCCTTGCCCATGGGCATCTGATCACCCTCTGCATGTTCCTCTCCCTGCCAGCACTGATCTGCTTCTGACTCCTTCAGTCACACATCAGTGAAACAAATCCCTCGTGCGTAGGTGCAGCCATTGGCAGCTGGGGCTGGAAGTCCTGCAACACTCTCAGCTCCGGCACTTCACAGTGAAGTGTTTACAAAATCTTGCTGATCCTCCAAACGCCTCGCCCAAAGAAACGAGGCAAAAAAACAAGCTACTGATTTTTTTTTCCTTTTGGTTCCCAGCAGAATAACTTACTCTGCCAAGCTTATTTATGGAAGGTGCTGTAATGCAGAGACATGTAGACTTAGTCTTGTTTTACACATCTTGATGCTCATCAATTTCAGTGGAATTGCTCTTGATCTCCAAAGAGCTGCAAAGAAAAGGTAAGCGCCATTTGTTGTGCAGCACAGCTATGGGAGATAGCACCTGGACCTGGAAGAGGCATACGATCTTTGTGACTTGAGAGGCGCCGAATCAGTGTGCCCTTTATTCCCGTTACGTGAAAAATACCTCCTCTCTCAAGCAGCAGGGAGCAGGAAGCATCCCCAGGTGGATGCAGGGCTGCTGCATGATGTGAGGTGTCTTCTGAGGACGGCAGTAGCACCATGTAAGGGCTCTCTCCCTTACAGGGTGACCCCATTGGGGACATCCTGGAGTGCGGGGAGAGGGATGGGGTGTTCAGGGTCTGCCTGCTTCCCCAGACACTAAGGAAGGAATTCCCCCTACTATGCTGTTGGTTTTGCATCTGAGCTCCTCTAGAGGGGAGAGGTTGCATTATTTTTAAGACACAAATCATTTGACTTCTGAATGTTGCCCTGGGATGAAATGAGTCATGTCCAGAAGTGTGTGCTTTCACTGGAGAGTGTGAGGTACCTCTCCCAAACGTAAATGTATGTACTGTGGACAGCTAAACTGGATGGGGCAACCAAGCAACTAGGGATTGGCACACCTTTCATAAGGACTCTGCTTCTGAACTCCCTTTTTCCATATCAGAATCTGACAATTTCTTTCTTGCCTTCTAAACAGATTTTTTTGACGCTGCAGCTGACCTTTTCTTTAGGGTGCTAGTTCCTTAATCCTCTAATTTTCTAACGTTTCCCAGATTCATCAGGGGACTGAATTATGTGTAATGGTCACCCTTAAAGTAATCAATGTATGGAGGACTTGCACCCAGAACCACATTTGCCTGTGTTGTACCATGCAGCCTGAGAGAGGTTACTTCAGACAAGAGCATGAAGGCACCTTTAGTGACAGCTCGGTAAGTCTATGGAATGAAACGGAAAGTCCTTCTGGCACCTAAAAGCAAATCAAGTGAATACGCCAGTGCAGGTGAACCTTCCCACAGCCCAGATGGACTCCTCTGGGGTAGGTACGAGGAGATGTAGACAGACTGACAGACACACACATGCATGCATGTGTGCAAACACAGAGATGGCTTTTAAGTACTTTCGCCCACTGGCACAGAGAGTACACGCAGAGCTGGGGACACATGGGAAGATGACAGCTAGTGGCAAAACATCCCGCATTGTGTGACCTCTGCCCGCTGACTACCCTCAGTGTATTCTCTGACAGCCGTGTAGGAGGAATGGCAGTGCCATGGGTTTACACACAGAGAGCAGGCAGCGATGCTACACGAGCAAAGGCATACAGAACATCTCTTAATCTTCCTCTCTGGAAATCAAGAAGTTTCCGCCCACCCCTGCAGCAAAATCTGTCTGCTTCTATCCACCATGACACTACAGCTGAGCTGCTACAGCTCCGCTCACTTCAGAGAGGTGCTACTGATCCTGCATCAGCTGAGGATCTCATTTCAGGCATTTCAGGCTTGCCTTCTCTATCCGTACCTCTTCTACTTGACCTGTCTTAGAGCAGGTGGCACAGAACCTCGCTCCAGGGTGCAGAAGCAGCCATAAATGGGTAGACTTTTCATAGCGGTGTTCACACTGGAGATAATGGGCAAGTTTCAGACAGGAACAATAAGGTATTAAAAACTACATTCTAGATTGAGAATCAAGGGAAGACTGCAATGATGCAAACCTGGACCTTTGGTCAGTCACTTAGCTGTGTAAAACATATTTAAATATGGATTGGCAAAGCGGATAGGCAAACCAGGAGCTCACACATTCCTCAGACAAGAAAAAGCAGCGCTCCTGAAGATTTTAGCCCTAGGAGCAGAACTTCAGTGAGAGAAAACTTCCTGGCCCCACTGCCCAAACTGCTCCAAAGGATCTGTCCTTGATTTCCGTGGTATTTATCAACTAACCCAAGCGCAAAAATGGAAGACAAGAAATCATCCTTTTCTTTTTCTTTACTACTATTCATCCGGGGAGGACCTAGACCCCAACCCGGCAGGTATTCTGCACACTGCAATTCCCACTGAGTCAACAGACACCAGAGGTGCTTAGCATCTTACAGAATCAGGCTCACCCACCCAGGCGGAGAGCGGCGGCTGCCCGAGCCACAGCACCTGGCTGTCACCAGAGGGAGCTGCAGCAAGGGTCAAGACTCCTCTTTTTTCATTGTTTTCTTTGGCACATACAACACAGTTCAAATGTCTTTTTGAATTACATTTTTTATTAGATGAACACGATTTTCCTACATAATTTAAAACTCCACGTGTATATGGCCTAGGATGCAATGTGCTCCCTCCCCCACCGAGTTACGAAACACTGACGCCGTGATAGTGAACACCAGCTCTGCGTTTGTGACCTCACAGGGATGTTACAAATGGTCGGGAGTGGAAGCTTTGCACGCGGGTAGGTCTACGCGGGACAGGACGAAGCACATTAGGAAGAGGTAAAGAATAGGAAGAAGGGAGTAAGCCAGATCTGGCCTGGCTGAAGGACTGCTCTCAAGAAGCTATTCTCCATTTCCCCTCCCAAATTCCTTAGGGAGCAAGAGGGTGAAGGATAGGCCATGATGCAGGTGGAGTCCCGTGAAGAGCAGTGCTGTGTGGTTTCATGCATGGCACTGCCAGCCAAGGGCCACTGCGAGGGCCACTGCTCAGGGTGCCACCAACAATCCGTGGGCCATTCTGCACTGCGTCTTCCGCTCTCTGTGCAGGGTGAACACGTGGGGTTCCCTCCTCCTCCCACTGCTCGCACCAAGATCTAGTGAAATCAGCGGACAAGTCACTGAACACTAATGGGATTTGGCACTTTCCTGGTGATGACCCCACTCTTGTACTCCCCTCTGAAGTGCCACAAGGCACTGCCTAAAATCTCAGGGTCCTACTTCTGAATCATGTTATTCCCAGAATTGGACTCCCTAAATAAATGGCCTGGTAGTGGGACAGGGCAGGGAGGGACAACCAAGAAATCCCCTGAGAGCTTGGTAGCTCCTCTTCATTTCAGTGATAGCACTTGGGCTGCTCAACACTTGGATCAGATAGATAGTTATTTTAAAGTGTAAACACAGATTCAGGGGCTTTACTCCAGGTCCACCTCCCTCGGAAGGTTTGGTTCTAGACAGTCAACAAAAAGGAAAAAAAAAAGAGAAAGCCACACTGAGAAAAATCAGGAGTTCAGAAGACTCATCAAAAACAGTTTCAACCTTACAAAGCATGCGTCTTTTGACTCAGGCCTCAAAATCAATTTACTGCATTATTAAAAAAATAGCAATATAGAAACTACCCCTTTCTCAGTTCAAAGTTTAAGCACATCTAAGAAGACCCTACAGAAACAGTCCTCTTTCTGGCAAGGCACTATCCAGTAATGTGTGTGGCACAAACAAAAACACCTCTATCAAAGCCACTGATACAGTGAATGTGTGTGTGCATGTTAGCCCACACAGCAACTTTAGCTAGGTACAAAGATTTACAGTTTAATTCACACTGCTCTCCCTTTTAAAAAGTGGGGTAGTTACATGTATTAGCTAAAAATTGGGATCATTTGGCTCTCAAGCATACCTTTATATGCAAGTATTTTAAATAGAATTAAGAATTTGCTATTTCTTTCAATAAATGGCTCTAGTTTCCACAGACCTTTTCAGTTACCTGATAGTTACATTTCATTATTACAAAACTGGTTTAAAAAATTCCAGATCATCTTTTGTAACAAACTAGAACTCTACTTGCTTTAATTACAAAAATAAGGCTGTCACACAACAGACCAAATTCACATTCAAGCAACATATATACTTTTTTTTTAAAACTAGCCACTTATAATTCAAAAGCACATATTCTAAGGGACTTACACTGCCAATCCATGCAAGCAAGCAGGATATCTTTGGAGCTAGTGTTGTCCTCCGTACAACTGATTATGCTCACATGCGTGCTCGAAATAAGCTAGGTTTACCTAACAGCTGTAACAGGACTACCTCTCCACTAAACGGGAGGCTTCTATTCTACAACTATCAAAATTCAAGAGTTTTGTGAAATTAACTTCATCCCTGGAGAAATCAGTGTGGTTTTGCCTTTCGCATCAGTAAGCCTGGGATTTCGCCCAAGATTACTCATGTGTATATACTTACACACTTAGGTAAGTTTTTCAAATCTGGGACTTCAGGCAGTTCTAAGTTTACAACATATCAAGTACATGATAAATCCAGGATGGCTTCTCTGTAATCAACTGTGTAATTATGTAAATTTATATATGTATTCATTTGCAAAGTTAAATATTTTTCTTGAACTTTTTTTTTAGGAATAGTTATATTGAACTTGGTGAAGCTAACAACGTATAGCTCCACCTCATGTCACATTCCCTTCCTACAGTGTGGTTCAAGTCTCATGAAAATACAGGATTGGTGACAAGAATGTCACAATAACTTACCACAGACAACATAATTCTTAAAAATGCACATACATATACGTACATCCATGTTATCAGCTCTCATTCAGGATTCCTCTAGCGAAGGTGCTGTAGCTAAGATTTTGACCAGTAAATACAACCATGGACTTGAAATCTGTGTGTGCTCTTGCTCCATCTAGCCCCTTCACTGAGTTGAGGAGGCACCAGAGGATCCAAAGAGAAACTCCTTTAACATTTCCTTTTTTAAAGCTTTCTTGCCTTAGTACTAGAGGGAAAAGCCAAACAGCTGTAAGCAGTTTGTAGCTGAGACAACATGAACAGGGACGTAACCTGTTCTTTACTCCAGCAACTGGTAGTCATGAACATTGTTCATGTCATACCTCTGTAGTCATGAGTAAGCCATAGTCCAAAATCTGAGAGGCTACAGTTCTCCTATTGTTCAGCATCTTCAGCAGGGACTTAGATGATGACCTAGCGTGCACCCTCAGCAAATCTGTGAACGACACCTGAACCTGGTTCAGTGGTTGGTAACAGCTGGCAGAGCTTCAGTCCGGTGGCATCTCAATAACCTTGAAGACTGAAGTTTGATAAGGACAAGTATAAAGTTCTGCCCTTGGGGGTGGCAAAGCATCAGTATGGGCTGGAAACCAACTGACAGAGTAGTAGCCCTGCTGAAGGGACCTGGGGATTTTAGTGAATGCCAGGTTGATCATAAGCCAGCAATGTACTCACTGCAAACAGGGGAAAGCATGCAGTGTGCTATTTCAGAAGTGTGGCCTGCAGACTGAGTGAAGTTATTACTATCCCCCTCTACTCAGCACCAGTGAGGCCACATCTGAAGTACTGTTTTGGGACCTTCTCCCAGTTCAAGAGGGATGTGAACAAACTGGAAAGAGTAGCCCTCCACCAAAGCAAAGCAGCCAGGGGTCTAAAGCACACAGCCTGTGAAGAGAGGTTGAGGAAGCCACGTTTGTTTAGTCTGGTAAGAAGGCGACTAAGAGGTGATCCAACGGTAGCCTACAACTATCTTGAGGGCAGTTACAAAAAGGATGGTGCCAATCTCTTCCCGTGAGTGCCAGAAAACATAGCAAAGGCAACAGCCACAAATTACAGCCTGGGAGTTGAGGCTGGACATTAAAAGAAAGTTTTCACTAGGAGAGTACTGCAGCACTGGCACAAGTTACCTAGAGGGTTATGAGATCTTCGTCTTTGGATATTTTTAACACTCAGCTAGACAAACCCATATCTGATCCAAGCTAGTGTTGGTGTTAGCCCCTATTTTGACAGTGCTGGACCAGATGACCTCCAATTGTCCCTTCCAACTAACATGTCTCAGATGCCATGGTTATTGAATTTAACAGAACATGTGATTTGTTGCACAGGCAGTGCAGCTTTCTGACTCTTTTTAGAAGTTTGGCTTCCTTCAAGCCACACAGTCTGAGTGACACTGTGATTGCAAAGAAGGTTTCCCACATAATGTTGTCTTTCATTTACCCAAAGACATAAGGACATTTATTGGAATGGCACTACCCTGTCATTATGAAATCACTTGAGTAAAAACTACATTACAGCATAGCTGTTATTTTCATAGCCAGACTTGATTCAAAATGCATAATGCAATTTCACTTCTGTCTAGAATGCATTTTGTAATGGTTATTGGCAAGTCACAGGCCTAAGTTCTGCTATGTGCATCAATGCAGTCCCACTGGAACAACTCCACTTCCTTTACTTGGCTCCTGTTCCTCATCTGAGCTGACCATTGTGGCCTCATCCAGCAAAGCACACACTCAGCTTTCTCACTGTCTTTGAGGCACCTCCACATTTCCACACCTAGGGATCTAACCAGGACAACAGCTGGGCGAGTTAGGTGTGCTCTTGGACCATGGTAGAGTGTTTAAATATCCATGGGACTGAGTCCTGGCTCTCAAAATATCCCCCTGGCTCTCCTGTGGCTAATGGTGGAGCTGTGTGTTATTGAAGGTAAACTCAAGGTTTTGGCAAAATGTCATTTTAAGATAGTCCAACTATAGAGCTCCAACTTTGCGTGTTAAGTCTTTCTTAGTTAAGAGATAACTTATCATTAGCTATGAGACCTCTTCTTCTGAACTACCCAGTATTTTCCACCAAGTGTTTTCCTGCACATTTCACCTGCACGTGCAACAGGAACCATGTCAAAATATTTCACTTTGGCACCTCCTCCATGATAACCACTGTTTTTAAACAGCCAGTTGCAATGTGCATCATTAGACAAATCAAGTTTTCATGAACAAGGTTAGCAGCCCATGTCTCTTACAATAAACATGATCTAGTACAAACATCACAATAAATAAATGTAGAGCAAAAATACGGCAGTTATTGGCTTAGACTGAGATCTTAAGATTGATGATTTTTACCTTCTGCATCATAGCCAGTACAAACATTCTAATAACCACCAATACTTTAACTATCATGATGAGCTAATTTCAGAATTAAAAAAGGGAAGGAATCTGACTACATATCCATGAACAACAGAAGCCCTACACTTCCTCTCCTTATTCTCAAACATATGTGTCTGTTAGAAGAAATATCAGTGCCAGTTGCAAAAGCAATCCAAAGACAAAAGTGAAACATCAACAGTGAGTATTTTTAAAAAGGAAGATGAGTAGCCCGGCCTTAATCCTCTTTCATATACATGTTATTAACTCCACATTGTTGGAGAGCACCGTCTCATGGCAAGCAGATTACTGATGATGTGTGTTTGCTCTATCACAGTGATCCATTAGGGAAGCTGTTGTGTGCTGAAGAACGGGGTCATTCATCCAGGAGATGTGCTTGTCGATACTTCAGATAGGCTTTCTAGGGTTCTGACTCCTATTTAAAAGAAAAGAAAAAAAAGATTATTAATGCTATGAATAAATTCTCGTCCTCTGTGTCTGTGACCTTTGCATATAAGGTGCCCCTAACCCTGGTCCACACAGCAGCGGAGGATGCATCATTCTGAAGTACTACCAGACTGAAGCAGTGACCTGGCCAAGTTTACAGAGACACTCCTCCAGGCCTACAACAGGTTATTTCCCAAGAACAGAGCTGCATAGAAGCTGCTACTTCTGATTGCAGTAGGACATCATCTTTTTCCTAGGACTAGTTCTTCAAGCTATGAAGCTTGAAGCAAGGCTGCCAAAATAACCTGCTTTTGTGGTTTTCTGCTGAGGTTCCCTCCTACTCCTCTCCCTCATGGGGTCCAGAAATAAATGAATCCCTGGCAGAAGAGGAACTCTATAGCCTGAAACAGTACTACTACCAAACAGAGCTGTATCTACAAGGGCCAAGGGAAAAAAAATCCTCTCCTGTGTGTCCTGATCTACTGCCTGAAAGTGCACCACACAGTCTCTTTGAACAAGTGCCCAGGTTTCCATATGGTAATAAAATCTCCCCTATCATACTGCCCTCAACAGAAAGTTGTTAACTGGCTTTGTGTTCTGACCTGCATTTATGTATTTGTTAAAACTTTATTCTTATCCAAAAAAGTTGCTGTAACTCCTGACTCCTCCAGCATTTCAGCATTAAAAAAAATAAAAATTAATACCTAATAAATAAATGCTGTCCTGGTTGAGCCATTATGCCAGGCTGGCCCAGTGAGATGATGTTTCATGACATAAGCTGCAGATATTCCGGTGATTAAGATCCTAGTTCCGTCTCCTGTTATAATTAAGTCAGTTGCTTTCAATTTACATTGATAATGTGAAGGAGAATGTATTCTTTAAACTTCATTTATCTGCTGTCTCAAATTAACTCCCATGTATATGCTTGGTTTCATTTAAAATGCTTTGCTTCTCATGGCAACAGTTTCAATTACCTCATTAGCATGAGTTTGATATGGACAAGGTATGGATCAAGGCAGTGGTGCATTCAAACACAAAGAGTTCTTTCGGTTCAAAGAAAATTCAATCTCCATATTTCAAGAATTCCATGAAAAGTCTGCAATACTACACTGACCTTTGATGCCAAAGTAGGTTTCAGTCCAAGAAAGGAGAAGACAGTGTTGCTCTCCTTTGATTCAAAAAAGCCATCATAATCCTAGAGAGAGAGAGAAAAAAGATGAGTCAACATTTGTATTTGTGTTTTCCTGATTGATTTTACCACACCATGTATTAGACTAAAGCGTGGTACATAATAATGCTCAGGAAAATACTGATATTTACCCATATTCTCCTATGCAAACCTAAACACTATTCTAAACTGCAATGATATCATCCACTACAATGACAAAGAAAAACACATAAATTCTCTAACTACACCACCTTCACTACTTTATTTGACAGGAAAATACAAACATTGACTTGCATTCAAATGAAATCTGTTGTGGGTATATTTTAAAGGTATTTAAGTGCCGAACAATGCAAGTAAGTTTCTGACCAGGTTTCTAATTTGTATTTTAGCAAACAAAATACTTCCTAAAATGGAAACCTCCAAGAAGAAGTCCTAAGACAGCTGAACTCCTTATTTCTTCTCTGGTGGAACAGACTTCGTCATCACTGCATCCTTTGAAATCAGCAATCATATCTCAGCCATGGGCAACCATATAATTAAATATAAAATGTTCCCATAAAGAAACTTGTTGTATAGAAAGAGAAAAAATAAGCTTCATTATCATGATTAAGTTCCTTTTAGGTTTCAGCTGCATAAGATCAGGTTCTGATCTCAAAGTGTGACCACTGCTTTTACTGATTTGTTTATTGCATTGGACACCTGCTACTCTTCTATCATCAGATGAACTGACAGTATTCAGTTTTCAAGGGAAAAAGAGAAAAACAAAGCACAGTTTGGTGAATGGATTTGGCATATGGCAAGAAGCCAGGAAGTTTCAGGTTCTCTTAGTGGTCTGGCAAAGATTTCCTCTATGACCACTAGCAAACAATACAGCACCCAGTTCAGACTCTTTTCCTCCTCCACTTAACTGCAAAATGGAAATATTAATCCTTACTTAACCACTTCTGACATGTAAATGTCAGGAAATTTCAGGTATATGCTCATCACTACGTAGCAATTATCTCTAATATCTAAGATTAGTAGTTTCGCTTAACTTGAAAACATTCAACAAGAGAAATCTCTTTAAATACTTACTGTGCACACACATGCTTTAAATATGGAATAGTAACAGGCAGTCCCCATGCCTCCACATGCTTCCCATCTGTGTAACAGTCATTCCCAATGCACCTGACCCCCAAAGTTAGCACTTCTTTGGCTCCTAACCTCTAATCTCATTACTTTTGGAGAGCTCATCTCTCATTGTTACAGTTTCAGGTGCTTCCCCTGAAACTGGACCTCAATTTTTCCCCAGCAGTAGCTGCTTTGCCCATTTGTCTCCTTCCACTCCTGCCTTCTTTTGAACCTGTAACCTCACAAACCACCCCACAATCACAGGGGACCATGTAAGATAAACAGAAGAAGCTGTAATTGAAAAGCAGAAATCTTCCTCTGACCTGGCTGTTTTTGGAAAGCCGTCATAGGATATGCAAAGATTAGGAACCTTCTTTCATCTGCCAACCAGAGTTTACTCATGCCTAGCCAATATCCACTTGTGCTTACATTTTGGCTTCTCAGATCCTAAGCAGGAAGCAAAAATGGTCTAGGCAAGCATTCTGCTTCCCATTATTTTTCTGGATCTTCACAATGCAGTGTAAATCCCTGAATAGCCCTTCATCCCACCTGTCAGACCCAATTATATGATATACCAAATTATATCCTTGCAGAAGGATGGTTGGTATTTTGTGAAATAACTTTGTAAGGAAAAGTGTGTGCTTGTAAATGAAGACTTTACTTCTCTTCATTCTCTTTTTTTCTCTCCACCAACCTAAAATAAAAGATTGTTCAGACATAAAATACATAGTCACCATTGCAAGGATAATATACCTCCCACGAGATCCATAGTCATTCTGCAGATGGGCAGAATTTCTCTTAAAACGTTTATGGTGCACTAGATAGAGATGCTTTACTAGCATTTCCATAATGATATATTGCTATACCAGTGTGAACATAACTGTCCTAACAAAGTGATACTTTGCAGTTGCATAATCATTCAGATAACCTCAGCCCAGAGAAAAACATAGCTGCAGAGAGGCAGTTTCTCAGCCTAACCCTCTATACTAAAAGCATCTGCCCTGAAAGACACACAGAGGCCAGCAGGAGTGTATGATGGTCATCAGGCTTCAGACGTATTAGCTGACCTAAGTGGAAGGAGTAAACCTTCTTCTTAAGATGGCTTTTTGTCATTGTCATCTTAAAAGATGGCATATTGCTGTGCTATAGACTGGCAATAAGTCAGTATTCCAGGACTAAGCTTTATGTCTGCTGATCCTTTCAGCTTTCATACACATGTATATATAGAATCATAGAATCATTTAGGTTGGAAAAGACCCTTGAGATCATTGAGTCCAACCGTTAACCTGATACTGCCAAGTCCACCACTAAACCATGTCCCCAAGCACCACATCTTCACATCTTTTAAATACCTCCAGGGATGGTGGCTCAACCACCTCCCTGGGCAGCCTGTTCCAACGCCTGACAACCCTTTCAGTGAAGACATTTTTCCTAATATCCAATCTAAACCTCCCCTGGCACAACTTGAGGATGTTTCCTCTCATCCTATCACTTGTCACTTGGGAGAAGAGAGGGACACCCTTGCTACAACCTCCTTTCAGGTAGTTGTAGAGAGTGATGAGGTCTCCCCTCAGCCTCCTCTTCTCCAGGCTAAACAACCCCAGTTCCCTCAGCCGCTCCTCATAAGACTTGCTCTCCAGACCCTTCACCAGCTTCGTTGCTCTTCTTTGGACATGCTCCAGCACCTCAATGTCCTTCTTGTAGTGAGGGGCCCAAAACTGAACACAGTATTCAAGGTGAGGCCTCACCAGTGCTGAGTAGAAGAGAGAGAGAGCACACGCATTTATTCTATCTAGTTTTAAGTTCTGTGGTTTTCTCTATGCACGATACATAATTTCCAGTGAACACCATCTACTCACTTCACTCTATGGGAAGAGTCAAGTTTATTTGCTTTCACCGCCAGAGGAATGAAACATTTCAAGGAATAAAGTTCTGGAGCAAAGGAAGGTAGAATCTCCCACAATGATCAGCATCACAGACTGGAAAACAGACTTTGCAGACAAATGCTGCTTGTCATTATGAGGACAGAACTATCACCATTACTTTTTAAAATGCTAACGTATGAAGATATTTGACACAGTTTTATGTTCCCTTACTGTTAATTTTAGGTATGGTCTGTTCTACCTAAACTTGAAATTAAACATACAATTAAACAGAGGAAATGAGACACATTTACATCAATTAAAAAATCATTAAAGGTGATGAACTGATACTAATTTCTGATTTAATGTAAATTCACAATTAATAGCCAGAAAGTAAATCCAAATAAAATAGACAGATCTCACAACTAGGCCATGGCATAAGCTGAAACAGTACTGAAAGCAACCGCAACAATGCCATGGATAAAAAGAGGACAATGTAACCATTGAATACCTAAAGGAATAGTAAGTAGAACTGAAGCTCTGCAGAAGGATGTTTGATTAAGCCCTTGACTTGAAAAACTGCATGGACACTGTTAAACCTGAAAAAGGTCCAGCCTGACTCTGCTGAAGCAGATGAAAAGCCATGAGGGACACTAGCTATACAAGCAACCACATGTGAAGACAGTGCCTGATCTAACTGAGAAATAACCTTAATTTCCTCCACTGGGTTCATCTACAAGTGAGTCACACTATCTCTGGAGCTGAAGGTAGGGGAGCAGTGGATGAGTACAACCCACAGTGAGAAGAACAAGGGCACCCCTTTAGTAACAGGGCAGGTTTAAATTGCCTTAAGCTGCTCATTACAGCCCTGTAAACTACAAGCAGCCAACGTGCGGGCAGGCAGCTATTGCGAGCATTTCTGCAGCAGCGCGACATCATTTTCACTTCCCGCCAAGAGCACCCTTTCCTTCTAAGCACACAGGCAGTTTTCATGAACCACCAGACACCTGTGTGTCTCAACAGTTTGTCCAAGAGAAGGCTCTCTGTTTGTTTGGGTATGTCATCATCTCTCATCACCATTTTCAAGTTCTGCGGTTCTCCTAAGTGTCTTAATGCCAGTACTTCAATTAGCTCTAAAACCATCACTGCTCTAAGACCATGTTTTTTTCACTTTTCATTAATAAATTGGAAAGAAAAACAGGGTAGGGAAGGATTCACAGCCTGAAAATAATGTCATACGAAATAAGGCTGCATTCCTGGCTCTGACAATGACTTTGTTACTCAGTTAATCCACCAATATCTGTGAACATCTGTTTACCTTAACCTCTGTAAAGTAATTTAAGACTTAATCATAAAAACCTTTCTGCAAGTGCTAGTTATCAATTTTTACTTGCAGAAAGTACCCAGGCCTGATTTAGTATGATTTTTCTACATTTTTACAGATTATCAAACCTGGATTCACTTACTGAAAAAATCGTGAAGGTTAAACAAAGAGCTAAACTGAGTAAGTGTATGTTTGAAAGAGCACAAAAACCAGTGGATTGATTCATTTTAAAAGGAGCAGAATATTTAATAACCGCAAGAGATTATCCACCAGAAGCAATCTCCCCAATGTTTTTAAATATCTGCATTGCAAAACACATTAAAATGTTATTGACACTTTCTTGCCTTCATGGGGGATGGGGGTAGAAGCATCATGCTTTTAGATAAAGTAGCAGTAAAATTTTAAATAGGAGAATTTCCTACTAATCTCTGCAATGAAAACATACGATCCCAAAATATTAAAATGTGAAAAAAAGTTATAAAAATGCATAATAGTCCTATAAAAGTTGAAAGAAATCGCTTTAGTATGGTAGTTTCTTAAGAGATTTTTTAGAAACATGATCTCAAGGACTCATTGGTTTTGCTTTGGCATGCAGTAGGAGTTCAAAGTGGGCACCCCTGGCTTTCCCTGTAATACAGGTGAGATAACAGATGTTCCAAAACCGTCCCACCTTTGACCTTACCTTTATAAGGAGAGAAAGTCTGTGCAGATTTGGGCCACATGTAAAGACACTAAATCAATGGCTGGGGACATAAAAATTCTTGTCTCACATAAAGAACATCCCACTGCTACCAGCAGTAGATGCAGAGACTGAATTAGGAAAATGGTGCCAAGCTCACTGGAAGCTGAGAGCTTCATACACAGCCAAGAGCCCAACTTGCTTGCGAGCCATCGGGTTCCACTTGGAAAAACTCTGTGGGACACTGCCTCCCACAGAGGAAGGACACCGCCATCCGCTGGTTTTGGCAAGGCAGTGGTTCCCTGTTTCTGCACCAGGCTTCACTGCCGGCAGCAAGTTACTGCAATCCCCTTGCCACTATGCCAAGCAGCTCTACCAAGCCAGCGGGTGCTGTGGTTTTGCTGGGATCAGCTGAGCAGCGCTGTCTTGTCCCTGTGCAAGGAAGTAGCTCCCACTGATGCCCTGGAGGCATTCAGAAAGCAGCTGTTAACCTAAAAATATACGAGCATGGCAAACTGCCACCCACTGCCCCACTTCAAAAGGCAACTATATGCACAAATATAATTTTGACCATATTGCTTTAAATTATGATCCTTGGTGCTTTCCAGAGCTGCTAACTACACATTATTAATGTATAAAATTCTGGCAACATTAGTAGCTGATTAAGGCTACTAAAACTAAGGGAGCATAGAGACCGTGAAAATGAATCATCAGTGATGCACAGATATTCAGTCCCTTTGGAAAAGTTGAAAAGCCACAAAAATATAGATGACAAATCACAAAGACAAGGGTATGAAACGTTACAGAGAACGACAAATGCCGGTTAGGAGATAAAATATATCTCAGGATGGTTTGAGGGGATAGAGGAGTGACAGGACTATAAACAAGGCAAGTAAAAAGCTATTTCAAGTCAGAAAAGGTTTCTTAACAGGCTAACAGCCACCTGACTGCTTTAGGCCTGGCTCCTCACCTTTAAAGTCAACGGCAGCTTGATCACCAAATAGTCTGAGCAAGACACAGCCCCTCTGCTTTACCACCAGAATACTTTGTTGAAAATAAGCAAAACTAACTGTACTGAAGTTTCAACAGCTCACCTACAGAGACAAGCAAAATCTTGCTGGCCTTGCATGGCATAAAGCTCTTCTTTGCTTTCCCTGCTCCTGCTGAGTGACTCTGAACCGGTACAGAGACACAGGCTGTGGCTGCAAAGGTCTTCAGGAGCAAAGCTACCCCAGCTGGTAACGGAACGAAGGCTGTTAAGCTTACTGTGGTGGCAGAATGATTGGTACTAGATGCAGAGCTCAGTGGACTCATGGTGCACATTGCCAAAGCACACTAAGCATGCTAAATGGTTACATGGCTTCACCAGAAGGCTGAAGTTCATGAAAAAGAAATATAATAAGAATTACTAAATACATTAAAGCTATATTTGTTTCAGAAAAATAGCTAGAGACAGGGAGAATACTCAACAGAAGAATTTTATATGCTTGACTTGCTTGTAGTCTTTCCTAGGCATATGCTTATGGCCACTGTTGGGACAAAACTGGGCTAGACGGACCTTCAGTCTCACACAATTAAGGCTACTTGTGTTATCTTAAGTTGTATCTTACACAAAGTTTTAAAATAATCAGCAAAGTCAAGTGAAATTGTCCACTTAGTACGCTGGTAAAAGGCAAAAAAAACCCAAAACCAAGCCTCACACTTAGCTTTGTTTTCAAAATGATTCCTTGCAGTTTATCCCAAAACCAAAAGGTGCTGTGGTTCTGTGGTTGCTTTGCAACTCTTTAAAACCAGATTAATCAAAGGCAGGAGAACTCTCTTAATGTCTAGATTATGCAGAAATCCCAAGAGCCATCCACTGCCCAAATTCTACAGTGAAGTAAAAGCAACTTACTCTTGGACATAGTGGGCGAGCATTCAAGAAATCTGGATTTAACTCCTCATTATGATACAAATGCCTTATTTCATTCTGGCATTCGTGTGGGTTTTATGCCAATTTACTTGAGTAGGAAAACTGTTGGTCCTTGGGAATTCTCTCCTCCTTAGAAGGAGTACCACTTCCAGGGTAGCTTCTCCTTCTCTCAACAGCAACTGCCAGGTTCACAAAGCTTAACTTGGCTACAGCAGTAGCTGTGTCCCAGCTGTGATGTGGAGGCCTCAAGTGTGTTGTATTCCTGGTGCTGGGAAACCAGATCACTGGAGTGATGTGGTTACAGACACTGCCATGATTAATTTGTCTCAGCATTTTGTTAAGCAGGTACACTGAGGCTTGTTTAAATAAACACTGTCACTGCTGGGAGAAACTATTTACTGCACACCAAAGTGAAAATTGGCAGTACTGCAGATCAGCATAAATAATTATTTGTGCTTCAAGGAACATAACACAAGCGTGATGGCATTGGATCAAAGTAAAACATTAACACAAAGTAGATTTCATTTACAATTAGCAATTATACAGACACTGTCCATCCATTACTGCAACTGAGATTAGGAGATCTTTATATCTAATGAAGTTTCAAAGACAGTAACTGTGAATAAAATTCCTCCCAGTAAGTTTCTCTAAAAGAGCAAGTTGGCTTTGTTGCTGTTGGCTTTTAGTTTGCAACAAGAGAAAGAGCGAGCCTGTTAAACATCTCAGACAAATCCTTGTTGCTTACCACACCAAGAAGCAGAAAAACAAGGAACCTGCCTAAATGTAGTTTGTGCTGCTTTTTATACAGATTTTTTTAAATGCACTAATTATTGGACAGCACTTAAAGATAAGTCTATTGGCATGCTCTTTGAATTTGTTTCTCTTTCGCAATGATTTTTTAATATATGATTATGATCCCTTCATTCTTATAAAAGAGGCAAGGTAATTGCTCTTACAAGTAATAATGGGGAACTCATAACTTAAATGCATTAAATCAGCACTCTGCTACTGACTGACTTAATACTGTATGCCATAGAGAATGAGCTGTTAGCATCCTTCCTGAAAAGGGCAGTCCAGTTCTCTAGGACAGATGACATTCATTTACTGATCTGATTAGGATTACAATGGAAAGCTCTTACTCAGCACAGCTCTCCTTGGAGAACGAGTGTGTGTGCATGTGTGAGTCTTTTTTAACATTATATAAACACACAAAAATAAGATCTTGTCTGCACAACACAGGACAGTCTAAACATGACAGTTTTCTATTAGCTAACCTTCTGATAAGATCTCTGGACAGGATTTTTAAAGAGCTTATACAATTGACTCTACAAAGCAACCTGTTACTCCTCTCCTAAGGGCCAGATGCTTATTTCAGTAATCTCTTGTTGTAGGCTTCCAAAAACAAAGGCTTTAATAAAAGGGAGCAGACGTCAGCTACAGCTCTATTGTTTGGACAGTACACGACAATCTCAGGCTGATGTGATGTTTGCCATTCATTCAGCAACTGTGACAGGGTACACAGACATCACCTATCTAAGAACCGATATCTCTCACCTCTAAGACAGGGAGTCCAAGTGCAGAAGGGCTTCCCCCATCCAAGCACTGAAGACCTCAAACTGGCATAGTGCCCACCTGGGCCAGGGGAATATTCAGAGGTAGTCACTGGCAGAATCAGTAAGTACTATGGACGATAACAGGCGCCACCTCCCAGTTTTGTGCACCTTCCAGCTCAGCATATTATTTTACAAGTTGTTTGGTTAAGATTTTTATCAAATCAGACCATGACAGGAGTTTGAGAGAGGGAGGGACTGAAGTGTCAGGGAGTTAACTGTGGTAGTCATCCTTTTACAGGAAATCATGGCAGAGGCATAAATTGACCATGCTGCCCAGAAGCTCTGCATGCATGTTTTAACCTGGACATGTTTTAAGGTAGCTGTAACTTTACATGGGACATCACAACCACATGCTGGTTGTTTTTCCTTTTAGACCATTTTACTCACATCAATATTAGGTGACACCTCAGAGCACTAAATCAAATTTGGATTTCCCCCTTCCATTTGTTTATTCTAGGAAATGGACACTGGCAGAATCATCTTTCAACATTTCCTTTGTTTTCTGTAGTTCCTTCAGAGAAGAACAGAAATCAAAGAATCACAGAATCTTTAAAAAAAAACCAGAAGAGACTGATACTTAATAATGCAAAGAAATCAGTGCCACTGAAATTGCCTTTGCACTGAATAGTTTCTCGAGAACACTGCACCTCTTTCAGCAGCCTATTTTATTTCTTTCTTGTCTATCGGCCTTCACTGTTTTGATGCAGTTGATACCCATATATTACATTTCAGGGAAGGACACTAAATATCACATATCTCTGTCTCTACTGCTGTGCCCACTAAGCACTCTATCAGGGCTTACTCTAAACTACCAGAGCAGCTTCCAAGAAAAAGAAAAAAACCAACAACAAAAAAAGTCAGCCTGCTATGTAAATATTTCCCCTTCAGCTCAAACTCCCACCTGGAAACAGATTTCCTTTTAATTTTGCTTGGTCTTAATTTCAGGCGATCTCACATCGGTGGCAGATTTCTGCATATAAAACTGTCTCACTCTTTCAAAGTGCTAACTTGCAGCTTTGCAAGGTTAAAATTATAGTGCAGTTTCATGGGGAAGTGGAGATTTCCAATCTTCTGAAAGATCCAGGAGGCACTTCAAGTCTAACAAGGGTTATGTATTAAATTGTGGAGATTTCAGAGAAAGCAGAGAGGGAGGTGTGAGGCACAGGCCTAATTTCAGACATCACTTCTCCAGCATTTCTTGCTTGTTGCTTTAAGAGCTCTCCATGTCCAGTGTTGTGGCTACTGCAGATCCTGTTTGGATACATGTACCTATGGCTCCTCACCTACCATGTGAAGAAGGTAGAGCCCTAGCTGGGGGCTGCAAATTCCACTCCAGAAGCCACGTGCCCAAAATTTAGGCATTTCAGTGCTTGGCATGATGCTATAGTCCCTTTGTGAATCTGAGCCTCATGCACCAATTTGCAGCAATCTCTCCATCTATCTGGACATTCCATGGTCTGTGCAAAAAAGGTAACAGTAAGTAATAAGTAAGCAAGGATGAGTAATTATTTGTTCGTTCTTTCAAATACTGTTTTTAACCTGCAGGATACTGAATAGTTAGTACTATGTTGGATCCTACCAGCAGTATTTTAGAAAAATCTGAAGAAGTCACATGCAAAATCACTTATCTACCTGTGTAAAATAAATTCACAATGGGAGGTAGAGCATTTAGAAATATTTCTGTAACCTTGTATGACGGGTGCACTCAACCCCTTAACCAGACCGGCAGTGGTTTGGTGCCGGCTCCGGAAGAGGTAAAGGCCTGAGACGTGGCCAGGCCATGAACTCCTCTAGTTTCAATCTGTTTTCTGAAAACCCACAAAGGAGCAGAGTGACACAGTGAGCATCTATGCTTATGAGCCTGAAACACCGATCATGCAATTAACACATGAATAGCAGGTGGCTTTTCCAAGACTCATTTATCAAGGAACAAAGAAAGTTGTGGGTACAAGGAGTCTCAGGCATACTTTTTCCATGGTATGTAATTTGACTACTAAGCCAACCACTTTATCCTGTAAATATGACAGCCTAAGTAAGCCGCCTTTGAGCTCTCCCTGCTAGGCAGCGTGGCTGCATGGCGGTGATCTTCCCTTGAGCTGGGACACCTCTCAAGGTTGCTCTTCGAGGCAGAGAGACCTTTTACCAACGGCAGATCTTTGGTAAGTGACCAATATCGCGCGTAACCTTGTAGTATGGTAACTTTGATTTTGCCTTGGTAACTTCGATTGCATGCTGATTTGATGCTAATGAAATGTTACATAAACTTTGCATATATAATCTTTTAGACATAAACTGTTGTCCAAGTCTGAGACTAAGACTGGACCTAGACGCACCTAAGCTCTACCAGGAGTTTAGAAAGCAAGGGGGTCCACTCTGAACTTCGTGACTCAATGGGAGGGTCTTCCTCACCCTTTGTGTCTCCGGTCTCTCTGTGAATCATTCTAACTTGAGCATAACTCAATTTTCCTTTGTATGTTTCCTCCATGTTGTAATTAATAGAGTGAACCTTGCCATCGAACTTTGTTAAGTCGCACTTTTACAACACCATATTACCCCAATACAACATATTGCTGCTTCTCTCTTTTGAGTGAGGTGCATTCTACTCATTTGTGACACCTTGAAAGCAAAGGATGTAGTTAGTGAAAACTCAGAAAATGAACTACAGTCTTCATCTTCCCTTTTTTACTGGGTCTGGCTGGGATGGAGTTAACTTTCTTCACAGCAACACCTGTGGTGCTGTGTTTTGAATATGTGACTAGAACAGCCTTGATATCACACCACCATTTTGGCTATTGCCAAGCAGTGCTTGCACAGCATGAAGGCCTTCTCTGTTTCTCACTCTGCTCCCCCCTGCTGCCCGCAGAGTAGGCTGGGAATGGGCAAGAGGTTGGGAGGAGACACAGCTGGGACAGCTGACCCCAACTGGCCAAAGGGATGTTCCATACCACATAAAAAACTGGGGATTGTTTGTCTTCCAAGGCAGCCACTGCTCGGAGACTAGGTAGGCATCGGTCTCCTTTTGGGAGATGGTGAGTGATTGCGTTTTGCATAATTTGGGGTTTTTCCCCTTTCCTTCACTTATTAAACTGTCTTTATCTCAGCTCATGAGTTCTCTTGCTTTTGCTCTTCCTATTTTCTCCTCTGTCCTGCTAGGGGAGTGGAGCAGAGCATGCAGCTGTGTGATTGCTGGCTGGGGTCAACCCACAACAGTCCTTTTTGGCTCCTGAACAGGGACTCAAAAAGGTTCAAGATAATGACAGATTTGATCAGAGTGTGCTAGACTGAATTTACAACTGTTATACCTGTTTAGCTGTTACTTGGCAGGCTGCTACTTCATGTTGCTGGTCACGACGTTGACTCGCTTATTCTTGATGCTGATTTGTTTTTTCCCTCAGTTGCCCTGTTGCTTGACCCCTTTCTTCCTGTACATCAAACTCAAGAGCTTGTTAATGGCTGTTTTCAGCTTTTGCTGTTTGCCACGTTATCACTTTCTTTCATTTTGCCTGGGAAAGCCATGATAAAAGCATTGGCCTTGAGCCTAATCTGGTATTTGGCCCCTGCACTGCTGCCATCCCAGTACTCTGGGAACTGTCTCGTGGAAACAATTAGCAGTTACACCTTTCTTTTCTTCTCCTCCAGGAGCCACTTTGTGGAGGAAATGAAGAATTTCATCTTCCTCTTCTCCTCCAGGACAGAGGTTTCGACCCTTGTTGCAATGGCCCTTCAGTTTCTTGAACCTCCCAATGTAACCAGAAGGTTGTATTAGTGTGTGCAGTGACGCTGATTTTGGTTTTTCATAAGGTCAACCAACCAGTTGGGAATGCCACACAGGAATGTGCCCTGAGACAACCAATTCCCCAGGTGGCAAGGTATGTGGGATAATTTGGGAAGGTGCCTAGAGCAGTTTTCACCTCCGATTGTTTGGGACTTCACTCCTGAACAGACGTGGAATCCCATAGAATTGGCAGACAACTCGCAGGACGGATGCCTTGCATATACCATAAAGACACAACTTCCAGCACTGTGTTGGGGCCTGGGGTAGGCCTATGCCTATGCTCAAAGGAACAAGAGGGTCTCTGGAGCTGAGGACATACAAACAGACACTGTGGCTAAATCAGAAACCCAACCCTCAACTACAACAGTTGTTCCTGCAGTCAAGAAGAAACAACAGAAGCATAGGTTGACCCAGTTAGTAAAGGACATAGAAGCTCCTCCTGAGGGAGAGCAGGAAGAAAGGATCATGGACTGGCCAGAAGGCAGACATTTCGAAGCATTGCCCAAGGACATGACTCAGGCCAAAGAGGCCCCACTGTATAATAAATTACCAGAAAATGAAAAACAATATGCTTTATTTACTGATGGGTCCTGTCATATTGCGGGAAAGCATCGGAAGTGGAAATCAGCTGCATGGAGTCCCACAAGACAAGTCAGAGAAGGTGTCACAGGCAAAGGCACATTGAGTCAGTTTGTAGAACTGAAAGCCATCCAGCTGGCCCTAGACATTGCCGAAAGAGAAAAGTGGCCAGTACTCTATCTCTACACCAACTCATGGATGGCAGCAAATGCCCTGTGGGGGTGGCTACAGCAACAGAAGCTGACTAACTGGCAGCACAGAGGTAAGCCCATCTGGGCTGCTGCATTGTGGCAAGACATTGCTGCCCATGTAGAGAACCTCATTGTAAAAGTACATTACATAGATACTCACATGCCCAAGAGCCGTGCCACCGAAGAATATGGAAACAAGGAGCAGGTCGACCAGACTGCCAGAACTGAAATGGCTAAGGTGGACCTGGACTGGGAACATAAGGGTGAGCTATTCATAGCTTGGTGGGCCCATGACACATCAAGACACCTAGGAAGAGATGCAACATATAGATGGGCTTGTGATCGAGGGGTGGACCTGACCATTGAAGCCACTGAACAGGTTATCCATGAATGCAAAACATGCACCATGATCAAACAAGTCAAGTGGGTAAAGCATCTCTGCTGTGGAGGACAGTGGCTGGGAAAGACAGGGTGGATTGCTCCTCCCTCAGGAAAAGGCAAACCCGTTCGTGGGGTTCCTTTTGCTCAAAGGCCCGGGTGCACTTGATGGGTAATGCAGGAGGATGGGGAAACCCAGTGTGTACCTCAAGGAGATTTAACCTTGGGGGAAAATAATCCATGATTTGAGTTGTATGTCATAGCTGTATGTCAAAGTACTACAGCAGGAGCCACTAAATTTAACTGAGGATGAGCCTTGGAGGCCTTGGAGCCAAGGAACTGGGCAAGACACAACTGGCTTCAATGCCCAACAAACCCAACCCAACACACCAGCTCCTATTAAGGCTCTACTTGTCCTTTTTTTTTTTATCTTTTCCAAATTATCTCCACTTTACTTTTCTTTATGCAAAGTACACAAGTTCCCTCTTGGACCATGCACTAGGCGCTAACATTTCCCCACTCTTACATAGCACTAACTAGAGCAAGATAACTGTAGTAACTTCAGATTTACACTACTGTAAGTTAAAAGAGCAGGTTCATGTGTCTGATTTGTCTGAAATGTAGATTCTCTTCTTACACACTTAAGATGTTATAGCAATGTTACTAAGATGAAACAACAGATCGTAAAGTCATAAAAATATGTAAATTATCATAGCGTCAATGCTATGATATAGCACTGGATTATCAGTAAAATGGTTTGTGTTCTTGTGTGCTCACAGCTCTTACCCTGTTCACAGGAAATAAAAATGGTTCTTGCTGAGTACTTTTATTTCAAAATCCATTAGCAGGACTTATTACTGAAAAATTGGGGAGTGCATCTCAGAAGACTCAGAAAAGGACAAGATAGATAGATGATCATATTTGCGATTACATTGACTCAGAAAAATTTCAAGGTCTTGCTCACACTTCAAAACATGGAGTTTGTCTGTTGGTACCAGAAGGATCTCTCCCCCTGCAGTACAAGACGTTTTGTGAACCAGTAAGCACTGGTCATCTTTTTGTACCTTTCTCCCCTCTTACACCAGCTATCACATGTTCAAATGCCTGACACCAATCCAGTTTGGATACTTACTGAAAACACTGAAGACAAACTTCCTCTATATTGCGGTTACATTCTGAAAAGTGATTATTTCAAATGGTAATGTTCTAGCCAGCAAAAGCTATTCTGAGACAATACCCTTTGTGCACATTGCTGAGGTTTTCTACTAAAGAGAAAATGGGGAGGAAAAAAAACCTATTAATGCTTTTACTATCATGGAAAAAACAGTATGGCTATGAACATGACATTGAATCATGGTTCATACACCATATGGTTGTGAATCTCTATTGAAATAACATGAACAAAATAAAAAGTGTACCTATTTTGCTTTGCCTTGTCTAGCTCTCATACATTTAGAGGAACAGCAATGGATCTGACCCGTTTGTATTATAAGTCAGTCAGTCGGTATTGTCAGTAGCAATATATGAGCCAGAATAAGTACACAGGCAGTTTCCTGGTGAGACTGTAGGCAGAAAAACAGACAGTGTTTGTTAATAGAGCATATTGGATTAGAAATTGCCTGGGCACAAATCAGGAATGATACGCTACAATTTTCACTAACTCAACTAACAGAAAACTGGGGGGGTATTCTTTTGGTTTAAGGTATTTAATACTCTCTCTTTTTTTTAGTTATTTATGTCAAGATAAACATATGAAAACACTCATTGTGGAAATGACAAAGAGAGATAAGATGTGCAATGTCTACTGACTTCATCTAATTGTGATATTTTAACACCCTTTCCACCACTGACCTCCTTTGCCTCCTGCCTAGTGTTTTGCCTCCACTCTATTACCTAAGAACTTCATTAACTAATGCAGCAGGGTAACTGATGAATGTTGGAGACCCTGCACATACTTCTTCCTTCATCCTTGAAAATACAGTTTCTTCCAAAGCATGTTTGCTCTTTAAAGATGTTCATACAGACAGTGAGGTCTAGTAATAGGATTAACTCTGCTCAACCAAAATGGCTATCAGCTGAGCAGACAGATTAACAAGATCATCTCACATGTTGCATGACATCTTCTTCCTTGCTAATTCCAAACAGCAATTTCTAAGACAAGGTTAAAACATGCTATAAAGACAAGCTGAAAGGGTAAGAAACAACAGTTTAAAACATTGCATTTCCCAGGCAAACTAAAATCACACAGAACAACGTAAATGTTATTATTTGTAAGTTAGGTGATGCTCCATAAGTCAGGGTCAAAATCTTTTCCACGTCCCAGACACATTTAACTGACATTTCTTACTTGGAAGTAGGAAGATATGAGTTATACTGCTGAGATAAACAAGTAAGGCCAATACAAAGTATATGGGAGGTATGTTAAATACCTCACTTCAAGAAGCCAGTTAGCGGCTGCATCATACCCAATCCGTTTGTTGCAGAGGATCCTAAATCACTTCTTATATGCTTCCTACATTAAGCTAACAATTACACTGCAGTTGACAGGTTCTCAGCAGATCTGAACAATCCATCAGCCAGAAGCAGCTTCGTTACAGCACTGTTGAGTCTGACAGGGACTAAGTTAGAACCAGCTTAGATGTTATCTTCACCATGTTGTAGTCAGAAATCCACACAATACCCACGTTTACTCTGGTCCAGCTATTATAACCACAGAGACCCCCTTCCCCATTTCATTTTCCTACTGAATTCACAGACAAACCTTACCCAATCACTTCCTGATGCAGCCTAAATGGCACATCAAACCTCCCTTTCTCCCACCAGCCACTCTAACAGGTACCTCAAACCTGCCTCCTAAAGGATGCACAAGTCACACAGCTGAAGCATGAAAAGATGCAGCAAGGCAAAGAGAGCCCAGCTATGCTCTTTACAACATTTTGTTCAAAGGTGAGTCCAAGTTCTGGGAAGATTCTCTCAGACTACAACAGTGCCCAAGACTCAGGGCTGCAGCGTACCATGCTGTCTAAGCAGGAGCGTAAAACATTCATATGGTGCCATTCTCAACATACCTGTCAAAGGCTACCACTTCAGCTTGCACTAGTGGATGGAGAAGTTATTGCAGCTTACACCATCAGAGAAACCAGCCCACCCATCAATCTGTTGTCAGATTCACAGGCTCTCATGCTTAGCAGTCTTTCAGCAGAGGAAGACCAGTCTCAAGCTGCTTTGCTTTAGGGAAAAATAAAACTAATCTACAGTTCAAACAGCAAATAGTTTTCATTTATCCTAGAGACTCTGACTGCATAAAGGCTCTCTGGGCATAAATGAAGTTTACACTATGACAGTAGCAGAGAAGGAGCTTAATTACAATGACAATATAACTCAGTCTAGTCAGTGTTCTCATTTACTGTGCTAAAGACGTCCTTCTGAATTTTTATGCTTGGACTAGACCGAAGTAGCAAGAAAACCATAAATCCACAGCTTATAGCAGTCTCACAAGGGACTTTACCATCAACAGGTTGTACATGAAGCATGTGACATTACAAATTCTTACATTCGTGGAGGGAATCTACCAGCTGAAGACAACTTTAGGATTTACAGATGAATGATCTGAATTTTCACTGTATGATCATCACCTGCTCCTATTGCCCCAAACTGTCACCCTTAATTCAGATACTACTAGAGAAAGCTCAACAGCAAGTCCCAGCTTTTTAAATGGCCAACAAGGGATACTAATATATCATCTGTTGACAACCGTAACAGCTACTTACTCCACAGTATCGATCATCACTGAATATCTGTGGTGGCAGTGGATTGCCTTGCGCGGGCTGCCTATCCTCAGGAATATTTTTATACATCCATTGTCTTTTCTCCTCTGACATGGTGATATCCACTTCTTCAAACTCTATGCGATTGGCTTCCAGAAACCTCACCACATCTTGTTGCCTCTTCTTTATCTACATGAAAGAAAGAAAAAAACCACCAATACTCAGATCAAGTCCACCACAATCCAGACACGCTTACAAACCTGAGAACATTCCTCCTCTGCTGTCCCACTTCCGTGGGATGGGAAGTCACAAACTCAGGAAGACAAAGGAGAAAATATTTTTTTCAGTTGTAAGTTCATAAAAGTTAAACACTGTTGTTTCTTTACAAGTTGGCAAAGGTTATACTTCCCCACCTCATTTCTAGAAGGCTGTCTCTTTTGTTCAACTGTGGTAATTTCAGCCTTTATTCTCTAAAGATGCTTTAAAAAAAACAATCTCTATGGGACTCTTCAGAAGTAGGAGTTAAAAAAGGTAGCTTGTTTTCAAAGTCATCAGAGCCTACATTTTTAAAGTATATAGGCACCTAGAAATGCAAGGTAAGCAACCTGGCAAGCCCCAGAAGAATCTACTCCTGTAAGTATTTATTGAGATAAACATGTTGGTACATCTGAAAAAAAACCACCCCAGCTCCACACATTTTTGTTTTCCTAGACACCTACACATCTTTTAAAAATGCAGCTTGATGGTTCCCTGAACAGGGCTTGTTGAATCTTTAATTAAGAGTGTCTGTCTGCATAATACACATGCCTAAAAATAAGCATGATCTCATTTCTTGAAAATTAATTTCATTGCAAAAAAAATGCATGAGGTTTGTACTAAATGTATGAGGTTTCTGTCCCTCAAGGAGATTATCACCTTTATATAAAAGCCTAACAGAGGCAGAACACTGGCAGTTTTTAGCTCATTGTAGCTATCTAAGATCAACCCTTAACAGCTAGCTGGGCTTCAAGCAGATGCACCCAGGCGAAGACTACTTCTGCCTCAAATAGGACTTTATATCAAGATAGCAATCTTTGAAATGAAACTCTGTAGGGCTGAGGAAAGCTACCTGGGCTCATTCAGCTAGGTCTGCTTTGCATTCTCTTCAGTCCATACTGTACTTTTTGCATCTGCTTAATGAAATGAATTCTTTCAGAAAGGAACTATAAATTATATGCTGTATTTTTTACACCTATCATCAACAGCATTATTTGAAGAAAAAAAATACAGCTTTCATAATTTTACAGTATTCCCAGAGTGTCAGATCCACGCAGTTGCTGACTGGCATAAAGCCCAGGTGGATGAATCATGCCTGTGGGTATCATATGACCTAGATACTATTTGGAAATCAGAGGATTTTTAAAGTGCATGTGCTAGTTGTTCTTGTCACACAACACATTCTGTCTACCTAAACACACCACAAAAATACATAACTTCTGGAGGTAATGCTGATGGAATGGTTTCCTTGAAATAAGAGGGTAGCCATCCCAAGAAACTGCAAAGACAAGGCTCTTAAATGATTACTGTCTTTTTTAAGAAGTGGGCTGCATAGTAAGTTTGTGTCTCAGTGTCTTATTCTTTTCCCTTTAATTACATACACTGGTGGGGTTTTTTAGGCATATGTGAAAGGATCGCTTTTTCATACAGAAGGCAGCTTCTAAAATTGTATGCATTATCAACAACAGCAAAATTACTGCAGCATCATCACTGCTGGTACCAAAGACAACATGCCTTTCACTGTCTGCCTAAAGATTGCAAAGACAAATTCTGTTGTCAATGTAGAAGTGAAAGATGAAAATATTTTCCTCTGTCTTTCACCAAAAAAAGCTGCAAGGGAGGCCCAAAAGAGAGATTTTATGAGATTTTCTTAACATGAATATTAAGTATTTGTTCAAACAGAAAAGAGATGTCTAAAATTATGTGTGGGAAAGGTCATTTCCTTATAGCAGAGTACTGCTAAAACCAACATGAATTCCCTCCTACAGCATCAACCAGCTGCACTGGTCAGAGCAACTAGCAAACTACATAGTGCCTGGGCCAGCCTTCTGGTCCTGAGGCCAAATGGCATCATCTGGCCAAGTCTATTAAACCTGCACCCTCTCAGAGTGGCTGCATGCAAACTGTACATTGGGAATGATCCCTGGCATGCTGTAACATCTAAATCATGGCCATGAACTGTTCGCGAGACTGTAAGCTAGCCTTGGCCAAAGCTGTCCGTGCTGGCAACTTTTCTTCTAACAGTTGCACAGTACCAGAGCATCAGAGAGCTCCATTGCTCAGACCCAGGCCATGTACCAGTACACATGTATCTACATGTACCCATTTTAATCTGCTGTCTTCCAGTAGTCTGTACACTGGGCACAAGTTTAACTGCAACTTAGATTTAATCAGGTCCCTAATATTTTACTGTTCACACCATGAGAATTCTCCCACAAACCCACATTTTCTAATCTCTCCTTTATATTTTTATAAAACTAATTAAGATGTTGGAGTGAAATAAATTGTGGGGGGTTTTTTTAGCCAGAAGCCTTGCAATTCTCCACATGACATCTGCATGAGTTATCAGCTGTGGATGTGCCAGCTGCATAAGTTTAAACAAAATACCCTGAAAATTTTTAGCCAAAAAAGTAGCATCTTCTCCTCCCTCAAGTGATTTGATTCAAGTCTGTAAACTGAAACAAGAGCACTAGTTACATTAAAAATCCTATTAAATTATGCCTTGTTGTTTAAGATTGATGCTCAGAGCATCTGCCACAACAGAAGCCAGCTGATTATTCCCCAAGAAAACCACGGGACCTTTGTCTTCCTCTACAACTGGATCTGTGCCGCAGGAGTGCGTCAGCCTCACAATTCTGCCTGCAGTTCTCATCTGTGGTTACTCTGAGCTGTAAAAACTTCCAGCGTTCAACCACATGAAACACTGAGCAAAGACAACATGACACAAAGAGCAGTGTCAGTTCTCCCTTCCTCACTAGCCTATGCAGAGGATCTGAGCTCCTGTCAAGAGCCCAGTGGAGAAAAACACATCCTCACTTGACAAACTATGGATGTGGATACTTCAGTCCTCTTTGTGAAACTTAGCCTTGTACCTTGCTGCTTCTGAGGTTTCCAGAGTGTGATGCAACCAAAAGGAATCTGAAAAGAGTATTCATATAATCAGAGGTACCATGTTCAGCAAAACTTGGTTCATGGCTATTGATACATCACTTTGGGAAAGAATCTGTATTTTTACAGCATAGACTGCTTTAGCATCAAAATATTTTGGTTTAAATACATTTCAGCACACTAGAAGACACTGCGAGATACACCATCCAAATATATATCCATTGTGAAGTTTCAGAGGAAAACACATTCCCCATTTAATTTTGTATTCTATAAAAAGACTGCAGCTTCCATATGCATCCTATTTATCTCATCTCAAACAGGCAGTTCGATGTTTATTTTTTTAAAATTTTCTTGTAGTCATGAAGCAGTATTAGGAACAGGCAACATCATCTCTTTTTATTAAGCAGTGACACCGACTTTGAAACAAAATCCATGTCTCTCTACATAATAGGATCCTAATCTATCTTTAACACGGTGAAGAAAACACTGATAGAGTCTACTAACATAATACGATGTTTGTCTCCCATATTTTTAGCAGGCTGATTGTTTTCCAAACTTAATTTCTCCGGGTTTGGTTTTACTGTTAATCTATATTTGTTCACAAAAGAAAACTAGGAAAAAACTCCCATAGACATCTCCATTTTATCCCGGTATTTGGAGCTGGCCTCCTTATTAGGATTAAAAAGCAGAAAACTAGGATCTCCATTTTGACATACAGAACTGCTAAAATGAGCTAATGACTTGTTCAGTAGCCCAATTTACAACAAAAAAGTCTATCTCAGCTTAAATATCCCGGCTTTCTCCCCTAGTTTTAATTTCTTTATACTGATTTGCAACAGGTAACATGAGGATACACTTTCAGACTGCTTTGGAGAAATACTTCAAAGACATCCTCAGGCCAGGCCAGGTGGGAACACTAGGATTATCTGTTCTGACCTTCAGCATCCCTGAATTAATTCCTCTTAGGAGTAAAGAGTTTCTTTGGATTTTTTTCCCTCTAAGCTTCATTCCTGAACTGATAATAACAGAGAATCTGCCAGCCTTTGTAAATTGCTCCCATAGTTAATTAACTGTCTTCACTTAAAATATTTGCTTGCTTCTGTTCAGAATTTGCCTTCCTTCCATCTTTCAGCTTCTTTTTATATCTTTGGCTAGACTGAAAACTCTTCTGTTACAGATTTCTGTTTCCCACACAACAAATATGGGGGGGAACAGATCTCCCACCTAACCTGAACAGTGATCTCCAGTAAAAACATAACTCCTATCACTCATTTAACAGCAGAATAAGGATGTTACCATCATAAATCACATCCAGACTGGATCAGAAGTTTAGCAAAATCAGATCACATCCTCTATCCAAAATTCCCTGGAAGCCTCTCATCACTTCCAGCAGGTCACAATTTCCTTCTTTTTTTCCCTCTCTATGCTTCCTGAACCTGTTTTCAGAAGATGTTCTCTACTGGAAAGGATTGCCTACTGACAGCTGCTGAACCAGAGGAGCATATCATGTGGTCTCTCCATTACTAAATGGCAGCAGTATTTCATTGCTCTATACTATTTTAACCAAGATATTCAATACACTGCAAAAATCTCACTAGTCCAGGATTTATCTAGCCCAGATAGGATAAATTAATATTACTTCTACTATACTACAGGCAAGATGACTCAAGTAGCAGTATTAATAGGAACTGAGAAATAGTGATGATTAAAGAGAACTTCTCTGCCTTATTTCATTAGCCCAGTTAATATAAATGGGACAAAGCAGACACGTTCTCAGTTTCAAATCTCTTCACGGTGTCAGCAGGCATGTTGCTGAGAGTCTGCTGCCCACAAACTGGACGCAAGAGGTTGGTCTTCTGCTCAGGACTCTAACCCCCACCTTCTGGAGATAAGGCATTCCCTGAGCTTCAGTCCTCCTACCTGCAAATGGAGCGAATGACAGCAGGTACCATTCAGTTCATTGACTGGTGAGTGAGATGTGTAGCACTGACTGTCCCACAGCCTCTTTGTCCTGGAACTGAAGGGACCAGAAGCCCAACCTGAACTGTCCACTCATTGCAGACAGATCCCAAGAACAAATAGTCTGCTTTCTAACACAAAATCCCACCCCAAAAAATATTCAGGCCACACATGCTGAGAACAAGGCCTTATGATGAATATCTTCTAAGCTGGCTTGTCAGGCCACAAACACATTTTAGAAGTCTGACATTTAAAAAAACCAAAACCGAATGCATGTCTAAGTCCACCTCAAAGACTTGTTTCACAGACTGGCATATGTCTATCTAAACCTGTGCCTCTAAAGACAGACATGGTCCTGCTGGTTCCCTTCCTTCTCTTCTGATCTTGTTACTCTTTCGTGACCTCTGCCTTTACTCCAGAACAACAGCAGCCGTGTTATCCACTCACTGACTCAGCTGAAAACTGAATGTATTGCACTTTGCAGGGGCACCTTTAGGGTGCAGTTTGATGATACAGCTAAGCAGATCTCACCACTGAGATGACGCAATGTTCCTCCCTCCTGCCAAGCAGCTCCTGCAGCTTTCCTTGCACAAGCAAAGGCAGGAAACAGGGGAACAAGGGAAGGAGCATCAATAACGTCAGCACCACAGTATCATTGCTGTATACCAGTAGCAAAACCACACCCTAAGAAAATGGCTCAGCAGAAGCTGAAGCACGACCAGCTACAGGTATTTGAAATATGAACTGCATAAACAGCATTTGTGTTACATAAACACAAGCTCCAGCTCACTCCCACAGCTGAAAATATCAAATGGGAGCCTCTGCCTTTACAAGGCATGCAAACATAACCAAAGGGATTGTTGCAGTGTAAAATGCACATATAATATAGTTACTGCAGAGGATTACTAATCTTCACTTCTCATACAGACGAGGTTTAACACATACTCCTGGATAATAAGGAGATACTATGCTCTAACGAAGAGATGCAATCCCTAACCACATCAAATGAACAGAACTCTAAACAGTGTTAACTGCAAACCTACACATACCTTCCTTAGAAAAGCAAGGAGGAGGCAATGGCTCTCAGAAACACGGTAAGCAACATTTGCATTCTTTTCTTCTTTTTCCAGTGTTTCTGCTTTCATACAGAAGCAATGAAAAACAATCTCACACATTTACCACGGCTGACATGCAAATCCTCATGGTGCTGTTACATTTGCAACCTGCAGTAACAAGGACTTCCTGCCAAATTTCTCTTTCGTTGCCTGGCGTAGCAAAGGAGAGCACAACTGACCCCTGGCAATTTTTATTGCAGAGAGATGGTAGTGCTGTGACAGACCTTTACAAAGGTTCATATGATTAATTCATTGGTCTTGGCACAGGAAAATACAAGACAGCTATCTATGCAGGGAAAAAGGAGATGAGAAGCTGTGGTGAGGTGAAGGAGGATAATAAAGAAAAAATTTAGAAAATAAAAATTAAAAAAATCAACATTACATACCTATTCCCAAAAGTAAAGTAAGTGGCTACCTGCCATAGCAAATACTGCATTACATGTGAGAGAAGGAAAATACAGTCTCCTCAGAACAGACCTCCAAACCAGCTAAAAACACTTTCAGCGCTTCATCCTCAAGAAAAACTGTATGTTAATGTTTCAGTATCCTAAAAATTGACCACGGAACTTTTCAATCTGAAAAGAAGTAGAACAGTCCCTGAACAGTGGCCACATGCAGCCTGCACTGCCCTGGCCTCCTGCTAGCAGCAATCTTCCGCTTACATACAGAGACATAATTAAGGACACGCCATATGAAATACTCTATTGAACTGGGAGAGCAATCTGTTCAGCTTTATGCAAAATAATTTTGCGGGTCCCTGGGAGCTGCTGAGACACTGCTTAGCCAGGCAATCTGCACACCTTTACCTCTGCGTAATGTGTGTATGGTGTCTTTGAAAGAATCTAGTATTTAAGAAATGCAATCAAAATTTGAGCCAGGTTTGTTTTTTAAAAGACTCCTCATCACAAGCAGTCAGCAAAGAAAAACAGATTCTTTTCTTTTTCTATAAAGCCACAGAAGACAGTAACTGCTCCATGCACAACACCTGCTAACCTCATATTTTCCATGTCAGGTATTGCACTATGATAAAATGCATTTAAATCTAGTTCTGTGTATATATGTCTGTTACAAGTTGAAGGGGAAAGTTTATTATTTAAGATTTTTTTTAATTAAGAAACTGTTGTTCTCTGTGCAAGTAACAAGGTAACACTCAGAAACATGAAGGAGTCTTTAGCAAGTACAAATACATCTATCACTGCTCAAAACAAGAGATGATGGGAGTTTGCTCAGGGGTTTACTTGGTATTATTTCAGTAAGCATGTAAGAGAAAAAGAAAAACAGATATGGAATAAACAGAAAAAGGGGAAAGACCAAAAAAGGAAAAAGAGAAGGTTCTACAGAAATACCAGCTACGGCAGTGCCATGCAGGGCACCTTTGAGCTGCGTACAGCCAAGAAAGCCTCTCAAGTCACCCCCCAAGTCTACTTCTCTTTATTTCTTCTATTTCAGGAAACAAGACTTGCCAGTGATGTACACAAATGAAGTGATTCTATCATCATTTTCTTCTTGCACGATGGAAATGGTATTTGTGCTACACATACAGGATCTTTCCCAGTCACAGGTATTTTCTTGTGAGGACACTGGGAAGGCATACTGGTTCTTCTTTGGCTAGGTCTCTAGCTAAAACAGAGGGCAGATTACCAGAGCATGCTGGTAACTTGGTCTGTTTTTGAAAACGTCTCAGCCAACAGCAAGCCAAGAAGTTTCAAAATTATTAGAACTATGTGCTAGGACTTTTTTTTTTTAAAAAAAACCAAGGTTGGGGATCCTAGTGGCTAGCACAAAAGACAAGAGAAACATTGAACAGCCTGGAAGATTTCAGGTTTTCATAAAGCATATTTTCAGCTACCAAAAACGTCTCCTGATGAAACCATCCTGCAGGACTAGAATAATTCACTTCAAAAGACTAACAATTCAAACCCTAGCTGGCAGCTAACTTTTTTCAATAGATAGATGTTTTTGTTTGTAATTTACCATATGTTTCAGTAGTTCAATAAAGCGGTTAAAAGAAAGTGTTATTTTCATGCATTTTTCCAACAGAAACCTCTCAAAGTTGCCAGAAAATAATTTAAATCTCCTGTTTAGCATTCTACATTTAACTCCTCCTCATACTACTCTCTTTTGTCAAAGTGGCATATTTATAGCAAGTATTTTGCATCATGAAAGAAACCCTTTGAAAAAGCAACATCTATCTTCCTTTTCAAAATGTATACTACACATAAATGCAAGTATGATAACTGCAACCCTTATTAATTCAGTTACTCTTTAGTACCTCCTAATTAAATGCAAGTTGTTCTCTGATCTCCATGGTATACTACGTTTACTCATGTGTTTATTTCTTTTGATTTCTGTAAGTTATTTGATTCTGAAGAATATCCTTTGCTTTCCAGTAAAGTCCCAGTTCAGCAAGGTAATTGAGAACTGTAAAGTTCTGAACTATTGGAAACTCAGTCCTTAGTCCTGCAGTGATGAACAGAAAATTGACCTTTGAATCTCACAGTTACTCCTACAGAGTTAGGAGAGCGGGGAATAGTTTGGTGTCTTGCACACAGAAGTCCAACACTGCTATAGCTGAAAATCTGCAGAGATTTAAGAGATACCACTTTGTCAATGTGAATCAAGCTTGCTTGGTAGAATTGCAATTTTGTGGAGGGAAGAAAACACAGTAACTATGTTTTGTTTATTTTCTTAAAACGTGTTAAATATTTGGTAATTGTTTAAAGTTAAATATAGCACTGAAGAGAGCAGTTTTATAAGCGGGTTTTGGAAAGTAAGCAAATGCTGTAATACTCGTATGAGTCAGCAGTGTGCCCTGGCAACCAAGAGGGCAAACTGCATCCTGGGGTGCATCAAACACAGCATAACCAGCCGGTCAAAAGAGGTGATTATCCCGCTGTATTCAGCATTGGTGCGACCTCACCTTGAGTACTGTGTGCAAGTTCTGGGCCCCACAATTTAAGAAGGGTGTGAAGGTCCTTGAATGCATCCAGAGGAAGGCAACAAAGCTGGTTAAAGGGCTGTAAGGAATGTCCTCTGAGGAGCAGCTGAAGACTCTGAGTTTGTCTAGTTTGGAGAAAAGGAGGCTGAGGGGTGACCTCATTGCTTTCTACAGCTTCCTGAGGAGGGGATGTGGAGAGGGAGGTGCTGATCTCTTCTGCCTGGTATCCAGTGACAGGACGCGTGGGAATGGTTCAAAGCTGCGCTAGGGTGGTTTAGACTGGACATTAGGAAGCATTTCTTTACAGAGAGGATGGTCAAATACTGGAACAGGCTTCCTAGAGAGGTGGTCGGTGCCCCAAGCCTGTCAGTGTTTAACAGGCGTTTGGACAATGCCCTTAAAAACACACTTTAACTTTTGGTCAGTCCTGAAGTGGTCAGGCAGTTGGACTAGATGATTGTTGTAAGTCCCTTGCAACTGAAATATTCTATTCTAAATTCTGCAAAGAAAAGTTTAAAAACAAAAAATCCCCCAACAAGAAATTCACACGCATTTCCTATTATGTAACATGTTTATTATCTAAACTTTTAAGATGAAAACACACAATTGCTTTTTTTTTGTGACGTGGTGAGTCAGCAGAGCACTGAAAGTGTTGTGAACTAGTTCTATGTGCTTATCAGTCACATTGTTTCGTAACAATGAATAAAACATCCCCAGCTGTATTTTCTGTATTTACTGCAAATGAGATATAAAAGCAAGTTTCTCGGCACTAAAAGAAAATAGGTCATATTTCTTCCTTCTCATTAGCTTTAAGCATCAAAACCCAGTGGCATAGGAATGTTTATCTGTTAGAATGGATAAAAACACCTAGCAGCCCATGATAATAGTAATAAGCAATTAGCCCTGTTTTATCTGTGTGGGGTCTCAGTTCTGTTAGCTCAAGATGTTAAGTCCCGCTGGCCACCTCCTACCCTACCTGAGAGGCTGCACCATCTTTATTTTGTCACTCAGGACCCATAGCCCAACACCCAGTTACACCCAACTGCAGCTCCAGCTATTTCTTAAACAAGAGCTAGTTGATGAAGAATGTGGAGCCCTAAGATGCCACATGGAGCGGAGAGTCTCCTGACAGTATGGTAGAGGTTCAAAGAGATATTAAAGCAAACTCCAAGACTATAGCACTGCCTAGCCCAGCAGTGGCATACTGGGTTTCATGGAGAACCTTGTTCACACATAAACACAAGGTCACATCCGTACTTCTCCCACACAGCTACTAATCCCCCACCATTAATCTGAAAGAATAATTGGACGCTTGGGGAAAACATCTAGCCTTTCCCTAAGAAGGACTATGCTTGCCTTTATTTGTTTTCTCATCGTGAAGGATCAGAGATATTATGATTCCAAAACGCTCCAAAGAATTTGAGAAACAAGTTTCTGAAATAAAGCTGTCAATACTTTCACTATTTTCTCCTGACAGCTACTATCCGCACAGCACAGATGTGTCATTCTGCCAACTACAGATATACACACCCCTGATAATGCACTTTAAAATAACAGCAGTAACAGCAGTGCTAGTCATTCAGAATTTGTTGTGCTAAGTTTTTAAGGATATGTACAGGTTTTCCCAGCAGTATATGAAATAGTAACAGAAAAATGCATTTATGGCTCTAGACAAATGTCAGATTTCAGATAAAATTGGACTGTATTACTGCAAAGTCCTATTTGTAAGGCTAGGATGATGGATTTTGTTGGTATCATTCTCGAAACTAGGGCTGACTGCCACTGCTATTATTCACATCAATAACAGAATTACCTTTGACTCAAGTGAGAGCAGAACGAGGCTTCTAACTTTATTAACAAATGTCAACGTTCTTTCAACAAAAGCAACTATATCCGTGTAGTTTGTGTTCTTGCAGCTCTGTATGTGCAAATTACCTTTTCTTTTATACTTCTGCAGCCCCATTTCTTAATGACTAGCTGTATGCCCAAACACAGCAGCCATCTGATTATTACCCCATAAACTGCAGACACATCTCCTGTAAGGTCAACAGCAGTCATCTCCACACAGCCAAAGGTATCGCTGGATACTATGCTGAATAAACCTACAGATTTTCACACACCCCTGGGGCCTGATGCTGGGAAACTTTAGCAGAAAATAGACCTTGCTGCAGGCAAGCCAGTTTCACTGAGTAGGAAGGGACTCCTTGCACATCAGGGTCTTCAAGGCAGCTGTCTTCTCTGATCAAAGACTAGTTTTGTATCTCCTTTCTAACTAATTTTAGCTTCCTAGCAGGTTCCTACTGAAGAATTTGATGCTATCTAAATCCTTCAAATGCCATTCCTGACTCTGCTTCTATATAAACGTATCAGATCACTCAATTAGAGATGCTTCTGGAAGATTGTCCGACCTTAGGAGATCCAGATCCAGATCAAAGGTTTAATGCATACTTGAGTTGTGTTTCTTTAGACTAGACAGGGATGATTAATTTCACTAACCCTGCAGCAAAGTAATGACAGGTTTCAGCTGCTGATGCTCTATTGTTCATTAGATCAAAGGAAGCTTTCTTTCAAATGAAGACACAGAAAAATTCACTTGCCTTTCTCTCAAAAACACAGACCCCAATTCTATGATTAAGAAACCAGTGTTTAATTAATTTGTAATGTTACTATTAAATTGTTCCAAATAATCACTCATAAAGGTTTTAATAGCACAGATAATACCCAATATCATCCTCTGCAGCATATGAAAATGTCAGGAACTAAAACAAATTTGTGAAAGTTGTGATGGAATTTCCACCATTATATTCTGATTAATTTTTTTTCTGAGTCATGTTCTCTTGCTTCAACTGGGATCTATTCGGTGAATTCAGAAGACCCATGTTACATAGCAGATTGGTGAAAAGGATCGCAACGGGCCATTTCTCCTAGCATGTGAAGGTAAACAAAGTTCTGTCTTTTTGTAAAAGCATAAAAAGCCAAAAGCCAACAGGAAAAACTCATCAGCATGTGTGAAGGGAACATACACAATCACAGGTTTTCATTTGTATTTAATATAGAGTACAAGTTCATAATTTCAGGGCTCTGCCTACAAACAAAAACTCCGAGAGTAACCCTGCTGGCAGAATTCGCAGCAGAACAATCCCATGAAATGGGACATTCAGAAAGCCAGAAACTGTGGCTGTTTAAGGCTTTGTCACAAGCAGAAGCTTGCTATCCCACTCTTGCCAAAAGCTATCATCACCCCTGCAACAGTGGCAAAATTGAAGATGTCCTGGTGCTGCAGATGCTCAGCTTCACAGTCCAATATATTACTAGCCCACCTTCAGCACCAACAAAGCCAAACACACAAGGCTGTAATGAAAGAGGCTAGAATGCAGTCACGCATTCTGTCCTGGAGCTCTGCAACAGGCAGAAGAGCAACTTCGAAGTTATCAGTAGTAAGGTCTTAAACAGCCACCGCTAGCCCTGTCAGAGCTGTCAGATAAAAATCTTGATATCATTGTTCACACTGATGTTACCTTTTTCCTAGGTAGCAAGGGAAATATTTATGCCACTGTATGTCCCCATTAGCCAGCACAATTATGTTGGTGGACATCTTATATTGGTATAACTATTTTGATCTTTTGTAAGCACCTCATTATCTGAAATAAGTTACATAAGTAAAGCTCTTAAGTGTAGGCCAGACACATGGAATAAGAGAGATAGCTGAGCAAGCACCATGATTTTAACACTCTAGCTCACACAGAAGACAGACATCCATGGTTACAATTCCATAAGGTCCAGCCATTCAAATAAAGGAGCAGTCATTTTTCACAGGGCCCCGACAGATGCTGACATCTTGAGCAACCAATGTGAGGCACCAGGACATTATCTTTATTTCTCCTCTGGGGATGCAAAAATCAGTGGTTTATTTTTACCACTAATATGATAATTAGCACCCATCGGTGATTCCAAGGTTAAGAAACATACACACGCACACATATATACACAGATATAAAAATATACATAACATATACACACTATACATATAAAAAAATATATACATCTCAATAGGTAGGTGCATATGCAAAAATGCACATCTACATATGTATTCAAACAAAAGGCAGGTTGATACATTTGCAAAGGTCACTCCCAGGCATTAACTTCTGCAAGTGTATTCCTTGCGGTAAAATGAGCAAAGTCTTGCAGTTTTCCGTGTTGCCTTACTACGAATGGTGGGGATCAGTTATCCAGAAGTGAAAGAGCAAAACCTGGAACCTAGAACTCCTGGAACGCGTAACTGCCAAGACAAGCTCTATCCTACTCAAGGGAGATGGGCAACAACAGAAGGGCATGCTGTTATTGATGATTATCATGAGTTACTGAACAACCTGCATCTCCTAAGAGTTTCTCTTCATAAATCAGCTAGTGAGACAGTTACTCCCCTTCCTCCGTGCCAAATTCAATTACTTCATAGTGAAGTACAATATTAAATTTAGACTAAATAAGGTTGTTTACAGTTGTAAAATCCAGTTGTTTTTCTCTTCCCCCACTAATGAGATAGAAATAACTTGTTTTAAGAAGGTTCCTCACCACTATAGCTCTTATCACCCCAAAAAAAGGATATCTACATGCTTTAGACTCAGACCCTTCAGAGTGGTGATAAGTAACTCTTACAGTAAAGTAGCACACCTGAATGGAAGGACTGCCACAGCCTTTAACAGAAGAATCAAAAGATTTAAGCACAAAATACTTCACAGATGGAGGCCTAAAGCCCAAGGAAGACAAGAAAGCAGTCTTTGTACCCATGCTCTCTTGCTACGAGACACAGTATGTTAAATGAGTTGCCTGCACTATGTTTGTATATCTCAGTCACCCCCTCCTCCCAGTCAAAGCACCTGAAGCTCACCAACAACTTTGAATCATTCCTTGAAAGATCAGGTCACGCTTTGCTCATATACATGAGTCCCACTGAAATTAATCCGATGTTTGCTTTTAGAAATGAGAGTCAACAGTGACTTAGGTTTCTGAATTGACTCCATCTGCCCATCCAATGGGTGCTGACTAAACAACATACCAACCCCAGGACAGAAGATGAAGGAAACAATCTCACGGCTACTGAGAAACTCAGACGCTCTTCCAAGCTATTGCAGCTAACTGTAGACTGTTTCCATTGACAGTCACAGGTAAGAAACACTACCACTGCTTCTACATTTCCCCTTACCTCACCAAGAAGGAAATCCACCAACTTAAGGAACCTGCAAAACATTAACTATCTTCTGTAAAACCTACCAAACATTAAGCTGGTAAAAAACACTGACATACTGGAACATGATCACTGTTTTGGATACAATAGGTTTCAACTAAGAACAGAGTCCAAGGACTACAGCATTTCTGTGTTCATTACTGTTCTTATCAAGCTTTCATACTGCAAGCAAAATAAAGATTGCAGTATTTCATTCTGGATAGACTCCCTTAGGCAGCCAGCACTTGAGGCTGCAGATGAGGAAACTGTTGCCCTTAGTGTATTTGCTAGTAAAATGATACAATCTAGGTTGCTGGCTCAGCGACAATTCTTTATCTCAAAATTGAACTCAGATTGCTAAAGACAAAAGTGATCCTGATTTTATACAATAAGGAACTTCCTTAAATGCTGACTACTTTTCCACAAATCCTAATTTCTTCTACATTTCCCTCTTTGGATAAATAGAAATGTCTGAAATAATTAAATTGGAAGATGCATGGTACAGAAGAGTACCAGAGAGAGTCTAACATAGGTCAAGTGAAACATGTTGCATTCTAGATTCAATTTTTGCTTTGATTTTAAACTCAAAAGCATTCATATAGCAAGTGAAATGGACTTACTCAACAGTATACTTCACCTTTGACATGACTATTAGAATCAGAATATTCAATATGTCACTTAGACTACAGGATTTTTTTTAAGCTCTTACAAGTACTAAGAAAGGTAATTTACTCTGAATAAATATTGTCCCATGACACTGGCAAGCTTTGTTTTCTGGGCTTTGGTACTATGAGGTAACTTTGACTAGTAAACTTTCACATTTACTGGTATGTCTTCCCTGTTTCTTGAATTTTATCTATAGATCCTTACATTTTAAAAATGGGGAAGTATTCAGCAATAGAAAGGAAACATAACTTTGCAAGAGCTAGTTATTTCTTTCTAGCCTCACTGTCCATCAGAATGGTGGAAATTCAGGAAATTCAGTTTTCTTGCCTAGAATGTGGCCTGTAAGTCATGCAACTGGTACTTACTTGCTGTGGTCTGCACAAGAACAGAGGCTTAGGAGTCCACTACAACCATTCTACCAACAACCCAGTTCTTTCATTTTAGGTTGAAGATTATATCCTGAGATTCATTCCTCCTTACTGCTAATGAGGACATGTTGTGTTTGCAGACAGTACTCGAGCAATTCCAAGTTGGAGCCAGCAGCATTGTACAGTTTACATGCATGAATAAAAACATTTAGAACAATACATGTTATGAAAGTCCTGAAGTTTTCACACACACGAGACACCATTTAGATTTAACGGTAGGCATGGAAGCCACCTGGCTTGGATGAAAGCCCAGTTGGTCAATTAAGATGTTTTCACGAATTTCAACAAGCTTTGGATCACATCTTATAATTTACTACACTAGACACCACACCCCAGTAAATGACTGCAGATCACAGGATTCGCATTAGTCCAGCAGTGACTTGAATTCAACGGCCTTTTTTAATACCTCTTTTACAAAGATACTTAGCTCCAAAAGAAAAAAAAATACTGATGCTCTGGTGCTTAGCATATTTTGCCCAAATAAGACTTCTTGAAAAAAAAAAATCTAGAGAGGAAGTGAATATCTGACCTAGGTTTAGAGAAGAATAGCTGAACAAATTTTGGGAAAGCAGTTCTGTGATGCTCAAATGTAATAGAGATCAATTCACTGTCCCTTGGCTGAGAGACCTTTGCAGTGACAAGAAACCACACACCAAGCCTGCAGTAGGCTGCATACGGAAAACATGCTGCATTCAGTTTGAATTCACCAGATTAAAGTTGCTGGTACCAAGAGCTCCAGTTCAGCACCACTGAAGCAAGCAGTTGCAGTGATCCAATGTGTTACAGCATGAGAACTGCCTGCCTTGCCCCTCTGCTGAAGTTTGTCTCTGCAGGAGCAATGTTGGCACAGAATAATGTTACAATAACAGCTACAAACGTGGCAGTTTATATGTTGATGTACTAGCGCCAGACAACAAAATGGGGACAACCAAAGAATTGCATATGCTTCATTCCCTGCCCTTCCTCCTGGGTTGTACACTCTAGAAAATAGACAGGTGAGTTATGTTCCCAAATTAATTTCCATTTTACAAAACAAGGTGGAAAATAAAAAGTAATCCAAAAGTCATTTGTACCAATAAATCGCATGCAAGTTAATTATGACTTCATTTTTTTTCATTAATGTAATCAAATTCAGCTATATGTGACCTCCTGTGATCACTGACACTATATCCAAGATTATGAAAATTAATTTCTAGGCTTTGACGATATGGGTGGAAGATTAAGGAGAATAGGTGAAGTACGTCCATTCAGGGACTTGCACTTTGACACTACTGTACTCTATAGAAAAACAGAGGGGAAAAACCTTCTTAAAATGAACAAGTTGCTTTTTATTACTCATTTTATTCTTTGCAACCCATGTGAATATATTCAAAATAGAGGGCTAAATCTGTAATGAAAATGTCACTATATAGTTGTTAGAGACATTGAACCATATGCCTGTACAAAGCAGATCAGTAAATGGAGAGTCAAAACACATACTCCGAACGGTCTTCAGAAACCCAGTCAGAACAATACCTCCTTTGAAGTTTTATTACAGCTACAATTATAATCAAAGGTCAGTAACAGTTCTACCTCTCATGACGCTATGTAGTCTAAAGCGTGTTCTTCAAGGTAGCATTATTTCTAACATAATCTATCTGCCAAGAACAAATGTAAATATTTGAAAAGCACTAGAGCACACAAGAATGGTTCAACAGATAGGTACTGAATACCATACAGAGATGGTCTAAATTCCTCCACCTGTATCCTTGTGACTAGGGTTCTCACTCGTCTCGCTCCTGAAAACGTTCCTTAAGCTATCTGAACTGCTGTTCAGAGGATCTTAGTTCTCTCCATCATGAGGCATCACGAGAAGTTAGACTTCTTTGTGGATCTAGCTCACAAGTCTGTATTCCAGAGGGTCCTTAGGGTGAAAAGTAGCTAAAGCCTTCAGTGCTGACCTCCCTGCCTCGCAGAATTCACAGTCGAGAATGACGCTGTTAGGCTCCCTCTGCCATGTGAACCCTGCAAAACAGGACTGAATGAAGCCAGCAAAGATGAATATGAGCCACTTGACCTAACAATAGGAAACTTGAGGAAGGGTGAAGGAAATAATTCTGTCAGTGAAGGGGACTAGATCCAGTAAGTCCCCAGATCTCTCCTATGGGCATGATATAACTGTTAATGCCCACAACACAGATACATGTGAGATGTCCTGTGACTGAGCAAGGATCCAACTTTTTTCTTCCAGTATCGCTGCTGTTGCTACAGCACTACTCTGTAGGTGCACAACCAAAACCACCACCATCTTGACCAAGTGAAATGACACAGTACAATGCTCATGTGAGATTCATACATCAGGTTTTGAGGATCCAGTCCAACAGGTGTATCCTCAGCATGCTGACAGATGTTAGACAATACTGCGGTTATGCATTTAAAATACTGCTATTTCCCATGTAAATATTGCAGGATCACTTCTAATTGTAAAGATTAGTCTTATTTCTGAAAAGCTAACTTACCTGCTGCTCTGATCTGATTTTACAAACTTCTAATATTAAAAAATCATTATAATGTTCATTATTTGCAAAGCTTAATATTTTATATCATAGGTAGTTGAATTTCCATAAATCACATGCAGCAAGTTGTAAATCCCTGCAAATGACCAGCATAACTAATACATTTTTCACAAAAGGCGCTTCTATCACTCAACCAAATCACTTTCAGTTTTGACTGTTGGGCTTTTGGGGTGCAGAGAGGCAAAAAAACCTGTTAGATGGTGGATATTCCAGAAGTGACATTTCTAAGTTAATTTATTCCACACCACTCAACAAGAAGCACATCCTTCCTGAGAAGGGCTATGAGAAACGTTGAGTTACAATGACTTTGTACAAACAAGGGTGGAGTCGGAAATTCATCATTATCGCTAGGAGACAAGCTTAGCCTTAAGAATGTTAGCATTGTATTTGTCTTCATTACATTATCCAACAACACGTGAACCACACAAACATGAGTGTAATTATTCTGACATTCTGATGTTTTATACTGTGATTTAAAGTCATTCCTTCCAACTCATTTGACCTCCATAATATGCTTAAACAAAAGCAGAGCTTTAGTCTCATAAAACCAATATTTGCTATAGAAACAGTAACTATAACTGCACCTATCTTATCAAGCTTCCTAGTAAAAAAATCCATAATTCTCTTCAGCAGCAAGAGTCAAAGTCCTAGTTTTGGTCATTTAAGAAAGTCTAATCTTTTCGGGTTGGTGCTGTTCCTCCCCAAACCCTCCTGTCCCTCTAAACATGTTCTCATGGAGAATGTGGCTCAGCAGCACCTGCCCTTGTACCCTAAATGGAATTAATTTCAGTGATGTGTTTTTCACATCTCATGAACACACAAAAATTTAAATGGGGAAGTGTTTCGCATCTCTTACTAGTCAGAGTAGATTTTACCCACTGTTCCATTAGTAACTCCCCTATATTATCTGTAAAGTGCAAGTGTGACAGTTGTTTGAAGTTTCCCCATTATTTGAAAGCTCTTCAATGACATTCCCCTTTACCTGATCTTCAGGTCCTCTGACTGCAGGAGGACTGAAGTCCCTTCTGGTTTGACATTTCTAGATAACTGTAGGAATTCCAGGCATGTTACTTAGCTCATACTACCAGCTTCTGGTCAAAGGTAGAGCTCCTTTAAAACACTGAAAACCATTTAACTGAGTCAATACATAGTATGGTAGCACACGTGTAAATTTTTATTGATAGAGTGGAAAATGTGAAACAGATTAAATTACAGTCACCTTGGAATGATTTGGTGAAAAATGAGGGCATAAACTATTTCCTGAAAACAGTGAAGCACTGCTGAAGGAGAAAAGTAAACGCTAATTTTAAAGCAGCCTTTCTCCTAAGTACAAAAGAACACTGATTGTCCTTATCAGGAAGGAGTAGCAAAGCCTGCCTCCCCAGTCCTACAAAGGAGTGCTTGGAATTTGAGACACAGCTTACCAACAAGTAGAAATTCAGGTCAGAAAAAGTAGGAGACAGTAAGGCTTGTAGAAACATGCCTGCCTGCCTATTCAGAGGCTTCCCATTGTGATTCAATTGAATCTGCCTAATGCATGCTTAAAACAACACAAGGTTATATAGAAATGTACACATACACACAATGCCTCTCTCCTCCCTTCCCACAAGAAGGTCTCAGGAACTTGTCTACAGCATCCCTACAGGGTAAACCCACAGTCCAGCTTCCATAAACACTGAAGATTAATGTTTCCACTCAAGAAACAACTAGGTTTTTAAGCTCATGAGGCATTTATATTCACAAGTTTTATTTAAAAAAGCAACAAAAAATAGTTACTACCATTAACATCTCAGGGGTCTAAGAACCTTCAGATGTGAGGAAGATGCTGCAGGGAGAAGTCCAAGACCAAATGGAGGGAAGGTTCAAGTTGGTTTTGGCTTCTTCTCATCCGCCCCAATTATTTCCTTTTCTCATTCTCCAGAATGACCCCCCAAACATTTTATGCGCTGAACTCTTAGAATTATATATGACTATTATGCATTTTTATCTTCTTTAGCACAAAATAAATTACACCAAGTATCAGCATCAATAAACATTTCAAAAGTTTCCAGGGAAAGTTATATTTATGCAAACTGAAGCTTTTGCTGACTACACAACCAGTATATTTCTCAGGAATGTTTTAGCCAAATGCCTATCATTTGACCTGGGTATTCTGAAGATTTCAAAAGGAGTCATACACAAAGAATTTAGCTCATTATATTTGCTAGGTAATATCATCTCTTTCACCAGTTAACACAAGGAAATTGCTACATATTATTTTTATTTAAACAAATCACTGTCTTCACCCCTCCCTCTCTGCAAACTCAAACCAGTCTTATTCCACCCACAAAGAGGAAAGAGGCCTGAGAAGTGCCCCTGCTTTAACAGCACACTGCTAGTGAGGTAACAAACGAAACCAAAAGCTTACTCTAGAGACTAGATGGACTTTTCATTTTAAAATAAAGAGTAATTTAACAAAATATCTCTAGTGAGATTAGGGAAGTGAATTGTGTCACTATGACATTGCTTTTAGTTTATCAGCAAATACTACATATAGAAGGCTTTGGTCAATCACAGCAGGACCGATACTAATCTCAGCCACATCCACTCTCACAAGCAGCTAGCTTACAGTTTGACTCAAGCTGACCTACAAGTGGAAATTAAACCATGGATTCTGACATTGTTTTTAGCAGGAGACAGAGTGGGAACTGTAAGGGGTACTCATTTCTCTACACAGGGAAATCATCCTGTCTTCTGAATTGCACAGGATCCCAAAAAGTAGCTAACATAGTTGTGCTGAAGGCTGGAGGAGATGACAAGAAATTACATGACTCAAACATTTTTTGTTTCCTTTCACTAATGTTTAGTTCCAGGAGGATGAAAATAAGTTTTAAACTTCCCTGTTTAGAGACGTGCAATACAGTAACCGCCCTTTTCTCCAGATGCAGATTCTCACATAACCAGCTGATTATTTTTTCTTTGTCATTTTCCTCAATCACTTAGCCATGCTTTATGGACACCCCCTGCAAAGCCCACAGTAAAAAGCCTCGGTGATGGGGCACTGAGCACAGCAGGAGCCTAGCCCATAGTGAAAGGTTCCTCAATGCTGTGATAACACCGATGAAGAAAAACTGACAGAAAAGAGATGTCACAGCTCTGGTCCTGTGTAACAGTACCTTCAATCACTAAATTATCTATTCTTCTCTGGCTGGGTTGTACTTGGACACCCTGCTGCTAGATGAAGAAAGTTGACTGTCACCAGTATGCAAACTGTTATCCGTATTATATGCCATCTTCTTGTTGTCCAACCCAGAAAAGAGTCAGCAAATGAACTGATGTGCAAATTAAATTGCTTGTCAACCTCAGACTTGGTTTGCTGGGTTAACAGATAGTGAAAAGGGTTATACTGCTGCTGCTAAAGGGATATGTACCTTGCAGGCAGATACAGGGGAAGGAGAGGACAAAATCAAAAACCCCCATCAATTTGCAGACTCATCAGAACAGGAGATACGGGTGAGCCCTTCCCCCCCCCCAACAAAAACAAAATAGAAAACTATGCATTATTGTTCAAGCTATGAGGCATGAAACAGAAACTAAACCTAGCAATACCAAACTACCACAGCATGAACCAACTGCCTATGAGGGGAAGAAGATGGTTCTATTATGGATGCTTGATGAACGTGGATTATAGAGTTCTGAAGACACTCTGTGTGTACTCAGTTGGCTACTGAAATGGATAATTAGTTTTTATTAGCTGTAATGCAGCCACTAAGCATTTTGAACACTTCATGCCAAAACATATCAGAACACATACCTGTCACCATGCCACTGAACTGAAAACAAGTATCGTGCAGTAAAAGGCTGAAGGAAGTGAACACACAATAAACCTTCAGATGGGAAAACACAATGCTACATCCTTCTGCAATGCAAAAATGCCACTGCCTTCACTGCTGAAGCATAAAGAATAGCAATTATATCTAAATCCTTCTGATGTTTCTCATTAAGGAACAAATTCAGTAGAACGCTTACGCTCAGATTGCCTTAACAGAAATCACAGCTGTCACTTTATATGAAAATATGGAAATTCATAGGTCACATGCATAATTAATTCAACAAGAGAAATCTATAACAGCTTCAATTAAGCAGAGGACACAGTGATGCCTTTCAAAACCGAGTTTGAAAGGCGTTGTACCTTTTCCAGAGTATTTGTTAATGCAGAGAGGTGCTACTGGCCTGAAGTTTGTCTCTAGGCTCTCCTTCTATTTATTTTTTAAACCTGCAGTAGTTGGCAGGCACCTGACCGGGTTCAGCGCGCCTCGGGGCGGTCTCTCCCTGCACCCAGGCGCTGAATCCCCCTCCCAAACGGGCAAGTTTAGCCCACTTTAATCACCTTGAAGATCGTTTAAACACACCCAATGTTTGTCCCCTACAAAGAGGTTCCAGGGGGGCTTGGTTTCCCAAAGGCAACTTACGAACAAGTTAAGCTTTGGCAGCCTTTCCGGGGGGGGATAGTTGTCATTTTTTTGTCCCCCACCGCACACGCAGCCCCGGCAAATTCAGACCCGCCTTTCGCCTACTGACTCTCAGGTCCATGTCGGCGTGCGGGGCGAGGTCTGGGAGCTGAGGGCAGGCTGGGCAACCGCGGGGACGGCGAGCGGCGGCTGACAACCCCCGGGCAGCTTCGCCCCGCGCTGTCCCCGACCCCGGAGGCTGAGCCCTGGCCGCGGCGGCCCCGCGCCCCGCTCCTCTCCCTTCTCCCTGCCGCGCGTCCCCACTCACCGCCACCGAGCCCGAGGAGGAGGCGACGAAGACGCGGATCACCATCTTCACCTCATGAGCCGCGTCGCCGCCGCGGCGACGGGACCGGACGGGGCAGCGAGGCTGCGGGGACGCCGCTCCTCCGCGCGGGACGGAACGGGGCCGCCCCGCTCCACCCCGCGCCGCCCCCGAAGGCGGCCGCCAGCCGCAGCACCCCCCTTCCCCGCGGCGGCAGCCCCTCTCGGGCGAGCCGGTCCGGCTGCTCGCTGACTGGAGGCAGGCGATAACGGCGAGAGGCGGGAAAGGTGGGGGCGGCGCGCAGGGGCCGACGGGCGCTGTAGTTCTCCCCGGGCGGGGGACAGCGCGCTGTTCGTCGTGCTCCACCAGGAAAACCGAGCCAAGCCGGCAGCCTGCGTGCTCCAGGCTGCCGTGCCCCCAGCGCCCGGGGCTGCCAAGCGCCACCGTTCGCGTTTGAGAGGCTGCGAAGTGGCTTGTGCTGCCCTCCAGGTGCGCTGCCCACAGGGCGAGGTCACCCCAAGCACACGATGAGCAATACACTTAAATTCACCCCCTCCGCCATCAGGGCTGCTCCTCCCTGACAGCTCGGCCCACCTGGCCCCTCCTCGTCCTCCTACAGAATCACAGAATCACAGAATCACTACGGTTGGAAAAGACCTGCAAGATCATCAAGTCCAACCTGAAAAAGAAAAAGAAAAAAAAAAACAAAAACAACAAAAAAAAACCCCACAAACAACCCACGCAAGCCAACCACCACACAACAACAACAAGGCACAACACACCAAAAACCAACCCACCCAACACCACACAGCACCATGTCCATCAAGCTACATCCCACAATGCCACATCCACACGCTCCTTGAATACCTCCAGGGAGAGTGACTCTACCACCTCCCTGGGCAGCCTATTCCAATGTTTCACTACTCTCTCGGTAAAGAAGTTTTTCCTAATATCCAGCCTGAACCTCCCCTGGCGCAACTTGAGGCCATTTCCTCTAGTCCTGTCACTAGTCACTTGGGAGAAGAGACCAACACCCACCTCTCTGCAACCCCCAACTACCCAGTGCGGAGCCGCCACCTCTGCTCCGCCACGCCTGGGTCCGGCCCCGCTGGCTGCCATTGACAGTGGCGAGGGAGCGGAAAACGGTGCCGTTCTGGACAGGCCGCACAGGCACGTGGCTGTCAGGGCAGGCGAAAGGGACAACGCAAGGGAGGTAGGCCGCTGGGCTCTCCTACACCGTACATCTCAAAAGAGTTAAACAGCGCTGTCTGTTTTCACTCCCTGGTATAGATGTACATTTCTCAATATTGTCAGCGGTGGAACAGATGTTATTAATCAACAGGATAAGCAGATAACCCTAAATAACCTACATCAGTCAGCTCATCTGCAAGTGACTGAGGGGAATCCCAACAGCCCTCATCAGCTTTCGGGTCTGTGAAGACGTGGCCTGTCTTTATTTAAAGACTCAGAACCATGTAGCTGGCAGCCTTATACATGTTACTACAGTCGTAACCCTCATCCTCTTAATGCAGCCAGATGGTTACTCATTCCCTCTGACTAAATTCTCCCTTCCCACTATTTCACCCCCATGGTAAAGTGCGCGGTGTCAGGCTCCTTCGCACCTTTGCATCGCCACTGCCCTCAGTGAACTTCCGCCATCCAGACTAAGCACAGACCTCGACTCACTGCCAAATATGTCCTTAAAGCTTTCTTTGCATTTTAATAGCGATCATCTATTTTTAAATCCTGCAGGTCTCGTGGAAGGTACCTAGCAAGAACCATAAAAAATAATAAGGACACTCAGTGGTCATTTTGAGCTTGATTTATATCTTGTGGAAGTCATTGGGAGGCTTTCCACTGACTTCACTGTCCTCTGGAGTGGAGCTTAATATCAGCAATATAAAGTCCAATCCTGTAATGGGAATTCAGGTACCAATCTTGCAAAGATTTATAACCATGCATTACTTTCACGAGAGTGCTTGTTGAAAAGAATAAACTTCATCGGCATAAACTTAGGTACAAAGGTTAAGATTTTCTGGCTTCAGTCCTCCTGTCTTCATTTGAGCACAACTCTTACTGTGGGAACCACAAACCAGTGACCCACAAGTGTTTACTGGTTAACTGCTGCTGAACAACCAGCAAAAGGAGCAAAGGAGGCAAACTTTTTTATGTTGATTTGTAAGGTAACTCCAAGCAACTTGTTAAAATTCTGTGATAGGTGAGTAATTATAGGAATTTGCTGGAAAATCCCCATTACCTTATTCAGTGAATTCCTTCACACTGCAAGATTATTTCTGACAACATATTTTCACAGAATCACAGAATCACAGAATCACAGAATCACTACGGCTGGAAAAGACCTGCAAGATCATCAAGTCCAACCTGAAAAAAAAGAAAAAAAAAAAAAAAAAAACACAAACAACCCACGCAAGCCAACCACCACACAACAACAACAAGGCATAACACACCAAAAACCAACCCACCCAACACCACACAGCACCATGTCCATCAAGCTACATCCCACAATGCCACATCCACACGCTCCTTGAATACCTCCAGGGAGGGTGACTCTACCACCTCCCTGGGCAGCCTATTCCAATGTTTCACTACTCTCTCAGTAAAGAACTTTTTCCTAATATCTAGCCTGAACCTCCCCTGGCGCAACTTGAGGCCATTTCCTCTAGTCCTGTCACTAGTCACTTGGGAGAAGAGACCAACACCCACCTCTCTGCAACCCCCCTTCAGGTAGTTGTAGAGAGCGATAAGGTCTCCCCTCAGCCTCCTCTTCTCCAGGCTAAACAACCCCAGCTCCCTCAGCCGCTCCTCAAAACACATTTTCCTGTGTTTCTCTAAGTTTTCTTTACAAGATGGAGATGTTTCCTTCCCACTTACTTCCCTATTTACTCCTTACTAGAAAATATTTTTTTTAATATTCTAGTTTGGCTATACTGTTATTATATGAAACACACACGATCAGGGCAATTCACTGCAGCTAGTTGTATTTGATTCTCTCACAGCATTGATATATAGTAATAAATTATAATATTAATAACACCTGCATTCTGATATCTTTCTTAAATACAGCAAAACAGAAAAAAAGATAGCAAAGTCTAATTCTGAAGGGTGCTGAACATCTTTAACTCTATCACTAAAGAGACGAAGAGGATGCTCCTACCTCTCAGAGACAGCCTCGACACATAACCAATAGCCTAGAGAAACCATGTGGCAATAGCATTAACTGGAAAAAGCATGATATGTAAGTAAGAAAACAAAGAAATTCTAATGGGACTGTAAAAACTGTAACTAAGGTATTTTTAAGGTTGTTTCCTCTCCTTGGAAGAGTCCTCTACTTTGTCAGCTCCAAAAGCCACAAATCTGGTCTCCTTTCCCATCTGCAAAACAAGCAACTTTCATTTCAGTTCACTTGAAAGTGTTACTGAGCTGCATAAATTCTCAAAACCTATGGCAAAAAAGAGATGGTAGGAAAGGTAAAACCAGATGAAAACAGCACCCATTAGAAGAATCCAAACCCATTAGTCCATTTTGAATGCCCCAAATTGATGCCCAGCCAGCCAAGCCAATGTACATTTTTCTTTTCATTGTTTTTAGAGTCTCCCTTTTGTTCTTGTAGCCCTTGGGTGAGTAGACTCCTACAGCTTGAACTTCAAAACAGTCTGAGCAGCCAAACTCATGGCCAGAGTTGATAGACCCAAATTGAGCTAAAGTGCCAGAGCTCATGGAGATCTTCCATCCATCACACTTGACACAGCTTCTAGCCAATGCTTCAGCATCCTTATTCCACACATATTTAGAGACACCATCAAAGACAGAGCAGGGGGCTTCCTGCCTGCATTTAACTACTTGACAATGAATGCAGCAACTTAATTAAAGTGTCCTTTCGAACACCCTTTGAAACAGATTTTGAACGACCTCAGCTGTATTTCAATGAATTTTCTTGTAATTCTCAATTTTTATAAATAAATTTATAATATTTTGGGCTAAAAAACTTGCACCTGTAACTTCTCAGTATCAACTTCGATATAGCATGTGCATTGAGAATTCAGACAGCTTTTTCATTTCTCTTTTGCTAGTGTTTCCATACACACAGAGAAGCTAGTTCTGTTGTGGAAGTAATCCAGAAAGTTAGGAAAAAGAAATATTACACTGAGAAGCTGAAGATTTCAAAGCTTGTAGAAAAGCCTCTTACTTTACATGGCTCCTAAGCAGAAAACTAGTACTCTGTGGAGGGTAAAACCTATTAGACATGGCCACGTGACATTTTGCACTTTCAGGTGGTGTACAGGTTAAGACTGGCCATCACCCTCTGTTCTGCAGCCGCTGCTGGTAAATGTCCTGAGGCCATACCTTTAACTTCATTTCTATTGTACAGTTCTAGAGGCTTGAAGACCAAATGGTGCAAACATTTAGTTAAGTAGAAGAAATGTAGTAAATGAAAAACATCGTTAAAATTATTTATGAGCACTTTTCCATGTTTACACAAGGTACAGAAACACTGCTTTCTAAGACTGGAGTTGAAAATGTGAATTTATGGGGGCAGGGGGTAGTTTCTAAAGATTTCATGGTAAGAATGATTGATTGTTGTGCCAGGTCTTCATGGACGATTAAACAGAACTTTACTGCTGCTAAGGTAACAAAGAACACACAAACCCAAAGTTTGCGAATATGTGAAAACACAAGTATAAAAGTACAACCTCGGACAAAGAAGATTCTAATTATGATAAAAGATTATTTGTATAGCAAGATGCAACAGGTATAAGAGAAAAATCCTGGAGAAATGGAATATGCTTGAAATTTCTAAAGGGGTATTTAGCACATTTTAAAAATTCTAAGTATCAAAACATTGCAAATTACTGTTTTAGAATGTCATTGAAAGCTCTGACAGTCCTGAGCAATCTTCCTTGGTAGAAAGGTGACTGTCATGCCAGGGAGCCACAAAAGTAGTAGATAAATAGTAGAGAAAACAGCTGCAATAGAGCTATGGAGTATCATCAGTTGACCTTGCACTGCAGACCCCAAGAGAAAGTAGGCAACTTAAAGGCTCTAAAACATACAAAATGGCTAAAGGAATGTGATATAAGTACAGGATTGTTCCACTTGTTGAGTAATGGCACTCAGTGTGGTGGTTGATAGCCTACGAATATCTGGGCTAGACATAGCTTGAAAGCGCATGAGATAATGATGTTTGGAGCCTGATTCTCCACATACATCCTAGAAGCCACTGTATTTTTAAGGTATCAATTTAATCACAGAAGGAACCTCCAGGGTACACTCTCTCAGTTGTACATTAATACCTGTAGTTGTGGGTTGTGCATAATATTATGACTCCTCCTCTACATGCACAACAGGTGAAGCAGCTCCTAGTGAAGATCACACTATTACTTGCAAAAATGGCTTCAGAAGTTTTGTAAATCACAGTGGAGTGTCCCAATAACAAACTCAGTTTCATGCAGGACTCTCTTTTTTCCAGAACGTTGACTGTGGCCAGAGCTTTACATTCAGAGCACTTCACAGCTTTCCCTACAGTTAGATTTTAGAGGTAACATCCCAAGATAAAGCTTTTTCTCTTTGACTTGGATTACTCTGAAGCTACTACAAAGCGCAGGGAAGAGACAGAGCTGGAACAATTTTGAGAAAGGTTTTGCTTCTTGCATTCACAAACTTGTGGCGTGTTGACAAAAGCAGAAAGGCACAACTGTTCTTTATTTCAGAATGATTTCTGTACCATCTCTTTATGACCAAGATAAAAAAAAACCAAAAACAAGAAACCAAAAAACCACAGCTGCGTAAACCTTCCTTTATGCCATTTAAATCCAAATATACCTAGATAATCCCAAAGCTATATGAGAGTCCATTCTTAGATGTTGCCCTTTCATTGAAGCATGAGTAGTTGTTGGTATCTGTGGCTGCTTTCATTCCCTCCATGAATATCTAATACTAAGGACCTTGGAAAAGAAAAACATTTTCCTGTGAAATTCATCATCTGATGTAGCTCAGTCATCTCACTTGCAATAACTGAACCTTGAGGTAAAAACATCTTTCATGCTCTGTATTAAATCATTCATCATTCCTTAAACTTACAGCTACACTGTGTAAGAAGTGCCAGAGTTCATTTTGCACTCACGTCTTTAAAGATCCCACCGTTGCTGAGGCCGGTGGCTCTGACTGAGGATCAGGAATCCAGGCAGGTTTCAGTCAGTGCCCAGCCTTCTACCCCATCCGCTCTTTCAGCCCAAGATACTGCAAACAAATCAGGCTCAACAATGTCAAGCCCCGTAGGCTTGCATTTCTCAGTGAAACCAAACTGGTAAGCAGCTTTTTTTTTTTTTTTTTTGCAATTTAGGGAAAGGATTTTTCTTTATTTCTTAGATTACTCCTTACATTACTGCAGAGGGATGAGGGATGAAAGCCCCGCCCCAGTCTCATTTCCCCATCTGCGGTTCCAACAAAACTTAAACTAGCAAGCGCTTGAGAGGCGAAGTGCACTCAGGGAGCAGTCATAGAGCATTACATTCCTGCCAGCCCTTTTCTGGGGGACCTTCTGCCAAGCCCTTAGAAAAGTAATCTACCACCACATTAATTTTGGCCATTTTCGATCTCTGTCCAGTTCCACTCTGACAAGGCACTTTAGAAGATTCATTTCTTGCAGGATGCAGAAGAAGTGGATCAGCAATAATATTTACGTATACAAGGACAAAGCGCGAGTAATATTGTGGAGAATAAGAAGCAGCTGAGTACATGAATACTGGCAACTTTCCTAAAGTGTATGCACCAAATAAACTAAGAATAGCTATTATTTTTATAGTGTTTAGGAGTTTTTTAGTTGTTTCACAGAAGAGAGGGGAAAAAAATCTCAAACTTGGAAATCCGACATAAATTTGAGGATAAAGATTGTGTGTGCACTGCATTTCAAGCGTGGGTTCAAGCCCACAAATGGAATCACAGAATCACAGAATCACAGAAGGCCACATTCACGTTGCGGGGGCACAAGATTGCACTCGGGCAGAGGTTTGAGGTGGCCTTTAGGAACCAGCGGGGAAGAGTCTCTGGCCCACACTAATCCTCAGCTCAGAGACAAAGGTGTCCCCGTGTGCAGCGTGGGTGGCCCAGGTGTGTTATGCTGGCCCCTGCCCTGTTGCAGGTGTATCCCGTCTTTCTGGAGATGGTGCTGCATGACTGGCAGAGCCCTTCTCTGCAGACACTATGCGTAAATGACGTGAATTTAACTCCATAAAACTAGCACAGATGGCTGCAGCCAACCTACCGGCATCCTTTAGACCAGGGGTGCGCTGCCCTGTCAGCATCACAGGCATCATGGGCAGGGGCCAATGAGAACGGTGATAGAGGTCAGGGTGGGGAAAGCACATGGGTCCTGTTTCCCAAAATGGAGAGGGCACTAGCAAGTGGGAGCCAGAGCTGGTGGATGGAGAAGGCAGAAAAGGAAAACGTGGCAGCAGTGATGAGGGTTCTGCTGAGATGGGTTGTACTGACCTTTGTGGGAACTGATAGCAGTTTCATGAACTGGTTTGAACTGAGAAGACCCCCTCCTGCCTGGACAGAAGTGGAAGAAATGTGGATTCAGAGCAGGAGCACATGGATGGAAATGAGCTGCCTGGCCTGCCACCATCAGGTCAGCATAGATACAACCTGTGCAACTAATGTGCTGAGCAAAGGAGCATGTAGGAGGCAATTTAAGAGGCTAAACAGCAGCTAAATAAATGAGAAACCATACAACTTCTCAAGAGATGGGTAGACAAATTATTGCCCTTCCATGCATCATCTTATTAGTCTCAACCCAGGCTCTTTTGTGCTAAGCATGGACCTGCCTGTCAAAGCAGATACACTTTTTGTATTTGTCATGGTTTAACCCCAGCCAGCAACTAAGCACCGCATAGCTGCTTGCTTATTGCCCCCGCGGTGGGATGGGGGAGCAAATCAGAAGAGTAAAAGTGAGAATACTCATGGGTTGAGATAAAGACAGTTTAATAGGTAAAGCAAAAGCCGAACACGCAAGCAAAGCAGAACAAGGAATTCATTCACTACTTCCCATCAGCAGGCAGGTGTTCAGCCATCTCCAGGAAAGCAGGGCTCCATCACGCCTAACGGTTACTTGGGAAGACAAACGCCATCACTCAGAACATCCCCCCTTCCCTCTTCTTCCCCCAGCTTTATATGCTGAGCATCACGTCATATGGTATGGGATATCCTTTTGGTCATTTGGGGTCAGCTGTCCCGGCTGTGTCCCCTCCCAACTTCTTGTGCACCCCCAGCCTACTCACTGGTAGGTGGGTATGAGGAGCAGAAAAGGCCTTGACTCTGTGTAAGCACTGCTCAGCAGAAAGTAAAACATCTCTGTATTATCAACACTGTTTCAGCACAAATCCAAAACAGCCCCATACTAGCTGCTATGAAGAAAGTTAACTCTACCCCAGCCAAAACCAGCACATTCTCCACCCCTTATTCCATACCATTTACGTCACGCTCAGGTACCACACTATCCAATACAACCTCATCAACCACCACCCCCCTTTGCATCCTTTGATATAATACACAGATACCGTTCCCTTAGTCTATCGACCACCCCTGTAAAATATCCATAAAATGCCCATAAAATATCCACAAATGTCCACAAAATGTCCCTTGAGTTCATTTAGTCCATGACTCTAGGCTCCGTCTGTTATGGTGGTCACTCAGGACAGGAGAGGTGGTGTATTGCGTGGAGTTATTGGGCACCAAAGCCAGCTCAGGTTGGGTCACTGCTGCACTTGCACTGCTTCTTGTAAAACTTGTCCTCCACTGGTTCAGGTGGTTCCTGCTACAGTAATTCCTATAACATGCAAGTCAAATCATAGGTTACAACAATTTAAAGGTATTGCCATTACAATCTCTACCCCTGGTCCCTTTGGACCAGACCACAGGGTTTAACACTGCAATGAACTCCTCCCCTTGCTCCTAGCCTGGCTAGGATCACATCCATTGCGATATGATGACGCCCATCTTGCCATTGTATTCCTAAAAACTGAATTTGCTGTGCAGGTCCTTTGACCTTACTTTGTTTTATAGTAAAACCAGCTTTCAAAAGAATCTGGATTATTCTTCTCCCCTTCTCAAACACTTCTTCCACTGTGTTGCCCCACACAATGATGCCATCAATATACGGCAGGTGTTCGGGAGCTTCACCTTGTTCCAGCGCAGTCTGTATCAACCCATGACAAATGGTAGGACTATGTTTCCACCCGTGGGGCAGTTGATTCCAGGGGTACTGGATACCCCTTCCTGTGAAAGCAAACTGTGGCCTGCACTCTGCTGCCAGAGGGATCGAGAAAAACGCATTGGTGATATCTATTGTTGCATACCGTTTGGCAGCCTTTGACTCCAGTTCATATTGGAGTTCTAGCATGTCTGGTATGGCAGCACTCAGCGGCGGTGTGACTTTGTTCAGGCCTCGATAGCCCACTCTCCATTAGATTTTTGCACTGGCCATATGGGACTGTTAAAGGGTGAATGAGTCTTACTGATCACTCCTTGACTCTCCAGTCAGCAGATCAACTTATGGATGGGAACCAGGGAGTCTCGATTGGTGCGATATTGTCGGCAGTGCACTGTCATGGTAGCAATTGGCATCTGCTGTTCTTTAACCCACAGCAACCTCACCACAGACGGATCCTCTGAGAGACCAGGCAAGCTAGACAGCTGTTTAACCTTCTCCATACTCAAGGCAGCTATACCAAAAGCCCACCGGTACCCTTTTGGGTCTTTAAAGTACCCTCTCCTGAGGTAGCCTACGCCAGGATACATGGAGCCTCCAGACCAGTCACAATAGGATGCTTTTGACACTCATTCCCTGTTAGGCTTACCTCAGCCTCCAACACAGACAGTTCTTGGGATCCTCTTGTCACTCCAGAAAGACAGATGGATTCTGCCCTTTTGTAATCTGATGGTATTAGAGTACGCTGTGCGCCGGTGTCCACTAGAGCTTTATACTCCCGTGGGGCTGATGCGCCAGGCCATCGAATCCACACAGTTCAGTAAACCTGGTTGTCCCTTTCCTCTGCCTGGCCAAAGGCAGGGCCCCTCTGTTCCTGGTCAGAGTCTTCATTGCTTGATTTTTGTAACTGCAAAACAGAAGTCCCTTCAGGGACTCTAAGCATCTCTGTATTATCAACACTATTTCCAGCACAAATCCAAAACATAGCCCCATACTAGCTACTATGAAGAAAATGAACTCTATCCTGCCAAAACCAGCACAGTATTCTTTGGTAAAGTAACCCTGTAAAATTTGCTAACATTTATTTATTCCTTTCAGATTTGTAGCATAAAGTTTGTTACATTTTGCATTTCCATGTCCTGTTTTTTGCACCATGTTTTCCGAGATCAGGTCTTCAGTGCAGCTGTTACTCTGTCTCAGAGCTATCTGAGATTTATTTTCTACTGCCATAAAGGTACTGAGGAGGTAGCGGTTGGAAAGTAGTATTTTCCATAGAGGACTAATTAACCTATAACTGTTGTTCAGTTCTAAAATGTAAAGTGGTGAAAAAGCTAAGTGGCATATTTAGCACTTCCCAAAAGTTAGCTACAAAACTCAGTAGTGTTAGCACTGGTCACATTTGACCTTACCAGCTCTTCTTTGCAGAAAAAATGACGTTCTTTGTGTCCATGTTTTTCCATTGGAAGAACTGCCGGTTGACACAATAAGTATGTATTACTTTTGTCAGTGAAGGCACAGCTTAGAACAGCTTCCAGACTATTCAGAGCATGACCTGGATGGTAAGAACAAAAACTAATTCAATCCATTTTTTTTAATTAATTGGAAAAGGATGGTGAAAGGAACACAACTGGTCTTCATCAGAAATCTGTAAAACAAACATGGCAAGCTAAATGAGAAGTTATGAGAGCTTAGCAAAATTAATCTTGCTGCAAGAAATATTATTTGCTTGATTCATCAAAATCATCTTCTCAAGATACATACTTTCTGTTTCACTAAGCAACAGACATACCATGCAGCCAGCAGGGTCAAGTCTGTTGTTGTACTAATGACATGGCAAGGGTAAGCATGTCAAAGCTGCTATTGATTTTTTCTAAATGCAGCTGGACTGAACTAGAATTACTTTCAGAATAGCAAATATGAAATAACTAACGAAGGTATGGCCATACAACTATGTTGCTAAACTTAACAACAGCAGCCTTTTGCTCTCTGTTGCTTTTGGGGTTGAATTTGAGTGCAGAGTATGACCCTGAGCTATGTAAAAATTCTAAAGATTGGACTAAATTTTAAAAGATAAAATTATTAAGGATGTTGTTTGAGAAGTAGAAATACACCTCAAATCTTAAAGTTTACAAGAGCAATGCCTATTTTAGACAGCATACCTGTCCCAATCATAACCTATTTTAGCTATGAATTGGTCAGCATAGGCTGCTCTTAGATAACTCCTAAAAAAGAAGCTAGAATTTTTAAGAAACTGGGGTTTTTTTGTGAATTATTTCCTCACTTGTATAAAGAAAGTTGTCTTTTGACCACAAATGGACAAATATGATACCACAGCTATTTCAGACCGTGAGTGGGTAAATATCTGTGATGCTCAGTTTACTTTCTACACTTAAAAAAATGGTTTTATTTAAAATAACAGGACATAACTTTGACTCAGTATTAACTTTTTAATGTTGCTGACTGCAGTCTAGGAAAGTCTGAGAAATATTAAACTCAGCACAATGTATACTTTGGTGTCATAATTGGATGCAGCATTTCTTCACAGAATCACAGAATCATTAAGGTTGGAAAAGACCTGTAAGATCATCAAGTCCAACCATCAACTAACACCACCATGCCCATTAAACCATTTCCCGAAGTGCCACGTCTACATGGTTTTTGCACACCTCCAGTGATGGTGACTCCACCACCGCCCTGGGCAGCCTATTCCAATGTTTGATCACTCTCTCAGTAAAGAAATTTTTCCTAATATCCAGTCTAAACCTCCCCTGGTGCAACTTGAGGCCATTTCCTCTCATTCTATCGCTAGTTACACAGGAGAAGAGACCAGCACCCACCTCTCTGCAACCCCCTTTCAGGTAGTTGTAGAGAGCGATGAGGTCTCCCCTCAGCCTCCTCTTCTCCAGACTGAACAACCCCAGTTCCCTCAGCCGCTCCTCATAAGACTTGTGCTCCAGACCCCTCACCAGCTTCGTCGCCCTTCTCTGGACACGCTCCAGCACCTCAATGTCCTTCTTGTAGTGAGGGGCCCAAAACTGAACACAGGATTCGAGGTGCGGCCTCACCAGCGCCGAGTACAGGGGCACGATCACCTCCCTACTCCTGCTGGCCACACCATTTCTGATACAGGCCAGGATGCCGTTGGCCTTCTTGGCCACCTGGGCACACTGCTGGCTCATCTTCAGCCGGCTGTCAACCAACACCCCCAGGTCCTTTTCTGCAGGGCAGCTTTCCAGCCACTCGTCCCCAAGCCTGTAGCGTTGCATGAGGTTGTTGTGACCCAAGTGCAGGACCTGGCACTTGGCCTTGTTGAACCTCATACAATTGGCTTTGGCCCATCGATTCAGCCTGTCCAGATCCCTCTGCAGAGTCTTCTGACCCTCCAGCAGATCAACACTCCCGCCCAACTTACTGAGGGAGCACTCAATCCCCTCATCCAGAATGGAATCTAGATAATAGGACATACAACAGACCCTTTCTCAGAGTTTTTGGAGTACAGAATAGGCTGCACTGGATGCCAGTGTCAGGGGTTCCTCCTGAGATCCCTCACATCACCAGTGGGTCAAAGACTAGCAAGGGTCCAGCAAAGACCTCATGGAAGACTTCACAGAAAGGAAAAATACTGTTTTGTACGCCCACAGAGCCAGTTCAGCTTCTTCATTTCGATTCACTTGCCTGCCTCCCCACCTAATCACTAAAGCCTGTATCTGCAGTCCTTATTCCCATTGAGTACACCTCACTCAAACAAGTAGCATTCAGTGAAATAAATGGGACTATCTGTGTGAATGAATGATACTCAGCAAACTGGGTTGAAGATTCAGGCTGTGAGATAACAAATGTGAATCAATGTGAACTCAAACAGCAGACTTCTCTTTGGGGTATGACCAGTGAGGACCTTACAAACCTTCCATAGCATGACCCAGTGGTCAGATACTGGCCTACAGGCCAAGAAGCCTGGGTTGATTCTGAGTTGTGCAGCTAACCTAATGTGTAGCAGGTATAGTTTCTTTAAAGCAATTTCTAACAGTCCCTCTTTCAATATTTCTTTTGGGATCTTTCCATTTTGTCACTCACTGGGATGGAGCCATTAAGCATGACAAGCAGTAGATAATTGTTAGTCATGGTTTTTGTACCTACAGACATCTCTGTCTTGCCATGATTCAGCTTTACCTGTGGTATCTTCACACTATCTCCATGTTGCTGTCACTTCCAAGCCTGGGTTGTCTCACCTGTTTATCTGAAAGCTGCATCTAGATGTTGAACCGAATGAGACTGATTTGTATGGGACTTGGATTTAATGAAGATCACAGCTGAAGATGTAGTTTCTCTCACAGGCTGGAATTCATGTATTAAGAATAAACCCCTTCAGGATTCAGAGCAAATTTCTTGTGAGGCTGATCAAAAACAGTGCCGTGCACTTCCCTGGGAACTAAGGGCTATTTATACTTCTTGGTACAAGTTACACTAACAAATAAATAAAACCAAGTGAACTGGGTTATAATATTTCCCCTATGTTTGGAGCTCGCTGAATTCCAACAGAGATAGGAACTTTTGACAGTGAAGCAAATCTTTTTTGTCTGTCGCATGGAAATTCATGTCTTGAACTAATGTGGGAAATGAAAGACTGTTCCCAAATTGGTTTAGTGCCACAAAGCTGGTTCTCGCACAAAAGCAGCTCTCTTATCTACAAAATATTAGTATGGACTTACTTATTAAATTGGAATTGCACCTGCCTACATAATACATTTTATGATATTTACATTCTTCCAGAATTCAGGAGACTAGAGGAGAAAACAAAACAACCTGCAAACAGTCTTAATGTCAGCTCCCCACTCTCTCATTCCTCCTCTGACCTTGGAATTTTTCGTAGTATTGATTTGTAGCATTTCCTAAAACATTAGTTATTTTCTAAAGGTTTTGTTGTCCTGATTTTTTGAAAACTATTTTTCAAAAATAGTTTGTTTTAGTTATAATGAATGATTCATAGCTCCTGCACATCATCCAGGGACACCATTCATAGTTAATGATTAAAACGCAGTAATAAAACAGGAAAAGTTTGAAAGTCAACAGTGATGCCTCTGAAGGTAGCTCTTTGACAGAAATTGCTGACAGCATCAGAAACTCTCCCTCTATAAATATATATACAAACATTCTAATATTCTATTTATTTTTTCCCTTTTGCCTTCTCTTCCTTGCAGGTGTCTTCTATATGTGAAGTTTCAGGTCAGTATTCTATCCAGATGACAGTTATCTATAATTTCATTTAACATTTTTCTTTCTTAATTTACATTTTTACTCATTTTTAGCCTGCAGCGATTATTTGCATGGAAAGAAATTGTCTTCAAAGGCTATATTTAGCCTGATATATCGGATTAGAAATGTAAGCCAATCATGCAATGAGGTTAATTTTAAATACTGTGGAAATTGTACCACTCTATTCAGCTTTCTCAGCACTGGCACCCATCTTATGTGAGGTCATATGACCTATGTCAAATGTAATTTCCCACCAAAAGGAGTACAAGCAATCCCCTTAAAATAGGTGGTTTAGAATTTATAAGAAGAAAAAGCCTGAGCAGATTTTTTTTTTTAAAGCTGATGATCTGAGGACTGTGATAGTGTTTAAAAATATGCAAAGAATTATTAGAAAAGTCAAGCAAAAAAAGCATAAACTTGTGCTTGTTCTCCTTTTCCTCCCACAAGCAGTATTCACCAATTCTTACTTCAGGGTCACCCACCAATACTGGTAGACCCGCGTTTTAGCCAGTGCTGTATTTATTATATTTAGCCAATGTTAATATCATTAATACTATTTTTGAGTTCTACAGTTGCCTTAACTTCTTCCATCCACTTCAGTTTGTCCCCATTTTCCCCCCCCAAAAAAGCCAAACATTTTGGATTTTTTTTTTTAAATAATACCACTGTTTTCTTGGCAGTGACTGATCAGGGATGACTATCACATTCGTCTCCCCATCAAATCTATTTATATCTATTGGTTAAAATTCAGCTTGTGATCACTGAGCTGTAGATGCAGCTCCCTGAACAGCAAAAGGAGTTCACGCATCCGTGCCAGTTGGACCCACAGTGGAGAGAGTCTGAGAGGATCACTCATTACAGAGTCTTTATCCCTTCAGCCTCGGAGAGGTGTCAAAAAGAAGCAAAGACTGCTACCTCACCTGTGTATTAGTGTCGGGGCTTTCAGCAGACTCGAGAGAAACCTGATTATTCAGGATTTTTTGCAAGGTGATGTGAATTTTACAAGTAATTAAAGAGAAATACAGGGAATAGATGTGATTGTCAATCTTCCAATGAACTATTAACAAAATACTAGAAAGATGTATTTTTAAAGTATAGAAAATGCAGGTAGGAGTTCTTTTTAAAATGTGTTTTTCCAGCAGAACTCATTAAACAAAAGATCAAGGCTGTTCCATTCTAACCTATAAACTTCTGGATGATCTGCTATAGGGATATTTTTGTTTTCTAGGGCATGGGCTCACTTGAATATTTCATTTCTTAAGTGCACAAACAGGAGTTGAAGAAAGGGTTTTAGAAAAGAAGGAAGGACCAGACAATCGGAAAGTATATTCTCCTCCAAGGCCATGAGCCATGCAGGAGGGTCCCCATCCCTGCGCAGAGCTGCACTGATTTCAAAAGGGGTCCAGATGGACATCAGGGTGTCTCCTCATGGAGCGCTGCAGAATTAGGCTAAACCGAACATATTTAATATGATCTCGGACAGCTAAGCTGCTTATCACTGTGTGTCAGATAATACATTATACAGCTGAGTGGCTAATAGATTAAACAGAGAAAGGCTGATGGCAGGGCATTTTCAGTTGCTTTGGATTACATTCCCCCCCTAGGAGTGACACTGTGAACTTGGAAGGTGCAGGAAAGATTCTCAGCTTCCTGTCTTTCCATAAAACCTGCTTAAAAATATGTATAAAGTAAATACTGTCTTCTGTATGTGAAAAACTGAGCAATCCTAAAAGTCATCATGTTTTATAAACCTTGATACGAATTAATCTTAACCAGGAATAAGGAGTTAATAATTAGATATATGTATTATTACAGAAAATCGGTCAAACACAAGAACTCTTTAGTTCGGTTCTGAAATTTAAGTTTTCAGTTTCAAAAAGGGTTTTCAATCTACAAAAGTACAAATGAAATAGCATTGCTAATGAAAAGGTATTTGCATATAGTTGTAATGGTGCGCACAAGCCTTCAGTGATATCTGTCCAGTGTGCAGCTTGGGAAGTATCAGGATTTCACATTTGTAACTATTGCCATAAATGAAATTAATGGAACGAACAAGCTAACAGCATTTGCATGAAAATAAAGCAATGTTTTTATTTTCCATATTTATATTTTATGTTTCTATTTTTGGAAACTGTGTTTATTTACTTAAACCATTCCAGACACTGGAACTCTGCTAGACTGTGACTGTGGCTAGTGCCATGGCTTTCCCCCTAGTCAGCTAGCACTCTCCCCAACGATCCCCATACACGGTTTGGAAGGCAGCACAGGCCAGGGAGCACTGCTGGTTTGGATATAGCTACACGATTTCAGAATCGCAGACTCAGAGACTAACGTAGTTTGGAAGGGACTTCCAGAGCTCATCAGTCAGGCAATCTGCTCAAAGTAGGGGCAACTTGGGGCTATGCCCAGTCAAGTTTTGAATACCTCCAAGGACAGAGACTCCACGACCTCTCTGGGCAGCCTGCCCCAGTGTTTGACCACCCTCGTGGCGAACAATTTTTTCCTAACATCTGGTCAGAATTCCCCATGTTGCAACGTGTGTCCAGCTGCCTCCCGTCCTTCCACCCGGCACCTCGGGGAAGAGTCTGGATCAATCTTCTCCACGCTCTCCCAGCAGGTAACTGTAGACAGCAGTAAGTTCTCCCTGACATGTTTCTTCTCCAGGCTGAGCAAACCCAGTGGCCTCAGCCTCTCCTCACACACCCTGTGCTCCAGCCCCTCACTAGCTTGGTGGTCCTTTACTGGACTCACTCCAGGTTTTCAGTGTTTTTCTTGTACTGGGGCTCCCAGGGCACATTGCTGACTCATGTTCAACTTGTTCTCCACCAGGATCCCAGGGCTTTTTCTGGAGAGCTGCTTCCTGGCCCATACTTGCCCAGTGTGCACTGCTGCATGGGGTTACTCTGGTAACCAAGGGTGACAGTGGGGCCTGCAGGGTCTCACTGGCTGGGGCCAGCCCCACAGCGCCTGCAAAGCCAGCAGAGCTGGTCTGGGGCAGTGATGGGGTCAGCCCAGACCCTGTGGTTGCCTGGCTGGTCCACAGCCACGGAGCTGCCTGCGGATGAGCTGAGAGGTCCCGTCCGCAGGTCAGTGCCCTTGGCGCAAGACACGCAGCTGAAAGCAGCTCCCAATGGCAAGGGCTGGCCCTGGCTGCAGCCCCTCCACAGCGCATTTGAGAGCCTCCCCCGCCCCAGTCCCAAGAGGTCTTTCTTGGCTGCACAGGCCTGGAGCTAGCCCCATGCCCAGCAGCCAAATCCCAGGAGTGGGAGAATATACTCAAAGCCCTGACAAACTCCATCCCCTTGTCCAGCTCAATAATTAAGACATTAAAGAATACTGGCTCCAGTATCTATCCCTGAGGGATGCCTCTAGTCACCAGCAGCAGCTGGACTTTTTACTGTTCACAAACTTTTGAGTCCGGTGGTTTTCACCCACATTATCGAGTCTCTGTCTATAAGTATCCCATGGAGACTAAGAGAGTTAAAGTCATGGAAGGGGGCAGACCACAGCAACTGGTAGCTATGCCTCCCAGCGTGGTTGGTTCACTGCTGCAGGCACAGAGTCCCAGCGTCTAGCTCAGACCCCAGATTGCATGCTGGACCAGCTCTCCTTCTGCTTGCAGAGACCTCGGTGCCGGACCAAGGTGATGCTGTTCCCCACTAGTGCAGTAAGATGGGAGGTTGAGATGTTCAGAACGGTTTAGAGGACTTGTGGATATATCTTCTGCTAACAAGGCTACACCCATGCACTGCCGTGCAAACCTCCCCCATGCACACTGGCCGGTTGCCACACGCATATGAATTTTAAGGGAAGATAAACAGGTTTATCTATAAGGGAAGACAAAAAGGTTTTCTCGTTAAGCACGATGGAAGGCAGCAGCCCAGCAAACAAGCCAGTGTAAAAAGGCAATTCGATCAAAGGAACACGGACGAATGTAAAGACGGCACAAAGCTGTTTCAAACCCCTCCACCGCCTCTACGGGCTGGTTTTATGCTTACAGAGGCGGGCAGGCCAGCTCGCTGCCTCTGCCGGTGCTGAAGCCCCACCTAGAGCACCGCCGCGCTACTGCGCCCGCCGCCCCGCCCCGCCCCGCCCCGCCCCGCCCCGCCCCGCCCCGCCCCGCCCCGCCCCGCCCCGCCCCGCCGGGACCGGCCACCGGCAGCGCGTCCATATAACGCGTCCATCGCCTTTAAGGAACCGGAGAAGGGTTAAGGAACTGAAAACAAAATGGTCTGTACGGCAATCCTGTGCTTCTGCTGTCAGGCCGCCCGGCGACGGTACTTCGGCAATTTGAATTTCAGACTTTGTGTAGAAAAAGTGAATGTTGAACCGGTATTTTCAGACAATAAATATAATCGCTTGGGTGACTACAGGCAGCTTTAGCTAGCAAGTGTCATCAAGCAAACTACTAGAAATGCAGATATGGGATACTAATGAAAGAATTAACGGATTATGGATTTATTAATGTCAGTTGACACGGTTTCCCAGGAACTCAGACTGTCAAATTTGATACTGTTTTAATGAGATTAAGCATTAGACTGATAATGAAGATTGTGGTTGAAACAGTGTCTTTACCAAACATATGACATAATCTTGCATTAAAAAATAACTCTAAACAAAATCAATGTAACACATATTAAATGATAATTTTTAAAACTGGTTAACAACCAGGTCATAAAAATATACTATAGTTGAAGTGTTTTCATTCCAAGGGATTGCATATTTTGTGAGCTTATAGAGGGATCTGTTTTGGCATGAATTTTTTCAATACATTTCTCAATGCCCTTGATGAAAACATAGCATTACTGCCTGTAAAATTTGCAATATGACGCACAAATTGCTGATGTGGAAAACAACAAAGACAACAATTCTATTATACAGACTGACTGATCATTTGTTGAGATAAAAAAATGTCCAGTTTTGTTAATGCAGATGTGAACCCAAATGCAAGCTCATCCACCTAAGAACAAAAAACATCAAATTTCCAGATCTGGGGCTGAGTCTTAAAATGCAATGGGACATGGAGAAAGAACCCCATCAGAAGAAATACCGAGGGGATAATCAACAGCAGTTGGGTGCTGATGCCACAGTGAAAAGTCCTATCAAAACACTGATTGATGTCTCAACCCTTTTTTGTATTGAATCTTCTCTTGGGTGTCTCTCCCTGTATCATCAAAAGTTTTATGGACCCCAGTGATTCTTGAAATGTTTGTGAAGCCTTTTTAGTTTTTCCAATACCTTTCTTCAAGGGTGGACACCAGAACTGCCTACGTTATTTCAGTTGACAGGTTTCACTTGTGGCACAGAAAGATGTGATGCCACTTTCCTCTCCAAGCTAAACCCCCAACGGTCAATACTTCCTATCATTTTTTTATTACTTTAACTAAAATGGACTTAAAACCCGAATTACAAATTGACCCTTTTTCCATCTCCAGAACTGCAGTAAACTCATGACTGTGAAAGGTGCAGGACAGAATGAAAGGAGTAGAATCTGCTCTGTGGTACAGGTGAACCCAATCCTTTCTTGAGGAAGTATTCCCCACCATCGCCTTCTCCCATCTTCTAGTAGCTGGCTCCCCAGACTTCAGATGGTGCATCCAGCAGGGAAGCAGTTTGTGTCACTGTGCTGGGCTGCTAGAAGCTTCCCTGCGTGGTGATCAGGAAGAGATAAAGCAAATGTGAGTAAAGTCTACTTCACCCGCTCTGTTTGGATGGGCATCTCTCCCTTTTTATTGATGACAGGGGTTGTCCAGAGGACTAGCCCCTAGAGCCTAACATTAACCTTTGTAAACATCCCTCGTGCAGTCCTTCAATCTGTCTGAGCAGGCCCAGGATTTTGCTTTAACTACCTGAAATATCCCTCCCCATTCACCCGCAGTCCAGGATTGGCTCAGTCACTGTCCTTGCTTTTCCGCCGACTGCACAGTGACTGATCTCATTATTTACTGGGTCTTAGGAGAGGATTGACAGTTTCAGTTATAAAAACAGAAAGGGAAAAACATCCAGAAAGCAGTTTTCATCAATCAAAGCACCCTTGAAGCACAGTATGGAGGCACACCATGAATAATAGAATATTCTAGCTTTTTTATTGCCAAGAAAAAGTTAAACTACTGCAAATCCTGAGAAGATGAAGAGGATGTTTGTTTACGGTTATCTAATTCCAATAAAGATAATTCCAGTAAGCTGATACATACATTGCAAGAGTTTATACACTTCAAGCTGTAAAGGCTCAGACTTACCCTAAATAGGATTTTAACAAATTAAGGTAATTAAGTCAAGAATGCTGTCTCCAAGTTGCTGTCCTAATCAGTGGTGCCCAAAGTTCCCCAGGCACATGTTCTGCTCAGAGGCATCTCAGCCTTCGCAGTGATGGGCAGCTCAGGACGTATCTCATGGATAACTTCAGCTTGTCTACACTCCCTAAACAAGCCTGGCTTGGGAGGCGCATCCACAAATCCAAGGACCCAAGTTTCAACCCCCTCTAACTGAGTGGGCACAAATCCCTACCTCCTACTTGCCCAAAGTCTGTGATATGTAAGACTGTGGGCTGAGATGTTGGCACTTCTCCCCCCTCACTGAAAGCGTTCCATTTTGCATTAAAAAAAAAAAAAAATTGATGAAACAATCAGGTGCCTAGAAGCAGTGTGAGTTGTCTAGGTGTCTTCCTGAGTCTAACACTAATAAGATGTATTTATATTTTGAATGAAGATTTTTTTTAAGGGGAAGATTCTTCTTCATCCCTATATGACACCTGTGTAACCAGGACAATAAAAATGTTTTCAAAGCAGTCGCATTCAACACTGAAGCCAAATTTATTTCGATATAACATCCATTCTTTTTACTGGTTTCAAAGATACACTTGACCTTATTTCTCTACAACGTAATTTATGTCACTAAACTCTACAGAGACAGAACAAAACTCATTTGCTATCCTAGCCATAGAAATGAATTTTAAAGCCAAAAGAGACGGATGTTGAGAGGCAACACACATTGCTTTTGATTAAAGAATATGTCAAAATCATTTGCATTTTTTTTTGTCAAAGACTAATATACATATTGTGACTATGAAATTGTAGATTATGCAAAAGCAGCAGAAACAAGTCCACAGACACCACGTTTATCCTTCAAAAAGTAGTTTTCTGGAAAAATATTACTAAATCCTACTAAGAACAAATGCAGCATTTAACATAAAACTGCCAGATCCTGAACAATCTGCGTGAAATTTTCCTCCCAGTAGCATATGTCTTCTGGAGAAAGATGTCTTTAACTGAAATGTCTCCTTCAAGTAATATTTTTTTCTAATTAAACATTCAATACATGTTTCCTCAGCATCGTCTCCACCTTCCTAGGCTTTACTGGGCTTTTTTGTTATTTAAGTTGCTTATAAAATACTCGTTGCTAGCCCATAAGCAACAATTACGTTGTTTTAATTTGGGACCTTGTTAAAACACACCTATATCCACAACATGAGCAGTTAAAGCTTCATATTGTAGTAATGAAGCATCTGATTTTACTATGTGGAAATGTTAATTAATCACATTGTAAATTATATTCATGTGATTCATCAGTAACCACTGTTGTTATTCACCTCGTATTTCTCCACAAGGCAGTTGTGAGCTCAAAATCCAAGCAGGTATACTAAACCAAAGAATTTTAACAAATCCATAACATCTCTGAAATCAACTAGCGCTGTGAAGTATACGTAAATGTTTCTTTCATTGCACTGTATTTTCCCTTTAATATTTCAGTATTTCACAGCCTGGGAAAATTGTATTGTTAAAAACAATTCACCATGAGCAGTGCCCAACGTGCTTCTTTTATACATCTTCAAGTTCAGCTGAGTTCACGAAGCCCATTCTCCATTGCCTGTCAGAGACACAAAAGGGGTGTCAGTAATGCCTAACAGCTCCAACGCCGCCGCAGTCAGAGAATGCTCAAGAAATTCCCCTTGATGGGTTTGCAACTAGTCATACTATGAGAAGTAACACCAATAGACATTCTTCCAAAGAATTATAAACTAAATTGTAAAAGGTGAGCGGTCACTTTTCAGCGGATGACTTGGGAGCACTTGAGAAAAGAAACAGTGAAAAGATTTTGGGTCACTTAAGAGTCCAGGGCAGGGGAGACAAGCTTTGAAAGTGATCTTGGGCTTCTCATTTCTCAAGGTAGGTAAGCATGCAGTAAGAAAAGCAGCCAGCCTCCAAGAAAACCATAGCTTATTTTGACAAACGCATTAAAAAATACAAGGAGACCATGAATATTTATAGCATCAAAACAGACTGACATTTAAGTTTATATGCATTAGAATTTAAAATATTTTGATGATGGCAGATAATTGGGACCAAAGGGAAGTATGTGCTCATACACAACATATCTTGTACGCAGAAGAATATTCCAACATACGTTAAAGGAAAAAAACCTTCATCTGGATCTTAACTATATCCATACTCATGCTTTAATGCAGAGATCTTAGTCACATCATCGGCCACCTTTATAGCAGTGGAGAGAGGGAACAAATACCTACCTTGTTACTGGAAACAGCAGCCTGAACTGGCACTCTTGGCTACCCAGATCTGCAGAACTGGGTAGCCACATTCCTTTGAGCCAAAATCTCTGCAGTATCAATTCCTGGATTTTGAACAAAGCTTTTCTGCAAGTGCTGATGCAAGATACTACCTCTGGTGTGTATGTAGAGATATGTATAAATGTTTACGCATCTGTTCCAATGTGCAGGGCAGTATCATATAGCCTATTCTGAGGAAAAGCATCAGAAAATGTGAAGGCTGAAGGAGCCAAAAGGGATCTTCTTTGGTATTTCATACTCAATCTGATGGTTTTCACCAGCCTTTGATCTTTTGCAGAAACTGAGTGCCTAAGTCTGAATCTCACAGCCAGGTTTCACATCATGCCGTACTCCTGGTTAAAGCAAGCAGCATGTCGCTATGACTCCCTTGTTTGTATCATCGTGCGTTCTTTAGGTCCCCACTTCACCAAGTTATGGTATTCAAAGCAATACCATGAAGATTTTCCCTTTCTGAATTTGAACGCCACCTTTGTTCTGGCAATTCAGGGAATCTGTTTTATCCATCACATTAGATGCAGTCATTGTAATAGTTCCCGCCCCATATGCCACAGCCATTGCTACGGTGCAGTGGAAATCAATAGCATTTTTTCTATGCATCAGGGATTTCCCATCGATATTTATGTATAACAATTAAATGAGCACGGGTTCCACTCATCTGAATAAGCCCAGGGGCTTTATCCCTGTTGGCACCTCTGGGAATATCAAACTGCATGACACTATGAACTGATTTAGTCTTTGAAGGTTTCCACCCTCCTTTCTGAAGCAGCCCTCCCCTCAGTTAACCTCTGAAGCTAGGGCCGTTCCTTTCAAGCCTTTTACTTCCTCATCCAGCTCTTGAACGAAATACTCTGTTTCAGCGACCCTCCCATCCAAGCAAGCAGTTAAGACATCAGACTTGCTTTTACAGAGGCAGAAGAAAACTGCAAAACATTACTTCTTGCTCAGGTGATTCATTTATTTGTCCTGTCCAAGGGAATCTGAAATACCACACCACTTATCTGCACTGTATCAACTGTTACATAAAGGACAATACCTTAAATACATTACTTGCAGGTTTTAGATTAACAAATTTCCATCAATTAATCCCTATGCCGATATTACACAATACCTGAATTTATTCCAGTTCAGCAGCTGATTGAAGCATGTTAGCATTCTAGATGGAGCAGTTGATGGAGAAGTCTGGTAAGATGTCATTTGTTCTGAACAAGAGGCCTGTATTCAGTAGAATGCAATACCTGTATTCAATACCTGTATTAAATAGACATACTGCCTAAATTCAATACCTGTATTACCTATATTTAATAACTAATGATTAGGTAGTTGCTAACCAAGCCCCAAATGGTTAGTCATGACAATTAGTCTATAAATTATCAACACAAAAAAAAGTCTCTTCCACATTTTTTAATGCTTTCTCTTGTTGTTTTTTTTAATTGCTTTTTCTGCTTACAATTTTCCTAGCTCCAGTGGGCATGGAGATGGATTATGAATCCCTTTCATCCTATTTACAGCAGCAACAGCATTTCAGATTCTGGCCTGGCCTGCTGCCAGATACAAGCAATACATTTCCTCCTGTTGCAAGCAGTAAAATTATTCCATCTTTGTTATTCCACACTTCCCTGGATCTTTTTGAAGGACATCAATGATTCTCTGCCAGCGTTGCTGTGCTGAATTATATGCTTTAGCTGTTTAGCACAAGGGTGAGATATACAAAGCCACAAGAGGATGAATTTAAAAAATTATCCACGTGAGGTTTTATTGGTTTTTTAAACCAATTTCATAATAGTAATGCAAATATAGCAAAAACATTAAGGGCAATTAGGGAGACAATCAAAATTACAAAATTCACTGACTGGTTGTTGGGTTTTTTGCATGCTTCGTGCCTGCTTTCTGGGATTTTAGGATCAAAAAATTAAAAGCTCCATTCAGCTTGGGAGACTCCATGTCAGGTCTATGCCTCCCAGGTGCTTTTGAAATACCTGTTCCCATCTCCTCTTCTTTTACAGGAGTTTATGCTGACATGTTTATTATTGCACTCTAGCCTACTCATTAAATTACATTTTCAAGAAATTTATTTAAGCATATTCAGAGTTCTTGTGCACAGTGTCAGTTTTGAAAATCTCTCAATGCTGACTTTCACAATCATGAATGATTTTTTTTCTTTTTCCATAGAAATGGGTACAATTTTTCCTCCTTAAATTTGTATTCTGGGGGGGTGGCAATCTTTTAATTTCAAGTGCATTAAAACTGTATTTTCTCACATATTTCCTTGTATTTTATTGTGAAGGTGAGGGGGTTTGCCTGAAAAACATTACCTTGGTTAACAAAACTGGTACCTTGTCTTGTTTCCTCCAGTTTCTTTATTTTCATTTAGTGGTCAATGAGTGTTAATTTTGAACATTCGGAACTGCAAAGAGATGGACAGTTCTGTCGAGTGCGTATCTGTCTCCATCTCCTGAATGTCCCATTTATGCCTTCCCGTGCAGGTAGGTTGTAACAACTTTCATATGAAATATTCTGGTTTATTCTACTCCACCCAAATTCTTATGTCACTTTCATCACTCTGCTATCATAACATATTCCATCAGTAAGCAAGGTAAGCAAGATCAGCTATTTGTTTATTTTTCCCTCCCTCTCTCCAGAAAGGAGTTTGCTTGACTATATTCATTAGTAAAGGTTAGCATTAGAGAAAAAACAAATAGCAGTAACTTGGAGCAGTAAAAGCCAAAGTTTAGAAACCCTCTTACTTCTTTGTGGAATAAAGCACAACAGCCTTGTTAAATTGCCTGCCCTTGAATTCAAGCTCATTTGCTAGCTTTACGCAGTACTTTCATCAGTCTCACCCATTTTGGTTTAAGTTCTGCGGTATTGTATAATTTTATACCATTCCTCTTTTTCTTTCCCCCTGGTTTAGGGGAGTTTTGCTTGTAAATGGTATCACACACACAGAGCACACATGTAGGTAGATATATATATATATGCATAAAACATGTCATATATTGGTTATTCATCTAGCTTCCCATCCTACTTTCATATTAAAACAAAGAGTATTTTTATCCCTTTTGCCATCTTCTCTGATCAGTCACTACTCCCAGATGTTCACAGAATCACAGAATCACTACGGTTGGAAAAGACCTGTAAGATCATCAAGTCCAACCATCAACTAACACCACCATGCCCACTAAACCATGTCCCACAATGACATGTCCACACGTTCCTTGAACACCTCCAGTGATGGTGACTCCACCACCTCCCTGGGCAGCCTGTTCCAGTGCTTCACCACTCTCTCAGTAAAGAAATTTTTCCTAATATCCAGTCTGAACCTCCCCTGGTGCAACTTGAGGCCATTTCCTCTTGTCCTGTCGCCAGTTACTTGGGAGAAGAGACCAACACCCACCTCACCACAACCCCCTTTCAGGTAGTTGTAGACAGCGATGAGGTCTCCCCTCAGCCTCCTCTTCTCCAGACTGAACAACCCCAGTTCCCTCAGCCACCCCTCACCAGCTTTGTCACCCTTCTCTGGACACGCTCCAGCACCTCAATGATGTCCTTCTTGTAGTGAGGGGCCCAAAACTGAACACAGCATTCGAGGTCTCACCAGCACCGAGTACAGGGGCACGATCACCTCCCTACTCCCGCTGGCCACACCATTTCTGATACAGGCCAGGATGCCGTTGGCCTTCTTGGCCACCTGGGCACACTGCTGGCTCATATTCAGCCGGCTGTCAATCAACACCCCCAGGTCCTTTTCTGCGGGGCAGCTTTCCAGCCACTCGTCCCCAAGCCTGTAGTGTTGCATGGGGCCACTTGTGACCGGCCGCCAACTGGATATCACTCCATTCACGACGACTCTCTGGGCTCGGCCGTCCAGCCAGTTTTTTACGCAGCCAAGAGTGCACCCGTCTAAGCCAAGATTCGCCAGCTTCTCCAGGAGAATACTGTGGGAGACTGTGTCGAAGGCTTTACTAAAGTCCAGGCAGACAACATCCACAGCCTTTCCCTCATCCACTAGGCAGGTCACCTGGTCATAGAAGGAGATCAGGTTGGTCAAGCAGGACCTGCCTTTCATGAACCCATGCTGGCTGGGCCTGATCCCTTGGTTGTCCTGCACGTGCCCCGTGAGCGCCATCAGGATGAACCTCTCCATAATCTTCCCCGGCACTGAGGTCAGGCTGACAGGCCTGTAGTTCCCCGGATCCTCCTTCTGGCCCTTCTTGTAGATGGGCATCATGTTGGCAAGCCTCCAGCCATCTGGGACCTCCCCTGTTAACCAGGACTGTTGATAAGTGATGGAGAGTGGCTTGGCAAGCTCCTCCGCCAGCTCCCTCAGCACCCTTGGGTGGATGCCATCAGGCCCCATAGACTTGTGAGTGTCCAGGTGGCATAGCAGGTCGTTAACTGCTTCCTCCTGGATCATGGGGAGCCTATTTTGCTCTCCATCCTTGTCTTCCAGCTCAGGGAGCCGAATACCCTGAGGATACCTGGTGTGGCTATTAAAGACTGAGGCAAAGAAGGCATTAAGTACCTCAGCCTTTTCCTCATCCTTCGTGACGATGTTCCCTCCCACATCCAGTAAAGGATGGAGACTCTCCTTAGCTCTCTTTTTGTTGTTAACGTATTTATAGAAGCATTTTTTGTTATCCCTTATGACCGTGGCCAGATTGAGCTCTAGCTGGGCTTTTGCCTTCCTAATTCCCTCTCTGCATGACCTAACGAGATCCTTGTACTCTTCTTCAGTTGCCTGCCCCTTCTTCCAAAGGTGATAAACTCTCCTTTTTTTCCCCTGAGTCCCAGCAAAAGCTCCCCGTTCAGCCAGGCAGGTCATCGTCCGCACAGGCTCTTCTTAAGGCACATGGAGACTGCCTGCTCCTGCGCCTTTAAGATTTCCTTCCTGAAGAAGGTCCAGCCTTCCTGGGCCCCTTTGCCCTTCAGGACCGTCTCCCAAGGGACCCTCTCAACCAGTGTCCTGAACAGGCCAAAGTCTGCCCTCTGGAAGTCCATCGTAGTGGTTTTGCTGACCCCCCTCCTTACTTGGCCAAGAATTGAGAACTCTATCATTTCATGGTCACTAAGCCCAAGACAGCCTCCGACCTTCACTTCCCCCACCTCTCTGTTCGTAAACAGCAGGTCAAGCAGGGCACCTCCCCTGGTAGGCTCGCTTACCAGCTGCGTGAGGAAGTTATCTTCCACACACTCCAGGAACCTCCGGGACTGTTTCCTCTCTGCTGTGTTATATTTCCAGCACATGTCCAGTAAGTTGAAGTCCCCCACAAGAACAAGGGCTTGCAACTGTGAGACTTCTGCCAGTCGCTTGTAGAACGCTTTGTCGGCTTCTTTGCCCTGGTTGGGTGGTCTATAACAGACACCCAGCAGGGTATCCGCCTTGTTGGCCTTCCCCCTCATCCTTACCCATAAGCATTCAACCTTGTTGCCACAATCGTTGAGCTCAATACAATCAAAACACTCCCTAACATACAGAGCCACCCCACCACCTCTCCTTCCTTGCCTATCCCTCCTGAAGAGTTTATAGCCATCCGTTGCAGCACTCCAGTCATGCGAGTCGTCCCACCATGTTTCTGTGATGGCGACTACGTCATAGCTGTCCTGCTGCACAACGGCTTCCAGCTCCTCCTGTTTGCTGCCCATGCTGCGTGCATTGGAGTAGATGCACTTGAGCTGGGCTATCGATTTCACTCTTCCCCCTTGATGACAGTTGAACTCCACCTGCAGCCAGCAGGCCCGGTGCCATGTAGACCGCCCCATGGTCAAAAAAACCAAAATTCCTCCAACGGAGGAATGTTGCTCTGACCCAAAGCCTCATTTCCAAACCCCAGATGATGGTAAGTCCCTGAGGCCACCCAAGGTTTCCCTCGATCCCTCTCCTTGGGAGAGGTTATGAGGGGGATGCCTCATTACCACACAATGGCTGCTAGCTCAGAGATGGAGTGCTGCTTTCATCCCCTGCACGCCTCTCTGATCTTGCACTTGACGCCTCCTTCGATTACACACACGCATCCCTGCAAAACCAAGATGGCGGTGTCAGGGGGACCACCCCCGCCGGGCAGAGCAGGAGGTCGGGGTCACACAGCTCAAGACCCAGCCCGGCCTCCGCCTCCGCCACCGCCCCAACCGCCGGGGCAGCATCACGGGAGCCGAGGCAGCGCCCGGGCTTTGAGCCCCACCTCCCGTCTCCCCTGCAGCGCCTCAACCAATCAGCAGTCGGAATGTAGCCTCCTACCAATGGGAAGAGCGGTTGCCCCTCGGCCACCGCCATCCCCCCGTACCAATCAGCCGCCGGCAGCCGCCGCGCGCCGTCGAGCTGGCAGGGAGGTTAGCCAATGGCTGACGACGAGAGCCCGCTTCCTCCTCCGCCCCGTTGCTCGGGCAGCCGCTGTCAATAGCCCCCGCGCGCCGCGGCGGCCCCTTTAAGCGTAGCGTGGCAACCGCCGGCGCGTCCGCCGGGCGGGCGGGCAGGTACCAGCGGCGGCGGGGCCGCTCAGGGGGCGCCGCGGGGTCGCGCCGGGGTCGGCTGGGGCGACGGGGGTATCGCGGGGCGGAGGGAGGAGCCGGGGGGGCTGTTCCGGGGGGCTGTGGAGGTTGGGCGCGGGCCCGGGCCCGGGCCTAGGCCTAGCTTCAGCCTCCGGTGGTGGGTGCTCGGATCCGCAGCTGCGGATCTTACTCTCGACGTGCTGTGTGGGCCGGGCTGACCGGCTCGATCCCGGGGCAGGCAGCGGAGACAGCGGCTGGGCCCCGGGGCTCCCAGCGGCGCAGTTCGGGCGCGGAGGAGAGGCTTCGTCCCGAACATGGGTGGGTTTCAGGCAGTAGGCCTTCTGAAAAGCGATGTGTGTGAGGCCGCCAGTATTCAGTCCCTTTCCTCCGAAGTCATTTATTGTAAGGTTAAATGGTTGCACTTAAAATGTACTCTCACGTGTAGTCGTTAGTTGTTTTCAAAAGTGTTAATTAAGAATAATATTTGCTATGTTCTTTAAGAACTTCTCCCCAGTGAAGGAAAATTGGTTTGCTTACACTTTGGGAACTGGAGAGCTACTCTCAGGAATGGCTAAGTTGAACTAGGTAAGTCTACACACACTGGAGGTATAGGTGGAAATATGAACAACGGCATTGCCCTCCTTGGTAGAGGATTTAGAAAGATAATCTCTTTTCCTGGTTGTAGTACTGACCTGTGTATCATCTACTTGGACTACCGTTTTCTTATCTCAGACCTGGGACTTTCTGCAACTTTTTTATTTTGAGATCTGCTGATGAAAGTAACACTAAGTGTTACTGTCACAGAGTCAGATAAATTTAACATTGGCTTTTAAAACCATATAGCATTTTAATTTACCAAAGGCTGGTAAACCTAGAGGAAATGCATACAGTTAAGTCAGCAGCTGCAGAAAGCTTCCCTAATAAAATATTTGCTCGTCACCAAAGCCTCATCAGTGAATATGTTTTGATGTGATACAAGTAAATTCTTTTGCTCTTTTCTTTTCTGGAAAAACTACAGTATTTGGATGTGAAAAAGATGGGTAGAGGAAGAAGAGGGAGACAAATTTCTTTTGAAGTTATTATTTGTATTTACATTCAGCACTTTAATATTTTGGATTGATGTTTTTGTACTTCTCTGAAGCTGGCTCGCTCTTGCACTGTCCCTTTCTCAGAATAGGTGGAAAAACGGAGTGGACCGTTAGAGGTCAGCATTTGTACTCAGGAAGTGCCATATGGCGTCCAGTAAAAGCATCTAATTTCTTCTGGTCTTAGAAGGGTATTAAGATTCAGAACTTAAAAACATTGAGTCTTGCATTACAGAACTAAACTCTGGATGTACTGTGAGAGAATTACTGAGTAATTTTCCTTTCTCTCTATTGCTTAATACCTGTAATCTAGTAGTTCAATTTCTGTTTCTGTGATTTACTTAGGAGTGATAGGGAGACAGTATTCTGACACCATTGCAGTTGGTTTTTTGTTCTCTATTTTGTCTGTTACGTCCTTCATCCTTTGCAGTGACCTGGAGCTTGACTGGTTTTTGTAATAATGAGCATGTTTTCAATACAAAATATGTAAATAATAACAATATTAGAAGTTGCTGAAGTCAAGGAGTATGAAATTCTGGAAACAAAACTGTTTCTCAAGTTTGTACCAGTCCCAGATTTACTTCAGCCATTCTATACTGATCTTCTAAAAGCGTGCGTGGAGCTTTTGGGGGTAGGGGGTTGGGGTTTTGGTGGAGGTAGTGGAGCTTAGTAGATCCACTTCTAACCCACAATGTTTCACTCCTCACAAGCTTATTAAATATACTAGGGGAAAATAGATATGTTTGTGGATCTTACTCACATGAGTTGAACTTATTTTATAATCAACTCAAACTAGTTGGTAACAATTGAAAAGTCAGTGAGCCAAAACATTTCTTAATTAGACAGTCCTTAGGCTAATGGAAGTAAAACTCAAATGTTCTAGTGATTCATTCGTTCTCAAGATAAACTGTGCATTCTTTATGTTAGTCAAATTACATTATAAACTGGTGGAAAACTGAATTTGGTAAGATTTAACAGACTAAGGTTTCTTGTTTTATATGGGAAATATGATATTACCAATTTATAAAACTGAAAACCATTTGAAGGTTCAGACAATGTATTTGGCAATTCCTCAGGGGACCTTTTATTGGTTCACCTTTTTCAATTTGTTTTCAGTCCATTGCTTTTCAAAGTACTTCCAGGATGCATCAAAAATTACTGTTGATTGATGTTACTCTATGTCAAAATGATACTTAGGAAAATATTCTCAAAAGTGGGGAATATCCAGTACAGATAAGATGGATAATTCTAATCCTCCAGTTCTTGCAATTTGTCTTAAATACAGTGAGTTATGAAGAGCGTTCTTCAAAAAGATTATTGCCTCTTCAGTGAACACTTGTGGGACTATAAAATAACTGATCAGCTTTAAGTCAGTAAGTGAAAGTGAGTGTTCTTGTTTTGTATATGTAATTAGACATCTTTGTGATTAAATTGCAGGCATTTATGTTTTCCCTAAATGCAGTCCCATTTGTTTTCTTCTCAAGAAAAAGCCTGTGCATGATGATTTCTTTCTGTCCTTCTATGTCCTGAAGGCAGACAAAATTTGGGTGTATCTTGGCTGTATCTACAGTGTTGAAGGCATTTGCCCATAGAGTAATCCCTGCCTTCACATAGGTATAGGTTAATACCTGTAGGTGTGGTGGTGCCTCTAACACTGGTTTGTTTTATTCAGCATGTTGTTATGTGCAAAACAGGGAACACATCTTAGATGCAGAGCCAACAATTGATTGTTAGTCTAATTAAAATCTTAACTGTCTAATCAAAGACTTAGTATTAGTCCAGATACTAACACAGTTCAAGTTATTTACGGTTAAAGTGATACAGGCACAAACTCTAGTACCAAACCCTTTCTCTGGTGTTATCTTCACCCACCCACTCTCTCTCTGGGACTTGACTGGCTTCAGCTAGGAGGGGGTAGTCTTTACAGCAAGTCATCAGCATCCCAAATCTTTCCCTGGCAGGAGGAAGATGGTGATGGTTTCATCCTTCTTGCCTTGGGTCCATTTGGGATCATTTTTATATGCTTGTTAACACACTGTGCACCTTGCTTTTTATTCTATTCTGTTGTATTCTATTCTATACATTGATTCATGATTCCATGTTACATCTGAATTTACCACATGTGGTCTGTTTTACGTATGTTGAGTACTTGTTCTTTGTTCTGTAAGTTGCCTATAAAACTGGTTTTACCCAGCTGCCAAGACTGCATCCTGTTGATGACCAGTAATTAAGCACAGGTGAACTGTTACAGCTTAGACCCCAGTATTGTCCTGTGTTTGTGTTTTCAGGCCCATGCAGTCATCCCATGCCTGTACTACTCTATGCTGCATTTTTGCAAGGGTTGTAGATAGTTTGCTCTGCACAGAATAACTACTTGGTATTGCTGTCTGTTATTTATAAACATAAATGTAACAGTAGGTGCTAGACAATTGTACAAAGCTAAGCAAAAAGCTAAAACAAAGTAGGTAAGTTCCCTGGTTGTTAACTAATTTTGTTGCAGCTAAATAAGCTATAGCAAAGCTCCAGGAACCCAAGATGAGTTCAGTCAAAGTTTGATGAGTTTTGTGGCCCATGTTGTTAGCTGGAAATGAAGCCTTTGGCTTCAATAACAACAACATACTTTGTGTGGGTTACAAATGCAACTACTGTTTTTAATGTTTTTTTCAGTCAGGATGACTGTAATAATACGAGGTCTGTGTTACAGCCCTCCAGAGTGCTATTTTTATATTTTATATTATTTTAGTGTTTTAATGTAAATATATTTGTTTATATTTTGTTTTATATTTTTTGCATTCCCTGAGATTCTGTCCTGTGGAGACAGAACTGATGCAGTCTTGCCTGTGCACCCTCTAGAGAACAGGTTGTCCCCAGAATTCTGCCTGTGTTTCAGTTAGGGCTTGGTTTGCTCTTCAAGGAGCAAAATAACTTACATTCTGCGCAGATGTTTGTGAGGCCAGGACTTAGGAGTGGAGCTGTTTGGGAGTAGGGATGCACCCTTATATGTTCTAATATTTGTACATGATCTTAGTTTTGCACTCATGAACATATCTGAGGGTCTTCATTACACTTAAAGACAAACAAGATAATACAATTATGGTTAGGTACATACTTTTGAAATATTTTTAATAACTGCATTATTTCAGAAGAAAAAAGAACAGGCGTTACTGATCATTTGAATGTTTGCAGTAACTGATACCTTCCAGCATGTGTTTAGCAATCTCTAGGACAAGTGATCTCAAGCACAGCTTGTCTTCTTTCTGGGCTTTGCAGTGCAATTTTAGTTTTCGTCAGAATCCCCTCTGACATAAGTTTTAGGCATGTAATTTATTGGGACCACTTTGAAAATATTTAGGTGCTTAAAAAACATTATTTTGGAAAGTTACTCCCTAAGTAAAGAAAAACACTCTCTTCCAAATAATTCAGTATTAATTTCCCAGCAGCTTCCCTGTTTAGAAATCTGTTGGGCTATTTATTCCTCTAATTCCTTCTGTACAGATTATGAGGGCAAATGGATTCCAGTCACTGGAGACAGAGTTGTGCTAACATTCAACTGGTCCAGAAAGCTTGAATTTGTAATGAAACCTGTCTTGGCAACTGATGCTTCTGTTCTCCTTGGCTGTGCAATTCTGCATGTATAGACAGTGGAATAGAAAGCCAGGAAGCATGCTAAGTTTATTTTATTGGGAAATAATACAGTGAAAAATTTACAGCTCATTTACAGGTATGTTGTATGCCCTGCCGTGTAGAATTTTGATTGAAAGCTGCTCAATTTTTTGTGTGCAGTTTGCATTACCATTTAGAAATGGGCTAGGAGCTTTTGTCATTCAACAGTCAGAACTGATGGGCTCTGATGCAAGTCCTATTTATTCACCCATTAGAGGCTTGATGTCCTGAAGTTGGAGTGAAGGGAGATAGATGGTGAAATAAGCTTGAGAGCTGTGCAGAGTAGTGAGAGGAACAAAAGACATGGGAGGCTGAGCGTAGTCAGTAAAATACTTCCTAAACTGATGAGAAAATTCTTTTGACTGAGTAGGTGAGGAAAATTTGGGATATATTTGCTCCATTATATTCTCAAAAATGCAAAATAAGGTGATTTTACCTTGAGATTAGGGGATTTTTCAGTTTACATCAGAAGACAGGCTGCAGGAGCAGCCCTTCTCATTTTATACCTGCTGCAGATATGTTTACCATATACCAGCAGTATGGTCTCTCTTATCAGATATAAAAAACCCAAAAGGCTATATTTGTACTTTCCTATAAAGCACATGACACAAATGTGTGTGCTCCTGCCAGTTCTTGAAGGCATGAAACACTAGGATACAAGAGTACTTTCTGAGGCAAAGTCTGTGATACATAGATATAGTCTCATTAGCGGTTAGGGACAGAATATCCTCCAGACAAACGGGACAACTGATTTTCAAGCCCATTATTTAACACCATGGGAATGTCAGAAATTGAGATATGGAAGATTTAGTCATATTTTACAAATATCTCAATTCTAGTCACATGAATAAGTTGTTCATTTATTTGGTTAAAAAGTTTTAAAATATGTTTAAATTATTTTCCTGAATAGCGTCAAGCTTTCACTTGTCTTTTTTTTGTTTTCCAAATGTTTCTTTTCCTCTCTCTAACCTGGGAGTAATTTCTTACTCTAGATTTAGCTGTGTTAATTTTCTGATTTCTCTTTTGGGGATGAAGTGCCTCAAACTATTGAGTGTCCCATTTAATATAAATAATAAGGCTAATGTAGCACAGCACATGGCATAAGGTTATAGGAATCCTGAATAATTTTACAGGTTTTTTTACCTTTCTTTCTTAACTAAACAGCAAAACCATTCTCACTTTTTTCCTCTCTCTAAATTGTTACAGAAAAAAAATGCATTCTGAATGATAACTACTGCTTGCTGAACTGAACTACAAAGATCTCATGCTTTGGAGATGAAAATGATAAATCCAAGGAAATAATCCAGCTGCTGCCATTGTGACAACTGAAAGGTCCTTTGTGTCAAAATGAACAGTCTTTGAGAAAAATCTGGAAAGCAGTTAAATCTGAAAAATGGGAGAAAGAGTAAGAAGCCCAGATTCTGAACACGACAGGAGATCAGATGGGGATAAAAATAGTGACTCCTACTATTCAGATGAAGATAATGCATCTCATTCATCTGGCCAGTCACCAACACTAAGCTATCCATCTACAAGCCAAGAAAAAAGAGATCACAAAACACAAACTTCAAACAGCCTTGTGCACTACCAAGGTAGGTAGATAGCAGAAATTGCTGCTTTGTAACTGCTCTGAAGAGTTAATTGTCTTTGAAAGCTGAAATAAAAGCGGGAAACTACCATTATGAGAATCTGCAAATAAGGTTCATGTGAATTATGCTACAGATGGCAGGTAGACTGTAATTGCTCTGTTGAAAACTGAAATTAACCTGTTTCTGCATAAGGAGGATTTGTGATTTTCAGAATTATCCATATTTTTCTTAACAAGTGAACATGGCTCTTACACTAGCCTTTTGTTGAATCATGCTGAAGTTCTCTTTTTGTATTTGACAAAAAGTCTTTGACAAAAAGACTCAAGGCCAAGGACTCAAGGCAAGTCCTTACTATGCAGTCAGTAAAAGAGAGGCAATTGTTAAAATTTCTCTGACAAAATACCCCTAAAGATATCTCTCTTGTGGAAGTCTAGTTGACTAAGCTTTACAGTGTAATACTGGGTACTTTGAAAAAACAAACAAATGACAGACCACTTATGTGGCAAGAGAGAGAAATCGTGTTTGGTGAAAGTTAGGTGCATGTGGAAATTCAAAAGAAAGTTTTTCCTGGTCCTTCGTTGGGGATAAAATATCTCCACTTTAAGATGAAATATCTCCACTTTGAGCTCTCTCACGCACACCTCACCTACATAAGCTGCTCTCTTGGTTGAGATCCCTACAAAAAGGGAGATAATGGTTATACAGGTCCTGGGCTGAAGTAGGGATGTGAAGCCTCTCTGCCACACTTTTGACAGCTTGTTCTAAGTAATTGCACACCTTTTCTGGTGAAGGCAGAGCATATCCTGCCTTTCTCAAGAAAGTGCTTTATTTCATTCGTAAGTTCCTGATACTGTGTGAATCATTTGGTCAACATTATGAACTAGAGTGTGCCAGAAGATCTGACCGTAAATATTGAAGTTGCCAAGGGAGTGTATCTCTTCAGATCCTTGACAGTGTTGGTGTCCTGGTGCAACTGGTGTTTTGCTGAACTTCTGTGTGTTCAGAAGTGGCATCTTCTCTATAGCAGTCATGGGTTAGCTTTCTGGGAAACAAGAACTGCAGTTCCACCATGCCGTTTAATTTGGAGTGGGCAAATGAATGACTAGTTCTTTGATTACATAGCCAGAATTGAACAGAATTATTACATGAAGGTATTGTGAATGTCATGTTCTTGAAAGACGCTGTTCCCCAATTTGACTATATGGTCAAAAGTGCAACGTTGGTATTGGAATTTTCTGTTCTGCCCTAAATGTGGAGAAATTCTTGAAGGGGCTGGAAGTCCAGAGTTAATGGGAATTCCCTTAGTTGCTGATAGGAGTGGCATCATTCCTGCAGCGCATGTATTAGATAATCTTTTCACACCTGAATGTGACGTAAGTGTTCTTTGTAAAGGAAAAAAAAATCCTTCTTTTGTTTGGCCAAGCTGTGGGGAAAAATGAGCATCAAGCAGAAAATGAATTAGTATTTGTGCAAAATGTTTAGAGGAAATTATAATAAAATATTTTAAAGCTGTTATTTTTGCTGTAAAATATTCTCTGTAGAATAGAAACATGGTAAGCACCAAAGGGGAGGAAGAATTTGCTGTCACGCACACTTGCTGTCTGTGTATAGGTAACTGTACTATTGCTGTATCCCAGCTTTCAAGCTTGACTTATAAGCTGCTATTCAGTATGTTTCTTCCGAACACTGATGTACCTTAATGAATTATGTACTGTCTATATATTCAGTTGTTTTAAGAGGTATTTTTGGTGGATTATACGCTTCATGCTTTGAGTGTGGCTTGAGAGGCAAATAAGATAGAAGCAAAATGTTTAGCTTTTATCTATGGTAATGATAATAAAATAATAATATCAAATAGGAATGCGAGTGATGCACACTAGTAATCAAATAAGGACACTGTGTGGAAAATAACTTGTGGTACAAGAATAAATTATTCAGGGGAGAACTGAATTTTCATGGGATTTATAATTTTGCTTTGGAGGCTTTTTACATTGAGCCTTTGAAATCTGCTGTTTTGTCTGTAGGCATGTCAGCTGGATTTGAAAATACTACTGCATTTGTCTGAGAGAATTACATCTTGCATAATACATAACTAGCTAACGCTCAGCTAATTGTTGCCATTTTAAAAGCATTTGATAATATTGTATGCATAAGAGTACAGTTTTTCTAAAACGTTTTAATAAACATCGTCAAATATTAACAAATTATGTCTGTAATTTCTGATATGATTTGCAGATGCTTACTTTACAACGGTCCTATATTGATGGCTGCAAATATTACCTCTTACAGTAGATCACAAACATAAATCTCCATTTTTTATCTATCAAAAGGAGCATGTGTATCATATATATGCCTTTTATTGTCTGGTTTGAAAGCTGCAGTCTCTGCTAAGTGTTGTAAAATTGTTTCAGGCAGAGCTTTATTCCAAGAAGGATGTCTGAATAGGCAAATTGCATTGTCTTATAGTAAACATGCTTTTTATTTTTCCTCTCTTAGCCACAAAGAAATTGGGTTCCAAATATGCACCAAGCAAAAGAGGGACACGGTGGGGTTTCCGTTCTCAGAGCCTCACTAGGGATTCTCCTGCAAAAGATATAGATCTCGTTACAAAAAGAGTTCTTTCTGCTAGGCTGCTGAAAATCAATGAGCTCCGAAATGAACTGACTGAACTCCACATCAAACTAGATGAGCTGCAGAAGGAAAACAGGGCACTGAAGAGGCTTCAGCACAGGCAGGAGAAAGCCTTGAATAAGTTTGAAGATACAGAGAATGAAATATCTCAGCTCCTTGCTCGGCACAACAATGAGATTAGAATATTAAGGGAGCGCCTAAGAAAATCTCAAGAGAGAGAACGTGCAACTGAGAGGCGGCTGAAAGATTCGGAAGATGAACTGTACAGAACAAAAACTGTCTTGCAGAAACTAAAAAAGCTGTCTGCAGATAAGCACCTGGCCGAAAGAGATGACCTGGCAAAGAAACTAGCCTATGCAGAGAGTAGGCTAGAGGACAGTGAAAAAAGAATTAAGGTGAGATAACTTTCTTTTCATAAGAAATTCTGGTACAGATATTTCTTACCATAATGAGCATGAATTGTATTTTTTCACAGTTGTGGAGCAAATAGAAAATCATTCTTTTTCTTTTACACCTAAGTAGCATGAAGTAAATTATTTCCAATGTGATTATATAGTTACATACTTGGTAGTTGTGCATTCAGATTTCTGTTTACAAATTAAGTATATTTTGTCAGAATATATACTGTGGACTTGTGCTTTTAAGTGTTTTTATAACTAGTAATAACATTTCAGAAATGCATGCAGCTATAATACAACTTTATGCAATCTAATTTATCTTCTTGGAGGGGAAGCATTTGTTAAAAATTTTCTGGGTACTTAGGGAACTTTATACTAAAATTCTAAAAAACATATGTATAGTAATTCTTTTTCAGTTTTGTGAACTGCATTCATGCAGTGTTTGATTGTCCGCTATTCTGCATGTCTAAGAGCTGAGCTGAACAAAATTACAGCAGTCTTTTTAATACCAAAATGAGCTTTAGAACATTTTACAGGTATCCATTTTAAGAACTTTGAGCAATATATTTTAATTGTGTTCAGAAAAAATGTTTACATTTTTGTAAACATGTCTGAAAACTCATCTTATTTTAAAATAATTGTGTTAACACTATTAAGCTGTTGGTAGTTGTATGCAGTACTATTTTTGGCTGAAATTATGTTGGTAATTAAAATGGTGTTAAATTTTGGTGTCTATATTAGTAATTAAACCTAAATTACATTACAGAGATAATAGATCTGGAAATCCAAAGGATTAAGCTGGAAACTAAGCTTTCATAAAATAAATCCCAAAATACCAAGATATAAACTGCTGAGTTAGCCAAATCACTTCACCCTGTAGTGTCACCATCTGGCATCTGTGGTATTATGATCAGGTATTTCAGCATTTGTAGTACTGGATAATGTTAAAATGAATCATGCTCTAAAATGTAAGGGATTTTCTTCTACTTTTTTCCTTCTCTCATCATCACAGGTTCACTTAACACAGCTATTGCAAGGCGAGAGTATGTAAATTAAATCACAATCACAAAATTGTTTCTAGTAGAAACGTTAAAAATTATTTCTTCTTCCTTCTAATCCTGCACTTTCAGGGAGGTATTCTATTTCTTAACAGTTTGAAATTAGTTTTTGCCTTCAGAGATCTGGAGGTCCACTGTGTCAAGAGCCTTGCAGAAGGTAGTGTATGTTCCCATTATGTCCTCAAATCACCTCTCAATACTCCAGAAGGATGAGCTAGAGCATCTGCAGGTGCTCTGTCTCCCCCCTCAACGTTAGGATTAAGGGTTTAAATGTATTCAGCATTACGGCAATGGTGGAGCCAATATCTGAATCTAAGATGCTGCTTTATTGTAATTTTACTTAAGTAATTTGACCATAAAAGGAGTACTTCAGTTATTAAAAAAATATTACTTTGTTTTAATTGAAGGATCTGGAAAAAAATCTTGAATTAAGTGGTAGCAGTTTTCAACGAGAGTTACATTCAAAGAAAAAAAAGGTATATGAGGCTCAAGAAGAAAACAGAGCTCTCCAAGAAGAGCTTCATCAACTAAATCAGAAGTTGAAGGTAAAATGTGAAGCAATACAAGTTGCTAACCATGTTCTGGCATTTTATCTTTGGAAGTATCTGTAATGAGGTTTGAGTAGTTTAACAGTGATTGCATTCTCTGATAGGTACTTAATCATATACCACATGTGAGTTCTTTTCCTGCTTTAAGTTGAAATGTTCTGTGCTCTGACCCTACACTGTTTATAACAGGAATGTCTCCACGTTAATCATTATTGTTAGCACTAGTTAAGACACTCGCCTGAACACATTCCTGTGCAGCCTGCTCTAGGTGAACCTGTTGGGGGGGGGGGGGGGGTTGGACTAGATGATCTCCAGAGGTCCCTTCCACCCCCTATCATTCTGCGATTCTGTGAAAAGCAAGATCAAGTACATAGCCAAGCATTACGATTAAACCACAAGATCTACTGGAAAATTAGGTTTTGAAGGCTTGATTTTTAAAATTAAATCTGCAGGTATATACAGTACTTTGTTATTAATGTACTTGCATTACAGTAGGTTTGTGTAAAGAATTCATGTATTTGTGATATCCACGTGTGTTGCTAAATTTGTGCAAACGTTTATTTGCATACCCCCTCCCTGTTGTTGCCCAGATTCTAAATTTAGGGACTGAAAATACTGTTATGTTCTACCTAGTCAGTTTATCTTTAGAAGAAAAAAAATAAATAAGACTTGAGCTGAAGTACTTAGTTTCTAGGAGAATTTCCTTGAAACCCCAAGTCTCAAACATACTTTTATAATGGAGATGCACCAGTTTACCACCATACTAGCTATCAAGCAAGTAGCAGTAGCATTAGTAACTCAAAAACTTATTTGTTCAGAGTAAGTGTTTTAAGTCTGATTTGTTAGTGGAGAGTTTAATATTTGAAAATATCTTCATTATCAGATGATTTCTGATAACTCACTGTTCATTTCTGTATTTTATTCAATAAAAGTCATGAAAGAAGAATGTGTCTCTACCTCTGTGATGCAGTGGGCCTCTGCTCCGTGGTGCTGACATGCCCTTTGACAAGTAACATTGCTAGCATTGAAATATTTAACTCTGAAAATTCAGTTGTGCAGTCTATACGTACATTATTAAGTCTTATTCAAGTTTATGGAAGCATTAGCATTTAGTTTAATTTTCACCGCAGAGATGTGCCTTCTTTTTTCCCCCCTTGAATATTTTGCTAATGAGTTTTTTTGGGGGGAAAGTTCTACCTGCTTTCTTATAGCATAAGCAAAGTTAGGAATGTGATTGTTCTCCTTGAAACATTGGATGTAGCTATTGATTACTTTACTCTGTTTTTATTTACAACATGTATTTTTAATTTAATTTACAGCTTTGCTAATGACTAGTAAATGAAATGTTAGTAACTCATTGTTATATCTACCTCTTTCATGCACAGGAAAAAGAAAGAGAACTTGAAGCAAAAAATATATATGCTAATCGTATGTTGAAGCTATCACCAAGAAAAGACATGGATATTATACAAAGAAAAAGAGGTAACTTATATAAAGCAATAAAGGCAAAAAAATAATAGCGTCACTTTTAAATTACTCTGCTAGGTTATATCATTCATGCCATTCAGTGTTTGACCCTACCACTGCGTTTTCAAGAACGTTTACTTTTTTGCACTGCTTTCAACACAGCGATGGTTGCAAAGAAGGGCACATTGTTTGTTTGACTATTCTGTAACTGCAGCAGAACCCAAATCCAGAACTTCATCTAACAGCATTCTTAACTCCTTTCATACCAGATGTTCCTAGGTGAAGGAGGAGGGGAAGATTGTTTAGTAAATTCTCTAATAGATCATAGGTAATGTCTACATGACAATAAATTACAGAGGCTCTAGAAATATGTAACTTCACTGCTAGGAATATTTTGGTAATGTTTTTTATTTATTTTTTACTAATTAAAATTTACTGTCTGTCAGAGAAGCTTCAATCTTTTTTCCCCTCAAAGAGTACATATGTCCCAGAACATAATCTTCTAAAAGTATCAGTGCAGTGATTTCTTCTGGCGTGACAAGGTAGCCTCAAGCCTTATGCTACCTGCATAAATACGTGTCTATATGTGTGTGTCTCTGTGTGTACTTAGACTATTTTCACTGAATCAATAGAATCTACCTGTCAGAAGAAGCAGGAATTTATGGGACTGTTTTAAATATTTAATGCCAGCATTTCAAACAGTTTGTCTGCTGCTCATTTTATTATAGATATTCTATTTTTCCATTTTAGGTTCAGATTTTTACATTTCATAGAGATAAGTGTATGTGTTTCAAAGATGCAAATAAGTGAATTTTAATTTTATGAGCTTGCTTCTCTACATGTAGCTTCTGTGACAAGCAGTAAGATGAGCGAGATATTTTGTGAGGATTTTTTAACAAATATTCAGTATAATGTAATGACTTTATAAGTAGCTTTAAGGTGGGGGGGTATTTTTTTTTTAGTAGAAGTTTTGCATGCAATTTTTTTTATTAGCTTTTACAGATGCAGAAAACAACTATTTAAAACTTGTCAATACTTTCCACTTCCATTGGCTCCAATACAGTCTTTTATGTTTGCTGCAAATCATTAAAAATGAGACATGGGTATATAGTGGGATATTTTCAAGTGAAAACATAATTTAATTAATTTGTATTTTCTACAGCCAACAACCAAAATATTAAAAAAGGAGCACAGCTCACAAAAGGTGTACAGACCAGTGGATACTTCTCACCAGTAGAATTTCTTCCAGAATCAGAACTTGTCTGTGGTAATGCAGTAAACAAGAAAGAAGGGATTCTTCCTAAAACAGTGAGTTCCATAAAAATTTGAGACTTGCTCCAGATAACTCACCTGTCAGACTGAATGTTTAATGCAGAGGCTATATTTTAGAAAATATGTGTAAATATACAAATATAAATATATAGACAATATAATTTAGAAAACATTCTGATCTTTAAGAGAAACTCTGCCATTCCAGAAATATCATACTCCATTTTTGTGACACTTAGTTCATCATATTCTATGTCTTACTGATAACCATTAGCTCAATTTGTTTCTTTTTCTGTCATTTCTTTGAAGTTTTTAAGACTTCATTTTGGTTTTCTCCCCTTTTCTTTATTCCTTATGCTTATTTGAGCAATCTGTTGTAACAGTGCTGGCTGCCTTGTCTCTTTTTTTGCTTTGGTCTTAATTATGGTTTCTTTTACTTTCCAAATTTATTTCACAATGCATAAATCTAACACTTCCCCTTATTGTCATATTGCTGGTATTTCTTCTGTCGTTTTTCCAGCTTTGTGAATATAGTTGGATTTTTTTGTTTGTTTTTCCATTTTCCTTTTTATTATAAAATAATGCCATTAGAAGTATTGCTAATACTTCTGTGACCTCAGGCTAAAATCAACGAGATTTGTAAGGTGTTACAAATCAGAATGACACAGATTCTGGTACAAATTGTACAAATTCTGATTACATAAGGCTAGGACTGTTTGTCAGAAGTAATGCTCTGATGATGGTTTTGACTGGCTTCCTGGTAGGACTGAAGCTTTTTCATGACTGTTTCATTCATATGTTCTCTGTTCCAAAATTCTTTCTGTAAATACGGATGTAGTTTAATGTATGCATTCTTCCAGCATATACTTCAGTGTGTGAGTTACAGAACCTTGCAGTTGGTACAAGTGCAGCTCATGGAGTCCAACTGTGTATCATCTTACCGCCTCCCTAGTTTGTGTATGGCTGTTGTTTTAAGTAACATAAGTTAGATTTGGGTAGTCTGTGCTTTCATCAGTTTTCCAAGTCAAGCACTTTAAATGCTTGGCCACCATCTCTTTATGAAGTTTATTTTTTTAAAATACGATAATGATAATCTTGTACATGAAATTAAAATAGTTGCAGTTGTTTTGGCTAATAGTCATATTTTCTTTGGTCATTAAGTAGTAACTGTTTCTCTTATTTCTCTTAGAACTGTATTTTAATCTAGAAGCTTATTTTACCCTAAAATAAGCAAGCTACAAAATTAACATCCACATGTTGGATTACGCTGGCTTTCTCTTCACTACATTGCCACTACTTTTCTGTGTTAGTGATCTTTACTGCTGACATTAATATCTTTTCTGCAGGTTCTTTCCTTTTAAATGTGTATGTATACTCACTAGCTGAATTTTTCAGCCAAGGTTAAACCTTTCTCTTTCACTGTTTGTTACTTCATACTCCATAACTTTAAGTACCATGGTGAAACTGTCTGAATCTACAACCCACTCACCTGAGTAAAAAGATCAGATTGTGGAAATAGAGGGTAACTAATTGCTTGCTCGTTAAAAGAATAAGGTGGTGGGGTCTGGCCTGCTATTAAAGTTCTTGTAAAAGATGACTTCTGACTTCTAAAGAGAACTACCCTAACACAGTGATAATTCTGCTTTATGACATTGAAGCTGCAACTTTCCTGAAATGTGTAAATACAGAATAGAGTTGTCTATCCATTTTGTTTCAGGTGCATAAAACTATGTTAGAGGTGATAAGATTTTAGGGCCAAACCTAAAGGGTTGTCAAAGCTGGTTTGGTTTAGATGACTCGCTCATTTTTATGTTTAGCAGTAAGAATGTGATTTCAGAATGACATAGAAGTTCATATGATTTTGTTTGGTTGGTTTATTGATTATTTTTCCCCATCAGTTTCAGCTTTGTATTAATTTATTTCAGGAAAAAGAAACTCAAGACAAAGGATGGAAAGAGCAAGCAGACCTCCTAAGACAAGACCAAGACAGTGAAAGGGAAGAGAAACTGAAAGGTTTTCAGGAAATACAGGCTTTGGAGGAGAGAGCTCAAAAACTGCATGATGGTAAGGAAACAGGCAGCTGAAGGCTGGAAAATACACCGTAGAATACTAATCGAGTGAGGCCGCTAGTTTCTTGTGAGAAGAGCGAAACGATTTTGCAGAGATCACTACAGTGGAAAATTATTTTCAGTTATATTATGCAAAGAGAATCAGAAAGAAATATAGGATATAGAGTAATCTGTATCCTGTATTCAACTGTGATTAAGCATGCAGCAACGAAAAATGCCATCCACTAAAAAATATTGAAGCCCGAGAGATTTTGCTTTACAAAACAAGGATGACATAGCAGGTAAATGCCAATGTTATCTCTGACTTGCTAGATGGTATTGAGGTAGGCAGTAGATTTTTACTATTATAGAACAAATCTGCTTTCCTTAATATGCACTGTTTTTTTCAGTACATATCTACTTCACTTGTATCATTTGAAATTGTAGTTTCTCTTCACTTGTGGTTATCTGAATCATTTGGTGTGGATATTTGAGAAATGTCAGTTTCTATCATTGTATTTTAATACTGCTTTTTTATTAATTTGGTTTTCACACCACCTTAATGACTTATATTCATAAGTCTATTAATATTCTAAAGTATTCTAGATGGACTGCATCCTATCATGTTAAAATACTCTTTCAGTGATTATAGTTAATGAACAGAAACACTCAGTCTAGATGACAAGGAAGAATAATGAAAATCTATAGTTGCTTTCAGAGGTAAATTCTGTGTAAAATCTCCTACCTCCACTGGCATCACTGCAAACTTACACAAGCCAAGAATCTGCTCTGTTGTGTCTCCAAGTAAGATGATTCTGACCTCCTTTCCCATCTTACAATATAAGCTGATATTTTCCCCACCTTACATACAGAAAAGTAGCTCCATACTTAACTTGGTGTAACAATATGCTATTGAAAAAAAATACATTTAATATATTTAACTGAACTGTTGCAGTTATTTCTGTAAGCTTGATCTGAAATACAATAGGTAATGTGGAACTTTTTGAAAACAGCAGTCAGAAATTTGAATAAAGTGTTCAAAGGGGAATGCCAGTATGTTGAAGGGGCCAAGTAGTCGTATTCAACTTCTGGCCAAACACACGTCTATTGTCTTGATAGAAAAAATTTTGAGGAGAGAAATATTTGGGAAGCTTCCTTTTTTCATGTACACAGAAGTATTTGCAGGTTCTATCTAGAAGTTTATTACTGTTTTGCACCTTTGGTGTTCCCTTATAGCTGTGCAAACTGACATTTGGTATTTGCACAAACACTCTTATTGAGTTCATGTGGTGATGCACAAAACACTTGGGTAAAGGTGTTTTCTGTATGCAGCAGATGCAGTGTATTTTAAATCGTTCACAGCATGAAACTGGTAATGACTGCTATGACTTTGTGGCCTGATAGCTTCACAGGAGTAGTTCCCTTTATGGAAAAAAACAGGCAACACAAAAAAACCCCATATATCCCAGAACCATCCTAATGTCAGTGGTGCTGACAAAGAAAAATAAAGTACTGTGCAAGTCAGAACTATTAGAATCAGTGATGTTGTATTCATTTTCATTCAGACCCAGGAAATAGGAAGGCAATTGACAGAAATGAAATTCCTCTGAAAATTCTAAAACGTGGGTAATGTCCTAATGTCTTTGGAAGGTGACAGTATACCTTTATATCTTAGCAGAGAATCTGGTGTGAATTTAGTTGTAATTTTTCAAGAATTTATTTTTGCAATAGGAAAGCCAGACTATGCGTAGAAGGGCATATTAAAAACTCCATGGCTTTTGCTTGCATTATATTCAAAATACTCTTTTAAAGGCATTTTAAAACTAAAACATTTTAAATAATGTTTAAAAATTTCCTGCAGAGTGGGAAAGGGAAGCATATGGGAAAATGAAAAAAGAAAGCAGCTTTTTATTGGATAAAGAAGATAAAACAAAGATGGAGACAGAAATCCACAAACCTGAAGTAGAGAGAGAAAGCACTGAAATGCTGGAAGAGCGGCGAAAAAGAGAGTTCCTGCTTGCTAAAATGCAAGAAATTGATAGAGAAACTCAAAATGTAACGAACATGAAACCTGCTTTCCAAGCACCACTCATAAATACAGCAAGAAAATCTGATTCCCTGGAGAAAAAAGAAAAAACCAATCAATTCTTTGAGATTCCCAGGAAGGTTACTAATGGATTTCCTGTAGATGACAGCCAGGATGATGCCACAAGAGCACAAGGGCAGAAGCAACGAAATCTAAGGACCGTAGATTTAAGTAGTGAGTTAACATTTGGTAGCTATGTGCCTTCCTTTGGGAAAGGATCAGGAAGACCAAGTTGGCTTACTCAAAAAAGTGACAACTTAGAAGAAAATGTTAAGGAAAATGCAGATTTCAATAATAAGAATGAAAAGAAGTCAAATTTGATGGAACAGCTCTTTGGAAGCAGTGCTAGTACCATCCTTCTTTCTAAAAATAACCATACAACACCTTTTGACAAAGATTGGGACTCTAGTAATACCCTTCTCGTCGATAAAAACAGTAAAGTCAAAGTAAAAGAAAACAATGAGCTTTTCGGTGAAGGAAGAAACCTAACCAGACATCGTTTGCAACACACTACAAGCAAGCCAGAAGTTAAGACCCTTGGTTCTTTAGAAGATGAAATCGAAGAAGTAATCTTACAATGATCGTATTTTTATATGTTTCATATGTAAATACTGAGAAAATATTTTCATTTAATATATATTAGATACAGATTTCAAGCATTTCAGATATATTGTAAAGCCTTATGAAGGAATCATTTACATAAAAGGTTATATGTATAGAGGAAAGATGCACTTTGATAGAACAGCCTAGCCTATATGTAGGAAATTTCTTCTAAAATATAATATCCAAATACAGACCGTGGAGATCTGGCAGTGACTCTTTGGCAGAAAGACAAGGAAGGTGTCCTGAGGGGCTTTGGTAGATGAGATAGGTGCTGGCTGGCCGCTTCAGTCAATCAGAGAAGACGCTTTTGCCCCAACTTGGGCTCCAGACCGACTGTCACTGTTGCCGTGTGGCACTGTCTGACTTGTGCAGCTGTGGCTTGGGCTCCGAGAGGCTCGGTAGCACAGAGCTGGTAGGTATGCCATAGGAATGGAAGGGCTTGCAGAGGCTTACGCTCGCTTGCGCCCTTTGTTTACGCTCTCACACACCCTTCATGCTACCTGTCACTCTTGCTTTCTTGTGTGCTCACTCTCTTCCCCCCTTATCCTTTTCTTTCTCACTTTTCCTTTGCGTGCTTTCACCCTCACTCTCTTGTCATCGCTCCCTAAATTTTTGAGACTTGCTGATGTCTCAAAAGAGAGAGACCTGTAGGCTGCTCACAGTACACCGCTTTTCATTTGGAGTACTTCTTTTAGGAATCAGATACTTTCTTTCTCAGGCATTTGGAGAGCCTTTTAACTGTGTCAGGAGAAGGCATGTGTAACATCAGTGTCATGAAATGGATAGAAGAGACATACCTAGCACAAAGGCCAGGTAGAAAGAGAATATTCTACACTACAATCATGTTATCTCAGAAAAACATCAACAGAAATAATTAACTCAGGAACAGCTGATCTCTCTTCTGCATAGGTTTTCTGTAGACCTTACTACCAAATTTGTCTAACTGTTCTCATATATTCAGGTTATATTTATTATATAATGCCATTTTTTGTAATTTCTGAATTTTCTATGTAAAATTCCAATCATTACTAAGTCATTTTTTAATAAAATGGTTTTATTAAATGACTTGGTTAAATTTTTGCATGTAGATCATCTTTAACACAAAGTTCTGACTTTTTATATCATGTTATTGATACTGGGGAGGGAGGGGAGTGTTGGTAGCAACATTGCTAGTGATTTTGTTCGCTGCATGGTGCCATGTACACAAATTAAAAAGGTAGGCAATGAAGGATTTAGCAGAGGCATTCTGGGAAATAAGCATTCCTTACTGATTCAAAACATGCTAAAATATAGGAGAGAATTCTCATGATTTCAAGATGCTTTGAGTCAAGATTTCTCTGAATATAATGGCTCTTCGGAAAAGTAAGACTGGTGTCTGCATTGTGCAATAACTTTGTTTGCTCCCCCGTTCAGAAAGAAAATTAGTCACAAATCCAGACCCAGTGTGTGGGACTGTTCTCACTAGGCACCCTGTAGTGAAGAGCAACTCATGTTCACCTGCTTGTTTACAATCCCAATTATACTGCCTATAATATTACAGAATTTAGCTGGTTCATTTTGCTTGCAGATGGTCAGAATATCAGGACAATTCTGAACAGCAACAGTGAGTTTAACTGTCTGTGTTACACTTCTGCGATGACTTCTTTGGGGAGATGCTGTGTTGTAGGAGGCAGGAGAAGTCTGCAGGTAAACACTGTGGGTGTTTGTGAGTAGATGGTTATTTGTCTTAACTTTCTTGTCCTAATTGTGAGTGATTGCTGCCCTTCTAGAAGAAGGCGCTTTGCTCCTGAAGATACTGCTGGGGTGGGTTGTTTATTTTTCTTTCCTGTGGTTGAGGATTCTAAGGCATAAAACAGTGATGTAGCTGCTGTGGTTATTAAGGATCATGTGAATGGAGGGTTTTTGGTTTCTTTGCAAGCCAACCCATTAACATCTGGCAAATTCTAACTATTGTGCAGAACTGATGTGCCCGGCTGTTCCAATTACAAATGTATAGTTTCTAAGCTATTTCATATTATCAGCCCCTTTTTAAGTTCACAGCTGTTCACATCCTGTTACCAGACACCTCCTGAAGCAAACACCACAGTGACTTGCACAAAAAAAAAGTGTATCTGCATTAGGAACGTGAAAATAAATTAATCTGCTGGGAACAGTATCACAGGTATAGTTTCCCTTTTCCCCTCATTGCTCTCTGTCTCTACAGCTTATTCTCTTTTCTTCCTATACTTTCCAGTTTGAGTCACCTGTATGCAAATACCATTACAGTTAAAATGTATAAAGCCAGCACTTTGAGAAGGAATCTTCTGTTTGCGGGGGGAAAGCTTTGCGTCCTTCTAACATCTGTAAGCAATGTTTTTGCTGCTACTGACTGGAAGCAACTTTTGCAAGGTCTTAAAACAGTCTATGGACCTTATGATCAGGCACATTGATCCCCTGTAGTCCTCTTGACCCCTGGTCTCAACTACTGTATCCAGATAGTTCACTTGTTGCTTTTAGTGGTGGCAGTGTTTAACAGCACTTAATTGACTGCAAACGAATCTGTCTTTTGTGGTAAAAAGTAGGTCACAGATGCTTTGATGATGATTTGTGTATGATTTGATGTTTATGTCCAGTTGTGGATTCTGTTTGTTAGGTGTTGAGATCGTGTGGCTATTACATCTGTTGTGTTTTGCTTTCCTTTTGAACCACCAAAGGTGATGGGAGAAATTCCTCCATTCTAACAAGGAAAGATCATTAAAGCTTGATTCACAGTTTTAGTGGAATATTCAGGGAGATGGTTACTACCCCAAGCAAACCAGTCTTCTCATTCTGATCCCCAGGAGAGTGGTCATCAAAGAGAAGTATCTGAGGAGCATCTGATGAAGGTGGTCAGGTGTCAGGGCTCACCTGACAGAGAAAACAGGAAGTTTAAGAAGAAGAATAAAGATTTTTCTCTTTGAGAGAGGAGATGAATTGTGGGAGGGGTGTAGTAGATCTTCTGTAATCCAGGAGAAGAGATGTAAGCTGTAGGAGGAGAACTTTGGATGCCCTTCACAATTCTGAACTGAAGCCTGAAGAACACTACGGTGGTAAGAAAAGTGAACTGGGAAATGCTTAAATGTATTGAATATTTTTCTCAGATCTGTGATATCTTTGGGCTAGCTAAAGAGTAAAAAAAAAAAAATTTTTTTTTCAGAACCCTGATAACTCTTGTATTTCTGATTTTGCTTCGCCTATTGCATACACGCCTAAAGAGGTGAATTACAAATCTGTAATGCTTCCAAAATGGGGACACTTGGAGAGGATGTGCTTAGGCTACGTGGTAGCCTCAGGTTCATTGCTGGTCCTGAGACAGAAGGTCTAACCCAGCTAGCCCATAGCCTATTTGCCATCTCAGTAGTTGTGAAAGAATATCTGATCTGACACATTAGGAGTAGGAATTTGTTCAGGGAAACAACTTGTGGCAAGTGGCTACAAGAGCATCAGGAGGGCTTTTGCTGACACTTGTGCTCTGGAGAGTGCTTTGGGTGAGCCTTTGCTATTCAAGAAAATAGTAACAAATTCTGCATAGTGCTCTAAAGCGGAGACCAGCAAAAATCTACGCGGCAGAAATGAGTGCCTTCAGGAGAATCGTGCTGCCAATTGCAGGAAGGGAGGTTTTGTTCCCAGAGTTGCATGGCTTCGCTAAGCCTTACCTACTCTTGTTCCGAGATGACAACTTTTAGCATAAGAGATGCCCCGGGTGACATTGCTCATTTATAAAATTCCCTATTGTTGGGGGAATTTAACGTAGTCTCCTGTTTTGAATTATCTCTTTGATTAGCTGAAAAGTTTTGATGTCTACAGGAAGAGAACAATTGCATCAGTGTGCACTGTCAGCCAGGACTTGTGGCTGCTGGGGAGTTGCTAGGATACCTCTATAAAAGGTAGGATTCACTTGATTAACCACCAACCCAGTTTGCATGACAAATATTTTCCTATCTTTGTTTTGTGCTGGCATCAACTGTACATCAGATGTGCATCTGTGTTTAGAAGAAGCTACAGGTTGATTGTCATGTGTGTCTTTTGCCTGCTTTTGATATGCAATGAAACTCTGTGCTCCATAGCAAAGAATCTGGAGCAATTATAGTAGCAATTCCAGTAATCTGTAAAATGAGCATTGCTTCCAGAGGGGAACATCAACCCTAGAGAATGAAGGGAAGGTTTGACTTTGGATACGCATTTCTGGCATGTAGCTAAGGCTTAACTTTCTATCTGTGAAGACGGAAGGGAATTTTTCATCTCCTATGTATTATTTTCTTTCCCTGCTCTGAGCAGGGGGTTGGACCAGATGACCCGCCAAGGCCCCAAAGGAAGCTATTCTGTGTTTCTGTCATCCTTGCCATGTCCCACTGGTATTAATGCTCCCTTCCAGCAGAAATCCTTTGCACAAAGCTCCTTTGTGCTACTTGCACGAAGTTGCTTCAGACACCTCCTGTGTGTCCATCTGTTCTTGAATATGACAGCATTGTATTCAGGACACACATCCTAACTCAACTCTCTCTCTCCACCATAGCTGCTTTGTGCATGTTCATCCTTCCAATACCCTTTTTTTCCCTCCATCTTCCTGTTTCCTGAAACATTTTGTTCAAACTTTACCTTCAGGACCTTTTGCTGTCATTTCTGTGAATCTTCCCTTGTACCACATCCCACAACCCTCTTCTCTTTCCCTCCAACTTTCATAAACTCCTCTTGCTGTGTCCACTGTCTTTCCTCTTGATGAATCACAGAATCACTAAGGTTGGAAAAGACCTGTAAGATCATCAAGTCCAACCATCAACTAACACCACCATGCCCATTAAACCATGTCCCACAATGCCTCATCCACACGTTCCTTGAACACCTCCAGTGATGGTGACTCCACCACTTCCCTGGGCAGCTTATTCCAGTGTCTCACCAATTCCTGCCAATTTAGGTGTTATCACTTCATTTCAAAGCAAAAAACAAAACCAAAAACCAACAAAACAAATACGTTGATTTAAAGATTGTTGCTACCATCATTCATTCATTCTGTCTGAACAGTCTTCTGCTTTTTGTCCCCTAAGCATTGCAGTTATCTTCTACCTAAGTTCCCTTTGTCTCCTCTCCTCCCACACAGTTTCTTTCCTTACTCTGGAGCTCCCTACCAGCCATGTTGTGCTTTGTTTCTTCTCACCTGTGGTGTGGGTGGAAGTAATGTTGCAAGAGGGTAGGGAAGGCCTCATAGGAAGGGGAGGTGATCTTATTTGGAAACTGATTTCACTTGTACTCTCTCACCCACATATGACCGCTAAGATGCATGTACTCAAGTGGTCTGTCCGGTGGCCAGGCGCCCAGTTGTACCCAGTTGGCCTGGAACAGGGGTCCTTACAGTGACCCGGAGAACAAGGCTTGCATGCTCTGAAATTCTCCTCATATCTCCTGGTCACTGTTTTGGCTGGAGAGGGTGGCTGGCTTTGGAAGTGCCCTTTAGGAGCTGCTCATGATTTTTGTATCCATCCTGTCCCACCTCTGTGAATCGTTAGGATTTCCTCACTGTCTTTTCTTACCTCCTCTGAGCTGCCAAAGGCTCCAGCCTGTTCTTTATCTTCCCACCATCTCCCTTCAATGGTTTAAGTCTTTGTCTTAGTCTGGGTATAGGCCACCCCTTCTATTCCAAGTAACCTGAAAAGCTGCACATTACTGAGCTAGGATCTTGATGACCTGCTAATCTGGGTGCCTCTTACAGCCCTTCCGCCAATTCTCCTGCTGCTCCCACATCCCAGACCTTCCTGGTCATTCTCCCTTTATACCAGTCATCTTGTTTCCATTGCTGTTCTCTATGCTGCGATATATTGGGAGTCTGTGGGACTCGGGCTATGTGCTGCTGTGTTTTGCAAAGCTTCTAATGAGCTGTTAGCTTCACAGTTTGCTGCTTAATAATTCTCATGGTAGCAAGGATGGACAACCCAGGTGCTGTAATTCAATAGAGATCAGTTAATTACTAGTACTCAGCATGAAGAAATCATGTTTGGATTGGCAAAGGGCACAAACTGAACTCCCATACCTGACCTTCCTCTTGCTGTAAAGCTAACTCTGGCTTTGAATTCTCAGTCGAAACAAGCACAAAACAAAACCTTAAACTGCCTGTGTGAACCATGCACCCAAGCTCTGGGGGAATCATTCTTATTTTACTAGCAAGCATTTGTTTGCTTGGTACCCGGTTTTCCTTGTCTCATAACCCATCATACAGAATAACAGCAACAGCACTTGGGCCGAGACATTTTTGTCTCAATGTGCTCTCTAAAGATATTTGCCTCATGCCACCCATGTGGAAACCCTGAGGAAATGAGAGGTACAAAAGGCCTTCTCCGAATCACACTGGTCAGTGATAGAAGTTAGACTAGAAATCTCCACATTCTCACTCATTATAAGGCACCGCCCCCATTTTCACGTGTGTATAGGCATCCTCTATCCAAATCTCAGGTATTCTAATGAAAAAGGCATTCAACCAATCTTCAGTGGTGGAGTGAGCTGCAGTAATTTCTTCTGTTGAAGAAATGCATAAATCTAGGATGAAAATGTTTCAGAGAATATTCTAATGTCTTCTAAAAATCATGTCTCTCTGTTTTTTTTGTTTGTTTGTTTCTAGTGAATACACCACATATGCTGGCACATGGATGTAACTTTTGTAAGCCAAAGATGTAACTTTGCTTTAACTGATAAATCACAGCATCCTCATGATACTGTACCTGCAATCCAGAGAAAAAAGCATGGTTAAAGCATGAGCAACATTCACAACATTCCCTAGAAATATTTAATTCTAAGCAATATTAATATTTTTGTGTTGTTCTCAGTTATAAATTACACTTTGAGGTCTAGACGTCCTCCAAAACCTAATCAAGTAAATCCTCATTTTAATGAGTGGCAATCACAAAACCTGGGAATAATTGTCCTTACTTTCTGAGCAGCAAAGCATTTCAGTGCCTGTTGAATTCAATGCAAGATTAATCTTCCTGGGCAGCAGACTGTTGTCCTGAAATAATGTATACCCATGTATAAGATCTGCACATCAGTATATTGGTGATCAACAGCTCTTTTTCTGATTTGGCCAAATTATGTTCTTTGGCTGGTGCAGCCAGAGCTCAAGTGGAAGTTTGAAACAAAGCATGTGTTATTGTTCAAGGTACTTCAGATTTCTTGAAAGAGATTATGTTGAATTTTATAAGTGAACTGCAGAGTAATTGCAGGCTCCTATTGGCCAAGGCCAAGACAAAATACTGCTTAGAGAGCTCTAGTTCCTCTCTGGTGTTTGTTTATTCACACACTTCATTCCCGAGTAGCTCTTGTAATTGCCCTTTCTCTATGTACCTGCTGCTGTTTTGTGTTACTTAGCTCAGGATAAAGTTTCATGAAACACATCATGGCCCACTTTCACTTCTGCAGACTGTCCTGCTAGTTCGATGTAGCTTTCTTTTCTTAGCCGTGATCTGAGGTCTTGCTCCCAACCACATTTACATATGTTTTGGCACAAGGATGCTTCCTTACCCTAGACAATAAATGTCTGAAAAAAAATGAACTTTGCACAGTCTGCCCTTCCCAAATTCAGAAGAGATATTAAGGACTCGGTATTTTGTCAGCTTACTGATTATTTAAATTATTGCTCAGAAATAGTTCATGGATTATTCAGTGGCTGTGTGGGCAGTGGGTACAACAGCTGTCAAGAGCTCCTGTGTGTCATATGAGTTTCCTTTAGAGGGCACCATTGACTTCCCTGAAGTCTACATAAACGTCTGTATTTGCTGTTAATGAGGCTGGTTATCCACATCTGGACATCTGAGGTCCATTTGAGTATTTCTTTGTTCTAAATATTTGGGATACTGTGGGCTAGTGCACATTATCTACTGTACACAAATACTTGACATAAAATACACCTTGCAATAGACTTCTCAGGCCTTAGTTAGCTATGATGATTTTCTTAGTCACCAAGCAAAATGCTGTAAGGAACATATGCTCCAGGATGCTGAACCATGTCTTCTGATAAAGGGTTTAAGAGGACTGGAAAGCTCATCTTCAAGCCATAGAGGCCAGCATACAAATGAGCCTTCACTTCCCCTGTGTGGTCTCAAGAGATGCAGGTTCTCCCATCCTGCACGACTAGTCACTGGATCTACAGAGATATACTGGATTCTCCTTCCCTACTACTTTACCTGTTTTCCAGCAGAAGTGATGTTTCTGCAGCCAGATGTATCACTCCATCTCTCTCACTCTCACATTCTTTTTTTTTTGTATGCTGTACCCAAGATGGGCAGGATGCAGCTGTGTGGTCAACTTGCTTGAAAACATGATGCCAAAAGGGTGCAGCTTCAGGAGTTCGATGGGTGATATGAGTTACTTTCTAGAATGAAGATAGTTGCTTTAGATTTCTTACTCTCTTTATTTTTCTGCTGCTTATTTTTTAATGAAGAAGCGCAGAGATCAGGGAAGTATAGGAATTGCCTACCATAGTTTCCCAGCTTGAGGTGATGCATGGTTCAAGGGAAGTCCACAGTGATGTAAGCAGGATAATTGTGTAAATAAATGTCTGCTCTGCAACAAAAAATGAGCTTAATTTTAGAATTGAACCCTCAGAAGGATGTATCTCATTTGTCTAGATAATTATTGTAATTTCATGGAGATGAAGGAACATCCAACAAAATGGTCATTCAGATGCTTACCTTCTCTCTCACTCCTCATTATGATTGTTTATACACTCCTCCGTGCAATTGCATCGACCTGGTCCTGATAACGTGGGTTTATATTTTATACTTATGCAGTTAATTAACTGCAGAGCTTCAGTGAGCCCATCCCTAACATTGCAGATGACTGGGGAATGTTCAGCACATTTGCAGCCTCTGAACCCAATCTTTGATCATGCTCATAACGTTGTCTTCTTCATTGGCTTAAAAGGTACCTATAGCCTACAGCGGGAGCAGGCTGACTGGCACAGGCAGAGTGGGAGGACTGGGTTGAAGGAAGAAGAAAAGCTCAGATGAGGGTGGAAAAGCCATCCTTTGGTGGCTTGCAAAGGGTTTTTGTAAGCACCATGAAGCACTCATAGGGCAGCAGCCCAGCAGATGTCCCGAGGTATGTAATCCTATGAATCTAACCAACTCATCACTTATCTCTTCTTCCATCCCTGCCACAGGTGATTTTCATTACACCCAGCAGATTAAACCTCCTGGATGGACCTCATATTCAGGAAACTCAACATAAACTTATCTTGTGTTAGTGGGACTCACTGTTATGTCTCAATCCCCAAAAGCTTTGCAACCTCACTCTTGCAACACACTGAAAACATGAAATCTCTTCTAGAATGTTAAAAAATGTCTTTTTTTTTTTTCCTAGTTAAATCAGCAGAAACAAGTTGGAAAAAAAATTTAGTTCTACCAAACTTCTAGTTTATTTGAGTAGTCCTCTATGGTAGGCATGTTTACACTTCTGTGATCCTAAACCTTAGGGAACTGCATTTCATTTCAGGGCTGTTGAGTCTCTGCAAATCCCATGAGATTTTTAGCTTTGATTTTAAAAAACAGGGTGGTTTTTTCCTATGGTTGTGGATAAAGCCTTGAAAGATAGAAGCTAGACTCCTCAAAGAAAAAGAAAGTACATTTAAGAAATAAAAATACATGATAAAATAATAAAAGTTCCAAATGCATATTTCTATGCATTATTCTATAAGCAGCTGGGAGAAGTTTCACAGTCCCTAGCTCTTCTTCTCGTGAGGGATTTCAACTTACCAGATGTCTGCTGGAAATACAGTACAGCAGAGAGGAAACAGTCTTGGAGGTTCCTGGAGTGTGTGGAAGATAACTTCCTGACACAGCTGGTGAGTGAGCCAACTAGGGAATGTGCTCCACTGGACCTGTTGTTTGTGAACAGAGAAGGGCTTGTGGGTGATGTGACAGTGGGAGGCCATCTTGGGCATAGTGATCATGAAATGATAGAGTATTTGATTCTTGGAGAAGTAAGGAGGGGGGACAGCAGAACTGCCACCTTGGACTTCCAGAGGGCTGACTTTGGCCTGTATAGCAGCCTGGTGGAAAAAGTCCCGTGAGAGGCAGTCCTGAAAGGCAAAGGAGTCCAGAAAGGCTGGACATTCTTCAAGAAGGATGTCTTAAAGGTGCAGGAGCAGGCCCTCCCCATGTGCTGGAAGGTGAGCCAGCAGGGAAGAAGATTGGCCTGGCTGAAGAGAGAGCTTTGGATGGAACTCAGGAAAAAAAAGAGAGTTTATGACCTCTGGAAGAAGGGGCAGGCAACTCAGGAGGACTAGAAGGATGTTGTGAGGTTTTGCAGGGAGAAAATTAGAAGGGCCAAAGTCCAACTAGAACTGCCATAAAAGACAATAAAAAATATTTCTACAAATACATTAACAACAAAAGGAGGACTAAGGAGAATCTCCATCCTTTACTGGGTGCAGAGGAAAATATAGTGACAAAGGATGAGGAAAAGGCTGAGGTACTTAATGCCTTCTTTGCCTCAGACATTAATAGTAAGACCAGTTGTTCTCTGGGCACCCAGCCCCCTGTGATGGTAGGTAGCAGTGGGGAGCAGAACGAAGCCTCCACAATCCAAGGGGAAATGATTAGCGACCTGCTGCACCACTTAGACACCCACAAGTCTATGGGACAGGGTGGGATCCGCCCAAGGGTACTGAGGGAGCTGGCAGAAGTGCTCACCAAGCCATTTCCCATCATTTATCAGCAGTCCCGGCTAACTGGGGAGGTGCCAGTTGACTGGAGGTTAGCGAATGTGACACCCATCTTCAAGAAGAGCCGGAAGGAGGATCCGGGGAACTACAGGCCTGTCAGCCTGACCTCGGTGCCGGGGAAGATTATGGAGCAGATTGTCTTGGGTGCCATCATGTGGCATGTACAGGACAACCAGGCAATCAGGCCCAGCCAGCACGGGTTCATGAAATGCAGGTCCTGCTTGACCAACCTGATCTCCTTCTATGACCAGGTGACCCGCCTAGGGGATGAGGGAAAGGCTGTCTATGTTGTCTACCTAGACTTCAGCAAAGCCTTTGACACTGTTTCCCACAGCATTCTCCTGGAGAAGCTGACTGCTCACGGCTTGGGTGGGTGCACTCTTTGCTGGGTAAAAAACTGGCTGGATGGCCGAGCCCAGAGAGTCGTGGTGAATGGGGTGAAATCCAGTTGGTGGCCGGTCACAAGCAGAGTCCCCCAGGGCTCAGTTTTGGGACCGGTCTTGTTTAATATCTTTATCGATGATCTGGATGAGGGGATAGAGTGCACCCTCAGCAAGTTTGCGGATGACACCAAGTTGGGCGGGAGTGTTGATCTGCTCGAGGGTAGGAAGGCTCTGCAGAGGGATCTGGACAGGCTGGATCGATGGGCCCAGGCCAATTGGATGAAGTTCAACGAGGCCAAGTGCTGAGTCTCAACAACCCCATGCAACGCTACAGGCTTGGGGACGAGTGGCTGGAAAGCTGCCCCTCAGAAAAGGACCTGGGGGTGTTGATTGACAGCCGGCTGAAGATGAGCCAGCAGTGTGCCCAGGTGGCCAAGAAGGCCAACGACATCCTGGCCTGTATCAGAAATAGTGTGGCCAGCAGGAGTAGGGAGGTGATCGTGCCCCTGTACTCGGCAATGGTGAGGCCGCACCTCGAATGCTGTGTTCAGTTTTGGGCCCCTCACTACAAGAAGGACATTGAGGTGCTGGAGCGTGTCCAGAGAAGGGCGACGAAGCTGGTGAGGGGTCTGGAGCACAAGTCTTGTGAGAAGCGGCTGAAGGAGCTGGGGTTGTTTAGCCTGGAGAAGAGGAGGCTGAGGGGAGACCTCATCGCTCTCTACAATTACCTGAAAGGGGGTTGCAGAGAGGTGGGTGTTGGTCTCTTCTCCCAAGTGACTAGTGACAGGACAAGAGGAAATGGCCTCAAGTTGTGCCAGGGGAGATTTGGATTGGACATTAGGAAAAATTTCTTCACTGAAAGGGTTGTCAGACATTGGAATAGGCTGCCCCGGGAGGTGGTTGAGCCACCTTCCCTGGAGGTATTTAAAAGACGTGTGGATGAGGCACTTAGGTACATGGTTTGGTGGTGGACTTAGCAGTGTTAGGTTAATGGTTGGACTTGATGATCTTAAAGGTCTTTTCCAACCTAAACGATTCTATGATTCTATGATTTTCATGACAGAAGGCGACAATTATTTTGGATTTGCTCAGAAAAACTGTTCTTCAAGTCTCCATTAAGATGACCATGAGTTTCAGGCTGGTTTGTGCCATTACACTGAATGCTGTATTCTTCCTAAGTAAGAGAGGAATTATCCAATCAAATCCAACTCAATTAAATACATATATGTTATCAGTATCTCCACCTTACAGGAGGAAAACAAGTATGCAGCATCTGACTCTTCCAGAGCTGCTGAGAATGTCTGGCTCCCAGGTACCTTAAGGGAGACTTAGCCACTCAGTAACTATACCCACTTGGTCCATTTTCAGGCCTGGAGTGCTGTTTTTTAATCTCAGTTTGTATGGGAGCCAGTGAGGCCGGTGACAACCTCTGTAACCACAAGTTCTTTGTACCTTTGTTCCTCCCCCTTCTAAAAGGTGAGAACAGGGATGTGTCTCAGAGGGGTACTAGTTAACTTATAAGTATTTGTAACCCCTTCTGAGATCTTCTTCCTCTCATACTTCAAGGGTCTGAGACACCTCAGAGTTGAGATTATTCCAGTGAAGTACAACCCAAATTTGAAGGAAATCAGTTATCTATTGATCTAAGATGTTTTCACCTGCTCTGTTTCAAAACCATTTATAAAACACTTCATTTTTAAACCAAGTTCAAGAGCACTCAGGCACCTGATGTGCAGGGGAAACTGTGGACATTGGGTCCTGAAATACTCCTGAGCATCCAGGCCAGAAGTCTGGAGCGCCTCCGAGTGCGATGAGCCCGGCAGGCTACAGCAATGTGTGGATGGACCAGGGGTGCTGTATGTGATATCTCAGGTTTATCTCACTAGCTTGCTGCTCGTAATGATTCTTCATGAGATGAGCAGGCTCCCAGCTGTCAAAAAGCAAAACTAGCAAAGGAGAAGGTGGCCACAGACACAAATTAAACCTGAGCCTGGAGTCGGTTCTTTTGCTGACTCACTGCTCATGGCATAAGTCATCTTCCCCTTTCCGTGCAGCTCCCTGCCCTGGGCTCAGCTATAGAATAAAAAAGGAAAGTACTTGGGACCCCGGATAGCTTGTAGGCTCCAAGTTCCCCTTTCTACTGCAAAGCAGCATAGACAATTTTAGTCCTAAAGAGAGGTCACATCGCAGCTGTGAGAGAGGCTTTCAGCAGCAGAGGAGGTTACTTCTCTTCTTACAAACACGCTCTTGGCTATCCTCTTTCTGGAGGCTCATCCCAAATACAGCAGCACTTCACCTTCCTCCAGAGAGGTTTTCTCCAAAAAGCATGTGCTCCTGATTGTCCTCTTTTGAAGGCCAGTTACTGTCAATGCTGCCACTGGATGGTCTGCAGTCATTGATGCAAAATTATGAAATTGTTCCTCTGTCACTATGTCCATAATGGGTTCTGCTAGACTTACCTTTCCAAAACACAGTCAGCTTCCTCCCTGGAAAGTCAGAATTCAACTACCTTTATTTAAAGGGAGACTGTAGTTAATACAGCAACAGAGTTGCATCTTATATCAAAGACAATTTGCTCCTTGTACTCTGAATGTTGTCCCACAACCGCTCTGTTTGTCAGAAGCCCTCAGTGAAGAGACAGTAGTCAGTTGATGAGACTCTTCAGCATGGGGAAAAATAAAAATCTCTGGGATGAAGTGGGGGTACCACAGAAATTATAAAACAATCAATGACACGATTGGTGGTGACAGTATTATCAGAACTGAGACAATGACATTAAAGCAACGTATTTAAATCAGATGAAAGGAAGTGCTTTTTTTGTGCAATGCTAGAATTGTTGGTAAAGGATGTTGGCTAAGCCAGAGGTATAAATGTAGTTATAGCAGGACTAAATACATCCAGGGAAGATCGGTCCATGGGAATTATCGGAAAGGCCCTTAAATACAAAACATTTAGCACAAGGTGCCATAGGAAACATCATACCATAGAGACAATGTTCATCCTGTTCCTCGTAGCCTTTCCTGAAGGTTTTGGACAGTGATCAATCCTGGCTACTGCTTCTCAATCACTGTTGTCACTGTGGTACTTGGTTTCAGCTCATGTTAGCATTCGTTTGGCTGGGCTCAGTACCAGGGCTTGCTGGGGTTTGTTGCATGCCTATAGTTTGTGTGGAGCCACTGGTGTGATTTTTTTTTTTTTTAAATAATATAAAGTCATCTTATTTCTGAAAAATAAAGTTGACTTCTCATTTTCCTCTACACTACCAGTAACACCCTGTGTGCCTGATATATGGCTTCTTCCCCTCCCCCTGTTTCCAGTGGCACACCATCAAACCCCTGTTTGGTCAAACCACTAGCTTTGCTATCAGTTGTAAAAGTGATGGTCAACAGACTTCTGTTGCAGCCACCCCCCGTTACTCCGAAAGATTTAGCTATTGCCTGAATGGAAACATTGGACAATATTCTGTACACTGCTCTGAGGGTTCAGCTTCCTTCAGACATTGTTGTATTGTAAGGATGACTTCTGACTTTTATAATAGAAAATAAATGGCTGGTTGGTATGGCTGTACCTTCAGGAAGTCCATTGCTTTAAAGCAGTGCCAGTGTCATATATTTTTTTTACCTTCAAGCCTTCCGTTTCTCTCTCTCTCTCATTTTATATGTTCTCCAGTTCACCTCGATCCTGACACTGTGCCCCACTGCAGCCATGCAAAATGCCACAGCACTCCAGCCTCCTAAACGTCTTTCACTTTTTTCCAAAGATTTTCTTTTTATTCCATTTTATGACCTTCATGTAACTTCCGTACAAAGTTCAGATGCACCCACTCCTAGCCCCCGTCCTCTATTGCAGTGTAACAGCAGAGAAGCAGAAGGGACCTCTTCATCACGAAACCCAGTCCTGCAATTCAGACAAGAAAACATGCCATATAATCCTTGACTTAAGCTGATTTAACTCAGTCTTAACATAAGTTAGCTTTTGTGCCCCATGCTTCCTTCCAGAAAGCTATTCTCACTGCTTTAGTGACAAGAAAGCCACTGATTTTCAAAATTACCCCGACCGTACTTTTCTGGTTCTCCACTGGCTCTAAGGTATTTCTGAAAGGAGCTACTCTTGCTTCACTTCGTGATCCTAAACAAGTCAGGTTCCCCTTATCTCCTCTGGAAACACAGGCTCTGTATCCCCTTTACTGTCCTTATACCCTCCAAGTTTGTATCGAGCCCTCTCCTTAGGAGCTTGTCAGGCAGAGGTAAATTGGTGCAGGTGTCTGCTAGAATCATTATTAGATATTATTTTGAGTTGAAATTGATACATGGATATGAGCAGCTTCAAAGCTAAGGGAGTTAGGACCCAGGCATATGATCTGTGCCTCATTTCTTAATAATTAATAATTATTATTTATTATTGATTATAGTAGTTTGCTCAAAACACTAATGAAAATGTGGCTGCATCTCTGAAAAGCTGATAGCTTGATTAGGAGCTATATTAAAATTTTATGACAGTTACTCAAATACATCATAACGAAATTTATCATCCAGTGTATTGCTGATAACTGATGGGACCTATAGATAAAAGCATACATCCAACATACAGCCACAATCCCTGACATTTTTCAGCTTCACAGGCTAAATGCCTTTCACACCCAGTTAACATGAGGACAAAGGACTGATATGGTAAGGGGCAATTTCCCGTTGTTTCTGTTGAGGCCAGAAAAGTTCTTTTTCAAGTAACCGGTGTTAAATACAGAGCTCATAGAAGCCCCTGCTCTTCCTCAGTGTGCCATCCCTTACGCATTTAAAGGTTGTGTTAATCCTTTAAGCCATCTTGCACTGAAGCTTCATGATTATCTCACCATCTACTGTGACTCCTCAACTTCACTTCTTTTCCCCAGGGCATCATTTCTGCTCCCATAAGCACAAATGTTCTTTTTCCAAGTATGTAACTATTTGGCTTCACTGTAAATGAATTCTGTTTGCTTGTTTGTGCTCAGTTTATTGCATCTGCTGGAGGTAAAATCAGTCCTTTTTGTTATTTAACAATCCTCCCATTTTTGCTTTATGTGCAAACTTTATCAGCAGTATTATATTTCCTTCCAGTTCACTGATAAAAATTAAATAATGTGAAGAGACATGGCAACACACTAAAAATGCGCTTTCTTAGTGAGGATTCCCTAGGTATGCTTATGTTTGAGATCGGCCAGTTAACTGGTTTTATCATCTACCGTTTTAGTAATGATTCAGCCGAAATATAATCTATAATAATTGAAATTTGCTGTATATACATATATTTCATATATTGGATTGGCATTTATACATTTATCAACCAAATCTGTGACATGACCAAAAAGGTACTGAGTTGCTCTGGAAAAAATCTGGTTTTCTTATTTTCTTTTCTTACCCAAGCCTTTTTTTTTAATAGGCAAGGAGGGAATGCAAACCCTTTGCTTGGATTGATGGGGTGTTCAAGTGATCTCAGATTTCCTCCATGGCAATGTCCTAACTTAGCTGTTGTTGTTCTCTTATTAATTAAGCAGTGATTTCTGCATGACTCCTCAAGTTCAGCATGATTCTTCATCCCCTGTTGAAACTACTCAGCTTTTGAGGTTCCTGAGTCCAAAATGGCCTTGGTGCTGCAGGTTAGGATATATCTTTTTTATTTTTATTTCTTTCCCCCTCCCCTTCCTTGCTGTCTGGGATGACAAGCTTTGGATAAAAATGTCTAGGAAGTTATCAGTCCAAATATACTGCTATTATATACCCACCTACCCCGTGCAAGTCCTTTCAGTGTTACTACTTGGCTACAGATCTCTGTTAACCATCAGGACAGCTTTGTTTCCCAGGTTTTGAGGGTTGAATAAACTCATCAACTTCCTACATACCCCAGCAAATCTGGAGTTTCCACTTTCAGAAATACTTCTGAGAGATCTCAGCTCATAAAACTGCTTAATTTCTGTTTCTATTAACAAGGAACGTTTACAGAATTTCACATCTTTTCTGAGGTCCTTCATTCAGGTTCTTCAATATTGGGGCTTGGAAGATTGTGTGTGCTCCAGGTCACCCAGTTAGAAATTAGAAATTTAGGAGTTGTTGGTGAGTGTTCCTAACAGAAGTATGAGCATCTTTTTGTGTACATACAGTGCTTGTTAAAATTACTCCAGGGAGGTACTCTCTTTCGGGTTGCAGGTGACTGACAGCAAGGTACTATGGTTTTGGCACTATTTTCTGCACACCTTTTTTTTTTTCTCTCGTTTAAGAAGTATGCTGTCTATATATAGCCTAAGGGCATATATATATGTTATGTTCTGTACTGAAATTAGTAGAATTTTTTCCCACTGTTTTGTTCTTCCCTGACCCCATTCCATACATGCTTTGTCCTAAGGGCAATTACCATCTGGAATGTGCTCTGCTGGCGGAGCCAGTCCATAAGGACAAGGACAAACCAGCAACCCTCCAGATCGACTGGGAAAAGGGAGAGTCACACACTCGGGTCAGGCACAAATACCTGGAAGCTGGTTTAGCAGCTGCAGCACCCAAATGAGACAACTCTCATTGCAGAACAAATGCTTCCTTCTACAGAGAGATACCTTCTTGTACTCCCCCAGCTTCCAGATTTCTTCCTTCCTCCTTCTATTTCTCAAAAATTTTAAAATTATTTTCAGGCCATCCTCCTCACCCACTTCTCTTTCTGGGGTGCTCCAATGAAGCTCCATTCTCTCTTCTTTTCTCTCTGTGTGTAGCTGCTGGCTGATCCCATATACAGCAAATATCTCTATGCAGGCGATAGAGCTGGTTTAACTTTCTTCTGGACCTCTCTCCTCTGTTTAATCCAGGCCTATCTTGCTGACATGTCTTGGATAATTATCAGGTCCCAGAATGACTAACACAGATCTCGGCCGAGCCTTCTCCTGGCCTCCTTTCTTTGTGGGGGAAGATCGTGCTGGCCACCCCATGCTGCCAGCAGTCAGGGCCCTAGAACTGGGGATATGCCTCAGGTCATGCCTCTCATCTTCAGAGTCTTCCTGTAACTTGATTAAATATAGATATATCAAACATCATATGTATCAAATATATTTATTTGTGGCTTAACTCTTCTGGGAGATGCAGTTTCACTATCCACCACTTGCCCAGAACTGCTGCCCAGGCTCACACCGAGCCCTACAGCATCCTCTTCTCCGGCCTCAAATCAGCTGTGCCCTAGCAATGCTACTTGGAGGGTGCCTTTTGCATTAGTCTTACCTCCTAGCATCCCCTTCGGACCATGGAGGGCCAGTAGCGTCCTTCTGTCCCAGGAAAGCCACCTGATGTGAGTGGAAGGGCTCTCAGACCCTCCACAGCAAGGCCAGGAGAGAAGTCACAAACAGGTGCCAAATGTGACTGCCCTTTCTTCCTAAGCCTGTTACATACAACAAGATATCTCGTCGCTTTCTTACCGCTTACAAAAAATCTTGGTGCCAGTTCTGTGCCAGGAACTGGCATGGACCAGGCAGGGCTGGGAGATGCTCATTGCTCTTCAGAACGTGGGGGGCTGTAGGAATCCAGGCAGAGGAGCGCCAGGGGACTGACACTGCTGTGAGTAACGGGATTGCCTCAGCCTGCGGATTTCCTCCAGCGTCAGCTGAGTGAGAATGGCTGCTTGGACAGCATTGATTCCTAAAAGATGTTGCGAGAGCAGTTTGAACACTTATCGGACAAACCAATTGACTCGTCAGATAGCATTGCCTGGGTTTTGGAAAGGTGAAAATTCAAGTTCAGGCTCTTGAGCCAAGCAATGCCACTAATGACCTCAGATCTGTAACAATTAAGGAAGTAATGGCCTTTTTGTTCTGGCATAGTGCATCATGCAATGAGGTCTTGATCCATGACTACAACTCCTAAGCAATAAAGTGATACAAATAATTAATAATAACAATGACTTGGGTTTCATTACATGTCTTGCACTGCATAAAATCCCCTGTGAGTAGTTATGGCTGGTGAAAATATTTAATGTCTTGCTGCAATTTGAAAATGTAGTGCAAATGACAGTGTAATAAGCCAAAGAACTTCATCAACTTCTAATTGAAATTAATGAGAACTGAACTACTGCATTGTGCATAAGAGACTTCTTCCTCAGCCTTAAAAGTGGTTGGCTCCAGGGGTGGCGTGGCTCAGTTTGAATTACCTTCTTTTTCTACCTCAAACATTGTTTTTGTTGCTGTCGCGGTTTAAGCCCAGCTGGCAACTAAGCACCACACAGCCGCTCACTCACTCCCCCCAGGTGGGGTGGGGGAGAGAACCAGAAGAGTAAAAGTGAGAAAACTCGTGGGCTGAGATAAAAACAGTTTAATAGGTAGAGCAAAAGAACACTGCACGGAGAAGCAAAGCGAAAGAAGGAATTAATTCACCACTTCCCGTCGGCAGGCAGGTGTTCAGCTATCTGCAGGGAAGCAGGGCTCCATCACGCGTAGCGGTTGCTCGGGAAGACAAACGCCATTACTCCGAATGTCCCCACCTTCCTTCTTCCTCCCCCGGCTTTATATACTGAGCATGATGTCATATGGTATGGAATATCCCTTTGGTCAGTTGGGGTCAGCTGTCCCGGCTGTGTTCCCTCCCAACTTCCCGTGCACCCCCAGCCCACTCGCTGGTGGGGGTGGGGTGAGGAGCAGAAAAGGCCTTGGTGCTGTGTGAGCCCTGCTCAGCAGTAACTAAAACATTCCTGCTTTATCAACATTGTTTCCAGCCCAAATCCAAAACACAGCCCCATACAATCCAAAACACAGCCCCATACTAGCTGCTATGAAGAAAGTTAACCCCATCCCAGCCAAAACCAGCACAGTTGCAGAAAACTAGTCTTATTTCAGACAGACAGCAAATATCACACGGAGTAAAAAGTTAGACTTTTTTCTTGGTTGCTGCAGAAGTGTTTTCCCTATATATGTATCAGATCTGTAAGAAATTATGGCCATCAGTATTTTGGGAGACTAGGAGCTGAAAATACAGTCTTTACCTACAAGACCATTTTCTACAATACTACTTCAGAAATTTATGCATGGACCAAATCTTAACAAAAAAGACTGTTATTTCAAGGTCATTTTATACCTCTGCGACAGAGGTATAAAGGTTAGAAAGAGCATCAGGCAAAAGCGCAGTATACTGAGGCATGCCAGTGTGTTTGTCAAAATGGCTGTGGAAGCCCTTTTCCCATCCCCTGGCAGCAGAAGTGAATAGCAGAGATGGTTGGTAGTGGTCATTGCATTTCATTACTATGCCATAACACAGGCAAATATGATTCTCCATGCTAACATTTGGCACCAGTACAATTTCACGGACCCCTAACGATTGCAGTGGGGCACAGCTCAAGCCACTGAGTTCCAGGTAGCTGAAATATTTCTTGTCTTCAAAGGTACATGTAGTATTTACTTTTCTAATGACTTCTTGCTATAAAACCTGCTAAAACAAGAATTAATCTTTTTTTTTCTTTACTAGTTTGCATAGCTTTGCAGATCTTTAAGAATGTCTAACTTGCTGTGAGCTTTAGCACAGCCATTTAGATCATTCCACATTACTATAGTGCAGCTGTTTACATTACATCTTGTGGGTCACTTGTGAAGAGAAGAGTTCTTATGATGTATTGTACTTGCCGACAGCAGGCACAAATCAGAATTGTACTTGGAGGCATATCATTAAATTTCAACAAACAGGTTTACTGGAGAAGTCATTCTTCCTATGAGATCACTAAAGCTGCCATTGTCCATAAACTATTTAAAAGACCTGAATAAAGGGCTACTTAAGGTCTTCAGCTGATAAGGCTTAATGCTGGGGGTTTTTGTTCCTTTGTTTCTTATTCTCCTACTTAATGATTATTTTTTTCTCAGTGCCAGAAAAATTTCTGCTCATGGACACCTATTTTCAGGATTGTTGGAGAAATAGGATTTTTAAATACTAGCTCCATCTAATAACTGTAAGTTTTTGATGGCTGCAACATAAATGGATGGTTAGCTTGTGACAAAAGCGTGCCACACAAGCCTCTAAGAAGCTGAGTTGAAGTGAGTATCAGTCTTTACCTCAGATACTGTTGTTTTATTTCCTTTCATAGCCATTATGTACGCTGCTTCTAAAAATAATTGTTTTTTGTATACCATCAGCCTGCACCCTGGGTCTAATTCAAAGACTGTGAAGTCAATGGAGATTATTCTAAGCAAAGATCAACAATATTCTCTAGAAATAGGATAGAACTTGTGATATTTTGTTCTATTTTACTTTATCCAAATGTGAAGACATAAAAACTACAACTTCTGTTTTCTGAAAATGTGATTAGTCTTCATCTTCCAGAGACTTAGAAAGCAGTGCCCAGAGTCCGCATACTCTTCTCCAAAATGTTCAGCCTCTTGGAACTAGAAACACCTTGACAAAATCCCATCTTTCATAACGGAATTTATTACTTCTTGGTGGAGAAGGATGCTTTCTGCAGCAGTATTATGCACTAACGAGGCATGAATCAATTTACATTTTAATCATAGGGGAGCCAATACCATCAATTGGTGCTTTTACTTTACCTGAACTCACAGTCATTGGACTGATCCCAGCAGATTTGTCTTTATGACATCCCTTGAGTGCTCGGCCTCCACAAAAATAAATAAATTCTTCTGAAACTGTGCTAAATTCATTACCAATGAATCTTCTTTCACTATATGAAATTCTAAATAAAAAAGACAGGTTTATTTTAAGCTTTTAACAGACTGTTGTAGTTAATCGTGTATATCAGGCAAGAGGCTTGGTTGCTAAGAAAATCTTTGGCATGTTTCCATGGGATTTGTGTGTTATTGACAGAAAAAGTACCAAATGATAGGAAGTGCATCTGTTAATTTGAATAGTGAAACAAAAAAAAAGACTAGAACAATTTTCTGCCCAATTTTTGAGTTAATGCAAGCCTAGGCCAAAAATAGCATACTTTCCATCAATTTACAGAGTAGATATTTGGCTTTAAAGACCTGATTAAGATTTTAAAAAATTAAATCCCCATTTCTATGTGGATAGAACATATATGGACCTCTGGTTGTCAGTGGTTGCCCTTGCACTGCTGCACAGAAGTTCCTAGGATGGTCACAAACCTAAAATACATTAGTTATTTGCAGAAATACCCACTGTGCTTGTTACTTCCAGAAGAAATCTCAGTTGCATTTACATTTAATGTTCTCCAGTGTGCAGTTGCCTGCCATATGATCAAGCAGAGCTTTCTCCATAGTTTTTCCAGCTGTCCCAATTGCCACGGTCCAGAAGATGGCCTGAGATGGGGAGAGAAGACGGAGAGGGACCTCCTTTAAAAAGCCCTGATACTGCTTGCCTCAGGAACAGACACAGCAGTAGGCATCCAGGGCTTTAGCTGAAATAAGTATGCCTAGAGGAACAGATGCCTAGTACTGGGTCATAGCCTGGAGGTCAAAATGCTGCCAGGGAAGTTCTGCCAGGTACAAGGTGGATGCAGCCAGTGGCAGAGACAGACAGGATCTTGGCATGGACATACAGCCCTGCACAGGCCAGTGTTTAAAGACTGGCTAACCATGAAAACCATACTTAGTCCACTTTGAAACTTTATTCTTTGTATTTAAATATAGACTGGAGTCACCTGGCAATCAAGAATCAAGCAATGGGATTAGATCCTATTGACGTGTTCTCAGAAAACATAATTTTAGTTGCTCTGTATTTAGACCCTTGGCTGTGCTCCATAATCAGTACATGACCCCATAAGTTACGATTTTGGAAAAGGAATGGGTCCCACAGGTCTACAGGCCAAATAAAACAGTGGATGTATTGTGGGAGGATATATTATTTAGCAGGACAGCAGAGTTCAATAAAGTAGTGTGGTGGCCAAGGAGCCTATTCAGACAATAAAGATTCCAGGCACACTGAGAACATCATTGATCTACAGTGCAAGGTTCAGAAAATCCTGTGGAAAGTGAATTAATCTGTGAGATCATAATTTTATTTTGACTTCTTTAATTCATGTTGGTTTTAAGTGTAATTTTTTATGCCTGGACAAGGAAAATCAACCCTACAGCTGAAGCCTAAAGCTATATATTGCACATGTTGCTCAGTAATTGCCTCCTACAGTGTTTATTTTCTTGGTGAGAGAAATCTTGATTTTTGGTTCTCTCCCATTTAAATGATTCTTTCTTATTTCAATTTAAACACAGGAGGATTTTATAGGCTGAGGAACGGATTCCTGCCTCTGATTACCGTTGAGCTAATTAAGCAGCACAACATTACTGGACAATGAGGGAATCCTATTGGAGGTAAGAAAATTGAGAATATAAGACTCTCTGTTATACTTCAATAATAGCACTGGAGAGAATTATTCATTTGCTGTGGGAGATAAGCAGACAGTTTTTTCTGTTTTCTTTCTGTTTCTATTATTTTACCCACTCTGTGACTTTGGGCAAGTCCTCCTAACTTCTTGGTCCCTCAGACTTCCCTTTCTGCGAAACAACAAATCAAACTGCCTTGCTGGAATGCTGGAGGAGTGGATGTAGTGCTTTATAAATATGTAAGGAGCTCTATTTTTTGCTAGGAGGCAGAATGGACTAATATATATATTTAATGTTTGCCAGTGTTCTTGATATTTTTTCAAGACATGGCAATAAGAATAAATTTTAAAGCTACTAAGGCATATCTCATTAAGTGTCAGAGATTTGTATCAAATATTTGATTCAAGGTTCTCTATGAGTCTGCTTTTAAAGCAGCACTGAGGCAAGGCACATTTGCTTTGCCTGCATATCCCTAGAAAGAAATCAGATATACATTTTTTAAAACACTTTCATTTACTTATGAGAAGAATATCTATCTGCAATACTTCACGTATAAAATGTTTCGTGCCTGCATAACATATGCACAGAGCATATGTTTTAATTTTAGTTCAGTACAATATTTCAAATTTAAACAAATTAGCCTAAGGCATAACGTACTATCAACCATTTTCTTCTGTTTTTTAGTACATGCCAGATTGTAGAGAAGCATTACTAATGAAAAGGGCAATCATATACCTAAGCGTATTTTATTTACTCCTCATTAAGGACACAATATACCTGTCTTTTTTATTTAGAATTTCATACAGTGAAAGAAAATTCATTGGTAATTATCTTATCTTGTTATTTCTTCACAGATTTTTGCAATCATTGTTTTAAGAGCTGTTTGAGTTGAAGGTGCCATTCAAGCTTTGTTATTCAAGGCTATTCTCCTTAAACTTGTTCCGTTTCCATGCTCCATAACCAGGGAACATGGACACCATGGTCTCTGAACTACTTCTAAGATAGCTGCTAAAGATAACTAGGAAAAGCAAGTCAGAAGGCTTAAATTTACTGTTCAGGAGTCCACATTTTTAATCCTGTGAAATGGTTATCTATTATGTATATTGAACATGTACTCCAGTAAACCCTCTTTCTCCCACAGAAGGCTTAGCTTAACATGGGATGCTATTTCTCCAGTTATAAATATTCTATGGCAATGCAACCATCAAAGGTGATTGCATCACTAGTTATATAAAATTTTATGATGAAGCCCCTTTAACTTAATTCAGAAGTCAGAAGTCTCCTCCTGAAAATTCTCTCACTGAAGGGAAATTCAGTAGTTAATATTAGTGCATGGTATTGAATACTCAGCTATTGCAAACAATTGTGTAAGTCATTTGATTAGAAATAATGAACAGACTGGAGTTTTTTTCTGTACAGCAAAATGGCCACTGCTAGAAGAACATTAAAGACGAGCCCAGGTTTAATGCCCATGTGAAGCAATACCTTTGAAGTCTCCTACAAAAATTTATTTGGATGCTCCTTCCTCTGACCGCAAGGACTCTCATCACTGGCAGGGCTGCCTACAGGGCCCTCACGCCTTAAATCTTCTATCTATCTATCTATCTATCTATCTATCTATCTATCTGACCTGCTCATATGAACCCTCCTCAGTTTGTCTTAAGTACAATTATCTGGGATGGCTTGAGCAGAATTAATTTAGGTCTTTGCCAACTTGACTCCTGTTGTCAGGAATGGCTTATAAGCAGCTCAGCTGGGAGGCTGAGGAGGATGAAAAGCTCTGGTGCAAAGAGGTAAGGAAAGGGGGAGAAAGGGAGGTGTGTCTGTATTAAGGGGACATGCAAAGGGGAATGAGGGTGGAAGAAGTTAGCTGGGGAGTGAAACCTCTCCAGCTGGCTCAGCTGGAACTGGAGGCAGGTGTGTCCATGGCGAGGTAGCTCAGAAAGGGATCCAAAGGATGAACTTGGTGGAACTTGCTTTCAGGCACTTACCTGAAGTTATCCCGTTCAGTGCAGCACCAGGTAGCGCTAACACAGAGGAGATGATGAGTACAGCATGTGTAGCTGCAATCCCACCCTTTCTCTGGTTCCCATGCCTCATGCAGAGATGCAGGCACCCACAGCTCACCCTCTCCAGGCAGACTCCTACACTCCTTTCACTCAAAGAACATCTCTCACTCTCCCTGTTTCTCACCTGAAGAGGCGAAGGCCGTGGGACTCACCTTTTCCAGTCCTCTGACAGTGAGAAACGTAAACAAAGCGCTGGTTCCAGATCTCTCTCCAGCTTGAGATAATTGCAACTCAAATCACTCCTCTCAGGAGCTTCCAGCCCTGTATGGATAAAGAAATATTTGAACTTGATGTACCATTTTCTGGAAGTCTTGTATTTCCTTCTGTATAGCAGCATCTGAGTACCCTCCTGAGGGGTTTGTGTTTCGATCGTGAGCACAGTGGGGTTCTGTAGAGAGCCCAGTCTTGTCAGCATGCCTTCAGCATGTGCTGACAATGCCTGCCAGACAACCCCCCCCTCAGGGACAAACACTGCCTCTTCCCTGGAGGGTCTTATAGTTGGGCAGACACCATATTGCTCAGCCTTGTTTGAAGTAGAGCCGCTTTCAAAATAAACAGGAGTGTGTCTTAGGCATATAAGGAACAGAAAAGCCTAACAGGATTGAGGCACTCCTGGGATTAGACAAACAGGTTCAGATCCTAAATTCTGTATGAATCTTGTTTTAACGTCTCTTTTTTTTTTTTTTTTTCTTTTTGAGATCTGGTCCTAAAAGTCTTGCCTGGCATCACATAAAGATGCTGCGACGGAGCAAAGAAGTGGAATTCTGTGTCAGGCTCTCAGACTACTTGACTACCTAATTTGTGTTTCAGAACAACTGCATGTCCTCGTATTTTTGTTGAGAGATGAATCAGTACAGCAAAAATAACTTTTCATGCAGGCTCCCACAGACATATTCTTGATTTATGGCATTATACTAGAAGCTTAGTCAAGCTAATATTGTTCATCAGGGACCAAGGGGACAAATTGTAAGTGCTCTGTTGAAGCACTTTTCTATTTTGAACTTTATGTGAAAACCAACAGAGTCTACTTCTACTTATTTCAGTGCAGATCAGAAGATAGTCTACTGCAACTATGGTAGATCAAAAGCAGCCTGTGTTTTAAACAGTCCTTTCTTAATGTGGTAGTCACTTTCTCATTTCTCTTTGCTTCTGGGTTATAATTAATCTTAAAAAGAAGAATGGTTTAAAATTTAAATGAACTATAAAATCTATAAAAATATAAAATGAAGTATCCAAAACCAGGCACTTGACAATTACATTTATTACTGCACACTGACTGAACAAGATACTGCATTAGATACAGAAGGACAACTGACATCAAACAGGCACTCCACATAAAGTGCAACAATACGTATTAGAGAGGAAAGGCATTTGGGGGTCATTTGATTAATGTACTTTTAATTGGACTTTCCTGCCTCATTGGTTTTATTCTCTCAATTTAGCTCAAGCTGCTCAAATACATAAATAGCCAAAGCACCTACTATAATTAACAAAACACACTGTTTGCAAATTACCAGATTTGTCAGATTGTGTATAAACAAATAGTATATTATGCAAATGTTGTTCAACTCCTACAGAAATATAAACAGGCAAAGAAAGTCCAATATTAACTAAAAAAACCAAAAACCAACACCCTCCTCTTTGAAAGCTATTTAGTACACTTGATCTTTGCAGTTTGTTTTCAACTGCAATTTTAACTTTAGTTCTACATTTCATTAAAATTTTGTAGGATGCTCTGCCAATGCCATTCAAGCTGGAATTTGAGTGTACTAAGTTATGTCCCCCATGTGATGCTCTCTGGTCATATAAAGAATGCGTGAGACAGTATTTGTATCACAAAATTCAGGCAACAAAACTGAAAAGCAAACATATATTGAATGAAGAATGCCTGCAGCAAAGAAACCCAACAGAAAATGTTAGCTTCTATTGCTATTTATAATTTTGAAAAGATTCTAGGACTTTTAAGAATCCCATGGTATGTGCTATAAATCTAGGATGTAATTTAAAAAGAATATTTAAAGTGCACAATTGCTAATAAAACAGATTAAACATTTAACAACTGAGAATACAATATAGGTAATTTGGATTCGATACTTACATTCTCAGCAAATGTGAATGACATCTGGGCAATAAAGCACATGAACAGAAATTCCATAGTCAGGGTATAAGTTGAATGAACAATTTGTTGCATGGATATTTGAAAGAAAAAGAACAGACTGAAAAATGCGCATCTTCCAGGTTTGTTTGAGTGGTCATGTAGTTGCACAGGATTTAAAAATCAGTTAGTATAATATTTAATATCTTTTTAGATATTTTGCACTTTAAATACTCTTCAGTTAGTTACCATATTAAAAACCCCAAAGACCTCTTCTTCCTCAGTAAACCCTCTTTAATTTGCATTTTAGGCTATGTACATTTCTACCCTGGGAGCACCACCTACTGTTGAACATCGACATGTACAGTGTGTGGGGGGAGCTCCTACCAAGTTGATGGTTCTTTCCAAATTTAGATTGGAAAAATACACAGCTTTTCATTTAAAACAAATATGGAAAATTAGAGACACATTCCACAAGTCACCTGTGTACTATATGAGCCAAGAGGGAAAGATGTGATTCTTTTTCTCCCACAAATTAGGTAAACATTATTCAGGAGGAATCAAATATTGGATTTATTACATATTTACTACTCTCCACCCCTTCTTCACTGCACTTTGCTGCAGAAAAGTGCCAAATTATTATTTGCTTTTTCTTTATAGTGCTTTTCCATTTCACCTCACAAATTCAGTGAAATAGGCTTGAATAATTATTAAAATGAATATAGTTTCCCTCATTAAGCACTCACAAATCATTTTACAAACATTACAGGGGTCCTTGCATTACCATTTTCTCATTGGGAAGGAGGGTTTTTGAACTGATACTCGGTTTGTGATGCTGACATTTCTGGGGAATATCTAGCTGACTTGCAGACTGACCAAGCACTGGATGCTCATTATTGCCCCAAAGCAAAAGGTTCTGTAACACAGATGCTTAGCTAAAGAATTAATTGTATAGGGGAAGGAATTTAAATTGAATCTTCCTAGCTATCTTGCTGAGGAAAACAGTAGTAAAGCAAAGTAAGTGTCCATTAGGAGGTAATAGCTGGAGTATGCTCCACTACTGCTGTTTCTGCACTGATTATGTAAAACAGCTGTCAGTCAGGAAATTCCTTCGGGAAAACTTCTCTTTCTCCTTTCCAAATTAATTACATTAAATATGGTGAATTACATTAAGGAATGGGAGCATGGTGGAATGGTTGTAGGAAGTTTACTTCCATGCTACCAAAAAGTTTCAATGAGCTGTTTTCATGAAGGTGCACAGTGTAACTGAACTTCCCATACTGGTTTCTTCTCCACGTGGGATAAATATGGAAAAGACTTGGAGTTTTTATTTTAAATGCATGCAATGTTGCTTTATTTTGAAGAAAAAATCCTCACCTACTTCCTTCTCATGAGCTATGAAATGATACATACTCCTGAATGATTGCCTGTAATATGCTTTCAATACACATATCAGCATTGATGTTCCTCATATTTACATTTATAACCTCTTCAGACTCACAGTCTTTCAATAGCATTGCCTCTGTACATCTAAGGTACATGTTGCTCAATGGTCCAACATCCTTTAAGCTGAGCATAAGACAACAAACTGATATAACGACTTACAAAATATTTAAAAATCCCAATGCTGCTGCATGGCCTGTTATCTCTACATCTAGTTACCTCCTTTAGCAAAAAAAAAAAAAAGCTTTTCTTTAGTATTCTCTGTCCCCTTCAGTTCCATGTCTTCTGTCCAAGGAAGATGGTATAAGCTAGTTTTACTTGTGCCTACAAAATTTTCCAAACAGAGTCTGAAGGCCTTCTGAAAAACACAACATTCTGCTTGCTGAGATTTGGGGGTTTTCTCAATGTACATGTTTGGTTTGAATTCAGATTGCTGTAGCTATTTCCTATTACCAATAATCACTTTTATCACTAAACCCTCCCATCAATTTACTCACTGCTTCACTTTGTGGTACAAGTAGTTCAATATGCTGAATAACGCTGATTGTATACTTTTTTTTAAGTTAGCAATTACTTTTTTGATCCCTGAATGTCAGGAGGCTGGATCTAAAGACATCACTGAAATGTATGTCACTGTAGTTATTTACATTTGTCAATATCATTGTAGCATAGTCTCTACATGGGGGGTGAATTAACCCAGTCAAGTTTGAGGCCAAAATGAGCAGAATTTCACAATACTTATCACTATATGTGTGTTAAGGTTTGCCATTTTACCAGTCAGTCATTCAAAGCTATGAATGTCCTAAAGTTATGGCATTAATCTTATGAGTTTTTCTTCTGAAGTTAATGAATATTCAAGAGAAAGGAATGGAATTAAATATTTCAAATACCCTTTCAGTACATTTGGAACTGTCTAAAATCAGACTATTCCTGCTAAAAGAGTTTTAAAAGTGTTCTAATACTAACAGTTTTCTTGACAACCCTGAGCAAGCTCTATAAATATTCCCCTGTGAGAGATCTCCAGTTACTCTACACATACGTCCCACCCTGCAAGCACAGGCAAGTATTACTGCTGTGTTCAGTGTAATTATTCAATGTTCATAAAAATGAAGAGTGGATGGAAATCCACCTCCACTGAAGATAATGTATTGACTTCCGTGAGATAGGATTTCACTCAAAGTGCAAGAAAGATATTTTTTTACTATATGGTCTACGCATCTGCAATATACCTGAGGAAAAGCAATATTCTAACCATAGAGCTAATTTATGTCATCAGAAATGTTTAAAGAAAATTGCTGTTTCAGTTAATGAATTGTAATAACTATACCCAGCTGTTAAAATTGCTTATGATGCACGAAAACCAAACTCACAAAGGATCTGTGACGAGAGATCAATCATTTCCTGGTATTTAACCAAGATGTAGCCAATTAGAACAATAAACAAGATCACACAGATTTTCGCATTCTATCAGCAATTCATCTTTTACGATACATAGCTCTGATTATAACCAACTTTTTTTTTGCTGAATTCTGTCTAAACATTGTCTCAGCTTCTCAATTCAAAACTCCTTTAATGCATTTCTAAAAATGTTCTAATTTACCTGTTTCTGCTGCTGAACTCACTCGAGCCCTTGGAAATAATTTGCAGCATATTAGCTTCCGTAACATGTTATCTTTGCCCTTCATGTCATATGGTGGGTGTTTGTGGTACAAAGTGTATTAATTTCAATATTGTAAGTTCTTTTGGTCTGAAGGATCATAGTCAGCTCCAGGGAACACAGACAACCACTTCAAACCATTTTAACAAGTATTGTCATTTTATCTTGACTAGAAAGAAAGCTTAATCAACTTCAGTGCCAGATAGTCTGATCACCATCCACACTCAAAAGGATTTGTGGTCTCTAAGTATGTCTAAAATTCCAGTTATCAGGCAGGATTAATTTTATTCAATTTTAGCTCTCTAAAATGAAGGGGCTTAGTCTAAGCCAGTTTCTAGATTTCACCTTCTCCCAGTGAAGAGAGATGGGCTCCTCCAGAATGTGTTTCTCCTGTCTGTCCTAGAAACTTGTGCTGTGTTCCTCCAGAAAGAGTCCAGCACTGACGAGGCTGCTAAGGGTAAAAGAAATACACCCCACAGAGAATGAGCAGATGAAAGCACATTGTAGAAAAGCTATTTCTACAGAAGCAAAATCAAGAAATCAAGAAAGGGAGACTAAGCAGTGCAGCATTGCTACTCAAGCTTTCTCACCAGCTTGCACCACGTTATGACTGACCACAGTCAGACTTCATAGTCACATCTGTGCAACTCCGATCCACCACTTCTTTTCACAGCTGCTGCCCAACAGGACAGATTCCCCCATTCTCAAGCATTTTTTGTCTCACTGATGTACAATTTCTCTCAGACTGTCCTGAAGCACATGTTCAACATGCTTGAAGAGCAATCCATGCTGCTGTCTGTCTTAGTCTCTTTGTTACTTACTGCTTTCACACCTCCTTGTGTGATCTTCAAATGTCATTAGCATCAGAATTTTGTTGGAAGTCCAGACCCCGCAGCTGAACCCTGTGGCACCTGTAAGAAGCACCAAATCACTGGTGATTCCAAATTTATGACTACGTTTGGACACTATCAGTTAAACAGATTATCCTTCTTTCATTACGTAACAGTACACTTTAGATGTGTATGATTTCTCAGCCGAAGTGCTGTGACATACCAGGTCATGTATTTTTTATTTATTCTATTACCTTTATAGATTAAATATGAAATCTCATTTTTTAAAAAAATCAACATAGTAGGATTCAATCTATTTTCAGTAAACCCCTGTTAGCTGGTATTAATTATATTGCCCTCCTTCAATTCTTGATGAATTAAGTCCTGTATCAGTCATTCCATTAATTTGCCCAGGCTTGACATAAGGCTGTCAGAATTATAATTAGCTGGGTCATCCTGTTTGGCTTTAGTGTAAAAACTGGTTGCACTCTTCTAAAGTTGTTATAACTAGATTATGCTCATTCTCTTCAATTAAAAAAAAATCATTAGCTATGTGATTACTTGCTGTAAATCAGAATTGCTTCAAAGCAATCTTACAAAGCGGAGCTGTATGGCATTGAAGTATCACATTAACTCACAGTTTTCTTGCAGCCAAGGGAAGCATTCAGGATGTTCTCCATAGTTAGACTGGCAAGGACTTGACTGTAGCTTCCCTTCACCACCTTGTAGATATAAATATTTGTGGCTGTTTGTGTAGCTGTTAAGGCAATCTCATCAAGCACAGAGACTTGTCTCCTCAGTCTAATGAGAATAGGGCCAGTCCCCACAAGTGCATTTCCAAACTGCAATCCAGATGCTGCCACAGCTGGGCTTGGCTGCCAAGCAGAAGTCAGAAGTTATCTCAGACTCCTGGTCTTGAATGGACAATGCTTACAGTATCATAGAAACATAGAATCATTTAGGTTGGAAAAGACCCTCGAGATCGTCAAGTCTGACTGTTAACCTAACACTGCCAAGTCTATCACTAAACCACTAAACCCTAAGGTCCACATCTACATGTCTTTTAAATACCTCCAGGGATGGTGGCTCAACCACCTCCCTAAGCAGCCTGTTGCAATGCCTGACAACACTTTCAGTGGAAGAAATTTTTTCCTAATATCCAATCTAAACCTCCCCTGGCACAGCTTGAGGCCATTTCCTCTTGTTCTATCGCTAGTTACATGGGAGAAGAGACCAGCACCCACCTCACCACAACCTCCTTTCAGGTAGTTGTAGAGAGCGATGAGGTCTCCCCTCAGCCTCCTCTTCTCCAGACTGAACAACCCCAGTTCCCTCAGCCGCTCCTCATCAGACTTGTGCTCCAGACCCCTCAACAGCTTCATCACCCTTCTCTGGACACGCTCCAGCACCTCCATGTCCTTCTTGTAGTGAGGGGCCCAAAACTGAACACAGGATTCGAGGTGCAGCCTCACCAGAGCTGAGTACAGGGGCACGATCACCTCCCTACTCCTGCTGGCCACACCATTTCTGATACAAGCCAGGATGCCGTTGGCCTTCTTGGCCACCTGGGCACACTGCTGGCTCATCTTCAGCCGGCTGTCAATCAACACCCCCAGGTCCTTTTCTGCGGGGCAGCTTTCCAGCCACTCGTCCCCAAGCCTGTAGCATTGCATGGGGTTGTTGTGACCCAAGTGCAGGACCCGGCACTTGGCCTTATTGAATCTCTGTGGCAACAAACTACAGAAGTTCACTACCTACTGTGTAAAGACGTACTTTCTTATATGTGCTTTAAAATGCTCTATCACTAATTTCAGTGAATTTCCCTAGTTCCAGTATTATGGGTTTTGGTAAATAACAGTTCAGTTTATCTACCACCTACCTGAATTTTTTAAATCCCCCCTAGGTTTCTCCTCTCCAGACTGAAAAGTCCTGTATTTTTTCAGCATCTCTAGCCTCTGGAAAATTGAGAACAGAAGGTTTTAAGCCTGTCACCCTCTGTTTCGTGCTGTTTCCTACTCCAGAATGGCCATACTTTCCTCTCATTCCAACTGTGATGGAAACACAGATAGCACCCATACTACTGGAGAGGACTGGGCAGCAGGAGTTGATAAAGATGTTTGACTTTGCCTATGGTTGTGGAACAGCCCTGTTGTTGACAAGGCTCTTGCACATATTGCTCTGTACCTAAGCCCTGCAAACAGCTATCCCCACAGGACTGCTGTTCTCACAGGATTTGTGACAAGGCAGTTCATTAAACCCATAATGTTGACATACATATGAGTGAAAGGCTCAGTGCACTCTTTCCCCATCCACACTCTGACTGCTGGGGCTTGAAGCTACTCATGATGGTGCTGGTGTAAAGCAGTTTCTTCAAGGGTGACACTGAATGCTAGTGAGACTCCTCAGCAATAGATCATCTTTTCAAAGTCCAGCAGTTGAAGATGGATGTGCCTCTTTGTCTTCACAATTTTTTAAACTGCTAGTGCTTAACACTGTCTAACATGTGCTTAGTAATATATATTTAGCCCATTTTCTTCTTGTCAGTGTGGAAAATCAGCATAGAGTCATCTTTCAGTATTGAACTTTGTACACAGCTAATGTTAAGGGAAAACACGGGGCAGTTAGCAAAGACAAAGAGCATGAGCTGACATTATTTTCTTCAAGCTTCATTCAGCACGAATGCCCTGTCAAGTGGAGCACATTATTCCCAAAAGCATTTTGAAAATGAGTGGGTGAACATCCTCCATCATTCTGTAATACTTGTTAAATATCAACAATGCTGCTGGGAGGGATGCACAGCATCGAGGGCATGGCTAAAGACTGACACTCGACGAGCAAAGGGCAATAGAACACTTGCAATTTTTTAGTTAGTTCCTTGTAAAATAAATAAAGAACAGTTTAAGTGGGTGAAAAGCTGGATGGAGTCTGGTCCAAGTGTACAGCTGAAAGACATGCACATGGAAGATAGAGGAATCCTCTCCAAGCAAAATAATCTGCCTGTATTTGTCAATGGATCTGTAGTACATCATTTACAAAAGCAAGAGCCTTACAAAATTTTACTTAATGGTTTCCTTAATTATTCTAGTTAATGAGTGTCTAGCAGGTTGCTTCAGTCATCGGTGAATTCAAGTGCTGTGTTTTTATTCCTGCCTTGTCTTCAGGAATCCTGTAAGACAAGAAGTCAAGACTACAAAACAGTGATGAGGAAATGGCCAGTGACTGGAACTTGAAGGAAAATAATGAATAAAAGAATTATCATGATTTAAAATGTAGGTACAGTTCTGGGAAAAGGCGCTGCTCCCAAGAACAGAGGGAAGATGGTTTACTGTCTTACTGCCTGGCAGGATTAGTTGTGTTGTGGATTTCTTCCTTTTTTTGCTGGTCCTAGTGACAAGAGAACATACACTTCATAGAGCCTTTTCATTCAGTATATATTGAGCTGTAACTTCACATTTTGAAAACAGCAGAGAATAATGTATTACTAGGCAATCCAATATCAAATGATGAGCAAACAATTCAGGAATAAATTAAAGTCCCACTGAACCCAAATTGCTGCTTAAGCTGAACAAGCTATGAAAATATAATTATGTTTTGGGAGTTCATCTTGTCTTTCTGAATAATTCTAAATATTTATTTCACAAATCTGTTCATAGGTTGTGGTTTTTTTAACTTTCCTAAGTCAATTAATGCAATATAACACGAAGGTACGCACAGTATAACAGTGCCATAACACTAGAGATGCAAGTTCATGTTTCTTTCGTTAATACAGCTCTAGAAAGAATACTCTAACATATTATAGACTACTAGGACATCATTGCTTTGCAGTGAAATCCTGGTTGTCTGAATCAGTTAGGTGACAGCAAGGATTTGCAGCTAATTGCAAATCAATACAAAAGTGGAAAATAATAGTGGAAGTAGCTTGTTAGAGGGAGAAGTTTGGGTCACAGGTTTTCAAATACTGGTGTTCTATTGTGTAATTAATCTTTCTCTTCCCAATGTAAAGCAGGTATCTGCTGTAAAATAGCACTATCTATTTTTTCTTTAGGAAGAAAAGTATTCATGGTAGGAATCAAAAGAAGCAGGAAAGTCATTAAAAAATGGTAACAAGGTGGTTCAATGGGCTTTATTCAGAACATGCCAGCAGAATTCTTTTTGCTTGAAAAGAGAAACGCTTTTTTCTTGCTGACAATGTCTGAGTCCCTAAAAATCATAGACCCTAACTGTATAATCTGATCCATATCAACAGAGTGTTATACTCATGAAAAATGCTCCTGAAATCCATGCTGTTGATCAGGATCCATTACACTGATCACCTTAGAGAACCTGCGCACTAAGGTTCATTTCTAGTTGATTAGCTTAGGCATGGAAGAGAGACATGATTATATCTGCAGTCAGCCCAAAAACATTAGCAGCACTGATGCTGTTAGTTCAAAAATAGATTATTTGTAAACAAAAGTAGAGTCTCTATGATCTGATCACTAAAGTCAAGACAACACAGTAAGCATAGCCGCAATTTTAGAGCAGGCAATAGCACTCTACAGCTCACTAGCTGAATTATTTTTCTTTTAATGTCAAACCAAATGTGCTCCTAGAGGATTTTCAACACAGTAACACAGAGCATTGCATTAACTCTTTGCTTAGCAAAGGTTGAGCTTCCCAAGAAAGGACCATAGCAAGAGCCAAGAGCTAGAAATCCATCCTAGTGAACTCTTTCTGTCTGTATCTCTCCACTTCAGCAAGAGCTTTTGAATTTTAATTTCTTGGTCTCCATTTCACATACTTTTTTCAGACTATAGAATTAATGCAGGAAATGTAGTATTTTTTTCCTCGTAGTCTGTCTAATGATAGGCTGCACATTGCTCATTCTAGACCCCACAAATAATACATGGTCTTAGAGACCCATGTCAGTTTTCATTTCTCTCTTTTCCTGTCATAATTACTGGTGAAAATATAAAGTGATCCTAGGAGTGAACAGAATAAACCACTTCATTTCTGCAAAAGGACAGGAGGAAACACTCAGCAATCTTTTCTCCTCTTCTCAGGTTTATGTGTACAGCATTGCCAAAGCTGGAGACTTTCTGTGAGGCATCAGCTTCTAGAACTGAACTGAGATGTCGCAGCTGTCCTTTTTTTCTTTTTTTGCAAGGTACATTTCTTATACTCATGTTTGTACAGAGAAGTCTTGAAAGTAAGACCTGAATGCATCCAGCAGTCTTAGAAGCCATAATTTATTTTTTATAAATTTATCTCTGAATGCCACAAATAGGGGGACTTCTACATGGGTTTGGTTATAATTAATTGCAGCTAAAATATATGATTCTTGTTCCAAATAATTATTTCACAAATGTTCCCTAAATCTTCAGACCTCTTCTGTCCACAGTGGTGAGGTCACTGTGGACAGGAACTGGTTAAGACAGTATGGGAAAATTTTGCCCTAGCCAAAATGCTAAAACTGACTCTACAAAAATCAAAACAGAGGAGAGAAATGGAGCACGATACATGAGGACAGGCTGAGAGATGTGGGTTTGTTAAGCCAGAAAAGAAGGCCTAGGGGACTAGTAGGGGCTTATAGAGTCTTCTTCAAAGCAGTCAGAAATAAAGATGAGCGGCAACAGGCACAAATTGCTACAAAGAAATTCTGACTGGATAAAAAAAGAAAAAAAAATAAGTCACGGGAGAGTGGCCAAGCACTGGGCCAGGTTGCCCAGAGTGGCTGTGGAATCTCAGTCCCTGGAGATACTCTAAATTCAACTGGACAAAAACCTGAGCAACCTAATCTAACTTTGAATTTAGGTCTGCCTTTGAGAAGGAGGTTGAACTGAATGACCTCCAGAGATGCCTTCCAACCTGAATTATCCTACACTTCTGTTTGTCTCAAATCTCATCTTGCTAAGCTACCCAAGCCAAACTTTTTTTGTCTCCTCTCATAAAAAAGGAGAACCTCAAGCTCATTTTCATCCAAAGTGGTAGATTATAATCTTTTCCTGTGTCGATCAAGAATCTATAATGAATGGGGTGTACTAAAATCATGTAAATGTGTGTAAGAAGTACATTATCCTATTTAGAGGTTGATATAAAATAGAAACTCAGTAGATGGAGACACTTCACACTGAAAAGTACACACACAGCCACGACAAAGGAAGGTGTTTTACTCCACGCGAAGTCCAGGTCAGCCAAGTACAGACGACACCTGCTCTGGCAGTGTGACATTTCCATCCTTGAAGAGGTGAGTCTATTCCTAAATCAACAGGAGGAAAATCATCTCTCAAATAACTAAGTGCAAATAATTTTTCGGGCAGGATGACTGACTGTGAATGGATTCCCTGGAAACCTCTAAAGAAACAGTATTGGCTGTAGGAGTTAGGATGCTATACTAGGATGTGGTTTCCACTGTGGGACACAATATCTGAGAAGGGCAGACAAGGAGACAGAATCAGTGAAGAGATGGGTACTTCTGTGCTGGTAAATAACAGAGGACTGGGATGAATGCTTGACCCTGAGGCCAAATAGCATGGATTAGCAAAGGTCCCCACTGCTTAGAGCTAGTCCTCTCTAGAGAAATCAGCCATGTCCACACTACAGAGTACTTTGCATCAAGTCTCTTCTGGATCCTGTGTATTGCCCCCAAGATTCTAAGACATAATTATTATCTTGTGTCTTTTTTTTTTGTATTACGAAGGCTATGAAACAGCTTCAGGACTGTGTGGCAGCCTATCACTGTCATCATTGGAGTCTGAAACTGGAGGGTTTGTGTTGTGTTCTCTAGGAAGCAAAAGGGTACAAAGACTATTAGGAGACTTTGCTGGAGGATTGTATAAGGAATTGAATCTGATAGTCTCTTTCTAACTGCTGGCTAGAATTGGTTTCTGGATTGAGCTACTCCCAAAACTGTATCTGGGTTTTTATCTTGCAGAGAATAAGTTAGAGTGGTCAAATGCAAAGCCAGGGGTAAGCTGACAATTAAACAATTACATATCCATGCAAGAACTTCCCCCTCATACCAGAGTTGCTTAGTTTCCTTAAAACTTTTAATAAGACAGCCATGGGGTCTAGTGTTAAAGCTTACTCCCTGGCCCTGTGTGTTTACCAAGGTAGACGTACCCAGTGTGTCTACAAAACACTTGCTGTAGACAAGGAGAGATTTTTTTTTTGTATGTTGATCTTAGTACCAGCAGATTAAGCAGTTTCTTTTTGTTTCTATAAACTTTTGAGATTGTGACATCTGCTTTACATTTGGAATTAATATTTTACCTCTTTCTTTTGACTTAAGTATGATATCAAAGTAACTGGCTAAGAGGCATTGGCCCCACACCTCTCTTATTTAGCAAGACATTCCTTTAGATTGACGAAGGGGCAATGAATCATTAAATTGGGATTTTAGCTATTGTCCAGCTTTCCTAGAATAGCCAAAGTAAAAAGGAGTGTATCCCCATGGTAGCTGCAAGAGCTGCTTTGAGAGTTTGCATCACAAACATCAGGAAAGGAATTAGTGTGTTCCAGTGACAGCCAGAAAAGCTGTCTAGGCTGTAGCAAGGTAGTAGATGCTGGTCCTGAATGTCCACGGGCAGTTTGTGTCCATGCCTGTGTCTGCAGGCATCCTCCCAGATGACCTTCAGACCCAGTGGTGCAGAGCATCCACACCATCCAAAAGAAACCTCCTTAAGCACAGACTGCTCATGTACACGCGGCACAGTATTTGACTTGGGTCTCCATGGGGACAGCGTAGGAACCCTGTGGGCCTAAAACGTAACAACAACAACAACAACAACTCTGTGTGTGTGTTTGTGTATGTGGTGGGATGAGGTTTCAGTTCAAAGTGAATGTAAGGACTGTGCTGGATGGAGCCCACCTGAGTGCTGTTTTTATAGCACGATAGTGAAAGTATGTATTGCTCACTCTGGGGCCTGGCATCAGCCCAGTGGAGTTTGAGGGTGCCTTAAGCCTTCTGGGCTAGTGTTGGAAGAATGTGAAGGCCCAAGGAAGCAAAACCCGGCAACTAGAAGCCATCTCTGTCTGCAGGGAACAATCCCTGGGACAAACGATCGCCAGAACTGCGCCAGAGAATGGTGGCCCATCCAAAAGAGAGTCCAGGGACAGCTTTGCATATGGTACTGACTTCCTGACACATCCTGGAATCAATAGCAGAGATTCCTGTTCTTTGTTCCTAAGTCTATTGCTTTGCACTTGGCATTGTTAAATGCCATTCCATCCTCAAACTCTTCTCCAATCCCCTTCTATACTCTCTGATTCTGTTTTATACCCTCGATATTCAAATCCTTTCCTATGTTAATGTTGCCTCTCAGTTCTGCATCATCATCAGATTTCATTAGGCTAGGCACATTTTCCCATGAAAATACATACTACATGAAAATACTAAATTAGCGATCAAGACAGACCAAAACTGCTCCTGGAGGAATCTTGCTACATACTTCCCTCTAGTATTATGACTGTATTTTCAGCACAAACTCCTGTCATCTGTGTTCTAACTATCATCTTTTCAGTTCTTATATATATCCTCTTCATAAACTGATGATTCTCTGTGTGGAATAAAAAGTGAGTAAACAACATCCAAGTTGATTAAAGCTATTGCATTTCAAGGGAAAGATAACATAGAGAAAATATTTTTGTCTTTAAAAAAATTGTGTCATTACCATATAATCTACTTTTGGTGAACGCAAAACAGATTTTGTTCCATTTATCCCAGACATACTGGCAAAAAAGCAAATAAGCTCAGCTTTACTACATAAGACCCCTCCTCTTCTTTTCTGGTTCCCTTTTTGTTCATACAGCTAAAATTAAAATCTACTATTTTAATTGCATTTACAAGATCTAATTCATCTTAACTTTCAGCAATTCTTAATTTAGCTCCACACTTTTTGTCCTCCAGGAAACTGTTCAGTCTTTTTTTGTATTTCACTGAGGGTATCTACTTACTTCTGATATCCTTTTGAGGTGGTTAATTGTCCAGCTTGATTCTGAACCTTTTCATACCAGTTTCTGGATAAAAATTCTATACTATTTTTTGCAGTTTTGACTTCAGAAAAATCCAGCTTAAGCATTCCCTTCCCTTAGAATTTCAGTCCAGCCTGCTTCCCTATGTAGTTTTCCCAGCTTATCAAACTTTGCCCATTTAAAATCTTCACTGTAGCACAGATCACTTTTGTTAATCCTTCCATTTCATCACCTTTCTTCTCCAGATAACAACGTGCTCCTTAATGAATTCTCTTAGTCTAAAAGATTATGAGCTCTGTTAGTTTTGGCTACAGTTTACATGTCCAGATGAATCAGTTTGAATGAAGTTGTTTTACCTGAGGCATCTCCCTTGCATTTGTTTGCAGAGAAGATGAATGCAGTGCCCCTGGCTTTCCTGTCCTACCTGCATGTATAAACAACTGAGTGTTTTAAAACATAAGCTCCTGTGGAGGGAGTCATGTAAATGTCTATATCTGAGATAGTCACTGCAGATTCCTCTTACAGTCCCTGAAGAGAAGCAGACATTTTAAGGTTGCAAATCAGAAATGAATAATTCTAGTCCTTCCAGTGACTAATTTTGGATAGGGAGGCTACACAGTTAGCTCAGATGTAGGCATCTACATTGCAGATAACTACTGTTAAAGGAGATGAATCAAACTCCTGCTGTGCTTTAACCAGTTGTTTCTGAAACAAACTATTGCACCCATTTCAGTGCTAATGAGGTGGATTCTCTCTGCCACCTATTACCACTGTTGGAGACAGGATACTGGGTTACTGGGACCTTTGATATGATGCAGTTTGACATGTTCTTATTGCAGACATTTTTCAAGATAATTATATCACTTAGATTTTAGTTCACTGATAATTAATAGTAGTGAGATTCACTTGCTAGATAATAATTAGTATTATCCTTCAATAGTCTTGTATATATTAAGTATAAAAGACAATGCTTGCTCAAAATAAAGTGCTGGTCTGAATATCTGCCTTAAATTATATATTAGGTTTTGTACAGAATAGGATAGTCTCTGGAGACCTCTACATTAGGTAGTGCATATAAGCTGGTGTATGTTTATAAAAGGTTATCTACTAAAGATAATTACTCAGTTGTCACACACTGCAAAAATGATGTGCTAATAAACATACACATATTTGTCTAAAACCATACGGTTCACTTAAATTTGCATGACCATAAAAAAAAGCACAGTTGCTTTCTTCACACTGAGTCATCCTGATTAACCTTGCTTTCCTATATTCTTAGTTGAGCAGTCAATAAAAGATTAGAAATTTAACACATCTTCCTTCAAGCCAGGAACAGCTTTTCCTCTGATTGTCCATACAAAAATTTACTGAATATATTCTAACAGCAAATAATGCAGTTAGGTATTTGCTTTTGTTTGGTTATTTAATTATTAGGTCCAACATACCTTTTCTGTAAATGTATGTCCTGGTTTGTTATTATATTAATCAGATATGTAAAGTAATAAACGATTTCTAAAGAAATATGTCAACTTTTACTGTAAGGCTAAGGAGAGCAGAGAAAACTGCACTGACTATTATATAATAATGAAATACCTTGACATCTAGACCGCTTTATGATACTATTATATCTTGAGGCTGACATATAAAAGAACAATAATACTGATATTAAGCAGTAGAAAAATATCTAGTACTACTGACATTTTGACATAAGAAAGCTTAAGGTGATATACAGACACTCAGTGCAAAAAGATTACCTGATTTCCACAAGCTCAGCTGAGGCAATAGTCTGGTGAGGTGGAGGTGAATTTCCCCTAGAAGGCGGTGTGCAGTGATGGAGGGAAAGAGTACCACTGCCATTTCAGGAATAGGAAGTTCTGCATCAGGAGAGGTGCTCATGGAGCTGTACAGCCGTGACATTTTCCAGGTAATCACATTTCATCAATTTAAGCCCTTCTTGTCCTTGTGGATATTTCAGCAACATTCATAACAGTATTTAGGTTTGTAATATTTGCAGAGGTTACTTATTTTAAATGCTGACTGAATTTTTTGCATCAAAATTGTGTCTGAGCTTTTCCACAATATTATAAACTCAGCTATTCTCTGGTTTTCACCAGGGATGGGTAACTCTTCACATCTTTTCTACTTACTGATCTGACAGCAAATTTTTAAAACAGTTAGGTAGTAAACAATGGATAGCAAGCACTATTTGTGGAAAAACAGACTTTCTTTTTATAAACATAAAGTTACATCAATGAGGAATAATCTAATGATTGTGGTGAGCATTTAAAACCCATTACATAAAAAGACAGTTGGAGTACAAGCATAATTGTATAAGAAAATTCTTTGGAATTTGACAGATATATGCCCCTTACTGTAGTTTTTCATGTAAAACTGGCACAAATTTGAATATTACATGGGATGGAGGTGATCAAAACAGATTAGATTTTATATTTGGTTATATCAAAAAAGTCTAGCCTGAATTACCTGATATTAACAAACAAAACCCAGAAGCTGTTTAACATACACGTGCAGGAATTCTATTACAGACTTTACATGGTATTTGCCAGTAACCGATCTTAGAACATTAGCAGCTAGGCATCTTAACAATCAGGTGCATTAAATTCAGCTGTCATGTAATGTAGCGACTCACAAGAACTTTGAATGAATTTAGGAGGAAAAAACCCCAAGTAATTCCAGTTCAGTACTTGTGTGAGAAAGAGCAGACTCCTGCCCATTGTGGCTATGATCTCAAGAACTAGTCTGAAAACCAAGTTAAAGTACTTTACAAAGTTCCTGGTTAGGAACACAGGAAGCTGAAAGGAAGGAAAAATAAATTATTTTATGATTTTTCTTTTCCTCTTTCTTTGGTTTTCCTTTGGCTTAAAATATAGTAGAAGTGCCCCAGGGCTCTGAGCACCCAGCTAAACCGAACTTAGTACAGTCACTTCATGCTGTACTACCAGGTAGCTGTATGCATACTCCCCTCTTCATCTGTCTGCATGTTCCTCCTCCAACCACTCTTCAAAGAACAGCTAACACAAATAGGTGCTGGACAGGGAGAAGGAGGCAGCACCCCAGAGTCTTCATAGAGAATATATTCCCCACCCACCTCTTTCAATTCTGTTGCACTGGATCTAGCAACAGCATGTCTGCAGATTGCAACCTAGGCTCTCTTAGATATTCCGTGTAAAGGTATCCTAGGACATACTTGGCTCATGCTACTATTAATTTACCTTACTATGCTAGTTCAGGAGAGCTTTACTGAAACAGACTCAAGCGGATTTACACCCAGCTGTTTGAGGGTAGAAAATAATAATGGAATTCATAATTAGACAAATGTCAGTGTCATTACTTCTGACTGCCATATTGAAGTTCGAGACAAAAGAACAACTGCTCCATACTCCTAGAGGAAAAACCATTTAGATCAAGGCTCAGCAAGGAGCCTTGGACAAACCTGATGTATCTATTTACAGCCATGACAGAGAAGAGCAATTTATCAACATCAGTAAATCCTGATGAATGCCAAGACATACAAGCCTCCTAAATCAAATACGGGCCTCAACCAGGTTTTGTCTAATAATTGCTTGCTGAAAGCTGAATGCAACATAATTGATTGGATTCTCCCTCCTCATAGCATAGCACAGCCCTAGAGTGGAGGCTGTGAAGGTTTAGGATATTGAGCAGGAACAGGAAATTAACTGGCAGAAGATACAGGGATGGAATTCACCTTCTCCAGCAGGTAAGATCATGTGAGACTTGATGCAGTTTTTGACTGACCTTTCCAAGCCCCACAACCTGTTTTGAAAGTGAGGAGCTCTGCCTTCCATCTGCTATCCCTGACTGTCCCATTTAGCCTGAATACTGTGAAGTTTCTGTATATACTTGGCAGATGCGAGAAATCTGTATTTGGTTTAGGTACTATACGATACTTAATTCCACCATAACAAGGTACTGATCTAGAGATGAAAGAGTTAAGGCCACATTTTGGTCTTGTTAAACAAATTAATGCACTATTTTAGCTTGTGAAACAAATCAAGCCTTGCTCTGCCAGGGAACAAATGTGATTTTTCGTGACCATGGATACATGTAAAGTTGGGCAAGTCATTTACACTTTTCTTTCTCTGTTCCCTTTTTTTAAACTGGTTTACCAGTGCTAGTCTGACCGCAATGGATTTATTGAAGATATGTATGTTAAAGCTTATGACTATGCTGTAATAGTGGAGCTATGTAAGTATCTTCCAAGTAGAACAGTGACGCTAATATTCCTCCCACATTTAACCAAGGTATAGAGCATGTGGATGAACCTGCAGGACCTGTGGCATCCAGCAGGTAGCAGGAATAAGTGACAGAGGGAGGGCCATATTTATATAGCTTCCTGATGTTTCCTTGAGGTGTAGATAATAGGAGAAAAGAAAATGCTAGGATCTGCACCTGATGTGTTTGGGTTTTGCCACTGGGATAAAAATATCACACACATACACACACTCTATGTATACATAGAGTAAGAATTCACAGGAATAAGTGAGCTTCCTTTCTTGTATATCAGTTCCTCCTGTGCAGGGGGAAATAGGATCCTGAGAAACTCCATTTCCTTTAATTTGGCAGAAGACAGCTTTCCCTGAGAAACAAGCTTTCAAGCTAGAAGACAGACCAGCTCTAATATTCACCTATCAGTAATCTCCTGTAAGGATTATACATTTTAAAAAGAGAAAGGGATGTGCTCTGTGATGATCCTTTTACTTCTCATCATTTTTCATAGTTGTTCTGTCAAAAAGTACTGCTTCTTTGAGAACACAGTCCTCATGCAAGTATGTAGGTGACTAAGATTGTTGATGTTTTTCAAAACCTACTGGTAAAAATCCCCAAATCTCAGAAAAACTAAATCCCAGGCATCAAGGCAATGATAGCCAAGATGTAGCTTATGTAGCTTTGCTGCTAACATGGAGGGCTTCCTGTTGTAAAATTAAGTGAAGTGTTAGTCTCATTCTTGTAAGTTACGACCTTAGGAAACAAAGAGAAAAAAAGGACAGAGGAGATACACAGGAAATACAGTCCAACCTTAATGAATGTTGAATTTCCACTGACTTGTGCCAACATGCTGCTTGTACCAGAGAAATGGCAGGTGACGTCCAACATAATCAGTACCTAGCCAGTGGAAGAAAAGGTAGATTTAAAGAAAATTTAGGGAGAGAGTAACCTGTTTCTTTTCCTTTGCATGAGAAAACCCCATGGAACCTGGATCTTGTAGCCACATGAAAAGTCACTCAAAATTCGTATGTCATCGGCTGCCACTGTCAACAACAAAGCAGGGCTGCTATTGACATTTCCACAGCCAGATTCTGTGCTGTGACCTGCAGGGCACTGACATCCTGCCATAGTGGATTTAGTGAAACTTATGGTGAGTCTGTCCCCTGTGAACGGGGAACTCCCCAAAAAGTATTTGGAGGTCAGCATAGTGGCTTCCCTCCATGATCTATAGTACCCTTTTCTGGGTTCAGTCAGCTGTAGTAGGCAAAAATGAACACTTCTTAGGTTGAGTAAAACCTTGTTGAAATGGTTGAATGTAACAACTGCTCTTTGTTCAAGTTAATTGTAAGGAACTGTGCAAGGGGCCTCATACCAAAACACAGCCACTTGTTACCACTCTAAACAAATGTGTGCCCTGTGAGATCCCACTCAGGAATTTGAACTATCTGGGTGGCGGGCTTATATAGGTGGAGTTTCTGTGAGTGCTCTTGTGGATGTGTGTGAGTGGGACAGTGAGAAAGAAAAAGGGAGAGGGAAAGAGAAGGCAGGGGGAGGAAGCAGGAAAAGAACAGAGAAGATATGTTTACACTTCTTTTTTTTCCTTTTTTTTTTTTTTTTGCAAGCAGATGTGAGCTTGCTTTGGTTGTGCTCCAAGCAGACACAACTTGTTGTGCCCACGCTATCAGCAAAGGCTTAGTAGCTCAGGCTTACTAACCATGGCTACACTGTTTATGGTTTGGAGCTGACTCATGCCCATCCAGAGTAAAGGCTCACAACTGTGCAGTTAAAACCAGAAGTGACCAGAAAAACAATTCCAGGCACTGGCAGAATAAGCAAGTTGTGTCACCTCTGAAAAGTATATAGGCACTGTCCATAAAAGTCTAAATTAATATTAGCACTGAGCCATGGAAATTCATCTTGCAGTTCCTGTTTCCCAATCTAGCAATTCAGCACTGGGCTACACATACCTTCGGGCAAACTTCTGTTCTTGGTTTTGAAACTGGAAGACATATTCAGTTACCTGCTCTATAAGTGAGCTAATTTTCATTGTTATTTTGCGGACACCAGCTTTCAGCTGTGAGATTGATTGTCTCATTTTTCTGTTCTCTGCCATCTTGTCCATATTGTGTGACGTTGGCTAAATCCAGCTGATATTCATCAAAACAAATACTGATGTGCTCATTAAAAAAAAAGACAGCAATTATTTCAGGCTTCAAACCTGGAGCCTGAATGAGAGTTCAAAATGACAATCTGAAAACCTCGGCTCATTCTGAACATATCTCTACAAATCTGTCAGTTCTCTGCCACAGGTGTATGTGAAGCATCTCAGTAACTATCTCCCACCTGCACCAGCTCAGTTACCAAAACCAAGATACTCCTCTATCTCCCTGAGAAGAAGGAGGAAATATAGTCAGGAAGACTGATTGGCCTTAGAGAAACATCTGGGATCTGAGTTCTGCTTTGACAATTTCTGCATTTTATAAGAAACAGCCAGTGAAGAAAATGCATGAACAGTTGGAGCAAAAACTAAAAAACCAGATCTACCCCCTCCTGGGTAAAGGCCCTAAGGCAGAGAAGCCTAGGATCACATCCTCTTTTCCACTGGGTGGAACCCAAAGTCCTTTTTCATTCCTCTGGTGCTGTTAAATTATTGGCAGTTGCAGCTCCAACAGGCTGCAGATGTCCAGAAATCCTAGCCAAAAGACCACTGATCTCATTTGTAGATCTGCTCCTATTCTTAAAAAGACATTGCTGCCACATGGCCTGAGGGGAGGAGAGATCCCTCTTACAATATTGAATGCCTCAGTCCCAGGTCAGAGAATTACAGTCAGCATTGGCTAGGTATAGGCAAGCCAAAACCTTAGGAGTGTGCTGACCCTAAATGCTCTCTTAGTGCTACTTTCCTCTGACCACACGTAGTGTAGGGACCTGAGCTGACTCTATACAGGAATTTCATAAATCCTGCATGAGATCAAAGGGGTTGCAACTTTCAACATTGTGATGGTCACTTTCAGATATAGATGCAGGCTCACAAGAAAGACACTGATTTCCCAGCTATGGTGGTTGTACTGCATTTATCTTGATATGTATCATTTCAAGGGCCACCACTCCAGGTCTTTTCATGTCTTGATATGTCCTACGAATGTGTCTGAACTCCACACTGCAACAATCTTCTCCAAGGACAATAGGATGATCATTTTGTATCTTGTGTTTTGAAATTTTGACCCTAAGTAATTTAATTAATTAATTAAAGGTTTGGGGTGTTTTTTCCTTTAGTTTCAGTAAGGATAAGACTTCATTCTTCATATACATCTCTCTTCTGTGTCTCACAGTGTGATGGCCAAACCTGGCAATGTTTTCAGTCAGTGGTGGAAAGCATGTCTATAATACATAATGAAGGGTGTTACAGAGGGCTACCAACCAGAGCTGACTGAAGCTGGTTGCTTCATGCTGAAGCATGAAGTACGTGCTCTTTGTTACAGCACCATTCAGGCACACTGCTTCCACAACAGAGATACTACATTCGCATTACAAGGTAGCAGTAACTCTAGCAAATTTCTTTCCCACAATCTAGCTGCGTACATAGTTTTAGATAAGGTATTCAAAGGGAAAGAAAGAAGCAGGTGAACAGCAGATGTATGAAACTGCAGAGGTGGGCTTGAGGCTGTGACCCCATTCATTTTCTCTCTAAGAATGAAGACAAACTTCCAGTGAAGAAGCCAGAGAAACCTTAAATCAACAACGTAACTTTTTAATGTATATCTTAGTCTGTATATAAAATATACCATGTCATATGTAACATATGGTAATATATTAGGATATATAATACATGAGGTAATGTATATTGTCTTATCTTTTCTATTACAAGTTATATTCCATGCCTATTTATAGATTTTATATATATGTGTATATATCATTATATGTATAAATATAAAATTGAGTTTACTTCTTAATTTAAGGAAAGATTTTAACATAAATGGCACCCAGTACAGTAGAACAACCTCACCTCTCCTCCCCCTTCAAAGACATGTCTCTCTATGTCTCTGGCATATAGAGATACTGTAGCAAAACACTGAGGCAGTTTAACTTTACAAAGTCCAATGTAGAAGTGCTTTCAGAGTACATTAGCATACTGTGCTTCAGTAGTTTTGGTTTCTTCTCACAGGAGTTAAGAAGAAATTCACTTAATCAGTACATCTTGGCTCAGCTTACCAACTTCTTTTAATACTTTAATATCTTTGTTGGAGATAGTACTGTGAACCCTCAAAAAACAATCGTCAGAACTTCTGCTGGCAATTAAGATGAAGAAAATTAAACCCGGGAGACACACTAGCTGTACATACAAAGCTGATCCCCATGGGGGTGATTGTCTCACCTACTAGAGCATGCCAGAAACATCTCTTAAGGCTTTGACATCATCACCGTACTGGAAAAAAAAAAAAAATTACTCTATAAAATGGCAGTATGTTTAATATATGTTGTAGACCTCTGAAGTTTTCAGTTAGAATGCTCTGACTTTGGCATTGCTACATCAGTAAAGGCCATACCAGGTACATAGCCTCAGCTATGGATATCTGTTTATTAAACAAAAACAAACAAACAAAAAGCGATCTTCAGTCAACTTCAGCTAACCTTCTTCTCACTAAAGTTCTCCACTGTTTAAATTCTAAATGCCTAAACTAGCAGCTATGGATCCTTTCAGCTCCCCACTGAAAACACTTTTTACTGTATTTGCTGACTTCTACTGTTCACCCAGCTGTACAGGTTCCCCTAAGATAACAATGCATGCAATAGCTAATTGTTTATCATTTGGGGATTAGAAGCAGCAATATGAGTTTTCAGGAAGATTGGTTTCTTTTAGCTGAGTTTGTGATAGGGCGTTTACAGAGTTAGCCATACAGGCTTATAAACATTTTAAATATAATACATATTTTCAAATGCTTTTTGTCTTTGCAGTTGACAGGCAAAGGATTTGTAGAAGCACTCAGCTTTGGCCTAACTTTGCTTCTATCAAAGACAATGGTTTCATTGTTTTCAGTGGCAGCAGACAGCTGACAGCAAACCTTTGGGAAATCCCACCAATGAGGTCTCCCCGGTTTGAAGAGGATGCGTGATGTAAAGTTTTGTGGGCTTGGGGGGTGGTGGTGCTTGTTTTATTTTTGTTTAGTTTTACTTATCTTAGAGTGTCAGGAGCCAACTTGTAGCAGAAATGGGTGGAGTAGTTACATTCTCATATCTGTTTTTATTAGTGGGGATAATGATAAGATTAATTCAGGGGAAAAAAAGGTCTGCATGTAATGAAAAAAATATGAATGGATGCAAGTATGCTGTAAAGAAAAAATGGGGTTTGTAACTACAGCCATATCTAACACACCAAATTTTTTAAAAAGGTACCTTATTAGAATATTCCATAAACATCCGGCCTGAGTTTATATACAGGTTTTGGGTTTTTTTTAAAATAGTGACAAAATTTCCCCAACAAATGCTTTTTTTGTACAATGACTATATACTGTTTACTGTACAGAACCAAGCACTCTTCCAATAACAGTTCTATCATGCATTCCTGAACTTTAAGCATTCTTTGAGCATTAATGCCTCTAAATCTCCTAAGTGGTTAGGTCTAATTGAGAACAAAATGATGATTTTAAAGCAGCACTCTGGAAATGATTTTTTAAAGAAGTGTTTAGAAGCTGTGATTTATAAGGTCCATTAAATGATATACTATCTTTATTTCCCGAGTTTCACTAACTGTTCCTCATGCCTTTGTTGACTGCTATGACTAGACTTTGATATATCAACAAACATAATTTATGACTTTGTGGCTGGTTAGTATGTTTACTTACTGGTTAATATGTTTACTTACTACATTATCTAGCAGTTGATTTAGGATTTCCCATTTAAATTGCACTGGCTATTTAAAGGCCTTATTTGTCAAGGCTTCCATTGCATTGTCTTTTTCTTCCTGACAGCTCAATCAATTATTTATTGACATATTTATCATGAAATATATACAAAAAGGGACAAGCACAGTTAGCCCAGGAAAACATATGCAAGGAAGATGGAAAGACTTAATTAATATATATTTACACTACTTCCTTGCTACAAAATAGCTAATAAACTAACCTCTACAACTCTAGTACAACCTTACAGAAGACTGATTCATATTTAACATCTAACAGCAGACTTGTACCCAGTAGCAGGTGCAGCCTCAGTGTAAAGGAGGGATGAGAGCAATCTCATTGCTGTAATCTCAGGAACTCTGCGCCAGACCACTGCAGCTACAGTTTCTGTTCGTGTGTATGCTTCCTACCTTTCCAGTTTGAGGAAGATGAATTGATTGCAGAGAAACTCTAAGCAAAGATTCAAAAGAGCTAGTAATAGGGGATGCAGAAGAAGTGCTTGTTTTGTTTCGCTGGTCCAGAATTTCAACAGAACATTAAGAGCAATGGCTTGAGCTGTTCAGAGTGTCATTAAATGACAAGCTCAGAAATATTATTGTTCCTGTGTTGTAGCAGCATTTTATCATTAGTCAAGATGGTCTCATCACATCTTCAAATAAGATGAACTTCATACAGTGCCTACACAAAAAAAACCACTTACCTTTTACCAAAGTAGATAAATGTATACTCAGCACATTTAGAGAATTTTTTAAACAACTACTAAATTTTAGCTGATCCAATTAGGCCCTTTATAATATTCCCTACAGATAAATTCTGATTATTGACAGTAGGGCTTAATGTTGTGGAACAGAAACAAATGAGTAGTTTTGGGGATTTTTTTGTTTTTTTTTCACTGCATGTTAACAGAGAACCTATCACTTACCTAACTTGCCTTAAAATTAAACTTAATTTTAAAGTTTAAAAGAAACTCTTCCCTTTTTTTGTCAATCAGCTGTCGTATTTCAGAAAAGCGTGATAGTGATGGAAATGCTACTCTACACTATCAGGAAAAAATTAACCTAGATTTATGAATCTCCTACCAATGTTTATGTGGGTTTTGCAATTTCAAAGGGTGATTCAGAACCTTAGAAGGATGAAGTACCTCTTATAGCTGCCCAACTCTCTCCATCAGTTAAAGAGGATGCTCAGGGCAGCCAGTTTTCTGTGTTCACACAGCTAGTTCTGGCTGTAGCTATGCTGTGTGGAGACCACTTGGGGCACCCCCAGCTGCTCATTACCACCCCCACCATAGATTTCCATCTCCCAGGTTCTGCCAGTGTAACTTGTTTGATTGCTCCCCAACCTGCGTTGAAATGAGCCAGGCCCACTCACTTTCAATGACCGGTCTTTGCAGGTACATTTTGGTTTGGCGAAACTGAAAGAGAGTGACCGTCTGAAAGACTAGGCCAGCAGAATTAAGGGCAGCAGCTTTCAGAGGTTTTTTATGGTCAAGGGTGTGGAGGGGTCCCCTGAGCTAGCAAAGCTGCAACTGAAATGGGGCATCACCACAATTAACTGTCTGAAGGCTAGAGGGCAGGACAAATGCTGCAGTACAACTGCAGTCAGACAGGCTGTTCCAGCAGAAGCTCAATGAAGTCTATTGCCCCTAGTTACAGATGACTGCCCTGCCTTATTAACTGGAGGTTACCATTTGCCCAAAACCCACACTGTATCTGTGATTGCTCTCAGACTTGGGTCTATTAAATGGTTTAATTAATTAAATACCTTTACATACTTGTGTTTCTAACCCAACCACTTTGATAAGTAGTGAACTAGGGTGTGGCCACATAAGTTGGTATATCAACAGACCTGAGAGGAATCTCTAGCTTCACCTGGTTCAGTGGTAGGTGGAGCAATGCATAAGACCTTTGTTAAAGCCCTCTGAAGAGGAATCAGGTCTACTTTTGCCTGTTTGATGTATACCACAATGTGGAAAGCACGTCAGCATGCTTCTCTGTTCTCATCTATTAGCTACTTCATTCTAGAAAGGCTTAGATGTGCTAAGAATAAATATGGAAATAAATGGTAGAAAGGAATGTCTTCAAGGTAAGTCTCCTACATTCAGAAAACACATTAACATCACACTGGAAGTATGAGTGTATACTTACAGGTATGTGTTTGTGGGTGCTTTTAGAAAGGGCTGGCATAGAATTAAAGACAGAGTTCTGAAGACAGGGCTACTGCAAGTAGAATGACTCAGGAGAAGATTTAATGCGATAGAATCACTTCGCTGGAATTCTTGTCTAATTGAGAACAGAAAGGCTTTTCCCCGGCCATGCAGACTAATTCAAGATTTACTACTTTTAATACTACTTCATCTCAAAAAGTGTCCAGCTTTTTATATGCAAGGAGATTAGAAGGTAAGATGCTGAGAGAAGGGAGAGAGAAAATATTGCAAGAATATTGTCAGTTGTGGCAATCTAGTGCCTATGTTAGCATTTAGAAGGCATCACAGCTGGAGGTGTTGCTGAACCTGAGTCAGGTGAAGGCCTTTGCTCTTGCTTCAGCAAGTCACGCAAAACAATGCACTTGTATAAATAGGTTGTAAGTTGCCTCATGGATTTATGTAATAGAGTAAGAAAGCTAGAACGGGAGGTGGTTGCCTTACTTTGACAATGGGCTGGATAACCATGTGGTGTGCTTCTCATTTAACTTCAATATGCAGTTGCATCTCCAGGGTGTGTGTTTCTACTGTACTACTGCATCAAGGCTTAACAGACTTGTTAGTCACAGAACCCTGATTCTCCTCAGCTTTTTAGAACTTATTTTCCTGCAGTCTTTATTTTTTTTATAAGTCAAAATGAATGTTGGAGATATCTAACTGATAAGACTTTTCTCACCGCAATCTCTGGTATCTGGAAAGAGTTGTTTTACTTGCTCAACAAGTTCAAGAATTACCTTCTTAAAGGCTTTTTTTTTTTCATTATTTCAGTTGTTCTTGATTCTCTGGAACCAAGGAGGATCCAGAAGATTCCAAAGAAGTTTCCAAACAAACAGACTTCTTTTGCTTGGATATTTTGAGAACTCACAGGACTGGGTGCTGCTGTGGGTGGATACAGGCTCTTCAAGAGGGGCAGGCAAGGGTGGCAAAGAGTAGGAGTTGCCCTTTATGTGAGAGAGCAGCAGGAATGCATGGAGCTCTGCCTGGGGACAGGTGATGAGCCAGCTGAGAGCTCATGGGTGGGATAAAGGGCAGACCAACATGGGTGACATTGGGGTGGGTGTCTGCTACAAGCTGCCTGGTCAGGAAGAAAAAGATAAGGCCTTCTTTGGACAATGGGAAGAAGCATCATGTTCACAGGGCCAGGTCCTCCTGGCAGACCTGAACCACCCCAGTATCTGCTAGAGGGGTGACACGGTAGGGTGCAAGCAATCTAGGAGGTTTCCGCAATGCGTTGATGACAGCTTCCTGGCACAGGCCATTGGGGAGCTGACAACAACAGGTGCTCAGCTGGATCTGATAGTTCCTGTACTGGGTCTGGCTGGGATGGAGTTAACTTTCTTCATAGCAGCTCATATGGTGCTGTGTTTTAGATTTGTGACCAAAATAATGCTGATAACACACTAATGTTTTAGCTACTGCTGAACAGTTTTTGTAGAGAGTCAAGGCCTTTTCTGTTTCTTACGCTGCTTCCCACCCCTGAATAGATTGGGAAGGGACAGAATCAGGAAGATGACCAAAACTAATCAAAGAGCTATTCCATGCCATATAATATCATGCTCAGCAATAAAAAAAGGAGAGGAGTAGGTTTAGGGAGGTTAGGCATCTTTTGCTTGGGAACTGACTAGGCATTGGCCTGCCTGGGGGAAGTGGTAAGTGATTGCCTTTGCATCACTTGTTTTATTTTCTTTCTCTCCCACTTCTCTTTTGCTTATTAAACAATTTGCATCTTGACCCACAAGCTTTCTTGCTTTTACTCTTCCTTTCCTCTCCCCCCCCCCCCCCCCGCAATGGGGTTGAGGGGGGAGTGATCGAGCAGCTGTGTGGTGCTTAGCTGCCTTCCGGGGTTAACCCACAATACTTACAAACAGTGAAAAGCTGCCTGGCTGCTTGGGGTTGTGAAGGTCAGGGGCAGTCCTAACTGCAGTGACCATGAGGTGATGGAGTTCAGGATCCTGTGAGGAGGCAACAAGGCAAAAAGCAGGGTCACAACCCCGGAGTAGATTTTGACCTGTCTGGGGCCTGCTTGGAAGAATGCCATGGGATATGTTCTGGGGGAGAGAGGAGGGGTCCAGGAGAGCTGGCTGTTTTTTAAGGATCATCTCTTCCAGACTGAAGAATGGTTCATCCTGATGTGCAGGAAGGCAAGCAAAGGTGGCAGGAGGCCTGTATGGGTGAGCAAGGAGCTCCTGACAAAACTCAGAAACAAAAAGGAAGCGTGCAAGAGGTGGAAGCAGGGACAGATGACTTGGGAGAAATACAGAGCCACTCCCTGGAAGTTCAGCAATGGGGTTAGGAAAATTGAAGGCAGCCTGGAGTTGAATCTGGCAAGGGATGTGAAGAGCAACAAGAATGGCTTCTTCAAGTATATCAGCAGCAAAGGGAAGACTATGGAGAATATGGCCCTGATGATGAATGGGATGGGAGACGGACACAGAAAAAGACGAGATGCTTGACTATCTATCTTCTGTGCCTCAGTCTTTAGTGGCAAGACTTGTCTTCAGGAATCGAAAGTCCTTGAGACCAGAGGGAAAGTCTGGAGAAGGGAAGACTTCTCTTTGGTGGAGGAGGATCAGGCTAGGGAATGATTAAGTGAACTGGCCATATGCAAATCCATGGGACCTGATGGGAGACACTGGCAAGTGCTGCTGAGGGCACTGGCCAATGACGCTGTGAGGCCATTCTCGATTACCTTTGGAGGGCCATGATGATCAGAGAGGTTCCTGAGGACTGGAAGAGAGCAAATGTCACCCCTGTCTTCAAGAAGGAGGAATTACAGGCTGGTCAGCCTTGCCTTGATCCCTGGGAATGTGATGGAGAAAATAATCGTGGAAACGTTTCCAAATGTATTAAGGACAAGAAAGTGATTGGGAGTAGTCAGCATGAATTTATGAAGGGGAAATCATTCCTGTCCAACTTGATAGTCTTCTATGATGAGATAACTGGTGGGGAGAGTGGTGGATATTGTTTATTCTGACTTTAGCAAGGCTTTTGACACTCTCCCATGACAGCCTTATTGACAAACTGATGAAGTACAGGATAGATAAATGATGGACTGAAAACTGGCTGAACTGCCAGGCCAAAGCCTGGCAATGTGTGATCACAGGGATGTGATTAGTGGCATGAAATCCTGCTAGAGGCTAGTCACTACTGATGTACCCCAGGGGTCAATACTGGAGCGACTAATGTCTAACATTTTCATTTATGACCTAGATGATATAACAGAGTGTTCTTTCATGAGGTTTGCAGAAGATACAGAACTGGGATCAATGGCGGATATAGAGGGGTGCGCTGCCACCTCTGAAGAATGACCTCAACAACTGAAGAAATGAGCAGACAGAAATTCCACAAAAAGAAATGCCAAGTCTTGCCCCTGGGGAGGAATAACTCCATTCACCAGTAGACACTGGGGGGCTGATGGACTGGAAAGCAGCCTGGCAGAAAAAGTCCGTGGAGACCTGCTGTTGAACAAGTCAGACATGAGTAGTATAGCGTCCTTGTGGCCAGTGGTGTTCAGGGCTGCATTAGGAAGAGTATTGCTAACAGGTCAAGGGAGGTGATTCTTCTTTACTTATCCCTAGTGAGACATACCTGGAGTGCCATGTCTAGTTCTACCCAGTACAAGAGAGACATGGACACACCAGAGAGTCCAGCAAAGGTCCATGAAGATGATGAAGGGATTGGAGCATCTGATGTACAAGGTGAGGCCGAGGAGCTGGGACTCTTCAGTATGGAGAAGAGAAGGCTCAGGTGGGATCTTATCAGGTACTTGTACACATGGATGGGAGGGAGTAAAGAAGCTGGAACCAGGGTCTTTTCAGTGATATTCAGTGGCAGGACAAGAGGTAATGGGCACAAACTGAACTACATGAAATTCCATCTGAATGTAAGAAAACACTTACTGTGAGGGCAGTCAGACACTGGAACAGGTTGCCCAGGGGGGTTGTGGAGTCTCCATTCTTGAAGATATCCAAAACCCAGTTGGACGCAGCTCTAAGCAACCTGCTGTACTTGACCCAGGTTTGAGCAGAGGGTTGGACTAGATGATCTGTCCCTTCCCACTTCAATCATTCTGTGATTCTGTGACCTTAAATGTTCTGTGATTCTGATCTAAAATGTTAACAACTCATAGGCTGACCATAGCATGGAAGTGCCCAAAACAGTCCAAGTTCTCTGGGGTATATAGTCTTAGCCAAATTCTGCTCCAAACTTCATTGGTGTGGTTCCCCTTGACTTCTATGGAAACTGTGTATAGCAGCTGCTCTTTCTGCAAATAATCAGGAGAAATTTATGGCAAAAAAATGAGAATTATTAGATTTCCAAATTCAGCTGCCTTTCTAATATGCATGTGGAAGTGTTCATGCTTTAATCGATTAGTACAGTAGAAAAGTTGGCAGTGCTTTCTGTTTCGTCATAGCTAGCTACTAAATGTCTCTGTTTTCTGCTATTCACCGTGGTATTTGTGCAGAGCACTTTTGAACAAAAGTTGCCTTCCTTACAGTACAGGACAGGTTTAAAGTGTGGTTGTAGTGGTTCAAAGTGGTAGAGATGTCCCTGAATCAACGGTAGAAGGAGCTTTGCTGAGAACTGCGATATGTTCCAAATGCTTAACAGCTTGGAAGCCATCATGATAGTAGTGTGGTGAATATGGTGAGTGCTTGAACTTTTTTCTTATTCAGACATAAACCGTAAGGCTGTTCTGAAACTACTTTGACATGCTTTATGGGAATTCCTTCATACCAACTGAACTGCTTGACAGGTTTCTTTCCAAAGGTAACTGTCATACATTATTTTTGCTTACAAGTAACAATTCTGAAGTAACGGAAATTTATAAATTTCACCTTTTATTAATAATAATGAAAGAAAATAATAACCAGACTTCAGAATGCCTATGTTTGCAAGAGTTGAACTAACTAGAAGTGTATTGATTGCTTAGTTTGTACATCCATAACCCCTTACCTCCACCATTTTGAATTATTGGCCTACAGGCACATATTCATTTATAAGGAACGGATCACAATAATACCTCCTTTGACAGTTCCGAGGCTATCTATCTGGGTGTCTCCTTATTACAAGTGTTATCGCTTGGACATGAAAGGTGATGTGGGGCTACATAACTTTGATCTGTGTAATTCCTAAATTAGTATAGATAAAGTGGTACTGTTACAGTTGCATTCCCCTATTATAAATAGAAACAGTTGTGAAGTTAAAATAAGCTATAAACTAATTTCTACGACAACCAAAAATATGGTCAAAATATGTCTTTTCTGACATGGCCTACACCTGTGGTACAGAAGTTTTCATCACATACTGGAAGAGAGCATTTTTGCATGTTCGCTACAGATCAGCATTTCTCTTGTTAGTGGCAGGGCTTTTCAGATGAGGCATTAACACTAGCAGGTCAGGTACGCTCATAAAAGACAACAGCTGTAGAAAAAAGAAGGTACCAGACAATTCCCATGCTTTTTAACTGAAGGCTGCAGCAGCAGGCCAGCCAGTCTGAACACAAATTCTGTCACAGAGACAGTGTAACACAGACACGGGTGGACTTAGTATATGGGTAGTAGAAAAACAACTTGCTGCTGTTCTCATGTCTCAGTGAATTTCCCCTACAACCTGCCACTGTCCAGAGACCTGATAGGACTTGCAGTGACAGAAAGTGACTAGAAACAATTCTGTACTGACCCAGAAAATATTGATGGAGTGAAGAAGCAGACAAGCTGGACTGTTCCACAGAGCAGCGACTTTCCTGAGTGACTTCATCCTAAGATGTAATGTTTCCATTGAACCTGAGTTTGGTTCAGTGGAGGAAAAAAGGCATCTGCAAATAACTTATCAGTTCCACCAGTTCTTTCTCTCACTATCTTGGTGCTAACATTTTGCCTTTCCTGCACACTGCTCATTAGTTTTAGCTAATTATAAATGACATGTCAACAGAGTTGCTTCTCCCCTTCCCATAAAGACAGGAAAAATTACCTCCTCAAGTCTACTGGACTTTCTCTCTGCTTGTTCCCAGGCTCCTACTGCTCTCATGGAACTGTTGTTGTCATCTTCTACCTCAAAGTTTAAAGAAACTGGAGTAAGTGACTGTGGAAAGAAGGTGAGGACAGTTTTAATTGAACTTATGCATAAGCAGGGAAAGAACCGAAGAGTTGGCATAGGGTGCCCAGAGAGATCACAGAATCTCTGTTTGTGGAGATACTCTGAACTGATGAGGCTCTCAGCTGCCTGCTCTAACTGAGCAGAAGGCTGTATTTGGTGATCTCCTGAGGTCCCTCTTAACCTGAATTATCCTACAAGTCTAAAAGCAGAGGGACAAGATGAAACAGGAATATGATAGAACGAGGAGGAAGGTGGTCACAGAGCTAATCAGAGCTTTTAATATGTGTGTCCCCCCCCCGTTATTTCGGTTTGAAATTAGATGTGGGCTTAATCCAAATTTTTGGTTGGCATAGGAAGAAATATTGTGGTTATGCTCATCACTGCAGTTGTGTGCAGTTCTCAATAGTATTCACCTGTATTAATGGAGGCCTAGCTCTTGTTTCTTTCTGAATGGACAGCCCACAGTGAAGCTGTAGGGGTTGCTCCCATCATCCAAACTAAGGACACATGAGAAAAATGCTGGAGAACAGGTGAAGAAGGAAATAACATTAGGCTATAAAGACATTGCAGCTTGTTTCCTTCCTGTGTTAATCAATATCTAGGCATTACACTATGTAAGGTGGGACTAAATCTTTGATTAGCACAGGCCTCTCCTGCTGAAGTGCCTGTTTCTCAGTCTTTCTGTGTGGAACTATACCGCTTTGTATAAACTACTTAAACATACGGAAGTAGCATGCAAACAAGTGGGTGTGACTCCCTAGTTTGGTTTACACTCTTAACTGGGAGCAAACCCAGCTGGGTTCCTGCTCTGGTGAATTGTTAGTCCAAAATAATAAATATAAATTCAACAAAGCTGTTGAAACACTATCAACAGCAGTATCTAAGCTCTCCTACTCCAGAGATGCTGTAGTTTGTTGTCAAAATAATGTTATGGGAGAACAAGAGGTATGAGTTCATATCCCCTCAGGTAAAGAGGAAAATCAGGCCTACGGCTGCTGCATCCTTGTGTGCATCCTAACTGCTTAGCTCTTGGCTAAAAGGCAGGTGGCCAACCCCTTGGCAAATCTCTGGTTTCAGTTCTGCTCCTTCTTCTTCTGCAGGTGCTTGAGAGGGATCATTCCGTTTCAAGCTGATAGCAAGTCGATCACGTTAATTTTCGCATTTTTTTTAAAAGGTATTTGCTGGCATTTGAACTTCATTGAAGAATTGATTACACCACCTTATAATGGAGTGTTTCTCTCAGCAGCACTGTTTTGTCTTGCTAGTGATTAAACAGGGCATGTTAAAAGGAGACTTGAAAAACCAGCTTCCTTACATTTAGAGGATGAATGGGTTTACCCGGCAACATAAACCCCCGGGTTGAAGAAGGGAGAACGGTCACGATGGGGAAAGACTGCAGCGGATTTCAGCCGAGGAGGAGAAACCGGAACTAGTGGGAGGAGAAAGTGAAGGGAAATTTAAACAGGCTGAAGTAATTCAGCTGTACAACGAGCACTGTAGTTTTTCTGAGCGGATGCTGTTCGCCCCACGCGACTTGCCCGATGCACCCAGACGGCCGGTTCGCCTTCCCGACCGTTAATGAAGAACCGCGGCACCTGGCAGGTCGCCTCCGGGCTGCAGGCGGGCTCCCCCCGAGGGCGTTCGGCGGTCGGCCCTGCCCCCGCTCCCCACAGGGCCCGGGGCCGCCGCCAGCCCCAACGGTCCCCGCGCGCGCCCGGCCTCTGACCCGCCCGTGCTGGCCCTGATGGGCTAATCAGGATGGGCTCCCGCCGGAGAGAGGGGCGCGACGCAACTGGGGAACCAATCAGGAGCCGGGGCTGCCCCGCTCTGCCCGCCCCGTCGGCGAGGCGGGCTCTGGCGGTGGGGGCTGCCGGGGCGCCGGGGGCGGCGCGGCGGGCACCGGGCGCGGGCAGAGCTGCGGGCACCAGCGACACCGGTGTCGCCGCCGCCGCCGCCACCACCACCGGGCGGATCCGCGCTTCTGCCGGAGCTTCTTTCGTCGCTTTACTTTCGCGGCCCGGAGCAGGGACATTATGCCGAAGAGAAAGGTAAGGCGCCCCGGGCGTGCGGCGGGTCCTGCCTCCGCGCCTCCCCCGGGCGGGGGCGGGGGGCCGAGCGGCGGCCGGTGGGTGAAACGTGCCTTAGGGCTCGGGGGCGCCTGCTGCTCTCCCGCCGCCCTTCCGTTCCGGAGCCCGCGGATTGCTCCCGAGCCCGGGTATTTTGCTGCCTGTTGCAAGCCACCTCCACCCCTCCCCGCGCCGCCCGCTGTTTACTTTCCCGGCGCCGCGCGGGGCCGTGTCGCCCCCGTCCCCGGGGGGTGAAGTCGCTATCATAACTCCGGCCCCCCCCCTCCTCCCGCCGCCGCCGGGGAGAAGCTCTTGCAGCAGCTGCGGCTTCGCCCCTGGCCCCCGGCGGGAGGAGTTTCCTGCTTGCAAACTCCGGCAGCCGCCGCTGCCGCCGCGGGGGGAGCGGCGGGGAGGGGGCAGCCCCCACCCGGGGCGGCCGGATCCCGCCGCCGCCACCTCCCGCCGTGGCCGGGTGATGGCTCCGAGGTAAAAGGAGGAGGGGAGAGGCAAGCCATGTTTAAAACAAACTACACCCTTCTCCTCGCCTCCCGCGGCAGACCCGTATGTACCAACTCCGGCGCCCATCCGGGCAGGGCCCCCGGGGGCGGGGGGCGGCCGCCGGGGCGGGGAGGGGAGGCGCGGCGCCTCCTGAGGGAGCGCGCGCGGCCCCCGCCGCCACCCGCGGGGCCGGGGAAGCCACGGCCGAGGCGGGGGGCCACGGCCGGCCCCCGCCGCGGTCCATTTTTTGTTCTCGGAGCGGGCAGCCTCCTCGGTTGCGAGACCGCGTTCCCGAAGGGAGAGAAACTTCGGCGGCTCTGCGGCGGCCGGGCTCGGTCGTGGGGGGGGGGGGTTTCTATCCCTCTCTTTCCTGTTTGAACCCGCAGCCTTGGCTGCGCGGCGTCCTGGCCGCGGGGAGCGCTTGCGGTGCCGGCAGAAGGCAGGCTGAGTGCGGACGGTGGCAGCCGGCCCCCTCCCCTGCAAGGTGCGGGGCGGAGGAGGTGCCCGCCCGGCCCCCGGGGGTGGGCGACCGAGGGAGGGCCTGCTGGAGATCCTCGTCGAGAACTTAACTGCCCGCCTTCTGCCGGCGCTGATTGAGTGTGATGAGAGACGTGACACTAATGCACACTATGACAAAAAAATAATAGCTGCAGTCCTTTAATTTTAACTAGGTCAACCAAGGCAAAGCAATTTGTGGTTTTGGGGATTTCCCCAATGTCACCTGTGACCTCCTAACACACCATATCTGGGCTGGGGCTCAAATCTGTTTTAATAAAGTTACAGGTAGATGATGACTTCCAGGTAGCTCGATGTTCCGTTCTTGTCCTTTTGTTATTCCTTATGGGAGGTATCAAAATGTCAAATTGTCAAGTGTGCTACTGAATTATTTAATTCTTAGTTAAGAACCTGATTAAGAACCCTGAAAATGGGTACAATTGTGGGGTTGATTGCCTTTATTGGGGTAACTGAACTTGAAGTTAGTGAATGTTGGGCAGTTTTTCCTCTTGCTCTTCTGTCACTGTACCCTTGTATAGGCCTCACGTGCTCCTGCTCTTTTAGTGCCGTGGCTTGTCATCAGGAAAAGGTTGAAAATTGGCCTGTGCCCGTAGGACTCTCCACAACTTCGGAAACCTTGCAAACTTCCTACCCTGTTTCCTTTGCCCTTCTGCGTTCTTATAGTACAGGTAGTGTTTCAGGCTGTCCTTGCTACGAGGGGGTAGAGTTAAAGTCACTCATGTAGATTTTTTTGTGGTCTGTTGTGAAATGTTTATTAAGAGAAACTATCTTTGAGTACTAAGTCCTTCAGAACATGTCCTCTTTCTAGAAGATTATAAAAAAGTAATAAGAACATTGCATATGGGATCAGAGCAATGGAGATGGATTTTAATGGTGCAGTAAATTTTAATTTACTTAGCGTTGTATGGGTAAACATTTAAATTTTAAGATTATATATGAATTATGGGTTTTGGGAAGCACTGGTTCCAGGAAAAGTGTGTGATTAATGGCTTTGCTTTTTGAGAAAAGTGAAATTGCCATAAGTATTCTACAATAGTCAATTTTATTCCAGAATAACATCCACAGAGTGAGAAGTTAGTGATACAGCAGTAACTGAATAATGACACCAGTCAGCTTCCACATAGAGACAAAAGCATCATGTGCAGCTAACAGTCAATTCTTCTATTAAAATTTCTAACTTATAAAAAGGCTGCTAACACTGAAAGTTTTATAAGGAAATAAACGTCAAAATGAGTAATTTTTACAGTTATGGGGGTAAGTAAATAAATAATATTGCAGAAAGGGCATGAATCCACCTGTAGCTGGTTTTGTATATGCCTTAGTTATCTAAACTGGCTGGTTCTTTTTGTTTGCTTTTCTTTTCATCTCTGATTTTTTCACCTTTATGTAAACTGAAGTCCACTGCTGAGTCCGTGGCCTTATGTTCATTATGAATATTATGAACAAAAAAAACGTAGGCTGTCTCCCCTTCTGTAGAGGGCTGCGGCCTAAGGTATTGTGGTATCGGTAGTCATTGATTGAGGGTCACGGGGAAAAGGAAAAACTTATTTTGTGTTGAGATGGTGTTAAATACTGCGCTAAAACAAAAAGAGGTTGAACTTTGGATTCCTGTCAGATTTCTGTGCCCTTTGTCTGTTGTAATAACATGTTGTGGTGTGAACATGGCCTTTCACAAGAAGAATGGCATGCCAGTGTGGGATAAAACAGAATGCTTGTTGTGGTATTGATAGCAATGAACGCTTTTAAATGGATTGGGATGTTTTGTTTTGTCGCTGGTCTTGCTGGAATTAGCTCTTGGGTCGTACTGGAAAACTCCTTGATCTTGAAACAGCCCCAATAAAAATGTCTCAATGTTAGCCGTAAAAGGATGAAGAACCATTCTGTACCTGATGGCAAGAAGAATTATGGTACGGTCACATACACCTGTGTGCATAAGCATACATATGTCAGCTTTAATGTGATTGTCATCAAGGTGAACGGTACTTGCACCTTTATGTAGAATGTGCACCATCTCTGATGAATGTTAATAGTGGTGACTTGTCCAGTATTGAATGGGGAGCCCATCAGTTAGTTGGGGTTGCAGTCCAAAATGACTCAACTCATTCTTTAATCTGACTCTGTGCAATGCGACCTGCACCTCACATATTGTTTTGAAAACACTTGCAGTTGAATCAGATGTGAGGACTAGATGCAACTTTTTCTTATTATTTTTTTTTTTAATATAACATCTTTGAATGTTGCTATTGTTTCAGAGCAAATAAAAGATACCGTGGTCTAATTAGCCACTTCAGTAGACTATTTGCTGCCTTCTTGTAGTCAGGAATGTTAGTTTCTGCAGTACCATTGATGCTGTGAAAATGTAATAGAGAACATCTGTGGCAGGTTCCTGTTCCATTGTGCAAACTCACTGTCTTTAAAGTTGGAGAGACTAGTTGGTTATATTTACTACAAAAAACCAAAACTTCTGAATATTTTGCTTGGAATGCTGCTTCTTTAGTGGAAGTTGGACTTGATGATCTTATAGGTCTTTATGATCCTGTGAAGTTAGAAGGTGCCATATCCGGGGTTGTCCTATTGTAATGTATTTAGTTACATGATCACATGATAGTTTTTTTGTGGGACTTTTACCTTACTAGCTGTTTTGCCAACCAGGTATGTAATCAATGTATTTTCTAACTCTTGGGGTTAAACACACATTCTTACAGGTACTAACCTAGAGCTGTTAAATTTTACTTGTGCTTTTTTTTTGTCTGGACCTAAACTCAATTCTCTTTGTGAAATCCTTCTGCATGTTTGAGTTCGCATTTCTGAAGTGTCATGAATATTCAAAATGTTTTTCCTCATCCACTGATAAGGAAATGGGGCACAGAAGTAAATGATGGAGTTGTTAGAAAGGTCCCTTCATCTTGGATTCTCAGGTTAAGATGTCTGTCCTGATTTTCTCTTCCCTCTAATAAGCACCTCCTGCACTCTGAGAGGTGCATTTGTTGTTGTTACTTCTTCGTATTTGTCTTCTTGCTTTGTGGTGTGAAACTGAGGAACTTGCAATAGTAACCGGTTCTCTAAAATTTGGTTGGAGCAACTTGTATGTGATGAAACACCAATTAACTAATGAAGCCAAGGATCCTGCAGATGACAGCTGTTTGCTGTGGCTCTGAATGATCCCGCTGTTGCTGTTTGGTCTGTGGAATGAGGTGTAGATCTTGTGCAAAGAGTATCAGGTGAGTTTGTGTTCATCATGCAGCAGTATGAAGCACACTCAAGTGCTGTTTAGCTCAACTTCATGTCCCTTTCCATGTTTTGATACTTCAGCCGTGTGTCAGTCCATGCCAATTCAACATACCAGCATCAATGTAACAGAGTGGTTTTTCTGCTAAGGTTATCTACATTTTGAAGCTACTTGGCAGGAAAGAAGCTGCAGTGTTGTTGTGGGGACTCGCACCTTGCCAACAACTTGTTTCATCACTGGGTTTGGAAGCTCTTGGTCTGTAGCAGAGGCACTCTTCATTTTATCCTAGGACACACTCTGTTAGCAGTCGGACGTAGAAATGGCAGCGGTTCTGTATTTTATTTCACGCTCTGGAGGTGATTATAGGTTAGAAGGGAAAAGGGGGTCAGTACCAGATCCAGATATCTTGGCTGCTGCCCTCTCCCCCCTCCCATTCTGTCCCACTTCTCTCTCCAGACTTTCATTTGAACACCCCTGCATTTCATGCTGTCTGCTTCCTCCTTTCTCCCTGTGCTACGTGAGGACTAAGAGCAGAAGTCAGAGCTCTGAAAAGGTAGTTTCTCTTTCCACTTTTCCTGTTAGACCAATCCTAGACCATTCAGTAACTACTGGCAAACAGGCTAGGCAACAGCAGAAGATGACCTCCTTTGCATCCATGTCACTGAGGTATCCCTGACTTTGACAAACTCCTACCTAACATGCCAGCAGGGTCCTCAGGTGGGCTTCTACCTTCGGCATTCTTTGCAGGGACAGGTAAAACGATTGCTATGCAGAGATGCACTTAACATTCAACCAAGCCAAATGGAATAGAGGTGCCAGAGCATCTTCAAAGATTTCAGGAGTCTTCTAATACAAGGGAAAAGCATGTTTTGTCACTTATCAATTTTAGAAATTGTACCATTTGTACTAAATTTGTAACTATTGAGAATTTTAAACCTTGATGTATTTAAAACAATTGAAAACTGCTTAGTTTTCTACTACTCCAAGTATCTGATCAGACTGACTCAAAGGATCTACATCTTTCGTAGAAAAATGAAGAGATCACAAATTTTTATCTCCATATGGTATATTTAGATATAAAACAGTGCAGCAGTGTTGAGTGGCACTGAAGAAAAAACATGCATGAGTAATGCTGCTATGCTGTGTTGCAATAAATTATGTTTACAGGGCTATTAAATACATGCAACAAATATTTGTCCACGTTTTATATTAAAGATACACTTTAAAATAGTTAGGAAGAGCTAATTATAATTTTTAGCTATGACTGTTTTTTAGTTATGGAGATTAAAAGCTCGTTGATGAAGGATTTATAGATCTAAAATTTTTCTGATCATTTTATACGAGTCTGTAAAAATCTGACCCATTTATCAGCAATTGATAACAATGTATATAAATTTTTTTCTTAGACCACACTGAAATACAGTTGGACTTAATGAATGGGCAACCTAAAATTTCTTAGGTTTTCACTGAATTGTCAATTAAAAATCATTCTTAATGCTCCTTGGGTGCATTAAAACATGATATCTGATGAGGTGTAGCCAGTAGTATGATCTACTTTGTAAGTCATCACCTCTGAGTTCAAAACTAACCAGGTGCAGGTAATCTTTTTTATATACAGTAGTTCAATATGCCAACGGGGTAATACTATTTTGTGTTCTGGAGTATCAGTATTGTTAAGTTTAAAAAATAAAAAAGTCCTGTGTGTAATGGAATGTAGCAGGTATATGCTAATTAGTTTAAGGCTGCTTTTCTTCTGCCTTCCTTGAAAAACTTCACCTTCTCTGCTGTTTTATACCGAAGCAGTATCTGTGTATAGGCCTGCTAAGTTCCAAGGTGTATCCATTGTGTTTCAGAGAAATTGTATGAAGTTGAATTTTTCTTGACATGATTGTAATGTTGTCTTTTGTGTAAGTAAACCATATCCAGAGATTTCTCTTGGAAATTAGCACTTCATAGGATCATACTGGCCACTATGTATTTTCTGGTTTTTAACTGCACTAAGCTAGCACAGTGATTTATCCCATCATCCAGTAGCCAGAAAGGTGTTTTCAGGTGCTGAGCTTAAATTTCAGGCCATGATCCCCTTAATGGTTTTTTGCTTAACAGGTTTGAATGTGCTTTTGAATTTTTTTTTTTATCCTGGATCATTTTACTGATCCAGTTTAGAGATGCTGCACAGTGGCACAGTGAATGTGTGGTAACCTGTTAAAGGGGAGTAGGGCTGGGAACGAGCAACTGGCTGCATGCAGAAGTAAGATGCTCTTATACCAATTTTATTGTTGGCAAAATTGTCAGTGTGGGACTTTACAGTTTGGACTGTATTTCAACAGATACTTCAAGCTGGAGTGTACAGGCCAAAAGAAGCAATTCCAGGTACTCATTCCTGTCCTTACTCTGATTTAACCTGTGGGATATCATATGTGTTTGAGGTAGTTTTTGGCCAGACTGGTCTGCTGATCTAGTTTCCCATACCTTGGCAAAAAGAGTTAGGCTGGTTCATTGGCAGGAATGATTAGGTGGGGAGGGGCAGAACTCCTCTTAGCAGCAGCCAGGCATTAATCAGCAGCCCTAGCCAGCTCTTCTTTGACTGTCCCTAACTACGAGTGCATAGAGGAGTATGCTTTAATCCATTAGAATAATCGGAACAACTCAGTGGTCAAATTGTGTCCTTGCCCCATTTTGGGAGGGGGAGGCATTGGGCTTGGTTTTTGTTTTGTTTTGGTTTTTTTTTCCCCTTGGTGTCTTTGGAAATTACTAATTTTCAAGTAATTACTCCTGTAACTTGGAGATACAGCTCCTGTCTTTCTGTAGTAAAGAGTGGGTGTACTTGGTGACAGTGAAAGCTGCAAATATAAAATGGGGTGTTCCCTAAGAATGTTGGGATCCGTCTTCACAAAAAAATTGCATATGTTCCCATCAACACCGTCTTCATTGGGACTGTTGGGTATGTTTGCTTTTCCCACCTAGCTTTCTCCATTATCCTACTGCTACTCAAGTTAGTAGTAGCACACAGTGCTTCCATAGTTGGAAATCAAGTGTCTAATGACATTTTTACCTCTGCAGTGTTTTGTTCTTCTCAAGCAGAGTTGAGGAGAAGTGTCGGTGCTTTATTTGTAGTAGGGAAACATCCTTTATCTTTGCTGCATCCTTTCTTCCTTATCCCACCTGCAGCCTCCTGGAGACATTTTACTTTTTTGTTCTCTTGAAACTGCATTTAGGTTGTCTATGAAGCTCTTCATTCTGGCTGTTGTGGTAGAGCAATACTCCTGTTAACCCCAGTGGGAATTATTACTGACATGTAAGAGGTTGGTGTATCTAAGACGTTGTACCAGTTGTGCCTTTAGTACCTACCTCTTACTCTTCGACCTGCTATCATTATCTCTGAGGTTTGCTGTTCTGTGGCACCAGTTAGTTGAAACAACAACAAAAAAGGTTCTTTTCTAGATTATTGTGGTTTTATCACAATTATGTCCTCTGGGAGGGGAGGAATTATACACCTTTCTTCAGTCATTCGGAGTACTTCTTTTTGTCAGAGGTGCCTATTTTCAGGAATCAGTTGTTATTGAAAGTAGTTGTCTAAATTTAATCTCTAAGTAGATAGAATAATATTTTTTTAAAAGATTTTTTTCAGAAGTACTTTTTGCTAGTTTTGCTTTGCAAATCTGATCAGTTCTATTTAGATACAGATTTCAGAACCTAATCTTCAAGGTTTTAAAAACTCTGGCTCTGTATGTAGACTTGCATGAGTTGATCAGCTTCATCTCACTTGCAGCTTTGAAAGGTCAGAGAAATAATATTAGGGACTGGATTTCATCCATCATATTCTTTGAATCTGCCTATTTATTTTATGGTGGCAGTAAAATGGTTAAGCAAATACTGAGACAAGAATTTACTTACTACCTAGCTGAATTTTCACGTTTGGTGTTCAGGGGAAACAGAACAATTGCAAATGCACTGTGCTCACTGCTCCTGTGGCTGATCTGTATTTTTCAAAATGCAGCTGATTACTTCACTGTCTGAAAAAGGAACTGTCTGCCTAATTTTAAATTACAATGCTGCGTTTTTAAATCTGAGCCTCTAGAATCTTTACTCTGCTGTAGGTAGACTGACTACAGGGAAGACAAACTTGGAAGGAAAAGTAAAAGTCAAACCAGTTGTGAGACTTTTAAAATGTCCCATCAAATTTAAATGTGTTTTAAATTATATTGGTCAATCTTTGACCTTTTTTCAGTGGGAATAGCAAAGCCTCAATCTACAATGAAGGAATTTCCTCTTTTGGAAAAGCATTTATTCTGGCCGGATTTGGATATCTAGAAATATCCCAGGCTTAACTTGGTTTCTGTGTCTTCTGTCTTGTCTGGAAGAGCATAAAGCTCACAGAGGGCACCTGTTAGGAATTACGGAACTTAATAAAAAGCATTTTCTGAACCTACTGATTTTGTTTATAACCAGTTTATTTGCATTCTTATTTTCTCATATACTCTTTGAAAATTCAATGCATGTTAACCAGTCACTCAGTTTGGCTTGAATCTCTAAGCAAGAATTGAGACTTTGATCAGGAAATGTTTTCTCTGATTTCACACCCCCCCCACCCCCCCAATTGCTTATTAATACCAGGGGACATTAATGGTGGTCTTTATATTTAAACTTTTAAGTACCGTTTGTTTTTTCAGAACTTTGATCTTCACATTCTTCCCCAAAGAATTAGAAAATTAAATATTCTGCTCTTAATAGATGTAAAATGGAGGTATTTAAAGTCTGAAAATTACATATTGTATAATATTTCATTGAAATATTTATTAACATAAAATATTAAAATATTATATACTTAAAGAATAAATATTTAAGCAGGTTTTTTGTTGTTGGGGTTTTTCATTGTTTTTTTAATTGAAGAATATATGTACATAAATATGCAGTATATACAAAAAAAATCACCTTGGATTTTTTGGAAAAGAACAAGACCAATATCATTTTGGATAAGCATTTAAAAAATCCAGCCACTAACCAGATTTAATCTGTACTTTGCTCATGGTTCTGGCATAATTACTTGATTTTAAGTTAGTGGCATGCATTTTTCCCCCCCCCCTTCCAGGTTCAGGCTCTTGGTGGAAAAAAGAAATGAAGGGATTCAGTAGGAAGAATTCCTGATTTCTTAAAGCATTTATTAGGGGCAATTAATTTTACTTGCTAAGTTCATCCACATTGACTTGGCAATGAGCACTGTTCTATCTGCTGAAAACATCACAAAGGTTAATGATAAGATGCTGCAGGAGCTGAATGAGGAAACAATGGTTGGAAGGGTGTTGCAGGAGTTGGTTGGTGTTAAATTAGTCAACACATAGTCTTCATTAATCTAAAACAAGAAATAAACAGCATTTTAATTACATTTATGAACTGGCACAAAATTCAGAGCTATTCTGAAGGCAAATAATTAGAAGATCTAGCATGTATGGGGAAACAGTTCATTGAATTAGATTCAGTCTAATGCAGAGTTCTACTCACAGAGAAATGAGGGGAGGAAAAATTTTAGGAAGACAGTGCAGTAAACCCTGAAAAAGGCTTCTTTTGCATTGTGGTTTTGTTGCAAGCTTTTATTGTGTTTTAATTGGTGAAAAAAGTTGTTGGAGGACTGACCAAAGCATTACATCATGAAAATTGCAGCTAGAACAGTGAGCCAGGAAAGTATCTACAGGCAAATCCCATTTCACGCAGTGTATAGAGATGTGGCTGTACAAAACAGCTTGCAAAGAAGGGAGTAAACACTGTAGAGAACACTCAGGTGCTAGGTGTTTGAATGAAATTGGCATATGCTTTTTTGGGTTTGTTGGTTTTTTTTTTTTTCCCACATGGGTGTGAAAAGACTAATTTCTGTCCCAGCAGAGCCAAGGTGTTGAGTTTTGGCTAGTAATAAGATCCTTCAGAGAATGAATGATCTATTTCATTTTATAAGCACCCTTCTGTACTGACTGTTACTTCTCACACACTTGTATTCTCATTCTTTGTGCTTTTTAATGTACTCCTTTATATTAGTACAATCTGTTCATTTAAGTACAAACAAAATATTTATCCAGAAGCTGGTCACTGCAAGTTCAAACACGTACCTTTGGATGTCTCCAACAGACATCAATAACTTCACTACTTTGTGTAACTGTACTTTCATTACATCCTGCTTATATTGCAGGGGGTTGATTAGAAAAATTGAAGCTTTTTGTTTCTTTTGTGATGCATCTCTACCAGGTAACTCAGCCTTAAGAACAATAAAAAAAAAGGACATTTGCCTGTATGTTCTATTAAATGTTTCCTTAAAACAGTTACCTAGTTTTCTGTTTTCAACTTAAGAATTCTGTAATGGTGTTGGCATTGCAGATACCACAGTATTGTCCTGGTGTGTGGAAACACCGGTTCTTATATGTACTTCACAGCTGGTGAAATGCAAGGACTGTGTATACAAACAAGCTCAATTTTAATATTCCTTTGATTGTTTTTTTTGTTTTTGTTGTTCTCTATCATCTATTAATATTCCTTTGTTTTTTCTAATCCTCTCAAAATAATTTTCTAGGTTGTCCTTAAAAAGGGGCAGGGGAAAAAGCAAATTAAAAAAAAAAAAAAGCAGATCGCTGATAGACACAGGGAATCTTCCATGCAGCCTTCCAGGTTAATCTTGTGGTATAAAAGTTATGCAGCTCTGACAGATCTTACAAACTTAGCTACAGCTTAATTTACAATCTTATTGCCAGTATGTAGTGCTAATTGAGATATGACACAATGTGTGGTCATCTGAACCTAAAACTTGCTATTAGTTTAAACGTTGAAAGTGCATTTAGAGTTAGCCAGTCAGCTTCTTTCCTTCTGTGTACCTCTGTGATTGGGGGGAAAAAAAAAAAATCATTATTATCTGTGTCCTTATTTGTTTTTTTATTTTATCTGTCTTGTCTCTTGTAGGCATTCATACAGTCAATATCAGGCCCAGCAGGCCTATAGCGACTACTTTATGAGTATAATACAGGCATCTGACGAAGTACAGCTGAAGAATTACCGAGGTTGGAGTACTGCCTGTGTCAAGTGATTCAGTGCTTGCCTTGGTCTTTGATTTTGCTGCACAAAACCTGCAGTGTGGACAGTCCTGCTGCTGACTAGTTTACGATGTAGGGCACAGTATCCAGGGTGCATTTTAATGTGACTGGGGTGTCATGTGAAATACGGTGAGCCATAGCATTACGTCACATGGAAAAATGTGCCAATGGAATAGGTTACTTAGTATGTTTGGTTGCTTTGAAACCAGAGTTCCTTCAGTAGCTTGTCACCAGGACAAAAGATAGGGGAAGGGTTCCTGTGGAAGAGTTACGGACAAGGACTTCAAGGTTTTGGTGGTATCTACATAAGAGTCCTGTGACTTCCAGATACTAGTGCAGACAGTCACTGTGGGTAGCATGCCAAGTTCTTTGGGAACTATGCTTGGCTCAAATCCATTCTGTACAAATCTCTCTGGTCCCTAGGGAGAGGAGAAAGTACTGCAAAAACTAGCATGAAGATCCGCATCAGCTGGGACTCACTGGAATGTCTAAGTAGGACTCACAGGGGGGAAGATAAGTTTCCGTTCCTCTTTTAACAAATATATTATAGCCATATCTGACATGCATATTTTTTTGGTGTGTCTGTCAGGTTAAAGAGTCCCAGGCTGCTTGCAACTACCCTGTGCCACATCATTCTTGTCTGTTGTACTGGCTCAATTGTTTGTGCAGCTGTGCAGTAAAATGATTCTGCTGGAGCAGGGAAGACTATGTATTTATAATTTGTATATATATTTATAATATTTATAAATTTGTTTAAGCAGCATGCTATTTTTCAGTTGGATCAATTACTTTATTCATGACATGGCCTCCGATGCAGCCCTGCCGGCATACTGCGGAGCCAAGGCCCTGGGAGGATGAGCGCAGCCTCCAAACGCCTGGACTTTTAGTGATTTCAGAGAGGAGGGAGTAGATCTGAAATGGAAATGAGAGCATGTCAGAACCCCTTGCTGCTTATTCACACCTCTGAGATTATTACTGTGCATGTCGCTCCATGGAGAAAGTTATGTGGCCTTCAGAATTGCTGTTGGATTTTCTAAGTTGAGAGGGAATGCTAGGCTAATTAGCTAACTTAACTGAAGCATGTTGTGTAATATATCATAGTAGTATACAGTGGTTGTGGTTGCATTAAGAGTATTTTTTTATCCCCCCCCCGCCGTGCGGTTAGCTTCATGAGCAGTTTTTAAAATCTGTTGTCAAGCAATAATATTGGCATTTAAAATCAGGCTGCTCTGTCTATCAGAAATGTAGGAGACTTTCATTAGTGCTAAAGAGAATGGGCTAAATTACTGTGTGGTAACTGTGCGGTATTGCAGTGTGGGAGTTTGCTCCTGGGCAATTACTACAAGGCTATTGGCATGTGGCAGTGCCATCTTGTGATGATTTAGCCTTGTTTCAAAGCTCTGTGATTCCTAAAACTGAAGCAGAGTGAAACAGCCCGATTGTGGAATGTCAGTCAGCTTAATTTAGTTTATGGTGAGTTTTTTAGCCTGGCTTCTGAAGGAAATGAATCATGCCATCTTTCTGTCCCTACCCCTGTAAATCTTGAGCCTTTTGGCCACTATGAGGAAAAGATTATAAAATCCGAGAGAACTTCCATATAAATAGGTGCCCAGAACAGGAAGGATGCTATTGGAGTTCCCTCTCAGGGAAAGGGCATGGTGCAAGTTTGTTAGACTCAAGAAAATTTATATAAGAGAAACAGGTGTTATGAATTCACGGACTACAGAAAAACTATACCGAGAGCTCATACCATATTGTGAGCTGAAGAGGGAAGGTGTAGGAAACAAGACTTTGTTACTGACAGTGATCATGGAACTACTTGGTTTTGTTTTCCTTACGGCTTTTGATGCTCCCAGCATCACACCATCAAGCTGTAGCAACTCTTTAGTAACCAAACTGAAAGGCTTTTAGGAATGCAAACATGAAACAATCCTGCAGGCGGCTGGTGAGGCTGCAGTAGTGTAGGGAACAGTAAGGCTCCATTTTGGATGCCTGACTGTTGCTATTCTGAGTTGCTCTATGCTGTGCATTGCTGCTTAACTTCCTGCTGTTTTCTAGCTACTTAGATGATCAGTCCTTGGCTTTTTTTAAACCAGCTGCTTTTGTGGCATGCTGCCTTTCTGTCAGGAGAGCACACAGTAATAAAGCCACGTTTTATTCTCTGGTGAGCGGTGTCTTTCTGTAAGTATGTTAGAGCCCAATGCCAGGAGAAGGCAGTGGTCAACTGCTGCAAACTAGCCCGTCTTTTTCTCTGCTCCAAACCATAATTGTATAACTCCGAGATGTGCCGTGTCAAAATCTGGGAGGAGGTTTGGGTTAGGATTGAAATGGAAAGGCAAAGGAAAAGATAACTAGCCTGCTCCTTTACTGATTGAAAAACAAAACAGCAAGCAAATTGCTTTCTCTGCTGCCTGTTAAATGCCTTTTTGAAACACACGCCATTCTTGTAGTTCTCCTCTGCTACTGCTCCCTGTTTTTCCATGAATTGCTTGCTTGTAGGTAGAAACCCAGTCATTTGCAAAATGTGAAGTAATATGTCCTGAGATGTAAACAAAAGGCAGAGTATTTTTCCGTTTTTTTTTTTCTTTTCCCTCAACTGTGGTTTAACTAACGTTTCTCTAGTACCTCTGGAAGACCAGCATTAGGATGGTCAGATTGATACTTTGTTCTTGTGAAAAAACATGTTTGTCCCTAGTTTCCCTGTCAATGTCTTGCTGTTTTACTGATTTTTACTATTCTGATGGAGGAGATGAGATGAGGGAAAGATAGTGGTAAAGCTTCCAGCTGAGTGAACCTGAGGCACAAAAATAGTAAATGAGGTAAAGAAATCACTCATTTCAGTAATGCTGTGCTTTTTTGGTTCATCTTATCACATCTCATTACTATTAAGTTCATGTTTGTGAAGAAATATGTTAAATTTCTTTGGGATTTCAAAAGCCCTAGTAGAGCAAACCTCAGATTTCCAGTTCATGCTGTTGTGCTACCAACCACTGATTAGATGGAGCTCCCACTGCAGCCTGCGGATGCTTTAGTTAATTGGCTAGAGGGACCACTGAGGGATGCTGTGTGATATGATATATATATATGTACCTCGTGATGATCAGTCCTTGTGTTCTTGCTTGGAAAATCTAGAATGGCTTTGGTATAATGCTGCTTGTGAGTACTAATGTAAATTTGCCAGGCTTCTGTAAGTTGCTGCAATGTATAGAAAGAAGAATCTTCACTGTAATCTTTGTTTTGCTGTTGCCTGGATGCTTTTAAGTCTGTAATAAAAACACTGACTTAATATTTTCTTTCAGTCTCCAGAGGGTGCTGAAGGCAAGGATGCAGCAAAAGTAACTAAACAAGAGGCAAGTAGATTTCTTTTTTCTTTTTTTTTAATTTATTTTGGCATGTAATTTTTGGCATGTAACTTTTTAACTGAAGATCTGCAATCTTGCATATCAGAAGACTATGCATTGCTCTGGCACTTCTAGTGAGGTGTTTTCAGTGGGAATAATGACAGTAAACCATATTTGTAGCTTATCTGGCATAATTTGGTTTTGGTGCACTGAGGATTCATACAACTTATTAGTACACAAAATACATTTCAGAAATACTTAGGGCTTTGATAGACAATCTCTGGTGGATCTTGTGGCAACAGTGTAGGATGTTACTGCCTGGAACTGTTGCTCTGTCTCTAGCGGGTTGGCAGAAGAGGGTTAATGCACACACCTCAGCCAGTCTACTTTAAAACTATTCTTAGCTTAAGTGACTGATGGAAGGGTGTCTTGAATTAAGATACCAGGCTCTAAGCTGGAGCAGCTGACACATTTGTGTGATTTCTTTGTCTGAATTTGTTTTAAGGGCGTAGTAACTTCTGTCAGAGAAGGCAAGGAGACAGCTGGTGATACCTTGACCTCTACAGTAAAGTTTGCTAGTTTGTCTGTCACAGCCCTTAATGTCAATTGAAAAAAACAAGTAGAGAATTATGAGGATTCATTTTCTTAGGTTGTCATCTTTTGTGGCAGACAAAGTTAAATCAGGACCTTGAAAAGAATGGGTGAATATCCAAATGAATTAACAATTAATTTCTCTTCTTGTAAATCTTTGAGCATATTTGAATAGGAGAAATTGTCTGATGAAGTTTTACACTTTCTGAATTGAGAAGTTGGTTGTTGCTCAGTCCAGCAGAAAAAGAGGGTACAGTGGAAATGTCAAAATATTTCAAACAATAGTAAAGTTTACAATAAGCTCCTGAAAAAGACAGGTAGAGTAAAAAGGAGGTCTGAGAGGAATAGGTTTTGATACCTCGGTATCTTCCTATGGAATTTCCTAGAAGACAAATTAGTTTCTTTTTCATAAAGTATGAAAAGGCTGACTAAATCATAGTAAAAATATAATCTCCTTTGCTTGGAATGAATATTTTTCTCTGTCCAAGTTTAAATATTATTTTTTCAAGAGCCAGAAAAGTAGAAGCTCCTCCCTCTAAAAATTTGAGACATGATTGCTAGAATAAAGAAGAAAGACCAAAAAGCTTACAGAAATACACAGGCTCTCTGGAGAGAGCCTGCTGACTGAAATATGAGAGCGCTTAGAGTAGTCTTCAGTCAAAGTGAGATAATAGTGGCTGTTGATGCTACAGAAAAAAAAAGAACGAACAAATTAAGATACTTTCAGTAGATACACCTGTAGCTCTTAGTGTGTGAATGAGGAAAATAGTTGTTGGATTAGATAAGAAGCTGTGGGAGCTCTTGGAATAGGTGGAATTTACGCAGGAAAGGTGGCTTCAGTCTGTATCAAGAGAGGCCTATGTGGATGGCACTGAGGAGATTTGCAGAACTATTTTAAACTAAACATCTGAGGGGAGACTGGCAAGTTCTTGAGAGCACATAGGGCAAAGTCAGAACTCCCTATCAGGTGGAGAGCCGGGGCTAGCACAGAAGCCATAAAAGTTTGCATCTGAAAAAGTAAATAGTAATCTTGAGAAATAAAGCCCTGTTTAATTCATGCTGATGAAAACAGACAGTCAAGCCAAAAGGCAAAAGCTGCAAATCTAAATCTGGGCAACTTGGACCATCTAGCTTTAAATAAGGACATTGATATAATGGGCAACTAAGAAACTTGTTGGGACACTGTGACATCAAGGCACAAATTATGCAGAGTTGAGAGCTAAGTTGCATTAGTGGTAGAACGGCTTTCTGTTATGTGTCTTTAATATTTCTCTGGATTAATTGTATCAATAAGTACATCAGAATCCTTTATGGATTGCCAAGCCATGTGTAAATGGGAAGTATATAGTGCAGAAATTGTGCCAGGTGTCATCTGACCACAATAATAAAAGTGGCAATGGGGGATGTTAAGGGAGATCAGAGAGGCGCTGAGGACAGAAATAGTGTTGATGGGTATTTCACTTACCCCTCAGAGTTTTGGTAGAAGGCAGCGGATGGTATTACAAAGACAAAAAAGTTGAAACTATAAATGCTTGTTTCCTGGAGGAACAAATCAAAGGGCCAATAAAAGGATAATCGACTCTTTTTATTTGGTCCTCAGTAGTATGTAGGAACTAGTTAAAAAGATGATTGTCAGAGAACTGTTCTGTAATTGTGACCATTCAGGTTCATCATCCTTGCAGGAATGTAGGTGCAAATAAACTCTGCTATGGTAAGATTTGATAGCAAGAAAGGGAATTTTATTAAAAATGAGAGCCTTATAAAAGGAGCAGCTAAAAAGTTCAGTGGTTTCAGGTGGCAGAGAGGCTTTGTGGTATCCCATGCTAGAGGCTTGCAGAAATGCCTATTATTATTTTTCAAAAGCCCCCCCGCCCCCCCCCCCCCAAAAAAAAAAAACAAAAACAAAACCAAACCACCAACAAAACCCCAGAATTGCTTAATAGCAAAATAAGGGAAATTTATTATTTTTGAAAGGTGTTTTTTGTATTGATGGAAAACAATAAGGAAAGGAGCAAACCCTCCAGCATGGCGAATGTGAAGCTGAAGAACAGTAATGAAATTTCTGCTATGGAGAATTCTTAGGGAGGTTCTCACAGAGGAGCCTTTTTTAACGATTGTAGGGTTGGAGGACATTCTTTAATTGAGCATGAGCAAGAATTAGGCAGTATTCACCAGCAATTGCCAAACTGTGAAGTGCAGTATGTAATTTACTGCTTGCATTGGCCTCAGTACCAGAGTAACTGAAGGTAATGAAATGCTCCGAGGACTTTAGATAAGGGATTCTGGAAAATAAAGCCTGTGAGTCTAACTTGCAAATGTAGTTTAAAAAAAAGTGTATGTGGACAAATGTATAATGGGAGAGATGACGTGGATTTTGCAGAGAGAAGTCATGCTTCAGGCAGTTGCGTTCTTTGTAGAAGTCAGCAGATACAAGGATGATAGCATGCCAATCGATACAGTTTACTTGCATGTAAAGAACACTTTTTGATAAAGCTCCCCAAGCAGGTTCTTAGATAAACTAAGCTAGCATGGATTAAAGGGAAGATCTGCCTAAGAATTAGTAACAGATAAAGATATGAGAAGAGAGTAGGAAAGAAGTAGTTAATTTTCATAATGGAGGAGAATTATGACTGGAGTATTGGAAGAATTTGTGTTTGGGCATGTGCTGCTGAATATATTCATTAATGATCTAGGAGAAGAGGTAGTGGAGAAATGGCAAAGTTTGCTGAAGTTTATAAAAAATTATCAGGGTAGTCAGCAGTGAGAGAGAACTGAGAAGGGTGTTACTGTCACTGAAAACTAGGTGATAAAATATCAATAGAAATTCAATATGGAGAAATGTATCTTTCTGTACTTTTGTACTTGGCACTTGTGAGACCACACCTCGAATACTGTGTTCAGTTTTGAGCCCCTCACTACAAGAAGGACATTGAGGTGCTGGAACGTGTCCAGAGAAGGGCAACGAAGCTGGTGAGGGGTCTGGAACACAAATCTTATGAGGAGTGGCTGAGGGAACTGGGGTTGTTCAGTCTGGAGAAGAGGAGGCTGAGGGGAGACCTCATCGCTCTCTACAATTACCTGAAAGGGGGTTGTAGAGAGGTGGGTGCTGGTCTCTTCTCCCAAGTGACTAGCGACAGGACAAGAGGAAATGGCCTCAAGTTGTGCCAGGGAAGGTTCAGGCTGGATATTAGGGAAAATGTCTTCACTGAAAGTGTTGTCAGACATTGCAACAGGCTGCTTAGGGAGGTGGTTGAGCCACCCACCTTCCCTGGAGGTATTTAAAAGATATGTAGATGTGGAGCTTAGGGTTTAGTGGTTTAGTGATAGACTTGGCAGTGTTAGGTTAACAGTCAGACTTGACGATCTAGAGGGTCTTTTCCAACCTAAATGATTCTATGATTCTAAATGCAAATTAATACAAAGAGGGGAGGGGAAGACACAGTGACGTCACCAAATCAGCTGTTAATCAGGGGAGAGATTGCGAAATCCCAGTGAATAGTTACTAGAAAAGTCAGTTCTTTTAAAGAAAAGGTAACTACAATATAGGAAAAAATACTAGAGGACAGGGTGTGAAACATCAGTGTATCACAAGATTAATTTTTGTGCTCCCAGAAGTGGGACTAATAAATGAAGTTCTCCTGACTCTTCCTTAAAAAGGCCGTGATAGAATGAAAAGGATACCAAGTATAGTGGGACAAACAGAGGATGCAGAGCAGCTTTAAAAAGTAAACCTCACTACCCATCTTTTCTAGAATTCTTGACTTTTTGTATAACAGAGGTGTGATTAAAATCATCAGTAATACAAAGAAAGGCATTTGGGGAATTATTACGCATGTAACCCGAAAACAAGAGGAATCTAGTTAAAGTAAGAGGCAAGAAGTTTAAAGGAAAGACAACAAAGGGGCAAGGTTTTGCTTTTTCTTTTCCACACAGTGCGTAATCCTATTACGGAACTCATTGCCACAGGATGTTACGGAAACTGAAAGTGTAAACGGGTTCACTAGGTTATTAGACAAATTTATGGAGAAGATTACCCCTGGGGACTTAAACACGTGATGTGGCTATAGTACCCAGGTTAGCAAGTTCGTGACTGTAGATTGCCAGAAGCTGGCACGGCAGGAAAGTGCAAAGCGTTGTTCCATGTCTGCTCTGTTTCATAGACTCTTTCTGCAGGTGTTTGCTAGTCAGCCACTGTCAAATAGACTTGGGCAAGCTGCTAGTTCCTGGCTTAGTACAGCTGTTTGGAGGGGGACAAGGGTTCCAAAAGCACATTAAAATGTGACTTTTGCTGACTTGACTGCAGTTTCCTCCTTATAATTGTATGACACAAAATACGTACAAACTCTGAATGAGAATTAAAATGACTTACCCGTCAGGCGTTTTTGAAGAAGGTTTGTAAAAGAAGATGCCTTGAGCTAGGAGTTCTTTGATTACCTGACCAAGTGAAATGCTTTATTTAACCTCTTCTAAAATAATGCTAGGCTGCTTAACAAGCAGTTGATATTCTAGATTGCCAAGAAAATAGAGGTTTACTTTTTTTTGTTAATGATGCATAAATATTTGATAGCTGAAAATATCGTTAGATGATTTATGACAAGACTTCTATTTTGCTGGATGCAAATCTGAACTATTCACTACTGCTTTCCATTAAGAATATTTAAATGGCTCCAATGAATACAAATTACTGCATTCTTCAGATATTAACAGCAGCTTTTTCCTGTTGCAAGGTGTGTGGAGGAGCCATGTTTTTTCAGCTCAATTTAAATGCCTAATATGTAATTAAGAAGATTTTTTTTTTTTATTCACTTTTTAAGCTGTGTTACACTGGGTATTTGTTGCAGTTGAATTGTCCCTTTATTTTGGCTACAAGTGCCATTCCAGTTTTATGACAGAGACCAAACTTTACCTCTGTTTGATAACCATGCTGCGCAACTGGATCATGGGTTCATCTGTTGTATTGAACACAAAAATATTGTGAACAAACTAATGAGTTTATAACTATTTCTAAGTCTTAACTCATCTTCAGTAATAAATTTATGACAAAGAACAAAGTGAAATAAAATTTAATACGGAGGTGTCTTGAAGTGATAAAGAAAGGTGGAGGAAAGCAGAATACCTGACTTTCTTCTTTCCTTTTGAGAATTGTGTTTAAATAGAATAAATAATTTCTCCATCTCATCCTGCAGCTGTCTTTGTGCACCTGGACTCTCGGATTGAGTGTGTGGGGAACTGAGGAAGTGGAAGGACTTAGTTTCATGTTTTGAAATTTTAGCGCTCTGATATCCTCTAGGGGAGGATGTTAACTTTATTCTGCTGTAATCAGATGGTATTTTTACCTGCTATTACAAGGAGCATCTGCTAGATTATAGAAACATCATTCTAAGTATTTATGAGAAAGGTTCAGTGTCCTGTGCAAATGTCAAGCTTGCTATATTTGTGAACCTTTTCATAGAGCAGCAAGGGATTTGGAAGTACTTGTAAAATATTGGAGGGGAGGGGGGATTTGGAAGTACTTGTAAAGTATGGGGGGGAGAGTATTTAACTGTATGGGTATTTAGACATTATAATTCCTGAACAATTTTTATTACTAATTTTCACATCACTTTGTCCTTTTAAAATTTTGATCGTCCAAAATGAGGAAGATGTGAATTGTGTACGGCAATAGAGATGTATTTTGGTAGTGGCATATTTTATGCTGTCACCATGAAATGACTGATACTATGTTGCTTTGGATACTGTTTGCTGTAAGCGTATAAAAATGTTTTCTCCTTTTTTTCTGTAGCCCACTAGACGATCAGCAAGATTGTCAGCTGTAAGTATGTGTAACAGCTCTTGGTGTATACTTTTCTAGGCACATATGGTTTCTCAGACCAAACAGTTTTGTTATATTTTGCTTGATTCAATTTTTATTCTTGCTGAGGGATATTTAAGAACTCTGGAGCTAAAGTTATCTGTGTTTTCTTGGTTTCAGGTTGTTCTGACAAAAGATGTATTTCCCCACCTCAGTGCAACACTGTCTGTTATGTGCAGTATTGACTTCATACTGTTTTGCAGGCTGATGTTAGTTGTGGAAATGCAACTACTTCTCTGGAAAGGAGAAAGAGCTGTCCTTCAAGGACTTCATTTGATGCCACTACTAGTATTTGGTTTTAGTTCCTTTTCTCTCTTAGAACGTATCTGACTTTTTTTTTAATAGTTACTACTAGTTTACTCTTAGAATGACCCTCAAATTGCTTTGACTCCTAGAGGAATGAGCTAATGAAAATGGGTGTGTACAGTGATGAGGTGCATTTGTGCATTAAGGTTTTTCAGTCTTTTTCTAGATGCATACTAATGAGCAGGAAGTAAGGGAAGGTGTGGGGTGGAGGTGGCTGGCTGGCTTCTGGTAGTATGTCTAACACATTGTGCAACTAAAAATGTTTTATAGAAACCTGCTCCACCAAAACCTGAACCCAAACCAAGGAAAACCACGAAGGTAAATACTCTTTGTAGTTGCCATCATTGTAGCCAATAGTAAGCAAGTATACTCCTTCTTTGCATTGCAAACAGTTCAATTAACAGCGTTTTTGTGAGGCATCAGCTCCCATGCTCTCCCCGCAGCTCCCTGCCCCGCCCCACTCCAGCCCCCACCCCCGGTTCCGTCCCGTCCATCCCCCCCCCCCCCCGGAAAAAAAACAAATTAGATCATTCTTTTCTTTCTGTTCCACCCCTTCCTGGCCTCATTACTGGCCCAAACAAAATGTCTTGCCTGTTTGATATGCAGACCATGTTAGTTTGTAGTGAATTCCTAGTTTAAGAAGAATCTTTACCTTTCCTACACCTTTCCTGAAATGTACAGGTTTGGTTGAGTAAGCTCTGCCTGAGACCTAGCAATTTCTACAATAGGATTTGAGATTACTCTGTGCCATCCAGTTTCCTTGTCTAGAGGGGCAATACTTCATTTCATAGTGAGAAACTCTTATCTGTTCTTGAAGCCTGGCTGTTGCTGAGAATGCACAATTATAATTAAAGGTGAAATTAAATATATTTAAATTGAATGGTTTGGGTTTTGTAGGCCAGTTACAGTCAAATTAAAATCTTATTAGTGTCTGAAATACCTTTTCAGGATTTCTGCATATAAATCATGTCCTTCAGAAACTGTAGATTTATTTGTGCCCAAGGGGAATGTGAAATAAGAGCAATTGCTTTATTGGAAAAAAAAACATGCTGGAAACTGAGTCTAGCACTCCTCACACAGATTTTTCAAGTCCTTTTACTGGTACCTCAGTTGGGCAAGTATCAGGATACAAAGTCCACGTGTTAAAGTAAAACTCTATGACTTTGAACACTGTATCAAATGAAATTACCAATAAAGTCTTGCTGAGTCTATCCTGCTCCCCTCTTAAAAAGACTGTTAATATAGAAGGGAATATGGTAGCTTCTATAGCTTCATGCACATGTTGTGAAATGACTTCGGTGTTATGGAGTCAATCTAAGCTGTGTCAGAGACATTTGAAGCTCATTTCCGGCCACTCAAATCCTTTATGACATTATTCTAAGTAACTTTTTAATACAGTAATCTGCGTTTTTTCCAAACTCTAACTGGATCACGTTTTAAGGTGTATATTAATCTTGGTCTCCTAAACAGAAAACAGGAAGCGTGTACTGTGAACCTGCTAGTAAACAACCAAAAATAGTAGATTTCAGGTAATTTTTAGTGTTAAAAGCTTGCACATTATGTATTTACTATGTTGAGTCCTTAGCTTGTTCATTCGTAGGTGAAGAGTTAGGACTATACTCACAGCACCAATAAGCTTCTCAGTGGTGTAACATTGAAGCCGAAGGGTGAAAGGAGTAATTCAGCCTGCCCTGCAACTGGGATTACAGGCACTCCCTCCTTACCACCCCACTCCTGTGTGGGGATTGCTGGGGAAAGGTAGTTAATGAAGGGAGACTGACCTTAATATCCCTGTTCACAGCTACTCTTGCCAATTTGCATGGAGAATCTGGAGCAAATGATCACATGGAAAATCTCCGCAGTGTTTATCAGAGCTACTTTAAATACTAATGTAAAATATTCAATGAAATGCCATTTAAATTTTTATCCTACTGCACTTAAAATCCTTAAGCTGTGTTTCTAGTAGCCTTAGATCACAAATACAAATATGTACATAGAGTAAGGATTAAAAAAAAATAGACTTCAACATATGGATTGTTTGTTTAAGAGCAAATCTCCAAATGAAACTGTAGCTGTTAGAATAGCTCCTTTTGATAAATTCTCTGCTTTGTGTTGCTGCAGATGGAATTTTATCAGTGTTTGCCTCCCTAGTGTGTTAGTTGGTTCTTTCATTGACATGGAATGAACATCACAGATGTTATCAAACTAACAAAAGGACAGCTAACAAAAATACTTAATTTTTAAAATCTAATTTAATATTTTATGTTAATTGAAAGTGTAGTGCTGCTACATAAGCAGTGTGTTGTTTGTTCTTGGCTGAATAAGCTTTCGGTATACTGTAATTGGATTGGTTCATACAGATATCTTGTATATACCTCTGAATATATACAGCTCAGCTCTACCAAAATAGTTTGAGAGGTTTTTGTATCCCTGTAAATTAGCAGAAACAATAAAGAAGCGGTCATCAGCATTTTCTAGATTTTTTGAGAGTCTCTATATAACTTTTGTGGATATAAATTTTCCAGGTAGTCTTTAGCTGGTTTGCTGTTTCAGTCCAGCACATGCGGCTTGCCAAGATCTGCTTTTTAGTTCATACAAAGTTTTTTTGATAAAGATGTAGGGTGCTGGCTACTCATACAATGTCCATGCCCATGTTTTTAATCTTCTGTCAGAAGGAACCTGGAACAAAGGCCAACAAAGGTGCTAAAGGGAAGAAGGATGAAAAGCAAGAAGCTGCAAAGGAAGGTACTACACCATCTGAAAATGGTGAAAATAAAGCTGAAGAGGTACTTTCCACACATACCTCCTGCTGATTGAATCAGTGTTTTTTAATTATTCAGCCTTTCAGACGTTGATAGCATGTTCATAATGTTTCTTTTTATTGCCCATAATGTTATTGCAGATTCGCATCTCTCGCTCAACTGTTAGTGTTTCAACATCCAGAGGTGCCCCACCCAGCACACTGTCAGTAAAAGGGCAGATTGAAACAGTGAAAGTTAAGGGTATGGTAGAGCATTCAGCATGTGTGCAGTGAATAGAAACAGGTAGTAGTGTGGTGCTTTTCAGTATGAACAATGGAAGCTGACAGGTAAGGCTTGTATTGCTTTTGAAAAGCTGGAACAAATAATTTAAGAAAAGTGTGTGAATGTACCTGTTTTGTTTGTGTAAATGTAATATGGACATAGGTTTGAAACCGAGCTGTTGCAAATAAGAAATCAAAGGAATAAAGGTAGTTCAGGTATTTAGGTATGTAATGGCAATTTACTATAGTAATTAATTTCTTTCTTTCTTCTCCACAGGCTCAGAAAACTGAATCTGTAGGTGACAAGAATGAATGAAATATCATGAAAATTTTGGGTTGATTTTATGTACCTCTTGGACAACTTTTAAAAGATATTTTTATCAAGTATTTTGTAAATGCTAATTTTTTTAGGACTATGATAGTTGACATATTAAACTGTATATGAACGTTTCCCTTCTCATAACAGTGCTTTTAGAAATTCCCATTGTTGCCAAGTAATATAAATATCAACTTAATATTGCAAGGTATGTGTAAAATTGGATCAGCATTCCATACACTTGCTTTAAGAAGTTAAGTCTTGTGCATATGGTGATGTTTTTACTGTGTGTATTTGAATTTTTCATGCAGTTTTTCTAGAGCAATAATCAGTGGTGCTTTTGTACTTAGGGTTTATGTGATTTTAATGAAACATGGATAGATGTGGCCACCTGCTGACTATTTTGGGTTCTTTTAATGGATTAAAATAAAAGGTCTCCTTGCCTGCAAAACTACAGTCTCATAATGTTTTCTCTAAATCTGAGGAATGCCTTATTCACATTTTCAGCTGTTACAAGGAAGACTAAATGATTTAGCAACAATTATTTTGCATGCAGTCTATTTGCTTTTTTGCTGATGTCTGATTAAAAAATACCCACACAGGAGTAGCAGGCTGGGATTTTCAGTGGCCCACAACTTAAGGGACTTACAGATACATTCTTCAGATACACTGTCACAGCGCGAGTAGAGTTGCAATACTCTATCAGGATCTTGTGTCTGTAACGAGCTATCAATACAGAATGAATTGCTTGATTGATAGAGACATACAGTAACTTAAAAGTAGCTTCGTTTCTCCCCCACTCTCTTTTCAGTAACTACAGAAGGCTTGTGTCGTACTCTGTGGAAACCTTTCTTTCTATCTGCAGCCTCAAATTTAATATAAATAGTAATTGCTGTTCTGCTTCAGCTGAGGACAGTTGTTAATACATCAAAATCGCTGTTAAACAGCACTATATATTTGGTACCTGGTAGAAATGGAACAATGAAAGTTATTTTTGAGGTGATGTGGTGGATTAGCTAATGATTTTTTTTTTTAGTGTCCATGTTTCAACTCTGCAGCTCATTCTAAGTGTGTTTTATAATTTTTCTCCTTCGCTTTTCTCTAGGGGTCCTGGTATTTCTATTGTTACTTCTGGGATGGGAGGGGTGAGAGAAAGGATGTTCCCTGTTCTTCAGTAGCACTGATTTGTATTGCTCGAGTGGTGGCCATTATGTCTGAGGATACCTATTGCTTGTTTAAGTCAATAAATAAACGACTGTTGCCTGACCTAGCATTCTATTTATTCTTTGGGAAGAAATCTCCAGTTGCCTTTTTAAATTAAAACAGAAAAGAAGCTAAGCCTCTTTATACTTAAAAATTGAAAATTGGTTACCAAAACCCTATATGCTAACCAGAATAGTAGTTAAGACCTGCATTGAGGTAAATGCCACTGCTGCTCTTGTGATAGGCTTGCTACAGCCAAATAAGAGGAGGCTGTTCTCTGCATCATGAACTTAGTTTAAATTTTCTTCCAAAACTAATTCTCTGCTTTTGGTGATGGAAGGTAGAGGGCTGTAATACAACTTGTAGCTGAATGAAGAGGAAAGTTCATATTGTTACTCAGTGATACGTACTTAGTGGTCCTGCACAGTACTTAGACAGTTGGAGTTCTTGAGATGACCCTTTTAACTTAGATTTAACTTAGGTATGAGCATCACAAGACACCGACACATCTCTGGACAGGCTTATTTTAGCAGAGCTCCTTTTACTAAATGCCTAAAAGGTAGGCAGAAGTTGGGTCCTTAAACTAATCACACAATATCCTAGCCTAATAATTTTGGCACAAAATTATTCCGTCAGCTTGACCAGATTAGGAGATTCAGCTCAGTGCCAGAGTTCTGTAGGAAGCATTTAATGACAGAAAATCCACTTGGGTGAAGTTTCGTGAAACACACTATCCTGCTGATTCACTTAACGTTTCTGTTTTTCCAAAAGTGCTTTGTAAATGTGATGCTTTTCTGTCTTTTTCCTCTACGTGTCAAGTTTTTAGAGAAATTTTCAAAGCACTGTATCAAGTTCTAGAACACATTTTTTTTTTTAAATTAGAATGGTCACACATTCAAACACATGTAGCTAGAGTCTTCGTGGGCAGCTGGTGATCTGCCACAGAGCACCTTCAGGAAGTATGTAAGTATTTTAGTTTTGAAGTGGCACTTGAAAGTGCCAGGTGCTGCATCTCAGCCATGAATAAACTTGCATCATCACTATTTAATGACTGGCTGCTTCACACTTGGAACAGAAGGTTTGGAGGGATCCCCAAAAGTGGTGTTTGTCCTTTGTGGGATGTAACAGATGGGTAGTTCAAGGTACATTAAAAAAAAAAAAAAAAAAATTTGTGAAGGATAGATTGTTTTTAAGCTTAAAGAAGGCAGGTACATCAGAAACAAGACTTAAAGAATGATCAAAAAAAAGTCACTCTTGAGTAGTTAAAGGTCTGCCTTCCTTTAGTTTTATATAATTTCTCTGGGTTGTTACTTTCTGCTGCTTCCCTATCCTTGACTGACCTTGGGCTGATTGCGTATGTAAGCACAAGGTTACGCTTGGTATTTTGTCTCTTCAAATGGCGAAGGCAGCTTTTTCTGAATGGAGAACCGTGCAGATGAGATGCAAGCATTTAAGTGGAATGCTAATGGAAAATTAATCCTTATGCTAAACAGCAGTGAAAATTAAGTTGTTTAGCTACATTTTGCTCAACTCTCAAAAGTTTGAGAGTTATTTGGTCTGTTCATAACTGCAAGAAGAAAAAAAAATGTGGGGAAAGGGAGAAGGAATAGCAAAAAAATAAAGATTCCTTATTAGAATAAATAGCATACATATTTAAGAGTTAATTTTCTAGTGGAATAGAAAAAGTTGTTTGGGGTGGTTGTTTTTGTATGCTCAGTTCTGTGATTTTTTTTTTTTTTTTAATGTCATTTTAGAAGGGGAAAATAGGAGCACTTAAATGTTCAAGGGAAAACATAGTTTAAAGTCAAAGCAGTTCTACAACCCTAAGGTATGCATCATGATACCAAGCCTCAACAGCCACAATGTTGATTAAATTTCTGCTGAAATTATACAAAATTTATACAACCCAAAAGAGATTATACCACTGAGGAAACAAGTGGCCATTCTGTATCCTATAAAGGTAAGGTGTTATCAGGTGAGAAAGGGCTGCCTTGCTGGACCTTGTATTTTCAGTTTTATCATTGTATCTGGAAATACCTCTGGGCAGCTGACTGGTATCAGATTTAAGGTGACAATTTAGCCCACTATGTCAATTTATATTAAATAAGTAAACTTCTATATTTGAATCAAAGCACAAAAAGATACAGGACAGTGTCTATGAACAAGTTCAGTGGCAAGAAGTGCATCATCCTCTTAGCTTAAGGTTTATTACTCTCTTATTTGTAGGAAAACTTGAAGAATACTTTCACTGCTGGTTAAATTGCTGTGTACGTAATGGTCAGGAGATGCACTAGAATGTTCAGTGCCATTATTTTTTTGTAAAGGCAAGGATTTTCTACTGCTGTTCTCTGTAATAAACATACTTTTTGTTTTATTCAGAAACTCTGAACTTACTGTAATGCTGTTACTTGGCTAGATAAAGCCAAATTACCTTGACAACTTGCCACCAATTGCCTTCTGTAATGTCCAATTCTGCGTTTGTAGTAAATCAGAATGAAATAATGATGGCTTTCCTGTAGAAAATGGACAAGGTGAGAAGCAAACTATTTTGATACAGTACTCTTTGTGATGAACAGTAGTATTAGCAACAAAGTTCATGTGTAACAAGCAGAGACTAACAAGTGTTCGACTGGTACAGCAAAGTACTCTCTTGTAAGAACCTTCAAAGTAGCTATAAATGAGTGCTGGTGAAAAATGACTTAACTAACAGTAAATTTCAAATTTGTCTATTGATTAGTCTCATTTTTTTCCAAATGTAAATGGAAAAGCATATATGCATACCTGCTCAAAAAAAGAAACCTGAGTGCCTGAGGCCATTGTGCTTAATTCTACTACTGCCTTTAAGTTACAGTAGTATAGCTTGTAGGAATTGTTTTATCACTGTTTTGATTCTCATTCAGAAACAAATTTCAGACTTAGAGCTCATAAAAACTGAATTTGTATTGGACCATTTCAGGTACTAAGCTGTCTGATATGAATCTTCTAATAATGAACAATCTAATGGAAAGCAATATAATTTAAGATGACAACACAGAGACTGGAGTAGTGGTCTTGTCAAAGTCCTCAGTCCGTTTCTGAAATGAATATAAAATATTACTCTAGTTCCGCACAAAGGTTGTAGAACAATAACTATTGCCTTATCCTGGGACTTAAGCTGGAAGGCCATTCTGTGCATTCTTTAGAAGAATCAGAATAAAATGTCATAAGGATCTAATTTCTTCAAGCCAAACCAAACCCATCCTAATCTCTGGTAATATTCTGTAAGGAAAGAAGATGGAAGGTCATGTGGGCTCTTAAAATAACACCAGGGGATTCATAACCATTAGACATTAAGAAACTGATGTAAATATGTCAGTTGCATCTGGAACAATTGAGAATAAGAAAAGGAGATGCATGTCTGGAGAATTTTTGTGATTCTGTTCACAGCCATTTGAAAGGTAGCAGTGTATTATTCACAAGAGGGAGGAGCGCTTCTGCTGCAGCAGCTGTGGGTTGTCCAGGATGAGGTTGAAGAAAGTTCCCTTATGGTTGGATGTGGGAGAGATGTGTGAATACCCTGCAGTGATTGCAAAGCAGTGTTGTTCTGTGGAAGACAACAGAAATGGCTGAAATTCCCCCCAGAAATGAGAGAAATGGCAAGAGGGGAAGAAATCGGACCCTGTAATCTGGGTTGGGTGGGTGCAGAGGAAGAGATCTCACGCAACACAGGAGAAACTGATTTTTCTTGGAATAGGTGCAAGAGAGAAACAGCAAAATTCTTTGCATGTGTAAACAAGCCTTGAGTGTCCCTAGATTGATATTCCCCCCCCGACTTTTATCAACAATCCAGTTACTGAGTGTACTTTATTTTTTGTTCCCTCTGGGATACATTTCTGGTAAATCTTACAACTTTAATTTTTTTTTCTACTTCCTTGAGGGCATTTTTGCAGTTAAGTATCATATCAAATTTCTACCTGTAGATTAACTAGTAGTTGTGTTGATAAACTTCTGGAGTCTTTCAGGAAGCTTTGCCTGCTTCGCCTGCCAATGGAACTAGGTATGTGAAGGTTTATAAGGTAATTCTGAGAGACAGTGTCCAGAATCTGTTTATTGAAGTTTACCACATCATATTGTACTGTTTAATAAATGTATTATATTCCATTTTTAAATATTTTTTGTGAGTCTCCAGCCAAGCATGACATTCATGGTGAGAGGGTTCAGCAAGCTCAAACTCCCTTCCAAAGCCAGCAGGACAGCATCCTCCATGATGTGAATGAAAGTCCACATCGACGTTTCAGCTCATCTTAAAATGAGGGTCAAGATAAAAATTTTGATGCCCTTTTTTGTCATGGAGGTGATCATATAGGCTAAGCAGTCAGTCTGGCATCAAGATGCTACTGAGAAGTCTATCTACATCAGTGGCAATAGATACCAGCCTTTGAGGTGAGACAGAAGATTGCAAATGAAGATACAGAGCCAGGGGAAGGCCTTGTGAACTTGGCACCTCTACTACTACTTTGTGACTTCTTTATAGACTGGCCATGCACCAGATAAGGGTTGCTTGGCCTCACTAGTCAGAGGGGAGGTGTGGGCCGTGAATTCACAATGTGTGTGTAGTGGTAGTTCATCTAAGGGAACGATGTGACTGCTGCAGATTACTCTGATACTGAGTAGCAGGGAAAGGGCACGCTTCCAAGAGGTTGCATAAGGATAGATTTGGTTGTGACTTTTTTGGCAGCTGGTTCTCTTAAACGATCACAGCAAGTCAGAAAGCTGGCAATAATTATTCAAAGATAATGGATGTAGATAATGTTAATAGGAATTAATTACAAGAGACAGCTCTCTGGTAGTAGACATGCCATTAGGACTATGGGAAGTGCATGAAACTGATTTTAAAGGTTGAGTTGCAAGCGCCAATTACAGCAGCAGTTGAATATAGTTGTAAAGGTATCCCAAAGGTCAGTAAAAAATGAAATTGTATTTCCAAGTAGATGTCACCCTCAGTGATGAAACTGCAAGGGGGATCACAGCCACACAAGTTTAAGTAACTGATGTTAGGATGCTTTTCTTTGGCTCTGTCAAGCCACTGTCCTGTTCACACTTGCATGATCACAGGGGTGTCCTAACTTATTTTTGGAATGCTGAAGTAATATGTAGAAAGCAGCCTGCAGTGCAAATACTGCATTCTTACAAAACTCACTGACTGATTCAATTGATTGCTAATAACTATAGCGTTGTTTTATACCAAGAAGCATGGAAGATACTGACTGTCCCCTTTATTTCATGAAGCAATTAGACAATATGTTTGCTATTGTATATCTCTTTACCACAGTGCATCTGTCATGTTTAGCAGATTGATACCTTTTGTGTTATTGTTGGACTGTGAATAAAGGGCTCTGTTATATATTACTTTTTTCAAAACTGGGTGTTCCCCCTTCTCCCCAATTTTCACCAGATAAGACAGCAAGAAGCTTTATGCCCAAATCCTATTTAAGGATTCTTTTCAGTGCTTTTCATGCACTAGCCTTACTGTTCCTAGTAAGGTCTGACAAAGTCTTTGATCACTGTAGCATCTCCTTTGCAATATCCCTCAAGCGCTTTTAAATAGATGCATTGCAAACAACTGCAACCAGCTCTTGACTAACTATAGTTACCAGTTCAGAACACTGTAAATATTTGAGACATACTGTGAATCTCCCTGACAGCTGTTAATTTACGTTTACCTCCATTTAGTGTTACATTGTTTTCTTTCAATGTCTGGGCAGTTTATACTTTCTATTTTCTAGGTTTGTTTTCCATGTCAGCTCTTCCTTCAGTGATCTTTTAGTGTGGCCCTGAGAAGCTTTTATGACTATTTTAAGCATTTCAGAGTTTTCTCATGCTTTGCTGGACAGAATGAAGAATCAAATAATTTGGAGGCTGAGCAAAATGGACTGAGATGTATTAGGGTTTTGTTACAAACTAGCTAGGGTTTAGCTCAGCCTCTAGAACTTCCTAATGAAGGACATCTGTGTTGGACGTATTCCATATTTTATATACTATACCTCACTAAAAAGACATCTGATTTTTTTAGAAGTAAAGCACAATGGCAGTTTGGGGCTTTGTTGCAAAGGCTGCGACTACGCTAGCAAACTAAAAGGTGCCAGGGTGTAGAGCTAAAGACTTGAAGCCCGTTGCTTACACTGTTAAATTGCCGTCAGCAGAGACTGCACACTTGGTCCAGGCCAAGCAGCATTTTCTCAAGCAACCCTTGGCATGGTTCAGGGGTTAGCTGCACCCCAGCTGACAATGCAGAGGCAGCTATCCTGTTTTGGTCCTTAAAAGAGTTTAATATGGACATGGCCATTGGAATGAGGCAGTTGGCCTCAGAAACAGAGTGGGCACTAGTACTCTTCAGTTTACTAGTATGGGTAAAATGCAAAACTGAGGAATACAGTAACAAGTACTCCTTACCTTCTGCATACTGGAATTCAGAACGTTACTGTCTGTAAATATGCCATGATCTGCCCTCCTAGAGAGAGTTCTACCCTATTAGGAACATCCAACAGTGAATGAACTGAGAGGCACACACCACGTTGCTGGAGGGAGGAGAAAAATCCAAGGATGCTGGCTGCTGAAAAATTTCACATGGAAAATCAGGGTTGGGAGTGTACATGAACACATTTCACAGTTACACTTTATCTGATGAAATCTTGGATGCACCGAAAGTGGTGGACCATAAATCAAAAAGTCAATTTCAGTTGAGGGGTGTTCTAATTTTACTTGGATGTTAATTATTTAGTTTAGATTAAAAGACCCAAAGAAAGGGGATTTAGAACGTCTAATTTGGACTGGTTTTGTTAGGACTTGTAAAGAACTTAAAAAAAAAAAAAAAAAAAAGGACTTTGACTGGAAAAAACAGAGCAGAGGTGCTGCTATGTTGTTAGGATTTAAGAAGCATGTAGTGTTTTATTTTCAAATGGGATTAAGTAGGTGAAAACCTTGTCCTGATTTTTTTTAAGAACATTTACTACTTTGAAAATAAGTTTTAAGTAATAACTTAAATGGCACTGGGACTCAGGTCTGGGCATTAGAAATCAGCTGCCTACATTGTTAAAATTGTCAGCAACTGCTATGCAGGGTCTGAGGAAAAGGAATGCCCTACTGGGGTTTCAGAACCTACTGTATTCTTTAATTCTCAGTAACAAGAAACATTGACACTAGAACTTCAGTGGGAACCTCTGTGATTTTAAGTTACTGACTCTGAACTCTGGTGTAAATCAATTCTTTCTTAACTCGAGCATTTACCTGAAGGATGGAAAGCTGATGTAATTTTTTTCTAAGGGACTGTACAATTTTTTTAATGGCTTTCCATCTTGTTTGGGAGGTGATTTACCCCTGACTTCTGCTAGTTCGACTGCCACTTTCTCTCTACACTCCTTGTTCATCCCTTAAAAACAGCAAAACCAAAACTAGAAAAACCTGACAACTAGCAGGCTCTGCAGGAAATATTTTTGGTAATTTATTAGGCAACACTTTTTTCTGTTTGTACAAATTTTCCAGAATTCCCTGAAACTTAACTATGTCTTGAAATGTAAGCTTTGAGACATAAAGTTCTGATGAAATTGTGATCAACAGGATCCATGTGATCCTTTCTTTAAAAAGTCAGTGTATTATTTTCAACATTACCTAGATTTAATGTGGGTAATTCCTCGTGCGTATCAACAGAACACCCCCTATTGTTCTTCTCAAACCCTAATGATTTTTATGTATTGTATTAGACTACATGGGATAAATTATGTTTTCTATTTTTATTTCACAAATTGTGGGAATTTGACGTTTTACTTTATTGCTCAGATCTAGAAGAAAGTAAACTGTGAAAACCTCAGCTTTCATTCCTAATAGATGTTTAACAGATAGAACATGGCCCAACTGTTTCTTAAGAACAAAAATACCTTGCATGCAAACAAAAAGAACCTCAGTATTTTTACATAAGGATTTTGGAGGGTCCCAACTCCTCACATGCTGATATGCAGGTTTAGTGTGACTTGTATTTTAATTACGTGATTCCAACTTCAGTTGTATTTAGGTGGAAAGGTCAATGAATCCTACACAGTCATTTCTCTTTTAAAGCACTTTCAAACATATATACAAAAAACCTGATACATGGACTAAATAAACATAGCTTTATTATAACCAGAGTAACCAACTCCAAAATTAGAACTATGTTAAAAATAAATACCTGTGTATTTCTTTAAATGCTCAGTCAGTCTTTGTAAGACATTGTGTTTCTTTACATTAGTTGATTTTCAGTGTTACTCAGTGCTTTACTCATAAGGGCCTGTCAAGGGGCAATTAGTAGTCAAACTTGACACTGAAAGATCAAGTTCAGTTCCTTTTTTATTTGATCTTGGAAGTCTGAGCTTTAATAAAACGCACACGTGTAGAAACTAGCAGGGTGCTAATGCTCCAGAGCTTGCTGCAAGAACACCCATCAGTGATGAGCTGACCCAAAGCTGGGTGAGAATGCGTGTAACAGTCTGGCTATAAAATAATCTTTAGATAACCCCATTCAAAATGTAGATACTTAATTTTCTAACAGCAAAAGCTTCTGGGTGTCTGAAAGACTTCTGAGTGTGCCCAAAGCTGCCTGTTCTGACTAGCTCAGGATCCACAAATCTGCTTGTCTCACTTGCGCACTCCATTCACGGAACATTTCCAGAGCATGCTTACCAAACCAGGTCCCAACGAAAGCGGTGGTAGTGCCTTTCATCCAACAACTTTGTAGTTTTCATCCACTTGAGTGCGCAGGAGGATCCAACTTCAGTTCAAATTTTTCCACAGGGAAGAGAAAACAGTATTTTGTACCTCCGAAGAGAATGAGCTGTAGATATCCTTGAAAGAGGGTTTTTCATAGCCTCTGTTAAATAAACTGCTGCACTTCGCATGGGAAAACAACAGGTCAGTTGAACTAGAGTGGGCACAATCCTTTAATCTTGTGGTAGATCCTCACCTGGGAAAAGGGAGGCAGGTGTGCCAATCTCCATCTTGTATTAGTATTAGGTTAAAAACAAGGAAGCAAACAAAACGTTTAACCAGCATCACTTATATGCAAGGGTCATTTGTGGTTTAATCACACTTCCCGTTTCTGGTACTCTAAAACCTGTAAAACGAAGAGATTGATTCCATGATTTTAAATCAGCGGTTACCTTACACAATTTATATGTCAATTAGTACACCATGCCTACCTGGCACACCAAAACTCTTCTACAGTTTATCTGGGCAAACTGAAAAAATTAACAATAATCCTTTCAAGGCACCAAGTAGATGCTATAGAGGAATACAAAATACTGAGAAATCTGGATCAGCAGCCCAGTATTTTTGCAAAAGACTGAACAATAAATGCAGATCAGAATCTCAGTGATGTGTATTTCATGAATGATTGACAAATCACAGATGCTACACAAAGTAGGCACTGTCAGCCAAATGTTTCAATGCTAACAGCACTAAAATCTTTCCTGTAAGTGCAAATATTGGTACTACTCACACTGCATCATTACTATTTTGGGGAAAGCAGATATTCCAGCTACATAGAAATAAAAATACTTCGCAGCTCTAAATGAAATCAAACAATACTAGAAAGAAACACTCAGGAAACCTAAGGATTGTCTTAAAGCTAGCAACACAGAAACTGTGTTGGATCAGACTAATGATCCTTCTAATTATGTATGTGTACTCTCACTGGATGTTCTTACCTATAAAAGTGTCAGTTCTTCTGAAGACTGCTAAAATCCTTGCTTTAGCAATTTCTGAGGCAAAAGTAAAGCCAGGATGGCTATATTTTGTGATGGGGAAAACCATAATTTTTAATTTGAAATCTTTCAACTATTTCAGTTCTTGAACTATGTCCTAGAGTTTACAACAGAGAAATTTTGTGTGCCATACTTAAATGTCACCTCCTCCAAATATGTTATTCCATTTCCTTGGTCTTTAATTCTATTCCTAGAATATTTTTTCTTGATCCTAACAATTTTCCTCATATATCTCTGAAGTCTAATTCTTTGGAGATAAGGTGAAAGACTCAATGCAGTATTCCAACAGATGTGTCATTGTTTTGTTTCGTTGGTTTCAGATTAGAGTTCTAGAAAAAAAATTACCATATTCTCAGTGTTGAATATGTAATAAATAGAATGGTCTTTTAAAAAGATTTAGTACCGGCTATCGAATAGAGCCTTTTTTCTTATATTGGTTTAGAAGCCCATAAGGAACATGACTGACTCATATTGTTTCTTCCAATAGATTATTTTGAATGTAACATCATGAAATTTTACCTACATTGTTCCACTCGTCTCTTCTCTGGGTAGATCCCTCCGATATTTCTTATGGCCTGCTCTGGTTTTATCTAAATTGCACAATGAGTATTTGTAAACACTGAAATATTTTTCCTTCAGCCTTTCCTGTAATTACACATTAACAAGTATATCAGACTGTATCTCTGATAACAATATGACAGAATCTCTCAAGTTATTACATAAATGTAAATCTGTAATAGTCCACTGTATTAACTTCAGGGAAATTCCAAGTCTATACCAAAGCTACTGATAACCAGCCCTATTCCCAAGAGTCAGAAAAGTAACCCCTCACCTGTATTTTAAAAAGTTGCACTTCTAACAGGCTACTACTGTCATTGAAAAAATCAAATCCAAATCGCTAATCACAAATGGCCCTCAAACTTGGTTAAACAGAAATCTAGATTTTCATTTAGAGAAACGGAAAGATAAGTATTTACTGAAGGACACTTAAAATGTGTCTTCATAAACTTTATAATTTATCAATATAAATAAAATCTGTCACTCAGCCTTAAAATTTCTTAGACTTAGTACTCTAATATGAAACTAGTGAAACAAATCAATGATACATCTTATTTTGAGAATCATCTGCTCAACAAAAATTGCCTTAGCTTATTGGAATACCTTACTAGAAAGTATAGTAACAGCAAATATTTTCAGCAGTTTTCTAGATGTAATGATCTAAGAAAACAATCGTCAATATACAAAGCAACATAGTAAACATTCTTTTTTTCTGCTCCTATATTCATTATGGAGTAGCTCTCCTCTAAAATACACCCTGTATATTCATTTTTTCAAAGCTCCACTGAAAAAACCACCACATAATCCTTAGAATTCTCACAAAACTTTGGAGACATCAAATGGGCATGAAACTGAACATGGCAAATATCCAAGATTCTCTGTGAAGAAAAGCCCAATAGCAAGCAATTAAGTACAGCAGTTTAATAATTTTCTCAAAATACTCTGGATAATTAGGGAATGTATTCAGCATAGAAAGTTGTACTGTCAAACTGATCCAGTAAATTTAATCGAAGGTCTTTTACAAAATACAGGAGCACAAATTAAATTTCTTTAAAACAAAACAAAACAAAAAAACACCAACCGCAAAAAACCCCCACCATAAAACAGCAGAATTCCTTTATTAGGTAGGAATTATATAGGTCTAATTCTTTCTTAGTTTCTCTTCATAAGAGAAGTTTTTTGTACTCAAAGATATAATAGTGAAACTGAAAGAATGTCATGGCTGGTGCAATTCATATTTATTGGGGTAACAACAGACTAAAGAGGATTTTAGAGTCATTGGATGAATTTCAACCATATTAATTTACTGCTCAAAATATAAACGACGTATAGATCTACTTTCAGAAGCTTGGTAGCAGATTCACGGTTTATTATTTATTTTTACACAAAAATTATGTCTTCGTAAGTGACTTGATTTTGCTTTACTCTTCTAGCTGCACACAACGAGAACACCTAGAAATATGTTTGTCAAGAGATTAATCTATTTGTGTGCTTTTATAAAACATTAATTTGTCAATGCTGATGGTGGTTTGGGTAATACAGATACCTGATTCTACGCTACTTTTTACCAACAGGGAGAAGCAAGCAAAGGGTAAAATGGTGTGTTTTGGTTGGAGTGGGAAGACATCCACCTTCTATTGTAACGAGCGGACTGAAAAAGGAAATAAAGGTAAAGAATAGAAGCATACAGTTCACTATTTAATATCTGATATGGGCAGAACACACACTGGCTGAGCACTCTAAAGAACTCCATAGTTAAAAGTTCAGGCAGGTTACCAATGCAGGGTGCAGAAAGGATATATTCTTGGCATGACGGAGGAACAAGTGAGTATTTGAAAGAATTCCGATGTGAAGCTACTTAGTTAAATTATAGGTTATTGCTTAAAACTGCAGAAGGAATTTATTCATAGTAGTATTGTATTTTGGCACACTTAGTTCTTTCTGCAGATATTTAGTATACATGATAATAATAATAAAAAAAATTGGCTGGCCTCATAAGTACCATCACTCACTTCTTGCCCTTGTTAAGATTAATGGTTGGTTTCAAGAGTAAGAATCACCAGTCACAAAAAGGCAAGCAACGGGTGGTGATAATTCTCATCTGAGGTGAAAAAAAAACCCCACAAAAAAAAAAAAACAAACCACCAACCAACCAACCTAAACCTGAGGAAAGCTTAGTCGATGCTTTATGTTGCTCTCAACTGACCTCCCCCTGCCAATATCATGCTTCAAATATTTAGCTACATTGTTCAGCCTGACAATTTACAAACCCTAAATACTTTCCTTTGTGTATAAAGAAAAGGAAAAAGAGTAAATTTCACAAGAAATAGAAAGGATTTTCATATCAAGAACTGCCTCCATTAAGTTTCAAGTAACGCACTTTCTGGTTGCAAGCTATTAAACCATACTCATAACTGACATACATAAGCAATTATGGGGGAAAAATGTCAGTAAAAAACCCATAAAAACTACCAAGACACAGAAAAATCAAGAAGAAACCAAAGATACTACATTCTTATCTGTCAAAAGTAACCAGTAATTCAAGAGAATTCTAACATATCTGTATTTGTATTTGCTTATAGCACTTTTGGGGGAAGGAGGAAAAAAAAAAGAAGAAAAAAAAAATAAGGCCAAGGTAGGGGAAATAAAAAAAAAAAAAAAATCAACCCAAACCCTTGGGATCAGTCCATAACTTACTGTAAGTTTTACATATCAACTTTATTAACAGCAAAATCTAATAAACTTTATTCTTGCATTTTTGTAAAATTATTTTAGTATACATATTTGAATATTCACATTTGAAAGTCACAAAATAAAATAAGAGGACACAACATTTGCAAAAAGAATATGTAAAGCTATCAGGTGTTAAAACAATCAAATTCCTAGATTAAAACAATCTGAGATTTTCTTTTTAATTGTAACGATCGTTATAGCTGAAAAAGGATAATAATTCCATTGCTACTACTTTTTTTTTTTAATGCAGACCTTTCAGCATAGAAATATCTCCTAAAAAACATTAAATCTCACTGACAAAGTAGAACTGATGTATTTTTACTTAAAGATAACATAAGGTGACAAGAACACACAAAAGAAAAGCAATTATTTGAAAGCAGAACAATGAAGATGATAGTAAAAATTCAGACACAAGGATATTTTTGTCCGCTTCTGTACATAACAAAAACATCCTCAATTTAACTGTGACAGGGAAAAAAAAAACAAAACTTTTAAAATATCTCTGAAAAATTAATGGAATATTTATTACTGCTGCAGGAATTCTTAAAATTCATTCTAACATGCATTACCAAACACTAATAATTCCCCATCTTCTCTTGTGGCCCGTGTGACTTCCGTGTTAAGCCACAAATAAACAAAAACCCCCATCAGATTTCATCTGTAAAAAGAAGTGTAATGTATGTTTGTAAAAGCGGTTTATTAAATATTATTTGTAGTACTGCAGTGCTCAGGCTCAAGTCAGGGACTGGGATTCCATTTTGCTTGGTGCTCTACAAGAATTAAATAAAAGACACAATCTTTATTTTACTATCAAAACACCAAGAACATTTTGATTCTGTGGGCTGTATTTTAAACTGCATCAGGAAAAGTTATGAGTTGCCAAAAGAACAGGAAAGTTCAATATACTGCGGAGTTTTCTCCTGCTTTCAAACTCTTTAACTATTAAAATTTCTCTATTCCTTGGTTTATAGTTTTAGTGATGTCATATGTAAGTACACTTTCTTTTACGTAAACATGAAGGGAAATTAAAATGTTAATCACATTATTTGTGTAGCCCTTTGTTGTGAGAACCACCTACGAGAAATACAATCCGTATTTTACACCGCTAAGAAAAGACTCAAGTCACTTGATTTTTTAAATCTTTATTTAGATGGTAAATATGATTTCATTGCCATTTCAAATAATTGAAGTGTGGATTTAAAATAAAGCTGAAACACAGAGTGGTTATCGTTATAAAAACTGGGAAAAGAGAGACACCCGTATATTTTTAAATATATAAAGTGAGTGTAGCTACAGATAAAGTGATCAAATCTAGCATGCATGATTTTACTTCTTAAAAAAAAATATCTATACTGAAAATACTTTTACCCTAATGATTACAGACCACGTGCTAGATTATGATTTTAATGATTTTTAGGACATTTGATAATTGTATGTCAAAATGCATAGCAAGTAGGTATCTGCTATGTAAATCTAATTTTTATCAGTTTTTATAACATTACTTCATGGAAATACATGACATTTTAGCCTCCTTTCTCTAACCTTTCACGGTTACGTTTGTGCAATAAAGCAGAAGGTTGGCTGCAGCAAGCTTTCTCACCGTGCCAAGCACAAAGCTCAAGCAGTAGGCTCGTACACCGAGCTCGTGGGCCTTAGAAACATACCTGTAAAAACGCTCAACTCAGCCTCCCCTCAGTTGCACAGAAATACGGTTTAAATTGAATTTTGTTAAAACTTACATAGCTGAGAGCTTCAGGGCCTTTACGCACAAAATACTCTTTTGTCTAGTTTCTGTATCATTTCAAACGTACTTTTGGCTTTGCTTCACGAGTTGCATTTGTTAATAATTTGGGCAAAAAAAATGTAAAAAAATTACAGCTTCCCCTGCTTACATCGATCCCTGCTAAATTCATTCTTATTGTCCACAAACACGTTTGTTCTTGCAAGGCCCCAACTCGACCTGAAAAAGCATAGATGCATTGCAAACCATAAAGACAAATAACTATGCTCCTTTAAACCCCTTCCTCATCGGATACGGATTTTTTTTTAAAGGTAATTATCAGTGGACATTCGCTTTGTTTTTATTTGCTTTTTCTTTTTGACTGTAAGCGGCAAATAACAGTTACAGCACAAATCAGAACGTTTATTCGGTATCGTCAAGCTAGCAAAGCGTTGAATAAATAAATGATTTAATCACTAATCAGGCTCCGTGCAATTTTGCAGCCTTTCAGGAACCTTCGGTAGGTTATTGATCCGCTAGCGAATTACCTCCAGTTCAGCCATAGGTTGCAGGCATCGCCATCCCTCGCTTGTCCTCGCGTTGACAACACTCCTCCTCTTGCCGGCCCTCCTAGAACCAGAAGATTCGTCAGTCCCGCGTCTCTGATTTGGTTGGCGGCAAGAACAATGAATAAAATCGTTATTAGCTGTTTGATTTTTGGAATTTTTTTTTTTTTTTTTAAAGTTCTCAAAGCGAGCACCCTGCGAGCCCTTCACCCTCCGCCCCCGTGGCCGCAGGCAGGCACTCGGGCCCAGGCAGAGCAGCCTGGGCAGCCGCGCCAAAGAACGAAGAAAAGCGGACCTCTTGTTCGGGGTTTGCTAGGCTTCCCCCACCCCCCCGCTAAGCCCAGGGCAGGAACCCGGCCCCGGGCACAATGCTGCGAGAGTAAGAAACACCAAGGCGTGACACTGGCACTTACGCGCAGACGCCAAATCCGCGGCGCCCCGAGGCCCCTGACGGGCTCGGAGGGAGCCCGGGGCCGCCGAAGCCCCGCGCCCGGGAGGGGCCTGGCTGCGGGGGATGGGGGAGCCGCGGCGAGCGGGGAGGGAGGAGGGCCGGGCTTCCTCAGCCCGCCTCCCCAGCGGGGCCGCACTCCCCGAGGGCATTTTGGCTTCGCTCGCTTCCCATTTCTGCGACACTGAAACTCGGTAACTTCCAGCCTCCCCGCCGCCGCCGCCGCGAATAGCCGCTGCCCCGCCGCGGCCCCTCCTCCCCGTGCGTCGTATCCCTCCGCGCTCCGGCCGCCCGCACCTCGCAGAGAAAGCGCCTTTCAGCCGCCAGCCCGCCGCCTTCCCGCCCACCCCGCCTCTGCCGCTCCGACATCTTCTGCCTGAGCCCGCCCGCCCGCTAATAAACACGTAGCGCTCGCCCTCGCCCCTTCTCCCCTCAGCCGGGCAGCGCCGGGGGCCGGCGGGGCGGGAGAGGGGGCAGGAGAGCCCGGCTCCCCCTTTCCCCGCCTGGCCGCCCCCGCCGCCGGGGACTGAGGGGCGCGGGGGGGAGGGGCGGCGCGCGCGGCGCGGCGCGAGGGGCCGGGAGGGCTGAGGAGGGGGGCGCGGAGGAGGAGGAGGGGACTCTTTCTCCGGGCGGAGGGATCGCGCTCGCGCTGGCTGGCGACGGCGGCGGCAGCGGCGGCGTTGGCGGCGGGTTGCTGTGAGTTGTTGTTTCCTCCTCCTGCCCGTGGGTTGAATGGTGGAGCCGAGACTCTTCCTGGTGAACGAACAGTGACAGCTACCGGGCGGGCGGACGCGTTTCGCTGGGCCCCGACGCTGCCGCGGGAGCGCGGCCCGACCCCCCCCCCCCCCTTCCCCCCCTCCCCTCCCCGGTTTTCGCCTCGCCATGTCCGGGGACGGCGGCAGCAGGCACACGGCGGAGCTGCGAGCGGGTGAGTGCCGGGGGAGCCGCCGTGCGGGGCGGCGGGAAGCGGGCGGGAGCCAGAGAGGGGCGGCGGGGAGGGGGAAGAAAGAAAAGCCCGCGGGGAGGGGGCGAGCTCCAGCCCTCACCGCCTCTCCTCTCCCCTCAGAGCTCTACTTCCTCATCGCTCGCTTTTTGGAGGACGGACCCTGCCAGCAAGCGGCTCAGGTAGGGGATGGGTGGATGGCGCCGCCGGGCCTGGCGGGGAGGGGGCGGCCGGGCAGGGCGGCGGATCGGGCGGCGCGCTCGCTGCCTCGTCCTCTTTCTCCCTGTTTTCTTTTTCTAAAACCGCCCCCCTTGTTTTATCCCCCCCCCTTTGTTGTTGCTGCAGGTCCTGATCCGAGAAGTGGCGGAGAAAGAGGTAAGCGGCGCCGCGCACCCGGCGCTCGCCCCGCCTGCGGCCTCCCTCCCCCTTCCCTCGCTCTCTCCCGCTTCCCCCGCCCCATCCCGGGCTCTGCTGGGGGTGCTCCTCGGGGAGGGGAGCCGCTCACGGGGTGTCCTCTCTTCCCTCCTCTAGCTGCTGCCCAAGCGCACGGACTGGACGGGCAAGGAGCATCCCCGGAGCTACGAGAACCTGGTAAGAGGAGCGGCCGTGGCCCGAGCGCGGTGCGGCGGGCAAAGTTTTTTTTCCCCTCACTCTCCCTGAGCCGCCCAATAAAAAAATTGAATTTCCCGCAAAAAAAAAATACAACTTAAAAAAAAAAAAAACTTTCGAGATTTTTTTTTTTTTTTTAAAACAACCTCGGCCACCTCCTCCTCCTTCTCTCTCTCGGCCCCGAGGGCAGACGCGGGGCGCTGCGGGGGGCCCGCGGTGCCGCCTGAGCGGGGCCGGCGGCGCGGGGTAAATAACAACAAGCGCCCTAATGCGAGAGCCCCGGCCAGGCCGGGCTGGAAATAGAGGTACGTCATGGACGTGGTGCGGGCAGGCGGGAGCCGCGCGGGGCGGGGCCAGCGCGGGCGGGCGGGCAGCAGGCAGGCGGCGGCAGCGGCAGCAGCAGCAGCAGGCGGCTGCCGGAGCCGGCCGGGCCGCCAGCAGGCGGGGGCGCTCTCCGCCGCGCCGCCCGCGCACACAATGGCGGTGCGGCGCATCGGGCCGCGGCGGCTCCTTCCGCCGGACCGGCCACGGTGGCCCCACGGTGGGCGGCTGTGGGGCAGCGGGCGAGGTTTGACCGGGAGCTCGCGTCCCAGGTCGCTGTGCTGAGGCGTTTTTTTCCCCTCGCTGTTCTGTCAACTTGCGTTGGGATCCACATCGGGGGTGGGTTGGTTTGAGGTGTCCTTCCTGGTTCGGTGTGTGCCCGCCTATGCTGGTAAGGTGCGTTATATGGCTTTGCGTTTTTTACATGCAGCGTATCTGGTGTTCAGGAATAACTGGACTTGCCAGGTTCATGTCACAAATTTGACTTCGGTGGTTTTTTGGTTTTTTTTTTTTTTTTAATCTCCCAGTGTGTGCTTTTCATTTCAAGTGTAGATCAGTGATTAAAAAAGAAAGTATTACTTGCAGTGGTGTAGTTACTGATAGCAGAAAGGGGCCTGTATTTTTTTTTATAGATGTTGTGAACTGCAGTAGTTGGGAAAACAGCAATTAAGATGTCTGAATTGTGTCTGTTAGCAACTTGTTGCTAGTATTGTTTTCATTACAGATGCACTGTTGTATAATTTAGTCTCTGAATTTCTGAATAGGATTTCAGAGGAAAGCTGAGCCCTGCTTGTAATGTTCATCAAAGAGAGATTTCCCTTCAGGTTTTCTGGTTGGTTATAGTAGTTATGAACTCCAGTACTTCTGAGACTTAGACAGACTTAGACGCATGGAGAACTTTTGAGCTCAGGCAAAAGGAGACGGAACAGTTCATGTCTGTAATGCATCCAATAAAGACTATTGGCGTAGATGTTATTTTAGTTATATTACGAATGTTACAGTATGAGTCATACGTATTTATTGTAGTTGAAACAGGTTTACATACTGCATTGGTTTTCTCTGGAGCAAGAGGTGGATTGGCCCAGGCATTTTAATGCATGTCGTGTGGAAGAATTGATAGCAATTGACTTGTTGAAAACACACGTACCAATACTTTCCAATTTTCCTGAAACCAAAGATCATAGAGAAATTCAACTGGGAATTTCAAAGTGTTGATACTTCTGTATGTTACATTATGCTATTCTTATTTATTTATTTGCAAGGCCGTGTTACCATTTCAAACAATGGTCAGAAGTCGCTTGATAAAACCTACCATGAATCTTTTATCCTATAAATTATAAACAGTTGGAGGTGCAGTCTTAATGTTGGATGGATTTGGGTTTCTTCTATATAGTCAGAATATAAAAGGATTTGAAGAAAGAGGAAGTGAGGAAAATGACATTTTAAAGGTTGAAGTAAGAAGACTTGATGAGAAATAAGTTCATTCAGACCCTTCTTTCCAAGAAACATGTTTTGTTTGTTGTAATGCAGGTAAATACTAATTTAGTCAGAATAGGTATGTACTGACGTAAGACGTACTTCCTCAAAATTTGGACTTGATCTTGGGTCCATATATTTGGAGATGTGATGCTGACTGGCTCCTTCCTCTTTTCCAAGTCTTCTGTTCCTAACAAAGTTTTCCTAGACTTCCTGATAAAGGTTCATATGCCCTTTTCCACCTTATTCCTACCTAGATGTTGGGAGGGGGGGAAAAGAAATTGGTTACGTTGTTCTTGATGCCTCTCCATCCTCTGTGTCTGCTCTTGCTTCAGTTGTCAAAGATGTGTGAACTTTGTATTACTTGACATTTTAGGCCTGTGAAAGCTGACGTGGAAGTGTATTTGCAGGGTGACAGTTACGTTTCATACAAAAGAAGTATTTTTCACCATGTTTTGTTTCATTAAACAAAAACTCATTTATCTCAAACCCAAGAATCTAGAGCTTTTAAGTTAGAACCTGATGATGAGCATACTTTCTGTTTCTTCATTTTTTTTTCATTTAAAAAAACCCCCTAGCTTTAAGATGCTGACTCTTCTTTCTGAAGAAAGCATGTTTTATCATGTTTTGGTACCACTTCTCAGACTTGAATACCTTGAGCTTTCACTAAGCTTTATAGAAGGGGCTGAAGGGAAAAAAGCTAAGAAATAAAAATACCAGTAAGTGTAGTGTTAGATGTCTGACTTCTACTCTAGGAGGGAATAAAGGCCCTGTGTAACAGGGGACAGAATTTAATCCCAGGCTTCTGTTCTCTTGTTTGCAAAAGCATGCCTTTTTTTATACATCTATTTAAGTGGATGTCTTTTCAAGAGATGATGATGTTCCTGGTTTTGTTCTCGTTTTGAAAACATTTAGGAATTCTTATTAGAGTTAACTTTCTGTTACTAGACTGAAATTCACAGCATTAGATATTTTATTTCTGTAACTTAATTTGTGCAAATAACGTTAAAACTGATGCAACTTTAATCTTGTAAATTACTTTCATTTTTCTGTTTGGTCAGTAAATGTTTCATTTTCTTATAAGCTAACACCATGCTGTGCAGCCTTGTAATGCTACAGGAAAATACAGGAGTTCAGAAATGCCGTTATACTATGTTTCATATTCTTAAGTGATTTTTCTTGAATTCGGATATTTCTATATTTTTCTACAGTCACCATTTGTGATATAAACCACTTGAATCTTGCTTTGAGAGTGTAGTCTCTTATTTCAGAGTGCCAATCTTGTTTTTATATTGTCAGTATTAAGATTTATATTTGTGCTATAACCGAAGACTTTCTGAGAATTGAGTCCTTGTCATGGTTTAACTCCAGCCAGGAACTGCTGGAGAGAGCCAACTGCTCTCTCACTCTCCCTTGGTGGGGTGGGGGAGAGAAACGGAGAAAAGGTAAAACTTGTGGGTTGAGGTGAAAACAATTTAATAGGACAGAAAAAGAAAAAAATAATAATAATAATAATAATGATAAAAGAACATACAGAACAAATGATGCGCACTGCAGTTGCTCACCATCCGCTGACTGACCCCCCCAGCTTGTTCTCGAGCAGTGGCTGCCCCCCTCCCCTGGCCAACTCCCCGCAGGTTTTTTTTTGTTCAGCGTGAGGTCATATGGTGTGGAATATCCCTTTGGCCAGTTTGGGTCAGCTGTCCTGGCTGTGTCCCCTCCCAGCTTCTCATGCACCTAGCAGAGCAGTGCCAGAAGCTGAAAAGTCCTTGACTTAGTGTAAGCGCTGCTCAGCAACAACTAAAACATCAGTGTGTTATCACCATTATTCTCATCTTAAATCCAAAACACAGTACCCTACCAGTTACTAGGAAGAAAATTAACTCTATCCCAGCAAAAACCAGGACATGCTGGTTGGCCACTTTCAACCTGAGTATACCAAGGATGGTGGGACTCTTCAGTAACAGATCTCAGGATGTTTTGTATTCTCTTGCATTAGTTGTGAAAACTTACTAATTGTAAGCCAGCTATTCTTCTCTTCTTTTTGAAAGACTGAGGATTTCTTATGGTGGGGACAGAAATTGAGTTTTAAGAGTTAACAGTTCACTTCAGCAGAGCGAGGCAGCCTTATGAATTGTTTATAGATTGTGGTTAAATGTGTTGTTTAAGTGTTGTGTCATTAGGCTTTAAAACACATTTGTTAGGGTCTTGACACATGAACAAGCTATGGTGCATCATTTGACTCCAGGGTAATTATTTTTGCGTGTTGCAGCTTCACTACGGGTGTAGCTGCTCTAATTGTACGCTGTGGATGAAAGCTATGCATTTCTGCTGCGTCCTTTGTGTAGGCATAAGCGCTCGTCCCAATGTGCGGTCAGTCGGATAAGGGAGCTGAACTGTCTGAAAAATGAACAGTATAAAAATCATTTTCAGATGGTTCAGCTCTCCTTTTGTGTTCAGCAACGTGGGTCCTACCACCACCATGAGGAAGATGATAGGAATGTGTGTGGAGGGCTTGGGGAATGTGGTGGGGTTGCTCCTTTTCAGAGCAAAGTGGACTTCAGCTGGATGAAGCCGACTGTTAAGATTCTCCGCAGCAAGTTAGAGCTACTGTAGAAGGTGGTTGGGTTTTTGTTGTTTGGTTGGTTTGGGGATTTTGGGGGGTGGGATTTGTGGGGGTTTTTTTGTGGGGTTTTTTGTTTGTTTAAGGTCTTCTAGGGTACAAGCATCCTAGTGTATATGATCAGAACCATTGTGTTAACTTCCTTTTTCTTAACGGAAGTATTCATGTAACTGTCATTTTCTCTATTGAATTAGAATTTTATTCATGTTGGTGGTGGTTGAAGAGGGAGAAGGTAGGGAATTCACATCAAATAGGGAGACAGTGCAATGGATTTAGTGGGCAGTATGCCTTGTTGTTCTCAGGAACTGTTTATTACTGTTTTGCTAACATTTGTTCTGCCTTCTTCTCCTGCCCACAATTATTAAATGTGATTTAAAGTGAAAATGACAAAACTATATTTTTAGGCCATCCATCCCACAGTTCGTTCTTTTTGGTTATGCAAAGGTATGTGAAGTTACAGAGTATCTGTGGGACTGGGACACTGAGTACATTGACACTGTATTTCATTGTTGGTATAATACCTACCATAGTAAAGTCCTTTAGGCAGCATTGTGGTTACTGTTTAATAATTCTGTTTCTTAATAAGTAACCACATAATAAGTGGTTTGTTTCTTCAGGAAATCTTGTGCTGTAATGGTATTCAAAGAAATAGGGAGCAAAAATAAAACTTGCATTGATTCAGAGGGCTCTGTCATCATCTAGTTTTCGTTATTAACAGTATTTTGGGGAAAGTCTATACAGTGTTTTGGAACGTGGTCTGAAAGACTTGGCACTGGAGGTAGGAAAACCTGTGATGTTTGTGAGCCTTAGCAATGTTTTTGGTCTGATTATCAGTGCTTCTATTGGACATACATCAACTTAAATTATTTCCTTTTAGTTCTAAAAGACAAGCACTTCTATTCTACATATTATTTTCGTAGCTGGGAATTTAGGTGATGTTAGAGCCTCTCTCATCAAACTTCTTATGTTTTGATGAGGAGGAACTCTCGTTCATTGTGTGAAATACCACATGTTTGTTCCACAGATAATGAAGAGGATTGGCTAAGTCAGCTGTTCTGTGCTAGTTCTTTCAAACTGAGACTAAGAAACACTGATGAGAGGTGGGCTACAGAGGAGTATCAAGTTTCTAAGGTGTACCTTTTATTTAAAAACAAAAACCCACAAAACCCCACAAAACAGTATGAATGAGTTTAAGATGAGCAAATAGGTACAGGTAATCTAACAGTAATAGATGCAGTGGAATGTTCATAAGGCTGAAAATGCTACTACTGTTCATACCTTCTCGTGTGGTAAGTAGCAAGCTTGCAGCAGTCTGCTTATATTAAGGTTTGAGTTTTTTATCTGCTCTGGCCTCACACCTATTAAAAGTATTAAATAGTTGAAAAATTAGTATGTTCTTGGGGTGGCTGGTTCTATATAGGTCTATATAGACCTATATTGCTGGCTGTATATAGGTCTATTTCATTAGAGAAAAACTAATCTCACATTAAAATCACAGGCATTCCTACAGAAAATAGTGGCTAAGTACCTAATACTTTTAGCTTAAGCATAATTACGTTTATGTACTTCCATACATGAGAAATAAACATGCTTCGGGGAAAATAGTTAATTCTCCAATTCTTCCCTCCCTGTTGTCCGTTGCCTCCCCTCCCCCCCCCCCCCCCCCCCAAAAAAAAAAAATTAGAATGCTTCAGAGAAAAGTAATTGCACTTTATTGCAATTCCTAACTTGAAAGCGATAAGGCAGTGGCTGGTGGTACAGCGTACTCAATTAGATTGATGGTCTGATATAGTACAACAATTACTGTAATTTAATTTGGAGCTTGTTTTGGGTAATATGTTACATAGCAGAATAGTTAAATCTGGGATAGCTGCTGGTATTAGTAAGATTGAGCTCTCGCATCTTGAAATACAGGTAGCTGACTAACTTAGGTTTTGTTGTTAAATGTCCTTGTGTGGAAATGTGTTTTTCTGAAAGATCTTTACAGTCAAACTTGTAGTTAAGCATGTTAACTGTTAGCGTGGAGGGGGGGGAAAACCCAACAACAGTACTTCAGAGAACGTTTCCGTATTCGCAGTGCTTAGAGCAGAATCCAGAATAGGGTCATATTTTATTTGATGTCTAAAACACTGGCAGCGGATAACTGCATTATGTGTTACAAATTTAACTAAAGAGTCTAGGTCAAATCATGATTCTGTTGATGCATTCATTGTGATTCTGATGCTGAATTATTCTGCAGAGTCATGCAGAATGAAAATATAAGCACGTAGGTCTATTTCAAAGGTAATAAAGATTTGAATGTTAGTCCAAATAGCTGTGTAGCTGCATTTTGTGTATTCCCATGCTGTTTGTTTGGAATAAGTAAAGTTGGGGGTAGTAGGTAAAGGGTGAAGTTGAGGGTAATGCTGCTTCTTATTTTCTAGAAAATATTATTTGTGCTTAAGATCTGAAAATTTTGTACTTGGTAACAGAGTTCTGATTTTTATTACAGTAATGTTTTAAAAAAATGTTATTAACTTGTCTTATATAAAAAGTCTATTCAAACAAAAAGAGAGTTCATTATTATAAAAGCATATCTTGTGTGCATTTCTTTTGGAAGAAAAGAGAAGAATTAGATGTTGCAGAAAGCCTAATAGGAGGAGGAAAGAAACCAGCTAGAATTTCAGCTAGGTGGGACTGGCAGAGAAAAATCTGTGCTGTTTATATACTGTTTGACACCACAGTTTTGGAATAAGATTTAAAAATTCCTGATTGTAGAGTCCAGTTTTAGCTTTTCATTTAGAGCTGTATGAATTTTAAATACTTGTGCATCTGTTATTTTTTTTCCTTTTGCTTTTACTTTCTCCTCTTGGAATCAGGTTGATATCAAGACAAATTTCTGTCATTCTACTGAGCTGTCAGGAGCTTTTCTCTTTCTGACAAAGCTTGTAAAGCGTCCTTTTAAAAAACAATTTTACTTCTTTTTTGTTACTTAAGATCTGACTTCAGAGTACTTGACAGGGGGTGGGTTTTTGTTACTATTTGTTTTAAGAGGAGGACACAGGGTGGTAGGTGTGTTTTAGGTTGGTTCTAGCTTCTTTTTATAGTTTGTCAGTGCAAGAATGGTCTCCTGGTAGGCTGCAGCTTAGAACAATCAGAATAATGTTAGCTTTCAAGCCTCTTTGTCGTTTAATGTGTTACGTAAATTTCCTTACCTTGTCCTTTCTTGAGTTGTTGCTACTACACTGTGGTTCTCTTTTCTGCGTTATTTTTTCCTTTTTCAAAAGGGAGGAATCGGGACTAAGGTGAATTTCTCTTACACACTTTTTTCACTTGTGACTTTTGCTGTAATGCTTATAGTAAAACATACAAATTGGCACTGGAACAGGCTTCCTGGAGATGTGGTCAATGCCCCAAACGTGTCAGTGTTTGAGGCATTTGGATGATGCCCTTAGTAACATGCTTTAACTTTTGACCACCCCTGAAGTGGTCAGGCAGTTGGACTAGATGATCATTGTAGGTCCCTTTCAACTGAACTATTTTATTAATATTGTTGAAAGAAGATGATTATTTTTTTCTGATGGAGAAGAAAGTACTTCACCTGGAGAAAACTTACTTGATAGCCTGGTTTTAATAGATTAAGTTCCGCCATTTCCTTCTTTATAGAAGGAACAAAAGGGAAAGAAAGAAGTCCAACTAAAACCTGTAATGAAATGAGGGGTTTTCCCTAGCAGATTTTACAATGAAATAAAGCTTACTTTTTATTTTTAAGCTTCTTCTGTGTGCTTTAGTCTTACATAGGAAAATGAGAGCCAAATGTTGACTGGGTATGGTTCATGAAATAGTTTTATAAACTTCCTGGAACTGACAAGCGTTTAGATGGCCAGTGTCACTTTTTTTTTTAAGTGTATAACTCACTCAGTATTGTTGAATCTGTTAATGAGCTGGTTGTGAATGCTGTTCAGTAGCGAGCAATTATTATTCAGACAAATGCTGTGCAGAAGCATCACAAAACTACTGCATAACTTGGCATAAATAGCTGTTTTCACACAAATGGGCTTAAATGAGGAGAGACTGTAGTGTGGGTGTAAGGTATATATTAAGACAAGATCTTTAATAGGTATGATCAAGAATAATACAAATAGATCTGCCTTTTCAAAACACTTGCTTTAAAAACTGCACGAGGAATTGAGCCTACCTAGTTTCTGCTAAAATAAAAAAATGAACACATGGCTTATGACAAATCATGAGAAGTATGACTCAAGATGTCAGCTAGCTTTAGTTTTGGAATGTGTCAAAGCCGATCTGCTTCATTTACTTTAGATCTTGTGCATTTGTGAAGATGTGTAAAACTGAAGGATCTTGATCAGGATAAAATGACAACTGTATTGCGTACTTATTCTAATGTTTGTGGTTAAACCAAAAAAAAAAAAGACTTCTTATTAATCTTTGAGAGACAAGTTCAGATTCTACAGACATGAAGTCTGGTTTCAGATAGAATTCTACGAAGGGCAGTATTTGTTAAGTTTTTGCGCTCCTTTTAATAGGAGAAGAAAAGCTAAGGAAACGGATCAGGGCTGTTGATGGCAGAAACTGTAAATAGCTTTGTCTCTACTTATGTCTATTCTGATATTCTAGGGCTCTCAAGCATGTATTTTGACTGTGATTCCTCCTTTAAGTAGAAAAAAAGCAAGTTTATTTGCATGTTACTGGTAGGAAAAATGAATCAGAATAGCAAGTTCTTAATTCAGTGGGTTATTATTTTGCCACTCTTCTAACAGGGTGCCTGTCTGATGACATTAAATTTAGTAATTTTAAATGACCTGTATAACCAACTGTAACTTTATAAAAAATATTAAATATAATTTCTAGGGTTTTTTTAAGAAAAGCCTTTTTATTTTTTTTAACTTGTGTGAATTTTGTAAGTCATTTCACTTCTAAGCAGTCAAATTCACGCAGCTTGCAAGGTCTTCTACAAATGTAACATAATTCACAGAAGGAAAGCCCCGCTTTCCTGGAAACAGCTAAACTCTTGCCTGCCGATGGAAAGTAGTGAATGAATTCCTTAATTTGCTTTGCTTGCCATGCAGCTTTTGCTTTACCTAATAAACTGTCTTTATCTCAACCCACAAGTTTTCTCCTTTTTACCCTTCTGATTTTTTCCCCCATCCCACTGTGGGGGAGTGAGTGAGTGGCTGTGTGGGTCTGAGCTGCTGGCTGGGGTTAAACCACGACAGGAGCAAACAAGAAAACTTCCTCCTTCGCAGGAAGGTTGCGTTGGTGGTGGTGGGAATTACTGGTGTAAGCAAGGCTTTTCCAGAGACTCAGTTTCAGACATCAGCAGTCTTTATGTTAACAAACTGCTGGAATACATGAAGCGATTACAGTATGTCAGCAAGATAGGAGCGCATTTGATGAAGAATGAGGTATATTCCTGTTAATTGGCTGTAATACGGAAGCATCATTCTGCCTAAAATGTCAGTCACGGCCTTCTCTAGTTGCAGAGTAACAAAACATCACAAGCTTTTACTGCGCTTTTTTTTTTCTCTTCTGCAAAGTAAAACTGTAAAGACGTATTTCAGGCTATATGAAGGATAAAACTACTACATGCCAAATCCTTCACAAGAACTGAAGAAAACAGAGTTTCTATCCCCCCCCTCTTAATTTTATTGTTTTAAATTTTCTTTGTTATACTGTAAGCTGACAATAGCTTATGCATTTTAAAAACGCTATTTCTTAACCGAAATCTTAATAGGATTTTACTGTTGTCGCATACACATTTCAAAGCTTTTTTCATTGTTATGCAAGATGATCTTCTGATCTAGAATTACAGTAGTTCGAAAGAATGAACTGGTTTTGTCTGGGCAGTCATTAATACTGGTTCAACATTGTTATAATCAAATGGTGAGAAGATCTGTTGCTGATAATAAGAGCTTGTTTTGGTACTGTGCAGTTGAAAACTATGAGCAGTTACAAAAGCTGGTCATGTTTGTAGCCTAATAGAGTACCACATATACCAATTATAAAGTTGAATTACTTAAGACAACATTTTAGTTGAAAAGCTTTAAATGTTATAAAAAAACAAACACCAAAACCAAAACAAACCCAATTGCGGAGCTTCAACGAGGTCTTGTAACTTAGGTGAATTGAGGCAGAATGTTTTTGCGTTGTCTTTTACAAAGCTGTTATTTATTTGGTATATGTGAATCTTGCAAGAATTCTGTAAACTTTGCTGTCCTTACAGTCTTTGTCTCATCTTTATCTTACAACAATGTAAATTGGCCAGACCACTATTTAAATATAAGCCTGAATATATACTTTACATTTTTCACTGATATGATAAAGGAGCTTATTAGTCTATGACCAACTGTGCCTTAAAGTCAGAAAGTAGTAAATACCAACAGTTCTGTACGAAGTGGCATGTGCTGAATAGAAGAATTAATTAGGACCAGCTGGAATGAATTATTGTACTTAAAGGTCATTATTTGTTTTTATCCTTAATACACTATCATTTTCTTATGAATTCCTGTAACAATCTGGAAGAAAAAAAGGTGAAAGCAGTAATTCTTCACAAATACTAAGTTCTTTATCAGATGTTTTGTTTGCTTTCATATAATAGGTGAAATACTACAGACACTTGGCACCTGATCACTTGCTTCAAATATGCCATCGACTTGGACCGCTTCTAGAGCAAGAAATTCCCCAAAGTGTCCCTGGAGTGCAGACATTATTAGGAGCTGGCAGACAGTCTTTGCTTCGTACAAACAAAAGTATGAAAATTTTATGAGATTTTTGAGAGTTCTTGATATTTCATGCCTCTTCTGTGTTTTTGCATGAAAAAATGCTTGCCTACATTTTTTGTGTAATTCTTTTAAAAAGGTTGCAAACATGTTGTGTGGAAGGGATCTGCTCTTGCTGCACTACATTGTGGGAGGCCTCCAGAGTCCCCTGTAAATTATGGCAGTCCACCTAGTATAGGTAAGTCAATTTTATTCTGGCGTTGCCATTGTAATACCTAACTCCCAGCATGATTGATTATTGTGATGATGAGAGCTAAGTAGTAGTTCTGTTTATATTTGTCCTTGTTTGTGTCATATACCTTACCTTTAGTATTATTTTTATGAAGATGATGTGTTATCGTATTTACCAGTTTGTATGTGGGTAAAAAATGGGTAGTGTAAATTCATAAACTAGTTCTGCTCTGAAGCTAATTTTGTCTTTGAAGTATGAAATGGAATAAAATATATTTCAACAGTGAATACATACAAATAAAACTTTTTCTTAAAGATGTAATAAAGCTGTCAGTAGATAAATAATTAGTGCCATATAACAACTTAAAACCAGGACAGCATGGCCTGCACCCATTGTTGGGGAGAGTAAGTCACGTAGACTGGTAATGGTTTTCTTTGGAAAGATTCGAGTATCACGTAGAAGTTATTCTTTTTGCTCTCTGGTCCATTTAGTAATTTTTTTAGCAGTGCTTTAGCTTGCTGTGCTATATCAGGAAGCATGCGTGTGCTGTCTGTACTGTTGAAAAAATGAGATGCTGGAGGTCAGGGGTATTCTTTTTCTTTTTTCTTTTTTAGTTACTATTTTTAAGCTCTCATATGGTCACTAAAACAAGTTTGTTAGCTTTCAATCTTTTAACAAGAAGATAGATGTTTTTTTAATTGCTAGAAGAATCAAGATGTGTGGTATTTTAGATTTGTTTTAAGGAGCATCCTTTTTCTCTTGTCATGAGTAGGAAAATGTGCAAAATCAGTTGTGTCTTTTCATCTTTCTCTGCTGATGCCCAGGGAAGGGGGAGTGGTTAAGACCAAATTACCAATGTGGATTATACCAAAACAGTAGTGTTTTATACCAAAACAGTAGCTGCAGATAGATGTGCAGTGTTGGATGACAGTGGGCAGAGAATAGCTGATTGATTGGCTCCTGATCAGGTGCAGCTGCTGCAAAGACAAAGGTTTCTGTCTTGGCAAAAAAGAGAAGACTGAAGATATATTGGGGGAACCGATGAATAACAATGTACAAATATATAGCCAGGTGCTTTTCGGAACAGAGGCGTGTTTAATGTGGTAACTTGACATTACAATTTTTAATCTCTAAACTCCTTTGGAGGCTATTGGTAGCCTGTACGTTCTCCATTAATTGGGTTATATATAAAAATAACTGAGAGAGCTCCATTTGGGATATTTATATTATTTCTAATGTTGAAGAAACTCAAAATCAAATCTCAAAACATGTACCATTACACTTTACCCAGAGAATTATAGTTCTCTCTTAGTAGCTGAAGCAGAAGCATGCTACAGCTAAGAAGCTCTTAGGTTGAGCACAGCCAATTTTGACTTGGTCAGATGGCAAAGTATTTGGTGTCCTAGCTCTTCCATTTTAAAGCACAAGTTTCATGCCTTTCCATGATATTTCTGTAGATACTTGGAATATAGGTTTTGCTGGGTGTTTAGTGCTAAGTTTTCACAGCCTCCTCAGCTAGTACGTGTATTGGTCAGAGGTGGCTCACTTAAACCCTCACATAGCACCTGCATCCGTTCAATGTGGTTTTGTTTAGAGCTGCTATTTTGGTATTCATGTAGAGAGTTCTTTCTGTGTTGTGCTCTAGATGTGGGGGAGCAAAATGCTTGCTGGTGTGTAGAATAATTCCCCTCTTGAGTGGCTGTGCATTGGCTTGAAGATTGTAAACTTGGAAAATCATGGGCTAGATTAGCAGCTATTTCTGCAAGGTGGCTAGAGGACTGAGCTTTCTGATAGCTAAGATGTCTTTAGTGGTTGCCTTACCGTTTCCTTTACTTGGGAATACATTTTAAAACATGTTGGAGAAATCAGAGTGGAAGAGGACTGTTTTGCATTGTACTGTAGCTTTCTCCATGGTATATAGTTTTTAAAGGGAGAAAGACCATTTTATGAAATCCATGGCAGCTGGAGTTCAAAGAAAGTTGTAGAATTGCTGTGGTAGTGGAATTAAATGTTAAGAAAAATAACTTTCAGACTCTTTTTAGGGAAGAACAAGTGAGGCTTTCTAAAAAAAGTGTTATTTTTATTGAACCTTTTGCAGAGCACTGAGTATTTGCAAAATTACAGTTATTTCAACATACCACTTTTTTAATGACCAATAATTTCCTTTTCCAAGCATAGAGATAAGTGCTGGAAACAGAATGTTTTCAACTGTGAAGTGTATTTGGATTTTTTGGATGTCTGGTTCACAGCTGTGTGTTAAAGCATTTGTTTTTGATTTATCCTGTTCTAGTCTGATCCTCTCAATTAAATCATGAACTGGAAAGACACTTCTTTTTAGAAATTGAACTAGAAAATTTTGTTCTGTTCCCTTAAATAACTTCTCCATTTTTCCCTGGGAAGGCTGTATTCTATGTATTTGTCCAACAAAAAAAAAATTGGAACCTATTATTCTTCAGGGTGTATGTATTTCAGGTGGAGAACCCACTAATGCTTGAGGAACAGAAAAGATACTGAAGTCTTTCTACCTTATGCAGGAAAACTTAATTTACATTTCACTGAACATAGAGAAGTATTCATTTGTTGCCTAGCCTGATGAACCAATGCATTTATGATGCTGATGCGATATTCTTTAGAATTAAATTTTTGTGTATGTTGTACCAGCTGCCTTGTAGGTAGCTGGTTTATATGCAGTTAAAATACATCTGTACAAATATGTACTTTTCCAGGAAACTACAGAATATCTGAAGAACATAATAAAGAGAAACAAAACTTGAATACGGAATAATCTTTGTCCAGTTGCTATCACTTGTGCAACATAGCTTACAAAAAGTTGCTGAAGTGCTTAATTAAGACCAGAAAGAGCGATGTCATATGTTAGTTTGTTTTGTTAAAGGTCCTGTTTTCTTGGATGCAGAAACAGAAAAAGAACTCTCAGTAATTCTCAGGAACTGCTGAAAAAACATAGGACCAAACCAGAAAGTTTTGAGAGCTTTGAGCTCAGAGCTCTTGGAGAAGCTGCTCACTCAGGTGTGAAGACCTGCATGAGACTGGCTGTTTGCCCCAGACAACAAAGAATGTTTTTCCTGACCAATGAATATATCTGCCTTTCAAAAACAGTGTTTCATGGTCTTGCTGAATAGTCCACTTCAAGAAAAGTTCTGAAGCATTTTGCATTTTTCTCACAGTTTCTTTATTAGATGCTGCTGCTGTTCTGGCTGTGAAAAGAATGTGAGGTTCTGAACCTGGTGTAGATGTCTGATTTTAGATACATAGTAAATACTTTAGGCTGAAAAGCTAACCTAAGAGTATTTCATGTAACCATGTTATTCTGTTAATTATAGTAAAAAAACTAAAGGAAAAGACTGCCTTGTGTTAAAGGATCTGTGTAAAAGTAGACTTGAATAAACTTGTAACAAGATGTTAAAGTGAATTATACTAAAGAAAATTACTTCTATAGCTTATTTTTTCTTCTATAACAAGAAGTCTTATGGTACTTACATTTTGAGTAAAACACAAACTGAATAAACACATAGTGAAAGCAAGTGGGGTTGCATTGAAGTCAGGGAACAGTTTGGAAATGTTTGAGATGGTATAGCTTTCACTTGTTTTTACCTTCTGCCTTTCCAAACATCTCACCTCCCACTTCTCTGAATTGGTGAGGGTTGGCAGTTACTTTCATTGAGCAAATTAATATTATATGTAAAGTTTTAGATGTATATAGAATTTTTATATTTTCAGAAATGCTTCAGTGAGGAGTCAGTATACTTTTACCTTCACGAAATGCCCAGAGACAAGTTCTGGCTTGATCAAATTGCTAGCTTAACCACTTTACTTGGTTGACAATCATCTGTAAGCCAGGACACTCGGAGTACTGCATAGAGTTTAGAAGTTGAGCAGAAAAATGGTGGGAAGGAAGAAGTCAATTCAAGCTGCTTTTATTGATCTTGTATATCTTTACAGAAGGGTAAAAAAAACCCAACAACCCAAAACTGGTTGCTTGATACATTCAGTCTTACTGGCTGAGAGAGTGAAGGGAGGAGTCTAGCAGTCTCTTTTTATTATTATTTTTAACAATGCTGAATGCCTTGGTATTCATTAGAGGTGTGTCTAGCTCTCAAGTTATGAAACTTGATTCAATATGGGTAAGAGTTTTAAGTGAAGTATATTCTTCAGGTGTCCCAGGTTTCTTCTGAATCTGGTTCTATTTTTGTGCGAATGGAAGGGGAACAAAGGTGGATTCTGTTCTTCAGAATAGAACTTCCGTTAATTAAATACAACTCCAGAAAGGGAGAAAATGAAAGATAAGCCATAACGGTTTGCGTGTGTTCTTTTTTAAAATGTAACTTATACTTGGTACATGATTAAATTGGGTTTATCACTGACTAGTGGATAAGGCAGATTACTGTCCCCCATCTTTAAGGCATATTTCACATTCCAGGATAAGACCATGTAAATAAGGTGATGGAATTGGTCACTTTGATAACTAAAATGGGAAAGCCGAGGGGAAAAAAAAATCAGCAAAGCTAATACTGCCATATCTTTCAGACTCCCAAATTTATCTTCCTTTTAGAGATTGCTGATTTTCTTTGAGCTGCTTGTTCTGTTTTGTGTGGGGAGTAAGTTAGGGACGTTCTAAAACTTTGAAGGTGTTCAGTTGATGCCTGTTGCATGCCTTTTGAGTGGGAGAAAATCTATACTCTTTCATATGTTCCACTGAAAACTCACACCACTTTACCTTCATCAGCTTTATGTTTGATTTTTAAATTGTTCTGAGGGAAACCAACCAAATAAGGTGATCTTGACTCTTTGAGATGTGTGGTTTTCAGATTAAGGTTGTTGGCAGCAATGAGTTGTAACAGTAGAAGTGAGATTTTAAAAAAACAAAGTTCCATTTTACTAACTTGTTTTAAGAGCCCTACTCTCCATTCACAGTTTACGTTCCTGAGTGGTCCTTATAAAAAAGGAACTTAAACTCTTACCTTCAGAGCTTAAGGTTAGAGCCTTTGGGTAAAGAATCCCATGTTTCTCACCCTACCCCACCTTCTTTTTCTCTTTTTCCTTTTTTCTCTTTTTTAACTCTAGTAAAAGGTCCTGAGCAACTTCTTGTATTTGGCCCTGCTTTCAAAGGGGGATTAGACTAAATGATTTTCAGAGGTCCCTTCTAAGTTCAACCATTCTGTGATTCTGCAGTAACAAAAGTCAAAGTTCTTCCAGCATTAAATCTGGTGAGGGACATGAAGGAACACAAAAAGGGCTCTTACAGGTCTATCAGCAGCAGAAGGAACAGTAGGGCCTGCTGCTGAATGGGGCAGGGGACCTGGTGACAAAAGACTTGGAAAAGCTGAGGTGTTCAATACCTTCTTGGCCTGGGTCTTCACTGGTAATACCAGCTTTCAAAAATTTCAGGCCCTGGAGACCAGGGCGGGAAGGTCTGAAGCAAGGAAGACTTTCCCTTGGTGAAGGAGGATCAGGTTAGGGAATGTTTGAACAAACTACATACGTGAGTCCGTGGGCCCTGATAGTATGCATCCCTAGGTCCTGACAGTGCTGGCTGATGTCATTGCAAGGCCACTCTTGATTATCTTTGAAATGTTCGTAGTGGTCAGGGGAGCTTTCTGAGGACTGGAAGAGAGCAAATGTCACTGCTGTCTTGAAGTACGGCGAGAAGGAGACTGTGGAACTAAAGGTGGGTCCTCCTTCCCTCAGTCCTTGGGCAGGTGAGAAAGCAAATACTTCTGGAAGCCAACATACTAAGGACAAGAACGTAGTTGAGAGTAGTTGGCATTGTTCTATGAAGGAGAAGTCACGCCTGACTAGCCTGATAGCCTTTTAAATGAGGTGAGTGGCTTGGAGGATGAGTGGACAGTAGTGAATGTTGTTTATCCTGACTTCAGCAAGGCTTTCTAAACTGCCTCCTGTAATATTCTCACTGACAAACTCGTAAGATACAGGCAGAAGTGCTGGTCTCAAAGGGTTGTGATCAGCAGAATGAATTCCAGTGACCGGCATGAGGGCCAGTCACTAGTGGTGTACTCCAGTGGTTGGTACTAGAGCCAGTACTGTTCAACATCTTCATTAATAACTTGGATGATGAAACACCAAGTTTTGCAGACAGTGCAAAACTGGGAAGAGTGATTGATGGATCCAGTGGTCTGTGCTGCCATTCAGGGGGACTTCGACAGGCTGAAGAAATGGGTCAAGAGGAATCTAATGAAGTTCCACAAAGAGAAGTGCAAAAGTCCTGCCCCTGGGGAGGAATAACCTCATGCACCAGTGGACACTGGGGACCGACTGTCTGGAAAGCAGCTTTGCAGAAAATGAGCTTCCTTCCGTGGTGTTGAACATGTCAGATGTTGAGTCTACAGTGTGCCGTTGCACTAAAAAACCAAGCGGCATCCTGGGCTGCTGGAGGCAGTGCATTGCCATTTTAGGTCCAGGGTGTGTCTTCCCCTCTACTCAGCACGGGTGAGATCATACCTGGAGTGCTGGGTCCAGCTCTGGGCTCCTCAGAACAAGAAAGATACGGACAGACTGGAGCTAGTCTAGCAAAGGACCAGCAAGATGATGAAGGGATTGAGGTATCTGTCATACAAGGAGAAGCCAAGAGAGCTGGGATTGTCTGGCCTTGAGAAGAGCAAGCATGGGGGGGGGGTATTATCAATGGGTATGAATACCTGAATTGGAGAGCGTGATGAAGGTGGAGCCAGACTCTTCTCATTGATGCCTCCTGACAGGACAGGGGCAATGGACACAAACTGAAATAGAGGAAGTTCAATTTAAACATAAGAGAACACCTTTTGGGGGTGAATAAAAACTGTGGAACAGGTTGCCCAGAGAGGTTGCAAAGTCTCCATCCTTGGAGATACTCAAAACCTAACTGGACAAAGCCCTGGGCAACCTGCTCTATCTGACCATGCTTGAGCAGGGGGGTTGGACTAGGAACCTCTAGAGATTGTCTTCCTGTCTGAACCATTCTGTTGTTATGTGGTAGCAGACCATTTCAGTCTTTGAGGCTGGTCATGTTGTGTGAAGGTGAGCCCAGTTACCTAAAAACTAGAAGCCAATTCATTTTATTTGGAACCAATTGATAGCAACTTAAATGATAAAATTTGTGGCAAAGTGTTATTTACATGTTCAAAAAGGCAACAAAATATATGGCTTTCTCAGGCATTGGTTTCTACTGATCAGTTAGCTTCATTATTAAATAAGAACAATCCTGATTTTGAAACCAAAATGTCATTTGAAAGTAAGTGGTGGATTGTCATCCTGTGTTGCACAACCACCATTTAGTAACATCTGCTTTTTTGGTTTGTTTGTTTAAATTTTATTTATTTATTTTTAAAGCAGGAACTTATGTGTGAGTAGTAGACAGGCATGTAAAGCTAAGTTAATCTTAACTTCCTTAGTTGTCCAGGCATTGGATGGGAGTTCTTTCTGTGCAGTGTCCACTTCACAGTGAACAGGCAGTTCTGTTGTTTCCTTCTTTCTTCCTTCCAACCCTTCTTACTTCTCTTCATGACTTGCTGTAAGGGCCAACCAGTGCTCTCTAACCCTTCCTGGGATAGACTCATCCTTATTCCTTCCCTTATTATGTATGGTTTGTGGCTCCCACTGAAGCTGTTTAACTACTTACACCTTACCGCTCTTCCTGTAATTAACACCTTTGTTCATACTGACTCATTTGTGTGAGGCCAAGCAAAATTTAAGCAAATACAGAAAGCTGCTAATATGGGTAAAATAAGAGGGATATTAAACTTGCTCTCACAGGAGTTTCTAAAATCACATTTTTCCAAATGCAGTTAAAATCAAGCTAAAATAGATTAGAGACCACATAAGGCCTGACAAGTGTTGATGCTAGATAGGATAACAATCATTATAAAACCAAAGGCCTATAATTAGTACAAAGGCATTATTATTGACAGTTAGTAGTGTTTATCACCTTGGCATGTACCAGAAAAATCAATTTTATTGTTTGACTACAGGAATTTATTTTTGAGACACAGCTATATTTAACTTTTACCTGTACTCTGAAGGAAAAAAATAAACGCTATTGTGCTAGCAAAGTGGGCAGGTGACACATTGGAGTCATCAGTGTTTGGAATAAAGTGTGGTAATAGGTCAGTTAGAGAAATTGAGCTGGATCACTGGCAAAGTCAATGTGAGTAAATAGAAATGTAGTTTAATGGAAGGCCATATTGAAGAACAATGGTGGATGTGAGAATTTTGTTTAAAACAACAACAAAAAAAACCCAGTTTGAGAAGTCTTAAAAATTGTATGTTTATGGACAGTGTTGAAACCTGCAGGAGATTGATTCTCCACCTACCCGCCTGCCAATTGCATGATCTTGGTAAAAAGTTTTCTTCCCATAGAATGTAAGTTCATAACACTGGGGGGGTTTCCATGTCAAATCACTTTTTAATTCACTTAATTTTATTAATTATTTTTAACCAGTTTTGGGATTTTTGTATGTTTTAAGTTTCTTCTATGACCAGGTGACCCGCCTAGTGTATGGGGGGAAGGCTGTTGGTGTTGTCTACCTGGACTTCAGCAAAGCCTTTGACACTGTTCCCCACAGTATTCTCCTGGAGAAGCTGGCGGCCCGTGGTTTAGACAGGTACACTCTTCGCTGGGTAAAAAACTGGCTGGACGGCCGAGCACAGAGAGTTGTAGTGAATGGGGTGAAATCCAGTGGCGGCCGGTCACAAGCGGAGTCCCCCAGGGCTCAGTTTTGGGACCGGTCTTGTTTAATGTCTTTATTGATGATCTGGATGAGGGGATAGAGTGCTCCCTCAGCAAGTTTGCAGACGACACAAAGTTGGGCGGGAGTGTTGATCTGCTCGAGGGTAGGAAGGCTCTGCAGAGGGATCTGGACAGGCTGGATCGATGGGCTGAGGCCAACCGGATGAAGTTCAATAAGGCCAAGTGCCGGGTTCTACACTTTGGCCACAACAACCCCATGCAATGCTACAGGCTTGGGGAAGAGTGGCTGGAAAGCGCTCCCCCGCAGAAAAGGACCTGGGGGTGTTGATCGACAGCCGGCTGAAGATGAGCCAGCAGTGTGCCCAGGTGGCCAAGAAGGCCAACGGCATCCTGGCCTGTATCAGAAATAGTGTGGCCAGCAGGAGCAGGGAGTTGATCATGCCCCTGTACTCGGCTCTGGTGAGGCCGCACCTCGAATGCTGTGTTCAGTTTTGGGCCCCTCACTACAAGAAGGACATTGAGGTGCTGGAGCGTGTCCAGAGAAGGGCGACGAAGCTGGTGAGGGGTCTGGAGCACAAGTCTTATGAGGAGTGGCTGAGGGAGCTGGGGTTGTTCAGTCTGGAGAAGAGGAGGCTGAGGGGAGACCTCATCACTCTCTACAATTACCTGAAAGGGGGTTGCAGAGAGGTGGGTGTTGGTCTCTTCTCCCAAGTGACTAGCGACAGGACAAGAGGAAATGGCCTCAAGTTGCACCAGGGGAGGTTCAGGCTAGATATTAGGAAAAATTTATTTACTGAGAGAGTAGTGAAACATTGGAACAGGCTGCCCAGGGAGGTGGTAGAGTCACCCTCCCTGGAGGTATTCAAGGAGCATGTGGATGTGGCATTCTGGGATGTAGCTTGATGGGCATGGAGCTGTGTGGTGTTGGGTGGGTTGGTTTTTGGTGTGTTGTGGTTTGTTGTTGTTGTGTGGTGGTTGGTGGTTTTTTTTTTTTTTTGTGGTTGGACTTGATGATCTTACAGGTCTTTTCCAACCTTAGTGATTCTGTGATTCTGTGATGGAGGCCAAAGAGTGAGATCCCAGTTTTCTTGTTTCCAGTATCAGAGCATTGCCTCTTATTTCCTCCAGGAGGTTAATTGTTAATGAACAAGGGGCATTTCACATGTCGGGTTTCCCAGGGATAGGTGAACTAGCAGCAAGTTGCCCATTACCACTTAACATCAGCGAGAATATAATCAGAAATACTGGCTTAGGTTCTGTTAAACTTAATCTTCTTCAGTGATTACAAAAAAAATCAACCAACAACAAACTTGAAATTTATCTCAAATACCTCAAAAAGTTTTTCATAAATTTAGATGTATATTAAAAATCACATGCTTAAATGAAGTCATTGGTTGTTTTATCCTAAAGACTCTGCTTATACTTCCAAGTTATTGACAGAACATCTCTGCAAATTAAACTTTTAGTTAAGCTTTTTCCCCTTTTTGTGAGCTGTGGTTTCATTTGAAGGCATTGCTAAAAGCTGATTCCAACAACCATCTCCATCTTACCTTAAGAGCAAATAAAAGGTAACTTCTGAGTAGGTTGAGATTATTGTTTAAGCTTACTTTATTGTTGTGACAAAGACCTTCCTTACTCCGTTTGTGTGTGTTTGTTTGGGGGGGGGGGGTGTTTGGGGGTTTTTTGGGTTGTTTGGGGGGAGGGGTTGTTTGGGGTTTGGTTTTTTTTGTTTGGGGGGTTTTGTTGTTGTTTGGGGGTTTTTTGGGTGCATGGTTTTTTGGTGGGTTGTTTTGGGTTTTTTTAAATTGTAGGATGATTTGTTGGAAACAGGAACTAGATTTATCTTGTGACTGAACTAATCTTGGCTTCCTGCTGTTCTAAAGTAGACTGTTGGCAAGGAAAAGCTTTGTCATAAAGCAAATGCAACTGCATCTTTTTCTTCTATAAGGGGAGGGTGAAGAGGATATAGTAGAGCCTTAAGGCAGTAGAGGCGCATTGACTGATAAGTGCCTCACTCCACGGCTAATGATCCTGCTTCTTCACAAAGCATCTTGAACTAGGAAAACTTCCTTGAATCCTTGGGCTACACAGGCAGTTACGGGAAGTGTTTCAGGGCTGTTCTTATGGCCTGAGGCCAGTGGGCTTGGCAGTTGTCCATAACCACTAAGTGCTTTCGCTCCTTACAGAGTAGCTACAATCCAGTTTGCATGTTTAATGTAGTTTGACCTGTGCTGACTCATGAACCAGTGTCTGATTGGTCTGGGCCAAAACCAAGCAATGTGAGAGATTTGTATCTGTTTCATAGTTGATGCTATGAGTGAAAGTGATTCAGGGCCCAAACCCATGCCCTGCTCAGTTCACTAGTACAGACATAGCCTTGGTCACATGTAAAGAATGGCTAACCAGAGTAGTAATGGAAGTATCAGCTACCTCTCTTGGCGCTGACAGATCTTGTTTTTCATGTGTGTGTAGTGATGTGGACATTGTTCGGCATTTATGTTTTTACTTTTCACGTGTTCAGAAGCTGGAGATCTGAGCATATTACCTGCTTTATCACAATTCTGTGGAATATAAAATGTATCACCATTGCCATTCTTTGGTCTAATGATGGTATGGGGAGCTGTTTGACTAATGGCTATGTATCCTTGCATATAAGCATTATACTCTGTTGCTTTATCATTGCATGAGTAGCAGTTTAAAATTAATAACGCTGAGCTTTATTTTCTTTACTGAAGTTCTTGATGGAAGATTTCCATTTTGTTAAAACAAAGAGTCCTGCTCCTGGGCCTTCTTAGCTTTTAAACTTGGGAAAAAAAGCCCAAACTCTTTGAACAAGGTTCTGTTAGTCAAAATCAGAATTTTCTGTAAGGTTTTGATAAATTCATATGTAAATTTGTTTGGGTTTTTTGTTTGTTTAGCTGTAATGGGTAGTGATACTCTTAAAAAAATAAATTTATTGTCTTGCAGGTGGTGGAAAAATGTTTGGATGGTGTAGACCTCAAAAAAACAGGTTGCCTTGGAGAAGATCTGAATGTTTGCTTATCCTCAGTTAATAGCTAGTGGAAGGAAGCTCTTACACTTGTTAAATTTGAGGTAGCTTACTCCTTGATGGAAGGTGCCTCAGTCCTCCTGAATTTCTCACACTAGGTATAAAGTGAGAAGAATACGTTTGGGCACTTAAAGTTGAAAGTTGTATTAGATCTTTATCCTCTGCCTTGCAGTTTGGTACTTTTTTGCACGTCTGTATCATAGGCTACTTTTCTATGTATTTTTCCCTAACTAGAGCGAAATGAGATAGTATTATAGTAAACTGTTCATATGGCAGGTGGTCCAGTGTTGAAATAAACTTTCCATCCTGGAGAAGTATTTTAGTTTATGAACCCAATATAAATGCTGTCTCTTCTTTTTTCTTTCCCCATTTGGTAGTGGATACCCTGTTTTCAAGAAAACTAAATGGAAAATACAGACTTGAACGCCTTGTTCCAACTGCAGTCTATCAACATATGAAGATGCACAAACGAATTTTAGGACACTTATCTTCTGTATACTGTGTAACTTTTGATCGGACTGGCAGGCGAATATTTACTGTAAGTACAAAATCTTCATTTTTGTAGATTTTTTTTTTAAAGTACAGATAGCATGTCACCTCATTGTTTCCAAAAACTGAATGTACTGATGTTGTATATCAAGAGCAGATAAATGCTTTACTACTGTTACTCTCATATATGCTTTTTAATAACCATGCTGGTTTGCATGTTAAAATAGCTTTGGCATACATGTCTTAAGGCTAGGTGTGATGGTGATTGCTGATCTGTGTCGTTCAGTCAGAAAACTTGGGTTATTTTCAGTGGAAACAAATTATTACCCCATGTAGAGTCTTCCCTCTGGACTTGTTTTCTGTAGTAAAAACATAAGCAAGAGTGGACCACCACCACAGAATTTGCTTAGGAAGTCAGAGAGGACAATCAATATGTAATTAAAGATTATTTTGACTCTTTTCTATAACTTTTGTTAATTTTAAAGCACGACTATGAAGTTTTAACAGTCTGGTGATACACTCTAGATTTGGTAAAGCTTTTTGAAGGAAACTAGAAAGCTGAAAATTTACATGGTGTGTTGTAACGAATCTTGGTTCACAAGGAAAGGAGTTGTCTTTATGAGATAGCAGGAAGGTGGTTTTTTTTGGTACCAGTGTTCTTAGTTACTTTTAACTATTTGCTTTTGTTGTTGTTGTTAAAAAAATAAATATTGGATGGATGTCTGAAATCAATACTGAAACTGCAAGTTTCCCAAAAAATGAGAATTATAAAAACAAATAGGTAATTTTAATTTCTTGGTAAGTAGTCAATTTTAGTAGAGCCAAAGATCTCATAAATACATACCTCGTGCCAGTTTGGGACACTTTGGTTGCATTTATTACCTTTCCACAAACACTGGATGTAATTGATACCTTTGTGGATCCAGGAGCTTGATTGTGCCCTTTCTAATCTCATGGCAGGTAACTCGGAACAATGCAGGTGGAAGTACGGTTCAGTTCTCCTGCTTTATGTATTGCAGTCCTAACTTCTAAAATTCTTTCAAGGCAGTTGTAAATATAATTTGCCCTTTCGCCCACATACATTTTGCTTTGTTGCGTGGAGGGATGTGTGGTTGTAGGGATGGGACACTTGCAGTGTTTTGAACAGACCTGTTTATTTGCAGAGACTTTTTTCACGTTTCTTTAGCTTTCATTGGCAAGTTAAGTCCCTCAACAGTCACAGGCGTTAAATTCTTATGGCCTGTAGTTTATGCGTGATTAACCTATCAGGAAAAGGGCTCTCTGTTGTGGGTTTGTTTTATATGTGACATGGCAGAATGGATTAGAGTTTTCATGTGTAAAAAAAATCTCCTATGCTTACCCTGCTCACTTCTAAATAAAAACCGTTCTGTTTGTGCTTCCTAGATGAAGTGCATAAAATGCCTTCTTAAGGTCTTCTGATTCTTCATTTTCCTAAAACTTTCCCATGTACCTAAAATCTTTCCTCTTCCCAATATGTACTAAACTTCCTCTTGGGTGGACCTGCAGCGATCGTTCCTTGCTGCACATTGCCTTGCTTTTTGCAGTCTGATTTAAGAGTGATTAAAGAGAGAGAATTCTCTTGATTGTAACAGCAATTTTTTTCCAAAAGAAAAGTAAAAGAATCTGAAATAAAATGGGGGGAGCAATACTGCTTCTGCAACCCCACAGCTTTGCTGGCAGTCCTTTGCTGACAGATATATTGGTGTCCTGGTACGATTGCTTGAAAAAGGTCCCAGTTTAGAACAGGATTACTTCAATCTAGTGTTAAATAAAATGTCCATAGAAATCAATTATGGCTGGTGAATTTTCATTTTGGAGGGCGTGAGACAGACCTTCTTACCCTGCGTTCTCAGGTAAATCCAGTGTTTTTTGTGTAAATGTTTAAGTGGTTGTTGGCAAATGGAAAACTAATGGGTTGCATTCCACATTCCAGTAAAATCCAAGTTGCTGTAGCTGGCATGATGTAATCAGTGGATAAGTCATTAATTGTCTTGTAATTGCGTCTGTATAATGAAATGGTGTCAATTCTTTTCAATCTAGAACACTACAATTTCTAAAGTCTCTAGTGTAGTAAACAGAAATAGGAATTTATTATAAAAAGTAAGCCAGACTTCATTCCAGACATGTCTGTTGCCAACATGTAAATTTGCATGCATCAACAGGGAATCATGCTTGCTCTAGGTTGTTACTCTACAATGTCCAGCATTCAGTGTGACGTTAGCTAGAGAAGAGGTTGTTTTAGAATTATAATTGGTTCTAGAAGATGTGTCATAACTGTTTCCTTTTCCTCCTGACTTCTGAAGGACTGAAAGCCTCTAAATTCAAATTCCGTTTATGTTCTGCTTCAAATTAAAAGGAAAAGAAAGTTATCTCAGCACATTTTTGAGTCATACTCTCTGAGAGATGTTATCTTTGCTAGGAAGAAGATGCTCTTAGTTTTGCCTAAAGGCAGTGTAAACGGGACATTATGCAGTTTTCCTACTAGCTAGTAGGTCATGCAATGACTGTTTCTATTTATATTCTTTTACGGATTTCCCAAGAGATTTCTGAAGATCAACCTCTTACCTGTTTTTTTCTGAATATACAAAAATATTCTTAATATACAAACTATGTTGTCTTGGTAATTTAGTTTTTCTAATTAACTAAAAGTAAGGCATTTTTACTTGCAAAGATACAGCTAAAACACATATCAGCCATCAGTGAAGAAAACCTAATTATTTCTGAGACTGTGTATTCTGGATCTCTTGAAAAGCGTGACTTGCAGAACCTATGCAGGGTAATAGAAACAAGTGTTGTCAAGCGTTGTCTTCTCTGGTTCCTCCTCTACTTTCTGACTGCAAAGAAGGATGGCCATCTCCTTTTGTCCCACCTTTATCTTCCTGTCTCCTCTGAGATTACTCTTTCTAGGGAATAATAAATGGCGTTGTGTAATAGTCTGTGTAAGATTTCCAAACCAAGATTAATTTGTACGTTTCTTGGCAGTTTCACTTCAGCCCACAAGTCTGTGTAATGGTAGGAAAGTGAACCAGTTTTACTCCATACCTTGGCAATGCTGTCATCAGTTCTCTCTTGGTGCTGAACTTGTTCTAGGATTCACTTTTGACAAATGGTTTTTAATAGGCACATAATTCGTAGCAGTTGTAGACATAACTTTGGAAACATGAGCTGTGGTGTAAGCCAATGCCCTTGCTAGTGGAACTGCAGCAGTATTTTAAGAGTTGTGAATTGTCCCATTCAGTTCAGATAGAATCCCATTAATTATTTGTACTCTAACATTGTTATCTTGCCAAGATACTACAGAATTTACAATTTTACTTTAGTCTTTTTTCCTTTTTTCCTTCCTTTTTGTTTTTCCTTTTTTATTGTCCTTTTTTTCTTGTTGAGACTTGCTAACAGTTGTTTAATTTTTCTTTGCAATGGAAATGTACAACAAACACATGGCTGTATAGCTATACTTTAGCCAGCTAGTAGGGAGAAGGCTGGTTTTACACTGATCTTCTTTCCTTGGTTTGCTGTTATTAAATAGACCTCTGAGGACCCTCCAGGTGTCATTGGGTCCCAGAACTAGCTTTTCATTTCTTGCTGACCATTTTACATCTTTAAGTTGTCTATGTGCAGGTTGCTTTCCATCAGTTACATTTTGCAAGCAGCATTTAAGGGGTCTTATAATGCAGGGTTTGGTTTATTGGTTGACTTTTTCCCTTTTTTTTTTCTGTGCTTCAAACAATCTGTTCATCCAGTAAAATGACTGCAGGCTGTAAGCTTACTGTAAAGTCAGTAGCTTATTCATAATACTGATCTGCAGAATGTGAGAATGGCAGAAGCATGTTTTATGTAATATGTATAGTTCTGTAGACAGAATGGTTTTTATTTATTTTTTAAATTTGTGCAGCTCCAGGAAAAATGGGACCAATGGTTTGAGGTTCCTAGACTATGATGCAATTTAATATTAATGGCTTGGTTCTGCTCTCATGCATGTACTGTTTTTAGAAAGAGATTAATCCACATGTGAGTGATTTCCACCCCATAAACTGTTTTGAAAGTTTTGGATTCCCTATTCCCTTTTACTTTCAGGTGTCTCTTTTGATCTGTGAGGCTATTATTTGTCAGCGTGGGTTTTGCACGCACACACCCCCTTTTTGTCTGCTACGCTTCTTGGGGTTTTTCGGTGGTGACTGCACTGTTGAGAAGAATACACAAGCTTCTTCATACTCTTAAGTCTCAAATCATGATAACAATAGAACAGAATGAGCTGATACTATTATTCACGTAGTCATTGCATACTGTTATTCCCATAATCATTGCATCAAGTAGGTGTAGAGTTTGAACCTTTTTGAAGCTTGAGATACAGAAGTGCAAATTTGAATCTAGAAACACAGGAACAGTTATGGAAACATTCATTGAGTGCTTGTCTGTTTGTTTTAAAGAAGCAAGGGGATTAAAACTGAATCTGCTTAGAGCTTTATAAGCAGAGTTCAGAGAAAAAAAGGAGCTGCTTTTTCTCTAAACTCTGCTTATAAAGCTCTAAACGGCACGTTTGCTAGTTCTGTTGTAAACTGTGTTACCTTGTTCATTGGAATTGATTTGGAAGTGTGCATTACTGAGCTTGTTTACCAACTTTTTTCCTTTTTCCTTCTCTAGCTTCTCACAACTTAGTAGAAGTGAATAAATCCAGCTATAAATGAAAGTAGCCTGTGTGTATATGATTGCCAAAAACATTCTGTGACTGAGCTAATAATTTCAAGGTGTTTTTTTTTTTTTAAACAAATAACACTGTGTATGTCTCAAGGTATTCAATATGAGTGAGATTTGGAGCCTTTTCAAAAGCATTAAATGCTAACAACTACATTTAAATGCAGTTAAACTGTAAATTTAAGAGGTCCTTGAATCTTCTTTCTTCTTGTAGAAGTTGTGGGTAGGTGAGCATCTTACTGGGAGGTCCCAAGCTCTATCTATTAATTAAAACCTATTCCGGAAGGTGGTTTACTTTCTTTTTATATGGGTATTTGAGCTGAGCTAAAAGTGGCAGTAAAGGTAGAATGAGATGCAAGTAGGTTCATTTATTGAGTCTTAGTTCAGTGGGTCTGAATCAAAAAGAAGTTAGTGATCTAGAAGGAGATGGTCGTTTCAAGGGTTTGAGAAAGATTTTGAGAAAAAGAGAACAAGTTAAGAGTATTGAGCACTTGATTTTCATATTCATACAGTCTTAATATGATGGGGCAAAGACTGCAAATGCTTGTTACAGTTTGTGAGGATACAATTGAATCAGTTTTGAGGTAATTCAGAAGGACTTTGGAGGTTCATGCCAAATAATTGGATTAATATATACTTACGTTGCTGTGTTGTGGTTAAAATTGCTACCAAAGTCCTAGCCTAGATGAAATTAAGAGAAATTACAGATTTTTTGTTGTACTTGCTGCTAGACTGCTCTGATTTTTTTTTTTATGGTAATGCCCTGAGCATATTGGAAAAAGTGAAGATTAATGCTCAGAAGAGAGTTGTGGCACTGTCCAAAGCTTTGGAAAACGATGCCTGTTAGCAAGGTGCTCTAGCATGCTTGAGGTATAGAACTAGTGTAAGAGCAAGGGGGTGGTTTGATTATTGTGCAGTTTTGTCTATGGGGTACTACTTTTTCTTTGGATCCTATTATAACTGCATTAACAGAGTAACTGCCCATTAGAAAAACTTTATCAAGGGCTTTGGTAATTTCTAACTTGTGGAGGTTCATAAAGTGTGCAGGGGAGAGGAAGCTTTTTATTATGGATACTGAGGGATGTGAAAAGGAGAATAAGAGCCAAATATGGGGCAAAAGCATCTTTCTCAACAGACTGGCCAACCTGGTGAGGAGAGTGTTAGAGTAGGAGAGATGTGGGAGGGAGACAACAAACCACAATCACTTGAAGTAGTAGACCAGGTGGGTAAGCAAAGAATGTGGGGTGATGTAGACAGGAGAAACCCTGAAAACAACAAAAAGGGCTAAAGGGGGTTCACCCCAAGTGTATGCATACAGGTCAAGAACTGCATTATGGGGAAAGCTTTCACACTTCGAGAAATCAGCCTGACTATGTGCCCATCTGAAGTGCCTGTACACTAATGTATGCACTTCGGAGAAAAGCAGGAGGAATTGGTATATTGTGTGTAGTTGCAGGGCTACGATCTCATTGGGACCAAAGAAGTGGGGTGGGGTTGGGTAGCTCACAGGACTGGGGTGCTGCCGTGGATGGATACAGGCTCTTCGGAGAGGCAGGCCAGGATGGCAAGGAGTGGGCATTGCCCTTTATGTGAGAGAGCAGCAGGAATGCATAGAGCTCTGCCTGGGGAGGGTGATAAGCCAGCTGAGAGCTCATGGGTGAGGGTTAAAGGGCAGACCAACATGGGGGACATTGGGGTGGGTGTCTGCAGGCTGCCTGGTCAGGAAGAAGTTTCTCAGGCAACTGGAAGAAGCCTCACCAGGTCCTCCTGGTGGACTTGAACCACCCTGGTATATGCTAGAGGGGGAACACAGCAGCATACAAGCAATCTAGGAAATTTCTGCAGTAGTGCACTGATGACAGCTTCCTGGCACAGGTCATTGGGGAGCTGACAACAAAAGATGCTCTGCTGGATCTGATAGTTACAAACAGTGAAGAACTGTTTGTGGATGTGAAGGTCAAGGGCAGTCTTGACTGCAGTGACCATGGGGTGATGGAGTTCAGGATCCTGTGAGGAGGCAACAAGGCAAAAAGCAGGGTCATAACCCTGGACTTCAGAGGAGCAGATTTTGACCTGTCTGGGGCCTTCTTGGAAGAATGCCGTGGGATATGATCTGGGGGAGAGAGGAGGGGTCCAGGAGAGCTGGCCATTTTTTAAGGATCATCTCTTCCAGACTGAAGAATGGTTCATCCTGATGTGCAGGGAGGCAAGCAGAGGTGGCAGGAGGCCTGTATGGGTGAGCAAGGAGCTCCTGACAAAACTCAGAAACAAAAACGAAGCGTGCAAGAGGTGGAAGCAGGGACAGATGACTTGGGAGAAATACAGAGCCACTCCCTGGAAGTTCAGCAATGGGGTTAGGAAAATTGAAGGCAGCCTGGAGTTGAATCTGGCAAGGGATGTGAAGAGCAACAAGAATGGCTTCTTCAAGTATATTAGCAGCAAAGGGAAGACTATGGAGAATGTGGTCCTGATGATGAATGGGATGGGAGACGGGCACAGAAAAAGACGAGATGCTTGACTATCTGTCTTCTGTGCCTCAGTCTTTAGTGGCAAGACTTGTCTTCAGGAATTGCAAGTCCTTGAGACCAGAGGGAAAGTCTGGAGAAGGGAAGACTTCTCTTTGGTGGAGGAGGATCAGGCTAGGGAATGATTAAGTGAACTGGCCATACGCAAATCCATGGGACCTGACGGGAGACACTGGCAAGTGCTGCTGAGGGCACTGGCCAATGACGCTGTGAGGCCGTTCTCGATTACCTTTGGAAGGCCATGATGATCAGAGAGGTTCCTGAGGACTGGAAGAGAGCAAATGTCACCCCTGTCTTCAAGAAGGGGAAGAAGGTTGTTCCAGGGAACTATGGCTCATTCGTCTTCATCTCAGTCACCTGAGAAGGTGATGGAGCAAATACTCCTGAAAGCCATTTCCAAACATATTAACAGTAAGAAGGTGATCAGCATAGAGATATGAAGGGAAAATCATTCCTGTCCAGCTTGATAACCTTATACGATGAAGTGACTAAGTTGGAGGAGGGACAGTAGTGAATGTATTTTTTCCTTACTGTAGCGAGGCTTTCACACTGTCTCCCATAGCATCCTTACTGACAAACTGGTGAAGTACAGAAGTGGACAGTGAGATTGAAAATGACTTGAACTGCCAGGTTCGAAGGGTTGTGATTAGCAGCGTGAAGTCCAGCTGGAGGCCAGTCACTAGGGTTGTACCACAGGGTTTGATACTGAGGCCAGTACTTTTTAACATTTTCTTTAAGGACCTGGGTGATGGGACAGAGGGTATCTTCTGCACGTTTACTGAAGGTAACAAAACAGGAATGGTTGATAGATCATCGTGGGCGACCTGCTTTAGCTGACCCTGCTTGAGCAGGGGTCTTGGACCAGACGTTCTCCAAAGGTCCCTTCCCACCTCAATGATTCTGTGATTCTGTTTGTCCATTGCTGTTCAACTCTGTGGACTCAGGTTGTTTTCCCTGGGCTTGCACTCTAGCAGTCTAGCAGCTAGATAAGGCAAATGTGTACCACAGAATGTCAGCATGGAAGTTTTAAGCATAAGTAGAAATAGTATAGGCTGTGCCATTCCTCTCCTTACCCAAGAGGCAGAAAATGTAATTATTAACAAGCTTCCCTTACTCTCTCCTTTGTCAAATAGACACATCCCTGCAACAATCCCTCTTACGACCAAGTTTTTGGAAGTAGAAACTGGCCGTTGCTTGTAGTAACTAACCAAGACCGCACAAGGGAGCAGTCCTTGGTTGAGTGTTGAGGTTAAATGTTCAGTGGTGCTCTTCTGTAATAGTGATTGCTCAACCTCAGCACCCTTAGAGAACCAAGAAGAAATCTGAGATCTCAAATTATAGTTTTCTGTTTGAGGGAAGAGGGATCTTCTCTTAATAGAAGTACTTGTTTAAAGTGAGTATGCAGTGACACGGAATTTGTTTGACAACCTTAATTGGAGGCTCAGAAGTTTATGCCAAAAAATGACTAGGACAGATGTATGGGAGAAGTTGTCTTGCCCATACCTCTGCATTCATGGGTGCACCTTTTGAAGAGTTGGGAAGAAAGAAGAGTCATGCCCTTAAAGCCATGCCACCTGAGGGCATGGCAGCTAGTAAATCAAAATTACCTACCAAGGCACTCCAGAAATGAAATACACAGTAAAGTTTTAAATTATCTTGATTTTTCCATGTCTGGAGTCCCCCTGCAAAACATTCTGCTGGATTAAAATGTCACTAATGCACCAAAGTAGCCTTTTTGCTGATGCTAGAGATAAAGACCTTCTGTAGAGAAGCAACCTGTATTTGTGATTTGTAGAAAAATGTGCTTTCTCAATGTACCTAAATACAATCAGCTTTTCTTTTTACTGTTTCAAAAACTGGGGCTATAGTCGTATCTCACGGTGTTAAGAAATAAGCGTCTTGTCTGAATTGATATAAATAATATGGGAAGAGAGAAACTGCTGTGGATAACTGCCTGTGAACCAGGAACAACTTATTGTTCACTAAACAAAAAGTAAGCCTGAGGAAGTTGTCTCGTTTGCAGGGTATTGCTACAAATGAGAATGGGTGTATAGTTAGGTGCCTGCAGGTATGCTGTTCCCCTCCTTCTCCCAGATAGTAGTTTTGAATCTGAACTAATGTAGTGAGTAAAATTTAGCTACCTTTTTGAGTAGAGAACTGCATTTTATTTTAAGTAACAGCATAAGAAAAGCTTTCCAAATCCTTTTATGCATTCCAAAAACTGCAGGATCTATCTGGGTTCCTTTTGAAAATTCCTTTCTGAAGTGTTTGCCTGGTCCTCTGACAGGACGACTCTACTTCACACATAGTGGCTGTGTTGGTGAGAACTTCCTAAGCTGGGTATTGGTGTCCTGGGATTGGGCTGCACAGAACAGTAGCTAAATTTAGCTGTGGCAGTGCGGGTTTTCTGTAGTTATGTGAATGTAGACTAAAGAGTGTACTAAATAAGGAAAACACGTAATTTACCTCTTTACAAAAGCTGTAATGTTGAAAATATTATCAGTAGCCTCTGAATTTTTTTTTGAGACTTTTGGCCGTTAGATGCTTATGTTCGCCAAATGCTTACCAGTCTTAAAAATCTGACTGTTGGTCCCTGTACTTTGGATACCTTTTTTTTATAAAAGGTGGACGATAGCATTGCCCTACCTTCTGTCTTCTTTAAGGAATAAATACTAGATAAACTTGTGGAGAGGCACTGTAAGTAGATGGAAGAGGAAAAACCCAGGTGACATTTTGTAATGATGGTGTCACATTGTACCTTGCTGTGGCACCTGTGTGTGTCCAGTAGCATATCAGTGCTCCAGATTTTAAAACCCAACACCCAGCTTTGTATTGCTTCTGAACCTAAGCAGATGAATGAAATGTTTACAGCAAGTCTTCTCTGTCAGTGTCTCTGTGCAGTGTTCAGATGTCATTGTGTTGAGCGAGGTGCAAAGATATTCAGACTTTTAGGGAGGCACAGGAATGCAATGAAAAATAAAGGGCTGAAATCTGAAATTTTTGCTAGGGCCATGAATTTGTTGTATACAGGCAAGCAGCTGTCACAGTGATGTGGGGAGACCAGCAAAATGTGAGGTAAGTATGAAGCCTGCGAAGTGTGTTGAGAAAAGAGTGGTCATTTCAGTGTGTGTTAATGTGAATATCAAAGCAGATCTAGTACTTTGACTTAATAATGGAATAGCTGTTCACACAGGCTCTTTACCTCACTGTTACTGTGGTAAGTATACTGCTAATACTGATAGGGCATGAATATCAAACTAGGAAGATAAGGAACATAACTATAATGCTAAATGACAAACGTGGTACCAATTCATAATGTGTTTTCACGTTTAATGTAAATTTTTATTTTAACGTATTGCAACAACTTCTTCAGTTTGTGCTGGAGTTTTGGAAAAAGTGTCTTATTGAAGAGCATAAATCCAACTTGCTGTAGGATTTGTGATCTGTATTATAAATGCATCATGCTTTGTATATACTGGTGACAATGTAATCTTATGTTGTGTTTTGAATGCAGTAGGGAAAACCGTTAAAAGCGTGGGGGGAGGTAATATTTATCTATGTATGCCACTAGTTCTGTTGTTCAGTTCATTGCGTTAGTTAACTGTAACATCAAAACAGCTAATGGTATGGTTGAAATGATTTCTGCCTTACTTCTAGGGATCAGATGATTGCCTTGTAAAAATCTGGGCAACAGATGATGGAAGGTTGTTGGCTACCCTGAGAGGGCATGCAGCTGAAATATCTGATATGGCAGTGAACTATGAAAACACCATGATAGCTGCTGGAAGCTGTGATAAAATGATCAGAGTTTGGTGCCTTCGAACTTGTGCACCCTTAGCAGTTCTGCAGGGCCACAGTGCATCTATAACATCATTGCAGGTAGGTTTTTGCTTTGCAGACTCACCTGAGCAATAAAATGCATCATTTGACTGAAAAAAAAACGACATGAGAATGTTCTGTGTAATAAAATTGTGTGCCTGGCAACTAAGCCGTGAAGTGAGAAGGAATTTTCACGGTGCACATTGTGAAATAACATGTGTTTATTGTCAAAATGTCCGACCCTTGAAAAATGCCAGATATAATCCTTGTTCAAAAAAATTGCATGATGCATGCGGGCAGTTCTGTTTTGAAGTATCATTCCTTTGCAGGCTGTGATTCTGAGGTACATCGAGTAAGAACTGCAGTCACTGCTGCGTACTTTGGTTTGTTTCTGTTTAGAGTTGCATGTTGTTGCACAACTTGGGTTGTGGGGAGGGAGAACCCAGAGTGCTTTGGCAAGTAACCCAGAAGGGTTGTTCTGAAGGAAGAGAGTGACTCTGAGCACCATCGTGTTATTTTGGTGTTCATTGCAATTTATTTTCCTTAAGTATGGTTTGATACTTGATTGTTATGGGGTTTTTTTGTGAGAAATTAATGACTTGAGGAACTTCTTGGCACATCTGGAACAGATTAACAGGAGACCTTTTTTTTTTCTTCCCCCCCCTCCCAGTTTTCTCCACTGTGCAGTGGCTCAAAGAGATACTTATCTTCAACCGGGGCAGATGGAACAATATGCTTTTGGCTGTGGGATGCTGGCACCCTTAAAATAAAGTTAGTTGCTATTTTAATTTGTTGCTATTTCTTTTTTTGTAATTAAGAATGATGTACAAATGTTGGTGAAAAATTTGACTAAACCAAAACTTGTCACTGGCTGGTTCACTGTGTGATTGTTGGGTATGATCTATTTTTGATATAGCTATAGCTTGCTTGCTTATCTTTTGAGGACTAAGTTGATAATATAACATTTTGTGGAGTGAAGCAAGTAACTATACTCAGTTTTGCTCTCTCTCTGTTAATTTAGTAAAAAAAGTCTAATGACTTTGTAATATGATGTCAGAATTGGCGCTTTTTGATTCTGTTCTTATCTCTTGATCCCAAATGAAATGAAAATTATGTTGATAAAATGATTGTGATTTAGACTTGAAAATCCAGGTTTTTTAGGAGATGGTAATGTCCTAGTATAAATTAGGATGGGGTATTTTTGATGGTTGTTCTTTCCTTATCTGTATTACCTTTTCATAGTTGCTCTTTACTGTAGCATGGCAGGAGGCAGAATTCTTGGGCAGCTGAGTGTTGGTGGCTGAAGTTGAACCTGAAGTTTCTGCCTTCAAAGTATGATATCTTAAAAAGCATTGTCAGGAGCCTCAAATAGAGATAGTTTTTTTTAAATTAACTTCTTCAATGGCTTTCAAATGCTTTTTGCTCCTTCTTTTCCTTTATCACAAAACACCTGTAGCTTAAAATTGGAAATAGTTGGTTTAGTAATCATTAGTGATTTAGCTTTGGGGATGGGGGTGTGTTCTTACAGATACATTCTCCTGGCAGGTAGGTTCCTTTTTCTTGTAGTTTCGGTAATTGCTGTTAGTATCTCTTTCTTGCAGCGTGCCAAGGTTATGCGGGGCTTGTAGGTACGTTTGCCTAGGTACTTCTCTAGTTGTCTGGACTGTAACTATTTTTATGTTCTCTGGGCATTGTGGCTCTTTTTTTGATACTGTAAATGAAGCTGCTTGTCAGGCTGTTAATCCTCCGCTGCCTGGTGCATGCTGTAATCAAAGTATGACTCTCCTTCTTACTAAGGAGAGGAGAAGATGGCTTAAATGCTTATTTTTAATGTGTGAAGGAGAGGAGTTGCCACCACATTATTTTTCTTAAGGTCTCTTAAGTCTGAGCTCTTGTTGACAAGATGAAATCTTTATCTGCCTGATTTGTAAACCTTTTGAGCCCACGTATTTCTCTCTTTTACTTTTTTCCTTTTTTCTTGTTTCTCCTTTTCCTAAGGAATGTTTGAGTCTATGGAATTGAATTTTGAAACAAATTCTGTCATTAGAGAATAGCGGAATCCATGAGACTTAAGTGGGTTATACTATATGAGCTGGGAGATGAATGTTTAGAAATCATGAATGTTTGGATGAATCATGGAGTTGGATGAGATTTGTCTTAGGGAGTGAGAAAGCTGGCGTGAGTAATGGAAGGGGATTCTCAACTAATTCCTTTCCATGGTCATAGGTAAATGTAGAATAAAAATTTTCAGTGAGATTCACTCAGCAAATATTAAAGGAATAAAAGATTTTTGAGTAATGCTTTCATGTATAAGTAGTTGCAGCAGATGTGATCAGACAGCGGCATAGAGAAAATAGATTAGTTCAGAGGTGCTGTGCAGCACAGCAAGGAAGTGGTGTGGTAACCCAAGTCATGCCCGTGATTCATGTTGCTTAACGACACTGCAGAGTAAATTTTGAGACTGGAATTTCAACCATCCTTACCTTCTGTTCTGGAAGTATTTTATATGTTGTGTTTGAGAAGACAGAGGAACCCTTCAAGCTGTGTTTCTTCAGTCTGGAAATAGATGAATGCGCGAAGATGAGACACGTACAGTCATGAGTGTCCTGAGGAGGGCATATCATGAGTAATTGCTTCTTGGCCCTTATTGTACTAGAGGGTACCGAGTGAAGGTAGCCAATTCCAAATTGGAAGGAGATGGTTACTTACAAAACATGCAGTTAAGTTATGAAACTCCTTGCCACAGGCTATTATGCATTATATGAAGTTATTAAAAGGCATCACTGTGTGCTTTTTCTGCTCTTACACATCCAGTTTTGTCTACTTTGGAGGTAGGATACTGGTCTTAAATCTTTGTTTGGACTTAGTAGAGCTGTTTTGTATTTGAAGTAATTGATGCTTTTTGATCCAAGTTAAAACTTGATAAAGTATGGTAAAGTCTAAATGAGAAACAGATAATGTCTTTTGGGACTGCAACATAACTGTATGTCACTTAGGATATCAAAGAAGTTAGACACCCAGAAAAGTCTTAATGTAGCTCTTCCTGAATTGAACAGTATACTAGTTCAGGGGAATTTGTTAGTTACAGGAAGTTCTACTTAATGTGCTAAACTGTTAACTTTTAGAACTGTGGTTGTCATGCTTATTCCAGTAAACCAAAATAAATGATAATGGGAAACTAAGAGTCCAGTGCAATTTTGCACAAGGCGGCTGCGTTGTATGGACGGTGTGTCTCAGAAATGGGTGTACAATGTCATAACAGTTTTTGATGAGGTGATTGCACTTCCTTACACGTTTAGATCTGGATTTGCTTCCAGAAATGTGGAAACATGGTACGTTCCCTCCACATCCATTCAGTAATTTGCTGGGGGAAAATGAGTGCCAGCAATATAAAAGCATCAAAGGAAAGAAAGATTCCTCATAACTTCTTTCATAAGGCCATTTGTGAGGTTATTTTTTTAAAAAATATGATGTGTAGGCCATCTGGAAGAGAGAGTAACTGGTGGGGTGGGAAGTTTGTCCTTCCTTTTATTGCTGTAGTAGAAAAATACAGGCTTGCTTCTGTTCAGTATCTCTAAAAAGGAGGAAAGCTGGCAGAGAAGGTAAGATCTCTTACCACAATTATTCAGGCTTTGAGATTGCTGCCCTGTATCTCACTTCCAGCACCAGTTCCGCTCCAGGAAGGAGAAATGGGAGCTTTCAGGAAAGACCAAAAGATCTGAGTGGTACAGGTGAAGGGTGCTGTCACATGCTTAAGTCAGAACTTGACTTCATGCTCTTCCTGAGCTTGACTGCAGCCTGTCCTTCAAGAATACAGTTGCTGTGGGTGATGAAAGCATGTTACTAAATTGTCCAATACTTTAAATGGGGACTGGTCTTGAAATTTCAGCTGCTTAAAAAAATAAGTAAATATATATATACACACACAGACACACCCTCCCCAGCTCAGCACTACTTGAATCATCTGGCAGTGAGTTAAGATTATGAGCTGTTGGGCAGCCTCTTGATGATCACGTGGTTGATTGTAGTTTCAAGATGATTGGCACTGCCAGCAGTACTTTGCTGAACTTTTTCATTAAATATGGGAAAGGCAGCATTTGCATACACTACTGTGTTCAGTGTGCTCTTGAATTAAAAATAATCAGTTTTGTTCTTAACTATGCTGAAAACTGTTTCAGTGGAACCTAGCTTGGATGGTTAAGTCTACTGGATCAACTCCCTGTCTTTAACTGAAAATAGTTCCCTGTCCGCTTCTTCAGGAGATGAGGAAACTCAAAATTGTTATTTATTCCCCGCTTATAAAATAAGGTCAAAATATTATGGAGCAATTATTTATCTCAACAGATCATGAAAAACTGGAAAACTCACTACCTTGAAGACTGTAGTATTTGCCGTTAAAATTGACTTTGACATCCTTTAAGCCTTCTAATGTCTTGTGCCCTATCCCAGTTCTGTTTTCTGTTTGATTTTATCTCTGCAAATGTTTATTTTGTTTCATTTTGATATCGCAAAAATCCTTGCATTCAGCTTTGCCAGCAGCTCTGCTGCAGTATTAATAGTATCTCTAAAATTAGAGGCTTTCCATGTTGGTCTCCCAGTTTTTTTGATAACCTCATTGAGGCATGTTCAGTAAATCGGTCACATACATGGCCCAGACAGGAGATGCTTGGTGACAGAGCTCTGTTTCGATAAACTGCAGAAGGACACATTACAGTACATCTGGTGCCATAGGATGAAACACAGATATTGGCATTGCTGGCCACAAAATTCTCATGTTGCTCAAAGGAGAGTAATCAGCCTTGTTCACAGGCTTCTGTGACTAGTGTGGATGCATGTTCTTCAGTATTACAGAGCCTCCTGTGTGCTCCTCCTCTTTCAGTGAAGGGATTTCTGACCAGGCAGTTACCATGTATGCCTAAAAGCAGTAACATTCCAGGTAGATTAATTTGGTTTCCAGATAGAGAAATGGTAAGGTTGGTTCTTGCTGCAGGTCAGGAAGTCAAGGAATGTGGCCCAAACAAGATGGAAAAACAATTAAAAATTTAGGCAATCAAGACTTCCCCCATATTTACTCTCCTATTACTATTCTGGATGGTGATAGAAAACACGAGAGTCAGTTCCTGTATTTGTTGACAGTAGGGAGAAGAGAGAAAATCAGCCTTGGGTCATTAGAAATTGAAGAATAATCTGCCTCAGGTTTATGTGAGAATTATTACAACTGGTCAGTGCACCAAAGTTAAATTAGTTGCACTGCAAAATATTTGCATATGTGTCTTCTCTGAGAAAGATGCTAAGTTTTCTTGCTGTTCTGCCACCTGTTTGGATCACAAGTTTCCAGTGTTAGTCTGTTACTGGCAGACCATACAAACAAGGCAGCAGAACCGTCTCACAGATCTGGGTAGAGGAGCTTACTATGCTGCTTTTCTTCTTTTCTATTTTTTTCCCCCCATAATTTTAAACAGAGGAAAAACAACTTAAAAACACGTGCTGATGATTTTGGTGTTCCTGTTTTGGACAAGATGTTGATTTCTCAATTGTCATCAGTGTGGTGTGATACTTCCCATCTGCTTTCTTAAGCAGGAAGCACTTGATGTTGAATGGGGCTGGTCATACATCAGGATTCAGATATGCTGAACCTTGTTCGTTAGCTTGTGAACAAAGACTTAATTTGGAGAGGTTGTGTCACACATCTGTTTCCTGGGAAGAAGTCTTGCTTGAGCCACTACATGTCCAGAGTGAGGTTAGTTTGCAGGGCTTGGATTAGGTAACCATTCCTGCACTATTGCTGCATTTTGGAGAAGATGAACTTGAGATGTTTATATGAGTGAGTGTCTCCCTTAGTTGAGGCACATACACCAAATTGCTTTTTTGTCTGCTGCTCTGAGTGTCAGTTATTTTTTGACTGCTGCCCCTCTCATTTCTGGGTTCGTCTTGAACTTAGTATAGGTCTTCTCCATGAGGAAAACGGTTTACCAGGGCTATTCTGGACCTCTCTATGAAATGTTTGTGAAGGTATCTTAGTGCCTTCTAGCCACTTAATAATTGGATTAAGAATGTTTGTCAAGCAAAACAATTAGCTTGGTTTCTGTATGTTGCAAGAAATTATGCTTTTGCCCCTTTCCTTGCTTTCCGAAAATAGATTACCCAGCTCATTTTGCAAAGACTACAGTCTGCGCTATTGTAAAAGAATGCCGTAATCTTTTGTCTCCTAGTGCCTAAAATAACACACATTAGAGACATATGTTGGAGAATTTAACTTGGTTATCCAAACTAGAACTTAAGTGCATACTTGCTCTATTTTGCAGCTGTCCTAACTCCAAAGGCAGAGTTCGCAAACCATAGTGAAAGAAAACAGCAGCTTGTTTATCTATGTACACTTGCTCCAACTTATGTAAGCTGCATATTGAATCACTTGATAGTTCTTTTTATGTTAGTATCTCAGTTAAGAAGGGTTTCAACTGTTTTGTAGAATAGGTCTTTGTCTTGTTCAGTGTATCTTGTTGTGAAGTTTCCTTGTCATGAGCCTGCAGGGAGTTACCTTAAAACTCCTAGAGGAAAGTTCACAGAAACAGCCTATACTGAATGGACAATTTGCAGAAAGATTTCTTAACTGGTATTCCTGGTGTTTATTATTTTGTTTAATGCATAAGCACCACTAAGGTTTAATGCTTACTACTTTCTTTGAGATAGCAATAGCTGATTAGTGAGGAAAAGTCTCTTATGCATCTGCCTTCAGCTGAAATTAATTAGATGGACCATTTTGCTTTTAAAAGAGAAAATTTTGGGTAAGTTATGAATATGCATTCTTTTATGTTAAATCTTTAGTGATGACACTTGTGGGTGTAATGCTGCTGTTCTCTAGTAAGTTTATTCTTTTGAGTGAAGATTGCAGATGGCATACTATGCAAGACCACCTACTGATCGGAGGTTGCTGCAGTGCATGAGCATAATTGAAGTAATGATTGAAGAACCAGATCTGATTTCTTTTGGTTTTATACACTCTTAAAGTGACAAATCCATTGGAAGCTTTAGTTCTGCTTGCGCATCAGGTTCTGAAATGCCTAAAAGAAAGCACAGGCCGTAAAGTAAAATCCCTTAAAAACCTCTAGTCATTGTCCTGATGTTCTTTGGGCACTATTTGAAACTAACCCACGAAGAAGATATGTCCTCTGAAGAAATTGGTATATTCTAATACTGTGAAAAACTCTGAATTTATATAAATTTTTTTTGTGTCCTTTTCTATAAAGAGTGCCCAGCTCTGTTTCTCTCTTGTAAAAGCAGCCGTGTGCTGCAGGAGAAAACGAGAGTTCCAGTACACCCAGTGGTTTAAAACTAAACATCATGGGCAGTGTCTTCTGTTCTGCTTTGCCGGTGACTTAAGAATGAGTGGTTTATATAGCAATATTAGAGGGGAGAGGGGAACGGGATTTAAGTTGTGATATAACTCTCCTTGATACATGGATTACTTAGTCCATCTGGATGCCTTAGTTTCCTAAAGATCAGATTATGAAGCATAGTCACACAAAATTGTTTATAGATGGGCAGCCATCTGTTCCTTCATATTTAATTTTGTCCTTATGTGCTTTATTTGTAAGATACTGACTTACTTTTTGAAGTTTATTAGGAAATTATTTAACTGTTTCTTTATTTGTAGTCCAAGGCCAACAAAGTTTACAGAACGCCCTCGGCCCGGAGTCCAAATGATCTGTTCTTCTTTTAGTGCTGGTAAAAGGCTTTTTTTTCCACCCCCCCCACCCCCTTGTATCAATATAAGAACTCATTTGTAGAGTAAAATGAAGTATAATACAGTTACTGTAGCATATTTCTTATTAACAAGATGGCATTGAGTTAAAGTAGCTGTTAAAAAAACCCCAAATATTTAAAAAAGAAATTCAGAATCTATGCATTAACTCTTAGTGATACAGAAATTCTTGAAAAAGGTTAAATATAAAATGGTGAAAGCAAGTCTCTTGTGACTGTGTCTTTTAAAACATGCCTTTTTCTCAGTGATTCTGAGAGTCGGCTTTATCTGAGATGAAATTTATAGGGTTTGGGACAAGGTGTTTACCAGGTTTACAAGGTGATTACCAGGTTCTCACAGTCTGAATTTCATTGATTCCAGAGTTGGCACATAAATAACTGGATAAAATATCAAAATGACAGAAACTTATTTTCAGAAGGTGTACTGGAGTTCTAGCTCCATTCAGTTTTTGTTAAGATTGAGGCTTCTAAGGGCTTAGTTGCAAATAAATTACTGTAGGTAGCTAATCTTTCAGATATGTCTGCAGATGCATATCTATCTGACAGCAAATGTTGAGGTAATTCAACTCTGGTTAAACTTTTAAGTTTCTAAAACTTGTTTTTACTTAAAGGTCAGTTACAGGCATAGCTGAAATGAGATACAGCTATAAATTTAAGGGAATAAATTTAAGTATCTGATGTTACAGCCATTTGAAAATACTGTAATAACATTAGATTGCCCTTTTTTCTTAACACTTACCTGTTTTGTTTTTCTCAGGTGGAATGTTTTTGGCCACTGGGAGTACAGATCACATCATTAGGGTTTATTTCTTTGGATCAGGTCAGCCAGAGAAGATATCAGAGTTGGAGTTTCATACTGTAAATACTTTTTAAAAATTACATATATATTTGATTAAAATAATAATTTGGATAAATTTGGATAATTTGGAACCATATTTGATAATTTTTTTCCTACTCTTTTTCTTATATAGGATAAAGTTGACAGCATTCAGTTTTCTAATAGTAGTAGCAGGTAAGCACACAATTTATTTATTCAGAGCTAGTTTTTTCACCTTGTGGACATTTGTAAATAGCAGCTTCTGGAAGTAGTTATAAAAGAAAAATGCTTTCTGTTTTGAGGTTCATCCAGTAAAATCATCTATCATTATTGGATTCTCACTGTTTTGTTTTAATAATACTACTACTTCAGTTTTACAGTTGTTTTCATTGTAATGAATGATTAAAGTATTTTGAATTTGCCAAAATTAAGGAGTACAAACATACTTGAAATTTCTTCTTAAGAAATGTATGTGTATGTATATTTACATAGAAAATACATTCATTTTTAGATACATTTAAATATTTAAACCTTTTTTCAATTAAGTGACTGCTGGGTACAGGAAAACTATCAAACTAGGTGTAACAATATTTTGTTTAGCTAGCCTAATGTTCTGTAATGTTTCACTTTAAGTTCTGGATGTTGGATGTGAAGGATGCTGAAGAAAACAGTTCAGTTTATTATGAAGTTTCTGACGCTTCGTTTAATTCATGTTCTAATGTACACTTCTATTATTACACAAATAGTTGTAAACCAAGCTTCATTGTGCTCTACCCACCTCTTTCTCCTCCTTCTACCCCTGCACCCCAAAAAGGGGGAAGAAAAAGGTGGGGGGGAAACTCAAGCTGGGAAACACTTTTTCAGATCAGTGTTATGATACTTACTCAACATACAGTGCTAGCTTATTGGGAGTAGGTTTTGTTCGTTGTACATCATGGCTGTATTCTTGCTTGCAGGGCCCTCAGGGCCCTCCTGGCCCTTCAGTTATTTTTACCCCTTTAATTTTTAGCTTTACCTGGTGTGATAGGGTCAGTTTCTTAGAATGTTCATTGGATTATGGTGTCCCTGTGCCAGAGCAGTGTCATAACTCAGCAAGGTGCACCAAAGGTCAAAGTACAGTTAGTTTGGAAGGGGCTCAGGATAGGGAAGCAGGTTCCATTTTTTACAGGCCTTCAATTTTTTATTGGTATTGGAAGTGTTTTTCACCTCAAACCAGTTGTACAGCATTCTGACACTGTTTGGACTTCTTATAGCTTCCTTTTTTGATTACTAAATTCTGGAACTTCAATTTTCAAGTGTCTTTTCTGTACAGATCTGCCTTTGATCTCTGAGTAACTTTTTTCCCCTGTTGTTAGATTTGTGAGTGGAAGCCGTGATGGAACTGCACGAATCTGGCAATTTAAGCGAAGGGAATGGAAAAGCATTTTGTTAGATATGGCTACTCGCCCAGCAGGGTAAGTGATCTAACATGTTCTGCTATCAGACAGATACTTGAAGGTCATTGATATAATTTGCTGACTTTTTTTTTTTTTAAAAAAAAAAAGGGGGACAAAGAAGGTGGGGGGGAAGGCCTTCTTAAATTAATATTGCTTAAATCACGATATGGTTGTCTAGCTCTTGAAGTCCAATGAAAACAAATATTCGACCACATATTCAACTGTGGAAACTAACTTGTCCTGATAATAGCTCCACTAGTATTTTGATCAGATTAAAAGAATAAAAGATACTCAAAACCCTTTAAAGGTCAAATTTATATGGCTTTTTACATAGGTATTTATTTCTGGAGCAAGAAAACTAGGTCAGATCTGTTCTTGAGACTGCTTGCATTTTAGTAATACTTACAGATGCCGTGGAATCTGCATGCCCGGAAAAGCAGTATTGCGTTCTTTCAGACCACATGCCAAAGCAAATAAATTGCTTGCACTGTAACAGGTTCTTATTTGTTCAAACAATCTGAGAATTTACAAGGCTTTGTAGGTATGGGTACACTAGAACAAGCAACAAAATAGGCTTGAAGATAGAAAATGACTTTGTAGGAATTGTGGCTTGCACCTTTTTATTTGCATGTAGGAGATGTTTTCCAACTGACGTACATTAGAAAGATTTATAATGGGTTTTAAGGGGTAAACCTTATTCCCCTTACTGATCATACTGAGGGGTTTGGAGGATGGTATTTAATTTAAAAAAAAAAAAAGGTTTCATGAGTAATCCTGTGGAAAGATGTCTGAAAGACCAAGAGAGGGATGGAGGAGAAGATCAAAGAAGCTATAATTTAGTTAGATATTTAGATCAGTGCTTACTGTATGGAATATTCTGTATTTTGTCTGCCTATTTGGTGATAACATGCTATTGTTGCATTTGGTTGATGTTTCCCCAGAAATTAATGTGCTAGAGAGTTCAATGGTGATTCGTCTTTAATCCACACTGACAAAAACTTAATTTTGGAGTATTCTGCTAGATTATACAACACATGGCTAGTGTTTGGTTTTCATAGGGATAAAAATGAAGTACATGCAAGATTAAGTGCCGTTATTGCTGATAGTAGAGTCATGTAAGGGTGGTGGTATAGTACTAAGTATAGCCTGAGAATTTAACTCATTTAAAGGTATCAGAATACTTCTGTCCAGATTTATAGCTACTTATTACAAATATTCTCCAGGACAAATTACTGTTCACTGGTTGACTAGTTTGGATTTTCACTCTTCAAATGTCACCACAAATACCGCAGCTATCAAATTTAATTGGCTTAGGTCATGTATCAGAGGGCATTTTCTGGAAAAAACAGATCAACATACTCTTTCAGATATTAAGAGGACCCTATAGTCATTGTTTAAGCATCTACAATTCTTTTGTGGTTGTATGTGCTGCATAAGGGAAAACGTGTTTCGTTTCTCTAGTTTCTTGAAGTAATGCTTCTATTCTTAACAATGCAAAATACAAAAGTATTTTCACTTGTTAGGGACATAAAAATATTTTGGCAAACTAGGATTGCTTTGAAACTTTTGCTCTTTTGTTTTAGGCAAAGTTTACAAGGAGTTGAAGATAAAATTACAAAGCTGAAAGTGACCATGGTGGCATGGGACCGCCATGACAACTCTGTTATAACTGCAGTAAATAACATGACTCTGAAAGTTTGGAATTCTTTCACTGGCCAACTCATTCATATTCTCATGGTAAGGTGTTCCATCTTGATTTATCAATCCTGAATGCAGAATTTACATATACATCATCAAAATTCTTCCTTATGCGTTTTTTTTCTGTCTGAAAACTGCCTTAACAAATGTTTCCAGATAATGGAAGTGTAATAGAGATGTCTGTCAGCTACTTAGTAAAGCAAATAACCATTGCTGTTCAAGATGTCCAAAACTAATTTTGGACTTTTTTTTTTCCTAAAGTGCTATCTTGAAGCAGAGAAGGAAACAGTTGTTTCTTTTTACTTTTATTTAATGTGACAAATGTTTTGGAATATTGTTAATAGACAAATTTGCCCTTTTTAAACAGAGACACTTCTGCAACCTAATCATTCCCTGAGTACAAAAAAAAAGTCCTTTAGCTAGCATAAATCAAACAACATTTTTACTAATGTTTGATACTTTTTTTTTAACTGAGAAAATAGGTGACTCTAGATAACTAGATGCTCTGCTAGAGATGGAAATATTTCATGCAAAGCTTTAAAATTTAGTATTAATTTTGGAGATGTTGTTCTCTAACTTTTAGTTATGTATTTGATTCTTTATGGGACTAAATTAAATTTCTAACTGCTACTCTGCCTAAACAAATTTAAACCTGCGGAGCATTAAGATCAAAAATACCAAGTGTTGTAGATTCTGATCTTTTAAAATCATGGCGAAAGCATTGGGACATAGTTGTTGTGCAGGTGACATACTTGACATGCTTCTTAGGAAGGTAAAATTGCTACTGGAAAGAAAAGAGTGTAATACACTGCTACAGCAAAAAGAAATGTGTGGTCAAAGTAGTGTTTCTTTGCTGGACACTTTCATAGCTTAATGTTGCAGTTTCTCGTGTTATCATATTGAATCCTGGGTAATTATTTGAGGCAATCCTCTTGTTCATCTTGCTGTATCTTTTAATTCCAGGGACATGAAGATGAAGTGTTTGTACTTGAACCTCATCCATTTGATCCAAGAGTTCTCTTCTCTGCTGGACATGATGGAAATGTCATAGTTTGGGATTTGGCAAGAGGGGTCAAAATCCGGTCTTACTTCAACATGGTAATTATCGCGCTTTATGTGGATACGCCAAAGCAACCTTTCTAAACTTTTTGCTTGTAGTACGTTCTTATGTAGGCCATCTTGAAGCATGCATTTGTGTATAGGGCAAGATCCTGCATCCAGCGAAGTCAAGAGCAATTCCTATTCAGTTTAGTGGGGCAATGATTAAAGCTGTAAAATGTAAAAAGTTGTTTCTTTGGCTGTATTTTGTAGTGTCATCTTTCTATATGCTTCATCCACATGAAATTGGAGTGTTAGTTTACATTGTCAGAGATCATGCGTAAGAGACAAGGTGACAGAGAACCCTGCTTTAGTGCTCTGTTTCCTGCCTGGGGAACCAAGGTGGAACTTGGTTTATTTTTGCATTACTGATTCTTAATCTGGCTAAAGCTCTTCAGGAGTCACCTGATCTCATACAATGTTGTTGTATGCTGCCTTGGCCCATTGGACTGAATACTGTCAGCCTTTCTGTGTAGAGCTCCTCCACATGCAGGTTTCAAATTTGGTCTGTTCTGCACTAAACTAATTCTTTGGGAAAATGGATGCAAATGCAACAGGTATTTCCATCTGTTTCTTGATATTAAGTGGGTCTTTGTACATATCTTTTTCCTCAAAAAGGTAATGATGTGTTGTGCAATTCAGACTTTGTCTCCTGGAGACAATTACAGAAGTCTTTTTAGATTATGAAGAATCGTTGGAAATGCTGAGAGTAGGCAAAGGGGCTTCATCCAGCCTTCAGCCATAGTGGATGGCAATCTTGGAGACCAGCATAAAGAAGATAATCCGAAGAAGAGACCTGCCATAGATGTACTCACAAAAAAAAGGGCATTTAGAAGTGAAGTCAAGCTGGGAAGGTCACTCTGAACCTAAAGAAATATTTTTGAGATGTGCAGTGTACAGTACAGTTCGTAAAGTCTGTGAGGAAATTCTGCCAAGCTTAATGGGAGAGAGAGCAGCCTAGACTCCTTCAGCACTGACCTAGGTTCAGTATTGTTCCCTCTGCATTGATTTCTGTAACTGAGTTTATGAAGGATCCGAGACAATCATCTTGGAGCTATGAGTACAGATCTTCATTACTCAGTGCTATTCACCGTTACCAGTTGAAGTGTATGTTCTCATTGCATGGTTAGGTTGCCTTTCCACTACTACGTATGATGGATGTATGATGGTTTTCATGGAATTTAAGGTCAGAAGAGGCTGAGCTCATCTGCTCTTTGTAAGACAAGTCCATTTAAGAGCTATCAGAATCTGAATTACAGATGCCTGTGATGTTAGGTAACCCGCTAAAAGACTGAAATATTTATTCCAATGGTGCAGTGCAACACGAACACCTAAAAAGGGTAAAAATCACATACATTTTAAGGTCTTTGGAGTCAGAGAAACGTGTAGACAATCAGAAGATCTCAGCATCTAGTAATCTGTGCTTCATACTAGAAATGAACATGATAAAGTCTGCCTGCTGTGTGAGGTGAGGGGAATTGTAAATCTGGTAATCACTTTGTCTCAAACCAATGAATAAGTCATATGAGCCAGGTATGCAAGAGAGGCATCTCTGCAGTCTCTGAATATTTCACCAGCCAGCCTTCCATGTCTGATGCTTCAAAAAGACATGGGTGGAAATTAGAGGTTTTCATAGATGATTGGTGGGGGAGATGCTTCTAGACCATGAGACTTGATTGCATAGTCACCTCTACAGGGCTGCAAATGTTAAGTGTTGTGGTTTACTAAGGGAGGTTATGGATACATACAGACCTGCCAGTCTTCTCCCAGTTTCCTAACTGGCATATCAGCTGGGAACATCATTAGATTAACCACTATTTAATTATTCTGATAACCATTGTTGCCTTCATTTACTTGCTCAATATGTCATCTCATACTTCTGAAAAACAGTATTTGTGTTCAGGGGATGGAAAATTTTTACAGATTGGATTCTTTTGGATCAGACAGGGAACATCATCTGGAGAAACCAAACCTGGGAGTTTAACCTGCTTTATTATTCAAGAACCTCTTATTATCATTGCCGGACAAAACAGTGTTTGTGGTACCAGAACTAGCACTGGATGACTTTGTTGTAACAAAAGCTCCTTAAAAAAAATTGTGGTACATTTAAAGCCTTGTGGCAACTCCCTAAAGTAGAGTCGAGTATTTTTAAGTTGTTTCCTTCCCCCTGCTTGAATTCCTTCATTGTCAGCATAAAAAAAAAAAATCAAAATTCAAGGGATGCAAGCAGTGTCAATGAGTTTGAAACTTAATTCCTTTTATCCAGTCAGTGAGTGTGAACTTGCAAAGCCATAGTAACCAAATACACTTTTTGGTTTGTATTTAACTTAAATGGTGGAATCAAAGTTTATTTGTGCCTTGCTGGTTACAGATAGGTGCCACTCTGGTGGTCCTACACAACATCCTCTCCCTAGTTTTTAAACTTAAGGTTTGCTATTTAACTGTGACTGTGCTAGTTGATTTATTTGAAGCATCTTTGGTCTGTTTGCCAGATTTTTGTCTTTAATAGTAAAATCAGTCTACACACTGTCTACACACATGGGTTGACTCCCAGTAAGCATGTATATATTTTATATATTCCACGTTTTCACCTGTAGTCTTCACTGTATTTGATCTAGTTCTGCAAGTATTGCCATAACTCAGCGTCGGAGGTCATGGGCATTCGAAACTGGCTTATTTCAGTGACTTGAGTCAGGTAGACTCTCAGGGAAATGTGTTCACTACCCTAGAGAGTGAGATTTGCCGTAGAAATATCAAAAGTGTGAGAGGGTTAAAGTTTTTTGGGAATTTTGAGATGCAGCAAGTAAGACCTGGGATGGTTTTAAATATGTGCAAATACAGGTACTTGTTGTTTTATGGCCTGTGTAATATCCGTGCCAGTCCTGACTTAATACAGTTGCTAATGAAAAACAGGTTCTCAGTGTATTTTTGTCATTCGTTTTTCCAAGGAATCAAGGAGGTCATGACTTTGGTGTTGTAATATTAGGGCAGTTTCTCATGCTGTATTTCCCGGGTACAAATAAGTGTTTAGCAGACTTCTGAAGATACAGGGTAATAAACCTTAAGTGGTTGCTGCAGCCAGCTGTTTCAGAGCTTATATATTCACAAAAATAGTGTCTTGCTACAGAAGGACAGCACAGACCTTTGTAAATCTTTAAATTGTGCCTCGTTACCCAGGGCCTAGATTAACTGAAGAACTTGACTGTTGTGGCACCTAAGTTATTGGGGACCAAGGTCCTTAGTCTCCAAAGTGGAATGCAGTACCTTACCATATCCTCAGTTTATTGAGCAGTATGTGAGATTTAGGTGTCTTAGTGGATGATCCGGGAAAAAAAATACACTGACTGGTGGGCTGTCTAGTGAAAGGCACTGTGTGATAATGTACATAGAGATATATTTGAAATGCAGCTTCTTACTCAAAGCCGTAATGAGGCATCTGGATCCCTTTTGTGGTAAGGCAGTAACTGAGGGAGGTCCCTGCTCTTCTAAAAGGAGGGCGCAGGAGCAGGTGGCAGTCATCTTTTGGGATTGTCTTAACTAATGTTAAGCTGTTGAGATGGGAAATGGAAGACCTAGATTCTGTTCTCTCCTCGGTAGCAAGGTGTTCAATTCAACATCTGCCACTTACCCAGGAGGGCATCTCAGCTATAAATGTCTAGGCAGGACTTTTACCCAGCTTTCTCTTGAAATTGTGTCGCTGTGGAGAGGCATGAATCTGTAGCTTGCGGGTTTAGGTACTTCTGCTAGACTTGTTTTCTTGGGTATGGAAATAATGTTCTAGGTAAATTAAGAAAGTGGTAGAAATGGCTTTTAGCCTCAAGCTTCAGGCAGGCTCTTGAACTTGCAGGATTAGTGCTCAATTAGGTCATAAATAAAGTCTGTACACTACTCAGTTGTCATATGATCTGTTTTCTTTCAGGTGTTCTCACTAAGTTACTACTTAATAGACCTGACGTTGTTGGTTTGTTAGGAATGCCAGGGTTGGCACTTGGATGGTATGTGCTGCAGCTTAGCCTTACACTTGTAGTTCCTGTAGGCTTTAACCAGAAGTTTCTCAATTCTGAGAATGTATGAGGGGAAAAAGAAAACTACAGGGACTTAAAAATCTTCCAGATGAAAAAGGAGGTGCCTAGTAATGTTAGGTGGATGCAGGGGTTTTTGTTTGATACGGTGACTGGGTTTTTGTTGGTGTTGCAATTGGAACATTAAGTACTGATGTTCCGTTCTGTTGGTGTTGGCAGTTTGGACATTTAAGTATTGGTGTTTCTTGAATCTGACCCCAAATAGGTTTGTGGTGTTACGGTGCTGCCCTTGATTTTTATTTTTTGGACTTAGGTAGTTTTCTTTAAGCAGTACCTCTCAGGGCTGAGCGCAGCTGATTCAGACTGCTTGCAAAAGGCATTCTGTCTAGAGCCTTAGAGTGTAGGTTTCTCCTGTGGTAAAGCTGATTGTTCTTGTCCTGTGAGTGGGCTGCCCTGTAGAAGAATATTAAAAAAAGTTTCCTAAAAGAAAGATTTCAGGATATGTATAGGCCTGTAGTTCTGTTCTTTTTCTCTCTCACTCTTTTTTCTTTTTTTTTTTCCTTTTTTTATAATTTAGTTTACAGCATAGCTTTATGAACAGTTGCAGGAACATACGGTGACTGCAGTTACATAAAAGTATGCTGTTGAAAGTATGAAAACTGTACTACAGTAGCAAGAATGAAAGACATGGGGAGAGCAAGCATTTTTACAATCTTTGTCACTGTAGAATATTGGATTTTTGAACTGTATCTTTGAATGTAATCGCTTTGCCTGCATCTGATACCTGACTCAGCAGATTTTGTAAGTAGGCATTGCAATTACTGCACCGGGAAGCTTGTATATTAGTGGATAAAGACTAGCCTTCCGGTGTTTAAGAAATCCCTGTGTAATCTGGAAATCAATCAAGTAGGAATACTGATTCCTTTAAATAAAAAATGGTTCTCCTAGTCAACAGATTTCCAAAAAAACCCCCGAACAAAACAAAAAACCAAAGATCTTTCATGACTAGGTGTTGCTTTTCTGTCTTACTGGATTGACTCTCATTGTGAGTTGCATCTTTGAGAAGTCAGTCTTGGCTGTAGCCGGTAGTAGGCTTTCTTATGTCTGACGTGATTCGTGTGCCTCAGGGGCCCTCTGTGTGCCTGAACATCTGTTAAGGTCGGACTTTTGCTTACTTCTAATCTTAGTGTGTTCCTCCTAGTGGTTGTGAAGAGTTCGTTTGGACAGATTCTTGTTACCTTAGCCCTAAGACAGTCTTTCTGAGCAATGTCATGTATTACGTTGTTCTTTGCAACACAAAGTGTTGGTGGTAGTTCTGGAACCCACTTTGAACTCAGTGTAAAGGTGGCCTTAGTCCTTTCATCATGTTCTGAATAATGCTTTGAAATACTGATACAAAAAGAATGTCTTTACAATCTTGAATTAAATTCACAGATCCGAATAATTCAAAATCCTTCTACCTTTGTGACTTTATGTGACTTGCTGAAAGGCTAAGCCACCTTAGCCTTTGACACTTAAAGGTCATGCTATATATCTCCAGCTGTTGCAAATTTTATGATGAGTCTTTTTTCTAAATGCCAAAGCACATTTTCATCGGTGCACGTAGAACACCGTATTTCAGAAATGCATTAAAACTCGAGCTCTGTAATCTAGTCATTTGAAGCAACTTTCCTATTCTTTTTGAAGAGGAGGAAGAAAAAAATTTCCTCATGGAACCTGTTCTCCTCCTATCCCACCTTCAGTTTCCTTTGAAATGACAACTAACTCTGTTACATTTGTGGAAGAAAAACTGTAATCTCTCCCAGAAGCACCATTATTCTCTGTGTCACTGTGTAAATGTTGCTTGCCCTGGAAACCAGATTGGTTCTTTAAGAATAGTGGATGATTTCTTGCAGCAGTGTAACAGTTACTGCTTTGAATTTGTGTTTGTCGTTCTGCCCTCTGTCCCACTTTTATGGAAACCATCAGAAAAAAGAAACCTTTAAAATTGCAAAGCCTGAGGGGGGCAGGCTGATCTGCCTGTTGCATCAGTGCTGGAGAAGATGTAGGGTGCAGTTGCATTTCTTGGCTGGTTTTGAAAAACTCTGATCCTGGAGCGAAGATGTGCTTTTTCATTGAGACCTAGAAGGACAACGTTTTTGATAGCTGTAGTCGCTGTAAGGTAGGATGAGGTTCTTACAGGTTTTCAGGGGTCCTAGAAGAAAATTGTGTGTTTGTTTGGTTGTTTTTTTAATAGTTTCATCTAGATCTCTGTACCAGAATCCTAGCTGTTTGTTTTCATTCTAGGTACTTTTCTGTTGGAAGCTCATGATGACTAGTCCCGTGCTTTCATGTAAAATATGTTACTTACAGTTTATATAAATAGGCGTTGTATCCAGAACTAGAAAGCTTATGACTTGCATGTGTTCTTTCCAATATGCTTATTAATTAGCAACACATGATGAAACTTAGACCTTAAGTATGAACATTTTTTAAACAAAGTAAGGACTTAACATTTTGTGAAATAAACACAAAAGTGTTTAAATAGCTTGTTCAAAGATTTGGCTAGTGTGATGAGCATGGCTTCTTCCATCTGTATTAAAAACCATACATTAAAACAAGTACAGTGTAAGCAGCTGAATTGAAAAGTGTCGATTTTCTAAAAAGTTAAGTTTTTGCAGTTGCAATTTTAATACCAATTTAGTAATACGTGATTTTGTCCAACTTCATTTAAAATTGTCAACCCAGAAGCAAATTACTTGTGATTTTAGGATGAATTCTGGATTTAGCTGCATAAACAAAGTTATGTTTCCTTTTTTGTTCTTTTTTTTTCTAAAAATTTGTGACAGCTGAAAGAAAAGTGGGGATGATAAAACTTTTCATTGTTGGAGTTCAGAGATTAAAGGACATCTTACTGGAACCTTACGTAAATAGTTATGGATCCTTTCAGCATGATAAAGTTATTTTGACTTTGCATTATATTGCCACATCAAAACTTAAATGTAATCGATCCCCTTAACAGGTACGTTACTGGGGAACAGCAACTCTAAAGTTCTTGGTACTGAAAAACTTTTCAAAGTACTTAAATATAAACTGTTGTTGAACATACAGTACAAACAGGCATAAGTTACTTTATCAGTGGAACTAACAAACCTGTAGGCTGATCTTTTGCTTATGTTCTTGGTTGGAGTTAGGAAAGTACTGCACAAGTTAATCTTTGAAAGGAAAAAAAAAAACCACAAACCCACAAAAGCTTGTTGCCTTGCAGCAGGGTAAAAATGTTAATGAAACTGCAAACTTCTTAGCTATAGAATTGTTTGGGTTATGACTTCTTTTGCACAGCATTGAATGTCTTACACTGTCTTACCAAGTTGACCAGAAGCTTGGGTTGGCTTCTGTAATGACGTCTCGGATTTGATGGGACAGTGCTTGTTATCTGAAATACAAAAATGCAGAGCTGTACTGGAGAAAGCTGTTCAGGATGTCTTAGCAAGACTTAAGACCAGCTACTTAGTGTGACCAACAATGTATTTTTTTTTACCACAAATTAAAGGGAAAATACCTGAAAAGGGAAAATATACCACAGCTTGTTTATGTAGTTTTCAAGCAAACATGCATAATGCCTTTCTCAGTGTTACTTAATTTTTAGAGGAAGGACTATATATTGTTACTTTAATTATCAATTAACTTAAAATTTCCTTTTTAATCTCTATACGTCTGTGTCATGTACATGAAGCGAGGGAATCATGTAAATAAAGCTTGATAGACATTTTTTAAAAGCCGTAGTGGTTATGTCTGGGTATTCTTGAAGTAATAGTTATGAAGAATGAAAGTTTTATTTCACTAGAAGATCTCTGTGTCTGTACTTAAGAAGATAACACTCCAGTATCTGCTTTTCACGCTTAGAGGATTACAACATGACTGTATTTCTAACAGTTACCACTGGAAAAGTTAGGTAGAAGGAAACGTGTGTTGGAAGAATCTTGTGATGTTGCGGGACTGCTCATTAAAACCTTGTTACTCTGCTGCAGTAGCATTCATTAGACTAGGTTCTAACTTTTTATGCAGTGAAGTATGTAATGCTTTCATACGACCAGAATAATAGAACTTGTTTGTGAATGCTCACAAACTTATTTTTAGGTCCCTTGATTTCCTAACCGGTCTCAAAGTTTAGACCCAAGCTCTTACGACTGTGCTATAGTAAAAGGAAAATAAGGTGACTTTTTTTGGTCCATAGTTTTCTTTTTCAGGTTGCTTCTTTCTTGAGAAGCCTTGTGCTGAGGAAACAAAAAATGGATTTGATATGCTTGTTTTGAAGGTGATCTCTGAAATTCCTTTATTTCATTTGATTGCCCTTGAAAACAAATGGAGTAGTAGAATCAGCAAGCAGATACTAACCTACCTTGTAACGCCACCCTCTTCTGGTTACGTGATGATTATAGTTGTATAGCTCTAAAGTGCTGCTGCTGTTTCAAATGGTGTCTTAATGAAACAGGTTATGCTTCTGAGAAATGTTGGCACAAGATCAGGAAATTATATATAGTATAACAAAGAAATAGTTGTATTTAAAACATTAAGCTTGGTTTTTGAAATGGTAAATGTGTACTGCCATGCATCCAGTGAGAAAACTTGAAGCAAGTGGATACATTCATACTAGTTTTGCTTTATGTTCACTATCTGAAGTTACTGTGGTGAATATATGCCTTTTCATAGCCAGATACTAGTTAATCTGTGTAAAACTGTTAATGCAGATAAATGTTTTAGAGTTTTAAAAAAAAATAATCCACATGTTGGTGTTAAGGTTAAACGTTCTGGCCTCATAGACCTTAAGAAATAAGGACAAGATTGCTGAAGCTAATGTCTGAGTCTTTTTCTCCCCAAGTCTGTAGCTAGCTGGTTGTCTAATTAATGTAAAGTTGTCTGGTATTACTCCTGGTTCCATGCATTTCTTTCCAAGTAGGTCCTTTGGTTACTTTATAGGATGTATGGTAGTTGCATTGCACAGTCCTTTTTCAAGCTTATACATTTACCTCAACTTTCTGACACTTAATGTATCCTTTTGAAAATTTTTAATGGAGACACTTTCTTAGCTTTGTGAGCTTTGGATATATTGTAGATTTATTTGAAGCTATTGGTATAAGCAGTGACTGAAATTTTCATAGACAAAACATGACCATAAAAAGGTGAAGTTCAAGCAGCCCATAAGAATTTTTCTGATTTCTACAATGGAAATTGTAGCGGGTGTGATTTTGACTCTACTTGAAGTTAATAGAGAGTCTGCACTACGGTTAAAGAATCAGACCATCTGGATGCAGTGATGCATTGGTTGTTTCCTGCCCCCCCCCACCCCCAAGTCTCTCTGCCCTCTTCCCACATGTCTTATATTTTTATATAAATCAGTGAGAAAAATTGGGAACCCCCCTGAAGGTGATAGTAGTAATGTATTTCATAATGTCAATGATGTCTAGTTTTTGTGGATTTGGAGACACACATTCCCTGTTAATAACTGCTTGAATGTTTTAGTACAGTTTAATCCTTGTTTTGCTTAGAATTTACTGTCAGTGTTATGGCATCAACTGATTCAGGTCAAAAGGGTTTCTTCCTGCAAATTGTCAATCAAGCAGAGGCTACTAAGTTGCAATCAGATTTTTCTGTGTGCTCCTGTTCCGTCAGAGAGCTGGTTGTTGGCTCTGTCCTTTATTTTTAGTTCTGAGTGGACGCTTCATTACAGGCAATTCCTATGCTATGCCTCTTTATGTCTGTGTATCTTAATGTTTTTCCTACACCATCTCCTGAGGTCTGATCTTCCACTGATCTGTGCGATGCGGTTCCTTACTGTCTAATGCTACTTCTACTTTCAATGCAATGTGATAAACTCTGAAGCCCTAACAGCATTATCATATTAGTTACAGCCTGCATGGCCTACCTAGATCTTTGTTGGCAACTACTTGATTAGTTTTAGCCTAAATGGCATACCAAAAAATTGGAGTCCCTATCAGAACAACAACATGGAAGATCAGATTCCATCTAGGACAGCTCAGCAAAATGCTCTGTACATGGATTTTCTGCCACATGAGGTGATTTTTTTGGCCTAATGTCTGAAAAGGCATACTGCTCACTCATATGGACAATGTATTGTAATCTCCAGTGTTAACTAGAGATTTAAAACCGGTTATTTCTTATGTTCTGGCCTTTGTAAAATCTGAAGAGACTTCCAGTTTTGCTGGGATTATATGGCATTGTATTTTTAGATCAGGTTTTGTAGTCATCTGAAATACAGAATGAGTTAGAATAAGATTATAAATGCATTATTTTTTAATCAGTCAGTGTGTAGTCCTACTGAAGTGTTTTTGAATAGTACGAAAGAGCACATCCTGAAGAGCAAAGCCAGTATAATGCTCGAGTAGTCCAAGTAGAAGCCGGTATTGAGTTTACAGGATGTTTATTAAGAAAAAATTCCTTTTAAAAAAAATCTGTAAATACTTTTTATATAGCCTTTATATAACTTCAGGCATCCATAGGGTGGGTGAACTGTCAGATCTTTTCATTAATATGTTTCTCTTTCAAGACAAATACAGCATTCTTGAATGGATAACTGACTTGGATGGTAGGAAGATAGAATAATAAACATTTTACTCTTAATTACTTCTTGTCCTCTTCCTACCATTTGATCCTTTCTTATTCTTCTGGAAGCAGTGTAGAAGCCCTGTTGATTTTGAGAGATTTTTTTTTTTTTAAACTGGCTTAATAAAAATTAAGTGTTCTTTTCTGCTCCTCCCAATCTGCAGCAACATCTCCAAACTTTGCAGAAAGTCCGTAGATATTTTTCGGCTTACCATGGAAACATGCTGTGATAGGAGATTGTTCCTTTAAAGCTAAGGAGAACATAAACCTGCAGAGGAACTTCAGAATATTCAGGGACTGATTTGACTTGAGTAGCTATGATGTAGTTTCATCACTTATTAAAGAGGTTATTTGTTTTAACAACAATTAGTTAACTTTGCTTTTTTGCTAGTTTTAGAAAGTTGTTCTAGCATACCATTGTTGTGATCGTTAGAATCCAAATTTCAGTTTTCAAGTTTGAACGGTGCTAACCTTTATTTGTTCCTATACATTTAAGCAGACTAGTTCTCTTCCTGCTAAAGGTCTTTTTGTATATGCACACAAAACAGTCCTCTTTCCTTAGCGTCCATGTGAAGAAGCTGAGCTCTTAGGTTTTCCATTATCATGATGAATGGAAACATTTCTCTGTAGCTGTTCCATTTAGAATTTGCTTATCTTGAACATGGGAAGCAAAAATTAATGTGTATTGTTTTGGAAGAGTTTGTTCTTATCGTTGTCTGCTTGTCTAGCATGTGTGCTTTTTCTCTTCTGGATATAAATCTGGTATATTTTAGGGTTATAGTTTTCTTTTTGTTGTTGCATTACATGTGATGCATTGCAATGAATACACGGTGATCTTTTTCCCTCTGTTTCCAACTAACTGTATCAGTCTCTTAATGTGAAGGGCAGGAGAGAATGTTCTCTACCTCAGACTAGTAGAGGCTTAGTTCACTGACTTTTTAAACAGTGCTGATGGCTTGTGTTGGAAGGCATGATAGAAATGCATAGTGTTACTGTGTGTAGACTTGAGTTCTGTTATTTTTTTTCTGGCAGCAAGTATGTTAGTAAGATGATTAGAAATAACTTACTAGGTTCATGGCCTATTGCATTTTGCCCTGTTGGCTTTTAATTGCTTCCGTCAATACCATTTGTGCCGTCCCCCAAATCTGTTGTCAGTGGATGATTGCCTAATGTTCATTTCATCCATGGGCTCTTACTTTTCCTGTAGTTACTAACAGAAAGGCCTGGCTTGCAGAACTTCACTGTTAATATCCTTTTAGCTCTGTATGTCTTTGCAAAACCAATAAATGTTATCTTTTCTTTAGCAAGTTTACCTACTCTGCATTTCACCTACTAATCACAATCTGTTCCATTTGAACTAAGTTTTCAGTGCCATATCATGGCTGTGAAGTCTAGCTAGGTTGAAAGAATTACATTTTCTTGGTATTAAAAAAAGCAGTTATTTTACTGAAGAAAGTCTGCGAAGTTTGTCTGGTATGCTCTCCTCTTGATTAATTTTCATGTTACTTGATTTATTTATTTATTTTTCTCCCATGTCTTTTCTTAAAAACTAGATTTTAAGTCTTTCATACTGTTTATTGATAACAGGTCAGAAAGGCTTATTGTTGAGGTGATACTACTCTGTTTTCATACAATAAATTATGGATCTAAGACATATTACTTTGTGTATTAGTTTCACAACTCTGTTCTCCCTGGTTTGGGGGAAAAGAATAAGCTCTCTTCAAAACTGAGAGGAAAAGAATAACTTCCCTTTTTCATTCTCTTATTTCACCAACATTCTTCCCTTCGTGATGTACCAATGTCCATCTCTTTCCTTGTTAATGAAAACACGGGCAAATAGCTTAATTCTTGGGGTTGAGACTAGAAGTAATCTTCACTTAGTCCTCATTGTATAGCATCACTGGTTCTTCCCTCTTTGTGGCTGAAGAGTCCTTGCTACTTGCTTTGCTACCAGCAGTATCTTAACATACTCACTCTTGGCAACAGCTTGGGACAGCTCTTAATTGACCAGCGCTTTTTCTGTTTTTGTGGGTGGTCTCTTCCCTTCACCATTGATATCCTTTCATTCAGCAGGGAAAGGTTCCAGACTGAATAAACGATTTATCTTCTTTAGGATACAGTCTTCATATAGTTTCTGCATCTTTGATTTAAATGGAATGGAGTGGGGAAAGCAGCTTCCTTCTTGCTCAAGTCCCTTATCTAGCTTGCTGAAATTACAGCTTCACTGATTTACTACAGCTTCCCCTTTTGCAACTTAACATTTAGTCTCTGTTCCAAGTGACCAAATCCTCTGTTAGCTTTATTATTGAAGAAATTCCATTGTAAAATGTCATTTATTAATCGAAAAATATTTTTGTTTAAAAAAAATTTTACTGGTTAGCACACTCTGGCAGGCTTTGCCCTTTAATTTGTAATAGTAATTTTATCTTGGAAGCTTATCCCCAACAGTAATTCTTGTTCTTATAATATTAAGTATCTTTATTTCCAAGTAATTGTACATCAGACTTGAGGGGTTGTAGTAAAAGGTCTTACTGCTGTCCTTTCGAAAAGCACTTTTAAAACCAGATTCTGGCCACATTTAGAGTAAAACTATTTGCACTGTACTAAACACTGAATAGTTAATCACTATTCTTTTGCTTTACAGAAGAATGTCTTCCAACTAACACTCTTAATTCCCAGGGGTTTATTGAAAATGGTCCATCCAAACCATTTCTTGCTGGGAAGGATTAAAAAACCACATCATCTTAATAGTCTGATTTCCACCCACCCCCTTTCTATTTCTTATTTTTCCCTTCACCACGGTTAGCAAATAGTTCTTCCCACAACATGCCTTGTTTTCCTTGTAAAGGAAAAAGTCTTCAAATCTTAGGCTCTAGGACAATGCTTAAATTCTATTTCTGAAGGACTTCAGTGTTAGGAAGCTTGATACTTTTATGTTTCCTTTGTTGGAGGAAGTGAAAGGGAACAGAAATCTCTATGCAAGTACTCTTTTTCCAGGTTTTTACTATACATCTGCAAAGCTTATTCTTGGGCCTGAAGTTCCTTCCCCTTTCCACCTGCCTCCCCAAACTGTCTCCCTTTAATACAGTGAGCATTCTACATGCAAAAAGCAGCACAAAATTGTAACTTTGCCTTGGTTGTTGGATCTTGCTCAGCCTAAATTAATTATGTGTTCTTAGCTGTTGTGGTGTTAGTGTCACTTGCTTGAAACTCTGTTTTTATTTTCCATCTCTCTATAGGATACTTTGTTAAGAATTCGTTTCTTCTGGAATAATGGGCAAAATAGAACATAAAACTTGCATTGGTTTATCTTCCTCTTTTGCTAATCCAGAAACTCACTTGACTTTTATGGAAAGTACCTGTAGTAAGAAAGACCTTTACCAAACACCTGAAAGCACTGGTAATAGGTGTAGCAGACTCTACCCTTGGCGGGGGGTATGCAGGGGTGTGGGTGTGGATCTGTGTTAAGACCGTGGGCAAAAGATTTAGACTTCTTGCCTTTGTCTCAGCCTGTAAGATAGTGAGAACAGTATCTACTTCACAGGTTTTTTTTGAGGCTTGGTTTGTTAATTTTTTATAATAATGCTGATGGCCTCTGGAAGGTGCTACAGAAGTGCATAGTGTTACTGCCTGCAGGCTGAATACCATTGGTTTTTCTGGCAGTATGTAGGCCTGCCACGGTTAGGAAAAGAACTTTGTTTGGTGTCTCTTTAAAGAAAATGCAAAAGTGCTTTGCTGGGGAGAATAGAAAGGGGCTTTCTGAAGAGGTGCTGAAGACATGAAAATTCAGAGTGGTGATTGGTCACCTCTGCTTGATTGACAGGTTGCAGGGAAAAACAAAAACCCATTTGTTCTGGCTTAATGGAACTGGAAAACAGAAAATGAGTATCAGGTAAAAATTCCTTTTTTAAAATCTTTGCAGTTCTCCTATAAAAAGTGGAGCTTTTACACAAATCTACACCTCCCCCACTCCAATAAATTAGGAGTAGGAATTACAGAAACAGGCAGTTGCTAAGTTGTGTAATGTGGGTTGTCTATGTCAGCGCGTTTTCTAGCAGGCAGGTGTTCTGAAACACCGCAGCAGCCAATGCTACTGGGCTAGCTTAGCAAAAAGGCAGAGGATCGAAAGGGTGTAGTGACTAAGCCCTGAACTGGACCCAGCTCTCTGGTTAGGCTCATTAGCAGGACGTTCAAGGGGAAGCTTTTATTTTCACTTCCTATACTGTGCCTGCTTTGTGGATAAAGTCTGTCAGTTTCTACTACTATCAATTTGGCATCTTTCATGAGCATTATTACAAAATTCACTGAAATGTGAATAGCTAAAAAGTAAACTATGTTTTAAAGTAACTTCCATCTAGCAGTATACTGTCTTACAGATTTTATAATAAATTTCAACATCAGCACCACAGTTTTGAGAATCATAATTAAAAAGGTTTTATTTCTGGTAACTTAATTATTTCGTATGTTGATGTATTTCAGATTGAAGGACAAGGACATGGTGCAGTTTTTGACTGCAAGTGCTCTCCTGATGGACAGCATTTTGCATGTACTGATTCTCACGGTCACCTTCTGATTTTTGGCTTTGGTTCCAGTAGCAAATATGACAAGGTACAGTGCAAGATGAAAATAAAAATGTTTGTCTGTGTTGAATGCATTTGTGCAAACTTTCCTTCAGAGCTTCGTTTCAAGAGGGTGTATCTTAACACAATTTTGAGCCATTAATACGGCATGTTTCAGATTCCTATTGTTGACATTGAGCTTTCTTTCATTGTCTTTTTTTAAACTATGGAAACATGCGATTAAGCTGCTGTTTACATGGGAAGTTAAAAATAATTTTAAAAAATTAAAAAAGTTACCCAGTCACTGTCTCATCTCTTAAGTGATGAGGTTATAAGTGTCTACTAATGGATCCACGTCGATAATGTGAATAAACTGCAGTGGAATTGATAATAGTTAAATGTTTTGCTTTAAATATTTTTCTGGTTCCTAAGATCAAAAAAAGCAGGGGGGTCAGGTGTGTGGTGTAATAGAAGTAATTCCTGCTATCTATTTCAACACGGCATAGCCTGGGAGACAGTTGTTTGCAATAAATGTACTATATGTTCTAGTGATACAATTTTATGTCTGCTAATGAAGTTCTGCTGTCGTGGATGCCTTGGTGCTTACACAGCAATTACACACAATTACTGTGTAATTAAAATACTACATGTTTATTCTAATGTCGTAGTCTGCATTGTGTATTCCAAGTATGGGTGTCTTGCCACAGACCCTCGTGATGGTAAAGTTACGTGGTGTTTTTTGTCCCCTGTGGATGAACATGCCTTATGAACCATACAGGTTACATAGTTTGGAGTACCCACAGGCCCTAATTCTTCTTTTACCACCCAGGGAAGAGGTGAGGTGTGTCTCTTCTCCCTCTTTATAAGACTTAAGGAGACACATCTGCTCCAGGATTTTCATCTCTGCTTTTGATAGCTGGTATTTGAAGGTTGTTGGTGAAGTGCTGGCTTCTGGATCTTGCCTCCTGCTTTGGATCTTTGGACTCAGGCTGGCCTTGAAAGCATTTTGGCAAACAGCAACGCAGAGGGGCCTGAAGGAGGGAGAGCAAAAGGAATTTTAATCTTTGTGTGTAAGCCACTGCATTTCTTTCTGTAGTCTTCCAGCTCTTATTTTGATGCTAGTTACTGCAGCATTTGCATATTGGGGATTTTTTTCCCCCCCCTTGTCTCTCAACTATAATTTGACTGCTGTTGCTGTCCCTCAGCTATTACTAGCTGTGCATTTCCCATTCCATTCCAAAAAAACCAAATGAGCAGAGACGCCACAAGCAAGGAAAACCAGGATTATCAGATAATTTTCAAGGTCTTTGTCTTTCAGAGTTACTACACTTCCAAACTCTAAAGCTTAGTAATAGATTTTACTATAAAGTAATTTTTACTCTAAGTAATAGAAACATTTTTTCTCACCATGTCCATGGATTGTTCAGGCTTATTTTTCTTACCAGTCATTTTGGAAGTGTATAGTCCACTGCTACTCAGAAATGTTGGAAATGAAATTGAAACTGAGAGCCTTTTTATCTTTGCTGTGATGGACCAGGAGTTTCCTTTACACTGCCATTTGAGAATTTACCTTGTGAGGGATTAGATCTGTTGAAGAATGAAAACAATTGCTTTTCACTTCTTGAATTCTACAGACCCTTTGTTCTCTTGGGGTTTTCGCTGCAGCCTCTGAGAAAAGATTATGTTGTTAAAATTTTTCACTTACTGGGTGATTTAAAGCAATCCTCTCCAGTTGTTACTGTGCCAATGGTAATCAATCTTGGTGTTCTTGACCACAGAAGAAAGGGGAGCAAATAGGATTTACATTTGTTACCTCTTTAATCTCAGTCTTCAACTCCCAGAAAACTCAACTTGGAAGTTTCTGATCTCTTTCTTGTCTGGTTCCATCTCCTCTTTCATTTTTGTCTGACCTGCTTTATGGAAAAATGTAACTACAGATAGGTATGTGCTGGAGATCAGGTATTCTTTTTTCTGTCCTTTCACCCTCAGATACTTGGGGTTTTTTTTCAGACATCTTCTGAGAATATGCTCTGGTAGGACCTGCGGATTTTGGGCTTTAAAGTGGTTTCTATTCATCTTGTGGAATGATTTTTACAGAAGAAAGGAGTGTGGTAACCTGTCCTGTATTCCTGCATTTGCGAGTTGGGCTCAGGACAATGATTATAGCTGAGATAGTGTTAGCTCTGCTGAGAGATCAAGGTCTTGTTTTTCCACATGTATGTTTTTTTGTGTTATGTTCAGATAGTATCTGTGTTTCCTAGTTGACTGGAACCACTGTCCAGGCTTTTTTTATTTTTTCCCCATTGTGATCTTGGTCATGATGAAGGTGATGGGGTGGTTTTTGTTTGTTTTCTTTTTTCTTTTTTTTTTCCTTTTTTTTGATGATACATGTTTTTGTGGAGTAATTGCGGGGGGGGGCAGTGGTGGAGAATACATTTGCTGCTTGTTTGGAGCTCCTTTGTTATTTGACCCGGTTGAGGGAACCTTGAGCCACTCTCAGCTGAGATTTCAGTGTGTGTGATGATCATCAGGGATGAGCTGAGCTCACTGTCAACAGGGCATGTGCACTTCAGAAGTTCTTGCTTAGGTGGAGACTTGTCCAGGATGCATAAGATACCTTTCTGTTGATTTTAAATCTTCAATTGGACTAGACCCTTGAGCTTTTTAAGGCTTTAATTCCTATAGACTGCCCAAACCACAGTCCTTTGTTGCAAGTTGACAGCTCCTGTGTGGTACATTGGTGCAGTAGTGGAGAAAATCTCTTTGCATTTGTGTAGGTCTGCCCATTTGGAGAAACTGAGTGTACTGAACGTGTAGTGTAGTTACTGAGGGAGAGTCTATTTGTAGAGCTCAGACCTTGGGGAGAGCTTTCCCACTGAAACCCAAGCCGGGCTTGTGAAGTCATATGTACAGAGGACTCCTATGTGCTAACGGTGGTTTAGTATCTTATTGTCACAAATTTGATCTCTAATGGTATAGCAAGAAATAGGTCTGATTGTTAGTACTTTTAACTGGTTTTCTGCTGAACATAGCTATTTAAGATTCTCAGAAATGTCTAATTCTTCTGATTTTTCTCAGGACTTGGGACACTCTGAGGATAAGATTGTTGCCCCAGGTTCTAGTAGGGACATTCTACCTGAGAGTTGGTCTGAGCCTGGGTTCTTCATGAAATGCCATTCTTACCTCGTGGAGTAGAAAATTGTTGTTTACTCTCTCTACCATACTTGATTGCAGTAAAGAGTACGCAGAATGGTAATTGCAAAGAAGTCCCTCATGATCTTGCACTAGAGGCTATTCTGGTAGAGGTGACTGAATCTAAGGAAGGATTTTCAGATCTTCCCTTTGCTTACAAAACCTGGGATGCAGACAACACTGTACAGCCAAATCACAGCACATTAAAACTCAGTCTGTATGATCATGCCATTGGAGTATCTTCTTTCTCATGTGGGACGTACTTAATAGGAAAATTTACACTAGGTGAAAGTACTGGATACTCTACTATTATGATTCTAGGGAAAATTGTAAGTCCTCCTAGAGGACCTGTATCTTTATCATATTGAGCTGAAGGAACAAAGTTGTTAAGCAGGCCTTGATTCTGTCAGCCAGACACATGAAAGTGCTTGTATCTTTCTCATTCAGCACCCGTTAAGTTACCAGAGAATCTAGCAACAAGGCTTCATCCAGTCAGGGCTTCTTACTGCAGTGGATGTCACATTGTCCATACACACTTTGTAAGGGTAGCCTTTTGAATCCCTGAAGTAAATTCCTTGCCATTGCATCTTTCCATGCAACTTTCCAATTTTCTTCCTGTTGTTACTTTTCTGAATTTTTGTGGGTTCCAGAGCCCATGATTCCTATGATTTCTTTTTTTTAGATTTCTTTTTTTTATCCACCTCATGTGGATGCATGTAGGCGCTTTCTGATGTTGTAATTAACAGATGTTTGTTGTCATCTTTCCTTCCTGGTCTTCTCACATGCAGGACAGGAGAACTTTGTCATTGAGAGACCTGACCTCTTGAGTAGATGCTATAACCTCTTCATTACTGATTTCTGCATAACAAGTTGCTGGAAACTATGTTATGGATTGGTCATGATAGAGCACGGTCTTCAGAAATCAGAGTATATTTTATGACAACTTAGGCATTCCTCTGTCTGTGCTCAAATACCTGTCTTTTAACTCCTAAGACAAGATTTTTTTGGAGATCTCTATGCCTTGAGTCAATTGTTTGATCATTTTTATGCTGCACTGAAGATCAACATTCATGCAAATTAGATTTCATGATTTTATTTACTTGTTCGGAGTTAAACTGAGTACATGAGCTGCCAAGGGGCTTGCTTGCCAGTAGGTAGTGTTGGGATGTGTATTATACACATCAGCTTGTCTTCTGTTCTCTTTCTCTTTTCTGCTGCGGTTCAATATCTTTCTGATTGAACGATACTGAGATGCATGTGCCAGTGAGGGATGGAGCATACTGTTTGGACAAAAGAATTCCTCAGTCTTGAGTGTCTGTGGAAAGTCATCTAAAATAAATTATGAGCAGGTGGACTGAAATAAAAAAGAAAACTTTGAGCCTGAGGAATTCAACGTTAGATCAGCTTTATTTTATCCTCTAGACTTTTTCACATATCTAGCATTATAATAGGAATATATATGTTTGGCTGCTGTGTTAAAATACTTGGCAATGATGTGATGTGATAAATATTTTCCTATTCCTCTTCTTCCTACACCATAGCTCATAAGTCTGTGACACAGTTTTCATTACCAGAGTATATATTCAGAGTATAGAAGAAAATTTGTAACCTATTTAATACGTCCATGCTGTGTTCTGTCAAATGTCTTCAAGTAGTTAAAAATTGCCCCATTCCCCTGTTCTTTAAATGCTCCCCACCGTCAAAAGTGGATTATTCTCCTTGCATTGTAATATAGAAAAAGGGGGGGGAGGGAGGGGGTGGGCAGGGAAATGATGGAGTCATTAAATTTTCTCCTTTAAACAGAGATAAACAGAGCAGCTTATAACCTTGTTTTTGCAAAAGTGACCATGACTAACATTGTTAAAAATACTTTTGGCAGTTATCTTCTGTATGCTTTTTTTTAATAGGTTCTTTAAAAAAATTACAAAATGACTTTGTTTACAGATAGCAGATCAGATGTTCTTTCATAGTGATTATCGGCCCCTTATCCGTGATGCCAACAACTTTGTCCTGGATGAACAGACACAGCAGGCTCCACACCTTATGCCTCCCCCATTTTTGGTTGATGTGGATGGCAACCCTCACCCTGCAAGGTATCAAAGGCTAGTTCCTGGTCGTGAGAACTGCAGGGAGGAACAGCTTATTCCTCAGATGGGAGTGACATCTTCAGGTATGGAAAATTTCACTTCAGTACACAGTAGCCTATCTAGTTACCTCCAGGTGTTCTACACTTTCCCTTTCACTTCGTCCTTTTTCTTAAATTCTGGGCATAGTAGTTCATGTCGTGTGGAAGAATTGCAATGTCCTTGGCACTGATTGCTTGTGACAATTTCACTTACAGTATTGTCATCAATCAAGTCAGTAGTAGTTTATGCTACAAAGCCAGTTAGGTTGGGGCTTCTTTCATTATTGAAACAGTGTATGATGCTGAGTGAGCTTTCAGTTGATCTCTTTGGGGTAAGATTTCCTACTTCAGAAAACGTAGGAAGTAGGCTGATCTTCCACAGATCAGTTGGAACAGGTAACACCTACAAGAAGAGAAAAATGAGAGGACATGTGGAACATGCAAAATCCTCTTCCTCTTTAGATGAAGGCAGTCATTCACCTTAAGCTTTCATGGTTTGGTTAGAGAACTCTGAAGACTTGATGAGGATGCAAAATCTAGGAAGTTCCTTGAAAGTTGTATTCTCCATGCACACAACATGGGAGGAACGTGCCTATTTTGGGCCAATGACTGGCTGTTGGAAACTGCCTAAATGTGGCCCACATGGCTGGGGATGTAAAAATGATGCCTACTTGTTATGTGTCAGTAGTTTGATATTAGTTTGAATGAGCAAACAGTGACTGGTGGAAGTAGCTTTACATGATTTCAACAAAAACATTGTTAAGTATTTGGATATTCTTGAAAATACAGGACAACTGACTGTGCCTGTAAATAGTGGCTTATGTGTACACCATACTTAAGACTCTGGTGTGTTAGACATTCCAGGAAGGTTAACTGACAGTGTTGCTACCAAAAGATCTCTTTATCCTCATTTGTAGACCGGAGGATCACAAGCCACTGAATACTTAAATAATAATTTTTAAGGAGCACTTCCATATTTCCTTCAAAATTGTAGGAAGAAATGCTACCTGAGAAGCAACTGTAAGAAGGAAAAAATCCTTTCTGGTGAACGTATGACAGAGAGCCAGAGAGATTTTGGAGAGACAGAAGACATTTTTCTTCTATTGTTTAGCAACAATATATGCAGTCTTATGCAGAGCTAAACTATGTTCATGTAACTTATGTGTTCCCTTCCACTAAGGAAGCTTCTTGCTTTCTGAAACTTCATTGTGGGATTTGGTGGATCTCCCTCAGAGAACTGACAATTTATTTTTTGTCAGGTTTTCTGTAGGGGCTTATAACAGTAAGGGGAATTCAGATAGTCATGCTCGATTTACTGCTTAGTTGTACATGAATCTCCTTTAAACACAGTGTTTTGAAAAAATCAAATATATACCAGTGTCTTTATTATTTTGTTTTTTAAAAAATACGTGCTGTTACTTGCGAAGGCAAAATTTCACAAGCCAGGTATATAAAAAACATTCATTTTGTTTAGGTAGCAGTTTCCTTATTTAAGATCATTCTTGGGTAGTATTTCCCATTGTTTTCAGTAGACAGTATGTCTGCTCATGAGATCACCAAATAAATCTGTCTCGCTACATGAGTCAGAAGACATCCAGCTGTGGTTATAACAGAGCTCATTCCGTGATTCCAAGCTTCTGCTGCTTTAGGGAAGTTGACGTCAACTACAATAACCTTGAAACCCTGAGAGCACTATCTTAAATATTTATGTTCTTTCTGCATACCAACTTCTATTAAGAGATGGCTGCTTCTGTCTAGCCACATAATCAAAGCTCTTCATTTCATAGCACAATTACTGTAATATCTTGTATTTGATCTCAGAAAGTGCAGTTTATATGATATCTCTTTGGAATCGTGCTGGAAAAATAATTTCTGTAGCTTGTTTCTTTGAACTTTGTCATCCCTCATTAGAAGTTTTTGCAAGTTCTGCTTCTCTTGACCAGAGCTTCCCACCACTCCACTCCACTATCTCACTATTCCATGTGGAGATATCTGACTTCCTTTTCAAATCAGTACTGTAATCCTTGCCTTTTTTGCCATACCTCTCTAATTTTTTTGTGACCATTGTGAGTATGAAAAGAGGTTTTGTGTTGTTTATGCTTACCTGCTGTATTTTTGTTTGCTGCACAGAAACAGTATTATCACCTTGTAATCACTTCTGTGTGAACTATTTCCTGTCTTTTCTTCAAGAGACCTACCCAAAAGGAGGTTTCCTGGCTGCTCTACATACCAAAGAAAATTAGCATTACTTAACCTGTGTCTTCATTATGCCTCTGTGGAGCTCCATCAGGCATTTTTACTGCTTGCTGTTCTCCAGTATAGATAATCCTTTTCTAATTCAGTTAGACCTTCTTGATGTAGTTCTTCCACTGAAGTTTATACTGAAGTGTTTTATAATGCATTTGAAGCAGGCTAAGCACACATTTGAACAATTTACATTGCTTAAGCTGACAAACAACAGTTGTATTAAGCTTCTGTGACTTGCTGGCACTTGATCAAATTTAAACTTTTATTAGGAGTGGCATGTGATGGTCCTGACCCTGCTCCAGAAAATATAATGCTCTCAATATAAAGAAAAAGGTTCTCCTGGTTTAAAAAATGGCTGTTAACAAAAATATGCATTAGCCTATACTTACACATGTGATTATATACTGTACTTGTAAGTTTCAAGGGTAAAACTTAGATGAGCTGTTTGTAACATTTGGTTCTTCAAATCAACCTTTGTGTGTTGTTCTCTTGTATATTTTACTTCACAGGATTGAATCAAGTTCTTAGTCAACAAGCAAATCAAGAAGTTAGTCCGTTGGATAGCATGATTCAAAGACTTCAGCAAGAGCAGGACCAGAGGCGTTCTGGGGAGGCAGGAACCGGCAGTACCAGCCGGATAAGCAGAGGTAGATTACTAGGGGATGTGTGTTGTGGCTTTTACATTGAAACAGCTGAGAGTCAAAAAAATTAAATCACATTATTGTGCATTATTTGTGCAATTTGTTGAACTACTAGAAAGGAGGTATGGAACTATAGAAAATGTAACAGCTTTCCCATCTTTTTTTACCTGTCTGCAAAATCTCAGGATTCTTAACATTACAAATTTACCTTTGTTAAAGTTACAGTCTGCTCACTCAGGGAACTTGCAGCAGCTGCGTTCCCTTAGAAGTAATTACCCTACCGTTTAATCTGGAATTGGCCACCTACTTGATTGAAATCTGAATTGTCTCAAATAAGGAAATAGGAGGGAGAAAGGAAGAAGGAGCTGCTTGTTTCTCAGTACAGCTGTTCCATGTTTCAGTGTCTTGCACTAGATTACACGATAGTTTGCAATGCTTAAAAAAATCATGGTTGGCAATCCACCTGAGTAAGGAAGAAGAACTTGTGTGTGGAAGGATGTGGAAATATGTTGTAATTTTGCTACAGTGTAGGTGTTTGAAGGATCCTGCATGTGTGTGGTTTTGCGGGGTTTTTTTGGTTGTGGGTTTTTTTTTTTTCTTTTGACCATTTCAATTTCTTGTCCATAAATTTTACAGCTTGGATTCCTAATACTTTCCAGTGTTGTGGCTTTGTTTTTTTGAACGTAGAAGACTGTTTAAGGAATACACTGATTCAGTGAGATAGCTCACTGTTTTATAATACGGCTCTAGAGTGCAGTAGCAATAGTCAGCTTCACATAAATGTTTTCAAAAGCATTTTTAAAGAAAAGCAAACCAATGAAACATTTGCTTCACTTCAGATTGTTGATACATCTGCTCCTTTTCAATGTGGATTTTTAAACAGGGTGCTGCAGCCCAATAGCTGTCTGTGTGTCGTGGTGGCTATAGAAATTGCTGAAATAGTTATATTCAGTTAATACTTGATTTCTTTTGAAGTAATTGATTAAGTAAAATTCTTTTTTCCCTTTCATTTTGAGTTTTTCTTTTTAAATGCTTCCCTTAACATTTCAGATCAGGTACAACTATCACTTTTTGACTTTTTAGGATCTGCAAGTTCTACCTCAGAAGTACATTCGCCACCAAATATAGGATTAAGACGTAGTGGACAAATTGAAGGTGTGCGTCAGATGCATAGCAATGCACCAAGAAGTGAAATAGCCACTGAGCGGGACCTTGTGGCTTGGAGTCGAAGGGTTGTTGTGCCCGAACTGTCTTCTGGTGTGGCCAGGTAAACATAGGCCAAGTCTGCAGTGAATTTTAGTTTGGTGAACTTAATTAAATTGAACAGTTTTGGAATTCACATTGTCATAGAACTATTTGTGTGATATTTGTCTATTCTGTGGTCTCCTATTTCTTATAAAATCAGTCGCAATTTGAAATCAGTTGTCGTTTGCATATCACTTGAAAAATCTTGGAATTCTAGAAGTATTGTGAATAAAAAATGACCATTTAACATATGACAGAGTAATTTAACTTGTATGTGTAATGGGATCTAGCTGCCTCAGTGTTTTCTGACTTGTAGCGAAGATTACAGTCTGTTTTAACTCCATTTGTTCCTGCCATTATACGGCATTTTACAGCTGGGAAACTGATCTAATCCATTAGGTGCCTGAGCTGAATTTCTCTTTCCAAACTGAAATTTATTTCGTTCAAGTAATTAACTCTTGTGATGAATACTTAACATCAGTAAGTCAAAAAACCCTACTAGCCACAATCATACATGAACTGCTCTAGCTTTTTGAAATAAGATTGAAATCTTACTTTGTTCAGAAAGGGTAATTTTGAAGGCATGTTCTGACTGTAAAGAGAAGAACTACTGTTCAAAGAATGTTATAAATGTTGAACATTTATTTCTTGATTTAGAATAGATCCTCTCAGTTGTAGTATTTTGCTTTAAAGTTGACATCTCAATTTTCTTTTTTCAGTAGGCAGGAAGAATGGAGAACAGCAAAGGGAGAAGAAGAAGTAAGGGTGTATCGATCGGAAGAGAAAAGAAAACACGTAATGAGTCACATTCAAAGAGAAAACAAAGTACCTACCTTCTCTAAGGTAAACAGTCACTTGCACCTTTTCGCAGTAAGAAGCATAAAATTTAACTCAATGTGTTAGGCCACATAAATGTATATTCGTCTTCTCAGTTTTAAATTTAAAAACCAGGGGTACAGGAGTTTTTTTTACCTCCCCAGAATGAGGAAGCATGTCTCTACTGATGTTTCACTATGTTCTGAATAAACAATGGGGATTGCTTTTAGAACCCCCTAAGTGAGAAGCCCTCCGAATCTGGTATTAGGGACATGATTTGCTGTAGGGAGCCTGTCGCTGTTAATCAATACATCCTGCTACTGTTGTCTACTGTTTGACATACTGTTCTGTGGAAAGGTTTGATTAAAACTCAAGTTGTAGTTCTTAACCTGCACACATTTAAGTACATCTCCAAATACTGAATTGTGTGTTTTCTCTTGTGGTACCCTAATAATCATATTGTGGTTTTGTATGGGATATTTCTAAGTCATGCTTTTTGCTAGAGCTGGAGTGCGTTTTTCAGAAAAGAGGGAAACAGGATAGATATATGAAATAGAATGGAATGGGTTGTATTAAAAATGAAATTGTCGTAACTGACTTGATGTTTTCATATAACTTGCAAAAAATTTAATTTTATGCCTTTGTGCTAGTAAGAAAATGTAAAGGATGTATATTCTATATTTACAAAAATCATTTTATGTCTTGTATGTTAGAAATCAGTTTTATCTATGCATCTCACATGGTTACCTGTGCTTTTCTAGCTAAATAACCAACTATATTTTGTAATAAAGGAAGTAAATTTTAAGCAACTGTAAAGGAGAACCCATGCTTTGGGTTTTGTACTATGGTTATTCTAGATAAGACTGTTTCACCCTTAATCAGAAATGTAGGAAAATACAGGCCTTCAAGAATGCCTGCAAATTGTCTATTGAAAAGTAAAAATCACTTATGGGTTTCAAGGTGGAAAAATGAAGGCATGAAATATTAAGAACAAGTATACAAAAGACTGTGCAGTTCTTAATTTTATCAGAGTAACATACTTAATGCCTGTGCTGTTTATTAACTCACTTTCTTGGGGACGAAGGGACCAAGATTGAAAGCAATCTGAAAATAAGTAAATTTCAAATGCTTAGTAGTGTTTCTGTGTTTTTTAGTAATGATTAATTCATTTTATATGCAGTAGAAAGAGTAAATTTGAGATGGGCAAGTTTCTACTTGATAATAGATTTGAGTGTTCAGTTTTGCTTCTTTTTTCATACTCGACCAAAGTAAAGCTTTCAAAAGAAGTGAGATGAAAATGATTAGGGGACTGTTCAACTTCTTCATTAAATGTCTTAAATTCTTATTAAATTTCTTTCTTGTATTAAAATTGTGTGCATTGTTATCTTCAGAAATGGTACTGATATGCTAATTGCAATGCTGCAGTCACCAACATTAAATGAGTTTGCCCAAGATAAAAGGAACAAATATTTTTTCCGTGTATGTTCAGTTTTTGTATGTAGAGGGAAGAAGCTCTTTGCCACGTCTGGTTTTTGAGGTGGTCATGGCAGGGCTCATTAATGAAATACCAGGACATCAGAAATCTTGGTAACTCCTATTTTTTTCTCGTGAATGATAGAAAATGGGCCTCACAAATTCAGATTTTAAAAAAGTTACTTCTTGTCTTCAGGGGATGTATTTTGGTGCTGAATTACAGACTTTCTTTTAGTTTAATTAAACAATTGCACTGGTCAAGGGTTTCTTCCCCCCCCTTTCAGCTGCACCCTAGTCAAAAGATCCTTCCTGATACTGTGAATTCCTACCAACTTACCCCTAAATTTCTGATAGGGTTACAGTTTTTCTTGAATACCACTAGGACATAAAAATAACAGAGTCGGATAGTTGGTCCAGCATTTTGGTTTCAGCAATTACTTTTATTACATCTTCGAAACAAAGAAACTTAATACGGATGTTTTTGAAGATACTTTCTCAGAGGAGAATTTTTTTAGTCTCCAAACTTTAAAGGTAGCACTGGGTCCTTTTGAGCCCTATATTTTCATTGTGGATATTTATGCTCTTAAAATCCTTCAGAGCAAAAGCTAGCTTAGGAAAACCTTTCTTCAGTTTCATATATTTACCCAGAGAAGAGTGTGTCCTTCGTTTATTTTGGTCCCTGGAGGGTCTGTGATCTGGATTCTGATACCCAGAATGTAAAGGAGACATAACTTGGTAAATCCTTTAGTTGCTTTGCACCTTCATCCTGAGAAAATTACAGCAAAAAGCAGACAGTCATGGTCTCTGTATTTGAGTATGTCAGTAAATTTTCCATATAGAAATTATTACTGAATTCAGTAACACTTTCAGAACATTTAAATAAATCCTTCTTAAGCCCTACAGGATATGTTTTTATGGCATCTTGGGACAAAGACCCTCGTATTCTTCCATAGTTCATTCTTCATTAAATGTGTCTCTTTTTGCAGGACTTGGCTTGTTGAGAAGTACACTAATTCAAATCCCTTGAGATAAATCTCAGAGGGATTCAGAAATGAGTAGGTATCAAATGGGTTTTAAATAAGCAAATTTGCAAGAGGAAAAGGGTGCTTGATCTCAAGTGATTGAGTCTCCCAATTAAATAAACTGCTCAGATTTTAGCTATTTTCGTTGTTGCTTATGGTTAGGTTAGCATGAGCAGCACTTTTGCTCAGTAGTGTCTGAACAATAGGAATGGTGAATTGCAATTGTCATCTTCTGTAGTGTCCATAATAAAATCAAATTAACACCTGGGAAGAGAAGCAACACTGGCTGCACTCCAAAAACTGTTGTGTGATGTTTTTAGGGGTTTTTTAATAGAAATTAGTAACTTAATTATAGCAGCTCTTCTGTTACTGTTCTTTACAGTGGCTGCGTGGCTTTAAATACAAACTGTGTTAGGTTGAAGATAGAACTGTAAAGTACTGTGTAAATCTTCCTTTTCCTTGAATGCGTACAGTAGGTTTTGATACTGATACCTTCTAATATATATTACAGTAGTGTTGTGAGACTACAGTCCTTTTGTGTTGCAAGGTGAACGCTTAAGGGTTTAATGAGAGAATTTGCGATCTAGAGGAGATAGGAAACACCTCAAACAAAATAAAGGGGAAAACATTATCTTCTAGTAATCTGTAGACCTAAGAATCACAGTGTCAAGAATTCTAGAAAGTGTGTCATTGTACAGTACTGCCAGCGTGGTCTGGAACATAGTAAACAGGGCTTGTATTAAAACATTGTCCTCATATGCAAATTCGGTTGTATTCATACCAGTAGGAAATACTAATTTTTATGTCAACTTTTGAAATTTATCGCTTCTGTTCATATAATAATGATAAAATAATATTTTCTTCTGTTCCCTCCTAAGTGAAAGTAGTCAAAAATATAGAAGTAAAATGAAAAGGAGAGCAGGAACAAATGTTAGCATTTTGGATTACAAGCTAAAGCGTAGGAAGAACACAGAGCAGCTGTAATTACTTTTTGAGGAGATTCCAAAGTCCTATAACTAATTTTTAGTCCAGGGTCATTATAGGGTGTGTTAAAAATAGTACAGAATTATGGCTCAGTCTTTCTTCTTTAACAGTATCTGCAGCTTTGATGGAAGTCATATAAACATTCCGATATCTAAAGTCAGTAACCCCACATTTCTTTGACACAGGTCATACTGAGAAGTGTTTCACAGAATCACTAAGGTTGGAAAAGACCTGTAAGATCATGAAGTCCAACCATCAACCCAACACCACCATGCCCACTAAACCATGTCCCACAATGCCACGTCCACATGTTCCTTAAACACCTCCAGTGATGGTGACTCCACCACCTCCCTGGGCAGCCTGTTCCACTGCTTCACCACTCTCTCAGTAAAGAAATCTTTCCTAATATCCGATCTAAACCTCCCCTGGCACAACTTGAGGTCATTTCCTCTTGTCCTGTCGCTAGTCACTTGGGAGAAGAGACCAACACCCACCTCTCTGCAACCTCCTTTCAGGTAGTTGTAGAGAGCGATGAGGTCTCCCCTCAGCCTCCTCTTCTCCAGACTGAACAACCCCAGTTCCCTCAGCCACTCCTCATAAGACTTGTGCTCCAGACCTCTCACCAGCTTCGTCTCCCTTCTCTGGACACGCTCCAGCACCTCAATGTCCTTCTTGTAGTGAGGGGCCCAAAACTGAACACAGGACTTGAGGTGCGGCCTCACCGGTGCTGAGTACAGGAGCACGATCACCTCCCTACTCATGGCTTGGGTGGGTGCACTCTTTGCTGGGTAAAAAACTGGCTGGATGGCCGGGCCCAAAGGGTTGTGGTGGATGGAGTTAAATTCAGTTGGTGGCCGGTCACAAGCAGAGTCCCCCAGGGCTCAGTTTTGGGGCTGGTCTTGTTTAATATCTTTATCGATGATCTGGATGAGGGGATTGAGTGCACCCTCAGCAGTTTTGCAGATGACACCAAGTTGGGCGGGAGTGTTGATCTGCTGGAGGGTCGGAACGCTCTGCAGAGGTATCTGGACAGGCTGGATCGATGGGCCCAGGCCAACTGTATGAGGTTCAACAAGGCCAAGGGCCGGGTCCTGCACTTGGGTCACAACAACCCCATGCAATGCTACAGGCTTGGGGATGAGTGGCTGGAAAGCTGCCCTGCAGAAAAGGACCTGGGGGTGTTGACTGACAGCCGGCTGAAGATGAGCCAGCAGTGTGCCCAGGTGGCCAAGAAGGCCAACAGCATCCTGGCCTGTATCAGAAATGGTGTGGCCAGCAGGAGTAGGGAAGTGATTGTGCTTGAGGGACTAATGGAGTTGCATGGGAGAACCTAAAAGCTTGGGTATTTTGACCTGAATAGTATTTACTATCGCTGATCTGCATGTCAAATTTAGAACTCAGTTTGACTTTTGAAGTCATTGGTGAGGAATAGGGTTTTCTCTGATTATTATTAAACAAAACAACTTTAAAAAAACAAACAAAACCCCTTAATGATAGAGAATAGAATGTGGCATTGGAATTTTTGCATTTTCAAAGTGAAACTGTATTTCAGATTTTTTCAGGAGCATGCCAAAGATGACAATAACATGCCTAGGTAAATGTGCCCAGTCCAAGTAATTAGAGTATTAGTTTATTAAATTACTGGGATTACAGAGTGTTTCAATAAATATTAAAGAGTGTGAAATTTCTGTATGCAAGAGGGTTGATGTGGTGTGTGTCCTAGTAAAAAAAAAAAATTACAAAAATTGAAATATTTCTAATTACCATTAAGTGGAAATTATAAGCAGAAATTTCAAAGAATTAAGACTGGACATTGTTAGGGATGACAAAAGTAAGCATAGGCCTCTGTTGTGACACGTGCAAATGACTGTATTGTAAACTAACAAACCAGCGAGGAGAAATGCGTGCGTTGTTTTGCTGAAGGTAGCTTAGTTACGTTCCTCAAAAGTAGTAATTTTTCCACTTACACGTTATTTAATCACTACTTTCAGGTAAATCAGCAAGATGTTAAGAGGAAAATAATCTAAAACGCGAGAGACTAATACTTAGTGTCCATTATCTTCACAGCTTTTGGAACAGTTCTCAGTAGTTTCTTACACATATGTGATGTGGTAAGAGTAAAAACTAAGTAATTACAAGCACTGATCCAGACTTGAGGAGGGTATGGAAGGACGCTTTTTAGCCAAAAAGATGACAGGACAAGAGGCAGTGGGCACAAACTGCTGAAACAAAGGAGGTTTTGCCTGAATTTAAGGAAGCACTTCACTGTGAAGGTGGCTGAGCACTGCCAGAGGCTGCTCACAGAGGCTATGGAGCCTCCAACCTTGGAGATACTCAGAAGCTGTCTGGACATGGTCCTGGGCAACTGGCTCTAGGGGGCCCTGCTTGAGCAGGAGGGTTGGACAAGATGACCCCCAAAGGTCCCTTTGAACCTCAACCATTCCATGAAATAAAAGCTGCTTTATTCACTAACAGCTTGGGGGATTTGTTGTATTTATCATCTGGGGAGAACTCATGGTCATCAAAGAATGTTAAACTTGGACAAAAGTATTTATTAATAACCTTGATAATGCGAAAGTATCCCTCTCCAGAAAAACAAGATCTGAAATTCAGTAAGGACAAATTTAAGTTCAGAAATAAGTGGTGGGTTGAAGAATTTAAATAGCAATTCTAGTTAAGAATGAAAACAGTTATGTAGGCTGCTTGACAAATTGATTTTTTTTCAGCATAACATTTCAAATGTAATGTTGTGAAAAGCATATGCAGACAAAAAAGCCAAAGTTTCCTTTCTTTGTCTTAAAGAGGCTGCGAGCAGCTGTTTAATGTTGGGGTTCTGATACTGGACATAGGCTTGTGCCCTGCCCCTGTTTAACTTTCTAGTAGAGGCTATTTCCTGTGGTCTTTTAAGGAAGGAGGAACCATTTTCAGATAGAGTAGATATTGTTGGTGAAGAAATACTATGAAATTGCTACAGCCAAAGCTTTCCAAAATTGTTGCAGCCCTATATGAAAGCGCAGCAAAGCTGTGCTTCCCAGTGGAGTCAGGGTCGTAAGGACAGTAGAATGCAGTTGTCTGAGTTGTCAGGACACCACTGAGTTTCCACTGTGTTTCCACTGTATCTTTCACAAATAGTGTTACAAGGACCATCAGCGGTGTCCAGATGACATGTTTGTATCTATCCCTCTCAAATAAGGAAAAGCCATCATTTGTATTTCGCAAAAAAGCTCTTCTGACAGCAGCTGTAATTTCTAATATACCTACAGATGTGCTCTGATACTGACGGCAAGCCTTGGATATGATACAAAGTACTTGTCAGCGTATATGACTGTTCATCAAAGTTTATTGAGAGAGACGGTGATGATTAAACCTCAAATCATAAGTTATCTTGGCGTTTTATCCAAGCCTCCCGTTAGAGTTGAGGATCCAATTTCAAGCTCTTTCTTTAGGATATACGGGGAGGGGAAGAACATTGCTACATTTCCTCAGTCATTGTTGAAAATGTTGGTGACACATTCCATTTTTGTCAGAAAAAGCTTGTAATACTTATCTTTTTAGTCAAATCTTCACACTCAACCCCAGCCCTCACCAAATAAATAAAGATCTGCCTGGCCTGCAGATTCTCATCAGATTTTGGCAAAGCTGTGTTGAATAGGAGTGATATTAAAATACATTTTTTGGCAAGATGTGGAAGGTGCATACAGCAGTTTGTTACCCTTTGGTATCGCCATGGCCCAATATTTATACAGTGGTGTTACTTGCTTCCATGAAGGAGTGATGTTGGGGGGGGGTGGAGGGGAAGTGGGGGGGGCATCCCTTAAGCTTTGAACTGCCAAAAGAGAAGAACTCTTTCCAAAATCACAGAGTAATGCAAAGCGCTTCAGTTTCCAAGGATCCGTAGAGTTCTAGTATAAGTAGGGAAAAGCTATATTTATAATAATCATTTGAGAAATCTCACCGCTGAATAGAAATGGGGATGTAAATTTTTAGGACTTCTGTTTGTAGAGAGAAGACATGAGCATTACAATCAGGCTATAATGTAGCTTTTGCAAAATATATCCTCATTATTGTGAAGGATACTTGACTAATTTGTTTCATTGGGCTTATGTGATTCCATTTCTGTTGTCCATACTTCCTCATACCATGTTTCATGATGCTAAGAGCCAGATGGCCTTTATAAAAACATCGCAATTCAGTAGCAGAAGCAAGTTGCTGGAATGCTGGCTTTTGTGACCTCTCTGCTTCAGTAGTGAATCTTGAGAGCTTGAAGAGAAGTGAGCAGCAACAGAAGGCTGAGGGACAGAAGGCTGTGTGATGGGCTCAGCCACTAGTCTTAGGGCTGCCTCGGAGCTGTTCTGGGTCAGGTCAGAGCAGCTTGAGGAGATCTGGTATGTGCTGACAGTTTGAATCCAGAAGAAGGAATGCCTCAGGTTTCCAAAGTCTTGGGTAATGTTAAAACGCTGGTTGCTGAGCAATCCCATTAGAAGCGTCTCCAGCAGATGTGCTGTCAGTGGTAGCTTCCCCAACTTGAATTCACTGGACAGAACAACAGAAACAGTGCTCACTGAATGGAGTGTAGAGCAGTTTCGTGTTGGTCCTTTGTTCTTTGATGAATACTGTAATGCAATTACACAGATCGGTGTGCTGGCCTGCCCTATTGAACTGTTGCAGTCATGCCTGAAGAAGGTGTGTATCTTCTAACACAGAGGGTAGGAGGAAAGCTCTAGCTACCAGAGTTCTGCATTTTAAGGAAAATTGTTGTGGCTAAGGAAACCCAAATCTTAGCTACTGCTGCTTAGCTAAGTTTTAGTACAGTTTTCACCAAAAAGTGTTTTATGGTTTTTTGGGGATTTTTTTCCTCAATGAGAAAATTTAACCTCATGAACCAACTTTCATCTTACGTGGACAGGAAAGATCTTTTCTTTCCTACAAAAGAAAAAAATACAGGAGGAATAGGTATAAGCAGTCTGCCCTACAAGAAGGCTCTGATAATATTAGTACCTTTCTGTGGTTTGCTCCAGCTCTCCTTTTTTCATCTCTGGGACTGTTTTATCAACCATATCAGCACCTAATACATTAGATACCTGAGGTTTCCATTATGGAAGAAGGAGAGCACTGGGGAAGTGTACCTCCTTTTGTGTCATCGAGGAAGGTGTCCAGAAACTTTTTCATTGGGTCTCAACTAGGCTGAAGTTCAAATATGCATGCCAAAAAAATTAGCACAAAACTCTTGAAATGAGAGCGTAGTTCTTGATTTATTTTTTTTTTGTGGCAGGGTTTGGGGACTAATACAAGATTACACACTTTGTGTTGAGAGTGAGCGTTTGCATAATGTATATTCTACAGGAGGAACCAAATCTCTTTATGCTGGAGTGTGAAGTGTTTCTTAATTACAGCCTTATTTCATTCTTCTAAGCTTCATAAGAACTCAGATTCTTTCCAACTAACTCATTCATTTGAACTCTTCCCTGCATCATCTTAACATTTAAAGGCTTTTACTTGATAAGTCATCTCTGTATGCTGACGGATGTATTAATGTATGAGTCTCTCTTCTAATAGATCTGACTCCTCAGTTGCAAAATAACGCTCTGGAGTTCTCTGTAAAAGTCCCCTTTTCTCTGATGGCCATTTCTAGTGTAATTTCAAGCTGTTACAAGCTTTTAGCAGCCTATCAGTAGTTAACTGATATGTACCTTATAGAGAATGAAGAGTTTTAGTAATTCAAGATACGAATTTTCTGTTAAATCTGGGAAGACATTTTAATTATTTCCAGAATATACTGAACTGCTTGGTGCTTATATTCAACTATGCATGTGGAGTGTTTTCTTCAGCAGCTCTTTAGTTTGGGACTTGTAGCTTGTTTTGAATTTTGTGATGTTGAAACTTGTATCTTTTTGCTGCTGCAAAAGTTGCTTAATGGAATACTATTATTAAAGAAAATGCTATATATTAATAAAACATATACTCCAAAATGATGTATTTTGACTTTTGTGTCTTCACAGAACCATTCTCATGATCATTTACTAGACACTGGTGACTCAAGAAAACAGCAAGTTAATCAGCACAACTACCGTACGAGATATGCAGTAGAAGAAACTGCAAGGCCTGCTGAAGAGTTAGAAAACGGACACAGTTCCTCGGATGTAAGATCCTTATTCATGAGGCAATCTTACATATTCCATTTCTCCTCGTTAAGTTCCTGCTTTGGCTAATTAAACTTTGTTTCTAGTGGAAACTCGGGTTACATTTTTCATTGTGTGTTTTCTTTCACCTCTTTTAAAAATTGATGTTGAATTAGGTTTTCAGGTGCTGTTGTGTATGCTTAGTTTTGATGAAAAAGTAATTGACAAAAGGGGAAATGCTCATTTGTAAGGGCATTTTGCAAAGTATATGTGTGCAATGTTAAATATTCCTTATATTTGTGGGCCTAATCAGTGTGGCCCTTACGGCCTACCAGTGTGGTCACTGGCTCCAGGTGGCCCTGCTTGAACAGGGAGATTGGACAATACGACTTCCAGAGGTCCCTTCCAGCCTCTACCACTCTGTGCTTCTGTAGCTACAGTGGGGAAATGAGTAATAAGCGTGTATAAGGTTCGTACCAGGTTTTTGTTTGATATTAATTGAAAAGATGTGGAAATACTACATTAAAAAGGGCTGGAAATAACTTTCAGAAAGGTAAGCTAGCCTTTTTAGATGGAGATGGAGAAGCACTCAGGTCTCCGCTGGTTGTATGTTAAAAAAAGTTGGCTCTACACTGTGCATCTGTCCAAGCATAGATATTTTCTTACTTCTTTTCATTTAATTAAGTCCATTAAAGTAAGTTAAGTATCTGCAAACTCAAATGCCTTTTTAACAACATAAAGCTTTTATAATGCTATAAGTTTATAACACATACAAAGCCTAGAAGAGTCTTAGTTGTATTGTCATGTATTATAACTTTTTTGAGTTCCAAAGAAAATACTTTCTTTTTCTGTGCCCCCGCCCCTTCCTTGTTAGGAAGGAGAAGTAGTTGTTGCCAGTGGTGGAACATCAGAAGATGATGAAAGAGCATGGCACAGTGATGGCAGTTCTAGGTAAGTGACAGTATACCTTACAGAGAAAAGTCCTGCTGATAAATTTTAAATAATCTTCTCTGTAAACAGCTAATGAGTAATAACTAAAACTTGTGCACATTTAGAAGAAAATATTAAAAAGAACTTAAAACTTCCAGGTTTTCATTTTCAGCTATATTACTAACTAACATTTAGGGAAGGTTTCATCCTTGTTTGCCAGAAGCAGAATTGTTTCTGATTGGTTTTGCAGGAGGGTTAGTCTTTGCAGGCACACACATGCTTTAGGCATGTGGTAGCAGTTTCCTATGACTGTCAGTCTGAGCTGAGTGACTGCCTCTACTGACCCTTGGTTTGAAATTAGAGAGCAAAGATTGAAGTAGCTTCAACCCATCCTTTGTTTCTTCTTTAGCAGACTTTCTTTTGTTAATTTTTGTTCAAAGCCATTCAAAACTAGAAGTCCCTCAGAACAATATCCAGGCTTGAATGTGTGTCATCTTGAATTGATCAAGTGAACAGTGGATTTACTTCTAGTGATGCTAGAAGTGAAGCTTCTTACAAGACTGAATGATCTCAAGGCTTTTCGGTTTACTACCATTTAAAATGTGGACAGAATATAGGGTTTTAGACACTGGTTTTAACTATTAAAACACTGTAATTACCTAGACTAGACTCCTAACTATGATCTTGTATTGGGTTGCATTCTATAATTCAATGTATTCTGAACTGCTTTTTAACTTCTGTTTTTTAATTTTTTTTTTTCTTTGGCATATCATATGTAGTGACTACTCTAGTGATTATTCTGACTGGACAGCAGATGCAGGAATCAATTTGCAACCACCAAAGAAAATTCCTAAAATTAAAACAAAGAAAGCAGAAAGTAGTTCAGAGGATGAAGAAGGACCTGAAAAACAAAAGAAGCAAATTAGAAAGGAAAGGAAAAAAGGGATTGAGGAGAAAGATGGACCATCAACATCACCAAAGAAGAGGAAACCCAAAGAGAGGAAACAAAAGGTTAGATGTTCTTTGTATATTACAGGATGCTCCCTCCTACTGTCTTAGAAAGAATTAGATGAATGATTCAGTTACATATACAACTTAATATTGTCTAATTTGAAAACATATCATGACTTTTACTAATAATAAATGATAATTACTGATTCTCTTCTAAGTCAAATGATAGATTGCTGTAATGATACACTTTCTAAATAGGCATTTCACTTCAAGGATACTTTTAATGTCTGTAACACCATCTTTTCTCAGAACAGAAACTTCCTTTCTATAGATGTATTGAGTATTGGTACAACATGTGCCTGTATTTTTTTCAGCTGTACTGACTGTCACCCTGCTTAACTGCAAATTCTTTTAGGTCTGCGCAATCATGTATTTTTTTCTATCGATTCTACAGGGTATGATATTTGCATCAGGGGGAATTTCACTTGATCAGGGTTCTGTTGTTGTCTGCTTGTGTTTTGTTTGCTTTCTAATGTAACCATGTCATTCCAGTTTAGATCAGTACACGGAAATTTTGAATGACTTTTGTTAATTAAGTGTTAATTCAGAAAATTTGAGTTCTTCATTCTTTCTTTACAGAGACCAGAAGTGATCTATCTGGTAGATGCTAATTGCTTTCATAAGCTCATAGCTTCTATTTTTGTAATACCCAAGGAAACCAACTGTATCATCTAAGTAACTAAATAACTGGGGTTTGTTTATTTATAAGATTAGGAGTCCTCAGCATTCCTTAAGACCATTGTTTCAGCATTTCAGCCCTCATTAGAAGATAGACTGACAAAACAGCTGTTTCAATATGCAGGTTGGCATAGTATCAGCTTTACTGTGAATCTTTGGTAAGACATGCAGGATGTTAGGTAGTACTCTTTACTCTTTGGTTAGGCTACTTTTTGTTTATTGCATGCAGTTGTTGATTGTAGTGTCAATGCTTGATAGTATCTTGGTATTTACACAGTCTGAAACCAGAAGAAGGTCTGAGATCAGGAAAATAAATGGTGGTGTGGTTTGTTTTTTTTTTTAATGGTTGAAAGCTCTAGTTTTACCTTTTTATTTTAAAATACAAGAGTGGCTGACAGCCTAGTATTTCCGCTTAGATTAAAGCTGAACTGAGTGTTTTTGGAATCTCGCATCCATTTTGGTCCCAGTTATCAAGATGCAGGAGGTCTTTGATTCCAAAAATACCAGACTTAGATGTTTCAGATTTTTAAAGATGACCTGGTCCGTTCTTGAACCACAAGAAAGTATTTGGCTCGAAGGAGTGTCAGAAAATCATCCCTCTTCCCTCTGGCCCTAGCTAGGATTAATTATACCTGTCGTTTCTGAAAGATGTTTGTCTTAGAATCTCCACCACAAGAAAATTCAATCTCCTTACTGGGCAGAGAGCTCACAGTCCTTACTGGTAGGAAGTTCTTTCTGTTTCCTAAACCTGAATCAAAACTAGGGCTTTCCATTGAGGAAAGGAGTTTTGACTCTCTTTGTAGCCAGGCACAGAACTTTAGGAATTAAGAAAGGAGTAGAGAAGGAATGTCATTCTTCTCTATTAGTGCATGGGCTGTCAAGATCTTGAACGGTGCTTACATTTCTAATCCCCCTCCACCAAAAATCAATCTAAAAAATGATACAGCAGTGAAGAAGGGCAAGAAAGGAGCACCCAAGAAGATCAAAGGGTACAGAATATTTTTTCTTCGGGGCAGACACAAAGACTCACAGAAGGGAGAGAGTTTGGAGGAGTTATGGTAAAAAAAACTTTTATAAAACTCTGAATGGCTTAGTAATTAATGAATGCAGAATGATTTCCTTCTTTAATTTGTTAGAGCGAGATGTAACACCCAATGACACAGACATGAAGCTCAAAAAAGGGCCCTTTCCCCATTCAACAAACAAAAACCCCAAACCATCTGAGAATGTAATCAGGTTGTGGAACTAATTATTAAAGGATTTAGTAGAGTTTCAGAAATGATTAGACAAATTCACTGGGACTAGTCTCTTCCTGATGATTAACTGTTATGGCCTGACTTCAGGCTTGGCTTCCAGAGGGTCTTAAACTGATTGTTAATGTGCGAAGTTACAGCAAGGGAAGATTCTCTGTTTAAAGGCTATTTCTTACTACCTTCCCATAATTCACCAATGAGCTAGACAGACCTTGTTCTGATGCAGTGCATTGGTTTTTCACAAGATAGACCTGCTTGAACCTGAAAATCCGCAAGGTGCTTCTGTGTCAGTGATTTATTGCAATGGAGAGGTTCTGGTTTGATTTTTTTGTTTGTTTGTTTGTTTTTTAACTGTGTGTATGCTTTTTCCTGTGGTATACACTGGCACTTCAGTGGTGCACTCAAAGCAGTTCCCATCCTGGTGAAACCACGTTTGAATTCTCTGCAATGGAGTTACACTTGGAGTATCACATTTTCAGTCCAGGGATGCAGGGTCTTTCATCAGTGGCTATATGGAGTGGATTTCTGTACAACTGTCTGTATACGTGGACAATATACGTGTGTTCTATACGTGCACAAGACGCCGTCAATAATGTCAAAGCAACCTTGCTTGGATGGTTGTATAAAAACCTGCTTTATCTGGCCTGTTAGGTATAGACATGCAGTGTGCACGTAGGACCAGCAACTGCAGTGAGCTTCGTTACTTACAAATAAATGATGTGGACACACAATCTGAAAATGCAGTTGCACAGCACATTGTAGTAAATATGCCAGTAGGTAACGTGAATGTGACCAATCTTGGGTCATTTCCACATGCTTTACCTCAGTTTATGTTCGTTAATCTCTTCCTCCTCATTTTGAGGGATTCCTTAATTGGAAGCATCTGTATAGTTGTACTGTTTTACGGGCCAAAGCAACTGTGTGAATTTGCTTAAAGAGAATGGAATATTTCAGTTTTATCTTTTTGGGCATGAGACATATTTACTGAAATGTTAATAAATTTAGTCTTTGTTAGAAGAGCCCCACCACCCCAAAACCAACAAACTAAAAAAAACAACCCACCTAAAAAGCCCAGTTAGTTTTTCAGATTATTAGTGTTTTTGGTCTTGGTGTTACTGTAAGCTGTTAAATGAGATATATCTTCACACTGGCAATAATTTCCTTTTTACATTAAATATACTTAAGAAATGGCAGTTGATTTTAATAAAACAATTCTGGAAATACAAGGCTTCCCCAAATGTTAGTTTATTCATATTAATCTTCTCTGTGCATTTTCTTCAGAGGCTGGCTGTAGGAGTTCTGACAGAAAATGGTTTGACACTGGAAGAATGGCTGCCTTCAGCATGGATTACAGACACTGTTCCTCGTCGGTGCCCATTTGTGCCACAGATGGGTGATGAGGTACTGTAATTTTTCCCTCTGTTTTCTTGCTTCTTTCAGCTTGGTTTTGCCTTTTTTATTTTCATCTGTGCATTTTTCCAGAGATTTAATATAAATTATTATCAGAATATTTGGATTTTCTTCAAAACTTCCTTTGATCTGGCTAAAATTTGCTTTTGCTTCCTTTAGTCTTTCCCATACTTAAAAAATATTCTGCACAGTGTTGCTGTGACTTTTTTTTATTCCATGCTGTTGCAGTAACATTCCTTCTTGTACTATGTTCAGTCCGTTATGACACGGGTATGCAAGCTGTGTGAGATGCTTTATTTAGCAAAACTAGTCCTTAGTTGTAGAGGATCTTGTATGACGTGAAATATGAATTTAAGTTGTTTGGAAGACTTCAGTTTGAGACTTGGAAGTAAAAACCAGGAACTAAACCTTTGGGGACAGGGTGGGTTTTTTGTATTGTTTCTTTTATAAATTAATTTATTCCAAAAGAAAATAGCTGATACTGTCCTTTTCACTTGTGTTTCTGATACCAGAAAACTTTTGCTGGTCTCTTACAACAGAAAACCACAAGAGAAGTTTTGTATATATGTATTTTATACGAACTAGACTGTAAACACTTCATAAACATGGCCCAGGTGTTGCAAAATACTGTAGGAAAAGGATACCGACCAATTTTCTACTTTGAAATATATAGCATGTGAACATTACAGTGAATTGTATGAATAAGTAGTATCTGATAGAAGGCAATCTTGAAAACCAGAGCCTGTGCATGTTTCCTAAAATCCCCTCAGGTTAAAGTAAGAGGAAATAGCTGGCTTATGCTGTAATGTGTAGTCTGTTGGCTCTTCAGGGAGTGGCATGTTTCTGAGGTACTAAACAGAGTCCTTGCATAGTTCACACCTTCAGAATGCAGTTGGAGAAATACTTGACATGTTGGCAACGTTGATTAACTTTGGTCTTGAGCTAGAGCTGTTTGCAAGTACCACCTTAGAAACTGAATCAGGAGCAGAGGTTGCGTGTGCAAGCAGTTTTGTTTTTACTGGATCACTTCACTGATGCAGTTCACAGCACAGCTATGCAAAAGTTACATTGACATTGCTAGTGAGTGAGGGAAGGAGCAGTTGCAACTGGAGAAAATGATTATGTATTTATACCCTCCAGCAAGCATGTTTTGGAGACGCTGCTGTTCAAGAGATCAAATCCAAATAAATATATTTAGTGCCTGATACCATCTGGATACAGTGAAGCAGCCAAGGATTTATCTGTACCATATTACCCAGGAGACTTTAACATCGTGTTGGTTTAGCAAGATAAACTAGTGTGTTTGGTTTGGCACCTGCTGAATAGCTTGTGCAGTGTGTACTAGGAATATATAAGTAGGATGCATTCTTTTGCTGAAAAATGTTTTATATTGGTGAACAGGAAATTTCCTGTCCTGTGCCTAGAAAGCAGGAGTAGTTGCACCAATAGAGAGCACATTTGTAATCAACCTGTTCTGGCTAAAATTCTCTTGATACTTGCCCTCCCCACATTTGCTTAAGGTGTGAAAAGAAGCTGTTTATCTGGAAAGTTACTTTTGAGATCCACAGAAATAAAAAATTGATTTAATTAGAGAAGTATGATGAGAAGAGGTCTCATGTGGCCTTCAAACATTTTGGTGGATGGTTGGTATGTTTTGTAAGATTTGGGAGGAGAGATATTTCAAATTCGTTCTCTTACAGCTGTACAAACAAGAAAAAACAGTAGTGCTGTATTTAGTTATACTCAGTACGTAAGAATAGCATGTGCCATCCATTTTCCGTTTCTGAGTACTGCCATTTACAGACCTTTGTCATGTGTCTTGAAGAATGGTCGAAACACACCAGAGAGATGGGACTGCAATTTCCCTGTCTGGTTATCGAAATACAATGCATATTTGTTGCAATATTCTGCCATTAACACGATAAAGAACAGTTTTGTCTGGGTACTACAACAACCATGCAGAAGCAGGAATTTATCAAGATTAAAAATATAATTTCCTGGAAAAAGGTGTAAGTTCTTTTTTCCACAGATATCTTAGTAATTTGTTCTTCTGTCAGAAGATGCAATGCTTAGAGGCATTTAAAAAATAAAAATCTTTCACTTCTGTAAACAGTGGCTTGAATTTATGTAGAGGTTTAGCAGGAACAGTAAGTGTAGGAGGAATTGTTTGTAGCCTGTGCCACTAAATGGATTTTTTTGTTTTGATTCACTGGAAGGTACAGGAAACAATTGTCACAACGTTGAAAGTGTAATTTAAATTGGCATTATTTTAGATCTGTCTCTCTGTTCCTTTTCCTGCCACTTAGATTTTGACAGTGCATAGGAGATTGTCACTGCTTTCATGCCTTCTGTAACTACTGTGCATTTTTTCCCTATGAGGATATTGTGAGTGTTGAATAATCTGCAAAACAAGAGTTTAAAAGAAATTGTGGTGCTGAGTCCTTCTCCATTAAAAAAAAAAAAATAAAAAAAATTGCCATGTGACATTAAGAAAGTTCAGTAACTGTTAATGTAGAAACTTGACAGACACTTGTTTACAATGTTTTATAATACAAAAGTTTTGGAAAGCATGTGGAGATACAAATATTAGTGTGTTTATTTGTATAAATGTATTTTAAAACTTACTGAAGGCTTTTCACTCTGCTTTTTTTGTTGTGTTAGACCTTTAGATTTAAGCTGTTGTTCCCTCATCCTACTTGATGGAAATCCCATGTTTATGGCTTGGGGCACTTCTAGAGGATTTTTTTTAATTTGAAATGTATCGTACCTGGAACACAGCTGTTTGTCAGATATTTGTTCTAATTAGTTTGAGGAACTTCTGTTTCGCATTTCAGATACATTCCTTGAATATATGTTTAAGTTTTTCAGCTTACTACTTCATTACAGTGATGGTTTTTAACAAAAACATTCATCCACATGGTATGATATAAAACAGGATCAAAGTAAAACTAATAGACTCTGGATGTCTGAACCTTGGAAATTTTTAGTGGAAGGATTTGGAAATTTTTAATAAGTACTTGAAATGTCTATTTTCAGTTTATTCATGTCTTTGTTAGGCTGTTTGTTCAGTGGTAATGAAGCGAACACCAAAATCTTACCAGAACAAAAACAAACAGCTGAATTTTCCTGCAATATATTTTGTGTTCAAAAAAAGATACTATTAGCCAGATAGTGAATTTAGCGATACTTGATTGTCATCTTAGGGCTGTCCTACAGTAATGAATAACCAGGCGGATTAGTGGAATTCATGTTACTGTCATTGAATTGCTCTATAGTGCGATGATAAATAAATGTTTTTGTTACTGATTGCGTTTTGGTCTCACATGCGTACTTTAGGATATTTTGCTCATAGGGAAAATGGTGTCCTAAATATTTTCTACTTTTTCTGTAAATGTTTCTATGTTGCCTGCTTTAATTGTCCACCACTTAATTTTTTGAGAACCTGTGACTCTTGCAGGAAAATGGAGTGGGAAAAAGTTGATGATAAAATAGAAAGTACACACATTGTATGGCAGTGATATGCTAGCATTTCAACTCCTCAGAGTCTTTGTTAAATAACTGTCACATTTCACTTTTAGGTCTACTATTTCCGACAAGGTCATGAAGCGTACGTTGTAATGGCTAAGAAGAACAAAATATATAGTATTAATCCCAAGAAACAACCATGGCATAAAATGGAATTACGGGTATGACTTCTTTTTCATTTTTGTTTACTATCTTAATATTAAAAAAAGTTTGGAAACTGACTGAAAGAAGATTCTTGATACAGATGTTTCTAATGTTGTGCTCTTAGTATTTTAAGATAAGGGGGAGAAGTTAGCTTAATAAACATTCAAATGAAATCAGACCTTAAACTGTATTTCTTTTTGCATCTGCTTGAGCAGGTGAGGTGATTACACTTCATAGCAAAATATTTTTCAAACAAGTTACATTGTGAAATAATAGCTTGTTTTGAAAGACTGAATTTCAGATACTTGCTTTTGACATGTTCTGGCAGAAATTGGGTCTTTCCAACATACCCATATTTTCATGTTTCAGAAAGTTACTAGAGTCATCTTAACTTCAGTGGTGGTACATAACATTTTATTTATTCCAGGAGCAAGAGCTGATGAAAATAGTTGGGATTAAGTATGAAGTAGGATTGCCTACTCTCTGCTGTCTTAAACTAGCTTTTCTTGACCCTGATACGGGTAAACTAACTGGAGGATCATTCACCATGAAGTAAGGAAAGCAATATTATATTCAAATTGGGGGCTTTCATGTGGGGGGTGAGGTTGAAAGTTAAGAGATACCATTAATGTTGTGACTTGAGCTTTTGCTTTTGAAGTGTTGAATTCAAAGTGTTAACTTTTTATGTAAGTGCTTTACTTGATGCTTTTGCTGTTTTATCGCTTAATAGTTGTGTGTTCTGTTGTAATTAGGTACCATGATATGCCAGATGTTATAGATTTCCTGGTTTTGAGGCAGCAGTTTGATGATGCAAAGCATAGGCGATGGAATATAGGTGAGTTGTGTGGGGAGTTTTTGGTGGTGTTTTTTGGTGGGTTTTTTGTTTGTTTTTCTAAGTGTATACCTATTTTCATGATAACTTATTAAAAAGTAGGTTATGGTAAATAAATCCTAATACTGTGCTGAAATAGGAGAATAAGCTCTGTCCATATCTGGGTGTGGAGTCCTACTTTGTCCTTGATTGCAGCTGCAGCAAGCAAACAAAATACTGAAGGTGACCTGTAAAAGAAAGTGCAAAGAAAATCTCAGTTGTGTGTTTTCAGAGGGGAAGTAAGAATACTTTTTAGAAATATGGTGTTTATTGGTAACCAATAACTTATTGTAGCTTATACATTGCTTGTCTCTCTTTTTTTGATTGAAGGCCCTCTTAAAAGTCAACTGCATTGCCACTAGAAATTTTTTTTTTTTTCCAATTTCTGGAATTTCTGCTGGAAATATGGAAACATCTTCTCCACTATTTGAAATTTATGATCTTTAGATTGTACAAAGAGAATGCCTTTCCCATCTCTTTATACTTGTTTCAATTCTGTTCTAAACCCCATATGATTTAGCATCATTTAAGTGTATAAAATTATAAGTCACTGCTGTGTGATGTGGGGATGGTTTTGATTCGTTTTACTTTACCCGAGCTTAGTTATTGCAAAGTGTTGGATACTGGAGAATGTCCATGACAGGCATGTCCTCCAGTCAGATCACCTTTCAACAATGAAATCTAACTAGAGGAACAGAGAGCTGCATTATGACAAAATGATCCTCTAAGGTGTTGGTTTTTTTCAGGAGTCAGGAATTACATATGTTCTCATTCATAAGAACAGCCTTAGATTGTCTCTGAAATGTAAAAGATTACATAAGTATGACTGATTCTTCAAAGTTCAGGGTGAACTCTCTTCCCCTAGGAGAGAAATTTGTGTATGATACCATGTTTACAGAATTATAGGCACTGTTAAGTCCTTTCCAGTATCTCACTGTATTCTGTGAAGTGCCATGCTCCTGACAATGAAATATTGATAGCCTTCCCTTTTTTTATTTTAAGTAGGTTTCAATGTTAAGCATGTTTTCTGTAAAGTAGCAGTGATTACTGTACCACCTCAATTCCTGTGGTTCTTCCATTCAGGAGCTGTGGCTAGCATGTACACAGGTGACCTGGCAGCATTTCTTGCCACTTCAGACAAAGCAACATCTAGGAGAACGGAGGATTTTAATGCAAGAACATGATGCTGTATCTGATTGCCTGTGTAGAAACAACAGATACAACATACGTTTCTGCAAATATGCTGCCTCCTTAGTCTGTATTCGCTGTTTTCAAAGTGCTGTCCTCTCCTAAGTTCATTGTAGCTAAGTAACCTGAAGAAGTGGCACAGCTGGATGTTAAAAGCTCTTTTTTTTATTGTATCTTAGCTGACTTTTCTGCCAGGAAAGATGATTTGATCTCCTGTCTTTTGATGTACATCATGATATCCTTGCTTAGGATGTGTGCCTTAGCAGTAGATGTATAAATTACACGATGCCATATAAATAAGTTCCATATCAAAGACAGCTAGTCTTCAGTTCTGTAGGGAATTTGGTTAAAGACCCTAGGCTTGTGATTCAATAGGAAATACAAACCTTGATTTCTTCTTTAAAGATAATATCAGTTTAAAGTTCCCTTAAAAGACAAGATTGGTCAACATCTACTAATACGGCACCAAACTTTGCTCTTTCCTGATGGTTATGGATCTGTGGTTGTCCTCTTCTGCCATGCCATACGTATTTTCCCACAAGATCACGGCAGCAGTAGAAGAATGACTGCTCTACCTTGTATGTGAACAGCCTAGCCAGAAGTCATCTGTCAGTCATCATGATAGAAATCCAGGAGTAGAGTAGGGACTTTGAAATGTTACCCTTGCTGCTCTCAAGAGTATGAGCACAGGTAGCATCTCTTTCCTGGGCTGGCAACTGTCTTTCCACACTGCAAGTTTGTAGAAATAATCGGAGCTACACAAAAAGTACTGAAAGTGCCAGAACCTTTTATCAAGCCTTCGGTGTAAACAATGTGAGTTTCAGACCAGCTTGTAACTCTGGCAAGCGTGTGTAGGGGTTCGTTCTTCAGTTCCTCTTCTGGGTGGTAAAAAGAGCGGTAAAATAGTCTCCTTCTTTGAGACTGTATGAAATGCTAAAGCAGAGATGGCAAAGACGCTGCTGTTAAAACTGTTACAGCTCTTCCAGGAGCCTTCCAGAGTGCTACCGTGCTCTCTACATTGACACTTTGGATATTTTACTAGTGTATGTTTACGTACTTGCAACAAATAGTGCACTGTTTTGTTGCAGTGTGGAAGACAATATAAAAATGTTCCTAGAAAGTAGGTCGTATTTTCTACCAGGATAAGGAGAAATGCCTTAGAATTGTACATGAAACTGTTCCTGACTATTTAAACACATGAATCTGAAATCCCGAAGATTTATCTGACGTGCTCAAGTCTTCTGAACTTTCACCATAGCTCTTCATCAACAAAGTGGTATTTTTTTCATGTCGTGCAGTTGCTGGTTTGTCTTTTCAGGACTACTGTTACTATCTTTTCTTACTCCTCTGATTTCTGGCACTTAGCCTACAAATAAATATTTTTATAGCTAGTATTTGGAGAGTCACTGGATATTAAATTTTCTGACTCCACTTTAAGTCATTAAAACATTGATCTTTTAACCAATAACAATCCTTGGTGTTTTGGTGGGGTGTTGTGGTGGTTTTTTGTGTTGTGTTTTTTTTGTTGTTTGGGTTTTGTTTGTTTTAGGGAAGAATATTTGCTTACTTCTGTTATTTATATTTTTTAATACTAAATGTATATTAATATATTAATCCTTTCAGAAAGAACAAACTTAGAAAATTTGAGAAGTGACAGGTTCTTATTTCTACTCTATTTCTTATTTCTACTCTATCAGGACTAGAGGAAATGGCCTCAAGTTGCGCCAGGGGAGGTTCAGGCTAGATATTAGGAAAAAGTTCTTTACTGAGAGAGTAGTGAAACATTGGAATAGGCTGCCCAGGGAGGTGGTAGAGTCACCCTCCCTGGAGGTATTCAAGGAGCATGTGGATGTGGCATTGTGGCATGTAGCTTGATGGACATGGTGCTGTGTGGTGTTGGGTGGGTTGTGGCTTGTTGTTGTTGTGTGGTGGGTTTGTGTTTTTTGGTTTGTTTTTTTTTTTTTTTTTTCCCCAGGTTGGACTTGATGATCTTACAGGTCTTTTCCAACCGTAGTGATTCTGTGATTCTACTCAGATTCTATTTATTGCATGTCTTTGTCTTACTATAGTTTAACTTCAAGATTAATACTTGGGCTAAAAACTATTCCAGCAGGATTCCTGCAGCTTCAGCTGCATGTCTTAGACAGGTGTGCGTACCTGTCTCTTACATAGCAGCCACTTTTAAGTCCAACGTACATTTTACATTTTCATCAAGCTGATGTTATCTGGTGATAACAGAGTTCCGGAAAATTATGCTAAATACTTCTTCTAATAAGAATTTTTGGTCTGCTGTCCGCATAGATAAAGTAACACAGAGTATGTTGGAAAAATAGTGATTCCAGAGATTGTTCTGTGGGCTTTTTCAATCATGTTTTCTGCTTTAGCATTCTGTCCTTAGGAATGCTGTGGCTCTTGAAAAATCGGAAGTTGCTGCCAGTATACACTCCTTTTAAGTGGTTTTGGTCAGCTTAATGTTCAGCCCCATGAAGGCACTCACAGTTGTACCTCCACACATTCCTTTGTAAAAATGATCACTAGGGAATGCCACGTTGGGAGACTGTATTTAAAAGCTCTTCAGAATAATTTATTCCTTTAAAATAAAGCATCAGCTCTTATTTACATTTTTTGACCTTGCATTTCACGTATTTCTGGTATACTTGGTTCTGTTACATTCAGCACAATTAGGACTATTAATGGAAGCTTTGTAATGGTCCTAGAACGACTTGCAATCCATTGAATTTTTAAAAAGTACAGTAAAGAAAGCGGAACATTTTTGAGAATATATTTACTTCCTGTTAACTCGCACAACTGCAGCAAGCATTTGGGCAGAGTGTGGTTGTATTGAAATAGAACAAACATTGCAGCAGTTGAGAAAGTATGTGTATATTCACATCCCATGGAAACAAAAATGTGCAGTTCTTGGAATCTCAGACCTAAATTACATTTGTTCTTGTATTGAACGAACTGAATACTTCACTAAAAAATATTTCTAAATTCTGTGGCATGTGTTAATAGAAAATGTTAGAATTTATGACGGTGTGTAATACACGTATTCTCACGTGTAATTTTTTTTAATAACTCTTCTGACCTTTTTTCTCAGGTAGGCGAATACTTTGCAGTAGTGAAACCATTTCAAGTCATAGTAAATTACTTTCCTAACCTTTTGAAGAAGATTTAATAAATTTTATTCTTTTTATCAGTCAGATTGCCTGCATAGTAAAGGGAATGAATCCGAGTTACACTTGGGTAGCTGAAAAAGCACTTAAGAAACTAAGGAGGAGGAGCTCAGCAGTGTATAAAATATCCCCCGTATAAAAGTGTCACAGTGCTCTGTTATTTTAAGATAGCATGTAGTGTTTAATGCAAGTAGAATTGAGTCTTAAAGTTATAGCATTGAAATGTCTTACCTTTTCTATGAAATCAAGAAATAAATTCATATATAAAGAATATGTAGCTAGATCTACAAATCATTAATTGTTTTTTTAATGCCATATTAACTTTCTTTTTGGTTTAAAAGCAGCCTTCAAAAAAATTTAGTAATATTTTTTTAGAAACTGAATATGACTCATGTTTGCCTGTTGATGCTACAAGTGTTCAAAAGGATTTCTGTATTCAAGATCAAGCCAAAGGTATCTGAAAACCGCTTTTCTTGGGAGGAGTAAGGTGCCTTGTATTAATGAAATTATTTTGTGTTCTTACCTAGGTGATCGTTTCAGGTCAGTGATAGATGATGCTTGGTGGTTTGGAACAATTGAAAGCCAGGAACCTCTTCAGCCTGATTATCCTGATAGCTTATTTCAGTGCTACAATGTCTGGTTAGCAAATTTATCTTCAATCTTTTATTTTAATTACTTATTTCATTTGAAGTATTGCCTGAGCAACTTGCTTTCATTAAATTCAGTCCTGCATCTCACTGTACCAGTTTATTATAATACTCTGTGGTATATAAATAAGTTGTGTTACAAACATTAAATAATTACATTGTTGAAGCACTATTAGTAGATAATTTAAATGTGGTTATCTTTAAGCTGGGACAATGGTGATACTGAGAAGATGAGCCCTTGGGACATGGAGCTGATACCAAGTAATGGTATGGTACATTAATAATATAATTTGCTTTAAGAGTGTATTTAAAGAAGAAAAAAAATGTGTGGTTTTACCTAAATAATACTGTTCCAATTATTAAACTAAAAGTAGATCAAGACAAATGAACTGCAAAAAAACCATACAGCCATACATAGACAAGCTAAGTGTATGTTGGAAATGTTACAAAAACTTGTAACAGATGATGTATAGTTAAAGTTAACTTTTTTGGTACAGTTAGGGAGGATTGAAGATAAACCTGTGCCCGATGTCAGCTTTGAGGAAACTGGCTGCTCTGAGATCTGTCAGCATGCCTGCAGATGCTCAGTGCATTGAAGACACAACATGCACCTCTGAGATAATAGTAGGATTTGCTCCCTGTCTGGCCCAGCACATGTGGCGGATAGACATCCTGCAGAGTGAACAGCATAGCATGGGCACTGTCCACAGACAAGAATGTAGTATTTCTGAAGATCGAAGATTTCATAAAAGTCTGGTTAAAAAACAAAGTAAAATCAGCTTTTTTTTCCTTGTGTTTTCTAGGACACGTTTGATAATATTGTCATTCATAAGTAACCATATAAGGAACCGTAAATAATTCTTAATTCTTTTAAGTTGTAAATGTGTTCTTTTCAACTTTTCATTTTGGTTCAACCCTTCTTTTAATGGGTACATCTTCGTCATAAGTAAAATACAGAAGTTAGATTGTTAACATCACTAAAATAATTAATTAAAATAGGCAGATAACCAAACCTGAACCTGATTTTTTTGCTGTATGCACAAATACTGGCTTTTGTTAACACCTTCCTTTAAAAAAAATAAATTGTTAAAGAGGAGCATTTTGCATCATTCTTTGAAAATCTGCTGTTACATTATGAATTGTCAAAGTTGGTATGTCCTCAAGAATGCTAGGGTGATGGCACTTTTAATTTGCATGCTTAGGAGCTCTGGTTTTAGCATTTGACCTCACAAAACTGTGACAAGGTGGAACCACTACCTGGAGAAAGTTTTAGCGTCAACATCAAAGTCATTCTCTTAAACTTCACCTGGAAATCATCGACCATTCATTACCAAAATAATTTATTACCAAGAATTTTGGGTTTAAAAAAAACAACCCCAAAACAAACCACAAACTTTAACTGTGGTAAAAGAGTGTCTTGGTTGGTTCTAAAATAAATTCTACAATTAGATATTCAGAAGAAGATAAATCTTGTTTCATGGAGGACTTGTACACCAGACTGCATTGTAAGGATTTAAATTTAACATACAACAATATACAGAAAGGATACTGAATGCATCCAGAATGTCTTTGAGCAAATCAAGAACTATGCATTTGTTTTGGTTAGTAAAATGATGTTATATGTCTTTGAATTACAGGTATATATATTACACAAGACACAAAGATTTATGTTTTATTTAGTTTTCATGTTACATTCTAGCTGTATTTCCAGAAGAACTGGGAACTAGTGTTCCTTTAACAGATGATGAGCGCAGAACGCTGCTCTACAAACCTCTGGATGGAGAGTGGGGTTCCAGGACCCGAGACGAGGAGTGTGACAGAATTATTGCAGGGATAAACCAACTCATGACTCTAGGTAAATTCTGAATAATATGGGAAACTGTTTTGTGTTACATTTTTCATATTATGCTCATGCGTACTTCTGAAGTTACCAAAATGAATGTGATAAAATACACCTTTTACCTCTTGATTAACTGGAACAAAATTTTCTCATTGCGCATTTTTCAGTTTTTCATATAGTTAGTACATACAAAACCTAAGTTTTCTCCTGTTTTCAAAGGTAACTATTGCTTTTTGGTAGATAATTTGACATATGCTGGTGGTTTGGGTTTTACATGCTAAAAACAAATGTGATTTTTTTACTTTAGCTACCAGAATCTCTTGGGGTTAAAACTGCAAACTTTATGATGAACAGAATATTAACTATATTACAGGCAGATGGGGGGCGATCTTGTATACTTACTTAGAGAATGGATACCTAGAGAATGGATTTCCCCTGTATTAGCCTGTTCTAATTTCTGCTTCCTCCCCCACATTGCCTTAGTTGTGCAAAGTGTTCAGGAAAAAGTAATTAACTTAAAATCATAGAACGGTTTGGGTTGGAAGTGACCTTAAAGATCATCTAGTTCCAACCGCTCTGCCATGGGCAGGGACACCTTCCATTAGATCAGGTTGCTCAAAGCCCCATTCAACCTGACCTTGAACAATTCCAGGGTTGGGGCATCCACAGCATCTCTGGGCAACTTATGAAAACCTGCTTGCTATTTGGTTGTAGAGCAATTACTGTTTACAGGCAGCTTCTGAAAAGGTAATTGTTAAAACGTTCAACACATCACTGCAACATTTACATGATCAAAGATGGGTGTCTGAGATGGAGATCCATCAGTGAAATACAGGCTGAATCGTAAGTCTTTTGTATGTTTTGTGATAAGCAAACTGTGTTAAGTCAGCAGTCTTAGGTTTTGGGGTAACAATGGTCATAAATTAAATACATAAGTTATCACAGGTAATTTTTTTTTTAAACTGATTTTTTAAGTACTTGAAGCAGGTTAAGACACCTGTGTTTCAAAAAAGCTAGAAAACTCTTAACTCTCAAAATACTTCTGATACCTAAATGCCCTACATTATGGCTTCTTTGGTGACATACTGCATAAGAAGCTTCCCTTTGCTTCCAAAAGAAAGGAAATATCCATACAGTGTAGTAATCCAAATTACAAAATTACATTAAAAAAACTTGTGAGGAAATGGAATTTTAGTTGTTTTCACTGTGTTGTCCAGACTAATGGTTCTTACATTTTGCATTATGTTGTATGGCATGCTGCTTAGTTTGGGACTTAACTGTAGGATATGTGGTGCATATCGGTACAAAGTAGCAGTTGCTAGCATGTTCATAAGAGTAAGTAAACAGCTTTTAGAAGAAGAGCAGTCTGTTAAGCAACAACATATTTTCTGTTTTTAAAGACTTTTGAGAGAGACTTTAAAGTTTTTTTTATGTTTTTGAATTATGGTATTTTCACTTGAGGTATAAAATGTTAGAATGATGTGTCTCAGCACTCATGATGCTTCTAAGCACAGGAGGAAAAAAACAAGTTTGTGTAGGTTCACACACTTAAATTGCCCAGCAGTTTTCCAGCATTATGGTGGAGTGGTTTTAGAAGGCTTCTGTGCTGTTAGGTAGGGACAGGAGACTGTTTTTTTGTTTTATTTTGAGTGTGGATTTTCCCCATATCTTACTGAGATTGAAATAGTAGTGTAACTTTTATGGTAAGAATTTATTGCATTGCTTTGTTTGAAGATGGGAGAGTGGCAATAAAGAACCAAATAAAATGAGCCCGTGTTATTTACCACAATACCGAATTGCATGTCTTCATTTATTTATAATTTATACATTTAAATCTACTTTTGAAATGTGTATATTTTGCATGCACTTGCCATGTCTCTGAGGAGTCTGGTGCTTCATGCACAACAGAATGAGTAGGCACTGCAGTGATTGTACTTAAAGCATACACCTCAGCAAGCACTTTTGTATGTAGAATATCACAAATTGTTCGGAATATCTAGTTATTGTTATTTTTGGGGAAAGTGCTATAGCATGTGTTGCGGAGGGGGTGAATCTTGAAACTGCTAAGGGACTTGTGTGGTATATAACTTCTTTTTTTTTTTTCATTCTATCTAGATATTGCTTCTGCATTTGTGGCACCTGTGGATCTTCAGGCTTACCCAATGTATTGCACTGTTGTGGCATATCCCACAGACCTCAGTACCATTAAACAAAGACTGGAAAGCAAATTTTACAGGTTAGATCAAAGTCTCAGTTCCTGCTGTGAAATACTGCCAACCATATTTTTGGTAGCTCTTTGTCTTGTAATACCCAACTAGGAGATGGGTACAGGTATGCGCTTTCAGTTTCTCCCATCTTCTATCCTTGACCTAGGTTTCTATTTTATAAAACTTTAACAAGAATTGAACATCTCTTCTCCAAAATGTATTTTAGAATTACATGGCATTCAGATTCCTGTTCATGCAAATGACTTGTTCCATGTGAGATTCAAATTGCAGGACCAGAGACTAGGTCAGTAAAATGACTTTTAGTCAAAAGGATTAAGTTTCCACCTTACAATTTTTAAAAAAAAAAACCCTGTTTTTTATTAAGAGAAACCTTAGAAATATGTCAAGTGTTTTTGACCTAATGTGCTTTAACAAAAAAATAAACCTTGCATTATCACTTAAGAAGCTACACAGAAAATAGCTTCTTAAATTATTGGCCTTTAAATTTTCAAATTGTTGGACAGCAACAAAAACAAGTTTTACCTTTTTAACACTGTTTTGATGTTTTCCTAAACTATGATTGCAATTGTTGTATTTTTTTGCAGTAAATATCATCTATGTAGGAGTACGCTCCTCTAAATTGCTTTTGTTTCCTTTAGTTCTTGGGGTATTTCTGGTTTGAAAAATCAGTGTCCCTCTAATATTTGGTTTGAATAACACGGATAGCATTTTTTGGGGGGCCAAATTTCAAAGTTAATTTGTAGTACTTCGTGTGTACTAACTGAATATTGAATTCTAAATTAAAATAACTTTTCAATTTTAAAAAAACCCTGGTTTTTATACATTATAATGCAATAATGCACATTTATTGTTCCATGTTTATTGTGTGATATAAGGTAATCCAGCTTTCACTTCTGTAATGTACTGCTTTGCAATCAGGTGGCGAGGACTTTTTGCTGGATTTTGTTTCTCTTGTCAAAAGAGTAAGCAGTTATTTTTGGTAATCAGCATGCCTTCTTCAGTAAATCTGGTTTTATTAGTTTGTAGTATTGCCAAGGCCTGGTTAGGTAACAACCAACCACCTTGTGTTGTGCTTTCCAGTGAAATTTTTTTCTTTACCTTCTGCAGGAGGGATTGTTCAGATCACTTGTGATTTTCGTAGCTTTTCATGAGGCTTACCTTAAAACGTATTTTTTCCTTTCTGAACCAAGACTCTTAGCATGCCTGTATGTTTTTAAAAAACGCAAAACAAAACAGAAAAATTACGATCTTTTTCCAGTCACTACTAGCATTGTATAGAACTAAATACTGGACCCATAAACGTGATTAAATTGCATCTAAATACTTATGCTACACTAAACATGTTAAATGATCACCCGCTTCACTCTACAAAACACTTGTGCAGCATTTCTTTTCAGCATGTTTTGCTAGTATGAAAATAGAAGATGGTATATATTTGTAACTTCTATGCTGTCAGAGTTTTTATTTGAAATAGTATGTATTTTCTTTTATTGCATCTTTTTTTAGGTTTTGATTTAAATTTTTTTCAGTTATTTTTGTGCATCATTTTTCATAATGTGGCTATTCTAGTTAGGTCATTAAATCGGAGCTATATGAGGATTTCTGATTGTTGTCTGTCTGTCAGAAAAATGCATACTTTTAATAATTCTTTTTATTACTATTTTGTAAATCGCTCAGCTGTGACTTAAGAGGTGATATAGGGTGGGTTATGTATATCATAAGGAATAACAAAAGCTGAAGTGTCACAGCTGAATTTTCCTGAGGACCATCAGCTGTATATTCTTAAAGCCATTTGTATAAATAAAGACAGGACATAACAAGAGCAGGAAGCCTGAGGAAGCTGCCTTCTGCTGGTCACATAGGGCAGCAGATAAAAGCGTGCCTATTTTCTGATGTAATGTAAAAAAAATTATGGATGAGTTAATACCTTGGAAGAAGGATGTAAGGCTTTTTCTCCTATTTCATATATATTGCTAGAAATGAAGTCTCTCTTTTTTCTTGGTTTTTTTCCTTCCCTCTTCCCTCCTTTCATATATAGGCGCCTTTCTTCATTGATGTGGGAAGTCCGGTACATAGAACATAATACTCGCACATTTAATGAACCCGGAAGTCCTATCGTCAAATCTGCCAAATTTGTCACAGATCTTCTCCTACACTTCATAAAGTGAGTTGCTTAGTAGGTCTGTTGTTATTTCCATCTCTTAACAAGAGTGATAGATATATTTATAGGTAAGTTAGGAGTTCTGATTTTGAGTTTGAATACTGCCTATGTTAATGTAATTGTGGGCATTTAATTGTAAGGTCTAGAATTTAGAATGTGATTGAAAATGGTGTTTCATATGCAAAATAAAAATTTGAGGCTCTGTAGTCAACAGAAAAATAGTAGTTGTCTTTCAAATGTTCTATTATTGTCTATAGAAAAAACTCAGTGAGAAATGTTTCAGATTTCTCACAGTCAGTTGACAAATCTGTAGGCATAAAGTTTGTAAGAAGAGCTTACTGAGTGTGTCCATTGCCTTGATTTGCTTGTACACAGTGAATGCTGCTGTTCCCACCTTACAGAAACGGCAAGATACTTAATTAGTTTAACAAAAATCATGACATTTTTAGTGATTTAGTTTCTCAGTGTTAAATTGAATCTTTTTTTTTTTTTTTATTTCGTATGATCTTAAAAAAAAATTAGAATTGCATTATGTTTTTGGAAATACAGAACTTAGACTCCATACATAAGTCTTTGATATCATCAGTGCCTGTCATTTCTGATACGGGCTGGAGAGTGAAAAAAACTGATTCAGATGTTAAAAGTTTTAGTGAAATACACCTTTAGGAATAGATACGTATCTAAAGGGCTTCTCTACTACTAATGTTGTTCTTTAACATCTTTGTCCTACGTGGCTTTTTTCTGATTAATTAAGCAGCTCAGGGTTTTTCAAAGTGTGTGGTTTTAATTGGCTTAGCTAAATTAGTGCAACACATGGATATTCTTATTTAATAATGGCCTGTAGCTTTTGTCTATTAATACACTCATTTATGTGAACTAGCAATGTATATAAAGCCCAGACTTTTTTTAAGGTTCTAAGAGTAGGGTAGAAGGCCTAGACCATGGAAGGCAAATCCTGTAGTTCTAACAAGAGAGAAATACCTAGATGCCTCTGAGAATCTAAGGCTTAGTCTCAAAGTTACCTAAGTCTTTTAAAAAGCAGAAAAGGCAGGAGCGTTGTTGCTTGATATTTTTTCACCTTCTCCCCCAGCTGTTCTAGTAGACTGCATTATGGATTACGATTACAGTGTAGAGTTGCTTAGTGTTTATGGCTCTTTTCTGGTGGTTTGTATTGCTACGTAGTAGAACACCTTTGAGCTTTTTTGGGGGGAGGAGTTTGCTATGTTATACAAGAATTGAAAGTTGGTGTTTGTTTTGCTGATTAAATTATGCAATTTATACAATATTTTATACAATAACAGTGTTAGTCCTTACACAAATAAACATTACATCTCAAATGTCTTACACTGTGGGTGCTCATGTATTAAGTTGCACTTTTGTACACTAAACCCACTGTAGTGTTTCTTACAAAGCTAGATGGGTCCCAAAGCCCTTTATGTGGTACAGGATTAGATTTTTCTAATGCTAATAAATTCATGGTAAAGGATTATGATTTTTAATTTTAAAACATTAACACTGTTAAGCGGTCCATATCTTACAGAGTACAGATAATATTTCATAGCTTTTTGAGGAGAAGATTAGCTTTTCTTATTACTGCACTCCTCTTAGTATTCATGTAGCACTAGTCACTTTATAATTTTATTTGGGAATTGCTTCATAAACATTTTCCTTATCCTAGGCAAAATACGGTTGATTCCATAGGTGAACATGGAAAATAAATGTTAGTGTGTATTTCTTTTTACACAGAGACCAGAGTTGCTATGACATAATTCCATTATACAATGCAATGAAGAAGAAAGTGTTGTCTGACTCTGATGAGGTAAGTGGTTGTGTCTTAGATATTGGCATTGATAGACTGGAGAAGCAGGACCACTGTCTCTGTCCTACTGGATACGAAAGTACTGTTTTCAGTCACTGTAAGGGAGTGGGGTGTACTTCCCTGTCAATTAAATGTTTCTTTTTGTCAGCTGGGAAACTGGGAAAAAATCCAGCCTCTTCTCCTCCTTTAGTGCAGAAAGCTTTAACGGTTTACTGGAGAACTTAGATGCTTCTTAAACTACTGAGAGGTTTTCAAAACTGACAGTCACATGAAATGCTTCCCAGAGGGACAGGGATAGAACTGTAAAGACTCACATTATAGAATTGAAGTATAAAAGAACTCACCTACTCATATATGCTTGTATTTTTTTAACCTTTTTATGCGACTCATTATCTTGCTCAAAGGAAGAAGAGAAAGATACAAATGTGCCAGGAACTTCCACTAGAAAAAGAAAGGTAATTTTTTTATATATAATTTATAGTGCTATAAATAATGCAAAGTGCATTTGTAAACGAATGTAAAACTGAAAATGTTTTTATTATTGTGTAATGTCAGCTTTTGGAAAATTTTGAGCTTAAAGTGATGTGGTGTCCTACTGAGCTGTTCAGTGTAAAAGCATTTCTGTCTGTGCTGCTGCATGTTACGAATTCATTAATTAGGGTTTATATCCTGCAGGGTACCTTTTCCATTAGATTTTGTAAAAACAGCTAGTTTATTTCATATATACCAGACAATATTGTCATTTCAGGATCATCAGCCAAAGCGGCGGCTACGTAATAGAGCTCAGTCATATGACATTCAGTCATGGAAGAAGCAATGCCAGGAGCTGCTGAATCTCATTTTTCAGTGCGAAGACTCTGAACCATTTCGACAGCCAGTGGATCTCCTTGAATATCCAGTGAGTATTTTAGAACAGGAAGGCTGGTTATAATCCAGTTGTTAAGTGTTGGTTGTGTTTTGGTTTTGGGTTGTGGGTTTGTTTTTTTTTCCAACTGTGACCATATTTCCAACTCTTTTAGTTGAAACTACCTGGACTTTACTTGTCTACCTGGACTTCAGTAAAGCCTTTGACACTGTCTCCCACAGTATTCTCCTGGAGAAGCTGGTGACTCGTGGCTTAGACAGGTGCAATCTTCTCTGGGTAAAAAACTGGCTGGATGGCCGAGCCCAGAGAGTTGTAGTGAATGGGGTGAAATCCAGTTGGCGGCTGGTCACAAGCGGAGTCCCCCAGGGCTCAGTTTTGGGGCCGGTCTTGTTTAATATATTTATCGATGATCTGGATGAGGGGATAGAGTGCACCCTCAGCAAGTTTGCAGACGACACAAAGTTGGGCGGGAATGTTGATCTGCTCGAGGGTCAGAAGGTTCTGCAGAGGGATCTGGACAGGCTGGATCGATGGGCCAAGGCCAATTGGATGAGGTTTAATAAGGCCAAGTGCCGGGTCCTGCACTTGGGTCACAACAACCCCATGCAACGCTACAGGCTTGGGGATGAGTGGCTGGAAAGCTGCCCCGCAGAAAAGGACCTGGGGGTGTTGACTGACAGCTGGATGAAGATGAGCCAGCAGTGTGCCCAGGTGGCCAAGAAGGCCAACGGCATCCTGGCCTGTATCAGAAATAGTGTGGCCAGCAGGAGTAGGGAGGTGATCGTGCCCCTGTACTTGGCGCTGGTGAGGCCGCACCTCGAATCCTGTGTTTGCTTTTGGGTCCCTCACTACAAGAAGGACATTGAGGTGCTGGAGCGTGTCCAGAGAAGGGCGACGAAGCTGGTGAGGGGTCTGGAGCACAAGTCTTATGAGGAGTGGCTGAGGGAGCTGGGGTTGTTCAGTCTGGAGAAGAGGAGGCTGAGGGGAGACCTTATCGCTCTCTACAATTACCTGAAAGGAGGTTGTAGAGAGGTGGATGCTGGTCTCTTCTCCCAAGTGACGAGTGACAGGACAAGAGGAAATGGCCTGAAGTTGTACCAGGGGAGGTTTAGATCGGATATTAGGAAAGATTTCTTTACTGAGAGAGTGGTGAAGCAGTGGAACAGGCTGCCCAGGGAGGTGGTGGAGTCACCCTCACTGGAGGTGTTTAAGGAACATGTGGACGAGGCATTGTGGGCATGGTGATGGTGGTTGATGGTTGGACTTGATGATCTTACAGGTCTTTTCCAACAGTAGTGATTCTGTGAAACTTCAGGCAGCTCTATTAACAGAATTTTTCTTCAGTGCGTGGTTGTCAGCTGATAATAATGTTTATTGCCTTTTTAAAGTAATTTCAAAAGAAATTGTACTTCTGTGCTCTCAAATACTTCAGCTGCAAAATGTTTTGTATTCAGGGATGCCTATGTTGTTAAGTAAACTACAGCTTTTACAATTAAGATGCGTCTTTTCGGAGAGAAAAATGGTCATATATGAAGTGTGTATGTTTGGTTGTTGCATGTGACAAATGTAGTCATGGATCATTTTGTTTTCAGAAGTAATTTTCATATCCGTCATCTGGGCTTGATGCAGAAAAAGTACCCACTGAAGAACTGTAGTGAACCATTAACTGTAGTAACAATGACTTTCCCAAATTTCGCTTTCTGTCTGGGTGATTACACTGGAGTTCAGATAGCCATGAGTAGCCATTTGTAACTACAGAATATTTGAACACAAAAGTCTTGTTGCCTTGGATCTTTTTTAGCCTTTTAGGCTAGTTTAAGTAACAAAGCAAAGGTTTTGCATGCTTTCCTTCTAGCATATCTTAAGTTTTTCCTTAAAACGTCACTCTAAGGTGATTAACTAGGGGGAAATTAATCATCCCAATTAGAGAAAAGAAAGGCTTCTCTTTTGGAAGTCACTAGTAGGTCTGTCTTGACACTTCTGCAGCCATTGGGCACCATAATTTTTGAAGTAACCTATAGTTTATGCCGTGGCCAACTACAAGTGGCCCTTTGTGTTTGAGATCCTCAAATGAGCTGCTAAGAGAGTACCTTACTAGGCTTGGGCATGAAAGACTCTGCTCCCTGGTGTCACAAACCTGTTTATCGTTCAGAGACACTCACAAAGGTTCTGTTTGCTCTGATGGATTAAGTTAACTTTTTGGTTAATTTTGGTATTTAAGCTTTTTGTCGTACTGATATTCTTCCATAGCTGAGAAAAAAAGTCCTGTCATTGGCTTGGACAGGGTCCTATTTAAGCCTGTGGAGTTTTCATTATTTTAGTATTACTTTCCTAAATTGTCAAGTCTCCATTTGGGAAACTGCTCAGGTTTCAGCAGGGATGTGCTATGCCCCTGATCAGGTTCAAGTATTCAAACTTCGTATTTTAAAGCTAATATGTAAAAACAATATTAGGCTTAGTACCAAGTTTTAGCTGTTAAGCTACCTGGAAAGCTTGTTATCACGCTCACATATCACAGTTATCTTCCTGATAGTGTGTCATTAATATAACCCTTAGGACACAAAATTTTGAGCTCTGTGTTTCAGTAAATCTGTTTACAAAATGAATTAAGTCTTGTATAAGTCAACTTCTAGCCTCGATCCTGTCGAGTATGTCTGTGAGGAGTTATGTTACGTATGAGTAGAAATGAGCAAAATGTGTTTAGCAGTCTTCCATACCTATGTAAAGAGGACATTTGGTTTAAACATGTTTATCAAATGCATCCTAATGAAAATGCTATATTAAGATGTGGGGAAAAAAAATGGTAATACATTGCTTTACTATTTCTTAACAGGATTATAGAGATATTATTGACACTCCTATGGATTTTGCTACTGTTAGAGAAACACTGGAAGCTGGCAACTATGAGTCACCGATGGAGTTATGTAAAGATGTGAGACTTATTTTCAGCAATTCCAAGGCCTATACACCAAGTAAAAGATCAAGGGTAAGACTTTCTTTTTTTTTTTTTGCTGTTTGAAAGGCTACTTACATCTGAAAAATACAGGACAGAAAAACAGAGAGACAGTGTAATTGATTACTTTAAAAACAAGTTTAATTATTTCTGATCTTCAAACATGAATATTTCAGAGAAAGTAGTATAGCTTTGTATTGTAAAGGAAAGGAATGTATGCTGTGTAAATGCCTAAAGTTCTGATGTTCTGCAAGTGTTTCAAAGTAAACATTTGAAAGTGAAACATTGGAATAGGCTGCCCAGGGAGGTGGTAGAGTCACCCTCCCTGGAGGTATTCAAGGAGCGTGTGGATGTGGCATTGTGGGATGTAGCTTGATGGACATGGTGCTGTGTGGTGTTGGGTGGGTTGTGGCTTGTTGTTGTGTGGTGTGGGTTTTGTGGGGTTTTTTTTGTGGGTTTGTTTTTTTTTTTGGTGGGTTTGTTTTTTTTTTTTTCTTCAGGTTGGACTCGATGATCTTACAGGTCTTTTCCAACCGTACTGATTCTGTGATTCTGTGATTCTAAAGGGAGAGCCACATTGAAGGAAAGATCTGTAGAAACAATATTGTGGGTACAATAGTGGAATTTGATATTTTGGGGAAGAAACTAGGTTTTCAAAACACACACGTACAAAGCCCCAAACGCCTCTGCTTTGGAGGTTGCCCCAAACTGAAATATCTAGGTGTAGAGAGTAGAGGATAATGAAATTCTATGCTCTTCACCACTGTGCAGTGAGATTGTAATGAAGCACTTAAGATTTCTGGGAAACAGAACTGTTTACATAAAGCATGAGCCTACAAAGCCATTCTTACTGAGCCAATACTGAAATGCTCTGCCCCAGTGGTAAGAGTTGATAGTATTTTCTCTCAGATTGACTTGTAGGTGCAGTTATCTGTTAGCAGTGAAAGTTAAAAATGTATGCTTACGCATGTTGAAGGCTTGTGTAGCTTTTCTTCTACTAATATGCATTAGGTGTTAGACTAGAATTATTTAATAGCTTTTATGTTTGGCTGTTCTAAATAGCAAATTAATCTCCTGGACTTTATTAACTTACAACGCAGGCACAAATTCCTTAGTAGGTGACTAGCAAGAAGGACTGATCAGTGATTGATCTCTCTTCAGTCAGTAATAGACAATTCCACTCACTGTTTGGGCTGCCTGAGAATCAATCTCTTGTTTTTCAGTTGCACCCAAGGGCAGGACTTTTTGGGCAGGTCTGGATTCTTTTGTGGTTTTTCTTTCTCTTCTTGAGCTTTTCAAACCAAGATAGGAGAATGCTTGACATTATCTTAGCTCTGTGTGATTTCACAGATTCTTCTGACATTTTTGTATTTTTTCATGTTTCTTCCAAACAGACTGGTATAGTAGTAAACTTGTAGCTCTTTTTTATTTTACTTAGAAATAGAAGTGGAAGGTTCTGATGTCAAGAATTTTAATATTCCAGAACCTATGCACTTTCAGCGCATGCAACACATAGGTGTTGAATGGTGATGTTTTCACTCTGACTAGTCATTCAGTGATATTTTTAGCATCTTACTTTACATCACTGACACTTACTTGAAGAGTAAACCTAAACCTGTCAGCTTTTTTTTTCCTTGGCACATTAGACATACATTTTTATATAGTTTCTTCACGTATTTTCTTACGAAATTTCTTTGGATGTCCTCTCTAGTAATGCATGCAGAATCTGTCACACTTACTGTTTAGTCTGGCACTCGGATAGTTTGTCTGGTGTGTCATTAGGTAGGCAACTGTTTAATATTGTCTTTGTGTTTCATATTCGTGTCTCTTAAAGTATCTAGACACTTCACTTTGTGGTTTTTGTTTCCAGAATTAATAGCAACTGTGCTCAAGTAATTAGTTGTGATCTAAACTAAGTTTGATTGGGTCTCTCTGTAAATCATCCAAGGCTAGAGGGAAAAAAAAAAAAAGAAGAAAAATGTGCACCTACATAATTCTAATACATTTATTTATTGTACCTGTTGCAACTAACTCGCTGGTAGTAGCAATTCATCCATCAGAGGAATAGACCGATGTTCAAATATAGGGTATAAGGATGCAACTTAATACAGAAAAAAAATGGATTGCTTGACACTATGTATGATACAGTAAAATTCCGTTAAGGATCTCTCTTTGTGGTTTCTGCTGAAACAAGAAAGGGATGCATTCTGGAAAGGCAGTTGAAAAGGTGGCTCTTCTAATTTTTCCTTTTGTGTGTGATCTTCACTTGTAATACACTTTTGAAAACCCTGAAAATAGTTAAAGCAAACCTACACATGGATTAGTGTAAATCTTTTGAGACAGACTGTAAATTCCTCTAAAATATTTCCATATTAATCAGTTTACTTTTCTATTGTTCAATGATAAGTAAGTACAATGGTACTTCAGAAAAGTATAAAACTTGCTTGTTTACTGGCTTTTCTTTTTAGATCTACAGCATGAGTTTGCGCCTTTCTGCTTTCTTTGAAGAACACATAAGTTCTATTTTATCGGATTATAAATCTGCCCTACGCTTTCATAAAAGAAATACAATAAAGAAACGAAGGAAAAAAAGAAGTAGAAGCAGCTCAGTTTCCAGTAGTGTTGCATCCAGGTACATTAATTCCTTTACAGTATTAATGAAATGCTGCGCAAGTTTGACATACCTAAACAGTAGAACTTAGTGTGGGGTTTTTTTATTTAATGCTTCCTTTACTATTCCCTGTATTGCAGAATGATAGCTTTGACAGGCAAGTCCCTAGGATGTGGAAGAGTGTTAAACTTTACTTAGAGCTATCCTAGTGTAAGTGCTTAAAATTCAAATAACTGCTAAACATGTACAGTAAAACAACATTGTTAGGATAGTGATGACATCATGCTTTGTCATACAACTATAGCATTTATTGTAAAGATTCACTTTTCAGAGGCTCACAGCTATATCAATTTCCATAGTAAATTGTCATATTTTTAACATACTTCATACAGAGATTATTGGTTTACTCCCATGATCTCAGACACTAGCATTTAATTTTATTTATGCCTGTAAAATAAAAAGGTGGTCATCCAGGATACAAATTGTTACTTCTTTTGCAGCCCTGAAAGGAAGAGGAGATTAATAAAACCTCAGCTGAAGGCAGATACTCCTGCCACCTCTTCATCTTCTGCACCTGCACGGTCAACAGCACTGAGACATGCTCCACCTCAAATGAATGGAAAAGCAGCTGAAACCTCTTCCCTTGTGCGGACTAGAAGCAACAGGGGGATAACAGATGTGGCTGTTGCAGAGCAACCATCTACTTCTTCAGGAGCAAAGCCTTTAACAATAAAGCCTTTAATTACAAAGCCTAATACTACTGCAGGGTCAGGAAAGACAGGCAAGTTGTTTTGTTTTGGTTTTTTTTTTTCTTTAAGCTGTGAAAGTTTTTAAATATAAAACTTGCTTTTTGGAAATCTAGTGTATTTTTGTCAGTTAAGACTGGTTCTGTTTTCAAGCTGCTGCGCCTTTGAGGTTCTTCAGAGGAACACTGAGCAAGTTAGGCTATGTTGTTTTATGGAGGAAGCTTTCTCACTTGTAGATCACTGATTGAAATTGTTTATAGTAGAACATGACTGACTTTTTAGCCAGGTAAGATTGAATGTGGTATAAATTACTTGAATATTTTTTTTTCTTTTTGTCCTTCTAGTACTGGAGAATTCAACGAAACATTCCAAGAACCAGAATATTGTATCAGTCCCTAGTCAATCTGATTACAGTCATAACACTAGGAATAACTCCACAAGAGAAAATCCTGAGAAAGAGAAGCAAATCAAGCGCAAAGTAAAATCTTCCACCGTTAATCAACAGGGTACGGAGTTTCTTTGGAATTTCCCCCCCCAATGATTGATGTAGTGGCTGTAGTGTTGTACTTTAGTTGTGATAATTTTGGGGGTGGGGAAATTAGTATGCATTATGATATAGCAGAACAGGGAGGTCTAATGGAACAACTCAACCACAGTTAGTTTCCTTCTTGCTAAATTAGCACAGTTTTGACTACTCTTAACATCATTTCCATGGTATGATAACTGTGTTGTTTAACATATCAAAACTGGCCAGACATATATGTACCTTTATTTAAATTATTACAAGGGTCATGTTATGAGTTCTCAGATTCCAAAGCAGACTTCTGTAGGGTCACACTTTAAACCCTGTGGGTTTTACCTAATAAAACTTATGTGAGTTATATTAGGATCAGTAACGCTGAGCGTAATGACACTCTCCACAAACATGAGCATAAAGATCAGAGCATCCCAGCTGCAACTTTGTTCTTTCATTTTTTGCCACAGCAAAATAGAACTATGCAGTGTTTACTGCTTCTGTTTAGTATATTTCTATGGATTGATCGGACCTAGTTTCATGTAATCTTCTGACTGAACTTGTTGGTCTTTTGATGTCTGGATACCTTAAAACTCAAAGCTTCTGTGGAGACTGAAATGAGATCTCCTGGTCATAAAAACTTTCCTGTTTGTGAAGGAGCTTTGAACTGTTACAAAGGTGCTGTGAAGCAGCTAGATCCACTAAGCATCTTTTATCTGAAGATGGAGAAACAGTAGTCTGCAAATTGGGCCCCACCTAATTAATCTAGTTATTTCTTGTAGTCCTCCTCTCCCCGAGGATTATCTGTTCTTACTCTTCCATGCTTCTGAAAAAGCAGCTTGTGGTCTGATAAGTTAAATCATCTGTCTATTCCTTGCAAGCTTTCTCACAAAGGCCTCAGCTGTCACCATATTGCATGACTAAATATGCACCCATTATATGACTGGATGTTTGGTCATGTCAGAGGTATCTGAACATTGTTGATGTGATCCTTTCTCTCCTGCACATCCACTCATACAACAGTGGAGGCCTGTACTTTTAGTGCGTGATGGGGCACATTTGAACACAGCAGGAGCTGTGCATGGACATTCGATCAAAGGACTGGATGAACTATCATGCTGACTATGAGTCTGTCCCCCTGGGTCACGTTTTAGGCAAGTGCTGTGGTGTCAGAAGATCTCCATAAGAGGTCCTGTGACATGCCCCACTGAGGAAGTTAAGTACCAGTCACCTAAGAAAAACTCATACCCCATAAAAGTCTCCAAGCAAATACCTTCTGCCATGTGTCTGTTAATGTGAGAAATCTGTGTAAATTGCATACTTTTTTTTTTAATGTCCCACATTTCTACCGTTTTCCTCACTTATTGTTGAAATAACCCTGGTCTAATGAGCTGGTTGTAAAGGATGCTACTTCAGGCTGAAAGAAACTTTTTCATTTCTCCAGAGGTGACCTGCTGTGAAGCATTCCCCATCCTTGCAGCAGTGCTTCTTGAGCAACTTTTTGCTGTTGCAGATACCAAATAGGAGTTTTTGTCCACTGGTGTTTTATCAGCCAAGAAGAACACTTGAGCTGTTCCCTTTTTTTCTTTTTCTTCATTCCCTTTTTTCTTTTTTCTTCTCTCTTCAAGCGACCTTGAGCTAAACCCAACTAGAAGTTAGTCCTCATTGCACACTGGCATGAAGCTCTTTGAGCTGTACTTTGGGTTTCTTAGATTTTTGACAGATTGGCAATTACTATGAATCCATTCAGGTATTTCAGTAAGGCAGTGTGAAAATGAATATAAACACAAATCTGTTACGTGATAAGTACTCTTATTTCTTTACAGCAGATTGCAAGAATAATGCTTTGGCATCAGGAAGCGTTCAGGTAAACGGACATGGAGGACAGCCTTCAAAACCTCCAGTTAAAAGAGGTCCCGGACGGAAACCGAAGGTGGAGACTAATAACAGTAGCGGTGAAGTGGTGCACAAGAAAAGAGGCAGAAAACCAAAAAAGCTACAAATTGTTGAACAGCAAAAGGTTGCAGAGCAGAATACAGTCCAGACCACAAGGGATATACCAGAAGAAGCCTCTGCTTCTACTGCATCCAATTCTCTTTCTGAAAATAATATGAAGGAAGACTTGTTACAAAAAAAAGGCCGTGGGGGTAGAAAGCCAAAAAGGAAGATAAAGACCCATCAGCCAGGCTCGGACCTCGTAGTTCCTGCAAATGTTAAAATGCAAACAAGAAGCAGGAGGAAAAAGATAGATGAGCCTATGGAGGAGGGGTCTGAAGAGCTTAAAGATTCTGAACCTCACATGAGAACTAGAAACCAGGGTAGGAGGACAGCCTTTTACAATGAAGATGACTCTGAGGAAGAGCAAAGGCAGCTATTGTTTGAAGACACCTCCTTAACTTTTGGAACATCTAGCAGAGGCAGAGTCCGAAAGTTGACTGAAAAAGCAAAAGCTAATTTAATTGGTTGGTAACTTTTACCAAGGGTTTTACTTCAGAGTGCTATGAAGCAGGTACAGTTAAGGAACAGCAGAACAGACTTCTGCTTCCCTGCTGCTATTATGGGTTAGAAGAATATGTTCTGGTATCAGGAGAAAAATTCAGCAAAAAATAGACTGAAAGAACATTCTTTGAAAGAAATATATATTTTAAACTTTTGCTATTTATTGCCCTCCAAATAGGTTATGCATTTCAACAGTAATTTTGTTCACAGTTGAGAATAATTGAAGCAATTTCTGACTGACGTACAGAGTTGAGAACTACTCTGCTCGAGTAGTGCGTAGTATCTCCACACAATTTTAAAAAGGCGATAGAACTTTTAATGCCACAAACTGAAAACAGAAGTCTATTTTTGACCAAGCAAGGTACACTTTGATTGTAAAGTCAAGTTGCCTAAGAAGGCAGATTTTGGCAAAAACTGTCAGTAAATTCACTTACATTTCTATTAAATACAAAAATACCAAACTTTGCTGATCTGAAAATGCTTAATTTCAGTTGTGATGGAATGGTCAACTGCAAAAGAAGCCTAGCACAGGCTGATGGTTTATCCAAGTTCTGCCAAACATAGCAAAAATGTAATCACAAATATATATATATATATATCCACATTGGAAAAAGTTTGACTAATGTCTAATTTTTCAGACCTTGATTCTTGTATCAATCACTAAATCTCTGTTTATTGTGCCAAAGACTGAGAATCAGTGCAGTGGAAAGCCTTTTTTTCTTTTTGAGTGTCAGTACAGCATACCATTTGCAGTGATAAAAGCTGTGTATTGTTTTAAATAGTAAGTTGTTAACATTGTTCTGAAATGTATCCTTTTTGGTACTTTTGGTAGAAAATAATGCACTGGTGGGGTCCTTTGACAGAGATGTTTTAGACAAAATGTATAATTGGTTAAAGGATTCAAGGAAATTACAGGACAAGTATGGAATTACGATGTTTACTTTCTGATCCAGATCGATTGTTGTTTCTACAAGTTTAGACAGACTTAAGAGGCTAAAATGACCTACAAAGAAGAGTGTATGTGTATATATTAATATATACATAAACACATACATATAAAATATTACCCAGGTATAAATTTTTTTCAGGATTTTTTAGATAGCACTAGAATTGAAAATAAATTTTAAAATGTCATACTTTATAGTTTAATTTTAAGGGGAAGATTGGTTATTTTCAATTATTAAGGTTAAAAGGCCAAATCACTTTTTATGCAATCATGTTTTATACAGTGGTCTCATTGCACATTGTGTTTTTCTGCACTTTTTATGGTATATCACGCTGACATAAGTCAATATACACCCTAAAGAAAAATTCCATTTAATGATTGTGCCTTGTATTCTATTATTTCTTGCATCCTTAGTAAAATTAAGTTGTCTATTGTAAATGATAACTATATGACTTAGGGGAATGTATTGTTATATGTACTGCTCTGGAAAAGAAAAGCAGTTATTTATTTGTTTATGGTACATTTAGTTATTTTATACCTTTACAAACAAACTTTAATACCATTTTCTATCACTTAAAAAAGTATTGTCCAGTTTTAAGGAAAAAAATACAGAAGTAGTCGTATTTTCTGAGATCTGGTATGGTACAAAAATGTAACCAAAATTTTCTGGTTAGACATTATTTTGGAAGTTTGGGTAGTGTGAAAGATTTTTTTGTGTGTGTGTGTGTGACCCTAACTTAGTTGAAAAAATAAACCTGAAATGAAACCTCAATTCTGTACACCCTTACTTAATAATAATTCTTTTTTTTTTCCCCACAAACATCATTGCAGTATCTGGAAGGGAGGGCATACAGAATTAAGACCTTAAATTTGCACAGATTCTGTATATGTATTTAAGGCCTGATTCTTCACTCTTTATCTTCTGTTACAAAAAAGCTTAAATGTTTGAACAAAGAACATTGGTATCTGGCACCAAGAGGAATAGAAATATGCTACTATGGATAGCAAATTCGTATTCACCATACCTAATTTTATGTAGTTCATTATGCATTTTGCTACAAAAAAATGACTAAAATATTTTCCAGATCCTCTTTGAATTGTTACGGATATGAATTTGGGGAGCAGGGATTAGTTTGCATTTCATTTGTTGGTATATTTATTTTTTCTAACAAGTATTTCTTTATCATTCAATTAAAATGGAGTCACTAAACATGTGGTAAGATAACAAGCTATGGTTGTACAGTTGCAATGAGCTTCACAATTCAAAGCTAATTGATTCTACTTGTTAATTTTGTCAGATCTCACTGATGAAGGCAATCATTTGAAAATGTGTAATTTCCTGATGTTATCTGCATTGTAATATATGAAATAGATTATATCTAAAATTCAACTTCTGTATTTACTCCATTTGTAATAATGTTTTATATCGCATGTTTATGTATATATTTATATCTCAAAAATACCTTGTATGTAAGTTTCGGAGACTGAAATAATATGCGTTCCCTTAACAGTAGGTAGAAAATTGTACATCTTAATTTTACGAGAATAGAAGGCCTTACCTGCAGAACATGGGTACTGCTTCCCACCCAGTAATATCGGTGACTTTAGCCAGTAATTTTTTAATTCATATTGGACACATTTATGTTTTTCCTTTTAAAATAAATTGTGGATAATTTGGGTCAAATTTTTTTATAGAAAAAACACTAAAAATTTATTAGAAATTAATACTAGATTTATTTAAAAGTTATATTTTTATAATTTAATTTCACTAGGTTGCAAACTTTATTTAAGAGACTTTAGTCACCATCAGACTGCATTTTGGTCGGGGAAAAATATATTATTTGAGGTTTTGTGACATACTGTATCAACACAGAAAAACAGCTTTTGATTACAAAGTCTTAAGTTTTTAAATGTGAGCAATAAACTGTTGGTCAGTGTTCTGATATAATTTAAGAACTGTAGTTATATGCATGTTTTATAATGCCATCTCAAGTACCTAACAACTGGTTCAGAAAACAGAGTATCAAAATCTCATGTGCTTGTTTCACATTTGTATTGTAAATAACGTAGGTTCACAGTCGTGACATGCAAATGATCTTACAGACCTGGCAGCAATTAACGCAGTTTTATTCATTAAATTAATTTATATTTGACATGGATATGAGGATACTGTTCTGGTATTTCTACTCTATACTGGGAAACGTTACAGTTGGTATTTACTGCTGAGTGGTATCTTAGTAACAGTGTGCTCTCTAACTACCGATGAGGAAATAACTTTTGTTTCTGTGATACCAGTGTGCTCTAAACGTTTAACAGAAATCATTGTACCTGTGCCTTCATACTTAACAACTCTTTAGCCATTTTGTTTCTGTTGTTAGTGTTTTCTCTGGGAACTGAACTTAAATTTTACCACTATAGTGTTCATCATTGTCAATATTGAACTAGAGCTCTTTGTCACCTGGCAATGACCGGTGATGCAACTTTACAGAAAAATGTCTTCCTCCAGTGATTAGACTGCTGTGATATATATTTGCATATGTTTATTTGTACAGTGTCTGGTTTGTACATGTGATCAGTTTGTTGATAGACTTGTAAGATTGAGTTGGTTGAGTTAAATATTACTGTGGATTAATATTTGTGAAACTATTAATTGGTAAAGGACCCTGATGCAGCACGTAGGATATATTTATAAAAAAATAAATTGTAGTGTAGAGACAACTTACTCACTGTATTGCTGTACAAATATTTTTCAAGTACCAATTCTGATTCTGTGCCAGAGGCTTTTGTCTTACCAAAATAAGACTACGTACAACACAAAAAAATAGTCTGTCCATTTAGTAACTTCAAGCTTGTTACAATTTTTACACCACATTGTTAAATCTTTTACTCGCGTTTGTTGGATCAAGGACTACAAGTAAATGCTTCAGCGTGTAATTTGAATTTAGGCACATGTTAAATGCTTGACTGGTTCTATAAAAGCAATAGGCTTAACTGGATGGGACCCTTTCATCCTGTACTTACATAGTAGATCGGAGGTTTGAGGTTTTTAAGCTCACTTTCATCAACACTCACATTTAATTGGAAGCATGCGAATCTTGCTGAGGTAATTTTAACATACTGCTGGTCGATCAAGATACAGCCATACCACAATAATTACATTGTGTCCTGAGTCCTTACCTTACTCTAAAGTAGTGTATTTTGTCCACAGTAGTTTTTCAAAGGTTTTTCTTTTTGCCTTTTTTTAAGAGTTGAGTATTTAACAAGAATTTAAATACAACTCTACAACAGTGCTGTGATACAGAAGGTAGAGGACTTTAAAACCTCACCTAGAAACAGAAAAAGCTCAATTTCTATTTACTACCTAATGAAGACAAATTAACCGTGTAAAATTACTATATAATATATTTTATTTTATCCCTGAAGTTCTTGTAACAGATTGGTTTCCAAGGGGCCTAGATATTCAGCTGATAAAAGGGCTGTTAGTTTTCTGCTGTAAATTATTGTGTATATACATGTTTGTTCATATGCTGAGGAAAGTGTATTAAATTTCATAAAATTGGCCAAGGCTTGACAATGTGTTTCCAATAACAAATCTGGTATTGACAGCTTATGTAGTTTCCTGGTTTTGAGTCAGGAAAACAGCTGGTACACTTTCTGCTATGTCTGGGGGAAGCTTTTAAACTAGAGCTAACCTCTAGGTGCTCTTGCATTTGTGCTGATTTTAATATGGGAATTCGCCATGTCATTTTTACAGTGTGTTAGAGGAGGAAACACGTCAGGAAAGCTAGATTAAAAGACATCTTAAACTGCAGAAAAAGGCGATTAGCTTTTTTTTTTTTTCTTTTCCCAAGGTTATAACAGCCTCAAGGCACTCTAGAGAGAAACCTTATATGCTGCAATAAAATAACGGTGAATAAATTTAGCTTTTAGGAGGTAGGTAGTGAGACAAGTAGTCATTTGGATCCTTTTTAATGCAGATAAATACATCAGGAAATTCACTTCAAATAATGCAAACAATACGTTTTAGGGAGGGAAGGTAGTACTATACTATGAATTTCTATCCTAAAAAACAAAGAATGAGGTCATACAAATTAGGAGTAGAAGGAAATATAAATACCTATCATGTACACATGCCTGTATGATGTATGTGTACTATTTTGTGCTTACAGCTGTGTGTTGGTTTGCTAATACATGGAGACCGTACAGAAGTTACATTTTTGGACCATACTAAAACTGCAGAAGTGTGGTGGACAACTGGATAATTATCTTGTGGGAATTAAATTCTGTCATAATGTTTAAATATGCATAGAATGGAGCTCAACTTCAAGGAAATGACCTAGAAAGGTTAATTTTGAAACTGACACATTTTCAGATTAAAAATTATGCTTATTTTGTACAGAACTATGTAAAACACAAATCTGTTGTATGTAATGAGTAACAGTTTTGAAAATTCTTTAGCTTTACTGAGGTTTTTTTCCTTCCAGAAATCTGGATTATCATGTTATAACCTGAGGTATCTCACCAGGATAACAGTGCCCTTTCTTTTTGTACATACGGATTGGAAATTTCTTTACTGTTATGTGGACACTTTCTATGTTAGTTTTGATGCATACTACTTTGAATCCTTTTATACAAACTAGAATGTATGTGTAAGAATTACTGTCACTGCAATGTAGTAACTACAAACTTATTTTTAAATAAATAGAAAACCTGTTTTTCTAAGCTGTCCAACAGTCTTTGTTTCTATCTAGTGATTTACTGTGTTATGTGACAGTTGCTCATGTTCTTCAAAGCAGCCTAAAATCGGCTCGTTTTGATTCCTTGTGGCATATGATATAGCAGTATGTGGTAGTACAGTATAGTGTATTTATGTGGGAACAGACAAAATTACAACCAAACACACTCTGATAGAGATCAAAATTTGCTATTTTGTAGGGTTTTCCACTAAACCCCACAGTTCTGGAGACGATACAAAGGCACTAGCATCTGGCACTGAAGATGCCATGTTGCCAGTCCCCTTAGCTCACTTCCGCACGTGCAGCAGGGTACCCTTTGTCCTCCAAGAAGCCAGCCCTGTTCAGGTGACAGCGGTTTGTACCAGAGCTATGTCCAATCTATGTGGAAATCTCTGCTTCTCAACAACTCTAGAAGAAACTAAAAACAATTAAGCAGAGAGGAGTCCCCCGCCTCCCTGCATGTAGAGTACTGGTGTCCAGTCTAGTTGCCCTCAACAGGTGACGCACAGAAAAGTCAATACAGAATGTATTTTCACAATGCTGTGGGGTTGGTTTGTTTTTATATCTATGTGTTTCTGCCCAATAGATGTAAGACAAAGGAAATGTTTGGTATTTCAAATACTACACCATGTGGATTCTCTTTAATTTCATGTGTTACTTGCTTTATCAGATGCTCTTTTCGTCCTTACGTACCTTACATGAAATCACAAGGAAGTGATGGAAGAAACCCTTACTCGCCTCACAGACGCAGGTATGTGTGCTGCTGAGCAATGGGATCAGGGAATGGTCAGAGCAGAACGAATTGAGTTCCCTATAGCTTTCCAGACATACCCGTCATGAAGTCTGTGGCAAAAGCAAGACTTGTCTTAGTGTATGAGGAAAAACCTCTGATGTCTGAAGTATTTGTGTGAGTTTCAGTAATTGGTGTGTTCTGCTTGGAAGAGAAATAATTTTAGAATACTGAAAATGCAACACACTTCCTTCCATGTTTCTGTTAAGTACTGGAGGTGCTGGTTCTATTGTATATGCATCTCCAGTATTACAATAGTAGTGGTGTGCTCTTTCAAAAACAAGCCACCCCAGGACCAGGGTTTTAGCTTTAGGCCTGGTTTTAGTTTTGTTACTGTGAATAGTCTTAAACAGTTCATGATTTTTTGTTTGTTTGTTTCTTCTAAGGGGGATTTTATGAGAAGTCTACAGTCTTGTCTTTTTGAAAGATCTTTTTTTGTGTAACTTCGTACAGAATCCTTGAAATGCACTCATATCCCAGTTCTCTCCTCACTCGTGTGACATGTCTTTTTGAAACTTCCTGTGGTTATTTTACTTTGAGTAGGAATCAAGACTTTGCTTAGGATTAACAGATGCTGTGAAATGTTGGTATCTGACAGCTAGATGCTGACTGTGCCGGTACTAATGCTTCATTACCTTGTTTATACCATTTACTCCTGTTGGATCATAATGCTCATTAAACGAAGGAAATTATGTATGATCATTGAAGCTGACCATTTTGTTTTCAGTTTGAAAAGTTCTTGTACCAAAACCCATGTCCTTTCCTGCTCTGGCAATCAATATGAACTTCACAAAAGAGTGTGTTTGCAATTTTTCTGAAAGACAGATGAGCAAAGTGTAATAATGGCTTTAAAGAATTAATCAATGTTTCTATTTGAAGCACATGCGAAAATAAAACAGGTGCCAGAAAACTAAAACTAGCAAGCAACACAGAAGGTAACTGGAATTTAAATAGCATATAATTGAGTTAACTATACACAAAATTAGCATGCAAAATGTAATTTTTGTGGGGTTTACTAATGTGGACAGGAAACTCAAAGCCCAAAATCTGAGGTGTTTTTCTAGCTCAGAGAAATCTTGTGTTAGGTATCTTCACAACAGGCTTAACTGACTCTTGTAAAAGACTGTAGCAAGGATTTATGAATCCTCTCTCGTAGTTTGAAATCTACGTGTGTGCTGAAGGCAGGACAGGGTAGAGAATTCTGGAATGCTGCTTCTAATCTGGTAACAGCCATACAAATTTCCTTCATGCTTCCTTTTCCTGTCTCAGAAATGGGGATGTTTTACCTAAACTTGGTTCTATCTGCCTCTCATTCTGCTTCAGCTTGTAGGCACATCAATGGAAAAACAAGAGAAAGAGGAAACAAGAGCAGAGGCAGGTAATCAATTCATTCAGCATCAAATTTCTGCAGAGGCATATTCCTGAAGATACCGAGTTCAAACTAAATGTTAGTTCGTATTCAAGGGCCAGACAGCCTTATCTGTTAATTTGTGCTTTGTCTCAGGTCTCTGAATTTGACTTTAAACAAGGATATTCAAAATAATAAAGACTGTAACTTAAAATGCAAAGCTAGTTAGAATATGACTAAAACACTACAAAGAATTGCTTTATTTATATTCTACAGTAGAGAAAACTAGTGGGGTTATTTTTCTCATATTCAAGCACCCTAATACAAAATTTGAATTTTCTTTATTATTAAGGTGGGTGGTGTGAGCTTCCATGAACTTCCATAAACCAAGGGTTTATGTTGAGGACATTTACAGAACAAAATTACTTAAAACAATCCAACTCTTTAATTAGTTGTCATGCCAGCATTTTTTTTTTAGATATTTGCATATTTTTACCCAACTAGAATCTACACATGAAGAGCTGGGTGTATGTGCACTCTGTACTATTGCTGTCTTTCACTGACATCGGTTAATCCGAATGCACAAGTGCATTGGGAAGGATTAAAAATCTAGTACTCGAAACTTTTATTCTGTTCAATGGCTGTAAAGGGTTTGAGGTTGTAAAAGGTGTGTTAATACTAAACTCTTCTGATACATAAAGTTATAAGGGAAATGAGAGGTTAAATTATTTAAGAAAATTATTAGAAAATTCATATAAGGTTGGTCTTAAGAAAGGTAGATCATCTGAAATTGTCTTACGGACAGGGTTGGGGTTTTTTTACATGCTAATTAATCATTGTAATTTTCCTCTGGCTTTGGAAATGTTCCAAGAAAATGCTTCAGTCTGTGTAGCATTGTCTCTAGTCTTTTTACAAAACTTATATTCTTATAAAACTTCTTGTGAGCTTTGGACCTTATTTTTGCACTTGTCTTGGTGCCCTTGACTCCCTAAGCCTCCTCTCTCCTCCTTAGGGGATCGTTACTATCAGGGAAGACTCATGGCAGAAATGCCGTTCGCTGAGTAGCTAGCTGTTCCCTTATCCAGGTTTCACAGACCTGTTGAGAATTCCAGCTTCCATCTGTGCATGTGACTTGATTCTGTCGGGTTTATGGAGAACTCTGTCTTCACGGAAGAGGCTGTTTTGAATTTTTACAGGGCAGAAAACAGTTTTCCTAGTTTTCTACATCTTGATAATCGCTGTTGTTTCACAGCTCTGTAAAAATATGCCTGTCTAATCAAGTAAGAGAAACTTTATTCTTTTGTACATCTGGATGCTCTTGCTTCTGCATAGAGAAAAAGAATGGTGGAAACCATGAGAATTTTACGCATGCAAGAAAATTTATGCAACTATTTAAGAAATAATTTCCTAAACTTGGGATCTTCCCCCCAACTCAGAGCACCCCAAATGGATGGTAGCTCTCGACTTGTGTCATTCTTCCCCCAGGTGTTTCAAACAGCCAAAAAACGTCTGCATCTGCATTTGGTCTGAGGTTCCCTTTACACATCAGGAAAAATCTCTGTTGGGTTTTTTTTTCCCCCGCTGGTATTCTAATAAATCAAAACCTTTAGGACCTAAAAGTCCTTTAAGGAATTTTACTTCCTTAAAGAAATCATAGTACAGCAGTGTTGCAGCCAGTCCCATCCAAGTCCAGGACTCTGTGAGCCAAAAGTATGGGGCAATGGGGCACAATCATTCTTACAATCGTTTCTTACACGCCTGGCATGACCTGCTTTGGCAGAGACTGAAGCTGTCCTCACTTTTAGGGCCCTTACAGCCCCGCTTTTGTGGTCTTCTGTGGAAGACTGAGAGCTCAGTTTGAGCCTGCTCAAGCTAGAAGCAGCTCTGACCACTGATGCTTTCCTCTCCTCCCAGGGGGTGTGTGTTGTGTGTGCCTCCATTTTGGGGAAGAGAAGAGTCCGTTCAAGTAACTACAAAATGTCTGGTGCTGGTATGTGCTGTCATATGCAAATGTATCTAGTTAAACTTGCGTGAAATTCAGCTGCACAGAACTTTGAAATTCTTCACTGACGTAGTGACAGTGAAAACCCTGGGCTTGAAAAACGTCTGGCACTTACCTTTAGGAAGATCTAATACAGACTGTACTGTGCAGGCTTCTCCACCTTGAATTTGTAAGAAAGAACATTCCCAGGGAAAATGAGAGACATTTAATATTTAATATCTGTTCAAGGAACGTGTGGACGAGGCATTGTGGAAAATGATTTAGTGGGCATGGTGGTGTTAGCTGATGGTTGGACTTGATGATCTTACAGGTCTTTTCCAACCTTAGTGGTTCTGTGAACCACTGCAGCACTCAGAGATGTTTGTCTGAATTACCAGTTAGTGACAGGTAGAGCTAGTGTTCAGAACTTGCTTTAAGCTTTTTGCATTGGCTTTTCCAGCATGAAACAGAAGTGGTTTTGGGAGAGGACAGACCTCTTCCCAACAGCTGCACTAATCACAGGGTTGCAGTTGGGCTGCCTCTTTGCCTGTGCTTGCTCTGCCTGGGCTCTTGCACGCCTTGCTGCATGGTGGCCCACCTGCAGTAGGAAAGTTGGGGAGCACTCCTGCTGCGGTAACTGCTGCCTGGTAAGAAGGGAAACCACTGTGATCCTGTGCAGAATCCCAGTGCAATCAGACCATGAAGATCCTTTTAGTCAGACCAGTACCAAGGCCTTACGCTTTTCCAGTGAATGAGGAGGAGCTCCGCCTCTTCTCTGCCCACCTCTGAGTCACGACAGAGCACACAGGGTTGGTTTCTGTCTGGCTCTTGCACCACAAACCTCTGCTCAAGCACGTGGGCAGCACCCTGCTTCATAACAGAAGCATCTTGCAATTTGATTTACTTTTGTATTTCTGGAAGGTGTCTTAATGTTTGTGAGTAAGTTGCTTGAGTCACACTTTGAGACCTTCGGCCTCCCTGAGGTGGGATCAGGTATTTATGTGGCTCCTGAGGTTTTGCCCAAGGGAGTGGTTAGGTCCCTCTATTTACTGCAGCCTGGGGTGGTAAGATGCAAACACAGCCACAATGGCCCCAAAGAATCTGTTCTCCTTGGGGTGGGCTGTGTGGGGCAAACAGAAAATTGCTGTGGACCATGAGGCATCTAGAAAGGTTCCTTACTTTGCATACCTTAGGCTAACAGAGATCCAGCTCCCATCTGAAAGCTCTGTGGTGCTGAGGCTCATTTTTCTAAGTGGTCACAATTCCTCATACCCACTTGGGTGCCACAGAAATCCAGGTATCTCATTGTGGCTTAAAGTTATATCTGAGTTTTAAATCTGAGCTAACAATTTTTTGGTATGCAAACCCTAGAAGTGAGGAAGACACAGGACGCAGGAGTATTTTTATCTTAAGGTTGATAGATGACGACGTGGTGACCAAATTACAGCATTGACTGCATCTCAGAACAGTCACAAGTCACTTCAGTAGAAAAGCACTTCAGACAGCCCCTATCTGCCACTGGGACAAAAAAGAGAAAGTGACAGATGTAGGGACGGGGCTGGCCGAAGAAAAGATGAAGAGCAACCACATCAGGTTTGTGCCTCATGTTACTGTAATGACAATCTAGTAAACTGCCAACATCTTGGGATGCAGCTGAGGTCTGTGTTTTTTTTGCCAGCCCCACTAGCAGTTACATTACCCAGACATTCTGGCACGTGTAATTTCCATTCTACTAATGCGAAGAGCACCCTTAAGCCTCTCCTCCTTTATCAGCTGGCTTGTATCTTGTTATGGGTGCAAATTAAATGAAGTAATGCTGAAAGGAGGCACTCGAGGTGAGACAGCAGCCAAACCTAATGGCTCATCTCCTATTGCAACCACAGCTCTGTCCATCCGCTCTGACTTAGCTTCTCTATGTGCTGCAGCAGGAGTGTTTTCAGACAACTGTTCTACTGGGGCTAAGCCTGCGTGGAATATGTGCTCTAAATATCTCTTCCTGCTTTTGGAACTTGATCTTCAATCAGAAAACTTTAGCTCTGTATCAATGAAAATTGTTTTGCTGCTGAATCGGTATCATGCTTAAATATGTAAAATTTGGCCAGCGATTACAAATGTGAACTGTAGTCGGCAGAGAAGCGAGAGTGGAGGGATAGTAAATGCAATACTGGCTTGGCCTCTGGTGCCTCTAAAATGATAAGGCTGGAATTGCTGTCACTGAGTCAGAAGTTTGGGTTTGGTGTTTTTTGGTTGATCCCCCCCCCCGCCCCCTTGATTGACTTCTATTATAGCAAGTTATTCTCATTTTCTTTTCCTCAATCTTTCCACCTTCTGTGTACAAGAATCCTGCAAAGCAGCATCTGATCTTTACGACAGTACAGGATATGTTTTGTTCCCATGCTGGGGGAAAAAAAAAGGAAGAAAATATTTTCTAATTTTTGAAAAGGTACATATTTAGTCCAGGACAATAAAAAGGTTGACACTAGCAATCTTAACTTGAAATCATACTATTGCCAAGAACAGATAAAGACTTGATGCTGAGAGAGAAAAAACCTAGTTCAGCACCTCTTCACCACTTTCTGTATCATCCACAGAAATGTGTGTGGATTTAGATTGCCTTCCAACCACCTGATACCCCACTGATGCTGTCATGTCACAGCTGTTTTTTCACCAGAAGCCAATAAAACATAAATTCAGCCCATTACATGAGGTGATGTGCCTGTTCCTTAAAGGAAAAGGTATATAAGCACATATATAGTACAATATAGCTATAGTGGAAGCCTTGCTCCTTCCCTGCTGGACAGACCCTCGTTGCCCCGAAGAAGACTGCAGAGAACTCTAACGTGAGCTGGAGAGAAATACAAAAGGATTGTAAATGCTCCTTTTTGAGGAACTTCCTCACCAGCTCACTGATAATTTTTTTCATGTCATGAATGTATGGAGAGACTTTCCCACTGCACAGATAACCTTTCCGCTGCTAGGTAGGAATATGCTGTCTTGCAGGAAATTGTCTCTATTCAAGTAATAGCAAAAGTATCGCCTCAACCTCTCTATCACTTCTTCCTCAGAGTTGTTACCTTCAAATCTTGCTAGCTCATTTAAATACTAGAAACGTTATTCACAGCAGTCTGAGCACCAAGCATCCCCTTGGAGAAAGGCTTTCCAGACACCAAGTGTGCTTTTCTGTCCCTTTTTCTCTTCTTTCCTATGATTCAAAGTTGGTTGCCTTTTGATGCTGACTGTGCTGGAAGGGAAGTGGGGCTCTTAGGAGGAATAAATTCTTTCAATTTTTCCTATTTAGGTCCTAAACTCATTCTTCTGTTACTGCAATGGCAACGTAGGAGATAAACAGGCATCTTCTCTTGTGTTGATGTGGCTGTGGTCTGTGACACCTTTGTGATATGCTATTCCTAAATACCCTCAGAAAACTTAACCTGTTATGTTCCCCCTATAATGAAATTTTAACTGGGTTGAAGAATAATGGTTAAATTATCCAGCTGAAGCTACTTCCACTATATTTTATCTATAGAGAAATAACTTGATTGGTTATGTTTTAAAAACATACTTTTCTTTGGTTAAATTTGTATTTCTAGTCCAGGTCAGTATTTATGTGAGATTTTAACTGGGCATACCTGCCATGTTGCACAGGTTTAAATCCATCAACAAACAAAACCCTAAGACTGGCAACTTAGTTCCCCCATGATGTATTTTCCACCAATGCTGTTCTGAAATCACTATTGTAATTTTTGCCAACCCCTCATCATATTTGTACAACCTTACAACTAACAAACACAGGCAGTCCCCTAAGCAAGGAAGGTCTCTGGGGAGACCCTGAGACAGTGGGAGAAAGGAAGAACATCAAGTGGCAACACAAGCAACAGAGAAGGGAAAGCAGCAGTGCCAAATCCTGATGCTTTTTATCCTTAGCTTCCTGCCTAGCCAAGGCACAGGAATTCAAAGCACTTCATGCACTAGAAAAACGGATTATCCTTGTTTGACCGCATGCCCCAGGATGCTGCATGTAAGCCTCCTGATATTATGCTTGCTTTTCTTAATTATCTTTCATGGGCCTCAGGCTCAAAACCACTGCCCAGAACAACTCAGTTCAGCCTAAGCAACAAGTCAGACTGTTGCAGCCAACAATGTGCTCTGCTTAAAAGCTAACACCACTCCTCTGCTCTTTCTGACATAGTGTAGGAGATGCTACACAATTTTCCCCCTCTATAGAATCATAGAATGCTTTGGGTTGGAAGGAACCTTTAAAGGTCATCTAGTCCAACCCCTCTGCCATGGGCAGGGCCATCTTCAACTAGATCAGGTTGTTCAAAGCCCTGTCCAGCCTGACCTTGAATGCTTCCAGGGATGGGGCATCTACGACCTCTCTGGGTAACCTGTTCCAGTGTTTTACCACCCTCATCGTAAAAAAATTTATTCCTTATATCTAGTCTAAATCTACCCTCTTTTAGTTTAAAACCATCACACCTTGTTCTATTGCTACAGACCCTATTAACGAAGAGGAGACATAATGACTTTATAGTTGTCTAATCATATTGTGTATTGGGCCACTATTTGTACTACACATTGTTGATTTTATCCACAACAGAAAGCAGGAAGTATTTGAGTCTGTATCTTCATACAGTGTAGTTCCTGCATTTTTCAAATTATTTGAGACTGTTTTTGCTTTTAGCATGTGCCTACAGGAAAAAGTAATTTCTTGAGTTTTTCATTTGAAAAGTGTAACTATCGATATGTTACTGAAGAAACAATTAGAAGTAAGCTACATTATTGAACTAGGTACGGCTTGATAACATTTTCCCTTTTTTTCACCCATGTACTGCCCTTTACGGAGATGGGCTCAGTAAGCAAGAAGAGAGGTTTAGAACAGTTCCTGTCCCTCGGTAAGAGTCAACACTTGCTGCTGCTGAATTTCCCCCTGTCTGTAATGTTCCTGTTGCTCTCATCTCTCTGGGTCATTTGCAGTTTGAGTCTACTTCTTCTGTTTGCTCTGATTTGGGTGTCATCAACAAATTTGATTGCTGGTGAATTTACACCAAAGAAATCCCTGACAAAGACGAGACTCATGAACAGGCTTCAACCCCTGTGCAGTGGCTCAGCGGTCACAGGCCCAGGGGGAGGCTCTGCTTGACGACTCGTTCATGCACTATCAAAACCGTGCATGAGACTTCCGTTTCAGCCTCGCCTCCATCCATCTGTGACAAAATCAGGCCCAGGGACCACCGCCAAGTGCCCTCTGAAATACCGACAGGGGTGTTAGAGGCACGCTGTAAGGTTAAAAGTTTAGGTTAAAACATGATGCTTTTTGCATAAACTTCACACTAGAGAACTTCCTCCTGACTTCTATTCATAGCAGGTTAAAGGCGCTTGTCTACCTTCACAGAAAAAAATGACTTAAAATTAACCTGCAAAAACAAATACACACTTTTTCTCTCTTTCTTTATAATCGGCTTAAAAAGGCTGAGGGTGTTTGTTTTATTGTGGTTTGAGAATGAGCGAGCCTGATCCCCTCCACGCCCGGTGCCTTTCCCCGCAAGGGGATGGCGACGGCCAGGCTGGCAGAAGGGGGATACCCCCCTGCCCCGGCCTGAAAACCTGACTCGGGCATCAGGCACCGCCTTCACCACTCTGGGTTCATTTCAGGCATTAAAACGTTTATGCCGGGGAGGGCACGAAGCCGAGAGCGGCCCCGTCCCGCCGCTCCCCTCAGCCGCACAAGATGTCCGCCGGCCGCTAACGGCCGCTACCTGCCGCCAGGCGCCCCCGGCAGCTCGCGCCCCGCCCCTCCCGCCCCCACCTGGCAGCTCAGCCCCCCGCCGGTCCGCCCAGCCCAGCCCAGCCCAGCCCAGCCGAGCGGAGCGGGCCCAGCACCTGCCGCCCGGAGCTGCGCGGGAGCGGGGCGCGCTGCGCTGCGGCCACCGCCGGGTGAGAGACTGCCTGCGCCGGCGGCTGTGCGGGCGGCTGGGAGGGAAGGGAGGGTCGCGAGGGTCGCGGGGCTGCGCCGACACCTGCCGCCGCCGCGCAGCCCCGGGCCGGCTCCCCTCAGCCGCCGGGACGAGCGCTGGCGGTCCGGGGGAGGAGGGCTGCAGGGCTGTCCCGGGCCGCGTCAACCCCTCGGAGCGGGCAGCCCGCCTCACCTGCTCGCTGGTCGGCTTCTTGCCGTTGGTCCCCGGGCTTGTGGCAGAAATACCGGCCGGGGGCTCGGCGGCCTCCGCCGGCTGCGGTGGGCGCTGCCGGCGCGGGGGTGCCGCGGCTCGGCCGTGCGCTCGGCTCCTGGCTGGGTGCGCACAGGCGGCTGTCCGCTGGGGTAACGGCACAGCTCGTTTCTGAGAGGTTTTCAGGTGCCTCAGAATATGCGCAAAAGTATTTTGATTCGGTGGCGTTCCAGCTTTGGTCCAGGCTCTCTCTCCGTCTGCTACCGCAGCCGTTCTGTCCGGTGGATCCAGCTGCTCAAAAAGCTGCAGTTAATAGGAGAAAGACAGACCTGCCGCGACAGAAGTTGTATGGTCGCGTTGTGCAAGCGCTGCGGGCAGAGTGGTAGCGTTTCCCGGGGGGGGGGGGGGGTCCTGTCCAGCTCTCCAGCCTGGCAGAATGTTGATGGCTATTTTGTTGAACTGGTATGTGACTCTTCTTCTCACCCCCGATACAGGTGAGTAAAAAAGTGTTCTAGACGTACAACTGCCGATAACGTCTAAAATTAGGAGATGCTTTTTCTTTGCTGTCGGCTCTACAGCAGGCAATGCAGAAGTGAAAAACACAGTTTCTGGTAACTGTTCATCACACGTGCAGATGTTTTCATATTCCGTACAATATTCTTTGGGCCTCCTCCAGCATTATTTTGTGATCTCGACTACCTTAGCAAGGCAGTTTTCATAAATATAACTTCCCATGTACATGTGTACTGGATATATTACGGTAACCCAAATTATTGTGTAAATGACATAAATTAGGATAGCAGGAACTAGAAGCAACTCAGAAACAGCTGAAACAATTTGTGCTTGCAAGCTGAGTACTCTACTAGGGAGTAGTAGCAACAGCCACTACTGGAGACTAATGAGTAATGAGACAGAACAGAGAGTGGATGTAGATGAGTCTTTGAAGGTTGCAGTAAACCTGTGCACTGAGAACACTTGTGTAAAAGATACAAATCTTGCATATCAGCAAGTCCTAGTTCTGATTTGAAAAATCCTCACAGCTGTAAAAAGACAGTAAATATGCTCCTCATCTGAAGGTATCTTAATTTGAAGAGTCAGGAATATCTTAATGCATTGGTAAGGTGTGGCAGGTGCTTGTGGAATGAATAGTGATGTCAAATCCTTTTCTAGTGTAATGATGGGACTGTGGCAGACGTTGGTATCTTGGTATGATGCTGTGCATGCCTTCGATCTGAAGGAAAAAATCTCTTAGTTCTGTCGTATGTGCAATAATCACTGCATCTAAATAGATTTTTCTTGAGGCCATCAGTCTGATATGTCAGACATTTTTAATACACGTAATTAGATGATAAAGCAGTGCAATGAATTTTGTTCATAGAGAGCAGCTTTTTATTGCAAATTGGACAACCATATGACTTCCAGGTTCCTTTTTTTTCTTTTTTCTATTTGCAGATGAAAGAGATATCCGTATAACTCTTAACTACATTTTTGTTTTCTTTGTCTTGACAAACTGTCTACTTTAGTCTTCTATTAGTTCATATAAGTACCCTCAAATTTAATGCAGTTTGACCTAATTTAGTTGTGCTGTGGCTGTAACTGAAATGCGTGCGTACAAATTGTATATCTTGTGAACAAACAAAACAATCTGAAGGAAACTTTTAAGTACTACACAGCTAGCAAAGCTGATGGCTACATTTCTGTCTCTCTTTTTTTTCCTTCCTTTTTTCAGATTAGAGAGCAGGGAAGTGTCTGAAGAAACTTCCTGTTGGAATGCCTCACATCAATGCAGCTGCAGCTCTGCAGATTTGCGTGCTGCTGTCTGCGCTTCCTGCACAATATTTCATATCCCAGTGGTATGGAACAGACTCTGCTCAGCGCATCCAAATAACAGAAAGGTTGTAATTCATTCTCTCCTTCTCTACTGTATTTATTTATAAGTGAGTTCTCTTTCTCATCCCCAATGACACTTTGTCCTGGAAAGTTGGAGTGTGGGTGGAACACACTGGCCATTCCTACACTAAAACAACATTCAGATCATACCTCAGACATTTTTGTGGCTTCATGTGACTGTATTTGGTTGTTTAAAGATGTCTTTCAAAATTTGAGTAACAACCGTTGGTTTCTTCACATGAAAATCTGTGGATAATCTGCATGAGTGCACGTCTGTGCCTTAATCTCATTCTGCTTTTGGACATTCCAACATACGTTACTATGGGTTATATCCCTTTAAAAAGGGTGAAATGAAGTGTTTGATAAGTAAGACTATATCTAGCTTTCCGTTACCTTTAGACACTTACATTAAAATAGATTTTCTTGCATAGTATGACTCGTAACAGACTCTTAACCAACAAATATTCATTCACAGTAAATTACTTACGGCAGTCATAATGATAGAGTTAAGTAAGTACTGCCATTTTGTATATGAATTAAGAAGTTATGTATTGACAGGGTCGCATGCATCTATCTCCAAATGTAAAGTGGTCCAAATATTTGATAGGGGTAACTGTTGGCAAACGTTGTTATCTTGAGATGAACCATATGAAGAGAGACTTGTATGACTTAGTTTTAACAGTGCAGCCTATGTAGTGCATTGGTTGTGTGGTTCATTTGTAGAACTCAAATACATGAAGTAATGAGAGCAAAAGATTGGCCAGATGAAAAAAGAACTATGTCTGGCTTTGTGCGTGAAGACCCAGTTTTAAATAATTTTCAGATTTTGTGGCATGAGTCAACTACTAACCATTTAGATTTATGCAAAAACTTTTAGGCTATTTTTTAATAGTCTTTTGATTACATGCACCATTTTTGAAATGTCTAATGCTTACTATTCTCAAGTAACAGTTGAAACCGCAGAATCTTATGTAATTTAGCAATTCCTATGGTCTGAGTACAGAAATCAAGCACGCTTGTCGTTAAAAATGGTATTTTCCAAAATTTACATCTGGTTTACTGGTACAAGTGACGATTGAAGGAATATTCATTTGCAGTCTAGATGTTAATCTTCAGGAGAACTTGTTCCTGGTCACTGACTTTTTTTCCCCTGTTTGCTACAGAAGCAAAGCCTTAAAGTTTAAATATTTTAAAAAATTATATAGAAATACTATAGAAAATTTTAAAAACAATGTGATGATCATTTTTACTACTAAAGGATAATTGCCTCTTGGAGCAGCTTTACAAAATCTTGCTTGAGTCTGGATGCGTGGGCAGATCGTTTAAAGCTGTGGCTGTCAAGGACAAGGTAGGATGTTACATACTGTCTACACTTAAGAATAAATTTTAAACATAGCCTCTTCTTAATACGTATGCTGTAGGGGTGAAATAAGTGACAAAGGGGAAATGTCTCTTGTTTTCTTGTTGAGACTGATTTGGGACTTTCCACCAGTTTTAAGAAAACCTTTTGCCTATATTCTACACAAACATGCAGTCTGAACTCCATGCGAAGCTAAATAAAAATCATGGCAGTAATTCTATACATGTTATCCTCTACTTCAAATTTATCTGATTGTGAAGTCAGGAGGATTAACCATATTAACGATTGTAAGCAGCTACATGTTTGTAGGATCAGACCCTACAACATGGGATGGACATCTTATGCTGCATATGGTAGTTCAGGAAAACTTGAGATTGAATTAGAAAATGCAGGTGAGAAATCTGTGGGTTTAGGAAGAAGGGCAAACTTGATTATTGGACATGTGACAATGAGTTGGTCTAGAAAAAGTAAGATTATATCCATTTATATATACACCATTTTAATTTAAGAGTGTTGCTTGGACATGTTTGGGGAGGTTAAAAGGCTTGTTTGTGAGATTTAATTCTTGTATAGTAGAAATACTCCAAAGGTTTTACCTTGTCTGGACCTTCAAAGACCCTGTATTATTGATCCATGTACAGTAATCAAGAATGTCAAGTCCTCTGAACTGTGGAAGATTCAGACTTAGTTTTGCCCCCAGGAAAGCCTAGGGGAACAGTATATGGATGGAAACACAAACTCTGCTTTTATTAGGTCCACCATAAATTGCTTTCCAACTTTGTGGGAAGCTCCAGGCATATCTGAATATAAAGCCTTCAAAGACCAAATGATCATTTGGAGCTGCTTGTGTCTTCTGAGTATCTTATCTTATAAGGAATTCGTTATCCTAAAAATATTTTGACATTTGAGACCTTCCAAACATACTATATTAGCTGTTGTTTTCAACAATGCAGTCTGACAAGTCAGGGTATTTGCCCATTCCTGTTCCTGTTAAAAGGTATTTGTCAGCGTTAAGTCTTCCTACAGTTTTGAGCTAAACCAAGACTTTTTAAAAGAAGTATTGTTTGCACCGTTGTGGAACCTGCTCTTAACTTTCTTCTAGGTAGGGTGAAGGGAGTAAGACTGAAAGAGGGAAGGTGGTGAACACTGTGAGAGAGGAAGGAGACTGTGACAACCTATAGTTCTTTGGCACCAACAGGTTGCTGACTAGTATGAATGGAGAATGCTGACCCAAATACATTTGTTCATAGACTGCTCCTGTTATATTTGCCAGCAGAAGGAATATTTGAAAGCTCCCCTCCCCGAAATGTTGAGTTTGCTCATTGTTTCTTTACACTTTCTGTTTTTCACAATGGCAATGAAAACTGTAAGTCATTTCCCCTTTTTAAAGATGTCCCTCCCCTAGCCCTCGCCTTTTAAATTCATGTGAAATTCAGCCTAGTGCAGAAGGAGAAGTTATACTTATTGTAGCCTTAAGCTGGGACTCACTGCCAGACACCTTGTCCATACCAATGTTAACCAGCCTTTAAAGATTTCACAATAGAATTTACAAAAGATACTGAAGAATCATTCTGTTAGAGTTCAGAATAATATTTGCTCAACTATAGAAAATAAATGGGTTTCCTCTGATATAAAAATTATAATGCCACTGTAGAGTTACATATCCAAAGAAATTAGATTCATACTCTTTTATCCTGTTGGAACAAATTCCTTTGTGTTTTATATTCCTTAAGAACAGTTTTAATTTAAAACTCTCATTCTGTTTGGGCTTCAAATTGTGAAGAATTTTGTATTAAAAGCTTTGCAGTATCGCTCTATTCAGACAAATGCTTAAGATAGTAATAATCAGAAGGCCGATTATCCTAAAACTCAGTTTCTAAAAAACTGGTTTGAATGTTGGGTTATTAATTTTACATTTTAGGAATTGGTACTATGGAGAGAAGAAAAGTAAAATTGGCAACAATGAAGCAGAAACACATTCTTACTTTGCAGGTATTGGAGTCTTTGCAGTCATTTTGGATTTTCCTTGTGATACTGTCTTCTGTATGGTCTTCTATAGTGGATTTCTATACTTGCTTTGTAAATGGTTGTCTTTTTTTTTTCTTCTCTCTAAATGTTATTGATAATGTACAGTAAGCAAAACAGAAAATGTAAAATCCAAGGCCTTTTCACCCTGTGTTGTATCAATATGATACACTGTATGTATGTATCTATTTTACTGAATAGATCTGAGTGTGCCTATTTTGTATTGACATATGAAACTGGTGTAGCTTTCACTTGATTCGAATGAACTGATCTAGATCAACGTCATAAAAGGTGAAAGAAGCAGTTGATCAGTCTGCTCCTGGAAAGAAATTCCCCACAGTCAGACTGAATATAAGAATTCTGTGACCTAAACTGGAAAAAACTGATGGCAAAATCAGTTAGCATGTGTAAGCACTGTAAAATACTGTATGTAAGGCTTAAGTAATTGTCAATACATACATGTGTTTATGCTTTCCAAAACTCTGTTAAGACACCTATGTAATATCAGAGGCATATGAATAGAAAAACGCGTTCCTTGGTGGATGCTGCTTTGTCAAATATCATCATAAAATTCTGGGGGGAAAAAAACAAAGTACCTGTTCCCTTGTTTACTTTGCCTATTAATCTAGCTATCATTTTTCTTCTGGTAGAAGTCAGGAGAATGTCTGTTTAAATGTTTAATATACTTGATCAAACATTTATCCTTGCTAAATCTCTTTCTTTGTTAAATTAGAATCAACTCATGTTCGCAGTCCAAAGCCTGAATATATTCAGTTCAGTGTGGGACAGGTAATAGTTCACAAAAGATTTGGCTATTCAGGAGTCATTGTTGGATGGGACGTAAAAGCTAAAGCTCCAGAAGAATGGCTACAACACAAATATCCTCCAGTGAAACAGGTTTGAATGTATTAAACTCTTTCTTTATTAATACATACACAGAATAACTCAGGTTAAAAAAAACCCTCAGAAACACTGCTAAAGACAGACTTCCTGCTAACCTAATGGAAAATACTTAAAAGTCCCGTACCACCTGTGCAGCTGAGTGATACGTCTGCTTCTTCTACACTGTTCTCCCAGTAAAGCTTTGCTTTTGCACCACTGATTGGTTAAGCTTCGCTGGTCAGGGTTGTACTGGACATGTCTCAGATTAAAATGACTTACTTTTAATACACGGTGTTGTATTTAAAGTAGCAGTGTCAACCTGTAATGTTTGAACAGATTTCTTGTGGTCTGTTACTAAAGTTGAGAGACTTAAATCTTTTATCTGATCTTTCAGTGTAGGTATAATTAGTAACATCTTCATTGCACCTAAGAAATGCAAGTAATCCTTTGTGTTTCATCAGTTTCGGTTAGAAAGCAATGTTTTTTGGGATCTGGACACTTGAAATGTAAATCTATTTAACAACATATTTTTGTTAGAATTCTTGAAGCTTTGGAAATTCTCTATGCTACATCTTTGTTGACAGTGCTGCTCTGATAATATGGTGCTGCATACTCAGTGGGTTGGCCACTGACAGGCTGCTTAAGTGGCAGGAAGGCACTAATCATTAAGTCAAAGAGGACTGTAACTTTATCCACCTGCCACTCATTTTTGGCTTCTAAAACACCTGCATCCTTGCTTTCTTTTCTCCTTTTCTCCTCTCAGTATTGTTGCCACCAACTGAACACCATGAATTTCCCATCAGGTGTTCTGATTCTTTTTATGTACCTTATTGTTCTGTTCTACCAGTGACCTTGTGTTCATCTTTATTGTTTTAATTTCAGTAGTGATGACATGTGGTTTAAGTGTGTGTCTTTTGGGTTAACTTGCCTTTGCCTTCTCACGTTTCGTGCATCAGCTATGCAAAATGCCTTCTGAAGTTTAGGAGGCAACCACTAAGCTTGGTCCTTGCAAGTCCCCTCTAAACATTAGCCAGGCTTTCAGCCCAACTTTTCCTTGCCTTTCTCTGACTTTCAGTTCTTTACTACATTGTTGAGCAGAGGCCACTGCTGGTCACATCGATCGACGTGAACTGCTTCATAAACTCCAGTTACCTCTCTGTATTCATCCATCGCTTTTTGTGTTTAGATTGTGGGTTACTTTGGGCAGGAATGTTTATAGATAGTAGTGAGCACGGTGGGACCCTGGCCCGTGATTTGGGTTCATAGGCACTGTAAAAATAATAGTAAGCCACACTTCTTTCTTGGCTGGAAGATTTTTATATATACATGGAAGTTGCCTTAGCTCTGACCAGGATTGGGACCAAGATTGTCAGAGGTGGAATGATGCTCTGAATTTGCCTCTCTCTCTGGTGTTCTCTGTTGCCACTTGTGAAGGGAGAAGGGTGACTAACAAATTGTTATGGGGCCTATATACAAAAAGCAGGGATATTCTAAGTCAGGTTTCTTGCAAGATCTACGCAAGAAAAGGTTAACTAAAATCTTAACTCTTAAAAATTGTTTCAGATATGCCAAGAACTTAACGTATTGCAGTTTTGATTGATGTACATTTAATTTTCCAAACTGACGGCAAGATCATAAAAATGAACTTGGTGTATATATATTGAGTGGTTTTAGGTTCTGTAAGCCTATTGAGAGTTAACTGATTATATAATGTAATCTTTAGTCATCATCTCCCCTTGAGGCTATTTATTTTCCTTCTGTTTTTACAGGATCTAAAAGATACTCCTCACTATCGAATTCTAATTAACAAAGCAAATGGATTTGCCAAGTCTATAGCTTACATTCCTGAGGAAGAGATAACAATTATTATGGGATTAGAGGTAGTATTTATTTTTTATTCAGTTGCAACTTGTTTGTTATCCTGTAGTTTAAAAGTTGGCTGACCTTTGGCTTAATAGATACTATCTATTTTGCAAAGTTAGTGAAAACTAATAGAGAAAGCAGATAAACAAATTACTGCTATACTTTCAAGTATGTGTTTTTGGAAGCTGATAAATGACCAAACCCTGGTACTGCCTACTTCAGAGTATTCAACTGCCTATTTTTTTTAAGTGTTTTAGCAACTTGACTTCTGTTATGTACAGGCTGCTGCAGACATGGACTTTTGGTTTAGGATTTCACTGACCTATCACAGTTGGACGAGTCATTTAATCTCTTTCTACCAGATCTAGCACTGTATGTTGGTTTCTCAATTCCGCTCTGAAAAATCTGCATTTCAAACAGCTTCTGCTCAGCTGCTGCCCAGACTGAGTAATGTCTCCCTTCTTAACTGCAAAACTCTCTGGGAGCCAAAAAGTCTGCTTTGTGTATCACAGTCTTGGTAGCTTTTGATTTCTAACTTAATGCAAGGTGTGCCTAATTCTTAAATTAGCCAGAGACTCTGATCCAGAAAACGGCCTTCAGGCATGCATGCTGCATGCAAACAGCTTTTTGCAAGGGATCCAGTGCTACTGTGGATACCTTCTTTTAAATTGTGGATAGTGGCAGTATCTGTATTTAAAATAACAGCAAGTAGCTGAACCATTCATCTAACAGGAGATGCTTGGTCTAGTCAAACAGAGGATTCAAATGGGCACCTTTTGCCTTTCAGGAGAACCCCCCAAAGGAATTGTGTAAGTTAGGCTGGCCTGAAGACTCTCCATGCTTTCTCTGAAACTGTGCCACTGCGCATAAGGGACCCCCCTCAACCAATGGGGCCAAACAGTGTGACATCATTACCTCTTTTATTTGTGAGAAGCCTTAGTTCCAGTCCTTTTTTCTATTTTAGCCACTGATTGTAATATAAAATGTGCTAACATGCCTGAACTTACTTAGGAGCAGGAACGATGCTATCCCAAATAAGTGTCATAAGTATTTAAAAAAGGGTTCTGACTACTCTAACTTACATGTCTAAAAAATGCATCTGTCATTATGTCAGTCAGCTGGCTATCTTCAGTTACCTTTACAGTCCATGCGGAGAAACAGATACCTTACCTTAAACATCTACCTTGTGTAAACTAGCCTTTAAGATAGCAGATTGCTTTATGCACGTGCATGACAGGCTGATTGTCCGCAAAGATTGTAAGGGGAACTGATGGTAACAAGCTCACAAGATGAGGTATTTGAAAGCTGTCTAGCTGAGATTAATTACAAATGGCGAGTCATGTATATACCTCAAGTTCCAAAGGTCTCTGGGTTGCCCTCACTCAGCCTTTCCTACAGCCCAACAGGCAGAGTAATTTCCTGAAGAAGAGTTGAGACTGATGAGAAAATGCCTAACCTTTTCCCAGTTGGCAGTTCTAACTCGCTCACTGTAGGCTTTCTGCATCATGACAAGGCACGTGACTTGGATTGCCCTTTGTGGATTTGCATCTTCAAGCTGGATATTGTGGTACCTACAGCCATCAACTTGGTGTGGCTTCACCATTTCCCCCACTGCTTCTTTACTGTTCCTGCTGCTAATTAGGATTAGATAACTGATCCAGCCAAAACCAGTAACAAACAAACAGCTCTACCAGCAACAAATGAGTGGCAACTACTTCAATAAGAAACAGTGCTGATTTTGAAATGTAAGTGCTGGTGTAGATCTAGCATGTAATACCTATCTATCTCATGAGATATGTTATGTTCAACATTTGTAGAGTACTTTGACAGTTTAAGAAGGCCACTGTTCTGATGACACAAATTTGGTTAAGGTACATGGAAAATCCCACTGAAAGTATCTCTATGTACATTTTGTATTTAAAAACTAATCAAGAGTTTTCAGAAAGTTAACTGTAGTAACGTTAATGATTCTTTTAGGTATCGGTTTGTATTTATTGCTAATTCTGGTGCTTACGCAACTTGAAATATTATTTTCTCAGGTACATCACCCTGATATGAAAGCCTATTTCAGTGGATATGATGGATCAAAATACATTATGCAGCCATGGTTGAAAAAAATCTATCCTCATGACTGAAGTGCTTAAGTGCTTGTACATGTAATGTACATCCAGACAACATATTTCCTTTTTAAACTTGAGCAAATAGACACCAGGATAAAACTCATGTATATTTTTACCTATGATGAAATAAAACATTCCTAAGCCTGTTTATGTTGAACAATCCATTTCATTAGAAGCAAACACATTGCATGTTCAGTTTACCCTGAATCGAGACAGGGGTTAATTTCCTTCCAAATTTGGGAGGAAAGGTTTAAATATAGCCAAGTTTCAGCTAGGAGTACGAAAGGTTTTGCGCATCAAGTATCTTGCTCTTTTACAGGGGGGCAGAGGAAGAAACTGAACAGTTAAGAACTGTACTTTAAGAATTAATCATAACCTTTATTTTAGGGGACAGGGCTAAATAAAGACCAAGAGGAACTGAAATATTTCTGGGGAGAGGTATAGTACGTAAATCCTGCAATACTTTGACTACTCTCTTTACAAAAGCATATGTTGTGCTGCTTTCAAATGATACATGCGATGGAAGAGTTAATCTACTTTTTTGCACCTGGACAGGTGTTACAAAACCTCCTACGCTGGCTCACTACACAACCCCCATTCTTAATCTCCTCTCTTAACTCTACTTGCTACCATAAGAATAAAGTAAAAAACAACAACAAAAAACTCAAGAAAGCATAAAAAATTTATTAAGAAAATGTGTAGGATTTGAAGGTTTCTAGAGCAACTTGTTTCTTCTGTTTTCTTTTCCCTTTATCTCAAACACAGCAAACACTCTACAAGAAGCATAAGCAGTAGCATTCTGGATTCTTTCCTGCAGAGTCAGTGAATCTGGGGAGTTTGATAGATGACTATCTGTGTGGCCTCCCCATTCTTTTGTTTCTTCTTCTTTTATTAATAAAGGTTTTCCCAATGACTGGCCAAACAGTCGACAGACTTCTTGAGCTTTCCGCCGTGTGTTTCCAACGGCAGCAACGCATACTTGACGGCTAAGTGGTAGAAAAAGCAGCACAGTAACAAGCAGGGCCAACTGATGTACAAGTATTCCTGCCAAGCATTATTTTTTTTTAATGCCTCAGCTTCTGAAACTGCATAGATGTAAGGCACATCACCCTCCCCCAGGTTCTGGGTGACAGTTTAGGAGTTTGAGGGGGGGAACATGCGGAGAAAATGTCAGCATCCTCATCAGCTATGATCAAGCATTTCCAATACCTATCTGCTGCAGGCATCCGTGGTGTGTGGTGTGGAGCAAGAGTTCAACCCTTGCTGCAGGCATTTGGGTGGCCCAGCTGTAAGGCGTACTAGCACCTATTTAACCTCCCTGGCCTGATTTCCAGACTCCGGCGTAGACACCTTTGAGATAGACTTCTGACATCTCCAGAACCGTTAGCAGTAGCTAGTTGAGCTTGCTTCTTGGACTAGACATAATTATTTTCTTTAAAGAGGCAAACCCCAAACCAAGATTAAACTTCCCTTTGCCCCCCCAACATCAATGGGAGAAAGTTAACACCTAAGATATTGAGACTGTGAGCTTCAAAGTAGCATGTTTCGATGCTGAGCAAGCACCGCACATGGTTCTTTTCAGATCGTGTCAGCAGCTAAGAGTAATGGGAATTGGCAAGGGCACTTAGAATTATCAACAACTGGTAACAAACTTGTACCTTCATGAATGAATACAAATTAAACCTACATGTGCTGATGTAACCAAAGTCAAATTCTGTTGAGCTAACATTCAGAGTAGATTATACTTCCAATGGAAATCAGTGGGAAAATATTTTTTATCACATTCTGCTTTCGCACAAGGACACTGTAGAAAGAACAAGCTGTATCTTCTAGGCTGAACGGCATTAATTTATAGGTTATATTTAAAACAAATACTGAAATATTTGAACATAAATTTTAATAAGTATGAAGGAAACTATTTGCTCCCATTACAAACAGTATAAATTATGTATTCATATTAACTGTTATCTGAGGCTGTAAAATTTGTGGCGTGAGAGAGAACTTACCGAAGGGTGTCTATGGCTTCTGGTGTATGGTAGAAATGAGGTGGACTGATGGTAAGAGAGGTTCCTAACTTCTCAATGAGTAGATTGCAAACATTCTGCATTTTTCCAAAATCGCTGAATATAATACAGACCTGGGAGTGAACACAGACATCACACAAGTAATTTTTTTTCATTTTTCCCTTATGATTCAACATTTGTATTTAAATCAATATAAAGCCAGATATGTACAAACTAACTAAACATACTAGTCCTGTATACAACACCAAGATTTATTTACTTAGAACACTTTTATATAGCCCTAGAGACTATCATCAGGTTTGCAACAGAAAGTAGTTCTTAAAATGGCTTAAAATTGAGGATTAAGAAATGCTCTTTTGTGAGGAAGCATGGCATTCTTGGTATGTAGACAATTTGAAGAATGAATGTGCTCCTTGGGACACATGACTAGATGCATCCTGGTTCTTCCCTTTTTAGATTACTAGATGCTAATTATGCAGAAGCCCAAGCAAAATGATGTGGAAAACATAGTGCAGGAAGGAAAATTACATTTTAATTCCCAGCATTAGGTTCAAGAAAACCGAAGTATGAGATTAAACTAAGCCTAGCCCAGACCAGCTTGCAGTGGGCTCAAACCCCTGTGTTGGCTGAATACTCACTCTAGTGCCTACAGAGAAATGGGCACTTCAGACTTGGAGTAAAAACAATTTAAACATCTAGCTGTCTGTGGCTTTGTCAATAAGAAGCATTCAATACAGATGCATCAGGAATTCAGGTGCTTTCCCAAGTCCTACAAAGCAGGCATCACTACCAGCCCCGGATCCAGAGACCTACAGCCTTCCTTGAGAGGAAGTGCCAGCCAGGCGGCTACTTTCCAGGCAGGAGCTGGCCTTTTTCTGTGGCAGAGCACAGTCACCAGGAGTGATGCAATGATGCTGAGCTGCTATAGCATTCAGGAATCAGAAATCCTGGGTCCCAAACTCTTTTTTAGAAGAACTAAACCCTCATCTTCACTTCCCAGTACAGTGCTCTCACCACCAAGTCAGGCTCACCTTCTCTCTTATCCCTGACTCTTTCCTTTCTTTTTGCCATTATACAGCTTCAACAGGAGGGGAAGAAAAAAAGCTGTGGTAAAGAAAATTCCACTGCCAACCCATGACATACAGTCACCCCTGTGATTGCTGCTGTCTATCCAACAATCTATACCAGTGAAGGTATATGGTACAGCAATCCAAGTTACGGCACGTCAGCTGCACTGCAATAGCTTCCTGTGGGCATACCATAGATTCACCTTGTGGAACACGAGATAATTCAAGGAAGCTGAATCTCTCAGTGAGAGAGGAGGGGGCTACTTCATATACAGGGTAAGGTAAAAAAATGGATACTGACAATTACCACAAAGTAATTAATGCACGTCTTGTTACCCTTGCTGGCCTCTCAGTGCAGTACATGTACCTCATCCTGGCTTGAATCCTTGCACTGGCTCAGTAGCTCTTCACACAACTCAGCTAAAGCTGGGCTTTGGGCCTTAAAAACTGACCAAGATGGAGCGGCAGGGCAAGTCCATCTTCTACACGGACAAAGGGTCATGCCTGTTGTGCAAAACTGCACCAAGTCTGCATCTTCACCTCAGCTGCATGTCCTTTATCTGTAACTTGGGGGTTGGATCACTTTCTGCAAGGTGCAGTACCAATGTGAACAAAGGCTGAAGATGAGATTAAACCTGGATTTCCAACTTCAGTGGGAGTTCTTGCCATATATAAAAAGCATGTACCCTCTTTTGCTGTTTTGCCAGAAAAACAGTCACAGTTGTATTTTGTGGAAAGTTGAAAGTCTCACAATGAATGAGGACTGTCATAGTGTTTTCCAGATTGCTATCAGTGTTTACACGATCAGTTCCCTCAAGGGGCTGAAACAAAACAATGATCAAACAAAAGAACCGTGGGTCTTAAGCAAGAGGTAAGCTGCTCAGACACAGTTCTGGGCACTCAGGAACTTAGTTGTTAAAAAAGAAGCATGTAATCAGGTACCCTCGGGGCAGAAAACAACTGAGCAGTGACTGAATTTTGTTGGTTTTCCCCTCTAAAAATCACGGTTTTCAGTTAGAGCTAGATGCAATAAATTCCACTTACATTTACAGAGGATACCTGAGCATGGGGGTTGGACTAGATGATCTTTAAAGGTCCCTTCCAACCCAAACCATTCTATGATTCTATGATTAAAATGCAAAGCAGTGTTTCAATTTCTTCAATAAAATTATGATTAAGGTAAAAAGTGTGAAAATGTAACATGAGGGTATGCAAAACCATTATGGACATTTTAAGGTTTGGGTAAGGCTGTAAAGGATAAGACAAGGAGGGAAGTGTATTATGAAATGCACAAAACCAATGTAATTTTCATCCCATGAGATTGTCATACAATAAATGAACTATTATGATTAAGATATTGTAAAGCTTTGTGACCTCATACACACCTTCATTCTTCTGCATATTTTCCTTTGTTATAGCATGAATTAAAATTTATCCCCTTACAGTTCAAAGTGTATCCCGAATTCTTAATTATACCTTAAAATAGCTATTTGTCTGGGAATTCCTTCAGTCTTCTAAAAACTCTTACAGTAGGCAAATGGTAAAAAGGGTTTACAGAATGAAATAATGCATGACTTCCATGATTTTACATATAACACAAATATAATGGCAACCTCTTTAGTAAAGAAGTGACTGGAAGTTAATTTTAAATTAATTTCTGTTGCTAAAGTACACAAACACCCTGGTCAATGGAATTTCCTTTGTTTATGAAGCTGCACTAATGAAACAAGTACATATATAAAGGGGAAAGCAAGGAGAAACTAATCTCTGCATAAAGAGCGACCATATTGCTGCTACTTAAGTGTACAGGGCAGCCAAACCAGCAGTACTATGGCTAGATTTTTCAAGTTCCGACACCCAGGTCCTAGGCAACCATACAACTTTTGAACAGCAATTACAGCTGGTCCAAGCTGCCTATACATGAACACTACATCCATGTAATTCGCTTTCCACATACAATCTTTGTTGTATAAAAATTAACAGCAGAAGGGAGACGATTGTTAAGTTACCACTTAAGACTGAAGTTGTAAGCCTAAGCTTGTCTGTAGCCTAAATAATAATTCAATATAGTTTTATTAATTTTTAAGTACAGCTCATCCAAAAACCATGGTGATTTAGGCTCTCATTATAGTAGGTGTCTACATTATGAAGTTAAAGTCATTCAGAACATGACACTGATGCACACCATTTAAGCTTCTTAGGACTCATTTTAAAATCCAAATTTTGTTCTCTAAATTCTCAATTATTTCTGTATTTATTGCTGTTATTTAGATGCAAATATGCCTTAAAGCAAGCAAACTAAAGAGGCCGAACCTTGGTTTAGGGGATTGTAAACAACAGCTCTATAAAAGAGCTAACATTTTATTGCAGTCTTCCAGGTTTATTTCATAAGAATCTGTAAATTTGCTGAGTAGCGATTAAAGCTGGATACTCTAAAAAGATCCATTGACTGAAAACACATCATTTCCCTCAATGAATGTTTGCAGCACAGCATTTATTTCTTACTATAGCATGAACGTGTGAAAAAATACTCCCCTGAGCTGCTTCTGAAGTAAATGGGATTATTCCCATAATATTTAGCTTTCACACAGCACTTTTTACCTACAGAATTCCAAGTCAATTACCTAGGAAACAATTAGCTTTGCTTTACTTGCAGCAAGCTGATGGCAGAGTCATGTAGAATAGACCAAAGTCCAGGTGCTCTTCAACTGTGGCTTAAGCAGATCTAGATTAGGGCTGCCACGCCACTGTTCTCCCCCATCCACTCTCATCCTCTGCCTTGCTTTTCCTCCAGTTCAGGGAGCTAAAATAATGGAAAAAATAAAAACTAATCTGGAAAAAAAAAAGTTATTAACTGGAGCAGCTTTCTGAACGGACCTATCACCTGATCACCTAAGTACAACTCCTTGCAAGAAGCAGAGGGGCAGGAAGGGCTAGGGGTGAAGGAAAGTGCAGAATCGTGGGTTTGCTTACACTGCCACAGAATGACCACCTTAGAGCCCCAGAACCAAATACTCCCTTCTGTAGCATCGTGTAATATTTAAAAAGCACACAGTCATCTGAGAAGAGAAGAATTTCTTCTATATTACAGTAGCAGAAAACAAGTTCGGCACACAACAGAAGACTGCAGCTGAACTCTGCTTTAAACCACAGTCCTTCAATAGTTTCTTTGGACTATGCTGCCCTTACTGTAGAGAACATCTACTCCTCAGTATGAGGAAAGACAGTCTGCAAATTTTCATTAGTCCTTGCTACATTTCTTATTCTTTTTTTTTTTATTATTATTTTTGCTTAGGTTGAATACATACCTCTGCTTCCATTTGGTAAGCATTTTCTACTCTACTAAAATCCTCCATTACAGTCACATTTTCTTCCTAAAACAAAGTACAAGAATATAATCTTAAAAGACAGAAATTAAGTGTTTGTTGGAAATGTATGTACCTTGTGTCCTGTAAAAGCTGAACTGTTCTGGCTTATTACTTATGACTTCGCAACTGAAATTTGGAATTTTTCAAGCAAATCTCTTCAGTTAAAAACTGGGTGGATGTTAAAGACTTCTTCACATTATTTAAAGTAAATTATACAGTAGCTCTATAATGTAATTTCGCTGATATTCACTTGATGAGAACAATTAGGTCTTAAAAGTGACTGCTAGCTAGAAGCTGTGTGTATCAGTGTGTAACTGTAAATTCACTTGGTTCAAAAAACTAGAAGCTTCAGTTGTTTTCAGAAGGTTAGTATGTGAAAAGTGCTTTTCAGGCCCCTATTTTAAGATATTTTAACAGTAGCGGCTTGTAGCAAGGTGATGCGAACAATGACTGAGCACTGGTCATTCTGGCAGAATGGTAACCCTTAAAAGAGGCTATTCCACCAGTGATGCTTTTTCATTAACAATAGCTACATTATTCAACATAATGGCTGCACTGAGCACTAGCAAATCCTGTAAGACTTATAACTAAGATAGCGAGCTAACTAAGATACAGAATAACTCTAGTTACATCTGAATATTTGACCAGCTTGCTCGCGGTCTAACAATCACATTTCTTTCACCCATTTCCCTCTTCGGTGAACAGTTTGCATGAACAGTTTACTGTAAAATTACTGTAACACAACAAAAAGCACAGTTTACAATTTAATTGTAAATGTAACTTTGCATTTAATACCCAGGAACCATAAGGAAGCAGATACTAAGCCTTCCAATTACTGAAAAAGTTTTACTTACTAAACTTATTTGCATAGGAAAACAGTATTTGCTTTCAGTGTTGACACACTGCAAAAGATGCTTTGTGTCAGAGGCTCAACTCATCATGTAGCATGCATGCATAAGTTTATATAAATGACATTAATCATGAGAAGCATCTTTCTTTTAAAATATCATATGGAAATTAGATCCATAATTACCATTGCACAGCAGGCTACAAGAAAGAAATTTTGAAATTTCAATTTTATGATTGATTGGCAGTGCTCAAATTCAAGCATAACAGTCCTATTTTTGCATAATCTCTTTTAGTAAGGGCAAGGACCAGGGCCAGTTACTCCCTAAAAAACTTATTTCCCCTTTTGAAGTCATAGGTTTGAGGTACTTTGGCAGTGTGGCTGGCTGTGGTTTGCTAAAGAGTGCTCAAGTCAGTCCAGCACCAACAACTCATTTAATTTACAAAACCAAGCAAATCTTACTATTTATGATAGAATCCAATTACAATTCACAAGACAGGTTTTTTCTAGAGCTCTTGCATATCTTATAGAAATGACCACACAGAAAAGCTTTCTTCTACAATTCCTATTTTACAGAAATAACTATACTGTAGTAAAACTTCAGAGTAAACATAGAAAAAGTGCATTTGTTTTCCCTTGTTTCTGCTCCTTAATCCTTTTTAAGAAGTTCTCTTTCCTGCTGAACGGATTAAAGTCTTCTAATTTGGTTTTGCCCTCCGCAAGGTTCCTGTGTATTTAAGGACAGTGCCATCCTGTGGCTCCAGGCACTATTGCAAGATCAACGCAACTAGAGTAAAAGATCATTTTGTGCCATCTATTATAAAATTTCCCTCACAGCTGATTTTTATCCCACCAGATTTGACAGTAGCTGTATGTGTTATTGCAGATAAATGGACGAAATAATTGCTGAAGTCATAACAAGGTGGCCTCCTGGGATGCATCTTCTGTTAAGATACTTTGTTCCTGTTCAGGAGTATGTTCGACAAAGATATGGAAAAGATAGGTAGGTGACAATAGAATTTTAAATTGGAATCAGGACTTTGACTACATCAAAAGCAAAAAGCTTTTTTTTCTACTGCTTATGTCTATGTTTATATTTTGGCTGAGGAACTATCCATTTGATTGCAATAGCCACAGGAAAAAAGTTTTGACTGTGACTGAGGGAAAGCTACACTTCTGTTATGTCAGGTATTCTGGACTTCTGGAATAACTTTCTCCATTTTCTAAATCTGTGGGCCAAGAATCATAGTAGGAAAATTAAATGAATATAACATTATTGTTATGTGATAACTCAATTACCCCAGAAGCCATTGAACAGTTCTTAATAGAATCACACTTGCATTCTGCTTATATAGCCTATTTTTTGAGCCAGCAGTGACATAAACCATCACTGTTGCAGGTACTATAAACACAAAAATGAAGGACAGTCAATATCCCATTGAGCTTACAATATCAAGTGTAGAACTGTGCTTTGCCTTATATTTTCCTTCTTTTCAACAGAAAAAAAAAATATCTTACATAGGCCTTCCTCCTACCTATCTGCTAGTTCTGAACAATTTCTTCACAGGACCATCATGTCCACCCTCACGACACCATCGCTGTTTACAGGAATGACTGCTCCTTTCCCCAGAAGAGAACAGGGAAAAAACTAAATAGATAATCAGCGAAAGCACACTTTAGAAGACAGCTATATAACAATACAGTATGAGAAAAGCCTACCTCCAGATAAAGTTATGTGTTCTGCTCCTGGTTACTGAGTTAACAAAACTGTGAGACCGTTTTATGAAACACAAGACCAGCCACAGTAAGCGAAAATGTTTATAGTTTGGAAAATGTACGCTAATGCACCATTGTGGTAAACTACAGATATGCGTAGTTAAAAAATATCTGGAGACACCTGGAAATGTATCTTAAAATTTACTTCTACATTTGCACTGATATATCCAATATAACTTTACATTATGAAAAATAAAGATATTTAAACAAACAAGAGTTAGCTTCTTCCACCTGAACAAAGCATTTTTGTTCTTAGTATAAAGAAATGGTTAATGAGAGTCTTGATGTATGCTTGTATCTCCTAGAAGTCCATCCATCATGGTATCCCCAGATAGTTAAGGATGATAATCACCTACAGCCAGCACATACCCCAGCTAGGCATCTGTTACCTGTGCTCCAGCCTCTCATCCCCTCACTCTGTCTGTTCTGTTTGGCATTAGATGGACAGAACGACAACCTAAAAATCTACAGTGAAGAAGTTTCTGTTGCTTAATGTCCATTCAAGAAATAACAGAAGTATATGTAACAGTTATTTTAAGAAAGGTAAAAAGCAGATTTGCACTCAGCAAATGTAAGGATACTTTGGGGATATTTCTTAAAATATGCAGTAGTCTAAAAAAGGTGAAGCCTTATGCAGGTTTTGACATTTCTTATTCAAGGATATATTGAAACTGGAAGCTTTTGTAACTGAGTGAGCAAAACCTCAAAATCTTGGTTTTTTTTCCCACTAACCGTATGGATGTGGATCCATAACTCCAACTCCTAAATAATAGGTTCGAAATACAGAGACTATTGCACATATATCCAAGAATATATCCAAGTACAGACAAACTCTAAGCCAGAGCCCACTGGGTATGTTTGTGAGCTGGTTTGTTTGCTTTGTTAAATAACATTCTGACCGGTACAACAAGTATTACCACTGTTATTTTTAAACAAGATAGCTAATGCCAGCTGTTAGACACAATGAATAAAGAACACAAGCATCATCTCCACACCACTCCCCAAATAAATCACAGGTGGTAAATACAAAATCTGTTTCCAGAGAAAGAGAAGAAAACATTTCTTTTGAGCAGCTAGGCTGGGTAAGAGGCACTGGTTTCCCCATTGATTTTACTTTCCCTGCAGCCTTCAAAGCTGATTCTGTGCTCTGAAGTGCTGCATATACTTAACAGCACTCTATAAATAAATGCTACTATGTGCACCTATTTCTGATTAAAATACTGTGTAAATCTATATGGAAATTAGGTGCTGCCCGCAGGCATCCTGAGAAGCTGCTAATGCAAGCTCCTGCTGTTGCAAAGGTTACGCACTTCTGATCTCACAGTCCTCCTATGATAGCAACAAAGGTTAAAGAAATCGTTCTATGGATTAATTAAAAATAAATATATATATATTAGCCAGCTGATTTCTAAAGAGGCCTTAGATAAGCTTACAACAACTAGAACTGTATGGAGATTGTGAAGAGATACTAATTTTACAGTGGTCTAGAATGGCATCAGCTACAAGTGATGTTAGCAAATGCAGTTAAGAACAAATTGCCAGCACTGAGAGCTGTTAGCAGAAAAGCTACAAGGCAAATAAAAGCTCCAGCAGTGAAGTGATTTAAAATTGGATGGAACAAAGCACTAAAAATTATACCGCAGGGAACTACTGTGAAAAAAAAAAACCCCAAACCAACTTCATGTTGTTTTTCTCAGAGTTCCCTAGAGCTAACACTTTGCTAACACTGAGAAACCCACAACTTAAGCAGCATTTCACAGTCCCTCAAGTAAGTAGGAAGAACTAACGTTTCCAACCTCCAAAGTGTGGTATCTCTGAAAGATTATAGTTACAATAATTTCACAGTAATAAGACACTGAATGCTCTCACATTGTAAAACCAGTCCACCCTCCACCTAGGTTACACCACCACTGCTTACCTGCTCCCATTACATTTCTGAATCTGACCGCATACATGCACATATAACTATTTGTTTTGTTCAGGTCATACTTCATTTTGCAGTTATTTTTTCTAGCCTGCAGTAGTGTGTACAACCCCTCTAAAGCACACTGACTTAATTAACAACCTGCCTACTCCTTTTGTGTGTCATCTACCACGTGTTGAATGCTCCATGCTATCCTAATTCACAGAATCACTAAGGTTGGAAAAGACCTGTAAGATCATCAAGTCCAACCATTAACAACAAAAAAAAAAACCCAAACAAAAAAAAACCCAAGCCAAAAACCACCCACACACAAAAAACCCACACCACCATGCCCATCAAGCCACGTCCACATGTTTCTTGAATATCTCCAGGGAGGGTGACTCCACCACTTCCCTGGGCAGCCTATTCCAGTGTCTCACCACTCCCTCAGTAAAGAAATTTTTCCTAATATCCAGTCTGAATCTCCCCTGGCGCAACTTGAGGCCATTTCCTCTTGTCCTGTCGCTAGTCACTTGGGAGAAGAGACCAACACCCACCTCTCTGCAACCCCCTTTCAGGTAGTTGTAGAGAGCGATAAGGTCTCCCCTCAGCCTCCTCTTCTCCAGACTGAACAACCCCAGCTCCCTCAGCCGCTCCTCATAAGACTTGTGCTCCAGACCCCTCACCAGCTTCATTGCCCTTCTCTGGACACACTCCAGCACCTCAATGTCCTTCTTGTAGTGAGGGGCCCAACACTGAACACAGCATTCGAGGTGCGGCCTCACCAGCGCCGAGTACAGGGGCACGATCACCTCCCTACTCCTGCTGGCCACACTATTTCTGATACAGGCCAGGATGCCGTTGGCCTTCTTGGCCACCTGGGCACACTGCTGGCTCATCTTCAGCCGGCTGTCAATCAACACCCCCAGGTCCTTTTCTGTGGGGCAGCTTTCCAGCCACTCGTCCCCAAGCCTGTAGCGTTGCATGGGGTTGTTGTGACCCAAGTGCAGGACCCGGCACTTGGCCTTGTTGAACTTCATACAATTGGCCTTGGCCCATCGATCCAGCCTGTCCAGATCCCTCTGCAGAGCCTTCCGACCCTCGAGCAGATCAACACTCCCGCCCAACTTTGTGTTGTCTGCAAACTTGCTGAGGGAGCACTCGATTCCCTCATCCAGATCATCGATAAAGATATTAAACAAGACCGGCCCCAAAACTGAGCCCTGGGGGACTCCGCTTGTGACCGGCCACCAACTGGATTTAACTCCATTCACCACAACTCTCTGGGCTCGGCCATCCAGCCAGTTTTTTACCCAGAGAAGAGTGTACCTGTCTAAGCCACGAGTCGCCAGCTTCTCCAGGAGAATACTGTGGGGGACAGTGTCGAAGGCTTTACTAAAGTCCAGGCAAACAACATCCACAGCCTTTCCCTCATCCCCTAGGCGGGTCACCTGGTCATAGAAGGAGATCAGGTTGGTCAAGCAGGACCTGCCTCCCATGAACCCGTGCTGGCTGGGCCTGATCCCTTGGTTGTCCTGCACGTGCCCCGTGAGCGCCCTCAAGATGAACCTCTCCATAATCTTCCCCGGCACCGAGGTCAGGCTGACAGGCCTGTAGTTCCCTGGATCCTCCTTTCGGCCCTTCTTGTAGATGGGCGTCACATTGGCAATCCTCCAGTCATCCGGGACCTCCCCCGTTAACCAGGGCTGTTGATAAATGATGGAGAGTGGCTTGGCAAGCTCCTCCACCAGCTCCCTCAGCACCCTTGGGTGGATGCCATCAGGCCCCATAGACTTGTGGGTGTCCAGGTGGCATAGCAGGTCATTAACTGCTTCCTCCTGGATCACGGGGAGTTTGTTCTGCTCTCCATCCTTGTCTTCCAGCTCAGGGAGCTGAATACCCTGAGGATACCTGGTCTGGCTATTAAAGACTGAGGCAAAGAGGGCATTAAGTACCTCAGCCTTTTCCTCATCCTTCGTGACAATGTCATTCAATCAGGTTCATGTCAAAACTGGAAGTCAGTTATTCAGGTTCACTGTAGGGTAAATATCTGCAACTATCTTTTCTAATCTATCCACACTTTGAAGAGCTATTTAATTGCAGCCATATGAAAATACCCCATGATCTGATAGCTCGCTATGGTGGTGGGTACAAAGCTTATAGTTTTCTCTACTAATAAAAATGAATGCATGATGAGTTGCCTTGTCTTCTCCCATTCCTCTTAAAATCCACCAGACTTTAAACTCTATTTACTGACTTAATAGAAACTGAAGCCATTCAACCTGTGACTTCATACAAAAATGCACCATTTCTGACTGAACGAGTCATTCTGATGGCAACGGAATTGTGCTTCCTGTGACAGACATGCACCCAGCCACGTGTTCAGGAAAAACATAGGGAGCAGGATCACGTATCTAGCCTACAGCAGCCTCCATATCTCCTTGCCATCTAGTCCCATAGCTGCAATATGAGCTTTTTCTAAATCAGGGGTTAAGGGGTCTTTTTTATCCCTTTCTCTACTCCTGAACAAATGCTTTTTTTAGCTATTACAGAAACAGAGACAGCATCACTATCAGTTTTAAAAGAAAACAGTAAATCCTGTTTTGTTGGGGAAAAATAGTTGGAGTCAGCACTTACTTCAAATGCATGCTGCACTTCAAATGCGGGCATGCAATTTCACTGTAAGCACATCACTGTTTAGGCCAAGTAACTTACTCTCTTACTTTGTATTTACTAATACTAATTGCACTGTAGCATTATGCAGTATCATGAAACCCTTCTGCAATTCTTTCTTTTTTACTACACTGAATAATTTCGTGTTGATTGCAAACTCTCATCTCCCTTTTCCCCCCATTCATTTATGAATACAATAAAAAGGCATAAATTTCCTGGGGGACTTCAATAGTAAGTAACTTTCAAAAGCAACCACTTTTTCCATCAAAGATCAGCTTTGTTCTGTTTTTTAAGAGTCCTAGGTGTGGAACACTGTCCAAACCTGTTTTATAAAATCCAAAAACATCAGCTGCATGATTGCTAGGAGAAAAATCACAGTTACAGAGCATTTACAGTGTGGACAAAACTTTAAAAGGCAAGGTTATGCTTTTCTCATTGTCATAAAATGACTTCCTGAGGCCAAAAAACTTGTTATGGTAAAGGAACTTTCTGAGCCCACAAGGGGCTTCTGTCACTTCAGCTATCTTGATCACGTCTCACATTTTTTCATACCTCTCTGCTTATCTGGAACAAGAAACAGAGAGAGGAAAAAAGCTCTGTAGGCATTCATCACTAACCTATAGTGATCACATAGTTATACAGAAGCTTACACACATGTATCGCTTAAGTTACACTGCTGTGTACCCCTTCATCAGTTTCATCTGTATGCACGTGAGGATGCTGTCTTACAAGCACAGATGACATCGTCGAAGCAGGATGGTTTTCACATGCAAAACAAGCTACCTGTTGGAGAGCCCGAGTAGCGACATTCCACCTTTTCTGCGGAGGCTGGCAAAGCTGCAACCTCCCAAGGACAGGCAGGCTTTCACAGCAGTGCCCCGGCGGCCGGTACATTCCCGAGGCAGAGGGACGAGACCTCCAAGCCCCGTTACTCTTCTGCTCCCCGCCGGCCAGGCCGATGCACGCAGCGCCCCACACCGGGCACGGCGCCCCTCAGCGGGCACCTTTCCCCTCTGGGGTGCCCCAGCCCTGCCGCCCCTGCTCCCCTCGCCGGCAGGAAGCCGGCTTACCCCGCAGGCTGCCCAGCGGGGTCGGGGGGGGCCCAGGGGCCGGAAGGTGCCGGTTGGACGCCGCAGCTGAAGAGAACTGCCCCGCCCGCCACTCTCTTCGCCTTGCCTCCCCCCGGGGGAACCGCCCGCCCCTCAGAGCCCAGCGCCACAGAGGACCCCCCGCTCCGCCCTCGGCGCTGCAGGAGGCGGAGGCGGAGGCCGGGCGGCGGCTCTCACCGGGACACCGCGCTGGCGAGCGCTCTGGGCGATGTACTCCAGCCGGCGAGCCACGCTGCTCCGCGCCGCCCCGGCCACCCCCTTCCGGCTGCCCAGCCGCAGCGACACCCGCGCCCGGTCAGGCCCGGCGCTCAGCTCCGCGCTGCCGCTCACGTGCACCTCCCGCCCGGACGGCGCCGGGGGGCCGCCGCGTCCCGCCGGGGCTGGGGTCGAGGCCTGGGCCGGGACCAGCTCAGCGAAGACGCGGGCGGGGGGCGACGCGGGCAGCGACATCGCGGCGGGCCCCTCACGGCACCATGGCAACTAACGCCAGCGCGCCCGCTGCACCCTGGGAGACGCCCACGTGACACCCCCCCTTCCGCTCCCTACCGCCATCACCCGGCCGCGGCGCAGTTGTCACGCGGACGCCGGGCCGAGGCGCCTTCCCGCCATGATAGGTACCGAGGCGGAAGTTCCTCAGCCTCCCGCCGCAGGGGATCCGCCATGACCGTTACCGAGGCAGGGCGGCTCCGGCGGATGCGGAAGGACATTGAGCTGGGCGGGTGGGCCGCAGCCGTTAGGGATGCCCGTCCTCTGAGGAAAAGCCGTCCTGTTTCTGCTATTTTTGACCTATTATCGTGTTTTTCTAGCGTATTAAGGTCTGGAGCAACCTGAGAGTGTGAGGAGGAGTGCTGGAGAAAGGGTTGTAGTTGCTACCTGTGGAAGGAAGACTGGGTTTTGTTGTGCCACAGCATGTCCTCCGCTGGTGGCAGGGCCTCAGCAGGGGTGATTAAAAACCATTCCATTGTCAGTGCTGCTGGTTCTCTATGGAGGCATCTTGCTGCGCACACATTGGCTTTGCTAATGTCTGCTGGCCGAGTCCTGCTAATGCTGCCCTCTACTTAGGAAAGGCAAAGGGGTGCAGTTTGGCTTTTCAGAGGATCACAGAATGCTTAAGGTGGGAGGAGACCTCTTGAGAGGGGGTCTAGCCCCTGGCCCAAGCAAAGTCAGGCAGAGCAGGTTCACCAGGACCATGTCCAGTTGGGTTTTGAATATTTCAAAGGATGGAGACTCTAGAACCTCTCTGGACAACCCATGCCAGTGTTTGACCACGCTCACAGTAAAACTGTTTTGTTACGTTCACATTGAGTTTCATGTGTTTTAATCTGCATCCATTGTATCCCATCCTGTTACTGGGCACCACTGAGAAGAACCTGGCTGCCTTGTCTCCATTCCCTTCCATTAGGCATTTATATACATTGATAAGATCCCCCTGAGCCTTCTCTTCTCCAGGCTATGCAGTCCCAGCTCTTTCAGCCCTTCCTCATAGGACAGATGCTCTAGTCCATTCATCATCTTTGTGGCCTTTTGTTGGACTGTTTCCAGTATGTCCATATCTCCCTCGTACTGGGGAGCCCAGAACAGGGCACAGCACTCCAGATGTGTCACACCAGTGCTCAGCAAAGGCGAAGGATCACCTCCCTTGACCTGCTGGCAACGCTTCTCCTAATCCAGCCCAGGATGCTGTTGGCCCAATTTGCCACGTGAGTGCATGATCTGCTTGTTGTCAACCAGGACCCCCAAGTCCTTTTCTGCTTTCCAGCCAGTCAGGCTCCAGCATCCACTGGTGCATGGAGTTGTTCCTCCCCAGACGCAGGATTTGGCGTTTCCATTTGCTGAACTTCATGAGATGCCTCTCAGTTCAGTTCTCCAGCCTGTCCAAGTGACTACGAAATGACTAGCTCTGTATGTCTGGTCTTGAGGTCTGGTATGAGGATTTTTGGGAAGGACTCTGGATATGTCATTACTGTTTACATTTATGGTGCATTGTGTTTTGATTACCTGAAATCTGGAATCTGGCACAGAGGCCGGAAGCTGATGATACTGTATGTTTATAGGTTTTGCAGCATTCAGAATTCACGTTGCAAACGGTGGAAAGTCTGCATGTCATGATACAGATAAATACTGCTATACTCTCCTTCTAGATAAAAACATGACATGTAAAGACATCAAGACCTGATTTTACAAGTCAGATGCAGATTCCTTGGAGGTGGCAGGAAAGAGAAATATTAAGGGAATTGAAGCCCTGTCTTTTTTCCCCTCATTAATCTGCTTGGTGTGGTGTGTGCTTCATTAGGGAGATTCTGTACTCCCATCATTAATATCACATCTGCCTTAAGAGGTATCAATGACTTTTGCATGCCTCATGACTTCTTGAGTCTTCTGCCTTTGAATCTGGTTTTCTCTCCAGATTTCCTGAACACTTAAAGCTTCAAATGAAATGAATTGAACCTGTTAGGTATTCATTACCTCTGGAGATGGCACTCAATGTTTCTCAGCATGAATAACCAAAAGTAGACACCTAAAATTTTGAGTGTAACTGACTTTGATCAAAGTTATATGACAAGACAAGTAAGAAGCTTGTAACAGAATCCAGAACGCTTGGTGCCTAGTCACTTAACATAAATCAATTTGAGAGCTTACATGAATAAATTCTGGGCACTGTGGACTTTAAGAAATAAAATATAAAAGGAAAATGAGTGTAGAGCAAATTGTAAATGTATATTCCTCAGTAATAAATTCTTTCATTAAACAGGGATTTAAAAATGCTTTTGAAAGTAGTCTGTCACAGCAGTACTTTCTTTTTTTTTGTTTAGCCAAGATGTTTGTAGAGGATTTACTTAAATATGTAACAGTATCAATAGACACATTCTAAGTATTGAATGCTGCTTATCAAGAAATCATCGATAAAACTTTTAAAGAAGTGTTGGATAATGTAATGAAGCCAGATTGTGTACTCTCCAGGTTGTTTTTGTGTGTTCAAGACTATTCTGATTTAACCATTGGTTAAAAATGATTTGCCTTTTTATGAAAGACAGCCTGTATTAGACAAGATCTGTTGGAGTAGTTACATGCATATATGTAGGTGTGCAATGAAATCTCATACATGTTATGCACTTCATAATGCAATGCTGTATGATCTTTAACTTTCTGGGAACAGAGTGTGTCTTGTAGAAATACTACGAAAAAATATCATAATTAAGAGCTTAATTGGATGAATTCTAGAAGACCTGTTTTAAGGCCAGTTATAAAATTACCTTAGATGCAAATTAATCTATGGAAAAATAATTTTCTGTGAAACAAGGTCAAGCATTATTGAGTAGTTAGCATGCACTATAAGAACATCATGCACTAAGGATAATTTAATGACTATAGCCAGTTCTCCAGCCACATTTTTACTTTGCACTCTTTAAGGATACTTTGCAAAGCTCCAGTTTAAGTATATTGTGAGTCTGTCACTCAGAATTTGAATATAAAGCCAAATCTATGGATAATAAGCATTTCTGACTTACAGTTTGAGTAGGAAGCATTTTTGAAAGTGATGGATTAAACTGTTGTTTCAGAGTTGGAAAAGCTAATTTAGTTGTGAATATCATTCTGCTAATTTATAGCTGAATTAAAAAGTTGAAAACTTCACTACAGACTATGAATAGATGGAGAAGGTGCTAAATTGTGTGTGGGATTTGTTTTTTTCCTTAGGAAACAGATGGTTTTATGTTTGGATCTATTTCTGTACGGTAGCAGTGAAGTGCTACATTGCTTATGACTTTTAGCAATGGAGCTGGATTTATTTAGTGAGGTAAGATTTTTGAGGTTTGGAATGTTTGTGACAAGGAAATCTCTGTTAAAGCTGCTGCCAAATGCTTTTTTGTGAAAGGACAATTTGCAGTAGCCCTGTTGACTGACGTGTTGCTGTCATGTGTCTCAGATGCTGACTCACTGTATTGTAAAACATTTAATGAATGGAGGCCCTATGTCATATCTATGTATTAATCGGTTATTCCTTACAATGTTTTTATGCAAAGTCCGTCCGTCACCCACTTCTTTCATGGTGTTGACAATCACTCTGTAGGGCAAATAAATATCCACTGTAAGCCAGGTTTGTTACTTTTTCAAAACCATATGAGAGTCAAAATTGAGAAGGTTAGATCCAAGAAAATAGAAAATTCTTCTTCAAAATTTAAAATTAATTTGTCAGAGTTCTAAATTACTGAATTGCTAAGTTACTGAACTTAGTAACAATCACCAGAGAATTCCAAACTTTTACTTGAGCATTTTTTATCTTTTAAGAAGAAACATGCATGGAAGGAAGAGAGAACAAAATTAGTATCCCTGCCCCTGCTGGTGTTTTATTTCCAAGATCAAAATCTACTGAATAAGCTGGAGCCAACGTAGAACTTAGATGATTTCTCTGAAATCTCCTATTTTAAGGAAATGTGTGTCGTCAGGAGGCTTTTTTCCCCTCATGGACTAATGAGAATAACTGAGACTTGCTGAGGCTTGAAGGGCACATACTAGGGCTCACAGGAGGTGAGGCTGGTGAGAATTTTAAAGCAAAACAAAGGTTTTCCCTCTAAAAACATAGAGAGGTCTATAGAGAAAGAGAAATGCCTCCAGTCTTCTCACTTTGACCTTACCTACAGAATTTCCAAGGGCTGTTAACAATTTCTGCAGCTCAGGAGGTTGGTCAGTGAGTCTCTGCTCTAGATGTCACTTGCTGGAAGACACAGTCCTATGAGTAGAATTTGCAGCCCAAGTACGGGAAGTGGCAGTATTGCTGGAAGATATGACTGTATTAATCACATTTTTACTTTCCTTTAAACAGTTCAGCATCTCACAGGTTCAGAAAAGACATCTGTCATTTCTTTTCCTGCCAGGCTTCCTCCTAAATAGTGGTTTAACAAGATAAAGTGATTTTAGAGGTAACACCATACAAAACCACTGACTCAGGCTGGGCTCAGATGTGATCTGACTTTTTCTAGTTTTAAATTGGTCCTGCTAACAAAAATGGAGATTTCTTTACTCTGAATTTCTAAGTCATCTTTAACATACAATGTGAGCAATGAAATTGTTCTCTGACTGTAGCTAGCTGTTGATGAAGTGAGCTGATAGATTTAGTCTACTGGTTGAAAGCCCACAGTACAAAAAACCATTGGAACATCATTTTTGACCATTTCTGTAACACTGTAAAGAGCTTAATACAGTTGCTACCGAAATCAGTTAAGAGACTGTGGTTGTCTTCGATCACAACTGAATGAAGCTCTAAATCATGGAACACACTGATATTAATAATGCTGTCAGAGAGAAAGTTAGGTTAAGACTAGGAGAAATAAGATGTAAATCTGTGACTTAAAAAAGTCACAGTCTCTGTTCAAGGGTATGAACATTACAGAAAGGCTAAATGACTCCTTGAAGTGGTCTTCAGTATTGCATTTGTGAGGAAATGGCCTGGAATTGTTCTCTGTAAGCAATAAATATTTGCCAAAAATTTATGTGTCAAAAGAAGCAATATTTAAAAAATAAATTAAAAATAAATTTATAACTTAAAGATAGTAATACTGCAGAATCTGATAATTAAAGTGTAATTTAAGATATTATAAGCAAGTCAATTAAAATTTACATGCGTAACAATTTTAATACTAAGTCTCGGTTTGTTGTTATTTAAAATGTCATCTGAGCTTTCGTGAGTTATGAAGGAAATAACACATATTTTCTCCAGTCTATAATTTCATATTGTGACGGAGAGAAAGACTTCACTGTCAGGTTCAAATTAACAATTTATTTGAACTTCACTCACAGGTCCAATACGCCACTGTTGCAGGTTCTTTTATGGATACAATGGAGGAATGCACTATTGCAATGAAATACACAATTCACAAGCGCGCTAGATATTAATACCTTACAAAAAAGAGTGCACTAATCACGATCTTAAAGCATGCCAAATACCATACGTATGTTTCTTAATCACTTACCCTCTCTCTCAGGTAAGGCCTCTCAATCCCTGGGAAGTTACCTTGTACAGCGTCCTGGACAAGGGGGAAAGAATCTCCTACAGGCCAGCTGTATCCTTGGAAAAGCGACTCTCCCCATTTTTCTGTCCAAACCTTACGGTTTTTATTCCCTGATTTGATGGGTGGGGGCAGGCTTATACAGGAATGTTTATCTCTGGTGCCTTGATGGCTCGGCTCCTTAGTCTATATGGTAATTTAGTGATGTCTAGCACACAAAGCTACTGAAGAGTGGTGGAATGGTACTCAGGGCATTTTGTTTGTTAAGGGATCATTCAGGCTCCATTCGGTTTCGGCAGTGTTCAGACAACCCCGGGCTGAGCCGTTTCCGCAGCTCCCCCCAGGTCATCTCTGCATAGATAAGGATTTGTCAAGGTGAGACAAAGCTGAGTCGCATCACAACTCCCTGCATCTCGCCTTGGTGCTCCGAAACAGGTTTAGCCGGGTGATCCCATACATTCCACCCCGTGACCTGAGTCACAATTCCACCACCGATATATTATCATCGGCCAATGTATCTGTATAATTTTCATCTGAGTCTTTAAGTAAAGCCAGGTATTCCCCAGTTTCTAGGTGAACCTTTACCTGAGAGATAGATTTTACAATAATTCTTTTAACACAACTAACAGCAATGCATACTACAATAATACAAATTATGATAACAATCAATGTTTGCAACAAGTTAGTAATCCATCCTGTAAATACCCATCCTATTTTACCAAAGATATTTCCCAACCAAGTGTACTTTATTTGGTCCTGCAGCTCATGTGTGACTTCTGCTATTTTCTTCATCTTCTGGAGGTTTTCCCAAAGAGGTAGTGATACATTAGGAATTGTAACACAGCATTCTTCTTGTTCATGGTTCGCCTTCAAGTATCCACACACCCCTTGTTCTTTGAGTAATATCAGATCCAGCACAAGTCGATTTTGAAGTGCGACTCTCGAGACTGCTTGCACTTGGGTATTGAGCAATTCAAAATTGTCCTTAGTAAGGCCTGCTAATGTTTCCACCTGTGCAGTTAAATTGGACAACATAATTCTAGTTCTAAGGTTACCTATTCCTAACCCAAAGAATCCTTCAGCCCATACTGCCAATTTCTGGGATACAGTCCAATCAGTAACATCTGTACTTCGTTTGGAATGCCACAGTCCTTGAGAAATAAATTTTTCAGAGTAGTAAGAAGGACATAATGATGGTACTCCTAAAGTACATTGCAGACCGGGATGAATAGGGTTTAACATATCTGTAATAGTCCCATCTGAGCATATCCAAGTTAATTGACGTGGAGCATATATAGGTGAGTCATCACAATTGCCCATGGTTCGAGGGATCTGACAGGAGGATTTCTTATGATATTTTAAATCTTTATAGCTTATACTGGTGTTACACCCCATTACTGGAGGATATGGCTTTGTGTAATTTTGACACAAGCAGGCAACACTAATCAAATGCCGTAATGAAGGGATTAACCACAACCAACTGTTTTCCAGATCCCTTCCGGTGGTACAATTTATAATATTTTTGCAATTCCACAGAGGACTTTTTACACTGGGTTGTGTTGAGGCCGTTTGTCGAGACCGCCAGGGATAGCAATCCTTCTTGTCATCTCTCCTCTCCTCATGGACATGAGACCATAAACAATCAGCAGGTGGTCCCTGCATTACACTGAACCACGTACATGAATTACTGGGTGTTGATGGAAACTCAAAGCACCACTGGGTGTTTACCGGTTCCACATATCTGAGAACTAAACGTTCTCCCCAGTATGGCTTATCCCCATACCGTGTATCTGCCCAAGGGTGTTTGGAACACGGCTGTTGGAAAAATTGTGGTTGTTTGCCTCTACAGCCCACAGTCTTATTGTCCCGACAAAGGGGAGCATAGGAACAATTTAGACTCCAAACAGAAGTTCGATTTAATGTATTGTTAAATGGCCACTTCCATTCAAATTCACCCCAAATAATAGACTTATTTTGATTCCAGAGCCAATCTAAATTCTTACCTATATCCACAGGGAGAGCTGTTATGGGGATCCCCTGAGTGGGGGTATGTGGTAGAGGTAAACAGGTTGTCACATGAGAAAAATTAAGCATACGAGCAAAACCTTGTATCATCTTATAGATCACATTGTTTGGTTCAGTGTGATTTATAATTGGGGAACCATCAACATGTTGTTTAAAAGCCCGAGGCTGTCTGTTCCATATCCTCGATTGTCTACTTATACCTATGGTTATTAAAGAGCTAATGACTATTATCACAAAAGGCCTTACAATCATAGCCATGACATAGCACCTACTATTTAAAACTTAGGTTAACAAACAATTATCCTTATCAAATCAACATGCAAAAATCAGAAAACAAACAAACAAATAAAAACTTCTGGTCCACATTCAAGTTCTGCACAGCTTGTCCATTCCAGTTAGGTAGAGTTCATACTTTGGGTCGATGCTTCTTAGGTCCCCACCCCGTCGTACTCCTCGTCCCTCCTTTTGTTGGGATGCACCTGCAAATAAATGAAAAAGTGCTGCTCGACCATATATATGATCGACAACGAGTCAGTTAGAAATCTGGTATGATCCATCTACTACTTATTCGATGTATGTGGTCAGAGTTATCTTTTGCTTTCCATGCATATGATCCCCTTGGCTTAGTCAGTATCAGGGGTACAACCCCAATTTGAGGTAATTTGACCATTACTGGTTGACCAGAATGCAATTGTATGGGGAATTTGCCAATTTTGTGTGGTTCCTTGGAGATTAAATTTCCAGTAGGACAAAACGCTTTTATCTTTGCATTTCCATCAAATTCAAGGCTTCCTCATGCTGAAGGGTCCACTGCCACCGGGCATTTTTCTTAATCAAATTATACAGGGGCCTAGCAATTATAGAAAATCCAGGGACATGTTTCCGCCAATAACCTAAAGTCCCAAGTATCTGTTGTAGCTCCCTTTTGTTTTCTGGAGTTTTACCAGCTTCTATTTTTTCCAGGATATCGGCTGGTATAGCCACGGCTCCTCCTGACCACCAAACTCCTACAAATTTAACCTCTTGACTTGGTCCCTGACATTTAGTGGGAGGGATTTCTAATTCCAATGAAGTCAGTGTGTCCCAAACCTTACTAGACACTTCTCTGACTGCTTCTTCATTATCTCCACCTATTAAAATGTCATCAATGTATTGGTACATGCTTACCCCATCTGGTACCTTTATTTCCTTCAATATTTTTGCTAGTGCATTATGGGCAATAGTGGGAGAATGCCTGTATCCTTGTGGGAGCCGATTAAAAGTATATTGCACTCCCTCCCATGTGAATGCAAATTGGGGTTTATCTTCCTCCTGAAGAGGAATCATAAAAAACATATCCTTAACGTCTAAGGTGGACATCCATGTATGATGTTTAGCTTGAATCTGGGTGACGAGATCAGCAAGGTTAGGGACAGCGGCCGTGAGTGGCATGGCATTGTTATTGAGCCTCCTGTAGTCAACTGTGAGTCGCCATCTACCGTCCGGTTTACGTACTGGCCATACTGGAGAATTATAGGGTGAGTGTGTCCTGATTATAATACCACGGGCTTCCAGGTCTTTAATTACTTCCCTGATCCCCGATTTGGCTGCGGCTGGTAGAGGATACTGATGAACGTTCGTTACCTGGGAAGGAGGCAGTCTAACAGCTGTCTCCAGTAACCGGACCTCACATGGTGGAGCTCCAAAGCTCCACACCGTCCCGTCTGGCAGTTTCCAGACTTTGTTTGCTAATACATCAAATCCCAAAATGTTATTACGGTAAGGACCGATGACTGCTTTTATTTTAGTCATGCGGTTTTCTCCTGGAAGCCAAACACAGACTGTACTAATTGGTCTGATTTCAGGGGCTCCAGTCACACCTATTACATTTATTTTCTTCCGGGTGGGGACTAATCCTAATCTTTTTGCTGTTTTTTCTGTGATAACACTTATTTGAGCTCCAGTGTCGATTAAAAAATTTACAGGAGTTCGTCTGGGGCCTGTAGCTAAAATAATATGTGGGTCACTGACATGGTTAGGCCATTCTAAGTTAGATATTACGCGGGTGGGTCGGCCTGAAATACCCCCCGCGCTTTCTAGTTTTTTAGATTTATCAAATCCTTCCTCAAATCTAAAAAAGGATTCGCGGGAGCAGAAGGGTTTTGTGTTTTAACAACATCAGTACGCTCTGTAGCTTTGCTAGTAGGCTGCTCCACCAGGTTTACCATTATACGAATATTCTCTGTGGACTGCCCATGTAACATTGATCGGGGTATTCCTAATGCCAAGGCCTTCCTCCACAATTCGTTACGCTCAGTGTCGAAACGAGAATTGGTTTGTCGAGGGGGGCGGGGATTATTCTGCCCGACAAACCGTGCCTGCCGGACCCGGCGCTGTAAGCTTGAACCTTCCTCTAACCAGCCCATGTCTCTACCGTAAATCACTATTTCTTGTAATAGTTCCCCCCATGTTAAAATGGGCTGCGGTCGCTGATGAGGATTGCGAGTGTTATGATCAATCGCCTGTGCAATCTTTTCCTTTAGGTTTTGCACATACATTTTCAGAGATTCAGGGAGACCTCTAATCAGCGGTTTAAGGTGGACCGGATCCACTGGAGTGGCAAGGGGAATGCCCTGCTCACCGCGCTCATACATGGCTTGTATACAGGCGGCCTTTTGCACGGATTCAGCCAGCCCGGATAACCCAGCAGTTTTAATAGCCAGCGGTTCGCCTCGCTCTCTAGAATCTATCCCGCCTGCCCAGTGGGCGACTCTAAGCGTTAAGGGTTGGTTGCCCACGGGACCCCTATCAAGGAATACACCAGGACCCCAATATCCCCTAGCTTCCTCCTCACTCAGCAAGATTCGATCTCCTCCTTTTAGTGAAACATTCCATAAATATTCAGTTGCACTTTCCCCTGGCTTGCGTGAAAATTTTTCTTGCATTTGCGCAAGCTCGGGTCCGGACCACGGAGTGATACGTGTTGTAGTATATGTTCGATTATTTCTATCATTTGACTGCACCTCCGTTTTAATGAGGGGTCGAATTTCAATATTACCTGCCTGCTTGGGCTCGTCATCTGGGTCACCCCAGATGTCCCCGTCCCAAGTATCAGGATCGGCACACATAACTAAATTCCTGACTTGGGAGGGAGAGGGAGTCGGAGCATTTGACAATAACAGATCTGATTTTTCCTGTAACCTCCGATTCCTTTCTCTTTCAGCAATTAATTCATCTTTCAAAAACACGTTCTCAACTTCCAATTGTCCTTCATGAGCCCTTAAGGCCTCTTTTTCCCTTCGTTCTGCCTCTAAAGCAGCTTTGGTAGCCTCTGCTTCAGTTTGCAATTCACAGAGTTTTTTCCTACAGTCAATTAATGCAGTTTCCTCCGGGTCGGCTGTACCCATTTTCTTAGCCGTCTCGGATTTCCGTGCCTCCTCCTGTGCACAGGTTAAACATACTCCAAAAACAGTGCACAGGATACCTTTACCTTTTCCGTTTTTTTTCTTTTGTTCCTTTTTACATTGTTCTACCCATTCCACCACTTTCTCCTTGCTTTTCCACAACTTCTTAGCCTTCTCCCTATCCCCGGGAACGGGTTTACAACCATGTTTCTGCAATAGTTCTTCCATTGTATCCTGCCGACTACGCCAATTAATGTGACGGAGAGAAAGACTTCACTGTCAGGTTCAAATTAACAATTTATTTGAACTTCACTCACAGGTCCAATACGCCACTGTTGCAGGTTCTTTTATGGATACAATGGAGGAATGCACTATTGCAATGAAATACACAATTCACAAGCGCGCTAGATATTAATACCTTACAAAAAAGAGTGCACTAATCACGATCTTAAAGCATGCCAAATACCATACGTATGTTTCTTAATCACTTACCCTCTCTCTCAGGTAAGGCCTCTCAATCCCTGGGAAGTTACCTTGTACAGCGTCCTGGACAAGGGGGAAAGAATCTCCTACAGGCCAGCTGTATCCTTGGAAAAGCGACTCTCCCCATTTTTCTGTCCAAACCTTACGGTTTTTATTCCCTGATTTGATGGGTGGGGGCAGGCTTATACAGGAATGTTTATCTCTGGTGCCTTGATGGCTCGGCTCCTTAGTCTATATGGTAATTTAGTGATGTCTAGCACACAAAGCTACTGAAGAGTGGTGGAATGGTACTCAGGGCATTTTGTTTGTTAAGGGATCATTCAGGCTCCATTCGGTTTCGGCAGTGTTCAGACAACCCCGGGCTGAGCCGTTTCCGCAGCTCCCCCCAGGTCATCTCTGCATAGATAAGGATTTGTCAAGGTGAGACAAAGCTGAGTCGCATCACAACTCCCTGCATCTCGCCTTGGTGCTCCGAAACAGGTTTAGCCGGGTGATCCCATACACATATTTTCTTAGAAGTTCACAATAACTGTGAATGAACATGCATGTATACTTCTCATATATAAGCACTGCTAAACATCTTGATGTTAACTGCCCACAAATACTCCTTTTTAACAAGGCAATATACCTCTAATTTCACCACCGGGAACCTAGCAGTTACAGCAATTACATGTTCAGCAGGAACACTTTAAAGGAGCTTTGTGGAGGCAACCATACAATTGGGGAGAATTACAGAATACTTTAAGACCAAAAGAAATCCCTGTGTCCTGACCTCCGTGAGAGGCGATACAAATTTCAGAAATTTAGAAGTGAGCTGACTGAACTTTTAGAAGACTGCGTCGTCTTGGTGGAAAGATTTCATATTATGGAGAGCCTCTTGCTGTTCTTGGGCAGATATTTATTGATTAATTATTCCGATTGCTAAAAAAAAGATGAAATTGTATGCCACCTAGATTAACAGCAAATGCAGATTAGAAGAGTCTAGAAATTAATAAAACTATTCTTTTCCAAGCAGTCCTTGGCAGGTTGTAGGCTACACACTTCTAAAAAGACCCTCTGATACTAGAGATTTTTTTCACTTCCCGGTGCCGTAGTTGTCCTCACTGTCTCTTGTTTGCTTATATCCTTTTTGTCAGGAGATTCAAGGAATGCAGTGACTCAGCCCTTAATTACAATGAGCAACAATGAAGAAACACTGCTTTAAGAGACCCTAGTCTCCCTCTTTCCATAAGCACAGTTCCTTAATTTCAGACAAGGTTCCCTGTGCACCATCTCTTTGACTTCTCTCTCTCACACCTGATTGCAGAGACCTTTGTCCCAGCTTCAGAATGCAAAAGAAAGGAGTTTTTATGCCAAGTGGATTTCTTTCTAGGGCTCAGTTCTTAGACCCTATTCTTTGCTCATGGGTATGGTCTGATTTGTCAACCAGCCTTGAACTCTCAAGTGTGTAGGCCCAGGGCTGTTTTTTCCCCAGGGCAGCTTTTATCCGTCCTATTCCTGGAATTTGTCTGCGCACTCGCATTTCTGTTAATGTAATGGAAATTACACAATGGAAAATAGACGACTTTTAAAAGTCTACTTAAAAATTGTCTAGCTAAGCTTGAATTAGAGAATATTTTTTTAAAATTAAAAAATACTCTTTCCCTTTCATGTTACTTATTTATTTAACTATACTGAACCTATCCCAGTATCACAACACCATTACATGGAGAAAAAAGAGCTTCTTTTTCAGCAGGGCAAGTTACAGTTTAATGTCTTGAAGCACAAGCTAATTGAGTATGCAATGCAACAAATGTTAGCTTTCATAAAATTACCCAGGCAGTCATTATTAGACTTGACCCTACAATTTGAATCTCCTGCATCAAAGAAATCCATAGTTTGACTATGCACAGACTGAAGATTTCCTTTCCGTAGTCTTTCATTCCCAAGCTGTCAATTCAGATGAGATCTTGCTATTACACGATTGGTGGAGGAAAATGTAAAGAACTGACTACTTTAACTCTAGGCCGGTCATTGGATGATTTCATCTTTTTTAAAAGAAAAAAAATTCAGTACGTGGCATTGCATCTTTTAAATATTTGCAGCAAGGTCTAACTTTGGTTTTGTTATGGATCTTCTTAATAACTTTATTGTTAATTATGCCTATTGATCTGAAATGATGAGTATACAAAACAACAGTAAAGGTGCATGTAATGGATACTTGTTTTAAATATGCACATCCAAAGATTAAGCTGCAGATGCTGGAAACAGGAGATGTAAGAATAGCTATGGGAGGGTGTGACAATTCAGAAATTAGCTGAAATATGATGTGCAGGAATTTGGATAAGAGGAAGCAGAGGTGGGAGGCTCAGACCAGGGCAGCTGACAGCAAGAGACTGCGTCTGCTTTCATGTACTCAGGGGAATGAAAGTTAGAAAGAAGCAGATAGTGACATAGTGACAACCTTAAAAGGGTAAGTGAAACAGTGCTAGAAATGTCTCCTTAACTTTTGTGCCAAGATTTTTTTTTCATACATAAGAAGTTACTGGAAAAGGCAACAGAAATCAATGTTTTCTCTCTACTTTTGGTAAGCTTTCATTTGTTACGCCTCAAGATTTTCCATGATGAGATTTCCAATTCTTGCCTTTGAAGACCCTGGGTTTTGGCTGTATCCTGTGGGTTTTACTTCCCTCCTTTTCGCAGCTCACTCTACTCAATCCAGCTTGATGTGTTTTTACCTTCTTCTCTACCTTTTACAGATTTCCCCCACATTACTGGAATTCCTTGGAGGACTAAATTTACTGTGTTACCACTCTCTTCTTCATGTCATTCCCTAGAAACCCTAACCTTGTTCCCTATGAAAAGTTAAGCCTAGTATTAAAGACATTGAATAGCACTCAGACTATACCCAATGGTGCGGTTTAGAGTGAAACCCAGTAGAGTGATAATACCAGTGCTAACTGCCTGATACTCATCTTTCTGAATGTTTTTTGTATATGTTTTTAGAGGCAAGAACTATTTTCTCTGGCAGAAAAGACAGTTCAGCATGGTTTCTAAATGCAAGGGGATGTTAGGTGCCTGCCACCAAAAGCTTTTCTCCCTGAACCCATAGGGTCTCTGCAAGGGACCATGGCTCCCATCCTGAGCACCTGCCCTGAGTACCACCGAACACGACACAAATGAAGAGCTGATGTTCCTGTTGTCAAAGGGTTACTAAGGTGTCTTTACGTTCCTGAGTCCAGAGCAGACTCTTGGCACAGCAGTGTCGTTGCTCCCAAGTACAAATGCTTGTTACAGCAGTTACCTGTCACTGGGGCACCTTGATCAGGCAGCCTACTGACCGGTCCTCAAACTGTTTAACTGCCAATGGGTGGAAGAGTTGCCAACTATGTCTCCTGATCTTATTTTTGGTTAGTGGAGAAGATTTTTCTAGGGTTTGAAATAGAAGTAGTAGTGTAATGTGACTTGGGAATGAGTAACTAAACACACAAAGTAGATCACTTAGTAACTGAGATTTAAAAAAATGTTATCTCAATAATTTTTCAGGAATGTCTGAGATGATAGTTTTAGAATAGCCACTGCAATTGCAACAGCAACTGGGTTAGTGGAAATACAATGATACAGCAGGAGAAAAGCCAAATCACAGTTCAAAGATCAGCCAAGAGAAAATGTTCACAGGAAAAATTGCCTTTAAAAATACTTTTGAAGAGCTCTGGAGGCTGCCTAATCAAAAATGGCTAAGCGTCGGAGAGAGGAAATGGAACAGGTAAGACCTGCAGAGACGGTAGGACGATGCATAGCAAATGCCAGAAAAAGGGATCACAGAAGAAGAGCTGTCATAGCAGATGGTATCAGGGTGATAGTTCTAGCAAGGTAGAGAGGTCTATTATCTGAAAGCTGTATCTCAAGAGAATGTTTGTGAGTGTGCTTGGGCTATGAATCTGGCAATATTGCTATTAAGTATAAAATTAATTCAGAAGTAGAGGTGACTGATTTGTAAAGAAACTTTTAAGCATTTGTGAAGTAGCTGTGAAGTGGAGCCGACTGGCATTGTAGTTAGTAACCCTGAGGGACTAACATTTTTAAACACTTACATAACAAATAATCAGGATCAATTCAAAAGCCTTACAAGATACATAAAAAAAGACTTGGGTGATTTTTGCTTTTTTTCAAATAAAAATTGTATTTTTTTAAAGTGCAATAGAGATACTTCTTTATTTTGCTCTGTATTATGAAACTTATTTTTTTTTTTACTTAAAATTTCCCTGGGCACTTTACGCATACACAGGGATGTGTAGAACACTCCTCAGCCTTACAAGTGCATCATCTTTGGTTTAGAGTATGTGTTTGCTTGCTATTGAAGTTAAGCTGACAAGTTATTTTATTGTAGGTCTCTGTACTATAATGACTTTGGACCTAACTTGAATTCCCCCTGAATAATCTCTGTCCCCTCAGCACATAAAAATATATCATATGTATCATATCAGGCTGGGAGAGTTGGGGTTGTTCAGCCTGCAGAAGAGAAAGCTCCAGGGAGACCTTATTGCAGTCTTTCAATACTTAAAGAGGGCTTATAAGAAAGATGGGGACAAACTTTTTAGTAGGGCCTGTTGCGATAGGACAAGGAGTAATGGTTTTAAACTGAAAGAGGGTAGATTTAGATTAGATGTAAGGAAGAAATTTTTTACGCTGAGGGTGGTGAAACACTGGAACAGGTTGCCCGGAGAGGTGGTAGATGTCCCACCCCTGGAAACATTCAAGGTCAGGTTGGATGGGGCTTTGAGCAACCTGATCTAGTTGAGGATGGCACTGCTCATTGCAGGGGGATTGGACTAGATGACCTGTAAAGGTCCCTGCCAATCCAAACCATTCCATGATTCTACGATACTACATTTTGTTTAAAAGATTAAGTGGTTTTTGCTATTTTAATATTAGCTGAACTACATATCTGCTAACTGTACTTCCCTGCAGTTTTCAGGAGACCAGTGTTATCGGTGGGAAATAGGTTGGCCTTGTTAATCCACACCACTTTTCTCTGTATTTGCTCTTCCTCTTTTTGTAGTAATAAGTTCTTTCATTAACTAGGTTTAGATTTGGGGAAAAAAAAAGTACCAATATTTTTAACGACCTTGAGTATGACTCGAATATCCCTTTCTTACAGTAGGGGCCCTGGTTTGCACCTGAAATGGTGAATTACAGACCACAGGGAGTTACACAAATACTAAGGAAAATAGATAATTGCAAGATTAACCATGTGGTTCTATTTATACCATTCTGGCATGTTTTGGGAGTTTTCAAGGTTAGATTCTGCACTCTTTCTCCTTGCAAGTAAGCAGAAAGCGGCAACTGTTTAGATTTCCCCACACTGGAGTATGCCACAGAGCAGAAGGTGGTGACAAGGGCCAAATGATGTCTAAGAGTGGAGAACATAACATCAATTTGTCCTTTTTTGGGTAATACTACTTCACATTAATATCTCTTGGGAAACTGAGCCGAGACGAAGATAATTTTGCATTTAGATGGTAGGGTCCTACTGCATTTGTTGATTCTCTTGTGAATGCATTACTAAGTGAGATACAGGAATTGCTCCAGCGTTAGGGAAAGCCAAACAATGAAATACTTTGCAGCTCTCTTTTGATTGCATTGTCATTGAGAGTGATCACTGAAGTGTGTTTAAAAGGAGTGATTGTAGCACATATTGAAAAATCAATAAAAATGTTAGTTGTCTTGCGACATTGTGCTTTGGGATTACAATAGCTGGGAATGGTTGAATTCAATACATTTTATGAAAATGGAGTTTATGTGGCATAAAATGTGATTGCAGAATTTGCTGTGAATTGGAAGGTTTGTTTACATTGGCCGTATCGAGAAGCTGAACTCTATTTTAATTTCCATCAGTGCAGCAACAAGAAGAACAAAACCACAACTGAGTGGGAGAAGGGAACGGGAGAGAAATTAATCTATTTATTTGTTCTAATATATCAGCCACAAGTTACTTTATCCATAAACTGGGAATTTGATGTGGAATTCAAGAAAGAAGACACCCATAGAAGTCCAAAATGTCATTTAGAGTAGTTTTTGAGAGAAAAAATAAGCTGTTTTAAAAGTAAAGCTCATTACGGACCACTATTTTTTCTTGTGCCTCACTCATTTTGGTGTTCTGTCATTTAATGCTGTTTAAATTGGTAACATTTACAAATTATTTTTGTGTGAATAATGTATACTGTGAATCTCTTTTCACCATTTATAGGCATCTTTTTTACAGAAGGAAGACTGCAGGCCTATCTTCACTTACTTTGTAGTCCCTGCACAGTACTTGAATGGGAAACATGGAGTCAATCAGTGCAAATGAGAATCAAGCTGCATGTTTGAAAAGCAATGAGCAACTGAAGAAATAGTTCTGAAGGGGAGACCTTGTTATTAGCCTTTCTAAGTCGATGCTCAGAGGTGCTAGGGTTCTCACTAACTTCAAAGAGAATTCAGTGTTCAAATATTTTCTTGCAGAATTGGGGGTGCAGAAATGAGGGCCAGATGCTAATGAGCTGATAGGATGACAGACACTTATGAAAGGAAATGCTATATGTGAGAAAGCATTTCTTTTACAATTTTTAGTGTGTCATTGGTTGTGCAGTGACAAAAAATGGCATAAGATGGCAGTAAGAGATTGCAAAATGTAGTGGTTTGGAGTGACACATTCCAATGAATCAACCCACCGGCTTGCAATAAGCACGATTGTATAACAAGTGACAAAATGGGGGTTGCTGAGCTCCATCTAGGCACCGGTTTCTAACTTTTTTGCATTTGTCGTTTCCTCAGAGGAAAATCTCCAGTTTATTTGACATTTATACTTTCTTATCTGAGTATGGGAAAATGGAATAGTATTTTGTACCGGATTGCCATCTGTGTGAAAGTGCTTGAAATTCACTGCTCATACTTTCTTATCTGTGCTGCATGAAAATGATTCCAAATTTAAAGTCATATTAAATATGGCATCATGTGCTGATAGGAACAAAGTCGGTCGAAACAACCACGTCAGTAATGCACATGCAGCTTTACAGCCTTCCTAGTGAAGCATAGCCAACGTGAACAAGAGGCTATTAAGGTCATGCACTGCTGCACTCCAGTGTGGAGGACAGGTTATTGTGGGCCTAGACCCATGTTGGCAGATCTACCCAAAGCCCAGGGGCTGTGCTTGGCAAGAGGAAGGTAGAGCTGGTGAGCCCTGGGGAAAGTTTTTGTTAGGTGCTCTAGTGGCACCTAGGCTCTAGGGTCTTCTCCTAACATTTCAGGCCAGGGTTATGACCTGGAGACACACAGCTGCCTTTTCTTGGCCAGAGAAATGAGTTTTGAATGTGAATATAATTACTGTTTGTGATAACTATATGAAAAAAAGCTGGAGTGAAAGAGAGGGTATATTTCTGGAGACTGATGCCAGTAGGATTTCTCCAATTTAAGCATTGCTAAATAAGAGAATGTCTGGGTTACTTGTAAAATATAGGTGTGCAATTTCTCAGTGTCAATGATTTAATTAGATCTGTTGAAATTTTCAGTAACGACTTTACATTAGTATTTAAAGCTACGTTCTATAGCCTTGATGTATACTTTATGTTCCTCTCAAACAAAAAGATTCACGTTTTCTGAATCCTTTGCAGTGGAAATGCAGATAGCATTTTTAGCTAGTGCTTTTCATCCTTAGATCTGAAAGTGCCTTATAAATGCACATATCACTTACCAAAAAGGGCTTTATGTGGTTAAACAAAGTAAAATTAACATAAAACAACAATGAGCAATAAGCATTTTCTAAAGTGACTAGCAATCTATTGCTTAAGCTCTGTTTTAGCAGGGAAAGGTAGATGTGGAAGAAATTTTTATGTCTGCCTAAGTTCATGATGGCTTTCACTCAAAAAACTGATTCTTTTCAGCATCTACATTAATGTAATCACTAGGGAGTTATGTGGTTATGTGTGATTTTTATCTGATATCTGAGCCAGAGGTGAAAACTCAAAATTGGCATTTAGAAAGATGATGTGGATTTGTCCTGCTCCCTGAAGGCCTTGGTCTGTAAGCCGGGAGATGGTTTACAATCAAATATGAATATTTTCATCTTCGAAGTGTAAGAGCTTGTTTCACTGTAGTTCGTATGTACCTGATTTCTTCCAATCAAGATTTTAACATTTCAGGAAATAAAAAGCAAAAGTCAATTGATAATACTTCAGCTTTTTTTTAATAATGATGCTTCTGGGAAGGTCAAGTGGGCATTTTATCTTATGTCTTTTCAGGACAGTGTTTAATCACATGTGTCATAGACAGCTTCTCTGCATTCTGGACCGTGATGCAGCATTTGTGGGCTCTGTATCAGTAATGCCAATTATTCTCATTTCAGTGATAAAAAGGAGGGTTTCAGCTCCTAGATGCTTAGGATTGCAGTCATGAATATTATCAGTATTGGACTATATGATCCATTATTTAGAAGTCCCTTTATAATTTTTTGTAATGGGATCTGAAACTGGGCAGAGCTCTGGAATGGATCTGCTGAGGATTTTTGTGTATAGTGAGCTTCCCTGAAGGCCAAAAGGACAGTTTTTTGAGAATAAAAGTAGATTAATTGATTTTTTTTTTTTGATAAATAAAGTGACTAGGTGAAATAGAGTAGAAAAAATACCTTAAGAAAAAAATCTTCCCCTGCCCAGTGCAGTGTTGAAGGCGGGTCCTGGCCTCCAAGCATAGTTTCAGTCAACTCAGAGGCATAGTAGGTTGTAGCACAGTCTGTACAGTCCTTTCTGGCCACCTTGTCTGCTTTGAGGGTTGGCTGTGCCAGCCTCTGCTCTACTGGGGAGTTTTTCAGGCTACGTCTTCATAGGCAAGTAGTGGGAGCCACTGGCTGTATTTGTGGAGCAGAGCAGTTGCTGCTGGGGACCCACTGCCCACACTATGCGTAGGTACTTCAAACTAAGTCTGGTGTGGTCCTGTAGATTGAATACTTCTTTGAGGCTGGGACTTACAGTCCTGGAGGTTGTCTTCCAATTTATTTTTGTCCAAAAGGAATCCAGGTAGTATGCTCGGAGACCGCTCCATGATGCAAAACAAAGCACACCAAGTGGTGAAAACCGGAAGATTTTCTTTGAAAGCACACTCCTGGCCTGAACTGACACCCTAACATAGACTCACCCTCAGTCTTCCTACTGTGCTGTAGGCTCCCCTTGCTAAGCATTCATTCTCTTGTTGTTGTTCCTTCTTGTACTTGGTCTTGGTCTTGTCTTGGTCATGTTCTCCTTCTCCCTTCTCCCTTCTCCCTTCTCCCTTCTTCTCCCTTCTCCCTTCTCCCTTCTTCTCTCTTCTCCCTTCTTGTGCTTTCTTCTTCTTTCATGTTCTTCCACCCTACAGTCTCCTCTTCCTCAGTGGCATACCAGTGCTGGAGCAGTTTCCCTCTCCAAACAGGTTCACCTGACCCAGTAATTCTCTAGAGGTGTGCTGTATTAATGCAAACTGAGCAGCAAATGTTAAACAAAACATACGGAATCTATCACACTTGTTATCTACATTTACACTAGGATAAATGGATTAATAAATGGGTTAATAGCTCCTTTTATGGTGAGTTAATGGAGGACAGGGTCTGGATATGACCTCCTGCAGAGGAAGTCTCAAGAACTCTGCTGGTTGCTTGCAAGGTGTAGCATGGAGAAATCACTCTCCTCATGCCCTGTATTTTTGTTTTTTCTCTAAACAATTGCGGTGAGATACTGTTGGAGACAGGTATTTAAGCTAGATGAACTGTCCTAGGGTGACAGTATCTGCTGTAAAGGACATGGAGCATTCTGTTCACAAGAGCTGTGCAAGACTTTTTAAACTCATCTACGTTGCATGGAGTGATGCAATATTGCACTAACACAATTGACCCTCATACTAAAAATGCAATTGAGTAGCATAACAGTTATACATATATATGTAGGAGAGCAAGGGTAGTAAATGCACTACAAGAAGTACTTCACAGTTATTTGACTAGGTTTAAACTTTAAACTCAGATGTTCATTTCTATTAATTTCCTATTAGTAGGAAAAATGGAGTCCAATTTGAGATTTAAATCATCCATTTACTCTGTATTTGTGAGAAAGACAGAATAGATTTAGAAGTAATTTACTGCTTTCCATTCCTTCTGCTAATATTTTTTGTTTGGTTTTAATATCCACATTGGGCTGAGAGTTTTGAATATTTATGTTATTTTACATTTTAATAGTAAATGCATGGCACTGCATAATAATGACATTCCAATAATGGTACATTTTACTGTGGCTGTATCCTGTTAATTCTGATGAGAAAGTGATAAAGATCCCTGGGTTTTGATTCAATTATGTAAAGAACATCATAGTTTGATTTAATGAAGTTCACATTGGTGTATTTAACTCACATACATAGACTCATACAGATAGATGGATAGGAGCATATGCATTGGTAGATATACCTGAACTAAAAGTGTGAATTGGTTTTCTTCAGTCTGCTTAGAAGTGATTTTAAACTGTGGATGGGTTTTCTACACAAACTTATTATTATTTATATGGTAAGTTTTTGCAAATTCAAGTGCAGTGGTGCTTTTTATTCCTATTCTTTGCCTTTTGAATCTGCAGAGTTTGAAGCTCTCAGGTAGGCTTTCATCGTTTTTGAGGATGTCATTATTTACCCATCTTTACCTATTCACTTCAGGTGTGGGCCACTTTTGACCATAACTTACAAACAAGTTTCCCGATTTCAAATTCCTGTTCTGATAAAAGCTGCCTCTCAACAAGAATTCTGTTAATATAAGGAAATCAGTAGATTATCTGTAATAACAGGTTTGTTTTTCTCAGCTATGCAGAGAGAATGGATGCTCTCAAGTCAGGGACTATTTGTTTGCCATTTTTGTAATGTACAGTGCAGTACCATGATTGACAGCTTCTGTTTGTTGATAACATGTTTTCCAGATTGTTTTATCTTCTGGCTCCCCTTCCCCACAATTCTGAATAATACAAGCTATTTTGATGCACAGCACAAACTGTTTTTGATTTCAGTAAGAAATCTTTAATCTTAGGGTGGAAGATTTGAGAAAATTTTCATACGTTGTCACTGAATGCTATAATTGCTTTCTTATAATACTGCTGTATGATACTAGAAATAGTTGACTGTTCATGTGCTCAACTGATCCTCTTGTCAGGAGTGGGGAAAAAAATAACTTAGTTAATCACGTGATTTTGCCTCAATGACAAGCATGGACCCATTTAAACAATAATATTTTTACATGTTGGCCAAATCTAATAAAATTCTGATTAACACCAGAATAGAGGGAGTTCTAGAATTCAGGCTGAAAGTCCATTTTTCATCAGACTGCTGAGGAAAAACTCTTCAATACAGATTTCTGAGAGAGTCTTACACCTCTCATTGGCCTTCCTGCTGGCCAGAAGTGAATGACAACCACATGGAGCAATTTTGATGCAGTTTATCAAGTTACGCGTGACAGCACAAGATATGAGGTAGAAAACCTGCTAACCTTCTGGACCGAAATGGGCTAATCAGTACATTGGCCCTGTCATAAAGATTCAAGGGAGAATTTATTCTGCAGAAACTGGAGTAAACCGACTTGCTGTTCCGTAATAATCTTGATGAGCGCCTTTGCCCTTGTACTGCTTTTCCCTTAAGGGAAAAGATCCAAAGATCGTTCACAGCAACGAGGATCTTCCAGTGGGCTTTGGCTTGGGTCAGTGAGTGAAGTCAGGTCAGGCATCATGAAGCTTGGCAGCAGTGGCAAGAAAGGGAAACATGACCCAAAGACTACAAAGGTGAAGAAAATCCAAAAGTGAAGTTTCAGAGTGGAGTAAAAAATGGCACTAGGGCAGGATTCATCTTACCAGACTCAGGCATCTAAAAGTTACTTGTCACATTCCCTTCATAGCCATAGGATAAGAAAGAAATGAGATAGTGATTCATTGAACCTGTCTTAGATATCTACTTTAGGATGAGATGAATTGCCTTCTGGAGGTGCTTCTTTCTCTCCTTCGACTATAAAGGAGCCCAGGGGACTAGCTGATATTTAGGCAGCTGACTTTTAGATGATAAAGTTAGAAAATCCCTGTCAAGGGAATCTTAGAAGTAGCTGTTGCTACTGCTCTCTCTTGCTCTCTCCCCTTTCCTCCTCCGAGCCATTAAGATAGTATCGCAGGTAGTATTGTTGGCTTGAAAAGGCACCCTTCTGATACTCTGGTAGGTCTACACTATGCTTTCCTCTAGAAAAATCTAAGCTAGGAAACAGCTATCCAATCATTTTACCTGAATAAGTTCTCCTTTCTCTGAAAAATCAGGATTTTCTGATTCAAGAGTAATAATTCCAGTTGAATAAACTGCTTAGTCAGATTATTTGCAGTGAGAACACAGCTCAAAGTTCAACTGCACCTCTGTTTTCCTTCTGAATAGTTTAAATAGCTTCTATTATTCCTTCCACCCCTTCTAACAGTAAGTTAGCATGAATTCAGATATGGTTTTCCTATATCCCAGCTGCTGCTCTTAAGACTGGATTAAAGAAGGTGTCTAGGTGACACATTCATGTTGAAATCAAAGACTGACAAAGCTGATTTGGATTTAGTGCATAACTTTAGAAATCTGGCCCAACACTTATTCAGGAGAATAGGTACAGAAATAACTTCTTTCCTCATATTAGTATAAATAAAAGAGTATAGTTGTGCCCTTCATGCAGAAGGAAAGCACTTCCAAACAAAAGGTACCCTCTGTTTCCTGCCATGGAGAAGATAAATTGGCACCGTGGTGCTTGGTTGCTGAGTTGGTCTGTGTTCATTTTTCTCACATTTTCAAAGGAGATTTTTTTACTAGTAGCTGGATTCTTAAAGGTATTTGGCTTCTAAAAATGTGTGTGGTTACATAATGGGGTTTTCCGTAATACTGCATGTTTAAGGACCAAAGTCTTCCTGCTGGGCTCTCAGTCTCATTGATAGTCAATGACATTTAAAGTTCTAAATTTAATTTGAAAACATATTTAGGCTACTAAGGTAGTTACTATTTAGATACTTCTGAAAATTTAGACTTGGATGTTGAATTAATTTATGGTTTTGTACTCAGTTTTGAAATAAAGTTTTTTGATTAGAATAGAAATACTATTATTTGTAGTGGATCATATATCTTCATTCAAGTGCTACATTTTGGTTCATTGCAAACAAAAATTTTCAAGAAATTAGTAGTCCAAATGGAGGCATCTCTGTTAAGACACACATGATCTCTTTTGGAAATGGTCATTACTTGAGATAAAGACTTTGGTTTCTCTACTTTTTTTCCTTTCTTTTTTTTTTTTTTTCACTGAGAGAGAACAAAGTGTTTGTTACAGCAAGACAAGAAAAGAGAATAACTGCAAATAGGATAGATCTGCTCATGAAATACTGTGAACATTATGGTGGGACATAATATGGGTTGGAGTTGACAGTTGTTTAAATATATATGGAGCCAGATTCTTCCCTAGAATCAGATACGTAAATTAAAGTCACTTTTGTTGTAGCAAGTGGAGTTGAATCCTACCTATACCATCTATTAAGAAAAGGTCAGCTGTGTGACAAATAGAAATATTACTTTGATTTTAATTACATGTTTAATGTTTGATTCTGCACTTAGGGGTATTTCAAAAAAATACAGAAGGCATTTGGTATGATTGTACAGATATGCTTCTTACTGAAGTTAATATGAGCTGTCAGCAAAATGTGAAAGCAAAATATATAAAATAATAAAATAATCCACTGTGCATTGTAAAATATTTTAAAAGGTTATTATGAATTAATTAAAATGTTTATTAGTAAAAACATTTACCAAATGTAAAAGTAAGTTAGTTTCTTTTCAGTGCAATTTTCTGTTGGGTTAGCCAGAATTTTAAGCACCTGCAGCAATGCTTTAGTGTTAAAATTTATGAAGGTAAATTTTTCATTATCTATCATCAGTTTCATTGTCTTAAGAAAATGCCTAGATTTCTGGTCTTCAGAAATATTTTGACTGGTACTCATCAAAACAGTCTTTCATCATCCTTTCTGAATCCCTGCACTAATTCCTCCAAAACTTTAGGATTAGCTTGACTAATAAACTCAGTTCTGAATAAACTTAACATTGTTCTTCATTGCTTATAAACATATCTGTGTACAACAATGAATCAGCCAAAAGCAAGAATTCCAGAGAAAAATTAAAATCCTGTTTTATGTGTTTTCAAGAAGAAATAATCTTTTCCCTTCTCTAAGTCAGTTTTGAGGCTAGCGCTTGAGAAAGCACCAAGGATTCTCCTCGGTGAGCAGGCTCTTCCCATAATCCATGCGGTTTCTGAGACTGAGAAATACAGAGGAAAGAAAACCATATTTTAGAAATTTGCCTCTGCAAATTACATACACATTTTCCTCCTTAGGTTTAAACAGGAAGCTAGAAATACTTTTATGTAAAACAGTTAGATCCATTCCCGGGCTGTTTTGGCACACTTTTTACCTTTGGTATAGCTATAGCCTGTAGTTCATGTCATGCCCAATGAAAGGATGTAAAGAGTTTGCAGGCAAACTACTGTGGTTGCTTGTCTTTGTGTCTGTGTCTTCATGGATTTGGACCACAAATACAAACATGATTCAAATATAGATGTGGCACATATCCCCTGCACAAAGGAAAATGCAGTTGAATAGTTTATTAATAATGTGTAGAACTGAAGTAGAACTGATCCCTGATGGTTTTGTACACCCCAGCAACTTGGCAAACATGTTAAGTAAGGTGTGCTGTTCATTAGTCTCAGTAGATGAACTAAGTTATTAAACATGAATATATAAGTAAAAAAATCTATTATGTATATAATTTTGATCTGCTCAGAATTTTAGGCCCTCTCTTATGCTTAGCCATTATTTTAATGCAAGTGCAGTGTTCTGGTGAGGTGGATATAAGACCGACTCTGCTGGCTCAGTTTTGGATCTCTGACTGATACAAACAACCCTGGTTCGTAAGGGTTAATAACTGGGTGTAAAAGTTGCAAAACGAGATATTTGAATAGTAGAGTTATAAACTCCCCCAAAACACACCATTTTTCTTGGTGTTTACAAAAGCTGGGAGCGAGTTTGCTGGATACAATTTGCATGAGCAAACATAGTCACCCAGATACTGAATGGGGGGTTCATGTGCTTTTGTGTCCTTAGTCAAACGTTTGATACAACTCCAGCAGCAGCTTCACAGATGAAAGGTTTCAGCATAAATGAATGCTTTGCTTTCTCAAAGTGAGAGGAACTGTGTTCCCTTGTGCTAGGAGCACATTCAGGCCTTTGAAATGCAATTCTCATCTTTTGAATGCATAATATGAAAAGCGTCCCTTTTTCTTTGGTGATATATATTTTACCTTTTACAGACTGTAGGTTGAGGAATGCTACTCTGTGGGGATTTCTCGATGCCAACATGGGTGCCCGATTTCAGCTACTTTATGCTATTCATTTGTAGACTGTCAAATTCGGATGTTTGAATAAGGATTTATGTGTTTGGTCTATTTTATTGATCACTCTTGAGCTGTGTCCTGGGTTAATAAAAGTGATGTTATACCAAGTTTACAGGAGCAAGAGAAGGTTCAAGTAAGGAGGACTTGGTAAGGGACTGTGTCATTTACAACAAGCGATCCTGGCTGGTTCTGCCCTTGCCCATCCAGGAGATACCTCCAGGAAGATTTCCCCCTGTGTGTACAGCTTTTTTAGGATGTCTTGTTCTCTGCTGTTGGGTAAGAGAGTTTGTTCTGGGATGGTGTTATTTCTCCTTCCCTTATGACTGTAGGTGCTTCCCGCAACGCTTAGGGTCCATGCACATGGCACAAAGCAATGTTGTGCCAGATAGCCTGGGTGAAGGGCTGCAGTTTCCAGAGCAGGATAGCTGGGATGGTGTGGGAGCCATTCCTGCTGAGGAGCAGATCTAGGCTATGGTAACAATGATATGATTGTGTTGTTTCCAGCAAACAAGCTAGGTAGATAATTTGGGTACCACTGTGCTGAATTGGACATACCCACCAGGCAGGATGGAGGAAAACCTTGTGTCTGGTGCAGCAGGATCCTCAAAAGCGTTACCCACGTTAAAGATTATTTTATGCCTTAATCTCCCTTCGATTGTACTACAATGAGCTGTCTAACACCTGATTGCTGGGAAGGTTTATTACCACTGTTTTGTAGGTCTCTTATATGAATCGTTGCCTGTAGGCTGTCTGGAAGAGTGATAAAAATTATCTTCCCTCCCTCTGCTGATAGCCCTCCAGCCAACAGACCCTCCGAATTCCTTACCTAATAGTGATGCTGTAGAAATTAAAACATAAAGAAATTAACTTAGATAGTATGAGTCTATTGCAGGGCAGTGAGCAAAACCACCTCAATTTGGATGCTTATGCTTTTTCGTTAGCATAGCTACAAGAAATACCTATTTAAAAATCCAAAGATCAGTAGGTTGCTTACATGATAATGCATCTAAACAATGTTCTAACCACCAAAGTCAATGAAGTGAAAATGTGGTTGCTATGGCTTCTTTAATGGATTTTGCACTTACTGTCCGTAAAAGGGATCATCAGTACCTATCTGTGATCTCCACACGATGTGTCTCCAGACTCCTAGGGAGGTGTATTCAGCGGTTCAGTAATGGGCCAGGCACCCAAATTCTGTTTTACACTGGACCCAACGTTAAGCACGTGTTCTGGAAATATAATTTGTAAGCTCGTGTTACATACTTAATTTCCTGCTGAATTTAATAGGGACCCTTAGGCATCTAGGATTGGTGTTAGCAATAGACAGCCCATGGGGATACATTGAAACAGCCTGTGGGAACAGAACTGTCTCACTGCCTCCCCATCCTCTTGATGCTTAGGTGAGAGTGGGATTTGCAGCCTAAAACCATTTAATGGACTCATGTGATGAGCCTTTGGATAGGAAACTAATGTTCTTGTCAGGGAGTAATAGAGATGTTTTTCCTTTTTGTAGTAATTCAGCTCTCAGCCAGGCAAAATGGAAAGTGCCTTTCTGCTGGGCCAGTAACCACTCTAAGCAGATGCTGTCTGCAGTCATCCCATTGCAGCTGGGCCACTGGCTAGCGAGGACTGGAAGCTTCCAGGGACCCAGGGAAAAAGGGACCTGACACTGTTGGGTAGTGGTAAGAGCCACAGTTTGGGAGAAAGGTGTCACTCCTATCACTATTCATGCATTTTATCTAATTGCTGTCTAGTTATAAGTGCATAAATAGTGTTGGAGCAGAGATTAACACCTAGGACTCTTGGACTCTTGACTCTCAGAGGAGTGTTACTTTACCCAGGTTCCCCAGGATTTATGACATAGTGTCATTCCTGACATAAAAGCAGTACCTGAATTGAAGAACAAAGATTTAACTGGGGGTAAGATTCATCTGTCATAAAGTTAACCACTTTGAAGTTAGCTGTTTAGTAAGAAAGTGACCTAGGCTCTTAATCAGTGGACAGAGAGAGAGACAGCCAGAAAGTGCCTCAGCCCATCCTGAAACAGGAGATGCTGATGAATCACTGAGCAGAAAGATACCTATATCAAAAAATACTCCTTTGAGTATGGAGGGAACAGAGAAGACTTGCTTACCCTAAATATTCAGCTTGTGGACAGCTGAAGTGATGGGAGACAAATTGCACTCTAGGTCTGCTCTAAATCAGTTTGGGTTCACTGTGAATCACACCAGGAGTTTCTTAATATGATTGATTTTGAAGCACAGATGGGATCTCAAAGCAGGAGTCCAGTTTTGTGACCATAAACGTCTGTCCAGGCTTCCTCCTGTAATTGTGCATGTGTGAAAACTAAATGATTACGTATGTGTGGAGGAGTTACACACCAAAATAGCCTGAACAACATGGTAAGCAGTAACTCTTTTTGTGTGTTCAAGGAAGCTGCAGCTGAAAGCACAGGTGGCTTTCAGGGATCTGGAGAGTCTTCCGAAATGTTAGCCCTTCATGTAAATTCAGTATGTGTATCTGAGGTGAAGAAAGCCATTATGGACATGTTTTATTTATATTTCTCTTCTGCAGAAAGGTACCAGAATTTTAGGGAATGGGACATGCTGTGCCCACAGGGGAAAATCTTCTTGTAGATACATCCTGTACAGGCAAGGACAGAGCAAGTCATCTGGTAGGCATATTGCGTATGTGCGTTGCTCCATGGAAAACTGCAAGTTTAATTGGGTTTTTCTCCTGCTGTTTTTTAACAATACTGAACCTGTCACTATGCAGGGAACTTTGTATATGAAAAATGTCAAAAAAAGATAAACATAAGTGGCATCCCAGTGAGTTCTTTAATGCTCAAGGCACAGATGGCAAATCTCAACAGACTATGGCAACAATAGAAATAATATGTAAGAAAACAAAGCAAAAAATACTGCACAATATAGTTTAGTTACATGCAAATTAGGGAGCATTTAATGCCAGTATCCTACTATTTTTTAAGAAAGAAAACACAGCTTTCACGAAGAGTGTAAAACTGCCTGGCCCCAGTGGTGACAGAAATCCTTTTAATCCCTGTGTGGCACCAAGAGCAGTAATGTTGGTTTCTGTATGCTCTGCTCATCGTGCGTCAGTGCCAGCCTGAGGGGTTCTCCAGGAGACACAACACAGTGACATGAGCCTAGGACCACCAACAGATTTGGGTGCTGGAGAGCTGAGTGTCTCTGTATATAGTCTAGTTTTAAGGTTCCTACTGCCCTACAGGACTGCACAGCAGAGGACCTTACAGTGCCTGCCCTCTGCCCCGCAAGGGATGAATGCCTTGCAAGGGATTCACGGTCGGTGCTCAGAGGGGAAAGTTGTCTCAAATCACTATGAGGAACAACTGGGAATAAGCTGCCATCTCACATCCTCATCCTTGCCTGGACTTATAGTCATCCGACCTGTGTCTCCAGGAAGGTACTTCCCTCTGGACAGCCTGGGGTAAGTTTGCCTCGGAAATTTTCTTCAGAAATGGGACAGCAGTTATCTCCTATAAGACATAACCAGAGAAAGTAATAGTATCTTCTTTACATATAATCTTTATTGTATAATTCTGAGTGGGTAGAGTATTCCGTGTGGGATGCAATTCCATTCGCTTCTCCACCCAAAAGGATTTGAACCACCTCCCACCACTGGGGTGAGTGGCTCAGCAAGGAGTAGATGCTCTAGGCACACATGAAAGGGAAAAGAAGGGTAAGGGACTATTTAAATCTCTTTTAGAGGTTGCCTAAAATTGAATGGGAACAACGTAATCATTAGGATATTTCTGTAGGACAGGGGTCCTGGGCATGAGCAAAATTACTTGCCCGCCCCTGGCGTGTCCAGCCTGGGGCCAGCCAGCCAGGAGTGTCACTTTTGCATGGAAGGCAGAGTTCCTTCACACTGTAGTTTCATCTGCTCAAATTAACTGAAAATTTGTGAAACACATCTGCTCCTTCAGAGCTAGAGACTGGCAGAATTAAAGCTCTCCTTTGACAATCCTTCCATTTTTCTGGCATGTGTTACTTGGAGATATGCTGTTTAGGTCTCTTCCACGTCCTTTCTCTCCCTTTTTTCAGAGTGACTCTGCTGAAGCTTTTAGCTTCACTGTTCTTCCATTCATGGTCCTGTCTTTGATTTCTGTTTATTCCTGGTACCACGTGGTGTCACATAATCAGACTGCAATAGTGTCACTGAACAAATCCTTCCTTCCAAGTAGCGAATATATCATGCCATTGGAGCTGAATAAAGGTATACTCTCTTTTGCAGGACCCATGTTTCCAATGTCATATCTGGGCAGCTAATCCCATAAGGTAAGTTCCAGCCACCACAGGAGACATAGAAATAACCCCAGATCATTTTTTTTTCTGAAGTGCCAGCACCCTTTTAAAAAAAAAAAAATTTTGCACGTCTAACGCTGAACTACAGGAAGAGGTGCTAGAGACAAAAGTAAAGTTCACAACAATTGTTTTCAAATTTTTTTATCTGTCATTGCAAAGTGACTCTTCCTTTACACTTTTAACTTTATATTTTCAATTGAGGAGTATGATAATTTTCTTACTGAACATTTAAATAGCTGCTATGGGTCTCTTGATGACTTCATGCCTTTGACTTATCCACAGACCAGGGCTTAGTGGTATGATAGTTGTCATGAGCAACTGCAAGTGTGTGTTTTGCTCCAGAGAGCTGTTAACTAATGCCAAAGAAATAACACCATGATTTCACCACACGTTCTGCACAAACTTAGGAATGTATTTTTTGAGTTAGCTGTAAAGCAACTATGTGCTTGGGAAGCTCTATCATTCACAAAGTGTTCTGCAGTGGGTATGAACATGCAAGAGAAATGGATATATGGATATGATATCAATTTTATATGAAATTCCCTTCTCTGAAGCAGCCTAATGAAAAGTCTGAACACCACTTCTTGTCTGATTTTAAGGAGAGCTTTAGGTTTGCTATGTGTTTGCGATTTTAAGTTTAGCTAAGTTAATACACCTACTGTGTGCAATATCACAATAATGTTAAAATGCCAAGAGTTTTTTTCTGCTGATATCCCTCACTGTCTGACTGTATATTTATACTCATACGGTTCAGTCGTCTGACTGATTTACTTACCAGTGCTTTTTGTTTCATAGACAACATTGATTAAATTTGGAATTTTACTTCCTTCTCCATTTCGTCGTGTTTTCACATGATGAGGCTGCATTTGGCAGGTGCTGACAGCACGTGCATCCTATTTCAAATGTCCCTGTCCAAATGTAACCACACTTTGGTTTAAGAGGGAACTTCTACAGATACTTGGATGACCTACTATTTCTTTATATATGACCCCATGAAACAGGATGCTAATTAATGGATTTTTGTTTCCTTATTGCATTGCTTTCCGGTGTATTTTTGTCCACTTGCTGTCTTATATATCAGCTATAATCTCTGTAAGGCAGGGACTAGTCATTTTTTTAGGCTATGCACATCCTGAGATCTTTATCTGTGACTGTATTTCTGTAACCCTCAAAATAATAAGCATAATTAATAGTGCTTTCCTGTTTTGTAACGTTGAGTTATTCCATCAGATCTCAATGTGAAAAGTTGCTTCAAATGGAAGCTACTGGGTATGAACACAGAAAGTTGTCAACTTGCGAAGTAGTTTGACTGCTGAAGAGAAAGTTCCTGTTTAAAAATACTTATATCCTTTTGTAGTAGTTTTTGATCTTATGTTCAGGTTTTTAAATTGGCTTTCAGGCCTGTGTTCTGCATATTATAGACTTGAATTAATCGTGAGCTTTATGGGGTTCTTTTCTTGACAGATCATTCGGTTCTGTTTTCTCCTTAGAAAAATGTCATATGAGGCTCCTGTGAACCCACGAGAGAAAATGAAAGCTTACAGTTAATAAAATGCGTTTACCTGTTTGTAAGTTGTGACTGGCTGAATTGAACTTCCCTTAGCACTGCTGTTATTATATACCATACGTCTCCCACAGATATACAAGACCCAAGGTCAGTGGGGAACAAAATTTTTTGCATAAATGCTGGTATTTACACAAAAGATTCCTTCATTTTCTGAGGCTGTTGTGCCTGAAGAAGTGTGAAATAGCAATGAGAAAATTTGCTAAAAGAACTATTGTTTGCCTTTACACTCAGCTGCTTCTCCCAGATCAACACTTGCAGCTGCAAAGGGTTTCTCTGAACAGCTGCACAATGGTTGTGGTCCAGTCCATGGAGATTTTATAGCGGAGGAAAGCAGAGGAAGAGAGGGAGGAAAGAAGAGAGGAAGGGAGGAAGGAGGGAAAGAAAAACTCAAGTGTCCTTGTGTGCTGAGAAGGGTGCAAGAAGAAATGTTCTCTCCGCTGCACTTCAGGACTGTCATGTGCTGTGACCCGTTTCCCTTTCTGGCAGCTCCTACACAAGGGCTGATTTGAAACAAGCACTTGGCTTATAGCTTTGCTTCACTTCTTTAGCTCAGGCCACATGAAGAGCTTGGCGACAATGCTGAGAGTCCACTGTTGGTGAACACTGGCAAGACTTAACAATAGTCTCAGATGAGAGTTGTGGGTGTCCTGGTGGTGGGCTTGCATTAGCTCTAATGATGTATTTGGCATGTGGCAGTCAATTTTATTATATCTGTGGTTTTGGAGCCAAACTAAACCAACTTTTTCTGGAGTATTCTATCTCCCATAAGAGAGGGGGATACCAGTTTCTAGAAGAAGGGAAAAGACAAAGCAAAATGAGGGGAGTTGAAAAAACTGTTACAGTGCAGCCCAGCATAAATACAATAAACTGAAACTTCCATTGGCCAATCCATTTGGTTGGGTTGTCACTTCTGAATTAATCAGAAAGGTTATATTTGGTGTAGAAATAGCTGCAAAACAGGTGCCATCATGACAAGCAGTATTGTTGTGTTGCACAGACGCTCACAGAGAGTTTGTTAAAAAAACCCCTAATTTATCGGGATCTTGCATTAGGGTAATGCTTTCATGGAGAATGATGTCTCTCAAGCAGGAGTTGGTTGTTGCCCAGTGGCAGAAGGCTCCATTGCAAAGATCTTTGCAGCAGTGCCTTCAGCTGGATGGGGTGAGACTCTCCGGACTGCAGTTCTGCTCAATTCTTCTGACCCAGCTGGCCCATGATCCTGCGTGACCACTCCAGCACATGCACAGTCCGTCACTATTATCTTAACAATATACAGGAGACTGTCCTGTGTGACCATTTCTGCATCTGTAGGAGCAGTTTTTATTAATTACTTACCATGTGGACAGTATGATCCCCTCTCCAGCAGGAACTGCCTGGTAGTCGCGGGGTCACCCCATCCAGGAGATTAAGCAACACTTTAAAGTACGCAAATTGGACTAGGCAGAGCAGGAGCTGCCTGGGACTTGCAGATCTGCTTTTAGAAGTGTCCAAAAGCCCCAGCTGGAGGGCTCCTGCAGCAGTCAGTTGAACATGTAGCTGTGAGGGCGCTGGAAGTTCAGTCACCTAGTTTCAAGTCGGTCCCTTGTCTAAAGCCAGTCCAATATCTCATCTATGTGGATGACTAGCTGGGGAGTTCATGGGACACGCAGGGAGTTAATGACTAAATACATACTGCTGGGCGTGACTGGGTGGGCATACAGGCACAGTCTGATCCCCACCTACAGCAGAGTTACAAATAAAGGAGAAACTTGAGGTTTCATATTTATAACTCACGTATAACTTAAGTTCTGTAGCTTTTTCCACAATTGCTTATGCATGAAATGTCCAGTACTGCCTTTTGCACTGTTACTTTTGGGACATGCTTTTGTGCCTCCTGTATCTTCAGTCTGAGGTCCTGGCTAGAGGGTACCATGACTTCCTTCTGACCCATGCACCTGGGTTTCCCCTGTGTGGAAATCAGCCTGTGAGGAGGCATCACCATGCACTACAATCAGTGTGTCACTGGACCCGTTCATGATTGCACAGCTCAGATGCTTCCCCAAGAACTCGTCCATTTGCTGCTTGCTGGCAGGGTACCGCTGCAGAGGCATAGCCTGTCAGAATAAATACCTGGGTAGCAGTTGTCTATTAAAAAGTAAACCAAGCCAAGATGACAGTGTTCATAGCATCACAGAACAGTTTGGGTTGGAAGGAACCTTTAAAGATCATCCATTCCAACCCTCCTCACGCCTTTCACTAGATCAGGTTGCTCAAAGCCCCATCCAACCTGACCTTGAATGCTTCCAGGGATGGGGCATCTACCACCTCTCTGGGCAACCTGTTCCAGAGTTCCACCACCCTCATGGTATCGAATTTCTTCCTTATATCTAGCCTAAATCTACCCTCTTTCAGTTTAAAACCATTGCCCCTTGCCCTATCACTACAAGCCCTAGTAAAAAGTCTTTCTCCATCTTTCTTATAAGCCCCCTTTAAGTATTGAAAGGCTGCAATAAGGTCTCCCTGGAGCCTTCTCTTCTCCAGGCTGAACAACTCCAACTCTCTCAGCCTTTCCTCATAGGAGAGGTGTTCCAGTGTTCACTTGTGCTTTAGCAATGACCACACAAACTGATGTTTTCTGTGAAAGGAGATGGGCTTCTCCCACTTTTCAGCTGAGACTCGTTTTAAATTGCTCAAGCAGCCTTTCAGGTATATTAAGGACAGGACAGCTGCTGACAGTGCTTGCTCTTACTAAAAGCAGAGTGTTCTAGTGTCCCTTTTTCTTAAAAGTGATAACTATCTGCTTATGTACTTACATCCTTTTTAATTCCTCAGACCTCTTTCAGACTTGATGCATCTCAACATTTTTGTGTCATCCAAACAGACTCCCAGCAAATCATCTCCTGGTTGTTTACTAATAACTTAAATATACTAAATAATACTGCCCCTCTACAGCTACTTTTAAATTCTCACCATTTGCATGCCTAAATTCTCTACCTTTGTATCTTTTAATCAGTTTCAAATCCCAGGACAGAGGTTTGACATTTAACCCATGCCTCATTAGTTTCCTTAATAGCCTTAAAAAGAACTTATTGAAAATCCAAATAAATTATACCTTACCAGCCTACTTTACCTATTAGTCTGCTGACAAGAATTCTAGTATGTTAGTAGAGACACAATTTTCTCATACAAAATCTCTTTGTCTCTCTTACCTTCCCTCTAAAACACACAAATAGTGGGAGACAGACCTTCAGCATCACTTAACTAATTTATTTGAAGCTGTGCTAATTTTACATCAGTTGATGACGTGACCAGAAACATGCAAGTCTGAGAACCTCATCAAGCAATCCCTTCTCATGCAATTAGTCTTTAATTGTGTAAGTAGTCCCACTGAGGTTAGTAGTGAGAAAGGATCATAGATTTTGGCAGCTAGGGGCTTTTGTACCGTGGTAAGTCACAAAAAGGTGCCTGCATCTGCAGGAGCATTTACTTAGGTGTAACATCTCAGAACTGCTGCTTCCCCAGTGCTGGTCAATGTGGTAGCTCGGTGGCCTCTCAAAACTTTGCAAGCTCAGTTGTTGTCTGCCCATGCTGCTGAGGGATGAGATGCCAAGAATGGGTGCCCTTCTTCTTCCCAGGGCTTTCTCCTGGAGGTTTATCTCAGTCATGCAGTTGTGCCAATGTTCTTTATAAAGAAAATGAGATTACCCTTCCCAAATTCCAGCAGCTGGGTAGCAGAGGTACCCTCTCAGTATGCATACAGCCTATGGCAAGTCTCTGACACACATCAGGCGAAGTGAGCACTTGAACCTGTGTCCTCATGATGCCAAGTGCATGCACTATTTCTGTATAAACTTGCTGACATTCACATTGGTGTTGTGCTGCTGTTTTGTGGTTTTCCTGTGAGCTGCCTGAGAAGCATGCAGGCGCACACTATTTATTAGTGGTGACCAGACTGTGCTTGCTTTCAAGATAGCTTTTCTTTGTAATAATTGAGAAAATCTTCTTCAGGGCTTCAGCTCAGGCCGAACCTACAAGCAGCATGTTAGTTGTTGGGTTCTAAGAGTGATATACATGTCCGTGTGTATCACAGAATCACTGAGGTTGGAAAAGACCTTTAAGATCAAGTCCAACCATCAACCCAACACCACCATGCCCACTAAACCATGCCCCGCAATGCCACGTCCACACATTCTTTGAACACCTTCAGTGATGGTGACTCCACCACTTCCCTGGGCAGCCTGTTCCAGTATTTCACCACTCTCTCAGTAAATAAATTTTTCCTAATATCCAGCCTGAACCTCCCCTGGCGCAACTTGAGGCCATTTCCTCTAGTCCTGTCGCTAGTCACTTGGGAGAAGAGACCAACACCCACCTCTCTGCAACCCCCTTTCAGGTAGTTGTAGAGAGCGATGAGGTCTCCCCTCAGCCTCCTCTTCTCCAGACTGAACAACCCCAGTTCCCTCAGCCGCTCCTCATAAGACTTGTGCTCCAGACCCCTCACCAGCTTTGTTGCCCTTCTCTGGACACGCTCCAGCACTTCAGTGCCCTTCTTGTAGTGAGGGGCCCAAAACTGAACACAGCATTCGAGGTGCGGCCTCACCAGAGCCGAGTACAGGGGCACGATCACTTCCCTACTCCTGCTGGCCACACTATTTCTGATACAGGCCAGGATGCCGTTGGCCTTCTTGGCCACCTGGGCACACTGCTGGCTCATCTTCAGCCGGCTGTCAATCAACACCCCCAGGTCCTTTTCTGTGGGGCAGCTTTCCAGCCACTTGTCCCCAAGCCTGTAGCATTGCATGGGGTTGTTGTGACCCAAGTGCAGGACCCGGCACTTGGCCTTGTTGAACCTCATCCAATTGGCCTCGGCCCATCGATCCAGCCTGTCCAGATCCCTCTGCAGAGCCTTCCGACCCTCGAGCAGATCAACACCCCCTCCCAACTTGGTGTCATCTGCAAACTTGCTGAGGGTGCACTCAATCCCCTCATCCAGATCATCGATAAAGATATTAAACAAGACCGGCCCCAAAATGTGTGTCTATGTATGCTTTTCTTTCCACTGCAATTGTCAGATACTTGGGTGTGTGCAGGGTAAGAGATGAGCAGAACTGTACTTTTGAGTTGTTGATACCTGGGTGGTGGCCCAGGTGGTTAAGCAGCTTGGTGGTTGTGTGCCTGAGGCAGGGGAGGCAAGGGGCAGCCAGGCAACTCAGAATCAACACAACCTCACATGGACTTCTTGAGGGGAACCCCAATCAAAAATGCTTTGTATTATACAATATATCAAACAAAATATCAATGCAGGGCCAGAAGTTTCTCAATAGATACTCATTAATATGTCTGAAAAGCTCACCATCATATTTTTTAAAAGGCCTGGATAAGTTTGCTGTTGGAGTTAATAGGTCTAGACATAATGCTGCTAGAAAATATTTTCCTAGAAGTAACGAGAAGCAAATGCTGCTGACAAATATTTGGGGATGCTGAATTGTGAACAGAAATAATTTGCCAGCTGCATCATCAAAGCAATATCCAATGTTGGTATCTTGTGAAAGAAAAAGTATAATTAGAGAGAGATAGCGGTGTGTTTTCTTTTTGTAAGTGACCACTGAAATGGTGGTGTTAATTTCAGCCAGGGTATTTTGTGTGGTTTTAGAAGGATGATTTAGTGCTTTCATTCCCTTCTACTGGTTTGCTGTACAAATGGTAGCTTAAATACTTTTACAACTGCAGATGAGCAGAGGGCATATTCTCTGGAGTCTCTCAGGCAGGAAAAATCACAGCATGTGGCAGTGTAAATATGACATGGAACATTTGCTCTGTGTTCAGAGACCTATGATAAACCCAGAGCAGGAACATAAATCTTCCTTCCTCATTTAAGACTGTGCCTAAATAATATAGTCCAGCCTTCTAATTTAAATACAGTTTATTTTGCGGGGGGAACAACTAATTTACAGAAGAGTAAAAGTGCTGGCTGTCTTGAATTTATTCTTTGTGTTGTTATGTGTCATCGTTGAGGTTGTTAGATCTTCTGGAATGGAGTATTTCCTACACTTTGGTATAAGATGCTATAAAACATGAGGTTGTGTGGGCAAATAAGGTCCCTGTTTTCACTGCTCATTATTAAAAAAATTAAAATCTATTTAAGCATAAGACAGAAATAGGCAGCTTGATCAAGTTCATATCTACTGGAAAAACTCATATGAATATGAGTACTTTTTTATCAGTAATAGAAGTCTAAAAATGAAGTGGTATGAACTAGAGTAGCTGATTTTAAATGAAGATACTGACATCTCAGACTCAGCAGAAGGGAATTACAGGGAGCCCAGTGAAAGTAAGGAACTAAGCTTAAAATTAATTCTTTTCATTGACTTTCATTGAGGAAGATGTCCTACCATAAAACCTTCCTTTATAGAAGGCAAGTCTGAGGAACTCTCTCAATATGAAATGACACCAGAAGAGAGTTTGGGAAGGTCAGTGGGAAGAGAAGAATCAAACTGATGACATCAGGCAGCATGAGCCCAGCATGTACCTGTTGAGCTGAATTTGCTGAACAATTAATTGTAGCTTCCAACCTATTGTTTAAAATGTTTTTTTTTTCTTTCGGATGGTTGGAAAGTGGCAAATGTAACACCAGTTTTTCTCAAAAGGCTGTAGAGAGAATTTGAGGAATCACAGAACAGTACCTCTGACTTCGTGCACAGTAGAAGCTGTAACAAATGAGAAAAGAGTACAGAGGTGAAATACAACATAAGGGAGAAGAGTCAAAGCAGATTTCGTAGACTGAAGTCATTCCTCACAAATCTATTCTAGTTCTTTGAAGAATATGTGAGTAAGGTTGATGCAGTTAATAACAAATTTCCCAAAAAACTTCCAACAATGCTTTTTACCAAAGGCTTTTGATGAGATTAAGATGTCATGGATTAATAATTGGTTAAATGAAAGAAGCCACAGGTTAGGAGTAAATGATCTCTATTTCACAATAGAGAGGAGTGTCCATAGTCCCAGACTCTGTGCTGTTTAGTGTATTCATAAATGATCTGAGAAAGGGGGTGAGTGATGTGCTGACAACTGCTGCTTGATCAGCCAAAATACTTCAGAATAGCCAAAACTCAGACCAACTGCAAAGAGCATTAGAAGGATTTCTTGATATTAATTGACTGTAAAATAAAAATGGCAGATGAACTCTGAGGCCCATATACTTTAGGTAATGCACTTGGGAAAACCAATCCCAAATATACATACAAAATGATAATTTTCCTATTAGCTATAACAATTTGAAGTTATTATACATAATTTTCTGAAAAAAATTCGTTATAATGATCAATGATAATTGAAAGACAAATGGAGTGTTAGAAGTTACAAGGAAAGAAATGGAGGATAAAATAGCACTTTGTCACTGTTATATATAAGGGGTGTTGAATAGGGAGCTCATTTCTGATCCCTTAATCTAAAAAAAGATAGTAGAGCTAGAAAAAATACTGAGAAGTACAATAAGGTTAACCAGAAATCTGAAATGGCTTCTGCACATGGAAACATTAAATGAGTTATGGCTTTTAGCCTGGGAAAGGGACTACTGAGATGTATGTGATGCAGTTCAGTTGGGGATGATCATTCCCTGTCTCTCACAGCCTGTGCAGTATGGGCAGTCTAATGGTGCTCTTAGACATCTGGCTTAAAACAAGCAAGAGGAAGTACTCTTCCACACAGCCTGTAATACAGCTCAGGAACTCATTGCCATATGATGTGTCAGATGTAAAAGTAGAAATACATTGAGCGGACTGGATGGATTTGGAGAAGAAAGGCCATCAAGAACAAACTCTGGTCCAGAACAGCCTCAAACACCTGCTTGCTGAGAAGATCAGCTGTGGTCAACAGGGCTCTCTGTGTGCCATGTTTCCTGGCAGTAGCATCTGCTGATAGCCACTGCCAGAGTCTGGCTACAGGAACAAATGGACCTTCAGACTGACCAAAGTGTCTTAAAATATTTATGGTCATACTCATTCTGCTGGTTACATGTAGGTAACCCTGTTCTTCATTATTGACTGAGTGACCAAAAGGCTGGCCTGTGCCAGAGGACTCAGGTGGCTGCTGTGACTCAGATCTTCTGCCAGCAGGAGGTTGTTGTGGCTCTGTTGAGCTGTCAGCCAGCCCTACTTTCAAGGCTTCACCAGTGCTTCTGCTTCTGCCACTGTTCTGGACTTTCTTTTTGCCTCCCAAGCCTTGGTTTTCTTAAAATCTGGGTTTTAGTGTCTGTATTGGGTTTGCGTGGCAGCGCTTTGGTAGCAGGGGGGCTACAGGGGTGGCTTCTGCGAGAAGCTGCTAGAAGCTTCTCCTATGTCTGGTAGAGCCAATGCCAGCAGACCTCAAGACGGATCTGCCACTGGCTAAGGCTGAGCTAATCAGCAACAGTGGTAGCGCCTCTGTGATAACATATTTAAGAAGGGGGGAAAAAAACCGGGAAGCGGCAGCCGGAGAAGAGAGGAGTGAGAATATGTGAGAGAAACAACTCTGCAGACACCAAGGTCAGTGAAGAAGGAGGGGGAGGAGAGGCTCCAGGCGCCAGAGCAGAGATTCCCCTGCAGACGGTGGTGAAGACCATGGTGAGGCAGGCTGTGCCCCTGCAGCCCATGGAGGTCCACGGCGGAGCAGTTATCCACCTGCAGCCCGTGGAGGACCCCACGCTGGAGCAGGTGGATGCCTGAAGGAGGCTGTGATCCTGTGGGAAGCCCATGCTGGAGCAGGCTCCTGGCAGGACCTGTGGAGCCGTGGAGAGAGGAGCCCACGCTGGAGCAGGTTTGCTGGCAGGACTTGCGATCCCGCGGGGGACCCACATTGGAGCAGTCTGTTCCTGAAGGACTGCACCCCGTGGAACGGACCCATGCTGGAGCAGTTTGTGAAGAACTGCAGCCCGTGGGAAGAACCCACGTTGGAGAAGTTCGTGGAGAACTGTCTCCTGTGGGAGGGACCCCACGCTGGAGCAGGGGAAGAGTGTGAGGAGGAAGGAGCGGCAGAAACAACGTGTGATGAACTGACCGCAACCCCCACTCCCCATCCCCCTGTGCCGCTCAGGGCGGGAAGAGGTTCGGGAGTGAAGTTGAGCCCGGGAAGAAGGGAGGGGTGGGGGGAAGGTGTTGTTTTTTTAAGATTTGGTTTTATTTCTCATTATCCTACTCTGGTTTTGATTGGTAATAAATTAAACTAATTTCCCCAAGTCAAGTCTGTTTTGCCCATGATGGTAGTTGGTGAGTGATCTCCCTATGTCCTTATCTCGACCTACGAGCCTTTTCCTTATATTTTCTCTCTCCTGTCCAGCTGAGGAAGGGGAGTGAGTGAGCAGCTGTGTGGTGATTAGTCCGGCTGGGCTTAAACCACGACAGTGTCCTTTCTTTTTAAGGAGCTTAAGTACAAGGTGTTGCCTTGAGGAGGCATATGGGTACAATTGCAGCACATCTGTATGTTGGCCTCATAGCAAAGAGTCTAGTGTCATTACCCAGCATGCAGTAAGCAGTACGAGCTCTGCTGTCAGGATCTTTCTCTGCCTGCTTGGCGTGAAGGGCGGAGGGGTGTCCACTAATGAGGCAGGTGATTCATTACGGTATGAAACAGACTGAATATGACTCCTTTGTAAATAACTTCTGTCTGTGTTTCCTAGCAGACAGGTGGAAGCTCCTTGTTTGTATGCATTAATGACACATGCTGATCAAAGAGTGATAACACAATGGACAAACCAATGGCGTTTCCAGTATTAATATGTAAATTACACTCTAAGAAGAAATGATCAAGGACTCCTGAAATACAGCAGCAAGCACTAATTGCATTCCTTGCCCTTCAATACACTGTGCACTGTAGGTAGCTCTTTTCCCTAAATGAACATTTAAAGCTTTCATTTTGTCTGCTTCCTCATGCTTAAATGTTTGAGATACATTTTTCCTAATTATGTTGCACTGTTTGCATATAATGCTTTATTATACCTCATAGGAGGCTGACGTGACCAACGGTTTGCCTGAACAGCCTTTGAGTGCTCTGATTCCCTAGAAATGTTTATAGGTTATTCCTAGCTTGGGAACGGCAGATATAGTACTGAGGTGGATTTCCTTGTGAGAAACCGTGCCAAATAATCCCCTTTTGCAAACACATCCAACCCTATCTTGGAAACTGGTTGGGGGTTTTTGTTTTGTTCCTAGTATTTTTTTTTTGGAAATCTGTTCCAGAACTTCGGTCTCTAGATGGCTGGAAATCTCATTTCTTAGTAACCATATGCCAACGCTGTAAGCTTGGAAAGTTCTTCTTTTGTGTCTTCTCCCTGAACTATTTGTAGCACCATCACACCATGTCTCAGGATGTGGCATCTTTGCTTTTTTTTGAGCTGAATAAGTAATTTTGTAATAGAGTCCCCTTATAAGATGAATCTCCATTTCTCCAGTCCTCTAACCGGTATTCCCTGAACATGTGCCAGTCTGAGTTCCTCTTTCTTTAAGATAAGCTGTTAGGAAATGTAGGTGCTGTGTGAGCTGAGGCCTTCCTTATCAGAGCTTAACCCAACAATGCTGCTCCTCTGCTGTCTGTATAGGAAGTAGGACAACTGTGGAGACTATGGAGACTTGTGCAAAGTATGCTTCCAGATGCAGCATATCCGTGTGAAAAGATCCTGGTAGAATAGAAAAGAATACCTCAATATTCAAAGTAAGCTAAAGTGGTGCCTGATGAACCCCAGGAACTTGTGTAGGACACTTCAGGTTTATCCTTGCTCCTGTCCAAGGGAATTCTGTGAGCCCAGTCCCTGGCCACCAGCCGTAGTGCTTTTTTGGGTGACTCATGGCTGGGAGTGTGCAATATTTAGGATTCCTTTTCCTTACTGGAGCTATGCAGAAGGATTACAATGAGGGAAGATCCCATTCACATACTTTTTTAGCAGTTGCTTCTGTTGACTGAAGGAATAAATTGCAAATGATTTTCAAACTCCTTTGTCTGTTTATCGGAGTTTACTAAGAAGAACTAATAGATACTGGAGAAGGAAGTGCCTGGTGGGCAAGACTCAGTAGGAATCTCCTCTATCCAGAGAGGGAGATTTGTACTGAAATCCCTTTGGAATTGGCTTTATTTAAATTTTTAGATTATACTTTTCTGTGTCTAGCATTGGAAGAAGTATAAGTCAGTTTTAGAGAGAGGATTCCCACATGCAAGAAGGAATGGCAATTAGCCATTGACAATGGCAAGTAGTAATTCCTACATGCAAGGCAGCTGAAATGCTATGACAGCCTTTACTTTCTGAAAATGTGAGGTACTATTTGTTCTCACTTGCAGCAGGCACGGTGGTGCTATGTAGTAATAGCTGTTCAGAGGAGTGTATTGGATACACTTGGTTTAAGACAGTTTCACTTTTAAAGCTGTCTAAAGCTTAGTCAACAAACTCATCTCTACTCAATGCACTTATGTTTACTCTCTTAATTTTTTAAAGATGTTCTTTAGACTGAGACATAAATAATTTCCTTTGCTTTAAAGTCCCACTTCTGAGTGTATCAGTGAGATGCTGGAGACGGCTGGGGAGGGTGTTTTATTCATCAAGCTAAAGGGAGACTTCAGGTGATCTCTCTGCCTCTGATGAAATTCATTCCTTTATCTGGAAGCTCTTAAATCATTCCTGACAGAGGTGACATTATAAAAATAATCCTGAAGAACAAAAGTTCTCGCCCTTGGAATACACTGCATTGCACCAAATGGTAGGCATTTATTGCCTTTTTTTTTTCTTCGGGAGCCTACAAGAGTTGAGAGACACATGGAAACTTTAATTTCCTTTAGATTTCTTTAATCACTTTTTGCAAGTTGATAGGGTTTTTTTTCCCCTCAAACAAATACCTTGTGAAATGAGCTACACAAAGGATAGCCAGAGTGGTGACTGGTGAACCCCAGGGACTTGCTCAGGACTCCTCGGGTTCATCCCTGTCCCAGTTGAAGGGACTTTGGTGAACCCAGCCCTGGCTTGCCATCCACCACTTCTGTGGCAATAGGTGCCTGGGGAGCACTGCACTGCTCTTCCCATATACTTGGTTGCAGCAGAGCATAGCACATATTTATTTTGTGGTACATGAGTATTTAAATGGGGATAAAATAAATCCTTTTCCTATGGCTTACTTCTTTGGCAGGCAGATGCACTGTAGGGACATAGACTTTACTGCAGGATAGCAGAGAGAGAATTTTGTGGGAGTCTGTGCGACTCATGAATGCCTAGCACCCCTCAAATTCCCCTCTAGCGAAGGAGAATCGGTGGGGTTTGTTTTCCTTTTGAGTGACCAGGAGATGGTTCTTCTTCCTTCTGATGGTGTAAAGAGGTGGAAGCTGGCACACCCTCAGGTGAATTTGTTCTTAGAATAGGGGCAGTTTATTTGCTATTTTTTCGACAGTAAAAGCAATACTTAAGTTGTGCCGATGCTGAATTATGGGCATAAGGATATATGGAAAGCCTGCTAGTTACAAGGACACTAACTTTTGTCCCTTTCTGTAGATCATTGAAAAAAATTAAATACCCAAACTCTAGAAGATAGCAAATAAGGATGAAGGTGGTGAGTCTATGCCGTTATATTCAATGGGACCTAATTCAGTCTGAATACAGTTACAACCTAAATGCACAGATAATGCAATGTGAAAGTAATTTCTGTTGGTCATAGTGATTTTTCAGGACATATTTTGGAATATCACTTGGTTTATGTTGTTCTGGAGGTATGTCATGTCTGGTTTAATAAGGTTGTTTAAATTCTGGTCAGGAGCTTTTCTACTATATTGTAAAAGAGTATTTGAACTCTTCTATTATGCAAAATATTTAGCATGTGCATGAAAACTAGGAGTTGGTCTGCAGTTCAGCGACAGTCGTAAGTGGTTTACTGGATAGCATCTCTTTTCTGTGTCACTGGAGATGGAAACGGGTGTTTGGGTGGCCTACAACTCAGGAATTCCAAGGGGCCAGCTCAGAGTTTACTCAGGGAGATGAGACACTCTTTAGAGAAAATCCCTGGCTTATCCAGGAGATTTGGCCGCAAACACACTGTGTGGTCCAAGAAGCAAGTAGACAACTAGAATAAAGGCAGATGGAAAAAGGTGAGCTTTGACCTTTCTATATGCAGCTTTTGCAAGCTTCTCCCCAGAATTTAACTCCCTAACACCTGATTTCTATAGCTTTTATATATTTAAAATCATCAACTTGGTGAAGCTGTTCCAGCTTTTACTTATCTTTGAGTATAGTGCAATGATTTCTGCCACATATTTTTGATACTGGTTTCCAGAATACCACAAACGGCTTGAAATGGGAGATGAGAATAACAATGTCTCAGCCACAGCAGCTACTACCATCCTCTCAGCAGCTGCTCAATCTACGTGACAAGCCATTTGACTGTGTACACCTGATTTGTTAGCCTGACTTGCAGAAGGTGATGAGTAATCCTCGCCTTCAGATTGGTTCTGAGACATAGTGAGTAAGATGTCTGGAGGCTTTCCAGCAACAAAGGTTTTAGCACAGTATTCTAATTTATATTATAGTATTCTGTTTAGGATAACTCAGCTTTACAAATTGGCTGTCTCTGACTTTTATACTCTCTCATATGGACTGTGATAATGGTGAATTTTGAGAATGCTCTTTGTTACCTGATAAGGGAAATGCTATTTGGGAATCCGAAGAGCAGCACAGAACAGAGGTCTCTCCTCTAGGAGACAGCTTCGTGCTGTCTGGACAGTGTGAAACTCACCTGTGGGTTTTTTCCAGGCATTAGGGAATTCAGCTTTCTTGAAGAAACTTCCATGTAGTATCAAACTGCCGCATCAGCTTTTACCTCCCTCCTGGTTGCTGTTATGTGGCGGAAAGTCCCATAGGTGGGCAAAGTCTCTGGGTGGCATGGTGGCTTTTGAAGTGGTGGGCAGTAAGGCTGCTCTAATGTGTGCGGGGTTGTGAGGAGGCAGTTCCAAAGACGTTCTAAATCTCTGTTGTAACCCCCTGATTGTACTCTTTCCAGCTCCACTCCACTGCTTTTATTAAATAATCTGCCACCCATGTAGCATTCAGCTGGATGTGAAACCTTTAAAGAGCTTTCGGGTGGGGAGGGGAAGTGGTAGTGTGTTCAAAGCTGGGACCAGGAGGCTATCAAGCAGCCACCTGAAGTCTTAATGGGACTGGGACTGGGACTGTGTTGCTCTCTCCTTTCTGTTCATGGCCAAAGTGCGGATCTCGGCTGATGTTACTCAGCACTGGAGAAAAGTCACTGAGAGCCTCTTAAAGGAGCATGTGATGTTGGGTATCCAAACGGAGAAGTGTGTAGTCTGGACTGCAACAGGGAGCAGCCCATGGAACAGCATATTGTGCTCATGAGTGAACTGGGAGCTTGCTGCGTGACCAGTAAAGGTGCTCTCAGATACAGTAGTGACTTTATTGGGGTCACCTGTATAAACGGGGCCAGAATCCATCCGTACCCGCTCATGCGAACTTGCCAGGATACTGTAAGATTTCTGTCCCAAATGTGATAATGAGCTGATATTTCATTATTGTATGTTTAATTTTTCCATGCACCACTGTTACTGGTTGAAGTAGTCAAGCCAGGCAATCCAACTGAGATCCCGGTCTGTGTCCCAGCACAGTGGCCTGGATGAAGTCACGGTGGCAAAGCTCTAGCTGATTTCAAAGAGGGCTGGCTGTCATCCATAGCAATGAACAACCCCTGTCCCTAGCACTAATAGCCTAAAAGCATTTTCAGCTTAGCTTGTCATGCTTTACCTACCACTTTATTGGCAAACATCTTTCATATTGTAAGCAATTCTACAATGTATATGGAGGCAGTAAAACAAGCAGTGATTCTGTACCTCTTAAAATTCACTTAGAATTCTGACACATTTGGTTTTATCTTGTATACTTCCAAAGGAAAAAAGTATTAAAAGTTTTGTATTCGAACATTTTCCTTGAAGATAGTTCTTCTGACAGAAGTAGTCTCTTATTTGATCCTGCTAAGTATATTTAATTAATTTCTCAAGTGATGTAATTACATATATTTAAGGGAAATACTTCATATCCCTTAAAAAACAAATATTCTTCCCATCAGATACTAAAAATTTACTTAAGAGAGTTTTGGCTTGTTTACTTTTGATTTTTAAGATTTTTAAACGTAAGCAAAGCATGAATAATTTCGTGTTTGGAAGCGCTGCTGTCGGGAGCTCCAGGTAATTTTTCTGAGAACGGAGAGGGTATGTGCGGAGGTGTGTGTGGGTGTATGTATATGCATATACACATAGACACTTGCCTGGGAGCACTTCTACATGCATATAAGTATGTATACATAGACAGATGAGTCACAGAAGAGCTTGGGGATAAGCAGCACCTATTGTGCCTGCGACTCCTTTCTTTGCTCTCAGCAAGTGATAGCAGTGCACACAGATAGCAGTGCAGAACTTCAGTTGCAGGACTAGTGCCATCTGACTAGCATCTCGTGCTGCCCCAACACCAGAGGATGACAGGGTCTTGTAAAAGATGTAACCAATAAGTTGAAAGAGGAAGGAGGTAGTAAGGAAGGAAGAAAGTGAGGATGATTTCAAAAGATTATATAAATTATCTGTGGGCCCAGCATCATGTTTCCAAATCATTAGAAAACGCATTTGATAAGGAATGTGGTTGTCCTTGACTGCTGTTAACGCGTAAGTATCCTTATTTGGCTGATGGATGTCGCAGCAGAAGCAGCTCTTGAGGTGTGATTTAAAAGAGAAGATTCCCATCAGACCTTTTTCAAATGGTACATTTTCTTCTTTAAATCAATTGGAGTTCCCAGAGCTGACTCATTAACAAGCACCTTTTCTGATGAAGTTCAGAGCCCCACAGCACTGGGAACAGGATGAAATTAGAGCTTGAGAGATTTGCCATACACTCAACCCCACAAGGGCTCAGTCTTCCAGAAGTTGCCTTATGTTTTCTGGAGAGCTGTTGTGTGTAAATGAGACATGGATGTGCAATATATTTTCCCTGGTCAGCATGTCCTGGGAATGTTTTTCAGGATTACGTGGGGCAGGCTGCAGTCAGGGGACTGACCTGAGGAGGTCAGTCCTGCCAGTCCTGGCAAGCAGAGGACTGAGGAGGTGCAAGTCCTGCAGCAGCTCACCAAGCCTCGGTCCAGGGCAAAGCGTTTGAAGTACTGTAAGAGGGAAAACACTGTGTTGCTAAGCTGGATTTCTCAGCTCTGTAAAAATACCTTTCAGAATACACGTATACTGCACAGAACCAAATTACACTGTTCTTACTGGATTATATCTGAAGAAGAAAAGTTAATTTAGTTCAATCTTCAAATCTCTGTTAAAGTCTTGACTTTAAGGTCAAGGTAGTAAATTTTAGTTTGAGATGGATAGAAGAGGTAGGAGTTTGTTTGTTTGTTTGTTTTAAATAGGGTTTGTGTTTTTATCTCATTTACAGGATCTCATCCGTGCAACTTTAGAGATTAGAGTCTCAAAGGTAAATATCTGCGTAGCTTCTGCTGAGTCCAGTTCAAAGCGGGTGCCTACCTATCACTGAGGACTCCGATGTAAGTACCGCATTCATTCCTTTCTGTGGGCAAAGCCAGGAGATCCACTTGGGTTCACGTCTAGCCTTTTATACCTTCATCTACGTCTGCTCAAGGCTGCTGAAGGAAGGATTTATGGATGCCTTTTTTGTCATCACAGCAATCACACAGTGCAAGTGGGGGCCTTTTCTTACACTCCCCCTCCACGGGAGGAGAGGCTGAATTCAGCATTTCTGTCCGAGTGGAAATGGGGCTCCTACATTTGGACACGGCTTACCAGGACTCACTGTGGAAGAGAATTACTCATCTGCTGCAAAGTATCGATGAGGCCAGTCTGGATTTGTGCCTCGAAATTCAACCTGCTGAAAACTTAATGTGATGCAGAATTTGGCACTAGTTTGGCCCATTTCTAACTAGGGTTCAAACACCCAGCTAGAAGAGATTGAGCTTAATTATTGAAGAGATAATGAAATGTTATGGAGATAAATTAATTTCATAAAGGCCAGCAGTCGGACATTAACACAAGCTAGATTTGAGTCAGTCACTTACCAGTCCTCCACAGCCTTCCCCTTTGCTCTGATTCAAATGCAACAAACACAGGTAAGCACAGTGCAGTAGCCAGCGAGAAACTCTGGAGCAACACAGACCAGAGAGGCAGTGCTTCTACCCGCACCGTGAGCAGTGGTAGGATTCAAACACACATAGGCTGTGTAGAAAGTCCATTACCCCAAATGAATGCATGTTCATAAACCCTGTTTGTTACTTTTTTCACTCATATTAGTTTATTGGTAAGTGAAAGCAGACAGCTCTTTCTCTTCTTGCATGGAATAGCTCAAAGAAAGGGAGATGTTACTTAAATGGCAAGTGCCCTTGCCTCTTTTCATTTTTTTTGCTTAGTGAGCTCCAAAAATTTTCTGAGAATCATTCAGATGAAAATTGTACCAACAGATGAGTCACAGAAGAGCTTGGGGATAGGCAGCACCTATTGTGCCTGCAACTCCTTTCTTCACTCTCAGCAAATGTGATTCAGACCATTTCTGGGGTGGGTGCGGCAGAGTTTTGCTTTCAGGCTGTTGGAAAGCAGACTCCTGCTGTCATTTCCAAGGAACTGGTTTTCTCATGGCAGTGTTTTTTGCCATTAGATGTAGGACTTTTACTCTTTTCCAACTCTCAGGTGTGGAGCAAGAGGTTCCCTTGCTTTTTTCTTGCCATCCCCTCTCAGTATCCTCCTACGGCAGCTCGTGACGTGGCAGCTAAGCACCTCTCCTGCTCTCTGCCTCCACCGGCACACTACTTCTGCTCTGTAATTTTTATGAAAGTGGATGATTTCCCTCCCTCACCTCTTTCTCTGCCATGTAAGTCATTCCTTGTGCCACAGATAAATCAAAAGCAGCATGAATTGGAAGATGACAGGTGTGAACAAAACGAAAAACAAATAAGTAATCTCTACAACCCCTCCCAAATCTCCTTGATTTTGAGTTTAGTTCTGTCCTTGGGCAATGTTCTGACCCACATTGGGTTCTATATAGTGACATCTGCGAGCTGTGTTTTCTGGATGTTAACAGATTTGCAGCCTCTTTGTAGCACTGAAGTCAAATCAGAAGAAAGGTGAGGTGACAGAGGCTGTGACAACAATGGCCTGACAGGGTCCTGAGCTCCTTATCTCATCATCCAGCTCACCTTCCCCATCGCCCTCTCCCTCTTCTGCTGCAACCTTTGTCTTCTCAGAATTTACTTCCCCTTTTCCATACCTGTATCTAATCTCTATTGAATATCTGTCTGTCTCTTTGAGTCCCTCTTAATAATTTCACGTGTAGTCCCACTTCATTGTTTGTCTCTCTTTTTCCCCCTCTCCATTTAACCCTGCAAATAACAGATGTGTCCAACTTTTGGTTCAAGGACAGGTTTTTATTTTAGCCTGTTTTTTCTGAGCAAATGAGAATTATGGAAACATGCTGCATTTGTCTGTCTGTCTGTCGATCAGTTGTCCACAGTCCTGTCAACACTGGCCGCTAACTTTTGGACATGTGAGCTCATTTCATCCAAGCTTGTCAGAAAGTACAGATAGAAGAAAAATAATAAACCCCCACAAGCTTTGTGAAAATAGTTGGTCAGGTAGAGGAGGCAGAAGGTTCATGCCCCATCAGGGGAGAAGCTGATGTGGAGTCATGTTGCTTAGACATCAGAGAGTCCAGAGGAGAGCACAGTCTTGAGATACAGATCTGCAGGAAACCGTGTTTCATCATCTCTGCTGCTCATAGAGCTAGGCATTTAATTTCTGTCTCCTGAGAGAAACATTGAACTGTTCTTCTTTACTCCCAGTATGTCATTGTTGTGTTTGAACCTTTTATTTATCTATTTATTGTATTGCACTATCAGTTATGATTAATTTAGGTTTTGTTGATGCTGCTTATTGCATAGAAGACTACTGACTATGACCTCTATGATGTGGAGTCTGTCACCTGAGTTTTCTTCGCTGTCTATTTTTATGTCTGTTCATGTATCAGAGGGGAAATAATGGCTGTCCTAAGTGGGAAAATAACTACTAATGGATTAGGTTGTATAAAATGGATTGTGAGACCGAGATAACAGCCATAACAGGGCTGAGGTTCCCAACTGTAACCACAGTAAACCTTCTGAAATTTATTGGTGGTGGAATGGAAAGTCATAACCCAGAGAGGAAGGTAATGATTAGGTATACTCAGATTGACTATGGAATAATTGTCCCATTCTTTTTTATTTTTCTCCTATCTCGGCTAAGAAATAAACCTTTAACATCGCATCTTTTTCAAGACATCATTCGAAGATAAAAATAAGTGATTTTGTTGACATAACGTTTATTTCCACTGAGAGCTGTATCAAAAGAGATCAAGTAGATATATTCTTTCTGGAAAACCCAGACTAAATCCTACTAGCTGCCAGTGTCCTTCCAAATGGCAGAATGTGTTAAAGAGTAAGACTTGTTTATTCCTTTATAAGTAAGTGAAGTAAGCTATGAATTTACGTGCTTCCTTTAATAAGGTCCCTAACTTGTGCTTTGGAAAAAGGTAGCAGTAAAGCTGTACTATATGAGAGTGATGGGGACACATCTCTCTGGTTCTCACTGGGCAAACTTTCAGCCTGCATGATCTCAGATTTAGTAGGACCAATAACATTTCATATCTACAATTTTCATGAAGTTTTGTGGATTTAAAATGCTACAGTCATTACTTTCTTCTGTCTCAAGATATTCATGGTAAGTTTGCAATACATTGCCTATGGAAATGATCCAACAAGAAGAGCATGGTGACTCCTCCTGTACAGCAACTTATTAATGAGCTCAGTTTATCTTTTACTGAGATATTTGACTTCTCTCATGTAAAATTTTTGTAGTCAAACTTTTTTAGTAAACCTGAAGAGATCAAAATAGAGATAGGAAACAAGCAGTACCTTAGTGAAAGAAAAGGTAAACAACATGGTCAAAACTGTTAAGAAAAATTAAATGGAATAGTTTCACTGTCTTGAAATTTTATTTATTTTGCTGAAAACTCATTTTGGAGAAAAAAGATGAGACCATGTCAAAACGTCCCGTTGACAGCTGTCTCCACATGTGACTTCTATGTCCATTGAACCAAACTATTCAAAACTCAGTTGTCAGCAGGGAAAAAAAAAGAGAGGCAAGTGGGAGAATTTTGAAGTTTCAAAAATGTTTCTTTTGGTTACAATGCAAAATTAAAATGTCAAAAGTATTTGTGATTAAAAATCTTTAGAGCACACAGCTCAGGTGAAAGTATATGGGGTTTTTGCTTAAATTTCAAAAGAAAATACCTTGAATACACAAATTGTAACTTTTTTCCTCAAGTAAAACCATACAACAATTTGAAAACTTGCATTTCCTTTTTTTTTTAATATGAAGAAATCTATCAGGGCTAAGTATTTTCTACAAAATTTTTTAACAAGTCAAGATTTGCCACTGGGTAGGCAGGAACCATTAATTGAAAATTTTTTCACATGCTCTACAAAGAAGTCTTTGATGGCTTTGATTGCAATTAGGACGAGCAGTCTCTGAAATGGGTGAGTTGTGCTCCCTGCTTCTCCTTTCATCTTGATCAGAATGGTTATGCATGCTCAGAGCTTCAAACAGCCACTGCTGTTGATTTTAAGAAAATGCGACCAAATTGACTGCATAATTTATGAAGATGTTATAAAAATTTCAATACCAAATTTTTGAAGAATGCTTTGACATATGGCCTCTCTGTTATGAGCTAAGTTTAATACGTTATTGAATACATGTTAAACTATTTGGTGACATGGTAATCAAAAGTTATGTATTACTTGGGACTCTGCATGGCCAGACATGTGTCCCTCTTAGATAACCCTTGACAGTTTCATTATCAACTGATAATTGCCAGCTCTGCTGTAATATATCCATCTATTTATTGCTTATTTCACATCATCGTGAGCCAACCCCCCCACTGCCCTAGTGCTGCCCAAAGGTCGAACAAAAAGGCAGACACACTCTTTTTTTGTTCTGCTTGGAAAATAAAGAAAGTATCTCTAGAAGAAGAGGAACAGGATCAAGCAACATTGTAATGGTCGCAGTCAAAGTGGAACCAATGAATGTGTCATTTTGTCAGAGCGCGCTGTCTGAAATTTGTCTAGCTCTGGAGTTAAAATAAATCTACCAGCAAAATACCATTTTTCCCCTTAAAAACTTTTCTGGCTGTAGCCTGGAGGATATTTTTCATGGCAACTTTAGCAATCAAATCAAGCTGAGGTTGCAGAGAGGTGGGTGTTGGCCTCTTCTCCCAAGTGATGAGCGACAGGACAAGAGGAAATGGCCTCAAGTTGCGCCAGGGGAGATTCAGACTGGATATTAGGAAAAATTTCTTCACTGAGAGAGTCGTAACACACTGGAATAGACTGCCCGGGGAGGTGGTGGAGTCACCCTCCCTGGAGGTATCCAAGGAGTGTGTGGACGTGGCATTGTGGGACGTGGCTTCATGGGCATGGTGCTGTGTGGTGTGGTTTTTTTTGTTTGCGTGGTGTTGTGTTTTTTTGTGTGGTGTTTTTTTTTTCTTGTAATGGTTGGACTTGATGATCTTACAGGTCTTTTCCAACCTTAGTGATTCTGTGATTCTGTGATATAAAAGTTTACCAACTATTGTGCATGCTTACTATAGCTATTGTTTATTCAGAAGGCTTGCCTCTACTCAGTGATTGTGAGAGAAGTATAAATGTATTTAAGATCACTATGTTGATGTGAGTATTAGTTGATACTACCTATAAATATATTAATGCCTTTATATTGATATAACTATGTGTGCCTGAGCAGGCTGCAGTAATTTAATTAAATCAGTTTTGCTATCAAGGCAGCTAAATGAAGGGAGGAAGGTAAATGCTAGGTATGGAGAAGGGCAGGTGATTTCTGTCACTACTGTGAAAATTGCTGGCTTTGCCAATCAACAGGAGATTTCTGTGAACAGAACAGGCATTCTTACAAAAACTGCGGTAAATGAAATGTCATTTTCATTGATAATGATACTATTTGTTCTAGAGAACTCTTCACTGTTACAAGAGCTGGTTCAGAACTTGCCAATCCTGTCTCTATCAGCCTTACATTTCTCTGCAGCAAAGACATTAACTGTGTCCTATAAAGTTAATATTTAAGGATCTTGGGGATCATTCCTTCAAAATTTTGCATGAGCTTTTATCAGTAGCAGCGTTCTTTGTCAAGATGTACTTGCAGTACAAGACAGGGATGATTTTCCCATTGGAAACAAGGAATCCTTAAATTCTTTTTTATTCTGCCCTTGATAAAACACAATATTGTCTAGGCTTTGTGTAGGCTACATTTTCACCCCCTGGGAGCTCCCAGACCTGCAAAAAAGCAAAAGTATGATACTAATTGAGTTTTCTTGTTTTCTTTCAAGTTTCAGCATCGTGACTCTGCTTGGGCATCTGGACATGATTGTTTGTTCTCTCTCCTGCCAGGGGACCGACTCCCACATGCCCTTCCTCCTTTCGCCCCCGCCCGCTTCCTCTTCGCCTTCCTCCCAGACGACACTTTTCTTGAGACATGGGAAAGCCATCAGCACGTCCTGCTGCTCTGAGGGCTGTTTGCCGGCTGTCTTTGCTCTCGGAGCTGGGTGACATCTGCTTTCTTTCACGGGCTGGTCAGAAAGCAGCAGGCAGAACTGGCATCTTCCAGCCCAGTCCTTTGCACCACCCAGAAAGGCAGGAGGAGAGATGTCCTCATGCTGTGTAGGACACACACACATACACGGCCGTGGAGGAGAAAGGACTGACGGGAGGTGGTGGATGATGGAGCAGCTAGGGCAGAGCCGAGGGCTGCCCGCAACCAGCCTGCTCAGCTGGGACGGGGCGTTGAAGGGCTGTAAAATCTTGCACCATGGGTGAACGCTGGCAGAGAAGGGGAAGGGCATCCAGCTGGCACGGCTGTTCTCTCCCTGGAAGAAAAGACTATAAATTATGGTTATGCTTTGAGAATGACTTATTGTTACCCTGTTTATCTGCCTGTTAGAGGCATTGTGGCTTTCTGCCTTTAATAAAAATATTGCTTGCTAAGCCATTTGTTTCGTATTTGCCAGTGGGGACAGTTTACTCACTGAGTCATTTGCACTGCTCATTGTGTCAGGATAATTTTCCCTGGTTTCTGGGTGAGGACTACAATGGTGCTCTAGCGGTGATTTACCCTTAAATGTGAACCCACCTATTACTGTTTCCACTCAGGTCCTGTTAGAAGGGTTACAAAATGGCTCATAGCAGTGACAGTCTGGCCTGCAGTGTTTATCCGGTACTTGTTCAAGAGGCGATGGTTACTATCGACCGCCAAATTCACCTAGATTCAAAGTGACAACTGGAAGGAGAAAGACTCTGTATCCTACTACCAAACTGAGGATGCCAGTCCGTGCCAGGAGAAGGTGTTTGGGAGACAACGAGACCCAACACCTTGGAAGATGAGCTTCCTCTTGTGCCTAGTCCTGCTTTGCCTGAAGAAAGGTTCTTTACTGCAGAAAGAGCTGTGAAGAGTATGTTAATGTCCTTGCACAGTGTGACAGAGATTTAAATCACAGATTTCTTTTTATTTATTAAAAAACCCAGAAGGTTGTTGAATCTCCACCAGAACTTCTAAACCTGCTTAGAATTTCAAAACCAATTCTAGATTGAAGAAAAGAAATCCAACAATGAAGGAAAATATTCAAATCCTCCCCCACCCCACCCCCAAATACAATGAAAGAGGAAAAAAGTAATATGTCACTTTAATAGTAAAGTTAAAAGGCTCAGATGGTGAGGAGAACTTTGTAGAAGAGAAAGTGATGGGAGTGACAAATCTTTAAAGAACGGAAAATGGAGTGCTATTTTTAAAATTCTTTTATTCTTTTTGGATTGTGATATTTTACAGAGCCTTACAGATGACAAAGCAGCTGCTTCCCCTGTGCTTAACTGAATGCTTTCTCCACACACCACTGGGTTGGGGTTTTTTTCTTTTTGTGTCACATTGATCTTCTCTTGTTGTGCTGCCTCTAACATGCCATTAGGTGCCTCTGGCTGCCAATAGTGAGGGAGAAGATCAGGTTCTGGTGGGTAAACTGCCATTAGGCTCTTCCTGACATGACTTATACTATTATGGCCTGTGTCTACTCTTTGAAGGTATTTTGAGAGGTAGAATTACCTTATTATTACTGTTTTTACTACTTGTACTGAAGGAGTTTCTAGGGGCCTTTGTCCAGATCTGTTGTACAGATGTTGCACAAATGGATATTAAAAGGCAACACCTGCCTTCCAGAGCTTACCTTTGAACAGGTGAGACAGAAAAAAGGCAGTTATTATCCCCAATTTTCAGCAGGTACCTAAAGCTTTCCAGTGCTGCACAGAAAAATTCAGAGCAAGCTCTGAATAGAAGTAATATGGGCAAAGGAGAATGATACTTCATCTATCCTAAAATAACCACCTTCTCACAACCTCTAAGGTGAAGTGGCGTGTTAAAGCAGTAATACAAGGTACCCACAGTGGCTAACACCAGAAAATAGAGTTGATCAGTCATATTAGCCAGCCTGGCATCTCTCACTCATACTAAAGGTGTTGGTCGCTGCCCCCAGCTTTATTGTCCCCCCTTGGATCTTCCTTTAAAATAGTGCTCTGTGTCTGTAATTTCTGCCAGGACGTGGCAATGATGCGGCCACTGGTGTGTGGATGCTGCTGTCTATCACGCCAATCAATACTGTCTGATGGGTTCTTATCTGCCTGTAATGGTCTGTTATCTCTTCGCTAAGGCCGTGGGTGGCTAGGGCAGCATTTCCAATCTGTAGAGCACTTCACACAGCAGAAACTTAGTAAATGTTGGGTTTCTAGGTCCAGGTGTAATACATATGCTAATAACAAATAATAATAATAAGCAACAAGAAATCTTTCTCCAACTGCATCTCTATGCTTGCACACTCAAATACCCTCCCCCTGCCCCCCACTTTCTGCCACCCCCAAACACAATCAACACAGCTTGCCATATGTGGGAATGATTTGCAGCCCTTGATGTTAAGGATGCCTTTCTTTAGTAATTGAAAAGAGTTAGCATAATGCTTGTGTCTTTGAGTTTCTGTGGGGAAACAGTAACCTCCAGTGGTCATTTGGAGTCCAGTCATGTTCCAACAGACTTCAGTGAGAGCAGTATTAGGTCCTTAATTTATACCTGGCTTTAAAATTTTCCTTGAAGCACTGAATTATACATTCATAACCAATTCCTCATACAACACATAGCTGCTAGAACTGTGCTCCTTCAAAGGTTTATTTTGCAGTTGTTTACCTTTGCCAAGGGCCTTGAGATGCAGAAGTAAAAAAGCCCAGTGAAAATGAAAAGTAATACCAATTTTTAGTGAAAAGCACCAGTGCTATAACTCTTTTAAGGAAACAGTGCATTTTGTGCTTGTTTGGAGGTTCTAGCAGGGGAGCGCAGCTACCGTATACCCTTGACCGATGAACGGTACGCCTCTATCGGGGAAGGTCGTCCTCTTCGACCGAGCGCGCAGCTTCGGGAGGGACGCACATGGAGCGGTGAGGGAGGAAGGGGACACCCGCCTAGCCAGCCAGATCAGCCGAATCAACCCTGGCTATCAATGGGGTGACAGATGTCGCAGCCAGATCGCCCTCACATCGTGAGGAAGCCATCGTGCGGCGGGGCAGCTATGACGTGGTCGCCATCACAGAAACATGGTGGGACGACTCGCATGGCTGGAGTGCTGCGATGGAGGGCTATAAGCTCTTCAGGAGGGATAGGCAAGGAAGGAGAGGCGGTGGGGTGGCTCTGTACGTCAAGGAGTGCTTTGATTGTATAGAGCTGGATGATTGTCACGACGGGGTTGAATGCTTATGGGCAAGGATGAGGGGGAAGGCCAACAAGCCGGATATCCTGCTGGGGGTCCGTTATAGACCACCCGACCAGGGCGTAGAAGCTGATGAAGCGTTCTACAAGCGACTGGCAGAAGTCTCACAGTCGCAAGCCCTTGCTCTTGTGGGGGACTTCAACTTACCGGATGTCTGCTGGAAGTACAACACAGCTAAGAGGAAACAGTCCCGGAGGTTCCTCGAGTGTGTGGAAGATAACTTCCTGACGCAGCTGGTAAGCGAGCCTACAAGGGAAGGTGCCCTGCTTGACCTGCTGTTTACGAACAGAGAGGGTCTGGTGGGAGAAGTGAAGGTCGGAGGCCGTCTTGGGCTTAGCGACCATGAAATGATAGAGTTTGCAATTTTTAGCCAAGTAAGGAGGCGGGTGAGCAATACCGCTACCATGGACTTCCGGAGGGCAGACTTTGCCCTGTTCAGGACACTGGTTGGGAGGGTCCCTTGGGAGATGGTCCTGAAGGGCAAAGGGGCCCAGGAAGGCTGGACCTTCTTCAAGAAGGAAATCTTGAAGGAAAATAATTTGTTTCTATTTTTATAGGCTGCCCAGGGAGGTGGTAGAGTCACCCTCCCTGGAGATATTCAAGGAGCGTGTGGATGTGGCATTGTGGGATGTAGCTTGATGGACATGGTGCTGTGTGGTGTTGGGTGGGTTGTGGCTTGTTGTTGTTGTGTGGTGGGTGGTGTGGTGTTTTTTTTGTTTTTTTTGTTTTTTTTTTTTTTTTTTTCAGGTTGGACTTGATGATCTTACAGGTCTTTTCCAACCGTAGTGATTCTGTGATTCTGTGATTCTGTGTAGTGTCTGAACTTGGCTTAGGAGTGTCATCGAAGTGCTAAGTGAATACATCTTTTCTTCTTTTTAAAGTGGGGGACATCCTCCAGTTAGAGGGAGGGCTAGGAGTATTTTCTTATCATCTATTTTAAACTGTTTTTTTTTAAGAGGTTAGAGTCTGAAGCTAGTCATGCATTTAGGAGTTGCTCTACTTTGACCAGTCAGCAATCATAGGAAACAGGGATGGAAGGGACATCGGGAGGGCTCCCAGCCTGTCTCCTTCAAGGCCAGGCCAGCTCTAGTTAAACCGTTTCACCCCTCCTTCAGACCGCAGTCCCGCAATACAGAGGGACAGGGAAGGCTGACAAAAAGTTTTATGTCTCTTCATGGTTCCTATTTATATTAAAGACCCTGACTGGATCTGGTGTAGTGCTGGAGCTGCTGTATATTGCTGACAGTGGAAGGACTGCAGATACCCGCGTGACTTTTCCCTTTCCTTCAGGGGACTGACAATTACTGCCTGACAGCTCAGAGGCTTAATTGTCAGAGTGCTACCTCTGGTTGCAACACATTAATCTGGACAAGCACGGCACAATTAGCCTTTCTGTCACTGGGTTTGTGAGGGGGTTGAGGGTACGCCACGGAATATGACTTGAGGGATCACAAGACTTCCCCCGAGGTTTTTAATTTTTATTGTCCACTGGGTGAGGTAAATTATTGCCTCCATTTGATTACCAAGTGCTGTGTGAGTGTGTTTGTTTATATTTATGCTCCTGGGTGGTTACTGTCAACATAACTACTGCAGACTGCTCAGAGCTTTGAGTGGGCCCAATCTGTCAAACTGGGAATCAAATATATTAAGCACTTCTCCTTCTCCCTGGGTAATTTTTTGAGAATGTGCCACTGACAATGTTTGGACCTGGGAGAGGTTTATGGTTGGGTGTGGAGGGGCTTGATTTAGAGCTAAAGCAGCTGTGAGACATCAAAAAGAGCAGGGGGAAAAGTCTTGATGTTCCTCAGCCACAATAATAGCATTGAAGGCTGCACAGGAGCACCCCACCATCCTGGGAAATCGCCCGACGAGCCAGCAGCGCTGGGTCCTCAGATGCCTCGTGCCTAGTTAGTCCCAAGGTGGATTGGGGACTGACTATATACTTCCTCCTATACCCTACCTACCCCAGGCTGGGCTAGTTTGGGGCCCAAGGTGGTGCCCTACATGGCTGTGAGTGTGGGAAACAGCGCAAAGCTCAGTGTGGCACTGGGTGGCTGTGATGAAGGAGGGAGTAATGTCCTTGGGGACCCTGCCGGAGAGATTCAGCTGGAGGCGCACACTCAAGGGGCTGGAAAGGCAAAGGGAGAGCAAGCAGAAAGAGAAGACCTTGTCTGATGGTGGAAAGGTAAGATGCCTGCTCTCTTAGCTTAGACCCACCTCCTGCTCGGAGACTCATCTGGTCCTGCTTTTTGGGGAGCATCAAGCTCTCACCTGAAGACTGCAGGCTGATCCTCATCGCTGACGTCTCCTCTTCCTCCACCCATGGTGAATCTGCTCTGCCTCTGCTGTGAAACCAACTTCTGCCCATGCGGGAGAGACCGCTTGGACTGAGGACATGACTAAGAGCTCCCATCTAAATGAGGTGGTGCTTAGCCAAAGCAGGAAAAAGAGAACACTTACTTACAAAATGAAATTAAAGAGGAGATAGCAGCTGAAAGTAAAAAAAAAGGTGGCAAGCTGTGATTAATATGGGAAAATAGGTAATGAAAAGAGGAAACTTAAAATATGAGTAATTAAAAAACACCATAGGCAACAATTAGTCCATGAAAGATGACCATAGCCAACACAGCCAATGTTAGTTATGCCGCAGTTGGCTTATGCTCGGGGAGAAAGCAGAGACGAAGCAGATGACCTGCGAGTGCTGGTCTCTGAGTCCTGCTTTCTTTTGATTAAGGATTACTTCTTGTCTTTGTTTCTTCTAATGAGGACTGCAAATCTCAGTTGGGGATTTACCAACCGTTTCCCTTGATTTTTCTTATTTCTCTTGTCTTTTTTGCCCTGTGACATTGTGATAGTTATCATCTTTGGCTCTCCTTAAATGGGTCATTTGCAGGAAAATTACAATATGTGCCTGTCTGAGTTACCAGCTAATTGAACACTGAGAAGACAATCAGTGATGGTCTCCTGGAAGGCAGACTATGTACCAAAGAAAGCGAAAGATATACTGGTGAGGTTCATGGGGCAAGTGAGGACATATTCCAAATTAGAGACTAGTGTCAACAAGAGGTGGTGCATGGGACAATGATATTGGTTTTTTAAAGTAGATGTGTAGTTCTCATTTGCTTTTAAAGTATAAAAATTCCTATGTCATCCTACAGGAAATTTAGCTTTCAATTCTGCAAATGCAGTAAAACTATGAGCAGACCACTGCACCAGGCAAAATCACATGTGCTTCAGTCAGTCTTCACAGAGATGACCTGTATCTATAATGTCAGGCCAAGAGAAGGTGCGATTAAGATTTTTTAATGTAATATTGTCCGTGAAGTCTCAGTCAGGTCTGCATTGAGGTTCCATGCTACTAGACGCTGCATGAACACTGGAAATATGCCTTCATATAGTTGGTCTTTCCTTAAATTACACGTGTTGGAAACAGGCGATTGTGGAAAGAGCAACTCAGCACAATTGTACCCAAGCACTATACGTTGTACCCAAGCACTGTACACCTTGCAAATGGGAAGAAAGCTCTGAGAATCAGCCTTTCTGTAAGGTAAATAATATCAGTCTTCTTCAAGACTCATTTGGAAATGTACTGAAACGAACTGATTATATTGGTGTTCTGGGAAGATTTCCTGACAGTGTCCATGAAATCCAAGAAAAATTGTCGTGGTTACAAAGCCACGTGTGAAAATCTCTTTGGACTGCCATAGGAGTCCTATAGGTTTATCAAGGCTCCCACTCTCTTTTTCTCTTTCTTTTTTTTTTAAATTATTGACTTCAGAATTTAGTTTCTGTATATTAATGACCTATGTGGGATTGATGGAAATCAACACTTTATTATTGTGTACAAGGACATACATAAATATGAATTTCTCCAGGGTTAGGAAAGATTTATTATGTCTTTTCAGTCTCTGTTTCATCTTTCTGCTCTCTGCACAGTCCAATGCTAACATAAATACTATTAAAACAATGCACTGACTCACTTTTTTCCATGTTTCTGGTTTGTTAAATTATTAATAAATGCTTAGTGCAAGACTGATTTCAGCTAACTTTAGCAGTCTGCAGTGCATACATTTATACGTGATTTAGCTTTTTAGGGTTCTCTTTATAGTCAGTGTGGGAAAAACAATCCCAAGGAGTGATGAACATCATGAGTTTTAGGTACATTCCCTAAATGAGATGAATTATTCCCTAAAAACACTCATCTTTCTCCAGCTAGCTCCAATGCAGATGACTTAATTTGGAGAGATGAATCTTACCCTTTGTTCAGTTTGTGTAATTTCTGTGTGTACCTGGATCATTACTTAGGATCATGTTTTGCCTGGGGTAGATCAGGGCACTGTTCTCCTGTGGCTTGAGGTGCTGCAGAGAGCAATCTCCCTTCATGAGCACCGTCTGACTACTAAAATAGCCTCTGTTTTGTATGAGTGTCCTCAGTTGCTTTTTGTGAAGGCACCTAATTCTGCTCATGCTGTGTTAAATGCCTATCAGACTCAATCTTTCAAAAAATGTGGCAGAAGAAAGCTTAATATCATGACTGGTTTCTCTCATGTGGGAAAAGGATTCGAGAAGCTCGGACAGTTCCTGCTGACAGGAGCCGGAGCAGCACCTCAGACACTGAATGGATGAGAATTAGATAGCAAGGTGCCTCATGATGGTAAATGAGTCCAGGGCTAAACAACAGCTGGGAGGGGATTTTTTTTAAAAAATGATGATTTGGTTGGAGGTCTGTTAGTTCTACCTCAGGCTCATATCAGTGGCCCAAGTCCTTTACTGGATGTAGCTGTTAGTAATGTTTGCAACACAGGGATTTATGGACACATTTATTCTGGAGGAATCTAATCACTGCATTGCTTTCACAAACGTAGCTGTATCAGAAGCAAACAGTGCATGAATTATATGTCTCGGCAGGATTGATTGTGCCCTTAGGAGCTATCAGCAGCACCCAGAGAACAATTACATTCTCCTGCTCCCAGTAATGAAGTACTACTTAGAAACAGAAAATCATTATGTAAAACTTTGAGAAACGATACAATTACATTACATTACACATACTTTTGTCATAGGCATTGCTTATTACATAAAATTTAAATGTCTTCTGAGAGGGAATTCTCTAGTGCTGGTTTCCTGCTTTTGTGCTCCAAGGCATTTTGCCATTCTGTTAAATGATGAAAGCGTGCTGTTTAGGGTTGGAAATAACTTATATTCTGAAAATTCAGAAAACTTGCTTATAAAAAGAAGTAGTGTCTGAAAACAAGCAGTTATTTTATTAATTATCAGTTAATTTAATATTAAATAACCTGTTAATTTGCCAGTATGTATTTCATATTTTGGTTTGTCCTGTTACAAACATTTTACAGCAAGATGTAAGTCAAAGAAGTGAACACAGGCATCATGCTTCTAAGATTATTCATCATGTGTAGTCAGTCTGATTTCTTTGTAATTGTTTACAGATGTAAATTTAAGCCTTACGTTTTCTTTTCTTTCTTTTGCATAATAGCTGGTCTTTGTTTTGTGTGCTGGTTTCAACTGGTGCATGACCAAAGCTGTGTGATGCAAAGAAAAATGAGTTTGTGCGGTGTTCAGTGCAAAAGGTCCCAAGGCAGCGTGCTGGTGAGTGGACAAAACATGGGGCTGGGCCAGGTGCCACCCTCTGCATGGAGGCAGAACTGGGCAGCAGGGAGCACCACAAATGGTCGGGATAAACCTGCTCTTACACAATCTCTCCTGCTTTATAGAAAGTGAGACTTGGGGAGGCAGGCTGGTAGAAAATGCTAACATGACAAAAAACTCAGTAACACTCCTAAATCTTAAGCACTTTTACCTGAGGCTGGAACTGCAGCAAACATGAGTTAGTGCCTGAGCAATCTGGCATTGTCTGAGTGCATCTCACTGCTTTCACTAGCAGTTCTCGGTTAAACAAGCTTTTCCTTGAAGGTGAGACGTGAGGCATATTTCATATCAACCCTTCTATACCTTAAAGGCCTTTTATTTAACCAGGACTCCGTCACAGCATGAAAAGTGATCAGTGCTGGTTCTTAAAGAAGCCCCCAGGACCCTATAGGAAATAGGGGCTTAATCGTATATAAACCAGTTGAAGAGGCTCTGTCCGTGGAAAGAAAAGTGGGGAACAGTTTTAAGTGCATAAGCAGTCTGTTATTTAAAAGCAGTTGATTTCTACACTCCTATTTCTGTCTCAGTAATTGATTGTGGATGGTTTCAGCAAATGTGTTGCATCAAGAACTCACTAACATTAGTGGCTTGAACTGGAGTTGATTTTTTCCCCACAGTCTCCTCGTCTTTTCTAATGGGCTGTGTTATGTGTTGCTTTTTGAAATCAATTCTGTGGCAACCACATTATGCTAACTCTGTGTGTGTGTGCATGTGTTTGCATGCTGGAAGAGTGGGGGTCCATAGGAAAACCTGTGAGAAGCCTGGCAGTCCGAGGAGGGCTGATGAGACCTGGTTAATCATTTACATGTTTAAGATTTTGTACTTAAGTCTTACGGCACAGAAGCACTGAAGTAGTTACTGACGACTTTCCAGTGCTGTGGGCATTTAGCAGCCTCCTGAAGTAATTAATTATGATTTTGGTTTGATTGGAATTAAGACCCTCGAGATGTCATTAGTGTTCAGCTCATGTATCATGCAAGACAAAATTGTATCTCCATTTAGACAACTTGATATTATGACTTTCTTTTCAGTATCGTTCTTTTTTATAACAGAAGCTTTCAAAAGCTTAAATAAAGAGACAATTACTTTTATTTGAATTTCATCGGGGCAGGTAGTTTTATAAGTACAGAGATACGAGGATAGGAAGTCCACATTTTTTTATGTTGGTCTTGCACATGACGGCATAAAAGGATCCTCTTCTTTCCAGGTGCTTTGGCATGGCACAGACCCACGGTAGCAGCTGACTTGTAAGCAGCAAATGATGATGCTACAGAGGCTGAGGAGGTGACTGCTAGTTGTCGTCTACTCCACCTTTTCCTCATCAGTTGCCACCATGCTGTCATAGTGTTCATTAACGAGTTCCTATGCAGTCTCCAGCCTCCTGGGTTAGCTGATGTTGCCTTTTCTTCTTACGCTGTATTTGTTCAGCACCTGAATGATGCTGAAGCCATCTTTGCTGTGCCATCCACCCCAGTTTGGGTGTCTGCTGCATGGGAGAGAGCCATGTGGCTGCCAGGTAAATGTGTGCGAGGATGGCCCAGATCTCCTCTGTCTGCCAGGGAGGTTTTGGGGTCACCAGCTGGAGCGAGCTGCTGCATGCTCAGGGGTCAGACCTCCTCCTGCTCCGGGGCTAAAGAACCATCTGGGATGTGGAAAGCTCACTCCTGTGAAATACCCAAGCCTTTCCATGTGAAAATGGTTCAGATCTAGGGGAGCATGAAGGTTTTTAGTACCAGTGGCCAAAAACATTTTGCAAGAACCCTCTGTGTAGGCTCCCTAGTGCCAGCACTATCTCCTGTTGGTACTGGAGATCACTTTGAGCCTGTAACTAGCTAGCAAGAACCATTGCTGTGCAGTGCTTTGTATGTACATCCAGTATGTTTTCTCTTTAAATATGCTTTGTTTACAGAACAGGATCAAGTCCTGGTGTAAATCGTAGTGGATAAGGAAGGCAAGTAGCAGCCCTGTATCTGCAATCTGCATCCCATGATGGGAATAAGTACTGCTATGCATGAAGGAGTGACAGCTCTCAATCACTGTCTTCCCACTTTGTCACCTTGCCCCTTTTACGTCCTAGGAGCCATTTTCCAATGTTTTAGTCACCTGCACTGCTGAGAGCTCTAAAAAGGTATTAAAATTTTAAATAGGTGGAAGCCCCCACAGATTGGTCATGAAAACAGCATGGTTGCATTTTGATGGTATTTCTCCTTTATTTCAATATATTCTCATGAGTAAAATGCTTTATGCTCTACTAGATTCTATCCAAGCTAATAAATTGTTGTTGAAAGCATGGAATTGCAGAAGCCTGTCATTAGCATCTTGCACGAGCTGCATTTTGATGTGGCAGTCAAACAGAATTAAACTCTACCATTAGCTCAGTCACTGCCCTCTTCCTAGTCATCCCAGGTGGTGACATATGAAACTCAGTGGTATAGAGCTGCTGGGAGGTGACAATTGTACAGTGCCCCCCACCCTTCTGTAGTACCCCCATCCAGTATCTTCGGTTAAACCCCATTTTCCATTTAGGTTGTAGAAGAAAGGCAGTAGTAAAACTTGTCAGAAACTATCTATGCTAAAAAGACCATTAGGTTAGGGTTTTGACTTTTTTTTGGAAGGGATACGAACATGTAGCTAGTGATGCGGAGAGCCAACTAATTGTCTTCTTTTTATAAACTTTGAAATTTTGTGTGCCTCAGCAGGAGCTCTTGAAGTTTCCCTGTTCATTTTTACTCCAAGATCCCTAGGCATAGAGATGAGAGCTTAATATATACCCTTGTTTCTGAAATACTCACTCTGACTGTCCACATCTCTGTTCCCGAATTTCTGAGGGCCAGGGCATATTAGAAAATCCTCTGGTCCAGCATTGCTGGTGAATAACCGTGACACTCAGAGCAGCTCTGGACACTGGACAGCCCTGAAACGCAGGAAGCCGTTTCAGTCCCTCAGCTGCCAAGTGACACCTGCTCTCCTCTGCGCCTGCTAAGAAGTATGAGATTGTTTTGTTTTCGTTCATGTTATCTGATAAAATGTCTGTGTAGTTCCAGCTTCCCACTTGTTTCTGGAAAGCTGCACTGCATTTGAAAATTGCCAGCTCTTTTATGAGGAGCAACAGTTTTCACATTATGCAGTGGTTTGTTTTTCAGTCAAAGCCTTCGCTCCTGGAAACAAGTCATTACAGGAGATGATTCCCTTGTTTTAGAAAGAAAAAAATCCCCACAGAGAGTTATTAGTTTTAGTGGTTGCAGTGAAAAATTCAGTCATGACTCAGATTTACTCCAAAGGCAAATTAGAATATAAGTAAAAATAATCCAGCATTTATTTTTTTAAAAGCTCAATTTCTAGCACAACTTTAAAAAAAGGTTCTTTGTCTGCCTTATCATCTTTGAACATTTGTAATTGGTAAAGCTGATGCTGATAGGACAGTGCTACATAGAGCCACACACTCCCTGTGGATTGTTGTCTTCCTTTTAACCCCCTCATCCGTCCGTCCCTCCTAGGGAAGCACACTGTGTCTGGTGTAACCCTGTGGTTTCATTTCACATTGCTGAAGTTCCACATTCAAGAAAATGTACAGACTGAACAGATTCCTGAGGCAAAGAGTGGGGATGTCTGCTCCTGTAGAAAAGATTGAGAAAACTTGGATAGAAATGACATGGAAGATCTGAAGGAATCTCCATCATGAAAGGTTTTAAGAACAAGTTTGACAAACCCCTTTCAGGAAAGACGGAACAGTGAAGCATTTGGGTAGGGGATAGACTAAATGATGTCTTAAAATCTTTTTCAGTTCTCTCATTATTTTCTGCTCTTGGACTTTGTGAATGAGTTGTGAGTGACCCTCTGAATCTGGGGTTTTTTCCCCTCTGAAGATAATATTAAATCACAGACAGTAATAAAATTTAAATATATTATGTCTATATAATTATTTTTACCTACTAATTGTGTAAGTAAATGGAGAAGTAAAACTGGTTTTGATAATGAGCTGTTTTCCATAAAACCATCTCGATGGGCATTAGTTCTGCTTCTGGTTTTAGATTATTTAATACCTTCCTGAATGATCCCATCTTTTTGCTGAGCATCATGTTATTCCTGTATTTCTGGTTACCCTTTGGGATAATAGTGTACAATTCGCGATTTACCAATCTTCTGGAAAGTCCTCCAGTCACCCAAATTGTATCAAATTCATATCCACAGACCAGCTTCATGGCTTGTTCTCTAACGTTTGTTTGGACGCAACAGTCCTGGTCTAAGTAAACCTAATGAAATCTGTGGAAAACCTGGGTTTAACTCTGGAAAAACGAGATTGTGTACCTGGAAGATGGGGCTGTTTGTATGCACACAAATGGACTGCCATGTTCAGAAGTATCTTGAACTCTGTGGTAACACAGGAACTTAAAACTTCAGTGAGTCGTGTGCTAATTTACCAGTCCAACAGAAAAGGCAGCTTAAAATTTTGTATTTCTCGTGGCAGAGTTAAGGCTGATTCAAAAAATAGCAAATGAAAAGATTTCTGTTTTATTTTATAGACGTGACAGTCTTGAAATTTAGGTGTGAGAATACTAGAGAAATAGTTTTAATTTTCCATATCGCTGAAGGGGATGGCAGTAGTGAAATAGCAGAGATCAGTTATAACAGTTGTTTTGATTAAAATGGTATTTACCTTGCTGCTCTTTCATCCACCATCAATTTTAACTGGATTAAAAGCAATATCCAGTGGCAAGTATTCATTATTAAAGTGATTTTTCAAGTATGTTTAGTGAGATGAGCAATCATATGTATACCATGCCTTCTTTGACAGTAAAAATGATATGAGAATACACAGAACTGTTAATTACTTTCCTTTTACTAGTGAGCTGGTATTAAAGGGAAAAAAAGTAATTTTTTCTGCCCTGTGTGAAGACTATGAGAAGTCCATCTCTCAAGAGGAATCCTTACAGTATTGTAACAAAGGAGCTGTTTGGCGAAAAGAAAGTTTCAAGATAGATCTATTTACAATCTGCAAATCTTCAAGTTGATTTTCCTCCTCTGAGGGTTTGAAGTCAGATATCTTTTTGCAGCCATACTGATGCATTTTTATAAGTGGATGTACTTTATGCACTCTGGAAAACCATATACATCTAGCGAACATGAACTTTGCTTGCTCAGCTCTTGTGAAAACCATGGAGAAATTGACCTTCTGTCCTGTGGGGTTTGTGTAGCTAAACCAACAGCGCAACCGCGTACGTATGAATTGGGATTAGGAAAGAAACTGTGCAAAAATTCTAGGATATCAATAACAGGTAAGATTATTTGAAAAGTTTTTCATGTTTATATTCTTATCATCTTCTTTTTTTTACATGCTGAAAAGACCTAAACAGGGAAAAACCTAAAAGTGACGAGTTAGAAGAGCAGGTACCTGTTTGCAGCTGAGTGTAAAGAATGGTGGCAGATATTGGATTTAGACATCACAAAGATAGCATCCCCTTCTGCTCCCAGCAGGAATTTTGTGATTGATCTCAGTGCTCATAGGATCAAACAGAAGGACAAAAGGCATGTAGAAGTGGATGAAAGCGAAGAGGTAAAAGCACCAGACTGGCAAAATGCTGACTGCACTGATGCAAAAGGATAGCAGTCCTTAGACTTGTACCTTGCATTGAAAAATGCAACGCCCCTGTTTAAAGTTTATAAATTACTTGCAAAAGAATTGATATGCATAAGTGTTCTACCTGCCTCATGAATATATTAATAACTGGGTTATATAGATATGTATATGGCTATAGTTGTTCGGTATCCTGCATAAAATAATTGTTTACCATCAGTAGCCTTTCTGGCAAATAAAAAAGAAAATTTGAATTATTTTGCAATAAAAGAGATGAGGCCATATCTAATCCAGCAAAATCTGTCCTAGGTTCAATGTGAAGCAAGAAGTTTCACTCATGAGATGTTTTTTAATTTATCCTTTGGTCACACACAAGCACATCATTAACGTTTTTCAGCATTATGAGAGCAATAGTACTAACAATAAAAGATAATGCAATAGGATTTTTATTTAAATTTAGATATGATTAATGGCCTTGTGTAAAATTTTACCAGAGAGGAATAGAAATCAGGTGGAAGCAAATGGAAATGCAAAGAATAATCTTTGTTCAGTTCACATCTTGAGAGAAGACTGAAGGAGGCTTCAGTGAAAGGCTTTGGAATACAAAGTGACTTTGTTTGGGTGTGATGCTTCCCAGTGCGGAAGGGAACATGGAGGCAGACTTTTTTCTGTCTTGGGTCTTAGAGGAAAACCCGTGTGACAGGGATTTGAAAGATGTGGCAGTCATTACCAGGGAAGAATAAGGGAATAGTTGATCTGTGGAGCCTGTCTCCCTCCATATTTCATCTTGTGTAACTCCACCCTCCTAGACAACTGCTGCCAGCTTCAGTAGTTTCCAGGCTCTTTCTCTAGCTGATGTAGAGATGGACAGTGATTCATTCCATTTACTTTAGAAATTTACTTTAGGATGAATATTAGGCTCTAAGGAACCCAACCATCCCCATGGAAGAGGGAGCTTCCTAGCTTAGACTAAATGTGAGCCTTAAACTTTCAGCCTGCTAAAGTTAGTGTTTCTCAATAAGATTTATTGTTATTCACTCCAGTGTCAATTTACGCCTCACCGTCACATTTCCTTCTTGCAGCACAGCTCCAAGTATCGTGTCATTGCCTGGCTCCCTCATTCGAGCCTCTAAATGTGGAAGAGGAAGAAGCCTTCACCACCCTAGGGCATAGAGCCACCAGATGCCGCATTTGACTGGAGGCTGTTTCCATGGGATTTGTTGTCTTGTATTCACCACTTTCTCTAAATGAATATTGGCCTAATATTTTTTTCAGAATTCTCGTAGCTGCCTCCTATTTTGTCTCCATACAAGAAAGAATATTGGTTTGAAATCTAGGGGGAGAGAGCATGTATGCATCACCATTTAATGAATGATCTACTTTGGGAACCAGAGACAGAGTGGCAGCCCTAGTGCAGAATGGTGAGGATACTTGCAAGTTTGGATGCCTTCGTCTTGAGAAAAGAACAAGCTAATGCAGCTCCAGGTGCCTCTCTGGCTTCTTTGGAACTGGTTGCGGTTTCTCTGTGTGGCACTGCATTGTGTCAGGCAGACATATTGGTAGAGTTAATATGTGCCCAATAAGCACATGGGCCCAGTGAAGAAAGGTTTGATAATTTTATGTAGCGAAGACCTGAGGAGCTTGTGACAGAGAAACAGTGAGCTGGCTGAAAAACTGTATCCAGCATGTGTTTGGAAAGGGATGTTCAAACTGTGTTACTTAATCAGGCACCGTGAAATGGTTATTTTTGAAAATATTTTGGCAAGGTCTCCTGGCATGTAACAGATGATTTGCAATTCCTATTGCATGCACTCCAGTAATAGTTCTGAAAACATATTTTGGCTTAATTAATATGAAGTTCAATTTCTTTGGTATTCCACTTCTTCCTGGGCAGCAAGAGAGATGATGAACAGTGTTGAAATAAATGGGTCCAAGTTACTAAGCCAAAGAGTAGTTTCCTTCCCCATATTAGGGAAAGGAGTACTGTCTGTAGGTTGGCCACAGACCCAAGGAAAGCTCTGTGAAGATTGACTGAAGCTATTGGAGATGTTTACAACTACCAAACTTAGTAGTCATGCTTAGGTGTGAGATTTAGGAAGGTGGTCTCCCAAAACTCCAGCTGTGATTGGTGGAGAAATGAGCATCCTCTGAAGGTAATTCACAGCTGTAACCTAATTTAGGTTCTCTGAATCACCATCCAGAAGTATCTGCAGAAGAAACTTAGCCTAAACCTTACCTTGGCTAGCCTTTAACCTCAGTGGAAAGCTGCAGATTAGGAACTGTGCTTATTTCCCTTCTCCCCTTTATGTCAACATCTTTCTCCATAGGTAGACTGTCTTATAGAACTGCTGCTAATGCAGTCATACTTGGCCTTGTCAGGGCCTCTCCTGCATCTTTTTCTTATATAATTACAGGGATGTGGAAATCAGGATCAGTCCTGTATGCTTCTGAGCTTGCTGCTTGTGCTGTTGCAAGCAGTACAAATACTCTGTACCGCTAAGCATAGGAATCACTATGCAGCTGAGCAGTAAAGTGCAAGATAACTGATTAACCAAACTCTTTTGTAGTTAGGCAACCAAAGGACAGAGGAGTCCTCTAGTCTTTAAAAGGATATTTAATTTTACTTACATTAAGGGACTCTTACGGAACTTACATTTCTTTTCCATTCTGCAATGTAGAACTCCTCCCGGATGTGTCTATGTACTTGAGTCCTTTTAAAACCTAAAATACATATCTGTTTGCTTTCATCTCCTTCTTCCACTTCTTCCCTCTCCATAGCTCCTCAAAATCCAGTAGACAGAAGTTTGGAACTTGCATATTGCTCCTTGCATAGCCAGGTATTATGGATGTCAAAACTGTCCGCACTCCATATTTTGTTTTAAAAGTATTACCAGCATGTTCTGAACAACATTTGGGTGTTATTATACTGTAACAGTGTTTGCAAGTTTGGGTTAAAAGAGACTCCCAGAAGTTGTGGCACTGCCAGAACTGAAATACAAATGAATGTTTAAACTATATTGAAGAGAGAAGTTTATGGGCTGTGGGGCATGGCCTCGTTTGGGAAGTCCAATTAATGGTAGGCTAGATGAGAGGTGAAGTCTTCCTTTGAGAAGCCTAAGTCTTCCTCAAAGTTACATTTTCCTCTAAACGGCATCTTCCAAGGACTGCACAGGTGCTGGCCTTCAATAGGTCTGGAATGAATTTTGATTCAAGTTACTTGTTGCTTCTGTTTGTATAGGTGTCAAGGAGAAGGGTGAGAAGAATCTTGAACAGAGATTTTAATTTTTATTCTCTTTTCTCCTATGTTGCTACTAAATTATTTATGCCATGTCCTTCTTCTCCCATGAGTTCTTCATTTTAAAAGAAACGTTCCTACTAGACATCAGTTTGTTTATTGTAAAAACCTAGCATGTACCTCTGTGAGACAAGAAAGTGATCTAAGGATAGAGAGCTGAAATGCTCAGAAGTGTTCATCATCATTAGATTTGACATCCATACTAGCCTTCTGAAAACTTCCGTTCGACCACCGCATAACTTGTAGGTGTTGAAAAGTCTGACAGTTGATCAAGGGCAAATCTGCTTTAGTTTGATCTCTCCTCTGCTCTACCAGCTCGTGAACAGCATGGAGTCCTACCTCTGACCAAAGCCCTGAAAACTCTGAGAAGACTCTCAAGAGAAGTTTTGCTCTCCCCTGCCTTTGCAGTGGGCTTGGGAAGCTGATCCCTTGGGAACATACCAGGATGGAGTCACAGTCACATCATGGGATATGGGATACTACAATCTGGAGCAAGGTTCTGAATTGCCCCCTGAAGGGCTGGCCTAGGTGAGTGGTGTGAAGTTTGCTCATCCGTTAGAAGGAGGACATGCAGATGCTTCCATCCCAGATGAAATACTGATTGTAGGTCTGCCCATTTTTTGGTGTCAGAGAAGGTGCAGCTACCCAGGGAGTTTGCAAGGCATGCTAACGGAGCAAACAGCCCACCACACACTTCTGGTGCAAAGGGACACATAGGAGGAACACAGGACTGGGGTGTTCTTCACAGTAGCTTACTAATAGTCCAGCTAAGAAGTAATCAACCAAGCCTGCAACACGTGGTAATTGATGCTGGATCAGAACACACAGAGCATATTTCACCCATCAAAGGCAATTTTCTTCTATGAAGGAATACATAAATTTCCTGTATTGCATGTTGGGAGGAAAGCTTGAAGGTAACCTGACCTAAGCTATTAATTTCTAATCAGGTTCCCCTGACCTTTTCAGTATCTTTGTCTAGTTGTATTCATTTAGTGAAGGCAGATGGTAGAACGTGCTTGTGTCTGCATGCGCACTGTCTTGGGAAACAGAGTGTGCCGTAATGTGAGGGCCAATGCAAGCTGTGACCGTCCTGAGCTATCTGTTGTGCAACTGAAGAATGGCTTGTTAATTGACTAAGGTTGTATTTAGCAACTCATTCACAAGAAGTCAGAAGCTATTTTTTTCAGCTGGCATATTTGCTTCCCTCAATGTAGATTTCAGTTTGTCATCAATTTGTCTCCGATTTTTTAGCATTCTTCTTGATTTTTTTCAGACCAGCCAAAGCTGACAGCTGTTTTAAGCAGGTGGGAAACCAATGTCATTACTTCTGTGCTGTCAGCACCGGAATCTATGTGTTTAAAAGTATATGCATACATATATTTATTTATATACACACATATTTCATTTTACAGCATGAAATTACAAGGCAAGAACTGTTCACTTAATATATCAAAGTGCTATGCACAACTATTGCACTATATCATAAAAGCAATACACAGTAAATCACCTATATATTTGCTTGTATATGACAAAATATTTAAAGCTGGAGTCTAACTTACTTCGGTTTCAAACTAATTGAAAGTTATCATTTAAAACTACTATTTTGGCTCTGTAGTAAATCAGACTTTCAAGGTCCCACAATTTTGACTAGCATGGAGTGTGAAGTCTTTTGGAACTTGCACATAGAAAGAAAAGCAAAAATAAGCAGAAATGTTCTGTAATAATGTTCCATTATCCTTCACAGCCTTTTTGTCTTCCCTCACATTTTAGTGCTTTCTGGACTCCATGAGATGCTTCTAGACTCCAGCTTTAGTTCCTGCCTCTCTTTGCAAAGAAATACTTCCATAGGGTGGACCAAACAGTAACTTCCCTTTCCACGGCAAAGGAAGTGGCGAGCTGTGCTTCAAGCCCCCGCTGTGCCGTGACTGCTTCCCAGCACTCACCCTGCAGCAAGGAAGGAGGAGAGGGATGCAGGAGACCCTATGGCTAAGCCCTCTTGCATGCTGGCCAGTGACCAAACGCCGAGAAGAAGTGCTCTCTGCACCTCCCTGGGTCTTCTCCGTATTATGTCTTGTTCACCTGATGAATGGGTGGTGCTTTATCACCACCATTTTGGTGTATTATTCAGCCCACTTGTTGCATTTTCTCTACTGATAATAGAGGGGTCACTCCCAGCACCAGGCTCCATCCTCTTCCAGCTTTTGGTTGGGTGCTACTACCAAGCCTACAGCAACAGGTTGATTAAGTCCATCTACTGGTCTTGCTGCTGGAATGCCAAATGTGATTAATTCATACTGTCTTTGACTCTTTAGGCAGGGTTGTTCGAGTGGCTTATTTTCAGCTCTGCTTTTCAAACACGTTCATTATGTTTTGACAATGCATAATTGCCCCAAATATCCCCCCTTAACTTTGCCTTCATCAAAAGCATCTGACACACCAGGTGATACTTTCATTATTTATACAGCGATAGTCATGATTAGTTATATTTCTTCTTACAGATTGGAGGGATCAGTGATTGGAGACAATTCCCATCGAAGGGATAAAGGTCAGAGGAGGGAGCGAAGGCCTTCGCTGATGGGCTTCTGATAAAATATTTTGACTTGACTGGATTCAGGCGTGTGCTCTGCGCTACTGTGCTGGCTGACTTTCAAAGTTCTTGGAAAGTGTACCCATGCCTCTGTGTCAATTCTCTAGCTGTTCTGCAGGTCAGAAGGGCAAGTTTCAGATGTTCTGCTTGCCATGTGCAGAGTTGTAATGCATAGTGCGGGCCAAGTTAATAACCCGATTAATTTATTTATACCCAGCCTTCAGCCACAGAGTGCAAAACAAGAATCCTGAAGCAAGTGTCAGTGCATTTGCTTATGAAACACAAGGCACAAACTGGCAATTTTTTTAACCTAAATTCAGCATGAATATTGATGGGAGGGAATGCTCAATGCCTACATGTATTTAATAATTAGTGTAGCACTACAGAAACAGTGTCAAGTGAAAAGCCATCATTGCTTAGCTAATTTCTCAAAAAAATAGATAGGAATAGAGATGTGTATTGTGGGTTTTAATGCCTGGTTCTCCAATTATGGTGAAACCTGAAGAAAAAAAACACCTTCAAAGATTTTGTACATCAAATGCTAGCTTATGTGTTTCCTTTGCTTGAGAATAATTTTATTTTCCTTCAAGGCTGATCCATTGTTGGTCCTAGGCTTCTTATTACTACTGTGACTATCAATGTCATGTGTCCTTTAAGATCCATAAAAGAAATATTTCTGCTCCCAAGAAAAAAAGAGTCTTAAAATCCAAATTTCCAAAGTTTTGCACCCCCTTGAAGTTGCATATACATGCATATATGCATACATACAACCCCCTAAATCCTTTTTGGCATCCTTTTATTTTTCTTCTTGAATTTTTCTTCCTGTGCAACAAATATTATCAAGGCATCGGCTAGAAATACTTATTCAATAGGTCTTAGGTTTAGCTCAAAGAAATCTGAATATTTAGAGCCAAAAATACAAAAGGTGATTGCTTCTGTGAGCAACAGGCTGTGTGTAAAGCGTAGCAAGAGGCTAATTATTTTCTCTGTCATTGACAAGCTCTCCAAACTTGGACGGGTTTGGATCCAGAGGGACTGGGTTATTGAGGCATGCTGAGCTACCACCCATCTGCTGAGCCATGTTTCTTAGCTCATTCATGTGCTGGTTTTGGCTGGGGTAGAGTTAACTTTCTTCATAGCAGCTAGTATGGGGCTGTGTTTTGGATTTGTGCTGGAAACAGTGTTGATAAAGCAGGGGTGTTTTAGTTACTGCTGAGCAGTGCTTACACAGCGTCAAGGTCTTTTCTGCTTCTCACACCGCCCCACCAGTGAGTAGGCTGGGGGTGCACGGGAAGTTGGGAGGGGACACAGCCGGGACAGCTGACCCCAACTGACCAAAGGGATATCCCATACCATATGACGTTGTGCTCAGCATATAAAGCTGGGGGAAGAAGAAGGAAGGGGGGGACATTCGGAGTAATGGCGTTTGTCTTCCCAAGTAACCGTTAGATGTGATGGAGCCCTGCTTTCCTGGAGATGGCTGAACACCTGCCAATGGGAAGTGGTGAACGAATTCCTTGTTTTGCTTTGCTTGTGTGTGCGGCCTTTGCTTTACCTATTAAACTGTCTTTATCTCAACCCACGAGCTTTCTCACTTTTACTCTTCCCATTCTCTCCCCCATCCCACCTGGGGGGAGTGAGCGAGCGGCTGTGTGGTGCTTAGTTGCCAGCTGGGCTTAAACCACAACAATTCAATTTGCAAAGTCAAGCATATTATCCTAAATGACCACAAACATGGTAAAAACGCAGGATAAGAAGACAGGCTTCATTTCCAAACTTCAGCTTGCTGTTTGATTCAGGACCACAGAGGCTCAGAAACTTCTCAGAAACTTGTAAGCAGGATAGATTCCTGTAAAGTGGCACAAACAGATACTGCTAAAAGACACTGCACCCTACGTGCTTCCACATCATGAAACACACACAAAAAATATTGTAGGATGAGTAATTAAGACTTACAGAGCTGTTTTCAAGCTTTCTGTTGTAGGTCTGAAGACAGGATAAAGATTCTTCCCGTCTTATCCTAAAGCACTGGATATCATCAGGTATTGACTACAAAAGGAAAAACATCATTTTGCAGCTATACAGAACCTTAGAGCACCCACAACTTGAATACAGTGGGCAGTTTTCATGTTTGCATCTCAAAAAAGACAGAGTGAACTTTAAAAAAATTACAGAGAAGGTAACTAAAATGATTAAGGGGACAAAGGAGCTGCAGACTAGCTGGGACTTCAGTCTGGGGGGGCTTTGGGGCATATGGCTGAGGTTTACAAAATCATGGAGATAGTGGTTAAGGTGAATGCAGAAATGTTGTTCTCCTTCAATACAAGAACTTGGGGAAATCACTGAAACTGGTGAGAAACCAGTTTAAAGCACATAGGAGGAATTTTGTCTTTATGTAGTGGGTAGTGACCTGGAACTCATTGCCATGGGAGTTAATGGAGGCAGAAGGTATCAGCAGCTTCAAAAAGGGACTAGGCAAAAAGGAGTATGGCTACAGGTCCATGAACAGATACTAAAGGGAATGGGCAGGATTCTCCTGTAATTGATGTTGGTGGAGAAGGAATATGAATAGCCCATATTCCTCATTTCCTCCCATTCCTAGTTTCCTTCATATTCCTCAGGAAGGATTTTTTCAAGAAATTAGTTAAGCAATGATGGCTTTCCACTTAAGACTGCTTCTGTAGTGCTATGCTAATTATTAAATATGTGTATTTATATATGTATATAAAAATGAAGGAGTCATCCTTCATAAATGTGTGTCTGGCAGGCTGCTCCTACTGTCTTTGCAGACCCATATTCAGATAACTCCTGTGGAAATGATTCATACTCATGGCTCTTTGATCAAGTTCAAATTTACTGTTTTGTTGAAAGGCTGTTATTTCTTTCCTTAGTTCTGTTTTTGCACAGCTGTAATTGTCCTCAGTTAGTTCAAGCTGGGCAGATGTCGTTAAGTGGCTGTGACTTACACCCCGCTGGAACGACCCCGTGGGTCCCGGTGACCGGCTGCCAGACCTGGTCGGGCTCAGGGCAGGTGCAGCAGCACGAGAACTGCCCCAAAAGTAGGACCACATCCCTGCCGCTTGCTGTGCGACAGGTTAATTTTACCAGGCGGCAGCTGTGTGTGAGCGTGTTGTGGGAAGACACAGGCTGTTATCTGCATCTACCCCAATTTAAGTTGCGCGCTGGCTTGCACCGCACAACTGGAAGAAGAAAGGAAGCTGGGGAGCGGGGCCAGGAGCCGGGCAGGCAGCCATTGGCACTGGACATATCTGGATCCCAGGTGATGAGCTGGACCAGTTTCCAATGCTCAGTTTTCTCTGTCTTCCTGGTGGGAGGACTTTATGAACACCTGAAACTGCTCCTCCGGACGAGAGTTTATGAAGGGAGAAACAGTTTTTTCTGTTTGGCTTTTGTCTTCCCTTGGCTCAGATTTGTTACGCTCTCAGGTGTTTTTTGAATAGGCTTAACAAAGGCTTGCTGACAACCTGCGGAGCGCCAGAATCTCACTGAATTTGTGCAGTGCTTGGAAGCACCGTGCAGGATGTCTAAAATCCGAATCCAGAGAACAAAACACAAATTTTTCCCCCTGCCGCCTTCTGGCTGCGGAGGACACATGCCAGCACAGCGTCCTTGCACAGGGCACCTGTGGGCACCCTCACCCCGGGGCCAAGGAAGGTCCATTTACAACACAGGATGAAAGCCAGCAGCAGGAAAAGCGCTTAGAAACTGTGACGACTTACGTAAGGACGATCTGCAGCCTCCAGGGGAATGAAACAGGATTTCACCCACTTGATCTCCTGTAATCACATAACATCTGTAATGCAGTCTAGAAATGAAAGACAAATGACAGCTCCCATGTTGTGCTGCTCGTCTCATAGTGAAGGCAACACTGAGCTGCAACTGAAATTTGATGGACAGATTTCCCAGAAATGAGGGGATAGGAAACCTAACTAATAGCTTCTTTTTTTTTTTACTTATATTGGATTAAGGCATGGCTGTGAGTATTTTGTAATCTGAGCTCAGCTTTCTTTGGGTGAACATAATTATTTCAAGATTTGAGGCTTGTGTCATTCATACTAGCTGTGGGTTGAAATCAAGCAGCTCATTGATGTGGGCAGGCAGAATGGGGTAAATGATTTCAGGTTAACAGCTGATGGCTGTGTCTTCCTCATATTCCCAAAGGGCTGGGGAAAAAAAAAAAAACCCTATGAACCTTTCCACTGTATTTGTCAAAGATTATTTGTGAGTCTCCACTGGGCCTGACAAATTTGAAGAGTGCTTATAAGGTATTGTCAAAATGAAATGTACTATTGTCTTTAATTCTTCGAATCATATGGCATTATTTCTGATGCCCAACTGACTGATGTGTAGAATTAACTTTCAGCAAGAGCACCAATGGCAAACTGCAGATATAGGGTGGGTTTTTTTAGCAATTTAGGCTGATGTGAGCTTAGACTTTAATTTTTCTTTTATATATTTTTTGAAATATCCAGGTTAAGCTAAATTTAGAGTGACTTGCACAAAATTAAAGTGCATTCATATAGTAAGTGAGTGTATACACATGGGGAAATTCGACATATTTACCTAAGGCCTGATAGTAGTGACTGATACTTTGTAGTGTAAACACCCCATAGAGGAGACCAGCAACAGCGCATTTTACCAGTGCTCTTAAAAACATTGATTTGCTGACCCTTTATTTTCTACAAGTTTCCCCCCAGCCCCTTTCTCCCCCTCCTCTGTTCTAAGGTGTCAAAACCTTTGAGATGATACCCAGTGGCTGGGTGCAGAGGGGACTGGTGCAGATGGAGGTGTATTGGGTTTGCTTGGTGTAGCTGCAGAGAGGAGAGGTGGAGGCACACCCGGTGCCAGCAGGCTCTGAGGACTCCCTGTGCAGCTTGGGGAGGCGGGATGTGGGTGGATGTGAGAGTCCTGAGCCTGAAAACACGGAGTCTTCAACAGCTTCAAGCCAAAACATTGAACGTGAAGACCTGGAACTGACCACGTGTCTCACCTCTTGGTACTCACCTCTCAGCACAATGGGGAAGGAGCCATTCTACCACAGCCGCTGCCGTGCCAGACAGCACAGTGATTTATTCCTTCCTCTCAGCAATGCTGGCACACTGTGCTGCAGTGTGTACCAGCAGCTGCTCGCTGCGTGCTCTGTCCTACCTCTCTTCTCTTCATCCCATCAATTTGATGCAATAGTTCATGTGCATAAAAAAAGCCCTGAGCTAAGAGGGATAATGACGAAGTCTGTGACTGATGGAATAACTGTGAACACCATCTATGCCCTGAACCTGGCAAACCTGCGCATCCTGACTTGTGTCACCCTGTGGCCATTGATGTTGTTCTTGACAGGGGTCAGTGTCCCCCCAACATCATGCCTCACTGCCACGAAACCACACCCTGTTTTGCAATATTTTGCAGTAGTTTTGTCGCTAGTGATTTGCACGACAGTCTAAGTCGTACTCCATCATCTGTCAATGCTCCATAATCTGTCAATCATCAAACCTGCTGGACAACACCAAAGGCACAGCTTTGCCAGTCTAAATAGTGGCTTGTAATTTGTTCTGGAGTTGTTGTAGTTGCTGCCTCTGATGCTGACAAACTTTTCCCCAAACTTTTCTCTCTTGACATAAGACCTCCTGCAGCAAAGATGGGAGAATGGCAAGGAATATGTTGACAGGCTGGGAGATGTGCTGTGAGAAGACTATGGCATAGGCTGAAAGGCATCTCTGTTCACACCTCTAGTGGTTGCTCTCACTCTAGGTGGTGTTTTCAGAGGGAGGTTTTCGAAGGTGAGGCATTTTGGGGTCCTTTTCAAGTCATCTGCCTCTCCAATTTGTGCAGTTTATTTCTGCCATGGCTCCACCTGTTCCCCATCTATCTTCTGGAGCCCAGGCCCAGAGCTTCTGCTCAGCTCTTACAATAAATAGATCAGTAAGTGAAATTGTGTTCAGTTGCCAATAAACTCTTCTTGGTAGTTCCAGACAGTGCGGCAAGGGGTAATAGGCATAGATTGTGGTTCAGAGGTTCAGGTTGGACTGTAAGAAAAATGACTTCACCAGAAGCATAGTGAAGTGGCTCATAGGGGTTGTCAGATCTCCAACCTTGGATCTTTTCAAGATGTGGCTGGATGAAGGTGTGGGAGACCTGAACTAGCGATAGCGATGGTTCAGTTTCAAGCAGGAAGTTGGATTAAGTGATCTTCAAACAATATTTCTATGGTTTTGTGATTGTCTTTGTTCTTAAATTGTCAGAATGGTCCTTCAAATGGGTTTGTCCTGGGGCAAGTATCAGCCTCCTGAACCATCCCCAGGCATCCCTTGGGATTTAGTCTGAGCCATTCCCAATAAACAGTTTGGATGGTGCCACCTTGTTTATAAGGGAAAGAGAATTTTATAGCATGGTAACGAGGCATTCTGTACCGGTTGGCCTCAGTGTCAGAGTGTCCAGAAAACATATAGCTAATTACATTTCCTAGGATAGATGTGTCCTGTCAAGGAATGTAAAATGGCAACCAGTGCAGATGTGTTTCCCACTTGGCTGTGTCTCTGGTAAAGGCAATCACAGTGTGGCCATTTTGTTAGTTTTGACAGAGGGCTAACAAAATGTGCACTTATTTACTAGGATCACTAGTTTATTATTTTAAAAGTTCTTTAAAGGATGAAAATGACAATCATTTATCACTGCTGTCGAGAGGGTAATCTAGTTGTGATCTTGCAGATATGTTTCTGAGTATTCTGCAGCAAAATAAAATTTGTCATTGTCTTTCTCTATAGAGATGTATTGTGATGTTAAATTCAGTTAGGATATACAATAAGAGGGGGTGCTTTCACATAATAAACTGATTTCTAAGACCTGAAGTTTATTGTCTTGAATTCTTGGCAAGGGCTTTTCAATCGAATAAACATGAGACTGCGGTAGTCTTTGTTCATGGGTAGTCTAGCTCATGGGCTCCAGGCTACATGTGTCTGTAAGCAAAGTGGTAATTCAGTGCTTTCACTTAAGAATTTAGATCTTGCTATCATTTTACTTCTAGGAGGGGTCACAAGAATGCTCTTTCTGGATCAGGCCAGGAGGAATTTACTCCAATGTTTTGTCACAGGCACTGGCTGGGCCTGGCATCAGGGGGAGCCTGAGATTCTGGAAACCAATAGACACAACGGTTGGTACCAAATGGTGAAGAAAAAAACTGTAAATAGCTTTGCAGCAAAGGGTCTGGAGCGAGAGACCAGGGAAATTCACATTAATGATATTTAGACCTTGTTTTTCTGACCTTTACCAGTGGTAAAGATTTTTTGCATCCAAAAAGTCTCCTCTATTTTTGTTCACGTTCATCATTAGCAAATGCTGAATGCAGATGAACTCCATCTCTAGGGTGCTGCGCTCAGGCTAAGAGGAAGGAGAGCACAGTGCCTTCGGGCACAGCTGGCCTGCCTCACCGTCACAGGGAAGGGAGGCAGAGCAAGCTTGGCCCTGGGCAAAAGGTCGTGCAAACAGGCTGGTGCTCAAAGCCATGGGTAAAGTCTGTAGGCAGTCCTGCCTCAAATGATTCAAAAAACGCCATTTGGGGCTGAAACTGGGAAAAGTGTGTGTTTGTGCAAGCACAGGATTAGCCAGCTCTTCCTCCTAACACCCTTCTGAAGAAGAAACTTTTATTTCCATTCCAGAACTGGTGAAGTCAGAGCAGCGAGGTTACACTTTCTCCGAAGGCTCACGGGAGTTAGTGGGAGGGTTTGAATTACAACCTGTCTCTTCTGCCTCCAGCCCTGAGCTTAGCCCTGCAGAGCGTGCTGCCTCCCTCTTAATTTCCTGTTTTCCTTTTCCCACCACATCCCCTTGCAGAATGGTGAAAAGTGGACATTGGGTCTCCTTTCCAAGTTCAATCCCTGTATATTCATTCGATTAGTGACAGATTTACTTTTGATTGTAATGCAGCATTCAGCTCAGTAGGGCATTTTTTTAAGGCATTTTAGTCTTTTTAAAATAAAAAAGGATTTTGTAGTGGCACTTTGCAAAAGAAACATTTTCAAGTAACATATAATTATACTCTACAGTTGTCAAACAGAACAGTGCTTAAGTGGCTGTTCAATAACATGCAGCAGCAATGCTATAACAGATACTAATGCCGCTTACCTTTTATCTGCAATGTAATTATTGGCGTTTTAGGCAAAGTACTGCATTTATTCCCACATGAAAGTGCTGCTATAATGTGGGAAAGCATTCTTATATCATAATGCTTATCAAAGTTCTTATACATGTGAGTGAAAATGAACATGTCAATCACCCTAGAAAGAAAACGGAGAATTGCTCATCCTTTCTAAAATCAGTAGTTTTAAAAAAAAGTGCGAGTGTGTTAGAGCATCTGACTTTTGTGTGTTCTGAAAACATTCTGAAAGCATATTGTCTTCCCCCCACTTTAGCGAGTAATAGGAGGGTTATAAAAGAAGATGGTGCTTGAACGTAGAGGGCAGCAGAACATAATAAAGGCCATTCAACATTACTCAAACTGGTAAGTGGCTGATAGTATTCAGTTCAGCACGTTTTTCATAGCACCCTAAATTAAACATCCAAAATTTTTAGAAGACTGTTTGAGCCTAGAAAAAAATGCACTGGAAGAGCTAAATCATCTCTTAAATCCTTGAGGTTGTGGTGTGTTTTCTGTAGTGTTTTGAAACCTGGATGCACTGAGAAGGCTTAGCAAAGAAAACTCCACGTGTAAGTGTTTTGTGCATCTTAAGTATGTGTTTCTATAGGTATTAACTTCCTTCGTGGTCCATCAGGATGAGAGTGTGAGGATTTGGGGACTGCAGCACTCTCTTCAGACATTGCACATAGTTGCACCCTTGTCACTTCTCAGCACTAGCAGCCTATTGACCTGTAATAGGCCAGACTGAAAAGATAGCTGACACCCTTTCCTACTTTATTACACAGGAGCAGAGGCGCAAATGCACAGGCTAATATGATAGCAATTTAAAATGCTCAATACTAGAAGTACAGGGAAAATATTGTGAACAACTCTTAGAATTTTGAATGGTTGCTCGTACAAAGTATTTCTTTAACTAAGCATTTCAGTGAAAGGGTGTTTGCAAAACGATGTTCTTTCCTATGTCTGAATACTTACATTCATGTTGAAAAAGTTGTAGCTGCAGAGGAACAAGAATGCTAGCTGGTTTTAGGTGGTTGATATTTGTCCATTGTTGTTATGCTTGAATCTCTAAAAAGATCTGCCTGGGGTGAAGAAACAGCATCGTGTGAAATGTAGCCGGTCACATGCCAAACAGAGATTAGTTACCTATTTATGGATTACCTGAAATGGACATTTCTTTCTGTATTAAGTTCCTCCTCGTATTTTCAAGAATAACTGACACTTCCATACAAGACAGGATTGTTTGCGAAGAGGATAATGGCTAAATGTGTCAGATTTCTTCACAATGAATCATTCAAAACAACCTTACTCAGAATTTTTTTTCCTTGGAATAAAGAGCTGCTGATGGACGGAAAGGAAGGTTTATTGTCCAAAATACGGAGCACAAGATACCGGTTGGAAATATAGCTGTCTTCTTTCGTGTGTACATAGCTGCAGTGAATGTGCAGCAGTTTTATTTGATACATAAATCTTTCAAAGGTACAGCATCAGATGGCAGCTGCCTGTCTTGCTATCCTGTGGCCTGAAACAAATAATATTATCTGTGAACCTCAACTGTGACCTGAGTATTCCTAACAAAATAGGTATTTTTTCATAGCTTTACTAAAATGTCGTGAATATTCCAGACCAGAAGGTGAGTTGCTGACTTACTGGATAGGTGCAAGCAAACCTTCTTTGGTGTTAATTCTTCTACCTCCAAACATTAGATAAAATCAGAACCTGACTAAACTAGAAACAAAGTGCTTTCTCTTAGTGAGTCAGCTGGTAGCTGGTGACAGAGCTATCTCTGTCTGGGATGAGCAAACTCTTTCTCCTAGGCTTCAGTTTGAATCATTAGGTTGGATATCACAAACAGGGTAGCATCCACAGCCTCACACCCATCCTGTCAAAGATGGAAGAGTAAGAGATCTGAGAATCAGAGAGAATTAACTGAAAATTTGCTGGCTGATTCTTCCTTCCCTTGAAGCTCACAAGGTAGATGCTGAATGGGCTCCTGCAGCCTTGCATTCGCCATGAATTAAGTGTGAACATCCCACCTGTTTTTCCACACCTATGACATATGCACAGCAAAACTCCCTGGCAAGAATCACCCGTAACTTCAGCTCAGCTTCCCTTTTCCTCTGAGGAGTGTTTAAAACTTTCAAATTCCCTGGGGCTTTCTGAGAGCTCTTTTTGCAGAAAGAGAGCAGAGTCACTCTTAACCCTTATACATCAATCCCCTCTTCCTTCTCTCCACCCCTGGCACTCTGCCTATTTAATTACTTTGCTCTTCAACTAGGAAGAAGTGAGCATTTGGCATCAGAATGGCTAAGTGCTCCCAAAGTGCCATCAGCCGGCTCTGAGGCTGATGGACAGCGGAAGAGCGAAGGCCTTGGGGACAGACCTTGGGGAAAGAGGTCTTTCTGCTCTGTAGCCCTGATCTGAGGCTGGTTCAGTTCTGTAGAGACAGAAGCTGACACAATAATGTGCAGACTGTTGTCTCCAGCAGAGTTGCCCCTGAGGTATTAAGTGCAATCAAACATAAGTCAGCAGGGCTCTATAGTTCATTTCCCAGTGGTATTCTACTCAATCATGTGCTTAATTTTTTGATACGTTACAGAAGCATGGTAATAAAGAGATATATCTGTGCAATGCCATCTTTCATTTCTTTGAATACAGCCCCACTAGGCTAATTCAGTAGCATCTGTCCAAAGTAAAACATAAAGTAAAATCAAGCACCTCAAAACCAGAAAGAGAAATCATTTAAACGCTAAGTGAGGCATAATTCTGAGTCCACATACTTGGCACATCAATTATTTCAATAGGTGATTCAAAGATGAAGGCAGCCATGACCTGAGGCTGTTTAAAAATCAATGGTGAAGCGGTTTAACAAGCATGCTATTTACTTCTTGGGCTTTCATATAATGAATGATTAATTAAAAATATATATAGTAAAAAAATAATAATTTTAAACTATTTTCTCTTAATAACTGATCTGTATTTTTTTCTTCTCCTAAGGATTGTTTATCGGCCTCACTTGATTTTTGTTTGCTGAGGTTTGAAAATGTCCTCCTTATGTTGGTTCTGGTAAGAATTTTCTGTGTGATGAGATCTAAAACTTCCCCCATTAAATACAACTCCTAGGTATTTCAGTAATCAGGGCTTTGGGGTAACTGTCAATGTGGTGACAATAGTCTCAAGTGCCTGGTGCTAATGTGCATCCATGTCTGTAGATTCAGGCCCTGGAGGAACATAAATGGCTATGCCATAGTGTTATCAAAACAAGGAAAACAAGCATTATTTATCTGCTAGTGTGGAACTGGAAGGAGTTACTGTAAGGTTGGGTAGTGCCTGAAATATATCCTTAGTGCCCAATCTTAATCTAAATTGTACTTGCCCCTGTCCCATTTGAGGAGCCAAATTTGAACCACAATTTGACAGCAGAAAAATATTCCTATTGACCTAAATAAGCCTTTTTTCATTCCTGTAGGCTGTAGACCCAAGGCCTCTTGCTGTAGTGATTTAACAAACACACTAGCTTAGCGCAAACATTGTGGGGAGGTCTATCTTCACTGTGAATTCTTCCATGCACCGAATCTTTGTCAAAATCTTGGGCCTTACCTTTAAAATGTCCCTCAGAAGTTTGGACTTGAGATGATCGGAAAGGTTGTGTGAATATAAAAGATGAAACATGGTTGGGAACACAGTACCTTTAGCACATTAGTGTCTGTGGAGTGGGTTGCTAGCTTTTTCCATGTCCTCACGTCAGGTCCGTTATGTGCCCTACATGCACAGCTAATTATTGTATTAGGCACACAGTATTGCCTTCTGCCTGGAGTGAGGGTGAACAAACACCAACCAGTGTGCTGCTTAATGCAGTAGCAGAAGGGACGTTGACATTCCAGGAACGAGAAAGCTGCAAGGATTTCTGCAGAAGAGAACGAGTGGCTGATCGCTGCTCCCAAATCCCTCTGAGCTTTGTGCGTCCAGCTGCTGAGGTTATGGTGATGAGACTGGTCCATTAAGAGAGGTTTTCAGAAATGTCAGTCAGCTTTGTTTAACAAACAGAGCTTACTGGCAAGTCTCACGGCATAATAGAATGGGAGGAAGCAGAATATGACCTACGCGAAAGGTTTTTGGTCTGAAAACTGGGGTAAACAACAGCAACACAGAGAGTATTTGTGTGATTGAGAACTCACTCAGCTCCAAACCATACCACCAACTTACTTGGCACTACCGTCTCAACAGAAAATGGCCAGGCTAGCAGTGACAGCCCAGCTGGTGTCTGGAGCTCATATGCTGCTAAGACTGATCCCAGAAGCAGCAGCCAAGAGATCTGACCTATTTGAAAGTGCTAGCAAGCACTTGGGCTTGGCTGGCTTCACACGGAGCTTGTTTCAGCTGGAGATGGACAGAGCTCATGGTTTTACTCTGCGGATTTTATGTACTGCCATTTTGTGTCCCGGGATTTTGGATGCAGGCCCACAGTGGAATTTAGCTTTTCTGCAACTTTTCAAGCAATAGCTATGTCACATTTGTGGCTCTTCTTTCGCCAAAAAGGGAGTAAGGTCTGCCAGCTGTTACTTTAGCACCGGCAGCACAGAGACCTGTTTCACATCGCTTGTCGCTCTGTGTTGCAAGCTCTCTGGTGGAAGTTGCTTGGCTGGTTTTGTCCAGCTGACTCGAGATGTGATAAAAGGTGTGTGTTCACCCCTGCCGAGGGGTAAATACAGAAGCCCGATGGGAAGCAGAAAGAGAAAACAAACTCCCCTTTGTTCTCCTTTCTGCTTGGATGGAATAAGGAGAAAAAACAGTAGCTAAAAACTTATATCACAGAGATGAGGAACAGCTTGTGTCATTACTGACCTTCTGCTCTGGTCCAGTGCAAGTTTCCTTCCCGTTACTCACTGCTAGGATGGAGAAACAAAATGCCGATTTTATTCCAGCTAGGCAGAGGTCAGGCCAAAACTCATAACCTGATTCTAAGGTCTGGGCTGAGACTACACAGGGGTCCCCATGCCTGCTCAAATTAGTGCTTATACACACTTTATACGTCACGTTACAGACAGTAGTACAGAGAAGGGAGGAGAAGTCCACTGCTTGGTAAGACCCCCTCTGGGAAGTGGCAGAGCTGTACCCCAATATGGGCTATGAAATAGGTGATCAGAGGGTGGAAGATAAATTTCCCACAACTTGAGTGCTTTCATTATCGGGCTACTGATGTTGATAGGGAGGCAGATGCCCACTGCTGTTTTACTATGAGTGGTCCCCACGTATGCCTCTGTGGCCATCTGCAGCCTGGTGTGGAGTTAGCCTGCATAGCTTGCCCCGAGGGACCTAAATACTTGAAGCAGGTAGACGGTGGCAGGGCACATGTCACCGTGGTCACTTTCTTCTTGGGAGGGTGAACCAAGTGCCGCAGAGCTCCGCGTTGCTGACACCAGGCTATTTCAGCTCTGAGGCTCTGTCTGTAGTCTCTGTACTACCGGGCAGCCTGCATATAAGTGCTCCTTTTTAGTTCACTGTGATTACTTCAGAGAAATTAATTCCTAATTAGAAAACTGACTAGTTGCCAAACTTGGCCTATACTCACACAGAGGTGCATACCTTTGGGGCTGGATTTGCTTTTTATAAACACAGATAAAAACATGCTGAACTGTTTTTCCCTCTTACTCATGCTAACAACACGGTATTGTTATTTTCTCTTTTATTCCCTGGTCATCCATTACCGCTCTGTTGTTTGACAGTCCCAATATACACAGTAAATAAAAATAGTGGGACCAGTTTAAGCATAGGCAGAGAGGCAGCAGTCTGTGGTTACAGGCTGCAAGCGGTGGTAAAATGGTGATGGTAAAGGAAAGCCAGCATCTTGCTGCTGACTTTGCCAGGGCTGCAGCCTTGGAGAACCAGGCTTGCTCTTGAAGGAGACATGAAGGCTAAGGAGGCAAAGGCCCCTGCTAGGAAAAAGGAGTCTGTACCCTAGATGAAATTTTTCAGCTGATGAGAGGAGAGAGATCCCTGCGCTCTATCTGCCTTACCCCCAAAATGCGCAGAGCCCCGTCCTCCAATCTGGCCCTGCTCTGCTGCTCTGTTTTTCTGTCCCAGTTAATTTTGTCCTGAGAAGCCATGGGCCAGCTTTGAGAAATAACAAGATAATCTATATCCTTTTTTATGTTTTTTGGTCTTAAATAAAAATACCTCAACATTCAGAGCTCAGTCCTGTTCATCCTGAGTCTGTGGTGAGAGGAGCCTGGCATTGCTCTCAGGATATGGTCTGCATCTCAGATGTCTGAGAGCATATCTATTAAGAACAGGAGAAAGAAAATACAACTCACCACAACACTGTATTAACAAGCTATTAAGGACTGTATTTTCCTTGACTTTCATCAGTAGCATTAACGTGATGCAAGTATAACCTAACAGAAAGAAGATCAAATCCTATGGATTCTCAAAGTCACTGTGGACGCTGGCTTTGCTGGTGAAGAGTTACTCTTATCTATGGCTTCATAGTCATTTTTCTGGCTCCTGCACTACAGGATGCATTTTAAACTTCCACCACAAATCCATAAAGAAAAATATTTATAGTGCCTGTGGTACGTAATCATTTCAGATATTTATTAAAAACCAAAACCCCATGCAATTCTTCTTCTAAAATAAATAAATTCCAGCCTTCTACTTTTTAAAGAGTAAGCAGCATCACAGGGAATTTTGGGGTTTAATATTCTATGTTCATAGTACTTTGAAATCAGCTAACATTTAAAAAAATGTCAATGCACAACCAAGCACCAATGCATATTTTTAAGGCTGCTCAGGTTTTTGATGTGATAAATCAGTTTGATTTTGAGAGCTTTTTATGGTGATAGAACATTTTCCACAGAGTTTGCAGAGTTTGTTCCACCTTGGTGTTTAGCTGGAACTTCATCTCAAAACATAAATTTACAAATGTTTTTCTGGGTCTGGATGTTTTCAGAAATTTTTTAAAAAAGGATGGGGCATCTACATGTTTATCAGAGAAAAACACAGCCACTTGGAATCTCAGAAGAAATATGTACAGTTGTACACTCTGGATAGTTTAAGAGATCTGAAACATTACATTTTCCGTTATTTTTGCACCTCTGATTACCAACATGGAAACATTTCCTGATTTTTACCCCTTGTGGCAGAAGCATCTGTGGAATGACAGAACATGAAGACATTGTTGAATTAGCATTATAATTGCTATATATATTTTTATAGGTTTGGTATGGCTGTACTCTCAAGGAAATTGATCTAAAAGATAATTTGTATTGCTTAATGCATAGCTCCACTTTGAAAGAACATAGGTAACAAGTTCCAGTTCAGATTAATTTTCCCTGGTCCAAAACTGGAGTTATAAGACCTAAAGCTAAGTGAAATGGCTGGACTGGCCTATAGTAGAGAAGGGGAATGGGAGGTGCACAGGTCTCTGTGCACCTGAGTCCCTGTGCAGAAGATGGGTACTTGCCTGGAGATGCTATGAATAAGCAGTATTTTGCTGTGTGGAAGCTGAATCGCCATTTCTTAACCCTGCTGCTGTCCCTGAGAGGATCAAGTGTGGGTGCTGGACTGATCACGGACCTGCTGTCGTTGCATTGCCATTAGCATTGCCACCCTCAGGCGGTGCCAGTTTAGTGCTTAAAACCTCAAGACTTTGCTCTCTCTGTTGGTCCCTGAGCTTAGCATCACTAATGGGTTATCATGGTGGAAATGTAATCCCTAAAATTTCTTAGGACTGCATAGCTCACTGCATTTGGACCTTTTCGTGTAACTGAGATGCTATTGCTAATCACTTACTTTGGCCTTGATGGGACAAATGTTACCACATTATCAATCAAACTCTGACTCTTGAGGGGAAAAAAGCCAAACTTTTTCTTCTACAGGTAACTGGGTTTTCATTTCAAGAAAGACAACATTTATAAATTCTCTTTTCATTAGCAACTTCTTCCCTTATTAAATATCTGCTAACAGATTTTTAAAAACCACCAAAAACCACTGGCAGAAAATACCTATAAGAATTCCTGACTTTGGTTATGACTATGGCAACTCCACCTGGGTAATTGATTTAATCAGAAAATATGTCCTTATCAAAACCCAACACTTACCTGTCTTGCCACTGAGCATTTTCGAGTTCATATGCTTAATCTTGGATGACGGTGACTGACCGCGTAGCACCACGAGGAGAGGTTGGTGCCGGAATGCCTCAAGGTACTGAAGCGGCTAGGGAAGGACATAGGATGTGGGTGGAAAAGCCCAAACACCTGCTAGGCCGTACCTACATTATTTCCAATAAAAATGTATTACAAATGGATTTTCTGAGGTATGAAATGTTTTGGGCAAGCAGAGGCTGTGTGAGATCCTTCACAGCTGGAAATGTTCTCATAACCTTTGGCATAAACAGTAGCTTCTATGTAGGTATTTCACTCTGAACAAACCAGTAATATTCATGTAGATGAATAATAAGAACTGTCTTTCGAGTCCTTTAAAATTTCCTTTCTGCCTTGGGAACTTTCATCAAAGCTAGTGGATCTCTGAAGTTACTGCCAGTGTTGTGGGGTTTACTGGGAAAAAAACAGCTACCAAGGTACTTTATTTTTATCTGAGACCTTCTGAGGCACAGCTGGGCAACAAGAGTGGGGTTTGGTACAAGCTGTACCTACTTATGTTATTTTGTCAGATTGTATAGTTATTTTTGAAAGTATGTCCTGCAAAAGGAGAGGATACGCTGGGCCAGGCTGGAACATGCATAGATCAGAGTAGCTTCCTCTCCATTTGCCTGTGTGGAGCCACGTTATAGCTCTGACCTAGGTTTAATGAAAAGGGAGTTTAAATTCCACAGAATTTAAATTATTTTTGTAATTAAATTTAAATTCTTCCGAATTTAATTTGCATAGAGGGTAGAGCAAATATGCTTAATCCCTCTGTGGTCTGTGATACTGAGACTTGTGGCCAAATAAGTAATGCTGAAGAATGAATCCACTTTCTCTGCCTGCCGCAAGGCAGGGATGTACACAAAGCAGCAGAAGAGAAGGAAGGGGACAAGGTGTGGACAGTGGCCATAAGGTCTGTGAGAGCCATCGTGCTCCCTCCTCAGACCCTCAGAAGTTTTGTTGAGATGAGCTCCAAGAGCATGGAAACAGAGCTTGCATGATCCATGAATGTCAGATATGATTTATGAAATGAGACTTCAAGCCTTATTTCCTTTTATTACTGAATAAAAGTTTTTCAAATGCTTATTAAGATAACCTGAGAATCGAGGAGGAAAACAATGAATCACTCGCAAAGAAGAAATGAATCTTTAAGTGAATCCTAAAAAAGAAGCATTTATCATTCATGCTTCCTCATTTATCTCCCCAGGCTGAGTTACAGTCCCATCTGTGTGACTGATGCTGCCTCTGAACAACCTTCTTCCCCACCTCCTGCCTTGCCTTTCCTGGGTTCGTCACGCCACCCGCCTGGAGAAGTCGAGGAGCTGGAGCTCCTTCGAGGTGATGCGACAGAGTTTCTCTCTTTCTTTCCCCGTTACCATTCATATTGTAGCCAGTTCAAAGAATGAATGCAAATCAGTACGCTCAGCTGCTGAAATCAAGCAAACCTTATTGTCTGTTCTGCACTGTCTTTCATGATTGAGTCTTTTCTGACTGTGGATTCTTAGGCTGCTGTTACAAGAAAAAGAGCAATTTCTCCAAGTGAGGAGCTGAAAGACAAAAGCCAGAGATCTTCATTTTCATCCTGGTCTTCACCCAGAAACACTTGAATGTAATGGCTGGAAGCTAAAAAATACTAAGCCCTTCTTAGGCAGTGTGGTTTGCAAGCTATGGCCAGGTAAGGTATAGGATACTTATTCCTGTCACCCAGGTACCCCCCGGTGAATGATCATCATCTGCTCGATCTGTTTAATCTCTTCTCTAGTTTAAAAATATTTTTTCCCTACGAATCTTCTGTCTTTCATTACAAAACCACTACAGAAAAATAAATTGTTTGCTGTGCTCATCTGTGTGTTAGCTCAGAGACTGATTTTTCCAGCTCACAGCGTCAGTAACAAACTGAAAAGTTTGGAAGTGTTTCTGCAATGTGCTAATGGATAAGCTTCTGCTCTTCATCCCCCTCAGCACAGAATTGGACTGGTGTTGCTGGTAACTAATCTAGAGCTATGTTCAAAAAAAGTCAAGAAGAGAAGTGGGGCTTTAAAAAGTTAGCTCCTCACCTTCAAAAATGTTAGCTTCAGTTTCTGTAAGTAATAGTGGCTCCAGCACTGGACTCCCTCCATTTGGTAAGGCACTTGAGAAAGAGCTATCAAAGGCAACTTCATTTGCACTAAAAGTGCAAGACATTTGTAAGACTCCATGTTTATTTTCAGTCTTCATTAATAATGGAAAGCTGCAGAAAAGAAAAAGGACACCTATACCGTGTCTCAAGTGTGATGCAAGCTGGCTGTTTATTTACTGCTGATGTTGGGCACAGGGATGTGTATGGTCAGGAAGGCATTGGGACCCTGGGGTTGCTGTGAATGCTCTTTGGAGGGGAGAGGCTTCTGAAGTGTTCTGCCGAGTTTGGAAAATGTAACCAGCAATTAAATTTCATTAAATCTGAAAATAAGAATTAAACTCCAGGTTCGGGCAGTATTGGTTTGGGGAAGAGCAATTCAGCACCTAGCTGGATCTCTGTGTAAGAATTAGAGCTTAGTTGTCTAAAGATGGCCTGGTGGAATTTTTGGGACCGATCTTGTACCAGACTGCCCTGGTTATTCTTTCTGCAGCAAGAGCTTTAATATCAAACGTTGGCACATACCTCCTGTGCGGTGCACACGCACAAACACACACAGAGGCAAACCTCTTTTGTTTCCATAATATAATTAAGATATCTCCCAGTTTTTGACAAAGGTTGCTCTGAACTTCTTGTTCCACCTGTTGAGCCGTCTGTGTTGAATACCTCCCATACCTTGGCCCGGCTTCTGCTGTCAATATTTAGTTTTGCATTGAAAAATGTTTCTTTTTAGAGTTGTCAGCGAGAACAACAAAGCTAACATCTACATCTTTGCCCAAGGCCATAGGTGAAATACTGAAAAGAAGCCAAGATTTACAATGAGAGTTCTTAAAAAATGGAGAAATATTCCTTTGAAAAAGCCCAACAACTGACTTCATTGTTGAAATCAAAACTATTTCTTATTATCTATACTCCTTATTTAAACCTCAGTCTTGAAGTAACCATATGCCAAACTTACCACTGAAACCAGCAGTGACTTTGACATGTAAAACTACAACACTGTAGCAGCTAGCAAGACTCCAGTGCAGCGGCATATATTCTTCCTCTTGTGATTTTAGATATTATTGGCAGTGGTACTATGAATTAAAATCTCTGAGGCTGGATCCAAGTTCTGCTGCAGACCGGTTCTATGGCCCACTTCACAATGCCTTCAGAGATCCCACGTATAGTGACAGTGGGACAGAAACTCTTATGCAGTATGTACAGATTATCTGGAGCTGTGTTCTATTGGCATTAAGTTAGTAATAAAACTGCTGGTGATTTACTGGTACAGGAGTGAGACCTTAGGAATTCCTGGGTTTAATGTTATATACAAATAAGAAATATTTTTATTATATCACTATAAATTCAGTTGAAAAGCCAGGCTAAATGGCATGCTACCAAAATTATTAATAAAAAAACCCCAAACAGTAAGCAAATAGCCAAATAGTAAATCATATTTAAAATTATATCAACTAAATTGGTTGGACAGAAATGGGCAGGATGGGAGAAACTCCATGTCTTCAAATGGAAGAAAAACAGATTATGACAGTTTTCACTACATACCCTGCAAAGGTCCAGCTGTACTTTCATCTAATTAGGTTTTGCCATGTTTTTAAAATACTGAAACATGTATAAAGGCTTGGGGAGATGATCTGAGTTTAGATTATGTCCATATAGATTTTATACCTATACTGTGGCCATGATACAATACAATATGATACAATAGAATACAACACAATACAATACAATAATACAATATTGAGTCCCAAACTATCACAGATGAGCTCCTCTTCCTTATATTATAGCACCATTTCCCCCCTAAAATGAAATGACAGAAAAAAGCAGTTGATTTCTTTGAATCAATGAAACTGTCTCACCTTCTTGCCCAGCACCACCATCTGCATTTGTGTCTATGTGCGTTTATGTGACGTACTGCTGGAAAGGGACTGTCAGAAGGCAACATTTGCAGGAGCAAATAAGAGAGGTTTTAGGGATATGAAATCACAGCAGACATTCCAGTTATCCCATTAAGATGAGATGTGACCTTTAAATGGAAGAATGATACTTCGGAGGCTGACATTTGATTTCCCAATGTGCTCCCAGTGTGTTGTAATTTGCTACAAAACAATGAGTAGCATTCATCTGAGGCTAAAAGTTTCTTTTGGAAGTGCACAATATGCTGTGAAAACAGCAATTGCTTTTTATGACTTGCCAGGCGGTCTTTCAATATGCTAGTCAAATTATCAGAAAAGGAATGGGAATGGGTTTATAAATATTGCATGAGAGGAGCTGCAAAACAAAAAAAATCTATGCTTACAGACATATTACTCCTTTTATTAAAGCAGTATTTATTCATACATTAAAAAATCACATTGAAATATTAAAGAGTTTTATTTTATGGGAAAACTAAAGAAACAGCTGTTTCAGTCTCTATTTTCACCGTCCTTTACCTCGTCACTGTACAGTTCATACACTTCTGTGAGGATAACTCTGCTTCTGGATGTGTCTCTTTGTATTGTGGGAAATCTCTATAAACACTCTGCCTGGCCTCAGCTGAGGAAAGGAGCTGTTACTTGTGGGGCATGTCAGTTCCTACAAATGATGGATGCTCAAAGCTCAAAAGAGAGGTGGGAAAAGCCTCAGGGACAAGAGCTTGGTTGCTCTTAGAGGTGAGCAGAGGTGAGGTTTTCGCCTTACAGAGCTGTTTCCCACTCAGCAGACTTTGTTTTTGCACTTCCAGTGCTTCTTCTGTTGCACTTTCTGGGAAGAAAATGGTATTTCCCTGCAGGGATGCTGCTGTGGTTGGATATGTGCCTCGCCAATGCATGCATCAATTTTTTCACCTGATTTCAGCGAGGCTCTGTTGGCAGATGACCACCATATTTTACCTGCTGCCTCACCAGGGAGCAGCCCATCCCCAGCAAGTCCTGCTATGCCAGTCCCTTATGAGCATGGCAGCCCTTTCCCTGGGCTCACAGCCTCCAGGGTCACACCTTCACAAGCTTATCCCTTGCAACTCTGAGAGACTGGTCCTGCTATGAGGTACTCACCATTCCACTATCAGTAACCTGCTTTAGAAATTCCAAACAGGGGATTAGAAGTTCTTCCCCATTTTTTGTTGTTGATTTTTTGGCGGAGCAAGCTCTAGAAGAGACAGATTGTCTCACCTGTGAGAAATAGGACAGGCTGTGTTTTAACTCGGTATTCCTGTGATCGTCACTGGGGACCACAACACGATGCTCCTCTGCTTGGAGTTTGTGTTCTCAGCTCCTCTCCCAAAACAAGCCATTTACACTAGCTCTCCTCCAGAGAAGGTGCAGCTGATGTTCTGCCCAGAACTTTCTTTGCTTGGCAGCTGAATTATTAGGAAGTGGCAAATGCTCAGTGATGGACAGAGGGGAGTTGGTAGAGGCTATCCCATTTTGGGGATTCAGTGCTGCTTGTGGCCCTCAGAGCAGCTGCAGAGCCCACAGGCTCTGGGGTGTCCCCTGGCCTTGGCCAGGATCTGGGGGAATAAAACTAACAGCATAGGGCCACTGAGGGCAGGTAAATGGAAAGAGAGTAGGATGAAGATGCCCTGTGCACACTCCACGCTGGGAGTCTTGCAGGTGGACCCAGGGAGAAATGTGGGTTACTGGGACCAAGAGTAAATCCACACTGGGGTTGGAAAGGAGCTGGTGAGCACTGGTGTCTGTGGCAGCCATAGGGAACACAGGAAAACAGAAAGGGTTTCACTGAATTCTATACGGAGTTTCAGTTTTTGCATCTTTTTTGGGGGGCTTCTTTCAATAACATTTGGAGAAGTCAGAAAACTGGCAGATTTCAGAGAAGAAATGTAAATGTTCATCACTAGTATTTTACATCTTTGTCTTACAGGGTGCTAAACAGCCAGCGAAACTGCCAGCTCCAGAACGGTGGGTTTGTTGTTACCAGTTGCTGGCTTGGACAGATTTTTCCAGCTTTATCCACTGAGACATTGAAAATGTTGCAGGTCTACCAAGAGTGAGTGAACTAGCATGTCACACCTTCTCAAGTCATTAGTACCTCTGGGCTTTTGACAGCCAGGATTGTTCTGTAATTATTTTCCATCCCTACATGGTTGTTAAATGCCGTTATTCAAGACAAAATGTTTCTCAGAATGTTTCTGGACTGTTTCATTAGTAATAATAGATTATTTTCCCAAACAAGCAAAACAGAAGTGAACTTCAATGTCTCTGAAATTATTACAAAGGTAATTATGTTAGTTCCACTAGTGCCAAATAGCATTTATAGTTTTTTTTTTGTGTCTAACCTAGTTATTATTTTTCTTTAATAATTTTACAATTTAACTGTCGCCGTGGCACCATTTTGCTTTGCACCTAGCAATAATGGTACTGTAGACAGAAAGCAGGCCAGGGAATGAACAATAACACCTAGAATCTGAAGTCGTGACTGAGAAGAGAATTTTGAATGAAGAAAAGCATGCTCTGCCAGGCCAGACTGCCAGGAGGATGAGACCAAATGCTGGAGGCAGGGCTTCCCTTCACTGCATCTTTTTGCTGGCTCCAAAACCACTGTATTTAGGCGATGTAAAAATGACTAGGTCATCTAAGCCTTAAACGTGCTAAGTAGAAAAATGTACATGTTGTCCTTTGAAAAGTTGTTTAGTCTTTAAAAAAAAATTTTAGACAGAAGATTGACAATTTACAGTGAATCTCCTCTATTCTGTTTGTACTTTGTGACTAGGGAAGAAGTTGAAGTTACTTTCAAACATGTACCCTCCCATGTTTTCTTAAACTGAAAAGCAAATTGTTCAGTTATCTTCTCAGGAGACAGTGTTTAATAATCTGTTATTAACTACTTGCCCTTCTCTTCATTATTGTTGCCTCCAGTCTTAACTCTTCAACACCAGTAAAATTTTTGCTTTGGTTTTAATAATTAAAAGAAGAATGATTACAGACTCAAGTGTCTTCTCTGTAGAAGTGAAACACTGTGCATTATTTGCACTACGATGAAAAAAAAAAGAAAAAGAAAAACAAAAAGAAGAAAAAGAAATAAAAGTAAAAAGAAAAAGAAAAAGTAAAAGTAAAAGAAAAAGCAGAAGTTTTGAATTTTAAATCTAGACAAACTTACATGATGCCAAGGCCATTTCTTGATTATGATTTTACTGATGGGAAAGTAAAACTCTTTAAGCTTTCTTTAAATTGCTAAGTAAAACCAATTGCACACCTTATACAATGTCAGTAGAGAATTAGTAAGCTGCCTGTGGGAAAGACATGATGCAGGATGCTGGGTTTTTTTCCAGTAGAGGGCACTGAAGAAATATAACCAGATCATTGCTTATTACCATGGCACTCTGAATTGGAAGCACGAAGGGCTGGTTATTTCACAGCAATGCCTATTCTCTGAGGCTTTATAATCTGAATGCATATCAAAGAAATCTGTACGGGCTGTTAATAAACATCTGAGCATTTTTATTTAGATGCAATGTTAAATTCCTCTTTTACAAGGTTTTAACTAAACTCTGTAGGCTTGCAACTGTTCAGTACCCTTTCTGTAATCCGAGTGCTAAACTACCTCTTCCTTTTTGTTACTTCAGTTCCAGCTTTAATGAATACTTTTATCATGGAGGGACACTGCACAGGAAAGCACTGATTTAGCCGTGCCTGGTTCACAGGGGACTTTAGCTTGTCTCTGATCGTTAAATGAACCAATTTGTATTGGTTTTCTGTAAATAAAATGGCAAAAAAATTTTACTTGAAATTATTAGGGGAAATTGTTGTGTTACCTAAAATAATTTAAATATTAATTTTACTTTGGGACTGATTAAACAAATACGCCTTACAGAAAGTTCAGTAGCTTTCTTTAAAACAAAAGACCAGTCAGAGAGAAAGGGAGATGGAAAAGTGCTGTGAAAATTATCCAGCCTATCACTTACAACAAGCCCCAATTTTATCTGTTAGATGTGTAACTGTCTTGCTTAGCTGCTGCCTTTTGGCAGCTGTATCAAGGATAGTTTTTGACAGCAAATTTCAAATTCTGGTTAGATTTAACTGAGATTTCAGTTTAATCCCCCATCGTTAATTTTCTGGTGACATTTGTGTATTAATTTGTTATTAGACAGCACCAGAAACAAGGCTTTTTAAATTTTAAATGCTTCTTTTCTGGATTGTCCGTGGTATGTCCCTTACATGGTTAACTTTGAATGCATCTTTTGGTGAACTCCTTCCTATTTATGAGAGACGTGTTTTGCAAGTTGGTTTTAGGCTAGACCTTCTTTCCCCATCCCCTGCCCCATGGAGGATTGAGTCTAATCTTGTACCTGGAGTCTAATGTGAGATCCTTGCTTAGCCCACATGGCTACAGGGCAACAGAGTAACAGCTACTGACGTATAAGTTTAACTCTTTTTACAAACTGAAGATTGATCTGGTTAAGAACAAACAAGTCGCTCTTGCTGAGCTAACACAGAAGGTGATCTTTCAAGGCAAGCACAATTTCTCCTCTATCCATTTCCTTTTCCAGGGGATAGGTAACAAATATAATTAATTAGGCATTTCTTTCCTTGCTTTGCAAAAGCAGCCAATGCTGCAGGCATAAACAAACAGCTTCTCTTTTTTGGCTAGAGCTTACTAGTTTGGAAACGTTATCTATAGTTAGTGTGAAGAATATCACTGGGACCAGCAACATTGCTCACTTTTAATTGAGACCAGTGTTTATATTTTACTGATTAAGTCATAACTTAATCTAAGAGGGGTTTGGGTTTCAAATGAAAATGGATGCAAGGGAATGTACCGCAATGCATCTTCCTCCTACTTTCCCTCTGCCCATGGAAATAGCCTCAGCTCCCCGTGTTCCCCCTCAGGGTACTCTTTGCCCCTCAGTGTTTTTCCGCCTCCGTACTTCTTGTTCCCTCCATGCAGCCTGTCACCACCACTACACTTCCATGGCTGCCGTGTCCTAAGCAGCCTTCATCACCACACCTCTAAATCTGTCAATGAAGGTCCTCCTCACAGCTGATCTAATCCCTCTTGTAATGTCTTCCAGTAAAACTGCTGTAGTTTCTGCTGTCATTTCTCATTCATTCTACAGTATCCCAGCCTACCCTGTGGTCCTCCCCATTCCCCACCTCCAGCCCCTGGCTTTTCCATGTTCTCATGACAGTGTGACAAATTTCCCTGTTCCTCATTGACCGTTGTTGGCTGCTGGTCAAGAAGAGCTAGCTCTTTGTAATTAGTGACTCTTCAGAGAACACGCATATGTTCTTTGACCTGCCAGCCAGCTGGCTGCCAATACAGAAGCAATGCACATGTTTATCAGCGTGCTGGCCAGGAAACCCTACGTTCTGGCTGGGAATTACTGGTGCTCTGCCTGACACCCTGACAGAGCAGACAGCATGCACGTGCAAGCTTTTCCTCAGGACTTTCTTGGCAGCAACAAGGCACAAATTCAGATTGAAGGCTTTCACCACAAAAATATCATCTCAGTGCTCACCGGGAGTGTGGGAAGATGACACTAATACTGTGGTGATGAGTGAATGAATTGTATTCACTTGCAAATCCAAGTCAAATGCCTTAACAACCAATATTTTTATTATTGGATGGAAAACTTTAATCTGATTGATAGATTAACATGGTGACAGCAAGTGTTACGGTGTTATATTAACAGGCATTTACACTCTTACCTGCATGAGGCAGGCCAGCTGGTGGTCTTCCCCCATCTGCAGTAACTTTTAGCCGCAGCCTACAAATTTAAGTCTTGCTGCGTAGGACGGCTTGATTTAAGGTGAGCTAATATGGTGGTGTTCCTGCTCGCTGCTCCTCCTCCTGTGTGCTGCCCTGGTGTGACCCCCTTTGCCTTTGGTCTCTTCTGGCCTGTGAGCTTTGCCGCCTGCCTCTCTCCCCCAGTTGCTCCCAGTAGCCATGTTCATACCATCCCATGCTCTGCTCTGTCTGATGGCCCCTCCCATAGCTTTAATACACATCCTTTACATCCTGTGCAAGAAACACAGTGGACGTTCCCACCTTCCTCCTGTTTTTCAGTTTATAACCTCTGTGTCCCAGTTTGGGGAGCTATTGCTTTAGATTAGCAGGGCTGCGAAAATTAGGGCTATTCAGACACCATTAATAGGCCTAGGGGGTCAATACATTATTACACCTGACATTTTCTGCACTTCGTAATAGGACTCTCTTTTGGGAGGAAAAACAGCTCCTCAGTAAAAAAGTGAAGGGGAGACAAATAAAGATGTGCCTGGTCTGAGGTCACTACGCTCAAAAAACCTGCCAGTACTGAAGCCTGCAAAGTAGAGTGGGGTATGGAAGACAGCTCTGTAGCTTCTGGGAAGAGAGCTGGGACAGCTTGATATTTTTGGCAATTGAGACCCAATGAGGTGATGTAATCCTTGGTCTAGTTTTCCTATGTGATCTACTTTTGCACTAGGATGTTTTGTTACATCTGGCTAGCATGTTCTGGCTGGTGTTCATTTATGACCTTACTGTTGCACATTTGCATTAACGCAGTAAAGCAAGCCCCAAATAGTAAAAAAATCATGAGCATTCCCCAAAAACACTTTAAAGGGTGAAACGGGACCTTTTTTTCTTCTGTTTTTTTGAGGTTGTGCTGTCACAGTAAAAAAATCGTTTACGCTGAGATGTAACTGAAGTTGCAAAAGGATGAGCATATTGAATTAACTCTGTTGAGCAGCCCCATTTCAGTGAAACCCCAACCTGCGTTATTGCTCTTCTCTCTCCAGTCCTAAAAGCTCTCCCTGGCATTTAAATGACAGATCAATCACTTCAGCTCCAGGCAAAGAAATCCTTCCTGCAATATTACAGGGCAGGTAGGTTTTCAGCTCGACATAATGATTGCAACCTGCAATTATGAATTTAATCGTGCCTTATGAAGCTGTAAGAGCCTATTCTGATGCGGAGATCTGCATGCTTCAGGTTTGTGCTTTCTTATGAAATACGTGAATTCCTAAGCAACGCAGCACTTTACTGATACGCAAAACTGTTCTGGTGAAACATGATTAATTTCATAGCTGGAATAGAATGACTTATCTGCAAAAAAATAACATATGCAACACATGTCCTCCCTTCATGTTCATGGAAAATAATTTTGAGCATATCCTAATTTCTTTGTCTTGATTTGTTACTCCAAACAGTTAACCATAGATTTAGTTCTGTTGATCTGCTGAAATCTATGGCTAGGAGCGATGCTGCTGCTGGGGATATGCTAATGGCTTAAGACTGCTCAGTGAACTGAACGGAGCTTCCTCTGCTTACCATGAGATCCATACAAGCACTTCCAGCAGGAGGGCTCACCATTGCCAATCTGTACCCTCGTTTGCTTGACTGGTCGTAAAATGTACTGCTTTGGATTGCACTGCTAGGAACATTCGTGTTTTTCAGTTCTGTGATACTGGTTCTGCCTGTGACTCCTGCAGATGGCCAGTGTCTAGGGCTTGTGGGCAGCTCCCCCTGGAAGGAGGAAAGGCTTAGCCCTCTCTGTTGAGAAAGCGTATTCACGAAGTCTCACCTGAACAGGGAAGAAATAAAAGTGAAATAATTTGTTTGTTCCCAATTTCAAGCTTCCTTAGAAGCAACACTGTATCACAATGCTGCTTTTGTTTCAGAGCACATTCCCTTTCCTTGTTACTTGGGTGGGGTTTTTTGAAAGCTTTTCTGTTGCTGGTTCTGTTCGCAGATGCACACACTGCTCTCTAACCGGGCCCAGCTCATGCAGCTCAGTTTCTGAGCAACTGTGCGCAGGCTTGTTTTGGATTCCTATCTCCTGCTGCAAGTGAAATCGTGACTTCTACCTAATCCTGCATGAAGGAGAGGTGCCCAGCGCTTCTCTCTCGCTCCCCAAGGGAATAAAGCATATGTTTTTGACAAACTAAAAGCAAGTAGTTCAGATCATGACCAAAACAAATTAATTCAGTCTTTGCCAGCTAATTAATTCAGTATTCAGCTGGTGCTATTAATTGCTACTGTTAGAGAAGATAACTTACGTGTTATTTGTGCGATGCTGAATAAAAGAATAAAAATGAAAAACAAATAAAAACAATAAAAAGAAAATATTCAGAAAATGTAAAGCACGTTCATCTGCTTATGAAGCCTATAATCCAGTCCAATCCAAAGCAATCCAAACTATTCACATAGCGAGGCTATGCTCTGCAGAAGGTAGTTCTGCACTCTGTGTAGACTGATGTTTCCATGTTGATTAAAGACAGCAGCAGAATGCTTAGGAAACTCAGAAAGCCTGCTTAAAGTGTTTTGTCTAAATATGTCCAATTTAGGAGAAAGAGGGAGGGAATTGAAGAAATAATTTTAAAAAAGGCAAGAATTCAAGTTAAATTGATTGTTTTTCTTCTGCTTTCATCAGCTCCTGTAGGACTCAAAAGACACACTGCAGTATTAAACACTTCTATAAGTTTAATTTGTGCATATTTATGATCCTGCTTTTGATAATGAAATCTTACAGATGTTTTTCAAGTAATACACAAAGTAGCTGCTATATCCTCAGAGTAACAGTATTTTGCAGACTAAAGCCTTTCAGCTTTCAGGAATTCTACAGGCTCACTCAGGAGCGATACAGCTGAATTTTCTTTCCCGCAGACGGACCAGCATTTGTTTGTGCAAACGTCACATCGGCTACTCTGGCATCATGGCATAGTGTTTTGTCTTAGATTTGAGAAATGCTATTCAAGAAGAAATGCAATCCCACCTATCCCAGGCGTGTGTGCATGTATCTCCCATCAAGAGATCCTTCTACAGTCAATGGCCAATAAGAATATTTGGCCCTATACAACAGAGGCTTAATCTGTAAACAAAGAAATTGCAGATTTTAGAATAAAAGCAACTAAAAACTAAACTCCCATTTCAAGATCAGGTTTCATGTGTGACATGATTTTTCAAGGCAGTTTCCAAGGTTGTCTTAAGTAGGTCTTCAAGCAAATCAAGGAGAGGAGGATGGAACTGGGGTTTGGTTTGTAGTCCAAAGGTCCTAATCGGATATACTTTTCATATAAACTTTGCAAGCCACTTGCTTTCTTTGTGACTCAATTACCATTTGAATAACTCCCTGTCTCATCTAGTGAGATGATAAAGATTTAATAGATAGAAAGACAGTATAAGTGCCTGTTCTATGGTAAATGTTATATAGATGAAATTACATAACTCTCTCCCAGCAAACAGCTGGTCTACTATGAAAATTAAGCCTTTTTCTGAGGACGGACAGCAAACTGCTGTGAAGGTAGAGCTCTTCCGATTTCTTTCTTTTTTTTTTTTTTTTGTGAGAAAAAGGCAGTGGCTTCCTATCTATTTACTGATGAAGACATGGAGTAATTTCTATGGGGTGTGTCTTTTTTGTCTTCAATTACTGCTACTGGAGGTCTTGGGCTGGGAATTCAAAACTTGAATCTGAATTCTCAACAATTGCTTTGTTTCAGTTTTTTGCCTGTATCGCTTGTTTTGCTATTTATGTCAGTGAAGATTTTTGGCAATGAACATATCAGTTTGTTAGCTCTAAGAGAGAGCTTAAACTAGTCCATATAGAATGGGACATCAGTAATACCAAGCTGTAATCTATACTAATTAAAGATTACTATAAGTAATGCATTCATGAAGCAGCACAAACTTAATTCAAGGAGCAGCTGGGCTAAGTGGTATGCCCACACGGATGGTCCCAGCAGCGGGAAATGAGATGGAGTCTCTAGCAAGTACACATGTGCATCCATGTGAGAAGAAAAAGGTCAGAATTAAGGGGACATTTTCTTTTTTTAAGTCAGAAGCATTTACCGTGAGCATTTAGATTTTAGAGGCCGATAATGCTGGGATGAAATAGGCATATGGTACAGCTTCCCCTAGAGAGCTCTTCCTCACTCCTCACACAAGCCAAGTAATGCCCTACTTAGAAAAAAAGTCAGTTGTGTTGTAAAAGGCAGATTAGAATTGATGCTTCCTGCAACTTCCCTGGTGGCTTGATGCTGGTTAAGGACCACCTGAAAATTACTTTGGCAAATGTCCCAAACAATTTTGAGTCGGCTGAGCCCACAACTTGCTTTGGCCGTATGAGGGACAAGGAGTCAAGAGACAAGGACAGGATGCTCAGGTCTCTCAGGGGGCACAATTATTTTTGAAGTTAAGCATGCTGCACACGTGAGAGAAAGCCGGTGGGAATGAAATGAGCAGCATTGTGTGAGGGCCATTTCAGGACTAGCTGCCTCTACAGTAGAAGTGGTTGGGAAGGGAAGGCAGCAGCATGGCCATTCCCCATTTGTGTCCCCAGGTGTTTGTCAGGCTGTGTCAGCAAATTACCCTTCATATCTCCTGTAAATCTGCCCTTACTTTTCACTGCCCTTATCTTTTAAAACCAAGTTCCTTATAGTTGGTATGAATCTAGCTGTAGGGTGTTGAAAGTAAACCATAAAAATCTCTAGAAATAACTTCAAGTAACTTTTCTAGACCTAAAAATTTTCACTTTTTAGTCTGATATCTCAAGAAATTTTAAGTCCAACATTCTCGCCTTGAAATAAAATTTCTGCTTGTGGGACCAGCTTGGATGAGAAGTAAAGCAAAGTCTGAAGTTTTTTTGATCTTACGGAAATTTACAAGACCCAAAAACATGGATCAGGGCAAGAAGGAGGTGAGGAATTTAGGTGACGATAATAATACTGGTTATTGCAAGGTTCTGCAGTTCATTCCGGCAGGGAGGAAAAGCTATCAGCAGATGTCTCTGGAAAGGCCAATGTATTTGTCGCCCTTTTTTCTCCAGGCTTCACTGAAGAGGCCAGCTGAGATCAGGCAGCTAATACAATTATCACTAAAAGCACAGGGTAAAGTTCCAGGTTAGGAAAAGACAGTGTATGGGTAAATTTGAAGTTTGCTGTTTGTCTGGGCCTGATCTGCACACTGTAGCTTTCTGAGGCTGGATGAGATGCATCTGACCAACGCCAAATGTCAGTTACAATCAAACAGGCATTGCTTATGCCCATATGTGCATGTACGCTTACACACATGTTTGGGGCTGATGAAGGACCAGAGTAAGCAATACAGATGAAGGAAAAGTGCTGAAAACTAGGAAATAGCGACAGATTGAACATGGGGGTGGTGGTAGTAGTAGTTAAAAACCAATAAGGAAGAAAAAAATTATTCTGAGTATTTAAAATCAAAACATCCAATATTGGTATTGACTTGATTGCTCTTTACAGAAATAGCTCATTTGATTCTATTTTTGATTGCTATTTCTTTCTTCTGAGGGCAGTAATTTGGTGCAACTACCTTTATCAAAGGGTCACTAGACAAAGACAGACCACCAAAGATAGCATTTAAAAAAAATTATAAACTAATGAGATAGTTAAGTCAAGTGGTTTCCACTGAAAAGCCAACATTTGCCAACATCTTCTGTTCCACATATTTCAGATGCCACAGGATAAGAACTGTCAGTAAGTGCTGACTTATAAAAATAATGACCACTATAAAATGATTTTCTCTTTCACTTGATTCTAAAAGGCCAGTAATGTGTTGCTAATGAAGCACTCAGGGTGCATAGCATTGCCTTTTCTGGGACTCTGAGAAACAACCAGCCATATGTACAGCAAATGTCTTTGGCAACACTGTGTGGCCTTAACTGGAATTTCCGTGCTGTTGTAGTTTTATGACTCAATCCTAATGTTATTTAAACATCATTTTTCTGTGTTTAATTTATTTATTGTCTCTAGTGGTATACACAGAGACTGGTGAGCTAGATTATATTAACATTTCAGAGTAATAATAGAAGAAAGCAATTATCTTTGGGCATAAAAATCATTTTAATTAGACAGTAAAGTGGGAATGGACAGACAATGATGAATCATCATACTGTGGTTTAATCAGAGAGCTGGTCTGCAAGAGGAGCTCAAGAAAGTGTTTTGGCTGATTGAGTGAAATGTGGACAACAAGGAGAAAGACTCAACTTCCTTTAGCCTCCTTGCACGACCAATAAAATAAATACATTAGCCCATCATTTCTTTGAAGTCATGAGAATATGTGGAGCTTGCTAAAAGTTAAGGGAAATGTTTTCTTTTCTCTGTCTTAAGATCCTATCAAAATAACCGCAACTTAATACCCATGGGCCATTTCTCTGAGGCTTCACTGGAATTTCCTTCTTCCTCAAGCCACCATATATCAGCCTTTTTCTGTCACATGAGAAAATTTGGATAGAAGTCCCCTTCTATGGCAGTCTCATCTGACACTGCTTCGAGGTAAACCTGTGCATAATGCTAGATACTGGCAGTGGCTTTCTTGGTACTTGCTATTTTCTGGACCTGAAGATGAGAAAAGAGATTTATGTCTGAGACCCACTTGTCTCACATGAGCGAGCAGAGCTTTTTACCACTGTGAACTGCATCCATGGCCCTGCTTTATTCCTGTGCCAATTTCCAGGTCAAGTATAACAAAGTGATCCCATAATGTAATGAAAGATGAAACCAGATGGTATTGCAAACTCAGTGTAATTTAGGTGCTGCGTTACACAGTATCTATCATACAATAAACAAGATCAATTTGCATATTGAGACTCTTGATAGCTGTGCACAGAGCCAAAATGGACTGGATAATTCATCATGATTTTTCATCAGCATACAGAGAGATGCGGGCTAATGCAGCTCCAGTGTATACGTGCTGCTCAGTCCAACAAAGGCAAAACAACAGCTCAACAGCACCTCTTGGATGCCGGCACTTTGAGGCTGTGTGCCAGGGTGCAACGGGGCTGGGGGCTCCCCAGGGGCTGGGAGCGGCAGGGGGGTCCCCAGGGTGGGCAGGGCAGGGCAATTCCTGTTTTTTAGATGTGCTGACTCCTACTGGGATGCCTTCCCTTCTCTGCATGAGGGGCCTGGGCACCTTGCCGTAACACATGATAAAGCTCGGTACCTAAAAATGGGATTCAGAAAAGTGAGCATGCTGAGTTAAGAGTCTCCTTGGTTAGTCAATAAGAAGACCTGAGCAAAGTGGTTGGGGAATATCTGCATCTCACTGTGGTTTGGAACCTGAAACTCCTGCTGAAGCTGGTCATCTGAATGACACCTTTCTGAAAATTGGTGGTTCTTTCTCCAATTTCCTTTCCAAAGAAAATCTAGACATCTGCCCTGAAAGCCTGGCTTAGGATCTTCTAGATGATGCTGGTAGCCACCAGAGTAGTAAATATTTTCAGACTGATATTATCCGTCTTGCCAGGTGATGCCGTTTCATTTGCCACTCAATTTTCAGTGGGCTAAAGAGATCGCCAGGGCAGCTGGCGTGGAGAGGTCAGCCCTATTGGAGGGGAGTGGCTGCTTCCGTATGGTATGACATGCAGGGTGAAAATGTGAGGAGTTAATGGGGCATAAAAATGACCACCAGGAGATGCCCACTGGTCTCTGTGCTTGACGCACCAGTAGTCATTTGGATGGATTAGAGCAATCCCCTGAGAAAAATGTAACTAAATCCCAGTAAAAACCCACATATTTTTGGCTTTCTATACCTGGTGTTTGAAGACCCATATTAAGTACATGGGTACCCTGTCTGGAGCTCATCCTCAGGTACTGAAGTCCTGTAGAGATCGAGACTCTCCTACTGGTGCCATAGTGGCAGCTTTTCCTTCTCCTTATGTTTTGCAAATTAAATCCCCAGGAGAAACTCTCGGAGGCAAAGAAGGGCAGGGCAGCAGCTGACAGAGCGGGTGTCTGAAGGCATATGGCAAGTTCCACTGAGGGCAGCTCTGAGAGACAAAAATTGTCTCCCAAAGCAGAGGAGACATGAAGCGCGGAAAACAGAGTGTAATTATGCAGCTGAGAAAGAGGATGATCTGCATATTAGTCATTAACTCCTAGAGGAGATACTGGAGAAGAGAAACCGAACTCCTTTTTCAGTGGCGTAAAGTGGTATAGATACAATCAACATGATTAGGGACACTGAAAGAGGTTAAGTGATGGCTGACTTTGAGACAAACTAGACAGAGATATTCCGCTTCATTCAGTGTTGAGACTATTCTGACCAAAGACAGCTCTTCTCACATGACTCCAAGGAGGGCAGTGAATAGCCCCCAAAGTCTAACTCGCCTGGGAATAGCCAGAAGATCACGCCGGCCAAGTCTCCAGCTGAGCTAAGTAGCACAAATGAATTTTAGCTGTGTTTCTCAATCAGTTTGTGAGAAATCTGCAAATTGAGGGCTTACATCCCCTGACTGTTGACCAATGTGGTGGCCATGAGGTTTGGGCTAACCCCATTACCACTCCAGCCTGGCCCTGATGGCCTCATGTGGATCCTGGGGATGGACCTTGCCGCCGAAGGCCTGCCAGACCCACTGTTGCCACCATTCCCTGCGGGGCAGCTGGCCGGCATTGCCTATCCACAGTGACTATTGGGGTCTGATGGCTGCGGAAGAGCTCCTCAGGAACATAACAGTAGCTGTGGCAAGGTCTCTGGAGGTAGCGGGAGACTCAGCTAATGTGTGTGAAACAGACACCAACTGTTCTGAGGTCAGAAGTGCTAGGGAGAGCTGATGACTAATGAGTCCTTGGAGTCTGTTTTCTGTTTGTTAATTACCTGATTTCTTTTAATTTATTCCTTATGCATTGAATAATTTCTACAAGTTCTTAGTCTATAGCTTGCCTGAGCATTTGCTGAAACAGCAAACATAAACATGCTGGCTAGACAGACACAGAAAATGAAGGCAAAATGAGTGTGAAAATACCAGCAGAGGAGTTAAATTATTTTCTCAGGTGGCATTTGTGTTTCTTTCACCCTTCCAGGCCAATCCCTAAGGAACCAAGACAGGGTCTGGGACGGTGGGAGAGCAGCACCGAGCTGCTGCAGGGCTGCCAGGTCGACTTTTCTGCTGCAGCCCAGCACAGGCTATGATCTCCCGGAACAGCAAAAAAGCTTCCTTGTGCATGGACCTGGCCAACTGACTGCCGAATACTGGCAAATGCTGGCCTGTCACTTACTTCTGGTCTCACGTTATTCTGGATTCATCTCCAATATGGGCATGTTTGAGTGACCTGCTAGTTCTGTCACACAGGCAGCACCTGAAATTCCTCTCTTGCGTTCAGTGGTGTGATGGTCTCTCATCCTGAGCAGCTCATGCTGGGCATGCCCACTTCCCCCTCCTCTGCAGGACTCAGCATGGAGGCTGCACAAATTTGGCTATATTGCCAATCACTCTTTTTTCCTCTCTCTCTGCCTTCGCTTGCTCTGTTATCAAGCTTCACTGACCAGGCACTAAGCAAACACTGAGTATTCAGCACCAGTCTTTGGTTTCTGTACTTACAGCATATAACTGCCTGTGAGATCAAGCCCTAATTGAAAGAGTAATCAGGCATGACTTATTGGTGATTGCTTTTAATGACCTCATCCTAAGCCCCTCCAGAAGACAAAGGCAGCTGAGGGCATTAAGCGTCAAAGATGGTGCTCGGTATCTCACAGATTTGGATCTTACGTGACTAGGCTTTCTGAGAGTTGATGTTTAAACCAAGTGAGAAAAACAGCTTGGAAGTTAAACACTGATTAACTCTCTGCTCCCATACCTGAGGAGGCTAAAGAACTCAGTCAAGAAGTATTTTAAATGAAAGTAACTTTAGTTTCTGCACACAGCAGGAGATGGGAAGCAGGGAAAGCATTTTGGAGAGCATATTTACCATATTTTCGCACTTACAACTAGCAGGATAGCTGGGAGAAAAAATACCCTTTTATTCATCCATTCAAGTTATAAATGAGTGTGGGTAATACAAAGGGAATTGACTAAAGCATCCTCTCTTCTCCCTTAGTTCCCCGGGGCCTCTCTCTACTGTATTGTCCTTCCTCACTCTCATTTGCCTCTGTCTCTTATTCCAGTCTTTATTATTCCTTACCTTATTCTCTTCTACCCCTGATTTTGTGTGCATATCTAAGCTGTGAGTCATATATATAAATACCAATGTACAGTACTCAGATTATGTAAGTTGTGTGCAAGGCAAAGCCGTAAAGGTGGACGGTGCTGGGTACTTATGGGAGCAGACTGGTGTATGCAGATTGGAGGTCAATGTTACTTCTCACAGCTGACTGTAAACTACCGGCATTTACTGCAGCTACAGGGTTTTAGGTGTAGACAGGTTTGGACAGAAAAGAATGGTATTAGTTATTGTGTCACATCTACTTGCTTCTAAGAACAATTTAGCTGGACACATGCAATGATGTATGCATATTCCAAAGGCAAAATAATATTAACCAGTGCTCTGCCCAGTCACTCTCAGCTAATGAATTGCATAAAGGTGCTTTTCTCCCAGCCCCTAACTACTGCTTAACCAGGAGAATAGCGTTCCCGGCAACATATCCGTATGAATCGTAGCAGAGTTGGAAAAGGATTTCTGTAATAGTCACAGAAAAAATGTTGAAAGTAGAATTATGTTATAGGCAGATGATAACGTTCTTTTTGCCAAAAGAACCCATGCTTCATTTTCTGCTTCATTTAATGTATGTTACAAAACAATTCCATCCAATTTTATGAGCTAACTTTACAAACCAAAAAAAAACTATGACTGTATTTTATGCTAGGCTTTGAGGATTAATTTTCCTGAAGTGTGCAGATACCACCGTCTCCAGCAACATACTTTCTCCATAATGTTTAGTGGTGAAAGTACGCATCTGAGGAGTGGGAGCCAAGGATTTTCTTCTTTAGCCAAGGCTTTTTGACCACTTCCCACACCTTCTGTGGGATCGACTCTTTTGAAGAGCATCTTGACTCTCTCACTCCCAAATTGACAGCTGTGTAAGGCAGCAAAAAGGAGGGAGCAGAAAGAGAGATAAGCAAAAGAAAGAGAAAAAAGGAGACCTGTGTTCTCCTGAAGCATATGGACTAAAAGGGCTCTTTTGCTCCTTTCTGTATTTTTCCTGACCAGTGAAAACTCTTATTGGTTCTACCAATTGTCCCCATCTTCCCTGCTGTCTTAAGAAGAAAATGGCTCTGATTGGCAATTCTTTCCCCATGATTTGCCATGGGATAAATCTGACAGTTTTTAAGCAATCAGAATATGTCTGGATTTCTTTTCATTGTAGTTGTCTTATCGTCTTATCATGATTCTTCAGCTTTTTCTGTTCCAGTTTTTCTCTATAGTGGTGTAGTCTATAGAAAAGTCAGATTTATTGCTCATTAAATGGAATCCCCCTGTTTCTGTGGGATAGTTAGTGGGGAGGAGTGCACGTGAAACAGATTTGGGGAGCATATGGGGCTGTTTGCAATTCTGGACATAATTAGCTACTGTATAACTCACCTGTATAATAAGAATTAGTGGCCAGTGCTGTCTGGAAGGTAAAAATCACCAGAAGCATCATTTTATAGAGACTTTCAAAGTCTCCTACTTTAAGGAGACTGCAGTTGTCCCTCTTATAAATACACTCTCCAGAGGGTGTTATTGTTTCTCCAAGGGGGAGGGAAGTGCTGTCATTTACAGCTGATCTGAAATGCCCAAGTTAAGGTAGGTACTGGGAGAGGAGCTGTGGGCATCCAGCTGGTATCCTTTATTTACTGACTGATAAAATATAAGGTATTACTTCTATTACCACCATACCTGGGAGGTCCAGTCTAGCATCCCTAACTCAGAGTGTGTGCAGTGGTTGCTCTGAAGTGCACGGCTAATAAGGGGAGTGGGAGTGCTCACTATGAGTGGCTGCTGCTGACCTTGCCATCAACAAGGCAGGCTTTGCTCTGCTGTGGCAGCAGCCTAAATGTTGCTCAAGATGCCCATGGTGTTGTGGCAGAGGAGAACTTGCTGGAGGGTGTCTGTGCAGCGGTACGGCATGGCTGACTTGGGCACCTCTGCCAAGTGGAACAAGTTCTGGGAGTTTTTGTCCCATTCCCTCTTCCTCCTGTCCCAGTGCCAGCGCACTGCCAGCCTGTGGGTTCCGGGGCAGTGGCACTGCCTTCCCACCTGCTGTGGTAGTCCCAGCCTTTGGGAAAAAAGTCAGTTTTCAATTGCTGATGGGAAGCTGCTGCTGTCCATGTTCTTTGCCTTTCACTCTTCCTGCTCTCCCCTCCTACCCCAGCTACAACATAATTTTCCATCTTTTGCTTTCTATGCACATGAAAACCATTTTCCTTTCACTCAGTCAGAGCAGAGCAGAGGTAACAATTTAACTCCACCTTAGGTATGCGCTCCTGAAGTGTGCATGTCCTGAAATCTCTCCTTTAGGGTATCCTGATTTTAAATGATGGCCAAACAATGGCACTTTTCATTTTAAACTATAGCCATTGTGCATAGAACATCTGTGCTCTCCCATTAAAAAGCTGTTCCTCATAGCCGCACTTCATTATGCCAGTCTGTGGGGTTTTTTTTTCACAGCCTGAGCATTTTAAAGGGGCATCTGCAACTTAAACAACTGGCTGGTACTGGAAGTAGAGGAGCAAGCCCAGCTTTCCAGGTACGCCAATACACTGATACACAGACTGAATTTCCCAGGCTGGCTGGCACAATCTGGAGCTTTTTGTCAGAAGGACATAGAACACCTATCCAATTCATGTGTCACTGGATCACATCTTTGCATTTATAGATTACAATTATTTCCTGATTTTTCTATTGGTCTTAGAAAGTTTCAGTACCCTCATTAATTCTAACGATACTCTCAGCTCAGCTCTGTGTTGTCAGCTTGTAGATAGTTTTTTGAGAGAGTATACATGGTCTTTGACCCACTTCTTAGATGGAATTAATCTCCTCCAATGTTATTTACAGCTTCCCCTCTTGTGAGTTCTCTCATCCTTAGGTTTAGGTTGGAGCCTTTTCCATAGCTGTTCCTGAAAGAAGAACATTGTATGGGTGAAAATGTCTAACCAGCAGAGCGTGGGATGTTCCCAGGTCGAATTTTGATGGTTCTTTTTTCGCACCTGAATCCACCCATCTTTTTGGCTTTATTAAGATAATAATAATCCCAAAAGAATACAGATTCAATTGCTCAGTGTTGTTGCAGCAGCTTGTCTTCACCCAGGCTTATAAAACTGGAGGAAGTGGAAAGCTCCGAGGAGGCAAGGGAAAGAGGGAGTTTGATTCACCTTCAGCAGGTCTGATTGTTTGATCTTTGTCTTTTAGGCCTTCTAAATAAAAAAAAAATTCTGTGTCTACCAAACCTCTGTGTAAAATGAAATCCCCATGCATAAAATACCTGCTGCCAAAGGGTACTGTTACTCTGCACCTAGACCTTATATATAGTGTGTGTGTGTATTTAAAGGTCTCTACAGTTCTTGGGTTTACTTATGTTGGTGAATCTGGGTAAATTATCTTGACAAGGAATCCCACTGCTCAGAGCACCTTTTTTTCCCCCAATTTTAACTGCAACATGCTGGACAGCAACATTGCAAAGCTCTGTTAAATGGATTGCAGTTTTCGGAAAGAAACGGTGAAAGGAATACTTTCCCAGAAAGCCCAAAGATAAAATTCAGTAAGAATTTCAAGTGTTACAGGAACAAAACTTTTTAAAAGGACTTAATTCAGTGCATTAGACTGAAAAATATTGAATAATGCAGTGAAGCTCTGCATGGATAACTGCAGAAGGATTGAAATGATTAGCATAATACATTTTTCTCATTCAAAGAGCCTGTGTTCTAGATGAGATTTTACCAATTTGAGGAGCCAACATAGTCTGCAGTGCTCTGCGGTTACTTGTTTGTGCAGGTAACAGACACCCTCACTGCTATGTCTTCTGCTCCATCTTATCTCTCCCAGCATAAAAGCAGATTGCTTCTACCTGGTGAAGGGTGCTTATGAGTGCTCATCTGCCAGAAAGGAGGAGACTATCATGAATCCAAGAAGCGCTGAATGTGGCAGAAGTCGGGGTGGACTGGCTAACCCTCCCTCCTTGCCACATGATACAGTGTGGTCTGGACTCTGGGTTTTATTTGAACGATAAAGGTCTTTCTTTGGGAAAGTTCCCACAAAAGGAAGTAAGTTGCTCTTAACTGTTCTTTTAATGTAGGATTTCAGAAGACAATTTCAAACCTATTAAAATTTCAATCTCTAATAAGCTAAGCGTAAAATACTGAAGCTTATTAATCTTCTCAGCTTCTGTGCTGAATAAACTAGGAAAGAAATGCATCCTACAGATGGGATCTAGCATTTTTTACTCTGAAGGAACGTTAACCTTTTGGTAACTCTTATGTCTTTGAGAATGCCAAATCCAGAAAAAAGCACCAACAACGATGTAGTTGTTTCTTTTAAAGGGTATTTGCCTTTGCAGATAAATTACTGTCTTCCAGGTAAAACAAAGGATGAGTTAAAGGAATAGACAGACTATTAACACCTCAGTCATTGAGTATCTATGAATATTGACGCAGAACTTCCTACTAGATATTTCTATTTAGCCTTTTCCTGACAATTAACCATATGTTCTGTGGGAGTTTTATCAGCTTATTGTGTATTACAGAAGTGTACCCAGATGCAGGATGTACAGGAACTCTTGGGTAAACTTAGCTAGTGGTAGAATTTAGTCTTTAAGAAGATCTCTGTGCATTTTGTAGTAATTAATCATGATTTTAAATCTCTGTGGGCATTTCACAGTGATTAACCATGGTGAGACAAACATCTCATTGACAGCAAGCAGCCCGTCTGCTTCTGAGAAGCCAGTTATCCACAGTCAGTATACAATCTGTCTCATGCATAGGTGGCATAAAACGGATCTATGGATTTGAAATAGACTTGGGCAGCAGGGAGCAGTAGTGTGACATACAGCAAAAAAGACTGTACTGCAGTATTTGGAGACTAAAATAAATAAATGACAGTAACCTTACATACAGCTGGAAATATTTGGTACCTAGAGTGTGTCTGAAGTGAGACAAGTTGGAGTGCTAATTCCTTGGATGACTCTGAAGAGACTCTAAGTTTTGTAGCTGAGACTGCTGCAGCTGAACTCCTGGGGTACACTAGCTCAAGTCTTTGCCTTTCCCTACCATATAATAACTAATACGAAGAAAAAGCTGAATGGAATGAAGAGGAGCACATTCATTTATTTAGATTAGCGCAAAGTGACAAGTATGTCTTGATGCCAAAATGAAGCTGTGCAAACCATTCTCCTGAGAGGAGGCATATGCAGAGGAGGTGCCTCTGGAGCATTGGGCCACGTGAAGGAGGATGGGCAATAAAAGAGGCTGTGGCATGCTGTGAAGTGTGCCACCTTGTAAGTCCTTTTTGACTGCAGTGCTCTGCTTCCTTGATCCTGGCACCAGCCCCTCCAGGCTACCAAACCTGCGTATGTGGAGTAGGGAACATGGAACCAAATTAAGACTGTGATGACATGCTCTAGAGACGTGTGAAACCTGGACGTGAAGCATCTTGAGGGGAAAGAAAGCTCTGTGATTATCAGTCTCAGTGTGAATTAACGGTTCTGCAGTCTACACACTGCTTTCTGTTACAGAGAGGAGGCAAAGAGATAGGCAGTGCTTGAGGAAGCCTTATTTGCATAGGAAAAAACCCCTGATCACTGGCACCTGGGAGATATCTGGGCAGCTTTATATTTTATTTTATTTTTAAGGAGAGGGATATTATTATCTGCAGGTGAGTGTACAAAATGTTTTTCTCCTGCTACTTCTTAGGGCAATCACAAAATTTGCAGTTATTTTAAGAGAAACAAGACCAAGCACTGAAAAGGGTGACAACATTTCTTCTTCCACCCTCTCTTCTCTCCTTCTTTCCTCCTTCCCTTCTTTCATCCCCTCCCCCCCTTTCCCCTTTCCTCCATATCACTGGTGCCCTGTGTGAACTTCCATCGTTTCCGAAACACCCTAAACAGCTTTCTGGCTGTTGCATTGTTTGCCTCCTTCCTTATGATCTCCAAATCACTAAGTATTCCTGAAGGCCAAATACTTGTACAACAACGCACAGAGCTCAGTCTTCCAGCCAAAATGCCCTGTATACATTAACAATACTGTCATTGCTCTTTGTAATTTCTTACAACATCCGGATTATTAAGTGGAGCCCCATACTTGGACAGCTAGAGATCAGATGCCCAGGGTGAGCGACAAAAGCAGCTCAGCAGGAAATCAGTGACGCTTTTCAGTGCTTAAGCTGATATAGTAATCTGCAAAATTCACAAGGTTTTCAGAGAGCATGAGAGCGAGCACTGAGAGCATGATAAAGTACAGAATCTCTCTTCTTATCTTAAAAGCCAGGAGATACACACATATATTTAAACAAACAGTAGAAAGAGTATAGGAAGAAATTAGTAAGCATTCTAAAGGGAGGAAAGTCATTCAGTATTGAGGGAACGGTGCTACCTGCTGGGATTGGGTGTGGGTTGGCTAGAGCAAAATCGGCTTCAAATAGTCTGAAAGTGAACTGCAGCAGAAAGACCAAGGGAAAGTTACAGTACTGCTGCTGTTTCTAGAGAAACTACTCTGAAGATAAACTCTCAAAGCCCGCAGGGTCTCCTACGAGCACAGTAGCTTGGCTGGACCACCTGTCCACCGGCTGATGCGCAACACTAGAGCCCCCCCACCTGAGATAGATGGTCACCACTCTGAACCATGCCAGTGACTTGAAAGCAGATTGGCTTGATGTATGATGCAGAGTAAATCTTTGCCCTTTTTGAGCTCATCTCATGCTTGGACTCCAGGATTGTCTTAATTTGTCTGGATGCCCTACAGCTGTCATCTCTGAAAAATGGTTGCCTTTCTGGTTTTGAATGTCTCAGCTGCTTCCTCCTAGGTAAGGAGGCTTTTTGTGCAATGGAGTTCATTATTACAAATGTGTTATAATTACCACACATATTTCTAAGGCAGCTATTATGAATCTGTATATTATTGCTTGGAATGTGAATGACACAATAAGAATTTTTAAATGGTAATGCCCTGGCAGAGGATACAATAAATTAAGACTCTTGGCTACTGTAGTTTATAAGTCGTTATCTTCACCAAGTTGACTTTATCGATATGTGTCAGAACCTACGAATCAGTCTGGAGATAAGTTTGCAGGTGTGAGGGAAAGAGTCGGGTTGGTGTGGAAATGCCCCTGCATCATCCCGCTAACCAGTGAAATCCCAGTCCCAGTCAGGGTCATGGGAAGCGTCGCATCCCAAGGAGAGCGGTGTCTTGGAAAGTGAATCTCAATTGTCATGCTGCCCTACTGAAGTTACTCAGAAGGAAAAGCTAAGGTGGAGGTGTAGCGTAGGCTCTGTCCCTCAGAAGAAAGCATCTAATTACTCTTCAGCTTCACAGCCACAAATATCCTGGAGTTGTGTCTCAGCCAGATCAGTTCTTTTGCATATCAAATACAGCAAAGGGGGGGAGAGACATTTAGCACACACTACTCAGAGGAGCTGTTCCAAGTAACAGAATTTCAGTTCATCCCCTCACAGAAAAATGTTTATAAAAAATTGCTAAAGACAGAAAAATTGAATTAACCTAACAAATCAAAGGCTTTTGGGTATGTCACAAGTGTGGCAATGCTGAGATCGTGCTTGTAAGTAGGAGATGTAGGAGCACAGAAACTGATGACCTTCTTTGCCCAAAATTGATCCACTTAAAATTAGGGTCAATTAGTGGACAAAATAATGAGCAGATGGCTATTCTGAATGATCACAATTCAATTTGGATACTGGTAAGATATGAAGATAAGACAAAAGGGTTTCACTGTTGTGCCCGGGACTCCAGAGCCCACTGTATTAATACCACTGTGCCGTTATCATCCTGACTCTGAGAGATGCCATGGCCAGACAGTTCTAGAGGGAGAGAGCAGGTGGTATTAGGATCACCGTCAGCTCTGTCTGGCTGCTAGATGCCCTTTGAAAGGTACAAGTTCAATAGCTGTCCTCATCCACTGCTTTTTTTACCAGCCTTTCTTACCCTGTTTCTTCTCATTCCTGTCTTTCTTTTTGCCCTCTGTTTAAGGAGTCTTTGGTTTAACTAGCTGAGACGGAGTCTTTTGAACTCCTCTAAAATGGCAGCTAAAAGCAATATATTACAAAACTTAGCACTGGCATCAGATTGGCAGTTTTTGAGGTGGCTGACAGGGGCAAGTGTTATGCCTAAATCTCTCTAACAGTGACACTACAAGTAAAACCCAGAAACCAAAGTAATGCTTTCTGGTTTTGCCATGGTTTCTTTTCCTCTATTGTATATGCTTCACTTGTTTGTCTTCAAGAAAGCAGGATCAGGTCGCAGTAGTATCTCCAGGCCATCTTAATATGCTTTTCTCTTTTTCAAAATCTTGCCAGCATGTTCTGAAAATGTCACACAATTTATAGAAATTTTAACATATGTATTCATAGGATTCCTCAGTGATGATGCATTTGTGTTGGGCAAGGTTTAGTAAAACACGTTATTTACTTCTCCAAGCTGCATAATAACATCAGACATAACAGGTTTTACCCCTGCATTTTAGGAACCAGTTAAAAAAAACAAATGGAAAAATAAAAATTTCAGTCACCTGTAATTTCAAAATACCAAAGACTGGATTGCAGTAGCTGGTAATTGCTATTGTTGTCACCATAAACAAGGGTAGTTTTCTTTACTCTATATTCCTTTAAATTTGGATATTCAGGTGCTGAACAAACACAGTGATTAATAGAAATACAATTCTGTATGGAAAATGCATGCAATTCTATTTAAATCTTCTAGACCAAAGAATCTGTTTTACACTTTGCCAAAATTTATTCCTTTGGTAAGAGCCGGCCAACCCATTTCTCGTTGAACCATTCCATACTCAGTACACATTCATCAAACTGAGACGTTTATGGAATAACTTTGTACAAGGCAGGGCGGACAGAACAGTACCTCAATAAATGCTTAGACGGATTTTCCCATTGTCAAAGGAAGTCACGTATAAGATATTATTAAAATAAAAATCTAGGGAAAAAACACGTAGGAGCTTCTCTGTGTGAACTATGAAGAATTACAGTACAGTCACACCAAGTTCTCTAGGAAAATTCTGTCATTGCTTCTTGGTTTAGCTCCTGCACATTGTTAGCACCTAAATAACAAAAAAACAGTAAAGAGGGGTCATAAATAGTATGAAGTACTGCAGTGTTGCTATAGCAGGAACTGAAATTCGAGTATCGCAACTGCCAGTGTCTGCATACCTATAAGTTGTGTACATTCATCAAAGACCTTACAGAGACTGAATGACCTTACTCCAGACATTGTCCTTTGATGCTGTGAGCTGATCTACTTTAAAACTCTTCTGCTTCAGAGTTAAAGATGTGTAGGAGCCAGCAGCCATGATGTCAGAACACTATCGCTAACAAGTAGTTAGGGATACCATTATCAGCTGGTGGAAAAGTTTAACAGAGCCAACTGAAATCTTTTCTGTGATGTGATACATTACCTCTCTTTAGCCCTTAGCAAGGAATCCACTTCATTACCATAAATTCTGCATAAACAGGCTCCTTGCAGGTGGATCTATTGAAATGAAAAAGAGCCCTGACCAGAACACTAGAACAACATCTTCAGTCCTTCTGCACTAACTGTAAGAGATGCGAGATGCTCAGGTCCTTGCAAAAATGAAATGTGGATCCTTGTTTACTCTCATTGCTTTTCATGCCAGCCTGTGGTAAGCTAAAGCCTGCAGCCCTTTACTATCTATGTGTCAATGCCTTGAAGGCATTAACGTCTAGCATACTGACCAGATTTGACACTAAAAATCTAGGTGGGTCATATGTTGGTCCTTCTCAGAGTGACAAATATAGGTCTTAGTGACTTCTGGGTATTACTGGTAGCTATTTCTGATTACCTTTTGCTTTTTAAAATGAACGTCCATATATGCTACAGTAGTTGAGGAAGAATACTGAAACTTCAGAGGAGAAATACCTGTTCAGTACATGCGGACTAAGATGTATACACCCCATAGATAACAGGGATATGTGTCATCATTGACTTTAGCTGCACAATGTTGAAAATTCATCCTTTAGGCAAATGAAGTACAACTCCAATGGAAGAGAAGTAATTTAAGTCTTTGATCTCTCAAACCTAGCCTTTACTTTACCTTCATTCTCCAGACTATGAGCTGGCAATGTTTCATACTACTTTTTTGGCTCTGGAGACTGAAATCTTCTGCACGTTTGTACCCTAACGGGGAAAACAGACTTACCTGGCTTTCTGAATTGAAGTTTCCTTGTTTTCTATCATCTCTGTAAAATCATCTTCCATAGCCCTCTGTTCGTCATATCATTCATCTGAGCCCTCTGCTCTTCATGCCATTAATCTGAATAGTGTACCTGTTTCAAAGTTAATACCATCCCAAAAAAAAAAGGGTACATTCAAATCCATTGCATACTCAGCATCTTGGAGGATTGCCCTTAAGCTGAAAGGAGAATTTAAACCTTTCCAGGGTGGAAAGAGAGCTATCCATCTGTGAGGAATTCTAAGCTGGATGTGCTGAATTTTGTTAGTGTTTCTCTTTTCTGGGGCAAGTCGAGGTTTGGAACGTGTCATTGATTTATTGCTTTCATTAACATGATGGAACACAACAAGTAGAGTGCTGTTGTTGAGTTTACTGCACCTGTCCTGCAATGCAATACCCAGCCATTACCAGATGTAATTAGCATGTTTGAGGCAATATATTAGTCCACCACAAATGCTTTTTAAAAGGAAGAGGGCAGTTCTATTGAGTGCTTTTTGACTTTCCTGAAGAGTCTAAAAGCTTTTTAGAGGAGTGAAAAAAATGTTCACACTAGAAGAGCTGAATCAGAGCTCTTCAAGGAAACATTGTTATGGATGGAGAATTGCTGTTAGCAAAGCAGTGACACGGGAAACCAAATGACATAAATTTTAAAATGTTAATACTAACAATATAAGAAAAAATTCTGGTAGCATCATTCATCCACAGAGTCTCTACACATTACCGCTTGTACAGGAAGATCAATAGTGTGGCAAAAGTTGATGGAGGGCTGAGCCCTGAACAATCTGGCATTTTGAATCTAATGTATCATTGAGTAGTGAAAAAAGAGACAGTCAGGGTGGATGGAGGACAGACACATATGATATTTTCTCTTTTATGCATACAACAAAGAAAAAGGGAAAGGTTTCTCTTATTTGTCAAAGGTATTGTGGCACAAACCAATGACTGAGGAAATTTGTGAGACTTGCTTACAGAAGTATCCAACTTAAGAACTTGCAATTATAAAAAGTAGATCTAGGTGCAAGTTTGAAAGTAGCCCAAGATGATCTGCCTCCTGCAATCTCAGGCCTGATGCAGTTCAAGTGATTTTGTGCATCACCTCGGCACAAAGTTTACCTACTCGGAATAGCTTGTGGTACTCAAATGGAAGGGAAAGTGAACACGAAGTATACCTATGATACTCTCAGATCCTGTTGTACTCATCTTTTGTGGAAAATATGGCTGCTTTTTTCAATCAGTGATGAGACAGGACTTTCTGATGTTTTAAGCACTTTTGTTTCCCCTTCCAGTGCCAAGAGAAGATGCCATATATGAACACACTGTACAACACGAGTGATAAACAATGAAGGGAGCAAGTCCTTGTTCAGTTTCCCCAGTCCTCAGCCACTGTCCTCTCACTGTCCAGCTCAGAGACCTCATCAGGGTGCTCAGGAACTCCTGCCTGCCCCGCAGTTCTGTTTTGGGCTTCCACCCCACCTTAAACAAAGGAGGATGAAGGAGTAAAAAGGCAGAAAGGATCTCAAAGTTTACATGAGTCCACCCTGACATGGAGTTGAGTAGATGGCCAGGGTGTGCACTCCAGCCAGGTGCTCTGAAGTTTTAGCCATCAGGTCACCTGGAGCACATGCAGACCTTGGGGCATGAAAGCAATACAGCCAAGTCAGTCCATTCCAGTGAGAGGTTGTGTGTCTGGGAACAAAGATGGGAAGCTGTAATGAAAGCATGGGCTAATCTGCCCTGGGAAGCTGTGCCCCTGGAGACAGGAGGCTCATCGCTGGTCCTCACCTGGACCTGAGTTTCCCAGACTACACTGTGGTCAAAGTGCTAATGGGATACTTGGGCATCTGCTAAAGGGAATGTTGAATAACCAAAAAGTGACTCTATCACCTATTTGATATTAATGTGAACACAGTGGAAGACAGTTTTTGTGCTAATGATTCAAGAAAGTTGTTGAAAACCTGTAGTGTTCTGAAATAATACTGCAAGAGACATAAGCCTAAGAATCAATGGTTTGAGGAGGTGAGTCTGTTGAGCATACCAAAGGAATGGTTGAAGAGTTATTTGTCCATAAACACCTATGTGAGGAACAGCTATTTTAACAGAGGGCTCTTCAAATCAGCAGGACAGTGGAACACTAACAACCACTAGCTGACAGCTGGCAAAATTAAAAGTCAGGACAATGAGCAGGTTTTTTTTCCATAGTCAGACCAAATATCTGCTAGAGCAATTTTTGTGAGGTTGTAATAGGTTTCTTTTCCCTTGAAATGTTTTTGAAACAAGGTAGTTACCTGAAGAGATGCTCCACAGCTGCTCCATTTGAACCAGCATTCAATGGCCTTTGCTTGCCAGTCAGAAAAGAGGAGCATGGTGGTGCCTTGGAATCTACTAAAGTTTCACAGCCATTTCAGATTTAAAAAATGCAAAGGATGTAATACAAGTATACTAGTATTTAAATATCAACCTAACCTGGCCACTGACACAGATGCCCGAATGTTGATGACCCAGTACCAACTGGGTATTGACACTGCACTGTGCCCAGAGCAGAGGAGCCTGTGCTTCCTGCTTGGATCTCTTTTGTCCACACACATACTGTAATGGAAATTTCTCATCCAGTGCTGTCAGTTGCCTCACAGTGTTTGGTTGGAACAGTGTGCTGAGGAGAAATATTCTAGAGAATATTACTTTTGTTCTTTCTTGTTTTTATAAGATATTCTCATCCTGATTGATATAGCTTATTATTTTGATAGCACAAAGTGAGGCAGCTGGTATAGAGAATTCATCTGAAGATAAAAAACAAAAGGTGTTTCTGTGTGTGTTAGGTACTCCAATACTAGAGTGACAAACATGGCAAGAAGGCCGATACTGAAGAGGATCCAGAAGAATTCATTTTATTATGGAAAACAACTGGCAAAGCTGCAACTATGCTTAGCCATGCAGTATAAGCAAAACTATAACAGTTGCCATTTATATACTTTGACTTGAAAACAGACCATTGTGCCATTTCCGTGTAGGTTGATATTGTGTGTTTTCCATACAAGATTACTTTTTCTCTCCACATGCCGCCTACCGGGAATCAATCAAAGAGATTATTCCGAAGTGACCTTGTTGTAATAGTATGTATATTAAATTTATACATAACCTCAAATAAGGCACAGGTTTGCATTATTGAATGTACGAGTAGAGCAAGCAGTAGCAGTATTAATTTTATTTAATGTTATGCCTACTATATTGAGTTAAAAGATAAGAAAATTTACTATCCATTTCAAGGGAAGTTATTGCAGTTTGATACTAACATTCTCAGCAGTTTATTTTTTTTTTTTCATCTGTAATATAATAATGGAGAAATAACATAACAAAGCAAATTTCACAGGCTATTGTAATACAGCTGTCAGGGGGCCGTCTGCCCTGCAGCGGCTGAGGGTGACAGCAGGGCTGGATGAAGGCAGTAATGGGGTCAGCCCAGACCCCGTGGCCCCTAGGCTGGTCCTGATGTGGTGGGGCTGGGAGGTCCCATCCATGGGCACGGATCAGAAGCAGTGGGCCCATGGGGGGGACTACAGCCACAGCCATCCCTCAGGCTGCCTGGGAGCCCCCCATGTCTCCCGAGAGATGGGGCTGCCCCCAGCTGTACTGGTGGGGAGCTGGCGCTGAGCCCTGGCAGCCAAACCCAAGGAGGGGGGATGCTATCAGCACCTTTATAATGGTGAGGAGACATGGGCAAAGCACAGACATGCCTATGGAGAGATAACATAGTGAGCTCTCGGGCATCCATTTCCCAGTGCATATATAAGGCACTGGTTTACATTATTGAATGTGTGAGTAGAACAAGGAGTAGCAGTATTAACTGTATTTAGTGTGGTCCATTCCTTACAGTCTATTGCTCTATGAAGCTACATAAATACCTACTGGGTAGCTCCTCTGTGGTACCATGCTTCTCCTTATTATTTTAGCACAGAAATTTAGATGACAATTTTCTCTACCACTACAGATGTCCACGTTTTCTTTGGTATTTTCCTCATTTAGTCTGAGAGGAACTTTGGGTAATGGGTCGAAGCAGTGCATTTAATTCCCACACATGTCTGTCTGAAGCTGAGGGTGATGAGAAATAATGACTTTTTTCCCTGGTCACCTTCTTGGGGTGCAGGCTGCTCCCAAAAACAGGTTATCCACTTCACAGCTGGTTTGTGGTTGCACATTCTTGGCCAGTGGAACCCACACAAACACAGGTGGGGACGGAGCAGCAACTGGCCATCCCAGATGCCCACTGGCAGCATGGTGGAGACTGAGACACACGAAATCCTTGTCCCAGTGCCACAGGGTTAGTTCTTCCCCCTAGAGAGCTCTGCTCCCTCTCCTCATGCCTGACGACACATTTCTCTCCTCATGGCTCCCTCACTTTCAAGGTGCTCCTCAGCCCTCTGCCTGGGGCGGATGAGTGCCAGGGAGACACGGATTTGAGAAAGGACATGGGCATGCCTTTTTGAAATCCCCGGTCAGGAGCTGCAGGGGATAACACATTCTGTATGTTTGGGTACAGGGCATTTCACTCCCTAAACTTTGATTCCCCATGCGAAACAGAATCCTATTTTTGCAGATTTAAACTTGCGATGCCAGCGAAAAAGCAATTACATAGCAAAACACATATAAAAATGATGACAGTCATCCATCTTTCTGAAGCTTTTTGCAGTTTTATTCAGATTTATCGAAGGCTTTTCCCCCAAATGACATCTTTCTGTAAATCCACTTCATCTGCCAGAATATTGAGTCATCAGAATGTCCTCAATGATGAAGCATTAGAACATCATTAAAACACGGTCCTTAGTATCAGTCGCGGTACAGGAATGCAATAACCTATGCCACGGCAGCACACTTAGAGCCATCTAAACATTTTTTGAAAGCTAATACACTTTTCACTTAATTACATTTTTTCAAATTATACAGCCATTTTGCAGTGATTCATTGTAATTATCATCTGTATTTAATTTAAAGTAAAAAACCGTACATAATCGTCTTTGGTGTAACCACACTTTAGTCAGTGGGTTTGTGGCAGGGTGGAATTAACCCCACAGAAAGACCTTTTCACGACTGAGCTTTCCCATACAAAATATTTTTTAAAATACTCCTAATACCAGTACAAAAATGTGAATAATTGTAGCCATGCATAGCTGTGTACAAAATCCCTTCAAATTTGCAAGAAAAAATGCCCAGATGTAATGATTTTGGGTCAGAAGAAACAATGTGACTTGAACTTTCAGCTTATATGTATCTCTGTTAGCAAAAGCATTTTTGACAGCTTCTCCAGAAGCAGCCTGTATCTTTACATTGAGTCACCACCTGCAAAGTAAAGCACATGCACAAAATGCTCCTGAGCCGGGACTGTCATGCAGATGGTTAGTAAGGACAACCCACATTGAGTATCTGAGCATACAGGAAAGTAAGCAGAAGCCAAAGGCAACACTTACAAAATCATATGCCAAATGAAACTTAAGTGTTAGATGAAATGCCACATGGTGAGGCTGATCGTGCAATATCTCTTTGGATAAATTCCACTGATTTTGATAGAACTGGGTAGACTTTATCCAAGGACTGAATTTGATCAGATCCAAAACATATATTACCTCTTCATCCCTGCTGTTTACTACACCAGTTTCTAAAGCGTGAATGAAAAAACGCCACACCCCACATAAACATGCCTGAGGTGAAGTTCAGTGACCTTTCTTGGGTACGTCCTCTGTTTACTTCTCATGAAGGAGTTCCACTGAGCATCTTCTGTTTGGGTTATCTCAAAAAGTACCACATTATCAAAAACCTATGGCTGGTTTCCAAACAACAGGTAGCCTAAGGATGATTCAAAGTGAATCACTCTGTCTGCGCTGGTACAAGTAAGAATAGTTTTAGTCCTGTGTATTCTGATAGTGAATCTGCTGCTATTGTGGCAGCTTTCTGTCTAGTGGTTTTATCTGCTAACACTTGAAGGGAATTATCTGCAGCTGGACACTTTTAAATCAATGGAGTTACAAAAGCAAGAAATTTGGCTTGTTATTATTACAGTTATTTGCACTATCGTAGCACCTGAGAAAGGACTGGAACTTCATTACAATGGGTAATATCTGAACTTAGAGGAAGAAATTCCCTTGTGAGGGTTTAACAGTTATATGTAAAACAAGATATAAAAACTTGTTCAAAGCAATAGGAAAAATGGAGGACATTCTAAGAAGTTGATATGATTCTAGGGTTGGTTGCATATGAAACCTAATGGTCCTGAATGAACTGACTTTATTAAAAATGAAATAAATAAATAAATAATTGCTGGCAGTCCCCTATTGACCCTCATTTCTTTATTGCAGTAAATGGACCATTTACAAAGAACTGAATGGCTCATAGCTCTCCGCATTTAGCATCTTGCTATTTGTGAGAACATTTGCAATTGAATCAGACTGACTGAGCAGTTGCTCTGTGACTGAAGTTGTTTTGATCGTGTCAAAACTCAATGCTTTGCTGAACACTCGCTGTTTTCTGAGCACAATATTGTCCTCAGTCACATGTTAACAAAATTTTTTATGCTTTACCATCGCAAGGCTGAAGAGCGTAACCTCCTGAATCCTAGCTGAAGAGTGTAACCTCCTGAACCCTAGCTTTTTAAAAGCTGTTTTGGACGTGGGTTAAGCTAGACCACTTCACAGCATCCTGCACATGAAGTAAAACTTGCACGTGAGAAGCAGGTGCGGAGGAGCTGCTGCAGTTCGCAGTCTTGCTATGGCTCCTTTCCCTACTGCTCACTCGTGAAGACCCTTCCACAGGCACTTCTGAAAATGCTGCCCGCCATCCTTAATGTGCTTGGAGCACTTCGCCTTGATCTGGAGAGTTGCTTCATACTATCAGGTCCTCAGGGACAATGATGGCTGTGTTCTGACTTGTATGATAAACCCTCTGTTCCGGTATTTCCACCGCAGTGCATGTCCTCCCAGAAAATTAGAAGCCTGGGCCTGTGCGAGGTTCCTTTCAGGAGCACAACCTAAGACAGCAATTAAAATGGTCAAAAACCTCTCTACTCCTGAAATACAGATACTGCTGACTGGGAATACAGTTGCCAAGACAAAGCATAGACGGACCACAGCATTTAGCTTAACAGATGAGTAGCTATGAAATACAACAGTGATTAGCTAGGAAGGGGGTGGCAGGCAGAAGTTCAGTTCTGGCTTAAGTGTTCTTAAGTGGTGGGTTTTTCTTTTTGTTGGTTTTTTTGGTGATGGTTGGACTTCATGACCTTACAGGTCTTTTCCAACCTTAGTGATTCTGTGATTCTGTGATTCTGTGCGCATGAAGGACCTCCTTCTGTCTGTGTTTGCGCAGCCTCTCCCCAGCACTGCTGGATGGTGCATGTGAAGCGCATCAGGGCCCCAAGAACACCCCCCCTCCTGGAGGTTTGGGTGCCAGCTCCCGGGTAGCGCAGCCGAGGGCAGCCCCTTCCTTTGGTGACCTGGGACCCAGGCTCCCAGGCGGTGCTGCGGGGATGCCCCAGCCAGGGCTGACCCCCTCCCCAGGGGAGATGCTTTTAAACTGAGCAACTACCAGCTGGCCCGCACTGTGGCCTGACATACATCATTGGAAAGAAAAATGACAAGGCTTGCGTGTAGGAACCTGTTTCTGTCTGCTATAGCATCTGTAGGTAATTTTTTTTTTTTTTTTTTTTGAAGAAAACGGCCAATTACCTTTTCCATAAACGGCAAGGGAAAAACTGCATTCAGCCTGTTTTCAAATAAGTCCTAATACCATGCTGGTATGCGTCAGCTTGCAGAAATGATGATCTATTGGACAGCACTATTTATAATATCACCTGATGTTTTCTACCATCTAGTTTTACACGAAGAAGGAAAGTTTTTCAGAATAATTTCAGGAATTACGGTCCTTTGCATTTTTTTAGACTCCTTACTCAGTGCAAATTCACATAAAACTGCAATGCTCTGTGCCTTCCTCTTCAACTGCTGCTGACACATAATGTCAGGAGCAGACTTTGTCAGAGATGCCAAAGTAGCTTCTCATAACTTGCATTTCTGTAGTCTATCGACAATTTGAATGCCCGCAGTTGCTCAGAAAGCAGAGCATTTGGCTTTTCCAGACTGAGGAGAGGGCAAGCTTAGATCCAGGAGCCTTGATTTTGCTTCATGGCATGCACACCCTTTTCAGGGCTGACAAACTGGCAAGGATCTAGTTTTATGGAGTTAATGGGTTTGGTTAGCAACTAGATGCATACAGAATGACCACCTATTCACTGTGTTTAGGCAGTTTAGATGCCAGCTCCTCATTCAAGTCTATGAAGAGCAAGTAGGCTCCAAAAAGTATGCTTTGCTGCTTTTGTTGAGCATAAAAACTAGATAGATCACAGCTAATGCACAACTCATGTTTCTGGAAAGAAACATGGAAGTGGTAGCAAAGAAAGATATAGGTCTCAGATCAGCTAAAAATTACTGAAGAAAAGAAGTTGAACTATAACAATTCTATTCTCTGAGGGTTTAACGACCCTTAAACCAGAAAAGTCTGGTCATACCTCTGCCAGCCCTGGAATGTCCTTTTTGAGAAGAAAAGAGATAAATTTATACCAACCCACATTTCAGTAAATAAGCAAAGACCCCAGGTAACCTTTTAAAGCTGCTCCAAGGACTTTTTTTTTTTTTTCTGTGGGAAAAGTTTGCTGTTGTTGAGACAAGTTTTCTTTCTGACCAGTATTAACCAGCATGGAAAAGAATATTTACTTCATACCTGCATTTAGATACAGCTTCATAGTGTTTTACTTCGCATTCTTAAGATGCAGTCTAAAGATGCTGGTGCTGTGTGTGCTTGCGGCATTTTTTTATTTCATTTGATAGCCTTTGTAGAACTTGAGCTAAGTCAATTCCCAGAGAAAGGACAACATTATTTCTACCTTGGATTAGCTGTTCATTTTGGGGAATTATCAAGTGCTGCACTGGAGCAGGAGGGTATAGATAGCAATGGGCATGTACAAACACTTCTAGATATACCAAGGCTGCAGTCTGCTCTCAGTGTCTATAAAGCTGAGGGAAAAAGACAAAAGTATAAATAAGACATTTATATAAATACTGGATTAAAATAACAACAACAAAAAAGAATTAAGGAAATATTAAGTTCTTAATTTGGAGTATCCACTTGCTATATTTGAGGGTCTAAGGAAATAGTTTTTCAGCAGTCATATGCTTTAGTTGTAGATGAAATTCAAGCCATTTTTGAAAACGAAATTCCTGGGAATAGTTTGAATGTGTGTATTGGGTCTGGCTGGGATGGAGTTAATTTTCCCTATAGCAGCCCCTCATATAGTGCTGTGCTTTGCATTTGTAGCTAGAAGGGTGTTGATAAGACACCACTGTTTTGGCCACTGCTGAGCAGCCCCCACAAAAGCCAGTGGGCTGGGCGTGGGAAGAGGTTGGGAAGGGACACAGCCAGGACAGCTGACCCAAACTGACCAAAGGGATATCCATATCATATGACATCATGGTCAGCAATAAAAGCTATGAGAAAGGAGGAGGGGGACATTAGTTACTAAGGCATTTGTCTTCTGATGCAACTGCTATGCGTACTGAGGCCCTACTTCCCAGGAAGTGTCTAAATAACAACAGAACAAACCTTTTTGTTTTCCTTTGCTTCTGCACGCTGCCTCTGCTCTTCTTTTATTAAACTGCCTTTATCTCGACCCCTGAGTTTTTCATCTTATTTTCTCCCCTGTCCTGCTGAGAAGGGGGAGTGATAGAGCAGCTTGGTGGGCACCTGGTGGACACTCAAGGTCAACCCACCACAACATGTTGCAAAATATTTTTAATTTCAGCTTAAAGTGCTGCAAAGTGTAACTATGTATGTGAGATGTCTTCAAGTAGTTCCAGATAGCAAGGTAATCCAAACTCCTTGTTCTTCTATAGAATCACTCAAAACCTATATTTAGGAAAACATTTTTCCTTTTTTGCATGCTTGAAATGTCTTTCTAAATTGCTGGAACATTTGGCAGAGCAAGAGATCCGGCCTAGAAACTTAAACACTTATTACAAAGAAAGATCTTTCATGAAGTTATTTTAAAATTCCCAAGGGTTCTCAATCCAAAGTTGTTCACCTGCATCTATAAGAGGAATTTATAAAAATATATGATCAAAGTAGCATAAAGCAAATGGTTATTATCCTAAGATTAAAGTGCATTTTTGGTTACTCAACTAGAAATTAAAATTGGCTCTATTAAACATTTTCCTTAGAACATTAAACTTCATAAAGTAAATTTATATAGATCACAAATTTCCAGACCCCGGATTATGTTATTATGTTATGTTATGTTAATGTTATATTACATTTAGAACAGTCAAATTTTTCTATAAATTTTTAATTTGCAAACATACTTCTCAAATTTAGAAAACATTTACACATCTCCAAGGTTTACTGATATAAGTAAAGAGGATAAAATACATTATTCTTAAATTATTTGATTGTAGGAAACAGATGCTGTGGGTCCTAAGAATATAGACAAAATTTGCAAAGACTGTCTAAGATCCAGGTTGGTGTTTAGTGAGATTCAGAAGAGCACCTAAGCTATTATTTTATGATACATAAAATTCACTGGATATAGGGTATTTTTGAAAACTGTATTTCTAGAGACACGTATCAGAAATTCTTTGGCCTTTTGCTACATGCAGTACCATGTTAGCTAACACATGGTAACTAAAATAAGTTATAATCTGATGTGGAATTTTTTTTCTTATGTTATATGTACCTCCATCTTGGAGATGGCTCTTGAAAAGAAGTAGGCTCTCAGTGCTTCAGCTCTTGTTATTGTGATTTAATAACACTAGGATAACCAGAGGTGCCATTTTTAGATTAATAGATAACATAAATAAGGAAGACTAATTATAAATAATTTAAAAAAGGAAAGCAATAATTTAGCGTATCAGTAGCTGGCAAGGAAAATTGATTTTTACTTCTTTTCATAATTCATTAAGTATATGTTACTTTTGGGTGTGGGGGGGAGAGACTTATTCCAAATTCCAGCAGCTAAATCTATCTGAACAACATTTGTCAAGCCCACTTGATCACAGAAAAGACCTGTAAGATCATCAAGTCCAACCATAAAAAAAAAAAAAAAAACAAACAAAAAAAACCCCAAACCCACACAACCAAAAGAAAACCAAAACCACACCACACACAAAAACCACCACATAAAAAACCACCCAACACCACACAGCACCATGCCCATCAAGCCATGTCCCACAATGCCATGTCCACATGCTCCTTGAATACCTCCAGGGAGGGTGACTCTACCACCTCCCTGGGCAGTCTATTCCACTGTGTTATCACTCTCTCAGTAAAGAAATTTTTCCTAATATCCAGTCTGTATCTCCCCTGGTGCAACTTGAGGCCATTTCCTCTTGTCCTGTCGCTAGTCACTTGGGAGAAGAGACCAGCACCCACCTCTCTGCAACCCCCTTTCAGGTAGTTGTAGAGAGCGATGAGGTCTCCCTTCAGCCTCCTCTTCTCCAGACTGAACAACCCCAGTTCCCTCAGCCACTCCTCATAAGACTTGTGCTCCAGACCCCTCACCAGCTTCGTCGCCCTTCTCTGGACACGCTCCAGCACCTCAATGATGTCCTTCTTGTAGTGAGGGGCCCAAAACTGAACACAGGATTCAAGGTGCAGCCTCACCAGCGCCGAGTACAGGGGCACGATCACCTCCCTACTCCTGCTGGCCACACCATTTCTGATACAGGCCAGGATGCTGTTGGCCTTCTTGGCCACCTGGGCACACTGCTGGCTCATCTTCATCCAGCTGTCAATCAACACCCCCAGGTCCTTTTCTGCGGGGCAGCTTTCCAGCCACTCGTCCCCGAGCCTGTAGCGTTGCCTGGGGTTGTTGTGGCCAAAGTGTAGAACCCGGCACTTGGCCTTGTTGAATTTCATCCGGTTGGCCTCAGCCCATCGATCCAGCCTGTCCAGATCCCTCTGCAGAGCCTTCCGACCCTCGAGCAGATCAACACTCCCTCCCATCTTGGTGTCATCTGCAAACTTGCTGAGGGAGCACTCTATCCCCTCATCCAGATCATCAATAAAGACATTAAACAAGACCGGTCCCAAAACTGAGCCCTGGGGGACTCCGCTTGTGACCGGCCGCCAACTGGATTTCACCCCATTTACCACAACTCTCTGGGCTCGGCCATCCAGCCAGTTTTTTACCCAGCCAAGAGTGTTCCTGTCTAAGCCACGAGTCACCAGCTTCTCCAGGAGAATACTGTGGGGGACAGTGTTGAAGGCTTTGCTGAAGTCCAGGCAGACAACGTCAACAGCCTTCCCCTCATCCACCTGATGGAAGCAGAGCCGTCCAGAGTGGTTTACAGACAGGGCATGCCTTCGCTTACACTTCTCCTTCTGCTCCTCACTGGACCATGGGAACTGCCCCAGCACCACTGGGAGGACCGAGGAGGCTAGCACTAATTTACTGCATCAGTTTTCACCCTGGAGCAGGGCCAAGCTGAGCCCTGCCCACCTGGAATGTTTCCCTGGTTGTTCTCCAGCATTTCCCAGCAGGAAATATTGTGTCTGAACCAGTTTTGACACAAATTTGCCCAAACACTTCTCAAAAAACATCAGCCAAAAAGAGCTCGTCATCTCCCCATGTGGCCTATTCCAGTGCTGGGCCACTTGTGCTGTTAGGAAATTATTCTTGCCCAATCTCCTGAATTTCCTGTAAACCTGTTACACTTAATCCTTTCATCAGTTGACCTGGAGAATAATTTTTTCTCTTCCTTTTAGTAGGAATCTTTGAAGTGTTTTGAAGACTGTTATTGTGTTTCTCTTTGGTTTTCTCTAATTGAGACTAAAGCACTCCATTTATTTCAGGGTAGTAGATAATTCAGACTTGGCACATCACAACATGCAGTGACAGATGCCCTCATAACTGTGTTGTATATCCCTCATGCTTAGAAGTCTCAGCACTAAGTAGTGTATTAGTATCTAACTATCCCCATACACAAACCAAACAAAAGTCTTTTCAATTGTCTGTTTATGTCACATCTTTGTGCTAGATGTGAATACAAATTGAAAGGACAAGACAAAACGGCTGGCCCCGTTGCTATCCACAAATGTTATTATTTCGTAATGACCTTTTGCTTTGTTAAACCGCAGAAACTGCTTTAGAAAGTGTTGCTGGACATGTATGCTTCATGTTGCATATGGTCTTAATTGTTATGCTTAATTGTCATCATTGGTCATGTAGCTGAGTTTAGTCTCATGGGCTATGAAAAAAAATCTAATTGTCCACAAAGACCACCAAGGGCTCAAGAAATGCACCACTAAGCTGTGAGTTAAGAAAGATAAACATGCATTTGTAGGAATGACTGAGGAATAAAAATCAGAAGTTTTTTCTGTTTTTAAAGGTATTATTCCATTTCAGTGTAATGGGTTGGTTAATGATCTCTTCAGTGTAAATGTGGTATGATATACAAGTATATAAATGTCTCTCTGCACAGACAGGTCATGAGATCCTAAAGCCAATAAGGCAAGCTCAAAGAGAATGAATGGCCAGGCACTCTCCTCTCTCCACAAATGCAAGAACTTCCTGATCAGAGCAAATGTATTTTCACAAAACAATGTCTTGGACTCACCATTCTCGTCTACTTTCTGTGATTCTTGTAGCTCTAGCTTTAACTGGATGTATTTAAGTGCAGGAGGAGCAGACAAGGTAGCTGGTGACAACCAAAGAAGACTGAGCAATGACAATTAATTACCCAGCTTTTCAGTCCCTGAAATAGTATTTCAAAGGTAACTCTTCCCTCCCCATCCCACCAAAAAATAGCCAGTGTGTCTAATTGGATATTGCGCTTGGAAAGAGATTAGTTAGAACAGATCCAAATCTAATTCTCTTTGTAAGGCACTTAGTCATTTGCCTCAAACAATGGAAGACACAAGATCATAATTAAGGCTTCCAGCTCATGGCAAGATAAAATGCACACCATGATAGCAAAACAAGTGGTTGAACGGGTGCAGCATGTCGTAACGTTTTCGCCTGGGAGAGAGTCTATTATTCCCTTCTGAGCCTCTGAGCTGCTCTCTAATTGATGAGGAAATTAGGAACAGATGACAATTTTGGAGGCAAATCTGCTTTTCTTCTGGAACTGTCAAATTTATCTCATGTAACAGCATCAGCTTAGCAGAGGAGAGCATGTGTGAACAAAGGGCTGCAGCTTGAGGTGTGACCACATCACCCATCAGTGACCCCCTGGGTCCCACAAAGGCCGGGCAAACCCAAAAGCTGGGACTCTTGTGGCTCCAAACTGTTTAGTTCTTGGCATAGTCACTTCTTATGATGTAAAGTCTGGGCAAGCAGGCGTGGGGTTACTGGGTGGGTGGGAAGGAAATGTGTAATATATATATTTTTAATTCCATTAATACTGCCTGGAGGTATTCTCTGGGTTGAGAAAGCAGGGCTTGGCCGCGTGGCTGGGTAATTAGGTGACCGGCAGCCTGGTCCCTGCTGTCACTGTGTATGCAGAGACCAGCAATACAGCCTGGGTTCAACATGTCATGGACAGAGGCAGGAGAGACCTTGTGTAGGACAGGGTGCCCCTCTGTCACCTAGCACTGTCACATTTGCACCAGACCTGAATCGGCCTCTGGCAAGGCATGCAGCCAGGCTGACACACTGAGAGGTGTGGGCTTGCCCAGCCTGGCCTTCCCCCAGGATTTTAAAATCACTCTATGTACCCAAGCTGTGTGTGTTTTGGCTTTTTATCTCCTGCAGAGAAGCAGGGCTACTGATTGCCTTAGTAAAAGAGCTCAGTAACTCCAGCAATTCTTGAGATGCCTCAGAGCCAGAAATCTCTGCAAATGCAATATGTTCCCCATCTAATTTTACTCCATTAAAGGGTTTCTCTTGGAGGGCAGAACCTTTCCTGATTGAAATTGTGGAGTGGAGTTCAGTGAGAGTATCTTAGCTGTCAGGTATGTGTACCAACCACCAGTTACAGCCTACTTAGAAATGATGTTACTTCGGACTGCTGTTTTGCATGACAAAGCCATGCATTGCAACATTCTTCTGAAATATTCTTGCCCTATTCCACCGCCTCTCACCCTCCCCCCAGACCCTCTCCTTGTCCTCATCCCTGTGGACCCTCTTTCCAGCTCTGCTTCCTGGAACTGGATCAAGAGATTGATCTGGCTTTAAAATAACCCCCTCTTCTCTTTAATGACTGGCTTATTTTTCAGCTGGGTAGTTCCCTGAGTCATTTCACAGCCACACAAGCAGCTATTCTGGCCCCACAGAAGAGCAATGACACACAGCACAAGGTAGGAGTGAGCTGTAGAGCATGAATATCTTAAAACGCCTGGATGCTTCATCTTGTGAAACCTCAGCTTAAGTCTTTCCTGTTAAAGTAACTCTTCTGGGCATAAACTACTTATACAGTCACAAACAGCATAAAAGCACATTAAAATGACACTCTTGTCTTCTGTTTTGGACAATCCCTGGATGATGATGGATTTCCAGGCTTGATTTACAACTACAGGAACTGTTGGCTGAAAAGAGGGAAAGTACTTCCCAGTACATCACAAATGGGAAATACACATTCCAGTCCTCAAAAGCAGCAGAAGAAAACAAATCTGTAATGCTGTAAGTCCAAAAACAGTGTCAAAAAGACAGCCTTTTCTTTTTCTGGCATTGCTGGGAATACAGCCTTCCCTTTTTCCTAAACTTTCTTGGAATGAAATGTTTTGTTTCAGAACAAAGGGAAGCTTGCGGGTGGGATTCAGTTCAAAAAGAAGATCTCCAAATTAAGGTTTCTACAAGTAGGCATTTGCCAGGAGTCTAAGCTCCTTTCATGGTCAATGTAGTCACTTATGCTTGGAGAGCAGCTCATCTCAACCCAGAGCAGTCGCTTGGGGTGTGACTCAATTGCCTGAACACAGGCTGCTTGTGGTGCTTGAGATGCCCAGGAGATCTGCCCAGGGCAGGCAGAGATGACAGGCACAGCAGACCTCCACCCTTTTGTGGCAGCAACTGAAGGCAGGGAAGATAATTCATAGGATCTAAAATTACACTAGACACCTATATTTAGGCTACTGAATCTTACCATAGCAGCTAGTCAGTTAAATAATTTTACAATCTCAATGCATGGTTGATGGTACTGAGTCAGTGTCCACAGACTTTAGTAGGAGCTCGGATGTACTTATTTGGATCCTTATATGTAGATGTATAGATTTAGATGTCTTACTCTGAGTTTGAATCCCATTCTGCTTGTCAAATCAAACAAACAACTATTTGCTTTTTTTTTTTTTGAAGAAAAATCAAATGTGATTTTTATAATCCTTTTCATATATATATGAAAGCTCTGCTGATAAACTGAGAACTCAGTACATTGCGTCAGTTCTGGGAATACACAGATATGGCAGTGGCTTTGTGCATCTGTGGTCTTCAATATTGGCATCTCAGATTTTGGCACTTACAGAGGGTGCTGTGTGAGACTCAGCTCTTATTTTGTGCAACTAGCTGAAATGAGTAATAAATGATAAATGGTCAAAACGAGCAAATATTCATGTTCACATGAATGCCTGTGGTCTTACAAAGATATTCCTCCAAAGATCTTTCTGAACAAAACCTCTTTGCCTATATGAATAATGACAAGGAGAAAAGTTTAAGGGAAAAGCTCCCCTGGTCCATTCAGACAGCACGTAGCAACTGCAGGATGTTACATTTAACTGTGTATTTTAATGTTTCAGCCTTTCACCCAGACACAGCAAAATCATCCAAAGTTTGAATATCCAATTTTTGGTACGAAAACCATTTTCCCATGCTTTGTAAGAGTAGCTAAAACCCTCCTCTGTTTCTCGCACAGAGCAGATTCCCTGTCCGACAGCTAACTGGGCAAAAAGTGAAAGAATAACGAGTGTTCTGAGGATATTTTCTCAATTTGGTAAAAATAGTATTCCATTATCATTTATTTCACTTTCTTTGTTTGTCACTACTTACCATCAGAATAATTCAAGAACTTTTTTTACAGATGTAGCCCCAGGAAAGTATGTATGTCAAAGCACTGTGACTTATTCCTGTAAATGATTGAGACTGACTAGAGGGAATGTGTTGAAAACATTATGAAACACCAGATGTCTAGTCATAAATAGAATAAATGATGGTGACATTTTTACACTGGACATTAGCAAACTAGTGCAGAATTCCTTCTGTTTAAATTTGGTAATTTTTTAAGCAGATAAGTATGATATTTGGTTGCCTGGACACATTTTTTTTTTAAATGAGAAATTAATTATACTGTTGCTTATATTTCATTTGGGCAGTGACGGGTTTTGGCATCTTAAGTGAATATTTTTCTTCAGTTTTGGATTTACATCTGATATACTACCTTGTTGGGAAGAAAAGAACTGGGCTATTCATGAAAAAATATTGGCAAAACCAACAAATGGTGATTTCTCTTCCCTTCTGATATTGATCAAGATTGCCAATAAATAGGTGCTTTATTTTATTGCTCTTAGAATTTGAGATTCTTCCCATCCTCCTCTATTCCTCAGATTTCCTTTAATCTATCTATAGCCACAGAGAATGTTTCTGGTTTGGAGAAGAAAAACCCCTTCAGTGTTGTGCTGCAAATAGGTTTTGGGGGAACTCAAGTCCTCAGACACCCTAATCGCTCTGATGTTTCAGGGCAGGCCAGAAGTGAAAAAAGAGGAAAAAAGTAAACCACTCCAGAGCAGAGGAAATTACCAGTGCAATACAGAAGCACTTGAAGCGAGGAATACATGTTCTTTTGATCTATTATTGTTAGTATGCAGGCCTGAATAAAATGGATAGATAGATTAATTGGAAAATAGCCCATAGCCCATTCATAGATAATGAACTACTTATGAAATCTTTAAACAAGATGCCCTTGCAGATCAGATGACTGCAGTGCTTACTGAACTGCTGCTGCTTCTGATTTAGAGATAAGTCTTGTTTGAAGTAAACTGACAGGCCTCTCAAGCTGCCATACAGCTTTCAAGTAGCCTGTAGATTTTAAAACAAGTTAAATGTCTGCTATGAAGAAAAAGTACATTCTGTAGTACTGCTTGCTGTGGCTTAAGCAGAAATGGAAGTGAGAAGCAGGTGTGTTTGTGTAGCCAACTACCAGGCAGAGCCATCACGCTTCTGCCACCTCTGAAGGGGGTGGGAGGGACCCATTCACTGTTACAATTCATTGTCACAAGTCCCAATCCACAGTTGGTCCACAAAGCATCTTTTGCAAGCAGCTTTGGAGAGAAGTAGAGTACCACCATGCTGGCCACCGTCCCGTCAGGTGCGCAGAGGGCACGGTACCAGTCAGCACTGGGTCTTCTGATCTGGCTGAGCCTGCTGTTCACAGGGGACTGTTGGGAAAAGAAATAAACTCTGCCACAGGCAGTGACAGAGTGATAGCAGCATTTGTAAGGCCAGAACAGGCCATTAGCTCAGCAGATATTACTGAATTTTAGGCAGTTATTCTTATATTGAGAGTGGTGACTTGCACCTGACTAAAATGGGTGGGTGCTGGTCTCTTCTCCCAAATGGCAAGTGATAGGACAAGAAGAAATGGCCCTAAGTTGCGCCAGGGGAGGTTTAGGCTGGATATTAGGAAAAATTTCTTTACTGAGAGAGTGGTGAAACATTGGAACAGGCTGCCCTGGGAGGTGGTGGAGTCACCATCACTGGAGGTGTTCAAAAAACATGTAGACGTTGCACTTCGGGACATGGTTTAGTGGGCATGGTGGTGTTATTTGATGGTTGGACTTGATGAACTTACAGGTCTTTTCCAACCTTAATGATTCTGTGATTCTGTGAAAATACAACTGTAATGGTTCCTTAACTTCTTCATACTAACAGGAGCGCTCCAATTCCCTATTAAATTCTTAGAACTCTTAAAATCTGATTTCTGGTGTAAGTATTTTATGGAAAGTGAATCTTGATGTTAAACTCCAAGACTCATTTAAAAATTGCTGATTCTTTAGCTCTGCCAGCTGTGAAACCCATGCATTGGACTATTGCTGGACACAGATGAAGAGAGTTCATTAAAAAATATTGAACCAATAATTCACTGACATTTCTTGCTTTATTTGCTTAGCTCTATTAGTTCCTAAATCTCTAAGACCTTTTTAAACATGTGGAGTGAGACTGAGAAAATAAAATGAATCTGTTCTAACGGAGACATTTGTCACCGAGGCAGATCAGTAACTCTGAAGTTAAAGAACAGACACTGGGAAATTGAGGACATTGCTGAAGTAAGGTTAAAACCTATGATCATGAGAATTCATAAGCTGAACCAGTCAAGAGCAGCTGACGACCCAGACCTCATCCAAATGCGTTTGTCTGATCAGCAAACTGGAGCAATGATGATAGCTGAAGAGCTGGCAGTTTGAAATACAGAAATGCTGAACATCAGGAGTAATTCTTTCCTGAATAAATGCCATGGGAATGGCTTAAAAACTGTGTGGCTACTTAAAATACTCATCAGTTACCTAAAGGTCAGAAGACAGTATAGTGAGGTAACTACATTAGTCAAGAATTCTCTGACCTTCAAACTTCAATAGGTACTTGGAAAAACAGAAAAGAAATGGCATAACCAGAAATGATGAACATGAATGCTGAAGGACGAATTTTCTATTGGTGTAAATCAGCTGGTGTTGCTGATTGTTTTATGTGATACATGCATTTTAGGCTTCTGTTAATTACAGTATAAGTTGCATCAGGAGAAGTAGTTTCTTACTCCAAAATCAACCATACTACCTTTCATTGTAAGAATATGGAATATGTGTTAAATGCAACTCAGTGCTGAATACTTATGCATACTTGTATGTATGGATGGAAAACATTTATCCTCTGCTTCATATCTCTACTTCTATTTCTAGTTATTACTTTTGGTCTTTTCAAGCGTATATGAAATTAGATCCCAGTGGAGGCTGAGGGATCTGTATTAACAACTGCTTTTCAGGCAAAGTGTCTCCCATTTAATAGATTGCCAGATTCTTTGTCACAAAGTATTTTTTTTACCCTAAGAAATGTAGATAATAATTTCTAGTAATGTACAAATGGTTCTTTGTCAACTTCAGAGCTATAACAAAGCGATATGTTTTCATTCTAAGGAAAAAATTTAGATATGCAAATCACAATAGTATTACTGGCTGTACAAAGTAGAGAACTGTTCAGGAAATGCTCATTCCATAGAGCCCAGTGCTTCTGCTTTCACTAACAGAGGACAGCAGCAATATATATTCATAACTGTACTCAGAATTGCTGGCATTGGGCTGCTGCCATCCGCATTGGCAGATAAGCATTTTTTCTTTAAGTTAATAATTTTTACATTTGAAGGAGCAGAAGCAACAGAAATCAGGACTGCACTTAAAGGATAGAAAAGAAAACCAAAAATATGGCTGCTAGTAGTGTGCAAACACTGCCATATTGCTCTAGCGATATCCGGATAAAATGAATGTGCACATTTGAGTTTTAAATTAAAGAAAAGAGGCAATGGGGTACAGTTTTCATGAGGTAAGGTAGTGGGTGATAAAAAATTTGAGCAGGGGGTAAAACGGGTAAAAAACCCCTGAAGGTTGATTTTGAAACAAAAAAGGTACATGGATGTTTTGATTAGAAATGGCAAGAGGAAGGATGTCAAGTCCAGTTTGTTAAGTAGGAAATGAGAAATAACAGTAGCAAGATAATAGGCTGTGAAGAACCATAACTTCTAATTGGGGATTGTGCAAGAAGTTGTGGGCTTTACTGGTTAAGACTAATAGTATTTTTAAAATTAGCATTTATTTGTTTATAAATACACCCATAAAATGGTGCTTCTCCAGAATTGTAGATGATCTTGTCCCTTTTCTATATGGTCTTATGACCGAAAATGATGACACTCAACATCCATTTGAATATAGGGACAGGGGCACAGGACCTGACAACAACCCCTTATTTCAGGAACTTCATCTGCGGACTTTCCTCACCTGACTTGACAAGAGACCCGTTTCACTGCTGTGGCCTAAAGGATCATAGACGGGTCTATGCAGAGGGGACAGAGACCCAGAGCGGCCCCTGCCTCTCTTCCTTCTCCATACTCTTTCCAGGAATACTCTTGCTAGCCCAGTCCTTGAAGCTTTTTGTTCTTTAGAAAAGGGCCCCAGATTTTCTTCCACCTATTCAAATGTTCACCGTGCTTTTAAGTGTGTGATGGAGCACAAAAACTACACAGATACTGCCTTCTCTTCAGAGCCAATAGAAAATTAATCTATCCCAGCTCTGTCAAATAAACATAAAAAAATAGGAAAAAGAAATGGCAATGGTGAGAGTTGGAAATGTGACAGTCTGGGAGACAGGACACAGCAGCCATCTCTGCTCTCTGCTACTCCTGGGCACTTGCTGCTGCAGCTGACTGTACAGTTGGGTAAGTAGGGGATTTGGAAAATGTCATGTAAGCTTTTTCCTTGATGAGCATAAAGGGTGTCTCTACCTTTCTCTCAAAGGTTACATATGATGAGCTAAAACGCCCTTCAAACACAGTGCAGTGTCTATTTCTCAGTTCTTATTTCTTCTCAACTTTCCCATCTCTTTTGAGGGTAAAATATATTTTTTGCAAGAACATAAGAAACTTTTCAATTGAGAAATGCCATTTAGACAATTGTATCTTTCTGTCTTTGTCCTTTCTTTCAATTATCTATTCATCATTCAGGAGCTCATCCCACTGTCTTTTCAAAGAAGTAAATCCCTCTATTTCAGTGAGTCACTTTCAGTTTATTCCATGTTTAGTCTGATGTGTATGAAAAATTGACTATGTTACTTTAGATTGTGGGTTAGATGAATAGTTGCAAATTTTTACTTGGAATGTCATGTAAAGCTGAATTTTCTCTGTATAATATATTCCCTTGTAACACGCTTGATCAGTTTCTAGGATGGAGTTCGGAGACTGTGTACATTCGCTTGGAGCTACTTAGCCTTCACAGTTGTGGGAAGAAAAGGACACATAGAGGCCATGTTTCAGCTTACCTATTTTGTACAAATGTTTTAGCCTCTGAAATGGATTGTTCTCTAGAAGGTCCTATTTTTCTTCATTGGCTATGAATGGATAACAATGTCTATGTGGAGATGTCTATGTGGTAAACATAGGCATTAGGCAGACAAATCTTGTCTTGGTACCTAAATATGAAAGAACAATTCTGTTCCTGTTCTGTTAATCTCAGATGCACTTAAAATAACATGTGGCCTTTCAGTATATAAAGGGGGCTTGTAAGAAAGACAGAGACTTTTTACCAGTGGTTTTAAACAGAAAAAAAAAAGTAGATTTAGGTTGGATATAAGAAAGAGATCTGTTATGGTGAGAGTGGTAGGACACTGGAACAGGTTGCCCAGGGAAGTTGTGGGTGCCCCATCATTGGAAGTGTTCAAGGCCAGTTTGGACAGGGCTTTGAGCAACCTGATCTAGTGAAAGGTGTCCCTGCCCATGGCAGGTGGGTTGGAATAGATGGTCTTTAAAGGTCCCTTCCAACTCAAACCATTCTGTGATTCTATGATCATGCGGATGCTCCACTTTGTCCCGTAGGGGTCCCCAGGAAGAGGTGTCAGTGCCTGTGGAGAGGTGCCACATGGGGATCTGAGCTCTGCTGTGGCACTGGAAGGAGTAAGGGGACATTTGGTGACACAGTACCTCAGAGGTAGACACACCCCTTCCTTCAGCTGCGCATCTTGAAGGGTCACCCCTTCCACTGCACCATCTGCTAGGGAAGACCTTCCAGGATGAGATGAGTCTGTTGTGCTGCAGCCAGGCCATATGCAAGATTCGTGGGGTTTGTGAGAGGGAGGCCAGAAGCAACCAGAGCCTGCCTGTAGCCCAGTGGGGAGCAGAAACATGTTTTTGAGAATGGTGCCTGGCACCAAGACTGCATGCTTCCAGCTGAGCAGCCTTTCTGATCTCCATAAGCCATAGTCCCTCTTGCTCCACTGGTGAGAGAGTCAGTGATCCCAGCTGTGCTAATGTGACATTTCCCAGGCAGCTCCATCACCTCGGCCTGGCCAGGGTGTCCGCTGTGTGGGTACTAAAGTGGTCTCCAGAGGTCTTGTGGGTGGTTGTGCTGGAATCCAGATGCCTACATTACCTGTAGGTGCCTATGCGCTCTTCTGGTCTCGAGTGCGTTGTTGCCCCTGAAGACAGCAAAACCAAGGCAGGTAAGCAGTGCTGTTCAAGAAGGAAAGGCTGGGTGTTTCAGGAGGGAGTCTCATTGGCTTCAGAGATGTTGGCTGGGATCTAAGAAAAGAAACAACTGGAGAAGGAAAATATACAAATAATCCCCATATAGAACATGAGTGCAATTAAGAAACATCTTGAAACACAGTATGTGGTTAAATAAATCAGATATACTGTCATTGTGAGAGCCCTTCTATGTTTTAAGTAGTTGGTAGTACAATTTGTGCATGAATAATAGGAATGCTGATACTACCTATCCATCTATGCCCTTTTCAATTTGTGGCAGGTTGTTTTAGCTATAAACACAGAATATTAATAAATCTATTTCAGAAGCTAAATTTTTCATATACATTCATTTGTGAGTTTTTAATGGTTCAGCAAATGAAATCTGCAACACCTGGCTGAGGTATATTTAATATGATGTAGCATATGAGCTCTGGAATAAATTTAATATAACAACAGAATACTGAATAAAGGTGCAAAATGATTTATTGAAGCAGCATGGAGTTATATGGTAGATCTTATGTGGAAAATAAAATTATAAAATGTTAATGAAATAGGCTTTTAAAACTGCAGTTGTAGTGTATAATTTATTCCATTATTAAAGTATTAAATTATTTTTGTGCAATAAACCAAGATAAATGTGAGGCCAATGATTATGAGGATGACAGGCAGGGAAAGTGAATTAGTATGCATTGCCATGGTGTAGAATTAAATGGTTACAAATGCAGCTGTATAGTTGTAAAAACAAAATTTCCTCTGTAATACAATATATGACAAACTCATCAAAAGAGCAGAAGTTGCATCTGTCACTGTGGGCATTTTTGAGATTTTGTACAATTTTCCTGCCACAAACCACAATAAAAATAAAGTCTGAGCACTTTAATGAAAATAATCTAGATTCTTTTTCCAAATAATTTCAAAAGTGATACTGTTTCAATATTTTATTTTTAATTACTGTTGCTTTAAAGTAATGTTTTAAGGAAGTTATTTTGAATCAAGAAAGACTTTTCAGGTAAGCTATAGAATTAGCAAGCTTTAAAATTACAGAATCCTTTTTTTTAACCACAAATTTATTTAAATGATGTGTACCCCAGTGAAAAAAAAGGTATCTGAAAAAATCCTGAACAGAAGTGCTTAAAACTTTGCTAAAAGCAAAGAGATACGTGCTTACGAGTATTGAGAACCCGCTGCAATTGCAGCCTTTCCTACTGGTTCATCTTACCAGTCTGCTGAATTAGGCTGCTGTTTTCTCTTAACAAAAAGATAGAGGTGAGAAAATACAACAGAGTCGTTGGCATGAAACTTTTGTTACCCACCAACAATAATTGTTTCCCGTTCAAAATGCTAAATTGGTAAGATTGAGGAATAATGCAGTATTTTATGGGAGTTAGGAGAACGGAACAGTAAATAATTCTCTGTCTGAACTATAGAAAAGTGACTATAACAGTTTTGGGACCAGGGAGGGGCTTGAGGAGGAAGGGGGTGTTAGGGCAGTGGTGGTGGCATGTGCCTTCAGTCCCCCAAAGCCTGGGCAAGAGTCCCTTGACCACGACTTTGTCATTCACGCTGATTCTTCTGAGTCAGTTCAAGTGAATGAAGTTTTGGGACTTCCTAAACGAGCTTCCAGCCAAGAGGCATCCCATCCCAGAGGATTTCAGAGCCAAACACCTGAGACCATTGTTCAAGTCTTGCCAGTACAGCTGAGGCAGAAAACACAACCTGAGGAGAAAAGAGAAAAAAAAAAAGGCTGAAAAGGAAGATTAAATTAAAAGGCACAGTAGGAAAGAAGAATAGATAGCTAATAATAATAAAAGTAAAGACTTATTGAAGGTAGGAGACATGATTACAACCAGAAGCATTAGAAAGACTGTGATAAAGAGGAGGCAGACAAGAGGGATGGGAGTGACCAGAGGTGAAACAAAGCAAAATAAGTTAGAACTTAATTAGGCAAAGTTCTTAGTCATGTCTTAAATCTTTCTGGAGACAAAAAAACACTTAAATGGTGCCAAAAAAAAAAAAAAAAAAGATGCTAAACTGCCTTTCATTTCCTAGAACTGCAGGTTTTTGTGCAAAGAAACAAAGAAAAAGACTTAAGAAAAGTGGAAGATGACAGAAGAAAAAGGAACTAAAAGAAGGAAGGAAAACTTACAGAAGAAAAGGCAAAATGCACCGAGCTTTAAGATAGAAGCATTCAATGTAATTTATTCATATTCATTTCAGCCTGTGATTTAGGGGTTGTCAGGAGGTGACTTATTACAAGCAAGGCCTCTCACAGCCACGGAATTTGCTGTCAAACTCACATCCTCAAGCAAAACTGTGTTGTCAAAGCTATATTTTCATTTTCAAAAAAAATTACATTACATTCCTTTCACAGTACATTACAGAACTAACATGGACTCAAGAGACTGCCAAAGAAGAATTGCTTTGTTCTGTCTGCAAAATACCCAGATACAGTTGCTCTAGAACTTAAGTTGCCCAACTTAACATTGGCATGGGAAGTCAATTCCAAAATTCAGTCCTCTAGCTGTCCATATTTGTAACTGTATTACCATGCAATATATTTATTGATTTTCCAGTGCAAACTTCTAATCATCCTTCAACTATGTAAAACTATCTTCTGATACAATATTTCTGAAGCCAGCTGAAATGGAAATTAGTAAACATAAAATATATAGAATTTCACAAGAAAATAAGTGGCATGAGAAAATCTATATCAACATATTCTATTAAATTAAAAATACCCACAATGCAAAATGAAGCAACATATTAATCAACTTTCTCAAATTATCTGAACCGGACCCAACATTTCTGCTGTTCTTTGACATGGTGCTGCAGAAGTCAGGGGCCTTTCTGCACATTTTAACAATGAGAGGGGTGGGAATCATTTCACAGACATCTACTTTTGACATTAGACATCTCATCTAACCACTCAGAGCTCCCTTAATGGTGAAGAGAGAGAAATGGACTCTTCAGCTGACTTTTTTAGTTCCACGGCAATCCACTGGGATTTTTCTGTGAATAGATGAGTGCACTGGTGAGACGTACTGAGGATATTAGCATTGTAGGACTGGACGTCTTCTGGAAAAGAGTTACAAGTGTAATCCATACCCTGAAGAAGAGCTTTTTCTCATTCTTTTTCTGTTATTGAAAAAGCGATTAAGGAGAAACATCACTGAAGAAGAACAGCTGGATGTTAATGATCTCTTTAGCTGACTGGTGAAAAGCGTGGTGGCAACCAGTGGTTGGAGGTGGAAGTCAGACAGAATTGAATTAAAAATAAGGAAAAGCTGTAACAAGAGCTGACAGTCAGAGTCAAACTCCCCAAAAGAGAAGCACTGAGATGTTTGGGTAGCTGTACGTCTCCAAAGGCTCAAAGAGATTGGAGTATAGGGTTTAAATGGCTAGATGTTCTGGGGTTTGGTTTGCGGGTATCTGAATGAATTGTAATGTCTTTTGAGCTATAGAAGGTCAGACTTTATGATCCAAAAATCTCTGACCTTAATCTTCAGAAACACAGAAATTATTTAAAATGTTTAATTATCATGGTATGCAAAGGGAATGGAAAAAACCCCCGCCGCTCAGCTTTATTGAAAAATAGTAATTTCTTTAAGTGTTTATATTGCTTTGCAATGTGCATGTGACCATTTAGGACACTGTAGAGAGTGAGAATCTGAGATTCCAAGAAATCTGTTACATTTTTGCACTTAAAAGTCAGAAGCACATTAGTAACTTTTAATTTCCTTAGGAAAATTTTCAGATATTTGAGAATTTTCTGAGTGTGACCACTGTTTGCAAGACTGATACTGTGACACAGGGAGCTTTGAACTCCTGTGCATACTTTATACCTAGCAGGTTTTAAGTATGAAAACTTCACTGACAGTAGATTTTGCAAGAAAGTTAAGATGCCTGAGAAAAGGTATCTGAAAATGATCGCAAAACACATGATGTGAAAGTAAGGCTTTCCTTTTTTACTTCCTCTGTTAGTGTTTGACTTACCTCAATAAAATAGGTTCCTTATGAGTGACCATTACCTGCTATTTTTGAAAGAGCAAACTACATTATAGTAATGCAATTACCCTGGAGAATGCTATTATTTGGAAGTCTAATTCACACTCACTCAAATGAAATGTACTTTTATTTTATAAAGCCCATATTGAAGATCTGTGCAATTTGAGCCTTACTAGTTTTTTCCTAACGGCACCACCCACCTTTCTTCAAGTTGGCCAGAACACTTTTAACAAGAAAATGATGTACTGTGCTTCTAAAACTGTTCAAATTTGTACAGCCACCTCTGTTTTATGGTAATAAATTGGAATGCATCCTTTAAAAGGGAAAGAAAAACACCCATCACTTTGTACTTTAAATTAAAATATGAAACATAAAAATCTGAACTGCATTGCATATTTTTATTAAATTCAGGTGGAAACTTCCCCTGGTGGGCAGGCAGGTTCCTAATGAGCTTGTTTATCAAGGTTTTGTTGATGTGCTTAAAATTAGAGTAGGACCAAAGTGAACCCTTTCTTCTGTGCTTGGCAGATGCTTTACCATAGGAATGATAGGTTCAGGTCACTGACCCAAGCAGATGACCGTAACAGCACTGAACTAGTATTTAATGGTGATAATAAATGACAAATAAAAAGGCGGCACTGAAGTTTGGAGCAAGTCACTGGAAAGAAATTTATCAAGCAAGCTGAACTTCATTCAGCTTCTTAGTGCAAGGCAGCTGACAACATTGATTATGAGCATGTTCTTAGCATGTTGTCAGCATGAAAGCAAAGTCAAGTAATCTTCACAGACTACACAGCACTATGCACAGCCTTCACTTACACTGAGCATCTGTTTGATTTTATTATCGTTTCCCTCCTTCTTCTGCTTCTCTTCCTCTTGCCCCTTTCTAGATTTTCTTAGGGATCTCCTTTTCACTTGCAGATTTCTAAGAGAAGAATCTATGGGGTTTTTTGCTTCTTACTGCCTGCACCTTATTTCTGGGAGGTTTTGGGGGAAACTGCTTCTCTCTTCATTTTCAGCCACCATTCCAATTTTACCATAGAGTATTCCCTTATGAAACCCAATCATGATATCCATAGTCTTTAGTTGGAATGAAATTAGACACAAACAGATCCCATCAGCGAGCAGGTAAATTGCCTTTTGTTGGCCCGCTGTGTGCTCTGGGATTTGCAGGACAATCTTTAGTGTAACATATTGGCTCGAGGTAATTGATTCCTTGAAAATAGTCATCGAACTACCAACAACATTAGGACAATACTTGCAAGGGGATGTTTTGCAATAATTCATCTTAGCAGCAACTATGCTATCTAACTGAGGGGCTGCCTGCTCTCCAGTGAACTCTGATGGTCTCTCCTCCAATGCATTACATCTTTCTTTGAAGGTACAAAATTCAGAGAAGAATTATTATGATGTAATGTACACTTGAACTGCTTGTGGGTTAGAGGAGGGTTAATGTATTCTCTTCTGAGCTTATTTTCACATGGTTTTGAGAAGGTCAGTGTCCTACCTTACCTAATGGCAAAGCCATCAGTATGCTTGTCAAAGCAAATCACGCAGCAACTACAATCTTAAAATACATGTGAAATGGTGACTTTAGGTAAAAGGCCATATTTTGGTTTGAGTAGAATGTCAGTGAAGGGTAGATGACGTGACTTAAAAAATTACGTCTGCCTGCTCTGAAAATCTGTTTTGTTAAAAGAGGGTTTCTAAGTCTGCTGCCCTTTGGGAGCAGAACTCATATAGATCTTTGCAGCATGGTTAATGTTGAGTTACAGCACCATTATCACTCGTCTGTTATTTGCTCAAAGGTCCATTTTTCACATGAGAAGCTTAGTTTGAAATGTGTGGCCACCTTTTCACTTGGTTAGATTTTATGGCTTATGAGGTAGCTGCTCTAAGGCAGTGGCTGAGGTCCAAGGAGAAGTTTCCTTACCGTAGAAGAAAAGCTGGTTGTAAACTGTCAACAATCTGTGTAGGAGATACAGGACAAATAATTTCAATGCCACTTATGATCTGAGGTTTTGCAAGTGTCTGGTTAAAAGAACTGATGGGTTGTATTTGGCCTCTGGACCAGAAACTGGCTTCCCTGATCTTGAGGGTAAGGAAGTGTTAAATCTTAACCTTCAGGCCACAGGCAAGTGCCTAGTGAGTAAGATCTGTTTCCTTTCCTTACCTTTCTGATGTTTCTTCCAGGGGACTTTGTATTTACCCATTCTTTCCCACCAGCAACAAAAGGTCAGTGGCTGAGACACAGGGCAGAGCTAGTTAAAATTTTCAAAACAAATTGATTTTTGGATTTTTCTTTTAAAGGAATTTTTTCTTAAAGGATTTTTTTCATCAGGAATGTAACATTTGGGAAGTACTTTCCTTTGAAAAGAATTCGCATGTCCAGGGAAGGGATTTGAGCAAATGGAGAATCCATGAGTGAGAAACCTGAGTTTCCTACATGGTCCTTATAAAACGGTGAGTGCCATGGGGCAGATCACCTCTGGCATCTCACTCTCGGAGAGCAATTAGGGTACCTCTGTGGAAGAAGAGGATATCATGTTTTTCCTACAGGAGGAAATCTGTTTCCTTCCAACTCAAAAGTAAGACACACCCTTCCATGTTATTTTCCTGTGCTGTTTGGTTTTAGTGCATGATAAAGTATGTACGAACCATTCACTTGTCCAGGCAATACACATTTCTCCCGTTAGTATTTAAGGCTTTTCTTAAAAAAGTAATATCCAGTTTCCAATGCTTACATACATATTTTTTCCTAATATGAGATTTGCTGCTGCAGATAAAATTTACAATACATTCACCTACATGAGATTGAAAAGAAAAAAGCAGAACTTTTGCATCATATTAACACTCTTTTCATTGCTTGGTGTTTTCTTAACTTTCATGTTATCATTATTTCTCTCCTTGCTAATTCATTCATTCACTGCTACCTTGTTTGGAAGCCTTTGCTTCCACTTTTCCTCATGCTCTACCCATGTCCTTGCAACCGTATGGTTGTTATAGGGGTTATCTTCATTTGAAAGTATTCTCTAAATAATGTAAGGACTGGGACTTCTCGCTGCACAAACAAATAACACTTGCTCTCCAAGATGATACAGGCAGCAAACCTGTTACTTACCTTGGGATATGACAACCATAACTACGTTTTCAAGGCTGATTTGGAAAGGTTGCTTTCTCAAGAGACACTGATGTAAAAACCACATCTGGAACTTAAAACAAATTCCACGCTTGCTATGAGAAAATGTTTGCAACTCTTTCTTCATGACTTTAAAGCCTATTTCTGTGTTTATTCAATTTCAGAAAACCCTTATGCTTCCCAGCAGTACCACTAATACAGCATCACAAAACTCGTGCCAATGTATGGATACAAGCAGTTGCAGGAACACACATTTCATGGCATGTGTTTTAGCTCACACTCAGCAGTTGCCAATTTCTGTTATTGTCTGAGGGTTTTCTACAATAAACCATTTCCAGGGTAAAAAAGAACTGCATTTAAGCTGCTAAGATAAATTTTTAAAAAATGAAAAAAGAAAAAGCGTGTTTATTTTAATATTATCTAACCTCATATTACCATCTTTTATTTGAAAAGCAATAAATTCTCAATTCCTCAGAAATTAATACAGGTTTTTAAAATATTGTATTATAATTCAGCATACAGCTAGATATTCCTGGCTTTTTAAAATTTTCCTTTAATTTTATTCAGTTTAAGCCTCCCCTTTTAACAGAAAATTTAAGAACTAAAATACAAACATTAACTAAAAGAAGACTTTCTTATTTACATTTACAGCAGGACATAAAAGTTTCTTCTTTTTAAAGATATGCAGTTCTAGTGATAGGAATAGATTATTTTCCCCAAGGCAGTAGCCACAGGTTTATATATAATGAAAACTGGATTAAAGTCCTGGATAAAATAAATATGAAACATTGCTATAGGGAGAACGATTAATTTAGTTAACCCATGGAAACAGTCAGTGAATCAACTACAACATAGTAATTTTAAATGGCAAGGAATTTGTCTTTTTCAAGGACTGTTCTTCATGGAAATAATTAATCATGAAAATTAATACAAAAAATGCTTTTTTGTATCATTTTGAAAGATACATTTTAATGGTGATAGGTTGTAAATCTTGTTATGAATACTAAGGAGCATATGAATAGAGCATTCTCTCCATTTAATGAGCCAGTGCTATTATTACTAGAGATACAAAAAATTGTACTTCAGAAATATATTTCAGAATATTTACATGTGTAATGACAGTTTGCTTCTATTAGTCAGTACTGCAGATTTTCACACAAACAAGTATTTGAATTAAAATTTATAATGGAACTTGCCCTGTGGTTATTTGCAAGCCTTTCTAAGGTCCTGGAATAAGAAGGCAAATAACTCGAGCAGCACAAAGAAATGAAATTATATTGGAAGTACTGAAGCTGATAGTAGAGAGAAAAGCTATTATGAACAAGGTGACATATTTTCGTATTTATATCAACTGCAACATTGGCCTCAGCACCCATGAACTGGCACTAAAGTTAGCAGCCTCTCTGGCATGCTCGGAAGACCTGGGTAATGAAATCTGCAATGCCGGAAGACTTGGTGTGCAGAAAAATCTGTCAAACCTGCAGCCCAGTGTGCTTTCCCATATGGTTTCAGAGGGGTCCACGTTATGCTGAAGACATAAACACAGCTTCTTTCACACACCTATTTCAGCAGGAAGGCACCAGACAAGGTCTGGCTATAACTTTTGCAACAGGTTGGTGCACAAGGGTGCCTCCACTTAGACAGTGTTAGTGTGACAACAGAACACTGAGTGCAACTTCTGTTGAATGCCTGATAAACCCGGCTTCAGCCACATTCGTTCCGTGGTTATGAAGAAAGCCAGCTATTCTGAAATAAGAAAGGAAGACCATTTGCATAGTGAAATTAAATTTCATTTCTAATGTAAACCTGAAAAAAGATTGGAAGGTGGAAATTGCACTGAACACTTTTCCAGTTTCCTGTTCCTTAAAAGGATGGGAAACATAGTACTTTGGGATGCAGGGTGACCCATCACATATATAGAGTCCTATATGGCAAATAGTCATATAGTATTTTACAAAGGCTGGAAATAGCTCATATAAATAATTCAGGGGAGGGAGAGGATAATTCATCTCACCTAACTTTAGCTGTTTGAGAAGGAAACTGTCAGTTTAGGATTGCCATCTAGGCTGATCATAAAGATTGCTCAGACAACTAATAGGAGCTAAAAATTTACTTTTGATGGTTAGAGTTAAGTGCAATGAATTCTAACCTAAATTATTATATATAGCATTTTTTTGCAGATATTTTGTGAACACAAAAAATAGATCCAGTAAGCCATTAGGAATAAATTGATTGACTGGTTATTGCACAACAGTAGGTATTACGGACTGTTTTAATGATTCAAAAGTGCAGGCAATTGGGAGACAAAATGCCTGGGTCTATACCTTGGTACTGCTTAATTTACTTTTAAGGTTACCTCAGTGAAAATATCTCATTAAACAAATATTTCTGCCTGACCAAACTGTGTCACAAATGGAAGAACAGCATTACTGTACCACAAGACACACACAAGGCAGACACTGAAAAAGACAAGAAGTGCCTCACTCCAGGATACCAGTTAGGAGTACATCAGCATTACCCAGAGCAGGCACTGGATTCTCAGAGAAGAGCCCTGATCCGTAGTTGCACACTTCTCGGCATGCAAGTGAACCTGAACTGGCTGCGTTCAGGTATTTGCCTTTCTTCCCTACAAGAACCAGCGGCCAGAGCCTCACACTGATCAAAAAGACTTCTTAAGATATGCTCATTTAGCAGCTGGAGCAAGTATTCTGTAGAAGCAGGTTTAACACACTGTAGTTAAAAACCATGTCCACCTTACTCATCCACTCACCGTCGTCTGCTAGAAACCCCAGGAGATCTGACCTCTTCAAAGCCCGCAGAGGAGTGCTGGGTGTCACCCTCATGTGGGTGGAACAAAACTCCCTCCCAGTGAAGCTGTGTTGCACAGCTTTGAATGTAGGTTTGTAAAGGTGAAAATCATAAATTTGTGTGACAAAAGCCAACGTGTCTGGCATTGTCTGAACAACTTTCTAGTATCTGCTGAACAGTACGTTGGTTTTGAGCTATTCTTCCTCCTTCCTCCTGTTCTTCCAGGCACCTGCCTGGAATGAATTAATGTAAATGACATCTAAGTTTAAAAAATATGTATTTTTAAATCTAAATAGAGCAGGGGACATGGACCTGTGCAATCATCCCTACTGTTAGTTTCTTAATATAGTTCTCCATGCAAATTTGGTGCGGGACAGCTGCTGCTCAGCCTGAGCAGAATATTTCAGTTTATGTGTGCTGGGAATCATTATGCTGCTCTGAGAGTTGTGGCTTCCAGTTTTGGAGGGTAAGAGAGTTCAGCTCTATGCATCTGAGCCCTGCTGCACTCAGGGCTAGAGAGCTGCCCTGCTTAGCACAGAGCCACAGGGAGCACCCACTTAGCCGGGCTGCCTGACACCCAAGCGTGGTCTGCGTGCACAGGACCCATTTTTCTACATGCCAGGGGTTTAGCATGGTTAGGATGGGCTTTAATGCAATAAACAAAAATGGATCCCCTCACTTGAACTTCCCTGTCTTTGCTTCTCCATAGCTCAACCTTGACACAACACATTGCCTTCACACTCAGTAGTCACACTCTTGTATGAGGTGGATGGGACTATGAATGGCTCACTGCCAGACCCAGCCTATATTGCTATGCGTAAAAATGTGCTGGGTAAAAGACCATCTCTTGTGATTTACACTTATCTTCTAACCATTTTTTGCTAGGAAAGGCTTTGAACAATATAACACAGAAACATTACTGTGCTTTCAGTGCAGCTCTGTTGCTGGAAGTACACTATGCCTTATTAACAAGTAACTGTTAAACTCTAGGTTATACAAACCACTTACCACGTTTAGGAACATTATTAAAATATCTAATTAGAGCTTGTACGCAGACTATAAAGGGTACTCTTTAAATTAGGGGGCATTTATAAAAGCTCTAGTTATCTTCATGATTACTAGACACAGCAACATTTTAATGGCTTGTTTAAAAGACATTGTATAGTTTAAAGCCAGAAGGGACCATTAGATCATCTAAACTGACCTCCTGTATTTCACAAGCAATTAAATTTCACCCAGATACTCTATACCAGCTTCACCAGTTTCAGTTAAAAAGTAAAGCATTTCAGTCTTCATCAGACTATAGTGTGTACTAGGGACAGAAAGAAAGAGAGAACAGAGCCTTGAGACTCTTAAATGGCAGGAGCTAATATGTTCAGATGATCTTGGAAGGCATGCCCCATGGTGCAAGGGAAATGTTCTGTCAGACTGAACTTCAGGGAAGGATCCAAATCCGGCAATCAGTTTGAACTTGAACTAGAACATACACTGTAAAGTATGCTTAGTGTCATAAATCAATGGAGCTGTCCTTAAGTGTATTTTAGATTTATTTTTTCTTCTTTTGTTCTCCACCAAAGTAGTAAGTAAAAAAGTATCAAAAATATGAATTTTTTCCCTTCCTTTCTTTGCTTTCTCCCTTCCTTCTTCCTTTCCTGCTTTCCCAAATGTGAAAAGCAGAAACTTATGTAAAAACACTGAAACATCTCCAGCCATGCAACTGCGTGCTGTGACTTTGGAGCAGGTCCACAGGGTTTCTGCAGTTCTGCTTCGGTGGCACAGGGAACAGGTCAAACACGCTGTGAGCACACTGCATGGATAGCCAGCCATTACATGTTAGGTTCCTGGATGGAGATGGGCACTCAGTCTGTGGCCATTTGTTCAGGACTTCTGTGCATCCTAAAGGCAGTTGGAGGTACTGCTCTGATCAGGTCACTTGGCATCCAGCTGTCCTGGACAGATGTGCAGCCTTGCTGGTGTAAGTGAGACACTTTCTGCATAATCTGTCTCCTGAGACTTGAAAGTCAGCAGTAGACAGAGACTACTGTGGCAAAGTAAAGCACTAGGACCCGATAATGCAATCCTTGCATCCATTTACAGAATAGGACAGGTGAAGTCCTGGCTTGTAGAAATGTATAAAGCCATTTGTAACGGTTTAAAACAGTGGAATTATATTTGGGCTAAAGGACCTAGCCAGGAGTACATGAAAAATCAGAATGGCCTCTGAGAAACAGGACTATAAAACACCAATAAGAAATATAGAAACTGGTTAGAAAGTCAAGTGAGAACAACCTGTTTTTCTGGTTCAGTGAACCATGGGAGTAAGTTTTTTAATGCTAAGATAGTGCCGGAAAGCAACAGGGATGACCATGCAGACTAACAGAAATTTGGTGGGTTAAATTTATATCAACTTCAAGCCTGCTGAAGTCTTGAAGCTGCAGATTTGACATAACAGGTTCAAGAGATACAATCCATTCATTAATAAGCCCCTACAGTTGGCAACTAAAGCTAGGAACTGTCCTCAAATTCTGGAGGGGCCACTAGTGCACTTTAGGTGACAAAGCAGTAGATACAAAGATAACTCATCAAATGCAGTGATCTGGTTTTGATCAGCCAGACACTGTCAAGCAAAAGATATTTGACCATTTTCTTACAAATGCAATATCATAAACTCTATATTTTTCAGTTCAGGCTTTCAAATTCTTGATGCTTGTTACAACACATACTTAAAAGAGATTACAATTTATCCACTGGCTTCTTGCTGGAAAATGCAATTTGCAATGCTTAGATTATGTTTTATACAGAAACTGAACTTTTTTCCTCCTTATTTATCCCAAGGAAAAACAAATCAGAGTTAGAAGTAGCCTGAAACCTATTGAAACATTGTCCCTTGATGATATCTCTTGTGAAGGACGCAGAAACACGATGTTTAGGAAACAAAGATCTTCCTCCACAAGCCGCTCTGCAACTGCTTTGCAATGGCTAATCCATTCTTCACGCTTGATGAGGATAAGCACCATAAAAACTTTCCAACCAGGGAAGGGTTGGGAAGCATCCAGGGTGCTGGAGCTTCACGTCCCCAGAGCACATGGGCCACCTGGGATATTTAGGCCTAACACTTGTCATATAATAAGGCCATTTCTTCAATAATTTTGAAATGATCCTTATTTAACATGGCAATTTTGGTTGTGGATGACTTTGTTGAAACTCTTGTTTCCACTGTTTCTTGCTCCAAAGATTTTCTATATAGTATGGTTATTTTACAGATTTAAAAATTCTTTGTATAAAAGTAAGACAAAAATTATATTCTTTTTACTATTTTCTTTAAGCTTAGGGATGGGAAACACCCCATTTTCTAAGTTACCCTGTTTTCTAAGCTACCCTGTTTTGTAAGCTGTCACATTTGACTTTCTGGAGACTTCCCTGTTTTGAACAAAAAAATAAATCCATCACAAATCTAGCTCAGAGATTTACTTCTCCATTAAATCAGTTCTTTTCTTTCAGCTTTTCTCTGTTTCTTTTCTTAACTAGGCAATTTATTTCAGACATTGTATTGTCAAGCTGATCAAATAAGACAAGGACTATTTTCCAAAGTCTTGCATCATTTGAGCTCTCTTAGAGTCAGGTTGACTTTAGTTTCTCCCCCTGACTCTCACCTGCTTTTTTAAGATGAGTTTGGAGCAGGACAAGTTTTGTACTTCTCTTCCATTCTTAAACTGTCCACATGCCAGTATAGTCTGCTGTCTTATGCCGCTCATTTGCTGAGACAGCGGAGATTTCACTCAAGAGAGCTGAGAACTGTGGTTTGCTTCCCTCTGCGGTGGTATTGGTTTTACTTCTCTCAGGAAAAAAATTCCTCTCAGAGGCAGGAGATGTATCACTCATTAAAACCTCATTTGCTGCTTGCTGTTCACCTTACCCACTCACTTTGGCTGGCTGCGAGTAAAAATGCTGTGATATATTTATGCTTCCTTCTTTGACAATGTTTCATGGTAGTGACTGCATTTATGCAAAGTAGCCTACTTTACAGAGATGAGTTCTTGAGGTAAGAGATGAAAAGCCTCATTTGTAGCACACAGTAAAATGGTGCAGGTCTTCATCTTAGTTCCTCCAGTCCATAGTTGCCATACTGAAGCCTGCTCACAAAGGTAACTGTTCAGGCAGTGTAGGTATTCACCCTCACAGCATAGACATAAATATAGCTAGGACTGATGCTGCATTCACTCTGACAGTGTTTCCACCTTTCAGCACCCAGCAGCCAGCCTCGATCTACTGTGGTCCCCCAGGAGCACAGCATCTTGTGGACCCAGCCAGAATAACTGATATCTTAGTCCTTGTTCATCTTCAATCATGGCATTGACAAGGCTTGTTGTTGCCAGAAGGAACTAAGAGGGTAAATAAGACTGGTTTCGTCTTTCCTTTTCCTGCTTTCTTCCTTCTTCTCTAAAATGATGTCATGCAGGTAAATGGTGGTTGTTTATTTGTACTGAGGTATTACAGGCGGACTCTGAATTATGGATCCTAATGGATTTTTATGGATGGACTTTCATAGGTTACACCAGTTGAGGCAGCTCAGGCTGGTCATCTCTTTCCTCTGTGCACTGTCTAGAAGAGATATCTTGATGCTTAGGATTGTGTGTGTGAGAACTGGACAGTACACAGAGCTTGGCGATCTGTTCAATTAAAGAAACATTTGTAGGTAGTGTGGGTGTTGCTCTCCATCTCTAGAGTATGAACTTGATCAGCTCCTGTGTTTGTGACACATAAGGATGAAACTTGGTAATTTTTGCATTTGGTTGTAGTGTTTGGTTGCAGAAGTGAAAAATACTTTAGGTAAGTGTTTAGGGATAGATGAGCAGCACCTTAGCTTTGTGAAACACGATGAAAAGTCTCCTGTGGCAGCAGAAGTCACCCTTGTATACAGCCAAAGCTTTGACTCTGAGGAAGGCAGTTTTAGTAGATATGTAAAACCACACCAAATTCTGACTAAACTGAGATCCCTGGTAGAAACAGATCTTTTACTGGTGGCTATATCTTGAAAACCCCGTTAATAGTTTCTTGATTGTACCAAGTTTGAAAAGAGATTTAATACCACTGGTGCTCAGAAGGAGTTGCCAAGCGGACTTTAACAATGTGGATAGAGAGCTCTGAATATTTCAACTGAGGTCAGTCATGTAGCATGAACTGAATAGGTGCTAACGGTGGTAGTTTCACTTCATCATGCATGAACTTAACAAATCTGGTTCATTTGACATCACAGAACTCTATATTTGGCTGTTCTATTGAATTACTGTTTTATTGCATTGGGTAATACTGGTTGCATCTTCAGAGCACAACAAGTCTGCACAGCCTATTAGAATCTTACAGTTCATGTAGTCAGGTCCAGCAAGAGCAGCCTGGATGGTAAATCTGCTCATCTGTTTGGTACAGCAAATTGGGCAACACTTCATCTGTAAAGCTGAATGAAGGGAAAGGGGAAAAGGAAAAGGGAAAAGTTAAGAATATGTCCTGGCCTGAAAGACGCAAATTTCACTATCACAGATCCTCACATCTCCCATGACCCTGGGATAAAGTCGAATGCTCTGAAATTATATGGCTTTATCTGATCAGAAATGTCTTCGCAAACTCAAGCCAGAGAAGGAGCGAGCTTAGGCCATCAACATCCATCCTGGCTTCAGTAAAGTCCTAGATATGAGACTGTGACTCTTGTTATCGCTTTCTCCCTTCTGTGTCCTTTTGCTTCCCTATATGATTTCTTCTTTCCCTATTTCTCCTTTTTTTGCCTTCTGTGTAACAAGTTTGATTTAGCTAGTCAAAGCTGCATCATTTTCAACACAGCCACGAGCCTGGGACCAGAGATGCTGATAAAACTCTGGCCTAACCTGACACAAATATGTCAGGTTCTGAGGCTGCTGATAAGATGATGCTGCGACCGACCTTCTCTGCAGCAATGAGCCAGTCCACACCATGGCAGAGCTGCAGATTTTACTGTGCTGTTATTTCTTTCCTTCTCTCCCTCCTCCTCTCCTCCCCTTCCCTATTCTCTCCCTTCCTTCTTCTTTCTCACTTTTTGTCTGTTGTTTCATCTTATGGGAAGCAGACAGGATTTTGAAAGTAGCAGCAATTTCCACAGCACATTCAGGTTAATAAAGTTTTCCTGGACATAGGGTAGCTGAAGATCATTTCAGCCTACAAGAGATTGTCACTCAAAGGGTTTCTGTCCTTATATAGAAAGTGAAAAATACGTTAAAAATACAGTTAAAATAAACTATTTTATATTTTACATTTTAAATGCTTTAATTCTGCTATTTTTCCTTTGCATTAAAAAAAAAAGACTGTAAAGATTTTTAATGTTTGTCACCATTAGACAAGGCATGATGAAATCTCTGAAATTGCAATCTAATGCCCCTCTAACTGTTTACTGTTTCACAGTGACAGAATAATTTACACATCTATCACTTTACAGTCCTGTAGTCCATCGAAACCTGTGTCTCACCTCACACTTTCTTGCTCTGCTAGGAAGAATAAAGGCCTTCTTGCCCTTGCACTCTTCCTCTGCTTCTGACATACCACTGTACTAACGGGATGATTGCTTTAATCTCTACGAGTTTGTGACTGGGAGACAGGAAACACTCAGGAGCCAGAAGGAAAACTGAGCTCTGGAGTATTTATACGCAGACTCTTTTCCTCCTGTGACCTTGAACTGAGATACTGCTGAGATGTGCCCCCTGCTCCTGGCTGGAAGCATCTGATAGGGGAACGGTAGCCGCTGCCTCTTCCATTTCACAAGAACTGAGATCTGAGAATGGTAATTTGCAGGAGCTTTTTTTCTCCTCCTCCTCTGTAGCTGGAGAGTCTCATGATTCTGTCGCACAACCTGGCTGCAGGCCCACATCTAACGAGACTGCAAAACTGCCAGATCTAGAGCAGTTCCTGGAACATCACTTCTCTTTAAGTAAGAAAGACACTGCAGACCGGCATTAGTTGAATCCTGTCCATCTTCTATACGTCATGTGCAAGTACGATGCATTACATGAAACAATTCAGAACATAATAGGGAAAATAAATGCAACTTACTAGACTAAAATTTCTGAAGAACGGTCCAGCCATTTGTCCTACACCCTGGTGGCTCCCCAGAAGGATGTCACTGATATCCCCATCCTGCTAAGCTCAGCAGTACTCCCATTTGGCCTCCTTAAGGCATCTGGTCAACTTCCACAGAGCAGGGTTTGGCCAAAACTGAGGGCTCTTTGGAAATCCCACTCTCCCTCATTTAGGGCACTATAAATTTGTAAAAAAGATTTTGCACTAAGCAAAAGTGTTCAGTCAACGTAAAGTCACTGTTGTGAGCAGAGAAAAATGAAGCAGAGCGGCCATTACGTGGCTGTCAGAGCAGAATGCTTCCATGCATCAGTCTAATAACCTGCCTCCACATCTGTAGCTCTTTCAGATTTATTCGTATTACTCTTACAGGCTCACTGAACAATTAATTTTTTAATGACTTTCTAGTATACAAATACCAACAGTCCCTTTATTACTGATGAATAGGTGAAAAGGTAAAAATGAGATTTGCAGTCCTTCTGTTTTTCAGAGGTAAAAGTTCCTCTCTTCCATTGCAATATAAACCATACAATGATATAAAAACATGTGGTATTTTATTGGGGCACACAAAATGATAAAATTTGTCTAATAAGACAGCATCAATTAAAGAGAAAAATGTGTTGAGATATTTTTTGTAAAGGTCCAGAAGAAACTAAGGCATTTGTATCCTTTCCCCCTGTTACGCAGACCTCCTCTGCTGAGCTGTACCCTTGTTTCCTTTATTTGTGACAATACTCCTGTGATTTGGGGGGTGGGTGGGTGGTGTCTCCTTCTCAGGCACAACCAAATCTGGAGAGTTGCTTTAATTTGTCTTTCAGTGAAAGCAGCAGGATAATGATGGCAACTCTTCACGATTATTTGGATAAAGCTCTAGGCTAAATTTATGCTCAAACACTGGAGAACATGAGAACTATGGCAGTCCAGTCTATGCTTGCATGATATATTTTAAGTAGGTAAAATGCTTGGTTGGAGCAACCTGGGGAGTCTGGCAGACACTTGTCATATGAAAGGCTAATGAGATGGAGATGCGTGAAACTTAATTTATTACTAGATAACTAAACAGGATATCAGGCTTCTCAGTCTAAGCACCCTCTTATTAGATTCTAAAAATAACTCCTCAGAAGTTAGTCTCTTGTACGACTTTAACTGCTGTGAGTGGCCGTGTACTTTAGGAAACCATAGGATTTTCTCTTCTTTGGTGTTCAATGCATGTACCCCACCTGTATCACTCACTATTATACTGCCATGAAATACCACCTGATTTCTGGATAGTCCTTTAATATTCCTGATACATGCAGTCACTCTGGAAAACAGTTTTAGCAGCAGCTGTTATTCTATCAAGTAAAATCTAGTGTTTATTCCTTGTTCAGTGTTGATAACACTCCTAATTAGCATTAAGAATTCTTGTATTGTTACATAAATAGCTAAACTATCAGTGGCCTTCAAAAATAATATGAACTGATCTATGAGACCTGAGGGTGTTCACCCAAGAGTTCTGAGGGATCCTGTGTATGCAACTGCCAATTAACCGTGACTTGCTAATAGTTTAAGTCATCCAAAGTACCAGAGAAATGTCAATTGGCAAATATGACATCCACTAAAAAACCAAACTCTGGTGAGTTCTAGGAAACAACAGTAAGCTTGACTACTATATTGAGCAAACTGATGCAAACTATGATAAAGAACAGAATTAGGAGACATATAGGTGAAAATGATACAACGGGGGAAAAGAGCATTTTCTTGCAATAGATTGTCATGCCTCACATGTCTGTATTGCTCTTTAAAAGAGTCAGTGAACATGTTGATAACAGTGAATTGTTTGAGACACTGTATATAGAATTTCCAAAAGAGTTTGAATAGGCTTGCTACAAAAGACTTACAGAAAATAAGCTGTCATAGCAGAAGAAGAAAATTCCATGCATGGATTAACATCAATGAAAAGAAAGAGAAGGAAAGATAGGAATAATAAGACATTTTACAACTGAGGTAGGATGACTGTGCTGTTCAGCATATTCATTAGTGGTTTGGAAAGGGAGTGGACAGGTATGTTTTCTGATCTTACAGAACTAGAATAGTCAAAACCAGAGTTACCAAAAAATGCTGCAGAAACTTCTCTCAGCGTAGATTGCTGGGGTGAACTGAGATCTAATGCAATTTAGTGTTTATAACACGAAGTGGTGACAATGGCAAAAATAATCCCTGCTATACCAACACAGAGCATTGAGCTCAAAGGAAATTATTATCACTCAGGAAGTCACCACTGTGGACAGTATTGTTACTCAGTGGCAGTCAAAAGACAAATGCAATTATAGAATCAGATTGGAGAACAAAACAAAAAAGTATCACTACAGTAGCGGCCAAAGTACAAATCCATAACTCCTGCCACTGCTTGAATATTGCATACATCTGTCATCTTTTTTCAAAGGAAGTTTTAGAACTAGAAAATCTGCAGAGAAGGACAAGTATATGAAGGACAGACTTGTGAAATCTTTCCCATATGAGAAAAGATTAGATAGGTTTAGGATTCTTGAGCTTGAATGAAGGGGGTATGACAGAAATGAATAAAATCAAAACAAGTATAAGGAGGGATGAATACAGAACAATGCTGTCACATGCTGGTCCTGCCCATGGTCTGGGCTGGCAGGACACAAGCTAGGTTTGATATGAAAGCCTGACAGACAAGTTAGTGTGCTGTTAGATTAAGATGATTAATCCTATTTAAGATGATAAATCCAGCTTGTGTCCCCTACCATTTTTTGCAGACAACAGCCTTACTCTGGGATTGCATTATGGTGTCTGTGTTTATACTTCCACTGCATATTCGCACAATCTCCCCTCTCTGCTCTTAGTAAGACTGCAATAAACTTGAAACTTGAGTGTCACTCCCTAAATCATCCATGAAACACTGGTACTTCTTCTGAGAGTTAGCTTGAAACTTGGTCTTAGCTCTTCACACCGAAACGTGGATTGACTGTTCCTCTCTGACTCAGCTCTCAGCTGTGGAAACACCCTGGTGATGAAATCACCTGCAGGACAGCAGGTACATGTGCAAAAGCCTGAGCCTGGGCATTAGGCAGGTACCTCCATGCACTTGGGATCAAAAGTTCAGAGTCTTCCCATGACCAGGCAAAGTGCCTGAAGTACTTCTTTGGCAGAGCTAAACAAGGTTTGGACAGGCTGGATCGATGGGCCGAGGCCAATTGGATGAAGTTCAACAAGGCCAAGTGCCGGGTCCTGCACTTGGGTCACAACAACCCCAGACAACGCTACAGGCTGGGGGACGAGTGGCTGGAAAGCTGCCCCGCAGAAAAGGACCTGGGGGTGTTGATTGACAGCCGGCTGAAGATGAGCCAGCAGTGTGCCCAGGTGGCCAAGAAGGCCAACGGCATCCTGGCCTGTATCAGAAATGGTGTGGCCAGCAGGAGTAGGGAGGTGATCGTGCCCCTGTACTCGGCTCTGGTGAGGCCGCACCTCGAATCCTGTGTTCAGTTTTGGGCCCCTCACTACAAGAAGAACATTGAGGTGCTGGAGCGTGTCCAGAGAAGGGCGACGAAGCTGGTGAGGGGTCTGGAGCACAAGTCTTATGAGGAGTGGCTGAGGGAACTGGGGTTGGTCAGCCTGGAGAAGAGGAGGCTGAGGGGAGACCTCATCGCTCTCTACAATTACCTGAAAGGGGGTTGCAGAGAGGTGGGTGCGGGTCTCTTCTCCCAAGTGATGAGTGACAGGACAAGAGGAAACAGCCTCAAGTTGCTCCAGGGGAGGTTTAGATTGGATATTAGGAAAAATTTCTTTACTGAGAGAGTGGTGAAACACTGGAATAAGCTGCCCAGGGAAACGGTGGAGTCACCCTCACTGGAAGCGCTCAAGGAACATGTGGACGAGGCATTGTGGGACATGATTTAGTGGGCATGGTGGTGTTGGGTTGATGGTTGGACTTGATGATCTTACAGGTCTTTTCCAGCCTTAGTGATTCTGTGATTCTGTGAAGGTTCACAGTTGCCTTTTAAAATGAAGCTGGAATTGAGCCAACTACTGCTCAACCCTGATAATGAACTAGCTGTATAGCTTTCTTTCAGACTTGAGCCTCAGTCACTGGATAGAAGAAGAGCAAGGAGCAGAGGTATCTCATCTCTGCAGAGTTGGTGCATAGGTTACACCTGGATATGAGACTTTAGTTCCCTCAAGCTGCAGAGATCATTTAACTCAGACCTCTCATTTCCTGGGTGAGTGCAAGCAACTCCTGAAACACCCAAGCTTTCGAAAGAAGTGGTCCCATGTGTGTTGTGAGGGCTTGACCCAACACCCTCCATGACTGAGATGGAAAGCCACCTTGTGTCCACACCCTGTCAGTTACAGGTGTAGAGTAAATTGTCAGAGTGAAAGGTCCAAAAAGCAGAACTCTGGAGAATATATAAAGGAAAAGGGTACACTCAGGGGTTTAGGCACTTCCAGGATTAGATGGACACTATTCACATTTGACATAATCATCTAAGGTCATGCTGGGTCTGTTTAGACTTTTTACTCGGATTTAATCCTTTGCTTTGTCTTGTGCCTCCTTTACATTTCAGACATTTAGGAAGAAAAAATGCTAGAACCTTATTTTTTCTCTCCATTGCACACTGCTCTCTCATTGGCTTCAACTGGGCACTGCTCAGTTTTCCTTACAGTAAATATTAAGTACAGCCAATTCCTTTGCCAGCAGCATCGCTACTTTCAGCAGGGGCTTTGTCACTGCTTTTGAGTTTGTTCCTTCCCCTTATTTCTCAGAAGGTTGGGGGCAAGTCATTTAGGGCTTTGTTCACACTCTTGTGGGGGTCTCAATAAAGCAAAGTGAATGGAGTGCCTGTATGTTAAGTGCCTGTATTTTTGGAAGAGACTGTTGCTTTGAGCATAAGATAAGCCAGTCACCATGTGCCTGTTTCCACACAAACATCTGTTATGCAGAGAAATTCTTGCTGGCCTACAGACCCCGTTTTTCTACCATCCTCTTCATTGCTGAATTGGCCAACTGTAAAAGACTAAGTTATTAAATATTGGAAGCTAATTGATACTTTACCACAGAATTAGTGTTAGAACTGACAACAAATAAAACACGTATGCCCTACAGATGCAGGATGCACATCATCTGTCTGTGGGTAAGGAGAGAATTCCTTATTAGATTCATTTAGAGCAGCAGGATGGGACATGCAGATCAGTACAATGACATTCACATATCAGTCATCTTTACTTTCATGAAAACCATGTTATGATTTTGAGGGAAGTTTTGGAATTCCTCATAGCCTGACGAGTGTGAAGGAGCCTCCCCTGGCACGTGCCACCTGGGGAACTCCCATCCCACCTGCAAAGGGGGAGCAGCCTTGCAGAGGGACTCCTATAGTTTGAGGGAAGAGTGGCCCATGCTGGGATCCTGGGCATACGAGGCAGCATCTCTACTCCGCTCTGGATCAGCATTCCCTGGAAGCTCACGTGCTTCTCTTCTGCTGGGCCTGAAATCAGTCTCAACACTTAACAGACCTTAAAGGAACAGGAAAAGGTATCACAAACATGTTACTGTATTTAAAAACAGATGATTACAGTTTTGCTTCTAGGTGACTTGCAGGTAGCAGACTGACTATCTGCCAGGGCATTTTAAACAGTTCCCCAGAGGTGGAATACAGTGATTGACAAGTCCTGTCCCCAGGCTTGCTAACAACAAAAAAAAAGGAATTTATTTGAGGTGAAATCTCTTCTTAATTTCCCAAATTCAGATGTATTTTCCTGTTAAGGCAGCTTTGGCAGCAATTTCAGTTTAAGGACTTCTGTCTGTCTCTTCACCTGGCCAGTCTGCTCACACTTGCCCCTCCATAGCAGCATGATATCCCCTCCAAACACCATTGCTTTTAGGATTGGGCTAAAATAGATCATTGAACTGGCTAAAAAATGTAACTGCCTAAAACCCAAGAAATAGTCTGGTGAAAAAGCAAAATTTAGTGGCCAGAGACAGAAAGAGAAATTTCTTAAGCCAGTATGGCCACCAGAACTACTGTTTCACAAAACTATGGTTTCAGATAGGTCATGAGTATAAATCCACAAATGGGGGTCTGTAATCTTCCATCCTAAAAATTGACTTATAAAGCTACTTCCTGTGTTAGGTGAAGTTTTGGATAACTCAGCTTCTTTTTAGTCACACAATATTGCTTTTGCAGTGTCCTACCAGCCACTGCCAGTCTTATTGCTCTGTCAGCAGTAAACAAATTATTTACATTAGGCAATGGTATCTTCTTGTCAGACAAACAGGAGATGCTGAGCCATCCCACCTCTGTGGATGTCTGCTGTTTGAGTACAGCACCTTTTTAGATCTCTTTCACTGCCCCAATGTACAAATGAAGAAAAATAAATGAGAGTCATTATTAGGTCGTGGTAAAGCCAGTCTCTTTTACACATTAAGAAAACTCAGCTGGCATAATGGCATTTCTGTTTCAGCTGACCCCCTTCCTGGCTTCCTATCATTTTCAGCTCTGTTTTCTCTTCAGCATTGTCCTTATTCAGGCAGTACTAGGAGCAGCCAGAGAAGTTTCCTGGTAATTACACAAGAAAGTGCATGATAGATTTTTGAGACTGTAGACAAAGATCCTCTGCTACTTGCACAGCATTTTTTTAACCTAGCCAAAAAGCTGCTCCTTGCGAAGTCAAAACTAATGTTCACCTCTCTTGAAGAAATCAGCAGTTCAATTCTTATCTGCTGAACTAAAAGCTGACACCAGAGCTTTTAAAAAGGGAAGCGATATCGTAATAAGGAGAGCAAGAAGATTTCCGAAAGTTGCAGAAGCTTCAGCATACTTTTATGTTAATTCTCTGTGGGCTGCAGCCAATGCCCAATTTGACTACTTAGAGATGACACATGAGAATCAGAGTGTTACAGGAAAGCAGTAACATAGATTTTCTTGACAGCAAGTAATAGAGAATGCTTCTGCACCACTGCTTTAAAACAATTGTGAACACCATCCATGTGCATCAAATACAAATTACGGTTGTTACAGATACCAGCAAGTTTCAAAGAAGCCTGTCTTTGGAGTCAGCAAAACACTATTTCAACAAAAGGGAAAAAAACGTATTTGTGCTGTAGTGGCTACAAAAGAGCTGTGATAATCTGTAATATAACCTTACCTTCCATTACTCATAGAATTAAATTACAGTAACCAACCCAAAATAACACATTTTTCTTAAATAGAGAGAACTAATCATAACAGTGAGGTTTTGCTTGATCCAAAGAACAGTCGTGTGGATCCAAATCTGTAGCAGCTCAGCAGGTCACCTGACACTACCAATATGGGAGCAGTACAGTGGCATCACAGCAAACAGACTTAAACAAGTACACAAAAAAGGGGAAACAGTTCTGGTTTGTCTGAAGCAAAACTGTATGTTGTGAAAGTTCAAGGGAAGCTTTGCTCTCTCCAGTGTGCAAAGATAATGGGGCCCATGTGGACTGTGGTTTGAAAAAACTCCAGGCAGATGGTTGCTGGTTGTCTAGAATAATTCAGATTTGGGATTTGTGAAAGCAATTCCAGCTTAGATAGTGTTATTTTAAAAACCAGTTTTTATAATCCTACTGAGAGAAAACCTAAAATGAGTCTGAGCTTCTTGTTAAAATTGTGATGCTGTAAGTAGTTTTAAAATATTGTACTACATTTACATGGTCAGAGTGCGGTCTCAGGAATCCATTAGTTAAAGCTGGCAGAAGAAGAGAAAACAGTCAATATGTCTTGCATTTCAGGATGTTGCTCATTTGTTTCTACTCAGAGTAGCTATTTCCAAATTCTCAAAGAGACAGCAACAACTCCTCTCTAGAATGAAAGGGTCATCCAACAGACTTGCAGCAAGAGTGTAAACCTGCTGGATCAGGCTACATCGATAACCCTAAACATGTCAGGCACCGTTTTCTAGACTTCTGCCTGATTGGCATGGCATGACCAGATTATTGACCCTGGGGTTCAAGTATGCTGTCTCCTTCATATCTTGAGCCATTCCAGGGAATGGAAATAAGTTCTCCCTCTCCAACCATGTTAGCTCTCCATTTGGCTTAGCCAGCTTTCACAGATGCTCCTCTGCTACCCTTTGAGTACCGTAAAGGACAGATAACAGGAAGCTAGGGCACTTAGTCGGGAATCCTGGAACCAGCTGTACAGATCTGCACCACCAGCAATATTCCTAGCGACAACGTGCCTTGCCATTATCCAGCAACTTCAAAATCACTCCTTGCTCAAGCCAAGTTCAGTATTATTTTTGCATTTTACACCACTCAAAATACACAACAGTCATGAATGTTTAAAAAAGACACAGATTAAGAAATGGAAGAAAAACCCTCCTGAATCTACTTATAGTAAAACTAAATCAGAGAGGTGTCTCTGTCTATCTTCCTTATGCAGCTAACCTGTTGTAAGCTCCCTCTGGTGAAATGGCTGTCAGAGGCTCTTTTTTCTGCACATGCCTCGTGTTTCAAATTGCGTTCATTAGTGAGGACTCCATACTAGTCGAGCTTGTTAACTAATGTCCCCCTTGAAGTCTTTTGTCAGTTCTGGACAGATTTCATCTTTCTTCCAGGAGAAAATTCTATTTCCTTACCTGGCGATAATCTAGAGTTTCCTCTGAAGCAGAATAAACATTTTTCCTCTTTCTTGAGATGCAAATATCTCTTTCCTAAACCAGATGTCATCTCCTGTTCTGGGCTTGATAATTAATAACTATTTGCATCAACAGTGGATAAAAGTATTCTGAGTCATTTGTTTGTGACCCTGTATGCATGCCTCCACATGAAACCATTTCCTCTGGTGAACCATTATATTACAACTCAATTTTGAACACTGATGCAAATGTTAAAATTGGCTAAACCATATAGGTCATAACTGCCCCTTTATTGAGATGAAGGTCTTTGGGGTCATACAGGGTCTGAGGGGACTAATCCCTAACATCTTCATTCTTCTAAATGGCCAGGGTAGTTCTGGTGTGGTCACTGCAGTGAACAAGCACAGCCTGGCTTTCATGAACTGCTGTGTCTTCAGGCTCTTAACTGATGTCTGTGACTGGGTCATGGTAGGATGGGTGGACAAGCATCTCCTCTGAAGGTCAGACTGTGAAAAAAGTGGTCTTCCATAATCTCCAATTCTTTTCCACTTTATACAAAATAGGTATGTGACTGAAAAGAAGTATCTCAGACTCAGGGTGATAGCTGAGTGTTTACACACCTGTGTCTGTTCAGTCTTTTTTTCCTTCTTTCAAGGTGATGTGTGGATATGAATTCTTTTAAAAGTCCAGTGAAACTTCAGGGGGACTATAATGTACTCGATATTATTTAAAAGAAAACATAGGGTGAAAGCCTAGTATGGACAAAGTTGATGTGAAAATGTGTTAGTGGTTAAGTCGCTCTTTTGAATGACACAAGGTATCAACTTTTTTTCCTGGCTAAACCTTCATCAGTCTGAACTCCATCCTTCTGCACTATTGCTCTAGTCCCAAGGTGTCAATCCCATGGGCAGGAGGTGAATTACAGGACGGGTGCCTGCCAGGAGCCTCTTTTCTGTCTGTTACACAAATGCATTTGTGCAAGCCCAGCTCCTGACAGGCAAGTGCTCTGTCCCAGTGAGCAAAGCTGCCGAGACTCCAAATCCCTTCCATACAGGCTTTGTAAATCTGATAGCATTTATCCTTGTCTGGAAACTAAGACACAGAATGATAAACCTGATGGTGATTATGTAAGTTTGAAGAAAGCCAAAAATTCCTAGATAATGTTGCTTTTCTTACCCCAAAGCTTGCATTGGCTAAGAACAGAAGAACCAAAAATGAAACCCTCTCCCCAAAATAAACTTACTAGATATCTTCAGCGTTTAAAAATAATCACTAAAAAGCAGGAAATTTCCACTGACATTAGAAGAAAGTCATTGTTGTTTACGACAGTAAGCATGACAGAATGGGATTTTTGTGGAGTAATGTTTATTTGGACTCCAAGACCTGTGTCTTATATCTTCATGGATGGTTCAAAGTAAGATCGCTTGACAGTGATTTCTTTTGATATTCATTCTTGTGTTGAGCACCAAACACTGGAGGATAAATAACAGTTAGTTGCATAAGGTGCTGTCTCTGGCTATGAGCTGCTGTAGAGGACCTACCATCAGGCTCCTCTCCAGAGAGCAGAATAGCACAGCTGTTGAACATAACTGCTAAGATGTGATCTGGTTACAAAGGAATATGCTGCTGTCATGGAAGAGGTACTAGTTCAATTTCAGCCTTCCTCTAGTATGTCCATGAAATCTTTGCCCTTCTTATTCACTCAGCAATTAGGAGCTTAATGCATTATCTTCATAGTTTCACATTTTCCCATATCATTAATGGCCCAGAGGAACAGCTTTATGTTTTGAACAGTGTAAGGGACGTGCAGCCAGAAGAGAAAAAGGAACATGCACTGTCACAAGTTAGGCACTGCCTTGCTGTATTTTTAGGTATTGCAAGCAGGCATAATGGACATACTAGCTGATAGAAAGTGCAAATCCTCTGTGTGTGTATCTTAAATCTGATCCCTCAGGTAAGGCATCAGACAGCATTTCCTGCAGTCCAGATCCCTCTCCTAATTATTGGTGCCTGCAGCCTTTCCTTCCAGGCATGAGCAAGGTAACTTAGAAAAGATAAATGTAACTAGTGGTTAGAGCACTCACCCGGGAAGTAGAAAAAAATGTATCTGAAGGACCTGGATTTTGTGGGGATCCCAGGTCTGCAGGTATCCCCTGAAACTGCCTGCTAAGTCAAGGCAACAAAAGCAAGAGTCGGCTACGCTCTGGATCCGGGCAATCTCAGCTAGACTGGGATGCTTCTGTATGTGCCCGACAGCAGGACTTTCTGGTGCTCAGGAAATTCTAGTGTCACAAAATACCTGCCTGAGAATGCATGAGCAACAGAAAGTTGCCAGGTGTGCAAATTTGGCAACTCAGTCCTACATATGTGCCATCCCTCTTAGGTCTGGTCCTGGTGTCAGGAATGATGTACTACTGGACTAGCCCAGGGAACAGGCCTTTTGGGAGATGAGAAAAATCTAGTGTAGAAATGGACTTCAGAGAGCAGCCTAGTAAACACTCTGATCCCATCTATTTTGGGATTAAGGAGCTCGTGCACAACTAGGCAGGCTTCAAGCATTTGAATCCGGTAGTGGTTCGCACTCAATGTTAACAGCACATTTACAATAATTGCTTACTCTCTTTCCTTTCTTTATCTAGTTAAAATTTAGGCGATTTAGAATGCTGCAGGTTCCCGAATGTGCTGGCCCAGGAGAATGCCTGCAGAGGACATGGCGCATTGCATGTTTTAAAGAGAGGTATTTTTATGAATGTAATGGAATAAATATTGCGGCAATGACATGACTATATAAAACAATCTTCCCATATGATTTCCCAGCAGAGGTGTTCCTCAGTTATTCTGTTTTTCAATTTGCAAAAGTCTTCTCAGACTCTTGCAGCTCTGCAAAATGCAGCTCTCGCAGAAACACTGCTGAAGAGAGGCAAAGCCACAATGGAGCTGATAGTGCCTACATTAAAAATGTGTATAATCATATTCCTTTCCAGCGACCTTTATGCAGAGGCACCAGTTCAATTCGGTTGTTAGCATGGACTTGACCTTTTCGTCAAATTAATTAGCATAAACCCTCACACTTTGTAAGAGTTAAAGCCTCCATCTGAAGCACACAGATGCACCTGTGATACACTGACAATAGGGAGATAACTTTTCCCAGAATTTCTCCTGGAGAAATAGTCATCTAACTTAAAGTCTAATTAATTCTAATTAATTAATTGCTCTGCTTGACATTCTGGAACAGGGAGGACAAAAAGCCCTGTCCTAATAAGCCATTTGTAGAAAGCCACCTCTCTCTCAAATATCCCAGAGTTTTGTGTCAGAGCTAAAACATGTGGCATGGCTCCACAACAATTTAGACTCAAGCTACTGTTCTCTGGGTCTCTTTTATCAGCCACAGGACCACCTGTGGTGTCTCAGCTGACCTATGGAGAAGCAGCATTTGTACATTAAAGTGCCACTTAATTTGTCCTCCTGCCCTGTTTCAGGTCTGCTCCTGAAACTCCTTGCCCTTAGTCCATATCAATAGGCATGTATATATCTACATATATTTGCATACCAACACCATGTCTTGGTAAACAATCAGCCTAGACATCTCACTACAAGACTCTACCCTCAGCCCCTTCCCTTAAGAAAACTTCTGCCTCCTTTAATGCCCAAGAGAAAGGACGGTCTTGCAACATGCCTGAAATAGTAATACATATTCTTTATGGCAGACCAAGAATAATTCTTTGTCTATGAAAATCAGAAAAGACCCCAAACTGAATCTTTGCTTCCTCTGTGGGTAACTAAATTAATAAAAAATTACTACTTCAAAAAATAAAAGAAAATAGTACTTTCAAAATTCTCCCAGGCCCTTCCTGTTTTAATGTTTTGTCCAGCTATTGGAAAGGCATAAGCTGAGTCTGTGATTTATCAGAGCAGGTAGAGTGCAGCATGGACATTTCAGTTGCAGTTAGGAAGCACATTGCTTTTTACCCAAGGACATTAGACTTTCAATTCATTTATAATTCCTCTTTCCTTATAAGATTTTGTTTTAAAATATTATATCTCCCATTTTCAGTGGTCAGAACCTCCACTTCTTTCTCACAATAACATTCTGAGGTTTTTTTAGGCTGAATTTTAGCTGACATGTGGGCACACATGACTGTAAAAAAAGGAGATATTTATGTTTCTTAGGCAAGGTTGGGGGAATTTAAAATCAAATCACTGCTGCTATTCCTTATAGCCAGAGGTCGCAGTAACATGTGTAATTGCAGTTTTCCTGCTGGAAGGCAGTTGTATGAATATTTGTAAGCCTATTTTTTCTGTTTTGACATCAGGAGTGCATACAGCAGCATATAAATTAGATACCACATTGAAATACATAATTATGCCATGAAAGCTGAATAGTTTGGACTAATACTTTTTCTCAGGTACCCTTTTATTTTGATTTTCATATATTTAAGCCCTTTCCTATTTCAAACATTTTCTGTTCTTTTACCCAATTTTGCTGAAGGCTTTTCAACTTATTTTGGAAGAAAAAAACAATTCATGGATCAACACAAAGGCCAGCATTGTTGGTTTTTTGTTCTTAAAGTTCAGAGGTCATTGGCAGCATATGTTTAAAGCTTACAAATGCATATATCACAGTAAAGCAACCAAGTTTACTGATAACTTCAGCGAAATTTCAAGCATGTTTTGTTCAATTATATACAGCATGCTGAAAAAAATCTAGAGCAACTAGATAATTTTCCAACAGTCCTACATAGTTTAGTGGGATAGATTAGTTAGTGATTTAACCAATTTGGTCTTTTACTCAAGAAACATGTCTATTACGGTTAATTTGGAGAGGCAAAAAGATGAAATTAGTACTATTGAGTGACAGTTATAAGTTAATCTCCCATGAGGAATTTTTCTCTTGTAACAAGACCAAATTTTCTATCGATTAATTTCATTCCATTAAATCTACTTACTGCTTACTCTACTTCCATTACTGAAACATTACTTAGTCATGATACATATGCCTTCTTAATGTGCAGCCATTTACTAAAGAAAAGGTTTTGCATTGTAAATATGTCAAGAAAGTTTCTGCACAGTCTGAGTTCTAGCTCAAATTTCTTATTTTCTATGCTCTGCTGGATTTTGCATAGCAGAGGTATTTGTGAGATAAATAACACATGAAATTATTATTATTATACCAAAAGTATATTTCTTTCTCTTCTTAATATTTAACATCTCTCATTTTGGTAGAATATTCTGTATCTTTTTTAGCCATATTTTCTTTCTTTTGTGATTCTATATCATATATGTTTTAAATTTCAGCACTCTTGGATTTCTTCAGTACATAAAAATTTGCTTCCATTTGGGACTTGTGTACCTCTCCTAGATCTCTGTAAAAATCTGAATTCTCTGCATTGTCCATACACTCAGGTTGCTTAAGATTCCTTCTAATACATTCCAGGTAATGAAGTTTTCTAACTTTTCTGAATCTGCCAGAATTTACTTATGTGATTTTTAAATGACACCTGATTTATTTGCTCTTAGCATTAATGGTCAACTTCATTTGGCACGACCTAACAAATTCCTCACGTTTTCCCCGATTCCAATCAGTGCTTCCTATAAAAACCATAATATGGATCCAAATCAATTAATCTCAGCTGTCAGCACTTGTTATTAATTACCCAACACCCCAGCATTAGGATCACAGCAGGTGCAATCTCCATAGATTGCAAACTTCCACTTGAGTCTGTGTAGCCACAAGCTCTTGACATTTGATGAATGGGAAGTCAGGTCTCTGCGCTGCTGTGGTCCAGCTTCTGGACCACTACATTAAATGAGAATCTATGATTCGGGCTTTTCCAAAGGAGTGCCTGACAGGTGAGACAAAGGATTTTGTGTGCTAATGTGATTATTGGGGAATGTTGCTGTTCATTACCCATTATGCTTTATTTATTATGTAAGGCCCTGCTTTAACTTCTGTTTTATGATAATGATGGTTGTTTCCAATAACCAACCAAAAAACTACATGTGAACACACATATTGCAATGAAAACTTAGTGAGGATTTCTATCAACCTATCACAAAAGAACTATACTGTGTTTTTATTGTTTTTCAGAACTGATTTGTTACAAAAAAGGGATGTTTTTACTGTCATTGGCAGTGAGCTCAGCAGCCAGAGGATATCAGATTATATTACTGAAGTTCCACTCAGTTCTGTCCTCAAACTGTTAAATTCCAGCATCCATAAAGTTTATGCTGCAAAACAAATTATATTCCTCTTTTCTTCTTCCCCAGTATGACATGAATAAAATTTAACAGGAGTGGAGAGAAACATCTGTCATACTGGGACCAGTTTTTCAGGATCTCAATGCCCAGTTAGAGGAAGTTGTAAATTGTAGCTTCAAGCTTATGCTACATTTGCTTTTACATGTTTCAAACAGTTAAAACAAAGTATGCTCAAAATCTGAAGACTGGTAGTTTACAGTAAGTTCTTTGGAGAACATAGTGAGCCCTCAAATGAAATAATTCATTGGGACAGCCTTCTATATTTGTATTTCTTCCTTGTAAGAAAAAATAATTCATTTTATCATATCACAATAGAGTTACACTGTTAGGAATCCTTTTCCTAATGATAACATCTGTGATATGACTTACAAGGTCATTGTTATTTAACGTCACAATTATACCACAGTTAAAATGCAGGAGTTGATGCACCAGTGCTATAACTATTCTAGCCTTCATTGCAACAGATGAAACTATTCCTATTACCCTCTTGTTATGAGATAGTATTACTTGTGTGTGGATGTTTGCATGACACTCACATGCAAAATTGCACTGGCCACCAAGCAATTAGCCTTCCGGTGTGTCTCTCTATAATGTCATAACATTGTTTTAAAAGTGAGTAACTGCTTTCTAGGCAGTAAACGTGCTCAAGGGTTGCTGCTGCACCTGCGTGCACATACATAATGTGGAGAGATGCTGATCATCCTATTGCTACAGCTTCCTTGTCATTGCAGCTAAAGAGGGAAGGGCAACTTGCTGTTCTGCAGTAACTGAGTGAAAGGCATTCAAAGAAATTTGCACTGTCTGTGGTGTATTAGAACAGCCATATCAAAGCTATAGAGTGTAATTTTCATTTAAAAATAAAATATAGTATTACATTGGAATTGACATGCTCAGAAAAGCTATCTGCAGAGAAAAAAAAGTAGGTGTGCTGTAGCAGGGACTGGACCTACCTGTGAGCCTGTACAGTGCTTACCAGAGCCTTGTCTGAGGTCTGTGTGCTCTCCTCTACTGCTGAATCAGAAGTGAGGTTCTGCACCGCCACATCACTCCATTCAGCGGTACAATGATTATGTTTCCATTTGTGTGGTAAACTCTGTCTGAATTGCTGATCAGAAGTAGGGCTGCTTGACTCTTCCCAGAAAATCTTTTTCATGACATTTGCTCTCGGCATTGCACCTGAGCATATTTCAATTACTTACTAACGAAACTGTGTTGGCTTAAAAGGATTTCTCTGCACTGGAAACATGGCCCCAATTGAAATGACAAACCTTTCTGTCAGGTTTGTCTCTAGCAGGGAATAAGTGCTCTCTCCTACTTAATTAAAACTCTTCTCTCTTAAGACTTGGTGCCCTGCCATATCAGGATAACATAACAGCAATCAGCAATATGCCCTATGGAAATACATTTCTTTAAACTATCCTATCATTTCCTGCTGGTATTTATTTTGCTAGCAAAGCATTTCAGAAAAGAAATTTCTAGGTTAAGCACAAAGGCATTAAACTAATGATCAGCAATCTGATGAAAATACTGGCTTTTCTCTGACTACATAAAAAATGTTTGCAATACCATAGCAATTTTTGTACATAGTGAGCTCAGATCAGATACCTCTTTATTTCCTCTTCTTAGTTCTTTTTTTGTTGTTGTTGAGGTAGTGTTTTTTTCTCCAATATTATCCATTGCTTGCTTAGAAAACTATCACACACTGCACTGTGATGAGAGACTGGACCTTTGGAGTGGTGGACTGAAAATTTAAGACCCACTGGGATTATTCAGCTGTTGTACCGACATGTAAGTACAAGTCCTGTTTTATTCTAACCAACCACTTCTTAAATCTGAGTTGGTAATGGACAGACAATGTGTTTGAGCCATTACTCTGTCAGAGTGGTGAGGCAGTTGATCATTACGGGGACAAATATGGCTGCACATGGTCAAGTGTCCAGCTCATTGATTTGTGCAGTGTAAAAAGAAAAGCCCTGGAACAATCTCCGGGGTTGCTGTTAAGGAGGGAAGTATGAACAATATTAAATAAATGCATGCAAAGGAGAGACACCAGTGTAATGTGTCACAGTTCTTGGAAAATATGATGGCTGGAAGTGAAACCAAACCTTTGAATGATGGTTTGGTTGGATCCAACTGAAAAAAAATCTGAAGTCAAAAATCATGGAGATCAATTTCCTTTGTAAAGCGCTTTTCTGTGCTTCTTAACTAGACTTTTCAGCAGCGCTTTGGAGAGGGTAAGGGCTGGCCAGGAGACTTTCACAGTGAAGAGCTAGTGAAGAAGGACACCTGTGATGTGGCTTTGGCTGTGACATCAGCTCTTCCCAGAGCAGTGAGTGAGAGTTCTGCTGATGGACAGACTGACCTTGCACGTTGTTTTTTACAGGTGTGCGTGGCTGTGGACCAACACACGATAGTGCTTGCATCAAAGAGTGTTTAAGTAGTAAGTGACAAAAGCTGCATGCCCAGCAGTTTTTTAAGCCTTTAAAGGCATTTATTTCATAAGCCAGCTAATAGTCTTCAGCCAGAACGGCCAGTATTTTCCTCTATGGCAGGCACACACTCTCCAGTGAGAGATGGGCAATGACTGTTTATGGGCAGGAACAGCCTAGCCTGGTATATTCTCTGTAGGGAAAGGGGAGAATTCAGTCAGTTTTCAAAACTTCTGTATAATTTTTTCTATATAAAACAATGCATTTGATTGATTGTATTTCAACTGCCAATAGCCATCTGATTGCATTATCTAATCTCCAGAATGCAAGATGTCTCTTGGCATGCATACTAGTATCTTGGCTGACTAGGTGAAGCAGAAGAAAGTTTCTCTGAGTCTTACAGTGTTAATAAACAGACAACCAGACACTTGTGCATGGCATCAGCCTTTAGGAAACAGCCTCTCCTTCCCAACTCTGTTGTCTTCCTGAGCAGACAATACAGTAGCTGCAGGAGGGGTTTCTTTTTTTCTGGTTCAGAAAGATCAAATAGTCTCTCTCTAAACATCTCTGTGATTGGTAAGGGGAAGAAGGTCCCCAAGGAAATTAAGTGTCCCATTGGGGAATATTTCCTTCCACTTCAGAGGGAATTTTGGTAATGTTTCTTCCTGTTCAGGAAGAGAAGACCCCATGCTGATCCAAAAAGACGTCAGTGGCTCTAGCTTGAAGGAGAGAAGACCACCAGGAGTTTAGGAGCTTAACCACGTTAAAATTGCATGATTGTTACCAACATGGATGGGCTCATTTTAATCTTTGTAACTTAGCCTTATCCCACTAAGACAGCAGGGCAGTGCTTTTTCTCTGTTTCTCTTGGGCAGAACTGGACTACGGTGATACACATATAGAAAGTCTGGTGTGATATGAAAATGGCAAGAAAGGTTTTTTATCTTGAATTAAATTTTAAAATATGACTCCTTGTTTATATGTGGTACTAGCCAACCATGTCAGCTTAATCTCTGGTGACTACACTTTTCAGAAGTGTTTGCTAATGATACTGGTAAAAATGTATAATAATAATACTGCTGCGCACAACCTGAAACACAAAGGGGTCAAGAAAAGTTGGTTCACTTTACAAATATCAGCACTATTTCTAGGTGAGTATTTTTACCTTACTATCACACCTTATTCTTTTCTGGTACAAATGGAATTACACGAAAAAGGTGATTCACTGGTAAATTTGAGCAGTAAAATTGTAACAAAGACTGGGTAGGGCTGATACTTGTTTAAGATGTCCAGGAAAAATATACTGGGGAAGAAAAGAAAGAAAAATAAAAGTAGAATAAAGGAATTCAAGTTTAAAGTATGCAAAATCTGGCTAAGAAAATCTTTGCTCCGTAGATTAGAGGGTGTGGGGGAAAGGATTGATGAACACCTGGAGAAGCAAGAGTTAAAAAGAAGGACCTGGAAGACAGTAAGAAGGAAGAATGGAAGAAAACAGTATCAAATTGATTTGTTCATTTCTTTGTGTGCTCTCCTCTTTGACACTTGCCTCTTGCCTCATGCTTCCCTGCCTCCACTGTGCTGCAGCGCTGTTCCTTATCTGCAGTTCCTGGTGCTGGGCTTTTCTGGACCACCATCTCTTCCTGAGCAGGGAAGGACAGAGGTGCTGATATGCTGCACCATATCACGACGGTCTTGCTGCCAAAGATGAACCCAGGAGGCAGCTCTGTGTATTTCTCCTACTGTGGCATTTCCCCTAGCATGGGATCTGAGGCACAAGATGGTCCCCAGAGCATGGCAGACCATGGTATTTCTAAACATGCAGGAAAAGAGGAATTTTGGCAAATAGAAACTGCAAATAAATTGCCTTGCTGAACTGTTTGATACCAAAGATTAACTCTCCCCCAAAAAACCCATCAGGTCAGTTGTATAGCCTTCAGTATTGAGAATGTTATAGCCATTTTAAAACCATTTTTCAGCCACCATCATTTTCATCTTTCAGCACATCCAAGAATTTTCTAAAATGGGGCTGCGGCTCAGTATCTTCTGCTTTCCAAAGTCTATCAGTGACACATATCTCTAATACTCCACAAAAGTTTAATTTCCATTCTATTGTTGAGTTGCAGAGAAAGGAAATATATTCTTTGTGCTGACTCTTAGTAACAGAAACACTTGAGTGAGCACTAAACTTTTTTACATATCTCTCTACAATTACCTAAAATGGGGTTGTGGTGAGGTGGGTGTTGGTCTCTTCTCCCATGTAACTAGCGACAGGACAAGAGGAAATGGCCTCAGGTTGTGCCAGGGGAGGTTCAGGCTGGATATTAGGAAAAATTTCTTTACTGAGAGAGTGGTGAAACATTAGAACAGGCTGCCCAGGGTAGTGGTGGAGTCACCATCCCTGGAGGTGTTCAAAAAACTTGTGGACGTGGCACACGTACTTTTTTACATCTTCATTTATGACCTGGATAATGGCACAGAGTTTGCAAGTTTGCAGACAATACAAAGCTGGGAGGAATGGCTGATACATCATAAGGGCTGTGCTGCCGTCCAGAGGGACCTTGACAGGCTGGAGAAATAGGCTGACAGGAACCTCATGAAATTCCACAAAGGGAAGTGCCAAGTCCTGCATCTGGGGAGGAAGTGCCCCACGCACCAGTACATGCTGGGGCCTGACTGGCGGGAAAGCAGCTTTTCATAACAGGATCTGGAGGTCCCAGTGGACACTATGTTGAACATTACCCAGCAACCTGCCCTCAGGGCGAAGGTGTCCAACTGTGTCCTGGGCTGCATGGGGAGGTGCAATGTCAGCAGGTTGAGGGAGGTGATCCTTCCCCTCTGCTCAGTACTAGTGAAACACATCTGGAGTGCTGAGTCCAGTTCTGGGCTCCCCAGTACAAGAGAGATGTGGACATACTGGAGAGAGTCCGGTGAAGGGCTGAATAATGAAGGGCTTGGAGTATCTGACATCTGAGGAGAGGCTGGGAAGTCTGGGATTGTTCAGCCCGGAGAAGAGAAGCCTCAGAGGGATCTTACCAGTATGTATAAATACCTGAATGGGGAAAGTAAAGAAGATGGAGCCAGGCTCTTCTCAGTGGTATACAATGACAGGCTGGGAGGGAGTGGGCACAAATTGAAATGCTGGAAATTCAACTTAAACATAAGAAAGAAGTTTTTACTGTGAGGGTGGTCGAACAATGGAAGAGGTTGCCCAGAGAGGTTGTGGAGTCTCCATGCTCGGAGACATTTAAAATTGGCCTGGACACAGCCCTGAACCTGCTCTAGCTGGCTCTGCTCTGGGCAGGGGTGTTGGACTGGGCGATCTCCAGAGATCCCTTCCAATCTCATTAATTCTGTGATTCTGAGTTGAATACTATCTGATGTTGACAAATTCATTGCAATCTATGATGAAAAGTGCTTTATAACCATGCATCGCTCAGGCTGAGGTTGTCCTCCTGACATCCCCCATAATAGAACATGACTTTCAAACACATTGGTGATCCTTCATCTTTCAAAGTTAGCAACCTAAACCTACTGATCATTTTACTGCCCTAACTGCAGAAGCCTAGTTTCACTCTTACATTTCATATTGTCTACAGACACACTAAGGTAAAGACCAGAAAAATGTACACAAAAGGGGTGATATTTCTCTTGTATGTGAAGGCTGTGTCATCCTGCTTGCTAATGTTCAAAGAAACAGTGTGAATATTAAGACTGTGGGGAGTACTAAAGTCAGCTGATTTTTTAAATATATTTGTATATATATATTAGTTTCAATACCAGATGGATAAAGAGTAATGGTTCTTGCTGTGCTGACTTTCTGTGCTAATGAAAACTATTGACAAAGGATTTGTGCTGTTTTTGTGACAACTTGTGCAGGAAGATTTAACGGCTTTAATTTGCTTTAGATTAAAGAAACATTCCTTCAGAATAAATAATTTCATTGAAACAATGTAGGAAAGGATATTTTCTTTTATGAGATTTTTATTCAGTAATTTGCCTGCTGAGAATTTGCTTCCGAAAGATGCCAAATATGCAGCAATGGAAACTGGTGTCTTCTTTTTGCACAGACCAGGAAGAGTGTGGGGGCTTTGCTGTCAACTTCCACATAGGGTCAACAAGGTCACCCCCCTGCTGTGCAGTCTATCATATCACATTCTCCCATTTATAATGCTACATTTCTGAGGTGTCTTGTGCTGACAAACTCTCCCTAGGTGCTTGTGTCCCCATCCTTTTCTTACCACTGAAGGAGTCAGGTTTGAAATTCACTAGTGAAATATGCTGCATCCCTCCTCTCCCCCTCTGATTTGCAAGCACACCCACGTTCATGCATCTCTTGCATATTAGAACAGGCCTTTAATTTGCCTAATATATCCCCTATATACCACCCCCCTATAGTGGTTATACCTAGCCATGGGTATATGGCTGCTTATGCATGACTGACCCCTTCTCCCCTCTCTTCTCCTTCTTGTGCTTGTTGCTCCCTGGTACTCTATGATCCTTCCTTTTCCTTTCCTTTGGCCATTTTCCTAAACATCCCATAATAAGTTTTACATAATCCCACAAGACTCTTCCAAAAGCCCATCAGAGCTTTCACAGAAGTCCCCTGAAATATCCCTCAATGCTCATGATAATCATGTTTCTCCTCCTTATTAGTTACACAGTTCAACCCTCCTCAAGACTGTACCTGAGCAGTTCCCATAATGCCCATCTATCAGTGGCCAAAGAGCTCTGGTCTTAGTTACGGTCACTTTCCTTTTACTTTCCATTTATCACTTTCCTTGTTGTTTTTTATTTGTTTTGTACTGAATAGTCCTTAACTAAATAATTTAATGAACCAGATGCTCGCTTCCACCTACCCTTAAAAAATATATTGCGTGTGTAGGTCCATATTGGCCCCTAACACTCAAAGGAGAGCACAACAGGATACGAAACCTTTCCGAAGTCCCACACTGTGATTAAAGGCACTTGCAGCGTATGGGTGGCCAGTAGTGGCTCCTCTGAAGGAAGAAGTCCAACACTGAAGGTTGGATTCATTCGTAAGTTGACGGATCCTTTCCAGTGCCTCGGGAACTGAGCAATACAAGATCCACATTACACTAAATGTTTAGCATTTTGCTTCCAGAAAGCACGCTTTGCTCAATTATTTAACACATAGCTGGATTTCTGACCTTAAACTTTAGCCTTTTCAAGCTGCTTAAGTACAGCACTAGCAACACTGGTTTTCTGACTATCAGGCAAGTTGGTGGGTAAAGATCATTTAAAATTCAGTATTAATTTAAGCACAGTTTGTAGATCAGTTCTTTGGATTTAGCACTCAAAATGTACTACTAAATGTTAGTGCAAAGGTTATAAGTTATAATAAAAAGTTGACAGAATCCATTCAGGCATTAACATTTATATAGTCTCTGTCTGAGGTTCTGGGATAAAGCAAGTTTTGTACCAGAAAGCTAATTGGTAGTGAGAAATGGATCACACTTACTTTGTGAATGTGACATAGGTCACAGTGTTACTCTTCTTCCTGTAGGAAGTCTTTTCCAGACAGACAAGCCCATATTTTTCGTATGTGAATTCATAAAATAGTGGCATTTAATGTACCCACATGTAAAAGCACATGTTGAGCCATAGTGTTAGTATAAAAGCCTGTGAAACATAACAGCTGTAACCATAGAGCTTACAATTGTCCGAAAAGTGGTAAGCTCAGATCTAGCAGCTTTGGCGCGACATTCATTCAAGGAGGCTTGCGAGCTCACTCCTGGATTAACTGATGTTTGAGGGGATTTCTTAGCTTGTTCCTTATGCCACCCTAGTTTCAATTTGCATATAATCAACTTTGTAGAATGATAGGTTTTTTTTTATTAAAAAGTACCACAAGAATAATGGTGTTTTCTCAAAGAAAAAGCTAGAGTTTCCAGGAAAGCAAGGGGTTTTATTTATTTATTTTACTTTCAGCGAGTAATTGAGTTTGCACTCCTCTGGTACAAAAAACCATGTGTTTCCATTCATTGTGCAGGTCACCAAGGGATGAGTCAGACTACACGTTGCATTGCTGTGCTCAGAGCTTCCCGATGGAGCTCTCCTTCCTTTGGTTCGTCTCTTTCAGTCCAGCTTCAGGACTCAGAGTCTCAGGTTTGTTCCCCTTTTTTGGACATGTAACTGTTTATGGGATGAATAGGATGAGATCCCTTCTCTGTAGCTGCCTTGGTTTCATAATAATCTCATAACAAGTAACAAGTTATGTATGCATACAGTGTCTTGTGACTGCATGGGCTTTAAATTACTTGACTTTTTGTAGAAGAATATTTTGTCCTTCACTTTCTCATGACATTTAATGATGTTTACCATATCTTGATTTTAACATTCAAGATTTTGCAATTGGACATTTGAATTCTGAATGTCCATTTCAGGGTATGTTGTTCCTGAATTTAAAGATGATGCCTTTGTTTAGAAGTGTGAAATTTGAAACTGAATTTAACTCATAAGTCTTAAAGCATACTTTCAACAGTTTCTGATACAATTTGCCAAAATCCTCACCAGTTTCTGGGTACCTGGGTGTGAAGAAGTGTTCTTAAAATCCCACTCATTTTTAAAACTTCTAAACACATAGCACATTGCAAGTCATTATCAGTTCTTATACCCAGCTGGTGTTCTATACTTAACAAATAAAATTTTCTGATATGAAATTGCATGCTCAAAAGATGTGTTCTTTAGCAATGCTAATCCTGCATAGTTGGTAGAATAGTCCGATACTGACATATAATCTTTTTCAGAATGAGAAATTAAACTGTACAGTCTTTTTTTTTTCTGGATAGGTGGTTTATTTCACTAATCATAAATTGACTTACTGTTTACTGGATTTTAATTCATCATCACAAGTCATTCACAGTTATTTTGGAATCTCTATGTTGATCTATTTTTACACCATATTGTCTCATCAGCTGTATGAACTCTAATAACTTTGATATCTTCAAGTAAAAGTCACATATTTTTCCAAAATATTTTAGGACCTGAACATAACATGGAGGATAACTCAATAAAAACTTTTTTTCTAGGGGAACATATCAGAATCAGGTTGCAGCATCTGGCCATTTAATAAAAGGTTCTTCATTGAGTATATAGGAATATATATGAGCATAGGAATATATAGGCGCATATGTTCCTTTCTTACGCATTATTAGCTCCTTAGGACTGATGCACTGAGAAGGGATTCTATCCTCTTTTCCATAATTATCAGAGAATTAAACCACCCCATAGGGTCTTCAATTTTATTGATTTTCTTAGTTTATCCTGTTTTTCTAATTCCTGATCTAATTTTTTGTCTGACCACCACAGAGATAATTCTAGTCATAAGTATGATAAAAATATTGTGTTCTGTCAACATTATTTCATGTTCACTTGACAGCTTTTCAATGCCCCTGGAGTCATCAGGGAACTGCTCTTCATGGTATCCCATTTTTTTGCAGTAAGCCATCCCTTAAAGAGACCTTGTATCTGATGTATTTTCAGTCCTCGAATAAACATCCTATCTCCTGAAGTAGCTATAAATTTTACATTTCCAAGATTAAGTTTTACCTTTAAACCTAGCTTAAACGCACCCAAAGTAGGAATGCTTTGCCTATTGTATGATGTGAGGTTGGCCTGTCTGAGTTCAATCTAAGTTTCCTCCTTAGGCTAGTTACCGCAATTAACACACATGAACTGGTGTGCCAGTGTCCAGTTTCCAATGGAAAATATTCCACTCAGGTTTCAGGTGATAAAACCTGCAAAAGTTATAGCTATTCTCGTCAGTTACTATCGTTGATGACTTTTTTTGTGAAGGATGTTTATACTGTGTTCCTTCAGAGCAGCGTACAATTCTACTCTGTAGGTTTCCACAAAATATTTTCATGAAATCATGACACCTCTGTCCAAAGGTGGAGCATGTTGCTTCTCAACTCTGAAATCCTCCACAATGCTGCTGGCAATCTCATGCTTCTTGCTCATTTTTCTGCTGAGGTTTTTCTTTACACCCAAATTTTCATGTGGGTCTGAGGTCACCCAGGTGTAGTATTGCTTTCTTGGTTTCAGGACCTGCTTCCTGGCCCGGTTCTGTCGCACACTCTTTCTTATTGTAAACCTAACTCAGTACTCTGGCCTGTTTCTCATTGTAAGATTTCTGTGTTCCCATTACAATTCGGTCTTAAATAAGAGATTCTAAATTCTCTCCACATGGGATACTTTTTTCAAGAGTCTTAACTCTTACCTAAAACAATCTGGTTCCTGCTACAGGAACCTCCTATAGGAACCTCAACATTTTGTAAGCTCAGCTGGCAACGAGGTTTCCTCTTTCCCTCCTTCTGTAAAAGCGACCAATCATCTTTCCCTCCCTCTTTTACTTTTGGGATATCTAGAAGAAGTCCAGCTCTGATGCCAGTATTCTGAAGACTTTCAGAGTCTTCTGATTTTTTATAGAAGAGCCATGTCCTCACTGGCTCTTTCCCTTGGTGTTCTCATCCACCCTGTGCACAGAAGATGTTTCATATTCTTCTTTCACAAAGGGCTATGGCAAGCTGGCTGTTATGGTGCTTACTCATCTCTGTTAATCTTTGGATTCTCTGAGATCAGAATCATAGTTTCTTTGGCTCCTTAATGTGCCATCTTAGCTTTTTTCCTATAAAATTGTATAGATGAGAGAGGAGTTCATGGGATTACATGGGTTAAGTTGCAGCTTTCCTACTAGCACTGTGATTCTGTTATAAAATGCTGCTTTCTAGTGAAGTCAACACAGATAGTATATTCTGTTCTCTTCTTTTTTGGCAACAGAGAAGGCAGTGATGGTATAAGATAACTAAAAGAAGTAAATAGTATTATTTAAAATAATGTATGCGTATGTTTGTGTGTATGTTTGTTCTGCCATTTGTGTTGAACAGCTGCCAAGTAAAACCATGCAACCACCCTTAGGCACTTAATATCTTCCTCAAAGTCACAAGGAAAAATATACAGTCCTCTCACAAGGAAGAATATACAGTCCTTTCAGAAGAAAGAAGATAACAGGCAGGATGCTCATGAAATTACTGAGCAGTATATCTTATTCTGAGTGAAAATGAAGTATGTCAAAGATACTGCAAATATGTCCCCTGGTAGAAAAGCTAAATGAAATATTATTACCATACTTTGTGTGAGGGTGGAAAGGATGCAGATACTGGCCAGAAATGGAAGGACAAAAAATGCCAGGATATACTTAAATGTTTTTTTGAAATAAGGTCCTGTAAGTCACAACTCTCAAAAAAAAAAAAAAAAAAAAAGGATACATTTTAAAACTCCTGCAGGAATTGTTGTAACAAGTGAACAATTTTATAACTACAGTGTGGGATGATGAAATGATTGTTCAGGGACTGTGGTATCTTAGATCAGAAGAAGTAAACACAACGTTAATTAAAGATGATTCTTTTGCATCTATATGTGACCATTAAAAGTGCAGAGAATGATAGAAAATTTCACAAGAAAATTCCAGCGGAGTTTGCTGAATAACCAAGTTCAGCTGACACATTTAAAAGAACATTTAACTGATGTTGAAGCACTCTGGAATAATGGATTTTACAATGTCTGATGCCCACAGACAGGTGTTTTTCAGAGTATTTTCATCAAGCAGGTGTTTTCACACTATTTGGAAGTCCCACAGCATTTTCAGATCTGACTCAAATGTGGGTCTGAGATTTACTTCCTAGTCAAGAAAAGACAAATCTGAGAGCTCGTGAAAAACAGCTGCAGAATATGGCATCAAGACTGTTCAGGAAAAGATAAATATTAGGAATGTTTTCAGGTTTGTGTTTCTTTGTACTCTTTTTTTTTAACAAAAAAAAAAAAGGCTTTTATGAACAGTCTTGGCATATCACTAAATGCATTCTCTTTAAACAAAAGACAAAACCAGGCTTGTGTTCAAACTCGCTGTTTCATTTGCTTATTAAAGTTATCCTTTAGGAGCGGCTGGAGTGGAAGCAAACAGTTCTGGCATCTTTTCATCCAGTTTCTCCTGCTCCCTCCACTAGACAGCTGCCTCACATTATGAGCTGAGTAAGAAAAAGCAGTGTTTAGCCACACACTGTTTAATGAAGGCCTGAGGCTCATTGTTTTCTCTGTTGGAGGCTACCTCATGGAAGGGTCATGGTATTTAATTTGGAAAATACACCTACAGGGTGTAGGTAACTGGTAACTAGGTCTGGATTGATCTCCTGCTGAGAACTCAGTTATCTGCATTACAAAATAAAGTACGGGATTTTTCCTTGATTTCTGGGCAAGAAAAGTTTGCCAGTACTGTGGCTTAGAAGTACTTCATTTGTCTCCAGATGAAAATATTGGAGAGGCTACATGGTAGATTAAGTTGAAGAGTTTGCAGCCTTTTCTGGCAGAAGGATGGCTTGGGAGATAATGTTTTTTCTAGAAAAGAAATATAATTCATGCCAGTTCTCTATAAACTCAGACGTCAGTTAATTAGCAGTCCCATAAGGCAAGTTGCCACGGAGATCAGGTGATTTAGTCATTCTCAGAGAAAGGCTTTGTCACACATAAGTGTGAAATCCTGAGTGCGGAGGTGGAAATGCAAGCATAGAGTGACAGTCTAGAGGTAAAAAGAGAAAAAAAGAATATTCCCGGAGCACAACCTACTTGTCTGGTATTCAGAGGGAAAATAAATGCTGATGGACCCTTAACATCTGGAGAAATGCAGGTATAGCATATACATGTCCATTTCATTTCTTCCACAGCGGGAAAATACAGTTTAAGAAGCAGAAAGATGTGCCTTTTCCCTGTCCCAAGAGTAGTAAAGGCTGATGGCTGCTGCTTCCTACCACCCCAGTGGTCTGCACAAAACCACTGCTCCAACCAGAGAGGGAAAGCCCAGCTTCTTTAACCAGGAGTGGCCACTCAGGGTCTGAGGTTGGCCTATTTTCTTTCTCTGTGGTAAGCAGGAAACCTCACAGAAGAGTCACACTATTAACATAAGGTAAAAGAAGTGGGCAAAAGGACTGAAAAATTGAGAACATGGAAGATAGAGCAAATGTCTCGGCATTAAAAGCTAAAAAGGGTAGACAAAGTCCTCTGAATGTCATCATAAACTGAAACAAAAAAAAAGGCAGTCAGTAGGAAATAGAGTTTTTTCAGGGACAAATTTGTAAAGGATTACATTACTATCCTGAATCTTTCACAAGTCACTCAGCACAATTGTTCAATTTTTCGTGTGGAGTCCAAGAAATCTTTACTTCATGGTATCACCAGATCTTTTCAGAACAGCTGTCCCTGAATTTCTGGTGCTCTGTAACAAAAATTGGTATTTCACTCACGTCTTCAAGTACTGAATTTATTATTGTTTCCTTAGGACTCGAAACAGACTGCCCAATATATGTGCCCCCACATCCCTTCACAAAAGCGTTTACAGTCGAATCTCATAGGTAAGAGAAAGGAGTGAAGAAGAAAAAGAAAGGAAGCAAAAGAGAACTTAAAGCAGCTCCTTGCCTGACAGGCCTATTATTTTGAGCTATAGATGGAAACAAACCCAAAATGTAATTTCTCTGTCTCCTTATGAAAGGAAATAATTTTTTGTATTTTGAAGTTTTGACAGCAGGCAACAGTGAAGATGGCATGTCAGAGCAACGATTTCCTCAGCTGAGGCTCCCTTGTCAAAGGCAGGATTGTATTTTTACTTATTTTCAATCTTTACTCCATTGCAGCTGAATTTATCTTCCTTAACTTTTTTTCTCTTTTGACTCCTTTTCTTCTCCATTCCTCCTGAGGTTGTTACATTTTTCCCTAGCACCAAGCTGAATTTCTCCATTTATGATAGAACGGTACAACTCTCAATTCTGGCAGCATCATCTGCCTCGATACTTGTTTGTAGTAGTAGGTGAGCAGGTGATGGAGTTTCCAAGAGCAAAGCTTCCTCTCTTCTTTGTTCTTTTGAGGCCTTTGGAGACTGTTTTTTGGTAGAAGCAACAGAATTTGAGTGAATCTGGCAAGCACTGTTGCCCTCCTAACAGAAGGATTGCAATTAATTCCTTTTCCAAGCCTGAAAGTGACTTTGGGAGAGAGGAAACGGCAGAAGCCAGGAAATGTGGGACTACTAAAATATGTGGCACTGCAGGAAGCCATAACTTTATTAAACTATTACTCACCAGAATAAAACCCAGTATTACTTACCAGAGCCCTGGGGAGCAGTGGTCAGGATTTCCACGTCAGGGCCAGAACAGCACCCTGCTCTTTTCTGGGGATGATAGCCTCAACCCACTCACGCAATCCATGTGGTAGGTAGGAGAGGTGAGAGGAAACATTTGCTGCACACAAATGTAGGCATGCCCGGACGCGTAAGGACATAGAAGAGACTGGACCACAAGGAGCCTTTTGAATTTCCCTTCCCATTTGCACCTTGGAGATTCCTAGTGGAGCTGGCAGCAGGCAGTAAACGGGTGGTCTAATCCTGCCGTGCAGCTGGACACAGCTGACCTTGAAGCTTAAAGAAATACCACTGAAGTATAAAACTCTAAATGGGGCAAAAAGGTGCGTTCACCTCCAGACCTCTTCAGTGTACTTAATTCTTCCATGTCAAAGTACTGCTTCTCATATCAGTTTTTATATCTTCACTATATAATCATGAGGATTTCTGTCTAGGTCTGGTTGACAAGTCCAGACTTTGTAAAAACTATTTTGGGGACAACTGTGATTGGACCAATACAGTATTGGAAAGCAGCATAAAAGCTTCACTGATTCTAACTGTCTGATTATAAAATTTTTTCAACTGCCTGCATCATTCACACAGGCAAAAAATTATGACCGTGGAAAATGGGAACTATTACATAAAGGGGTAGGAAGGCAAATTTTAAAAATTCTTATAGTAATGGTTACATTTAAACCAACTTGCACGTTCAAACCAACTTCTTAAGCTTTGCAATAATTAAAAAAAAAGGAAAAAAAGAAAAACTACATCAGAAATTCTGATGCAACAGGTGCCCACGGAGGCTGAAATCCTCTTCTCTGGAGGCAGTGGGGAGCTTCAAATACATCAGGCATTATTAGTAGCTTTATGAAAAGAAATTGAAATATATTCCCACAGTATTCTCCTGGAGAAGCTGGCAAATCGTGGCTCAGGCAGGTGCACTCTTGGCTGGGTAAAAAACTGGCTGGATGGCCGAGCACAGAGAGTTGTGGTGAATGCAGTGAAATACAGCTGGAGACCGGTCATAAGCGGAGTCCCCCAGGGCTCAGTTTTGGGGCCGGTCTTGTTTAATAGCTTTATCGATGATCTGGATGAGGGGATTGAGTGCTGCATAAGTAAGTTTGCAGATGACACCAAGTTGAGCAGGAGTGTTGATCGGCTCGAGGGTAGGAAGGCTCTGCAGAGGGATCTGGACAGGCTGGATGGATGGGCCAAGGCCAATTGTATGAAGTTCAACAAGGCCAAGTGCCGGGTCCTGCACTTGGGTCACAACAACCCCATGCAACGCTACAGGCTTGGGGACGAGTGGCTGGAAAGCTGCCCTGCAGAAAAGGACCTGGGGGTGTTGATTGACAGCCGGCTGAATATGAGTCAGCAGTGTGCCCAGGTGGCCAAGAAGGCCAACGGCATCCTGGCCTGTATCAGAAATAGTGTGGCCAGCAGGAGCAGGGAAGTGATCGTGCCCCTGTACTCAGCTCTGGTGAGGCCGCACCTCGAATGCTGTGTTCAGTTTTGGGTCCCTCACGACCAGAAGGACATTGAGGTGCTGGAGCGCGTCCAGAGAAGGGCGATGAAGTTGGTGAGGGGTCTGGAGCACAAGTCTGATGAGGAGCGGCTGAGGGAACTGGGGTTGTTCAGTCTGGAGAAGAGGAGGCTGAGGGGAGACCTTATCGCTCTCTACAATTACCTGAGAGGAGGTTTCAGAGAGGTGGGTGCTGGTGTCTTCTCCCATGTAACTGGCGACAGGACAAGAGGAAATGGCCTCAAGTTGCATCAGGAGAGGTTCAGGCTGGATATTAGGAAAAATTTCTTTACTAAGAGAGTGGTGAGACACTGGAATAAGCTGTCCAGGGAGGTGGTGGAATCACCATCACTGGAGGTGCTCAAGGAACATGTGGATGAGACATTGTGGGACATGGTTTAGTGGGCATGGTGGTGTTATTTGATGGTTGGACTTGATGATCTTACAGGTCTTTTCCAACCTTAGTGATTCTGTGATTCTGTGATTCTGTGATATTCTTAAATAGGAGGGGCTGTGACACAGACCCGCTTTGATAGCTTCAAAAATCAGAAAGGGCTTGCTTTTCTCATGTCTAGCACTGCATTTTTATTTGCAAGAGTAGGTTTGCCTGGTTTATGGTTCAGCTATGTCAGATAAAAATTCCTCAATCTGTATTCAGTTAACCACAGTGGATCCATGCAGTATTGGGAAATGGCCTATGGAATGACTGCAAAAAGTCCAACACACATATTTCTATCAATGTAACAAAAATACCAAATGGCATGAAAACAATATTCAAAGTTTAGCCTAATTTGTATCATATATGGACATCAACCAAAGGCACTCCTAAAATTTCCTGATTTTTTTTTCCCAATGGTGTGGTGGTTCTTGAATAAAAATGCTATGAAACATTGCTTAGAATACAGTTTGCACTGCACATAAAGGACACACATAAACATTCAGTGCTTGGAGGGAGAAGCTGGAACGCTGTAATTCTGAAACTCAATCTTAAATAATGAACAGTGGCAGTAAAAACAAAGTGAGAAAAAAACCTGCTGGAAGCCTCACAGTGAAAGAAAGGCTTGTGTGACTCCAGCATCTGAGACTGGGCATAGCTGGCTAAAGAGCTGACTGGTTTTGTTAATCTGCAAGTGGTAAAGGATGTGTTTTAATTGTTCCTTTAAAAGGCTGCAAGCATCCTTTAATGAAAGTAACTACAGCAAGGATTAGTAGAATTCAATTAGCCACAACAGGTGTATGTTAGAGATCTTTAAACCACAGAACACAACATGGTCCTTCAGAGCAACCAGCAAATTACCTGCTAATGAATGCTGTCAGGAAAGCCCAGCCTGCAGGAATGCCCTGGAAGTGCTGGCATTGCCAAGGCTCTATCAGCAGAAAAATAAGGGCAGATGTAAATGTTAAGGAGCCAGTGGCAATGGACCAGATTGCCTTTTTCCCTAGGTAACCCCAGGGAATTCAGTGCAATTCCTGAGCAATGTTCACTGTCAGCCTCGCAGGAGAACCTGAGCTGGACCTGAATGCTGTTCCCTGGAAAAAACCTTGGGGATAGCAGTGATGAAATCCCATTGCATCTCCCCCTAGGATGATATTTATGGCTCTGAATGAAGTAAGAGCTGGGTGCTGCATTTGGAAACAATTTCTTCTCGGGGGGGGGGGGGGGGAATTATAATGGAATGTTTTTATCTTATGAAAACTCATAGTTTGCAATTTCTAATATTTTCTCACCTAGAGGAAAGAAGAATGGTGGAAAGCCAACAACAGAGAAGATTAGAGAGGTTCTGGAAATTGTGTGTCATCATATTTCCACTTCTTATTATTTTCATGTAATTTTTTATCATATTTGAGGTTCTAAAATTTCAGATTCTGGATTTTTGCACCAAAATAAAGATCTCGGATCTTTTTTAAACAACCACTTTTTCAGTTTGTGAGACAAAATCTTGGATATGTCTATCCAAATGGTTCTCACACCAAAAGACAGGTACAAAGAATCTAAAAAGTGTTTTAAAACAGTGTCCTGATCTTTAAGCTACTCTCAGGCCTAAATGATTTCAATTTCTGGAGGCTGGCCATTATGAGTATGCCTACATAGAGGTAAAAGGAGGGACATGATTTTAAGAGACAAAATTAAATATGTCAGATGTGTTAAATACGTAAAATGTGCCCATTTCCCACATCTTCTGATTCTTACATAATAATTGTCTTAAAGACAATGCTAAGGTAGATTGAAAGTTTTGAGCCATATCTTATGACACAAGAGTTATCCAAATGCTTTCACTTCTTTTCTGCAGAGATTTTGCTTTTCTCAGTAGTAAGCACTGAAACAGAAATTGTTGAGGAATCAAAACTGCAGACCCCTCAAAATATTGTTTAAATGAGTAATGGAATTGTTCGTACTGTCGTATTTCACTGGATTCTGCAGTTCATGGAGAAATTTGGGAAGTAATCTGAAAGCCTTTTTGAGAGGATATCAACACTTCCGTATGGAAAGGCAACGACTATAAGCTTCAGAGTTCTGGATATTGAAATGACCCAGGTCATCGTATGAAGATGCTCTTTAACCATTAACTTTGACTGTAAAGCACAGAGGCTGGGATTTCTAAAATGGCTTTTTGAGCTCGTTGAAATCAGCGGCAGAAGCCAAAAGATTTCAATGAGGACAAGGAAGGGGCTGCGGCTGAGTGTTTTTAAAATTCCAGCTTCCACTCTTGTTTGAAGTAAATAAGTGTTGATTAATCTTAAACTTAACAGATTGATGAGTTGCAGGCAGTTTTATTAAAGACCAGGTGACCCATTTAATTTCTGTGTAGAAAAGCCAATGTGAAGCGAAAATTTTTCAAGTGAAACTGATGCCAAGTATGTCATACTTTTTGCTGCTTGATTAAGAGTACACAGAGCAATGGTTTTAACTCAAAAGAAATGAAAGGATAAAAGGGTGACAAATGGGTTGTAATACAAAGATTAAAGATTCACACAGCTTTTTCATCTTGCTGGTGTTGAGCCACGCTTAGAGTGTTTGGGAAAGACGACTGAAGTGACTTTATGTTCTGGATAATGGACTGATTAAATAAAGTTGTAAAGACCACTGAAGAATGCAAAGAGATTTTACTGCATAATGGACAGAAAAAAACATTCCTTCTGAAATCACAATGAGCCTGATCTTTGCAAATCTTTACAAACTCCGCTAAGCAGTGGGGAAAACTTTGCAAGGAAGGCATAAAGCTGTATGGGTCAAACTAGAAAGGCAACATAAATAAGAAGAAAAATGGGAATGTGCTTGGGAGTGAAGACAACTAATATGTCTCCATCTGCAGAAGCACCAAATGAGCTTAAGAATTTGAAATTAATGTTCTGAAGACAACGAAAGAAAAACAAACCCAAAGTCCTTTGGCCCTCCAAGTTATGGATATCATCAGCGTTAAGACTTCTGTGCTGCAAACAAAATCTTCTTTACCAAACTTACTGATGACTACTGCAGAATGAAAACTAGATTTTCTCTCAGATAGAAAATGCTAGTATTTCTGCAGGGAAGAAAAAGAAGATTAGGCAACGGCGAAAGTTTTTGTTTGATGTTTTCTATCAAAACAACACACTTAAGACATTCACGAAACAGAAAGGTTCATGCGGTCATTTTGAACTTAATACAGTTCCTGACATCTTCCTAGGGTTTCTTTGAAAATGCTTATTTTCTAGTAATTTCATCATTAATTTGCATCTTTGTTGCTGCCTTGTCTCCAGAAAGGTGTAATTCAGGTGGCCATTGGAGACTGTATCTCTGCTGGTGCATTTGTAGCTGCATGGCTCGCAGGACGTGCGGTACTACTAGATCAGAGGTAAGACTGTGCTGTGTTTTTTAAGCCAGGGGCCAAAGGGAATGCCAAAGTGCCTTGAGGAAACACAGCACCAAAAGCAAATGCAGATTCACAGACAAGTATTTTAAAATGTATTATTTCATTTTATTTATTCTAGTGAAAATATCAGAAAGTTTGAGCAGCACCAACGGTAAAAACAGGTCTGACAGAAAATTCCTGACGAACAATACTATCAAGACACTGTATGACTGAGACATTTGAGGATACCAGATTGTTTTTCACTAGTTGTGATTTAAACTTTTGTTACAGGTTGTAACAGCTAAGTCAGCTTCATTTTCCGCTCCTGAATGGTGTACTGTGCTGCTTTTCAATCGTAGTACACAAGTGTTCATTTGTTTAAATGGAGGTTTAGATCTGCTACATTGAAGCTTTTTGGTGAAAATGTAGAGGTTTTTGAGTGGGTCTTATTTCCACTAAAATTTCTGGATTTCTTCCAAAGTACAAATTTCTCCAGCTTAAGCTAGTGGTGCACCAGTAGATGCATCATAAAATCTCAGCTGTGTTACTCCACTATAGCTAGATTTAGTCTAGCAATTACATTGGCCCAGTTTCTTTTTTATTGAACCTAAATGGATAGGAAATAATTAGATCTGATAGCTATCATATAAGAGAGTATGCTGAGGGTGAAGTAATTAAACTGTAATTGTGGTAAATTATGTTTTTCATTAAAATTGTAAGAAGTCTGTCAAATGATTAGCTAAAATGTTTAGGGTTTTCGAAGTCCAGTCAGCTTTTCAATTCTGCAGACAGATCTGGGGGATTTACAATCTGTGAATATATGTTTGGATACTGCGCTGTATCATGCTATCAATACCAAATTGTTTCCCAGCTTGTTTGATTTTACCAAGTATTGTTCATTACTGATAGTACTACAAAATGTGTAAGATACTTTTCCAAAGATGAAATGGAGCTGCTGCGAGGCACTCTGCAATCTAAAAACTATCTGTATATTTACAATCTGAGTAACTCATTTACTTGAGGGAGCAATTTTTTTTTTTTGGTAAAGTTAACCCCTTATTTTATCTGTCCTGCTTGCAGAACTCCTGCAGAAGCGCTATTGCAAAGACGTGTTTTCTAGGGAAATATGTCTGTCTGCTTTGAGTGGGGGTGAGGCTACAACCTTCAGTGACTCTGCAAGTGAGCTGTGACTGTGCCCCAGCCATACCGGTCACCGTAGAAGATGCCTGAATACCCTGATTTGGTTTTGTCTGTTTTAGTTCCCAAAAACACTGAATTCACAGCATGTTCAGCTAACAGGCAAATAGCCCAGGTTCTGTGTTTTTAACGCATCATGAGTCTCCTAAAGGACATTAAACCACAGACCTCCAGATCACTGGAAATACTTGTCTATATGAGGTGAACATGTAGAAACAAAAAAACCCCCTAACACTCTCCAGGGGGTGAATCAGGTAATTTTTATGTAAATAGTCAAAATCTTTCCTGATGGCAGCGAGTGTTATAGGGAAAATGCTGACTACATAAGAGTAAGCTCTCCACAGCTGCAAAACAAGCTGGGGGCACACTCTGACCATAAGCCCTCCTGGTCCAGTCTGCTGTGGAGAGCTGCAAAGCCATGGCAGTGCAAGCCATGGCAGTGCACAGACCATGTGGAAAGAAAGATGGAAATGCTTCCAGTCCTCAGGGAGGACCTTCCAAACAAATTGAGAACAGACCTGTCTTAAGGGTCAACTGAAAGCAGCCAACAACTACTGCAGCTGCATGGCATGAACATCCATGTAGACATTCACCTTCAGAACATCCTAGGGAGCTATAAGAAGAGCTATTGCACACACAGGTGCTGCTTAGGGGGTGCCAAGACTAATGTACTTAAAGGTTAGGTGCAGGTTAAAGGAATGAAGAGATTTTCTGTTATTCAAAGTTTGTGGACTAGTTAAGGGGCTGTGTTTCTGTCTGAGATCCTGTGGTGTGGACTGCTTTACTGGAAACAGCCAGTCATGTGTCTTCTCCAGTTAGCTAGAAAAACATCAAATAACTAATGGGGTGCTGAACAGGGGGTACTCCAATGGCACATCTCTAGACGTTCCTTATTTGACCTTTGAGCTACAGGTCCCATACCTTCTCCTATATTCTTCCAGCAATAAAGCTGCTTTATACATCATGAACCCAACCGCTACCCGAGGAATGGTAAAACTTCCAGAGTTGTCTTTTAGACACTATGTCTCTGAAACCACAGCTTCAACACTAGTTTGGCTTTTCTAAGGTGGAAAAATGCATGGCATTGCAATCCTCTAAAAGCACCAGGCTTTTGGTCATAGGGAGCCTACTTTTTCCCCTAGGCTTTTCAGAAAATTAATTTCTTTGTGTGCAACCTCCTAAAAGCTGAATAAAGATGCTTTGCAGAAAGCTAACCAGCACAGTACCCTGTCAGATACAGGGTATCAAATTAGGTGGACTATTGTTCTGGTCAGGAATGGTCATCCTGGGGGCCTGAGAATCAGAACTGGTCTAGGCACAAAGCTTAATAAACACTGCAAATAATAGAAGAGGTTAGGGAACAGAGACTGCAGCTGGGGAAAACCCAAAGTAGGGAATTTAGGTGAAATTTCAACTTTTTGCTTAAAAAGAAATACTGTGAGAAGAATACTGTGATGGTTAATGAGGTCCTGGATATTGGAGGACACAAATGAAATGACTGGGTGCAAAGGTAATAAAGATCACGTCTCACATATATACAGCATTGCTGACTGAACTCATGAAGAAGAATTTATGAGAAGAGGTGTAGCCAGGGATGACAGTGAGGGCAATGGAGGAATTTGGAGATATAACAGAGAAAATTAGCAGAAGGGGGTGACAACAAAGACAATTATTTGCCCAGCAAGAGGACTGGAAAGATGGATCCTTGACTGGATGAAGAGAAGGACCATTGAGAGACGTGACTGTGAGATCAGGAGAACGAAGAGGAAGAGACTGCTTACAGCAGGAAAACAGAGTTGAAGAATAAAGAGTTTTCAGTGGAGAAGGAAGAAGAGAAGTAGAAAGAAATAAAAAAAAAATACACAGGAATGATTATCAGTTCCATAAAAAGGTTAACATGATGAAAGGGGTAAGTGACAAGGCCCAAGGACAGAAAAAGTAATGTACTGGAAAGTGCAGAAGATTATGGAGGTAGAATGGTCTGCTGGTAGATGGACAAGTGGAAGAGAGGGACTGAAGAGTCATATCAACAGTGGAAACTATAGCAATATCTGCATGGGACAAATGATACTGTCGTATTGCTGCTGGAATGGCACAGGGATGACATGACTAGCCTGAATAAAGTTTTCAAAGAAGAGCAGATCTAGATCTTCAGTTAAAATTATCAAAACTGGAGAGAAAAAGGATCAAACCATGACAAGCCCAGGCAGTTGGACTTGATGATAGTTGTAGGTCCCTTCCTACTGAACTGTTCTTCTGTTCTGTTCCATTCCATTCTATTCTATTCTAAATTAAGGACAAATTCTATTCTATTCTAAGGACAAGTTCTATTCTAAATTAAGGACAACTCCTAGAAGAAACCTAGGAGACGTTCATAAAATAAAGGAAGCTGATGCTGGATTCTGCCCAATTAATAGATTTTTTAATGGTCAGGCTCTGGGATTACCTGAGTTAATGTTTATATTAGTGAGTGTAAAGCAAAAAGTTGGCTATGACTAAACTATTGGAGAGTGACGTTAATGAATCAGCTTATTTATGTTTAGAAATATTTGTAATGGAAGATATGTATATATATGTATGAATAATAGCAACTACAACAATTGTGATGATAACCGAATTAAAACTAGGGCCAATCCAAAACGAAAAAGCTGTTCACAGAATCACTAACGTTGGAAAAGACCTGTCAGATCATCAAGTCCAACCATCAACCCAACACCACCATGCCCACTAAACCATGTACCACAATGCCTTGTCCACACGTTCCTTGAACACCTCCAGGGATGGTGACTCCACCATTTCCCTAGGCAGCTTATTCCAGTGTCTCACCACTCTCTCAGTAAAACAACTTTTCCTAATATCCAGCCTAAACCTCCCCTGGCACAACTTGAGGCCATTTCCTCTTGTTCTATCACTAGTTACATGGGAGAAGACACCAACACCCACCTCTCTGCAACCTCCTCTCAGGTAATTGTAGAGAGCGATGAGGTCTCCCCTCAGCTTCCTCTTCTCCAGGCTGAACAACCCCAGTTCCCTCAGCCACTCCTCATCAGACTTGTGCTCCAGACCCCTCACCAGCTTCATCGCCCTTCTCTGGACACATTCCAGCACCTCAATGCCCTTCTTGTAGTGAGGGGCCAAAAACTGAATACAGGATTTGAGGTGCGGCCTCACCAGTGCGGAGTACAGGGGCACGATCACCTCCCTGCTCCTGCTGGCCACACTATTTCTGATACAGGCCAGGATGCCGTTGGCATCTTGGCCACCTGGGCACACTGCTGGCTCATCTTCAGCCGGCTGTCAATCAACACCCCCAGGTCCTTTTCTGCGGGGCAGCTTTCTAGCCACTCGTCCCCAAGCCTGTAACGTTGCCTGGGGTTGTTGTGACCCAAGTGCGGGACCCAGCACTTGGCCTTGTTGAACTTCATCCAATTGGCCTGGGCCCATCGATCCAGCCTGTCCAGATCCCTCTGCAGAGCCTTCTGACCCTCGAGCAGATCAACACTCACGCCCAACTTGGTGTCATCTCTAAACTTGCTGAGGGTGCACTCTATCCCCTCATCCAGATCATCAATAAAGATATTAAACAAGACTGGTCCCAAAACTGAGCCCTGGGGGACTCTGCTTGTGACCGGCCACCAACTGGATTTAACTCCATTCACCACGACTCTCTGGGCTCGGCCATCCAGCCAGTTTTTTACCCAGCCAAGAGTGCACCTGTCTGAGCCACGTTTTGCCAGCTTCTCCAGGAGAATACTGTGGGAGACAGTGTCGAAGGCTTTACTAAAGTCCAGGTAGACAACATTCACAGCCTTTCCCTCATCCCCTCGGCGGGTCACCTGGTCATAGAAGGAGATGAGGTTGGTCAAGCAGGACCTGCCTCCCATGAACCCGTGCTGGCTGGGCCTGATCCCTTGGTTGTCCTGCACGTGCCCTGTGAGCGCCCTCAAGATGAACATCTCCATAATCTTCCCTGACACCGAGGTCAGGCTGACAGGCCTGTAGTTCCTTCCGGCCCTTCTTGTAGATGAGCATCATGTTGGCAAGCCTCCAGTCGTCCGGGACCTCCCCCGTTAACCAGGACTGTTGATACACGATGGTGTTGATGAACTGTAAGATCCAGTATCATTCAGGAAAAACTGAATGAGATAAAAAAGTCTGCCCTGTCAAGAGAGTATTTTTGAGGCAAAGATGGCAGTTTAATTCAAGCTTCTAAAAGTTACATTCAATGTATTTGTACATATTCATTTATTCTAAAATTGTAGAATGTTATTGTCATTGTTAAACAAAACCAAAAGCATTAGATGATGATATTAACAATTCTCTTGACAGTGTAGAAGTTTGAAGGGCAAATGAAAACATATCCTAGCAGAACTGGGATCAATTATGACAGAGAGAGATGAGAGTAGAAAACAGGATGTCTGATATTTACGGTGACAGCCCTTGCCCTTTGGGCCTGGTATCATTCTGCAGAAAGTTTACAGTTGTGTTTCTCCCAGTTCTTTTAACTCTATTATGTTGTGATCAAAGACTTTTCAAACTACCAGTCCTCTTAATTCAGAAGCCACCATAAATGGGAGACAGAGAAATGGTAGTCTCACGTTCTTATAGTTCCCTCTGTTGTTGCTGTTTCTTGGTAAAAATCGAAAATCTTTGATGATAAATAGTTTTAAGCAGTGGTAACTTAGTCACAAATGCATTTCTTTTGAAGAAGCAGTAATTTAAATATTAACAGGTATTATTTTATTGGGGTTTGCATATATTGTGTTATTGTCTAAAATATTTTTCCAAACACATCTGTAAAGCAGCACTAAAGCTTTAAAAAAAGCATTGGGCAATGGAAAATTGGATTTTTTAGGTTTTCCCTATACAGAAACTAGAATTTCATGCTTGGTCTGATAAATAATTCCATGACTTTTTAACACATTTTGGGAAGATTTGCCACTCTGGAGAGCCAGATACTGTGGAACAGGGGATCTTAAATTGATTTAAATAATTAGTTGAGTCTTTTAAGTGGATTTAAAGAAACACTAACACAAAGTTTTCACATTTTTTGTATTGATGAAATGTTTAATATGATGGTGTGCTATTGGTTTTTCTCAATTTTAAAATTTCATTTTTTTGTGTTTATATGACATTCCAATGTCAAAATAACTCAATGTTAGTCATTCAAGAATGCTTATATTCTTGTACAAGCAACAGAAAGGATCTTTCTGAATAATAGAGAAAGAATATTTGGTTTTATGTCAGTGTTAAAATTCACCCGACTTCAATAGTGTTAGGATTTTACCTAGTGAATCTAGCTACCTATTTACTACATGGTTTGTTGTAGTCACTGAAAATTGGCACATTATTTTAATTTTCCCCAAAATTGCTATTTCATTAAGATGGAATTCATGGAATGATCTGAATGTCCTCCTTTTCTAAATACAATTAGTGTTTATATTTCTACAGTTGATAGGCAAAAGTTTACTGCTAAGAAATACTACAGTATATATTCATTAGTTCTAGAGTAATTTTTATCAAATTTTGTGTTACTAATATTACCATTATATGTTGCTAGTTGTTAGTTCATCTATTTCCATTTCTAACTGCCAAAGCATTTTACATAGGAAGATTGCTTTCCATATTCTGATTTTCTGAATGGAAAGACTGAATCAGCAATGTGTCATGAATTCAAGATGGCCATACAAAGTGATGTATAATACACAGGACTAGTGACTCGGAGTCCAAAACAATGTCAGTGCAAGACTACACACAAAATATACTTTTAACACATTTGAAAGTTCAAGGGATTTCATTATATAGCAGGAGAAGACAAGATTTTATGCAGTGGTTGTCACTGAATGACACTTTTTATTTTCAAAATCCAATGCTGTGTTTTAAGCGGTGATGAAAGACACTTTCTCAAGAAGTGACCCTATTAACTTCTCATCTGTGCTCTTCAAGTTAAGAAAGGATAATTGATTCAGGTGATCAGGTTTACAAACATCCTGCACTGGAAACAAGAGTTTGGGGAAAACTTGCCAATAATCCTTGCTGGGTGTTTAAGTAAATGACATTTCTCAAGGATGCCATACTAAAACCGTAAATGCCTTTGAATATTTGAAGCCTAACGTGTAAGAAAATTTCTGTTTTCTTATTTTTTTTTCTTTTGAATGGGGAAAAAGAAACTTAACAACATGTATGTAGCATGTCCCATATATTCTTTTTTCCTGGAAGAGGTGTCCGTGTCCTCCTCATGTATCTACTTAAAGATCAAGAGGTTTTCTAAGGTTGTGGGGTAAGAGCATCATTGTTCCATTTTCACTCTTTTCAATACAAAGATTTTGAGCACCTTTGAGATACTTAAACTTCTGGACATCACATGAAGTTCTTTCCTATCACACCAGAGTGTCCTTGCTGTCTTAAGAATGTGTGTTTCTTTCCTCGGTTGCTTTCACACAAGATTTTACTATCTTTGTGAGTAGCCTGGGTCTATGACTTTTAGCCAACCCTTTCACTTCGTTTGGGAGTGGCCCTAATTGCCTCAAAACCAGGACTTCAATGAGCATTTCATAACTGGAAACCATCTTCCTGAAAGGCTTAGAGAGGTGAGGGGAGAGGAAATACCAAAGTTTATTATTCTCTTGTGAGTGCATTTTGTTTCTCTAAACTGCAGAAGTCAGGAGCTCTGTCTATGTAAACTATCATGGGTAAACCTCTGTCTTAAGCATGGATATCACCATGCGTGATATATGAGACATATGTGACATATGTGACAAAACAAATAAAATGCCCCCAAAGCTCTAAGGTGATTATTTACAGCACTAATTTAACAATAAGGTAATACTTAAGACAAGAACATAGCGAATGGGTGTGTGACTAGAGCAGCTGGTGCTTATGGTATTTACCAAAGAACTTCAGAATAACATTTTCTGTCAAGAGCAATCTGATATATATACATACATAGAGAGGGGTCCATTTATGCGTCAGGTTACAAGACAAACAGCCACCCGGAGAGCAATGCTCACTTATTGGTTGGCTTAAAGCTGTCAGTGAATAAACTCTTTGCGGTGGAAATTTAAAAGGATGGCTGTGGAAGAACCCTGGATTACTAAGGGCTTAGCACCTAAACAGATCTCATTAAATCAGGAGCTTTAATAAATTACACAAGCAAAATGCGTAGGAAGCAGTCTGCTCAGATCTCCGAGGTGCTATGAACAGCTTGACGTGCTTTTCAGACCTAATGCTCTAAGTCATACAGCTGAAAAGACTCCCCTTCCAGACTTGCAGGGTGGCTGCCCTCATCCGCTGGTGGTTGTGAGCCACGTACCTGGCAGCCTGTTTAATGCAGGGTGCCACAGCAGTATCAGCAGGCAAGGCTGAGCCCTCAGGTCAGCCCCTGAATACACCATTGTCTTCTCTTCCTTTGCACTGGAAGAGTCTTTGTAAAGACCTGTTTCTACGCATACAGTTATGTCAGCTGTAGAAGAATTATTGCCTGGGTTCACCTCCACAAAACTGGCTGACTAAATTACAGTTAATTGGTTCCCGAAATTCACTGCCAGCCTTTCACTGTCTAGCAACTCCCCAAGCCCAAGGACTGATTCCCATATGTGCGAATGGCTGATAGGTACAAGGCTTGGGCTTTTAGTCTGTTAGGCTGTTATCTTCCTTTCAGCATGACCTGGGCAGCTAGGAAATGTCTGTTCTGGAAGACACAATCAGACCATGGTCAGTACATTTTAGTCTCCCCAACAACCTTAATGCTATTTTCCAATGTCTGCACAATGCCTTATTCTTTCTTCGCAGTGGTTACAACTCCCTCTTGCAAGGAAACCATGGGTATACAGTCACTCTCCTTCCTTCTGCCAAGCCCCATATACCACATGGCCCAGGAAACAAGTTAGTCACTAAGAAGAGACAGAGGGGAGCACTAATGCACAGCAAAAGCCAAGATATAGATATAACTGCCAAAATGCTGCACCAAAACTTGTGGAGCTGGCAGGCCAACTCCTCCTACCTCCAGCTCGTCTCTGCAGTTCTGGCACTGGAGAGGGCAGGTGTTTCAGTACTTGCCAGTCTAGCACTGAACGACAGAGCCGCAACATGAGTTTAAAGCTGAGTATCACACCCTAATGCTGCCACAGGGAAACCTGTCTGAAGCAGTGGTCTGTCGAGCAATAGCCTGAGATGGAGAAGGCCATAAAAGCAGGACCCCATGGATCTCAGGACAGCAGCTATGCCCAGCTCCAAACATTTTCCTCTGTCATGTATAGGTCAGAGAAGGGGCCCAGGAATCCCGCCAAAAGTCAGGACCATGAAGTAGCAATGAATTTAGCACTTTGGTCATCATGGAAGCATTTCTGCTGCTTACTGGCAAAGCTCTTGAGCCAGTACTGACACATTTCTGTGTGGAAATACAATTTTTTTGGTCAAGAGGGAACATTTCTTCTTAGCTCCTAGGTAAACTCTGTCCCATCATCTGTCTGCCACACACTGACACACTTTGCTTGCCTCAACCTGTTTCATCATTTACGGTCAGCGATGTCCTAATTTGTTTACAAAATACCTTTTTTATTCCAACTGAGCCCAAATTTCTAAAGTTAATTCTCCAGGCTGAGTTGGAAAGCCAAGAGCACGTAGAGGAAACCAGTACATACCCATATGAGATGTACTGCCATTTAAGGAGCCGGGATCCTCCCTGCCTGCTGAGAGCAGAAGGCTTGGAATGACCTGCCCTGCTGCCCCCCCCCCCCCTTCCCAGAGCCAAGAATGAATGAGTTGGGTAAATCCAGAGAAAGCATGGTAAACACAGCAAACTGGAGGAAAGCTCTTACAATTAGGGTCAGCTGGTTGTTGAAGAACTTAGGTGACACTTCTTGTCCAGGGGGTAGAAACTTGACTGTGCTTTCATATTCTTGATTGTTACTGGATTTACAGGCTCTGGGTTAGATGGAACCGCTACCTGAATAGGGGCTGTGTGCTTTTACGGATTTGTGTTAAGGATATCCCCTTCCCACTTGTACTCAGTTGTGTCATGGGGCAGGAAACTTCAAATAAGCCAGGATACACATGTCTGGCTCCTCGCATCTTGTACATGGGGCAGAAGAGCCAGAACAAAACTTACATTACACTGGACTGGTTTTCTGTGCTGGGACATGAGAACAAGAGACCAGTGCTAATAGAGGGGGTAATACTCTGTTAACCTACCCTCCATTTATGTTTCCTGCAAAAACATTATTTCAAAAAAACCCACCTTGTACTAAATAAAAAGCTTTGGAAACATAGAGTGGCTTGATTTCTGGCTAAATACCATCTAGGCAGTTTCTCACTGGGCACTAATGCTCTCATTTCCTATAAATAAAGCTCTGGGGAATGAGAAAGATGTTCTCAGTGAACAATCTTCAGACTCATTTTTCATCTGAAGCCAAGACGGAGTGACTGAAAGGATCATTTTCCAGTTCAGATGTCTTCAATCCCTAGTGAACAATTCTGGCTTTAAGTAAATCAAAAGGCATATTAGTAGGTTAAGTAAAAGCAGAACTCTCTGTATAGCCTGTAGTATAATATCGCAAATGATGCCTTTTTAAAGAATTAAATATTCTTTATTCTTTAACTGACAGTAAAATCTTCTTTATCTGTCTTAACAGAAGACAATTAAAGCAACTGTCTCCTGTTGCAGAAAAAAACCCACTCAGACAGAAGAAATAGCACCATTTACAGGTTCTTTAATAGCATTTAATGCTCTAATACTATATAATACTCCTGCAGCTAAAGCAACTTTGCTGGGAAGGACCTGGGGATCCTAGTGGACAAGCAGTTGATCATGAGCCAGCAATGTGCCCTTGTAACAAAGGTGGCCAACAACATCCTGGGCAGCAGGAGGGGGATCATTTCTAGCAGGTCAAAGGAGGAGATCCTTCCCCTTTACTCAGCACCTGGAGTGCTGGGTCCAGTTCTGGACTCCTCAGTACAAGACAGACATGGATATATTAGAGTCAGTCTAGCAAAGGGCCGTAAAGGTAATGAAGGGCTTGCAGGATCTGACATATGAGGAGAGGCTGATAGAGTTGGGACTGTTCAGCCTGAAGAGAAGGCTCAGGGGATATTATCAATGCCTGTAAATATGTGATGTGGGGAGTAAAGAAGGTGGAGCCAGGCTCTTCTGAGTGGTGCACAGAGACAGGACAAGAGGCACAAACTGAAACACAGGAGGGTCTGTCTGAACACACCAAAACATATTTTTACTGTGAGGGTGGCTGAACACTGGATCAGGTTGCCCAGAGAAGTTGTGGATTCTCCATCCACAGAGAGATTCAAAACCCAAGTGGACATGGTCCTGGGCAGCCTGGTCTAGCTGAGCCTGCTTAAGCTGTGGGATTGAACTAATTGGTCTCAAGGTGTCCCTTCCAACCTCAATGACTCAGTGATTTTGTGATTCCTTTTGTATGGAAAATTTTTTATATTTTTTCTTTTTAGAAAGAGATATGGAGATATCTAGTTATGTCCAGGATCCAAATAAATACCATAGAACTTTTCTTATTGATTAACTCAGGGAGAATACAAAAACTGTACCATTAAGTGCTAAATGCCTTTACTGGCTATTTTGTTAAAGTGTTGGTTATTATTTTCCTTTAATGCTTGGGAAGGTACACTGCTGGAAACTGTGTATCATGGCTTGGCTTGAACAGGTTGTTAAGTAGCTTTAATGTAATGGTCCCAGGATCAACATCTTTTTGGAAGGGAAAGTTCAGAAGAGTAACATTACTTTTAGAAATCCCATATACTTCAGTTTCCTAAAGCCACCTGAAGGATTTAAAGCCCAATACACAGCTCGCAGCATGCACTGGAAAGGAAGCAGGCAACTAAAAAAAATGGAGATGGAAGAATGAGAGGCATACCTCTAGCATCTGGTTTTCTCAGACTCATCTCTGAACAAGAGGCATATCAATGCCATTTAGGTATGCTTTTATTCTGAAAAACACTGTCACTTTTCGTCTTGATGTTTCTGTATCCTGTAGCTTACACCAGTCAAATCTGTTTTCTTTTGATTAACTCCAGAGCGTGTTAATAGAGCCTTCTTCTGCTAACACCAGTAAAAACTTTATAATATATTTTAGTGAGTCTTGAAACACATGCACATTTATTGGGAAGATGAGATACAGACTAGGTAGAATGGGTTGTATTCAGTAATATAGAGCAGCATTTCAGCTTGATATGAACATACTGACAAGTGCTGCAGTAGGCCACAACCACAATCAGGAAAGCCTTCAATACTTTGGCCACTGACTTTTTTCTTGACCTTCAATTAAACCACTCTAGCTTGCTTATAAATCATGAGGCATGAAAAAAACTTGCTAGATTACTTGTGAATATCATGCATATTATTTAGCAACTAGGGTAATCAGGCAGCCAGGGTCTAAATGTCTTAAATCATAATACAGCCTGATGGACACTTAAATGTCTTAAAATTGTAAAAATACTTGTTTTAACTCTGAAACTATCAGATTGTTAGTAGGAATTGTTATGTATTTTACAGGTTGCTACCAATAATGAAAAGTTATGAGAAACAGCAGGAATAGATTAATTATGACCTGTAAGCACAACCAACCTGTCCTGAAGCCTTGCCATGCTTCTACTTTATTATTCTTCTGCTCTTCTCAGCTCAAGTACCATAGAGCTTTCACCAAGCTGCTGTAATCAATATGTTGGTGAGGATAAATAAAGAATAGGGTGTAACAATATTGTGCAGTCCAAGTCCTTGCAGATTCTTTTAAACTTACTTACTGAATTTCATTACAATACTTTTTATTGTCAGGTGACATTACTTTTGGAGTGAATGGTGAATGTCTTGACTCAATAATTTCAAATAAACTGTTCTGTTAACATAGTAATCCATGCAGGGACTCCGTTCGTTCCTGGCCCTGTATGGTAGATAAGTTAAACTTTGTCTACTTCATGTTTGTTTCCCAAAAGGCTAGAGAGCTAGCAAAAGAATGATCACCCCACCTTCCCTTGCCTCTAAACTTGCAATTAGGCTCATTAGAAAACCAAAGATCATTATAAAGCATGTGTACTCACAGTGATTTTTGTAAGGATTCCTAAGACCATAAGTTCACATGAACATGTTTTCAAAGGCTTTGGCCAGGGCACTCATATTTGCTCCAAAAGATTATAAGTCTTCACAAGAAGATGATTAAATCATTTTCCTTCACTCAAAGGGCAACACTACAATGGGACCTTTGACACCTGCAGCTTGTTAATGATGCATCCAGGACGCTGGGATCCTCAGAGACAGCGTTACTTGTTGTGGTACATCACTCTGGGGTCTGGCCACTCAAGATGCCTTATGTCCTGTCTTTCAGATCACAAGTTTCATTAGGTTAATTTACATGGAAACATGTGAAATGACACTGACCTTTCTGTACGCTTTTCATAAAATAAAGTAATTTGTGATCACCAAGCTGTAATTTTCTATAACAAAGGCCTTTTGGGAGCCATCTGCTGCAAATGTGTCCCTATCATAAGCATAATGCTTGAAAACACAACTCTGAGGAAGTTGTTTTGCACATACCATTATTAACTGAAAGTATAATTACATGACTGACTTGTTTACTCTGGAAATCCTAATAAGTATGGAGTCATGCATGGTTCCTGGAAAACCGCTGACTGTGAATTCACCTCATTAAATCTGCCTGTTATTTTACTGTCTGGTAGATTTGGTATGAACCACCCTGGCCACGTTAAAGACATTTTACTGTTACTTACTTATATGCTTGGTGCTACAGAAGTGACTTTCATTAATTTGCCCTTTAAGCGAAGACTCTTATTTGTGGAGAAAAACAGAAGGCCATGTTAAAGTCCCTGTTTATGTCAATGGGAAAATCATTATTCCTTTCAAGAGGGTCAGTATTTTTCCAACAGACAGCATGAGGATCATTCTGAGTATAAGATTTTCATTTGCTCTCAAACTGTGTTCTTCCCCTCTTCCTTGCACCTAGTATTCCATGAGTGAATGAGGCATTTCTCTTCTCGTACAGATTAAACACACGTTGCTTCCAACGTCATTCCTCTGGGTCTCATCCAGCCTTTGCAAAATCAGTGATATTACTTGGGATGTGAGCTGGGGCAGGATTTGTTGCAGCGCATGTAAAAGGTTATGAAGCATTTTACAACTCTTTTGTCCAAGTCTTGCTACACTAAAAATCAATGGTGTTGCCTTTTGTAACCACGTGAATTATTGACTGAAAACAAATGACAGCCACTGAAATCTAGGAAAACCTATTAAAATGTCATCAGTCACTTTTAACCTATTTTCAAAAGACATGGAGTGCAGCAAGACCTTGTGCACGAATATAATAGGAATTTTATTCCTTAGCTCTCCCATTTGTTTCCATTGATCTCTAATATGGTCATCATACTTGACTAAAAAACAGAACATGTTTATAGTAAACAGAATAATATAGCTTTTTGGACATTTGATGCAGGAAGGTTCGTTCATCATACAAAATTAGAGCTATTACAGCATCTTCATTGTCAGTGTTTAGGGGACCCTGAAGTCCCGCTTTAGTGTCATTGTTTAAGGAATGGCAGAGAAAAATTATTTCATGTCGTACTGGAAGGAAGAAAAAATCAATTCTGCTTAGTTTGTATAGAAGGCCTTTTCTGACATTTCTATCTAAATGCAGATTTTCAGTTTTCAGCTCTGTACAATCTATATAAGAAATCCCTCAAGACAAAGATGCTGAGAAAAAAAGAATATTTAGATTGAAAGTTGTTTTTTTTTTCTAGAAGAAAGGCAAATTTCTCAAGTATGTTTTATGTCACTTTAGCAATGAGTTGAGCTTTCTTTGTCTCCATGAAACACTGAAAATGTGCAAAATATGAAACTGAGGGAAAAAAAGGCAAGCCTAGAATTGTGTTTGAAATGTGATCCTTTGTCCTTCTTGTTTGGTCTACTTGTGCAAGCAGAAAAGCAGAGAGATCCTTCCAGCATTTAGACAAGACAGACTAATTTTCCAGCCCTGGGGTTAGTATTTCTTCCAGCTACTGGATAGATAGTATTAATAACTCTGTTTAAATTGCTCTCCATTTCTGTAAGGATTTGGGGGGTAGTTTTACTTTCATACAAGAGGAAAAACGGAATTCTCACTGCAGAAGGCAATCCATACCCTAATGAAGAAATTAAAAAACCCAGCCTGGCAATTTAGATGGTAAGGGGAGATTTCTGATTGACTGTCAGTGCTGTTGAACTCTTGACAGTGACATGTGAAAACAGTCATGGCAGCCGGCTTTGTTGCAGGAGGACTGTGAGGTGGACAAACTTGTTCCATTTCTCATGGATCACTGTGTATGGGAGAAAATTCAAATTCCTCAAATCCTGTCAGGTTGTCAATCAATATCAACATTTTTTTTTCTGATTGCTCTCCTTTGAAGATATTTGTTTCTAGTCATCCAGCTGACATGGGAGTTATTCTTTACTGTGACACCAAGGACATGAGAGTAGTAGAAGACCCTCAAGAAAGATTGGATAGCTTAGGGAAGAGGCAGCTGCAAGCTGGAGGAGTTAGAACGACACAAGCAAAAAGGTGGTTGAATTCCTTGGGATAAGCATATGGCATAAGGATCTTGAAAGTGAGACTAAAATCTCCATCATCAGTCCCCAAATCTCCAACAGTGTTGCTTTCAGGTAGAGTCAACAGATACTGAACTGTACAGTAGAAGGCAAGGCAAGATGCAAGAGACAATCTGTGAACCTTCAGCATAAACTGAAATTTGAATCCACATGAGTGGATATAGTAAGTGACTTCTAGGGTGCAGGGAACCCAAGCAGGAAGAATAAGTTTCCAAAACAGTGGACTTGCCACAGTGTTCAGGATGTCTGGATTTGTGCTTTATGTCAGAATTTAGTGAAAGAAGGGTTCCCCCAAGAAAAAAAAAGCCATTCGCTAAGTAGAGAATTGTTTTATTGAAGAGACAAAAAAAGAGATGGATAGTCTTCTGAGGAGGAATTAAGAAGACTTAGTAATAACAATACAAACATTTATAGGTTATTTTAAGATTTCCCACAACAGTGCTGTAAAACGATTGCAGCCCCCCAAAAAAGCTGTTCATTTGGCCCAGGATGTGCCCAGGATGTGCCTGGGGTCTGGTCAGCATCTCAGACAGATCCTGTTGAAACAGCCAAGAGCAGCTCCACATCCTACATGGATCCAGAGCTCTAACCTGGAGGGAGGGACCTCTGACAAACAGGTATGGTTATGGGAAGATGAAAGTACCACCTAAGTTCTGCTTTGCTTGCAAAGGCAGAATGTTTTTTCTTGAAAAAACAGTAAATTCCTCAGTGGTTCATAAGAACTTAATTCTCAGAATATTTTTTCCTGCTGTATAAAGTACATCCAGGCTCAGTTTACCTAAAAGACAAACAGTTCCTCATAGTTTTGCAGTGTTTTCTTGTTTGCTGCTGATGTCTTTGCTTTGGATACTGGGCTGAGAACAATGACAACACCTTCTTCTTTCAGATAATACCATCCATTTCTCAGTCCTACAAGTACCTGTTTTTTTAGCACTAAAGAAAGCCACAAAACAAGAAGTGACAAAAATAGAGTCCCTGAGACAGAGCAAGATGCAGCTCTCTCCTTTAACATGTGGCATCAGTAGTATTACTGATTACATGGCCACTTTCTCTGAACAGAGTCCAATTTTAAATATTTGAAGATGCAACATCCTTAACATAGAAATACATATATCATTCTCTTTATCTCAGAAAAGATTAATTTTCCATGTTGATTCTATATCTATTATAACCAGCATTCAATTGGCAATAAAAGCTGTGTCAGTGGTAACTAAAATATTACATGTATTTCTATTATGAAAATGGGATCCATATTTGTATATGATGTGTCATGTGTGGGTAGCTGGTAGTAAGTACTTACTTTCTACATTGTGGTCGTTGCACCTATTCCTAAACTACTCACTTTGGCCTACAAGCAGGATATTTGCAAAGAAATACTTGAAGACTGCGTAAGGTAAATAAGCAGAGACATGATCAACAGGTGATCTTTTGCTAGTACCAAACAAATAAACAGTATGAGAACAGAATGTACATTTTAAAAATATGTAATGCATTCAAGTAATAACATATGAAATATCACAGAGTATAAAAATTGGAAAAGAATTACCGAGCAGTAAAAGCATATTAGCACATTTTCTGTGTAAAAAAAAATGCTTAAAATAGCAGATAGCTGCAGAATGAAATGAAGTCACATTAAACAGGCCACTGTGTTTTTTCCTTTTAAAGACAGACTTCCTTTAAAAAGCCCTTTTCCCTTTCCAACAAAAAAGCTGTGCAATATATTGAGTAATAAGACGTGTACCATGACTCGAGGCTCCAGCAGCCAGCCGGTCCTGCAGTTCCCATTGCTCTAATGATAGGTGACTGACCTCCAATAAAGTGTGTGTGGCTCAAGATCGTGGGTTGGACCCAAGAAGCAAAACACCTAGCATTTTCATAGAATCATAGAATCATAAAATTTTGCTGCAGGGCTGATAATTGCTATACCTCAATTTTTTGATAGCCCCAAGTAATTTGTGGAACCATGAAATTAAACAGATATTGCCCATGTAAGTTCATTGTAACTACAAGTTTTAGGTGGCCAGTCAGTTAAAGGTGGTTACATCGTTCAGCAAGTAGTGCAAGTCTGCACTAAATTTCTGTAGCTACTCTTTCACAGCAGAGCTCTGCAAAAGACAGTTCATCAGCCTTAAGGCGCAAACTGTATATTTAAACATTTTGGTTTTGAGAAGAAATCGAGACAAGCAGGTCTTTCACCAACTAGCTTTTAAAATTACCCTTCTTTTTCTTTTGAAGTAAGCATTCTATTTGTCTTGTAAATGTATCTTTGCTAAATGAGAATCTTTCTCAAACTGACCAAAAAAATCAATATTAAAGCAGAGCACAATGGTATAAAAGGCTGAAAATCAGTATTAATTTTTTGAGACTATGAGCAAAAGGAAAGAGTCAGGGGACCAACATTGCCTATGGTCTTCAGATTACTACATCATATTGAGGCACTCAGATTTCAATTTCAAAATTGAATACTGGTTGCAAATCTAACGATTTATAGTGGAAAGGTTGTTCTGTTACTGTTTTTTGGTGGTGTGCTTTCTGAGTACCGTGATTGTTTGGCTAGAAATGTGCTTGATTTGTTTTTTTCCTTGAGGCCTTGCTTTGCCAGAATCGAGAGGGTGTCGTGGTTTAACCCCAGCCGGCAACTAAGCACCACACAGCTGCTCGCTCACTCCCCCCAGGTGGGATGGGGGAGAGAATCGGAAGACTAAAAGTGAGAAAACTCGTGGATTGAGCTAAAGACAGTTTAACAGGTAAAGTGAAAGCTGCGCAGGCAAGTAAAACAGAACAAGGAATTTGTTCACTACTTCCCATCAGCAGGCAGGTGTTCAGCCATCTCCAGGAAAGCAGGGCTCCATCACGCCTAACGGTTACTTGGGAAGACAAACACCATTACTCTGAATGTCCCCCCATTCCTTCTTCTTCCCCCAGCTTTATATGTGGAGCATCACGTCATACGGTATGGAATATCCCTTTGGTCAGTTGGGGTCAGCTGTCCCGGCTGTGTCCCCTCCCAACTTCTTGTGCACCCCCAGCCTACTCGCTGGTGGGGCGGTGTGAGAAGCAGAAAAGGCCTTGACTCTGTGTAAGCACTGCTCAGCAGTAACTAAAACATCCCTGCTTTATCAACACTGTTTCAGCACAAATCCAAAGCTCAGCCCCATACTAGCTACTATGAAGAAAATTCGCTCTACCCCAGCCAAAACCAGCACATTCTCCACCCCTTATTCCATACCATTTATGTCATGCTCAGATCTCGCACTATCCAATACATTCTCATTAACCACCACCCCGCTTCCCATCCTTTGATACAATACACAGATACCGTTCCCTTAGTCTATGGACCACCCCTGTGAAATGTCTGTAAAATGTCCACAAATGTCCACAAAATGTCCATTGAGTTCGTTTAGTCCGTGACTTTGGGCTCCATCTGTTATGGTGGTCACTCAGGACAGGAGAGGTGTTGTACTGCATGGAGTTATTGGGCACCAAAACCAGCTCAGGTTGGATCACTGCTGCACTTGCACTGCTCCTTGTAAGGCTTGTCCTCCATTGGTTCAGGCAGTTCCTCCTATAGTAATTCCTGTAACATGCAACTCCAATCATGGGTTACAACAATTTAAAGGTATTTCCATTACAATCTCCTCCCCTGGTCCCTTTGGGCCAGGTTATACGGTTTAACATCGCAATGAACTCCTCCCCTTGCTCCTAGCCTGGCTAGCAATCAGGGGCTCTTGCTATAGTAATTCCCATAACATGCAACTCAAATCCCGGGTTACAATAATTTAAAGGTGTTTCCATTACAATCTCCACCCCTGGTCCCTTTGGACCAGACCATAGGGTTTAACATTGCAATGAACTCCTCCCCTTGCCCCTGCTCTGGCTTGGACTTATCCGCAGACTGCAGTCCCTTAGGGTTGTACCTGATCCAAGTGGAGCCTTATCTGTGCACCACAGTCTCTTCAGGGGTATACCTGCTGCAGCATAGAGTTATCCACAGCCACAGTTGCTTTGAGGTGCACCCGTTCCAGCATGGCCTTATCCATGGGTCACAATGCCTTCAGACATACAGCTGCTCCAGCGTGGCCTTACCCCCAGTCACAGTCCCTTCAGAAGTAAACCTGCTCCAACACGGCCTTTTCCATGGCTGCAGTCTCTCCAGGGGTGTACCTGCTCTGTCATGGACTTATCCATGGCCTCACACTTTGAGGTGCTCCAGCATGACCTCATGCACAGCCACTGATGCTTCCAGGTGTACCTGCTGCAGCATGGATGTATCCACAGCCACAGATGCTTCGAGGTGTACCTTCTCCTGTGTAGGCTTATCCTTGGGCCACAGTCCTTTCAGAGGTACACCTTCTGTGGCACAGACATCACCACGGCCACAGATGTACATCACAGGCTTTGACATGTACCAGCTCTAATGTGGACTTATTCACGGCCACAGATGCTTTGGGGTGTCCTGCTCCCGCATGGACTCATCCACAGGTCACAGTCCCTTTGACTCAAGTTCACACTGGAGTTCCAGCCTGTCCAGTACAGCAGCACAGGAACAGCAGCGATGCCCTGGCCATCTGCCAGCCCAGGCGCATGGCCATTGCTGTTATCACAATGTTCCCAGGCACAGCAGAGCAAGATGATAAGCAGTATGGCAGTACAGCAAGCAGCAAAAGCAAAAAGCAGCCACTAACGAGCACTAAACTCTAATAGACAGTAAGGCAAGCAAACCCCATGGCAAGCACAGGAGCCTGCCGATTAATAGCTAAACAGCAATAACAGCTATAAATTCGATCTAGCACATTCCAATCAAACCTGTCGTTATCTTGAAGCCTTTGAGCCCCATGTTGGGTGCCAAAAAGGACTGTCATGGTTTAAGCCCAGCTGGCAACTAAGCACCACACAGCCGCTCGCTCACGTCCCGCCCTGCCTCAGCGCGATGGGGGAGAGAATCGGAAAAGTAGAAGTGAGAAAGCTCATGGGTTGAGATAAGAACAGTTTAATAAATGAAATAAAATGAAATTTATTATTATTATTATTATTATTATTATTGTAATGTAAAGGAAAATAACAACAACAAACAAGAAAGACAAGTGATGCAAATGAAAACAATTGCTCACCACCCTCTGACCGATACCCAGCCTGTCCCCAAGCAGTGGTCCCCCGGCCAGCTTTCCCCCTAGTTTATATACTGATCGTGAGATCATATGGTATGGAATATTCTTTCAATCAGTTGGGGTCAGCTGTCCCAGCTGTGTCCCCTCCCAACTTCTTGTGCACCCTCAGCCTACTCGCTGGTGGGGCGGTGTGAGAAGCAGAAAAGGCCTTGACTCCATGTAAGCACTGCTCAGCAACAATGAAAACATCCCTGTATTATCAACACTGTTTCCAGCACAAATCCAAAACACAGCCCCATACTAGCTACTATGAAGAAAATTAACTCTATCCCAGCCAAAACCAGCACAGAGGGAAAGAGCTAAAATACAGAAAACAAGGCAATCTTTTGGTGGTACAAATGTTAACAGTCCAACAGAGTACTTTGATCTTTTCCTCCTTACAGCATATTGTTGAGGCTTGGGAGGTATACAGGTGCATTGCTCTTAAAAACTTGGCTACAGAGAGGAGCACTTCCACCCTGTTATTTTTCAATGGATTAGTAGAAGTAGCATCCACTTAAACCGAGCTGCTTCTGAAAGTATCCATTTAATGATTAAGATAAGGAGAGAGTGAAAATCATGTGTTCTCTTAACTTGAGGAATAACTAGGTACTGCTTAAAAAGAATTAAGCTGGAAGTTCCCAGTTTGTAGCTGTCATATTAATACCTCAGGCTGAATAGTTTATTAAAAAAAAATATACAACTAAGAATACAATGTAGGCTGCAGCCCTGAATACTTAAGTCACAATGACTCAATGCTTGCAGAGAGGCAGGAGTATGATGACTATATACTTATGGGGGGTATTATGTACATAAAAAGATTCAACATAAGATGAACACTATTTGGTACATTTGTGTTATGAAGCTGTCTTTAGTTACTCTACACCACACATTTTCCCCATCTTAATTCTCTCTCAATGCACAGACTTCACTCTGTTAAAAACAAATTGAAAAAATTGAGCTCTGAGCATCTGAGAATTGTCTCTTAAAGGATCTAGACTGTGCACTGTTAGCTGTCAGATGTTTCCAGATCCATTTGTAACTGTTCCACTAGGGTTTCTGTGGACAGATTGAAGCCAATTATTTAGGACCCTAATAAAAAATGCAGTCTTCAAAAACCCTCTTCTGCTGTTCCTAACTACGGAGTTTCCCAGGTTCTGTAACCTTCTCAGTATTTGACATCTTAATGCCTGAGCACCTCCATTTCACACCTGCACATGCACAAATTATTATAAATTTTGAAGAACTTGAAATCAGCCTTACCCTTTAGCTGGCTGTGGATCCAAGAGAGCGTGGGTGCTCTTTCCCTGAAGGCGGTGGACTGGCAGGCTTACTTGTGTCCATCTCCCAGAGCGAGCCTTGCAGCAGTCACCATGGCAGTCACGCTGTCCTGTGAAACAGTGTTCCTGCTGCCCTTGTCGGTCCTCCATGTGATAGCTCCATGGGAGAGCTTATGTCTGTACTGCAGGGATTCGCAGTCGTGCTTGCCTTCCTTTAGGGGAATGCCCTCACCCACTCCTGGGCTCTCTGCACCAGATCCCTCCCTGTCCCTCATGCTCTCTCCCTCCTTTCCATCAGCAAGTTCTGCCTAGAAGAAATCAGATTTCGTACTAGAAACATGAAGCAAGAGTGGGACAAGGTTTTAGTTCATGCTTCTGCTGAGGAGGAGAGCAGACCTGCGAAGTCTTAGCAGAAGAAGCTGTCTCTGTAAGCGCCAAATAAGACATTAAGGTCCCAAAGCAGAGCAGGATTTAAGACACAATGTTGTGTTCAGCATTTCCCCCTTGGTTAACTGGGATTCAGCAGTGCCTTCTAACAAAGCTGTGCTTTCTGTTGTGTGGGCCTCGCCAGGCGCAGGGAGACCATAGGCAGCCTGCTTGGATGTTGTGATGCCAGCATTTGAACACAGTATTATAGTCGAAGACAGCAACAGCAAAAATGCCGTTGTTTCTGTGAGCCTAGCTTTGACCGTGAACAGTACTAGTAATGATAAAAATAAGATGAAGGTTGTGTTTGTTTTGTTGGTTTTTGTCTTTTTTTTTAAAGAACAGTGTTTTACTCATTGTTTACCTAAGATCCAGCAGTGAGTGACAGAACCATTCTCTAACAGATGGCAACACACAGTGTCAGAGAGAAATGTGGAACAGGGATATTGTCATGAGTATTTTGCAAAGATGTTTACATTGCAGTGTTGAAGTTCACATTTCACATTAGGACATTCTCAGAATGATGTTATCTTCTGCTACTAGAAAGAATAACACAACCTCCATTGCAAAGCGGCATTTTGATGTAATCTAAGACATCACAGGAGATGAATCATAGGAATTCTTGCCTACTACTTGGGTGACAGTAAGTACAATATAAGGATCATCGAAATTAGCTGTAGAAGGAGTACTGATCACTACCACCACACAACTTAAATGCTTGCTTTGCTCTTCCTGTGTTCTCCATAGGTTCCTTATATCAATAACTTTCACTGCTGTAACACTAGCACGCAGCTGTCCTAAAGTTAATGAATGTACTGATTCCAGTGCGCCTAAGGTACGGAAACTGTCCTTTATTTTATGACAGAGCATTTAAAATTTACATCCAGTCTCCATAGCAAAACAAATCATTTCTGCATGAGAATCCTCTTCAAAACTGGGTGTCATGCTGAAATATCAATAGAGCAGTAAGTGTGACCTTTGTAGCATAACAACATTTATTTCATGAAAAAAACCACCCACCAGCAGATGGCATTTGGATATAAACAGATTTTGAAGTAAAATGCTCTTGCTTACTCTGATATACTTAATATATGTAAAGCAATTTTCTTGAGGCAGAACAGTATGGTTCAGAACAACTTGATATTTCAGAAATTTCCAAGTGATAAGCCTCAAATAGCTCCCTCATGAATAAGAGATAGGGTCTTCACAGAAACCTTGCAGACATTCTGAGCTGCATGGTGCAAGGAAGGAGGGACAGCTGCAGACTTGAACGAGCGGTGGCTGGATACTCCCAAGATGGGGAAAGCTGGAGATTTGTGACTTCTGACAGCAGAAGCAATGCTTCTTCTCTGCCCTCAAATTTGAATTTGTAGTATTAGTAAAGCACCGTAATAGACAGAGGATAGGATCAAGCCTCAATTCAGAGAAACTCCAGGAACCAGCTGGGCCTGAATCAGAAGTCAGCACCGGGAGGAAGTGGTTGGTGAGGATGGATGCAGGGAGACACTCTCAGCTGAGCAGGCATGTTGTCACCAGAAGTTTGATGCTTTCTGGAGGACAGGATCTGCGATGTTGCAGAGATTGCCAAGCCTCATCCAGCCCTTGATCTCGTGTTACTCATCAATGTGGGCACCAATGACACTACCAAGGAGCATTTGGAGCAAATTAAGGGTGGCTACAGAGAGCTCTGGGAGAAAAATTGAGACGTAGGAACTCAGCTGATGTCCTCCTTAATCCTTCAGGTCAAGGGGGAAGGCTCAAGTGGGACTGGATGTACCTTGCGAGTTAACAGCTGGCATCATGGTTAGTGTTGCAGGCAGTGCCTTGACTTTTATGACCATAGTGTCTCTTTTTTTTATTCAGGTAACTGGTAGATGGGATCCCATGGAGTGTATCTCTGAAGCTCAAAGGACCTCAGGAAACCTAGCAGTTTCAAATGCAACCTTTGCCAAAGTGCAAGAATGGTCCATCCTGATACTCAGGAAACTGAGTGGACATATCAAGAGACCAGCCTGTCTAAAGAAAAAACTTGTGAAAGTGCTCCAAGGTGAAAAGGGAAAATGAAAGGGAAAAAGATAAGAAAGAAAAAGAAAAAGTATGAAGGATGTGAAAGCCAGGACAGGCTACAAAGGAAGAATATTGCCCAGCCATGCAGGGATGGTATCTGGAAAACTGGCAAGGGCAACAAGAGCTTCTACCACTACCTCAGTAGGAAAAGAGTAAACAAACAAAAAATGTGAATGGGACAGATGATTTAGTGACAGCAAATGCCAATAAGGGCTTTGTCATATTCAATGTCTTTGCCTCAGTCTTCAACAAGGTCTCCCACACTTTTGTGCTTAGGAACAGGGTTCAAAGAGGAGAGGATTTTGATTTTACCAAGGATAAGTCATGCTGACCAATGTCACTGCCTTCTATGATAAAATGACTGGATTTGCGGATGAGAGAAGGGCAGTGAATGTCATTTACCTCCACTTTAACAAGGCTTTTGACACTATTTCCCACGATATTCTTGTATCCAAGTTAGGATCTTATCATCTGGATGGGTGGACAATTAGATGGGTAAAAAAAAGAGGATTGGATGGCTGAGCTTACAGAATAGTGCTTAATGGATTATACTTTACCAGGATGGCTGTGGCAAGTAGAGTGACACAGGGGGTTATCCTGGAATGTGTCCTATTTAACATCTTTGGGTATATTTTCAAGATCTGATCAGATAAAGCCCTGATCAACCTCGTCTGAATTCATGGTTGATCCTGGTTTTTGAGCAGGAGGTGGGAGTAGAGATTTCCTGAGGTTCCTTTCAGCTTGTATGGATCTGTGGTGCTGTGAATCTATGAAAATACCTTACTGCAAAAAATGAAATATGTTACACAATCTGTCTTGTCTTAAAAACTTTTAGTCTGAGATTATTGTATATACCAGCAGACAAACTTTACAGGGCAGCATTCTGAACCCTGAGGACAAACAGTTCTTTGTGCTGAATTAGGACCTATAAAAAGCAGATTTCTCTACATATACTCATCAGCCTCAGAACAGACAGAAGAAGACAAAAGGCAAACTAGCTGATGGAGATTAAAGGAAGAAGTGAAAGTGAAGGACAAGATATTTAGCCATGGATGGTTAGACAATAACCAGGGAAATACAGTACAATCTAATGGTGGATAGCAGGTTAATAACGCACACTGGTCCAAATTACCCCTTTGTTGACGGTTGCGTTTGTCTGGACTATCACCATAAAAATTAAACAAGCAATGGAATTACTCTAAAGTTACTCAACAGAAAACTATCCAGCTGAAAAGCAACATTTACAAACAGCATGCTCAAAGCAGCAAAATCCTCCCCAAATTGTCAAGAGAAGTCCTACGCTCTGCTCTGAGTGCAAAGACACTCAATGTTTTGACACTACTCTCAATGGGCCAAGCCTTCATTATAGAGAAATACGCCATGGTGTCAAGAGGTTGTTTATTTTTTTCTGTCTGATTGGCTCGTAATAGCTGAAACTGAAAGCTGCCATCAAATACTTTTTGAAGAGGAATTACTTTTATGTACATTCTTTTTTACACTTCGCACATTTTGGAAAATCTTCCCCAGAGCAAAAATGATCTTTTATGAGCACTTCATGTTTTTTGCCTGTTAATCTGTTCTAGGCCATATGGACTATTAGTGAAATAACCGAAGTTACTGCAACAAAGAAAAAGAAAATAATTTACTGATTTTGATCCAAGACTGAATATGACATCACTCCCTCCAACAATATCTCCTTAAGAGGATTAGAGACAGTGTGTGGTGTATTTGAGACTGATGTCACTCGGGGAAAGAGTAACAAGGCAGAGCTGCTAGTGACGTTCTCCAATGAGGTGATGTTAGTAAGCGTCAGCTTTACCCTAAGTTAGAAATTACATTGTTTGTTAGAAACACTTGTAAGGAAAACAATGTCAATATCACACTTAAGTCAATCAATTCTCCTTCATTGATCTCCCAAAGATGGCAGGAAAAGAAAAGGCTCTTCCCTAGCGTGAATTGTCGTGCTCTTAAGATTAGTATGCACAGCTCCATCTTTTGGTTCTCACATTCAAAGATCATTACATTTATTTCTGAAAAAGAAAAGGAAGAAGACTTGTAAATCATACAATTTCATGGACTCAGGATATTCCTCTTGTCAGGAATAGCAAGCTTTACAAGCTGTTTTAAAGGCATGTCAAGTAAATCAAATAACTATTGATTTTAATTAGCACTCCTGCAAGCTGTAATGCTTTCTACCTGAAGCTGAGTGACATCAAAGAGGTATGAAATTCTTTCTTGCCTTTGATGTTTTTTCCACATAGAACACTTCTCCTCTCATCCATGCAATTTTTATGCCCATTTCATAAAGCAATTGAAGGACACCAATGGGAACTAATCCTTGCAATGATGTACCTAAATGGTCATGAACTGAATTACTGTTAAGAAGAATATTTGAATATAATAAGTAATAATATTGCCCACGGGGCTTTGAGATGGTTAGTTCTCAGATGATCTGTCATAAGGGGAACACATTTTCACTGTACCTGCATTCAAAATAGTTTACAGTTTAAATACAAGCAAGGACAAAAAATATACACAATTATTTGTTGTACTTTTTGAGGACACAACTCGAAGATCTGTCTTCCATGTGTCTGAAGGGCGAATGAAATGCAGATTCATCCACACATCAGTGTAAAGCTATCATAAAAATCTCTGTAATGAAAATTTTCAATACTATGTGCTTTTACAGGTGTTTGATACCGCATTACACAGGTACTTGAAAAAAACAAGATCTCTAACTGTATTTTAGCATTACTGATCTTTTACATAACCAACAAAGAATTAAATTAAATGACTTCTCACCCATTTTTAAATAAAAATAAGTAACACAGCCAGCTCACTGTAGATTGAGTGTCAGAAAAAAAAAAAAGAAAAGAAAACTGAAGGCGATTACTTCTAAGTGCCACTTCCATAAAATTTATTGGGATTGTCAAGGAAAAAAATCAGAGTTCAGAATGCAACATATAGGTCTGGCTTTTTTCCCTCTCTTATGACTAATGAATGTCTATCTTAAAAGATGAGAAAAATAATCAAATGAAAAGTTCTCCCAGTCCTGTCCTGGGCTGAAGGAGTTGGGTCAGTTTTGGAGAGCAGGATATTAGAAACCATGTCAATTAAGCCCATGTTTTGCCATATTGTCCTTGGTTTCTTCTGCTACCACTCTCTCAGTCTTGTCCAGATTAAATCCTAGTGAGTGAATTCAGGACCCATCCCGTTTATATTTCACAGCGATGGTCAGCTCTAGTCTGAGGGTCATGGCTTCCTTCCTGCTGGGCTTGTAGCCCTGCTGGATCTATCACTGTGATTTGTAACGTTACTGCCCCATCTGCCTCCCGTGTCTCGCTTATGCTGGCATTGACCATCCTGTAGAAAGGGTGGTCAACTTCATCTCACAATTCAACAGCACAATTTGAACACCTGAAAGTTCATTTACTGGCTCTTCAAAATAATCAGCTAGATGATTGAAAGTTGGGGCAGCTGTAACCAGGCAAGTATCCTGTTTTGTTTTCTCTGTTAAAAAGGAGCAACTTGTAACAGATAAATGTAGCTCTTGTTCACCACATCCTGCAATACTTGACCTAAGGGGGCATTCAAAAACTCTTGTTTCACTGATTTAAAATTAGTTTAAATCAGTCAAAAAAATACAAAAGGAAGAGTGCAAGTGTGTGGAGAGCAGCACGGAGATGCTCCTCTGCTTCCCACCTCCTCCCAGAGCAAGTCAACCTGGCCCCCTCCTCCTCCATGGGTCATTTACTGGGTGGGTGCTGCCCAGGAGGAGACTGTGCCAGATTTCTGAGGGGCCAGAGGGCCAGCAGAGACATGGGGGAGGTTGGGGGCTGGAATCACCCGCCTTGTCATGGGGAGCTTGTGGGGGTAATCTTTGCAATCTTTAAGGAGTCTTTTAAGCAGCCGTTTCATTTGTATCTTTCCCTTAAGTAAGGGTAGCTACCCCTACTTAAGGTTCTTTTTTAATAGTTTTTTATTAATTCATTATCTTACTTACTTTATGGTCTTAGGAAGTTGAAGTCCTTCCTCATCCATTCAGTACAAAATACTAATGAATTTATGATTCTTGGATAAATGCAGGATTTTCTCACAGAAGCCTAAAAAGATGTATGGGGTTATTCTTTACCCAAAATTTTTTGTTAGTTTGCTCTCTTCACAAACATGTATTGTACAGATATATAACATATATTTTACTTATGCAAAATTTCTGACAATTCTGAAAAACAATTACCTATTGCTTAAAGTTGTTCTAAAATTACTGGTATAAACTACCATTCATTCAGGTTTAGCTGGGTTAATTATTTAACAACATACCTTTTTTCAGACAAGCTGCAATGCTTTGTTTCTTGAGTATTGCTTGCATTCAGATAATTTAAAATATTAATCTAATGATAAATGAAAGCATCTTAGTGTCCAGTTATTCATAATAATCTCCTTTATTATTTAATGGATATTTTACAGAAATTATCTTGAAACTCAATGGGCTTGACCTTTTTTCATTGAAATCAATGGCAAATCTCTCCCAGAGTTCAATGGATTACGACTAGCCTCACTGTGTAATGAGTTATTATTAATGCCTGGTTTTGCTGCCTTAATTATGTCCTGACACTAAGCACTTAGTTGCTTACTTATAAAAAATGAAGAAGAAAAAAGCATCTAAATACTACAGTAAAATATAAAATCAAAATTAGAAATTTTACCTTTCCCATAAGCATTTTTCCTGGACTATTAATATTTATATGGCATACTTAATAAGATTGAACACACAGGCTAACAAACAGGTAACAGGATTAATTACTTTCCATGGATGATCTATATTTATGTAAGCCCTTTGATGAACTCCACGCGTTATGGAAACTACACCACAAGGGACAGGAAGACTTAATAACTTGCCACAAGTTATTTAGGTATTTTCCCCATGAACAGAACTAATTCACAGTCTCACTGGAACTTATGCATCCTATTGATACCATTTACATTTGGATTTAATTCATTAATTCTTATCTTTTCTGCTATCTGCAGCTGGTTGAGGAGAAGAATAATAAATAATGGGTTTAAATGAAACTTTTAATACCATTTAAATGTGGGTCTACTTACAGCTTTGTTTCTTTATATCTACAGTAGGAAACTACAGAACAATATATAACAGTAAAATGTTAACAGACAATATTCACATATAAAAGACTACCTCAGAGCACAGGGAGCTGATACAAGCTGGACACAACCTTTGCATGGACAGATTTATTGTTCTTGGAAATCCTCAAGCGCTAACTTCCTTGTTATATTTATTCATTTTTTAAAAATGCTATGGGACAATTACATTGTTACAAACATCTTGTTTTGCAAGTGGTCCTTGGGGAATGTAGGCAACTCAGCCAGAATTTCGAGTATTCTTAAAAATTTTCAAAGTGCCAAGGATGCCTACAGTGCAATATCAGGATGGCTACAGTATATTATTTTCTCTCTGTTTTAATGAAGTTAGGAAATCTTTCAATTGCACCCTTATTCCAAAACATAAGTGTAAAGGGGTGATGTATTTGTTTTAAAATAAATAAATAAATAAATAACTCCCTCAAATCCTCATTGATACAAATTCAGCGTGACTTGGTATGAAGCAGATAGATACATTCTCACTGCAAAGGTTAGGATCTTTATGGCTATGAATTCCATGTTGACTAGCAGGATAAAGAGCTTGTGTGCTCTGCTCCAGCTCAGAAGTACCACGCTGCCTCCTCTTCCCTGCCACCACCAACATGGGTCACCCTCCCCTGATTATTGTCTTGCTTTTGTTGAAATCCTGTCTACTGGTTGCTTTTCAGGACCCTGGTACCTGGACCGTAAAAATTCAATGCAGATTAGAAGTAGACTATTCTATTATTTGTGAAGAACAAAGACACTGAAGAAGAAGAAGAAGAATGACAAGTTACTTTAGTTTTCAGGGCATCCAAAGTAGGATTTTACATCCTTGGTCCAAGGTGAAAAAAAGCCCTGAATTGCCAGACAAAGCCTTCTCAGAACACCCAATATTGGATACGTAGTTGGATACAAAGACAGAAAACTACCTCTAGGAAAGCAAACATTTAATTGGTGACCTATAGTAAGTCAGTTATATATTTCAAGGTGAGCCATATTTGAAATATTCTTTTGTTCAAGTCAACAGAGTGTGGATATGATTCATGTCTGGAAATTTCTAAATAAGGCTATAATAAAAAAAAAAGATACTCAACTAATAATTCTAAACCAAAAATCCAACCCAATCCAATCCAATCGACACATCCCACATTGAAAAGCATGCTCATCTGAAAAATGGGTGCTTTAGAGATCCTTGTCTCTGGCTGGGAACCTCCATTGTGTTTATTTTATAGCTGCCTACTCTTCCCTCTGGTCTGTGCGATATGAATGCAAGAAAGTATTGAAATATATACAGAAATATGCAAAAGGCATAGGCAATTACAGCAAACTCTTAATTTTTAATTTTAAGAGGTTGGATATGTGTGTTTACATATCAGCTTTTACAACCACATGGGACTGGGATGCTAGTTCCGTAAAATGCCAAACACTGTTTTTAAGCTACTTTCTTGACACTTCCTCAATGCTTGAAATACTGCTCTTTCAAGAAGTTTTGAAAATTTAGCTTTTATTTTCCTCAGGTTACTTGGAAAATGCTCAGATGAAATTTTACATGTAGACAATTCTGCCTGGGACTATGACAGCAGCCCGGTCTGCTCGCTGGCTCTGAGGCCAACTGGCATGGTCAGCCTATACTGTTTAACTCTCTTAACCTCCAAAATGGGGTGTATATGTCCAAACTTCTTCTTGGGAATGGTTCCTTGACAATGACAAACCCTGTTGTTGGTCTGGAAATGGCTGGTGAGAGTGCCAGTTGGTCCAGACTAAAATCATGCCAGGACCTATTCTTAACACTATAGCTTTGTCCTATTTAATGGGCTGGTTTTAGCATGACCAGGCTGGGTTCTACACAAATGCATAGTGAGACAGGGTTCCTGGAAATCTCTGTACTTTAGTGATTTGGCACCAACAAAAGGCATGAATTTGCAAAAGCAAGGCCAAAATGTTTTTCTTATATTTTCAAGCCCTTAATTGTGATCATATTTCCTAAGACATGTTATATAAATAATTTCCAATTCATTGGAGTCAATGCCTTCTTCTACCAAAGAACCATTGCTTTCACTATGACTCTCTATCGATTAAATCCTTAAAAAAATAACCTTAAATACTAGAACACTGAAGCCAAACATTTGATATAAAACTGGAGGATTTCCTAGATGCCTTTGTCAGGTAGTTACACTAGTGAGTAATAGAATAGCAACTCCTTTATGATGTATTGCACTAATTCAACTCTTTGATAATTGATTGGAGCTATACATAATCCAAAAAGAGGCATTTTGAAGATCAGTTACTCAAGAGACGGAAGAGGCTGGGAGTAAAGAATTGAGGGGAACTAATAAATAGTAATTACAAAACTTAATGGAATTTTTGAGTAGTTTTCCTGACTATTAGATGGAAGAAAGAGACTATAAACAAATGAACTGGTAAATTGTTCATCAGCCATTCAAATTCTTCAGTGAGATGGTCTGTGAAGGTCTAAACTTCAATTATTTTGATCTTTGTTTCTCTGGAAATTGCACCAAGGGTTCTTAAAAGAAGTGGTCCCAAGACTAATTGAGCAGATGAGCACTGAAATTTCTTGCTTTGTACACTCCAACAAATTCCTCCTTTATGTCACCAGAGAAGATAAACAACAACTTTCCATTACTTTGCTATGGTTCTTTTCACTTCTTTTCCTGCCAATCTTTTTGTAGGCACTGCAGCCTGAGTTTTAGAGGCCGGGGTACCACTCCTTGCTTTGCCATTGACTAGCCCCAGGACTAACTTAGTAACTTCTCCATGATTCAGTTTACTTTTTTGTAAAATGGGGGATGAAAATACCTTTCTGTCCTTTGTGAGGTCGGAGCTTGGAGAGTTCACAGAATCACAGAATCACAGAATCACTAAGGTTGGAAAAGACCTGTAAGATCATCAAGTCCAACCAAAAAAAAAAAAAACACCCCAAAAAAACCAAACAAACCACACCACACAACAACAACAAACCACAACACACCAAAAACCAACCCACCCAACACCACACAGCTCCATGCCCATTAAGCTACATCCCACAATGCCACATCCACACGCTCCTTGAATACCTCCAGGGAGGGTGACTCTACCACCTCCCTGGGCAGCCTATTCCAATGTTTCACTACTCTCTCAGTAAAGAACTTTTTCCTAATATCTAGCCTGAACCTCCCCTGGCGCAACTTGAGGCCATTTCCTCTAGTCCTGTCGCTAGTCGCTTGGGAGAAGAGACCAGCACCCACGTCTCTGCAACCCCCTTTCAGGTAGTTGTAGAGAGCGATGAGGTCTCCCCTCAGCCTCCTCTTCTCCAGGCTAAACAACCTCAGTTCCCTCAGCTGCTCCTCATAAGACTTGTGCTCCAGACCCCTCACCAGCTTCGTCGCCCTTCTCTGGACACGCTCCAGCACCTCAGTGTCCTTCTTGTAGTGAGGGGCCCAAAACTGAACACAGTATTCGAGGTGCGGCCTCACCAGAGCCGAGTACAGAGGCATGATCACCTCCCTGCTCCTGCTGGCCACACCATTTCTGATACAGGCCAGGATGCCGTTGGCCTTCTTGGCCACCTGGGCACACTGATGGCTCATCTTCAGCCGGGTGTCGATCAACACCCCCAGGTCCTTTTCTGCGGGGGAGCTTTCCAGCCACTCATCCCCAAGCCATTAGCGTTGCCTGGGGTTGTTGTGGCCGAAGTGTAGAACCCGGCACTTGGCCTTATTGAACTTCATCCGGTTGGCCTCGGCCCATCGATCCAGCCTGTGCAGATCCCTCTGCAGAGCCTTCCTACCCTCCAGCAGATCAACACTCCCGCCCAACTTGGTGTCGTCTGCAAACTTGCTGAGGGTGCACTCTATCCCCTCATCCAGATCATCAATAAAGACATTAAACAAGACCGGTCCCAAAACTGAGCCCTGGGGGACTCCGCTTGTGACCGGCCGCCAGCTGGATTTCACCCCATTCACTACAACTCTCTGGGCTCGGCCATCCAGCCAGTTTTTTACCCAGCGAAGAGTGTACCTGTCTAAACCACGGGCCGCCAGCTTCTCTAGGAGAATACTGTGGGGAACAGTGTCAAAGGCTTTGCTGAAGTCCAGGTAGACAACATCCACAGCCTTTCCCTCATCCCCTAGGCGGGTCACCTAGTCATAGAAGGAGATCAGGTTGGTCAAGCAGGACCTGCCTTTCATGAACCCGTGCTGGCTTGGCCTGATCCCTTGGTTATCCTGCACATGTCCCGTGAGCGCCCTCAAGATTATCCTCTCCATAACCTTCCCCGGCACTGAGGTCAGGCTGACAGGCCTGTAGTTCCCCGGATCCTCCTTCCAACCCTTCTTGTAGATGGGCATCACGTTGGCAAGCCTCCAGTCATCCGGGACCTCCCCCGTTGACCAGGACTGTTGATAAATGATGGAGAGCGGCTTGGCAAGCTCCTCCGCCAGCTCCCTCAGCACCCTTGGGTGGATGCCATCAGGCCCCATAGACTTATGAGTGTCCAGGTGGCATAGCAGGTCGTTAACTGCTTCCTCCTGGATCATGGGGAGCCTATTTTGCTCTCCATCCCTGTCATCCAGCTCAGGGAGATGGATACCCTGGGGATACCTTGTGTGGCTGTTAAAGACTGAGGCAAAGAAGGCATTACGTACCTCAGCCTTTTCTTCATCCTTCGTGACAATGTTCCCCGCCGCATCCAGTAGAGGATGGAGATCCTCCTTGGCTCTCTTTTTGTTGTTAATGTATTTATAGAAGCTTTTTTTGTTGTCCCTCACGACCGTGGCCAGGTTGAGCTCTAGCTGGGCTTTCGCCTTCCTAATTCCCTCCCTGCATGACCTAACAAGGTCCTTGTATTCTTCTTCACTTGCCTGCCCCTTTTTCCAGAGGTGGTAAGTTCTCTTTTTTTCCCCGAGCCTCAGCATAAGCTCCTTGTTCAGCCAGGCCGGCTGTCTTCCCCGCCGGCTCTTCTTACGGCACATGGGGACTGCCTGCTCCTGCGCCTTCAAGATTTCCTTCTTGAAGAAGGTCCAGCCTTCCTGGGCCCCTTTGCCCTTTAGGACTGTCTCCCAAGGGACCCTCCCAACCAGTGTCCTGAACAGGGCAAAGTCTGTCCTCCGGAAGTCCATGGTAGCGGTATTGCTCACCCCCCTCCTTACTTGGCTAAAAATTGAAAACTCTATCATTTCATGGTCGCTAAGCCCAAGACGGCCTCCGACCTTCACTTCTCCCACCAGACCCTCACTGTTCGTAAACAGCAGGTCAAGCAGGGCACCTTCCCTTGTAGGCTCGCTTACCAGCTGCATGAGGAAGTTATCTTCCACACACTCGAGGAACCTCCGGGACTGTTTCCTCTTAGCTGTGTTGTACTTCCAGCAGACATCCGGTAAGTTGAAGTCCCCCACAAGAGCAAGGGCTTGCGACTGTGAGACTTCTGCCAGTCGCTTGTAGAACGCTTCATCGGCCTCTACGCCCTGGTTGGGTGGTCTATAACAGACCCCCAGCAGGATATCCGCCTTGTTGGCCTTCCCCCTCATCCTTACCCATAAGCATTCAACCCCGTCATGACAATCATCCAGCTCTATACAATCAAAGCACTCCTTGACGTACAGAGCCACCCCACCGCCTCTCCTTCCTTGCCTATCCCTCCTGAAGAGCTTATAGCCCTCCATCGCAGCACTCCAGCCATGCGAGTGGTCCCACCATGTTTCTGTGATGGCGACCACATCATAGCTGCCCCGCCGCACGATGGCTTCCAGCTCCTCCTGTTTGCCGCCCATGCTGCGTGCATTGGAGTAGATGCACTTGAGCTGGGCTATTGGTCTTGCCCCCGACAATGGCATGTCACCCCTAGGCTCACCTCTGGGTAGCCTGGCTTCATCCCCTTCCCCCTTTGAGTCTAGTTTAAAGCCCTCCTGATGAGGTTTGCCAACTTAGGGGCAAGGATCCTTTTCCCCCTTGGGGACAGCTGGACACTGTCTGCACTCAGCAGGCCCGGTGCCATGGAGACCACCCCATGGTCAAAGAATCCAAAATTCCTCTGGTGGCACCAGTAGTTGTAGCATATATTAAGAGACCTACAGAAGTAGTAAGTGTTTAAAATGATTTTTACAATAATGTAGCTCTGTTCAGCAAGGTCAATAGGCACTTGACTTCTAAAATGAGGAGCTGTAAAGAATGTTCTGCTAAGCATCATATGCAATAAGAATTGCAGATTGAACAGATTTTGTGCTGTTAAAAGAACATGAGCAAATGAGAAATGATGCTGAAATAATACTAGCACCATCTTAGCATGCTGTTTTGTTAACTAAAGATTGTTCAATAAGTGGAATCGTGAGCATGGCAGTCATTGCCAAAAGCAATCAATCTCTTATTCAACATGCTGCACCACTCAATCATGTTCGATCATCTGCAGACCTGCCAAGGCATGAACAGGGATAAAGATTTTTGTGGGGCCAAATCCAGCTAAAGATCAGATGGGAAGAGATTCTAGAAGACCAGGGCATGATTATTTCTTAGATTCTCAGATTTAATGCACAAAACTAGAGAATTCAATTTCATGTTGGCCTACCCTTTATACTGCATCCTATGCTTTCTCCCCACCTTGTGCTGCAGACAGGACATCTGCACTTGAAGAAGTGGATTTTGGAACATGGTAAGGCTTATCCCATTGTAAGTCAGTGTCTGTAGATGAGTGGTAAGAGCTTCTTTAGATGGGCTTCTGGTGCCAACTAAACAAACATAAAAAACACCATGTAAAAAACTGCTGAAAACCTCTGAGATATGAAGCAACTCAGACGGGTACTTCCCATTCTACTTTCAGCTCCTCATCAAAACAAGTTATTGTTTAGATAATAGATCCATGTTCTGATCAAAAGGACTATTGAAAAGAAGCTACAAGGGTCTATCAGAAAAAGGTTATGGAAAAGTCAGTCCATCTCGAAATCTTGACAGAGTTTCTCACAGGAAAGTATAAATAGCATGTTTACTGCTCTAACTTTTTGGGTGGAAAGAAAAAGGAAATCTTCTTCCATAGCCTTTCTTCTCCACCTTTGCCTTCTTTTGCAGTCGCACACACAGGCTGTCTCCTGGAGACCAGCAAATGCGCAGCTGAAAGCTCCCTTTGGGAGACAGTTTGGCTGCACCCAGGATTAAAAGCAACACATATGTGAAAGAAAGAAGGTTTCTAAACTGGGACTTAGGCAGAATGTAGAAGTCCAAAGTGATCCTTAGTAAAGCTTAGACATGAGCCTGGCTCTGGAGATACCTAAACACCATAGTAATAAACCTGGGTATAGGGACCAGTGCCCCAAACTTCCTGCTTTCAGCCAAGTGTCCTAAGGCTACAGCTGCCACATCCTTCAGACAGCCTCTCCTTGAACATCACCACCATGTCAATATTGCTTTCACCACGCTGGCATGGATTCAATAGGAAAAAACAGGAATTCCCCCACGACCTAGCCATGATGGTGAGCGTGCACTTCTGGGAGATGTGGGTTTGAACTTCTGCAGGTGGAGAAGAGCCAGGAGTGAGCCACAGGCTGTAACTGCCCTAGCCTTCACTACAAATGTCCGATACTAAAGGTAACTAGTGCTGTTTTAGAGAAAGAAAGGACAGTTTCCAGTCTTTTGAAAAATAATGGTAAGTGGTCTAGTGGTCCTTGCTCTGAATGGGGCAGAATTGCCTCCTGTAGCCCTGCTTATATCTCCGAAGCTTTGGAAAGGGTGGGATACCAGACAAACTCTTCCATCATAGTCTCCAGTCCGGGGTGAAAAATTCATGTTGTCTGCCTTCTTACCTTCCCCCTGGAAAAGGGACAGTTCTGGGTCAACAGCTTTACCAACTCCCTCCACCCCTCACTGGTGTCTTGAAATGAGTGAGAGCCCTCCCCAGACCCTACAGGGTGCCATGAGGGTGTTGTCCTCCTTCCTCTGATACCTGCATGCTTCACTTCTCAGAGCAGTCCCACTCCAAACAGGGAGCCTGGGGTGAAGAAGTGAGATGTGGTTGTAGGACCAGTGTGGCTGCAGCAGCTTGCCCCCAGCTCAGCTGAGCTTGTAGCTGCTGTTGGGCACAAAGTCATCACAGCCTTCAAGATTGCAGAACCCATTTCCACTCGTCCTCACTCACTTTGAGTTAATATCTCATTGTTACAAGAGAGGAAGGAAATTTTGGAGCTTGGGGACTGGGAACAAAGGGAGAACAGAAAAGGATTTACCCCCAAGATGATTGTTAATATGTAGAGAACAGGAGTGCGGACTCTACTTGGAAGGGGAAGGGAAATAAGCCAGGTTGACATGTCTAACTTGTAGACCTGGACTGGCTCCATCACTTCCTAAGACTTCTCAGCATGTTCCTCTTCATGACCGTAGGAGATACACCAGGGGTATTGTTCATAGTTACTACACTGAATGAATTGCACTTTATTGAGCATGCATTCTTTGTTGTGTTTTTCCCCATTAATGATATATTCAGACAGTGCAAGAGGCATGGTCGACTTCAGAGAAGGAAGGTAGAGGTGGTTGTACTGTTGGAGGTAGAAAATTGCCTGAGTTGGAATTGTACTCTGGATTAGTTTTTGAAAAAGGTAGGTGATATGTGTGCATGCTTATGAAACTGCCTATTTACATTACAAAAGTCTCTGATAAGTATGGAAATGGCATTAATGCACCCTGCCAACCCTTTGAACATCTTAATGAAGGGATAACAAGATTTTAGCACTTCCATTTCTTTGGCAAAGTTTAGGCAAGATGCAAACTGTTCATATAAATAAATTTGCTATGAAAGAAGCCAGCATACTTCATAGGTTTCTAGGTCAATGGTGGATAAACAAATATTTATCTCCTAAAGAACAAAATAAACAACATTTTTAAAGTAGCAGTGAACTAATAAGATGCTAACAGTGACAAAATGAGCACGTGACTTTGCTAGTTTGGGAATTCCTAAATAATACTCAATAATTCTGCTTCAAGGTACATGCACCTCATCAATAACATCATCTATAAAAAGTGACATGGTGTAAATTGCATGCCTCTCACAATGTTGACTGCTTAATTGCCCGCATCCATTGTGACAGTGCTGCCTTGTCAGCATGCTAAGTAATAGAAAAATTGTTGTGAGATGGAAGATCAATACAACTCTAACAAGAAACAAATATGATACAGTACTGAAAGCAAGCAAATAACCAAATTTAGCAATTGTGATTATCTCCTGAAGACACACAGGCATTGATTGGTGTTTCATGGGTTCATTTCTTTGGTAGTAATGGCAATCAATGGGTTTTCAATCGTTCATATTTTGAAAGTACTATTTCTTCTTGCAGGACCAGTCTGGGGAGATAAGTGAAGTTGTTGAATTTTTTACTTGAAAGCCATCTATTGTCTATTTTTAATTAAAACAGCTAATGGTCTTTATTGATTCCTTAAATGTGCTATATTAGATAAACCTTTTGTATGTGTCCTTAGTTATTTATGTTTAAGCATTTTAGGGCTTCTCTAAATGCTTTCACAGAGAATATTTGGGGGGGGAGATCAGCAGAAGTATAATAAATTACTTAGCTTCTCTGAATATTTAAAATGTACATTCAAATACACATAGAAGTAGGCTTAAGACCAGTTGCAAAACAGTGAAAGGCACCACCATCCAGCCAACTTCTCAGAAGTCAGGCCTGCATAAGAAAACATAAATTCAAAAAGCTTTTAAGGTAATTTTATGTCATTATGTCCCCTAGGTTTTGAACTTTATCTCAGATTCACTGTATTATGAATTCAAAAGATCATTGAACAGAGGTTTTTTTCATTTGCCAGGGATTTACATGATTTTATAATTTAGAAACACTGTCTGTCATATTTGAGAAGTTGTGGTAGTCTGGTGAAGTTCGCACTGACTGGAAATGGGGAAACATAACCCCCATTTTTAAAAAGGGAAAAAAGGAAGACCCTGGGAACTACAGGCCAGTCAGTCTCACCTCTGTAGCCAGCAAGATCATGGAGCAGATCCTCCTGGAAACTATGCTGGGGCACATGGAAAACAAGGAGGTGATTAGTGACATCCAACATGGCTTCACTAAGGGCAAATCATGTCTGACAAATTTGGTGGCCTTCTATGATGGGGTTACAGTGTTGGAAGTTATGGGAAGAGCAACTGACATCATCTACCCGGACTTGTGCAAAGCATTTGACACTGTCCCACACGACATCCTTGTCTCTAAATTGGAGAGACATGGATTTGATGGCTGGACCACTTGGTGGATAAGGAATTTGCTGGATGGTCGCACTCAAAGAGTTGTGGTCAGCGACTTGATGTCTGAGTGGTGACCAGTGACAAGTGGCATTCCTCAGGGATTGGTATTGGGACCAGCGCTGTTTAAAGTCTTTTTCGGTGACATGGCCAGTGGGATTGAGTGCACCCTCAGCAAGTTTGCTGATGACATCACGCTGTGTGGTGCGGTCAACACGCTGGAGGGAAGGGATGCCGTCCAGAGGAACCTTGACAGGCTTGAGAGGTGGGCCCATGCGAACGTCATTAAGTTCAACAAGGCCAAGTGCAAGGTCCTGCTCATGGGTCGGGGCAATCCCAAGCACAAATACAGGCTGGGTGGAGAATGGATTGAGAGCAGCCCTGAGGAGAAGGACTGGGGGTTGTTGGTTAATGAGAAGCTCAACATGAGCCAGCAATGTGTGCTTGCAGACGAGAAAGCCAACCATATCCTGGGCTGCATCAAAAGAAGCATGACCAGCAGGTCGAGGGAGGGGATTCTCCCCCTCTACTTCGCTCTTGTGAGACTCCACCTGGAGTACTTCCTTCAGCTCTAGGGCCCCCAACATAAGAAGGACATGGACCTGTTGGAGCAAGTCCAGAGGAGGGCCACGAAGATGATCAGAGGGCTGGAGCACCTCTCCTATGAAGACAGGCTGAGAGAGTTGGGATTCTTAAGCCTGGAGAAGAAAAGGGTCCAGGGACACCTTATAGCAGCCTTCCAATACCTGAAGGGGGCCTGCAAGAAAGCTGGAGAGGGACTTTTTACAAGGGCATGTAGTGATAGGACAAGGGGTAATGGCTTTAAACTGACAGAGAGTGGATTTAGATTAGATATAAGGAAGAAATTCTTTGCCATGAGGGTGGTGAGGCAGTGGAACAGGTTGCCCAGAGAAGTTGTGGATGCCCCAACCCTGGAAGTGTTCAAGGCCAGGTTGGACAGGGCTTTGAGCAATCTGGTCTAGTGGAAGGTGTCCCTGCCCATGGCAGGGGGGGTGGAACCAGATGATCTTTAAGATCCCTTCCAACCCATAGTGTTCTATGATTCTATGATCCCACGGTTCTATGATCATAACCTTGTGTGATGCATTCAGAAAGTGGCTAAAAACTACATTTCTTGGTGAGTTAAGGCTGTGGAGTTAAAAGGCATCCTGCCCCTCTGGAAGTAGAATATAGGTGCTGGTCCCTATACAGGGAAAGTACAATCACAAACTAGAGTCCATTTCTGAGAATGTCACTTTTATGTTAAATGCAAACTTCTGTCATATTTAATTCCAAGATACTTTACAATCATGTAAAGGCATTATAACTGTTGAATTTAGAGAAAATGTAAAAGCAAGCCCTGCCAGAAATTACTATAAATATTAACACTTTTCAGTCTGCTGTGTTTCCAAAAAGGTTTATTATATTAGTTTTATAGTCTTGTGGGTTTTTTTCTGTTTAGTTTTGTTTTCCTTTGAGAACAGTCATATTAGTGTATATATTATATGATAGTTTTCACAGAGATAAATAAAATAATCTGGTTCGGCAAAGAAAACACAGTATATGAGAACAAATTCAATATGTGATTATTAAAAATGATCCATGGAAAAAGTCAGACATATAATTTAAATATTTTTTTCTCCACAACAGTATACTGTCTCCTTTAGTCATTAAATTCTTCCTATTTCTTCTTAATCCAATAAGAAAGACTAACCTCTTCATTTAAACTTCTAGTTCTTCATAGTTATTGCTACATACAAAATCCATTTTTCTCTTACGTCAAAACAAACCATCAATCTTTCCAACAGCAAAAACGGATGAGGGGCAATGTAGTTACAAAGACCACTGGAAAGCTTTATTCTGGCACAGCTGTTTTTTAGACTTCTATTCCTGAGGACACACTGGAAAATAAAAATAGCAAAGTCAGCATAAACAGACTTGCTAAATAACTCGTCTATGAGCACTCATGTCTAGCTCAGACTAAATCAATAGAGCCAGAGCAGAGATAAATTGTCCGTGTCTCCCTGGCTCTGGGGCAGATATCACAGAAACTGATGCTGCCGTTGACTGAGCCTAAAACATCTCTTAGACCATCTCTTATTTCCCAGTCAAAAAGACAACTCCAGAAACCCAAATGACTGTAAAGAACTGGTTCTTGTGGGCAACCACTAAAGTATTACAGTGATTATTTAAAGCAATTAGAAGTGTGGCATTTTCTCTTCATCTGTCAAGTAACCATGCTTCCACGTTTCACAGAGAGTGAGCAATAGGACAGACTTATAAGGTACAAAGGAAGAAAAAGCCTATTCTTTTATGTCTTCACTGTAACTGAACTGACATCTATTTTAGCTGTTGTAGATCCAGAGCTGAATACAGTCTTCTACCTGCAGCTGAAGAAGGCCTTGGGGTGGGAGAGGAGGTGAACTCAGAGCATCTCTGCCTCTGCTACCATGCAGCAAGGACTCCTTGGTGTGGCTGACTTACCATTCGCCCCATGTGAAAGTCCTGGCCACATTCTGCATTAGCCAGCAAGTCACCATCCATGCTGATCTGTCTTGGCCTTGGTCCAGGAGGTGCTGTACCCATGGCAGGCACAGGTTGTGGGTTCGCTGCTTGTGACATGACTGCATTTTCTGCTGCCACCAGTAGTGCAATCTAGCACAGGACGTTGTGAAGCTGGAGACCTTCACTTGGGACTATGGCTGCAGTGAAGAAAGAAAGAGGAAGTACAATGTAAAAGGAGGGAAGAAGAAAGAAAATGGGCCTGAACCAGATATGCCTCCATCCATGAAGATGTAGTGGTACAGCCAAAATAAAGCAGCAGCAGTTGGCTTCTTGGGAGACCGTTAACTTGTATTCCTGCTCCTACCATGATGCTTTGATCAATGAATCACAAGGCAAAGGTCATGCACCTAGACGAAGTTCTGTTTTTCTCTCCTCTCCCCCTTCCCTTCCCTTCCCTTCCCTTCCCTTCCCTTCCCTTCCCTTCCCTTCCCTTCCCTTCCCTTCCCTTCCCTTCCCTTCCCTTCCCTTCCCTTCCCTTCCCTTCCCTTCCCTTCCCTTCCCTTCCCTTCCCTTCCCTTCCCTTCCCTTCCCTTCCCTTCCCTTCCCTTCCCTTCCCTCACGATATGTGTTTCACTTGCAAATATACATGTAACCTAAACATATGGATGAAACAGTGGTTATCATTAATTAGTTGTCTTCCACTCCTGGTGTGTGGGCTGCAAGGAGAAGGAGCTACAAAGACAGACAATAAAAAGTCCCACAGAGGAAAGTTAAGGCATGGAGAAAAAAAAGATTTAAAGGTTGACAAAGAAGTGTACTATCAAAAGGCTGGGATAGTCTCAACATCCTACTTAAGGCAAAGTTTCTTCTAAGACCCGTCTTTCAGAAGCCACAAATTCTTCCCACTTTTCATAACAGAGGTCCTCACTCAGCTCTTCAACAGTGGCAGGAACCTCAGGAGACATGCCAGAAAACCAGGGCTAGAGCAGGACATTTCCCAGGCAGGTGTAAGATGAAGAAACTTTTGTCCTTTCTCTTGCAGGAGGCTGTGCTGAGGCTTAAGGAAATGCCAAAAATTAAACTCTAGCTGCAGTATAAGTTCATGCAGTCTAGGTAGCCACCCGGTGATTTGATTCACATTTTTATACAGTCATGTTTTTTTAATATATTCTAGAGATTTATCCCATATCTGTAGAGTGTGTGTGTATTGAATCTGTGAATTACTTCTTAACCAAGAAAAACAAGTCTGTTATCAGTAGTCTTATGTCCATTACATGTTCATATTTCCTTGAGGAAGGTGTAACGATCCGTAATCAAAAAGAGGTTAGAAGCTGCAAGGCTGTTAGCACCTTTTAGCACTTCTGTAAATGCTGTAATGCATCTCATTGCGTCTCCCTGTGCTGCAAACCTATGCCCCAAGCCAAATGAGAAGCAGTGTGTACTCACTATTCCACCAAGGTTTAGCAAAACCTTTCTGTGTCAAATCTGTGTCAATTTGCAAGTAAGGAGGAAGGAGAACATAGAAATAATGATCTACAAAATCATTTGAGGTGAGCTACATCTTATTTTACACCTACTTTTGTTGAATGAAATATTTTTTCAATACTTCAAGGTCCTCCAAGGAACCAATAGAACTATCTGAAATGTGTTTTGCTTATTGTTCATTAAACCTAATCAACATGAGTTCATGATCTTCCAACTGCAAAGAGGCTGTACTGATTAAAATAGAAATCTTGCAATGCATTTTTTAAAAAAAGGTAAAATATCATCATTTTGATTAGGTTGATGACCTGTTGTCATATTTTGAACTGAAATATTGACCAAAAACATATGCTATTTTTCATTTGATGACCTCTGTAACTTAACATGCATTTACTGATTTTTTTCATCCCGCTATTTCTAAATCACTAAGAGAATACCATATTTTGGTGTTAGTCTTACTCTGTCACACTTTAAAATGTTCAGTCAAGCAGTCTGATAGAGTGTTTTAGCAGACAAACAGAAGTATATATTTTTCCTATTTAAAAGTTATAGAAGTGATTAGTATGGCTATTTCTTATGCACTAAAAATTACTTCAAGTCATTGACATTTCACTTTTCTGAGTACATATTTTCTGGATAAACATCAGACAGTCTTCTTTCTCTATGCTTTCTTTACATTTTACCAAATTTTATCTGAGCTTTTTTTATCTTAGTTTCAGCTGTTTAAAACAGGGTTCCTTTTCAATGCAGAAGGCATACATGTTGTATGAAGAATTCTTAAAAAGTTAAATGAAGGTAGATGAAAGTTTTCAATAATGGTCTAAAAGGATTTTTTAATACTTAATGATTGAGAAAGAATACATTGAGCCTTCTCTTACAGAATAATTAATTATTTGGGAAGTATTTAATGAAATATTTTTTACCCACTTTCTCTGTAGTGGGTAGACTACAGAATTAGTATATAGTACAATACACTACAAAATTATAAAACTTTGAAACATGAATTTGGTTTTCTGGACTGTATCTACGTGAAAAAACTAGCATACTTAAGAAGTTGTAGTAATAATAAATATGAGTGTAATGCACAAGGTATAAATCACTATGACAGCGACCCTGAGAAACTAACTCTATTACGCATGGGAATATGCAGAAGGCAACCTACTGCTGAACTGCTCCAGTGCATAGCACTGACTTTAAGCACTGCCATCAGAGCCTGACTATTGACACTTCATTTTAGTCATGACATTAAAATACAATTTTTTCTTGAAGCTTTGAAGAAGCTTTCCTAGCTAAAACAACTCAATCATTTATTCTTACAACTCAAACATTGTCTTTCTTATCCTTAACACAATCTTTTCTCTGTGTTATCTCCCTTCCAGAGATATTTCTAAGTTTCGCTAAGGATTGCACTTTTTGCTGGTTGCTTCTCTGGCGTACATACCTATGAAATGTGATACTAAGTAATACCCAGCAAGCTGCACCGTTCAAGTAAAAACGTGGGCAAGTATCCCATGACTGGATTTAAAAGCTATTACAGAACAGACCTGGGGCTGACAGGAAAGAAAGAGCTTCTGCAAAGAGCTCCAAGCTTTTTTTTTCAGCACACTGTTCATCAGAAACCAAACACAGTGTTTTAGGTAGCTGAGAAAGCTGGGAAGAAGCATTGTGAGAGGTGTCCCAGTCCCTGACAGGACCTTTATTTCACTGCTTTTTTCTGAGACCAGTTCCAGGAAAGTTCATGATGGTTGCCAAGAAGAGTATTGCAGTTTTCTCTCCTATAGAGACCTTCAGCCAAAAAGCCTCTGTAAAGTACTCCACTAATTAGGGATTCAGGAACTTTCAGAAAGATCTATTGAATTTTCCCAAGCAAAGTATGCTGTATGAGCATTAAATCCATAAACATCACTGAGGTAATAATGTTTGGCAACACTTCAAAAGTTCATCAATAATCCCTATCATTTGAGATTTTCAAGTTCTATGTAACATATTCTTTATTATAATTTTTTTATCTTTATATCTATCATCTACTCTATTAAGGGAGCCATACTCATGCTGGTATGAAAAACTAATTTCAAAACATGTAACATTAATAACAATATCTTGACTACACAAATAGATAGAAAAAGGAGTTAGGTGAAGTAGTCTAGTTAGTAAACGAAAACAAAGGATCCTAATAATCTCACATTTGATATTTATTAATGCATTAAAAAATCCAAAGATCTAGTCCAGATGAGGCCTCATTTCACTGTGTTCTTCCGTGACCTTTTCATGTTCACATAAAAATTATTTTCCCCTCATGTTTCAATATTTACTAAGATGACCTTCTGTGAGGTCTTACAGACCTTCACAGTAAAAGTCCCTTCTTGCAGGTACTACCCTGACAACGGTAAGAAGCCTCATTTTCTCTTGTTCCCCATAAACACAGATATCTATGTCACTGTCATAGTAGAGCAACAGGCAAAAGTGCTGCTCCCACATATTACTTCCCTGTTAATTTCTGGCCTTTTTCAGTGGTGATGGGCAAGGTATTGAAACTTATAACTAAAACTGTTTCCCTCAACAAATCTGAGCTTTTCACAACTTCCTTCACCTTGAGGAAGGCAGATGGTGGACACCCGATAGATATTATTGCTGACGTAGGTATTGTTACTTCACTTCAGAAGGTAACTTTTCAGCATGATATGGTTTCCAGCATTAGCCATCACAAGTCTCTTGCAAGTATTTATTATAACAGGTAAAGACTGTTCCTTCTGCAAAAAAAATATGACTTAGAAGCCAGTGAGCAGAGAGACAAGACATATTAACAGTACAAAACAGATGTAATGACAGTAAATAAGCTACAATATATTAAATAAAAATATTAAATTTGACTTCATTTTTTCTTCCTTGAAAGAGATGTTTGAGCAGAGAGACCTGTTGCCAAACATGTGTTCATGTTTGTGGACCTGTGCTAGACAAGTCTGGCAAACTCATTTTGGGAAGCCTTGATGGGCCCGTCTAATGGCATCAGTTTTTTACTTTAGAGCCTGATCCAGCTCCCACGGCATGGCAACTACCTTCAGGAGGAGATTAACTGATCCCCTAGACTGTGATGGGACAGAACATAATCCTAAAGCCGATAATGTTTTAAGGCAACTGTAGCATACCCCAGAATAAAGTAATGCAGTGTGATATAACAGTTATTCAAAACCACTTACACTGTTAGTCAAACAAAAGCAAGCTTTTTAATCAGAATCAAAAAAAGCATGTTTCTCTGTACAGTCAATCATCTTTACAAATTTCAGCAAGCTAACCTAGCCTAACACATTGGGATTATTCAGAGGAAAACTACTGCAGTGCAGAAAGTGCATTTTTCAGTCCCTCTCTTAAAAGCAGATTGCCTACTTTTACTCCCATTTTCCTCAAAATTCACCACATAAGGTCAGGCCAATGTCAAAGACAGTGAAAAATTTTCCTCTCTTCACCTAACAGGCTTCTCTTTGAAAAAGAAATTTAGAGGTGTGCTAAATTTCGAGTGCAGGGAATCATAAGCTGATGCGAAGACATGAAACAGAATGCCTTTCCAAAAGATCAAGCACACGTCGTTGGGCTTGATGTGGGAAATACTGTATGAAGTTCTATAGCTTGTGTTCTGCCGTAAGTCACACCAGCTGATCATGAGGGTCCCTTTTATTCCAAAACAACTGTGGATTTATTGTCACTATAACAAGGCCTCTTCACACTACTCAGGCAGTGCAAAGTGCCTTTTAAAATGTGCATAAATTATATTTACTCTCATTTAAAGGACACTTTATCCTACCACAACTGTGTTAAAGACCTGTGATTTACGTTAAAACCAGACCCTTAAATATTCTAGTTCTAGGTTCATAGATTTTAGGTCCAGGAGGGACAGATAATGTTCTCCAATCCAATGTCCTACATAATACGGACTATAGCATTTAATTCAAATAATTCCTTCTTCAGATTTGATTAGGTAATTCATTTATGCTTCAAAGACACATCCCAAGTTGAGACGTATTGACACCAAGTGAGTTCACCATACTTCTCATGGAGTTGTTGCGGCAGCTACCTGCCTACAAACCTGAATCTTAATTTCAAGCTGAATTTATACAGTGTCCACTCATAACCAGAGAATTTTATGTCTGCTAGATGAAAGAGCTCTTTACCAAAAAAGTCTCCATGCAGATAACTACTGACTCCATTCTTAACTGTGTTTTTGGTAAGTTAAATAGATTGTGCTGCTTTAGAGTCTTGATATAGTGCAGATAAGTTTCTGAGGCTTTGAATAATTTTTTTAAAACACTTCTCTATTTTTAACATCTGTTTATAACGTGAGCATAACAGAAATAACTACACATAATAATATGAAAATAATCTCTTTTATGTAATATTACCTCCCACTTCCTGCCCCTAATTCTCCCAAATTTTCTGTTCCAGCACTGTTATAACCAGTATCTAACCAAAATCCAAGCTTTAATAGACAGGAATGTGAAAAAAGAAAATGCATTATTCTCTGTTCAAAGCGCCCTGCTCTTTATTGCAATATCCATGTCAAGAACAGGAAAGATCATCCTGCAGAACATACTCCAGGTGCTTAATTCCACTTCCAGGAGACCCACCTGGTTCTCTTCAAAGAGCAGATTAAGTAAATACTCTTTATTGTTCTTTATTTTTTATTTATATTTTGGGTGATATAATTATTACAAAGTGCAGTAGAATCACTGTCATAAAAACATCAAAAGGCAACCTATTTTGAACGTATTGAGCACAGACAAAATGCTTCGGAAGGAGGTGTGGTTCTGTGTCCTGGGCAGGTGATTGGTTTTGACACCTCAGATCACATTTCAGAAATGTTGGAAAAATTCTTCTGCCTTGTACCGCTGGGATGTTAGAAACATCACTGAAGGATTCATTCTTACTGAGACTAAGTGAAAAAGACAGGGTGGCACCAGATAGGGCAACTGAGACAGCCGAAGTGAAAGAAACAATTAAGCAAGTAAAACTTCATAAATCCCCAGGCAAGGCAGCAAAATTCTGCTGGCACAGCTTTTTTTTTTAAAAAGAAATTCGTTCTCTGTTTCCATATCCTGCACATATCTGTAAGAACAATATCAGTATCACTTATCTCCAGTCTGTGCTGGAGATGTCAGCCATTCCAACACATCACTGAAAGAAAGTATCATCTGATGAATTACATTTCACAAAGACCAACTGTACTATTGCAGCATAAATCTACATGTTTTTACTGGAGAGCTGGTGGCAAATCAGGCAGTGAAGATCCTCAATTATAAAATGTTTTTGGGAAACACTGATTTCACATTGTTCATCACCATCTGTCAGAGTTGCAATGGATATCAGCAAAAGCAGCTGCTGTCTTTTCCTTTTCAGGCTCAGAGTATATTAAGAAGTCTAGAGATGTGCATTGTCTTGGCACTGAAAATGGAGAATTTAACTTGTGTGTTTGATACTTAAGTTTTTGAACCATTCCATACACAATGTTAATGCACAAGTGTTGTCTACTCCAAGTTACACCACCAATGAAAATTTATGATTACATACAGAGGACCTCAAAAAAAAGGGAACATTTTGAAATGAAAACATATACCTTTATTTGCTGACACATTCTGATGGTTTGAAATATTCTGAGTGGTGCTAATAACTTGCTCTATTGTTCCTTACTGCGATTTAAAGCTATAAAACACCGACTATATATGACTATACTCCTTCCAACTCTGTCCTCATTTTCATTACACAGCCAGTGTTTGAAGGAATGCTTTGTTTTCCTTTAGGAATGTCTTTGCAGCCAGGAGGAATTGTATGTTATAGTTTTGATGGGAGAATCACAAGATGATTTTCCACTTCCACTAGAGGAAAGCAAGAGGGAAAGAAGAGCGTCAGTATTCATTAAGAATGAATGAATAATGCTAAGGGATGTTGCAGTTGCAGCTTTCCATCTAAGATTAACTCCATCTCCACACAGTGTTTCTGAACAAAGTAAGTTGGGACACTGTTCCAAACTGATCCAATTCAACTTTTGAAGTAACTTTGCGCAACAAGTTAACAAATGTTCTTCACTTCATTCAGGCACACCTTAGTTTATGGTCTGGATCTTCCTGTCCCTTCCATTGAAGCACCCTTGTATGAGAAGACCTTCCTTATATACCACTGTGATGGCTACAGCATAAGATTTTTGGTAGGTACTGAGAAAAATTGGCAAAAATAAGGACAAGGCTCAGGGAGACTGCCTGTATTTAGGCCAGAAAACAAACGCAAAGAAAAAAATAGGAAGAAAAAGCTACTGAACAAAAGTAAAAAAATTTATGCAGATTGCTATGAAGCCTGAATTGCTCAAGCTTTCTCTGTGTTATTTACACCTAGTTATTTGCTTGCTGTAATATTTTAGCTAAACTATTTTTAACAGTATGCTAGGCCTCTCCAGAGCATAAGCCCTGCTGAGACGTACTGGTCCTGCATGGCTACAGGTGTGTTACTGCACATGAGGCACAGCAATATCTCTACATGGCAAACATCCTGCATGCTTCTGTTGCTGGAAGATTGTGCTTTGACCAGGTGATGTTAATTAAATGATGTTCTTCCAACAACCATAAGCATTTTGGAGAGTCATAGACAAAGTGGGGATTATAAAAAAGATTTTATAGTTTCTTTCTCCAGGGAAATTGAATTTGTAGCAGAAAGTCCATGAGGGAATCCTGTTACAGACCATTATTTTTAAATATTGCAGTTTCTCCAGTTTCTACAACCCAGTGAATATACACAGTGGAGTCCAATTGAAATTTACACTTAAGGAACAGGTAGGATAATTTTCTTTTCTTTGATGGTTTATACTAGTAACAGAGAACTCTATAACTCTACCATAACTCAGGTAAAACTGATATAAGGCATTTAGAAGCTAGGAAAACAATATGATCCACAGACATAGGTGATTGATTGATTGATTATCTTTTAATCTCATCTTTACACTGAAAAAAAAGTGTTGTATGCACAGAAAAGGCAAATAATTCTCACTGACTCTGGTGCAACTTGACATTCATATTGCTGGATAAACTGAAGTGACGACTGACTTGGGGCCCAAAGCAGAACAAAGACAAGAAAAAAAAATGCAAATAAGTCTGCAAGTATTACTTTTTACTCTGTAGGACTGTGTTCTCACATCCTTTCATAGCTGTCAGGCTAATGATTTACAAATCTGATTAGATATGGATGTTACCTTACCTGTCTTTAAATCACTGTATAAACAAAGTAGTTTAACGTTATTGGGATCTTGTAAGCAAATTGGTAATGCTAATCCAGCAATGGATTCTTACAGACAGGGGTCTCTGACTTTGCAGTGCTTGCAATGACCATTTAATCTGTGGGCCAGAACTGCATCTAGCTTTCTCCCACTGACTTCTCATGTTATGCTAGAGAAGCACTTACAGCAGTCCACCTGCCATGCCTGAGCTGGTTTTAATGAGATAAGGGCATAGAAAAGCAACATATCACTCAAGGAACACAAGTCCCAAGTATTAACTGTTAGAAGAAGATCACAGAGATTTCCACCATCACATGTTTGAAACATTCTGTTGAACTATTTTCTCTTCCTAGTCATCTAGTTAAAGTGGATTTTGTCAGAGTTCCTGTGACAGAAATAGCCTCAAAAAGACTTTGTATTACAGATAAATGGAGAAAAACGTGCAGGCAGCAGGTAGAGTCAAGGGAGACTGCCATTAGAACTGAATATAGGGAAGCTTCTTTGCTTTCTGCAGTATGTCCTTTTTCCAGCTTCATGATGGTATCAGCAATACACAGGATAAAGAGATTCAAATTATGTAGAGAAGACAGAGGACTCAACTACAGAGTATCTGCAAAGGCAGCAGGAAATGCAAAGCAAATTGCTTTATCCTTTCACTCCCAAATTGCTGAGCAGGCACATTATCAAGTCTATTCTATACTAGTTTCAGATTATACAATAAGAGGTATGATTATGATGGATGGGGATGATGATGGTGATAATGATGATGATGATGATGAAAATAATAATAATAATAATAATAATAATAATAATAATAATAGTGGCATAACTGTAGAGGAAAAAACAAATGAGGAAATACAAGGTAGACTTTTAGCTCAGCTCATCACTTGCCTGAAGGCCCTCATCTAGTTTACTGGCGAGCACAATGCTCTTTCAAGGATTATGATACTACCATTGCAATTTTAAGCACCCATGCATTATAGTCTTATATTAATAGCACAGCAAGTGCATAAAAAGTTAAACACCCTTTAAAACTCCTAAGTATTTTGATAAGAAATATCTGGAGTGAAACAACAATGACAGTTCTGTTAAAATCTGGATGTTTCTTCTGTGAGTATAGACACGTTAAAATACAGAGACAACAGCACAATATTTTTCATGACCATCTCCAAAGCATAAGAATTGGTTTCTCATTTGCCAGTTTTTCCCAAACCTTTTCAGGTCTTCAAAGATCTCGGGAATTATGCATTTTTTTCAAAACCTGCCTTGTACATGCCTACCCCTACCAACACATGTATAATTAACTCTCTAAAGAGATTTGTTGGAGTGAAAATACTTCATATGTTGTATAAAACTAATTAAGCTCAACAGGAAATAAAGTGCCACCAACAGTTTGAATAAAGTTGAATATTAGGTTGAAAATTTTTGTGCCAACCTGTTTATTTTATTAATAGCTTTCTCTGCAAATGTATTCTCATATCCCTTTAAAAAATTATCATGTGTTCCACGTTATTGATTCCTCTGTCTACTGTGAAGTGCTGATGTACTCCAGGAAGCTGCAAGATCCCAAGGTTAAGAAAAGAGATCTACAAAACAAGAAACCTTATCATAACAGGGGTTTTTATGAGTTCAAATCAACCCTACTGGTTTTAGCACAGCTGAGGATACACACTATCATTCTGGGTGAGAGCAATGGTCCTGGTAGCTCAGGTGCCTGGTCCCTGCAGGTGACCATGCTGAATTTCTTGAGTAACTGTAGAAGAAGGGTAGAGAAGGTATTGACTGATCTTTTCCTGTTCCATCCTCCGGGCATCCATGAGTCACTGTCTTATGGGCTGCCTGGTCTGTAGAATACCCGGACACATCAACCATATTTGACAGCTATAGGCAGATTGCTCCTTCATTAGTATGCGTAGTCCTTTTTTGAGTTCATTTGTAGTTCAGTTTTCTGCCACATTGTATTGGGTTTGCATGGCAAGGTTTTGGTAGCCGAGGGGGCTACAGGGGTGGCTTCTGTGAGAAGCTGCTAGAAGCTTCCCCTATGTCCGACAGAGCCAGTGCCAGCTGGCTCCAAGATGGACCTGCTGCTGGCCAAGGCTGAGCCAACCAGTGATGGTGGTAGTGCCTTTGTGATAACATATTTAAGAAGGGGAAAAAAACCTGCTGCGCAACAGCAGCCGGAAGAGAGGAGTGAGAATATGTGAGAGGAACAACTCTGCAGACACCAAGGTCAGGGAAGAAGGAGGGGGAGGAGGTGCTCCAGGCACAGGAGCAGAGATTTCCCTGCAGCCCCTGGTGAAGACCATGGTGAGGCAGGCTGTGCCCCTGCAGCCCATGGAGGTTAATGGTAGAGCAGATATCCACCTGCAGCCCATGGAGGACACCATGCCAGGGCCCTTGCTGGAGCAGGCTCCTGGCAGGACCTGTGAACCTGTGGAGAGAGGAGCCCACGCTGGAGCAGGTTTGCTGGCAGGACTTGTGACCCCATGGGGGACGCCACACTGGAGCAGGCTGTTCCTGAAGGACTGCACCCCATGGAAAGGATCCATGCTGGAACAGTTCGTGAAGAACTGCAGCCCATGGGAAGGACCCACGTTGGAGAAGTTTATGGAGGACTGTCTCCTGTGGGAGGGACCCCACACTGGAGCAGGGGAAGAGTGTGAGGAGTCCTCCCTCTGAGGAGGAAGGAGCAGCAGGAACAATGTGTGATGAGCTGACCACAACCCCCATTCCCCATATTCCTGCGCCACTCAGGGGAGTGAAGTTGAGCCCAGGAAGAAGGGAGGGGTGGGGGAAAGGTGTTTTAAGAGTTGGTTTAATTTCTCATTACCCTACTCTGATTTGATTGGCAATAAATTAAATTAATTTCTCTGAGTCAAGTCTGTTTTGCCCATGACAGTAATTGCTGAGTGATCTCTCCCTGTCCTTATATCGACCCATGAGCCTTTTGTGGTATTTTTCTCTCCCTGCCCAGCTGAGGACGGGGAGTGATAGAGCACCTTGGTGGGCACCTGAGGTCCAGCCAGTGTCAACCCACCACATACAACTTGTGGCAGCAACCTCCATGACTTTCTTGAGCTAGAGGCAGAAAAGTATTTCTGTTTTCTTTAGCTTATACAAGCTATCTGATTGTTTTATTGGCTGCTTCTTTGTCCTTATGTTATGAGAAACTGTTAGTTACCAATGTCACTCTTTAACAGTTTCTCTCCCAGTTTTTATCTGTTTCATTGCAGTACTTAAAAGAGTTACACTGAACAGCCTCACAAAATATCAATTTACAACTGATGTATTAAGCACTCTCGAAAGAAAATGCTGAAGTAAATAAATTCAAACACAAATCTGTATTCTGGGATCCATCTTTGTAGAGGAAAATTTCATGAAAAAAAATTCCTTGATTTGCTTTTGGGATAAAATATCTTTAAAAAAAAAAAACTATTGAGTGCATTCAGATTTCTTTAGAGGAGCTGGAAAACTACTTTTAACATCAAGAAAATGTCTTTGAAAGTCACATCAAGGAAAATTTCTTATTAAATTACATTTGAGACCCTATGGGACCTTTCAGCCGCATTAAAACAAACAAACACTCAAAATATTGTATTTAGATGATGGTCATCAACTTACGCCTGTATGTCCTGGGAACGAAACTGGTATGTATACATACATATTCACACACAAACAGTATTTTGATTGTTGTACCAAAATAAGTAGAAAATAGTTGTAAGAACTATACAGGTGTTGAATTTAGCAAGACAAGTTCTCATTTTTTTTTCCATAAATTCAGGTGATCTGATCTTACGGGTTTTTTATTTTTTGTTACTTCTTTCTATCAAATGATTGTAAAAAAAACACCGAAAGAAAAACTCACCCTTTCCTCCAAACACTAAAGGATGATGATGTGGTACTTATATTGCAGAGGACAAGGCAGTCTACTTTTCACTAGCTGGTTAAAATGGCTTTACAAATCAAAATATGAACAAACCCCTTTCTTTTAAAGCTTTTATTCTTTAAAAGATATCAATGAAGCCAAAGTATTGGCTAGTTGTGAGGCAGGAGGCAGTACTACACAGACGGCCCAAATTATTGTTAGCAGGGTTTGAGAGGGAACCTCTCCCCCTTATTTAGTTATCAAGGAGAGGCAAACATGTGAAGACCTACATTCATCACTGCTTCCTGAGTGATGGCATTTCAGTGAAAATTGTGCACACATTGAAAAGCAACATAAAAAATTCATTTTAAAGTAGCAAGACACCAGTCAATGGCATAAAGGACAATGGAGTCCACATTAAAGAGCTGCCATAAGAGCAAGAATATACCAACTATACTGTCTTTGAAATCAAAATGACAATGGAAGGCTTTTTATCCCACCTTCATAGAAGCATCTTCAGAATAAGGGGAAGATGACCATGGTAATCTTGTTTGCTGGGCTGGAGAGGGTTTTTCAGTCTCATCTTTGTTGTATTTTTATAAAAATTTATTATCTATAAAGTTATCACAGACAACTTCTTAGAGGTCTTAAGGAGCTCCAAAGAAAGTTGAGTGGAATCAAGTCATATAATTTCACCCTTCAGGTAAATCAGTATATGATCTATGAACTATGGATATTCACAAAAACAGTGCAATAATTTTAAAAGAGGTGCTTCTGTCCTGTGTAAAATAGGCATTTACTTGATTGTTGTACTTCACAGGGCCCAAAAATGTTTGGATGATACAGCCTAAACACAAGATATGTTTTTAAGTTTGTGCGAAAAAGTGACTTGAACTTCGTTTCTCCCCATAACCATATCTCACTTTGTCTGCACAGCTAGCCAAAACTGTTGTCAGTAGGGATCAATACAGAGAACCTCATCCACATTTAGTCATCAAGGAGACACAAACACAGACTCTAGAGTGAAGACCTAGGTGAGTCAGAGTCTCATATTGTCTACTTCAGAGGAGTTCTTCTTCAAAACTGTCCCTTCACTGATCTGTTTTTATGAAACACATGAAAGCAAAAAATAACTGGAATTTTATTGTTTTTAAATCTCAAGAGTATAGTGGAAATTGCTTTTTGCGGCATAAAGAGAAATGTGTGTATGAAAGATACTCTTCTAAACACAGTTTTTGAAGCTGCACAAGTCTTACTTCCCACTTCAGGTTAAGTGAAGCATGTCTTGAACAAAAAGAAAACTATCTACATATTTATGAAACATATTAGATTGTATTCAAGGTGACACCAAAACTAACTAAGAAGGTAACAGCTAAGATAATCAAGGTGGACCAAGGTGGTTATGCCTCAGACCTAGGTGCGTGAGGTTTCCTGGGAGCTGCTGGAACAGCTGTTACAGGCCCATGCCACCATATAGGTAAAGTCCAAAAGGGCATGGAAGACGAGGGAGAGCATAGCTGTAGTTACCACGCTTGCCCTAAAATGATGGTGGATTAAATGTCACCAGAGTGAACACCTGAAATAGGCAGGGATCAGCAATTTATCATGTTTTATTAGTCACTGGCACACACTGTGAAAGATGCTGATATGCATTTGCTTCCCCCTGTGCCATTTCTGGATCGTCAGTGCAGTCATACAGCTTTGCAATGACGCAACTTCTGCAGACAGGCACCCCTGTGGGTGCCCTAACCATCTGCAGAAGGTGCTGAGGGCTGACCATGCATTTGGAGGGGACGTTCACACTCAGGGAGCGCCACTCAGCTCTCCGCCAACCCAGCACACAAACCCTACAGCATGCAGCAGGAAGAGGGAGAGCTTGGGCGTGCGCTCTGCCGCTGGCTGGAGCCACAGACAAAATGGACACTGTTTCTCCTCCCCTTGGAGCCTCACTAGAGTCCATGAATTTGCCTTGGTGGTCCACAAGATCCATGAATTTTCCCAAACTGCCCTGGTCTAGGGAAGCACGCTGGACCATGGCTCCCATACACAGTGTCCACACAGTGCAGGAACCCCTGAAGATCAGTGTCCCAGAGAATCTCATTGGTATCTACCACTTTCGCTTTCCAAAAGAAGCACTTTTGTAGGATGGCTTCTGAGACTTCCTTCACCATTTTGCTCTCAGCATGCTTGCTCTCCTCAAAAGTGGTTATCCAGAAAACACTAGGTGCTGAGGTCTGCAAGACTTCATGGGCTGATAGCCATTCATTTGCATTTAGGGATGGACCCCAAAGTTGCATTCATTGAGAGTGGAATCACAATACAAGATCTTCATAGTGGGTTCACACATTCGCAAATGCGTGAGCTGGCCATCCCACAGACAATGCAATTTCCATGTTCCCTTCTTTCTGAGCTCATCTGCTGCATCCAGAACTTCATGTGAATGAGGATAAAAGCAGTCATAGCAGAGAGACTATGAGAACCTCATGGCCTATGTCTTCTTCCCTAAGAAAAGGACAGACAGGAGAAGCAGCGTCTGTTCCTCCAGGGTGTCTCTATGGAGCAGTAGCCTGGGTGCAAAAGTAAGGCTGTCATTCCTTCAAACCCTGTGCATTATGAGGATGCTTAGGCCAGCAAACCAGGCTAACTCTAGTACAAATTAAGCCATCACAGAAGATACAGTGTAGATGAAGGATCCTCCACACCAAATGCCTCCTCTCCTGATCCACTGCTATCATACTGTACCACTTGCTAAGATAGATGTAACCTAACTTTAAAAACTAATCACTTCCCCTCAGAGGGGAGAGATTAGGCACTGGAAAATTCAGCCTATCTAAGCTTCAAATTGTCCTCTAGGGAGGTCATGGCATCAACTGAGCTCCTAAAACAGGCACCACAGTTTGGTCTCTGTTAGGTGCTACAAAACTAGGGTTTGCTAGGAAAATTCGCTGAGTGGATTGAAAGAATATTAAGGTCCGCTCAGTGCAGTTGAGCTGGCAAAAACTTCTCTAAAACCCAAACTTTGAAGCAAGACTGTAAGCATTGATTTTGTACCAGCTAATGCAAGCTTACCTTGCAAGTCAGAAACTGGCACATGGAATGATTCCTTAGGATATTAGAACTGCACAATCCAGCAATCAGGTAGGCTCAGAGATTAATAAACAACAATATCATGCAACATACAGAGCGGTGTGTACAGCTAAGGACATATCATGGACACATAGTAAGACAGAGACAGGAGGGAATTAGGGATGCTGACAAATTCTATCTCCTTTATCCCAAAACAGGACTGACTACATCTCAGCTAATACTGGTGGGGGATACTTATTCAGTTTACTCCTTAAGAACTTTATTGGTGGATTCAAGTAAGAAATGGGCAACAACCCCAGTTATAGATAAAAGTACGTATTTGCACTGATACCTATTTCACAGCTAGGCAAAAAGTAATCTACAGATATCCTGTCTTTAAACTGTGTAAAGGACTGATTGAATTAACTGAAGGTATCAGCAAGGGAACTAAAGGATTTTAAAGATTAGCATAAGTATGTATATTAGAGAGGGGACTATCCAGCACAAATCACTGCTGTACCCCAGCAGACAGTCTCTTAGGGGAAAGAGGTGCAACAGGGAAATTTCTATCCCCTACTCCAACATGGCCGATAAACACTCCAAACTTACAACCGGCTCATGCTGGAAAGATTCTGCAAATATAAAAGTCGCCTTTATATTTCTAAGCAACCCATATTGCCATGCATTGGCACTGAAGTTTTGAGAATTTGAGTTTTGAGAATTTTCCTAATCCTCTGCAGAGACTTTTTAGCTACTTCTAACTTTTATGGATATTGTTATTGTTCTAATCGTGCCTTTATAAATGCTTAGAAGAGGAGAGAGTCTTCTCTTGAGAACACTCTGACTAATAGTTTGAAATTCAATACATTTTTTAATTAGGACTGTGGGCACTAGGGCAGCTTAAACAAACCCTAGAGTCAGAATAAAATCCAGAGGGCTTTGCTAAAGTATCTTGGAAAATCTTAAACATTAAAAATAATCACCAGTGTTTAAAAGTTGTTCCACATGAATATATCTTTGACAATAAATGATAGGAAAGACTGAATGTCAGCTATAAATCAGAAGTTCTGCAATCAGAAAGTAACATAGGCTACTACTGAAAGAGAAAAGAATTCATTTATGTACTATTTATGCTAATTAGAACCTTTCTCACTTTGTTTACTGGGTTTTATGAAGAACCTACCTGAACAAGTATAGATTAATATCAGAGATTTTGAAAACATAGGAATTATTATATAAAATAAAACCTGATGCCTTCTGAATCCAGTACCTTGTAACACCTGAGATAGGTACCAGAGGCATATAGCTGGCAGGTGTAGATCTAAATAGAAAGTTTGTGATTCTAAATAGTGCATAAAAGTGTTTCATTTCTACAGATTAAATGTAGACATCAAAATTCCACCATCAGTTGCACCTATTTCTATATAGGTTAACTATTGACATAACAGATTTATACAGGTGGAATTGAATTTTATTATTGGTTTAACTGAAAGCAGAACATGACATGTCGATATTCATAAATAATAATAAAAAAACCTTTAATATAACAGCTGCTCAGCACATATAAAGAGATAAGTCTATGTGGAAACCAATCTATTACTTAAATAGAAATTACTAACTGACCGCAATGAGTAACAATAAAACCAATTTGATTTAGTGTAGCAGGCTGATTCCACATCATCAGCCTTCTGGTTTGTAGATGTTACCAAGCCCAGCTTTTCTATTCCCCTCCCCCAGGTTTGAATTGACAAGTCTTTCCTAAGCTATCTCTCAGAAATTCCCAACAGATTTCTGTGTTGGCAATGCTGAAGCTGGCAAGGGACAAGCTTTGATCTGCATACCAAGAATCATGGCTATGCTTGTTTTGAAATTTCTTATTATAAACAGTCAAGAAGTTAAGTTTAATAAGTTTAATAATTTGAGTTTTAATGAAACCAGCATTTTTTCTCCCTCTGCTGCTGTATACAGAAGAATTCACTCAGCAGCTTTTTGCCCCTTGTGAAGAGGTAAAGTTTGGGAGTACGGATGCCTTCCCCTGTGCATCTTGGTTTTCTTGCTCCTACATGCGACTTGTTCTAGGAGGAGAAGGAACCCAAGCTGTAACCTGTTCAACTTTGACCTTTAGTCTCTTACTGATTTTGATCTCCCCATCCTTTTGCTGTAGGAAAAGGGTATTGTTTTACCAGACTGAAGGATGGACGGTTTGACTTTTAACTTCCTGTGATCACCTTGTGAAAAATCCCAAGTGAGGGACCACTTAATTAGAAAGCCCCAGTTATGCTTGCAGTTCAGGTGGACTGAGATGTTTTCCTCTGACCCCACTCGAGAAAGCTGGGACAGTGCTAGTACCAAAGGGGAAGACAGCAGTTGATGTTTTCAAGGGTTTATCAGTGTTCAAAGAACATTAAACATCTAGAAAATCATCTGCTTTTAGAGTGTGGTGATACTTGTGGCATCCTGAGGAAATTTAAAGCTGTAGAAATGAAATTTAAAGCTGTAGAAATGCGATGGTGAATATTGTATCTCATTGCTTATTTAAATCCTGGATTTTGTTAGGTTACCAGTCCCACAAAATACATTGAGTGAGTTCCTAAGGTAGCACAATACATTCACTTTTTGATGAATCTTTACCTTCACTTGAAAAATATTCAGAACAACGAATTGAAAAAACAAATTTGTTCATCACAGAAACTTTCCTAAGGCCTTTTGTGCAGGAGCAAAATGTTCCAGTTTTAACCAGCATTATATTGCAGCCAATTCATGAACAGATCTATGAATGTTCTCAGTCAATTCAAGCATTTAAATCAATTACAATGATTACTAACACATTGCAGTAAATGTGCCTTTGTGAAATGTGATTTCTAGTATCTGTAATGAATAAGCAGTATGATGACCCCCTCCTCTACTGCCCAAAGGAAAGGGAAAAAACAAGCAAAATAGTCACATGTATGACAAATTGATTAGTTCCATTACATTTATCTTATTATGAAGTGTTTTGATACAAAAAACTTGTAATTCAATTGGATTGTTTGCACTGAAGTCCACTGCCCAAAAGCAACACGGACATGAAAACACTTTTGAAGTTTAATTAAAATGGGATATAACATAGTATTTTCACAGTTTCCTCTTTAGAGGTGTAGGAAACAAGACAAATAGATGAGCTTGAGAAAAAATGATGGTCAATTATTTTGGTAGCCATAATAAAATATCTAACATTCAAGACTTACCTAAAAATAAATTGTGCCTGTATTGCTTTTCAAATGATACCATCAACTTTGCATATAGATTAAAATATGTATGCTATGAAAGTATTGATCTAAGGGGGAAATCAATGTATTTCCATTTAATATTCTGTGACTGAATCATACAACCATATTCCTCCTTCAGATTGCAGTGAATATAGATACCAGTTGAAATATAACAGTAAGTTATCTTTATAACCTTCCATTCACTCAAGGAAATATTTTAGGACAGAACTGGATCTAATGTTATTTTGGAAGAGGGGAATTGAATACAATATTTTTAGTGTGTCCTATAGTTCGATCATGTTGGAAGATGTAAGAACTCATCACAACAATGTATTAAGGAAGGATAGCACAATAAATGTAGAGTTTTTTTACAGAAAAACTTAAGAGGTAAAAGTTTCTTTACCCAGTGAAGAACTCCGTCAAAAAAAATTCTAATCAATAAATGTTCAGAACTGAAAAGAATAAACTCATGAATGTATTTGACATAACAGAACAGTGCAGACTAGAAAATGTGTAGGGAAAAAAATAATCACATATTTCTTGAAAGATAAGGGGATATGGTTAGACCTTTACAGTTGGTATATTAAGAGGGTTATGTGTAATTCTCTTTAGAAATAATTTATTGCTCTTGTTTTATTTTAAAGTGTAATACGCTGGAGCTTCTTGGTACTCCTGTGATTTCTGCCACCCATCTTTGCTATTTACAGAGGACAGATAGGTAAGACACAAGCCCTCTGGAACACAAACTATGTGTGTATTTGGTTCGATAACATAATTTCCAGAATGTAAGCCTATTTTCTGCTGTATTTGGAGTTTAAAAAAGAACTAAAAAATCTTGTAGAAATGGATAGTAATTGATCTAACATTTTCTTCTTAGGAAATAAAATATATGTACAATAGAATCAGAGCAAATATGAGTTAAAAAGTCTTTCTTTTAAAATGGTTTAAATTACCCTTTGCTAGCAAGCACCTTATTTCAGGAGTCTATTCCCAATGTATTATTCCAATGTGCCATGGCATTGAACTGAACCAGGTGTATGGAGAATGATTTTCTCAGACAAGCCTTGGCTATGTGATGCTGGATTCAGATATTGTTGCAAGACAGTTTTATATATGAGCATGCCACTTTTTTGGACCTAGCATCTTTAGTCAGCAGCCTCCTGCTGTCATACTGCTCTAAAAGTTATACCAACATATAGAGTCCTTTCTGAAATGAGCAAGAATCTGAAAAATCTACATGCATAACTTGATATAGCCAGCCATGGTTATACATTCATTGCCCTACGCGGAGCCTGGGGCCTTTGAAGCCAATAGCAGAGGTTAGTTAGGCTAGATCGGATGTATGAATGGAAGTCACCCACAAAGGTGCCTTTTATTTCTCTCTTTGAGATGCCAGAGTCTTAAGGGGGTCTAATACTCTGCTCTGTAGGGGAAGAACTCACGTATGTAAGTGCTGGACTCTCAGATGTGCAGAAAAAGAAGCTCAACTTTCAGTTAAGTACTCTTCTTAGGAGTGATTTATAATCTTAAAATAGAGGATTTGTGATGCCAGAGGTGTAACAGAAACAGTACAAAGCATTCCCAACAAAGACTGATGAAAGGACTTAATTGAAATAAGGAAAACAATGTTATTCTTGAAGCTTCTCTTGGTTCATGGATCAGCTTTAGCCCAGAGTCATTGCTAGACTTCTAATGCTCAGATTTCTGCTCTAAAGCAGTCTGTGCTCATACTCCTCCCCAGTAAGAATAAAACTCAGCTGCCAGCCTGGAACAAAAAGATAAGAACTTTATGCTTTTTTCAGCATTTTGACAAAACATGATGTAGTTTTGTGCTGACCATTTGGCATTTCTGATAGGCAGCTTAAGGAGGCTCTTTCTCAGACTTTTGAGCAGTCCTAGCAAATATCAATAGCTAAAGCATACTTAAAAATGGCTTACAGACATTCAGGGACTTTAAGTGATTTGCTTTTAATAGTGAGAGAAGAATGCAGTTTCATTTCTGTGCCTTCTGACATGAACAAGAACTGAAAGAGTCCCTGCTCCATTAGCCTCCTATGATCAGTTGTCAAACTGTTGGGGTTTTTTTGTATTATAATTGCATCCAAGGGCAGCAATCAGGCCTTCGCTCTTGTTGTGTCAAGAACAATATCAACACGTAGGAAGAAATGGCCTGGGAATAATTAGTTTAGTCTGATCTAGTTACAATGCAGCTCTGTACCATAGTTTATGCGGTAGATGCGGTGTAGGTATATTTTTTTGGCTGTGCTGTCCAAACTCTTCAAGTGAATACTATGGACTGTAGCCACCCAGTTAAGTCCTGTATGCTAAAGTGAAGCACCTAAATACAGCAAGGTCTTTCTCTGTGGAGGACTAGAGTCACTTCTCTCCCTGAGCACTTAAGACATCTGTTTTCGAAGAGCCTCATTTAGGTCTTAAGAGCTAGGACTAGTGATGTGCTTAAATCAGGTGAATTGACTCCCCGTGCACGTTTCTGATGTATCTTACTTAAAAGTGATGCATTCATGTGTCTTAATGAACCATAGTTTATTCCATCTTTACCTTGAAGTAAAATTCTCTGTACACATGAGGCTAATAATACATCACAGCTGGTGCACTGTGAATCCACTTTGCTGTGGCTAAGTACTTGTTACTGCCCAAGAAAGAAAACCCTTATGGTAACAAAGAAGAAGAATGAAGGAAAGGAAAAAATAATTAAGTTTACTGTCTGTGTGATCAGGATAGCACAACCTAAGAGGGTAAGATTCAGTTCAAGATTAACACATTCGCCTCCACATCTAGGTGTTTACAGGCACATTAGGGGGCTGAACTCCCATTTTGGTGAATGGAGATCCACCCAATACAAGAGTGCTTCTACTAGCTCCAAAGCAGATGGCTGGCCAGCTGAATCCCTCCCTAGGCTGACCAAACCCCCACTGAGCCCCACAGTAACTTGTGCACACAACATGTGATCATCTCAGTTCAGATACTGTAGTCATGAATTGAATCCCACCTGAAGGATCATCATATTACTGATACAATTATTCAGGCAAAATCTGCAAGACAGGTTCGTGGAGGTCCCAGGATCTTTCAGATGCATACCTGTGCCTGGAATTGCCATTCAGGTTAAAAAAAAAAATCAGTACAGTACTTGTCAGTATTTGAACTTTTTTTTCCTGCTTCGTCCTCATACTGCTAGAAGAGGAGAGGCTGACTTTTTCTTTGCTGCCAGAACCACACCTGCCCCATTTTCCAGTTTTTTTCTAGGGACATATTTGTATAATCATAACAGATGCACAAAAATTGAGAAACTGATAATTCTCCTTCCCATCATGAGTGAACCCTGAAGGAGTAATTTGCCTGCTATTAGAAGCATTGAGTAAAACAGAAGCAGCTGCCCAGTCCCTGGAGATGGAGACAACATGGGTCCTGTCATATTTTTTCCATCTATTCATGACATTAATTAAAAATGCATTGTGAATGTAAGAAAAATTTTCCTAGTGGGAGCAGACCTTCTTTCTTTTTTTTCTTTTCCTCCCATTATTCTGAGAAACACCCATTATAAGATCAGCAAGAGAAAGAATGCTAAGGATGGTCCCCTCCTTTGCCCTGGAATGCTTAGAGAGAAACCTAGAATTATGGCCATATTCAGTACCCCAACCACATAATGTGATTGATATCCATCCCCTTGCTTATTTAAACTGAAGTATTTAACTGGAGTAACAGCCTGCTTCCAGTTCTAGTTTCTGAAGACTTTTTTTCATCAGACATTCTTCAGCCAGCCGGTTTTGTGGTTGGGGAAGGAAAGAGGGAAAGGAAAAGGACAAAACAGTCTTCTCATTATAAAGACAAAATTGTTCAAATGTGTGATATTAAAGTAATTTTAAGTTTCAAAATGTCACTTCTCTGGACCTACATTTTTATCTAGTCTTATCTGTTAATTCTGTTTCAAATGTTAAAATAAGTCACTCTCTCCTCACATCTGACCAGGTACTGCTGTACTGTTACGCTGTTGAGTGTCTGAAATATTCCACGTGATGCAGCCAGGATAAGTTGCAAACTGTTTTTTGGAACTAGGCATTAAGCACTGGACTGCTTTCTTCTTTACTAACAGCTTTTCCAATATTAGGACACACTGAACAATTTTCAAATACATACATGGTTGTAGAGAAAGGTAGCACAATCCAAGGAGCTGAGAAAGGGAACAGGATTTTCTAAACAGTAGTAATTCCAAAAGTTGGATTTTTACTTTTTCCCTTATAACGGATTTCTTACCTTTTCATTAGTACCTGGGACTCATCCAGAGTTTTGTTTGCACTTTCCTGGAGGCCTCAGTCTTCCTGACAAAGACACTTAACTTCAGGATTACATTTAGGTCTTTTGTATCACTTGATGCTGTTCCTCTCTGCTATTCACACTCCTAACACATACTAGTTTGAGAACTGGGACTTATAACCAAGGTGAAAAATCCCTAGAGAGGGGTATATTTAGGACCCAGTGATGGGTTTCATAGAGTAAGCGCAGGTAAATGGAGTTTATTGACTTCTAATTCAGGCAATATAGAATTCACCTGTTTCTAATAGCCCAGCCTGGGAATATCAAACAGGCATGTTTCCCAAACTTTTCACCTGCCTCTGTCAGGAATTTATCCTGAAATGGAAGGAATAAACCAGCACCTATTTAGCTGACAGCAGCTTTCTTTTTTATTTTGTATATAATAACTTCTTTCAAACCTCCAGTTTTGCAGGCATCTCTTTCCTTACCAGTTTTCACCATCCATTTCTGATGGCATCTGCATTCATTATCTTTTTTTTTCACATCTTTTGTGCTCTTTAATCTCTGTTCTGTTTGATTTCCCGCACCGTTGTTCTTCTCCTAAAAATCCCTTTTTATTTGCTTCAGTAATCACTGCCTCTCACACCTACCCTCTTACGTTCCCAAATTACTTTTCATTGCTCATGCCTTTCCCAAGGGCCTTCCTCTCCTCCATGCGCTCCCCTCATTTATGCAGTTTATGCTGAAACAATGCTCAGACTAACATCCAGGAGATCTCATCCTCTAGCAATGTGATGGGTGGGGGACCCTCTTTGCCAAATCAAAAATCAGATAAGAAGCTCTCCTCCTAAAAGACTGTTTAAGTAGTGAACAATAGCAGCAGAAATGAATTTACGGTACATTTTCTACTTTGACTAACACCCACCTGTGTCAGATACTTATCTTTGGAGAGGATGAATCATCCCCTGGAGAGTCTCTTTCTCTCTGCTGTCTGTAGGTGGGAAACCAGATGATCAGCTTAGAACAGCTGTCTCACAGAAGAAAAGGGAAAAAACAGCAGGCAAATCCCAACCAATGCCAGAGGTTAGAAGTTCCTTGCCCAAGTTGAAGCTCATCACTCCCAACTTTGTTCTTAGGGAGAACAGGCAACTCCGGAGGTACAGTTTGTCTCACCTATCATAACCACCATCCAAGGATAAGAGGAATTGCCTTCTGAAGGAGTGTTGTATTTGGCTACGGAGGGAGGGTAAGGTGCTTAGCGGCTGTCTGTAAGACTAACTTTTAAAGACCTGGGTTGGTCAGGGTATAAAGGTTGAAACAGGTGTGTCACCACACAGTATGTGCGAGGGTGAAAATATAAGTGAGTAGCAATTCTGCATTATACTGCACACCCAAAGTGCTAGTAAATTGGAGTACTGCAAGTTTCCCTGAGGGTCTGAGTGACAGCACAGTGACTTCATTTCAGGACTAGCATCTGGCCAGTCTTCATCACAGGCAGCTCCAGAGTCAGGATGATCTTAGAGCTCTCAACTAATTTACTACTGCTTGCATTACTTACGCTCAAGATTCAGGAGCTATCAAAATTCAGACAATGATGACACACAACCAATCCATTAATGCAGTTTATTCCTTTTTTCAAATACATGATGTCAAGGATAAGAATTATTTATGACCAACATGCATGCAAATCAGTAAGGAAGCATTTGTTTCCCTCATGAGTGACTGAAGTGACAAAGATGCACTTTGAAATATGTATGCTGTTACTGCACATTTTCACCACACTCAAAATAAGAGGTTAATTGCAGACAGGCCGGAAAATAATGAGATAGCATCACCATTTACAAACATAGCGTACAACATGAACTTCTGACTACCTTTCACTGACAGCTGTAATATGGTAAATGAGTATGACAACTGAATCAGTAATATGCTATTTCACTCTGAACCCTGTACAAGGTCTTTCTCTTACAGCTTATGATAATTTTCTACTATCTATAGGAGAATATGGAGTCTTCATCCAAAGGAAGCATTATAATGTATGCCAATAAGCAGAAATCAGTATTAGAATTTCAGAAAGCAGACTTCTGTTTTCTTTGAACATGAAGATATGTTTGGGACTTAGGACAACAAAATGCCCAAGTAATGCCGTCACTATCTCAAAAGCAATAACTTGCTCTGCTACACGGGGTACAGAAGAGGCTGAAAAGAAGGACCAACTTCAAGCACCAAAACTTCTTGTGATGTCAGTGATTGACTTTTCTATGCCCTACCCTTGTTTCTGAATGATGCACTACCTTTTTATTGGATAGCAGTTTATAGACAGAGTTCTTCCACTATTTTGATTAGAGAGTCTCCTCAAACATGGTAGTTTGTGCTTATAATTCACTGCGACAGATGGCTAAACTCCAAGAATTTGCTATTTTCACTGAGAAAGAAAGGCAAAAAACAATTGGTTACAGTTAATTTATCATTTGTGTAATGTGCATGTTTACATCATCCTAGCAATAGCATGAACAATCAGACTGTGACTGATTTAGAAGTCAGTTCCAGATGTTTTTCAAATCAAACATATTAGGAAGAAAACTAGAATGAAAAATGAGAATTGTTCTTATGTCTAACATGCATTTGAATGGCAAAAATCCCTCAAACAGAAACAGTTTTTACTATCTGCATAAGCATGACCTTGATTAAATGAGCATAGAATGGTATGTATCATGTGAGGTGTCAAAACATGAGGTGGATATCTAGTAAGTGTTTAATGTTGCTGAAATTTTCGCAAAGACGACCTCTTTGAACCTGTTCAAAGAACGAGACAGTGAGACAAATCCCAACAGCAAAAAGGGCAAAATATTTCTCCTTTATTCAAGCATATAAAGAGCTTGGCATTTGCTCATGACCCATAATAAAAACAATAGATTAGTATCTATTGGTATTGCAATAACACTGAGCTTCCTTAAAGATCATTGTGGCCTTTCAAAAACAAAAATGCTTAGTAATAATATAGTCATTCTTATATAACGGGATAAAAGCCCCCAGAAGGGATTCAAGGCATATTTTCTCTTATTCTGCATAAGTGAGGCAAGAGGAATTAAGTTACTCAAGCAAGTTTTAAGTGTTGCAAATACAACCCATGAACGGAAGCTTCATCTCCTCTTAACACTGACCCAGAACCCAGCTCCAGGAGAACAAATGTCACCCTGGAGGCCTTCAAAACACTTAATCACATTTCACTGACTGTTTAAGGAAGCAGCATTCAGCTGAAGGAAGAGTGCTTCACCAGAAAACAAAAAATACAGCTCTAAGGTAGGTGTCTCAGCAGACTAAATCTACCTCATGGTATCTTAATGAAAAGACTGATGAAATGTCCCATTGCCAGATGTGAGCAGGAGAGATGTGATTGTCTCTATTGATAGAAAGGTGATCTAGGCCATCCTGTCACGGCAATCTGCATCCTTTCTCATGGTAGGGCATGCTGCAGTGTTAGCAAAAATTGTGACGAAGAAAACTCTCCAAACCAAATGATAGTTTGGAAAGCCGACATTGGTTTATTGCAGCGCTGGGTGCATGGGGAATTTCTCCTCCTAGCATGTACACCGGGTTAAAATCATAACAGTTAACAAAGTTAGTTACGCCTACTGGTCCTACCCCTTAATTAACTATTGGTTAATACTTTTCTTACTTCATCTTAAAGATACAGTTCTCTTTTAATTCAATATGCATGCTCAGAGAGTAGGGGGCTTATTTGGGTTGGGGGTGTTTTCTATCTAGGAGGTGTGGTTTTCACATTATAATGATATTATAATGAGGCAAGTTAACTTTAGGGCACTATTTTGGCACTCTATTCTATTTTTCTAAAATTCGTCCTTGTGTTAACTGTTTTTGCTAGTTAGTGGAAAGTTGGCGGAGACAGTTTTTATCTTTAACATGTCTATATACCAGGTGTATTTGTTATGAAGTATCTTCTTTACATTCTTTCCATTCTTTTTCACTTGTTTTTGACCTTGTGGTTCGAGATGTTCTGTAACAGCAGTACACAAATCCTCCCCTTACCTCCTGATGGACACGTACACAGAGACCGCTCAGCAGAGAAGTGTGCCTGTGCCCTGTGCCACTGTGGACACCTGTCCCTGAGTCAGGGCTTGTTGCACTCGGCCGATAGCTGCCATGGGCACCGTCCCTCATAGTCTGCAGAGTAATCTATTCCGCAGTATGGTTTAAAATACTTCCTGAAATATAAATACATTATGACTTTCACCCATGCTGATCTCTTTTGTAGTATATACAAAAATATTCAAGCGAATTTCTGAAGCTTGGGCTTCCAGTGATGCATCTATACTGACTAGCTTTTATTAAATTATATATTTTTTGAGCTCTCCTGTCTACCAGATGACTGAAATCAGACTTTCAGCATTATATTCAGTGGCAGTTTGGGTTTTTGGTTTTTTATTGTTCTTCTCTTCTGTCTTACACTTGGGAACTTAATTTGCAGTTTTCTTTCCTGTTGCACTGTCCTTCATGTTTAAGGAATTATCAAAATCCTCCTTAATGGTATTTAAATTCCCTCAGTGCTTCTTACTATGTAACCATTGAGATTCACAACCTTGCAAAAATGTATTATTCTCTACTAATTGATTGTGATGTCTTTGGACTTCAGTGTTTATTCAATTTAAATTGCAGCACTATGCTTTGCTACAAATTAGGAAAACTGAATTTATGTTGCAATAGAGTAGCTCATTTGTGTTTTGTTATGCTCAGTTACTAAGTAGAGGAAAAGAACAGTACTCCCAACCTAGGAAACTGAGTCATGAATTGCAGAACATAAAATGCAAAAAAACCATTTCACTGTATGAAGAGGTTGAGCCTATGGGATTTGCTACTGTTTAACAACTTTGTTTGCCCTACTTGTGATTGCTAGAAATGCTTTTCATGTCATGGGACCCTGTGCTTCTTCCTCTCTACTGTCAAAAAATAAGCATAACAAGATTAATCTGAAACAATCACTTTAGAGGACATATGTAAATCTGAAATGTGACTTTTATGTACCACCATGTCTACCAGGCTGGAGAGAGTGGCAGTGGAAAGACAAGAGTGCCAGAGGTAAAGCATATGTAACTGAGCTCCAGACACAGGTGTTGAGGCATTGCATGTGGCGATTCACAGAGTCTCAACTTGCTTTCTGTACTTGGGGAGATTTTCCCCCAACACCCGCTCCCCCCCAGCCTATTAGCAGGGCTGCACCAACCCTGCTTTGCTGCACAGCCCACTGCACGGCAATGGGAAGAGTTCAAGCCATGACAGCTCATACCAGGGAGGTCTCAGTAGGATGTAAAAAAGTTGTTTACTTTTAATTTGTAAGGATGTGGTATTAGTTGTAAGATCAATTTCCTTTTCGACCAGCTAAGTAGACTATTACCTCTTATCTCAAGAACTTTGTCCAGGTAAAAATGATTTATAAGTGTTACACAGTAATTTTTTTTTCTTCTCTTTGCTATACTATTCTCCTATTTTCTGTCATCTATCTTTTTATTCAACTAAATGGCATGGAATTATTTGCACTTACTACCTGGACAAAGAATGAGTTCTCTGTACAAAGAAAAAGCCTATAATGTTTCCTTTGAACAGCACTAGCTTTTTATCATGCCAAAGTGGATACAGGAAGTTTCTCTGGTCAATTACTCACTCACCAGCAGCAACCACCACAATTGTGCTCATTCAGAAACACATGAAGCTAACATCTTCTGGGTAATAGAAAATGGATTTCCTTGTTCTAAAAAATGACCATAATGAATTTGAAATCTTAGTAGAATGGATAGCCTGTGGATAGCACTTTCAGCTAACCGCTGGAAGAGGTATTATAAAAACAATAACAATCAGAGATCATTTCTACAGGAACCAACCAAACCTGTCGCTTAAGGGCATATGTGCCAGGCTACCAAATGCACAGGATAATAAATTACTTTTCCAGACTTTGCCTTTATACACCACTGAAAGTCCTTTTACGACCTCTTTTTAGTGAACCACTTTTCTTCAGTATTTATTTCAATACCTTTTTCTGCTCTTGCATTCATTACTATACCCTGGAGGACACATAGTGTATCAGGGTGATTCAAGAGGTCCATCACCTCAGGAAAATCCACTGCTCGGAGCTCCCAGATTCCATATGCTGCTTGAAGAGTTGCTGACAATTATTAGTGAGTGCCGAAGGCTGTGTTTCCATTAGGATACATCAGTGGTATCCTTTGTCTCTGCTTCTTGAGATTTCCCTAAAGACTGCAATAAAAAAAATCATTTATCTTTGCATATATGTGAGTAGCAAGACACGGATCTATCTGTTGAACTAGGATCAGCAAAGGGGGTGCAAGGACATCTACTTTAGTGCATCGGCAATGACCTGCTTTAACATTTTGATTGCTCATGCCTTGGTGATGTGTTTAGCATTTGTAAATTAATATATGCTACTACTCCAAAATAGAGATACAAAGCTTAATATTTCTGGAAAATCCTTACAGTACTTTTTATGAAAAGAGTAAAGGGAGTTTGAGATTTTATAACTAGGATAATAAATTAGAAATGAATGTATGACTTTAATTAGAAAAGGCTGTGCTAGGATAACTTTTTAAAAGGAGTGTTCCTTTTTTAAGTATTGATGTTTTTTTAAACATTGTTTACACTGAAACAATTGTCAGTCATGTTCATATAGCATAGAGTCATTCTTCAAGCATGGCAGAATGCAGGAATGATTAAAAAAATGTGATAATGTATCAGGAAGCCTAACAATTTAAAAAAAAAGAAGTTAGACATTTGAACTGATGTGAATCATTTGAGTGAACTGTTGATAAGACAATAGACGAGCTACCTGTTGGATTTGCAAGCTAATAAGCTTCATAACAAATACAATATACAGAATCATAAACAGAATGTTTGTATCAAAACTTGAATTACCAGTTTCTAGAGACACAAGTGAAAAATGAAGTTCTTTCATGCTAATGTATAATGTTAGTAAAATTCTCATATATGCACACACTCTGAAACTATTAGCAAAATAAAAATAAATCTGAAGGCTCAGTGGAGAAAAGGTGGTCCATCCCAACGTCAATGCCCCACCCAAAAATCGTGCACTCTACCTTCCTATTTTGATAGAGGTACAGCTGGGAAAAAAACCAGCTTTGCTCCTGGCAAATAAAGAAAGATGTTAAGGGAGAAAATGTCAAGGGAGAATGAAAATAGATGGACTTATAAAGTTCTCAAAAAAAGGTTTTGAAAGACATCTCTGCTTGGTGGATGGTGACAAACAAAGGGATGTGGCAGGTTGGTCAGCTTGCCGGGCTGGTCAGCCTGCTGAGAGCTGGCAGGACATATTAGTCATTGCTGTTCTCTCATTCAGTAGAAATTACTCTCCAGAGTAAATAATCAGATACATTACTTTGTAGCTCCCTCTGTGTGCTTAGTATCATAAAGGACACATACAAGACACTGAGGGCCATGACAAATGGTTGATAAAGCAAGGACCATGCTGGCCAAGATTGTTTATTTACAGCAAGGTACCCGGCAGCTATCACAAAAGAAAGAGCTATCTAGCAGGCAGACCAGCTGCAGGCTTCGCACACAGAAAGGTAAGGGTGCAGGTGTGATACCTGGGGGGATGAACAAAAAGATAACTTTGTGTTCTTTCCTAGAAACTGACTGCAGCAAGAATGCAGAGACCAGCTCAAAGAAATGGAAAGGGCGGAAAACACTGTAACCCCAGTTAAGCCTCAAGACTCTAACAAGTAGGTGTGAAACCTGGTGGTTCACAGGCCCCCTTTGTGCCATGAAAAAATGCACCAAAGACGGAGGAAGTAATCAATTGGTTTTACTTACAGTGTAAGTGATGAATCTCTTCATGGCACAGCATGGGCTGACCTCCCAGCGCACCTCCCAAGGGAGAGATCTGCTTCAAGATATCTGACCTTATACAGATAAAGGAGAGTGCTTTGGCTCATCTGTTTAATTGAGTGATACTAAATATTATTTTGCCTAGGCCCATGATATAACACACTTAGGCTTTAAACACATAAAAAAAAGGCTTTTTCTTGCCATTTAAGTTATGCAGGATAGCATCATGCTGGAAATTAATTAAAAGAAGTGTGAGGTGGATATGAAAAACAGCAAAACCAATTATAAGGGCAAGTCTTACAGAAATGAAACACTGTCTTATAGCCATGGTGATGCAATTTACAAATATTTGTCATTCATGCGACCTACCCATTTTATTCCCAGAACAGTTGGGTACCCAGCTGACGAGTAATAACAATTGACACAAAGACACTGGGCACTGCTGCTGGCATTGAGTAGAAAGGAGCATAAATGGCAGAAAATTATGAGAGGTCAGCTGTTCCTAAATCATCATTTTGTTATGCTTACATCTAGATTGATCATGTTCACTCATCAGAGACAAAACTCAGTTTAACCTTAACTTCAGAGGCAAAAAGAGAAGTGATAAAATCAATACAGAGTACTAGAACTGTGTATGCTGCAAGACACCTCTGGTGATCATCTAGTCCCAAGCCCTCTCAAAGCAGGGCCAACTTCAATGTTACCTCAAGTTGCCCAGGGCCTTCTCCAGACAGAAACTCTACAACCTCACTGAGAAACCTGTTCCAATGCTTAGCGGGAATTCTAGCTGAATTTTTTTCTTTATGTCTAGCTGCAACCTGTGCCCATTGCCTCTTATCTTTTTGTTGCGCACTTCTGAAAAGAGTCTGACACTTTTTTCCCTTCTCCTCCCCTCTGAGTTGCTGAAGAGAGCAATTAAATCTGCCCCCAGCTTAGCTCTCTCTTCTCCAGGCTAAAGAAACCCAGCTCTCTCAGCCTCTCCTTGCATATCATTTGTTCCAGTCCCTGACCATCTATTAAGAGACCAGTCCTCCACTGATCTCACTTCTGTGCCAGTCTCTCTCTTGTTCTCATAGGCAGTGTTCAGACAGGTTTTCACCCACCTCACTGTCCCCCCATCCAGGTAGTATCTCCCTATTCTGCCTTAAAGGAAGCTGTGGGACTGTCAAAAGTCAAGATAAAAGACATCTGCTCCTCTTGTTCACTGAACAGAATCACAGAATCACAGAATCACTAAGGTTGGAAAAGACCTGGACATTAAGTCCAACCACCAACCCAACACTACCATGCCCACTAAACCATGTCCCGCAATGCCACATCCACACGTTCCTTGGTGTCATCTGCAACTTGCTGAGGGACCACTCAATCCCCTCATCCAGATCATAGATAAAGATATTAAACAGGACCGGCCCCAAAACTGAGCCCTGGGGGATACCTCTTGTGATGAGCCACCAACTGGATTTTGCTCCATTCACCACGACTCTCTGGGCTCGGCTGTCCAGACAGTTTTTTACCCAGCGAAGAGTGCACCTGTCTAAGCCACAAGTCGCCAGCTTCTCCAGGAGAATACTGTGGGAGACAGTGTCGAAGGCTTTACTAAAGTCCAGGTAAACAACATCCACAGCCTTCCCCTCATCCCCTAGGTGGGTCACCTGGTCATAGAAGGAGATCAGGTTGGTCAAGCAGGACCTGCCCTTCATGAACCCGTGCTGGCTGGGCCTGATCCCTTGGTTATCCTGCACGTGCCCTGTGAGCGCCCTCAAGAGGAATCTCTCCATAATCTTCCCTGGCACTGAAGTCAGACTGACAGGCCTTCTTGTAGATGGGCGTCACGTTGACAATCCTCCAGTCGTCCGGGACCTCCTGTTAACCAGGACTGTTGATAAATGATGGAGAGTGGCTTGGCAAGCTCCTCCGCCAGCTCCCTCAGTACCCTTGGGTGGATCCCATCAGGCCCCATAGACTTGTGAGTGTCCAGGTGGTATAGCAGGTCGTTAACTGCTTCCTTCTGGATCATGGGGAGTTTATTTTGCTCTCCATCCTTGTCTTCCAGCTCAGGGAGCTGAATACCCTGAGGATACCTGGTCTGGCTATTAAAGACTGAGGCAAAGAAAGCATTAAGTACCTCAGCCTTTTCCTCATCCTTGGTGACAATGTTCCCTCCCACATCCAGTAAAGGATGGAGATTCTCCTTGGCTCTCTTTTTGTTGTTAATGTATTTGTAAAAACATTTTTTGTTATCCCTTACGACTGTGGCCAGATTGAGCTCTAGCTGGGCTTTTGCCTTTCTAATTCCCTCTCTGCATGACCTAATGAGGTCCTTGTACTCTTCTTCAGTTGCCTGCCCCTTCTTCCAAAGGTGATAAACTCCCCTTTTTTTCCTGACTCCCAGCAAAAGCTCCCTGTTCAGCCAGGCCAATCATCTCATCACAGGAAGCACTCAGGATGGTCAGGTGTGATTTGCCATTGGTAAATATGAGCTGGCTGTCACCTTCATCTACTGGACATGTCTTCCTGGAGGATCTCCTCCACAGTCTTCCCACAGACCAAGGTAGGGTGACCATCTAGAGTTCCATGGACCCCCCTTGTTGCCCTTCTTGAAGAGAGACATAAATTTGTCTTTTACCTGTTGTGGGAAACCTGCACCCTATCTGGTCTCTAACTCAGTCCTCCCCTGCTCTGGTTAGCACTGCTCTCCCTGACAAGGCATGGAAACCTGCAAGGCATGAGAGTAGACCTTGCCAGTAAAGGCTGTGGCAAAGGTGGCACTGAATACCTCAGCTCTTTCCAAATCTTTCATCAGTGGGTTGCTCACCCATTCAGCAGCAAGCTAGCATTTTCCTTTTCCTGCTGACATACCTAGATAAGACTTTTTTTTGCTCAACAACAAACTTGACTAGTTTCAACTACAGCAAGCTTTCATTTTTGCAGTTTAAGCCCTGCATGCCTTTTGGGCAGCATATTCCTGCTTCCACCTACTGTACACTTTCCTGTGTTTGATTTCAGTCAGGAATTCCTTGTTCACCCATGCTGGTCTCCTCCCACCCCTACCTGTTCTCCTGCAAATCAAAATGGATCATTCATATTCTTTGAGGAGGCTGTCCTTGAAGATTCACCAGCTCTCCTGAGTCCACCTCCCCTCAGGGAAGCATCTCACAACATGTGAAAATGTAATGATACTACATCTGAATAAAATGCTCTAGGTACAGAAAATGTATTTAAGGCTTTTCTGTCAACACCTCTGGGCTGAAAAAATCCCCCAAAAGAAGCTTTGAGAGGTGAGTCCCCCTTTCTAATCCTTCCCTCTTATTTTGTTCTTGACTGGTGCAGAGATCACCCCTGATTTTTATACCCTAATTGCATGCTCTCCACTCAATTGTTATGTCCTCGTGTTTAAACTGGCTTCTCACAGCTGGATTATAGCTTGACTTTGCTGATTTTTTTGCATGACTTTTGTGTCAACACAAATACAATCCTCATCTCAGTTCTCAGCAGGTCAGTCTTGATTACTGCAACACTGAATAAACATGATTACTTTTGGTCTTGACAAATCAACCTTGTCTTGTTCATGTATTTTCAACATGTTCATATTACTGCTGAGGTAATTTCTCAGCATTGTTCTGATCATGTTGTGCTTTTCTTCGCATTCCACATTGATTACTTGTTTTCCAAAACAATAACTATTACCTAATAGTTTTTCTCCTTTTAAGCCTGTTCTCTTTTCTACCACCAACTGCTTCAGTTTTGCAATGGCAGCTACTACCATCAGTCAGCTTATGTTGCGATGCTCCATATGTTGCGATGCTCCAGCCTCTACTTTCAATTTTTAATGGCATCTTTCTGTCTATCATATGCCTCCCCTCACCCCTGGGAGTAAGACTCCGTGTAACTTCGTTGTTCTACCACCTTCAGATCCCTGCTTCAGAACTCCTCCATGGCATGCATAAACTTCACAACAGTTTAGGCTGCTGATGCACTTACATTACTTCCTATAATTTTCAAGGATTTTTCTCCTTGTTGTCCTTGTCAGTCTGTATATACCTATTTTCTTATACTTAGATTGTAATTTAATTGCATCAAGAGGTGTCTTCCAACATGGTGCTCTGATAATGGTCTTCTGATATATCATTGGCACACCTGGACTTCAGAGAAACACATATAGTTTCATTATCAGCATAGGCAGTAATAGGTTGAACAGACTGGTGAGTCACTCCATCCCTGGGTACTGCAGCTTCAGGTATGCCTACACTTGATCAAGTATTTGAATATAGATGCCTCCATGTTAGCTTTAAATTAGCTAGATGAAAAATTGCCAGAGAACAGATAAAGAAAAGCAGCAGATCTGCTATGCCACCTCAGTAGGTGCATACATTTGCAGCAGCCTAACCTGCTGGGCATTCATTGCTGCATCTAGCCAAGGAGCAGTTCTTGAAATATGTATCATATACAGTAAGCTTCATATGTCAATCGAAACTGTAGACTTGATAATAAAAACAGACTGCTATGGGTAAAATGAAGCTGATGAAGAAGAGTGTCCCAGCTTTCATAAAGGTGCTCTTCACAATTCTTCACACCTACACCTATAAGGAACATTAAAACAACAACCAACAACAACAACCTTAAATGTTTCTGTTCTTTGCTTAATATTTTCCCTGGAAGACATCTGCAACTCAACTTCTCTTGCATCATCTGAGAGAAGGGATGAATATTTAAGCTTATGTTTACTAAAAGATACCCATAGAAAAGTTAGATTTGAATTTCTTTTAATTTTAAAGAAGTCATATTCTCCATTACAACAGAACAATTCCTTGGGAACTGTATAATGGACTTCAAGAACTGGTAGACAAAAACTCATGGGAAGCAAATTAAGAGAAAAAAAAAGAGAGTTAAGGGCTGGCAATTCCTTAAAGTAATGACATTAAGGGTGCAAGAACAAATTACCCTAATGTAGGATACCATGTGTAGTAAGAAGATAATTTGACTAAGCCATGAGCACTATTACATTAGTAGCAAGGGGCTGTGGGGGAGTAAGGCATGAAGGGGGAAAGATAGCAAAAGGGTGCTGAGAAGACTGGAGCGGTTAATGCCTTTTTTGCATTTGCCTTGACTAAAAAGGTAATTGTCAACAGACAGCTACCATCATAAATACCAAAGAGTAAAATCTCCATCTACTTTAGAGATCTACATAAGCTATATATTTTGAAATTGTCTAAGGCTGATGAGCTTCATTGTAAAGCATTTAGAGAACTGACTGAAACAACCTCAAACAAAAACTACCACAAATTTTCAGACTTCGTGGAGAACAGATGTGGTCCAAAAGACTGAAAATGAGCAAACATATTGCAAGTGTTAAAGAAAGAATAAAGGACATTCTGGGGAGCTAGACACCAGCAAGGATGGAGGTTCTGGAAAAATATAGTAGCAAATAATGAAACTGTAATTTATAGACACGTGGACAATGACAAGAAGATATAAACCAGCCAGTTTAGAACTTGTAAATTTGATTTAAGGGCTCCATGAGAGAATAATGTGCTTTGTGAATAAAGGAGAAGCAGAAGATGTCATATCCTTACTTTAGCAAATATGATATTCCTGAAAACAAGTTAGGAAAAAACCTGTCAGACTCAGATTTTGATAAGAGAGTATAAAGCTAGAGTATTTGGAAACCACTAAAAGTATTAATTAATAGTTCTTTGTCAAAATGGAAGATGTGCCAGTGGAATTTTGTAGAGGTCTCTCTTGAGATGAGTACAACTCAATGTTTCTGTTAAGAACTTGTACAGGGGATGAAAGAACACAGGATAGCAAGGTTAGAATTTAAGATGATCATGTGAACTTAAGAAATAGTGCGCTATGTGCTCTTCAGTAAAGACATGTGAAAGGTATTATAGATAGGCAGGCTGCAGGTCCAGGAGAAGGCTGGGTAATAGTTCGGAAGGAAAGGATTTGAGTTTGACGAAGAAGATTCGATCTTAAGTTGAACATTAATGAATCTAGTCATGCTGTTGGAAAAAACAGACAAGCACTCTACCAGAATACACACATACACATATATACACAAATGTATACACACAAGAATATAACCTACCAAATACAGCAGGCTGTTCTCTGGGGATTTTTCCTGCCTCAGTCTTCATTGAGTATTGCGCCCAGTTTCAGGCAATAATAAATATGCTCAAAAAAATGTGAATCAACTGTAAAGTGTTCAAAGTAACAAAATGCACCCTGTGGAGAAAGGGTGAATAATTTAAGATAGCTGAGTCTAGAGCAAAAGAACCTAGAGAACATACATCAAACCATAATAACAAAAATAAAAATCAGTTCCCCATATCTTTGAGTGGATATGATATGAAGAGCTTAAACTGAAGCGTGATGAGGAAAATCTCATAGTACGGATAATGAGGCATAGGTATAGTCTTGGAAAGGCTATGAGATAGACATTTCTGAAAGTCTTTAAGAATAATAGTTTAGACAAATACTGATCAAGAATAACATAGGCATGACAAACACCCTGGGGGTGGAGATGGATAAGCTAACATCCAAAGGTATCATACCACCTAGTTTTGCCTTAACAGCTGAGGAAACCAAAAATTAATGAGACATCTATCATGTTCAAAGTGTTTCAGACTATTACATGTTACTTTTCTAAAGTTTATTATGGTGTTACTGCTCAATGTTTACTACACTGAAGTAGCAGAATAAGGTAGTACTAAATAAGGACCTAAGTCTGGTTTCATCCTGCTCAGGCAGAGAGCACAGATAGGCAGGACTCTGTAATGAGGTAGTTTGAATTTTCCCTTACAGTCAAATGATCTGGTATCTAATAATGAGTAATTTACTATAAAAGGTCTATCCATTTCTTGAGCATAGTAGCTAGTATATAGTATTCGGGCTCCTTTTCTCCTGTCTGATATGTATTTCTTTCATGCATAGAGCACAGCTGTAGATCCGAGATCAGCCCCACACCATGGCTTATGCTATCTCCTGGTAGCAGCAACTTAATCTGAGAACATACAGATCTAGTTCCTGCTCCAACTAACACTTTTCTGGGAGTAGGAGGAGTGGATGTCCAGTCGACAGAAGAAGTGGACAGGGAGGGAAGGGTCTTGAACTTCTCTCTCCATCATAGGTGACAGTTCTTGGAAAAATAGACTACTGGGCAAAAGGGGACTGCAAGGCATCTTCTGTTTCCCATTGTATCTCCCTTTGTGGTGTTTTGGGGTAGTTAGGAAAGACCAGTGAGAGTAAAACACATGGCTGGAAGAGTCCCTGGTTTCCGTACTCCTTTAAGGGTGTATATAAGCTAGATGTCAGGCCATAGTCAACACCAGCTGGGCAGGTGTCTGTCTCTGAGTGCATCGAGACAGACCTGGGGCAATTGAGTTTTCACATGAGATTTCAGGCACATTCAGAGCCCAAAAGAACAGCTTAGTGGCAGTACTGAGGACTCAAATTTCACACTTAGAATTATATCTGCTGAAATACTTTGGTGGCTCTAGTCCTTGGTTGATTTTTCCGACTCCAGTTGTACCATGCTATATTTTATTCTCCTTTAAGTAACTATCCTGCAAGGATATTTCAATATCACTAATTCAGTGCACGTTCTAAGAAATACCGTGAATAACAGATGATGCAAAAAAAGGAATATTTTATATTCTGCACAGTTTTATTAGTTGATATTAGTTGACCTTTGGTACAACCTCATTCGAGCTTCTTTAAATAACTGCATTTTAGACATTATTAAATGAGAAGAAAAAAAACCCCACTCTTAACATTAAAAGAATACTATAAAGGCTGAGAACTGTTCAATTGATAGAAAATGCCAAGATTAGGGCTGCCTTTAGGTATGTATTGTGATATAGGCAATAAATAAAAGATTATATTTTCTTTACAGGGAACCACTTTCCACTTCAGCACAAAACATGATTTGTGTTTGCTTCATATACAGAATTTCAGTATTTTATAGTGTCTTCTCACTATGCATTCCATACAGTATTCAAACCTTTCTCTGAAGGCAGAGTTGTTATTTTCCTCATGAGCTTTTTTGTGGTGCTTGTTTCAGTGTCTGAGGGCTTCAGAAATTGTAGTCAGGCTTCTCAGCAATCTCTGGCATGAGCACGACCTAGCATAACGACCAGAAACAAGGCACAAAGACTTTTAAAAATAACAATATACCCTCTAGCTGTGGTTATTATTGCAATAAGTAGGGCTCATTGTAACATCATTCTTCAGAGACATCATTAAATCTCCTTTGTTCCAAGTAAGTCACCTGGGTCTGGTGGGTTTTAGCTGCTTCAAGGAGTTCCCAGTTTTGACCAAAGGCTTAAGACAAGGAATAAGACAACCAGATAACTGTTGTTAAGAGAGTTATGTTATTTACTTCTGAGACTCTTGGGAACTGTGTTTACAGGCATGGACAGTAAATACACCAGAACAGAACTGCTTTAACCATGACACCATCCTCCCATTCTCTCTGTCTATTCACTGTATATTCCATGCCTTGCAAGACATGGGATAGTGGTCCTACATATCAGCTATTTGCTTCTCGTTTCATACTCCCGAAGACTTGATTCATGCAGTGAAAGACTGCAAGCCAACATCCTACTCATTTAATCGTTGTTTAGCAGCTGTTTTCCTGATACCCATCACAGGCTTGCAGACATACACTCATGGATCAGCCTTTCACAGATCCCAGTATGATTCCTCCTCCCTAAGACTCCTTGTTCCAACTTTGCTGGTGTCTGACTTTTGCTTCCTGTGCCTTTGAGGACGTTTCTCTATCACTCTGCATGGCCATTATGGCACAGGCTGGGCAACGACTGCCTAGGAAGCCACTCTGCAGAGGAGGTCCTGGGGGTCCTGGATCTGTACGTGAGCCAGCAGTGTGTCCTTGCAGCAATGAAGGTCAACTACATACTGGGCTGCATCAGCAAGAGTATAGCTAGCGGGTCGAGGGAAAAGGTTACTCCCATTTATTCAGCAGCTGTGAAGCCACATCTGGAGTATTATGTCCTGGCTTGGGCCCTACAGAACAAGAGGGAGACTGGCAAACAGAGTGAGGGCAGTGAAGGGCTACTAAAATGATTAGGGAGTGGAGCACATGATATGTTAGGAGAGGCTGAGGTAACCGGGTATGTTTAGTCTGGAGAAGAGAAGGCTAAGGCGGAGGCAGAGCTAATCACTGTCTTCATTCAGGAAGAGTCTGTCTTGCATTAGGAAGAGTGTCACCAGCAGGTCGAGGGAAGTGTTCCCTCCCCGCTGTGCTACGCAGAAACCCAGAAAAGAAAATTTCAATCCAAATATTTATTATTAGTCAGAAGTAGCCAAAACCAAGTAATTCTAATCAAAGTGTCAGGTAAGGAGGAATTTTTGTCCCAAATTATGCCAAGAAACCTAACTCAGTGTCTTTTTACAAGTGTTTTCCTCTCCCCTTCCATTCTCTGTGGTCTTGCATGTTCTTGCATACAAGTGCGAAGTCACTTAGTCACAGGTTACTAAAACAGGGACTGAGACAACCTGTGGTGCTTACAGTCACTCCCCAGGCAACTGCTGCTGGGCACTCCCAGAAGGCAGACTAGTGAATGGGATGGATCTTTGCCCTGACACGATCTATACCTGTTAGGTTTATATAAGTTGTGATCACGCTTTGTGTCAGCTTGCTGTCATGTCTAAAGTAATAAAAGAGAAAGAAAAAAACCTGAATCTTCTCCAGACAAGGAAATGGCATGGCAGTCACATTTCTGAATCTAGCGATTCCTTAGCCCAAGTCACAAGCAATGGCAGTGAAAAGCTGCAGAATGCATAAAGCCCTCCTGAATTTCAAACTTTAAATCTCAGTGAGCCCTTAGACATGCTTGTATCTTCACTGAGTGATTTTTTTTCAGAAAGTAACTGTGGAAAAAACTACTGTTCAGCCCTTGGGCTAGAACACCCTGAGTGTCCTATGTGCACTGGCGTAGAAAACTCCATGGTGCTTCTGTGGAAAGTCTGGATGCTACCTCTGTGTTTTCTGCTCATGAACAAACCAACACATTGCAGTCCATTTTTTCTGCCAAGGTCTGTTTTACTTCCACTGATGGACACGGGAACTTAAGCCAGTGCTGTCAGTGAGAGAAGAACATGAATTTTGTGCCATCTCCTCCAAAATTTCTGTTCCATCCACCATCCTAAATGATCCTGTGGTATTCAGAAGTATTTCTCCTCTTAGAGCTTTGTGCTGTATAATTGTGAAGTAAATCTTGTGCGGGATATTTGTAGCTGTGCCTCAGGCAAAATTCCTGGAGTACCGAGATGACTTAACCTAGACTCCTGAATAGAGCAGTGTCTCATTGACAATACTGCAGTATTAGCACTTTAGATGGATTAATGAGCTCCAGATTTATTTACACTCCTCAGAGTGTTGTTTTGGGTTGTTTATAGACAGAACCAGTAATGTTTGATCCACTCTTGCAAGACAGTTCTTGCAATCCATGGACTAGAAAACAATGGAGATTTTGCAAACATGGTTGTCACATAAATCAAATAAATATTACAGTGAGCAGGGTCCATAACTGTACACATGATTTCTTTGTACAAGCGAAAAACTGATGCTTCAACACTTCTGAAATTTCTATCCAAGTAAGAGTATTTACGACAAGGAAAGGGTGAAGCCTCTGCAAAATTGATACCTCCTGAAAGTACAATGTACAGTCCCACTAGGGACTGAAAAAAGGAATCTACAATGCAGACCTTCAGCCAGCAGCAAGTATAATGTTATATATTCTCAGTAGTCTATTTAGTTTAGAGCTAAGATACTAAATCTAGCGTAGTCCAGAGTTTCCAAGCACCATTATACTCAAGCCATAAGGAGGTGATCAAAAATATAGATATAGCACTTGCATGGAAATAGTAAGTCTTTGCTTGACTTTTCTCAGATGAAAGTCAATATTTCTGCCCTTATGCATTGTTCCTCCCAGGATGGCTAGTACTGCAGTGGCAATGTGTGGCTATTGCTACTTTGGTGGTTAGGAATTTGCAAGGCAGGTGATGGGTCTCATGGTAAAACCTACACAGAGAGCTAGAGTCAATGGATCAACCAGAAATATCTAGAGATAGTCTATGTAAGTGGATATATCTATTATTTTGTCTTTAACCTACTATCCTAAATTGAAAATATTGCAAAAAGGCAATAAGAACACATAGAGTTAAAATCAATCAACAAATCAGCAAATTATTATAATTATAGTGCATAGTAATATGTCTCAACTAAAGGTTAACAAAAGATTTTCCATTACATTCCAGCATACCAAAAGAGGAATTCCTCAGGGTGCTACCGGAGTAGAGATTTGTTTTATCATTCCAGTGGATAAGGACTTCTTATTTAAAAAAAATCTTTTTTATACACTGGCAGTAAATATACATATGAAACTGGTACCATTATTACAGCCTTTAAAGCACGCTTACTGGAAACTGACTACCTCATGAAGAGATGTCAAGTCTTTCATGAGAATTACCTCAACATAGGAAAATAGCGTTAGCAAAATAAAAACTTTAAGCAGATTGTGCAGTGTTTGAACAACACAGTTAACAATTTGGTTATTAAACTTTTATTCAGAAGAATGAAAAATTCACTGTGCATTGTTTCTGCTATTCAATTTCTCTTTGACTAACAATATGGAATTTGGCTCATGCAGTAAAAAACACACTCAAATTATGTAAAGTTTACAAATGGCAGGTGTAAATATAGGGTCAAAAATACCAATGTAAAGTGAATTCCTGGACAAGGATTATGTTATAAAATTATAAAATAAAAAGTACAATTGAAAGATATGTTTTAGTTATCCACAGACACAGAGCAGTAACAATATGACACCCAATATAATTTCACAGCTTTTTCATACTGTCAGATTTCATCTTTCTTCCCCACACATTGTACTAACAGGAATACAATAAGTTTAGACTTGGTCTTGAGATGCTATACTATGACATTTTTCAATTTGTTTTAAATTTAAGCTCTACTCTGAATTTCCTAGGTTTAGAATGCTTACTTTGGGGACAATGTGTTGTGACTATGTAGTTATCTGTCCTAAATTAAACTAAAGGTGCACTTGTCAATAATGTATTTTTAAATTATGCATAGTTTAGCCATGTAAAAATCAAGCTCATAAAAAAAAATCATTATTTCTTAGATGAACAGTAAACAATAAACCAAAAGGAACCATTACTGTGGGATTGTTCATATTCTTTGAAGATGTGAAGTCTCAACCTTAATTTTGGTTGTAAATTTTCTCCTACTTGCTCCTTCCTACTTTTGCTTTTTTTCGACTTTGTGGACAAAGTTCTGGCTTCTGCCTAAAACAATGACTAGCATAAGACAGAAAGATCATATTGCTCAGGAAAACAGAGCTTACTGCCTGGCTGTATACGTGAGATTCTCCTTGCCACCTGCACTTCCCAACATTTTCCTGGGTATATACCTCAAGCCGTCTTCTTCTACACATTTAATTTCCCTCTCTTTATAAACACATGCACAGATAACCCATGTGTCCCAGTCTCAGGCCCTCTCCTATTCCCTGTGAATAGGCCTTATAGAATAAATAGCTTTCAATTTTTTTTTCTAATAGATTTATACTAAAGCTTGTAACACATATGTCCATAGTAAGGAAAGCCAGAGTAAAGGGCTTATAGTTTGTCCTCTACATACCCTTAATTGAGAGAAAACGTGTCTCTAGAGAAAGGGAGCTGGGACCTGAGTAAGAAACTACTTTGGGAAGCAAAAGAGATTAATTCAGATCCATTAATGTGTGTAAGTATTTCCATGTCTCTGTCTCTACAACCACCATCATATCACCTGCTACAAAAGGATAAAGGATGAAATCAGGACTGGGTAATTTTACACATCTGCAGATAAAACAGAAAAGTAGGTACAAATAGATGCAAGTAACTAGAGTTTGGTTTTTTTGTTGTTTTTGGTTTTTTGTAGGGAGAGAGGAGTGTAGTTGGCAGATAAACTGAAAAAAGGACAAAAGGAAAAAAAAAAAGAACAAAAAAAGGAAAAAGAGGTGGCTTTTGATCTGAACAAACCTTTTCTTTCATTTCAAATACATTTGCAATAAACAACAAGCAAATGATGGTCCAGAAAGTTGTCTGCAGTCCCCCTTTCTTCTGCAATACATAGGCACAGTTCCAAGAGCTAAGGTACGTGCCCCGTTCAGAAGGCAGAGGCTGAACCTCTGCTCTGATTCAGACAGAGTGGACTGAAATCAGTGGGCACCTCCCAGCACTGTCCAAGAGGACGTGGAATCCATCTCTCTCATTTCTTGATCCGATCACTGTTTCATTTGGTAAAACAAGAGACAGTGCTGACACCTCCTCCCAGTCCCTACCATCCTGCAGGTAGCACTGTTCTCTATACCAAGCCAATTGCATTTCCAAGCGTGGAAAGAATCTGAAAAGGATCACATAAAAGAAAAAGACTGGTGGTTAATGCCCCCTGAGACCCTGGTTTGGGTGTGGGGGGTTGACACACGATAGGAGACTCTGGACCTTCATATCTTTGACCTTTTTCATAAGTGAGAATAATTAGACTTTTCATAAGGGAAAAGCTTTAAAAAGAAAACCAAAAGGTTCAAATAATTTTCATTTGTGATTTCAGCTTCAGGATAGATTTGAAACTGGTTTTAGCAGTTGTGAAATTAGGGAAGGAGAAAAAAATATTCCCCGGTACGTATCACGTCACGCGGCTCCACCTTCTCTTCAGCGTCATGAGACAAGCGTGAGTGCATTACTGGGGTTTGTCGATGCCCATGATACAGAATGACAAACTTCAGCGGTCTCGAAACCGCTGCTTGCAGAGCGTGAACTCGGGAGCAGACAGATAGAGGCAGAAACCGCAGACCTGGCCTGGGATAACTGATTGCACCCCAGCCACTGGACCTGCAGCGAGACATTTTTTTACTCTGTCATCAGCCATGACATGCAATTCTGGGATTTGCATTAAATCGCCTACACACAGGCCTTTTCTACTTTATGTACCTATTTTCCCCGTATTACTCACATTGCGCAGATGTGAAGGGCTTGCTCTGCACCTTCAAACTCACAGGCTGCCAGACAGAGCTGCTGGGGAGCACAGATGGGCTAAAATCTAGAAAACTATTTTAAAACTGTGATAAATTCTCATATGAGACTTGCAATGCTGAGTCTGCCTCCTGGAAAAACTAGTATCAGAAGAAAAAAAGATGTCAGAGGCTCAAAGGCACATTTATGTGGGAGTAAAGAGTCTGGCCCAAAGTCTTCAGAAGCAGAAAGAGAAAATCCACTCATACAATGAAGGGGTTTCATATTAAACAGCTGAGGGACCTATATATCTAAACAGATACGATCCATTTATTATCATCTAGAAAACGGGAATTTGTTATTGCTGCTCCTTGTTCAAAAGGAAAATATGTATTTACTCTCATTATAAAATAAGAATATGTTTTTAACTCAGGCAGTTTTCTGAGGTCGTCTAGATTTTTTAAGAAAACTTAAGACAGCTCTGCTGTTCTCCAAGTGTACCTGGAAGTGCATTAAAGCATTGCAAAAAGTGTTTTTAACAGAAAATAAAGTGGATGTTTAAATTGTGTAAAATGGAATAAGATTGTTCCCTACAAAATCATAGAAAACAATTATCTGAGACTGTCTAGCACACAATAAAAATGCTTTTCAGCATATTTTTGCTTATATTGGCACTGCTGAGATGTTTACATACACAGTAGTTTGTCTTTATAGGAGGCCTCAATTATCCAGTGCTCATTGGTTCATATATATTATTTTGCTTCCTGAAACACTGACAAAGATAACCACCTGGGAAGTTGAAAATAAATTTCAAATGCAAGACGATTTGTTTAAAGAGGTAGATACTTTTTAAATTTTGCCTCTAGTTGAGTAACTGCAATTTTGAATGCAATTATTTTTCCCCAAGATCACACTTGCAGATATGAGCTACAAGGAGCCTCTTTTAAAAGTCCTGTTTTGAATATGGATGAGTGAGAATCATTTATACAACATGTATCTGAAGGTCATTTAATTTTTTTCAGAATTAACCCATAACTCCTGGGAAATGACACTGCATTCTAAATTAACGTCAAACACCCTACAGTACTACCGACAGAAGATTCAGCTCTGGCCGTAGAGGCTGTATGGTATTATTACATTTCAGAAACCATTTTCTGTTATAGCACAGGAACACGAGAGGAAGAAATACTAGCAGAGTAGCTATAAGTATGTAAATGTGTATGGGAATGACACCGGTTAAAACTAAACCACTCTATCTGAATACTTTTTTACCAATCCAATTTTAATATTGCTAAACTAGTGAGACTACTTGATTTGTTTAATTCACGGACTCTTGAAAGTTTGAGTTGATTTTCCTTTATGTATCAGCATTACATTTACATAAAAATCCCTAATGAGCCAGGATGCAGCTTCTGCTCTTTGAGTTCTGTTTGGATAGCTAAAGATGCGTACCAGTTATGCACTGCAGTGCATTTTTTTCTGGCTGAGAAAACTTAGAGAAAATTACATTAATCTCTGTTTCAAAATTAACAATAACAAAAGCAAACAGCTCTAAAAACCCTGCAGAGATGCATCCCTCTGCTTGGGGTAAGAATAATCATGGAAAATACCGAACCGAAGCCATTTTGCAGAATCACAGTAACATGTAACAGAACAAAGTTGTAAATGAAGTAGCTCATGGAACCCAGATGTTTTCTGCTTCCTCTCACTATATATATTCATTGCAGCTTAATATTTTTCCTGAGGCATTCTTCATTTCAAATTGTTAACAACTTGAATTGTTTTGCAAAGGCAGGTGCTGAATGATATATTCTGAATTATTAGGAGTTGCAAGGACAGGTAAGATTGGATCTGAGCTTTCATTTCACTTCGTAATAATGCTGGGTGGTAGCAGTAAGGACACGGGTCATTGAAGAACTTTGTAGAGTATTTTAGAGGACTGTAACAGAAATACTAAGATTGGCATGAACAGAGACTGTATGGGGCGATCTGGATGTGGGAGCACCCGAAGGAACAGAAGAAGGGCCATAGGAGCGACGTGCATTGATGGCACGCCGACTAGCAGGTCATGGACATCCCAGCACAGCTATGTGCAGTTTCTCAAGGCAACTAGAGATACGGGAACAGCCTACACCCAAGACTCAAATCAGTACGGGTTCCCATCTGGGTGGGAAGATAAAGAGCAGGCGGGAGTCCTTGTCTGCCCAGGGAAGGTAAGAAAGGACAGTGAGGAAATCCTACAGACTCACAGAAGTGGGATGAGACAGAAAGGCAAAAAACCATTGGCAGCTCCTAAAGGACACAAAGGACACTTCCAAGTTCAGTCACCCTCCCCAGCCCAAGCAGGGCCCAGGCAGCATGGCAAGGACTCGGAACTGGTGTCTTGTTCTCCCCATCATCTCCAGGACACACCTGGAGACACCTGCCCTGGTGCTTATGACAAGCAGGGCAGGAAAATGTGAGTGAAGTCACATTTCTTTTAAAATAAAATGACGTTTTCCTCATATGAGGGTTCACGTGGAGCTTGTAGCAACAGTGTAGCAGCATTATTTCCTACAACATAGACAAGGTGACCCTACAGGTCCCCAGAGCAATAAGATGAGCTCCCTCGTGGAAACAACAGCAGCAGCAATAACTGTCATCGAAGCTGCTCTTGTTTACAGGGGGAAGAGATGGATAAAGATACCAAGTGGTTACCTGAGGAATTCTCTCCCTGAAAACAACACACAGCTCTTAAAATGCTGCAGTCTCCTGGGAAAAAAAGCACATAATCAGTGTCCAGCTATGCACAGCCCAGTTAATGTTGTTATGGACTTTGCTGGGAGAATTGCTGATGAAGAGTGCTCTTCTCCATAGTTTCCAGGAATTAAAGTCCCTAGAGCACTGCTGCACTGCAGAAGAGCTGAAGAATTGCCTGCAGCCTTGCCATATTTTGCCTTGCTCTTGCTTCACATTCAACAACCTGTGTAAGCTGATTAACTTAATTTTGGATGCTGAAGAAATACCTACATCTCTTTAGTGCATTTATTCGTCAGGTATCATTATGGTATTCAGGGTGCTTCATCAGGAAGGACTTTCTTCTACTATTTGCCTACGGAGTGCTACACAAAAGCTTATACCAGTAAGTAGAAACAGCCTTTACTTAGGGCTGGTTTGAGACTTAAGCCAAGCAGGGCGGTACCTAGTGCCGTAGCAGCAAAAAAGCCCCAAGAAAGATTTTTGCCAGGCAGCCTTGGACCTACCACATTGTCCTAAAGGCTGCTGTGCTTAAAAATGGTTTATCTTCCCATGCTGCTGGTGTTGCCTGTCACAGCAGTGGTGCTGTTGGTGATTTTGGAGCGTGAGGTGACACCTCCTCATTGCAGCCTTTCCCCTGCCAGCCCCCATGGCACTTCCTCCCCTCCCATCATCACCCCCCCACCCGCCTGCTGGGGCAGCATGGAGACCTATACAGCATCCTTACAAGGCAATTTAAGAGCAAACTGTTTGGTAATGGGCTTGACTGCAGTGTGTGAAGGCCCCATTTCCTTTTCAATCAGAACACTTTATTTCTGCAGGGGTTTGCATTTAACATGAGAGGGAGTTCAGTTACTCTACAGCTAATAAATGTAGACCACTACTCACTGTTGTACTGAAGAAATAAACTTTGGTTGTTTTACATTTCAAGGCACACAGCTTGCTTAAATTCACCAGCACTTATTTTCCCAAGCCTGTTCTATATTCATTACATACTTACATGTCCCCTGCTTCTCTGCATTATAGGGATGCTTGCCATAAAATATATTTCCTTGGATTCCAGTATCTTCAAAACACCTCAGGTATTTTCACAGAATCCATTTTATTTTCTTCCTAGTGAAGTTTATTAAAATATCCACTGCTACAGGCTGTAGCACATGGAATGAAGCCATAACTCATACTTAACTACCTTTTTTCAGTCATGCTACTGATAGCTGAATAAATTTAAACTCTCTTTTTGACTCTACTGATTTTTGGACGTGTTGTCTCCCTTACTAACCATGGTCATTTCTTTAATGGCCATCAGTGTTCTTACAGGACAGGTTATTAAGGATAACTTTTAGCCTCTCACAATCATATAAATTATTAGTGCCTGTAACATAGCGGCAGCTGTGCTTCTGAAATACACAGTACTTTTTGATTAAACTCTCCAACACTTTATCTTAATTACTCCCATTTTGTCCATTCTATTTTCCCATTACTTACCAATGTAGCAAAGCAAGACCTAAGGTACTCTGCAACTACCATAAGGGCTTCCATTCAGGGTTAGTTAATCTGTAACACCGGGCATCACCTCCGAGCTACGCTTCTTGCCTCTTCTGCAGTGAAAGAGCTGTGAACCAAACACTGCACACATGCCTCGCAGGGCTATAGTCAGTTGGTTTTCTATTTCTCAAAGCCTGTGATTAAGCAGTCTGGGTTTTGTGACCTCTTCCCTCCACCCCCTGCACCACACCCGCGCACCACGTGGCTGTGGCTCTATTTCCACCTGCCTTCTCGGTTCTGAATACCTGTGTCAGCTTCATGCTCTGCATTTCACCTCTTGGCTGTGCTTCAGAGAGCAGTCTGTTCAGACCGTAACAGAGAAGGATGAGAGACAACTTGATTGCCACCATGGAAATGAAATAATATTATATTGAAGATGCTAATCTCCTAAAAGAAGAGAAGAGCATAGGAAAAAAACCATACCCAAACTAGACAAATTTCAACCAAAATCTCTGTATGTTTTTAAACAGAAAGGGTAACTTACAGAACAAGTGGTTTCTCCGTTTCTAGATGCTTCCAAATCAGGAGTGGATGCCTTCCGAAAGACTGCTTTAAATCGGACTGTAAGTGTGTGGCTCAGTATGAGGCAGTGTGTGAAATGCTCTGACTTTTGCAGTGAGGAAGACAAACCAGTCTAATGGCCACGTCTTTCTTTAAAACCTTGAACCTACATAAATTATCTACACTCCTAGCCTTTTTTTCAGAACCTGCATAACTGGAAAGGCTTAGCAATGCTTTTCCCTTGCTATATTTGAAAATATTTATCAGAATTATTTTGAGGACAGCATTAAAATAAGTGAGAAACAGAAGGGAAATGAAGAACATAGTTTAAGCACCTCCAGTTGTGCTTTGGCGTTTTTTCTGGTTTCTGTTGTTTGTATTGACTACAAATTTTCATTAATGTGAGATAGCAGTAGCTAGGATACTTCTTGAAGACTGTTCAGGGGATCTTTTAATTTCTGTTTACAAGGACAGAAAATTGAAACAAATGAAATATGATTTGTATGAGAGACTGTCTGGTTGGAAATAAACACATAGTGTATTCCCAGTACCTATGTGACTCGGTTACATTACAAGATACAGAGGCAAGAGATCCATAATGCAAGGAAATAAGAAACAGAAGCCAAAGGGGAAAAAAAGAAAAGAAATAACCACAAAATTTGATATTGTTCCATGCCTACCATCAGTTTATTTAGCTTTGTAAATTACAGTTTTGACCTGATTATTAACTTTCCCAAACAATTTGAAATGTGTGTCAGCTTTTTTTTGTAGTTGTATAAACTGCCAATGAATCAAGAAACTGTGTCAAGGCAAATCACTGCATTTGTGTTAGATAGTTTATTTCACTTGCTTTAGTTCAAATAACTTTGGAGTACACTGACATCCAATATTCAAAGATGCAATATAAATTTAATTTACAGTCTCTTACATTTCTAATGCATGGGAAATTTTAAACAGAGTGCAACAGTTTTAAATATTTATAAAAACTCATAAGGTTGTAAAGTTATTGAATATTATAATTTGCTTCATACATAAACATGACTTAGTAAAAAGATAGGGAAAAAAGTAAAAGAGTTCTACCTCATGGTTTTATTATTAAAGGTTGTCTGAAAACAGTTTTAATATTAAACAAAAAAGAGTTTATCAGAAAGGCACCTGGAAGTTCTCAGAAGGGGGGACATGCAGGCAATAAAGGATCTACAAATGGAGACTGTGTACAAGGACTCCACGTTACAGCTCAGACTCACAGCTAACAGCTGGGCGGCTGAGGGCCTCCTGATGAGCAGGAATGAGCTCTGGGCTTCCACTCTTACACAGAACAGTGATCTGGGACATGAAATTGCACCTCAAGGGCTGCTGATTGCCAAAAGCAGGGCAACTAAAGTGGCCGTGTTTTGTTCATGCCCTACAAACCAAACCACTCCTGACTGTCTGCCTGGAACTGTGCTAGAGATTTCCCCGGGTAGAGGGAGTCAGGACAATGGGTGGATGACCATGGCTACCCTCCTTGGCTCCAACTAACTCCTCTTTGAGCTTTGCCAAGTGACACTAAAAAGGTCAGCCTTCAGCCTGATCTAATATATATTGGATGGTTTTATATCAGCTGTGTTATATGCAGTTTCTGGTTGTAATCACAGCCCTGGAGTGGGTATGAGGCCTTGTTTTCTTCTTCTGACTAGAGTTATTTAGATAAAAAGTATGTTTGTGTGTATATTTATATATAAGAATTTGCATGTCTACATAGTTAATGACTTCTGGATAGCTTTGCCATGAAACCACCTTTAAGCATCTTGCTCCCAACCGCCTGGTGAAGACCTGCTTCTCCTGAGGTGGGCTTTTTGAGAAATGGTGGTGCCTTTTGATCTTGGCAGACTGCTGGGTATTCAAAGTAGGCAAAAAAGTAAATTTAAAGAATAGGAAACTGCAGTGAAACTAATAGGTGGAGAGATTTTGCTTTCTCTCCCCCTGAGAGGCAAGGTTAGAACAGGCACCCATGGAAATGGGCACTCTCCTCGAGAGCCAGTACTGCTATGATCTCAGCAGCAGACCTGTTACCTGAGGTCCCAAACTAATATTAAAGCTGAAGGATACCATGTCTTTTTCTCCCTTAATGCTAGAATCTGTAAACAGCAAGGTTTTGTACCCTAAAAAGTACACTCTTAGGGAAAATAAGCTGTTTTAATCTGGAGTTGAATATACCTCCAGAAACTAAGCCTAGTCAAATCACACAGGCTGATTTTTTTTTTCTTCTATTTTCTTCTTCATAGTACAGGCACTGAGACAATCCCAAGCTTTTAATTGCACTAGATCATTAATTTGAGTAGTAATACCATTTTCTCTAGTTGTAGGGTGACCTTGTCGGGGAAATGTTGGAGAAGCAGGCTACCTGACAACCTCCTGATCTTTTTAGTGGAAAGCAATTCTTGCTTCCTTTAAATTTTTTGGAAGAACTAAATGACAATTCCCCTGGCTTCCTTCTTTGAGAGATGAGATGGAGATTGGGGCACTGAAGGTGAAACGGTGTCTTCGTGCAGCCTAATAGGAATGGAAAGAGGAACAGGGTATGTTTGGGTCCTTTTTCAGCGTCTAAAGCACAGGCTGAACTCAGTGAATACATGTCAGTACAGACCAGTGAGACGCTCATGCATCCCACTAACTTCTGATCATTTGCCTGGTTCCTATGCTCAGTCTAATGCTTTGTGATTCCAGGAGCTAGTGAAAACCAACAAAAATAAAAAAGTGAGAGTTCACACTTTTACCCTTACTTAGCAATAATAACACAAGAGTGACTGCACTGAGTCAGTTCAATGGTGCATCTAGTCCAGTACCCAACAGAAAATGTCACTTTAACTACATAAGACCAGGAGTACAATTATAACCTCTTTATGTACCAGGGCACTGAGATGAAATTTAGCAAAAAGAGAGGCTAAAGGTGATTCAAACGTCTGTTGTGCATCTCACCTTAAAGTAAAATGTTGCCAATGTTCAAGTGAAGTGAGGGCATAGTCAAAAAACCCAAGTGCAAATATGACTTAGGAAATGGATTGAAACAGACATAAGAAATAGGCCTTTAACTAGGGATAAAAAACAAATCAGTGCTCCCCTCTGCCCCCCCCCCCCCAAAAAAAATAAAACAAAACAAAACAAAAAACCAAACAAACCCCAAAACAGAAAAGGTCATTTATATAATAAATCCAGAGGATAATTGGGATTTCTTAAGACCAGCATTCACATCAATATTATACTGCTAGGACACGAGTTCCCTAGACTTCTTGCCAAAATGAAGAGCAAGAGAAGAAGAGAAGTGTTAAGAGCCTGTTTTCTCCTCCATGAGACAATTATCAATTGTTTTATTCAGCTCTTAAATTAGCTAATACAGCTAAACATGATGTAAGAGTACACAAAATATTGCATTACCCAGCAATGTGCCTAAGGATGAGGAGGAGGAAAGGGGGGAGGCACTTGGAACTACGTTTTTCCTCTAGCAGACCTTGTAGTTCAATTACCACTGGGAATCCCATGTTTTATAATGTTACTTGCAGGCTAAGAAGAAAAATAGTAAAAGGCAAGGTCGTGCTTACCGCTATTCCATTAGTGAGCTGCAGCATCAGTTACACACTGCCTGACTGGGCCCAGGGCAACAGAAAAATAATTAATAATTTTGTTCAAAACCAGGGCATGGTCGATGAAGGCTGGGACCTGGCATCTGCATAGGGTAGGGATGAAACACTCAAAAATCACTCTAGGGAAGCTCTAGATCCCAGAGTTTCCATCTCATCCAGGAAGGCTTTGGGGAGTTTGTTAAGCCTTTGCTAACTTCAAATACAATGCCTAGAAAAATAAAGGTAAGCCTATATTTCATTTTGTCCCAGCAGTTGTATGGCAACTGACCCAGCAGTTCCATAAAAAGCCAGCTAAATAAACTGAAACGCTGCTGTCAGTCTAACTTGTTTAGAGATTTTAATTGTAAGTGAAAAAACACAATAGAAACCATTAGATGAGCAGTGGAGTTTGGCTGACAGAAATAAAAGGAAAACTTATCACCTGGCGTAAGATTTAAAGGAGGACATAGATAACAAAGTGTCTTCCTTCATATTCTTTACCACCACATCATTGATCCCTTCCAAAAATACAGAACAATATGAATCTTTTACAGTATCATCGCTGTGGCTTCTTACTCAGTGGTAATCCAACGCGAAGTTTGTGAAGGGAAGTCAATATATGACCTGAAGCAGTCCTGTGCTTTGCTATTTTTATCAGTCTTCATAAACAGACCTTTTAAACATCAGCAATGGGAAGTATCACTCAGATACCCAATTCATCGCTCAACAAATATAAATGATACAGATGAACACAACGCAGTACTCAAAATGTCTACATCTTGAAGTGGAATCAATATAGTCTCCACAATATAAAATTCTTCTGGAATGATCCAAAATAAAGAGAAAAATTCGCTATATCTGGAAAGCAGGAGCAGAGAGTGTACCATCCCACATTCTACCTGGGCAGGAAAACGATAGATCATACCCCTCATGATAAGATTTAGAATATATGCAAGAAGTTCAGAGATACTTCCATAGATTCATTTTTTTATATACAATCCTCTCACATTTAGTTCAAAAATACATAATGTTTAGTTGAAAAATACGTGATAAAGAGGAATTAAGAAATGCAATAGGAGACCACTGCCTTATGATAAGAGCTATCACATATGAGAGAAAGACACTTCACAGACTAGAAAATCAAGAACCTAAAACCATGAGCAAGCCTCCAGTTAAATAATTTTATTTGCATTTATAATAATTTCTCCTTCATTTGCTCCATCTGTCTATGGGACAGGATTTTTGGCTTGTCCATATGGAGTATAACAACACTGAGATACTTGTGAAAAAATAATTGGGAGAAATCAAGTTTGGGTTAATAAAATAAAAACTTTGAATTTATGAAGTTAATTCTGGTTAAATGCAAACTATCATCTACCACATTGTTCGGTCTCTGAAGTCGTTGCAAGGCCTATTTCTGCACAGCGCTATGGCAGTCCAGATCAATTTAAACAAATGCAGCAAGCGCAGCAGTCCTCAGGTTACCTCGGCGAGCACCCCTGTGTTTTCCTTCCAAGAAAAACCTCACTTGCGAGGGCCATGTGTTTTGGCACTGTACAAATTTGAGCATCTGCTGATGGGCAGCAAGATGAAGCCAGCAATGCGTTTGTCTTGGAAAAGCAATGTGTTTTCCAAGACAGGAGAACTCAGAAAACACAATTGTTATGACTCCTGGCTTCTCATCGCTTGCAGATGAGCAGCATCTCACTGCTGCAGAGCTACTAGCTAAGGGAAACGTGACTTTTAAGCAGCTTGGTGCCTTGTATAGCTTGTATGGTGTTTGGGTGCCTTGCATACTGCAAGGCCTGGTCAGAGATTTCTTGCAATTTGGGCAGATCAGTTTGGCTACGAAGTCACTAAAGCTGCTTTCTCTTCATACTGATCATTCCCTTATTAAAATGTGATGCCTTGGGAAATGTGCAAGCTCATATTTGGAGTCTTTTCCATACTTCCTCCAGCAGAATGGATTATTTTCAGTTCCTTTTGCATTTTTCATTCTAACCTGTCTCCAATTTTTCCCTTTGAAGGTTTTGTAGGCATATGCAACTACAGAAGGTTAAGTCAGAAGCTGATTTTTTAGGAAGACTGAAGCCATCCACAAGCCAAAGCATGTGATTTTTCATTTATTCCCCTTACTGGTCATTCAAAGTTTCCTTTGGAAACAGGTGCTTGGCTGTGGCCTGATAAAGTCGCCTGGGTTTCTGGAGCACTGTGGTGCCCCTGTCTTTGACAGAAGTGTCCTTCAGTGCTTCCTCGCCAGGTTTCTTTCCCATCCTTTGAAGCAAATCATCACAGTTCAATTTTAAGCAGAGCAACTGTCTAACATCAGATGAGAATCTGCCGTGCTCCATTTTAACTTCCTGGAAAACAGCTCGTAATTCAAATCTTTCTTGCCCAGCAATCAGCAGAGACATATAAGCACTTCTTCAATTAGATGCAAGCACACGATCAAAAATTAAAAGTCCACCAAAAAAAATGACTATGAGAGCAGACTTCAGAATGCTAATCCTTATGCTAAAGTATATAATGCGCTAAAATATGTATTCTAAGAGCATTTCTGCATAAGAACAATAACTACCCAAACTCACAGGGTAGAAAATGAATTGGACAAGATTTTGTTACCAGGCGGTACCAATTCTTTTTTTTGCTTTTATCTCTTAAATAGCATATACTGGCTATTGCTGTTGTTAAAAACATGCATTTTTAAAAACCCTTAAGCCACTGTTTCTAGTTACTCTCCTTGAAGATGTACTAGCTGGTAACATGGGAACTTTCATCATATATCAATTAGTTAGTGAAAGAGAACTACTGCACATGCTAATTTACTGTTTTCATTAAATGGAGCTGAACAGCATTAACACTGATGAGCCTAATGAAATGAATATTACATCTCAGTGGATACTCTGACTCAAAAGCAGAAAAGTACCTGCAGCTACAGGAATTTTCCACACGGAATTTTGAAAAAAAAAGCAGTTCATACAGCTCATGCACTCACATACACAAAACCACAGAAAATTTTAATTAAAAAAAATATTTTATTTCTTAAAAGAATTTATGTTTGGGAGGGATAAATTTGCTTTATCAAACAGTATAAAAAATGCTGTGTTTCTGCTAAATTTTTCATTGACTGCTTTGTATCACTTATCCCAGAGCCTTGCAGTCACAGGGCTTTGAGTGTCTCTGTTCCCACTGCCCCCGGCTGTCAGTTATGCAGTCATCCATGGGAACACAAAATAATGTCACAAGACATGAAAAGTGTCTGAACTTCCCAGTGAAGGGAAACAGGAAGGACAAATATACTTCTCTTTAGTTATCGTCACTTCTGCTTCCAGTTTTCATGAATTAAACAGCGATGTCTGCAAAAGGACTTGAGAGCTTCAGCTGGTATGTAAGTGGGACTTGCACACTTGTGACCCAAATGGTGAATTCCTAGTGCAGTAGACTCTGGGTGTGGGCTCCTGAAGACCAATGGCTGCCTGTGTTTTCAGAATAATGCAACAATAAGGAATCCCTTCAACATTTATTACTTACTCAAAATTCACATTATTGAAATTCATTTTCTTTTATCACTGTAAAAGGCAGAGTGATATCAGCTGGAAATATATGCAGATATATAAGGTAAATGGTACCTGACTCCTTCTTAGCAGATGGCCTTAGAAGAAAATTTGAGTCAAGTGAGTGAGACAGAGAGGGAAAGAGTGTTAAAAGAGGCAGAAAAGTTAAGAAAAACCTCCCCGCTGCCTGCCTAGCAACCAAGAGGCAAGAGGAGACAAGGGAAGAGGTGAATACCACATAGGATGGTGTTGATCCCCAGCTAGATTTGGAGTAACACATGATTCTTAATTGCATGAGAAATTCTAAGCAGTCAAAAAAAAAATGCAAACCCCTTGCCCTAAAGGCAAAGGTAAGATGGAGCAGCTTTGCCTAAGAGTACCAACAGCCAGTCCAAGGAAAAGTATAAGAATTCAAGCTTACAACTTATTCTTGCCTATCAGTAATCTTCAGTGGAGGCGTGATTCAAACTGTTTCTGACCTATTGGAAGCATGTGCTGGAAGCTGTCAGGGCTGCACATCGTCAGCAGTGTCTCTCTTTATCTGCATGAAGGAGATCTGCAGAGGAGTCTGTATGAGAGACAGCAGCTCTGCTTCTTAACTAATGTAAATTAGTATAGCTTCATTATCTTTATAGAGCTGTGACAAATGTGTGTCAGCTGAAGATCTGGCTTATTCTGCCTTGTTCCGCTTCAAGCAAACACACTGTTTATCTCCATTTTAATGCAAAACACCCTATTAAAGCCTTCATTTTGACACAAGTGGGCTGCATGAGTGAGAGAGAAAGCTGATAAGGTTCCCACAGTTGGCAACAAGATCCTCAACTAATGAGTAAAAAATCTGAATCATGGTCCTGCTATTCTGATGATGAATATTTCTAGTCATTGATGTCAGTAACACAGGTCTCGGGGAGGGGCTGGTTTGGGTAGGAGGTGTTATGCTGCAGGAAGGAGTTACAGACTGTGAGCCCATCTTCAAATGTCTATACAAAGAGACTCAAGCATTTATGTCAAAGCTTTGACCTGGACTGACATGAGCTGCACAGCTACACCAGTTTAATACTGTGCTGTTCATTGCTGCGGAGCCACAATATCAATCCATCTTCCTCCTGACCCACACACCTCTTCCCAAAAAGCAGGATGCCTTGCCACAAGCTAAGCTAAGAGGGTGGGCTTGGGCAACGTGCTCCCAAGTGGGGCCAATGTGGCCTCATGGCAACCATCAGAAAGCTTCAAACCGACAATATAACACATCGAGCTGAGTCCCCTGGAATGAGAAGAGCTGTGTGTTAAGGGGTCCCCCTGAAGCAGTTAATTTGCCCATGAGCCACACGCAACACACAGACATCCCATCTCACGTTCAGTGTTCTGTTGTAGAGGCCAGGCTGGGCTGTTACTCACTGAAATAACATGCCACGTGCCCTGGGTGAACCACCAAATGTTTCCTTACATCTTCAGATTCCTAAACACCTTTCAAACCTGGGCTCCAAATCCTCTTTGTTTCTGAAGGAAGGACTCCCTAAATGCTCCTCTCAGAATCGCTCTCAGCCCTTTCTCCTTGGGAGAGGTGATCTGCCACACTGACAGTTCATCTTGCAGTCCCTCCTGGGCATGAGTAAATATTTGCTGAGCCTACAGCACCATCAAACTAATTGCCTCCACAGGCATGGTGAAGACAAAGCAGATCCAAGAGGCAGGCTTCCCTCTTTGCAATTTCAACAAACATTTTTTGTCCAGTGTGTTGTTTAATGCAAAAAAACTGGAAATACAATAGCAAGAGTCACTTCAGGTTTACATTTTCTTCTGGAATAGTGTCAGGGAGGGTATTCCCAATGGGGCACAAGTAAATGTTCAGCTGGCTCAGGTGGTCCTAAAAGCCTGGCACAGCCCCTCTTGTTGGGTCTGCCCTAAGTCCTAGCACGAGACCTGGCAAAGCACAGGAGGCAACCAGCTCTTCCCCCATTGCCGAAAGCCAGGCGGCAATTGCTAATGCAGCACTGACACTGACTGAAGACTGAGTAAGTTTTCAGATGAGTAAAGTCTATGTTAGGAATTCAAGCATCCCACACTGTAGAAGGATCCACGAATCCTGCAAAAACGATACCACCCAGTTGATTTTTTCCAACTATTTTTGAACTCCCTTTCCTTATCACCATTTAGAAGGCCGATTTCTTTGTTAACATGTCAAAGAGTATTTGAAAACGTCTCATATCTATGTCCTATATAAGAAATCAGCTAGTAGTTTGCATGACTGATTCAGAGGTTGCTGCCATCTGCAATGTTCCAAATACTACGCCTTATTTCAGAAGAGATATAAGAAGAGAGTCATAAATATGTGACTAAGCGACATGAGAAATTTGACACCTAAGGAGCAGCATTTTCTACATGATCTCAAACTCAATAGAAATAAAGCATGTATTTTTAGTGCTAAAAGAGATTAATTTTAGCACCCTACAGAAATGGGACCCATTGAAATATACCTGGGAGAAAATTACAAACAAATTCCAAAATGAGTACATATTCACTTCAGGCATTACCAATGATCTAAAATTAGGCTGGTACCTAATTGAAGCAGAATTGGAACCAGAAAATACTTCCAGTAAAACCAAAATATTTTTGAGGTAGCCAATGTGTACAATAGGAGTTTTCCTTCCAAGAAAGTAGATTAGTAGCAAAAATGCAGGAGAAATTTTCACAACAAATCTTTGTAAACAGAAGAAAACAGTAATTTGCATCCCATAGCAAAAGGGAGTCCTACCAGATAGAGGATTGTCCTCAAATCTGTTCAAATCCAGAATTCTCTGTTTTGACCCCTCAAAATGGATGACAGTATGTCATTAAGTATATATCTGCATTTGCTGAAGAAACCACAACCACAGCAAAACAGAAATAACAGTGGGCGTAGCTTATATATGTATATATATATTTGATTTCCTTGTTCACAAACAACATGTGGAAAAGCCTCATCCACACAAGTGAAAGAATGGGAAAAAAAGTGTTTTCTTCCCTGTATTGCATTAACATCTGAACTTCGTAAGGAGATGGGTCAAGCTGAATGGCAAGTTAAGTTTTACAGCAGTAACACAAAGCATAAACACAAACAAAATTAATAATGTGTGCATATATTACACAATCTCGTGTGCTTTAGTCTTATTCAGAAAAGCCTGGAAAAGTATGGCTGGTTGGGAGCTCAAATGGGCATCTGCCTGCCCTACAGTTACTCTGGAGAGATGCTTTTCCAGCCTGTTCAAAAACATTTCCAGTCGGCGAGACCTGCAGCCCTTCAAGCAGCTCGTTCCAGTCATTCACTACGTCCGTAGTCTGTTCACCACCTTGGGCTCAGAGAACATGTTATTCTCTTTCTTGAAGCAGCCTCACATACTTGGAGACCATTATCACATGTCCTACAGTCTTTCCGTCCTCGGACTAAACAGTCTTCAGTTCTTCTGGTCTGTCCTCACAAACACATTGGCTAAATTTCTTATTGTTCCTACTGCTTTTCTTTGAACATTGGTTAGCCCAAGTCTTCCATGGAAATTCTGCTGAAAACCTGACTGAAGACTGCTGCAGGGGCCTTGGCATTACTAAGTAGAACCAAAGGATTGTTTCGCCTGCTGGTTGTACTTGTAGATTTATACATTCCAGATGGTATTTCCCTTTTTTCAGTACCATAGGCAGCTCAAAATCTATTATAATGCCTAGATACTCCCTGGAGAACTGCTCTGTAGAATAGAATAGAATACTTCAGTTAGAAGGGACCTACAATGATCATCTAGTCCAACTGCCTGACCATTTCAGGACTGACTAAAAGTTAGAGCATGTTATTAAGGGCATTGTCCAAATGCCTCTTAAACATTGACAGGCTTGGGGCACCAACCACCTCTCTAGGAAGCCTGTTCCAGTGCTTGACCACCCTCTTGGTGAAGAAGTGCTTCCTAATGTTCAGTCTAAACCACCCCTGGCACAGCTTTGAACCATTCCTACGCCTTCTGCCACTGGATACCAGGGAGAAGAGATCAGCACCTCCCTCTCCACGTCCCCTCCTCAGGAAGCTGTAGAGAGCAATGAGGTCACCCCTCAGCCTCCTTTTCTCCAAACTAGACAAACCCAAAGTCCTTAGCCATTCCTCATAGGACATTCCTCACAGCCCTGTCACCAGCTCTGTTGCCCTCCCCTGGACATATTCAAGGACGTTCACACCCTTCTCAAATTGTGGGGCCCAGAACTTGCACACAGTACTCAAGGTGAGGTCACACCAATGCTGAATACAGCGGGATAATCACCTCTTTTGACTGACTGGTTATGCTGTGTTTGATGCACCCCAGGATGCGGTTTGCCCTCTTGGCTGCCAGGGCACACTGCTGACTCCTGTTGAGCCTGCTGTCAGCCAGCACCCCCAGATCCCTTTCTGCAGGACTGCTCTCCAGCCACTTTTTCCCCAATTTATAGTTGTGTCTGGCGTTACTCCATGCCAGGTGCAGAATCCAGCATTTGGACTTGTTAAATATCATGCCATTAATGATTGCCCAATGCTCCAATCTATCTAGATTAAAGACTGGAGTCCGGTGCTCCCCATTCCCTATTAGTTCATTTGATTATTCCTGCCTATGTGTAGCACTTTGCAGTTGTCCCTACTGAATGTGCAGATTTTTTCCAATTATTTCTCCATTTTCAACTCTTTTCTGCCTTGCAGCATAACTGTAGTACTTCTGTCTTTTTTAGTATAAGCACCCTATCTATTCCTTCACCCAGACCACTAGTGAAAACAGACTAGAATAGAGCAAAGACAAAGCCCTGCAGAGCTGCATAAATGTATCTTCCGCTTTTGTCAAGAAACCACTGAAAAGTATTTCTTGAGCATGGTTTTGCTTGCAGGTTAGGGTTCTCTCATCTAAACTATGATTCTGTAGCTGGCTTGTGAATATCGTGTTGAACACTAAGAACCAAGGTATAAAATATTCAGGGCTCCCATTCTTCCTGTAAATGCCATTATCCCACTGTAAAGACAGTTACTTGGATTTGCCAAGAACACGTTACATGAGAAGAGAGTTGGTAGCAACTCATCTCATCATAATTTTCCAGTTACTTATGAACAGGTTGCTGAATTATTTGTTCCAGAGTTTTTCTGGGTATTAAAGTTACGCTGAGTGGTACATAGCTCCCTTGATTCTCTTCTCACCCTTGTTCCCCCTAAAGAAAGGGGGGAAAGCAACAATGATGTTGTCAATCTATGGCACTTCATCTATCCTTTGTGAATTCCCAGAGGTGGCTGCTGCTGGCTCTGAGACCTTTTTAGCCAGTGCTTTTTCTGTCAAAAAATGAAGTTCATCAGGTCTGGAAGAGCTTAAAATATCTTACTTAGATAAGTATCTTATTTAACTGAGGCAGAGGGTTTATTGCTGGTATTAACTTTGCTAATCTCTCCTTGCTGATTTTTCCACTGAAGATTGAAAGGTAACACTGTCTACCTTGCTTAATAGTTAATTTAAAAAATTTAACCGTCTACAACACTTTTTAGCTTTTCTAAAATGTAGTGATGGCAAATATTTCCTGAAGTTCAATTAGTAATTCAGTTTACAAAAATTCAATACCACTCATAATTGCAAATGATTCAGGCATGCAACAGAATGTATAATTGTCTATTGTATTCCCTTAAATCCTGGTTAACCTCTCGCTGCTTCTAAATTAGAATAAAAGCAGAGACATGTAGAATGAGAGTAACCTCAGAATGTCAATATAAATTGACTGAAATATGTTGCTGAGGATGCAACTTGCATGTTAAAATCAACACTTCAGTTGTGATACGGAACTTGAAAGAGGGAGGTTAATTCGATGAACTTTCACCTTCTTAAACTGTTATTAAATATACTGTTATTAAATGTTATGTAAATAATTATTAATTATATCCAGGACTGAAAATACTGCTATGTAGATACTATTTCAGTGGCAATGAACATAGGAAAGACAAAATGATGGCTTTTCTGGCCATAGTTGCACTGGAAAAGGGGAACTTTGACACCTTTTGGCAAGTAGAAAGTTACTAAACTTGAAGGGGAAAGTCAGCCCTAGCAAAAACAAGCTTTTTGATCTGGCAACTTTTAAAAGGCAATTTGCACTTGATCTGGCTCACTTATTAAATAAATACAGTAGACTATTAACACAAATAGTAATTGCTTTTTTAAGTCTTATTTTTGAAAGAACTAACACTCATAGAACTAAATTAAAATGCACTTTTAGAACTATGCAAGCTGAAAATTCCATTATCTTTACTATTTTAGGCCATGGTATCCTCCTTCCCTATTTTTTACCAAGATCCTTGCTTATGGGTCCAGAGGAAAATTCTAACTCAATTGCTGGGACATTACTTTAGCCTTAATTCATAAAGGCATTTAAGCACATTCTCAATTCTCTTTTAAATCAATGAGGGTTGAGTGTTTTGGTTCAGGATAGGTCTGTGCTTACCTCCTTTCCAGTGTCACTCTCAGTCTTCAATAATAAAAGAACCCTAGAAGCAGCTATTTCCTATTTAACAGATATAGGGAAAACAGGCTACAGCTGTATAAACACTTAATCGATTTCTCTGAAGATTTGGGATGATTAGGGTTAGCAGTAGCCGAAAATGGTGTAAAACAGTTGAGGGGGAGAGAAAAAGAGTGAGTGGTTCCTGTTCCTCACTGTTTGAGGTATGATACAAACCGGTGATGGATGAATTGCTGCAGTTGCATGCCTTATAAGATACTAAGTGTGAGGACTGTGGGGCTGCACAGTGCTCTGCTAAGGCACCTGCAGGGCCTCTGCATCCATCTGGATGGATAAACAAATACTGTCCCCAGAAAACAAACAAAATGCTATCCTGCAACATTACTTAATGAGTCAAGAAGCACTTAATAAGTCAAGAAGCAAAAAATAGTAATTGCTTTTTTAAGTCTTATTTTTGAAAGAACTAACACTCATAGAACTAAATTAAAATGCACTTTTAGAACTATGCAAGCTGAAAATTCCATTATCTTTACAATAAGGCATGACAAATTGCAGCACTTTAACGAGAGTTGCAGTAGGAGGAGATATTGACAGTCAAGGTTAGGAAAGTAGAATAAAAACTTTTAAGGACACTTCACATATTCATTGAAGCTGGAAGGCTGGGGCTGCTCTACTTGCATCTCTTGTCAAAGCTTACACCAACTGCAGCAAGCTCAGAATTGGAGTTGAAGGCCCCAGTTGAGGAGAGCACTCAGCCAAATCCTTAAGTGTTTTGTTGACGAGGGCAAGACTGAAGGATGTGCTTAATGTGCAGGTGCCAGTGCTCATAGAAACCCAATTGAAAATGCATATTCCACAAGGACTGCAGTGCAAAGTTTCACATTTGCTTTCTGACAGCGGTTCTGCTGGTAGAACCTTCCTGCACGCGGTTTGCAGAAAAGCAATCCAAGCAGAGGTGTGACGGTGACAGGAACAACGGTGTATCATTTAAATAAATACATAAAGCTACTTATCATTTGCTGTGCCTGCAACCCCAATCGAGAGATATTCAATGGAATACTGGCATCGTGTGGCAAGATGAAAATGCTATAAGTTGCCTCATCCTTTTTTTATCCTTGAACAAATACAGAGCATTCTGTAGGACAAGAAAGTAATCCTTGACCTTAGTTTATAAACAGACTTTGATCATGAGAAACAAATAGTTAGAAAAGGTCCTGTTGGACATAAGAGACCTAGAAGGAAAATTGATGTTAACTATGCCTTAGAAACACAAAAGCACCTGGGCCACCTTAGCATATGTAAGGCTTTTTCAGATTCCTTACCTTCTGTATGACATGAATTGACCCAAAGACACAACCAAGGAGATGTGCCCTTAGGATGCTTAACATGCAAAGACAACAAGAGTACGCAGTGCCTGCCTTCTTAAAAATGTAACATTTAAACTAGGGCTTCTAAACAGCCACTTCTCAGTAGCCATTGGTTAAAATACAGGTTGCTGCAGCCACAGGAATGTCCCCACTGCCATTTGAATACCTACATCACTGTGCTGCAGTCAGTCACCCTACTGTGTCCTGACTTCTCTTCTCTCTCTCTTAGACACACGCACACAGAGCAAATCTTGCTCTCAGCATTGGCCCAGCTTCAACAAGAGAGGTGCTCTCACCCAAGAGCTGGCGCTGTTTGGGGTGCTAAGCCACGCTCCTGGAAAGAAGGGAATTGTCTAGGGCTGAAAAAGTCAAATCCAATGGAGTCCAACCTTCATCATGGTGAGGACTCCAGCCATTAGTTTGTTATATAAAATATTGGCATCACGCTACACTTGTTCCAGTACCATGTATGGGAAGACTGAAAAGGACTTTTGTAATGGAAATGCAATATTAAGAGGCAATTTTTAGCTTCCCCATTTGCAATATGAAGCTTTTCCAACTAAGTACCAGGATTACTAAGTTCCTTGAAGGAATTACTTTCAAGAAAGCAGTTGCCAGTAGAAGAAATCTAATAGGATAGTGCCTTAACTTGGAAGATGCATGACGCCTTTCTGCACCTTAAGGGCAGTACAAGTATTTTGAATTAATATTTTTGTACCCATTAATTTATCTTAGATCAAAGAAGTCAGCTAGTAATATGCCCTTTGGTGCTATGTAATCATTTCTGTATCTTTCTACTATTAGCTATGATGCTATACTTAGAAAAAATACATTACATACCCTACTGATGCTATAAACCTGGTGAGCCCTGATAAGAAGTATTATTGTTTCCTTTTTTATTTTGGAAAGAATGAAAAGCCATTTTGCATTTCTTTCTTGAAGGAACATACTTACTTCAAACCTTGAAAATATCTACCAGTTTAGAAAGAAATACCTTCACTTCAGGCTGTCTTCTTTCTATCTGTGATGAGGTGATAAGGCAGAGACATACAAGTTAATATATTATTTGATTGCAATTAAGTCAGCATTAATTTTTCAGCACTCTTATTTAGTGAGAGTACAGCTTCAATCTTCACAGCATGATGACAGTAAGGCAGTGATACAAACTCCCAGCAACTTATCTTTCAAGGATTACCTATGAGAAACTAAGCTGAGGCAAAAGATCAGTATATAGTTCCAAATTTTGTGTCTCAGCTTTCAAATTCGGGTTGGGCATGGTTCTATTATTTCCACAACCCAGTAGATCTTCACAGTAATCTCCAAAGACCAAACATGCCAAATCACACAGTATTACACAGCAGTGCTGCTGAGCTAAAGATACATGAAAAATAAGGGTGCAAATAAAGTTACCAAAGAGTTGTGGACTTCTTAGTTGTCACCATGTTATCAGTCTCCTACATAACAAATATAAACAGACCTCAAGAAAATATGCCTTAGTGCCCCTTATGAGGTGGGAGTATTTTTCATTCTTCTCCTTAATTTTGTGATCTGATGAGCTAAATTAAAGTCATCTGAGTTAGAGGTAAAGCAGACAGGGTTCTGTTGGGGACTGACAGCCTCTTTCTTACATTCCTGGGAAATGTGTCATCATAGTGTCCAGTCTTACCTCTTCCAAACAAAAGGCTTTTTTTGGAAGCCTTTTGTTGGTTTTTTTTTTGACAATTCCATTTGCATGGAAAGGTTTTAAAAGCCTTAAGTACAACAAAACCTGTTTGTGAAACTTCATTAGTGGTACAAAACTGAACTGCTCTGAGATGGACTGTGGGCTGCAGTTACTGTATTGAATCAAGCTAGTCTCAGCTGAAAAATGAGGATAAATACTGCCAAGAAAAAGGAAATGGGAACTGTACTTTAGCTGTTTGGTCGGTGTTTAAATGTGATCACAACAGTTGGGGGTTAGGTACAATAGAAAAGCGGTAAGGGCGGCTATAAAACAAGAGTTCGAAAAGATACATCTTCAACAACCTCAAACACCTTCAAAAGAAGATATGAAGACAGAAAATCAAATTAGATGCTTATTTTTGTTTTTATCCAGGTGTTCACCAGGCTGCCTGAATGAGCTTGTCCAGGGTACTGCTGCAGTTGTTCAGGTTTGCCTCAGCTGCTGCTGCTGTCACCAGCACTAATTACAAGGATGTTCATTTTGTTCCTACTCAGCAAAACCACAATGAAGTGTAGTCTAAGATATGTCTCCACAACTGCAGCCACTCACATTTTGCTACAATTAAATTAACAGTGTGCTACAGCTGCTGCAAGCTATAAGATGCCTTTACCACTATAAGTTTCTAATTAGATGGTCATGGATGATTAGCAAGGGTAAAGTCTGAAATATGGGACAGGGAAGGCAGAGCAAAGACACTTCCCTGGGGAGTATTTGTGTCACTTTGTGTTAATAATGATATCCTCAGTATTTGCACACCTAGTTTACCTCTACAGCTTTTATCAAAACTTTCAACTCAGTACTACTCACTTTCCAGCCTAAACCATACTTCTTCCCCTGTGGAAGGTTGGATGAGGACAAGGACACTGCAGGGCAGCTACTTGATTTGCTTATGGCAGTGTCCTCAGAGCCTTTATTTGAGAAACAGCCTGGTTCTTTATGTGCCAAAAGCAGTCATTTGCCCCTTTTTGGAGGATCTGAAGATGAGCCAAAGATTTATAGAGATCCTGCTGTAAGGTGGTACGGCTCTGCAGGCTGTTATCAGAAGAGCAGCTTCCTGCAGCTGCTAACACACCCATTTGTAACAAAAAATGTCCTTGCCTTCAGCTAAACCATATAGCATTATACACTGGGAGTAAAGACAAGCCTGATGGACTTGTGTAGAAGAAGAAGAAAAAGAAAAAGAAAAAATGGAAGGGGGATTTATAGAGGGTGATTAAACCTGTTTTTCTTCCAAACAGAAGAAAATAAGACAAACTTATCTTTTTGGTAGAGCTAGATCAAGGGACAACTCAGACACTTCTCCCTGCTCAGCCTGCACCAGCACGCTGATCTCTAGGCTGAGTTAACCAAGGCTTCAGCCAGAGGCTGCAGGAAGCAGGGGTGGATTTCGACTGCTGCTCACACAGCGGGATGCAGCTGCTTGTGCTGTTAAGCCCACTGCATGAATCTTCATTGTGCACTGGGATGCTCTCATGAGGACAAAGCTCAACCTCTTTATACCCAAGTTAACTCTACGTCTAGAGCTAACCTAAGTGGCAATGGCATTGCTACAGATCAGAAACTAGTAGAACAGAAAATGGAAATGGAAACCAGTAAACACAGCAGTAGACAGTATTCGATGTGGCAATGATTTGGAGTAAGCTGAAGAGCTGTATACTGCTGTTGAATAGGCACATTCCCCCAAATCACCAAATTAACAGGGTACACAAGACTTGAGGAATTTCAAAAGAATGGAAGAGGTGGTATGTCCTTGCTAGAAAGCCAACAAAGACCAAGAGGCAGGCATGTGCTTTTCAGACATTAAAACCTCTAGTGAAACTGTGGTAGTAAGTTTTCCCTTTTCTCACAAGGCTGAAATTTTAGAGAACATAACCAGAATGCAAACTTACACACAGTTCAGCTACAGAAAATTTTTCATCCATTCCAGCTCTAGCAGAAACATTTCAAAACACACCCACATGGAAATGCTCTGAGCAGTAAGAATAGAGGCTGTCATTCAAGAAATCTGTCACTGGCAAGTCTGCTGAATTTTTTCACGAGACAGGGAAAAAACACCATGGGAGCTGCTAAGGACAGAGAGTTAGGAAAGACAAAGACCTTCACAAGAAGGTAGAGCAGATGGATGGACTTTAAAACATTCTTCCTTTCCCACTGCTGAGAAATAGTACGACTTAAAAATCGCTTCCCCCCCTGCCCAAGGTTCTACTTTTTTTTTCCCTACAGAATAAAAAAAAATCTTACTGGCTTCTGCAGTTATTTTTTTTCTGCTGTAGGTTAAAGGGATCTCCCAGCTTAACTCCTCAAGTGATGTCCTCAAGTCAGGCAGATGTAGCAGAGAAGTGGAGTCTGCAAGGTCTGACACCTCTGTTTTAAACTGCAGCTATAACAGACATGCAGGGTCATCTCTGTTCCCACATCGCTCTGGTTACGCCGCGCACCAGGTCTCCACGGGTGGTCTGGACGTTTGCTTTGCCATCCAGAAAAGGAAATTACTGTCACAAGTAGCTTAGCTAAAGACAAAAAGAGTGGTAGAGGTGCATGGGTGAAAAATGGTTAGGAGGGTTAGTTTGAATCTTGACAGCTCTCAGCTAGATAGAAACCTGCCAGCTCCTTTTGGGAAAATCATAAAAAAACATCACAAAATACTTCAGGTTGGAAGGAACCCTCAGAGACATCTAGTGTAGCCCTCAGCTGAAAGCAAGGCTAGCCTCAGTGTGAGACTGGGCTGTTCAAGGCCTTGTTGAGTTTGGAAAATTTCTGGGCGTGGAGTCTCCACAGTGTCCCTGAGGAACATGCTCCAGTGTTTAGCCAACCTGTCTGTGAATTTTTTTCCCCTTATATTTAGTTGGAATTTGGCTGTCTTTTGTCCTTTCTTTGTGAGCCTCTGAATAAGGCCTGGATCCCCAGGCACTTTTCTGCAGAGCTGTTCTCCAACAAGCTAGTTCCCAGCCTGTACTGTTGCATGGAGTTGTTCAGTCCCAAGAAGAGCACTTTGCATTTGTCTTTGCTGAGCATCGTGGTGTTCCCATTGACCAGTTCCTTCCTCTTGTTCAGATTCCTCTGAATCACAGCTCTGTTCTGCAGCAGATTGAACTCTTTTCTGGGTTTATGTTCATGCACCAAACAGATGAGAGTGCGTTCCTTTATGCTGCTCACATCATTAATAAAGATGTTTAACAGTGCAACCTCCAAGATTGGCCCTTAAGGAATACCACTCCTACAGCTATCCATTAGCTTTCAATCCCTTGACCACTACTCTTCGGGCCCAATGGTCCAAGAAGTTTTTCACACAACTTGTAGTTCACTTGTCCAGTCCACATCTCTTCAGTTTGGCTACAAGTAAGCTATGGGAGACTATCAAAGCCTTGCTAAAGTACAGTAAAATGATATTCACTGCTCTCTCCTCATCGACTGTACTGGTCACTTCATTACTGATGGCATTACTGAGGTTGGTTAGCTATAAATTGCCCTTGGTAGTCTGTTCCCAAAAAGGCTTTCAGCAGGATTTTCTCCATAATCTTCCCATGTACTAATGTGAGGCTCAATGTTCTGTGGTTCCCTGGACTCCTACTTTCCCTTTTTGAAAGTGGACATAAAAATTGCCTTTTTCCAGTCACTGGGGACATATTCTGATTGCCATGATAAAAAGTGGTCTCTTGATGGCTGCTCCATCAGCACCCATGGATGCATCCTAACTGGTCCTCTTCTTCTCTTGACTAAGATAAACGATCTGGCTAAAAGTGCTGTTGCCACACTAACTTGAGTTTTTCTTGTCTCCACTAAACTTCCATAATAGTTTTCAGGATCTGGTACAGAAGCTTGCAAAATCTATCACTGTAAGAAAAAAAAATTCCTGACTGGAATGTCAGATACTGAACTGACAATTATTTTATGCATTCAGAGCAAGCTCAAGTATTGATTATCATCAACTACTGAAGAAATCTGGATCTCAGTCTTTAGTCTGTTGTTTTTCTGTCACGTGTCATAAATACCAAATTTAGGAAGCCTAGTTCATAGAAGTAGGACACAAATGACAATAAGACTTGGTCTAGAGACATACAGCAGAGATACAAGCTGGAAACATGGGTCAAAAAGCAAAGGTAGCAGGAAAGTGATTTAATCATCTAACAAGACTTTATACTGAGCAAGGAACATGCAGTAGTGAAAAATAAACAACAAGCGGGAATGTACAAGGCCAAGTATCAGTAAGGAGTTACCAACTTGGAAACAAGTGAGCTGCTTCTACCTACCCAGGACTGAGTTCATAGGTAAAGTGGAAAATCTGTCATGACCATACTTTATGCCTTTCTTTTTTAAGAACTTATTTAATCTCTTCAACATTATACTTACAAAATTATTCCAGTAAGCACACACTAACTCTGAAGAAAAAAGCAAGCAAGGTGGAGAGAAAAAATTCTTATTTTGTCAAGTGACATTGAATCTTTGTCCAATTTGCCATGTGAACAGTTTGTTGGGCAGTGACTCCGGTATGAACTACGGTAGAAAATTTGTTTGAGCTATGTAGCCTCTGTATCTAATTTCCACTTTTGGCACTGTTTTTTGGGTGTGGGTTTTTTCCTATTTAACAAACAAGGGAGTCATATAGAGTCTAATTTAACATTGCCATAGGTGATAACTTACGACCTAGTAAGTAAAACACCCATTTTCCTCATTGCACACAGGAAGAGTTCGATTTCTCAAGGGGACTGTGGAAGGACCATACATTTTGCTTGCTAAGGGTAATTTCTTCCCTTTGTGATGGGACTTTCCAAATCCACTGCACTCTTGCAGGTTAAGAAAAGGCCTCCCTGTTCCTGTGCACAACACAGCACATACAAGCTTTCTGGGGACAGGCTTGGGAAGAGCCTGGCACAGAAGGTCAGCCTGATACACAAAGAGACACGGCTCCTGCTTGGGCACAGGGGCTCAAGGGGCAGCTATCAGACACTGAAGAGCAACCTAAGACTTTCTCTTCTGTGTTAGCCAAAGACCCTTACACAGTAACACAAGCTAATTCATTTGCCTGACCCTTATAGTCATCCAGATTCCCTCTTCTTTTGAAGCAGGATGATGCCAGCACAGCCTAAATAAACCAGTTCTCAACACTTTCCTAAAACAGAAGATAAATTCAGCTATTGCGGAAACAATAACTCATAAGTTAGAGGAGACAATGAGCTTGATGGGAGAGAAACCCAAATGAAATCAATGTTCAGCTCTGTCTTGTGAAGAGACAAACATATCACTGAGCTAAGCAGATCCAGGGTTAACAGATGTCAGTCTTCTGCCTCTGATGGGAATTGGATACTTACAGGTCTGACTTGGGTCCAGAGTGTCTGTCAAACATGGGTGCAACAAACATAGTGGGTATTGAACAACCAAGTCACAGAGCAGACAGCTCAAAACACCTTGGTCACCTCAGCACTTTGATGTCACGCACAAAAGGGCATTCAATACTTTTTCCTCTCTTTTTATGGCTTGCTACAGAATAATAAAAATTGCTTTAGAGCATAGCACCCTAAATAGCTTTAGAGGCTGATTAAATGCTTTATTACTGTGTCAGCTATTAAGTTATCTCAGGGTTACCCATGGCTTTATATGTTTCAAATCAATAGAGATTATCTCCTAAATAACCTTTAAGAAGATGAGCAAGCAATGCAGCACTTGACCAAATGGTGTACATAAACCTCCCAGAAAACAGTTTTATCCCTTTTTAACCTAGCAAAATCAGGACAGGCTGTCAAAGTATGCAGGGGCAAGCTTTTTAAACCAGAAGGGGAGCATTGATTATCTGAGGGCATTTTATTATGAGCAACACAGTGATAACTAACATCACTCCAGTGAATTCAAGAAAGGACACAGAAACTGAATGTCACAAAAGCAAAGGCATCCAGAAAGGTACCCTTCTCCCTCCACCCACACCACCCAACATTTGCGCTTTGTGCAGAGCCTTTCATGCAAAAGCAGACATAGAGGCCAGTCATGGAGGGCTGGGGAAAGAAAAGGGATAGAGAAGGAAGCCACTTCTGGGCTGGGTCCACTCAGGATAAACAAGAATTTGCAAGGAAATGGAAAGGAAGGAGGGGTTGCAAGGTTCTGTCCCAGTCTTGTAGCCTTTGTGGTGCCCACACAGGCTATCTGAAACTTGCTCAGGTAACGGAAGAGTATTGCAAGATCAATCAACTAACACACAACCATCATACTTCCCTTCCCCTCAAAATAGCCCAGTTGTGGCTGTTTAAAAAATATAATTCCAAGGAGAAAATAAGCCAGACTAATTATTATACTTTTATGATAGTACATAATACGTACTGTTCCAAAATTTTCTGGACTTCTGTTGTGCTCCCATGATGTTTAGTGATGCACAGATTTACAAGACAGTTACAGACAAGCAGTTATTTTAATACAATAACATGTAAGACAACCTGACTTGTCATCCTTTTCATCCTTTTCCACTTAGATCCATTCTTGGCTTCTCATTCCCTACTCTAAATTCCCATAAGGTCTGTATAAAATCACAGGATTATAGTCACAAGTTCTGATTTTTGGAAGAAAGTAACAAAAAAACCAAAACCACCCCCACACAAAACCCACCAAAACAAGTGATCTTGACCAACTGGCACAAAAGGCTGCAAAAAAAGGGTAAAATTCCACAGGAGTAATTTATTTAGATGAAAGAAAATCAACTAAGTGAACATGACTGGTAAGGGAAACATAAGGGAAGACGCGAAGGTTGTTTTACTACAGGAAAGAAGATCAAAGCGGGACAGTTTCTGAAGGTTGTGCAAAGTACAAAGGAACAATTTGATCCTTCTGTTCATGGCGTCCAGACAAGAAGTAATGGCTTAATGTGCAGCAATAACGATTGGAGTCAAATATTAGGATGATCTTTAAATTGCTAAGGAGAGCAAGACATAGTAGCAGATAACCTGAGGGGCTGGTGCAGCCTCCATCTCTGGGTGATTTTAAGAGCAGAAATAAGAAAGGACCTGCTTTGGGCAGTGGCATAGGCTGGGTAACCTCCCCCTCCTGCCCTGGCCCATTCCAGACTACTTTCTTTGTCATTCCAGAGATGCCCTAACCACCTGAAAGGACAAATTTCTCCTTGGGAATACAGTGCAGAAATGGAAACTATTCCAAGTGGAATGTGAAAAAAGCCCCCTAAAAGCAGAATATTCTGAGACCATCAGTTAAGTGATTGATCAGGGACAGAAGAGTGAAGCAAACAAAAAAAAATTAAGGAGCTTTTATATCTTTACCTAAATGATTGCCAGGTTTGAGGGGGTACTGCTTCAAGAGCCCATATTTCCGAAAGCCATGAAGAAGCACAGTTGTCATAACTGTGATTTCATCCACCACTTCTGCGGGCAGTAGTAAAGGCCTTAACAAAGAATCCCAAATAATTTTTATTTTCATTGTTAAAGATGCCTCAGACACGTTCAGCTTTTAAAATTTCAAAACCTGTTTATACCCAATTTACACACAAAGCCACACTATTAGAAAGAGCATGGGAGAAGAAGCAGCCTGAATAAATGAGAGAATGGACAAAAATCACAGGAGTGACAATCTAAGAGTGTTCAGTGAGAAGTATGTTGGACTGCAAGACTTAATATGCCCTGTCCTCTGTGCATGAATGCATGCACGTGAATGTAAGGCCTGGGGTGTGCAGGAAAAAGCCTTCCTCTAACAATTTCTTTTTTATTGTGTGTTAATGTAATAGCTAAGACACTTAGATAGCAGCCTGTGAATGATTCATCTTGTTTCTAGTTATTGATAATTTCAATCAAATAGTTTGCTATTTTTTAACATATTATTTGCTAATAATGCCCAGTTCTTGTTTTGTTTTCTGAGCATGGGCAACATCGTGTACTTCAGCTCCTCAGTGTGATGCTTTTCACCCCCAGCCCCTTATGAATACACCCAAAATGTCAATACCTTATTGCAAATATTCACTCTTAATTAGAAGGATAAAGAGTGTCAAGCTCAAAAGCACTAGATGGAGATAGGATGATTTAGGGCTCCCCTCTCTTAATTAGGAACTACTTCAAGGAAAGAGGACTCTCTATGTGCTCAGAGATAACTAGATCTGTATAAGCAGGGCTTAAAGAGAGACAGAAGCCATAGGACCACTGTGCTAGGGTTTGTTCAAGGCTATGCCTTGTTTCCTCAAAGCAACTCCTCCTATAACAGCTTATTGCAAGGGTACGAGTGAAAAAACACACGGCCAATATGAATTTCTGGAGATTTGATTATTCAATCACAGCAATTTTAGATCTCTGATGCTGAGTTAAATTTGGCGTTGGTTAGAATATAATTTATTAGATTAATCATGCTGCTTTAATACTCCAGCCTTTGCTTGCAATATACTGGAAAGGAATTTTTAAAGTGTTGAACCATCCCTGGCATTTTCCAGGTGTGCAGCCTCCTTGCTATTTCATTAGCATTGGCCACTCAAAACCTTTTAGGGAAAAAAAAATCTAGTGCTGTACTGATTTCCTCTGAATGTATTTGCAGCCTGAGACTGACATGTCGGCTCTCAGAGTCTGCAGAGAAGACCTGAAGTAGACTGCATTTGATCTGCTTAGGTATTTCTTATGAGTAGGCTGCTTACTTTTGTCGATCTGAATAGTTTTACTCAAGTCCAAATATCCTTTTGAAATGAAGCTTTACATAATGGAAGCAGTAGACAACCTTGAGCTGAACACCTTTCTTTCCCACACCACTTAGTCATTCTCTCCTGGCATGGAGGTATTAACAGATGTGCTCAATTGCGCTGTGCCACGTGATGTTAACGCTTCAAGGCAAGAACTGAAGACAACATGCCTGGAAAAGAGATGGCAGCTGTGACTGTTAAGGACTTCTGAAAAGGAAATTTGCTACACAGACTTTCACTGGTATGAAGCAGTGTCTTGCATTGACTTTGGATTGTTTGCTGGTTGTGAAGGAAGCAATTGCGTATGTTCTAAGAACACATACTGCTGACATTATCTACACTAGTGACCACAGTTTGCTGAATTTTTTATAGATATAGATGGAAAACAAAATGCAAGAGTTTACATACATCTGAGTCACTTTCTATAATCACATTACACAGTCACTGCATCCCACCAATGACACAGTTCTGTCTCATGGAGCTACACATATTAAGGCTAAGAAACTGGCAGCTTAGGGACTTGATCAAACTATGCAGGAATCTCTGCTCTTACATACGCATTCACTAGATTGGGCACAGGATCCAGTGAAATGAACCTACTGAATGTCTTACTGTGGTGTGCCAAAGCAGTAAAATGAAAAGTGCAGCTGTAGGACTTCAGCACAAATCACAACAGCAGTAAAGACAGGATGGCAATGGACTTCGACATGGACATAAATATACAGGAGGTACTAAACCAGAACTGGCTGGTACTCACTCCAGAGCTCCGGAGGGTTTCAAATGTGGAATCATAGGGCCAATGTGTAACCTGTCATGCAAACAATGAGCATGCCAGAGGACTGATGATACAACCCATATCTAGGGAAAGGACTCCACAGGGGAGCCTGGGCACCACAGACTTTTGAGACTGACTTTCAGCTCTGGTGAGACATTAGAGCCTGTAATGAAAAACAAGAAGCACATGGATAGAGACAGTCTCCTGGGAAGGTGTCAGTGTGGTGTCTGTACCTGCACCTAGGTGTTACCTAGTCATCCAAAAAACCCCGGTTGACCAGAAAACTAAATGTTGTCTCAAGCTGTGAATCCCAGCCATAAAGGAGAAGACAACCATTGAACAGTGCACTCTAATTATAGAGATCTTCTGCCGATTATTTGTTGCATAATTGAGACTGCTCTTCATCTTTGTACTTTTGAGAACTGAGCTACAAAGGGAAGGAGGTTTCAACATCCTCCATGGTTAAGATCTTGGAGGATGTGTGGGACTACAATGCAAAAAGATTGTTTCAGACAATCAGAGATCTATTCTGGAGCTAGTAGCACTCAGTGATGTTATTTTTTTTGGAGGTGAATGGCAAAATCGGGCCTTCGCTGTTCTATAGAGGCAGGCACATTCCCTTGCCTCCAGCCTGCTGCTCGTACATGTTTGCCAAGCAAAAGGCATAAAACAAAAGTGTCCCCTGAAGACAATGAATTTGTGCCAGAAGATGAGAAATCTCACTTACAGAGCTACCTTTATGAGACAGAGCAGGGACAGAGCAGCTGAAAGTCCCAAGAAGTCTTCCCTGGGCATTGCTCATACCAAGAGACGGCAGTCACCTCTCCAGGGCAGCACCACAGTCATGCCAGACCCCATCAGAAATGTGGAGGGGACTTTTCTCATGGGTACAACTTTCAACACAAGAGACAAGACATTCACCAGGGAGAAGACACTTTCTAAACTAGCTCATTCCTCCTCCTTATCTTCAAAAAGGTCTAGGCAAGATGATGAGCAAGATCATCCTCTGAAGTAAGCCAGCCCCTGAAGTTTGTGGGCTTCCAACTCCCTCCAGGCTGGTGAGGGCTGACATTTAGAAGCAATCACTTCCACACACCAGATAGCCTTAGAGGGTCAAAATATTCTTCAGACTGAGCCTTGAATGAGAGCTATTTACCGTCCCATGGGGAGGCACAGGCTGGTCTTTTCCACTGTAACTTAAACACTGGTAAGCACTGACAATTTTGTGCATTTAACTTCATGTCCAGAACCCACTGACAGCTAAGCTGCATCCCATCCCCAGAATTAACACACAAAAGACAAACTACGCTCGATCCCGGGGATGCCTCTAGAAATCCTAGTAATCCTCCAGGCATACAGCAGCTTCAGCAGCCGCTATTACAGTACTCACTTACCTAAGCTTTGCAGTTTCCTCCTGCCTCTGCTCACTCCTGGCTTGCCCTGGCCGTTATTTTCGTCTGCAGAAGGCTGACAAGCAATAACAAGACTAGTGCTGTTTGATTAGAGTATAACTATAGAGACGAAGGATCATTTCACTATTCAGTGGGCTGTAATTTAGAAACAAAGCTAGTAATGTGGCCCGTACAAAAAAAAACCCCACCAAACAACAAAACCCAACCTAAAAAACCAACAATGCTCAATGGACAGTGCTAACACATTCTTTTCATACACTCTTCTGCTATTAAGCGTAGTAATTTATTATAAAATTACCATTTAAAAGCTGAGCTTTCACACTGACCAATTTACATTCAAATTAAATAAATTAGCCCAGGACAAAGATACCACACACACTTATATCCAAATTATTCGTATGGTTTTTATGGCATCAAAGATACAAAATTTGTAAAGAAAGGATGAGAAAATAATTAATTTTTTTAAGCCTCAAAGTAAATCCTTAAGCTTTACACATATGATTTTACGAGAACAGATCCTGCTATTAAATTTTGAATTTGAACAAGTGCCACTTCTGTGTTTAGATGACACCAGCAAGATGTTTACAAAGCTTGCTTTAAAGCAAATGTTTTAACTGGTATTCAGAATAGACAAAAAAAGTCCTAAAGTTTGAGATTAAGTTTCCATCAGAACTTATAAGGCTTGATTGTTTTGCAGAAATCACATTCTCTCCTCATCTCTTGCTTCCTATTAAAAACATTGAGCATTTCCAGATTGTTACTTGTTTATTTTTTAACAAAATGTGAAGAAATCCGATGGTACCACCACGAAACCAGCAGGAAGGCAATTTCCCTGGTTGCTACAGGCAATGCACACTTAGATCAGAAGCCAAAGTCCAAAACAAAACTGTAAACCATTTTGAAAAATAAGAATACCAAACTGCTGCAGTTCTACTCCAACATACAAAATATATTGGCCATTTAACACATCTTTGCCCCTGACGCAGAAGCTCAGCAACAAGACCAGTTGGTTATAAAACCCAACAATTGCAATGTAATGCAATTTCAGGAAATATCAGGCAATTTCTCTCCAGCCAAGAAGCCCATCACATGTCCCACCTCAAGCTGTGCTTATGAGATCCGTGCAAACAGAATTTAGCCTGGGGCATATCTGCATCCAAAGGACCAGGCAGACACCTGAAGCTTAGTGGTACAGGCGTGCTGTCCCAGTGGGGTTCAGCTGTTATACAGACTAAAATGGGGTTGTTAAGCCTGTCTGTCATGTGCAGTGAAATGACTTCAGTACAACATAGGTACGTTTTGAGTGCCACAACTGTGGGCAAGCATTAACTTACATTACTTCTTCTCAAGGATGGAGAATAGTTGTAAGTTCTTCAGCTCAAAGTAGTTGCTGTCATCTAGGAAGTAATTCATCGCCAACAAGATCAAATAATTTCCTAAATATCTGCTAAAAATTCCTTTTTTTTATCCAGGGATTTCATCCATTTGATTTACTAATTCTCTATACAGAAGTAAGCGCTTGTTTACGGTGAACAAAGATGACAGAATACAATTTTTATCTAATAATGCTAGAGTGAAAGGACTGAAACATGCTTTTGAAGCTGAAATGGCTACTAAAAGATTTATAATGAAAAAATTCTCATTAATTCAATGTAGCCTTTTTAGTACACAGCATTATTTATTTGTTTGTTTGTTTGTTTGTTTGTTTATAAAGAATGGGTCCACATAGTAAAGCTCAGAAAATTTTTAGGAACAGGTTAGAGAAATACTCATCATAAGGTATTTGCTGAGCTTGCATGAGTGGGATCAGATGACTCTGGGGAATCCTTTCAATGTTACATCTTTTTATGGATGCACTTTGGAATTTGGCACATTGTAAGAAATTCTTCTAGCCCTTACAAAGGATATAGTAAGATGACCATAATCAATAAGACTATATTAAAGCAACGTAGGCCAGAATATTACAAAAGAATGAAACCAAGAAACATGGTCTATTAAAAAAAAAAAAAATGGGCTAATAGCACAGGGAGACACTTGAATTAATGAAATTATTTTGCTTTTCCTTCCAGGAAAAGTGGAATGATTGAGATGGTGTAAATTCCTTAAATATGTCAGACAGCAAGGGGGTAAAAAAAAAGAAGAGTAAACAAATCCTACAGTTTTTCTAGGAAACTACTATACCCTTCATAATCTAAATGTAGAGTGCAGTCCTGCAGTTCTTTTTTGTACATTGTTCTCATACTATGTTTCTTTTCAGTTGTGCTTTAATTCACCACTACTTTGTGGATGCATCCCTCCAAGAAGGACTCAGACTACCTTAGTGCATTTCCCTGGATCCCTGCCAGAACTTCTCAACCTCATCTCAGGTCTTCAGGTCAAAAAACCCATACATCAGTACTACTTCTGGTCCACATCCTGTCTATAATACAAGTTTTAATTAGACGATTACAAATTAACCTTTAGGCAGCTTCTCCTTGTTCAGAAATCAGAGCTTTGATCTTGGACAGTAGATAACTGAAACCAAAAAAAATCCAATCCTGATTTCTTCACAGTTTTTTTTAGATGCTTGCATTCTTACTGGAGGGAGAAAAGATGTACTTCTTCAAAATGACACACTGGCTACATCTTTCAGCAGGGACAGGTCTTACCAATCTTCTACAAGCCAAGATGGTTCAGAATCACAAGTCTTGGATCATGATTTTCAAAATATTATTTAGAGCTTCTTGATGAACAACATTAAAGCTGATGCACTAATCACTAATCAGGTGACAAACATAAACAATCCTCATGTTTAGATATGGCTAGAAAAGCTGTGTCCCCTGCATGACACTTTCAATGACATCTTGAAATAGTTGAGCACAACTTGCAGCATGAAAATACCTCTACATTGTCATTTTTTTCCCTCTTGCATATGCCAAATTAACAGTAACATGCTTTAAAATAGTTCCCTAATAACTAGTTGACAGGGACTTAAGTAAAAGAGTCCAATTGTCCCTTTTGATCAAGATCAGACTAAAACACCTTACCTGTAAGTTCTTAGATAAGAAAATCGTGATCAGAATGAGTAACTAACAATATAACACAAATACACAGTAGGCTAACCAAGCTGACAGAAAAAGGTGATGAGGGAAGGAAAGTGGAAACATGTTTCAGTGACAGTCCTTCACATAAACACTAGCTGGTTTGATCAAGACCCTCTGGGATGCTCTCTGCCATGTGTAAGGCCAATTATTCTTACATATCCCTAATCATTACTTCATTCCTCTTCATGTTAGAACACTAAATATTTGTGTAAGCCTCATGTTTTTCAAGTCTTGTTAGATGACTTTTGGTCCACAGAATCCTTTGTAGCCTGTATAAATTCTGCGTGCAAGAAAGCTTTAGCAGTCCTGGTAACACCACACTAGCGGAAAATGGAGTCTACCTGCTGCTATACAATATATGCTCATCTTCTTCCTTACAAACAGACAGTCAGAACTATCTGCACTTTGTACCATAGCGCCTTTGATGAATCTGGATGACAAACACTACCAAATGATGCATTTCAATATTACATTGATTGCTTCATTTAAAAGGATACTGAACTGGCTCCTCACCTGGTACAAGTAACAGTACCATCTGGCCCATGGATAACAAGCCCTAGAATATAATGTGCAAATCTCCACAGCAATATAAACAAACAGTGCATGTCTGCATATCAAGTGTACACAACTAACTAATTAATGTACTATTTTTAACAATCCACATTCTTTTTTACAGGGTCACTCCAGCTGAAAACCCTAACAATGAGAAAACACTTCTAATACTTTTATATGTATCTATGACAAAGGATGATGTTCAATATTAAACACATTCCTTGCTGCTATTTTATTTTATTCTCTTTTTCCTTTTGATAATATACATGCTAGGTTACGGGGAAAATGAGATTTAAGGTAAAAAAGAAAGTAATCTATAGCTCTGCTGCCCAGGAGTTCCCACTTCTAACCATGTATCTCCTTCTTATTAAATATTCTTTCATTCCTCTTTTAGAAGATTTCAACTGCTGGTATTATTCTAGCTTGATTATAATGTGTTGTCTGAAAAGGCTGATTTGTATGTTAGAGATTGAACTGTCAGAGACAGGGTATAGCTGGTGTTTGATCAGTTTAATCAAGGAGGTGCCTACTCCATTTCAAAAGCAAGATTTATGTCTCAAAAAACTGAAGTACTTGCATTTTTAATTAGCACTATGTAACACTTATACCCGTATTCACAAGATGATCATTCTGAATTCATCTTGCTGGTGTCCATTCCTGCCATGTAAATATTGTCTTGCCTGTTAGCTGATCTTATTTTTTAGAGAAATGGCATTGTACAAAGAATATAATAATTTTCTTCTATCAAGCCAACTCTACTAATGTGAATAACCAATGACAACTGATTATACTCAGTACAGGAAACATGGATTGTATTTCATTTGCCCGGACTCCTTGTAGCAGCACAGCGCAGGTGCTCCTTTAGAGTTACCCAGCTGTGGCTGTTACATGGTCAGATGCTGCTTGTTTGGTATCATCAGTATTAATACACACAGCTGGTATTCCTCCTATTCTGTAATGCATTTTTTGGTGTACACCATATGCCAAGTAACATGTCATAAATTACCTTGCTATCATCAATCTGTAGTTGCCATTTTGACTTAATATTTTAATATTATACCTTTCCAGCAAAGAGAGATCGGGTCAGCAGAGCTGCTCTGCTGTGATTCCACCTGATGGATCCCGCAGAATAGTGCTGCTCCCAGGAAAAGATGACTGCCTTGGCTGCCATGATAACCATTGTGGTGTCAGGCAATGAATTTCCTACTGTTTTCAGTTTTAAAAAGTTTAAAACATTCCCACCTGCCCTGTCTGCTGTAACCTCTAAATTGGTGGTTAAGATAGTCTTCTGAAGGACTACAGCCAGGAATACAGGGGCTAAGAAGAATATTGAACCAAAGACTACTTCTTCAAATATTCAACTTTCTGAATATACAGAAGAAGTAGGCAACACCACCAAATAGCTATCCTTTAAAAGAAAAGGCTAAGCCTTGTCCCGCTGTTAATGAACAATCATAGACACATGCTCTGAGGAGACGGCTACACACAGGGTAACCAGACCAGAGAGAAGGGCCTCTGCATAGGTTTTTGTAAGGAGCCTGCTCTGGAACATCAAGGTGGGACTTCAACATACAGTCTTATCCTCAACTCTTCTGGATAGCCAGTTTTAAACAACACCCTGCTCAGTGCTTTAGCCATTTGGATCCCATTCTGACATGTCAGACAGTCCTCACACAATGATTATTACGATTGTGTACCTAACTGTGCTGTGGATTCCTTTGTCAGGAACAAAATCCAAATTACAGCATTACAGTATCTCAATATAGCACATCAATATGTAAGTCCTTTATTGGGTCTGTTCCTAATTTAGAGACATCTGGCTTAAAGGGATCTGATTCTACTTCTGGTATAATGCTATTGGCTCTCACAGAGAGCAGCTGTTCCATTTTATTCCAGTCATCTCCAAATTTTACCTAAATAGCTGTCTAATTCCTAGATCCTTTTGTCATCTCATCTCTCATCTCAGATGTTGGTGAATGAAGAAACAGCTGTGATAGCTGTGCGCCTCTGCATTTAGCACCTACTCCAGACACGTGGAGAAAACATTCTCTTTAACATGCAAGGCAGAAGATAATACAAATTACTAGTGCTGCTGAGGCTGCAAAAACTCTTAGCTACTAGTACACTGGAGAGTGGTTGTAAAAGGGGTTGGACAAATTAAACATTCTAGGGGAAAAATCTGGATTCCTGTTCTGTTCCAATTCTGCATGAAACCTCAAAGAGAAGAAAAATGAACCCTCAAACTCCACAATCAGTCAAGACAGAGTTATATAGTATGGCAAAAGATTACTCTGGTGTTCTGCAGGCACTGGTGTAGAACAGCCATCATACTCCTGAGCAGTCCCTTCTCAGTCCTTTAAAAAATGGGAACATAGGTTCAAGACACTGTTCAAGCCATGGATCCCAAAGTGATGAATGAGTCAGGAGGGCTGGGCTTTCAGGTTTTTATCTGCACCATTTCCCTATTCATTTTATGCAGCTATGCTCTCCTCCAACTCTTGGTGACTCCACAATCCACCTGCCTCAGTTTTAAAACTACATTCCCCTTGTACTACATACGGGATCTAGCTATCAAAATCTAGGTCTATTTGTAGTGGTGAGAACCTACGTAGTGTTTTAATTTTGTCTTTTATAGACTGATGTACTCTGTTTTATCTCCTTCTCCGCTAAGCTTTGCTCTTGTTTATGCATCTCAGCCAGATAAGCTAGAGGGGTAGTGAATCACAGGATACTATTATTATTTTCTGCTGAGCACCTTGATGAGGCTCTGAATCTCAGACCCTGACTTTGTTCTTAAAGCCCAATTATTAGGAAAACTTCGAGAGGCTTTCTACTATAAGGAAGCCTATCCCCACCCTTGAAACCTTACTACAATTCATTCCTGCATTACATTGTCCACTTTACTGTCTCCTTGAACACTTTCAGGCTTGAAGTCCTTTGTAACTCGACTGTTGCTCATCCTCTCTTAAAGCCTTCCCAGTAAATACACCGCATGTCAAGTAGCATGTATTCTATAATCCAGAAGCCGCACCCTATCAATCGCTTTCCTTAGCCTTTGTGGTATTTTTAAATCAAATTAAAACTTTTCCTCCTTCTCCTAAGGATTCCCAGTGGACACTCTGACCTCTCTTCTACAGCCTCTTCCATGCTTATTCTACACCTCTGATCTTGCCCTCCCCTCCGTCTCCTCCATGCTGTATATCCTGAAGACTTTCTCCCTATCTGAACCTCTGGTTTATATTAGAAACTTGCTTTACAACTTAGCCTTTGACACTGAAACACATTTTACGTTCCCTTTTGTCTCTCACCATGCAAGTCCGCTCTCACTAGATCTTCCCTGAAAGTTTCCACCGCTAACTCAGAAGCTGTTAAATTCCACCCTACTATTCTGCCCTTTGCTATATCCATATAATGCCAGAATTTTTCTGCTGGCATATGACTCCTACGCAGCACCCTAATGTATGTTGCTGCACACATACAACACAAGGGCATGATGTAAAATATGTCCATAACAAAACACGTATTTTTTCTTATTGCTCAGCTAATTTTATCTTATTTTCTCTTCCTCATTAGCCAGAGTGAAAATCATAGCATGGGATAGTAAATCCTCCTACTATGGTTTACCAGAATGGTGTGAATGAATCATCATGCTGGAACAGGTGACATTCACATAGCAAACCTGTATGATTTCTACATACTTTTGCAGGAAAAAAAGCTACAGTGTTTTCAGACCAGGAAAATGTATTTCTCTGCAGCAACCTTTCTATTTGACAGAAATGGAAGCTCTGTTTACTTTATTAGACTTCCACGATACACTACATGGTGTAGCCGGTATTAGTTTAAAACTCACCAGAGAGCCATGCAAGTGTCCTTTGGGTCCAATGGCTATTCCTTAACCCATTTCCCCCTTTATTGAGAGTTTTAGTGAGAGTGTGGGATATGCAATAAACATAAAGTGGGTCTTTTACAACAGAGTGATTTTGCACCTTAAAAATCTGACAGTGTACTCTTAAATATAATTAGGTGAGCTCTTGTGCATGTACATTTCACTGTAACTTGCATGCATGCTTCACTATTGAATCTCAGCATTTTCATTACCACATAGGACAATTTTTCTGTTATTAAACTATGTCTTTTTATGATTTAGAATACAAAATAACCATCATTTATATATATATTTATTGACTTCTGTGCACACACAATTAGAATAAAAAGCAAGGAAAATATTATCCAAGGAAAATGAGTTGTAAAATAATCCTGTTGGGGAAAGTATTCCAGTTTTAAGATCTGAGTTTTAAAATGACAAATATATTTTAGTAACATTTTCAAAAATACAATTGTTTATCCTGTAGGAAAGGAAAGTTCTTGTTTTTTGGGGTTTTTTGGGTCTTCTTTGATTCTCCTGGGGAAACTGACTGCTCATGGCTTAGACATGTGCACTCTTCACTGGGTGAAAAAGTGGCTGGATGGCCGAGCCCAGAGGGTTGTGGTGAATGGAGTGAAACCCAGCTGGCGGTCGGTCACAAGCGGAGTCCCCCAGGGCTCAGTTTTGGGGCCGGACTTGTTTAGTATCTTTATCAGTGATCTGGATGAGGGGATTGAGTGCACCCTCAGCAAGTTTGCAGATGACACCAAGTTGGGCGGGAGTGTTGATCTGCTTGAGGGTCGGAAGGCTCTGCAGAGGGATCTGGACAGGCTGGATCGATGGGCCAAGGCCAATTGTATGAGGTTCAACAAGGCCAAGTGCCGGGTCCTGCACTTGGGTCACAACAACCCCATGCAACGCTACAGGCTTGGGGACGAGTGGCTGGAAAGCTGCCCTGCAGAAAAGGACCTGGGGGTGTTGATTGACAGCCGGCTGAAGATGAGCCAGCAGTGTGCCCAGGTGGCCAAGAAGGCCAACGGCATCCTGGCCTGTATCAGAAATAGTGTGGGCAGCAGGAGCAGGGAGGTGATCGTGCCCCTGTACATGGCCCTGGTGAGGCCGCACCTCGAATGCTGTGTTCAGTTTTGGGCCCCTCACTACAAGAAGGACATTGAGGTGCTGGAGCGTGTCCAGAGAAGGGCGACGAAGCTGGTGAGGGGTCTGGAGCACAAGTCTTATGAGGAGCGGCTGAGGGAACTGGGGTTGTTCAGTCTGGAGAAGAGGAGGCTGAGGGGAGACCTCATCGCTCTCTACAACTACCTGAAAGGGGGTTGCAGAGAGGTGGTTGTTGGCCTCTTCTCCCAAGTGATGAGTGATAGGACAAGAGGAAATGGCCTCAAGTTGCACCAGGGGAGATTCAGGCTGGATATTAGGAAAAATGTCTTCACTGAAAGGGTTGTCAGACACTGGAACAGGCTGCCCAGGAAGGTGGTTGAGCCACCGTCCCTGGAGGTATTTAAAAGACGATGTGGATGAGGCGCTTAGGGACATGGTTTAGTGGTGGACTTAGCAGGGTTAGGTTTATGGTTGGACTTGATGATCTTAAAGGTCTTTTCCAACCTAAATGATTCTATGATTCTATGATTTTGTTTTAAGGATAAAATAGGAATTGTGAGAGATAATTACTGACCAATAGCTCTGCTTTTGTGAAATTATTATCTGATTGCGTTTCTCTCTCTGGTGACAATTCACTAATGTGTCACATAGGGACAAAATGCCCCAGCTCACAGAAACATTGGACTCATTTCAGCCGCCTACAATTGAACTACCTCCTGTGACTAACTAATGGGCTTTGGACATACTTTCCAGAACAGTCTATTTAGAGCCATTGCAAAGCCTGTATAATCATAGATTAGAAAAATCAGCATCACCTTTCTTGCCAGTAACAGCAGATGCCATGTAGGGCAAGGCAGCTGAATTCAAGGGGCACTGGCAGACTAGCTCTTGCTGACTTAGCAGCAGGGGTTCCAGACAAAGCTGGCAGGCTGAGCTGCCTGCTGCCCTCCCCTGCCTGAGGCAACTCAGCTTTTAGCAGGAGCAGCAGAAGGGTTGTGTGCAGTCTGTCCAATTTGTGCACAACAGCCTGTGACCTCTTTTTCCTCTACCATCAATAAACAGCTGGTTCTTTACATCTTCTTCTTGACTCAGAAGATGGTAACTAGCTGTGGTGATTTGCTGCAGCTTCTGGTGCTTGACAAGGTGTGGAAGAGGGTTTGCAGTCAGATGTGAGAGCTGCTGTGTCCTCAGGTTCAATATAGACCACAGCCACATCCATTTTTCTTTTCCTACAAATTTGCTGCACTACCACCTCTACTACCTCCAAAACCATCCCTTCTTAATTTTTAAACCACAACTTCCACAGAGGCATTAAGATAACAGAGAAACAGAAAAGGAAATATATGCTGACTCAATGGCATTAAGTCACAGACAAAACACAGACTTAGCTAAATGATGGTATTTAAAATTTGAGAATACAGGTACCTACCTGATGCATGCAGTCACTAGAAAACTAAGACTATTGAAATAGTCTTAGTTCTTAAGGAATCCTACTAAAAGTTTAAAACAAAGACATAAGGCTTGTTTGCTTTCCTTTGTAGGGTTGATCATATTTTATCTTCACCATTTCATATTATACATCTTGCATCAAAAAGGCAAACTGATACAATTTCCTGTGATGAGACAGAAAGGGTAAATGAAATTAAATGAATAAATTAGTTTCCCTATTGAATATCCCATAATTAACTTAATGGAAATAATGAAGTACATGGATTTTTTTCAATTATAGCACACTGTTGGAATGTAACAAAGACAGAGGTATATAGGAGTTACGCTGAGATTCTGCATTGTATGGAAGGGTTGGGGTTTTTGTTCCCTTTTTTTTGTTTGTTTGTTTTTAATACTTCCCCCTCTTCCCATGGTATTCCACCTATTTACTCAGTAGCAAGACAGTTTTCCAGGTGACAAGTGTACTAGGTACACACCTACTACAAGAGTGCAGATGGTATTGTCATTAGTTGTGAATTCATTTCTGAAGTAATAAAACTTACTAAGCTACTAGTCAGATATGAGTGTGTCCAGTTCTGAACTCCTGGGTTACTGCAGTTTATGACATCAGTCACAAAATCCATGTGGCTCTTGCAGGGGACATGAATAAAAGCTTTATCAATATTTTTGTTTTGCAGTGTTTCCTAATGTTCACATTTACATGAATTGTAATTTAAGGGGTTTGTGCTTTTTATCTCTTATTTCAATGCATTCACCAACAGAATGGTTTCCCTGTAAAATGTTAACACCAGTTTGGCAACCGTTCAAAAGCACTTCATGCGTAACATCATACAGAACAATTAGAAAAGCCTATTTGTTCTATTACAAAACGTTTTTACTGCAGAAAGAAGGCAAATTGGTTAAACTTTTGTGATTTCTGCCATTAAACTTGCTCCCATCAAAGTCTGCTAAATAAAATATGTCAGTCTTTCAATGTGAATGTGTTTTGCTCCAATAATCACAACACATCCCAGGTGGCACAGGCTGGAAATGCTTAGAACCAAAAATTGCCCAAACTATTTGAAGATTACTATTTTCCCTAGGTTTACTGCATAAAAGATTAAGAAGATGTTGTTGATATGTGTATTTCTCTAAGACTAGGAAGAAGAAAGGTTTTGAGAGAAAGAAACTTTTCTTACTTCAGACTGAATTTTCTGAACCTATTTCAATATTACCAAGAAAAAAAAAAAGCCCACTGCTTAGCTAGTGCAGGATCTGTTCCCCAGCAATGACAAGAGGAGAGACTTAGAATTTATAAATGAGCACATGGGTTGATTACCACTGCTACATCAATAATCTTTAAAACTTACATTTAGATCCTGTTTTTAAATTCAGGTGTTAGTTTTGGGACCTGAAGGGAAAAAATTAAATTGTCTTTGTTTTGTGAGTTTAACCACATAAAGTTATTTCAAACCCACTCTAGTAGAAGCAAATTTATGCAATTTAAATAGTTTAAATGATATAATCTATTGCAAGCTTTTGAAGCAATTTTGTATGTTTATGTAAAATTATTCCAAATCCCTCAACTATCACACTATTAGAGAAACTTAGTGCCTTACAATGTCTCCAGGAACACTTAATTATTCCCTCCAAGTAAATAAACATACTTATTCTTACAGAATATCCTGTACCAGAACACTCCTTCCTTTCCCAGGGCATGATTTTTGGTCTCAGCCTGCTGGAGATCTTTGTCTTCAATCAGATGGGCATTTGTGGTCTTTACTACTAATTTTTTTTTATATTTTGAGGCCCTTGAGGAGTTGTAGTGTTGCATTTCCTCTGTACACACATCCCGCTGACTGATAGCAAGAAAGGCAGGGTGGCCCCTTCTTAACGCTAATGATCAGAGCCCTACTTAAAATACGTCATCACCAGACAACATTAAGAGGAGACAACATGTACTTCTCATTTATTTCACACAGAACATGGAATATGTTGTTAATACATTTTTAATTGCATGCCTTCCTATAATAGGTTTACAACCCACCAAATGTAACACCTACGAAAAAGTCCCAGTACTTTAAATTCCCATATTTTTTCATAAATACATTGGAGCATGATTGAAATATTAACAAGAAAATTTTAGGTCTGAAAAAGACTATACAATTGATACAAGAGTAAAGGATCAAAGCACACGTTAAAATAAAACTAAAACTGCGACCTCTCACTCATACCAAAATGCTGTTGCATGCATAATTTCATGAAAATTCTATTTTATTTCGCTGCATGTTTATGCATTCAGTAACTCTACCATGGAAAGGCGATATTTCAGTACATTTTACCTGAATGTTTCCAATAAACTTGTCATATAAAGTCAGGAATAATATGCTTGGAGAACATCACAGAATTGTTTCAATGCTTGATATTGTGTCAGGAGAGGTCTCCAGATTTCTTTGTTTTCTCAGAGGAAAAAAACATATATAATCCAGGGTTTCTCAAAAAGCATAAACAGGCAAATAAGTTTGCATAATAGGAAAGATGTAGTTAGTGTATTAATCAATTTGGGCTCCCATGACATTTCTTTAAAGTAAAACCGCATCTGTTGACAGCTGCCCTTTCTAAATTAGCACTGTTGCAAAATGGCGACGAGGAACAGCGTTATCTTTTTTGAATCACGTATAGTAAAAGAAACATAGTTATGAGCAATCCAAGTAAGCCATCAACAGCTGGGTAGAAGAAAATTATAGCAGGTTGGACTAAAAGGACAGAGGAGGATTTCCACTGAAGCTTGCTTTCTGGACCAATCTTATTTAAGAAGTATTTTCTTATTTAAGAAGTATAAGTATTTTCCATAGATAATGGAAGTTGATAATGAAATCAGTGGACAACAGACACAAAGTTGGGAAGCGTTGTCAAAACAGAAGAACATACCAAAATGAGTAGAACAGAGGAGGCTATACACTTGGGAATAATGTGTTAAAAATGCAGCTAACCATCTGAAAACTGCAGAGGAGGGGTACGTTAAAGGAGTTTGAATCCATCATAGGATAAATGAACCACCAACAGGACGCTGTTGTGAAAAGCAAATGTGTATGAAGGAAAGTATGGCTAATAGAATATAGCAATATAAATTTCCAAGAAGAACCTGGTGAAACCACATTCAGAGTCCTGTGTACATATCAGACTATGTATGTTCAAGAAAGATAAACTCCAGCTACATAAGTAAAAATAAAGGCTGTTAGGGTGACAGGAGGGAAGAGAGCTTTCCTGCAAGAGCTCAACGTCTATGCTATTCTAGGCTTATCTTAAGACATTAAAAAAAAAAAAAGCACACTTTACACTTGGATCAGAGGGTAGTGATGTTTTCCAATGGTCACTAGCTCTGCTGAGTGAATTGATCTTGAATTAACCTCTGAGAAAGCCCTGTTTCTGGCACACAGAGAGCTCCTTGCTGCCCAAGCTAAGTCACAGGGTTGCTCAGAGGCTCAGGATGATGTTTAGATAGGTTGAGCCCAGGACATTCATAGGTGATGGCTTTCATGCTAAATTTGGACGACAGTCCAAATGCTGAGTATCTTACTTCCACAGCTTCCTCAAGAGACCCTGCACATTATCCCACACTCAGAGGGCACTGGTGGACCCTGGCTGACACTGAGCCATGCTGTCTCTGCTTTGTATTTAACCATGGTATATCTTCCCCTCAAAACAGGTGACTCTTTCTTACTTGCTTTTCATTACGGACTTCATAGTCCATTTTGGGGGGACAAAAGTAGTAATTTAGAAAAATGGCTTAAATAACTGAAGTTATTTGCTAAGTTATTGGCAATCTTGGAGCTCATGATGTCATTTGGAAGATTAATTCTCTTCTCTGTGTAAGGATTATGATTAAAGGAAAGAGTGAATAACAATAACTGGGGCTAAATAACTGTAAATTGTTCAGCTAATTAAAAATAAACAATGAATATATCAAATCAAAGATGGAGTGACTCAATCAATGAATCAACAATAATTTGCTCCTGAATTTTGAAATTATCAAGTCACTGAATTAATACATAGAATAAATCAGGAGACTGATGTAAGAAAAAAAAAAGTCTTTTTAAAAAAACCCAAACAACTCATGCATAAGAGATATTGCTGAAAGATGTATTCATCCATTACTTCAGAAAACACAAAAGCCAAAAACCTGTCCATCTATCTCCTTCCTACTCAATAACTAATGCCCTGTCTGCCACTACGGCCTTGACTTAACAGCTGAAAAATCTGAATGCCCATTCTTAATGTAGCTCTATGACTCAGGGAGTTCACCAAAAAGGGCAGTGAGATAAATTTTGCTAATTGCAGAGAAATGAGTTTAAAGTAGTTTCTCTTCATTCAAATTCTAAAACCTCATTGTCACTAAAATCAGTTTTTTCCTCCTGATTCTCTCACAGAAATTAACAGATGACTTAAAAATAGAGGTAACTATTGAAAAATTAACAACTCCAGCAACACTTCTTTTATTTTAATTAAACTTATTTAGATAATATTCTAAATTTATTAAAAAAAAAAGAGGTAATTCAGGAAAAGTAGATGTTTAAGGTCTGAGATCCTGCTTGAACAGTGTTGTTGGGGGGCTGTTAGGCACAAATGGGAGGAAGACTTTGAGGCCAAGACAGGAGTGGAGCCAGAAGAGGCAGAGAACACAGGAGCTGCATGGTCAAGCACAACCCAAGGCCAAGAAAGTGAGAAAAGAAGGCACTAGCCTAAAGACCAAGACAAGAGAGGATTCAGAGGGTGAGATGAAGATTGGCCAGCTTTCTACCAGACTAAATGCTACTGGGAAGAGACTGGGCCAAAAAAATAGACATGAGTGCTGGAACAGGACCCAGGGATACACTGTCTAAAATAGCATCAGACAGCTTCATAGACGTGGATAGTAAATTTCCTGAGCAATTTACTGTGATTATTGCTCAGGGATTGGCACTGCAAAATATAACCTCACTCAGACTGTCTTCTATTAGTCTGTCAAAATTGTTGCTCCCTTAAATCAGACTCAAGAAATATGTTACTAGTTGAGCAGTCCATAGAGATGCATGTGCCTGTGGCCCCAATGTGAGTGCACTAATACTCAGTCAAGCACAACTCAGTTTTTAATTTTCAAGTGTCTGTAAGGAAAAGCACAGAAGCGTATATGAACATGAATGTGCTGAATAACCTTCTTGTTACACCTTTGAGTCATTGCCTGTAGGCACACACACACTGTGGATGACCCTGACATATACGGCTCAGAGTCCAACCAAAAGAACTCCAGAAAGTACAGGCACAAACTAGCCAGTGCTTATTGGTTACCCAAGGCACTGAGATACAATGCCTGATAAACTGCACTTGGGTAAAGGCAGCAGCTTGGTATGTGTCAGTAATGGAAACACTACTGACACCTCCTGTATCATTACCACCTATAGCTATCTCTTGACGGAGACAGAGCTTGTATTGAATTCCAGGGAGCGCTGAGGATAGTCTCCATCCTGGTAGTCTCATATTGGACCTTGACACAACTCATTTATCCAGTTTAAGAGTCTCTAGCAGGAGACAATCATATATTTAGCTTTCCCAATTACCAGTAGAAACAACCTTGGGGACTGTTTCCTGTGGTGAAAAGCAATACCCTTTTGACAAAGGAAGTGTTGAAGAATGAGTCCACTTTTGCGATATGTATTTCTTGGCAGAACACAGGTAGACTAGTTCTCTGAATTAGATAAATCTCAGAAACTGTGGGGAACCCATACATAGTATGTCTTTGCAGGCAGAGTACAAACAATACAACTCAAATCTTGTCTCCCTTCTTGGTGATGCTATCGAAAGTACAAAGGCACTTAAAAACCAGATGCAATGTTGACATTGCCAAGGGCTTGAAAAACAGGCTCTCAGACTCCCTTATGTCTTGAAAAAAAATCCCCAGAAAGGGGAAGGCTGTGAGACAGCAAAAGCAAAACATACAGGCCATGGGATTCATGAATTGATGGGAACATGTAGAAAAAGCCCTTGCTACTGGGCTACCCAGAGAAACTGAAGGGGCTGGGATCTCCTGGTGCAAGGTCATTAAGGGAATGACCTCTCAGGGGCTTTCAGGACTTGGAACTTTGCTGGTGCCCAAAGGTATGACACATTCCAGACAAGGAGCTGAAGACTTCCAGCCTCTAGCACTTTTCAGTCAGGACAACTCCAGAATCTGCTTGTGCAGCAATTTTTTTGAGTTTAGTCTCACTTTCCTGAGGTGTTCTTTGGCAAAACAGACACGTAACACGGTGACTATGTTCAGCCACTATAGATGGAGATTGGTGGTTGATGACAACATGACACACAAAAAAAAGAAGATAATCAATGAAACTTTCATGGCCAAAGGAAACCAGTAAGTGATGAAAGGGAAGGTATACTGACAAGAACACAAGTGCTAGGTATAAAATGCTCCATCTACATGGAGCCACTGCTGGCAAGAGGAAATGAGAATCACCATACATTTTTGCATGATGGTCTTCCACAGAGCATTAAAGATAGGAATATTTGAGAAATAACCTACAAATACCACAAATACGAAGAAGCCTTCAGTCTGGAATGGTTAGGCATACGCATATCCAGAAATTCAATGAATGTGGAGGGTCCACCCCACAGAACTTAAAATGCCACTTAAAATGCCACTTTAAATAATTTTAATATCAGAAAAATCCTGGATTTTTTGATTCTGAACATGGATTAAAACATCATATTTGCCCTCTAGACATTATCTCCTAAACTCAAAGCATTTTTAAGTTTAAAAATCTGCAACAATAAACTATATTATTCTGACAGCTGCTGTTATAACTGCTCTTCTAACTCTGGCTTACTGCTGTGTTAAATTTAATTTAAATTCAGAATTATTTATGGCAAAAACTTTTTTTTATTATTCTGTAAATTCCATGTTCACCTGTAATGCACTCTAGTAAGAGATGATGATACAATTGAGGAGAATGAATGGGCATTCTGAGTAAAGTTGTGTAGATGTCTATTACTCAATTTATTAAGTATTACTGACCTATTTTTTCCTATTCTATTTCTATTCTATCTGCAGAGGTTAAAGCAGGAAGTGGTCTGTTTCACCCTCAAAGGAAAACAGTATCAGCCAAAATAGTAGACTTTTCAGTTGAAGCCTGAATTGAGAAAATAAGTACACCTTCAACGTGGACACCTGGGAATCCAGTATGCTGCTGCAGAGATGAATTACTTCTGTTTCTCTCCAGGAATGCTAGCAAGAAAAAACCAAAAAATTACACACATGCTACCACTTTTGAACAGCCTATCAAGTAAACAGAGAGGCCTCCTCTTCCTTCCTTCACTTCATCCCTAAAACATGAGGATGCCTTATATGAATAAGTGGTTTGGACATTTGCTCTTTGCTAAACAGACCTTTGTCTGTTCTCACACCAATGGGTTAAACAGAATGAATACTTCAAACTAATTTGTGCTTTCTTCTTTTTTATTTCAGCTGAAAGCTCAAGCTTCTGACAGGAGGCAAAGCATGACTTAGTTCCGTCTGTATTTTCAATCAATCCTTTTTGAGCAGTGGTTCAGCTAGAGGGTGCTCCATCTGACAACCCTGTTCTGCCATGCTGATTCATGCAAATAACCTTGTAAACTACAAAGTGTTACATATGAACCAGAAACTCAGAATCAGATACAATATTTAAATACACCTTTTATGTACTTGAAAGCTGCTATTAATGGCTCCCTTAAGTCTTATCTTCAGTAGCCTAAACAATTCTAATTTTCCAGTGTTGCCCCAAAAGTAATGGTTAGATCACAGAATCACGAAGATTGGAAGACCCATAAGATCATCAAGTTCAACCATCAACCCAACACCACCATGCCCACTAAACCAGGTCCCACAATGCCACGTCCACACATTCCTTGAACACCTCCAGGGATGGTGACTCCACCACCTCCCTAGGCAGCCTGTTCCACTGCTTCACCACTCTCTCAGTAAAGAAATTTTTCCTAATAGCCAGCCTGAACCTCTCCTGGCACAACTTGAGGCCATTTCCTCTTGTCCTGTCACTCGTCACTTGGGAGAAGAGACCAACACCCACCTCACCACAACCCCCTTTCAGGTAGTTGTAGAGAGCGATGAGGTCTCCCCTCAGCCTCCTTTTCTCCAGACTGAACAACCCCAGTTCCCTCAGCCACTCTTCGTAAGACTTGGGCTCCAGACCCCTCACCAGCTTCGTCGCCCTTCTCTGGACACGCTCCAGCACCTCAATGTCCTTCTTGTAGTGAGGGGCCCAAAACTGAACACAGCATTCGAGGTGCGGCCTCACCAGTGCCGAGTACAGGGGCACGATCACCTCCCTACTCCTGCTGGCCACACTATTTCTGATACAGGCCAGGATGCCGTTGGCCTTCTTGGCCACCTGGGCACACTGCTGGCTCATCTTCAGCCGGCTGTCAATCAACACCCCCAGGTCCTTTTCTGCGGGGCAGCTTTCCAGCCACTCGTCCCCAAGCCTGTAGCGTTGCATGGGGTTGTTGTGACCCAAGTGCAGGACCCGGCACTTGGCCTTGTTGAACTTCATCCGATTGGCCTCGGCCCATCGATCCAGCCTGTCCAGATCCCTCTGCAGAGCCTTCCTACCCTCCAGCAGATCAACACTCCCTCCCAACTTGGTGTCATCTGCAAACTTGCTGAGGGAGCACTCAATCCCCTCATCCAGATCATTGATAAAGATACTAAACAAGACCGGTGCCAAAACTGAGGCCTGGGGGACACCATGTGTGACCTGCCGCCAACTGGATTTGACTCAGTTTGACTCCATTCACCACAGATTTCTAATCTTGAAGAAGTTTAAAAAACAAACAACCCCACAATCAATTCTCTGCTATTGGTCCTTATTCCTCTTGTGGCCTTATCAGTATCAGGATGTAAAGAAGAATGATTTCATGTTTTGAAAGCTCACTCCTCTTATGCGTGCCAGTCCAACATTTATCAACTCTGCAACAGTGTAGTACTACATTCAGCTCGTTTTCCTGAAAAGTGCTTAAGTGCCCAATGAATTCAGTTTTTATTTAGCACGTAGGTTACTTTGAGTATACTTACACTTTTTAAACAAGGATTACTGTTGAATTGGGGTAGAATTGCTCAGGCACATATGCTTAAAGTTATACATGCATTTGTATGCTTTATTCAGGCAGTTCCCTGATGCACCTGTCAAAACATAATTTCACGTAAGAAATAAAATGTATAAGAAATGTCATTCTCTTGTGACAGTTGATCACATGAACGGTGCACTGTTCAGAAGGACCTGGACAGGCTGGAAGAATAGGCTAACAGAAACTTCATGAAATCCAGCAAGGGGAAAGACAACGTGCCCAACCTTGGAAGGAAGCATCCCTTGCAGCAGTACAGGCTGGGAGTGCCTGGCAGATGAGGTAAGCATGAGCCTGCAGTGGCCCTAGCAGCAAGGAGCACCAACAGCATGCTGGGCTGTGTAAGCAGGAGCACGGATGGCTGATCAAGGGAAGGGATTATTCTCCTCTGCCCCATACTCGTTAGACTGCATCAAAGCCACTGCAGCCCATAATGGGTCCTCCAGTGTAGGAAAAACACTGATAAACTGGAGTGAGTTGTGGAGGCCACAAGAGTGGTCAGGGATGGAGCACCTGCCCTGTGAGGGGGGAGCTGTTCAGCCTGGAGAGGAAATGGCTTTGGGGGGCACCTAACAGCACCTCCCAGTACCTACAGGGAGGCTATCAAGGGTCCAGAGCCAGGCTGTCCACAGTGACGTGTGGAAAGACAACGAGAGACAACAGGCATAAGTGGAAAAAAAGATGTTAAGACTGGGTAAGGAGAAACGTTTTCACCATGAGGTCAACCAAACAGCAAAGCATGCTGCCCAGAGAGGTCGTGCAGTCTCCATACTTGGAAGTTTTCAAAACTCAACTAGATAAATCACTGTGCAACCTGGTTTGTCATTCTAGACACTGCTTTGAGCAGGAGGTTGGACCACACCTTCTGAGGTCGGACTAGACCTTCTGAGGTTCTTTCCAACCTGAATTTTCCTACAGTTCTAAAAACCATACAAACACCTTTTGGAGATTGACTAAAACTTTAAAAAAACAAGGGAATATAGCAACATAGTATTGAATACACAAGTTCAGCATGTACTACTTTTTTACTTAACTATAACCTAGCATATTTATTACTTATGCATGAAGTTGCATTTAAAACTGTCAGTCAGCTATATGGGCCTCAGTAGGTTTTCTGAGCTCTTATTCTTAATCCAGGGAAGGCTAGAAAAACAAAAGCTGAGTACACAAAAAAGCCCTGCTCATAAAGAACTCCTTGGACATCTTTCTTGTTCCTTAATCTGCCCTTTATTGCTTGCCAGTTGCATTTTTCTTTATGTTTAACAAGCTCTACTTGCAAGGGTAAACAAGTTTCCTCCTAATGACATTCTGATGGAGGAAACATAATTGCAGACCATAAAATCTTAGTAGCTATTTTAATTGCTCCACAAATTACCTTTAAGTGCTGTGCATGATTTATAGTAGCAAACCATTCCCCCCCTGCAGCAGCTAAATAGAGCTGACTGGGAACTTTCAAGAAAACATTTTTTTTTTTTTTTTTTAGAAAAATATCCACCTGAAAGACAAGCCTTTTTTCAGGGAATTTTTAATTAAAAAAAAAAATTGCTAGGAAAGGTTTCTTAAATTTGGGTAGACATTTTAATCAAATTTAAAATACCAAGTTAATTAGATTGTAATCACAGCAAGAATACCTGACTTGTAAGAGACAGTCAATTCGTAAGGCAAGGCAGACAAGGGGACAGAAACAGGTTCAAGATCTTGCCTCATCCAAATTGCAGAAGAGCAAAAAGCTTGAACTTTGGTCTAGGTGAGAGATCTGGTTGAAGCTTCATCTTTTCTACTGTACTGGAAGGAATTTAATGTAAAAGACTTCTTTAAAAAATTCAGTAAGTGAAATTTTTGTTTGCTGATGAGCCCTGTCTTTAAATAATATTTAGGCAGCTGTGAGACAATAAGTAAACACATATACTTGGATAATTAAAGCAATTTCCACACCCCTCATCACCTCAGCATTTTATAACGATAAATGAAGTGGCAACTTGGATGCAAAGCAGCATCATTTTTAGACAGACTACTGCTGAAAGTAGAAATATGAAAAGATTAACATTTTACAAAGTGAAAGCTGTTTCTCTACAACAAAGCTCTACACTAATTAGGCCATAATTTATCGAATAGGAAATAGAAATCAGTGAGGCATTAGGAAAAGCTTTTAGAAAGAGACAAACTTTGTAGCTGTTCCATCAGAGGATTATATTCTCACATAATTACAGCTTATTTATTCAAAGAGTTGTATATTAATGGGTTCCAACTCATTAATGAATAACATTTGTTTCTATAGAATTAATTGTTGACATGTCTAAACAACTTTGAGCTGTACTTAATGGAATCTGATCTGCTGAATGAAATCCTTAATTATTAGTACTTTATTGAGCCACTTGTAGTCTAAAGCTTTTTTGAATACAAAGTACTGAAACAATCTTGTTCTATATTTAAGTTGGATATAATTATTTTCTGAATGAGAAAAGTTGACTGGGATGTAAAAAACACCTACAGAGTTAAGGTATATACACAAATGCTAAAACAAAACAGACCCAAGAGATAATCGATAATAGGAAGTCTAGTAATTCAAATAATCTATGAAAACTTTAAGAACGTGAGAATAAAGATTTATGGACACCAGTTCAGTAGTAAGTACTACTCAAAAATCAAACTTAGAGACAGACACTTTTTTTGCTGTTCTGTGCCACAGACTTCACTTAGGAGGCAGTGGCTTTAGAAACCCCTCAAGTTTCAAACTGGAGGCACCAAAGACAAAATGACAACACATTTCAAGCAGAACAGAACAACAACTGCTTATAAGATTTAAAACAAAGATAAAGTAACAATTTAAATAACAGAAGTTTCAGTTGTTATGGCATATCAGTAGCAAAGTATGTTTGCATATTTTATGTACAAAATTATGGCACGTAAAAGAAATAAGTCTAAAATATAAGTGAATATAAAAGTAAAATATAAAGTATATGCATAAATATATATGTATATATATTTAAAAACAGAAATAAAACAATTATATAATATAAAGTGAAATTCTGAGGTAAGATACCAATAGGGGAAAAAAAGAGAAACTACAAAGTTGCAGAGATTATATTTCATGCAAAACAAGTATTATCAGAATTTCATTACAGCTCTGAATTAAAGGAAGTTTTGATATGTCAGCACTTCCAATTCACTCCATATTCATCTTATGCTTGACATATTTTCTTTGAAATTATTCACAAGTTAAGTTAGTGTGTTCATACTTTTTATATTTATAAATCACAGAGTTTCTGTGCTAGAGCAGGATTGTGCCTAAACTTCTGGGCAATCTGAAGCCTTCAATGTGTAAAAGTTAGTGCTATGTACAGCTGGCCTTGATTTCTAGAAATTAAAATATACGGTTCAAAATCTGCTTGCTTTTAAGTATTAAGAATCTTATGAAGTTAGTGGGTTTAACAAAAAAAACCCTCATAAAAACCAAGTAAAAATAGAAATCGAGTAACTGATAACTAAGTTCTAATAAAAGTACAGAATACAACAGCTTCATTACAGGAAATATCGACTATTAACTCTAATGTATCAACCTTACTCTTAACATCTATAAATGAGAATTTCTCTCTTCTGATTTCACACTAAGATGTCAGCACTGTAAACGTTAATCTTTAAAGTGCTGTGAACAGAAATCTCCAATAACATAAAATTCACAATAATCACAGTTTTAACATAACTGCTAATCAGCTTATTAAAGCTGCAGAAGTCAATATTACTTGTACTACTTACTTTTTTGTATTATGTTTATTTACCTTCTGGATTTCTTGCATACTACTGAGTGAATCCATCTTCACTTTCAGCTTCTGCCTTCTTTAGTATTTCAGCTGCAGCTATTTCAGGAGACAGTCTTTCTTGAAAAATAGGTATCTTCCATTGTAACTACTTAAATTATCACAGATTTTTATAAAAGTTTCTTTTTTCCACAGTATACTTTGAGGCTCTATTCCCACTAAAGCTGTCCTTTTTTCAAGGTCAAACCAAGATTATCGTCTTTTTCCAAGTGATTTCCCCTCCCCTGAGTCTTAATTCCTTTAGTATCAGCTGCTCCCCCTTACAGTTACTATGTCCCTCAGGATGATAAACACCAGAGTTGATGTAAGGATAAGATCAGTGGTGCTATCAAAGATTTAAACAGGTGCTGGAGATGGAATCTGAATATAAAACAGGACCCCTAGCTTTGATGATCCCTTCTCCAAGCCTGGCTCATTCTCCTCTACCTTGCAGACCTTATGCTGACTGTTATTTAAATTTCTGCTTGGTTCATACCTGCTACAACTTGAGTAAACAAAACACTGATGAAAGCAGCATTAGCAAAAAGTAATAATAGATGTTGGTGAATTGACTGCAGACAGCTATCGTAGTGTGTATTGCAGAAGATGGTGTTAAGACTGACAGTGTTTGATACTGTCATAAGTGATCTGAAAGAAGGACTAAAGCTTGTATCAGTGATGCTCAAACATAAGCAGGGCATAAGAAGAGAACTTACAAATCACAAACAAGGCAAAGAAATCAACAGGAAAAATTAATCAAAGGAATAAATAAAATACAGAATTTTTCAGTTAATGGAAAAAATAAAATTTATGCCTCCAGGAGGAAAATAATCTCAAATATACTTGAGGTTTCCGCCCAGGATGATCTCCTGCCTGCAACTGCTGAATTGTGATCTAGCTCTCACATGCCATGTATTTTGGAAGCACAGGCACTAGCCCTACTTCTGAGGAATCATTTTACTCTGAGTTCCCTTTATTGTCCTTCCTGGGAATTCAGGCCTCGTGGCTTGTCACCCGTCTAAAACTCTGCTCCCCTGCTTCCTCTAGGACTTCCCCTGACACCTTCTCCAGACCTGGGTAGGATGACATTTAAAGCAAAGGACACAAACCTCGTGATGGAATTTGTAAAAACACACATAACCAGATGTTAGGCAAAGCATAACACATATACACAAATTTCGAGCAACAGGCACGTCTATGCAAAAACCTATGTCAATCTCTGCATGGCCTTAGAAACCTGAGGACTTTGCCTGCACCAGTGAATTCGAAAGCGTCAGGGCAGAGAAGTTAAATCACCTATTGCTGAAATGCCAGAACGGTCCCTGGTACCCTTTTGGCACTGGTTGTCTAGCACTGCCCCGTGTGATTCCCTACAACTCAGCCCAGGGACCATCCCTCAACAGCTGCTTTGGACAAGGCAATCCTGATTAGAAGACTATGAGAATTTAAGTTGGCGTGATGGCTAGAGGAAGGCCCCGGCGATGTGGCTAGTACAGATGCAGCCTTGGAACCTTGGGCCTCACCAGGGTGGCACACATCTTGCACACCTCAGAACAGGAATTACACTGGGAGAGTAATGAGAAGGATGTGTCTAAAAGTAACCCTTTATGCAAAACAATAGGAAAGTACTTGGTGAGCCACAAATTATATCTGTTCTGAAAATAGTTGTCCAGAAGCCTTTCTTTGAAAGGCTGAGCAGGGATGACTGCTTTTCCATACTCGGGCGAGTGACCCACCTGGATACCGCGTAAGAATGGACATCCTTACTACTGCCTTCCGGGGCCACCTTTTGAAACAAGGTATGTGCAAATGCATTTTGTGAGAAGCCCTACAGATCATATTGGCTTAGGATAATTCTTTGCACCTATGTGGTAAGTAGAGAAAATAATAGAGGTATCTACCACAAGAAGATGAGGAAAGGGAAGGGGGGAAGAGGGAGAGGAATTAAGTACACAAAGAGGAAAGGGGAACCCAGGAGTCAGTAAGGCTGCAGACACACTTATTTTTTCCTGATCGTAGCTGAACTGACTGAAAAGGTTGCTTCTCAAAATTACTTTCAGCTGCTCGTGACTGCCATTTCCTGGGATCATGATGGCCTACTGAGCTGCTCTTGTTCACACCCAAAACCCATCTCGGTTGAAATGAGCTACGATAGAGCACATTTGTGCTAGACTGACCCATTCTAGCCGGAACACCTACTTCAGTGTGATCAGAGACCGGTTAGAAGAGTTTAGCCACTTCTTTCACTGAAAAAAAAAAAGATGCACATCTAAACCTTAATGCACAAAAAACCCCAGTAGCGGTAGTGGACTTAAATGCCTAATGTATTCAGCACAACGTATGGTGTTTTTGTACAAGCAGCTGCAACATGCACAAGGAAGGCTGCAATCATACAAAGCAGAACAGGTACAGTCACAGCTAGAATTACTACTCTCCAAGCATAATAGTGTTATGAGAAAGTTATTATCAAATCAGCTCACAGGATATCAACACAAAGAATGCTGCCTAGAAAGGCTGACTCATAGGGGACAGTCAAGAGAGTTAAATGAAAGCAAATGAAGAATATAAGATCTGACCAGGGACATGGAATATTAAATGGATGTATTCCTGTTTATCAACACTTGGTAGCACATTACCAAGACAACATGAAACATGATCTGCTGTTCATCAGTCTGGAAATTAGTAAGATATTTGTTCACTTACTTATAATTTCAAATCTTCCTTTAAAGTGCTGCTGACATGAATTCTGTCACTGAGCCTAGAAGTGGATTTGATGGTTTGGTTATGATAAGCGCTTTTCTCCAAAATGTTTCTGAAAATAATCCATCCAGAAGAAATACAGAACAAAAAAGGAAAACTACACAGGTTTCTTCATCAGTTTCATCTATAAGGTTTTTGTCTTTTCTCCTCTTTGGGGCAGGAGTGCTATGGGAGCTTCGGACTCATGCCTCCGCTTTTCTGTTAATTCCTGAATCATGTGCGTATCCTGAAGTTAAAATAAATTAATAAAGCAGAAACAGGAACAAAAAACCCCACCCTAAGTTACCCTGAGTAAGGAATGCAAAATCTAACCCTTAGTTATGTCTGTGTACTTGCAGCAACCAAAATAAAGGTGAAACATCTTGCAAAAATAAAATAGGTAAGAAAACCTCAGGAATGTTTCATTTTAAAGGTGATCACACAATTTCATACTTCACCCTTCTCGTTAACTGCCAAACAGATGCATATAAACTCTCACTGTATGGTCTGCCTAACCAAAGCTGAAGATGTGAGGGAAGGTGTTAACAGTAAGGGTAGATGTGGTATCTGTGTGCAGTCTAGTCACAAAATGCAACAAAGCCTTTCAGCTGTCAACATTTTCCCCTGTTAAAAATGAAAACCCTCAGTTTATTTCAAAATAACCATAAGGGCACTTTGTGTGGAACAGGATCATTAACTTAGCAGTGAAATGACTTGAGTGTAACCTGCCTCTAGTACCTTTTCAACTTTACTAGAAACTAATGAGTGAAAAAACAGAAAACGTCAAAAATAATTCCAGTGATATACATCACTGGCATGTATTTCTTTAACTTACTTGTTTCAATTATTGCCTTAAGTGATTTTCATACTACAGCATAAATTATTTTAAGCAGATTTTCTTTCTCATTTGGAGCAAAAAACTAGAAATGCCAAACAGAATCCTGAAGTTCATAGTCAGTTTACTTCTTACAGTTTTGGGTGTCAGTCTCGGTTTATATAATCATTAGGAGGAAAAAAGCAAAGTAGAGTATGCTGCTCAAGAGCATACATTAATATTACACAGAAATGCTTGCAACAATACCTTAGTGCAACAAGGAATTTGGAGTCAAGTGGTATCCATGTGGGACAGATTTCTTTCGTGCTTCTATTAGCTTCTAATATATGAGTAGACTTTCAAAGGATCAAATAGTACAATCTGTCTTCTGAATAGTAGAACAAATTGCTGCACCAGAAACCTGCAAAAGAATCTATTCCATTATATTCTAATGGTGGCAGACTAACATTTCAAGTGTTGCATAATTTCTTATAAATTCTCTCTACTCAAAAGAGCCTGTTTTACAAATACATAAAGAGAAAAACGAGGTCTCCTTTGAAATAAAGCGTTTGTTTGTTTGCCTTTTTAAGTGATAATTAACAGGAAAAATTAACACCAAATGGGATTTTAGAAATCTTCATTGACGAGTTATAAGGGGGTTCCTTTAATTTTTTTTTACAAAAACGTGAAAAACTGCAACTGGCTCTGTATTTAGGAAGCAGACTGTGCTTAATTTTTTGGAGAAGACCTGCTAAGTGTCTGGGTGCCTGTCCTGGCAATGCAAACCAGTTAGGGGGTTGCAGAGAGGTGGGTGTTGGTCTCCTCTCCCAAGTGACTAGTGACAGGACAGGAGGAAATGGCCTCAAGTTGCACCAGGGGAGATACAGACTGGATATTAGGAAAAATTTCTTTACTGAGAGTGGTGAAGCACTGGAATAAGCTGCCCAGGGAGGTGGTGCAGTCACCATCACTGGAGGTGTTCAAGGAACATGTGGACGAGGCATTGTGGGAAATGGTTTAATGGGCATACATTAAAATTACACAGAATTGCTTGCAACAATACCTTAGTGCAACAAGGAATTTGGAGAACTCCCTGCACTTCTGCAGTGTAAAACAGATTACGAGTAGGGCTTTCCAACTCTGAGAAGTAAACTTTGTTTTGGTCCACTTAGTTGTCCCTGCAGGCCAGACATGCTCATGGTTGTGGAACTAATAAAGAAGCAGAAGCTGTAAGATTTTTTTGGTTTGATGAAACAGTCATTCTGAGTCCTTTGTTCCCATACCAGCAAGAGATCTAAAGAGTAAATTCCCTTGTCTAGATCAATAAAACATGAACATACATTAATCACCCCCAAACCCATGGCTTTTTAAAACAGGCTAAGCTGAACTGAATTTCAGGTTAAATAATTTTATACAAATCTGATGTTAATTCTGAAAATTCAAAGCTAGATCCTTCGGAAATGCAAAGATAAACTTAATTACATTACTGATGACTTTCAAAGTGATTTACATCATGGTATTTCACAGATGGCTTTCAATCAAATTAAGGATTTACAAAGGATGAAACTTTTAGTGATGGCAGACACAGATAAGGCTAGGGAACTTGATGCTTTCTTTGCCTCTATCATCTTCAACGAGGTCTCCTAGGCCTTTCTGCTTAGTGAAAGCGTTCAAGGAGAGGAACTATTAGGAGCAGCTGAAGATCAAGTTATGAGTTTTTCTTTGTGAGACTTCAGCTCATAGTATGTCCATGGAATCAGGTGGTCTACATCCATGGGTGCTGACAGAATTGGCCAATGTCCTTGCAAGGCAATGACAGCACGTGTCTGGATGGGTGAAAACACATGTGGGTAAAAAAAATTATTTGCTGGTCAATCTCACACTGTAGCGGTTAATGGATTGTACTTTACCTGGATGCCTGTCACAAGTGGAGTATCACAGGGAGCTATCCTGGGATATGTCCTGTTTAACGTCTTTATCAGTGACCTGGAGGATGTCATGGAGTGTACCCGTATCAAATTTGCAGATGACACCAAACTGGGGATCCTTGTTGACATGCTTGAGGGCAGGGCTGCCATCAGAGGGACCAATGCAGGCTGGAAGAATGGGCTGACAGAGACTATGAAATTCAGGAAGGACAAGTGCAAAGTGTCCAACCTGGGAAGGAAAAGCCCTTGCAGTGATGCAGGCTGGGAGTGCCTGGCTGGGGAGCAGCTCTGCAGACAATGCCCTTGGGGGCCCCCATGGGCAGGGAGCTGAACGTGAGCCTGCAGTGGCCCTGGCAGTAATGAGGGCCAACAGCATCCTGGGCTGTGTCAGCAGGAACACAGATCTAGGGAAGGGATTACTCCCCTCTACTCAGCCCTTGTTATTCTGCATCTAGGCTGCTGCTGCCCATTTTGGGTCCCAGTAAAAAGATGTTGATAAACTGAAGTGTGTTCAATGAAGGGCCTCCAAGATGGCTGGGGTTGGAGAATCTGTGCTGTGAGGTGGGTTAAGGGAACGAGGCTTGTTCAGCCTAGGAAAGAGATGGTTTCAGGGGGACCTAACAGCAGCCTCTGGTGCCTATGGGGATGGTATCAAGGGGACAGAGCCAGGCTCTGGGTGGTGGGAAGACTAAAGACACTGAGCATAAAATGAAACAACAGAGGTTCAGACTATATATAAGGAAAAATTTTATCACCATGAAAACAGTCAAGTAGAAGAGTATCCAGAGAAGTTGTGCAGCCTCTGTCCTTGAAGGTTTTCAATACCTGACTGAATACTGAACCAGTAACAGACAACTTGGTTTGACCCCACAGCTAAGCTTGCCTTGAGCAGGAGGTTGGACTGGAGACCTCTTGAGGTCCCCTCCAACCCCAATTCTCCTATCATCATGTAAACATCAGCTGAATATTGTGCCACAGTAAAATATAAAGTGTTACTCTGTATCAGCTAGTAATGCATAGATAATTGAAAGAAAAAAATAAAGATTATTACAGGATTAAAATAAGGTACAATTTAATTTTCACTGTTACCTACATATACAAGCAATAACTACCTCGCAAACAGATTATAAAAAGATTCCAAATTAAGTTTACAAAAGTATCCCGAGACAGTTAACTTCAAAATCCCACCCACTGCTGTCATTAGTAGGCATGTAAAATTCTTTAGCAAATAGAACAGTCAATGGAGCAGCACTAGAATAAAAATTTATTTTCCTTGTCTCATAATTTTTCCACTCTCTTAAAAAGAGACACTCTACCATAAAATTCTTTTTAAAACAGATGGAGACAGGTACAAACCATAGTCACCTGGGAAGATAAGAATGTGGAAAAGTAACAAATTACAAAATCATAAACTGCTATTAGGCTACTAATTAATAAGCACTGCCCATTCAACCATATAAATATATAATTCAACCGTGTGTGTGTGTATATATATATACACATACATATATATATAAAAGCCTGAACAATTTGCATTTGCAGAACATTAGCATTTTGCCAAATTCTAAAGTACATATATTTACAAAAAGGAAATCAGCCAGACAAAAGAAATATCCTGCAACTGTTAATTCTAAAACTGTAAGGGTAACTCAGGTGAAACACTGCAGGGAGCGATGACAGGTCAGACCAAGTTCTTTTTTTAGCGTTTCCTATTCTTTAGGTCTACAGCATGTTATGCTCAGCAAATGGGACTTTGAGATTACTCTTTTGAGACACCTAATAGTCTCCACTCAGCAAAGACCATAAGTACTTTCTCTGGATTTGGCATTCCTCTCTGGAGGCCAGATATGTAGAAGTTGGATGTCAACATACCTATTTAGTCAGTACTTAGACTTAGTTAAAGTCCAAGCTGCAGGAAGGTTTCTTCCAACCAGGTTGCAAATCCTCACCTGTAACAGCTAACTCCAGGGACTGGCTCAGTCATCCTGTTTTATTTCAAAACTAAAGACAGCGATGTTTACTCAAGTTACATCTAACAGTCACTGGACAAGAGCAGAAATTGTCTGAAGAGCATGGACTTAAACCTAGGGTTTCCTACTCCTAAAAACAGATAAGATATCACACAGGTGGGATTTAGTTCTCACATTAAGACATGTAAATGCATGTTTGTGTCAGTGAGCTACATATCTAAGCTCATGCTATCACCACTGCTCGATTCAGTTGCCTAAGCAGACACATTTAGTGACAGTGCCACTAATGTTGCTCAAGGGTATCAGAGGCATCTACACTGACAGAGAAAATGTGACACAGGACTTAGAGAAGATCTGCAGTCCTTTGGGGTAGCAGCTGGAGACCCAGCCCAAAACATTAGGGTACTCTGTAAGTGTTTCATAGCTCAGACATCCCAACCACATGGAGACATCTAAATGCACATGTCTACCTTTATGCATCTTCATCTTGAGGAGACTCCCATCTTGGTGAAAAATCTCTTCAAGAAATATAAGGCAACAATCTGTCTAATAACTATGCTGGTTGCAGAGGTTATTGCTCCCACCAAAGCTAAGATATGCTCACTAACATGGTTCAACTGCACTATTTAATTTTGCACTGAAACAGATAGGGAGAGCCCAGGTGATCAGTTAACAGCACTTTTGCAGAGAGGCTAGTGTGTGTCTAAATTGCTACAATGGCATTACAAAGGGAACCCTCACGCTGCCCCAGCACTTTCAAAGCTGCATAACGAACTGTTTTCGTATCTTTGTCAGAGCTTAAGTGCCATGTGGTTATTCCATCTCTGGACAAAACCCCCCTCTCTCTGTATGCTGTGAAAAAGATTTCAAAAATCATGTCTCAAGTCCGTAGTTACTTCAAAACTTTTCAAGGATGCATGTGTTTCCCAAAATACCCATTGCTCTTCCAGTGGCCTAGAGAGCTTGCTGGTGAGAAAATGCTACAATCTGCAAGGAAGAAAATATATATCCCTTTCTGCCTGAGTTGCTTTACTAATAACAAAAATATTTTTTGCCAACAGATCGGCAAATATGGAGTGGTGTGCAATCTAGTGTTGAAACTGTTCTTTAGAACAGGAGTCTTGAAACAATACACATTTTGCTATTATACAGATTCCAGTATCCTCCTGTGTTTTGTGTCTTTTCTTTACAAAATACTTTTGAATGAAGCTTTTTTAAAAAATGAAAATGAAATTGTTGTATCAATTAGATACCAGTTCCTTTTGTTTATTCCTTTCCTTGCTCTTTTCATAATCAGGCTTCAGCGCTGTGGAGGAAGGTAGAAGAACTGATCCTCCACCTTAATGAAGCAAACAAAAAGTAAAGCACTAACAAAAAGGGCACAGTAGTTCCTGAGTGGCTACCAAACTTACATACTTGTTTAACTTTATTTTCTTTAATTTGGCTAATCTTATTTGATTTTCTAATGTGAATATTCAGGAACACTTGTTTTGCAAATCAAACATTTCTGTGGAAAGAAAGTTTGCTAAAAGAAAGAATTAAACAAATATGACATACCAAATACAAAGTTTAAGAAACAGAACAGTGGCCAGTGTCTAAGCAGGTATAAAAATCTCTTTGGGGACCCAAATCAACATCAAAGTAACTTGTTTTGTAAATATTAATATATTTTACATATATAGAAAACAAAATTTATTATCTGAAACAAATGCATTCAAATTAACAAGATAAATTATTTACAGTATTAAAAAAGTGGTGTTTCAGAGAATTTTTCTGACATAAAAATGGATCTGATGAAACAAATGGAAGAAGAAGGATAAGGACTAATGCTAAAAATCTTTTCTATTTATGGTGAATATGCATTACTAGGAGACATAACAAAACTAAATGTTATTTATCTATAAGAAAAAAATGCCATTCATCATAATAGTTACCCTCTAAATTTCTCAAAGGCTCTGGATCAGTTGAGGTATTGTTGAACTCATATTTTAAAGGCCTTTTCTGTTTAAGATGATTTCTATTAAAGTATGTTACTTTAAATATTACTATGAAGATAATTCCATCACGCAGAAATAAAAATTTAAAAATCAAGTAATACATAAGGGGATTTTATCAATATTCATTAATTTTGAACAGAAAGGTTTAAAGTAATCATTAAAGGAGTTAAATTTACTCAGATTAAATCTTTGAAATCATTAGTCAACTTGGAGTAAATTAGGCCTACTGTGCCTACACTTGTGCGTACACAAGTAAAGCCAAGCAGTATACAATGAATGTAAGAAAGTTTTAAAACTGAGCACCAGATTTTATTTTGCTCAGGTCATGACTTTTTTGATTAAATCAGAAACTAAGTCTGTCCTATAAGAATTTGTAGTGATAAGTTACCAAGTTTAAAAATAAACATTTTTATCTCTGCCAACCAGCCATTGTCTCTAAAGCACACAGAAGCTCTACAACTCCTAAAAGACGGGCATTAGTTTCCTAACTTGGAACCTCTACACGCATGTTATGTCTTGACTTTAAAATTCATAGCGCTTATTTTAAACATCACCTGAAACAACTTTCTTTGTTGCCATTTTCACTGTGTATGCAAACACCGACAAATTGTTTTCCACTATAAGAAACAGCATTTATTCAAAACGGCACCTGGATTATTACATTTTTTTTCTATCTTTAAAATTGGAAATAAATTGCATTATCTCTGAAACTCCTGTATAGCATAGTAGTTTAAAGTAAATGTTTTCCAATAACGACAATTTTCCTGTCTGGCTCAAAAATTTTCCAATGCAATCCCACAACAAATGCACTGTTAAAAAGTAGGCTGCTTGTTTTAATCAATTTGTATTTGAGCTGAGTTCAAAAGAACACTCACTCTCCATAAATATAAAGAAAACAAAGGGAATTCATCTGAGAGGTGAAGAATAATTTGATCGAGGTTCTTCAGAAATTTGATTTTTTCTTCTCCATCATAGTCTGAGCTTGAAACGTTACTTTCTTCTGTCTCATTTTGAAGAAGTTGTTCCAGAATCATGCACAAAGGGGAAATATTTTCATACTGGGTAACGTCATACACAGCCTGGATCTGGGAATAAAGAAAAATTGATAAATAAGCACAGTGGGAAAATGCTTCTGCAGCCCACCGTCTCAGATGACAGTTTAAGGAATTACGTTAAAATTTGCAGCAGTATTTATATAATTAGAATGGCTATACGCTCAGTACAATTACTTCTAAGAAATGTTTTCCTTTTTGTGGTAACAGCCGAACAACTAACTTTCCATTATACTACCAAGTGAAAAGTCAACATAACCTGTTCATGAGTCAAAGAGGGTTTTCTCTACCTAATTATCCATAGGCTGTGACATAAAATAATGATCTACAGATAAACAACAACAACAGCTTAGTTTGTTTGAGGCATGTAATTAAAATTGGTGGATTTCTGCTTTTTGAGAAATAAAATACAAGTAAAAAAAGCAATTTTTTTACTCTCAAATATAGACAATCAGCTATTCAAGTGGCACCTCTAGAAAGCAAATAAAAAGTTCAAATCCTTAATCTCAATAGAAAATACACAAGCCAGTACTACATATCTGAGTTAGTGACAAAGCGGAAGAGTCAGTTTGTCAAAGAAGCTCACTGACCAAACTACAAATTCATTAAAAGCCTTACAACTTTATCTAATATAAAGTTATTTGTCCTGTGTTTGGAAATTGCAAGTTCAAACTGAAACTTTCAGAATCTCTGCCGTACATAGGGAATAACTGGTAAGATAAAAACTTAAACCTTGGGGAGTTGTCTCTCTGGAATGAAATTCTGTGTCCTCCTTAACAGCAAAATCTACCAATAATGTGAGATGACCTTCTTCTAAAAAAGGCTGCAATTACAGCAGCTAGATGATCAGAACTGAAATGTAAAATCATAGCTGCTAGAAAATTAATTATATATTTTAGAAAATGGACTTTTGTAGACATCTTGAAAATTAGGTTAATTGCTGAAAAATATTGTCCCTAGCCTTGCATGCTCCAGTTCTGTCTCTCTGGAACCTGGTAAGAAAAATATGCAGTTCAAAAGCTGCTGCCAAGAATTCAATATTGACATTCTTATCACAACAGACAGCAAAAAATATAAAAGGACAATATTAAGTATTTGCATACTTCTGAAGTCCACTTAAATCAAATTGTATAATTAAGGAAAACGTCCTTCTAAAAAAGAGGTAACAAGTCTGTTTCTTCATATACCAAGCATCTGACTCTAGGACATCCATGCCTACACACCGATTGTTTTGACTATTAACTAATACTGGTGAGATAAGTGTATTTATTTTGCTTATTTGACTAAATTACAGCTTTCTAAGTTGAGAAAATAACTGGTATTAATGATCTCCTGAATTTCTAGGGAATAGATGATTCTAAAGGACTACAAAGTCTACTCTTTCAGTGTAGGAGTCATCTGACCAAACACAGGCATCAACAAGCTAAGGTAGCTATCCTTGGCTCCTGTTTTAGTCAACAGAGGGTGGGACTCAGTTGCTTGAATGTAGATATCTATTTCCATTTTGGATGTACAAGGGTATCCAAGGCATGTACATGAGTAGAGCTTTACAGAAGAGTCAGCGGCTGTAAGCCAGGAGGAGTACCTTAGGCCATGCAGTGCGGTATTAGATGTCTGACTTTTGGCAACTGAGTCTTTCAGGATGTAATTCATCCCATTCTAAACTAGATCCTCAGATGTACCATGTCCTGCAACTCTTTACAGTGATAAAGTACGACTATGCCCAGAAAAATTACTATGTAGAAACATAAATTGAAGTTCTATGCTTTTAGTTCCTATAATTTGGATATTAGAAGTACAACATTAAAAGCAAAAACCTTCGTTTGATTCTTAAGCGTTGACCTTCTAAATTCACGCGCATCTTCCTTTCACATGAGGAATCTATAGAAAATGTTTTAGAAAGGCAAATTATGTCACTTCTCTTATCCCCCTAACCTCAGGCTCTTCCAACCAGTTAAGCAATTGCATTACTTTCAGTGGGTCTTGAAAAATGGAACTAATTGCAACTTAGTAAACTATCTAATTGATTATGGATAATAGAAACCACAAGCTAACTAATTCTCTTTCCTCTGCAAATACTACTGCACTAAAGGAAAATTATTTTAGCCACACAGAACTGACTTTGAACAGAAATGGTAAGTCTGATGGCAAGGAGGAAGTATATTTTTGAGGTAATGACTTTTCAGGGGACAAATGCACCTTGAAATACTGTTTTATAAAACCAGAAAAAAAAAAAAAATCAGTCTAGAACATTTTCTGGCTCAAGGCTTATTAACCTTTCCAACCCATTTAATAATCTGAACAAAACGTGACTCCATTTCTTTTGTTAGATGTCTTTTGTAGCACTAATTTATGCAATTACTACCAATGCAAACTTATGCCACAGAATTTGTAGAGGAATTGTTACCTAATGGTGCAGTCAGATAACAGACCTATTCATCTTGCTCACCAATGTCTGTAAGCAGGTAGCAGCATATGCACATGTACACACACATGCACATAGATCATCCATCCAGAAAGTTCAGAAGGTATGTCTATAAAGCAAATCTTATATATAGACTACAATTCCAGAATATATTAATACCAACTTTAAATAACTTTAACACTAACTGTTTTTCAGAAAGAATTTTAAGATAATCACTGTTTTTACAGATCAGATGGGTGTCCAATATGGGTTTTGGACACTGTTTTTTTGTGAGATCAGTCCTTGCCAATTTTTCCTCACCAGGTATTTGGAAATGTGTTTCTTAGCAGTAAGAGGCATTTTGCATGCACCTCCATTTTGAATTTGACTTTTGAAATTATTTTCTTATTATGATTTCTCAAATCAAACAAGCTTTTCAAAGTTAAATAATTTTTTTTAAATTATTGATTATATAAGATTGAGCTTTACATAAAATGGAAACAAGGGGTACAAGAATCTCCTGGCTGGATTTGATGATCTGCTAATCAGAATTCATGTATTTCTATCACCAAGTTCAGAATGCAGCAGTGTTAAAGCTTTCGACTGAAATTAATTCTCCAAGCTTCTCCTGCATTACAGGGTGACCACCTGGAATAGCACACATATTTACTACATAATCTAAAAGCAGGGAAGAACTTCCCTAACCTGTCTTCTTTACAATGCTATCATAAAAACCAGTACTAATACGTTAAAGGAAACCACTCAAAAATATATGCAGCAATGACAGTCAGAATGCTAAAAAACTATCTTGTTCCAGGTCCCTGGCCCTTTATTATACTTCCTCCTTGCAAAGCAACAGATCAGATGGCCCTGGATCAAATTCCAAGCCACTGCTCTCTTATTAGACAGATTTGGAATTGGGGTCTTGTGGTGGTGCACTCCTTCCCCCCGCCCTTTTTCCTGGGCCGCTCTACAACCTCAGGAATTCCAGCTAGGCCTTGGCCTTTGCACAATGAGTTGGGAGGTTAAGCATCCCTTGACCGTACCAGGAACTCTTGCATGGTTAAGGTGGGGAGCAGCACCGACTGTACCAAGCACTCCTCTTAGCCAAATCAAGGCAGGTAATGAAAGCGGCAATAATCAGTCATCCCCTGACAGCCTTGGAACATCCCTTACCTGGACTGTAGCCCGAGTGGCACGGTACCAGTGTTACTGGAATTCCAGTAACTTTCCAGTAACTTGCTGAAGACTAAAGCCAATCATCTTACCAACCTATAAACAGCGGTCCCAAGTGAGACCCTTTGAACTCTCCTGGACTGCAGTGGGCTGCAACCAGCATCTCCCTCTGAGTGGGACGCCCCTCAGAGTTTCACAAACTCTCCAGTTTGTGAAATTTGGAGGACTGCCACCAAAAGCTGGCGATGAGACCTGGGCTAAAACCCTCTCCTCCTTGAGGGTCAACCCTGGCCCGTTGAGAAATGCTGAGACATTTGAAGTGAGTATTTCACGGAACTCGAGGGGAATTTTTAATAGCTATACCTTTATCTATCTATCTATCTTTGTGTTTGTGTGTGTGTATGAATCAATTTGAGTACTCAATAGCAAGTATACTACTATCATTCCAAATCTGTAATCAAGCCACTGTTTTGATTGTAGTAAATTCTATCAACTCATTTTGCAAATGTTAAACTAATCCATGATTAAGTGTTGCTAAGATCTTATGATTTACCTTAAACTGTGAATGAACCTTAGACTGCTGCTAAATACATATAATCCTTTAGATATAAACCATTGACCAAGTCTGAGACTAGGATTAGACCTAGCCACACCTAGACTCCTCTCTGAGGAGTTTAGAAAGCAAGGGGGTCTACTCTGAACCTCGTGACTCAATGGGAGGGTCTCCCCTACTCTTTGTATCTCTTCCATTAAACATAAACCGCTGTCCAAGTCTGTGACTAGGAGTGGACATAGACCATCTTCTCTGAACCTCGTGAGTCAACGGGAGGATTTCTTTGTCCCTTGTACCCTTCCTTTCCTTTAGACATGAACCGTTGACCAAGTCTGAGACTAAGTCTGGATTCAGCCGCACCTAAACTCCTCTCCAAGAAGTTTAGAAAGCAAGGGGGTCCATTCAGAACCTTGTGATTCAACAGGAGGGTCCTCTTTACCCTTTTCTTTCTCTGGTCTCTCTGTATAAATCATTCGGATTTGATTCTAATTTTATTTTCCTTTACATGTTTTAGTAAGTAATACAGTTGACCTTGCCATCGAATTCTGTTAAGCTGCATTTTTATAAACTTCTATTAAAACCGCTTTTGCCAACATCCTTGATAGTGATTCTTTAAGCAGCCTAAACCACTCATTCGCGACAGGTCTTCAGCAAAATTTTGGACAAAAAGTAGGGATCTGAAAGCACAGCATTAATTCAAGTAACCTTCATGGAACGGTGGATGTAATTTCTGAAGGTTATTCAACCAGCTTCAGAAAAAATTCAGGTGATACTCTACGTGCAATTTTTGCACTTAGAATACTTTTGTTCTCATGTCTTAGTGGTTCATGCACATTTATATCACAGAATCACAGAATCACTAAGGTTGGAAAAGGCCTGTAAGATCATCAAGTCCAACCGTCAACCAACAAACACCACCATGCCCACTAAACCATGTCCCACAATGCCATGTCCACATGTTCCTTGAACACCTCCAGGGAGGGTGACTCCACCACTTCCCTGGGCAGTTTATTCCAGTGTCTCACCACTCTCTCAGTAAAGAAATTTTTCCTAATATCCAGTCTAAACCTCCCCTGGCGCAACTTGAGGCCATTTCCTCTTGTCCTGTTGCTAGTCACTTGGGAGAAGAGGCCAACACCCACCTCTCTGCAACCTCCTTTCAGGTAATTGTAGAGAGTGATGAGGTCATTTATTCAAATACTCTCAATAACAGCAATATAAAACAAGAACAGGAGAATAAATATTAGCTTTGAAGAAATTCTCTACAATTCCTAAGGCATTTACCAGCCACAAGTCATATTTCTAGTAACGCAGTCCCCTGAGGCTGGAATTTTCATATGCAGAAGACCAATGCTACCTTCAGAGTATAGGCAAATTACTTTTACTCCTTTTAGGTCTCAGAGGACGTACAGAATGGAGACAATACTTTACCAGTGCAAATCCAAATTAGATGAAAAGAAAGAGATTACGTTCATGGCAACTAGTATTTGCTTCCATGCAACTCAGATACTCATGTAGCCTATGGACAAAGTGTCAGCAACGCCTGTATGCTTTCTGGAATAAGCCAAAACCAGCTCTAACTCGGGAAAACTTCTCCTTGGTTTAGAATGGAATGTTGAAAAGCTGTAATTTCTGACAAAATTAAAACAATTAGAATTTATCTAGAAGCACCATTATGTTTGATTAATGACAAAAAACTTTCCTCCTTTTCTATCCCTATAATTTAGTTAACACCTGTTTAGGCTTTTTTAGTCCTACGAAGATACCAAGTTTAAATGTTTATAGCAACAAATAATTATACACAACATAATGTTATATAAAATGCTGACATACTGATGCAAATTTGAATCAAACTGGAAAGATGAGTGTTTATACACCTCTGCCATTTAGAAAGTGATAAAATTGACACTTCTAGAAGATGGCTATCTTAGCAGAAAATTGTTCCACCCAAATCTCCTCAATCCATCATATTCTAACAGTTTTGCTTCTTGTAAATTTTTTCTTGCAACTTTTGCCACTTCCATTTCTTGGCAAACTTTTACTATTCAGCAGGGATATAACTTTTTTGCTAGCAAGGTGTCTTTTCTAGATCCCAAGAAATTCTATTTCAAATTTCACTGAAATACGAAGTGTTATCAACTTGGTACTTCTCTTCTTTTACATGCATAGTTTTCACAGAAGCATAAAGGGAAGACCAAAATAAACAGCAGGAACTTCTAAAGCCTGGCTAATATTGCCTTTCAATGGAAACAGAGGCAGTAGGAACTGCAGCACCACCAGCTGCTGGCTGTCATCGCTTGGGTAGTTAAGGAGGACGGAGGACAGAACAGAACCAAATCTGCCATCTAGCCATTTCCAGAAAAAATCCCCCACAGCCCATCCCCCCCTCAGGGAAGCAAACGGAGCCAAAGCTCCTAGAAATTCTTTCGAGCAAGTAGAAGCAGGCAAAGAGCATGTATCTACCTTGAAATAGTCTATCACCAACCAACACATCATCTCAGCAAATAGTCCCAGTACCCCTTGATTCCTTGCAGAAGGCTGCTGGTACAGGCAGGTGCATGTGCAGGCTGAACTCTTGGCAAGAAAATGAAGATTCATGGGCTAGGAAGCCACAGAGTGAGTATAAGCTGATGTCCCATGTAACACAGAACATGGGACTTAAGCCAAACTACTTCAAACTGTTTGAAGCGGAGCATGCCTGTTAGAAAATGTCTAAGCTTGATTTACACGTTTCTAGAGATACACAACCCTGGGTATGCTGTTTAATGGTCAATTACCCCAACTCTTTTTTTTATTTATTGTATTTGCTGTCTTGATTTTCTGGGAAGTAGGAGGCGTTGCTCCACCTAGAACTAAGAGGAAGGCAGATCTGGGACTAAACAATAAGGCAGTGACAAAGTAAATACAGCCATTGATGTCCACAGAAATTGAAACATTATTTCTGTACTCACTATGCCTGCACATAGGAGGTATGCTTCTCTGAAACTGTTTTCAGTATTTTAACACTGCAATTGTCCTAACAAGATTATCATTATAAAATCAAGTCCCTAAATGGAGAGATATCGACAACATCACTTTTTAGGAAAAAAGTTTCTAAATCATCATAATGAAAAAAAAAGAAAGAAGTGACTGGCTGGAAATGCTATCAACAAGTGATCAGCATTTAATAAATTTTGTGTTTGCTAAGGTAATGCTGACAAACCTAAGTTTTCAGTAAAATCAACACTGTTTTACTCTACCTGTTCAGTCTGAGTCAGAGATTAATGGAAGTGTAGTTCAAGAATGACTGAATTCTTTCCTTAAGTGGCACTACATTCTCATCTTATGAACAAAGAAGATTAATTCTCACAGGGAATTCTGTTCTTGACCCTTCATTTTTCCTTTGAGAAATCCCTATCCAGGCTACTCATTGCTGTATTGAAGTCCTAAAGACAAGACAAACATTTTTTGGAGTGCGGCATGTACGTTTGAATAATAGGCATTTTACTTCAAAACAACATGGGAAGTCTTTTAACTAGATGTTCCACAAGCATGTAAATAACCTCTATGTGGATCATTAAAATTTACAAAACCAGCAATATCCATCGTATAAGAAAGCACACAGTAGGATAAAAGAGGTTATCTCTAATTGCTGTTTAATGTTTAAGTAACATGCTGATAAGCATCTCTAAAATGTTTAAGGCACGCATGCATGAAAGACTTTACTAGAAATCTTTTTGTTCTGATTTTAATACTATTGTATTTGGTTAAAAGGTAATTGTCTTACAAATTGCCATGACTCAGGATTCAGTTTTTAGCTGATTAGCATTTCTCTTTAATTGTTTTTTGTTTTGTGATTTTGAAATGCGCATTTCCCTAACATACCTCCCAGTAATCATAATCCTCATTAACCACGTCAATATTCACCTGCCAAGAAAGTTCAAACTGATTTACACCCTCTTTCGGTATTTAAAGCAAAATTCACACCACCTACAAATCCTTATTTAAATTTATACCAACCCCCGCCCCCCAAACTTTCAAAGTATTTTCATCTTTTATTCAATGGGATCTGAGATTCTAGTTGTGTTGTCTTTATTCATGCTATCACTTTATTCTCAAGTAGGTCCCTAAGATTCAACAGTTCTGATACAGATCAAGACCAAACGTGCCTGCAGGTCAAAGAATTACTAACATTTGTGAAAGTTAAATTCCAGAGGAGGGACCATCAGCTAAACTCTCAGAACAAATGTATCTGCAGGTACAGTGTCTGCAGTGACTACAGTCCTGAGCGACATTTTGTCAACAACACTTTAGATGTCCCAGCCAGCATCACGCTAGAGAGGTTTCAGAAGCAACAGTAAGAATATTGCGAAAATGATGTCTGCCCAGACACAGTAATTTGGCATACCCTGGAAAATACTTTTGATAGCAAAGAGAACAAGCACTTTAAATTCTATCACCCACAGGGACGACGCTTATCCCTGAGACATCTATGCATCGTGCCTCTTCCACATATCATTTACCAGGGTCATCTGTTACTAGCCCTTAATATGACACACTGAATTACAAGAAATTCCCAAGCCATCTAAAGCAATATTATTCTTATCTAGTAATATGATTTTCACAACATATTATAAGAAATTAAATATACCAGCAGTAGAGCATTCAAGCTTCCATTTTGGAGTAAGAATCATAACAATTGCCTTGCAAGTAACATAACAAAGACACAGAAACCTTTAAAAAGTAAATTCTAATCCCCGTTATCCTGTTAAAGAAAGCTAAAATATGAGCCAATAAGAAATCTCATTTAGAGAGAACAACCAAAAAATGAATGTATGAACCTTCTTGGGATAATGGGAATTTATAACCTATTTTACTCCAATCTACAATGCATAAACTTCAACTGTCACTTCTGTCATATATGTTATTTTTGAAATCTATTCTAGAATAAAAAAATTCAATTCTTCACAAGCTGAAGCATGAAATATGTTGGGTTTTTACTATTCTTTTCAGAAAAGAATCCAAAATAAAGATTGAGAAAGGATCTGTCATAGTATGGGTCCTTTCATATCAAATGGGCTCCCTCCTGTAAGGAGGCTTCTCAGGAAGAAGTATAATTGCTAATTGTCTTGATGAGATGGTACCCAAAGTACAGTAATGGCTTCAGTACATGGGCTGGGGGTGCACAAGAAGTTGGGAGGGGACACAGCTGGGACAGCTGTCCCCAACTGACCAAAGGGATATTCCATACCATATGACATCATGCTCAGTATATAAACTAGGGGGAAGGGTGGTGGTGGGGCTGCTGCTTGGGGACTGGCTGGGCATCAGTTGGTTGGTGGTGAGCAATTGTTTTCATTTGCATCACTTGTCTTTCCTGGGTTTTATTTATCGCTCTTTGTTATTTTCCTTTTCATTACAATTTGTTGTTGTTGTTGTCATTACTATATTTCAATTATTAAAATGTTCTTATCTCAACTCACAAGTTTTCTCACTTTTACCCTTCCAATTCTCTTCCCCCCATCCCGCTGCGGCGGGGGGAAGTGAATGAGTGGCTGGGTGGTGCTTAGTTGCTGGCTGAGGTTAAACCATAACAGTCCTTTTCAGTGCCCAATGTGGGGCTCAAAGAGTTTGAAAAAATAACAGACTGATCAGAGTGTATTAGAAGGGATTTATATCTGTTAACAGTTGCAGTTCACGAACTAGTTGCCTAAAATGGATTAATATTTCCCTTAGATATGACTATGAAACAAGACAACAAAATATGGTGTTTCAATTATTCTAGCATCTGCCTAAAACACCGGCTTTCCACTACAATTATGTCACCAAATCCCATAACCTCCTCCCAACTTTCAGAGGATACCATCAGAGCCTTCCAAATTCTAACTGGAAGGCTCAACAGGCATGGTAGGATGTCATAATTTAATGAAAATTAGACAGGATAGACAAGCAGTGGTACTTTCTTATTTAATGTATTTAAAAGTATGTGGAATATGTATGTAGAATAAATCTTGAATGGACCAGTAGAATTTAACAGTAAGGAAATGATGCTTATTCAGCTTAAATACATGACAAATTACAGAAGCAAAATATTTAATTGAAAATCATACAAAATATAAAATATCACAAAATTATGAGCACACCACAGTGTATCTAAAAGTTTATACACATGCTGTAAAGCTTACTCTTTAGAAGCAATTACTCCTTTGACTAAAACATGACAAAACATAAAATGGAACAGATTGCTTCCTACAGTCTTCCTAGGCTTTAAAGAAACTAAACGGGTATGATTGTGAGCAAATATGGTTTCTCTTTCAAATTTCACTTTTCCATTAACTTTCCATTATACTTTTCTGGAAAACCCCAAACCAGTAGTTTTCTAGACATTTTCACATACTTAATTTTTTTGTTTTTTTCAAATGCCACAGCAGCACAATAGTGTAAAAAGACAGGTTTTTAAGAAGTTCAGAACAGCAGTTTAGAACTTGTGAGTGTCACAGTGAAACCAGTGCTGGAAAGCAGTGATACGCAGTTCAAGATTGGCCGTCTAAAATTCAGCATGCCAGGAGTAACTCTAAAGACAGTTACGTTTAGAAAGATCCTTTTGAAACCAAAAATTTTCTGCAGCTTGTGTGAAAATTGCAGCATCCTGACAGAACACAAAAAAGCAAAGTAAGCTTGAAAGGGATTAAACTATAAATTGACTGTCAGAAGCCAAATATTTTTTCTTTCAATTTTTGAATGTAAAAAACATATAGGAAGGATTACATAAAGGAAAATGCTTATAATTCTAAAAGTTGTCATACCATCTGAAACAAATCATAGAAGAATTATTGAAGAAAGATCTGTGGTCTGAGCATTATTATTATTATTTAGTGAAATATACTAGGTCATACCAAGCCAACTCAAGTCCACGGGCTTCCTGTACCTAAATCTGGAATAGCTTGACTTCCATTCAAAGTAGTTTGGGAAAAGTTCTCTGCTATGCAAGTCACAGTTTGTGCATGGCTGAACCTGTCATCTGGATGGTTCTGAAAATCTCAAACGTGTCAGCTGGCAATGGCACAAGTGGCCTTAATGAAAGGAAAAGATTCTGGAGAGTGCAAAGTTAAGCCAAAATTTGGATGTATAGCATCACCGTTTTCAGCAAGCACACAGTCATTTAGAGCAGGCCTCATTCCTTGTGCTAGCAGGATGCCATCAAGAAATGATAAATCTGGGAATGCCAGGATTTGAAATGACCTGGAAGAAAGCTGAAGAAAATTTAGGAAGATTTACATATGGCAAGAGAAGCATGTGAATTTTCATTCTTTGGCATAATTTCTTATGCCAAAACTTCAACACAGCTCAGTAAGACTACCTAGAATTGACAAGTAATGGAGAGATACAGACTCATTCAACCTTCACAGAATCTGTTTGAAGGATAACGTTCTGCAGTTTACTTGGATATCTAAGAGCTGAGTACCCTAGCAAAGTACAGATGATTTTATCAAATGGCTGTGCTAAGCCAAAGACCTAAGAACAATAAAGCTAAAAATTACCAGAAGTGCACTCTATTGCACTGAGTCCCCCAAAACGAAACTATTGCACCTGAACTACAGAGATATCATAGAAGTTTAAAGCAATTAAGTTTGAAGCAGAAGCATCAATTCAAGAAATAATTAGAAACAACAGCCCAATTGGAGCTCAAAGCATGTTCTAAGTCACAAAAGATCTGAACAAAGCCCAGTGAAACAGCATCTCCATTGAGAAACCTGAAAGATCGTGTTTTAGGCAAATGACTGAGGTGTCTGGTGGACTTGTTACAGAATGCTGACATAAATGTATCTGTAGAGGCCTATATAGGACCCTCACAACAGTTAGTAAGCTAAAGTTTCCAGAAACAGGTTGTCATTGATGTGAACGTGGTATGATAGCTGCATAAAAGAAATGTCATAGTGTCAAAAAACCCAGCCAGAGAATAACATAAACAACTGCAGCAATAGAACAGTGTGTCAGTCTGTGACACCACTGGAAGTCAAGAACATACTTGCACTTGGTGGAACTGAATTTTGTAGAAAAAAGAGTTCAAGTCCACCTATCAGCTAAGGTCGTGATGTCCTCTAATGGCCTGAACCAGCCACAATATTAGGTGAACTACATCTGAAAACCTCTCCTCTGTCTTCCTTAGCAGTTACAACCTGTCCTGCCATTTCCTTCCCTGCTGTACCCCCATCTCCACCCTTTTGCCTCTTCTCTATTTTTTCCCTCCCTCATCTCAGGAAAACAGAAGGTAAGATAAAGTGTCCCATTGGCATAACCATGTTCTGGGCCATGAGTGGAACCACAAGAATCTGAAATACACAGGAGGTTGTATTTCATCAATCACCACAAACTCATTTGCTAAGAATTCTCATATTGTCTAAGAATTGCCTCTCATTTGTCTAAGAATTCTGAATCTGAACAAAGTAAGTTTTTTTAATTTAGTTTGAACTTCCCACAAGAACATGGTTTTGGGGGTAAAAAAATAAAAATAAAATACAATCAAAGAGTAGAAAATAATCAAATCTGCAAACTAAAGATACAAATCTCTTTAAAGTCACTTCAAAACTATGGATGTTTTGAAGGGGACTGGACTAACAGAATAAACAGCATTATTTAAATCACTGCATGCTGCTTGTATAGAAAGTACAGTTTAAAAATGCAATCAGAATATGGTACTTACCTACACAATTTCAGAGCTTAATACAGTTTCAAGGTTACAGAAAACAGTCCCTAATCCTCACCACCATTAAGACAGCACATGACCTTTTGTGTAAAACAACAAGCAGCACCATACTAGAAGAATTAAGGTAACTGACATTCAGAGCGGATTCTCAGAGATAATTCTGTTTTTTCTTGCAGGTGTCACAGTACTTGCTAATTACTAACTGAGCAAGGAGAAATGCAATGCTAATGTCAGATTTACTGTGCAATCAGGATGCAATATTAGATATAGCAAGATATTTATTAAATATTTACCCTGAAAAGACTATAAAAATTCCAACATTTCAGAGGATGACTAGCCTTTCAAAAGGATAGCTAAGCTTCAGTTTGAGACAGATTTTTTTAAATTTTAAATGGTCTGGAACAAGAAATAAAGCATCTTCCTAACTATGCACCAGAAGTAATAATTCAAAATACCTGCCACTTCATTTTATGCACAAAGCTATTTACAATCAGCTAATTCTATTTAATAATTAGCAGTAGGCGATACATACGAGAAGATAGCAATGCTTCTTTAAGTGCTTTTAGTAACACAATAGCATTCTTCTTTTCTCTTTGCTACTTTAAACAGATGTAATGCTGTAACTTTAATGCAATTTAACATAATTGCTTCATTTATTAGGAAGGGTTAAAACCACCGTGAAAGAGATTAAAAGATCATATTAACAAATCATACTAAATACACAGGTCACCTAGCTCTTCAAAATTATTTCAGATGACTGCAGGAAATAATACATTAGCAAAAAGATGACAGGAAATCATTATGGATTGACTCAATAAAAAGAGAGAAGAAACAAAATCAAATCCTATCAAAATCAAGGTGCACAGATCATCTTTGTTATGCTGTAACTGACTCCTAGCAAATTTCTAGTTATTAGAAAGTCTAGCCTACCTGACATAGTAATAATAACATTACTAACAAGTGAAAGACATCAACTGCAATATAAAGAAAATCTCCTATTTTAATGCTCAAACTTACTTTATTAGAAGAAAATCACTATCCTGGATGTGAGCTTTTCTATGTTCCATTGCTATCAGTGCTCTTGTAGAGAATATGTATGCTATAGTAGAGGGAAAACTTCTGGGATAATACAGCAATTTGCAGACTGTGAACAAATAAAAAAAAGAATACTGCTACATTTTAATGGCTTTAAAGTAGCCATGCAATACATTCCTTCAAGCTTCCCTAATGACAGCAAGTCAGCCAATAAGGAACTCATGCTGTGACTGTTTCTGCTACCGAACTTAACTCATTTTAACTGAATTCAGGTTCTCCTATAGTATATTGGCACACAGCCATTGATTTAGCAAAGTTTTTAAGCTTCCCAGCCTGCGAACTCATTAAAAATTTCTCATTTGCTTTTGTCACAGGTCCATCTCTCTTCCTTAATACTGTGTATTTTATAGTCCCTACAGGAGATGGAGGAGATGGGATTATCACCATGTAGAACTATGGTTCTTTCAATGTTCTTTTCAGTTCTCAATCCTCTGGCCAATAAGAACTAAAAGACTTTGACTTCCTTAATCCTAAAGGGTTAATTAGACTTCTTCCACCTACTGTTCCCTCAGTGGAATCTCAGTCTAGTGTTCAGAACTGTACAAGGTCAGCCTTGGGCCATTACCACTCTATGTTGCTTTACCTTCCCATGAAACTTTTTTGATAGCTATAATCTCTTTCCAGAATAAAATATGCCCCATGATTTGTTCCAAACCCTTTTGTCCCCAGGTGACACAGGGATTTAGCAACAAGCAGGAAATCAGTTTATGTATATTTTCCCTCCCCAACTCCTGAATGTCTGATATTGTATCAGAGTTATCAACTCAAAACGCTCACGTGCAGATGAAGGAACTTAGTGTCTGGGTTCTAGACTGATTTTAATTCCACTCCTTTTGGGGGAAAAAAAAAAAGAACCTATGAGCTGCAGGGCCTTCTTTCCTTTCACAGGAAACTGCTCTTGTTTTCAGGATCAGAAGAAAACTTAACCTGTTGTGAAAGATCTTCATGAGCATCATCCTTGAAAAGGGGCAGAGTTAACAGCAGTTCAAGATGACAATAAGGAAAACTAAATGGATCAGCTTCTGGCTGTGGTAATACAAATGTATGCACATAGAGAGTAAATGCACTTCTTAAAGAAGGGATTATAGCCAAAATTGGAAAAAGTAATAACTAAAAATAGAAATGTATCAGGTCTCTCAGGTATGTCTACAATGTGAGGGCCAAACTATGCCCTCATCTGGGTGACGCTTATGCCATTATTTCAGTGGATCCAACTCTGGCTGTACTTGTGCATGGCCTCTCTAAGTACAACCCATGGAACTGGAGTCCTCTGAAAAGTGATTGTCATTAAGCCAAAGGATCTTTTATGGTTCTAAAATCTTCAATGAAAAGAAAGACCTCATCCACTCTATCATTAGAAAGAATGACGTTACCAATAAGTAGATGACCATAGAGAAAGGTATTTCTCTAGAGAAGCATGCAAACTCAAACTAGGAGGTGTTCCTCATAAAAATTGTACAACATCTTGCTTGACAGGGAATATCAGCACAACCTCGTGGTGAATGAACAAGCCTTGAAAGGAAAATTCTTCTTGAAGTCAGTACAAAAACATTGGTGAAGGAAGGCAGTTTATGCAGAACTTTGAATTTGTACAGACAGAATCACTAAGGTTGGAAAAGACCTGTAAGATCATCAAGTCCAACCAAAAAAAAAAAAACCCACACACCCACAAAAAACAGCTTTGGAAACATTCAGAAACACTAAGTGAAGGTTTTCAAGGAGCAATTTCAATTTTTGAATTCTTAGCACATTTAGGACTTCTTGTAGAAATTGCAGCATGTTCTAACATCATTTACTGAGAACAAGATAAAGGTTAGAAGCACAGTACTTCCTGAATCTACTCTTCTTACTCACCCTTTAGGATCTATTAGTTGTGGATCCTCAGAGAAGCACAAGGTATTGGTTGAAAATTACTGCCTTAGAGAGAAACACATCTGAAGTGATATCAATAGTCCAAAGATAAAAGGTAAAGCAGAAAAGAAAAAAAGATTACAGAGAATTAGCTCATATGACAAGAATTTTCATGGAATTTCCACACAGAAAGCAGCTAGAAAGTTCTTGCGCAGGATCTGAAGACTGGGAAAGAAAACATACTAGATAGTACCTTTGAACAAAGGTGTCTCTTTCTCAGATGGAAGGTTTTTTTACCTTCAAATTTCAATGCCATCTACTTCTTCCATAAAGGGCGGAAAAATACTCATTTTATCTTCTTTACATCATACACTGGTTTATATACTTCTGTTGTACTCATTTGTTTCCTCTTTAAATCACAATCTTTCTTTCTCTCAGAACAGATGACTTTACAAGTCTCTAATTGGTTTATCCAAAGCCTTTCTACTCTGTTACATATTTTCTGAGAAGACATTATCACATGACTAAGTCTGCTACAACTCATCATCTATATCTTTACCAGTTTATCTCATAATCCTAAAATACTATTTTAGAACAGTTGCATGGAAATAACAGCTAAGAATCTATTTTCTGTACTTAGTAAATGACATGAAATTAAATTTGAAGAACTCACTCTTAAGGGTTAAATAAAATAATCATTCATTACAGTTATGAGTAAAAACTACACTAACTTCAATCTTCAAAATTTAGATCTACAATAGCTAGCACCACCTTGCTACACTAACTGATGAAAGAATAATGACAAAATACTCAGAGTGGTTTTTAATGTGCTGCTCTTGCATGCAGTATGATTTATCTTAGGATTTAAAACTGTGCTTAATTGCATATTAAGAGATGGCAGTATGTGCAACAAGATTTTATTAATACCAGTGCATGTCATATTTCATATTGAAAACAATCTACACTGGCTCACCTATAAAATGAACTCATAACAAAGGCCTACTTCATGCAAAGTAGCACATTAATATTCTACACAGACTGTAATTGCCATTCTACTGTTTTTTTTTATAATATGCATGTTTGTAAGCAGTTTTGAATAGCAGTCAATTACTTGTTCTTTTTAGAATGTTCCCCTTGCATTTCTATTAAAAGCCTTTGAGAAGACAGTCACGGACTGGTGGGAATAATTTTGCAGGAACATAGGTATATTTTTTAGGTTTATTTTGACTTTGTGCAAGTCTGAAAGTATTTCTTTTGTCTTTAGTTTCAAAAAAGTTTACTAATTCAACTACAGTGATTACGCCAGTAGCTGCGGTATTCACTACAGAGACAGACAATCGGGTTCTGAATTGCTTTAGGAAGATGCAGCACGATAATAACACCATTAGAACATACTGACACAGATGCTTAAAAGACTAATGCAAATTTTATAGTCTATTTTCAGAAGGAACTCTGAATGTTGATGGTGTGTATAAGTAAATAAAAGGAAAGAGTAAATGCAATACAAATATGAATGACCTATGAGAAGACTAGCATAAGGGTAATACTTAAGGGTAGTTTTCATGTGAAACTGTGAGTTAGCAAGACTGGAAAAATGTAATGTGTTGGACAAGAGTCGTCCTGTGCTGCTAACCCTTGTGTGTTGTCCAAGTGTCATGGAGAGTGACACAAGAAACAACTGTTTTCTATGAATTACATTCCCTATTTAGTCCCAGACTGGTTTTGCTGTGCTCGTTAATCAAATGCAAATATTATATAAGTGGTATTTCAAGTAGTATGGTAGAGAACTTAGTAAGCTGTGAAGAACAGTGCTATCTGTTAGTCTAAATCACCGATTAGGCTGACATACCTATCATTTCCTAAGAAAGTAATTCTCCGTAAGAAAATGGGACATCAGAAGCACTGGTACATACTGGCTTCATTTAAAAAGACATATGCAAATCTCCGCCTTCCATTTCCCAACTTGAAATAAAAGATTCAGGTGCTTCAACTAAGGAAACCACTTTGAGTTTATAAACTGCAACCCTACAGGTGAGTTGCACAGAAAAACAAAATTTAAGAAACACCAATTTCTTTAACTTCTCTAATTCTTAGAATAGCTGTCTCCCACTCATTGTACCTACTGCTGTCAAGCCTATTCTGAAATATTCACCTCTTTCCCAGCACTGTACCAGGAGCTTACTAAAAGATTTCACACTGGGAACTAGGCACATACATACAAGTGGAAGCACTGTAGTATTTTTTCAGTTATGTCTGTCTGTGATAGAGCACTTAGTCTTACAGTACAAAGAATTTCTGTTGTTTTTTAAAATCAAGAAATATACAAGATAAAAATATAAATTTTTAATAAAAATAAGATTAATAGCAGTTTAGCTTTAAACATAGTCAAACAAAACTGAGAAGTTTTGAAACTAGGAAAATCAACAGCCTTAAAGCAAATCATGCCGTGAAATGACAGGGAACAGTTATTAGAAATGCAAAGTTGACGGAGTTGCAAAAAGCTGTGAGAAAGGCAGCAAAACCCAGCTGACAGCAAAAAGCCAAACGGACAGTGACAGTGACTCCCTAGCCCACTCTGAGAGCTACATCCTAACTAGAAAAATCACATCTATTGCTCAGTCTCAAATATTAGCTACAAGCAGGCACACAAATTAAGAACCAGAAGCAACAGTAAGATAATAAGAAATCAATTATTTTAGAATTTGTAACTAGACATTGTATATTATGTGTAGAATTTCCTTAAGTTTGTGACAGGCATTATTATTTCGATTTTGTGTGTGTGTATTAGGCTGCAGAATGCTGAAATTCTACACAGTCCATAAAAAACAAAACAAAAAGTCCTCCTTTGCTGCTGACTTGCTTACTTAGAAATCAATTCTCAAAGGTTTTTCTTTTTGCTGCTGTTGTTCTTGCATCTTGTGACACAGTTACTTTACCCTTCCTAATTCCAAATTCATATCCATTCAGTGGCATTTCCACAGCACAACTGCCCTTGAAGGGAAGGAAAGAGCATGTAAAAACAAACTAAATAAACAAGCTCATATTTTTCAGAACAAATATTTTGACTTAAAGTTCTTACAGCAGAGAAACGTAGACAAAAGCAGAGTAGTAATTCTGCCTCTTTTTAAAAATAATTCCAAGTTCTTGGTGATCACGTATCTGAAAGTATTAAATAATGTAGTATGATGTTTTTTACATAGCCTTCAATTTTAAATCTAGAAGGGACCGCAAGGACCACACTGCTTGATCTTAAAGTTCAAGGAGGGGGGGTGGGGGGGAATCACATCTTTTTTCCCAGAAAATGAATTTAATCATCTTTCAGAAAGATATATAGCCTTATCTTAAAGATGATAAACTATGGAAGTCACTATTTTTCCTTGTAAGCTGCCAGTATGTCAGCTGAATTTTCCAAGTATCAACGTTATAAAGCATGCTGATGTAAAAATGATAAAACTGATAAAACATTAAATAATCTATATGTAGGGAATAGAAGAGGAGGCAATTAATGGCACTGAAGGTAAGGTAAAAATTTATAATGTGAGTAACTGATGGGAGAAGCTAAAGGGATCACAGAATATCAATAGGTAGTAGAGTTAAAAAAAAAGGTAAGAAGAACCTTAAAGCATGTTAGGAATGAAAGTAAAACCACAGATAAAAACAAAGTTACCCTACTAAATGTAGGTAGAAAAATTGTAAGTAGTTACACAAAAAAACAGAAATAGTTGAATGGTTTCTCCTCCAATTCTGAAGCAGAAGAAAAGGACATTTCTATTCCATACGATATTGTAGACAGAACTGAAAAAGTGGGGATATGAAACATCATCTGCAACAGCCTATCAGAATCACAGAATCACTAAGGTTGGAAAAGACCTGTAAGATCATCAAGTCCAACCAAAAAAAAATAAAACCCAAAAAAACCCCCCAAAAACCCCACCCACAAAACACACCACAACCCACACCAAAACAACCCACCCACACCACACAGCACCATGCCCATCAAGCCACATCCCACAATGCCACATCCACACGCTCCTTGAATACCTCCAGGGAGGGTGACTCCACCACCTCCCTGGGCAGCCTGTTCCAATGTTTCACTACTCTCTCAGTAAAGAACTTTTTCCTAATATCCAGCCTGAACCTCCCCTGGCGCAACTTGAGGCCATTTCCTCTTGTCCTGTCACTCGTCACTTGGGAGAAGAGACCAACACCCACCTCTCTGCAACCTTCTTTCAGGTAATTGTAGAGAGTGATGAGGTCTCCCCTCAGCCTCATCTTCTCCAGACTGAACAACCCCAGTTCCCTCAGCCGCTCCTCATAAGACTTGTGCTCCAGACCCCTCACCAGCTTCGTCGCCCTTCTCTGGACATGCTCCAGCACCTCCATGTCCTTCTTGCAGTGAGGGGCCCAAAACTGAACACAGCATTCGAGGTGTGGACTCACCAGAGCCGAGTACAGAGGCACAATCACCTCCCTGCTCCTGCTGGCCACACCATTTCTGATACAGGCCATGATGCTGTTGGCCTTCTTGACCACCTGGGCACACTGCTGGCTCATCTTCAGCCGGCTGTCAACCAACACCCCCAGGTCCTTTTCTGTGGGGCAGCTTTCCAGCCACTCGTCCCCAAGCCTGTAGTGTTGCCTGGGGTTGTTGTGGCCAAAGTGTGGGACCCGGCACTTGGCCTTATTAAACCTCATACAATTGGCCTGGGCCCATCCATCCAGCCTGTCCAGATCCCTCTGCAGAGCCTTCCGACCCTCCAGCAGATCAACACTCCCTCCCAACTTGGTGTCGTCTGCAAACTTGGTGAGGGAGCACTCAATCCCCTCATCCAGATCATAGATAAAGATATTAAACAAGACTGGCCCCAAAACTGAGCCCTGGGGGACTCCGCTTGTGACCGGCCACCAACTGGATTTCACCCCATTCACCACAACTCTCTGGGCTCGGCCATCCAGCCAGTTTTTTACCCAGCCAAGAGTGCACCTGTCTGAGCCACGAGTCACCAGCTTCTCCAGGAGAATACTGTGGGGAACAGTGTCAAAGGCTTTGCTGAAGTCCAGGTAGACAACATCCACAGCCTTCCCCTCATCCCCTAGGTGGGTCACCTGGTCACAGAAGGAGATCAGGTTGGTCAAGCAGGACCTGTCCTTTATGAACCCGTGCTGGCTGGGCCTGATCCCTTGGTTATCCTGCACGTGTCCCGTGAGCGCCCTCAAGATGAACCTCTCCATAACCTTCCCCGGCACCGAGGTCAGGCTGACAGGCCTGTAGTTCCCCGGATCCTCCTTCCGACCCTTCTTGTAGATGGGCGTCACGTTGGCAAGCCTCCAGTTGTCTGGGACCTCCCCTGTTAACCAGGACTGTTGATAAATGATGGAGAGCGGCTTGGCAAGCTCCTCTGCCAGCTCCCTCAGTACTCTTGGGTGGATGCCATCAGGCCCCATAGACTTATGAGTGTCCAGGTGGCATAGCAGGTCGTTAACTGCTTCCTCCTGGATCATGGGGAGCCTATTTTGCTCTCCAACCTTGTCTTCCAGCTCAGGGAGATGGATACCCTGAGGATACCTGGTGTGGCTGTTAAAGACTGAGGCAAAGAAGGCATTAAGTACCTCAGCCTTTTCCTCATCCTTCGTGACAATGTTCCCCGCCGCATCCAGTAGAGGATGGAGATCCTCCTTGGCTCTCTTTTTGTTGTTAATGTATTTATAGAAGCTTTTTTTGTTGTCCCTCATGACCGTGGCCAGGTTGAGCTCTAGCTGGGCTTTTGCCTTCCTAATTCCCTCTCTGCATGACCTAACGAGGTCCTTGTACTCTTCTTCACTTGCCTGCCCCTTCTTCCAGAGGTGATAAGTTCTCTTTTTTTCCCCGAGCCTCAGCATAAGCTCCTTGTTCAGCCAGGCCGGCCGTCTTCCCCGCCGGCTCTTCTTACGGCACATGGGGACTGCCTGCTCCTGCGCCTTCCAGATTTCCTTCTTGAAGAAGGTCCAGCCTTCCTGGGCCCCTTTGCCCTTTAGGACCGTCTCCCAAGGGACCTTCTCAACCAGTGTCCTGAACAGGCCAAAGTCTGCCCTCCGGAAGTCCATCGTAGCGGTTTTGCTGACCCCCCTCCTTACTTGGCCAGGAATTGAGAACTCTATCATTTCATGGTCGCTAAGCCCAAGACAGCCTCCAACCATCACTTCTCCCACCAGACACTCACTGTTCGTAAACAGCAGGTCAAGCAGGGCACCTCCCCTAGTAGGCTCCCTTACCAGCTGCGTCAGGAAGTTATCTTCCACACACTCCAGGAACCTCTGGGACTGTTTCCTCTCTGCTGTGTTGTACTTCCAGCAGACATCCGGTAAGTTGAAGTCCCCCACAAGAGCAAGGGCTTGCGACTGTGAGACTTCTGCCAGTCGCTTGTAGAACGCTTCATCGGCTTCTACGCCCTGTTTGGGTGGTCTATAACAGACCCCCAGCAGGATATCCGCCTTGTTGGCCTTCCCCCTCATCCTTACCCATAAGCACTCAACCTTGTCGTCACAATCGTTGAGCTCAATACAATCAAAACACTCCCTAACATATAAAGCCACCCCACCGCCTCTCCTTCCTTGCCTATCCCTCCTGAACAGTTTATAGCGACCCATCGCAGCACTCCAGTCATGCGAGTCGTCCCACCATGTTTCTGTGATGGCGACCATGTCATAGCTGTCCCGCTGCACGATGGGTTCCAGCTCCTCCTGTTTGCAACAGCCTAACACGTTATTAAGAGATACTCTCAAGTTCTTTCCAGAGAACCTTTGTAGTATTTCTGTCAATGAGTATATGTCAAGACCCACATTAAAATATCAAATATATGTGTATATTAAGCCCTAGATCACTGCTTGGAAGATCTATTTCAAGAGGATATTGCATTTGCTAAAAAGGCAGTGGGGCCTGTCTGCTAAGGAACTTCCTTTATACTAGTACAGTTATGAATTAACCAGGCCACAGTTCTATCCCCTATGTTCATGCTGAATATTACAAAAATACAGAGTTTCCTGTGCAAAAAGTGTTATGTTCAAAACAAACATAGTATTTCATAGTTTGGATGGCAAATAAGGAGTATCAAAGGAAGCAGACCTTTCTTCTACCCCAGAAAGATCTTGGCAGTAGCAGATATTTGATTAAATCACAAAATTATAGTTTACTTTTATATAGTTAATTAATTTTAAAATAGCTTGAAGAAGTGAAAAAGTAAAATTTATTATTATGGCTAATCATTTCAGGGACTATAATTATTTCTCGAATAGCATTTGTAAGATGCCAATTTATTTTAAGTATCACTGTTGACTGCTTGTGTTCCTGGATAAAACTGGCAGCTAATAAAACCTGTCTATGTTTTATTTACTAACTTAGCAGACAGACATGCACTTACTAGATTTCACATTAATTGCTAGTATTTCCCTACAGCAACGAAGCCCTGAACATCTTGTAAGAAATATGTCAACTGCAACTGGATGCCTATATCTGAGTTTGTTTTTCAGATGCAATGTTTTTATACTTAACAATTCAGGCTTCTGAAAAAAAAAGTTTTTCATTTGCCAATGATGGAAACAGTTATAATCTGGTAAGAGAATTGTTCATTGTTGCTCCTGCAGACCCTTAATATACCACTAGGGCAATTAAATCAATATGCCTCAATTTCAACATAATTATAAAAAAACCCCACAGACTGCACTGTCAACCTAGTTTTATAACTACACTGATAGCGAAAAATTCCTGAACATCTTGCTATTTCACATGATGCATTGGACTGCAAATCCTGACTCTGCTTAAACTTCCTACTGAAGGAAGCAGGTTCCTAAGAAATAAGTTGGTCTTTTAGACTCTTAGCTTTATTTATTTTTTTTTTTTTTTAAGTCTTCTTTGGAATTTGGAACTTTGCACAGGCTGATATTTTACAAATAAGATATTACTGATCAAATGACTACAGGCATCTCATCTCTGTGAGCGAAACTGTAGAAATCTGTCTCCTGCTGAGTCAAATGCAATAAAAAAAAAATCAGCACCTTATGCACAGATTACAATAAAATTTGCCATGTTTATGTTACACCAGTTCTGTGTGTGTGCAGAAATTCATCGGGAGCCATCGCTTCTGCACACATAAACCACCCTCAGATGCTCACAGTGAATTCAGATCTGTATATCGATACTGACTGAGGAGAAAAAAAAAGTTGTCTTCTTTTCCTAATACTGCTCTGCTTATTAGAAGAAAGAAGTCTTTAAACACAATGCAACAAATGAAAAATTGAGATCTCCTGGGTGGAAGGGTGGTGGTGGTGTTGTATGTAGAGTTAAAAGCAATGTTGTATGCTATCTGCTATTCTGACAGAATTTCTCATACCTGCAACAGTGACAGTAAAGTGTCTTTAAGGCCGCCAGCAAGGATTTTTAAAATGCCCTACTTTGGTTCCTCTGCCCTCACTTTTCAGGCAGGAGAATCAATCAGGAAGCACCTCAGGATGACAAAAGATGTGCCAAGGTGCCGAGTCAGCAAATGGTCCTTTGGCTCGTAAGGGAGAACTGCTGCTTGCAGGCTGGGGTGCTGTCCCACAGGACCTGAGACTGATGGGGCATCAAGGTCATACAGAAAAGTGAGAGCCCTCCCAGTTGCTTCACCTGTCACCAGAAAGAAGAAAACCTTTGCCATGGCAACTATGCTATTTATTTTTCATTTTCGCTATGTTTAGCACAGGTTATTTTGGCTATATCTTCTGGGGGTTTGCAATAGAAAGATATAATTTCTTCCCCATTCCAACATTGTTAAGAAGAAATAAGGCTGAATTGCTGAAGCAATCTCAAATACCTTATTTTTTGTATCCTGATAACCCCTCAAAATCTCCACTCAATTTCTTCTTTCAATATCTTACGCTGCAATTTAAAACTGTTCAACCAAGAGGAGTAAGAGAAAGAAAATATGGATGACATGAAAACAATCACAAAACAGTACAGACAACTTACACTATTAAGGTTTGTTCTCTCTTTAAATCAGACATTTGCATTTGTTACTGAATATGTATTACTGTAACTGTTGCTTTCTTACAGGATTCATAACAGAAATGGCTGACAAGAAGTTTGAAAATGCAAATACAGTACTTCAGGTTTGCTAATTGTGGTACACTCTCTGAATAAGACGACAGACAGAGAATGCTGTTTCAGAGCATCAGGTAGGAGAGACAACCGAGGCAGACATCACTGATAAGTGCAGGCAGCATTACTTAAGAGTTTATGTTTCACAAACAACAAAAAATGACGAAATCATGCCTTACGTAGGGTCATAATAAAAATTACTGATACAAAGTAAGGGTTATGTGAAGTAGAAGAAAAAGTTATAAATCCATAGATAAAAGGAAACTCAATTATACTTACAGAAACAAATTCTCAATTCTTGTTTTAAATAGTTGTTCTATTATGTTAAAAGTACCCGAACTCAGCAACTGTATAATACTACCATATTATAAATCCAAGAGTTTAATGCAATTTGACTGAAAAATGGAGTCCTCTAGTGATTTCAACAGGCTCTGGATCTGGTCTTTAACTTTTGAATTAACAGGACTAGCAGCAATACATAATGCAATTAGACCACAACATAGCCAGAACTGGAGCATTCCCAACTATCCTAACTAATACTGAAAATGTTGAAGTATTCTAAGCATTTGTAATGCTTCTTTCAAATGAGTTCTAGTAAAAATTTTGTTTCCACTAGCTGGATTTCTTCCTCAAATAAATATTTTAACAAATAGATAATAAATAACAAACCAAATCAATATTTAGTTAATACTATTGATTCAAATTGATTTAACATAAAACTAATTGTTTGGACAATTGATTATGCTTAATTCATAATTTATCTAGCTTACTATATAACTTCATATATAGCACTATATAACTTTATGTAGCTGTAATACTATTTCAGTATATTCTATCAATCTTGATCAGGGCTTTTTTTTTTTTTTAAACTATTACTTAATTCTAGGCAATAAAATACAGATAGAGAAAGCCAAAAACTCATGAGCTATTATTAAAGAATGAGGAGTACAATAATTGTAAACAAGGAACAGAATCAGTAACAGCTTTCAGATCAGATGTATTAATAACACATTCTTAAATTCCGCTTCTGGAAAAATCTATCACCTGTATTGAAAGGTGTTTGGACTAAATGATTCCCTCTGACCTCAGAATCCATGAATCAATAATATAATCTAACTTTCAAATGCATTTAGAATAGTTTGCAAGGAAGTTAAGACGTATGTTCTGAAATTGAAATGTATGCTAAAATACATTTTGAAGAACAGCCCTTATGATAAATAGAAATATTTTAAAATGAGCAAAAAGGCTCTTGAATATTATTAATTTTGTCATTAGCATAAAACAACCCAGAACTGTACATATTATTTGAAATGCTAGTCAAATGAACACAGCTGTAAGCTACTCATTATTCAAATCCTTATATGTACATAGCACCACTGTAACTGAGCACAACTCTAAGTTCTCGATCAATGGTGCAGTCCAGTCTTCAGCTACAGTTTTCTCCCAGTTTCTAAGACCTCTCTTAAAATTACCATTTTCTCCACCCTAATAGATAAAATATATTATACACAGGTGTTACAGTGAATACTGAATATAAGGAGGGACATCAAAAGTAATCTGCCTGAGAAATACAGAATTCACAGGACTCCAAATACGAAAATGTTTTCCTCTGATGCAAACCAGTCACTCTTGTGCAAAAATCACCTGTTTAAAATGCCTGCCAGGACACATCTAATCCACATCCTGAATTTTTATTACTGCCTGAAGAAGAGAGTTTTAACTTCCCGCACTTTGAAATCCTGATTGCGCGACGTGTTAGTAATTTTCTAAAATTAGTCAAATTTTGTAAATTTTCTGTAAAACCTCTTTCCTGACCTACTAGCATTAATACATTCCTCATGATACCAATCCCTCCAAAACTAGCATCCACACATGTAATAAAAATAGTACTTCAGTTTCTTCCAAAACTCAGGAGCAGAGGAAATCTGCAGTGGAGTTTTGCCTCTTTCCCCGTCCCTTGCAACTGATTCAAATTGTGACCATAATTATCAATGTTAATATAATACATAAATAGGTGTGCAGAGTTCAGATTTATGGCTGAAAGGGTCCTCAAGTGTTCTAGTCCTAACCCTCACCCTGAGACAGGTTCAAGTATACTTCAGTCACCCTCAAAAGATGTTCATCATGTACGTACTTGAAGACCTTCAGTAAAAGAAGTTGATATCTATCATTGATATATTTCTTCTTGCTCACTCCCAAAGTCAAAAGGACTACTCCTTGTATAGCATTCTGGAAGACTGTTAAAACTGCTCTTCCCCCTCAGTCTGCTCTTTTCTAGATTATTTTATGGAAACTCACATTTTGTCAACAATATCTTAAAATACATTAAACATGCACACAAGAAATCCCATGCAAATTCCCTATTAAATATGAAAATGCCTTATTCTATGATTTACTGTATTTTTAAATAGATCAAAAATTTCAAAAACAAAACCAAAACATAAATGACCAATAATCATTATTTTTAGTAAAAATAATATATTCTTGACATTTTGATCAACTGGTTCATTGTATCACAACTTGCCTAGTTATATACTAGCACAATTGTAATGAATGTTGGGCAACATTCCACACGCCTCATGATAAAGCACCTTGTACAGTTTGGCCTATTTAGCAACACTATATGGAAAACAGATGAATTTTGAACAAAATATTAGTAAGTCTTCCATAATTTCAAAAGTTACATTTTAAAGGTGACTAGTAATGCCATATAGCAAACAGCATTAAACTGCTTACAGAATTCTGTTTTATCTCCATGTGCCTCTTCTAAAACCACTGTGGGAGCCGAAACCCTCTTCCTTTTCATTAGTCTTAAATCATGCGTAAGGCAAGTCTCAGCAGCTTTATACTTTCCCTGAAAGCTAACCCCCTTTACTTTTTCTACACTCAGAGAAACAGAGAGGCATAGTTTAGAAGAAGCTGCCTTTCATATTATAATTAATTAAGAATATGTGACTATGGAAAACAGTATCTTAAAAAAACCATGAACTGGGATCAGCTCCTATGTTACAGACAGAAAATATAGGTATAAACTACTAATACATTAAACTCAGATACTAATCAAAGCATGCTTTCCTCTAAGCTAAGTAGACCCGAGTGATTCTTGAGCAGCCACCGTGTAGAATGAACTAACGGGTCATATTCCAAAAGTTGGTCAAAGGATTCATTAGCAGAATCATGTAACATTGAGGAAATTAAGGTCTATGATTCAGACTATGTTCTTTAATATTGCAAATTAATTCTCTCATTTATTTTATACAGTTTCTTAATGTACTACTAGCTACCTGCTTTTTATCAGGATGGCAATTTTAAATCAATACAATGACATTGTAAGCCTAATTTGACTCTCTTACGCCTACAGTTTTAATTATGTAATCAATTACTGTTTGGTTGTGTTGTTTGTTTGTTTTTTCCTTTTTTGCAAGGGTACTTGATTCTGTTGCTATAGAGGATGGATGATGTTCAATTAGAAGAAATACTATTCAGTACTGTTTCTGTCCTTGTTATATGCATGGGCATAAAATGTGTAGCATTCAGTCTCTACTCTGAATACAGAATTAACACTTCTTTTTTTAATGCCAATTATTGCTATAATTCCATGCATACCACAAATATTGCTTTAACTTCACAACTGCTTTTAGAGAGACAGGTAATGCTTTTGTCCTTTTACAAAAGAATCTTTTAAATACTCAAAGTAGCCACTAATGCCAATCTTGGCTGACTAGCACATGATTTTACAATGCCTGCTGTTACGCAGCGCTGCATAAATTCAAAGCAAAGCTCCTGCTGGCTTCCATGAAACCTGTGGACACTTAATGCCTTCCTCTTCAAACTTGTACACATGCACTCACAGAAACAAAAATAAAGTAAAAAGCACATACAAAAAGGGCCTGAGGCAGACATCTATAGAAAAATGGATGAACAAGGACCTCCGGACAAAAATAAAAAGGAAGCATACAACAGGGTCAGATTAATTGGGAGGAATACAAAGACACTGTCTGAGTGTAGAGGGGGATGGTTAGGAAAGCCATAGTCCATCTCAAGTTGAATCGGGCAAGGAAGGTGAAGTGCATCAAGAAATATTTCTACAGGTACATCAGCAGCAAAATGAAGACGAGGAAAAAAGCGACAAGGAAACTGGTGACAAAGGACACAGCGCTCTCTTTGGCTTGATCTTTACTGGTAAAACCAGCTTTGAGGAATCCCACATCCCTGAGACCAGTGGGAAGGCTGGAGCAAGGAACACTTACACGTAGTGGAGAAGAATCAGGTTAGGGAACAATTAAAGAAACTGGACATACAGAAGTCCATGGAACCTGGCAGCGTGCACCTGTGATTGTTGAGGGAGCTGGTCAATGTCACAGCAGGGCCACTCAATTATCTTTGGACAGTCATGGCAATCAGGGGAGGCTCCTGAGGACTGGAAGAAAACAAATGCCGGGGAAGATTATGGAGAGGTTCATCTTGAGGTCACTCACGGGGCACAGGGTTGCAGGACAACCAAGGGATCAGGCCCAGCCAGCACGGGTTCATGAAAGGCAGGTCCTGCTTGACCAACCTGATCTCCTTCTATGACCAGGTGACCCGCCTAGGGGATGAGGGAAAGGCTGTCGACGTTGTCTACCCGGACTTTAGCAAAGCCTTCGACACTGTCTCCCACAGTATTCTCCTGGAGAAGCTGGCGACTCGTGGGTCAGACAGGTGCCCTCTTTGCTGGGTAAAAAACTGGCTGGACGGCCGAGCCCAGAGAGTCGTGTTGAATGGAGTGAAATCCAGTTGGCAGCCGGTCACAAGCGGAGTCCCCCAGGGCTCAGTTTTGGGACCAGTCTTGTCTAGTATCTTTATCAATGATCTGGTTGAGGGGATTGAGTGCAACCTCAACAAGTTTGCAGACGACACCAATTTGGGAGGGAGTGTTGATCTGCTGGAGGGTCGGAAGGCTCTGCAGAGGGATCTGGACAGGCTGGATCGATGGGCCCAGGCCAATTGGATGAGGTTCAACAAGGCCAAGTGCCGGGTCCTGCACTTGGGTCACAACAACCCCATGCAATGCTACAGGCTTGGGGACGAGTGGCTGGAAAGCTGCCCCGCAGAAAAGGACCTGGGGGTGTTGGTTGACAGCCGGCTGAAGATGAGCCAGCAGTGTGCCCAGGTGGCCAAGAAGGCCAACGGCATCCTGGCCTGTATCAGAAATGGTGTGGCCAGCAGGAGTAGGGAGGTGATCGTGCCCCTGTACTCGGCACTGGTGAGGCCGCACCTCAAATACTGTGTTCAGTTTTGGGCCCCTCACTGCAAGAAGGACATTGAGGTGCTGGAACGTGTCCAGAGAAGGGCGACGAAGCTGGTGAGGGGTCTGGAGCACAAGTCTTATGAGGAGCGACTGAGGGAACTGGGGTTGTTTAGCCTGGAGAAGAGGAGGCTGAGGGGAGACCTCATCGCTCTCTACAATTACCTGAAAGGAGGTTGCAGAGAGGTGGGTGCTGCTCTCTTCTCCCAAGTGACTAGCAACAGGGCAAGAGGAAATGGCCTCAAGTTGCACCAGGGGAGGTTCAGGCTGGATATTAGGAAAAAATTCTTTACTGAGAGAGTGGTGAAGCAGTGGAACAGGCTGCCCAGGGAGGTGGTGGAGTCACCCTCCCTGGAGGTGTTCAAGGAACGTGTGGACGTGGCATTGTGGGACATGGTTTAATGGGCATGGTGGTGTTGGGTTGATGGTTGGACTTGATGATCTTACAGTTCTTTTCCAACCTTAATGATTCTGTGAAATGTCTTCAAGAAAGAGCATACAGGGAAATACAGGCCAGTCAGCCTCACCTTGATTCCTGTGCAAGTGATGGAGCAAATCTTTGAAACCATTTCCAGGCATATGATGGACAAAAATGGTGACTGAGAGTAGTCAGCATAGATTTACAGGCTTGGTAAGTGGACAGTGAGGTGAACTGAAATCTGCCTGAACTGTCATTCTCAGAGGATTGTGATCAGAGGCATAAAGTCCAGCTGGAGGCCACTTACTAGTGGTGCACCTCAGGGGGTTGACACTGGCACCAGTAGTGTTAAACATCTTCATGAACGACCTGGACAATGGGACTTTTGTATCATCTCCAAACTCGGCAAGTTTGGAGATGATACAAAGCAGGAGGAGTGATGGACACACCACAGGGTTGTGCTACCATTCAGAGGGACCTCGACAGGCTGGAGAAACTGGCCAAGAGGAATCTTGAGTTGCCACGAAGGGAAGAGCAAAATCTTATCCCTGGGGAGGAATAACCCCATGCACAGTACAGTGCTGGTGGTTGACAGCTGCAAAGCAGCTTGGCAGAGAAGAATCTGGGGGCCCTTGCAGACAACAAGTTGAACATGAGGCAACACTGAGTCCTTGTGGCAAAGGCGGCCAACTGTGTCCTGGGCTGCATGAAGGCAAGCGTTGCCAGCAAGCTGAAGGAAGTGATCCCTCCCATCTGCTCAGCACTGATGAGACACACCTGGAGTGCTGGGTCCAGTTCTGGGCTCCTCAGCACAACAGAGACTTGGATATACTGGAATGGGACCAGTGAAGAGTCACAAAAATGATGAAGGGACAAGAGCATACAAGGAGAGGCTGAAAGAGCTGGAACTGCTCAGCCTCAAACGTATTTTTAGCAAAAAACCCCAAACCAATACATGGGGTCCCAATGGCACAAGCTGATGTTCTAAGTCATTATGTACAGGACTGTCCCACATGATTAGAGAGAGGCAAGTGTGTGTGAAGCTAAGAAATCCGGAGATATTATGTGCTCTGTAAAATTAAAAGAATATTTTGAAAGAAAGATGAAGTGATGATTTCACTAGTATCCACTATCATTCCATAGTTTTCATTTACATTTTACTATATTTAACTAGGGTCTTATTTAAAGACAGTTTTAATTATCAACTGTAATTACTCTTCCAAACAAAAATCCATTATATCAGTAATTTATGGTTAGATATTCTAGGGCTACAACTCTTTCCTTTTCCATTTTATGAAGATATGAAATAGTAAAGCAGCAAATAAACTGCAAAGCCATTGACAGAGGAACTGTGCATTTATACTGTATCCTGAAAAGCATTTAGTGAAGCTGCATTAAAAGCACATTGTAATGAAGACTTTAAGCAATTCTCCAAAAGAAAAATCAGAAGTAAATCTGTAACAAAATGTTACCTTGCCTGTAAATTGAACTTTTAAGAACACATATGGTATATATTCTAATTCTCATAGACAACTTCAATATCTAAAAGCATTAAGGAAGTGGTGCTTAATTTGCTGTAACATCATTCCGTTTTGCAAATCACTGTCAGTAAGCAAGAATTCTGCATGAAGAATGGAGGTTAACAGGAGCATTAAAGCTACCTATTTGGAGACACAGATTAAGTAATAATCAAATGGTCTTCCAGACAAGTAGGTATGCCACATATGCCACAAAAATCACATTCTGCTTTCAAGTATGCAAAAGGATTAACTGAGCTGTAAAGAAAGCAATAGGAAAAGGACAGAATTAACACTGAGAATAAGGAAGTAAAAGCAGCATCAACCCAGATAAGCTGTCATTGCACTTCCTTTTTTTTTTACTGTATCAAGAATTCAAACAGGTCATTTTAATTTATAATCATGTTATTTTTGGGTTTTTTAAAGCCTGGATTTTGTGCACGATTTGAAACAAGAAGATTTCCAGGAATATTACTTATTTACTTGTTGAGGTACGATATATTCTGATTTCTGCAATTAAGCATTTTTCCTTTTCCAGTATTATGTTTCCAGGAATGAGATAATTCACCAATATTAAGAGTAATAATTCTCTAGTTGACAGTAATACAGAGTTCTCCTCATGCAGTTGATATTTGCTGCTTCTGTTCCCAAACACACCTGAGGTTTTCTGATTATATGTCATCCTCAATTTTGCCAACCACTTAAGCGCAGTCAACGCCCTGCTACCTTTTAGCTCTGTAAGAATACTCCTAAACTCCTTTCTCCTTAGCGCTATCATTCTATGATAGTATGAGAGGGAAGAGAGAAACTGCATGAACCATTTGTCATTTTCCAGTTCTGTCTGACACATATGCATCTTAAAATCTAATCTGTAATAGGGGATGACATATGCAGCAAAAGCAGGTATACACTTCAAAGCTGTATGGCACTCTTCCGACATATACTGCATCTCGACTGATTCTTTCGCTCCTGTCTTTCAGGGGAGAGATTTATGTTTTCACAAGTCCACATCTCCAAACTAGGTATGTACATATCTAGGAGACAAAAATGCAGATCCACTGATTATTCTATCCAGCCGTTATTTCCTTTGTTACCAGCAGCACCAGCTGTCACATGGAATAAAAAATAATCCTCTATTTACCCAAAGCACTGTTTTGCAGCATGTTTAACCATTCACAATTTGAAATACGTTACAATCTGTGCTTACCAGCATAACAAGGAAAGAAATGACATCTTAAAAAGGATGAACAGATGTCGAGATGCAAGTTTAATTATTTTCATGAGTTCTACATGGCATCAACCTCTTTTCTTTTACCTGGGTGAAGTATTAGTAATCTGATGCGTTAGTGAAAGTCAACAGTACATTACAAAAAGCCAAATACGCTGGATAGCCATTTTAGTACCTTGAACAACAGTGGACTGCAAAATGCATTTAGCTTTTCTAGTTGCACAATATTCTCAGCTATTTTTTTCTATTTAATGATATTAGCCATTTTCTACCATATTTGGGAAAAATAGTACAGCTTTTTTTTTTAACCCATATAAAAGCTCTATTACAACATATATAAACGTATGGCTGAAGAGATCAGACATACTGCATAAACAAAGTAGACTTCTTGGAAAGAGGAGCTTATCTGAAGAATTCTCTGTGTCACATCAGACACACTCGCGTTTGGAATAAAGTATATGTTGGGTACCATACCTGCCCAGAGCATCCACTGGATACAGAATGGCTGCATGGAGGAAGGCTTATGAAGACAAGCCTTGACATTAATAAGCTCAGTTCTTAGCACTTTAAACCTTCCTGTTATCTAGCTGAACACAGCTCCAGGCAAACTCCATTTTCCCCTATAGATTGATTACCAACTGAGCTAGTCCATCTTGACATTTGCAATGTCTCTAATTTGCAGGCCTGCTAGAAAAAAAACAGCTCTCCAGCCACAGGAATGTTTCAGCCCTTCATTTGCTTCCACACAGAGCTGTTGCCATGTAGTTTGACATTTCAGTGACACAACTGTTTGCTATGCAGTGCTGAATGGCAACAAGAGTCTCGGAAAATGCTCAAAATCATACTGCATCCGTGCTCTTCCTTGTTCTCCTTCTTCCTAAATACATTGCCTGCATAGACTGTTAGTCTAAAAGAGCTTCCTATTTAGAGGCATATGCATCAGACACACCACAGCTGAATGCATGTTACAAGAAGCTCCAACACATGTACTTTGCACCCTAGTTCATCATCAGTCTCTTCCAATGGTGTGTACACTTAAAGAATCTGAATACCTGAAAACTAGGTTAACTTATTAATTACCCTAACTGAAATACAACTTGTTACAAACTTCTAATAAGGTTACTTATGTAAGTCTGTCAGTGTTCAGACAGAAGAACGCTTTGCATAACTATGTTACGACTGTTCTGTAGGATCAGGCCTTTCCTGGCATAACAGCTCTGGCCCAGACCATCCAAAAGAGATCTTCAGAGAGATATGATGGGATTTTCCTCCCTTAACTTTAGATGTCTACAACATAGATATCTACATTTCAGCTGATCAACTTAAGTTTCCTTCCTCATAGCCAGAAGAGAGAAGCAGACAACTCTAGGGCCAATGATAATTATGTACATCCAAAATAGATTGAACAAGAAACGCCTCTTTCCCACCCTTGGCGATAAAGGAAAACTAAAGCAAGCAAATCAGATGGAAACATCATAGAAAACTGAAGTTAAGTGAGACAAATCCCACCACATGTCTAACTCCTTTGGCTCATTTGAGTCAAAGCTATTATGTCATAATGAGCCCGATTTTCAAGAATTTATGTAACATTCAACACAGCCTTGCACAACTATCTATCTTCAAGTTGGCAAATTTTTTAGTTAACCTTAGCTGCTTGGTTGATTTCTATAAGAAGTAGACAGCAGTGTCTACCAAATACTTCTAAACTAAATAGGATGAAACCCACCCTGTATCCTGTGTCAAAGTCTGACTGCACCATTCACTTCAGGAGAAAAGTTAGCACTCACATTTGGATTTGGACTTAATGCTTACATACAACATTAAGAATTACATATAACTTGGTGTTTTGATTTTAAAAAACACAACACTATTCAGTGTACTGTTATTGTGACAGAAATATTTTAAAGTTTTAAAAATGGAAAAATGGTGTACAGAAAGTAATGTGATATAAAAATGTAATGCTATACAAGCTATGTATCAGCAATTACTGAATAGCAGGGCTTTCCAAAACCTCACAGTATCTCTTTCTTTTTCTGTTTTCAAATCTATTTTCTGGTTTTTAATTTTCTTTTTCAGAGTTCTTGTAATTAACACCTGGGGGGTTAGCAATGGGCACTGAACCAATATGTGCTTTCCATTTCTGATCCTCTGTCTTTGAAACAGTTATCATAAAGGAAGATCTGCTCTCATGGTGAGGAGCTCAACATTTGAAAATAATCCATCTTCCACAATATCATTCTGAAATCTTAGTATCTTAAAATTGTATCTGCTCTGCAGCAGGAATCCAATTGGCGATCAGAAGATTTCTATTCCATAGGAAGATAAGGTTCAGTTACTGTATTCTTATAAATCATATTTATGAAGCATGAAAGGTTCCTATTACAGATAAAAAATGAAAAGAACATATTCAACATCAGTAAAAATTAAGGGACCCAATAGAATTTATATTAATACACTTTTGCCTAGAAGTCAGCGTCCTGGTGTCAGTGAAGCACTGAAGTATGACCTTCACTTTAAGCACATGATGAAGTACTTAAATGAATTAAAGCAAACTACTAACGTGCTTGAGAGTTCACAACCATAAAATTCATCTTAACTGGGTGAAAAATCAGGATAACTATACTGTTTTATATGCTCCTTAGTTACTTTTATTTTCTATATTAACATGTAGGAATATTGGTCCAAAATATTAAAAAACATTCTATTTTCATATATTTCACATTAATTTGTCATATTCTAAGATCAATGGATTTAGCCAATTAGGGAACAATATAAAAATATGCAGAGTAGTCTCTGTACTTTTCTGGTGTAGTTCATTAGATACACTCTCCTACAGTCAACCTATTTTTATCAATTTGTAAAGCCAGGGGTATAGATAGCTCTTTAAAACTGTGGGTCATAGACAGATAAGCTTGTTCCAAGAGAACACACAAACTCACTAAAATCAGTCAGAATTTTAAAGTAAAAATTTTTCAATATTTATCAAAGGACATACCCACAAACCTACATAACCTGAGCTGAGCACACTTCCTATTGAAGAAATCATTGAATATAAAGTTGCATATTCTGGAATGCAAACATTTTACAAACTATTTGTAGCTTAGCTCAAGTCTTAACGACGAAGTTAAAAATGTTGAGATATCTAGATGATTCATTTAGAAAAATTAAAAGGAATTTTGTTTTCAGTCCAAGTCAGTGTTGGAAAACTTCTTCAACTTTTTAAAAAAATTATAATTATACAAAAATAAAAGAAAAAATTTGCTTGGATGAATAAGCTATTTTTTCAATTTCTGTTTTTCACCAAATGCTTATAAGTTAATTTCAAGTTAATGTGAATACATGCCTCAGATAATTTCTTTATTTCTCCTATCTGCCCACAACAACAGCAAAAAAGAAACAAAACAACAAAACAAAATGAAAACGGGTATTTGCACACCTCTAATCATAAATAAAATTCAGAGTCCCTAATTTGATTGTCTTAAGTGGAAGACATGAAACACCTTTGCAATAAGCAGCAGTTTTGCTTAAGTAACAAAATAGGATTAGGATACTTGTCAGCTAATGAAGTTTAAGTATAAAAAGTATTAGCCTTCTGCAAATTCTAATTTAAATATTTCTAAAGAATTTTTTTTAAATTTGATCTATTTCATTTGATATATTTCAAACTGATATCATATTGTTAATTTTGATTATAAAACAAGAAAAAAAAAATCCTTTTTAGAATCATGCCTACCAAAAGTAATGCTACACAAAGTCAGAAACATTCAGAAGCAGGTCTGTAAATCAGGCTGCCAGAAATACTAGAGTTTAGTGTCCTATTGTGATAAGTAGAAGGGTTTTTGTTAAGTAGTATTTCCAGAAAGAATTATCACATACTGAGCGTTATACGTTCATTTGTAAATGAACACAATACATCAATTTGGACTAAATTCAGGAATGCATAAACTTTAAAAACATTGACTTCATAGCAAGCTAAGCAAACCAGAACTTCAGTTACTTTCCCTACATGAACTTCAGCTTTTCAAAATCTTACAGTCCTACAAAGTGTCAGCTACAGATAGATGCACAGCTCCTGTGGCTTCAAATTCAGCTGCCTTGAACCTTTTGCTATTCCTAGAAAAAGTCCAACACCGCACTAGGGGGTGAACATTTCAAGACTACATTGTCATTGTAAAATTAGTCATTGGAGTCTCTATCTAAGTGCCTGAAACTCCCTTATTCTTCAGATGGTCGCTTAAATGCAAAGTGTTTTAAAAGGACTCAAAAGAAAGCCCCATAAGCTTTGCCAGTCCACAGTTTGTGGTTGGTTGATCAAGACGCATTAATCTTCCACGAAGCACTTATAATGCTGGATGAGGAAAATAGAAATAAACAGTTTACTGTATCAGTTAAAAAAAAAAAAAAAGAAAAGAAAAAAGAGGGTCTACCACATTTCAGTAACAGAAGGCAGACTGACAACTTAGTGGGAGGAAGCAGAAGCAGAGCAGGAAACTCTCCTTAGGTAAACTATCTAAATTCTTGAATATCCAAGAATTAGATTATTTTTCTGGGTGAACAGAAAGAGCTGTTTAAAAAAAAAAGGGTGAAAGGGAATCTTAAGTGTTTTGTCAGAAAAATCTTTCTATGTTTCCAGTTGCACAATAATAAACATACATTTCCTCACTTGTAAAGGTGGGAGGCATTTCAAGTCTCTTGGTAGTAGAAAGTCTGAAAATCGGCATTGTAGACTGATAATGGCTAAGATTTGCAGCAAGCACAAATGCAAGCTAATTAAAATGAGACAGATGAAGGACTGCAGGTAGCAAAGACTTAACCTGAAAAAGGATTTGGTCCTGAAGCTGAAGACATCAAATGCATTTTACTGTCCCAAATTTCAGCCCACATATACTAAGTATGAAGAAACAGAATAAATTTACAAGATCAAAAACATCTTCAGTTTTTCTTTTCAATAAAGAAGTACAAGTCTCTGTCCCCCTGGAAATTGTCTCCCACTCCACAGGCACCTTCCCTTCAGTGCTCGATACAACTTTCTTCAGTTGCTCCAGAAAGCACAATTGAAGGTTTCCATTTCTTGACAGGGCGCGGGGGAGGGGAGGGAATCAAGATGACTGATAGCTTTCCCAGAGGTAAAAAAAAAGGAAAACTGCTCTACACATCAACTAGGGGTATCAAGCCACCCTAATGAGACTGGCATTTAAGCAATTTATTATCCCAGCTGTGGTATAAGAATTGTTCAGGGATTAAATTACCAAGTTCTCTATATTTATATATGAATCAAATCTTCTACTATCTTCCCGTAAATATACAAATTTCATGGCCAGTAATAAAATAATTTGCCATTAGAAAAATGAAAATCACTTGTGTAGTTAAAGAGAATCTTTTATGGTTAAAATCACAGGATACTAATTTACTTCCATTTTCTCAACAGCAAGTTACACGGTTTTGTAATCTTTCTTATTATGATCTTAAAACCGAATATATGATTCTTTCCAACATAAAGCAAAGCCAAAGAGGAGTCGAACTTCTTTTACAAATTCTTAGAAATAAATTTTATGTACCAAATATGAAAGCAATGCTTAAAATAATTACAGTATGGCAAGGTTAAGTAGTACCGTAGTAACTAACTCAAAGTGCAATGCTCAATGTAAGCTTTTCATCAGTGTGGAGCACTGGAGAGTTCTGTGTTGCTACTGGCTAAAACTCTGCTGAAAGGAGGGATGATTAATTCTGTTAAACAGGTGAGATTTAATAATGTTAAAAATGAGCATCTTGTTTACATTTAAAAAACAGAACTTTTTTTAATTACACACTTCCCTATACTTACATTTCTTTAAAGTTTGTTTGCTTTTGGCTGCCATCAATAACTCTGGTATGCTACTAGTGACTTAAAATAAGACACAGCTCATTGTCTAATTCTTTCAAAACTGGCCTTTCTGAAGCCTTTTCAGAATATAATTCAAACATATTATAAATTTGGGTTGGAAATTACATGTTCCCTCTTCAGCAGTCAGAACTTACTCCCATATCATATCCTAGAAAGAAAAAGAATAAAGCAAAGACTGCTTGAGCAACACTTAAAAGATTTGTTAAACTGGACCACCACTAGATATACCTATGATGAGTGTTTTCTATATATATCGATAACTTTATTTTCCACCAAATAAATGCTTTCTTTCTATTGACCTTTCTAGGACAGTGTACAATCAAGTCATAATCCCAAGTGAGACTGAACAGTTTGCATTAAATACATACCACCACACACAAATACATGAAAAATCTATGAAACCCCAATTTATTTCATACTTCTCTTATCCAAATGTTAAAGAAACATCCACTTACTGTCTCTCCCTCTTTTTTTTAAACTCTATAGTTTACTGGAAAAAATTTAACCTAAAAATAAATATTACCAAAAATATTATCTCCATTCTATTCTGTTCTTCATCTCCTACTCATTGCAACAAACTAAATACAGTTTTAAGTGTTGGATAACTTTTATATCATGCAAATTAATATTATAATGTGAAACACGAAATCTAATTCTGAAAGAAAATAATGCATCTTTCTTTCCAGTTTTACATCAGCTAGAGATAGACATAATTCTTTGTGGGTCCAGCTGGATACCTAAGTTTTATTGCCTGCATGACCCACAATTTACACATCGAAATAATTGTTTTAACTAATTATTTCAAGTATTTTCCAAATTATACAGCATGATCTTAAAACCTATACAGTCTATTTATTATACAGTCTGATAATTTTACTTTTGTTCCTAAGGAAATTTCCTTTTGCTTTAAATATCTTTTTTTTGAATCTGCCGTTAAAGTTAGGTGCTAGGATTTTCTGGGTTCTTAAACTTGCATATTCTACAGAATGATCTATTTATTACATTTTATGAAACAAACAGATAAGACAAAACACTCCCGAATACTGCTCTTCGGCCCTTCTCCAAAAGAAAAGATGACAGTACCTGGTGAGCTTGCAACAGCTGCTCAGCAAACTGACGTACTTCTGATAGTAGAAGAGATATTAAAGAATTTCTTAGTATGTTGTTCCTTCCTAGCAAAACCAGCGTGTTTGATACAGCATGCAGTGTCTGAAACTAAAGAGAAATAATAGTAAATTTAATCTTTCAAAATACATCTCCGTCTTTTTTACCCCAAACAATTACCTTAAATAGAAATGGGATTTACATATTAAAATTTTAAAGAAAAAAGTAAAATTCAAAATTTTAGAGCGTTTAAAACTCTATTAATTGCATACCTATGAGATATATGAGAAACCCACATCCATTACCTAGAAACTTTGCTTTCTCACAAGGTTAGCACTACAGGAAACTGTGATATGAACAAATTCCTCCAAGAGTGTGAATTCCCCAGGAGGCAGCTTTTCAGCATTAGCTGTCATCATGCCCATCTGCTGTCATAGAAAGTGGGTGACTACCCTGCACATACAGTAATTCTGTTTGTCACAGGTAGACAAATGAATTAATGAATTCTTTGACATTCAAATGCATGAGCAAGCTAAGAGCTATACCGGAGTTTTCTGTCAACAGAGTTATCAAGAAGAAACTTGATTAAATGCCAACTGATAGAAGATACACTATATTTTCAGATTCAAACAATTCACTTTCATATTGTTGTTTAACAAGCTGTAACCAAGGCATTTCTCTTGAACTACAGAAGTGATGTGAACTTATATCAGAATTATATTAGTAATTTTTTTTTTTTGCCATAGTCTTTTCTATTAAAAAGAATAAAAACTGTTTTCTTTGTTCCCCAAAATGGAAATGTATAGCCATTATGTAGCAAAACATACTGCTTTACAAAGTAAACATGATGTTATTTCATAAAACACTACTAGAAGTTATCATTTCTATTAATAAATGTATAGGAGTTCTTTCAAAGAAAAAAGTAATACACATTAAATATAATTACTATGACTTTACATTTTTATATAAATGTATACCCCTACAACATTAATATTCAGTATCTCTTTGTAGATGAGTATTTTTGACTGGCAAAAGGATACTCTGACCCAAATTTGTATGTGTAAGAATAACTACCATGTCTTAACCACTCAAAAGCAGACCACCACATCCTATTAACAATCTAGTTTATTCCTCTAGCCAGCTCACGTGTATACACACACACATACATGAGAATAAAAATACTTGTCCACCGTTTACAAGCTTGCATAGGATGAACACTCCTGGAAACCATTTCCAAATACATGAAAGGCAGGAAGGCAATCTGGTAGTAGTCAGCATGAATTTATTAAGGGGAAACCATACCTTAACAACCTGATCGCCTTCTACAATGAGGTGACTAGCTAAGTGGATGAAGGGAGAGCAGTGAGTATCATTTATCTTGACTTTACCGTGGTTTTCAACACTGCCTCCTGTAAAATTGTTACTGACAAAACTTTGGGCTAGGTAAGCAGACTGCGAGGTGGACTGAAAAACCATTAATTACTGTAAAAACCGTTAATTAGGTAGCTTCCCATTTACAGTTACTGCTTGTCTGCCTGATCAGATGGTCAAACTGCCCTGCCAATTGATGCAACGCCTGTTTCCCAGCCTCTTACAGCTGAGGAGATTGATCAGCTTGGCTATCATCTGCTCAATATGAGAAAATCTCCTATTCACAGTCGTAACAATCAAACTTTAATAAATCTTTGCTGTTAAACATCTCACTTTAGCACGTAATTCCAAAACAAATATAAAAAGAAAGCTATAAAAGACAGACAAGTCTTACGTTCAGAATCAAATCTGCAGTCAGACAGATAAAAATTCCTCATATTAAAGAAAATACATAAATTTTACACATATAGCTTTGAAAATCTGCGAGATTAAAATAATTTATAAATGTATACACCAAAAATTCTATAAAGATAAAATGTGAATGAAGGTGAGATAAAAATAGGCTTCTGAACAATGAAAATTATATGAAAGGATAATGTAATCCATGCATCTACATGTGCTTTGAGAATATATGAATTAAAATCAGACTTCCATATACTGGAAATGTACACGCTTCCAAACAAAACAATGACTCCTCTTCCTAAAAATAATCTAGACATTTATGGTTTTGAAAGATCTTCCACAGTATCTACTAAAACTGTATGACAGAAACAAAGTTTGCAACACCTGGATAGTTCTACCTTGACAGCACACATGTTCCGAAAGGGTAAGACTGCTTCAATTCATTATTCAGAGTTTTAAACAATGCTAAAAAATAGCACATTTTTCATTAAAGACCCCAATAATTTTTACTTCTTTTTATAAATTAAGTATTTATATATATTTTATAATTCTATATTTTCAGAGCATAACATTGAGTGTATTTGCTAATTTGCCTTTGGCAAACAAGAAAACTAGACAATCCAGAGTAATGTTTCTTTTCAAAATTCAGGGAGTAAGGAGACCCTTGAATTCCTGTTTGCTGAGTTACAGCACTTGCATGGATGTGAGAGATTCCTGTTTAAATTTTTGCTGTCTGAAGTCAGAACACTGAACTCTCCCTTTAATCTAAGTGAATCAATATTCATGCAAACACTGTAGTCAGCAGCCTGCTGATATTCTAGGGTTATGACCCCTCTTTCTTCCCCTTCACCTCACGCTTCTCTTCAGTCCCCAATAACACATTTGAGAAATCTGTTTCACTTCAACATGAAACAAAATTGAATAGAAAATCTTTTGCCTGTTTCACACAGGAGAGTGGCTCTGCTACCCCACCTCTTCCCCAGCCTTTTGTGCCTCTTCCCTGAGGAAAAGAAAAATGGATTGGTTGGTCCTGGGATCCACTACACTGGGCAGCTTGCAAAATACCAAGCAGCTTTCCACAATCTTTTCTGACCAGCAGTTGCAATGTGATGGCTTGAGTACAGAAGAGTTAAAAAAATAAAAAACACCTAAATAATATATGACATTCTTAACCTAACCAGAATTAAAATAAGCATCAGTTATAACTCAAATTTAAATTTATACAGTAAGACTCTTCATTCTTTGGAAATCCACTTTGATGGGGTTTTAGTACATGATTTCCTAATTGTCTTGACTAGTATGATTTACCCATTACATTCTGGAAGTCTCAGGTGTTCTATAAACAACACCTGCAGCTATCACTAGGAGCAAAGAAAAGAAAAAAAAGGCAAAACAGACACTGCTCTGCTCTTTGTAACTTCACTTCTCCATTCATGAATCACCTCTTTCAGCCTTCAAAGAGCACCAACTTTTTTTTTCGGGTAGCACGACAGTAGAAATTAGTACATAATGATTCTGCCCTTTGAACAGATTACATTAAATAAAGGTTGAGTGGATTTCAGACAACAATTAAAAATGTCTCTGTACAGATTAAATAAATTTTGCCTAATCCTTTTCATGAATACTTCTACCCTTCATTGAGTTCTACGATATGAGAAGAGTGAACAAATCTTACATTAAGATGAAAAAAAACAGTTGTATATAACATGCTTAATGTCTTTACAAACTAATGAAATGTCTTTAGGCATTGGTCAATATTCCATACTTCTCACACAGGCAAAACTCACTGATTCAACAATGCAGAGATAGAAATTAAAGAGTGCATTAGGTGCAACAAAGTATTTTTTCAATGCTACCTCTCCCAAAGAGCACATTAAATGTATATATTTACACACAAACATGATTATGATTGTTTTTTAAGCTTTCTTCTATTTGCTTACAAGATTTTAGAGAGCTAGTGAAACAAATGAAAATAATTTTTTTGTAGTTATTAATGCTAGCAGCTGAGATTTAACTAAAATAGGATCTTTCACAAAATTTCCGTATCCTTTCTGGTTTGGCAAGAGTTACCATTTTCTAGTTGGAATTTTGTAGGACTAGATGGCAGGAGATCTTCAAATTTAAAGCCTGAGCCTCTACTAAGGGAAGTAAATAGGGATTTTGTAATGGTAGTACTTAGGGTACTTGGGATATGGATATTGATGCCCCTGAAAAATCCCACCTGCTAACTGATTTATGAAAGAGTGTGGAGTTAATATTGTACTTTGGTGGATCTCAGTATATTTGAAGAAAATAAGGAGACAACAAAGAATTAAGGTTAACATAACCCTCACAGACTGTATGCATTAAATGCATACAGAACAAATTTACAGCATATAAGCAATAAATCTGTAAACAGCAAATGGAAGTAAGGCTTTGTGTTTCATAGGTATGCTCATGTATTGCTAATTAAATTCTGGAAACATTTAAATTGATAATAGTGCAAATAGTATGCAGTTTCATTAAAAATAAAAGCATATCTTCAGGTCTCAAATCTATCAAACGTTAAAAAAGGAACAGAATTCTTTTAATCCCTTGGGCTTTCTTAATGGTATAGATGAAATAAAACCTATGCTCTTCAGGGATTCTCAGTTAAAAGCAGTCAGAGAATTAGATTGTAAAAAACCATATGATCAGAAACAAGAAAATAATGGTGCCTAGTTCACTGTTCAGGAGGTGCATCATCGCCTCCCCCACCTCAGTTTCTGTTCTCTTTACGTGTTCCTCAGGATGCAGAGTAAGAGCAAGCAATGCTGTGCCAGTAGCTGGGAAGGATGTATGGATTGTCGACCCGGCTGTTGCCAAAATGAACATATAACGTCAATGTTCTGCTTGCCTCAAGCACACTAATTTGCCTTCTCCTCCACCCAGCCACCAATTTTAAGTGGAAAGTATTTTTGACCTTCCACGTCTCTTTTCAAGGGATTTCAAACTGGCTATCAGTATCAAAAGTTACTAGCAGAGGAAAAGACTGATGAGCAAAACAAACAGCATACTCCTATGACCCTTGTTTCCCCAGGAAACCAGGATAAAAATCTTTACTTACTAATTATTTGTTTAGAATTCATTTATCAGAATGTGTTAGACTTTTCGCTAGTAACAGTTATCCAAAACTTCTGAGTTTAATTCCTTCATGAGTTGCGCTATTCACTACACATTGCAACTACAAAAACTGCACCTTAGTTTGTTTTATTAGCTTACAACTTTCACACCAAGTAACAGCTCTCTTCCAAAAGCAACTGGCATTATTTGGCAATACAGGAGTAAGGCTAATAATTATACACGTATCCTCAAACTGTGAGGTGTTACAAACAAAACAGTATTTTTGCCTTTGAATTCACATCACCCCTGCCCTTTGTCCATTTAGCCCAACCTGACTTCTGCTCCTAACTCAGTGTCAATTGAAAAGTTTCACTTTCATACAGAGAGTATTAGCATCCCTTTTCTTATCTTACTGTCACGTTGCTCCCTTGTTAATTTGATAGTTGTCATTTATCTCTCCTCCCGCTTCCGCTGCACTATTTCTCCTACCTTCAGGTCTTGGGATTTGATACATATTCTTCCAATTCTTTACTCTGTAAGCCTCATCTCAAGCCCTTGCTCTGCCCTTACCCTTTCAGAATCTTGTTCATGCTTCTCTCCAGTCTCTAAACCTTATGTTCTTTGCTAGGACCATGAGTTAGCTTCCCTGCTGCAAGCTGCTTTTTATATTACAATATTTTGGTACTGTTTTGCAGAGCTTTGGCTGAAAAACATTCTGACAGACAGTATGACATAAAATAGAGGCAGGTCTATTTGAAATGTGTTTGACTGCACACACCAAAAATGTTTACAAAAATCAAACTAAAATACAAAAGGGATGCACAATTTTTTAGATTTTTTAAGAAAAGATTCAGAAAAGTCAAAAAAAATAATGAAAATTAAACCAAGTTATTTCAGTATCTGGGAAATCATAGAATATGTCAAGTTGCAAGGGACCTATCAAGATCATTGAGTCCAACTCCCTGCTCCTCACAGGACTACCTAAAACTAAACCATATGACTATGAGCATCATCCAGATGCTCCTTGAACTCTTGACAGGCTTGGTACCGTGACCACTTCCCTGGGGAGCCTGTTCCAGGAGCGATCACCCTCTCAGTGAAGAACCTTTTCTTGATGTCCAATCTGAACTTCCCCTGACACAGTTTCATTCCATTTCCTCGTGTCCTATCACTGGTCACCAGAGAGAGGAGATCAGCACCTCCCCTCCACTACTCCCCTTGAGGAAGTTGTAGACTGTGATGAGGTCACCAACCCTCAGCCTTCTCTTCTCCAAGCTGAACAAACCAAGGGACCTCAGCTGCTTCTCATAAGTCTTGCCTTCAAGGCCTTTCACCATCTTGGTTGCCCTCCTCCAGACATGCTCTAATAGTTTGATGTCCTTCTTATACTGAGGCACCTAAAATGGCACACAGTACTTGAGGTGGGGCCACACCAGTGCACTGTAGAGTGGGACAATCACCTCCCTTGGCTACCTATGCTGTGCTTGATGCACCCCAGGACACGGTTGGTCCTTTTGACTGTCAGGGCACACTGTTGACTCACATTCAACTCACCATCAACCCAAACCCCCAGGTGTCTTTTCAAAGGGCTGCTCTCCAGCCTCTTGTCCCCCAATTTGTATGTATAACAAGGATTGGCCCATCCCAGGTGGAGAATCCGGCACTTGCTCTTGTTAAATTTCATACGGTTGGTGATTGCCCAGCTCTCTAGTCTATCCAGATCTCTCTAAGGCCTCTCTACCCTCGAGGGAGTCCACGGCTCCTCCTAGTTTAGTATTGTTGGCAAACTTGCTTAGCATATGTTCTATTCCTGCGTCCAGATCATTTATAAAAACAAAAATTGAGCCCTGGGAAACCCCACTAGTGACTGGCCATGAGCCTAATGTAACGCCATTTACTATAACTCTCTGAGCTCGACCCATCAGCCAATTGCTTACCCAATGTATTATGGACTTGTCTAGCTGTGTGCTAGACAGTTTATTCAGAAAGATACTGTGGAAGACAGTATCAAAAGCTTTGCTAAAATCCAAAACTAAGAAAGAATTATTATAATACAGCACCTGCATGCCATGCAGAGGATGGAGATAGAGAAACAAATAACCTGCAGTCAGCCTACTAAGTATTCTGAAAACCAGAACACTTGGGTGAATGATGCTGGAAAAGCCATAAATGCCAGCAGGAGGTATCATGGTACTCACTGAAAGAAATGTGCAACCTACTAGCTTAAGTACAACTTTGCTGAATTTGTGGAGTGAGGAGGGAAGATCTCCAAGCAAGTGTACTACATGAACTCCTCCCAGTCATCTTTGCTGACTGTGAAGCTTGTATGTCAGACTGGGAGTATGAAGGTGCAATTATTTCTGCTCACGGATTGAAAATATCTTTCTTAGGTTTATTTCTTCGCAGCTGCCTAAAAGTCACTCTCTGATTTGCCTAAAAGTCACTCTCTGATTCGCTGATCAGCAGGGTCCCTCTGGCTCCAAACATGCATTTATCCAACCCAATACCAGTACCCTAGCAAAACAGGCAATAATTAGTCCATCTGTTTGCTCCTGTCCACAGGCTAAACTAAGCCGACCCGGCTGCTGCTGCCACATCAGCAAGGAGAGGGAGATGAGACACCACAGCAACTGCTGTGAAGGAGAGATGCACTTGCAGCCACCTTCCTATTCCCCCCCCTCCCCTACTGCTTCTTCACACCACCAAGTCCTCTGCAGAAGCAAATTTCCCAGACTATTTCCTAGATGTTTACCCCCTCCTTCCGTGCACAGGGGATGGCTGTTACTGCTGAAGTAGTAAGGACAGACTCAGACCAGATCCAGCAACTGCAAAGACAGGACTACCCTTAAGTAGTATGTCCTCTGATTGACTGATATACACAAACCTTTCCCCTCCTCTTCCTGTCAAGTACCAACACTCAATACATGGCATAACTTGCTGCTACTTCTCTAGCTGCTTTCTTATTCAATTACAAAATGTTAAAGCATTAAAAAACATCTTTTTCAGTTTCATTAATATTTTTCTAGTACAAGTTCCATAACAAATGCTTTATTGAACACCAGAGAGATAAAAGCTACTGTATCTCCCGTCTGTAAACACAGTTTATTTTACAAAGAACACTCTTACATTGTTCTGCCACAATTTACCTCTGGTAAACTCATGTTGCACTTTATATCATTTATCTCTAAATCTTTAATTATTCTTTTAACTTTGTTCTAAAGCTTTGTCTGTCATTGAGGTAAACTGCTACCCAGGTAACTTCCTCTTAACTTTCGGTTTCAAATATGGAGTGTGCTATATTAGAAATTCTACAGTCACAATAACACCATCTCTGAGTCTTTGATTCTAAACTTACAAATTTTTTTCTTTCAGGTTCATAGAACGAAGACTTACCTTGTCTTTTCCATTTTGAACACTTTACATCCTCTTTAGTTGGATAATATATACAAAACAATGACAGCTCTTTGATGGGATAAAATACATATAACAGACCCTGTTGTAAGTTTCTGTGTTTTTAAAAAAAAAAAAAACAAAAAAAGCAAACGAACCAAACAAAAAACCCCAACCCAGAACCAAAGCACAACCTGGATATCCTTAGAGGAATTCAGGGCTTCAAATCACTGTCATATTTAATTTAGTGTCTATCTCAAAACAGTAACATCCACTTCCATACACTAAAACCAAGTACCTTGCTTATATCACCTCACTCCAATCACCTTTACAGGAAAGACAACACTGTCCTTGAAGGCACGCAAACACACAAGTCATCAGTTCACCTGAAGACTAAGTACAAGAAACTGATGTATAAAGAAATCCAGCTAACTACTGAAGACACTTGGGATCCTACTGGCACCAGAGTTTTCACCAATAAATTTACTTTAAGCAATGCTGTCTTGGCAGAGATCAAGAATGTCTGCACCTTCTTGGGATTCATGAATTGGGCATCTAAATATCTAATTCATCCAAGAGGCTGGATCCAGCAAATACTGTGAACAGGAAGACAGTATCAATCCCAGCTCAACATACAGCATTCACAACAGCTGCCACTCAGTGATGCTACTGCTGCTCATTTTTTTTTTTAATACCTACTGTAAATATTCAATTGACTATGAAGAAACAGCTCTAGATACAAAGTCTTCACTGCCTGAGAGATTCAAATTTATATTACTCTTGATTCCTCCTTAACTAGTCCTGCTTAGAAGCCTAGAGGAGTGAAGAACTGCCTGCTGATGCTGCATGGCCAAGTCATGTTAATGGATGGAGACGACACTAAGCAACAAGCGTGAGCTCAGACAGAGAAGAGTTATGGATTCAAATTTTTAATCTGAGGGCTGCTTAGAAAAAGTCACTGGATAAATTACAGAAAACAGGTATTCTTTAGCTTTTAGGTTTTTAAATTGAAGAGTGAGCTGATCATCCTTAAAGAAATTCAGTGATGTAAATCAGTATCTCATTTAAGTGACTACGATTTACAGACAGTCCCTGAAAATGGATTTCAGATGTTTATTTCCCAGCCCTTCACTCTTTTTCCCTCTGCCCACAAGGTGTGAGCTACTTTGAATACCACTTAGAGATGCCAAGTATCTGGAATGCATACCTAGGAAAAACAGAGGTACCTTGTTTAGGGTTGTGGATTTCACTGTAGGAGTTGAGCACTAAAAAGTTAGGCAAGGAATACTCAACTGTCTTTGCAACTGGCTGTAGATAACAGGTACTACAGAACTTACTTTTAATTTCTATCCTATCACCATAACACAAACACATATCATACTGGGGGACAAAAAAATATTTCCTAGAGAAGCGTGACAAATTTAAGCTATGAGAAAAGGTTCATTAGTAAACAGGCAAAAGAACAGAGAAAGCCTAAGATTCTCATTATTGAAGTATGTACGCACATTTTAAGCAATGGTTGAGGACTACTATCAAAAACTCCTTGGGATATACAGCCACCTTCAAAAACTAGAGGATGTAAGAGGTAATTTTCCCCCAAGACAAAGAAAAAAAAGGCACCATCTCTGTTAAAAGCAACAAACTGAATTTTTCCGTGAAGAGAAAGACAATCCTCACAGCAAGAACAGCCCTAGACCTCCATCTGGAAGTGACCAGAATGGCACTAAAGAGCTGGGGTAAGTAATGATACGATGGAGCTAAGGTGGTCATATTATCTCTTTGAATAACCACCTACTATGGTACCCCTGAGACCAAAAAAAAAAAAAAACACCCAAACAATTTTAGGTCCTTTTGTTCAATAACATGGCTACAATAACAAAAAACAAGGCCTAGATAGAATTCAAATGCTTTTTCACAGGCGTGGTAAGTGAAGGACTGAGGGATGGGCTTTGGTGGTGCTGTTCCATACGGTCTCAGATGCAAATACAACAGAGATGCCAAAGAAGCACAGTAACACTGCTAATGTGATGCTACAGAAAGTTAAGAGAGCTTTTACAGAAAGCATTCACTGGAGAGAGACTGGGGGCAGAGGAGACAAACAGCTTTTGGTATATATTTCCTATCATATTCAATAAAAACAACATCCTGCATTCTTGTGTTAAGGGCCCCCATATATTTAATTTGTAAATCAAGAGAACAGCAAAGGCCTATTCCATCCCTTTTTTCTCCTCCTAGTGGAAATAATCTGTAATACCCTGAGTACTAGTTAATTACTTGGATAAAAACAGGCAATGACAGTATTTGTTATTAGGAAAAGGGACAGTCCTGACAAAACAGCATTACAGGTAGGTTGGAAACCATGAATAAAACTGTTTTGCCCTAATGGTAAAAAAAACCGAACTGCTAACTTCATCCTGTAACTCTTCAATAATTGCAGCTTTAGTGCGTGATGTGTATCAGCTGAGGCTGGCTGAGGAGGGAAGGTGGACAGAAGTGTAACAGGCAGACAAAATTTCCTTTCATTCATTCCTGTCTACTTACTCCCATGATCCACTTTACTGAAGTAAATGAGAATCAGTTTGGTGATTGCTTTAGATGTAGTGATTTACAAGACAATGGATCTTGATTACCATTTGACTTAAATAGCTCTCTACATAGGACAACAGATTGCTGAGAAAATTTAATTCAACAATCAAGAGATTCAAACACTGACTCTTACTAGACCATAAAATCCTGGCAACACATTTTAATATTCATATGAATGAACTGTTCTTCCATTACACAAGCAAAATTATTTGGCCCATGAAAATACACCATGTCTCAAGAGCCATAACATCCCCCCTTGGGACTCAGTTAATTTAGGAAAACTGAAGCCCACCAGTTTTATACTTGGGACCCGCTGGTGACATGAATAATTATTTTTAAATCTTACTTGTCCCTGAGCAGGCAAGACTCTTGTAAACTGAGGAGTTAAGCACTGTCCTGGCAGTTGCTGACAAAAGATACTACAAACAATACATGGCCGGGGGAATTTACTGTCACCCAGAACTAGTTGGAGCATATATTAAATACATAATGTTGCATGTATTAAAACCATGAGAGTAAGTTTATGATTACTCTCTTCCAGACATTTTCAGTCATTAGTGAATCATACAAATTGTATCCTAGATAAGAAAAGATTCAAAACCATGGTTCTGATTAATCTGTACTTTTTCAATTGCACAAGCATACTTACATACATTTCATTATATAATTGCCAATGAGATTCAAACATTTCTCTCTTTCTGCTTTTCACTGTACTACTTTCCAACTTGTTACTTTCATGAAGAATTGTAAATCCTTTCTCACACAAACATGCGGTAAAGGAATTAAACTACTTCTTAGAATTCTTGCGTTTGCTTTTCTGCTAAATATATTTGAGCATTTGCAAAATTCTACATAAAGACTTTTAGATGGAACATAAGAAGAGAGAGAAAAATGAAAACAGGCAGTAAAGTCCTAAACAGGATAAGAAAAGTTCCTAGAGACTATGGTCATGTCTCAGTATCCATTCAGATACTCTTAACACGAAAGAACTTCAAAACAACTACCCTAGAGTAGCCAATTTCCAAAGGGGACAAACAAGCATTAAAAAAAAGGAAGGAAACAGCACATAAAACTTTTTTTTTCCCCTTTATTTGAATGGAGCAGGCAATTCATGACTCTTGACAGCATCTTCCAAGTCTGTATTGATGTTTTAAACATAGCATAAGAAGCAAACAACCACAGTTGATTGAAACACAGCTCTTTTCCTTCTGTGTCTTGTTTGAAAGAGATTATGAGTGAGGTGGGGCAGATAGATGAGGTATTTGTTGAACAGGAACAAAGCACCAGAAAGCAGTCTCTGTAGCGCCCCTGCTACCAAAACCTTGCCACGCAAACCCAATACAGATGTAAATAAGACATGTATGAAGTATCTTAATTTCTGTTATAGGGATTTGACATCTAAAACTAATTCCATATACCACAAAGCTACAGCCAGCTCAAGTTCACCACAGCAGGTTTCCAGGCAAGCTCCAGACGCTGCCCATGTAAAAGGAATTTAGTGTCCTCTCTGAAGTGCCCTACTGCAATGAGCTGTGCAAAACCTTCACCAGAAACATGAAACGCACATGCTATTCTGAACAGCACAGGGAGTTGAGAATCCCCAGTGCGTCCGATTGTTGCATTTTTCTGAAATAGGAGAAATGATTCTTTGTTCCAACACGTCCTGGACAACAGAGACAAACCTCAACAGAACAGGCACATCTCAGTGCCAGTGAGCAAGTGATGCACATAGGAGTAAGAGAGATGCGTATTTACTATGTCCCTTTGGAGGTGGATGGAGATAGCTGTTGTCAAATCCCAAATGGGTGGATTAAGGAAAAAAATGTTGCTGTGCTTCTTTTCTGAAAGGGAAGAGGCAAAGTTTCTACTCCACTGGAGCTGTAATTACATACCATAGCTTCTATGAAAGTTTTCCATGGGAAATGTTTTCCCATGTTTTGTTAGCTAGTAGAGAACAGTCCATTTGAAAAGTAGAGCCAGTGGCTCTGCAAACTGAATCCAGTCTCACAGAATTTTCTTATAATACAACAGCTTTTTTCTCTGCTTCAAAACAGGACTTGCAAAGAACCTGCATAAATAGGACAGTGGTTCTGCTGACAGTAGGGTGACTCAACATGAATGAGCAATTTGCACATGAAAAGGCAATTCACCAACAGCAATACACCCGCATGAACCTCCAAGAGTCTCAGTGTTGAGGATTCAAAAATTGGTGACAAGCAAAGCACTTGCTCCACAGATTAGCAGCAACTATCACAGATTTTGCAACATGAGAGCAACAGCCCATCTGTACCAGAATTAGACACAGGATCCTCACAAGCTTTTCTGTAGCAGCCATACAGGGACGCAAGACTATGCCAGTAGAAGGTGCAGAGGCAGGCATCTGAGCAGATGATTTAACCTCAGAGCATTCATGCTTCACCATTAGCAGCTGTGACTTAAGACTCCTTCAGGTATTTCTAGAAGGCTTCTTCCAAAAGATTGTGTGTCTCAGGTGTATGCAGACTTCTCAGCTGCTCTCCAAATATGGAGGGAGAGGAGAAAAATTTAAAAAGGGAAATTCAAGAGGCTACTTTTATTTGTAGTTCTTTGGTTTAAATGGTTTTAAGCAGTATTTCCTTCTATTTTACCTCTCATATCTTGAATGACAGAATTTTTTTTCCTTTTGATACTCATGGCAATATAGAGTTTCACATAAAATTCAATCCAAAGTGCACAGCTTTAGGCAACTGAATCCAGGCAGAAAAACTCTAGAGTACATGTCTTTGCTGGATCCTACAGCTTCCAGTGCTTTATAATTAGAAACATCTCAAACAATGGGACTCAACAGTTACAGCAAGTAATTCTGCTGCTGTTTTTCTTCCTTTACATCTAATGTAGAGATAATTATCTCTTTTCCAATTCTCAAAGGTTTTTTGCAGAGCAAGTTAAATAACTTAAAACAGCTGGAATTGCTTTTGAAGATGAGGCGTTAAGTGTAATCCACAGCCACTTCTCTCTTTGTTCATTTTCGAAGATGCTTCTCCCAGCCCTTTGTCCTCCTTGACAGCTCCTGACAGTTTTATAGGTGAGGATGGCAAAGGAAAACTTATGTCAAATACTATAGCTGCATTGGTGGCTGTCTGTACGAATGCTTTTTGACAGTTAGTAAGGTTAGATACAACAAAATTCCTCATGTTTTTATATTGCAGGCATTTAAGCATCCTCCTGGAACCAAAATTCATACAGTTTGCCACTCTTTCCAGATGACAGCCTTGTAATTAATGGTAATTTTATTTTAAACCTATAATCTTAGTATTTCAATCACCACTTGAGTAAACAGTGATGATTAAAACTGAAGCGTAAAGTGTCCCTGGGAGATATTCTGGTATACGGCACGTGAAGAATCAGATATACAGTTTCCACTACTAATTCCGAATTCTACATATTTGTTTCCATATTCAATTCAGTTTAAAGAAAACCAAACCTCTAAATAGAATTTTTCAATAAAGCTTCATAAACATTGCAATTCCTATAAACAACATTTCCCCTTTTTTCCTAGAAATCTGGAAACTATCATGATTATTCCTTAATAACTGGTTTATACAATTTTTAAACTCTTTGAATCTGTTCGACTTAAGTAATGGCTGCCGATAGGAACGACTGTTAAGTCAATATTTTGGTGAAAGCAAGATATAAAATAGCTCATAAAAAGCCATCCGTTTCAGTGAAGTTATTCAGATAAAAGATGCCACTTGTCAATTATGTGGACATACTCCACCCTTCCTGAATGATTTCTAAAAGCACTTTGCAGACTTGAAACGTCCCTGATCTATGAGGATATTTTCTCTCATTTAAGATGTGACACTTCTCACTTAAGCTTTGTTTTTCTTTCTGTCCTCTCCTCAGGTTCCTCCAATCACCAAATAATCCCTCTCTGGATAACCTCTTGGTTATTACGATTAACTTTATTTTAATTATTTATTAACTTTCCATTCAGGTAGAGGAGGGGAACAGGTGGAAACACTGGTCACCATCAACTATGAACTCCTTACTGAGTGCCTGCTCAAGTTTTCTTTGTTCTGTATCCTATAATCACACAAAAAATAAAGAGAGTCATATCTGCATGACTCTCTATTCCTAATATCACAGAAATGGTATGTATGCTCACATCCTTTCAAAACACTGGCCAGGGACACCTCTAATTAAAAACTAAGTATCACACCATGGTGACACTGAAATATAAAGCACCCTGGTATTAGAGACACATGGCTCTAGTCCTGGAAGATCTTCAGTATATGAAGTTTTCCTTCCAAATGCTTTTGTCTTCCTACATCTAACCAAAATACAGGCATATCCACACCCTGCCCCCCCCTTAGTTTGGTAATGATATTTGTTTGATATTTACATTATGGGGTAAATACTTAATACACAGTGAGTGGGATTAATTTTAAATTAAGACAAATGGGTATATCTGTCCACAGGTGTTGCAGATGTCTAGGCTCTCATTTTGCTAAAGGCAACTCCAGAACTCATACTAAAATAGGGACCTAGCACCTGGTCAGCATTCTTTAGGTTTCATGGATAAGAGGGATACAATCTTAATTTACTATAATGGTAGTGTGTGGACGCTAAATTGGTATGTCTAAGTCTCAAACAATTCCACCATAATGCCTGTTCCAAGTTACTCTAAAAGACAGAATGAAAACCAAAAATCCTAAGACAGACAATGGAATTCATTACTTATGGGAAGTCTTGTGAAGACAGACTAGGGATATTTCAGTTGAATGAGGAAACTAACAAGATGATGCATGGAAAAATGCAAAATGATGAATACAGACAAAATGCAGCTCAGTCCTATTAACTGTTTGTGCCAGGGACATGCCATTTCTGAATTATTCACTCATTTGCTGATTTATTTTTGAAACACAAATTTGCAAATGTCTAGAGAGTGACAGAGTTCTTCTGAAGCAAACCAACCTATTAACCTAGGTGCACAAGAAAGAATAAAAAAATTGTATAGTCATTATTTTGTGAATATCTACACTATATCTTCATATAGCAAGAGAAACAACGTGTTTTTCTCTCATATTTTCTATAAAGTTGTTTTAATCTGCCTTTTTAACAGTTTTTAAAAGTTCTATACTCAGGAATAGACTAGAAGAACTTGCATGCATGAGCAAGAACTTTTTCAAATGCTTTAGAGCATTTATTGTCCATATCACAAAAAAGAACAATTACAAAAATCTGTAAAAAGTACTCTTCAAAATATAGTAAGACAAACCAATATTTTAAAAAGTGCATAAAACCAGAAGAATATTACAGTGTACTGAAATGGTGTATGAAAGATGGAAGATGTTTTAAACTTACCCTATTAACATCGCTGTTTCCTAAAATAATCCGAATTAGATTTTTCTTAAATTCTTCCAGCTTCTTGAAACATTTCTTCAAAATATGATTAGATAATTTAGTATCAGTTATTAAACTGATCAAACCACAAACCGCTTCAGTAAGAATATTAGAAACTGGAAATTTAGGACTGTTGTAAAAAACAGTCAGTCCATCAAGCAACTGAGACACTGAATTGCATACGGTGAAAGAATCATTCTCAAGCTCTGTGAAGTCTGCTTGAAGAATTCCTCTTTCTGACAGTTTTCTTATTTCAAGTAGATGTTGCAAAAACTGCACTGGAGCAGTCAGAGATTCCTCCTTACTAGTACAGCAAAGATTCAATGGGGGAACTCTTTCTAACCAATGTTTAGAAGTGTCAACATGCTCAGATTGGTGAAAATCAGAACCTATGCCTAAAGAATCAAATGCATAATCATTAGACACATCACATCCGGAGTCTTCTAGCTGGCTTGAGTAACTCATTGGGTTTATACATTCCTGATGCAGAAGAGTTTCAGTAGAGGCATCTGGTTTTCCTGAAACACAAATGTGAAAGTTACATTTGTGTAATACTTAAATATGTGCTTATAGAAAGTGTCATATTTCCTGTCTCCTTTTGCTTCCATGCAAAAAACCCATGTAACACATATGTATGCTTGCTCCCCAAGAACTTCCCATGACCAGAATTTAGCTGTGGAAGAAGGTGACATTTTTAAATTAAAGTCAAAACTTTCAGAAGGTAGTGTCTATTTGTGAACAAGATGTTTTATGCTCATAGTAATGTGACTAGCAATTTTGAGTTTAAAATTCCTGATGATGTTACATTTTCACATATATAATTTAAGTGGAAATCACACAAACAATTTAAGTGGACATCTATACTCTCATTAATTCCCATGGAAGGAAATGCATGTAAATTTCTGGCCCCCCAAACATTTTTACTACTTTTATTCTCAAGAACTCAGACTGCTTTTAAAAGACAGTGAAGGTCTGTTACTATAAATGCATCAAATAAGATCTTCTCCTTTACTTGTACTCTTCCTCCCCATGTCAGGTAAGGAATTTAACAGAGTCAAAGTTGAACAGAACATTACACTAGAACTGTTTATTATTTAACGAAGAAAAACAGTCAGAATCAATAATTTCTCTAGTCACTACCTATCTCTCATACCGTCTTCTGTAATGTAGTTTGTGTGCCTTTAAAGAAGGTATGCATTGCATTCACACTATTAAATTATTTTCGTACACCGTTGTAGAATCTCTCTCATCTTATTTCATACATTAGATACATTTAAGTCAGTGCCCCTGGGTATAAACTCAGTACTAGGTGACAGACTCCCTCTGTGCTACATGCTACGTATGCCAAAAGATTACAGTCAAAACAAGCAAGAGACATTAGAGCAGCAAAGTGGAAGACCAACATGCATAAACATCTCTGTGCCATGAGACAAGGCTAGAACCCCACCTGAACAACTCCTGGCTGTGCCCCAGTAAGCAGGGCACAGCCACAAACTGCCTCTCCTCTCACTGTTAGAAAACATGCATATACTGTTCATATTTTCCACAAGGATCCAAAGCAATACCATACTCCTCTGCATTTGTACTCTTAAATGAACAAAAAGATTTTATAGATGGTTTGGCCTGATGGGAAAAAAATGTTATATTTCATGGCAAGTTAAAAAAAAGCATTTTTAATACAGAAAACATCACTAGGCAACAATCTAGAGTATTCTGTACACTAACAAAACTCTACTCAAAAAAGTTTATACAGACTTCATTAAACATACAATTTCAAATGGAATTCTGACCATTACTTCAGTCTCTGAAAATATACCAGATCATCCAATGAGGATACTACTACTGAGATCAAAACTGGCAACTTGGTTTATTTATTTATTGTTGGGTTTCACGTCTTTAACATTCAGACATACTCAAAAGTGAACAGGATTGGTACCAACTGACTCACAACGAAAGGGCTAACTGTAGGGAAATCAACTGACATTTCCAGGAGGTAGGAAAAACAGGGCTTGTAAGGCCAGCCTAGCATTTTATATATATATATTAACACTGTTCCCAAATGCCCTGCATACCCAAACTTGGAAAGCAAGCAAAGCAGCAAAGCACACTTCCCATGGTCTGACTAACAAAACCAGACATCAGTCTTTCATGTCTTCTCTCCCTAGGGTTTTGAGCAAAAGACATTCTAGAAAAAAAAAAAAAAAAAATCGAAAGTTGTTTTTGGTGCTGTTTAAGGAAAATAACCCCTTCTAGGGAATCCATCTACTGTGAGTTTCACTATGTGGGTATTTTGTTCCTGTTTTTAACCCCATGGGGCAATATGAAAATTGCTCATGAGGATGTAGCACCAGGGGTCAAAAGAAGCAAAGCAAGAACTATGTGCAAAAACCATATGTTCGCTGATTCTCTTGCTGAAGGAAAAAAAGAAATAGCAGAGGTGAAGGAAAGGAGAAGAAAAGAGAAGAAAAAGGGAAGAACAGAATAATACAAAAATACATGTAGGAACTAAACTTAAGACTGTCCCCAAATAAAACAGGTAGCATATACAATGAAACACTCCTACCAGGAGAAGACAATGTTGCACTTATGCTTAGGTTCCTACTCACTGAGATACCAAACTCCTGTCCCATAATGAGTTTCCAGAAAACCTTGTTATAGTAAGTCCCAAGAGCAGCATATTTCCAGTTCAATTAATAACACAAAATGCTTTAAAAGTGTTCAGTCATTGATATGTTCTAGTCATTTGGGGAGGAGGTGGAAGTTATCTTTTTAAAAAAATAAATAAATCACCCACCAGGAAATACTCATTATTTCGCTCAAAATGTCTAGAAACAGCTTATCATTTATTTCTTGAAAGAAGGTAAACTAATCACTTTGTACTTACCTACTATTTAAATGAGAAAGCAGTCTTGATATTCACACCATGTGGTTATCAAGTACAAAAAAAAAAGGAACAGCATTAAGCCTGCCTCACACTAACAATCATCTTTAAACAGTAATTTAAAGAGCATTTGACTATAGATATACTGGAACAAGAAATATGGAAATTTAGTGTGCATGATAAACTAACCACAAAGTTTTACAACGCTTTTATATAGGTAATGAAATATCTGCTCATGAGCAATTTTACGGCCTCCTTAAATATGTCACATCAGATTCGGGAAATATTTAACCTCTTAATTCCTATTTAGGGCTTTAGCTCCTTACTACATTAAGATCCTGAGCTGAAAATCAGAATTGTTACAGTCACAAGAACAGCCCTGGGGTGCAAAGGCTGAAGAACTGACATCCCTCTACACATATCCACCGCTGCAGAAAGTGTCTGTCCTGAAAACCAGCAGTCTTTCAAAGGGCAAGAGAGTGACTTGCATACCGTGTATAGTATGTAAGCATGGTTTGTAGGCACTTCTGTGAAGCATAAGAACTCAAATGCACATACTGTTCTGTCGTCCCACAGAACACAGAGGCTTTTATCAGGGGAGTGAGATGCCAGTAATTCTTATGATTAGAGAGTGCGGAGTCTTCAGCTAGTCCTGAGGAAGCAGGGTCTGGCAAACACCAAAGTCCACCCCACCTCCCAGGTGAATTCTGTCACTTCTGAATAGCCACCTTAATGCAGACCAAGACTCAGTTCAGAGACAAGAAAGGGACGAGGAGGAGCCAGTTGCTTCATCAAGACAGAAAAACACCTTTTGTCTCCAGAACACCTGTTGCCAGCAGTATGGTCATAAGGATTCTCAGAGCTGTGAAGAGACAAGGGTATGACTCAAGCTCCCGGTCTTACCCAACACACAGTAAGAGAGGGACGCAGCATTTGTAATATCCATGTAGCAGGAGCAGGGGTGGTGGAAGATTCTCTCTCAGACACCTGTGCTGCTGGCTGTCACAGATCGGACAGTGTTGGAATGAGGACTTCCACATGCTATATGTGCTTCAAAATTTAAAAACTGAGGAAGGGTCCTCAGCTGATGAAATTGCTGTGGAATCATATAATGGCCTTCAAGTCTTTTGAAGAACTTAATATACTTGCAGTTACACCACCAACAGGGATTGTAGAACAGAAAACGGGCTTGAAGGTGGCAGATGCAAGAAACAAAGTGAAGAGATTATTTGAATTCTGCAAAGAAAAAATTACTACAGTTTCAAGCATTAGGCATTGTTTATATTCTCTCACTTTGTGAGGACATGCATGGATTATCACTTGAAAATCAAAAACAATGACGTTAGACATGTAAAGCTCTCAAAACTCAGTTACAATTGACAGGCTCAGTTCCACTTCTAAAAAAAACAATTAAAAATGAGACAATCTTAGAAACCTCTTTGATGATACCGCATTCTGCTTTCCAAGTAAGTGTTCAGTCAATAACTTCTAAAAGGAAACAAAAACATAGGTGAAATTTTCATTTTTTTTCTTTGTGTTTACTTCTCCACTTCTGCATTTTTCAGGACTCTTTGTTATTCCTCATTTAATCTTCATTGATTGGTTTGTTACAAGGGCACTTCCCATGAACAATGAAACAAGTTTATTCTCTTCTTAAAAAAAAAAAATCTCCTCACATATATTAACTATTTTTTTACCTTTTCTTTGAGTGTAAGCCTGTCTCTATTCTGTTGTTTTCATTACTAACTAAGCTGGCTGGTTGAGAAAAAACATCTCTCTCCTTCCTCATGACCTTCTGTGTGTTTAGCACACCATTGTTGTCCTGATATGGAACCAAGCCAAACTTCTGTTGGCAAAGCAAATAAATAGTCTCACATATTTGAACATTTTGAAATAAAAACAAAAAAATAAAAAGCTCCCAGGATTCTCCAGATGAAGAAATTTTAGAAGATGTGTATCCCACACTTTGCTTCTGCATTTCCATGGTTTTTTTATAACCAGCTTTGAAAAGAAAGCTCTTCTGTTTAAAGCTAAGGTATTTCATGCTGACATACTTTGTCCCATTTAGGAATAATTTCACAGAAATGAATATAGGACTGAGTAGCTAAAATTCTCAAATTAATTGTTCAATGCCAGGATTTAAATGTTTCTCGGAAGGCTTAGAAGCATTACTTCAATTTGTTAGGGATTTTGCTTACATAAAGCATCTAAACATTTAGAATTCAGTAAGAACTGAGAAGGATTTTGAGGATACAAACACTCATTTTTAGGGGATATCTGTAGAAGACAGTACAAATCTTTTGTAGTTCAAGTCAAGTAAAGAATACTTGCAGCAAAGATATGGAAGGATCAATAATGAGGTGATGAACATACAGATTTGGGTCAGTTAATGCTCATCAAGAAGCTTTCACGACAAAAGATTAACATATGCTTTATAATACTGACCTTCTCAATGAGATGACTGAAATTTGAGTTCTAAGATAGATAGGGAATATTTCAAGATATTAAGTGAATTAATGTTACCTATGAAGACTACCTGTCTGAACTGGTTGTACTGAACTGGAAGTACTATGTCTTATTAAAAATGCTTTGCATTGTCATACAAACTGAGCTTCGCTAAGAGACTATAAGTATCAGCCAATGCAGAGAGCAATGATATGGGTGCAAATGTAATGAGCTGAAGGCTGAAATGAGGTGGACTCCCTAAGAAATCAGCCAGGGTGTGCATTCCTAAAAACGTCTCTTTCCTTGAATACAACACAGTACAAATGTTTGGCTTTTGTGTTTATACATCCAGAAGCCCACAAACAAATATCTACTTGAGGAACTCAAATCTAAGTTTGAGTTAGGTTAAGGCTGCCCAAAGAGATTGTGGAATCTCCATTCTTAAAGATACTCAGAAGCTGTCTGGACATAGTCCTGCACAATTGGCTCTAGGTGGCCCTGCCTGACAAGGGGGTTGGACAAGATGACCTCCAGTGGTCCCTTCCAACCTCAACCATTCTGTGATTCTGTATTTCCAGGGAAAAGTTTGACTGATCCTTACCTCCCGACCATAGACTTATAGGCAATAGAATCCTAATTGCCATGGCCACACTTCTTAACTAGTTTTTACCATATACATTCAGTTTTCCCTAAAACTATCATTCTGTTAGAAGAAAGGAAATGAATCTACACTAAAATATAAATCCCACTTGCTTTTCTGAACCTTCTTCCTAAAAATCACTATGCATCTTATCAGGAGCTTGATCTATACAGGAAATTTATAAAATAACAATAAACCCTTTCCCATGCTGGGACAATTGTATTGTTTTTGTCTCTGAATGCATTCCTCATACAGTAATCTGGAAAGAAAAGGATGCTTCTTGGGTCCCTTTGCCCCAAGTATGTGCTTAGAACAGCTGTAGCAATGCCATCTGATAAGACAGACAGCATCTGCTTTCAAAGGGAGAAAGTTTCCACAACCAAAACAGACCTGTTATCCATAGAAGGAGCAGTACTCTGAGATTTCAATGAATCATTACACTCCAGCTGGTGCTTTTTCCAGATTGCAAATTAACTTATTTAATTATCCTGAAAAGGCCTCAGCTTTCATAAAGTTCCCCATTGTGACACTACAATTATGGGGAACAGATTTATCTCATCATCATATTCCAAGAGCCATATTCCCATAAATCTGTGCTAAACATATTTTAATTCCATTTTTGTCATCTCACATATCTGTTCTCAATTCCCTGCGCCCTTCTAAAAAACATGAAATACTTTTTAGGTTGTGAGACACTACTTGCAATGCTGCCTACCTGCATTAGTACCACTGGTAGAAGCATGGAAGTATACTAGTACACTTAAGATGTCAAATGACAGTTCATTTTTTAAGTACTGTCTGTCTGACACATCATGCCTTAGAGAAAATGCCGAGATGACACTTAGTTAGACTGGGCTGCCCTTATGGATCTGTATGGAGAGAAGGCCATCTTTTCCGGGGGCGGGAGGTAGGGGCTGGGGGGTGTGCAGGCAGGGGAAGGTGCAGAGGGAGGGAGGGAGGAAGAATCTCTTCATGCAGAAACAATAATCAGATCTGTCTTCCATGGCAACATCAAACTAAGTGTTAACTGCTGCCCAACAGGGAATCCTCTCACCTTGGAAAAAGGAAGCTAGAAAAAGAAAGAAGCCAAGATACCCCTCAGAAGCTGACAACTCCTCTGCAACTGTCATTCTTTTGCATTCCTTACTTCCTGCCAAATACTGGGGGGGGTGGGAAAAGTGGTGACAGGACACAGCAATCTATAACAGCAGCTCATTCAAATATACTGACCTGAAGAAATAGCTTTTACATAAACAAACTATGACAACTTGGAAATTCTAGTCTATATTCCTCTACCTTACTACCATGCCATCGGAACTATAATCTTTGCTAAGTGCTATTCAGGGCAGCTGTAAACATTTCACACCATTTCATTTCCTTTCCGGGGATGGAAGTAATTTCTCTTAATAGACTAATATGTTTTTATAATTATTATTCAGTCTGATTTGGACTGCTGCTCCCTCCACTAAAGAGGAAGATTCCTTTATGAGGCTGCATCTTCACTGAGGAATATGCATATGTTTTGGTCTGACCTTTATGAATTCATCTGATTGGTTTCTCTTTGAAAATGAGCTTAAACAAAATATCTATTATCAATTATGTTCTCCCACCTCTCCTTTTAATGTAAGCAGGCAGAGGATACATCACAAGTTAAGTCAAGTCACGGTGGAAACTTTTGCCCTTTCAGAGGTTTGAAATAAAATTACTCAGAAAAGATTTTGACTCGCTATCACTCTTCCTGCTCTCATCAAAGCAGGACTTATCTGATCCCTCCTTTGCCTACCGAGGAAATGCTGGGGCTTTAAGCTGAGCACCCAAAGTTTCTGCCTCTCCTTACTGAGCAAGAAACACCCAAACCATAACTTACAGGGAATTGGAAAGGGAAGAGCTGGCTGAATTCTCTGGTCCTAAACAGGCTGCTGGTAAACGAGTCGGTATGGTTTATAGTCAGTTTTACTTCAGCTGATGAGCTGGTTGGTTCCAATTCTACATGCTTCTGCTTTTGCAGCAAGTCTGAGCTTCCAGCAAGAAGAAAGGAGACATAAGTGTCTTTGTTCATACTAATCTACAAAGGAAATTGCTCCCTTTTTCCACATGTACAACTAAATGCCTCAAGAAACACAGTAAGTTAAGGAACGAAGCAGGAGACAGATAGAAAATTCTTTTTGTCTCTGGCTCTTACTCCCTACAGAGATACAAGTTGCTTCAAATGTCTTGACACAGGAAGCAGAATTTAGGGACGGTATCCTGAAAAGCCAAACACAGCCTCAGGACACAGTTAAAAAAAAAATCAGACATTCATGTTAATCACATTTTGACTCAGAGTTCAGCATTTCCCTAAACACACAGACACACTATGGTAGGGTGGGCTGGCAGCCATATGCTACTGTGGAGGCTAAGAACACAGGAGGGGACTTCAGGGCATGGCAAATGAAGTTTTACTGTAAATGGAAGAATAAACTGATTTTAAAAAAAGGGGGGGGTGGGGAGAATCTGATTTTTTTTTTTATTAGAGGAGCAAGTAGTTTAATAAATTCCTACCCACTGCATAAGAAGGGAATAATATGAACCAAGATTGAAGGTGAAGCTAAGGAAGAGAGAATACATACTCGATACAAGTTTTGCTAAAAATATACCCTGGATAACTGATTTGTAACCCTTCAAGAGGACCAGCCTAAAGCAACCAAGGCAATAAACATCTATCCTCTAAATGGTCATTCCTAAAATACATGCTTGGCAAAAAAGGGTAGAGTATTGCATTTATGCCTTCTTAGGTTGGAGTGACAGCTGCAGGCTTTTCAGATCTCTTTAACAGAGGCTGCCAAGAAACAATATGATTGTTGATTTGATGAGCTGATAACAGCTAAGGAATATGTCTTAGAGGACAGGAGCTTCAATCCATGAATCTATTAATTCATCAATGCTTTGTAAGACCCTTTGTCTTTTCATGTAGCTCCAAAGCAAAGTGACAAAAGAATGCTCAAATATTTTATATTGTTATTCTTGGAATAACACCAACGAGTTTCTCTCCTCCTCTCTGTGAGATTTCAATCTGAATCAAAGAAAGGCAAGAAACTTTGATTAATACGAAATCTGATTTCTTTCTACCCATGGGCATAGTTGTCAGGACAATACTGGCAAGGTGAAAAATAACGAACAGACAATTACAAAAGATTTGCTTCTCCTCCTCCTTTCAATGGATGATGTACAGTCAAAAGCACCACCATGTAAAAGGAACACCAGTGTCCTTGTATTCAGAAAGATAGCTGCACATTAAGTCAAATAAGGAACTTCAGACACAGCACAGTGAGTGAGTACATACCACAGCAATTTTATAAACAATACATTAAACTAACAACCCATACTACCAAACGGTTTACCTGTAGCAAAGCATGCTCCTCCCCCTCAGCGAGGAAACCCAAACTTTTTTAGGGTCTCTGAGGACAAAGAGCTTGTCAAGTGGGACAAAAATAATTTAAACAACATATCTTTAAAAATGGATACTTTGTTCTTTCTCTTTCATGTGCTTGTGCATCCATACTGTGTGCAACTTTATGCGGAGAAGGAAAACAGGCATCACAGCTTCAAAGAGCTCCCAAATTTCTCACATCAGGGAAATAAAACTCCATGGGCAGTCTCTAATCATTCCTGCAGCCTCTGAAAGACCTACTATTATTATTACAAACAGCAGGTGGGAGAGGAAAGCTCTCACACTCAGAATGCATAGCAGGCAAGGTACAGCTGCAAAGTGAGCCTCGGCTGAAGGACTCTAACTCGTCAGCTCTCAATAGGCAGCAGCAGACACAAATGCAGTATCTCATCCTTACCGCATCAGATTTTCCAGTCTTGGATTTTGTGAAACCCTGGTATTCTTGTACCTATAGAGTTGTTAAGCAGAACACAAGAAAGCCAAAGAAGAGCTGGGGGTTTGAATTCTTTTAGGAGATTGCATTGTTTTAAACAGAACACCAACTCCAAAAATAAGGCTGGAGAAACAAGTGAGGGAGGAAAAGGATTTATGATATCTGTAGATTGTTACTTTTCTCTGCATATCTCGCAACTAGAAGAGCTTACTTTGGCAAGTGAGATATCAGCATTGCTCAGTTCAACAGCTTGGGGTAAAGAATCTTTTAAAAATTAGACTTGGAACACAGAAGTTGCAGATTAATTGATTTCATTTCTAGTGTTTGATATGTTCTGCTTAATCCACGATCAGAATATGCTCTCCAGACATTAGATCTTAAAAAAACCCCTCCTGATCATATGCAACCAGTTCTTCACAACATTAAGACACCTGTTGCAAACAGCAGCTTGAAAGTTACTTTCACTCTTGAATAAACTTCGTGTTTGGAATAGCTTGCAGAGAACAGACACACAAACAATAACTAAGAATGAACAGTCATTAAATCACTTCTCTAGAGAGCAAGGTCTATTATAAAATAAAAAAAAAAATCATTAGAGCTTCTAGCTAAAGTCTAATACATTCTCCCCTCTCGGTCAAAGTTAGAATCTATATATCTTTTCACAAGGCAATAAAGAAGCTACCATTTCAGTACAGAAGCATTCCAGTAAAGCCTCATCAAGTTTCCTGTCAGCGAACCTTCTAAAAATCTCAAGTCATAAAGCAACTAGCTAGACATTTTGATTTTAGAGATCTCTTCAACATTGAACTGTCTCTCTCCTTCAGCCCAGAACGTTTTGACCTCCATCTCCTGGGGGTAATATCTCCCCAGAGCCTGGAAACATCCTCTACTGCCTGATTTCCAAGCTCACCCTGATCTCTCAGAGTGAGAATGACTCACTCCACATGCACAACTCAGAGAAACAGTGCTGTTTGAGCTAATTTTTTTTTTTTTATGGATTAGGGATTCATGCTTTTGACACATTAGTCTTAAATTCTGATTTTAAGCATCTTCACCGTGGTAAAAAAATATGCAATATGTCTTTAAGACATGTTCCAAATGTAAATACGGTACATCGATATTCTTACAAACTAGTATCTCCAAGGTTATAAAGTAACTTTTGTATTGACAATTTTGTCTGGAATTATTCCGTCTGATACATATTTATTCTGAAGGTTAAAAATGTAAAGTTCTGAGTAACCATCAAATTCTCAAGCTCAATCCCGTTACAAATGAATTGATTTTTCTACTGCTTCAGGGCTTTGAGGAAAAATAGAAAGCTGTACACTGAAGACTCTTATCTAGGCACAAGAAATGGTGCAGGCAACATGAAATCTGTTTGTTTCCTTGCTACTGCAACATAATCAGAAATTATTTCAGAAACTCACCATTTTTCAAGCAGAATCTTGGACAGATCTTGTTCAAAAGAAGTTCCTGATGTAATCGAAGAACTTCAGCTTCCAGTGCTTCAACTTTTGATTTCCACCCAAAATCTTGTTCAGATATAGTTTTGGCAAGGTGCTCAGTGTATTCTTTGCAACTCTTCCCTAGTGGTTTTGAGCGGATAATTGCAAAAGCCAATGCTAGTTTTGATATTTTCAAATACCAAACTTGATTTTCTCTTCCATCTTTGATTTCTATTACATTGGAAAAACAGAAAACAAAAAAGTAACTTCACTATGACTCTATTAAGCCAATTATGCACAGTATTATCTTGGCTTTGAAAACTGTTCAACAGCAAGACCAGTTATATTATTTCTAGTGCATTCCTAAAACATAAAGAAAAAGAGCAGAAATATAAGCATCTGTGCACACGTGAGAATAAAACATACATGAGCTGTGCTCCAGCTATAACAATAAAATTCAGGCAGTGTTCGGGAATCAAATCATTGTGGAAATAGCAAGCACTTCAAATAGATTTATCCTAGCAAAATTTTAAATGCAAATGTTATCTCCACTAAAACCAAGATGAAAACACTAAAAATACTAAGCTCAAAAAAAACCCCACCTGACGTTTCTCCCCCCCCGCAAATAATCTCAAACCCATGACTGAAGAACGCATATGGGGTTATTTATACTTAGCTTAAACACAATACATACACTTTCTTGAAAGGGTAGCAAAAAGTCCCAGTGCTGAAAAGATAAAACTTCTGAGGTTGTTGCTAGTGTGTGGTTTTGGACACCTGGTATTCCTGCACTTGCAGTTTTAAGTCTACATTAAGCCTCAAGCCTGCAGAAAGGTCTATGCAGACAACTTCAAAGTGATGCAAGTGGCTAGTAAGGTAAGTGAAGAAGACAGTTTTATCAGCTCTGTTACAAACAGTGAGGACAAGGCAAAAGGTATTATAATGAGTCAGAAAAAGAAAAGATTTATCTAGATGATTATGCCATGGGCAACAGAACAAGATCTAGGAACAGAAATGGAAAAAATGAAATTAAAAATAAATAACAATATCCAGCCTATCTCATTAGCAAAGTTATTTTTTTCTTATTTCACACCATTTTCATTCAGTAGTTCACTGTATTTTTTTACTTGAAAAAATATTACTTCTAGAATAATTAAAAAAAATAAATCACTTTTTATGCTTTCGTCCTGACCTTGACATCTAAAAAGTTGTTCATAATAGTATTTTTTCTTGTTATCCAAGAAAACTGCAGGCTAAGCACTAGAATAAGTTGTGTTGAGTATCTCACAGCACAGGTTTGAATAATGTATTTTATATCATCCTTTCACCACATCACCTGCTACCACTAAGCTGATTTCTTCCTTTGGTTCTCCTCAACTTTGGATAGTAAGTTATAAATCATCACATATTTATTTATCCATCCATCAGGGGCACTTACAGAAAGAGCTGGCTTTTAAGTATTTCTTTCACCTTTCAAATACTTCTGAAATGCACAAAAAATTCCTGTACATTCCTTGCACACTGTCCATTCAGACACACCAGTCAGTTACACTTTGAAATGTACAGAGCACAAAGGATAAGACTGCAAAAACTTCTTGGGATCTGTCTACTTATAGCTATGTTTTAAGCTACTGTTCTCCACTTGAAATACTACATTCCTGCCCTGTGCCAAGGTAAAAATACCTAGTCTAAGCCACCAGTGCACTCTTAAAGCTAATGAAAGAGTAAGCCCTTAGAAACTGAACTGTACTATCTATATGCAGTGCTTAAAGCAGTTATGCATTAAATAAATGGTACTTTTTGCAAAATTTCTTACTTGTAAAAATCTATTTCAGACAACTTCTCCATTTATATCTAAGAATTCCAGCGAAAAAGCAGAAGTTAATTCTCTCAGCCTCAAAGCATCAGCACCTCTGTGGGACAACAAACTGATGCAAGACTCCTGTTTGCCTTATACATCAAAGGAAATGTTTTACAAATACAGAACCATTCAAGTAATTGAACTGCCTTCAAAGCTGTGAATCAAATTAAATACATGGAACCACACTGAAAGAAGAGTAAGTAGTAACAGTAAGGTATCCAAAATCTTTGGCTTTGAACCTGAAAGGTGCTCCCCCAGATTATCTTGTCTTCTTAATAGAAGTTTCACCCAGGTATCACTCAAACAGTGGCTGTCAAGCTTCATTCTTACAAAGTTCCTTTGCAGAGCAGATTATTTATGCCTGCCATAAATTAAGGCAGGCATAAAGATGTCTTAGAAATGGCTTTCACTGCTGGTTTATCATTTTGATATCTCCAGAGACTACTTTGCAAAAGCTGATTCACCCCCTTTTAAAAAAGGACAAATAAAGATTCATTTTTTGCTTTATAACATGTGTTGTAAGTACTAGCATCTTCCTCTAAATCACATTCAGAGAAGTTGCAGAAGGACCAACACTCCAGTATAGGTCAGGAGACGGTATTTTAATTTCAGCGTTTCATGAATGTTCAGGTGCCTTTTATCATTAGAGTCACCATCAATACCTTCTTTTCTATCACGCTCTGTTTATTTCTACTCACATAACTTACTATTACAAATAAAAGTCAAAGTTAGCTGTTTGACCACTGATACTTTACCACTCCACACTTTACACATTTCAGTCCACAACTCTAAATCAAGTGATTTAGAGACAAAAAAATCACCAATAAAAATCATCTAATAAGTAGCCAAGTATTACAAGGAACTGGAATGGGAATAGTTGAGGCTGATTTTCTATAGCTCAAGGAAATTTAGAAGTGTGAAATGCTACTTTAGCAGTATTTTTTCACCACTTATTTCCAAACTAAAGGGAATCACTTTTCTACTTCATTTCAATGGGGAATACTATATTTTAATCAGAGCAAAAACCTTAGCACCTATGCTCATAATACAATACAGACAAGCAAAAGGTCCTTTCACCTTCAACATGCCAAAATGCTATTTCTTAAAGGAGATGTATCCCTAAAAAAAAAAAAAAAATCACATAAACCATTATATCTTACCTAATTTTGCTTTAAGTCACAGTCATCAAAATCTTAAATAGCATTCCACCTTAACTGTACGTCCTCCCAAATTTGGATTTTGAGGGAGGCCTTTTTCTCTTTAACATCTTGTACAGACTCACTTCTACAGTAGTAGTGCCTTACACTGAATGAGTTTAATGAGGTACTCTTACTTTGGAGAAAAATAATCACTCCTTTTCTGGAATAATTACTTGTAGAGATACTGTTAAAAAAAAGCAGCACAGATCACAAAGTTGGTTCTCCTTTGGAACAAGACACAATCAAAGCAGTTTTTGAGTTTTTGGAGAAGTAATTCTGTTGTAATCTCAAACTCTTGTTTAAAACCAGGTAATTAATGACAAATGGCAATATACCTGCATGTATTTCCAGAAACAGTGGATTTCATAAAGATTTTATAGAGAATATACAGCTCTCTCACCTCCTGTCTATTACTGTCACTATCACCATGACTCCTCTTTTTTTCTTTTATGACCAAGAAAAGAGAAGTTTGTGGAACAAAAAGCCAGAGTTGTAAAAGTTTATTCAAGTTTTTCACAGCTCCCTAAAGGGACAACTGCTCTCTCAGAAACCACTGTAAAAGATCTCCTAGAAAATAACACACTGGATGACGTTGTTAGAAATATGGGGATGCTGGCCAACTATGCATTAGCAAAAATTGCACAGCAATCTGTTGCTCTCAGGAAGTGCTGCACCGAAGACCACCAAATGCAAATGCATTCCATTAAAAGCATATTGGCAGCTACAGAGTTTTATCAATAATATTTTTGCTCATATCAGCACAGAAATCACACCAATGGTTAGGTAGAAAAAAGGTTTAGAACTAAACCAGAAATTTTCCTTGACTGAGAATAGTGGCAGGACAAGAGCAGAAAGAAGTCACCAGTCTAACGCTAGCTGCTAATGCCAAAATAATGTCTGACAGAAACTGGAAGGGTCAAGAATTATCCACCAAAACACATCTGGTACCTAAGTTACCCAGCGAGAATGACTACTTACTAACAAAGCTCCATTTGTGTGTTTACTCAGTGTTAAGGGAACCAATAACCCCTTGTGAGCCCTGGCAGAAGCAGAGCACAGCACCCTAACAACTGATACCGTCTGGTGACAAGTTTCCTATGCAACCCCCTCAATCCACAGTCTGATACTGGAAGTGCACTCAGATGACAGGTTTGGCTAAAATCGCTGTCAAACAGGACTGGGTCTCCAGATTTCTGACCCAAGAAAGAGAGACCCCTCGCCTCTCTTCAGCCTTCTAACTCTCATGCAGGGAGAGGGTACTGAGGACCCACAGGCCCACCAAGGTCCTAGCCATGGAAGGCTCCTGAGTAATCATTCAGCTGCTGAAATAATTACAAAGAAATCATGAACTGTCCTGTACAGCTCTGTGTTAGATAACCAAGGGGAACTAAGAGGTGATATAAGATCCTTTGAGGACCTTAGATATAAACAGGATAACAGAAAGAACCAGGGTAAATATGATTCATAAACACTACCCTACTCCACCAACCTGCCAGTTCCACTGTTTTGCAACTGCATTTGATGCAGCAGCTCATATTACACCATAAACTACAGCAAGACAGCTTTCCGGTTAAGTCTCACCTTGTTTTTGACACTGTCTGCAACATGTGAAAAGGAAATAGCTCCCACTAATTAGAAAAAAAACCCAAAACACTGTTTTCAGATTATCACCTTTTTAGTTTGTTTTCTTCTCAGTCTGAAACATCACATATTTAACTCCAGTCCAAAGGTCAAAGGTTTCACATTATTGGTTTAAAAAACCTAAACAATTCAAAGCATTCGTTGTTATTAAAAAACTGAAAACATCCATTAAAGCCATGAAACTTGCATCTAAACTTAGACCATTCATTAAAGTCATTTTAACAAGCTACAAAATCTCCTATTTCCAAAAAAACCTGCAACACCACAAAAGGGCTGTTTATGCACCTTGCTAGTTAGTGGTTCCCACTTTCATACTGATAACATGTTGTCAAAGTCTGGAAGTTGAGTCAAACACATGACATCTTCAAGAAACAAAGACAATTCCCTGAGCCCACTACTGGCACAAAGGCATCCCTTCGTCCCCTAGCACTCTCTTAGCTGTCAGAAGATGCTTTTCTGCCTCTTACCTCTTCATTGTTTCTGTTTTCACTGTTAACTACACACAACTGAGCAGCCCAGTCTCTGAACGCACAGCAGTTGCCTTCACTGCTGCACACAACATCAAATTAAGTCTCAAGAGAAAAAAAAAATACTCCAGATGCTATTTGGGTTTTTCTACCTCATGCCAGAATTGCACTAGTGTCAACAACAGGCTGATAGGGATAACAATAATTTTCTGTCTTTAACAGAAGTGCAGGGATGATCTCTTCATTATTCTTTGCATTAGTACATGTGAACTAGAGGAATCAGCCTCGCAAACAGGATTAACCTAGAAAGGGGCGCAGTTAAGTCTGCAGTCAGACCAAAATGGACTGCTCCCTGAGGAAAAAAACAGTGATCTTGGGATGAGCCCCTCCCAGCTCCTTGGGCCCATGTCCATTGGTCTCTCTCAGCCAGCTGTGGGTTCCTCTACCCAGAGGAATGGCAGCATGTGCCACACCCAGCCATCAAGGGATGAGCTACTCAGTTTGCACAGGTGAATCCTCAGCTCTAGAGCTTTTAAGAAGTCTTTCGGGGGTGTTCGGGTAAGGGAGGTGAATAATTTTAGATAATTTACCTTTCTGAGCACTACATTCATTTTTCTGACTGACCTTGGAAACAGGGAAGTCACATAGCAATGGGGGAAGGGGGCTAAATTCTACTGCAATTTAAAATTGTAAGGCACCTCAAAATAAAACCAAAACCTAAACTTGTTTGAAATAATTCAATATTTGAGTAATGCTCATTTATGTCACAGGATTGCACACCTTCGGCATGATCTCTGAGTTTGCCCATGGAATTAATGGCTCATAATGGAAGAAACTTCTTCAAATGTCATAGACAAAACCTTATGGCTTACAACAGGACATTTATTTGTTACTCACATCATTATCATCTAAGATTGAACATTTTAAAAATTAAGAGTAAGACACAAAATAGACTGTAACTCATTTAACTTCCAGGCCATTCAAGGGCTCAGTTCAAGGGCTTCACATTTGAAATAGATGGGAACATATAAAAGGATTTGTCAGGACAGAAGCAACTTACCATTCACCACTACTACCCTGCTAAAAATCTTCAGACAATAATAGTATGCAGCATATATTCAAAAAATGGGTTTCCTTCTAAATTTCAGTGTATGGTCTGTCTTTAATGGCACAAACATAATAGGAAAAAATGTTTTGTTGCCATGATTTTTACTTTAACTAGTCTGCCAATTACACACTGCAGATAAAGGTGAAAAAATAACCCACATCTTTGTAACCTCATTCTGCATTATACAATAGCAACCAAGATATTGACCCATTATAATGGAACACAAAATGGGCCACAAAATGATGCGAGTGTTCTAGTGGCACTGGGCTGAGCTGCAGACACATAAGGCCATAACATTAAGCAACAATAAAATAAACTTGATTTAATTGGTATGCCTAACATAATATTGTCTTTTGTGTATATAATAAATAATGATAATGGGACAGCTGCATAATCAAGATGAATTAAAGTATGTCTTCTGTTCCAACTAAGCAGCTTTTATTGTAAAAATATATATTAAACACAGGCTACTCCACAGTGTCAGCTTTAAACAACCCATACTCATAATACACAAAGATATGTAATGTTGATGTACTTACTGAGGGAGAAACTCAGTTCTACTACCACAAGCCTAAAGAATACCTCCAGCATATTCTTTTTTTCTTTCTTTTTTTAAATGGACTCAAGATGCTAAAATGATACTGAAAATAATAAGTATTTATAATACATTACATCAAAAGCACAAGGAAACTTGATTAAAATGTAACATGATTTATTTCTTCAAAAAATTTAAGTTTTAAATCATTTTAGCTTCTAAAAATCAAGTTGTATAAATACTCCAAAACCAAATAACATGAATGATTTGAAAAATATTTTAGAGCTTTTTAACATTCCACAATTATAACTATTTCATAGCACCTAAGAACATAAAGAAGCATAATCCCTCAGGATTTCAGTAACACTTTAGAGGTAGGATTTATCTCCTCAACTACAGAAATACACAGTTTAGAAGGCTACAGCTGAGCTAGCTGTCTAGGCTTCCTTTATCATCAACGGGCAGAAACAGAGATTTCTAATGTCAAATATAAGCCAATTGATTTGTATACCTACCTTGTGATGAAGTAAGTCATAACCCAGAAAGGCTTGTTTCCCTCCCCAGACTACAAAGAGAGTTAAGATAACTAGATCAGATGCACATACATGTATTGTAGACAGCTAACTTCAGTGAGATGAGCTGGTGCGCCACAGGCAGCTGAAGCTGAGACCTTCAAAAAGTATTTAAGTACCTAACTAACAAGTGAAATTTTGCAAGACTAAAATCAGCACCTTTTAGAAAAAGTTTGTAATCCTAGATCTTTTGAGTGTCTCTGAAAAAAAAAATAATTAAGCTTTCTAGAAGAAAACCCAAAAATCATGGAAAAATTTTGTGAGAATAACCTTGTTGTTATTTAAACATTGTCCATGCACAAACAAAATAGCATACAGGTGCAAGGTAAAACACATGGGAAGCACAAAGTAGGCCCAGAATTAAATGAGCATAAAACAATCAGCTTGGCCCCTCATAAAGTTACCGTGCATCACTTTTCAGTCAGATCACATGTGATGAAATTATCTCCTCCCATTTGAAAATGTGTGAACTCGCAATTTAAGATACCACAAGTACAGCGATACTCCCATAACTATATGCTTAGATTAACTCTTTCCAGGTTTGGACTGTTCTGGCATTTTGCTATCTGAACAGAAACATTTGATGGGGTTTTTTAACTGTCTTTTTTCTAGCATGCTGTTGTAGTGACACATCTAGAAGAGAAATACCATATCTGATTTAACATACAAGAATTCCAAGTCACTCAGAGTTCAACTCTGTCAATCTTCTTAAAGAAACATTACAAAGTATTGACAGCAAGGACAGCTTATGCACCATAGGAGCCTTAAAGAGATAAAAGGATTCACTTCTGCTCTATTCCCATCAGAAAATGTCAAGTAAAAAACCCTAATGTAAGCCTGAGATTTCTAAATAGTTTTAAATTATGTATATGTTCTCCCTACAAGCTGAGGGGTCTTCCCTTTGCACTCTTCTCCAACAGGCTTTTTTTTTTTTTCTATCACAATGATATCTAATGATATAAATTTTTTTGTGTCACAATGTTATCTAATGAATCTGGCACACAGTACTGTTACCACTACCATGTTTTTCTTTACTATTCTCACTAGTAAAGGCTTGCACATATCTGCACAAAAGGGAATTTATTCTATAAAGGCTGCTGTTCAGAAATTAAAGTATAACTCAGTGCTGTAAATGTATCTATTCTTATGTCAGCACAGATTTCTTTCCCTACCAAAACAAAACAGTAATCACTTAATCAGCTGGGTGTAAATCCACTTGGTTTGGAAATTGAGGATATACTTTTCATTACATCTTTATGAGACAGACCATGAAAGCCAGATCCTTAGTCATTTACAAAGTTTCACATGTGCTAATAATATTTAATTACATAAAGTATAAATTTACTGTTGGCATTTTGGACTGTGGAAAATAATCCGTCTTTAAATACTGCCAAGTTACAACAAGAAAGCAGCCTTATCTCCTAAGTTTTAGCTACTGCAATGACTGCATTAGTTCTTGAACACAGAATTTCAAAGCAGAGTTCAAAAAAAGGCAATCATGAACAGTTTGTAGGATTATAGAGGTATTATTTTGCATCTCTTCTCTTCCCATGTTAAAATATATCAACTAAAATATCACCATACTTTTCCTTTTTAATTTCACATCTTCAGCCTTCACCTGAATGGTTCCATTTCCCCAAGTTTTTAAATCTGCAAGATCAGTATCTTTCAGTGAACAAGTTCCCTTCAGGTAAGTTACCAGAAAGTATGTGTTGCATTTTAAAAACCTTGTTCTTGGCTTTCTTACACAAATTTTATACTGGCAGAATGAAAGATGAGGTTGTTCAAAAGAAAGCAAATGTTTGTAATACAAGACAAGGAAAAGAGAGAATAGCAGGAATACTAGGAATCTGGTACTCTAAAAAGCATACAGTATGCAGTGAAGAACAGTGTCTTATATATACTACAGATACTAACACAACTATAACCACAATTAAATACGTAGTGCCTGAATATTTATGAAGCACTGGAAGTTGTAGAAGACAGGGGACTATGGAAGTGACTTGTCAAGCATTCGCAGCCAAGTCCATTGAAAAGAAAAGTATTTTATACACTTTGATTCAGTTCAATGACTAGTTTATCCAAATTAAGAAAACAAACGGGAAATAAAAGAAAATCAACTTTCTTCTGTCAGCCATGGATAAAAGTGTAGGAGACTAAGCACTATGATTTCTAAATTCCTAAGGACAGGGTGATCAGAAACAATAATTTCAATTTACTGTTATTAGAAATAATCAGTTTCAGGTAAAAAAATTGGTAATTCTTTTGTACTGTATCTGCATATTTAATGGCACTTCTTTTTAGCAAGCAGAGCACTAACAACATTAATTGCATTCCAGCACCTATCCAATACAACTCAGCAACAACACAGCATTCTTACTTGTGACTTGGGTGAAATGAGTAAGAAAAACACTTTAGATTTGTAGCATATTAGAAAAGAAAACCAAGACTCTGAATCTGTGTAAACAGAAGTCATTCATAGCTTATCTTCTTCATTAATAACAAAAAGAGGTGCAGCTTTCATGTGAAGGCTGCCATTTTCTTGCAAATAAACAAATTAAACGGAACCTTCCTTCAGGAAAGCACGCCTGGAACACCCGAGACCGCCCACCCGAGGCCTCCCGCACGCTGCCCGCAAGGAGAATCCTCCGCGGCGGCCTGACCCAGCCGGCCCGGGTGAGGCGCCCGCTCCTCACTGGATCCACCTCTCCCGTCCCAGGCAACCCCCAGACCGCCACCCAAAGACGGGGGGTTCCAAACACGAAGGATGTCCCCAAACGCAGCAACAGCCGCGGCCGGAGGAGGCACTCCACGGACACCGCGCGACGGCGGCGGGGTGGGGGCATCTCCGCAGGCCGCTGCCTCCCGCCCGCAGGCCGCTGCCTCCCGCCCGCAGGCCTCGCCCAGCCTCCCTTACCGCCTGCCCAGCCGCAGGGAGGCCGAGGCCCCCGGCACGCCCCGACGGCCTCGGGCCCCAACCCACCTGCAGCGGCAGCCCCCCCGCGGGGGCCGCTCCCCGGCTCCATGGCGAGGAGCAGCACCTGGCGGCCGGCAGCCGCTCTTAACAGGCGCCCCGCGCGGCTCCACGCTGCCCCCTGGCGGCCGGCAGCCCGGCCCGGGGCTGAGGGGCCGCGCTCGGGGGGGCGGGACACGAGCTCAGCGCGCCCGCTGGGCCCTGCCAGGCCCTCGCGTAGGCCCAGGCCCAGCCCCGAGGCGCTTTGGTGGGAGCCCTTCGGTACAGGACCTCCTCGTCCCACTGGTGTTTATCTCGGCCAAACACGGGTGTTTTCGATGGGTGTTGCCGGAGCCTGCTGGCTCCTGCCATGGGACTTTCCTCCCGCTGGTGGGGCTGAGACAAGTTGAGCCATGAGAGGGAAGGACGCAGGCCGCCTTGCTGCAAAAGCAAAGACCGCCTTAGTGGGGAAGGTGAAGGGAGGAGAAAGCAGGGGGGTGCCGTAGGAGATGTCTGAAGGCCCCTTGAGCTGCCTCCAGAGAGGGAGGGGAGCATAGCTGTGCACAGGCGTTGGTCAAGCGTGGCCCTGCGGAGGGGTGCAGGCACAGCCCCGGGCGCCCGGCCACATGCTTGGTTTTCACACTCAGCCTGCTGAGGTTTGAGGTGATGGAGCTCACCATCACCTCAGTCACCTGAAATGATGCCCCACGCTTTTACATTGATCTATGTATGGTCTCAAATCCGCAGCTTTTTTACTGCTATAAATTGCATGAAGGTCTCTTGAGCTATTTTGTTGATTAATTTAGGTCTCTTTAAACATTTCTTATGTTCAGATACCCTAAGAACAAATGAGATCCTAAAACTTCAGTATTTCTTTAACGGTACGTTGGAAAGAGAAGCTGCCTTTTACTTGAAACACTGATTAAAGCTCACCTGTTAAATTATTTTTGTATGTGAAATTATATTCTTTACACAAACTGTGCTGAAAAGGCTGTGTTAAGCCGCCTTGGTCAGAAATGGAGTCTCTTCAGTTGAGGAGGGTGAGGAGGGAGGACAGGAGGAGAGAGAAGAAATGAGTAATGAAGTCAGACGCATTAGGTGCAGGTAGGCTATCATGATACATCAAGTTCTTAAGTAGAGGGGGTTTGATCTTTCTAAACACAGGAGTATTCAGATGTGACAAATAATGTATACTTTTAAAATTCTCATCCCTGTTTTTTGTTCTTGGATAATCTAAACAGCTTTATTTTAATAAGTTAATTTATTCAAAAAACTAACTTTTTTATCAATATACATAGCGGTAGACTTCTGAGCTAATGTACTTAATTTTTTTTAGTTTGAAAAATAAATTTACCATCCCAACTACAGAAAACTGTTAACACATTAGAACTTTCATTTTAGACTTCAAATGATAAAAATAAATTAGACTGAATAACTTAGAGAATATTTTCATTCTGACAGCACTACTTATTTCTCAGTGAAACCCGGGGGAACATTCTCCAGCCTTTTATTGCAGTGACATAGCAGCAGCTACACTTTGTTTATCATTTTCTGTGCATCTTTTGTTTATGTAAGTGATGCACGACAGTCATTATGTGGATCAGAATGTCCACGTTTTCACATAATCTTTTCAACTGTGACTAAAATAAAAGATTCAGAGACATCAGTGCTTTTACCTGCAAACCTGGGGTTTATATACAGAAAGCTGATTCTAAAAAGCAGATTTAGTCAGAGGCAATGTTACTCCTGTTCTAAAAAAGAAAGTGGCTCTGCTTTTTGTTAGAGTACCAGTCCTACTGTCAATTGTAGGCTTACTGAGAGGCACCTAACAATCCTGAGACCTTCTACCATTAAACAGCTGCCTGGAGGGATGATTTTTGCTTGGTTATTTTGTACTTAAACATCTAAGAATTGCGTAAATTTAGTTTTAGATGCACAGACCTTTTCTTTTTTTTTTTTTTTTTTTTTTTTTGATTTGGAGCTAGTAGTACTTAAAAGGAATGTGTCTTAAACTTATAAACTTATTGTATGCAACTTCAGAATACCAACCAAGCTACACCTTTTTACAGTTTTTGGGCTTGCCTTTAAAATAAATTGAAGAATCCCAATATTTTCAAGGTGGAAAAAAGCTGATTTACCACCCTCCCATTAACAGAGCATCTCTAAGAACTTTTTTATTCATCCGAACGCAGCAAAATCTGGGCACAATCAACTGCAAATTCACTGAGATGTGTCATCCTGTTCTATTGAAGAATACTTTTCAAAAATAATGTATAGAACTTGTATGAATTTTATGTACTGAATATTCTCAGTAATTACATAATCTAACATTACTTTTTCATAAATCAACAATGTGTGTGTGTGCACATGCCTTTGTGCACATGTGCAAATTAATGTTATATCCAACAAATAAAAAATAAGGTACAATTCCCATTTTGATATCCAAACATGGGATGATTAGCACTGTATGTAATCTCAAGTGAACCAACAGTAAAATCAAGCTTTCATTTGAAATAAGCAGTTTGTAGATCATGAAGGAAGCTGATTCTACTAGTTGCAGATAAATTCTTTTGATCTCTGTTTCTGAAGATGCCTTTTGATCTCAAGAACAGTCAAAGGATATATTAGTGACAAAAGGCCATACAAAATAATTAGCTGCTTTTATTAATAATTAAGCATAAAAGCAGTGCAGGTGTTTAATCACAGCAGAGGTCATGAATTCTCAGTATTTAACCAATCCACATGCTGAATAATTACAGACAAGTCAGCGGTCAACTGACACCAAATTCCAAAAACACAAGCTTCAATCAGTTGTTAAACGTAAATGGATTACATTACTGTCAGACATGCAGGCCCTGCTCTTACTGGATGCCTACAGTATCAACAACAATTTGAGCAAACATGAAAGAATACCTTTTTGTTTGGAGAACTACAATCTGTCAGAATTCATTAGACATCTTTATATTTTAATGCATCTCAATTTACCCCAGAGCTGGAAGTATCTGAAAACATGTATGAAATATGCTGTCTCAGCTCTTGCAGTCTGCAATTTTGTTTAGCTGATGTGGGGCAAGAGATACACCGTCTTGAGAAGAGCGTGCGAAAATCATGAGCAGCAACGTCAGTGTCTTCTCTTTTGAGCCTTCATTCTTCTGTGTTACAGTGTTATATTTAATTAAAAATAAAAATGTTGGCACCATGATTCTTCATTACTCAGCATCATGCTCTTTTCAAAATAGATTATAATGTGTTTGTGATGGCTCTATATTGTATGTAATTCTGATGACAGAAATATGGCTCAAGTAATCCCTTTGATCATAATCTGCAGTTCTAAACAAATCATCTGATTTAGGATGTTCAGAGAGCTATGCAATGACTTCTTTGTTACTGTTCAGAAATAAAGCATTACCATCAGGGAAAAAAGCTAACACTTCAGCATCTGATGCAATGAAAACCTCGTTCTACAGAAGCAATATAAAAAGTTAGACATAATATGAGGAAAATAGGGAAACAAAGAAAACTTGCTACTATTAAGAGTCAATGTGCCATCAGTTATGACATTATGCTTTGTTATGAATGGATACTTTACAGTGCTTTATTTAAATGTTACCACTTACATAAAGATAATGAGAGCAGATTCAATTCTTTTCTATATGGTATATACTAAAGAAAGAGAAAACCTGTCCCTCAAAGAATTTCACCATCTGGAAATCAATACTAAAAGATTCCCACACCACCAGGTAAGAAAAAGGGTAAAAGCATGTTAGCAAATAATCAGAATGATGTCATACTTTACTGTAGAGATGTTTAAAAATGAATGTGATGATACTGCAGACAGTTTTCTGCATTTGCATGTCCTCATTGATCTAAGACTAACAAAACACTGCTGTGAGAACTTTTTTTCCATTTTCTCTGTATAAAACAACAGAAATCTGGGAAGAAAGAAAAATTAAAGTAAGGACATATAAAAAGACTTTTCATTTAATTTAGTACTTTTTATTGTAATTCCACAATGTTTTCTTTATGAAGTTTATAAAAAAGCAGGAGAGGAAGAGGTAATTGCTATCAAATAGCTATCCTAGGATATACAAAATTCAGATGACACTTCTACACGTGGGGCTAGAATCAAAGAGCATCTGAGCAGTCCTCCCTAACTGCCTCATAATATAGAAAATTGAGTGCATTAAAATATCCACGTTATTCTGATTTAATCTTGAGTAATTTTGATTGGCATTTCTCCGTGCAAACGTTGGATGTCAGCTGAATCATGGGTTACAACGGCCATTTCTGTCTATTGACTGGAATGGGTCTGGCATAAATTTTGATGAAATTAGTTTCACCTCTTGTAACATACTCACTTAATCACACTTCACACACAAAAATGCCAGATGCTAACCCGCTTAAGACACAGTGGTTGTGCTAGTGCTGCTAGCATCTCACCTGTCTAACCAGTAGCTTATTGTTCAGAGCTTGAAGGATACAGGGTCAATTATTTTTTCTAGGGTGAATTTGCACCTTGTTTCCCACAGAAGCATTGCATCCAGCAATCACAGTGGTGTTCTGGAAGGTTTGTCTCAATTCCCTTTGCCAAAAATGGTCCGCTTTGGATAGAATTAAATACTCTTTAGGCTACGGGGAGCTTTAATATGGTGAAAGAGCAATTACCTGGCAGGAAGATGAGGACTCCAGTTTTTATCCCCACTCCAGGTAATGTGTATTTTTCTGCAGTGAAAACTGGAATTTGCCCTACTTTCAGGTAAGAAGCCAAATTACCTTTATGTGAGGGGTCATATATGATACCATGTAATACACTGTCTCAGCCAAGGATTCATTCCTTTAATGGAAGAACTGTAATAGCAATGTTGGTCTTGGTGATAGTCCTTCTTGAAGTGGGACATAGGACTGACTAGACTACCTCCGGAAGTCCCTTCAGACCAAACCAAACCAAACCAAACCAAACCAAACCAAACCAAAAGAAACCAAACCAAACCAAAAGCAAAACAGAGTGCTCTGCCCCTACCTTCTCCCCAACCACCTGAAGATAGCCTATAATCTGGTGAACGGGGCTGCAAGGTGAGAGAAGTGGGCTTGAACACTGACTCAAAAGTGAGTGGAGTATGTGTGCGCCACATTGCAGGTGAGCCCTCTGGCCACTGAGTTATCATGCAGAAACTGGTTAAACTAGCTACTATCTGTATTTTGTAAAAATCTGAGTATGCCAGACCTAAAATCAGGGGAGGTTTTGGAGGCTGTGACCTGTATGTGTACATACGTGCTCAGATCTACACTGAAAGAAATTTCATACCGTCTGGCGGTCTTACACATGGGTAAGAATTTTGACTCCCTCAAGAAGCTCCTCACTCGGCATCTGCCTTTGTCAGTCTCATTTTTCCCAGGATCCTTGGTAGTAGGGTTGAGAAGTATCCTACCAAAAAATACCCGCAATCTTTGCACCACATAGCAACACGGAAGTTGTTTTCTGGACCTAACAGCATTTCTGTGCTATATTATGGCACTATCCAGGTCATGCACTGTGCAGTATCAGTCTGGCTGTGCCACACAGCTGGTGTCAAGCACAAGGACACCCTGCACGTTAGGAAATCCAAACAGATTGACCAGGCACCAAAGTACTCTTCCTCCTTTGGTCCACAAAGGACAACATAGACATTTCCTCATTTTGTGGAAGCTTGTATTGTTTACACACACTCACTTGCACACAGGCACACACATAACTAGTGATTAATAGACCTATTCTTATAGACTAAGCAGTCTGGTTTAGTCTTCAAAATTAGGGTAACTTCTCCCCTCAGGAGGACTGTACTGTATTGCTCTTGTAGGTGAGGAGAGGGAGTGCCATCTGCTCAGTGGTGTAAATTGTCACCATTTCATTCACTTAAAAGCAGTTTTGTCAGTTTGCTCTCATTGTAAGCATGTCCCACTGAGTTTAACAAGCTTAAACCATTAATTCATTTGTTTTCCCTGGTGTGAAATGTAGGTTTCAGATTAAATTATTAAAAATGTAGATTCCTGGAGCCCAGAATTCCTTGTATCTAGCAACTACTGAAAGGAGATTGGAGAAAGAAAAAACACTCCTCAGAAAAACTTAAATATTTTCAACTAGTAGAATTAATTTCTAATGCAATGTGTAATGTAAATAGATTAGGTCACATATAGAGATATACACACATAAATATATATATACACATTTAGACAGATGGATAGATAGACAGACAGAAACATAGCTAGATACAAATGACAAAGTGAAACAGGTTGTAGTAAAGAGGCAGAGGAAGTAATTTTTTGTTTCAACTATAGCAACTGGCTTCCAAAGATGAAACACTTTGTCTCCTCCACACGCAACTTTCCTTACTTCAGAAAAATCCCATCACGTGTCCTAGTTCAGTGATTACTAAGCTTTACAGCTGAAGGGTTGAACATAATTTTAACAGACCAAGGCAGCTGCAATCAATACTGTATCTGCTTTGAAACTCTTATCCTGTGCTTCCTGGGGCTCCTGGAGCCCATCAGATAAGGGCAGTGGACCTGACATAAATCCTTTCTTCCAGCAGCTGGGCTGTTGCTGCAGAGGAGAAGAGCATCTGCTTCCAGAATGAGAGGGTCACATTACCATTGTTCCCATGTCTGAAATACAATGGTGGTGATATACGAATGTGAGCATCAGTAGATACAAATGAAGATGCCATGTAAAACTTGCATGGCATTACTCAAGTGACACAATTTCAAATTCAAATAAAATCCATACAAGTTATGTCCTGATGCAGCTGTCCAGAAATCTGAAGGTCCGTATGTGCACCTGAGGCCCTGGGTTAGAACCACAAAGGCTGGGCTGTGCATATTTTAAGAGGAGAAAATTGCACATGCCCCTAAGTATCCACAAATATCCATGCCATAGGAGGATTTAAGAGACAATCACTCATCTGCCAAAATGTGTGTGCTGTCTTTAACCATGTTTCTGCTGAATGAGTAGAGAACATCATAAGAAAATAATAAAACAAAATTAACAAGATTCCCAACTCTGTAATTATTAAGAAAACAAATTATTAGAAGGAATTGGCTGCAACAAAGGTGAACGTAGATTTTAAGATATGTGTAATTTTGGAACTAGACCAAGTTGCCATGACTTACAACATCACTAAAACCCTTGTTAGAGGGAAGGAGGCTTCATTTAAATCCATGAAAACTACTGTATAAGTATAGTACATAAAGTGAACTAAATTCAGTTCTAACTAACTAAACTGTTTAGTTTAGTTCTAGCTAAATTCCAGACATTTGCTGAAATAATTCACTATTTGATTTTTCAGATATGATATGTAAAATCAATGCACAGTTTTTCATTTCAACTGTAACATTCAGTTGCTTTTTACTATAAGCTCAATTAGTTGTATTAACATGAGGTCTTGAGGATTTGAGGAACAATGAAAGAAAAAGCAGCGAGTCAGCAGAGTAAAATTCTTATGTAGGTTACTTGGATAATCCATATCTGAGAATAAAGAAATCTGAGTTCTGTGGAGTACTTGTGATACTTGATATATGTGCTATATATATAATTTCCTTAAGGTCTGTAAGAAAGTTAAATGGAAGTTTAATCAGAAGTTTTGCACTGCACTGATCTGTGGGAACCTAAGGTGAAATTGGACCAAGAAATGTATTTACAGAGATAATCCTCTTGTATGCCTGTGCACCTGGCATTTGGAAGAGAGTTATTTTCCAATAGCTTTTATAATTTTCATTCCTTTAACTCTGCTATTTTATTTATGCTTTATTGCCACATTCTGCACACAGATACGTGCATAACTTCATTGAGAGTCACACACATATGCACATATTTCTCTCAAGGGAAAATGGGGCTTTTAATAAATAGGCAATGTGGCACAGTTGTGATCGAGGTAGGCAGTTTTAAGATGCATGATTTGATTATTTCAAAAACAGGTTTCTTCAAACATGCCAAAAGCAGGTATATGTCAAGCTAAAAGTTACATGAATTGGAGTGTAAAAGGGCAACCTAAACATTTTTCAAATTATGCAGAAGTCTGTTTGCTCATATTCCATAATTCAGAACCAGCCAGACTAGATCTTTACTACACTTTCATAATAATTCATATTTGGGTAGTGGAAAAACATGAACAATGTTAGCACAACAGATCATGTTCTAAATGTCATAATAGAAATACCTTCTCAACCATAATTATGGCCATTACAAGTAAGATGCTACAGAAAGTAAAAAAAGATGTTTTCCTCTTTGTTTCTTCATTTGAAATGTTTATTTAGGTAGCCCTCAGAACACTAGTCCTTGCTATTAAATGTCTTCAAGGAATAATACTTTAAATGCTCCAGACTGCTCAGAGTTTTTGAAGTACTGTCAAAGTTCAAAGAAACCTATGCTGCTGCTGGTGTTTCTTCATATGCGAAGAATCCCTCTCTTCCTCAGAAGTAATTACTTCTACACTTGTTTTCAGGGCTAGAAATTGTTCTGCCAATATTAATGAAGACCAGCTTGTCCTCATTACTTTTATTTGTGGAAAACAGATTGGATAGACTGCCTAAATATTCTGGGAGTCTAGTTCAGTTTAAAGTCGATACCAAGCCAAAGACATGATCCCAATGTCCCACAGATCATTCCTTAGACTGTCAATCAATATGATTTCACCTGGGTCTCCCTATCTGGTAAGTCCAGTAGCAAGTAACACCAAGGATGGATGCACACATCGGTTGAAAGCATAAGAAATGCCACAGTGGGTGAGACCACGGGTCCATGTAGCCCAGTTTTGACTCTCCTACAGCAGCAGTGGGAAAGGCTGTTAGAATATTATTTAGAGGTTGCTTGCTGGCATCTGTTTTCTTCATTGTGTGTTGTTTCAGCTAGTAGACACTGTTGGGCCCTTCATTATTGCCATAGCTGAGCATCCTTCTATTTTCCTCGGCATCTTTGTGGTAAGAAAGTGCCATTGCTTAAATTTGATTGAACAGAGTGTCACAGGGAATCAACCACAGACTGAGAAATTAAGCTTTTGTCTCCAGCTTCTTTACTAGCACCCTACCTAATAAAGTCAGTTATCCTATTTGACCCATGTGATTAACAAAGATATTAAGTAGCAACTAATTTGGACAGAAGTCTTGCCAACTCTGTTTAACCTAGCTGCTTTCATAGATGTTCATTTGTTTAGCCTTCTTCTGTGAGTATTTATTTGTTTCCAAGCTCATCCATTAGGTTTTCTCATCTGTTATGTTCAGAGCAAAAATGCAAATTATACAGATAGTGTTTACTATTCTAGGTAATGGTTTTTAACCGGAGCTCATTTCAGGCATTAGTGATCACATTCAGGATGACTTCAGCTAATCTTCCATAGGAAATAGGTCACCTGTTAGCCATTAGACACTCCATTAGCAGTTGAAATAGGTCAATAGGAGAAGATAGCAAACCCCTTTAAATTCAGGCAGTAAGATGAAGAAACTGTCTTCAATAAAGCATAAGGGAGGAGTTTAGCAAAGCTGACAGAACTTGACGCAACAAAGAATTTGGAGGCATCCAGAGGAAGCTGGTTTCCACTAATTTGCCTTTCTCTCTCTTTCTGTTGCCCTCAAAGCTTGTTAGCTGTAGTCTAAATTTTACAGGGCCTTACTTCACTCTTTTCCTGGAGGACTTATTTCAACGGGTTGAAATTACACAGTGTTTTTTTTCTCCTTCTTTGGTGAAATGACAGCTGTAAGTCAGGCTGTGGCTATATAGAACATCATTATTTATATTTTCCAAAGACACTGGTGCAACAGAGGTGTTAATTCAGTTTTCATAAACTGGGTACTTAGATAAATTGATTATAAATTAAATAGAGTAGGTTTTAACATGTGTCCAAACCACTGTTCCACAATCCTAAATTCTGTGCACATTTACAGGACAGAGCATTTACATTTTTCTAAGAGAACTCCCAAATAAAGATACGACACCATTTGTAACTGAAAAAATTGCTATTGAGTACTGTGTCAAATGTCATCCCATATTGATTTTCTATGCTTAAATTACAGTTTCCTGAGTTATATGCAGTAAGCTTGCACCACAGGGCTAAGAAAGCGCCTGTGAAATATCTAAGTAGCTCACAGAAACCTTGCAAAATCCTATCAAATATAGGAAACCCTAAAAGGATCCTTCAGATGTCCCTGAAGGAATTCAAAGATGATGTAAATGTCCTTGAAAATAAAACTTTATAATTGAAAATCTGACAGGTCCTTCACTATAAAATCATAAATGCAACTCAAGTCAGATTTTTACAAGGGCTTAGACAGCGAGTTTTCAAAGCAAATCCTTGAAAGGAAATGTTGAGTTATTAATATCAGAAAATCGTGAACAATGGATTGTTAGGTGACTAAAACAGTTCAAGCTAAAAAGAAAAAAATTATAAAAACATGGATTTGTATTTTCAATTTAAAACAATGAAATAAGAAGATGTGAAAATAATTTTGAGCCTCCACAAAACTCACAGGGAAAACCTGTGCATTGGAAATTTTTCCATCTTCTTCATCATTTTTCCCCATATGATAAATGTAGTGTCGTTTTTTAATTTCTAGAATCACTTGGAAGCTAAAGTGTCTTGCCTGGTGATTAGATGTTGCATTTTGGTGAGAGTACATTGAACAATCCCCTAACAGTTTCAAAGAGAGAAAAAAAAGTAAGCAGTCTTCTGCTTAACAGCCAACTCTCCAATACCCCAGTTGTAAATACCACAAAAACTATGTTGTTACAAAAGTCATAAAGGTAAATACACCTTTGATTCTGAAAGATGTTAAAAACATTTGGTAACTGTGGTGGGTTGACCTTGGCTGGATGTCAGGTGCCCACCAAGCAGCTCTATCAACTCCCCTCCTCAGCAGGACCTGGGAGGGACGGTGGGGTGGGGCAGAGAATAAGATGGAAAAAACCTCATGGGTCAAGATAAAGGCAATTTAATAAAGCAAAAGCAAAGGCCGTGTGCTGAAGCAAAAGAAACCCGAAAGATTTATTCTCTACTTTCCATCAGCAGGCGATGTCTAGCCATTTCCCGGGAGTAGGGCTTCAGTATGCAGAGCAGTTGCTCCGGAAGACAAATGTTGTAATAACGAATGCCCCCTCCTTCTCCTTTCTCCTAGCTTTTATTGCCGAGCAGATATCATACGGTATGGAATACCCCTTTGGTCAGTTTGGGTCAGCTGTCCTGGCTCTGTCACCTCCCAAGATCTTGCCCACCCCCAGTCTACTGGGTGAGGTTGGGGAATGTTTGAGAGACAGCCTTGATGCTGTGGGAGCACTGCTCAGCAGTAGACAAAACACTGGTGTGTTATCAATACCTTTCTAGCTACCAATACAAAGCACAGCACTATGAGGGCTGTTAGGGGGAAAATTAACTCCATGTCAGCCAGGACCAATACAGTAGCATCTCATTTTCAAGTATGGTTTTTAATCTTTTCAAACAGGTCATCTTCTGCTGCTGTCTATCATGAAAGAAACCCCAAAGCGTCATAAAGAAGTGTCTTCTTGTTTAAGTAGTCACTAATAATAATAACAACTGAAATTAACACCAAGACTCAGAAACTGGATGGAAGGAACTGTAGAAACTTTCTGCTTCGAAACTGGAAACAAGAGCCAAGAATTATTAGAATTCCTTTTATTGGTTTTCTTGATGCAAGTCTCTGCACAATATGTTTAAGCACAAAAATGTGCTACTCAGGTATGACTGAACTGATAAAAAAATTTATATAAATTTTTAAGATCAAAGCAAGGGTCCTTTCTTTCCAAAAATAAAAATGCTGCTGCAAAGACATACACCTACATAACCAGTGAGGTGAAAAACAGCTGAACTTACTTTTTGATACCATTTTCTATGTATTTCTTCAAGTAAATGTTTTGGAGGTCAAGGAGTGGCTTGCAATATCAGTAGATGGTCAGAGCAGACTCTTCTTTTAAGAAAGATTGCTCATAGGTTTCATTCAGCTCCTTCCACGTATCCCTTAGAGTGGTGGGCCTTTGGGTCAGGGCCCAGGAAACTGATATGTTTCCTTCTGAGGTCAACAGAAGGACCTGCTGCTTTTCAGCTTTTCACAGGAATCTACCAGGGTTCCATGTAGTTGCTGGGCCAGGCAAGCAGATAACCTAGGGAAATGGACACTGCATGTGCAAACTGATTCATGCAGTTTTGCATGTACAGCAAGTCTCAAGCATCAGGCATCTGGGTTTGGACCCACAGATGTTGGTAGATGGAGGACAAGTTGTAGGTCTCCTCAGTTACTCACTCTATAGTTAGCACGAGGGAGATAGTACTAGCTGTCTTCATTAAACTCACCTTAAACAAATCCCTTGCAAATTTGCAAATTTGCAAATAAGTAAGGATCAGCCAGGAATCTGGCATGAAATTAACAGAGAAAGGGAGGAGGAGGGATACAGAAATCTGAAAAGTAATATGAAAATTGGGATATTTTACTGATATTTTGGAGGTAAGCCAAATTTCTCATTTGCTCATTTGGATTCCTATTTGCACAGTTTAGTTTGTCGGTCTTCCTTTTACATCCTGTAAGACAAGAGATTAATAGGAAAAACAAAGGCACAGAACAGAGTTATAAAAGTGCTCAAGCTGACAATCCAAGTGTCATACAGGTCAAGTCCCCCAGGCAGTAACTCCCTGCTCCTGCATTGGGCAAGCCTCTCTGCCTCTAAAGAGCTTGAGGAGAGCCATAGGATGCTTTGGATCCAGCAGGATCTGTTTCCTAGCTTTCTCTGCTACAAGAGAGCAGTAATGTGCATTAAAGGCAACCTTTGTTGGTGGATTGGATAAATTTTACTAGTGAAATAAACTGAATTGAGTTGTACAAATAAATATTGTACCTCTATTTAATAGGTGGAGGTAAGAGCTTCACAGCTAAACACAGCAGGTCAAATTCTGGAGTTCCTGAAGTGCTAAAGCTTCTGCCAGGTTTGGTTAGAGTTTTGTGTAAGCTGTAAGACACAAACTGAAGAAAGTCTTCACGATTTGATTCATTGTACCTGTTAATATCCCACACCCTTTCCTTTTGCACTGCTCTCCCTATGAACGTAAACTTGCAAGCTGAAGTCAAGTTTTCTGGCAATTACCTTTCTGAGGAGAAACGAGCAAACAAAAGAACCATCAAGGAGCCGTGCAGAGGCTTTCAGGAAGTCATTTAGGAGCTTGAGATTCTGCCTGAAAGGAGTTTTCCCTTTTTCATTGAACTGATCGCTTCCTCCTTTGGTATCTCCTCCTCTGCCCTGCAAATGTAACATCCGGTCGTGTCTTGCTGGAGAGAGTTGATAAATGAAACAGTTTCATGCTGGAAATGATCTCTACACTGCTAGTCAAGCTCTTTTTGTCCCAAATGGTTTCTGCATACGGCTGATTTTCCCCATACAGAGTAAGAAGTAAACAGAGACTGATAGATTTTGGCTTTCCATCATCTGAATTGTCAGCTGCTGTACATTAAGAAGTTATCTATGCCTTTAATTGTGAGTAGGAGAGGGATTTAGAGCATGCAGGAGCGTAATTGTTTCACAGTAAATCTACAGATAAGCCCCTCTTCCTTACTGCCCACACACAGTTCCCCTGACTTTAAAATATTAAATTGTCCCTTTCCCTTCAAACGCTGGTGCCTAATGCAAGATCTATTATTCTGAAGCCTTCTTTGTAGCTTAAACTCTAATGAGATGCCGATATTGCAAACCAATAACCAAAATGAGGAAATAGTAAAATGAAGCATAAGGCTGCCTTTATTACTGCCATATTTCTTTACTGCATTAATTTTGAAACATGTTTCTGTGTTCTGTCTAATCCCAGTCTTAGTGTTAAAAGTTTTGGTAATTGACAAGTTTCTTTCTCATGTGACGTGTTCCTGGAGAAAAGGTGTAAATGTGTGGTGGAGGGCAAGGGAGGGGAGCATTTTTATCTTTTAATGTGCCAGAGACCGCAAAATTTTCCTTTCAATTTACTTGATCAGATAAAACAGGCTTGTTTTGATGTCTAAGTCTCAAAGTTTGGTGAATTGCTTATTCCTTGTGATGGGTGTGAGTTCAAGTGAGCAAATAGCTTAAGAAAATCAGGTAAATGGCCCAGTGATTAAATAAATACCTGCAGTCCCCCCCAGACATGTCTTTGTTTCTTTTGAGCTCCGGCAATCTTGTCTTGTTCATGCGGTGAGGATACAAGAATTTGTGCCTATTTAGCAAAAAGTACTTGTGTAAATGAGCTAATGTACTTGTGTAAATGAACAGTCGCAGTTGCTTGTATTCCCCAGTCTGCCTAAGAAGACAAGTGATTTTCCTTATTGATATTAATAAAAGAGGAATTCACACCAGAAGAATGTCTCTGTTTAACTATTCTCTGTTCACTGACACTAATTTACACTACAATAACATTTCTCACAAATGTAATATAAAGTGATTTCTCATTTAAGGTGAATCTAATTGCATTCCTTGAATCAGTGGGTGATGCAAGGGAACTATGATATAAAAGAGTCAAACACTGCTTGCACCAGCCCCAGGAAGGACATGCTGCACCTGTCCTATCTCTCTAAACAAGCAGGACAAGTCACATCATGCTGGTCAAATCCTCAGAGATTTCATGTGACAAGAGTGACCAAGTCAGAGGACACAGAGATGTGGATGGAACTGCAGATCATCTCCAGGTGGGCTTCCTGCTGCAAGGACCCTATAAGCCCAGGTATCACCAGTGAAAGCCGGTAGTTTCTGATTGAGCTAATGCCTCCTCTGTACCCTTTGTCACACAAAGCAGCCAATTATCCCAGTATCAAGGGTATGTGGCATTTTTACAGAGAGATACATGACTATATATAGTTTATTTTTGCCTTGACTTCCATTTTTATTCCTACTGTCCTCTCCATTAATTTCATGAAAACAAATCTCTTAACACATGCAGAGGTACACTGAAAAATAAAATGTCAGATAAATTATAGAAATAAAACATTTTGACATTGTACAACTTCTTTTAAAACAAGAGGGTGCAGTAATAGCATTTGGCTTGGTATTTCCTCCAACAAAGAGGTAATCTACTTTCACAGCTACCTTATAGGACAGGATTATGTTAAAGGAATATTTAATAATTTGTGGGATTTTTTGTGCTTGACACCTGTCTTTCCATTTTAATTGAGTTAATAGAACTCTCCCTTGTGTTCTGTGTGTATTTCAATAACTGTTTAATGCTAAAATTTTCAGGTAGAACTTCAAATAGCTCAAAGTAGCATTTTGTATGCTGAACAATGGTGAATAGGAAAAACACTTCTCTTTCTTTTCCCTTCCTGTTTTTCTAAGATGATGGAGTGTATACTGTTGCAAAACCAGCAGAAATTACAAAGTTAGGATGCAAACCCAGTAAGTATTCTTTATGAATGATGCAATCATATAACTCCATAAATGTAGACACCTAAGTAGAAAAATGAGATGACCTTGGCAATAGCACCTGAGATTGGCATGACTCCATATTTACTGGCCTCTGAATCCAAGCAATTTTTAAGGAAGTATTCATAATGACACTACATTTTAAACAGACTAGTACTCTTATTATTCTGTGGGTACTTGGCTACAGAGAACAGAAATATATCTACATAGTGAGAAAACAGGCAAATGGAAGTTCAATAAAGCGTTAAATGGTATCGCTAATGACAACCACAAAATAAGGTGGTGGAAAAAGAAGGGAGCTGACCACTGACATTGCTCAACAACCCATAACAGTATAATATTAATCTTGAAACACTGACTTGTGGACTAACTGGTAAAATGCATGTATTACTTAAGGGCCTTTAACGTTAAAGTGTTTAATGATTTATGTTATTTGCAATATGCAGCATGTCACATCCTGTTGCAATACTCAATATGTTACGTATAACCATCTATCCAGGCTGTTGTTGCTAAATTTTCCTAGCTCCTGGCTGGTATGTGAGAGAATAAAATTCCATCTCCTTATACAATTTAAGGAAACAGAATGAAAATTTAAAGCTACATGCAAACGAGTTGTTATTTTGATGTTGAAATTTCTCCTCTAACAATCTTCCTAGAGCCAAGAGTTTTCCCAGTCAGTCACCAGGGCTGTTGATTACAACTGGTTATCAAGAAGCTAACTAACAGAAAAGCAGATAGTTTCTGATAATTATTAACTTTATTCACTTAACTTATTACTAATTTAGCTTAATAGCTTTTCAGTTTTATTGGGAACTGCCATGTAGGTTAATTGAGAAAAAAGTCTTTTAGAAGAAATCAAATTTTCTAAGAATTTTGGGAGTTTCTGTCATTTCAATGTCTTTCTTCGTTGATGCTTAATTTGTTTGTATCAATCAGTAATATTACTGTACCTTGATTCTTGCCTCTGATCTTGAAATATTTATAAGCAGATCAAAGAAAATCTTCAGATTCTTTGATATTTTCCTCACAAGTAATGAAATCTGAACTGATGAAGCTGGCTGTTTACTAAAGTGGTATGTAACTATGGATATTCATGCCTCCAAGACTTTGGTTTAAATCTAGTTTTCACCTACAGCAATTAAAAAACTAATTGATGATAAATAGGAGAGCTGTGTCAGTTATGTTGGTGGTCGCAGTAAGAGGAACATTTTAAAAAAGATATCCACAGATATCTTTAAAAAAGATATCCTCACCTTTTCAGTTCAGTATGGGCATTTACATGTTCTTATGTCAAACAGTCTCTCTTTAATTTTCAGTGTAGCTATTAGGGGTCTGACTGATGTGGTGTATGTATTAGAGCACATGTGTGTGGATATGTATGTGTATATACACATTCACACTCAGACAATTCACTTTGCATCTTCTGGGATAGATGCAGTGCAAGAAAGGAATTTTGTATCAACTAACAATAACTTTCTATAATAAAAATACAGACATTTACTGGAACAGAAACAACTAGGGATGAGTTTTGCAACATGCTGAAAACCTTTACTCTGATACATGGGACTGGTGGTCTGCTTAGCATTGTGTATGTCTGGTAAGAGTTTGCTGAGCTAGAACTAGAAACTGCATTTTGCAGGATTAAGCAAATCCCAGTGAGATTTTGCTAGCAAAGATTTGCTTCTTATACAAATTGATAACATATACTCTGAAATCTTCGTCAGTTGAACGTTTTTACAGCAATAATCTTCTTGCAACAGGAATCAACAAAGTCATGTTGTCTCAGAAGACGGTACTGATTAACCACTGCAAAAGGCAAAGGATATGGTAGTATTGCCGACCGCCTGCCTGCAGGAGCAGGAAGTCCCCATGTGCAGTAAGACGAGCCGGCGGGAAGGACGACCAGTCTGGCTGAACAGGGAGCTTTTGCTGGGACTCAAGAAAAAAAGGGGAGTTTATCACCTTTGGAAGAAGGGGCAGGCAACTGAAGAAGAGTACAAGGATCTCATTAGGTCATGCAGAGAGGGAATTAGAAAGGCAGAAGCCCAGCTAGAGCTCAATCTGGCCACAGTCGTAAGGGATAACAAAAAATGTTTTTACAAATATATTAACAACAAAAAGAGAGCCAAGGAGACTCTCCATCCTTTATTGGATGCGGTAGGAAACATTGTCACGAAGATGAGGAAAAGGCTGAGGTACTTAATGCCTTCTTTGCCTCAGTCTTTAATAGCCAGACCAGGTATCCTCAGGGTATTCAGCTCCCTGAGCTAGAAGACAAGGATGGAGAGCAAAATAAACTCCCTGTGATCCAGGAGGAAGCAGTTAATGACCTGCTATGCCACCTGGACACTCACAAGTCTATGGGGCCTGATGGCATCCACACAAGGGTGCTGAGGGAGCTGGCGGAGGAGCTTGCCAAGCCACTCTCCATCATTTATCAACAGTCCTGGTTAACAGGGGAGGTCCCAGACAACTGGAGGCTTGCCAACATGATGCCCATCTACAAGAAGGGCCGGAAGGAGGATCTGGGGAACTACAGGCCTGTCAGCCTGACCTCGGTGCCGGGAAGATTATGGAGAGGTTCATCTTGAGGGCACTCACAGGGCACGGGCAGGACAACCGAGGGATCAGGCCCAGCCAGCACGGGTTCATGAAGGGCAGGTCCTGCTTGACCAACCTGATCTCCTTCTATGACCAGGTGACCCGCCTAGTGGGTGAGGGAAAGGCTGTGGATGTTGTCTACCTGCACTTTAGTAAAGCCTTTGACACTGTCTCCCACAGTATTCTCCTGGAGAAACTGGCAGCTCGTGGGTCAGACAGGTGCCCTCTTTGCTGGGTAAAAAACTGGCTGGACGGCCGAGCACAGAGACTTGTGAAGGGTGTCAAATCCAGTTGGCGGCCGGTCACAAGCGGAGTCCCCCCAGGGCTCAGTTTTGGGGCCTGACTTGTTTAATATATTTATCGATGATCTGGATGAGGGGATTGAGTGCTCCCTCAGCAAGTTTGCGGACGACACCAAGTTGGGCGGGAGTGTTGATCTGCTGGAGGGTCGGAAGGCTCTGCAGAGGGATCTGGACAGGCTGGATCGATGGGCCGAGGCCAATTGTATGAGGTTCAACAAGGCCAAGTGCCGGGTCCTGCACTTGGGTCACAACAACCCCATGCAACGCTACAGGCTTGGGGACGAGTGGCTGGAAAGCTGCCCTGCAGAAAAGGACCTGGGGGTGTTGATTGACAGCCGGCTGAAGATGAGCCAGCAGTGTGCCCAGGTGGCCAAGAAGGCCAACGACATCCTGGCCTGTATCAGAAATAGTGTGGCCAGCAGGAGCAGGGAGGTGATCGTGCCCCTGTACTCGGCTCTGGTGAGGCCGCACCTCGAATGCTGTGTTCAGTTTTGGGCCCCTCACTACAAGAAGGACATTGAGGTGCTGGAGCGTGTCCCGAGAAGGGCGACGAAGCTGGTGAGGGGTCTGGAGCACAAGTCTTATGAGAAGCGGGTGAGGGAACTGGGGTTGTTCAGTCTGGAGAAGAGGAGGCTGAGGGGAGACCTCATCGCTCTCTACAACTACCTGAAAGGGGGTTGCAGAGAGGTGGGTGTTGGCCTCTTCTCCCAAGTGATGAGTGATAGGACAAGAGGAAATGGCCTCAAGTTGCACCAGGGGAGGTTCATGCTGGATATTAGGAAAAATTTCTTTACTGAGAGAGTGGGGAAGCAGTGGAACAGGCTGCCCAGGGAGGTGGTGGAGTCACCCTCACTGGAGGTGTTCAAGGAACGTGTGGACGTGGCATTGTGGGACATGGTTTAGTGGGCATGGTGGTGTTGGGTTAATGGTTGGACTTGATGGTCTTACAGGTCTTTCCCACCCTTAGTGATTCTGTGTGATTCTGTGATTTGACTTGACGAGCTATTTTTCCTCATTTCAATAAGTGGCCCTTATGCTAACCCACCTCTAGTCACCAATCAGCTCAAAACCCTCCATCCACAAAACACAAACGGGGAGGCAGAGTTGGTCTTCTAAGGATTTTAAGGAGAAACCATGAGGTTTTTTATTCTTTTTTTCCCCTGCCTTTCTCCCCTGTCCCAGAAAAAGCCCTCATCTTCTCGCTCAACTCCTGAGTTCTTTGTTCATGAGCAGAAGAAAATGTTGATCTAAACGTACTAAGAGACATGCTTCTATATTTATTTCAGCTTTAAGAAGAAAAAGCAATGCCTGATCAAGGCTTCCACTTCAGTGAAACAGAGGTTTTTCACTGACTTTTAAAATTGTGAGATCAGACAAAACAGCTCCATCACAAAAATATAAGATACAGAAAGTGTATTTGTAAAAAGTAAATGCTAATGCTAGAAAGCAAGCAAGTAATTTTTTTCTCCAAAAAAAAAAGGGCTGGAAGGGCTTTTACAATCACATGCTGGTACCAGACATGCCATTTGATGAAATGTGTTTAATCAAATTTCAAATTATTTCTTATTTGCAAATGAAGGATATGACTTTGGCTTTCTATTCAGATACCTCTTTAACAAAAAGAATCAAAGAGTAGTGACATGAGAAGAAAAGTTTGAGAAAGTTTAATTTGGAACTTCATATTGAACACTGACAGATTTAGCTGATGTTTTTTGTCCCACTGATTACCTTTATCTTCTTCTGTGCAGGTTATGAATTAGATGGATTTACTCAGTGGTTTACCTATTTATTACAAAGCACTTCATGTAATGAAAGCACTGTTCTTCTATGCTATATGGCTTTTAAGTGAATCAATATTCAATGAAATTACTTATGTAATAGTACTTTAAATGTGCTGATTTATAAATAATATCAGTTTCAATTTCCCCTTTGTACTTACAGACACAAATATACTTCCAGCAATAATCTTTGAGAAACACAAATAATCTGCTTGTACTTTTCTTGGTTCCATCTTTAATTTTGCTCAGATGATGTTAGTGTGGTTTTATTTATTTTATTAATTTTCAAAAATCACTATTTATAGTCCTTTTGAGTTAGCTCAGTCTGGGCTTGGGCTATTGGCAAACCGGTGTAAAATGGTTTAGAAAGTTACTTCATTAGCTTCTAACATCAATATTTCTTCATCATTGAGAACACTTTTTGTTTGTATTGCTCTTGCTTTTTATAATCTGCAAAAGAAATTTGAAATATTAGGACAGGATGCTGGGAGGACCATGCGCAGATCTTTCCTTATGTAGAGTAACTCGCTTGCTGAGAAAATTTCTGTTAACGCTAAAATGATTTTGATGCACATTAAGGTCAAGCTCTGCCTCCGCAAACTCTCGAGACCTAGCAGTGCCACATGCGGTTAGTGTTAGCCAACTGATGTCCTTGTAGGTGGAGGAGAGACACCTTTGCAGAGCAGTGAGGTCCACCCAGAGCTTCAGCTCTGAGCACAGCTGTTCCTGTCTCCTTCCATTAACTGGGAAGGGAACAGACCAGTATCTAGATCTCCAACATTTAGAAAGCCGGGCTTAGATGAGAGGAATTGCAGCCTCCGTAGCTTAACACATTACTGCAGACCTTGCCCCGCTGGGGTACAGGTGTGGCCGACAGTGCAGTGGTACCTCAGAGCAGCAGCTGCGAAGGTGCTGACCTGAGCATTTGGATGGAGGGGGCAGGTGGTGATCATGAGGGTGGCTCACTGCCGTGCACTGCGGCAGGCATGGGCACCCCAAAGTGTCCTGACACCAGCCCCTGTGCCAAGGTGTTAGAGCATGGGAGGACGTGCACTTCCAGCACATACCGCCGACAGCGTGTGTCCAGACTCTGGCTTGCTGGCTGCGCTGGGGGCTGCTGGGATGGCAAAAAAAGGGCTTGGGGTGAACATGGCAGGTGGGTGAATAGATGCAGCTGGCTCACAGTTAGTGATGCTGGGAAGAGAGCTGCAGAGATGGATTATGTGTCAGTATGAATGAACATAACCGGTGGGTGGGGAAGGAAAGGACAGTGACACATTTTTTCCTGCACACATGCACGGCCTGACGGAGAACCAGGTATTGCTGCTATCAGCACCCAAGTTACCTTCAAAGACAACTCAGCAAATTAACTTTGAAATGCCCTGCTATAATATTTTCCCAGTGCCTCTTGCTCCCAGAGCACACATTAGGACCAAGGTTCATTTTCTCACACTGAAAAAATCCTGACACTTATGGTATAAAGTACTACTCACTAGGATTTCATTAAATAGCTAAGAATTCACTGCTGGAGCTGAAGTTATTCAAGAATTGTGCTCTCATGAAAAGGCTTTTGGTTTTGTCTTTAAATCTTCTTTTAATGCTGTGGTTTTCATTCAGTTTGTTGTAAGGAAATTGCTTGAGTTGTCTGAATAAAAGTTTAAGCAGTCTTTATTCTGTAACTAAAAGGCTGCACAAGAACAAAGAATTCCAGACATATATCAAGTGTATGCAAACTCTACAGAATCATATCTTTTGAAGAAATTTTGAAAAAAACACTTAAAATCATACAGTAAGACATATGTCTTATAAAAGAAACAGGGAAAATGAATTTAAAATATGCAGAATTAACTTCTTAATTTATGCTAGTTTGTGAACATTTACTACTAAGGCATGTTAAAACAGAATGAGTAATATTTACTAACAGATTGCTCGCTCTCCTCTTACCACTTCCAGAATTTCTGTAATGGAGACAAATTTCTGAAAAATTATTATTGTTTTGTAAGGAGTCATTTTGGCTAAATTCAGGCATGAGGTAAGTGGTACTTTTAAGTCGTTAAAATTGCAAGTGTGTAGAAATCCCATGAGCATTCTGGTCCTGGGTTAAATTAAAAAATTATAATCCCTGTTTCTCTTCAATAAAAAAGTGAGGTGTCACATTCAGCAAATCTCCTGATGGTCATGTATGACACCTGGCTTCTAATACTAAAACGGTTGTGATAAAATATAAACCATGTTCAGGAAAAAGAATGGCATGTAAGAAATCCTGCTGTTCCTTACCCTGTCTTCAAGATGGACATTTTTTCTAGAGTCGGTGCAGGAAGCCGTAAATGGTGACACAGTGAAAGGGAAGGTCTCAACCAAGTGTATAGAGGGAAAAGTGGCTGCTCTGTTCACTTGGTCGTAGCGTGGAGAGCAAGATGGCCATCTCTGCGTGGGCTCACATACCTTACCGTGGGCTCACGTACCTTACCAAGGCCTCATGGAGAAATCTTGGTCAGCATTATAGCTGGGAACGTAGTTCCTAAAATAAGCTCATGCATACGTGCCGTTCAATATAGGTCTGAGGAGACAGTCAGGACTCCCTGCTGAGGAGGAAAATCTTCACACAAACTCAGAGTAATTCAGCCCTGGCAAAGTCTGACTACCAGATATTTTTCAGTGATTAGAGGCCCAGGTTTCACTGGTAATAGACAAAGAAGGGACATTGCCAGTTTTTATTGCTTGATAGAGCGTAACTTGTTTGGCTTAGCCCAATGTATAGTACAAACCATAATGTCTTACCAGATATGCTATGTTAAAGCCTGGAGACTTTTGTTGTAATGAAGCATGAGGGTTCTCAGGAAATTAAACTGTGCACCAGATGGAAAATAGAAGAAACCAGAAGTGACAGCAGAGCACAGGCCAATGTAATAGCAAAGGAGCAGGTACCTGTGCCGGGCAGCACCCTCTCTCCCTCTGTGACCGCTCTCCAGGAGAGTAAGGGGCAGTCCAGCGTCTTCCTGCACTAATGCTTTTGAATTCTGGACCAGGTTCCACCTGGAAATAGATGGGCATGCACGGCACCTACAGAGAGCACATGGTGCAGGCTCTCCGGCCATCCCTGCTGTAGCCCCTGTCTTCAAGGAGTCCTCAGAGGCCACATCAAACATTCTTGATCTACACGTGGCTCATGAGCAATGGATATGTCACCTCCAGCCTGAATAAGTCTCTCCAGCTGTGATAGATACATAGCTTGCCCCAAGACCTCGCTTGAATTCTCCCAGAAAAGAGAATGCTCTCCATCCCTGTGCACCTAGCACTGTCTGTCTTGTCTCTGTGGCCTCGGACATTTCTGTGACATTGGCTGTGCTGCATGCGCGGCCAGCTGCCCTGTGTGCCATCCCTGCCCCTGTACCAGGTGACAGTTCAGACAGCTCTGTGTCTTTGTGAGTAAGGTGAACTTCATTCTTAGGTATGAATATCTTCCTCACAAAAAAGGATACAGAGGCAGGAGTTTAATCTCTTTGTACTGAAAAATTAGGACAGGCATAGGTGATCTGTTAGGAGGTGAACAAATTAAAATGTAAGAGTCATGACCGTGTCAGACTTTCTAGTCTAATTCTTGCCTTGAGCCAACACGTGAGCAATAATTATACTCTTTGGTGAGCTGCTGTATGGACACGAGTAATTATAATCCCCGATACACAAAAATGTGTATCTCTCATTATATTGATGCACAGAAGTAAACAAAAATAAAAGGAGTAGAACTAAATGTTCAGAATGTCATTTATATGCTTGACTTTAGTCAGTCAGCTCAAGTTTTACATAACGAGGAAGTCTGCATGTGGAAATCTGGTCTTATAAGTGGAGTTGGTGTGAAGAGTAGTCATTAGAGATATTTGTCCAATACCTGAAAAGAAAATGGTTATTCAGTTCAAATATTTCATTAGGTAGTAATCAAAATGAGAAGTTTGCAGAGATACACTGCTTGTAAAGTTAAAATACAATTATGTGCTCACATTTTTATGGTAACTAGCTGAGTAACATTAAACAATTCAATATTCCAACCCTATTTCATTAAAATCCTAAATTACTTACCAAAAAGTAAGTATAAAATTATAACATTCATGTGACTAAATGTAGTTAGTTACTGTAGACTCCTTTTAGAGTCAGTGCAGATCTAGGGAGCAACTCAGTTCATCCTAGAGCAGATGTCTTAAATATGATGTAGATATGTGCATTTAATCAAAAGAATCTACCCTAGCAATACAAAAAGTTTAGACTTAGAAATCCCATCTCCATGTATTCAGATTTCATTAAAGTAGATCTGATACTGAACTTTCTAGGTATCCACAAAACATATAAAGCTTACCAAGCAGAAAGCTGTAGTGGAAACCCATGCTGGCCACCCAACTGTCAAAACAGGTTTGGAGATCGGTCAGTTCAGTTCAGTCTGATTTTTCTGGTTTTGTAGGGAAATTGACTACATGGCTACATAAATTCACATCATTTTCAGCATTTCCACATTTCCTTACTGGAAAGAACACGGCACTGAAACATGTATGTGGTGGAAATCCTGGTTCCACTGAAGTCAAAGGGAACGTTTCCTTGATTTCAGAAATGCCAGGATTTCACCCACGGACAAGGATGGTTGTGTCATGTCACCACAGATCTGAACCGGGAATGAAGATAATCCCCCAAACCTCAAAACAAAACCAAGCAACCCCCTCCTTATCTGGCGGGTTCCTCATTTCATGTTCCATCAAGGCATCTGCAGGCAACTCTGTCGTAGGGAACAGGGTGTCTTGTGCTTGAAATGTGAACAAAGAAACGAGTGCTGGAGTTCAGCGATGACTCACATCTGGCAGCACATATTCCTGTCACTTCTGAGCGGTGCTGCCCTGCGCTGCTCCATGGAAACATTTTAAATGATGTGGGAGATATTTTATATGGAGGAGCAAAGCACTCTGTACGTGACTCACAAAGATCTCGTTATTATTTTATCTTTTATTCAATTTACTCTTTAGATCAAGATTGTATTAATACTCATAATTAATTCGGCCTTACATAATGCTTTTAATCCAAGTATCTCACAACCTTCTTAAGCATTATCTAATTAAGCTAGTCACAATATCTGTGTGATGTAGTCAAGGAATCTGTGTGGCTTGTTTCATCCACCCCCAAGAAGCAGTCACCTCTGGGGTCAAACAAGGCAGCTGTTCAATAATGCATAGCGGCATTGTGCCACGCTTTGGGAGAGGAAGTGAGAAATAGCATCCCTAATTGGAACTACAGGGGGATTAGGGGAGAAAAATGTAATTATCTGTAATTTCAGATTTAAAGGTGATAACTCATCTTTTCCTCTAAAGATTGTCAAAGGCTCTTTAATGTCCAATTGTTTTTTTAGCTCATGGTACAGATGTCTCGTAAAATACCATAGGTCCTCTAGTGCCCTCGGGTCAGAGTCTGAGAGGAGTACCTTAACATGTCATGATTTCATGGCCTATTTTACTTTCAAATTCTGTATCAACACATATCATTTACTTACCCAAAGTAAATAGCTAGTGTGATTCTCTGATCGAAACCTGTAAGCAACTGCCAATATTTAACATTTCTCCCCACAGGTCTTATTTCAAGTAGTATTATTATCCCCACTGTACAGAAAGAAACTGAAGCACTGGGAAAATAAATTATCTTCCTTTACATACCGAGAAAGACAGTGATTAAAAGGTCATCAAATCTTATTTTCCAGGCCTATATTAGTTTGCTAAGCTCTCACTCATCGTTCTTTCTTCCTGTTAAAATATCCCTAGTGCTCATTCTGCATGACAAACTCTTTCTGTATTTCTGATATCCTTGATTAAAATACAGCTTGAACACAGTCTAAAATATTCTGCCTATTGGGAGAGACTTCACATATGTATTCTCATTTGTTCCTCTACTAAAACAAGATTTAAACAAAAAAAGCTATTAACCCCACTGATGCAGAAGCTCCCCAAGAGTCTTTTGGATAATTGCTCCCCAAAGCAGGAGCATCCCGTTTGTGCCTACTGCTGCTTCAGCCCAGACCCATCCCCATGGGGACATGCAACACGGACCAGTCACCCAGGCTGTTCAGGGTCTCACAGGCTGAGGCGCATGGGACACGGGGCTTCGGGTGTCTGCCAGAGGGGGACAAATGACTTCACATGAGATTCTCTCTTCTTGAGAAGGGGCAGGAGGAGCAATCCCATGGACAAGATAGTCACCAAAAACAGCTCTAAACTTTTCACAGATCAGGCTGTAGTCATCTCCTGTAACCTCCTCTGTAACACAGAAAACAGCAGATATCACTAAGGAATTTTTGCATAAGATAAAATCCTGATCTTAATTTAGATGCTGAGAGACAAAGGATCCACTGTGTCTCTAGGTAAGGTATTACAATGGAAAATTACACTCACCACTGAATAGCAGAGACTTTACTGACTCTCAGGCCAGTCTCAATTATAAGAAAACATGTCCCTTGTAGGTATTTATAAACAAGTTTACTGAGGCTGGGGAGGAGCCTGAGAAGCCCAGATATTTTTGCCAGGGCCTAGAAAAGCTAAGAGGGCCAGAAAATTCACCTCTCTCCATCCTGCTTGTAGTATAGCCATTTTTGAAACCTTGGCTTTCATATGCATATCTTTTTTTCCGTTCCTCTGTAACAAAATGTGTATTCTTATGAAGCAAGAAAATGGAGAAAAATTATAAGGAACATGCTAAGGATTCCTGATGATTATTAAATTTTGAGGCAGCACAGCCACTACTGTAGCACCTGGAAGATACAGGTCTTAAAACACATAGAAAATTATATAAAAACATCTATAAACACAGTATTTTTACTATCTAGTAATGATAGAATCTGCAGTGACTTATACCATCCTCCATTTTATGAAAACTGTGAGAACTGACGTACATTATGATCATCAAGGGAGCAGACAACCGACATGACCATTCTCAAGATGAAAACACCTTTTCAAGATGACCCTTTAAGTAGAGCTCCTATGAGGGTGAAAATTTCAGTTCTTGGATGATTTCATTTCTCCCAAAATCTTCATGCTTTCAGATACTTTATGAAAGAACAATTCTAGGAAAAAAAAAAAAATCAATCGAAGTTCATTTTTCCAGTTTTCTGATTATAGAATAATTACAATTTTGAAACAAAGTAATTCCTGAAGGGAAAAAATACAAAGAAATATTTCAGTCTGTAAAAGTATTGTAACAAAAAGTTCTGACATGCTCAATCTATCTCTATGTTATTTGGGTTAAAATTAACACAGTTTCACATTTCACCAGAGCAGAACATCTGTCAAAGTTTTAATAGCTTTTGTTGTGTTCTTTAAGCAACTTCACTCACTTTAGAGAAAAAAAAATACTCCTTATTTCAGGGAGAATTCTTTAGAAAGGAAGTTAAATTCTCTTTCCAAGTACACCGAAAAGCATCCACATCTCCTTCACAGTAGATAATAAATTCCAGATGACTGTATTAATTGTGTTCACTGTGGTGTGCATTATGAAGAGCTGTAGCTTCACAGTCACAGTGGCTGCACTTATATTTTCTCTGTAGAAAAGTGCATGCCCTTACTCCTCAAGAGGGAGGAAGAACATCCCTAGAGTCAGCTAGTAATAGCTGAAAAATGCTGAGTTCATCGCATTGCAGGCCAGGGAAACACATATTGCGGGAGGTGAAGTTAAATTCAGGGGGCTAAAAGTTGGAGAAGTCAAGGTTGAGCTCTTCATAGTGATGAGGGATGTGGGCTCCCAGGTGATTCACCTCACTCCAAATGAGGTACCTAATTACACACCTTCCCTAAGTGAGGGAAAATAATTGCAAGTTGGAAATTCCTGTTATTCTCTGCTGACACCAAAGGGAACGAAAGGTAACTCACTCACTCCTTGATAACTAACTTTGTCTAAATTTTAGTCAGACGAACCTACCCTAAGTGCCTACAATTATCTTCAAATACTATTTGGATTTTGATAACCATTCCTAAAACCGACAGGAAGCCATCCAGCCTGGGCAAGTGCCAGGGATTACAGGCCTAAGGGTGATGCTAGAGCAGTGACATTAGCAGTGCTAAGTGCCCAGTGACAGTGTATTATAAAATCATATTTCAGGTTTAATTCTTCATACAATACTGCATTTAAGTGAATGAATGAATAAACATGTTGTTTGAATATTGCCATAACTGTACCTGCTGCTGTACATAAAGCGGATGAAACATCAAAGCACGGTAGATATGATGAAACACAGTGCCATAAACAAAGCAGAATGACCAGATGTCTTGGCTTGGCACAGATTTGTGAATACTTTGCTATATGCAGAGCATATGAGACCTTTGATCTTATTTGCATGAATTTATATAAGAAAAAATATAATTTAGAGACAGATTTAGGTTTTAAATGTGTGTGTGCTAGTGCAAAAATCCAGCTGAAGCAATCAGTTGTTGTTAGAAATGTTAAACGAAAGTATTGCTGTGTGTCATTGCTCTGTTAGGGTTTAGAGGCACTAGGGGAAAAGTATAGACAACCAGCTGCACTGTTACAAAGGGATTGAACTCTCCTCTTAATGGTATTGACACATCACGGCTGGTAGAATAACAGAAATACGTAACTTAAAAGTTAATTTGGGTATCTCCACGTTGTGCAGCAGTCTGACATATTCTAAGTTGCCTTCAGTGGGACCGCACAGATGTTACAGAGGAGACAGTAAGCCAGTTCTCATAACTTTACAGCATATGTTTTGCTGTACTGCTCAGATCAGCTTTGCTTTACTAGCCAAATTCAAAATGCATGAAATGTCAGTGATTTCTCTCTAGTCGTAACCATTTACTCCATGGCAAAATCAGATCACTTGTAGAAAGGGAAAAAAACAGGTGATAGGGCCATGTAAACAAGAGAAAAACAATGGAGATTCTCCTAGAAAAATGTTCAAGACAGTTATTTGCACTGAAACAGTAAAGGGCATCTCAAATGCTAAACAGTTCAACATCCTACCTGATAAACCATACTTAACTGACTATACAAATTAAGACCATTATAAATAAATCCAGCTCCCTCCCCCATACAGCGTTAATGAAATATAGAATCAAGACAGATGGAACCCCAAGTACAAAAGGAAACGTCTTGTTTCTCAGTCGTACTCAGTCAACCAGGAGAACAGATGGCCCTTAATAGCATGCCCTGAAACGTCTAATTACATGAGAAACTTTGTATAGTTTTTCTGGACTTTTAATTGGTCCCCCAACTGTGTGTGAAGAGAGCCAAATGTTTTAATAGATTAAATAATAAATATAAGGATAGACTGTGTTACAGCATGTACAAGACCTTGCTGGGTTATTGTTAAAGTGGATTTAAAAAATATGGCAGTGCAGGGAGGGATTCAGCCCTGTGCGTCCAGACTGTCATGCAGAGAAGCTATACTCATTTCTTTGGAAGTCTTCCTCATAATAAGTTGGGTACCTTGCCATCCCACAAAATAGAACCAAGATGTGTAGAACAACAGATTTAGGGTCACTAAGAATTTAGCTACATAAATGACATGAGAGGAGCAATGGCCGGTAACTAGAGCAACCAATAAGACCCCAAGAGAAGAGGGAAATGGACATTACACAATAGCATGCCAAACTGAAATGCAACAATATAACTAAAAGATTAGCAATATGTTGCAAAGATCTGACCTACTAAAATAATAAATTTCTTTATTTATAATATTAAAAGAATTAATGTATATTTAATGACTATATGTAGTTAAGTACCTAAACAGCAGCAAAACAACATATAATCAAGTTCACAAACTCTTGTTAACAAACAAGACACAGAAACTGAGCATTAAGTGAGGTGAGAAAAAATCAGCAACAGCAAATGTGCTTTTCAGTGTGCACTGAATTCAGAAACTTACCTAGAGATATAGGATCCATACCTCTATTGCCCAAAACCTTGTATAGTGTTTCGCTCTAGTAATACAGGCCATAGGAAAGCATGTGATCATGCTGTTTAACCACATTAAATTTTGTGCTGCTATTAGAAAAACTGTTCCAAAGCATTGTTGCTCTGATGCTTAGAAACCTTCTTTTCAGGATAAATTTATTAATGGCCAGTTTATACCCATTTGTTCTTGTGCCAGCAGTGGCTATTAGTTCAAATAGCTTTTCTCTGGTGTATTAACACACAATATTATATACATGCAACATTTTGTTAGGCTGTGAAAGCCAAGTTCCTCTCAGAAGACAGAATCACAGATGGTTTGGGTTGGAAAGGACCTTTAAAGGTCATCTAGTCCAAACCCCCTGCAATCAGCAGGGACCTCTTTCACTACACCAGGTTGCTCATAGCCCCACCCAACCTGACCTTGAACACTTCCAGGGATGGGGCATCTACAACTTCTCTGTGCAACCTGTTCCAGTGTCTCACCCACCCTCATTTTAAAGAATTTCTTCCTTATATCCAATCTAAATCTACCCTCTTTTAGTTTAAAACAGTTACCCCTTGTCCTGTCACTACTGGCCCTGGTAAAAAGTGTCTATCTTTCTTACAAACCCCCTCTAAGTATTGAAAGGCTGCAATGAGGTCTCCCCAGAGCCTTCCCTTCTCCAGGCTGAACAACCCCCACTCTCTCAGCCTTTCCTTATAGGAGAGGTGTTCCAGCCGTCTGACCATTCGATAACCCTTCTTTCCCCTAATTATCTTCTTAGAAGTCTTCCTCTGCTTTTCAGCATGTGGAATTCATTTGTGTAACCAGCTATAATTGTACATTACACTCCAGGTAAACTCTTGGTAGACTACTATTTAGTACTTCCCTATCCTTGAGGATATGTTTTCTTTTTATATGGCTGCATCACATCAGTCTATCACAGGATCACTACCAGCTATCGGGTTTTTTTGATCTGTTGTTCCAACAGGTGAGCCAATTTACTGCAGAAACGCTAGAAACTACTCCTTAATCCTTGGCCTTGTGTTTTGTGCTACTGAATGCTGTCCTATTTCTGTTAACTCAGTCATCAACTCAACTCATCATGGTGCAGAAACCTATATCCCAGTTATGGTTGTTATTCCATTATGCCTGTCATTCCCGTACATGTGGCTATGTAGTAATAACTAAGCCTTGTCATTATTATTTATACATGTCCTCCAGCATATACCTGGAAAATTGTAACCCCACTGATAAGAATTTACCAGAAATACAGAGATCTCTAGTCACGTGTCTTCAGGATCTGTGGCAGTACTTCAAGGACTGCATCAGTGAAATCTCTTTTGTAATCCTTCCAGAACACAACTGACCAAAATCCTTTCTGTTTTCATCCCTCTAACCTTTATTTCATTGCTCGTTACTACCACAGAGATGCTCTCAGCCCCACCAATTTAATTTTATCTTTCCTTGACAGCACACACCTATTTTCCATTGATGATTGTAATTTCATTATACTTCTTGTGGCTGTACAGGAGAGAATCAGGTGATTTAAAAAGATCCAGACTGATCAGCAGTATTTTACACATATTTCCAAGGACGCAGAAGGATACAAGAAATGAAAGACAACAGGCAATCATGGCCATAAGGTCTATTGTGCTAAACTGAAAGCAAATCCTGTTCTGCATGGGTGCAAGGTGTTACAGAGGTGAAATAACCGTGTAGAAGGTATAATGCCTAAAATGATAGTGCTTCCCCTTTTGGTTTGTATAGTTAGCCAGTATGACACAGCTTGTTAGCTATCTTTGCTATCTCCTTATCTCTGTTCGCAGGGGAATCTGGTTGAATCTCTGTTCACAGTGGTCCATAAAGAGTTTTTTTCCTGTTAAACAGAGTAAAAATCTTATGGAGCAAGAAAATTTACAGTGCTAGGCCTATTACCAGCCAGCAGTTAACCCAAGAGCTCCCTCGCTGGGTAGTACTACAGATGTCTTCTGAACCATCTGTGGTGGTTTGTCCCTGAGGTTCCTAGTGCTCATTGCCCAAATACTGGGACTCTCTATAAAGTCCGCTCCCCACCCTTTCATGCAGATCCTAGTTGCTACCTGTATATGGTCTGTAATTTTGCAAAAAGCCTGCCCCCTCATGCCCATTTCAGGCACTTCTACCATGAAAGAGCTAAACAGCATTTTATGAGGTTGTCAGAGCCCACTCCCCCACCCCTCCCTGGGGCTTTTGTCCAGCTGCAGTTCTGCAATGCATACCCAAGCACTCAGTAGACAAGATGGTTATGTCTATACCAGAAAACGTACTAGTCCCGCGGTCCACTCACCAATCCCCTGGCCAGCTGGCTTTGACTGGCAGCGCCCATACTGTTCATTTTCCTCAACCTCCAAAACAGGGTGGCCTCTTCCAAACTGCCTGTTGTGAATGGACCCTGGCACAGGCCAACCTGTGCTGTGGAGCTGCTCAGGAGGGTACTAGTTCACTCAGATCAGAATGTGCCAGGGACTGGTTTAACAATTCATCCCTGCATACGTTTGATCGCATCAGTTTAAATTATCATTGAAGACAGCTGCAATAATGCTCATACTCTTACATTTCAGTTACAGCACCCATATGCATGTATTTTCCTTTGTGCTCCTGAGAATTACCCCTTCTCAGGGTTGGATATTAGAAGTAGTGCCAAAACCTTTATTTGCAGCTATCAGAAGGTCTGGGAGTTCAAGAACTTCTAAGATTATAGCTCCTGAAGTACAGAGATTTATGCCTAGCAATTTGCATTTTTGTGTCCCCAGATCTAGCCTTTCACTGGCGTACAGGCAAGCTGCTTGCGGTGCAGAGGCCTGTGGGGTCTACCCCTTTGTGTAATGATTTCCAGAGCCTGGAAAAGTTTCCTTGTATTTCAAAAAGTCTACAAAGAATTACAACAAAGATAGCCTTGTTTAAAAGTGTAAAGAGCTAAAAAGTAACTTCTCTACTCTTTAAGTATCATGACAACTGCACTGCTAGAGGCAGAGCTGTACTATTGGAAGTCTTCCAGGGTAGAGAAACAGGATAAGAAATAGGATAAGAGAAGTAGCATTAGAGAACCACAAAGCCCCATATTACTCACAGGATGCTTGCTCTGCAAGATGTCCAAAGGAAGGAAGATTGCTGAAGTGATGGCAAAAGGGGGAGGTAAAGGAAAGCTGAGCTTGGGGGAAAGAAAACCAAGTATCAGCAATCCCAGGAGCTTCAAAATACTTAGATACATTGTCCAAGTTGTCCTGTTCTTATGCTGAAGGGAGAATCAGACTATGGGAATTCAAATAAGGAATTTTTGAAGCAGTCAGAAAGGGCCATGAGAAAGCAAATTATAGATAAGAAAAGAAGAAAGTTATTTGGAAATACTATTTTGCATTATAATGGACAAGCCAAATAACATTCTGGATGAAATCACCTTACGCAAATAGGGAAGGTGAAACACAACAGCCCTTTGAATACAGTCCTAGCTAAAATGGCTACTTCTGATAAGTATTCAGCACACAGAATTGCAAGTTCATAAAAAATCCAAGAGAAAGCACATCCCAGAGACACCTACATGTGTGATCACTGTTTAATCGATCAAGCAGATGAATTAAATCAAGTGAAGATTAAGTATATTAAAATTCTTAGCATTAGAGTAGAAAAAGAACAGAAAAAAACTTGTTTGCAAGAGAATAGATCTACTCCTTTGGAATAAGAAATATGAAGGAGCCGCCTTTGTAAAACTGTGAAAACAGTTCTTAACTAACAATACATAGCGTAGTTCTGCAGGTGGTTATTCTGCATTTAAAGTAGATGTATGAAGCAGTTAGGAGTTGCTATCAAAGCAGGATAGGTCATCTGGGTAGTGTGACAATTTGTTTGCTATTTCCTATCTAGTTGTGTATTTGCTTTACTGTTTTTTAGTTTCTATTCCGTATCTCCACAAAATCTCTTCTTCAAAAGAAAAATAGGTAGATAGAGGCAGAGGTGTTGTTTACTGGGTGCTTATTACAGGATGGCGGTTAAATAAACTGATTAGGGTTTCAGAAACCGTAACACAACTAATCTAGATCAAGGCACAAGGTCACATAGTCAAATTAAGCCTTGTTTCCTGTGGTTTTCAGTGGTTATCTCTGGGCTTTCAAATTAGACTAGACAAGGAATCCAGTTATTGCAAGCCTGTCACATTACAGATAGATTTTACTTTAACTGGAGTACCTGCCCACTGAAAGGCACTTTATGCATTAGAATAGTTTCCAGGTCTTCGCATTCTGAAAGATACCATTTCTTCTCTATAGAAATATTGAAAAAGTATTATTTCAGTCTGAAATCTTGCTAACAGAGGTTTCAAGACAATAGTTTTATATGCAATAAATTGGACTCTGGCATAACTTGATATTGTGAAAGCAGAAGATAACATAACAAATCTAAAGTCAAATTGTCAACACATTGAAACAAAGGTAACCCTAGCAAAAGATTTTTTAATTATTTGTCTGCATTTCCCCAGGTTTAAGAAGAGGTATTGTGGGCAACATAGTATTCACAACATTTTATGCACAAATAATAATGTAATTATATAGTGATTGTAGAGTTCTAGACACTTAGAATACAAAATGTCACAGATACTATGACTACTTGACATAACATCAATGTAAAAATGCATTATTTAATAGCTTTAGAATATTCACTTATGGCCATGGGACAGTTATGAAATCCTCTGCTCTGGGCTTAGGATGGAGATATATATAGTTATAACTCTGTGTGTGAATGAGGAAATGGGATGTTCTTTGGGATGTTCTCATTTGTGTTTTAGTCAGAAATAAACAGTAGCACACGAGTCATGTAGACTCTTATAGAAACTATTAGCATTTGAAGAAAACAGTAAGCACACATTATAAAAAGGTGTTATAATAGTCATGAGATTGTAAGCTAGAAAATATGTTTGGACATGATAGAATTTCACTGTAATTATGGAAACAAAAGAAAATTAGCATAGAAGTAAAACAAAGTCCTAAAGGGAAAGACATACTATTGCACAACTTCAATATTCAATTTTTTTTAAAAAAAAAGGCAGAAAGAAATAAACAGAAAAAGATTTAGTCTAAGAATTTCCTATATAGTCTTCATTATAAATTCAATTATTCTTTTTTTAAAAAAGAAAAGGAATGGATACCAGAAATATACCCTTGTACTTAGATTAGGAAGCTGTTAACATCCCAGACATAGCTCTCTTAAGTATTTGACCCTGGTTAAAACTGGAGAAACACAAATTATAAATCATCTCAACTGCCTGGCTAAAATGAGTATGACCTTTAGCTCTCTTTGAATCAATTCAGACTAAAGAATTAGGATCTCAACCTGCACATAAATAAACAGGTAACAAAATATGATGACCCAAGATTATTTGTGCCTTTCCCACAGTACCAAGGAGCCTTTTTGGGTGACCTTGCCCAGCTCTCAAGAGTGGTATTTGTGGTAAGTGGAAGTTATCATATAAAGCTAGTGGGAGAGAAAGGAAATGCTGTGAAGGAGGAGATAAGGAGAGAGCACCAACAGGGCAACAGGGAGTCAGAATCTAAAAATAGCACAGTTTTTCCAGGAATTGAAGTAGGTCTCTAGCTACAGAAAGGTACTCAAAAGAATAGTGTAGTTTTGAAATGTAAGGTCTCTGTTAGATACCTAAGAGCAGACCCATGTTCACAACTTAGTACTTTACGAAGACAATACTATTACAGTGAAGCAGGAACAAAAAGGTATTTCTGTAAGTCTGAAACACTTTCTTAGGATGTTTGGAGATTTTTCCCAAGTTTCTGGATGATCTAAGACTAAGTCCAAACCGGGAAAGCAGCCCGTGGGAGAAGGCATAAGTCAGTCCCAACCATAGTGCCTCATAGTGCCACGATAAAAAGATATAGTGACTATTAAATAACTTGAGGGTTTTATTCCTTGAGAACTTCTTCTTAAATTAAGCCCAGTATTTTTATAAATGACGTGTAGAGTTGATTGGGAATTTTTCAAAATTAAAACCCAACCAAATGACAACCTCCAAACCCAAAAGCAGAGGTTGAAATATTTCAGCTTGCCACTGTGAGGTGAAATATTTAGTTTGGGGCTGAGTTACACAGCACTGAGATGGTTGTTTCATAAGTTGAATTAAAATAGAGTGGAGGCACAAAGACCAGCTCTTCAGAAGTCAGTGCAGCAGCTCAAAATCCAGAGTAAATTGGAGGAAGATGAAACTAAAGGCTTCGGTTAAGATCACAGTGAACCCAGTATCTGGAAATGTCAAGAAGTGTTGTTTAGCTTAGAATGACAAAACAAAACAAAAGAATGGGATGCCGTGAAATTTTACTGCCACGTAAAAAAAGTGTCACAGAATGACAGAATGATAGGGGTTGGAAGGGACCTCTGGAGATCATCTAGTCCAACCCCCCCACCAGAGCAGGTTCACCTAGAGCAGATTGCACAGGAATGTGTCCAGGCGAGTTTTTAATATCTCCAGAGAAGGAGACTCCACAGCCTCTCTGGGCAGCCTGGTCCAGTGCTCTGCCACCCTCAAAGGAAAAAACTTCCTCCTCATGTTTACATGGAACTTCCTACGATCAAGTTTGTGCCTATTACCTCTTGTCTTGTCACTGGACACTGCTGAAAAAAGACTGGCCCCATCCTCCTGGCACCCACCCCTGAAGTATTTATAAGCATTGATAAGATCCCCCCTCAGTCTTCTCTTCTGCAGACTAAAAAGACCCAAGTGCCTCAGCCTTTCCTCATAAGAAAGATGTTCCAGTCCCCCATCAATATTTTTTTTGTCTGACACAGTACAAATTTTGAAACCCTGGCATTTTCACAGGATGTAAGTATTAATTTGAAGCCCATTCTGATACATTCAAATGCTGCACACTGTTAAGCAAAGGATGTGTGTGTAATGGTGTGAGAGGAGAGCCAGGTAAAGCTCTGAGATGCATGTCTTGACCCTTGCCTTAGGGTGCAGACCAGAAGACCAAAAAGCACCTTCAACTCAAAGCCAGATTTCATTAAAATATAAACCAAAATAATTAACCTTTTAAAGAGAGAAAAACTTAGAGTGACTAAATAAGACAGAGCAGTAATAAAATTGTATATAAACAAATCTCCTCCATCCATCCTATAGGCAAGTTCTTGCTTCTCTGCTTGGTTACTGTGACTGGTTTTGATTTGCAGCCAGCTCCCTCTGATCCCTAAAAAGTTTCTCTCTGCCACTGTGGGGGCTGAGTTATGGGTGAGTCAGGTCCCTGCTCCTTTCAGTACTATCTCCATGGGCTGCAGCTCCTGCCTTCTTGCCAGGACTCTGTCACCCACAGACACTTTTTCCTCCCCTGGGGCCAGTGACCATCTCCCAACCCTCTGGGGGCACCACCTGAGCCCACCACTCTCTGCTGAAAGGCACATCACATTACAGGCAATCTGAGAACAAATTGTCCAGCACATGTACCACAATCTGTTTTTATTTAGTCTTAGAATCTGGTATTTGGATCACAGAGCTATACTGCTTGGCAAGATGACAGCTTTCTGATTTAGTGAGTAGAAAATTATAATTTATTTGACTATATGAGAGGAATGTTGTTTCCTCTTTATGAATCCATTGCCAATATTAATTACCTTTTTCTCTGTATGAGGTTTTTTTTCTCTCTCTCTAAGAAACTCTTCTGATAAAATCTTTTGGAAGTTTAAAAACTTTATTTAAGCTGTGCTCAAAGTATTTAACAGCTTTTACATCGGCATGATAAATTTTGACTTTTTAGTGGGTACCATTTTTATAGCAGCAAATTAAGGAAAAAGTTTAAAAGCTGTCACCTCCAAAGGAGAAACAATTTCAATTTTCTTCAAAATAGCAGAAAGAAAATTGCCTGAACCAAGAAAAATAGTGTAGATGTATACTGATGAGGATACTGGCAGCATGGAAGTGATGAGAGCAATGATGAGCACCAGTGTTCTGCTCATGGAAGGAGACAGAGAGGTCTCCCTGAAGTAAAGACTCACCACATGTGACATCCAGGAAGATGTATTGAATCAATGTGGTCTAGGCGCAGTTCAGGCCACTTAACTACAAATAGTTAATTAAAATAAAAGCAATTTTTGCTGAAGAAATTGGTTACACATATTAAAAATGTTTGCTTGTAGCAATTAGCTGTAACTCTTGTTCAGTACACAGATTAGAGCCAATACCATTATGCATAGGCATCCTTAGTGAGACACTGTACATGCAGTATGTTTAAATTTACAAAAAGAAAAGAAGAATGTTTCCATGACATTATTCGCCTAAGTAAATTTAAACATCTGAGTGGAAAATACAGTCCCAGATTGGGAACATATTTGTGCAGTCACCAAAATTACTTGCAAAATCAAGTGTTCATTCACACAGATTTCCATTATAAAGGAAAATGATGGTATTTCTACATAGAAACAAGCTCACTTAAATTTCCTGTCTGAAGATGAGATTTGCATAGCTAAAAGTAGGAATGTGATAGATGCAGAACTCAGTCTTCATTAACCTCTTGCTCAATGAATGGACAAACCTTTTGTGTTTTCTGAGAATATCTCTGGAATATCTCAGCGGATGCAGTATTAGTTGTATAAGGTACCACTATTACTTTCAAATAGATTATGAAAAAAGACATTAGAGTATGAAAACAGCCATAAATCATAACAATTTGGTTATGTCACTGTTTTCAAAACGAGTCATTCAAAAAGAAAATGTTGTGTAGCAAGTCCAAATAATTAAAAGGTGTATAAAATGGACATATGGTGCTAAAACCTCAAGATAAATATAGATAAGAGATCCAGGAAGAAAATATGGAAAAAATAATTGAAAAAGAGCTATCTGTACAGCCATCTGGCTAAAAGCATTAGTCATGTTTAGACTACATTCAGTATTGGCTTGAGCGAACAGCTAACCTGTGCTCTAGAGAGAAAGCAAAGCAAGCATGTTGTAATTGAGTAAAATGGCACATGGGGATAGATTAGAGAAGCTTCCACTTTTGTTGCACTTAATCCTGTCAAGAGATCCATGGTGACAATAACATTAATAAACAAGTAGCAGACTTCCTAAAAATCATGTTCTTTACTGGACTTCCTTCTAGTGGCCTTCTATCATGATAATCTCTTTTTCTTCAGGAAGTCTTCTGAATAAATGAAATATTTATTCAGAACGGTACTCTGTTAGAATAAAAAATGAAAGTTGATTTAAATTGTCTTTCTATACATACAGAGAAAATCTACACATTCAGGTGGAAAGGATTTAATTACTAAAAGAAGGAACTGAAGCCACAGATTTTAAAAAAAAAATCTGTATAATCAGTTAAAACCTCAAAATCCTTAAATTGCTAGAGAAATTTTGTTCTCTCTCTGATTCCCTGTTTTAATAATTTTAAAGCCAGAAAGTTCCCTTTAGGCTTTCTAGCATTGGCATATCACTCCAGGCTTTATGTGAGACCCTGATGTTCTGTGGGTAGTGTCAAAACCAAAATACGTCCACATTCCTGGCTGCTTCTGAGCCTGGACTTGCCATCTGCATTTGACATTTGCCTATGACTTTATGGCACATCTACTCAATGCAGTGTATTGCCACAGAAAGATCACCAGGCACTTCTGAATACCAGTGTCAAGCAGAGGTGCTTGTTCAGATCCCGTGATCAGCCACATTGGTGCTTTTTCAGAAGGACTAATTCATAAGGTGGAGTGGCTACTGTGCTTCTGCTTTATAGACTAAGCTCAGGTATCTGTGTGTAGCACTGCATTGGGCAATGTAGATTTCTACTGTCAGTGGGGAGAGATAGGTGCTTCCCAAAGGCAATGCACATTATCTGTCTTCATGCTTATCTCAAGATGGGTTGAATCAGCCTCTCAAAGACTGTGCTTCAGTCTCGGTCCTCCAGGACCTTTCCAAAGCTTAGGAAAGCTTATCCCATTTGAAAGGAAGGGAAATGATCTGCAGAAAATTATTCATTGCTTAGGATGAGTTGGAGTAGAGCCCTTTGTAATGAGATGCTCTGGCAATTCAAAATGGGAAAAAGTGGTAATTGGACAGGAACACAGCAGAGACCTATAGAGATCAGCATACTGGGGTGACACAGTTTGGCCAGTTAAACAAGGAGTATGGACAATTGTTACCCCTTGTAAAAATGACATAGGATTCTAGAGGTAAACCGAAGGAAAAGTGTGATCTAATGTTTTAATTTGCTACTTAACAATTTGATTTGTATTTAATCTGACAACCCATTCTATTAGTCTTTAAGACTCTTCAAACTGATGGCTTATAATCATTAAAGAAACTTTGTTTAAATGAATAAATATGTCGAAGTACTTTAATACCAAATCAACACTAAAGCATGAAGGGTCATTGTTTTATAGGGTGTTTGATATATGCCAGTGTGCTTTAACAGTTCTCCGATAAATGAAGAAAAATGAGAGGCCCATGTAACAATTGAGGGGTCCCAAAGAAAGTCTCACCTAAATATCAGAAGTGTTTTTCTTCCAAACAAGATTGCTGTAACTGAAAACATCAGTAGTACTGAGATTTCCCATATGGATATATTGTTCTAAAAGATCAACATAACACCATGTGGCCTCCCTTCTAATGACTGCACAAATGACTTGCAGAGGGGAAGCTTATCCTCTGAATGTGCTAAGTTTCCACAATGCCTACATTTTTTGCTATTGAGAAATGAATCAAAAGCATTAAATTTTCAAAAGCATTTATTCTCATTCAAATACAATGTTAATGTCTGATAAATATATATTTTTATTAGAATAATTCTAATCTCTTGAATTTGTACTTTGTGAATTGGTTATGGAGATAATTAAAACCATAATTATATGTCCTTTAAAGCCTCATGACCACGGGGCTCAGTGAGGGTGAGTATGCTAGAAGGGAGATCATGTCTTCTTACCTATTTAGCAGTCTTCTGAAATGCCAGGAAAATATTTTACAGGAGAAGGAAAATTGACATTATTTATTTAGATTTTGCAACTGCCTTTGAAAAAATCCTCACATCGAATGGATAAAGAAATTCAGCAGGATCAAGGTGAGAGGCAATTTGTTGCCATGGACTAGAAGCAGACTAGGAGTGAAAAAAAGGTGACTGCCGAGGTACAGCAAATATATTCATAAGGTTTGTGCAATTATATATGTGTAGCAGTGTTCTGGGGAGGGTGATAAACAGCAAGATAGCAAAATTATATAGGTCAAGCAAACCCAGGCAAAGCTAGAAGGACTAACATGGGGAAATAGGCAGTGTAGTGAGGTGGCAATATGAAATTCAATACTACCATAAATCTGGATGCAGTCCTAAATTACTAATCACAGCTCTCTAAGGTTCACTGCTTAACAGAGATGAAAATCAGAAAGTAAATATTAGGCTACAAAAGGCTGGTGTGAAGAATAAAAAGAAAAAGAACATAAGCCCATTTATAAATCAAGATACATCTGCTGTGCTAGGAATACTGTCCTCAGGTTAGCCTGTCTCAAAATATAGTCTTTCTAAGGGTGCAGATGGGAGTAATAAGAAAGATTAGGAAGAGACTGAGAAGTCTGTACTAAAAAAGATGAGAACTGGAACTCTGTGCTCTACAGAGACCTCCTAACCTACCTTGTCTTATCCAAGTGAAGACTGGTGGTGAAGAAGATAAAAGGAATTTAATCTTACAAATAAGTGTGCTTCTCCCTTTCACGTTTCTGACACAGATTTTGGAGGAGGAGGAAGAGGAATATGCTTTTTAAACAAGAAAAGCAATCGTAGGCAAAATAAACATATAAATCTTAAATCCAGACTCATAAGGAAATCAGAATTTTTTGATATACAAGGTGGCATTTTTCCTTCTGAAGAACACTTAATCATTGTCCATATAGTAGTAAGCACCATGCAGAAGCAGCATCAAGTGTAAAATACATTAAGTCCCCATTAGGACTTGCCTGTGAAGTAGCTGCCTATTTGGGGAATTCCCTGAAGGTGGAGAGGGTGAAGAAACCAAACTTGCACCATGCGAAAGTATCATGGCAGGTGTGACGGAGAGGAAGACTTCACTTGCAGGTTCAAATTAACAAATTATTTGCAGGTTTTTATGGATACAATGGAGGAATGCACTATTGCAATTAAATACACAATTCACAAGTGCGCTAGATAGTAATACCTTAAAAAGAGTGCACTAATCATGATCTGAAAGCATGCCAAATACCATATGTATGTTCCTTAATCACTTACCCTCTCTCTCAGGTAAGGCCTCTCAATCCCTGGGAAGTTACCTTGCACAGTGACCTGGACAAGGGGGAAAGAATCTCCTACAGGCCAGCTGTATCCTTGGAAAAAAGATTCTCCCCATTTTTCTGCCCAAACCTTTACGGGTTTTTATTCCCTGATTTGATGGGTGGGGGCAGGCTTATGCACGAATGTTTATCTCTGGTGCCTTGATGGCTCGGCTCCTTTGTATGGTAATTTAGTGATGTCTAGCACACAAAGTTACTGAATAGTGGTGGAATGGTACTCAGGGCATTTTGTTTGTTAAGGGATCATTCAGGGCTCCATTCGGGTTTCAGCAGTGTTCAGGCAACCCCGGGCTAGGCCATTTCCGCAGCTCCCCCCAGGTCATCTCTGCTTAGGTAAGAATTTGTCAAGGTGAGACAAAGCTGAGTCACAGAATCACAACTCCCTGCATCTCGCCTGTGTGCTCCAAAACCGGTTCAGCCGGGTGATCCCATACAGCAGGGACCCACAGATAGTAATCACAGAATCACAGAATCACAGAATTACTAAGGTTGGAAAAGGCCTGTAAGATCATCAAGTCCAACCATCAACCCAACACCACCATGCCCACTAAACCATGTCCCGCAATGCCACTTCCACACGTTCCTTGAACACCTCCAGTGATGGTGACTCCACCACCTCCCTGGGCAGCCTGTTCCACTGTTTCACCACTCTCTCAGTAAAGAACTTTTTCCTAATTTCCAGCCTGAACCTCCCGTGGTGCAACTTGAGGCCATTTCCTCTTGTGCTGTCGCTAGTCACTTGGGAGAAGAGACCAACACCCACCTCTCTGCAACCCCCTTTCAGGTAATTGTAGAGAGCGATAAGGTCTCCCCTCAGCCTCCTCTTCTCCAGACTGAACAACCCCAGTTCCCTCAGCCGCTCCTCACAAGACTTGTGCTCCAGACCCCTCACCAGCTTCATCACCTTTCTCTGGACATGCTCCAGCACCTCCATGTCCTTCTTGTAGTGAGGGGCCCAAAACTGAACACAGGATTCGAGGTGACATGAAAGGTTGTACTCTGCCACTTTTACACAGTGCTGATCTTGTATATTTTGGCTAGATCTTGTGTCCCCCATGAACTTCCTAATACTGGCATACACACTATTTCCTGCCCCTAGGTCATGTCTCTGCCAGCATCCTGTAGAGAGTGTGACTAGCTGACAAACTCTTGAAGAAACGTACAGGGCTGATTTCCTTTTTAATCTGTCTCCCTAAAACCTGCTGATATCTTCCAATCCACTACAGTTTAGTTTATCCTCACACTTGCACATTAAAAAAACCCCACCTCAATGTTTATTTTACTCAACCCCTTCTTGCTTGTTCCCTCCCCAGCTAGCATAAAGGTTAGGATGAGGTGATGTCTTTTTATACACATGGTCATGTTCCTCGCATGAGGGGGACTCAGTCAAATGCAAGAGGTCTTGGGGAAGGCAGGTGCGTTAGGGTCCCTACCCTGGACGTCATGAGCTGGGAAGGCACCCATTGGCTGAAAATCTCTTTGGTCGCTATGGTATGATATCTTGACACCTAACTCCTCCATTTAGGAGGAACAAATCCAGGCTTTAGTCCTTATTTTCTGACCCAAACATCATAAAATTCTTCAGTGGAAAATGAAGCTTCCCCTAAACCCAAACCCAGCTGCATTTGTGAAGAGCTTTGGGATCACTCTAAACTAAAGCCGCTTACCCAAATCTTGTTCATTTTACACTCATTTTATAGTGCAAGGAAAGTCAAATGAAATACATTCATTTTCCCAGATAAAACTTCCCAGCCTTACCTCTCCCCATTTCCACTATGTCTACTTTAATTCTCGAATAGTTAAAACAGCCTCCCCTTTTCCAGAAGAGCAGTTCTCCCCAGCCTGAGTCCACAGATTCAGATTACAAAATTAACTGGGAAGAGGATGGTGTAAATGACATGGCAAATATACTAAGTGCATTAACGCTAGGAATGACTAGAAAACTAGTGACATTTTTATGCTACATCCCTTCTGTGCTTCATTTTCTACTGCTGCGTTCTGCTGCTAACCTTTGTCCTGTGCTGCTCAGAAAGTGCCCATATTATCTGAGTAAGGCTCCAAGCCTTAATAATTTAGCTTATTGGTTTGAGCTGGCACAAAATGTGGCAAAACTGATGGCAGAAATAAGACCAAAATAGATTTGATGGAATTAATGGAGCTCTTGTGGGCAGAAGTTGGCTTAATGCACTAAAGATTTTTTTCCTAGCTTGACAGTGAAATGCAGGACTGTATCTACAGGGGATGGAGTTAACAGGGACTGATAAATCAATGTAATGCAATAGCTAAAACCACAGCTACATGGGGAAGAGCCCAGAGAGAGCCAGGGCTGTGTAACACTCAGGCAGTGCTGCTGGAGGTGCTCTGCTTAGGGAGGGTGATGAAATAGGCAGAGGCAAGTGTGCCCGTAAGCAGCCATCTGCTGCAAGCCACTGAAAACATGCTCTTTTATTCCCACTGGACCACGGGACAGAACAGGACTGAGGTACCCAGCCCCTGTCCCTTGGATCGACTGCCCCATAGGTGTGGTGCATGCGGCATTTGCCTTTCTGTGAGCCACAGCCACAAGGGACGTGGGGACAAGGGCGAGCTGCAGGCTTCTGAAGCTCCCAGGTGGAATCGGTGATCTCAGGCATCTTATGGTCCCATGAAAATGTGGGGAAGGCCTCTGGATCTGTCAGATTTTGCTCGTGATCAAGGCAGGAGCAACACATGACTCCATTCTCTTTGGGAGAAATTTTTTTGAGAGGGGGAAGACTGACTTCATTTCTGAGGGAAGTGCCAGGTTGTCTTGTGGGAACTCCTAAACACAAGGTTGGCCTGTCCGAGTACAGCTTGATGTCCAGGTTGCAAGTTCATCGAAATAAAACCAAAAGTCTTCAGTTCTTACATAGTTTTATAAGTGAACCTGTCCCACATGCAGATTACCCTGCAGAGAGATTTCCCTCTTACCTTCTTCCCCTGGGTAGCAGAAGCAAGAAATAGTGTTTCTAGCTCTAAGGAGCTGCAACACATTTCACTAGTTTCAATTGTGACTCCCTGAGCTGCAGCTCCAGGATGGCCAGTACCCAGCCTCCAACTTCTGGGTGACCCTGCACAGCTTTGGAGCCATACCAAAGAGGCTCAGGGGTGTTTTTTCAGGGAATAGTGAAATCCTCCTGCATGTGAGCAGTGAGCTAAGAGAAGAAAGGTGGGCTTTGAAGGAGGCAGTTCTATAGATCTACCCCTTCATAAATCATGCTTTCAGCATCTTTTATTCACCATAACTGTCAAAGTAAAAAGGAAAGAGAATCATATAATTTGGCCTTCAGACTGAGAATCTTGAGCAAATTCACCTTGGTAAAATGCCCCATCCACGCTGTGGCACAACACATCAGCAGGCTGGCTGGAAGGACTGGCCAGTATGGCTGAACAGGCAGTTTGAAAGCCAGAACATCAAGTGCCCTCTGTTTTGCTGCTCTTGACTACCCTTGTCTTATTTTCCTCTCTAAGCAACAGTTATGCAGGTCTGACTAAACACCATGGAAACTCTCTTCCTGAGGTTTTCCCCAGTGTTCGGAACAGTTTGCTGTACAACACACTATCTCTAATTGCTGGCAAGGAAAATTAATTTGAGCAACAAAAAAACCTAAATCAAATTTCAGAGGGTAATTAAAAGAGTCAGAATACTCAAGTGAAAACCTTCCTTTTTATTTTTATTTTCAGTGGAGATAGAAAGTAGGGAGGAGATTCTCCTATGTATTTTAATTATGAAATAATGTTAGAAATGAGACCTTAAAGGATGCTGCTGGGGGAAAAAAAAAAAAAAAAGCAAAGCAGATTTAAAAAGTAAAGACTTTATGTTAACAGAAACCAAAACTACAAAACACAAAACTTCCACTATAGAAAAGCTGGACTGGAGGAAGCAATGGTTTAATTGCTTCATTTTGATAATGAAGGTAGATCTTTCATATTTACCTATTCGTACTGAGAAAATATTGTCCATCAAAAGCTGCAATTTCATATAGATGAAAACATGGCACAAACATGAGAGGTGTGTAAGGGATCAAGATTTGTTTTGTGAGGAAAGGGTGAGTGTAAAGAGCTTCTGCTTCTCAAGGAGAATGCAGGTCACCACCTACACAGAGGAAAAAGAAGTACAGCTGGGGTGCTAGAAAAAAGCTAGTAGCAGTGATTCTCATTTTATTCCTTTCCTTTTCCACAAGAGCCATATCTGATGTTAAAAGTCTGCCTAACAGATGTGGCAAACTACTGATGATGGAAACATTGTCCAGTGGAGTCAAGGAACACCAAAGATGAACACAAGCATTTATTGAACAAGAGGATAGATCAGAAAACAAAAACATCACTGTCCACACACACCCCTCCACCCCCCCAAAATGAGAAGAATTACAGGACTCGTGCCTAGGACAGAACACCTTTCGTTTGCTGCCTGAGCCTTCTGGCTATTTGAGTAAGTTGCACTCAATTGCTCCCCAATTTGACTGGCCCTCTGTTCCTTATGAAGAGAGTCCAGAGGGTAACAAAAGAGAATTTCCCCCTGCCAAGTCTATGACAAGGTCCCTTATGATTCATTACACTGTGCTTCAGTACAGGTCACAGCTGTGAGGTCACAGGCTGAGTCCGTACATGCAAAAACCAGGAAGATTAATTTTACTGCGTAAGAAACTCAAGGGCCAGTGTGATTCATCATCAATCACTATCGGTTCCTGTTTACACCAGAGCTTTAAAGAAACTTAGCAACAAACAAGGTACGATGTAGGATGAGTTCCTGGACCCTGACAGTGAAATAAAAGATTCTGGGAAAGTTAAAAGACTTCAAAGGAAGAGGCTGAACCTCTGAGAAACCACTCGCAAAGTGACTTACACAGCTGTCCCCAATTCGGCTGGAGAAGTGGTTTTGGCAGAAAGGTAGGACGTGGTCAGAGAAAAAAAGTGGTCTTAAGAATATGCCAATGGCAACTGCATTTGCTAACCAACAATTTCAAGCATATTTTGATGCCAAAATTGTTGAATGCTGCCTAAATCAAGGCATTCTGAGAATCAAAAATGCCCATGGCAAACAATATTCATTGTAAGTACTCAATACCTGTGCAAATTAGGATACTTTTTCAGTAGCTGAATACCTAAAAATAGATTTAAGTACATATTCTTAGAAAAGCTCACCAGTCTACATTTAGGTAGAACCTAATTCTGCCACTCTTAGTGGTGAGAGGTAGTAGCTGAATGCATGAGTGATCTTATTGAATAAATTTTGTTTTCAGTATGAGTTACACTCTTAGGATCAAGTCCAAAGATATCACAAAAGAAATATCAACAAATAATTATTAAAGCAGAAGAGCATACAGAGGAGCATCCAAAGCTTGTGTATTTGTAAACTGACATTCACGACAAATGAAAATAAATCTAATCCAAGCCCAAAGGCAAAACTGGCTTTCTTATTGATACAACAAAAGCAATGACTAACAAGCTGCTACTCTGGTCTTGCATTTATAGAACATATATCTCTGAAAGCTTGGCATCACCAAATTGCTCACAAAACACTGAAAAACAGAACTTGCCAAGCAACAGTTTGCTGGAGTGGGTTTGGTTTTTGGTTTTTTTTCTTTTCTGTGTTACTGATGAGGTAAGCCTACATCAATGACCCTGCTATCTTGTAATCCTAGATGTGTTACCAGGCAACCATTATATGCAACAGCACCTAGCTTGCCCCCTCTAAAAATAACCCAAACCTCCCAAATCCTTCCACTCCATGCACTAATGAAAGTGGCATCTTTCTACTGCTAAATGCTTACTCAGGTATTTTCCTTAAAAATTTCAGAGTGCCAAGTGCTGGTTATGCTTTCCTGAACATGCTGCTCTTCAGTTCACAAGGTGATCAGTTAACAGACTCTAGCTGCATATACTTATATTTTCATTCAACTATATACTTCAAATGAGGCTATATTTGGAAACTAAAGCCAATTATTTAGAAGCTAGTAACAATGTCACCAAATGTAGTATGAGTCAAAAATGTATGAGATCTGGATTATACCCAAAAATTTATCACAAGCCAAATATACTTTTGTATCTTCAATACTATACAACTCTGAAATGGTAAATTGGAATCATAGAACCATAGAATGGTTTGGGTTGGAAGGGACCTTTAAAGGTCATCTAGTCCAACCCCCCTGCAATCAGCAGGGACCTCTTTCACTGCATCAGGTTGCTCAAAGCCCCACCCAACCTGACCTTGAACACTTCCAGGGATGGGGCATCTACAACTTCTCTGTGCAACCTGTTCCAGTGTCTCACCACCCTCATTGTAAAGAATTTCTTCCTTATATCTAATCTAAATCTACCCTCTTTTAGTTTAAATCGTTACCCCTTGTCCTATCACTACTGGCCCCAGTAAAAAGTCTCTCTCCATCTTTCTTACAAACCCCCTCTAAGAATTGACTGGCTGCAATGAGGTCTCCCCAGAGCCTTCCCTTCTCCAGGCTGAACAACCCAACTGACTCAGCCTTTCTTCCTAGGAGAGGTGTTCCAGCCCTGTGATCATTTTTGTGGCTGAAATTTGCATGTAGCTTTTCTGAGGTATCACCAAAAGATGGATATTTAGCAATTAGACAATGACAAAATGACAGAGTAATGTTTTCTGTACATTTTCTTAAGGCAGACATCAGGTACCAATGAACTCTTGGTGGATCGAGACCAAGAATAAGCTGAAGAAACTGCAAAAGTGTAACTAATGATGCTACAAGAAATAGCGACTAAATGGTAGTCCACATCTTCTTGCCAGTGTAGGGGGTCCTACATAAAAGGAGAACTTTTCAACAAAATCAAAGCCCTGAAGTTAATCACACATCATCCTAAGTTTCTTCAGATAAGCTCTAAAATTTAATGCAGAGGACACAAAACCCGTTCCAAACAAGCTTGACTTGGAGACTTTAGCCAGATTGGAAGATGAGGTGTAAGAGACTTCTGTGTACGCTATCCGTCAAAACCTGACAACCTGAAACCATTGTGCAATTAACAGCTACCAGCACAGTCTTTCTGATGGATTCCCAGCTAGCAATAAATCCTGCACAAGCAGAGAAACTGCTACCTATGCTGGGCAAAAAATTTCATAAGAGGAGAGCAGCACTGCCATACATCATGAGTTGAGCTTTTTCCATGGAAGAGTCTGGTTTCTGTGCCACTAGGAACTCTTTACCAGCTTAATTTATGATTAACAACCAGAAGTTTTTAAATTAAGTATGAACATGGATCTTCACAGACTTCTGCAAGCCTGAACAGGGTGTCCTATCACACTACAAAATGGTGTCAATGCTTGATCAGTCACTCCTCTTGAGTCTTCCCCCCCCAGATCAATGCCTGAAGGGGTCAGTGGAATTTTACAAAGCCAGAGATGTTCAAAGCAGCAAACAGCCAGCAGCAGCAGCAGCTAGAGCATGAAAATTAACTCCGAAGCAAGGAGTAGCAATGCAATAAGCAGAGTACTTATACAAGCTTAACAAAAATCTTCAACAGAGCTAGAAATGATACTTCAGAGGCAGGTAAACATGTCAGTGGAATGGCAAGAGGAAGATAAATGAATGACACTGTACACTTGGAAGCCAATCTGCTTTACAATATGTTTAAACTCCAAGGTAGATTAACCAACAAAGAACAAAACTTTGGTTCTCTGAAGAAATTACACAGAAAAAACACGAGGAATCACTAAGCACTCAAACCTAGCATTTTAAGCCCATCAGCATAGTTCCATTTTTTTCCTCATTAGCACATCTGTTAAGTGGAAGGGCTCCTCACACAGACATAGACATGAGCAAAATGGGATGTTCACATGCTGGATTCAGCTTGGAGGGTAAAAGAATGTTCTGAGGTGCAGAGCTCTGCTGTGACTCTGGGGTACCCTGAAAGATTACACCATCTAGAAAGGAAAAAATAGTTTTGACTGGAACAAGCCAGCATCTGGAAAAACATTGCATCCACTGTGTAGCCCAGGAAGTGGAAAAAAATGAACAATAAGAAAAGTTATGCTTCTGTAGAATAAAAAAAACCCTAAAAACATATTGAAAATGAGTAGTATTTCAACAGCAGGTACTATATTTCCTAAGATGTGATTTGTAGTGACTGAACTCAGTGACAGCTCCTGATTCTGTTTAAATGACTAAGTGACCCCGTGAAGGACTTTCCTGCTCTGGTTTTCTATGAATCTATGATAATATTAGTGGTGACTAGCAAGGCTGGTTCTAAGCATTTTGAAATTGGTTAGACTTTCTGTCAGCTTAAAATGTCTTCAGTCAAGCCCTTTTGTCCTGAGTTTTGAGATAAGAAGTCATTGAAATTATAGAATCATGAAGACAACAGCAGGGAGATATGTTCCTGATGGGTTTTATTCATGATAATACCTTCTTAAAAATTTAAATTAATGTATGCCAATTGTTATTAATGCAATCTCTTATAAAACAGAATTATTTAATTGGCTAACAGGAATACATTTATAAGATCTATCTGAGACAATGGAAGAACTGTGCACAGTGACATTTTAATCTATGGTAAAACACAGAAACTTAATTTTAAATGTATTTGTGGCTGAACTGGAGTCATAGAATTATATGAACCAGAGGCATAAAATCTAATATGCAATTATCCACTACACATTTGTCCATGGTAACACATAGAAAACCAAGGCATTTACAATATTATCACAGATTATGTCAGACCACACTAACAGTTATCGTCCTGCAATTTAAGTAGTATAGCTGTGAGAAGGGCCGGGCAATGAAGACAGTGTTGCATCAGATTGAACTAAAGTTTCTTAGCCTGTTACATGTGTGTTTTACAGTAAACCCAGGAAGCACAATTTGATGTTAGTCCCACATAGCTAAATACCAAACTATATTCCAGCTATATTCAAGATCAAGCAGTGCCCTGCTTAGTAAAGGTATGACCCAGCCAGTTGCAGAAGCCAGCACAAAATACATAGTTTCTTATAGCATTGTGTAACGCAGTCTGGATTTCCCCCTGAGAGGGGAGGAATATAGATGATTTCTGTAATGGAAAAACTCTTGTATCCTTCATCAGACAATCTGATATACTGCCTCTGAGAACAGTAACTAATTGACAGTTTGAAGAAATTGAGTGCATGGTACGTAAGAGTGCATATGTGTGCCCATACACACACACACACACAAAACATGTGCCATGGATACCTCTTTGCTGATCGAATGTCTATCCAATTATCGGATTGAAGATCATCAGCATTGTTTCAAGAGTATACATCCACTGGCTTAGTAAATCCACCATCTAATCGTAACAGTTTCGCTAATTTGTAAATTTATAATATTATTTAGATAAACTCAAATACTATATTGTATCTATGACATAACAAAATTGTAATGTTTGGCTTACTGAAATGTGATACTACTTTGTCTCTGTTGAAGGTATTAAAAAATAAATGTACTTGCAAATCTGCATGTTTTTTTGAAAAGTCTCATCTCTCCCTGACACTACAGATCCATGGCTGGAATGTTACTTTCAGATATTGAAGGGAAGGTGCAATCTGTTTTTATCAAGCTTTGCATTACTTTTTCTTCTGTGACATCTTTTTTTTTTTTTTCTTGTTGGCTCCTTGGGACTTTTTCTAACGCCAAAATTGTTCAGAGGGCTTTATATTTAACCATTATAAAATGCCTTTCCAGATGGGTGGCAACCTGGATTCTTTCTTTCCTTCTCATGTATTATCACCAGTGCTGGTCAAATTCCATTTTTGGATAAATCTCAGTCATCCTCTCTTATTATGCCTCAGTAGCTGCATCTTACGTGATCGACTCTTCTGTTCATGGTAAACAACAAAGAGAAGAATTCATTTCTCTCTCTTGTTTGAATTGACTGAATATTGCTCGATGAGCTGCTGTGTATGTAGATACTGTAGCATCTCTATTTTCCTTCCTTCTATCCTTTGTAAATGCTGAAACACAGGGCAGATTTTTCTCTGTACAAAACTCTTCCAAAAGTATTAGAGACAGTCTGAGTCTCAAGACTTCTGCACAAAACACTCTGATAAATAGGTGTTAATAGTTTCCAGTCAACTTCCAGTGCTTACAGCAAATAGTGTAAATTGTAAAAAGCATATAAATGGAATCCTGTAAATCACTGTGAATGCTATGGAAGACTGCGGATAAATTTTAAATAAAAGCTATTATACAGTAAACCGACTGATGTTCCTCACACAGAATATCTACTTTGTTGCTGTGATACATGTTCAAATGCAAAAGTTTCAGCATTTATGCCTCTATATCTAGGACACGTACGTAAACACATTCTTCTCCTGTCTTCTTCCAAATAAAATGTCTCAGTATTTATAACCCTATATAATAGATAATGTGTGTTCATTTTGCATCTTTTTGTCACTGTAAATCCAGTCTTATTTATGAAGATTTTGCTTTCTAGTGAAATACACAACTGGAGCTTGTTAAACCAAAGTCATGGTTTAACTATGCCCAGCTACGCTGCAAAGACAGGGCAGATGCTGAGGAAAGACCACGCCAGCTCAGAAGCAAAAGCCACACAGGAGTGTCAGTACAATATGTGGCCCTTGCTAACAAGTCTACGTAGATTTGGAGACTGAGCTGCTATCTCTACTAAATGTTCTTCTTTGTGTTAGGCTGTATTTTGGTGTGGGCATACTCTAAGAAACTTGTTTGTCCTTAGCTAAAAGACAAAATAGCTCAATTAAGCAGAGGTCCCGTAAGGGACAAAAGAATAAAACTCCTCAGATCCATCACAAGTTTTGTACTTTCAGCAGGTAAGCCATCAACTAGCTCCAACAGACTGATAGTCTGATATGTGTTAGATGCCCTGTATTCTTCTGAAAGGAGAAATGCTAAGAGAGGATGCAAAAATGTGCACTTCTGAAATACCACACAGATACTAGGTCACATTTTGCCCTGGAGCAATCCCACTGGGTTTGCTAACAGGGAATTTTGTTCCCCAAATAATTCTCTCAGAGTCTCTCTAGAGAAGACAATACTAAACACATCTGTCTGCTTTCCGGAGATGAGGGAATCTCTGGCACTGACATATAAAGCAGCACCCATAAACGTAAAGCCACATCCTCCTTGCTTCCAGGCCCACACTCCTTCTGTGAGGACACACAGATTGATAAAGTTTAATTTATTAATGATAATTGTCCAAAAATAGACATATGATTCATTCATTCTATGATAGGACAAACTTCTTAATCTGTAAAAAACACAATGTGCCATGAGCAGAAGAAGGAAGGAAACAAATAATAAAGAAAGTGAGGGCAAGGAACTGGGCATAAGGGGCGGCCAGGTTCAGTGTTTCTAAAAGATCAGACTGTAAATTGAGAAAAAAGAAAGGATCCCATTAGTGGGTCAACGAACAAGAAGTCTAGCAGTAAATTAAAGAGGTGACAAAGAAGTAAAAAATGGCAGTGGTGTTAATCATGTGCAGCTATGTGAGACTGTATGAACCTGAGTGAGTGAAAACAGTGAAGTGCAACAAACTGAGAAGTCCTGCAGGACCTGTGGGAGGAACCCAGGGCTGGTAAAACATACAAAAGAACAGGTTTTGCTGTTGTTTTAATATCTTCTATTGCACAGATGCTGGTTACAAATGAATACAGTTGGCTTGTCCGAATCAAATCGATAAGAAGTGCTTTGCTGATCTTTTCCTCTCTAACCTCAGACTACTTAACCTCATATTTAAAAATTATTAACTACTGCTATGTACTGACTTCCTCCTCCTGGCAAGATCCAAGTTATGTCAACTCATGAGCCATGTTTGGCTTCGGTGTTGCAGAGTTCAAAAAATTATAATCAGAAATGGGATAGGTATCACAACAGGATAAAAATGTTCATCCTAAGAGGGGCAAAATTTCAGGAGACCAGAGATCTGGCACTCTCTGTGGCTTCTATTCTGAAACACAGTCAGATATACAGATGGGACCTATATGTTCTCTGCTATGTTAATAGCAGTCATCAATCTTTTGCAGAGCTGTCACACCATTAAAAGCAGGGAGCATTCCACAAAGTAGCATATCAAGAGCCTTTAGAAATGCAGATGAAGAGGTTTAGGACAAACACACAACTATGAAATTGCTTTTCACTTTCAGACTCGGATAACTAAATACAATCTTTCTAAACAGGCCCAGATTGCCTAACAAACATTCAATTTCAAACCAATGTTTCTAATTTCAAAATATTTCATTAACTGAATGTTGTCTCCATCAAATTTGCATTTTCCTCATTCCACTGGCCTTGTGAAACTATTTATGACTTTCATTAGTCCAAAATTGAATCAAGCCCTAACATCAAATCATGCTTTGAAGCACACAGATGGATCACATAGCGGCTCCTCACTTTGCAGTGAAAGCTTTGCAGTGTATGAAAGTCACATCTATTCATTGTCTGTTCACATAACTGTGTCTGAACACACAACTGTTCATTGTCAACACGATTTGCTGCTTACCTGCACAGCTAGTTGAGGAATCTGTGGTCCCTTTCCTGAAGGTACCCTGGGGTTCTGCTTTTCTTCCCATATGGTCTAGTTTCTCTCTAACTGTTCATGCACCAGCCTTGGACTTTGTAAGAATAAAAACCAAACCAAAACAAAAAACCCCAACAAACAAACAAACAAACAAACAAACTTTCCACTTGCCTATTTCTCCTATTTTTCCAATGAAGTATGAGCTTTCAGCAGATGTGGAGAAGACGACTCTGTACAATATACCAGCTATAGGCACTGATAAGGAACAAGACAGACAGTTTTAAAAGGAGACACGAGCCAGGAAAACAGCAGTGAGAAAACTCCATGCAGCTGTTTTAGAGTTATTCCTAAACATATTAAGTGGAAGAGGCTTGTTTCAAGCCAGTTCAGCAAATTCAAGCAGAGGAAACATGGGAGAGTGCTTCTCAAAGCCTGGAGATTTGAAGGCCTCATGTGAGCTATCAAGCGTACTTGAAAACAGTCTCAGCACAATGAACATTGGTGAATATGGATGAGGTGACTGCCTGGTGCATTTCTCAGAAGTCCCAGAGAGGCCATGGCTGAGTCCTCTGACCCCAGGTGCTGATGGGTTCATCAAAGAGCAGGGCCAGTGGAGCACCCTGTGGAGCAGTTTGGGAAGGTGTTCAATACTGTCATTCTGAGAAATGGTGAAAACGTATGTGCTTTCCTGATTGTGCCAAAGGCCAACATATGTGAGAAGATCAGCTTTCTCTGTAGCGTGTTGGAGAATTATTCCTATGCTCTGTTCTGCAGTTTCTTACCACTCTACCTGAGGGGTATAGGAGGAAGAACCGACAGCCTGCAAGAAAAAGTAAAAAAAACCCAAAACCCAAACAAAAAAAGAAAAAAAGACTCCTTCCTTTTTTTCAGTGGGTCTTGCCTCGTGGCGTGTGCTGTTTGCCTTGGCTCAGAAAGCACAGATTGCTCTCTCCAGGATGTCTGTGTCCTCATACCCTTCCTTAACAAGGATATCCTCCTTCTCCAAGGTCTCAGGATGTTCCCTGTCCTTCACAACATGGATATGTAGCCTTGCCCTGCCTGGCATCCAGTCCCAAACAATACCACCAAATGTGGATAGACCCTCAGGTCCTCTGAAGGCTTCCTATGGGTGTAGCAAAGCTGCCTTAATTCTTTCCTTTCCTTTATCTCCTTTCAATGTTTTCACACAGAGGCAATTCTGTTGGTGGACTTTCTGAGAAAGACAGGCAGATAGTGGATACCCAGAAATGTTTCCCAAATAAAGCAACCACTTAAGACTGCAGCAAGATGCTCCCATTTTTGCATTTGTATTCTCACAAAGCTGGGGGAGGAATATCTTGGAACTGGCCAGGATGGAGATAGTCACAGGAACATAAGAGATGCCCTCTTTGGACAGACCAGTGGTCTGTCTATTCCTATTTCTGTTTCTGACAGTGGCAACAGGAAAGAGCATGAGATCCTGACACCTTTCTGCAAGTCATTTCCGTGTATGCTCAGGGGCACCTTCACAGACTCCTAATCCAAGTAACAGACAGGCTTGAGGTCACTTTTACCTCAAAGGAATGAAATTCAAAATTGCGAGCAAAGCACCATGGCACAGCCATGGGCACAGGGTCCTGGTGGGGTTCCCAGCATCTCTGACCTCAAAGCTGCACCATAAATTCCCACCTGACACAGTGACAGTGACACGTCCTGCCCTACACCCAGCCCCTTCTCAATAAATGCTTCTTCTAAATGAGCATAACCAATTCTACAGATGTGGAAAATACGGCGTAAAACAGCTGTCACCTCGTTTCCAACCATACAGCCCAGGCGGGTGCCCTGAGAGATGTGCACCATGGGCAGGTACACACATCTCCCCTGCACCATTTGGCAGCAGACCTGTCCCAGGGAGCTGGAGAGGACAACCAGGCACCCACAACTCACCCTTCGACTGTGTGCAGCAGACATCTGTTTCTGCCTCCATTTGCAGTATTACACAGCATTTGTAAGCTGTGGTTAATCAGCCATCAGTGTGCAAACATAAATAAGGCTGTACAACAGCATGGCCCTGTTCCAGTGGTTTCCCAGAGCAGCTGACTGGGAGAGCAGTGAGTGAAGAAGGAAACACATTTCCCTAGACACAGCCCTGACGGACCTGTGCTATGCATGCTGTCCAAGCTCCTCTCTGCTGTCAAATCACGTGCATGTCTTTCACATAGGCCACCACTCATGGATGTAGCTACCCTGGCCGAGCTGGAGAGTGCTCAAGGGGTGTGAATTTGGTTCAGGCTGCAAAAAGCCACGTATCTCTACTACAACTAAGAGTCTGTTTTTTTCTAGCCAGAAATAAAGCTGATGCTACCTGCATCCAGAAGCTGCTGACACATCTAAGATGAATCGCTGCTGAGGAGCTAGCTGTAGCTTTCCAGTACTTCAGGTTTGCTTTATGCTGATGGGCATCACTGAAAGCTGTCTCACAACCCGCTCAGCTTCCCCGTTCCTGGGGACGTGAATACCCAGATGGTGATAACCCAGGAGTTTCCTTCTCATCTCCTGCATGGCAGTCACCTCTCTGTTGGTAGTGGATACATTTGATATATACTGGCTGGGTCTTCTCAGTCCCTTGAAAAGCAGTATCATGTTTCTCACCTCTTGATATGGTGAAAGTGGTGTAAAGGAGCAAGACTACAGAAGGTGACTTTGGCTGCTGTTACTTATAAACACCTTTATGCCATGTCCTTGTAAAGCTGACTCCAGCACGTTGACTTGTTAGATTGAAATAGGAATGTTTCTTTCCCAAAGGACAACCACGGACCCCAGGATTAATACAGGATTTCTTGTCCTTATCCTTCATCTGAAAAAATGACCAAAATTTCCTTTATTAGACAACTGCTTTTTAACATGTCTGTTTTGCTCTATGCCATAACAAATGTGCAACCGTTTAGGCTCACAACGATAGCTGCGTGTACAACTACCTCTCTTGGTTAAGAGACTGACCTGTGTTCTATTAATATTTATAGATTTAAATTTTTAATACACAACAATTCTGCATTATTGAATAGGTGACTTCCTGCATTTTAATGGTTATGGAGTAGGACTGGGCTCTTTGTAGTTAACATTGCAATAAAATTTCATGATTAAATAAAAAGTTGTTACCTCTAACTTCCTCAAACAAAATCCCCTTGGACAACATGTTGGTGCAACAGTGAAGAATTCTCTTGAGATATATGATATTATATTTGTGGCAAATTTGCTTAGCGGATTTAGATTTATGGTACATGGATTTTCCATAGCTGCAAATATTTAATAAGTTTCTTTTTAAAGTTGCTGAATTATTCAAACATCAATTTGGGACTACTTACTCAGTTTTGGAGAAAACTGGCTTCTTATTTGCAAAATTGATATTCACGTTTTAGAAGGTGCATATTGACAAAATTGGAGATTCAAAATGGTCACTTGAGTTGGCATCTTAGACTAGACAGGGATGCAGATTCAGGCTTCCATTCATTTATTTTGAAATCAAGACCTTTGCTAAAGGCTTTAATAATAGCGGCATTGTAAAGAACTTGTATTTTGAAGGACAATGTGGGATTTCAAGACCTCTTAGGTGTTACATAAAAATATGAACCATTTGGCATAAGTTGAGGTCAGGTCATTTCTTAGGAAAAAACCTGTGCATTTAGTCACTTCAGTCACTGAAATTTTTCTTCTTGATCAGCTGAATATTGTCAAGGTCTGGTTTGTGTGTTTGTTTGGTAATAGCACCTTTAGCTGCGGCAGAACACATGAACAGTGAAGAAGAGTTTCTCTGGGATAGCAAACCTGGTACTGTTTCATCTTTAGGTGGGTCAGGATCTTCACAGTGTCACTCAGGTGGGCTGTTATTGTATTAAGAAGTACTTTGCTCTTCAAATAAGGGAGTGAATCCAATGAATTTTCATTTAGGAAGAAAAAGATACTCCATGTGAATACAGGAATCACAATGTAGTCTAGTATCATCTAGTATCATTTTCTCAGATTGGCTTTTAATGTAAAATTTGTACTGCATAAGACTTAGTCATGTCAAGGTTTTTGGTCTCAAAAATATGAATATGATTTGAATTAGGGTTATTTGGATTATTTTAATGGTGCAATCCTCAACTTGAAAAAGCTATACAAACCCCAAAATCTATTTCCAACATTTGCTTTCTTTAACATCTATTTTTTACCTGTAACTTTTGAGTAGAAATAAGGCCAGCTCATCTTATATTATTGCTGGAATATAGTTATGCCTGTGAGCCAAGGATTCAGCTGCTGGATTTGCCACCATAACTCTTTATTTGCAGGATATCATGGCTCTATTTATCCACAATGAATGTAGAAAAAGATATAATTCTTGCAATCTGTGCAGAAGAGTTGGTGTTGCTTTGACAGCATCTCACACTAATTGAAGAAAATTGGTCACGTGTATGCTTATGAGATATATTTCAATATTCAGAAAGGTCAAGAATGGTCAATAACTCATAACTGTATATTCTGAATTTGGATCATGGTACCATCACAGAAGGTGCATCACAGAGATTTCTCCAGTTTTAGAGAAGAAATGTTTACTGCAGAATTTGGAAACAGGGCAACCCAAACAGTTTCATTATCTATCCTGTGGTGTATCTACATCCCAGTGACAGTCAGATGAGTGTACTTGCACACAGTAGCTGAAACAGCTAATAAACATTTCATGGCACTCAATGAAAGGGATTGTATTATTTTAGATTCCTTCCTGATGCTATTCTCATGTTGACTTCACCGAAAGCAATGTTTGTCAGTAGACAATCGAGAAATTAAATGTGTTTCTAAAGCAAAACAACAAATAACACTAGCTCCGTTATGCTATACTTAAAGCAATTATAATTATTAATAAAATATTTAACATGCAATGTTTCCTTTTGAACTCTGATTTCACAGCCCCTGAAATCCATCACATTCTGTGAAGTTCAATTTAATTTCATTTTTTATCTTCACTTGCAAATAAATATTTTGTTTTCCCTTTGAGCATGAGTCAATTCAAAAACCTAATCAAAGATGGGAGCTTTCTGTATATATGTAGTATAATAAATGTATGCCATTTTCCTGAAAAAGTTTACCAAAACAGAGTAACACTTCAAGACAGGCACTGCTATATTTCATATCTGGACGCTATATAAAATAGCGAGACACCCACTCTCATTAGACAGTGCTGTAAAACAAATACCAGGCAATAACATTATTTCCTTGCATCTTCAAAAATGCAAGCTGGCAAGCTCTCCTGGGATGCGATTAACAGCTTGTCAGTTGCGAGTACTTACAAATGAAATTATTTCTTTAGCTATTAACCTTTGACGACATCAGTAATTCCCACATCTAGGACACAAGCGGGTCAGGTAATGGACATGGAGGAGGAATGCACACTGACTCATGCTGCAAGCAACCGCACTGAAACACAGAGTTTTGGACAGGTTTAGCTTCCATGTCAACAGCTAAGCAAAAGCCGAGTTTTCAGTAGCAGTCAGTAGCTTGTGGCTCCCACAGTCATGCTATGGGGAGATTTTTCAGAAATATTCAGGCACCAGCTCCTCTGAAAAATCGACTTATTGCTTTAGGTGCTAGCAACAGCTGCAGTCTTCTAATGAGCTGCCCCTTACAGACATTTCTCAGCCTCAGGGAACAGCGGCTCAAAGGCACTGCCTTCCTCTGCCATTCCTCTGCCATTATTTTCACATACCCCTTCCCTCACAAGCCTTTGCTGCCTGTGTTTTACTGCTGTCACAGCTCATTCCTATTTCAACGGTAAGGGTGGATTATTGTATTTTGTGCCTGCCCAGCAGAGTGGCATGCCCTTCCTGCTCGAATCCTCTAGGCACGACTCCAATACAAAGAGTGTCTGTTTGCAAATTACCCAAGCGCAGGGAGACAGTGTTATACGACCTTTCACAATATTGGGCAAGGTATTGATCAAAATCATTGATCCCACTTTTGAGTGACTGTCTCACCCAGGAAGACAAGTGAAATAAAAAATCTGACAGTGTCTGCAAAAGCCTGTGCCTGTTGGGAGACGTCAAAAGCTTTTTTAGTTTTTTTGCTGACCTTTTGGCCTGAACAGGGTTAACAGATACCATAATATTGTTCACCTGTTTTTTTAAAAGAGTCGTCTTCTATGCAAATAACTTGTTTGTTTGCTGGTTTTGATTTTGGATAGACAAGAGACAATTGGATATCACGCAACCCTTTACTTGTGTGAGCAACCCTCAATGACAGGGCCACTCCCCCCCAGGTAGGAAATACTTTGCAGATGAGACAACAGGACCTGTTAGTACATTTTCTAAGGCTAGGTCTAGACATTACAAATTCAGTTTTCTGGTTTGGAAGAAGCTTTTCTAGTTTTTAAATGGGTAACCACCTATAGGAACCATCTATTATTTCTTTGTGTTATTTTATTGGGATGTCATTAGTGGCTTGTTTTCATATCATTAACAGACAATTAAGACTGGCTCCCAAACAGCAAGTGATAAAAACATATCACCTCCTGAGTCAGCTTTTAATACTTTCAGACACACAACTGTAACATATGGTGTTACCTGAAAATAAATACCATAAAAATGTTTTCATTTCTTTTCAAGCTGCGCTGCATACACATACCAATAGTATTATAGCTGGTTAGGTGAGGTTATGTAATGACAACCTATTTCTGAAGGAGCACGCAGGCAAAATTCTGCTGATGACATACAGATAGTCATCAGCAGAAATTTGCCTATAAATAATGGATTTAGCATGCATGCATGCTAAAGTGGGATAATGAAGATGCTGGCCTTGGCAGCTGAATTCATGTTAAAATGGAAAAATAACTCTGTACTTCATTCGTAGATCTGCAAAGCCAAAAAGATCTCTGGTATCACCTGGGCAGCGAGATGTACGTCAGAACAGGTTGCTGGGAGGATGCAACAAAGAGTTTAAATAGATATTGTCAGGCAGAGAACACAGCAGTTAAGGAGATTGCTGAGAAATTTAAGTACCAGTTCTGCAAAAAATGTGAATGTTAAGAAAATGTTTTCATACTGAAGCTGAACAAACCAATCAACGCTGATTTTGTGCAAGAGGTTTCCCATGCAGGGGATGCTCAGTTGCCCAATACACTCCATCTCCCAAAGGATAATTCTGTTTTCCCTCTCCTCCATGGTGCTTAATGACACTTGCTATACTGCTTATGAGACATGCTGTGCAGCATTTCTCCATTAACAAATCAAAAGACACCACATTTCATTTTTTTTCCTTTAAAATTTAATTTACACATTTAGTATGGTATAAGAAATCCTTCTTTGTTAAGGTCAGCAACTCCCCAGTCAGCCTTAATAAAACACTTCCCTTAGCCTTCCTGGATAACGTTGTGCCTCATTGTTCCCCCTGCCATTACTTCAGACTGCAAACCATTGCTCAGGTTACCTGAGGCAAACCAGTCCCATCTTTGTGTCCAGTCAGCATTTCCCTTTTAGCCTCACCCTTAGTCTCCCTGCTCATGATTATTCTTGATCAGTTGATAACAACTGACAAATGAAAACATTTTAAGGGCTGAAGCATGTCTCACTGGAGTCCTGCTTTCTTTATAATTATCCATCTATAGAACAAAACCAAGCAAATCTCCCACTGCAGTCCCATCATTTGAACATTCAAATGTCTGGAAGTAAGCCACGAACATGCCTAGCCAGGTCCATATAGAAATGGCATAATCTATATTCTCTCCCCTCTCCTGCTATTGCCCCCTAACGCTCGACAAAATAGGCACAAGAGAAGTGAACAGCAAGTTAATCAAGTTTCTCTGGTTTAGTAAATGCGGAGTCACGTTTTACTTATCACCCAGTTACAGAAGTGTTAAACAGGAATGTGGGACACCTGTGTCCCTGAAATCCCTGATTTTCATCCTTGTTGATAAAAAAAGAGAAACACGGCACAAGGCACAGCCCAAGCCTAGCCTCCCCAGCCGGGACACCTCCCAGGTTTCTCATCTCAGAGCTCTGGCTCCAGAGCAAAGCCTGCACTCACCCATCCTGCCACCTGCAATGCTTAAGCAGCACCAGCCCATGCAACCTGGGGACTTTATAAAAACTGAGCGCACTGGCAACCCAGCCTCCTTGGGAGCAACTGCAGGCTTCCACTCACCTCTGCTGAAGAAGAAGGGAAGAGATTCTGTGTGTAGGCATCTCCACGGTCCATGAGCTCATCCAGTCACCTCTCACATCACTGTCAGGGAAATACGCTGGCACCAAACATGCAGAAATGAAAGCAAAACCCTTTCCCTGCTGGACCAATCAAGTCTGACAATTGTCTTGTGGTGGATGCCGGAGAGATTCTGAATGTTTTGGCAGAAACGCAGGCTTTTTCTAGGTGAGAATCTGCCTACATAGAATTTATGCAAACATTTCCTCACTTGGTCTGTAACCACCCCTTCGCAGCTAAGCAGTTCAGCGTTATCGCCAATTCTTTACATAGGTTTGAGTTTAAAATACTACCACAACCTAAAATAAGAGGAATTTCAATTGCAGTGCTCTCTGAAATGAAAGAGGTGGAAGCCAGTTTGACAATTTAAGCTGATAGCTGAGATGATACTGCCTCGCCAGCAATTTTGGCACCTGGCCTAGGGAGGAAGTAACGAGAGGAAGGGAAGGGACAAAGAGAAGGAAGGAATAAAGGAGGGTGAGAGTGATCCAGTCCACTTAATATAATGACATATATTCCCTATAAAGGGAGCTTTATAGTCAGTGGAAAGAGAGACGTGCTTTTCAAACGCTACAGAGGGCATTCTCATCCACCAAACACGAGGCATCTCTTTCTCTTCACTGAGAGCACAGGGGACTCGGGTGTTTTCAGGGAGTGATGAAGCCCACTAAAATGAATTGCCTGTCTTCCTCAGAGAGTACAAAGAGATAGTGGAAAATATCAGATACTTTCACTCACTTGGAGTATGGTCCACCTGACGCTCTTCTGAGAACGGTCACCCACTGGAGCAGAGCATACTGTTGAGGGATCACAAAACTTGACTTTGGTCAGGGGGAGAAATTGGGTCCCAGGCCAGAGTTGCAAGAAAGCACTGGAGGGGACACTGATTTACATCTACTCAGAACAGACACTTCAGAGTAGCCTATACAAGTAACAGGCTAAATTATTCAAAACAACCGGTCTATGGGAGTGGCTGGCAGGTGAGAAATTGTAGGTAATAGCAGTTATAAATAGGACAGTGAGACCAGAATGATGATGCTCTGGGGAAAAAAAAAAAAAAAAAGACGACCGATCAGAGTTGGGGAGTCCCAGGTTGCAGCCCTGAGCTTCCAGCTGAAGCAATAACATTGCCAGCCACACTGGGAGAGGTACCCAGCTGTACAACTGATACGGCTGCTCAGAGAGAGAACGTGATCAAAAGCATTATATCTAGCATGATAAAAACAATCAAGCCTGCAGGTCAGAAATGTAATGAAGGATAGTATGTGTTGAGCCAGAAATTACTACCTTGTCTGGCAGCCGATGTAAAGGGTGGGTCATAAGTCTACATGCAGGCAAGGTAAAAGTCAGGTAGGAAATAGGTATTTCTGCATCCACACCTGCACTGAAAGCACCAGTGTCTCAAAATTGATTCGCCATCCAGGCAGGTATACAAAATGCCTAAACAAAGGATTCCTGAGCCCTCTGCAAGCACAAGAGAACAACATTAGCATCAGCAAACCATCTCTCGTGGGTGCAGGTACAAAGTGCTGAATTAGGCAATGGAGACAACTGTCTTGAAAAGCCCCAAAACATCATCTCAAACTGAAGCAGAAGCTGTGCTCTCAGACTGAAAGAAGTATTCTGCTGCAGGGAAGGGTGTGCAGGGGTATCAAGCATTCAGAAAGATACTAAGGCATTACACTTGTAGGCATTGCTGGGCTGCCTAAGTATCACATGAATATAGCTGAAGCAAGAACATTACAAAAGTTGAAGTACATGGAAGTGTATGAAAGCCAGCACACTTCACATCAGTATTTAGCTCACAGTTGCACCAAATCTGGCAGCACATTATGGAAAATCTAGAATGCCGGGCAGCATTACTGTTCCCAACAAGGAGCTTTGCCATATTGTACTGGATATGTCAAACTCTCCCCTCAGTGCAAACAGCCCTGTAGAATCAAATGGGAAAGCAGAAAAATATTCCCAGAAAAGACCGTATTTGAAAATGCATGAAGCAACATTTGTCTGAAGCCAAGGGAAACATTTTGTCAGAGAACCCAAACTGGCCAATATAAAGAACTATTAATAACTGCAAAACATGTCATTTAGAAAGCTAAATAAGAATCGCTTGTGGATTATACTATCAAGACAGACATATTCAGGGCCAACACGGCAAACAGGAATCATTTGCAACTGATCCACAGGATGATGGGGATGGGTAGAGCCCAGCAGTAGTTCCAGATTTATTATCCTCTGTTGACATAGACTTCTCATTTCCAATATGCAGGAATTAGAGATGGAACAGAAGGCACTGAAGCTCCTTTGGCCAAGCCGTAAAGATTGCCAAGCACCAGCTGTGGTCTGGTCTTCCAGTCCTTTGAACAAATGGCTGCAGCTAATGCAGCAAGTCATCCCGGTATGCAGAGCTTTCTCTGTGACCAAGTGGTGATGTGTCCCTTCTGGAATTGAAATGGCCCAAAAGAAACTGGCCTGTGGGAGAAAGGATCATATGTAATCTCTAAGGAAAGAGGTTTTGCTTGTCAGCTACTTCAAATGTCATGTATTCAGACAAGGTATGTGATAACATAGAGCGTATCTTTCAAACCACCAGTTTTCTTCAGTAATGGCGGGGTTTCCCTTTGTGATATCAGACATGCTGCAGCTCCTGTGCAGGGGGGGTAATTGCACTTGATTGATAGAAAGACCATGGATAAAGGCTTGATTCTTCTGGAATGGCCGTGGCAGTCTCTCTCTGTTCTTCTCCCTCACATTTATTCAGGATTCTAATCCTGGGAAATGTCTGTTTGCCTAGTGGGTGCTGGTTAAAAAAGAAATATATATGCATGTTAAATACCATGCACTTCAGTGCCACAACAAAAAAAACCCCAAAACTTCAAAAGGCAAACTCGGTGAAGGCAAGCTGTCCACAGAAACGTGCCATGCCACTGCAGGCCTCCGTGCCTCTGTGGACTGGAGTAAACGATGCAGTTTGCAGTGACTTCCTCTGCTGCCTTTGTCGTTACTGTCTTTTCTGGTAATTTCTCTCTGACACTTTTTAAGAAGAATTAATCTCCCTGAGCACCTTCCCTTGTTTTTACAAATGCAGATCTTCAGATTCCATTTAAGCAAGTTGTCTGTGCACCGTGCAGAAGACAGTCGATAAGTTCTGTATCGTTACGGTAATTTGAATCACTGTAGACTAGTGATTTAAGATTTTAATGTAATCCTCTACACACCTACAATCAGCAAATGCACATTTAGAAATAAAAATTGTTTCAAAGTGCCACCAACTGTTGTTTTTGCAAACTGCAGTTCAAAGAATGCATTTTTTAAGTGCTTCTACTGGATACTGTAACATTTTCTGGTGTAGCACACAACTTACAAGAACAAGCCTACATTACCCTTTTCCCAAGCTAGACAAGCAGCACATTCCGTTATAATATCTCCCCTATGGCTACGTTTTGAAGGCAACATAATACAGTACACCAAGCATGCCTTTTCTGTTGTTTGTAGAATATTTTTTTCAGATTTGTGTGTTTTAATGACAAGCTGATTTCCAAAACTTTCAAGAAACCTCCAAAATTATCTGAGACAACCAAGCACTAGAAGTTTGATTTGCTTTTTAAATATGTCTCCTATTAATGATGGGTGAGTTCCTAAGCATTAAGTATGTGCTGAAAACACCGTGCTCCGGTGCTCTACTTTCACCTTCTCCAGACTTTAATTTTCACTCTTCTCAAACTTTTCTTTCCTCAGTTCCCTCACATCTGCATTTTGATTTCTCCTGAATCAAGCTGGACTCCCCACCAGAAGAAACTCTTCTATGATCCATTGACAGTGAGGAAAGAAACAGGATCACAAAGTTTACCAGAAAGGCATAATGGTACCCATCTGTTAGTGCCATGAACAGAGTAAATAATCACAGAAGTTTGTCAGTCTGCACTGCACGTTAGTAATACAGCGTGAGACAGTCTTCCAGAAGACTGAATGGTTACAACTCCTGGTGAGCCGATCTCCATAAATAGCAGCTCTACATCAATTCTGTTTGCTTGCTGTGATCATATGAAATGCATCAACTGTTGAATAAATCAATGTGACCCCAAAGATTCCTTGGCTTAACATCTTATTATTTTGTGGCTGTAGGCTGATTAGGCATTTAAATAATTTTCTGTGATAGCACCTGCATTATTTGAATGTGCCAGATTGTGAACACAAACCTTTAGATTTCTCCAGTGCTTTATTTGCCAGCAATAACAATAATTAAAGTAACAACATCCCTCCCGTGCTTTTGTTGATACCATTTATTCTTTTCCAGAGAGGACAAAGTAGGTATTTTACTGGTTTGAAATGAAATGTGTTCTGCAACGTCTGACTTATTCAGCTATCGACTGGTGGGAGCATTCATTTCGGAGAACAGTAAGTTACTCCAACGTTCTCAGTCCAAATTGATCCAGCAGAATGAGACTCCCTTTGAAGTCTGAATTCCTCCACAATTTTTCTTTCAAAACTGCAGCTCTGCCCACCCTGTAGATGTAGTGGGTAATCAGTGCTGATTGATTTCTGAGTGTGTGGATGGAAGAACAGGGAGAGAAACGACGCAGTGACAAGAGAGGGTGCAACATTCAAGAACATCGTAGGCATGTGCTAAGGAGACCTTTCACAAAAGCAATAGAGTGACTGCAAAAAAGCCAGTGAGGAAAAAGAATGAAAGATACAGCTGAAAGGTGAAACAAGGAGATTCTAGCTCAGAGGAAACTGTGGGTGCGACGACTGGGGGGGTGGGAGGAGTTTTCAGCAAAACATCACATGGTTAAATGGAGGAGATAAAGGAGAAGAGGGTGCAGATTTGCAGACGTTCCTAATCACATGGAAAGAAATCTGCACACTTTTCTGTTCTGAGAGACCAGGATTCCAAGGCAGCACATATTGACAAAACACTAGACGTCTGAGCTGTGTGCCAGTTCCTTTTTCTTAAAAAAAGTTTCAAAGGAAACAAATTAATAGTTTGATTAAGAAAAGCACTGACTTACAATGCCCACAATTTTTCTTATAAGGTGAATTCTGATTTTTATGATTATCTCAAAGATTTGAAATATTTTCTGATTGTTTCAAAGGAATAGAAATATCCAGATCCTCAAAGCTGCCACTGCCTTATTGGTAGCTGGCTTTATCACTGAACTTCGTGGTATAAGAAAAACAAAACAAAACAAAACAAATCACAGTAAGAAATGCCTTTATTTCCATTCACTGTTTTACAAGTAACCATGTTATTATCGGCTAGATAAATCTCAAGTGCTGTGCAATATGACTTCCTACTTTTGACTGGTCTTACAGGCGTAGTTCTGACTCTGTAACATCCATGATTGCCATCACCACATAAAAGTATTACATTAAATAAAAATAAGGCTGGATTTTGCAACTGGCATTGCAAAACCAATGGAGAACAGAATGAATATTGGCAAACAAAACAAAATCTTGATAATTTGCAGGGTAAAATATCAGGTTTCTATGGCCCACACTAGTGAGGTTCTGCAGTTTTGTTTTCCTTTCCAGTTTAGATCTAGGAAAACCTAATTGTGATTCATTAAATGACTCTTCTGGTGGCAACTTAGGTGACAACAAATAAAGTGTATATCCTTTTCCTTAATGAGTAGTAAATCTAAATTTTGTAGAGCTGCGGCCAAAACCTACTGCCCATAATTAACATTGGTTTATAAAAAATATATCTTTTCAATTTTCCTTGTTTTCTAATAATTGCTTCAGCATCCTTTCCCCACAGTGCTTTCAAGATGGGTATGTCTCACCATTTCATTAACACAGGGTTGAACAGCAGCACTTCCTTTTGTAACAAATTAGCATTACTGTAGTGTGCAATATGGTCTGGAATCTCATTTACATTAGGAGCCTTTCTACCATTCTGGCAAAAGAGACATTTTTATTGGGAAAATGTAATGTATGCTGCAAATAGTTAGTTGCAGAGGCAGCTAGGCTGAGGCAACCTCCCTGTTTTTTACTGCAGCAGAGACACACGTGTAGCACCAAATCCTCTATCCTGCCCTGGCACAGGCTGTGATGCTTTTAACAGCACTCATCAGCACAGACCAGGCTCTCTGCATATATCGATGGCTGAATGTTGACCCCCAAATTCCTCTTATCAGAGGGAGATTGTGAGTATTTTTATTCTCATTAATGAGGGACCAGACAGGGTGAACAGGTTTGGGATTTCGCTGAGACTCCCATACCACAAAAACACATTTTGCACTGTACAGTCATGTCACCCATCAGAGAGGTGGTTATCAGAGAGAAGCTGAACTCAAATGTGTTACTACAGGCTAATTTCCAAGCTTACCGAAGACTCGAATTTCTGACTTGTCTGCAACAAATGAAGTAATGCCCTATTATTTCATCGCTCTGATTGTTACAAACCCACTTCTACTGAAGTGGTCAGGTGTCCTTTAAACGCAATATTAATCTCAAACTACAAACCTCTTCATTTAACATTCCTCATGGCTATTTGAGGAGCAAATAAATATCCTTCTGCTTTTCAGAAAAATGCCTCTGCAATTGGACCTCTTATTAAATCCGTAGATTAGTAAGAGCTATCCTGTCATACAAATACTCTATTAGCATGAAACAAAAGTTAGAAAAAAAGCCACTGAGTGTTCCTGCTGAAAGAAAATTCTTATGAAGATCATAGGATCCACAGGGTTTGCCTAGCACAAAAGCAATCTTTGTCGAGTTGTACTGGATACCTAATAGGAACAATAATAATAGTAACAGAATTGTAACACTTTATTTTCATATGTGCTAAAGCAAAACTTTCCCTTGATCAATAATCAAAACAGATTTGCTCTGGTCCATCAATTTTACTTTCTAGCACATTGTATCCCCCCTTTAACCGCACTCAGACCAGTGAAATGCTGCTGTTTCCTGTTCTCCGCTGGGCTTTTCCACATTCCTGGCAATCCCTCGTATCTCTTACTTCATTAGTCTGATCCCTATTCTGTCTAATTCCTGTGATTTTACAGCAGTTCACTCTGAAAGCCAAACAACACGCTGCCAGAATCAGGTCACCCTTATTTTGTTAACACATGGTGCTGGCCAGTGGCACGACATGGCAGGATCCAAATCCTGCGGGGATTTTAACCCAAATGGTGATTCTCCCCACTCCCACCCATACGCAATACTTAAAGTGGCAAGCCTATATTAAGGCCCAAAAAATCTTTATTGCCTTGATAGCTAAAGCTACCTTTCCAAAACTCGGTCATTACTATTTATTAATCCCTTGTGGCTATGTCCAGAAGTCCTGCTACATTAATGCAAAGAACCATAGAAATGCTGGCTGGAGAAGGATCCTCTGGAAGTCGTCCAGCCTGACCTCCCCTGGGGAGCAGACCTGTGCCAGCGCTTGATCAGGTCAGCCTGTGGCTTTGCCTCGCCAATGCAGCAGAGGCAGAGGCAGCTCCTCTTTGAAATTGCCCCCTACCTTGCTTCCACTGATGAGTTTATTAAACGGTAGAGTACATCTGCAATTTACTAGTGAACGGCTATGTTACATATGTATATTTTAAAATAAAATGTGCGGCTCTGATTTTATACTGGTCTGTTTTGTGTTTCTCCTAGAAGTAAGACAGCTTGAGAGCTTCACTATTCTCAAGGGAAACTAAAGAGTTTTCCAAATGTGTTGTAAGAAACTTCCTGACTGCCATTTCCCATTACTTCTTATACTAACCACCATAATAATGAACAATAGATTCTGCCCTTCCTTTTTGAGATTGCCTTTCACATATATTTTTACACGTACGCATATACACATATACATGTATACATATTATATCACATATATAATTCAATTATATATCTATCTATATACAAAATCTATGTATAATGGTATATATGTATATCATATAGATCTGATATCTATCTATCTTTCAGTCTTCTTACACTAACTTCAAGTAAGGTAAGGAAAACAACTTAGGAGAATGGTATAGGAAGAACTAATGAGACCATTAAGTCAAATATCACAAAAAGGAGGAATGGGAATGTAAAGAGCTGAAGACAGCAAGTCTGTTTTACCTGTGGAAAGAGGTTAAGAAGGAAGCTTGATTGCAGGCTATTTAATTGCAGGCTACAGATAATTATATTGGCAGAATTCATTTGATGCCAGGTACTCTTTAATTGAACAGACAAAAACATGCAAGGACCAACTGCTGAACACTGAAATCATCCAAGTTCATGTTAAAAAGAAGATGGAAAATTTTATCAGAGGAAGCTCTTCACCAGTGGAGTAGATTGAAAAGGGATGTGGGAGAATGAGTTGGGATGGGTCAGCACCTCTCTCTTGTGTCCCTGAGGATTTGTCTGCTTTTCTTCCAGCTATCTCAGCTCTGCTGATAAACTATATTGCCTGTCTCCCTCCTCCATGGCCTGATTCTCACACCAGTCACTAACTCTTAAGTCAGAATAGGGTTGGTGAAACTGTGTGGCCTGTGGTTATGGCAGAAACCCCTCATACTCCTTGGGCCTTTAAAAATCTGTTACTTGACCATGGGTTGCAAGAAGCCTCAAATGGGTAGATATATTTCCCCAACTTTTATATTGTTTCACTGTATAGACAGCTCCTATTTCTTAGAACAGGTTGTAGATACACTCAGTCTGCCATTCTGTTATATCATCCCACTACATTAGCATTATATTGCTTTTCCCAGGACTCTTTGCCACTGTGATTGTTCACTTCTCAACAAATTACATTTAATACTTACTTTATTAATATTGTCTGCATCAATCTCGGAATATTTTACAATCAAGAGAAGGATTCTCTCCTTGAAGAATCATGTTTACTTATGCTTTTGATTTCTGCTATATATTTATGACAACATTTAACCATGGTGACCTTTGTATTATCTGAGTGAAGGAACTTACATCCCTAGCAGCCCCTCTGCTCTCTCATCTTTGATCATGGATAAATAGGGAAGGATGGTATCATATGAGTACCTAACCATTTTCTTTCTCCTGTGTATGCATTATGGTTACGGATAAACGTTAGATGTGTTGGTCAAGCACTTGGTCTTTATCCAAACCTCTTCAAGAATAATTTCCACTAGCCCAGTTATGTATGACTTCCAGTATTAGTCTTTTTTTTTCACATTGGTTACATCAGTTCCTAACAATCTCATCCCATGTGGTGCCACATTCAGTTTGACTCCAGCCTAAAACAATTGTCTGTCAAGATATTGCCATTATCTTAAACTTTTTTCTGCTTGCAATAGGTGGGTGCTCGAATTCTTTAAAAAGCTTCAAATATTAAAAAAATGCTATCCAGTATGTAAGTAGTGCAGGTGGAATTTAACTGCAAATGTACTCAGTTGCGTTACTTAAATGATTGCAACATTTTGTCCTTATTTTGTCAAAATTGGTTTTTGGTCCCTGAGATAATTTGCTGTTCATTTTCTGTACTTTCACATTCCTGGCTTTCAGAGTAACCCACACAAACTTCTCCTACAGAGATACATCCATTTGCAAATTCACTTCCATCTGAATATTGTATAATTTAGTGAGGCTACTGCTTGTGTAATCTACTACTGTCAAGATGCAAAGACTTACATTATCTTAAACAGTTGAATAAATATCCTCAAATTCCTCTATTTCTTCCCTTGCATCTGGCTGTGCCCACCAAGTGTTCTTTAAATTACAGGGCATAGAATTGCGCCCTTTAAGCTTTAAATATATCAAAATGTAGAAACTTCACCAAAAGGGCCCTAGAACTGTTTCATCCAGTCCTCCATTTTCAAGGTCACATTAAGCAGGATTATAATTAGACATCCAAGTAATTAGTTTCTTCATTTCTCTGGTTTTGTGTCTTTGGTAAATCTGATAGGTAATTCAATGGAAACTGCTGATACATCAATGAAAGTCAAAGGGGTTGAAAAACAGCAGTCTGACCCTTGTAAATGAAAGCAGAATTGGGTCCAGAAAAAGGAGTGAAGTACCGAGAAGACAGCAGGTGATTTTGAAGTATGCTTAAAATCTCCAAAACAAGCTTAAAGGACTCCCTCCATGAAGGAAAGGAGGATATCTAAACATGCTCTAATAGTTTTCATGTAACAAATCCAAGAAAGGGCGCACACACGATCGTCAGCTCCAAGATATATCTCTCTTCATACTGTTTCAGCCAGATAATATTAGGCTGTCAACATCTGACTGACCCATGTTTCACTGTTCCTCGGAGAACGATGTCTCAGAGGACTTTGTGTTCTTAATGGCAATCAAAATGGCAAAGACTGAACAATGCTACCGAAACGGTGGTTTTTGAAAAGGGAACTACTAAAATCTTACAGCTCTCTTTGAGAACATGAAACAAAAAACTCTTTTTGCAGGAACTGACAAACTGTCCCTAACAGAGGAAATGAGCACTGATGACACCTTACCAGATTGATATTGAATCAAGTAGAAAAGCAACCTGCATTACTGGATTTGCCACCACTGGTCCAAAGGCCATTAATAGGCCAGCACAGTGGAAGACAAGAGTAAATTAACATCTAATGTTACATATAGTACTCAGCCAGTGAGAAAGTCTGCCTTTCTGAGGCAAGAAATATACCCCTAATGAAAGAGATTTCCTAGAATAAATGCCAAGATTTGCACCACAACCAAAGGAGAGGTCACTGAGATTAGAGATCCTGTCTGCCATACCCAGGTGCCTAAAGTTTTATTTTAAGTGTATCCACTTTGGACAGAGGTTAGGCAGGATCACTTAGGATGAAACCCCCAGTTCTTATAATCAAAGTTTAAGTGGGAAGTTCTCATCTGGGGAGACTTTGGAGAACTTGATCTCTTAGGACAGATAAGGAGCAGATGCAGAAGGGAAAGGGTAATCATGCTCTCTACTTCCCAAATCCCCAGTCTTTGGGGACATCTTTTCTAGCAGGTTTGGTTTCTTTTTTCCTTTCATGTCCACAGCTCAGAATTCAGAGCTGCAATAGAAGCGAACAACCGGGTGCACGTTGCATTTTAATATTCTGCTGGTTTTTTTATTTATGGCTAGTTGCACAAGGGAAATAAGGGACAGTTCTTCTTTTCTTTTCCAAATAGCAAAACATTCCAGTTTTCCTCAAACAGAAAGTGAGGAATTTTTACATTTTGTAGGTTCTGGATGATCTTACTTTGAACTCTCTGCTGCACTGATCATGTCAGTTTATGCAGATCAGTCATATCACTCATTTGCTGCTAAGAGTATGCCTTGTATCATTCGTGGATCACTGACAGTGATTTCTGAACTGTACAGAAGAAAGACAACAAAAGAGAAGATGTTGTTAATAGTTACTATTGATATAAAAGCAGTTTATAGCAATCCACTCAAAGCCCAGGATCAGGACCCTCAAAGCTATTTTCAAGGCTCTGCAAGCACTCAGAGCACCTATGTCGTCTCTGCTCTAAAGAACTGCAGTCTAAGGTTAGCGCTAGTAGAGGCGCACAGGTGGGAGAACATCGGCAAACAAAATACTACCAGGAACAATAATAGGTACCAGTCATAGCTTAATCAACAGCCTGACTCTTGTCAAGTGTGTTTTGTAGGCATCGCAGCAAATGAGGATTTTTAGGTAAGATAATGAGGATATCTGTGCCTGTTACAGGAAGCTTCTCTCAAGCCTGGGAAGGCATGAAGATGTCTGATTGAAATCAAATAGACTCTGGGAGGGGCCAGCATCAGAAGCTAGTGGGAGGCAGTAATTGACCTGAATATGTGATGAGAAGTGGGTAAACTACCAGAGGCTTTGAAAGTCATGTAAAGAAAATTTGCTTGTTAGTGAGGTATTAGTGGAGGAGTGAGATAAGGGAAGGGATACACAGAGAAGGGATGATGAGAGAAGGGGGTCATGGCCACAACAGCAGGCTATGGAAATGTGTGGAAATGTAGCGTTTGGGTATGTATAGTGCAGCTTCCAAGGCTAAAAGAAAGTAACTGAAACACGACAGAAACTGGCCCCGTAGTTTTAGCTACTAAACCTCGCTAGCTCCACTCTTAAGCACAGGCACCTTGGGCAGTGAGGTAACTTCACCTGAGGTTTCTCCAGCATCTTACATGGGGCTTAGGGTTTTGGAGTGTAGGCGTCCCACATGATTTAGTGCTCTGTTTTAAACATAAGAGAGGGATAAGTCTTGGAGGGATATGCAAGGATGTTCTCCCTCCTCCTTCCCAGTGACATGAGTGTAAGCAGGGTGGGGGAACAGAAGGTCGGGCTCCTGTGCAGAGGTGTACCCAGCTGCAGAAGCAAGGAGTGGAGAAGGCAGCTTGGAAGCGAGGGGGAGAAAGTTCATGACTAGAACGAAAAGTCATGAACTAAGGGGATGTGAGGACAGACCTTGGCCAACTCCAAAGAATGTTCGAGAATGATGAGAAAGGTGATAAGAAAGCCATGGAAAACCCAGAGTTGCAGATTGCTTTTTTTTTTTTTTTTTAATAATAGATGCATATTTTTCTTGTACTTGGTAGGAAGACGACTGCTTGGATTTGGAAGCCTTGGCTTGCTCTTAAAGAGGTGAACTCAATGTGCCTCTTGAAGAGGCACTCAATGTGCCTTTGCAGACCTCCTGGTGTGTAGAGACAGGACTATGAGGAGAGTAAGCATCGGGCAAGGGGCATAACAAGATTTTCCCAAGGAAGGAAAGAGAAATCCATGAAATTCACAACTGAAATATAAAAGCTACAAAATAAAATTTTCTGATTCTGCTTCCACAAACACAGACATGATCTTGCAAATGAGGATAAGACCATGTCTCAATTTTTTAAATCCATTAACATTTTAAAGCCTACACCCAGAAGTGAGGTATTTTTAAGATCAGCTCAAAACCTCTACCTGAGCGTGTTCTACCTAAGACCTGAATCCTTTAAGACTGTCTTCTTCCTGTAATGAAAAATAAAACATACTTTTCTAAATAGAGATCACATCTATGTTTTACAGTTAAGTATTCCCTTCCCCAATAAACACACATATACACTAGACATGAAGAAATGCAGTTTTACAGGCTTCTGTGAGACCTGTCTGTTAAACAATCCTCAGATAATGAAAAAATTGGAAAATAATAACAGGCCACAGCTTTCAATGGCATTGGCTACAGTTTTCTTAAATCATTGGGTCAATGCTGATCCGGGCTGCTGATCTGGCTCTGTAGTTTTACTTCGTTACTTTTCTCAAAGTCAGATGAGATACAGTTCTGTTTCCAGCCAGTGGGACGTACCACTGGCTCGTATTTGGCAGAAGCTTGTAAGTGACACAATTTTATTTATCTACCTATTCTGAGCCTTTTGCTTCTCCGAGTATTTGTTTTCTTCCTCAAAGAAAGAGCTACACATAGAGCAGTGGTAATACTGATGGCTTTTGCTGGCTGGATTATTCTTTGGTTGAGTGGATTTCACACTTTGCAGCATCTAGACCAACAGTTTCATAACAGTCTCACTCCAAGACTAGATTATGTTGGATTTAATTGGTTTACAGAAACTCACTTGTCACCAGAATGAGACCTTTAGCTGTGTTCCACCTTGCAAAATGCTGCTGAGAATAACTGTACATATCCCGAATCCCTCAAAGGGCCTCCTGACCTTGCAAAGCTCTGGCATTTGGATGATACCATAGCCATTCGCTACTGCTTTAGTCTTGCTGCCCTACTCTGCTGACGAAAGTAGGCCTACAAGATCTTTGTGGCCTTCGAAATTTTTTCCTTTCCTGAATTTCAGCATGTTGTAAGTGTCTCTCTCTAAGCCTCTTGCTAAGCAGAACAGACAACTAAATTTTGCAATTAAGTCTCATACTGCAGAAGAAACTGTCAACTAGTAAACACGGACATCCTAAAAGGACTCAAATTAATGGATAATGCATTTTGTTAAATTAGCAGCTCAAATCTGCATGCCAGCAAAAGCTCCTAGCTTCTGATTACCTCCGGGAACAAAGACGACTAGAGCATGCTTATAAATAGTGGCAGTGGGCTTAGCATATGTTACCTTCTTTCCTAAATAAATATTAATTAGCCATGCAGAAGAACCATATCCTCAGTAGGAAGAAATCTTTGTAGCTCCCCTTAAATCAGTGTTGACATGCTGATTTCACAAGGAAAAGATTTGATTCTTAAATATGAGCAATTTTACTTCTTTGCTGTGATTCACTGCATTGCACAAGTTTCCACCAACCTTTCTGCATTAGTTGTTTGTTGCTTTAAAATGTGTACAGACTTTTTTTTTAAACACAGAATTCAGTGTTTCACTTCTGAAAACTTGGTATTTGGGACCCGTTTGAAATCAACTCTAGATCCTGAAAGGAAACCCTTACAGATTTCAGCCTCTAAAGCAGAAAGAAAGATCTGAACATACTGAAGTGGGCCAAAGCTTTAAGCCTGATACAGGTCCATATCTGAAAGTGGAGGATTTATCTTCTGCCAGGTCTAAGCACAGAACATGAGACTTTTTTCATTTGAATCCCCACAGAGTCTAAATGCAGGGTCCTTTGCATTCATGCTGAACAGGTGCTCTTTTTTTTTTCTTCTTATGTGACAGGCAGGAATTAAAGGTTATGCTGTTGACTTTCACTCATGGTAGGCAGCTGTACCTTTATGTCGTACTGTCACGGCTATTTCCTACGGTTCATTCCCCAGTGGATCTGCATGTATTTCATCACAGACAGAATCCAGTGGGTTAAAACACCTTCAGGTGTACAACTGGAGACAGCCTGAACTGTAGGGATGATTGCTCAGCCAGACCCTCTGGCAAGAAAACAGGCATTTGCACTGATTTTAATGCGAAGTAGAGGCTCCAGCAGCCTCAGATGGAAACCACAATAACAAGGAGGCAACAGCCCTTTTCACACAAACAGTCCTTTCTTCTGCTTTGTAAGGAAGCAGCAGAACAATGGGCAGCGTGAAAGGAGAGAAGATGGGGCAGGATTGAAGTGGGTTTCCTGTGGAGCATCTCCAGGAACATCATTAAAGAGCAAACCCCTTGTAGATGAATGAGGAACAGTCACCAACCTCAGCTGCTGCCTCCATGAACTGAAATGTGTTAGGATGGGTGCAGTGCCTGGAGATGAAATGGTAGAGGCAGTGTAAGGGAGGACTGGAGTTTCTTTTTGCTTGACCTCAGTTGCCCACTTAAAGAGTAATTGAATACTCTTCAGAGGGTATTTGAGTGCATTTTTCAGCAACTCTGCCCAACCAGTATGAAGAGTAAGGAGATAACTCGATCTGGCTTATTCCCTTGGGTGGAGAAACTCGGTGTATATGTGTGCCTGTTGAGCCCATGTGCTTGTTTCATTTTCTGGGTCCTTAGAGTCAAAATCAAAACCAGGCCCAGCTGTTCCTTATAATTAAATTTCAGTAACTCAAGCTGGGTGTTTTTATTTTGACTAGTGACTTAAAAGTGTTGGCATTTAAATAGCCTCAGCTATATTTCAAAGTTAACATTGAGAAACTTCACACATATATTAGCGTTATTTGTCTGTTGGCAAACTCCGCAAAATACCACTGCGTTGATTTACATAGTGAAGGTTATCTTCGCTAACAGAAGGACTCAGAATTTCATTATTTAAAATATGAGGATGAATCTCATCACCGTGCAGGAGGCTACAGATGGCATTACACACAACTTGCCACCTGAGCCAAGGGCAGAGGTGAAGTTTATATTACACACTGAGCCCTGCGTTCAAATACACCTAAAAGATCCAAAAGCCAAAACCCACACAACATTATCTGTGGCCAGGACAGATCTGACTGTAGGATGAGGACTTTTCCTTTCTGGTTTGTTTCTATGTGTCTGTCTTCTCTCTCTAATTTATTTACATGTCATTGATGACGTTTATGCCATAGATGGGCAGTTTGTGATGCAATAAACCATTAATAGTCTCAGTTTTCATTGAAGTTTCTGTATTTGGGTATTTTAGTACATAAAAATCTGGATATAAGAAGTATTAACAGTCTTACGCCAGCAGAAAGGAATTAATTTTATGCCTGCCTCTGCACAGAAGCCAAAAGCTTCAGGAAATAGGATCTCTTCCCATAAGCATCTTTTCAGATCCAGTTAGGGGAGGGGAAGGTAAACAATCAAATCCAAGCTTCAGGGTGACAGCACAGCAGTAAGATATGATCATTCATGTGACAATACATATGATTCACAATATGTTTCTGACTGGCACTCCAAGACTCCAGTACTTATTGATGATCTAGGTAGAACCTCGTTCCTGCTTTCATCAAACCTTGTCCCGTGGGAGCCCAGCCGCGGCACGGAGCTGTGTGCAGCCTGGCTGGGCGGGGAGGAAGAGTAAGTTTTGAAAGTCTGAGTACCTCTTGCTCTGACAGAAATCCTGGCAACCAGCATGCACGGCCTAAAGAAAGCAGCAGCTCCAGTGTCTTCTGCATGCCCCACCAGCATTGATGCACAGCACCAGGTCCATGACGTGGAGCAGTATTAGGAAGCTGGCTTTACTTTCTTGCTGCAGCTATTCCTGACCCAGGACTGAAGCACCAGAGAAAAGCATGGGGAATGCTTACGGAACCTGCCTGGGAGAACCAGGTGATCCTTGTGGGAAGTCAAGTGAAGTCACCTCACCTAGACCTGGCACGCCCTGGGTGCATGTTTTCCTGACCGCTGGCAGCAGTACTACATAACTGAGTAAGAAACAAGTGAGCACAACAGAAGAAAACAAACAAGGGAGGAGAAAAGCATCTTCTTGCCAAGAAAAAGAGGAAAGCAATGAATGATGATTACTGAATAATAACCCAGAATAAATGGAGAAGGGTAACAGCAAAAGCTGTGCACAGAACACAAACATTTTATAATGAGGGTAAACAGTGACACTAGTAGGGTGGCCAGAACTCATCACCCATTCACATAGTACTTGTCTGCATTACATGATATGGCTGATGGCAGTGGCTAGGGCTAGAACATTACCCTTGGAGGCTCTATAATTTTATGAGAAGAGCCTTTCCACAAGAGGAAAGCTGTTCCAAAGCTGAATGAAGTGACTAGGTTTTGCTCTTATTATTATTGGTGTTTTAAATTTAAATCAGTCTCAGATATGTAGCCCTATTTGGGAAGAATGTTGAGCTATGGAGGCTCGAGGGCAGCTGCCAACTTAAGCACAACTAAATTCAGCCAGAATTGCCGAGCAGAAGTGGAAGCAATAGCACTAGAAACCAGGATTATAAAATCTCTGCCCATCAAAGATACCAGAAGAATGTAGATAGCTCTATATTATTATTTTTAATGCAGTAAAGCCTAGGGGCTCCAACCAATTGCCAGGTTCCACTGAGCACAAGGAGGCACCACAAAATAAAAACATGGAAACAGACCAAACCCTATCCCAGTCCTTTAGGGAAAACAGAAAGACTTATTGACATTTTATCTTCCTATCAGTTCAGTGAATGTAGGCAAACCTTGACTACCACACTTTGACTAATCCAAGGCAATCCTCTCCCTACCTCACTTCTTGAGAGAGCCTAACTAAAGAGCAGATCTGGGACTGATTTTACAAAATCTCAAGCACTGTCACTGCCTTTTGATCTCAGGGGACCTGTGGGTGCTTAGCGCGTCCTAACATCAGGGCACCTTGCCCAGTACTGAAATAGGGAGGGAAAGGGTTGTCCCTGCAGGGCTCTGGCTTTCCCACACTGCTGTGCAGCCCTGGCTCTCCCTCAGTTCAATGCTTCTCTTCCTAGAGTTTCCTCACGGCTCTGGGCCACAACATATCCTCTCCAGCCTCCTCTTGCTGTCCTTCAGTGACCTGCATCCTCTCAGGTGTATCAGTCCCTCTTGCTCAAGGATTATCAATGGGGTGCTGAGGTTTTTCACTCTGCCCATAAGCTTGATGTCCCAGGCAGAACAATGCAGTCCCTATCCCTGCGTGAAGCTGAGCATGGCCCAGGAAGGACGGGGGCACGGGAACAGTTTGCCTTCACGCCACAGAGGAAACCAGCCAGGAGACATCTGAGAGGAGAGCGCTGAGAGTTTGCAGGGAGCTTAGGCAGGTAGCAGCATGTGCAGGTGTGCACAAACATGCCTGCAGACTTAAACTCTTGTCTCCTCTTTGCTGGGTTTGTCATGGCATCTTTGGAGATCTAGTTGAGGGCTGGAGCACAGACATTTCACTGAGCTTGGAATTACCCTGACCCAGCAAAAAGCAAGCTCGCACCTCCCTTTGTGTGCAAAACTTTCCTGCGGTTGCAGAGGACAAACGCCGGCAGGAGCTGCGGGACCTGGACAAACGTGTGCCCCCGCTGCACCTCTTGCCCCCGGCCCCCCGAGCACTGAAGGATCCTGCAGGGCACCACAGGGCTGTTCAATCACGGATGTGCGTTTCCATGCGCACCAGAAACAAAAGAAAATGAAAAGGAAAAAAAAGGGTAAGAAAGCTTGAGCCCACGAGGCGCTGCATTGCTAAAAGTTCAGGTGTAGAGCAGGCGACGTGCCCCGGTGGGACGTGCAGCGCCCGCGGCAGTGGGACCCGCCGCGCTGCGGTGCAGAGCCCCTTGCCCGCCGGGCAGGGCGGGCGGACCCGAGCTGCCTGTCCCCTCCCGCTGCTCCCCTGCCCTTCCCCGCACGCCCAGCTCCGACACCGAGCGGCACCGGCAACGCCGGCGTCGGACGGGGCGGCGGGGCAGCCATCCCCGCGCGGCCAGCGGGCTCCCTGGGGACCCCGGCACCGCCCAGCCCCGCGGCGCAGCGGGCACGGCGCAAGAAGGGATGGGGCCAGGCGAAGGGCCAGGGGGGACACGCATCCCCCAGCGCCGTGGCACCCCGCGTTGGGCTGCGGGGCGCGGGGCGCTGCTCCCCCGCCGCGCTACGGAGGGGCCGGGGAGGGGGCGAGCCCGGGCTCCTCCCGACGCCTGCGGGGGGCAGGGGCGGAGGGGCGGCGGTAGGGCGGTGCGCGGGGCCGGGGCGGGCCGGGCCCCCCCCGTCGGACGGCGGGTGGGTGCGGGAGGGAGGGCCGAGGGAGGCGGCAGCTCCTCCTCCGCGGGCAGGCGGGCAGCCCGTCCGGGAGCGGCAGCGGTTGCTCGGTGCCGGCGGAGCCGCGCCGCGCCGCGCCGCCCGCTATATAAGGGGCGGCAGCTGCTTGCCGCTCCTTCACACCGGCACCTGCCCGCGGCTGCCGGCGCTGGGCAGAGGCCGGGCCCCGACAGCATGGCCCGCGGCCGGGCGCCATGGGAGGCGGTCTCCCCCCCTGCCTCCCGCGGACCCTCCTCTTCCTCCTCCCGCGGCGGCGGCTGCAAACTTGCTGCGGCGGGCTGCGTGTGAAGGCAGGGCCCGGCGGGGCGGCGCCGCTGCCCTCGCGGCCCCCGCCGTCGCGCCCGCAGCCCGGGGGGCGAGGCCGCCGCCCGCGGGCATGCGGCGCCGCCGCTGCCGCTGCGCCCGTCGAGACGCGGTGCGGAGCCGCGGGCGGCGGGGCTGCGCCTAGGGGCGGCCGGGGCGGGAGCCCCATGCCCGGGGCTCGCCGCGCTCCGCGGGGAGGCGGCGGGGCAATGAGCTGGCGGGGCGAGCGGGCACGCCTGGCCCCCGGTTTGCCCTGCTCCCTCGCCCGCGGGGAGTGAGGCTCCGCGGAGCCCGCTCGGTGCTCCCGGAAGGGCGGGCGGGCGGGCGGGAGGTGGTGCCGGCGCGGGGATGCTGCAGCCCTCCCCCGGCGCCGACGGGGTCCTGCCGGGGTAGCGGCCCCGCCGCGCCGCGCCGCGCCGAGCCCCGCCGTCCGCGGGGGCGGCGGCCGCGGAGGGATGGAGCCGGCCGGCCCCTGCCAGGCGCCGCTGCTCCACGCCAACGACTCCTACCACGGCCGAAACTGCAGCGCCGAGGAAGGCGTCTACCAAGATGCCACCCCCCTCTCCGGGAAGATCGTGCTCGCCGTCGTCCTGGCGCTCGTCACCCTGGCCACGGTGCTCTCCAACGCCTTTGTCATCGCCACGGTCTACCAGACGAGGAAACTCCACACGCCAGCCAACTATCTCATCGCCTCGCTGGCCGTCACCGACCTCCTTGTCTCCATCCTCGTCATGCCCATCAGCACCATGTACACTGTGACCGGCAAGTGGACGCTGGGCCAGATCGTCTGCGATATCTGGCTGTCCTCGGACATCACCTGTTGCACGGCGTCCATCCTGCACCTCTGTGTCATCGCCCTGGACCGCTACTGGGCGATCACCGACGCCGTCGAGTACTCCACGAAACGGACTCCCAGGCGGGCAGCGGGCATGATCGCGCTGGTGTGGGTCTTCTCCATCTGCATCTCCATGCCCCCTTTGTTTTGGCGGCAGGCGAAGGCCGAGGAAGCCTCTCACTGTGTGGTGAACACGGACCACGTCCTCTACACCGTGTACTCCACGGTGGGAGCCTTCTACTTCCCCACTCTGCTGCTGATAGCCCTCTACGGGAGGATCTACGTGGAAGCCAGATCGCGGATTTTGAAGCAGACGCCAAAGAAAGCAGGTAAAAGGCTAACGCGGGCTCAGTTGATCACGGACTCCCCGGGGTCGTCCTCCTCCGTCACCTCCATAAACTCCAAGGCCCCCGAGGGACCCAGCGAAACGGGCTCTCCCGTGTACATGAACCAGGTGAAGGTGAAGGTCTCGGATGCCCTGCTGGAAAAAAAGAAGCTCACGGCCGCTAGAGAGCGGAAAGCTACAAAGACTCTAGGGATTATTTTAGGAGCCTTCATCGTCTGTTGGCTGCCCTTTTTCATCATCAGCCTGGTGTTGCCTATTTGCAAGGACGCTTGCTGGTTCCACATGGCCATCTTTGACTTTTTCACGTGGCTTGGATATCTCAACTCCCTCATCAACCCCATCATCTATACCATGTCTAACGAAGACTTCAAACAAGCTTTCCACAAACTCATACGTTTCCGATGCACAAGCTGAAAATTTTGAATGCGATGTGTTCTCCGGGGCTGCCCCCATGCACGCCCGTGCCCGACGCCACAGGTAGGTGTACTCCCCCGCCTCGGCGAGCGACGTGCTCGGGGCGGGAAGGCCTGGAGGGGGGACCGGGAACGGGGGGAGGAGGCAGGACCCCGCAAACAGCTTTTCCATCCCGTCTCGGGCAGGACCGGCTGCTTTCCAGCCCGCTCGGAGGCGTGGGGGCGAGCCCCGCGGGCGGGAGGCGGGAGCGCCGCGCAAGGCTCCCTGCGAGCCGAGCCGAGCCGTGCCATGCCGAGCCGTGCCGTGGGTCGGGTCGGCACGGCACGGCATGGGACGGCGCTCCCCTGGCTGGTGTTCAGCCCCTTTGCAAGTGGCGGCGGTGCTGCACGCTCCTGACATTTCACGGTGTGTGTGTCGCCCCCCCCCCCCAGCTCGCAGGGAGTGACTCACGGCAATCTGCTCTTTATTCCACCTATTAAACCAATCTGCCGCCATTTCGTATGTTAACGCCCGTGTTTAGACCAATTAGTGCTAAACGGCACTTGCTTTCAAACCCGGCTGCCGAGCTCCCCGGGGAGCGCCCGGCCGGGGCAGGGCAGGGCAGGGCAGGGCACCCCCCCCCCCCCCCCCCCCCCCCCGCCCCGCCGCCGCGGCGTTCTGCGGTGCCGCCTCCCGGCCCCCCCTGCTCGCTGGGAGCCGGGGATGCAACCCCCTTAGCAGGGAGTGGGATGCTGCCCCGGTGCCAGCGCTAAGGTTGGGTGGTTTTTTTTTTGGAAAGAAGGGAAGGCAGGAGAGGCCCCAGAGTAAAGCAGCTTGTAAAGTTCAGCCTACTTTCTGGCCTCCTTACGGCTCCGGCTGCTCCTGCTGGGAGCGGAGCCGGCTGGGAGCAGGCATCCTGCGAGGAATGCTGCCTTTCAGCCACCGTGAAAGGCTCGGCACCTTTATGTTTCTCTTCACACGCGGAAAAGCTGTGCCCTTCTGCGCCTCTGACAAAAGTGGCTGCCAGCTAATAGCTAAACTCAGCGCCACGTTCTGCAGAATACACACTTGCCTTTATTGTGATACTTCAATAATTCTGCCAATCTTTTGCTTTTTGTCTGCAGAATCAAGTTGCTATTGTAAAGACCCACTGCTTGAAACTTCCCCAAGCCCAGTTGCCAGACTCATGATGCTGCAAAAACGTCAATACATGCTGCCACCAAACTGCTCAGCTCTGCATTTCAGTGTAATGACTCTGGCAGAGATGCTGTTCCAATAGTCACGCAGATCAGTTGCAAAAAAAGAGGGCAGCCTCGAATCAAGGTCTATAATTCATCTGGACTGAAGAAAAAGTTTGAAAGTAAACTCCATTTATTTTGCAGGCTTAACTTCTTAATTTGTTCTCCGGCCGGTAGTAGGGGTGTGCACGAACGCACAGTTGTCTCTGTCTGTGTTGGTAGCATAGTTGTACTTCTGCACACTTGTAATTTCTTTCTTTCAGTGGAAAGAGTTGCTCCCTTCACTTATGAGGCCAAGAGGAGAAAAAAGCAGCATTTAAAATAGGAGCATTGCAGTAAAGTCTGTAAAGACTCCTTCAGCTGAACATGTGTAAGAAGTGACAGTGTGCAAAAGTTATATTTGTATTTCAAAACAATAGCAAATGCTGTAGAAACAAGAGTTGTAGACCTGTTCAACTGCACTGCATATCTATAGTCTGTCATCATAGTTGCCTTTATAAAGTAAATACTTCTTGCTTCTACTCCATAACTTGAGCAGAAAACAAGAAGACCAGTGACCTTTTCCATAAGCCAGCTGGGAATAGAAGTAGCAGTTTGATGTTGTAACCATGTTTTCCATTTTGTGTCAGTTGCACACCCTTACCGCATGAACCACTGGGAAATTTAGAATTCTCTAAGTAATTACATTATTTAGTGTATTTTGTAAAGAAGTGAAGCAGTTTGCTCTTTCAGAAGAGCTGTATCACCTGCAAAATAAATACCCATGAATCATTAATTAACTGATGTTAGTGAAACTACTTCCTTCCCTACTTCCCCCCTATTTTTTTTCTTGTTTTGTTTTCTGATCAGACCTTAAGACAGGTCTATCCATATTCAGCAGTCAAAGTTAGAGTTTCAGAATATGGTCCACCTGCTGTGATAGAACTGCATTGATTGTTCCTCCTATGTGTAAATGAAAATGAGCATAAACAATAAAACGCTTTACTGTGTTCTCAAGAGTGTTTGGCAGCAATTGTGTGACTGAAAGGAGTATTTATTGGTTTACCTGGTTTCTCAATATTGACTTCTTAGGTAATGCTGATTTGATGAGTCACTCAAGAAAGCAATTGATGAAGGCTAAAATTGCAAGCTTCGATCAGTGGTCAGATTTTTAACAGGCAGCTTTGCTTTCATCCTAACCAGTACTGTTGGGTATAATTATTACTATTTTCATATAATACCAGATTAAATTTTTAGGTGGTTTTTTTACAAATATTTTCTCCATTAAAAGCAAACAAAATTTATTTTAGCACTAGGTGGCTACTATAATCAATGTCCTTTTAAAACTGTATGTATATATTCTAGATGGGAGCTGTTATAAAGACTGGAAAAATCTTACATGATTTAGCTATCTTATTCTTCAGAGAGTCATTCAAGTAATAAGGATTTATTTACCCAATTGAATAATAATGAAAGAACCTGACCCTCTGTGCCTCTGAAATTCCCATTAACTGTTAAGAGGAAGGATGTGGTCATGGGCAGGAAAGAAGTCTGCAAGATACAAGTTAAAGTAGTGGAAAATAAAAATTTTCAATAATTTGAAGAAATCCAGAAGACTTGCCTCAAAATTGCATACCTCTAAAAAAGAGCACTACTATACTGTGCTTCTAGAAAGTACCCTCTTAAATTATTGAAGACAAATGTGACTAGAGGAATTTTATAAAACACTGTCTTATTTGAAGTGCTTATATTCCTTTTAAATTTTATTTTTTTGCATATATGGGCTGAAAAAAGCAAGGAAGATAGCATCAAACAATGCTTAAGCTATTCTTGTTTGTAATTTTCTAATCCTGTAGAATGAATTTTGTTTACCCCAAATTCTCAGTGAAATCACTAGGCTGCTTCTGTGTCTAAAAGATGGAAAATGAGACTGTAAAATGAGTATTTTCAGCATTTTCACAGAGAGTTGAGTCTTCTGTCAGTTTTAAAAAGTTACGTGACTTGGAGAGCACGAGGTTCAGGAGTTGGACTTTCCCAGTCCTCACGCTGCTGGAATATACCTTCATCTTCAGCAACTGGCAGCAAATACTCCTGGCTCCCTGTTGTGATGTGAGGGTTTTGCTGAGAAGCGGTGAAGCTAATTCATCAAGAAATTATCCTTCCAAGTTTATGCTGAGGCTCTGAACTTTCTGCACAAACAAACACTTCAGATAACCGCGCTTGCTGTTGGGAAGGCAGTCGGTGTGAGAGCTGCGCTGAGTGACTTGGGGCTTGAGAGCCCTGCTGAGATACCTGCTAGTTGGGGGCCTTGTGCTAGCTGAGCAGCCTCATCTAGTTCAGAAAACTGTTCCCGCAGGGAGATAGGTAGAGTGAGGACACACATCTGTTTGCAGTGGAAGAGAAGAAATGTAGGGCAAACATCACTCCGTGCTGGAAAATAGAAATATGTAAAACACGTTCCAAGATTCACGTAGTGTGTTTTAGGACAGGAACGGTGGCCCATGTGAGCTTCACTTCCTTGTGACTGGCAGAGTGTGTCCTGATTGAACCTAGGTTTTAAAAGATGTTAGGATTCAGGGATGTGCCAGTAAAGTTTCGACTCTCTGGAGGGGTCTGAGGACGTTGCCCTCCTGCCTCTCCACTCCCTTGCTGTGCCTGGTCACTTGCGCTCTGCCGCTGGGAGGATGGAGCATCTGAAATTTTCAGTAGGAGAGGCTCTCCTTTTCGTCCACCCCATGTCTGTGCTCCCGTGGAGGGGCCTCAGAGGACCCTGACTCTTGGCATTATTTTGTCATGAGAGCTTCTTTGTGACCCTGCAGGTAAACTCCAAAGGTGCTTAAGCCCATGCTGTTTCAGTCTTTCATTACAGAAGCAGCATGCCTTCCTCTTATCTATTTATTTGTTGCATTGGGTTCAGACATTGTCAAATGATGTTGAGACAAATCTGCTGGGCACTGAGGTTTTAAGTTAATCACCTATTTGCAAACCTCATGCTTCCCAGCTTTCATGGTAAGGGATATGTGCATGACAGTGTTGCTGACTGCAAGCTCTGTGAGACACGACTGTCCAAGAGTAGCTGCAGTTGTGGGAGCAGCTGTTTGCAGCCCCATAGCTGCACTATTTTCCTAGTATTCCTCAATTTTTTTTTTAAGAGGCATTTCTCACTCTTCCAATTAATAAAACACAGATGCAGAATATAGAAATTGAGAGGAAAGTCCCTTGCAGTGAACCTTCATAACAGCTGTCCAGCAGCCTACAAAGTTCTACCTCTTCTGCATGCATAAGAAAAAGAAAATGCTTTGACTGATGTGCCATGGGACAAAAGGGATTTAAACTAATTCTCTGGACATGTATACCATATTCACTGCCACAGTATTTGAGGAAGCTGGCCTGGCCTTCAGCCTCCAGCAGGGCCATGTAGAGTAGGGATGACAGTTAATACTCCATTTGGAGCAGCTGATTTCTACCCTCCTCTGCCCCTACCTGCAAAAAGCCTTCAACTAGCAGAGCACTCCCATAGCTTTCTGATTTACAGCTGCTGCTCCCATGCTCTCTTGGTCAGAAAGGACTGGATATTGTCAGAAGTAAGCACTTCTACCTGAAAATCCAGATCGGTCTAAAGCTATTCTTTCCATGAATAAAGTGAGAAAACCAAGTAGTAGTAACATTGGAGAACAAGCATTGTGATTTGCAGCAGCAAATAAGGCTGAGCAGCATGGCTGAGGGCAAGTCTGTATTCTGATGGTGAAATCCCATTCAAATTGAAATGTAGCAGAGATTGAAGAACAGGTTTCTCCACCAAAGAGAGCCTGAGGCAAAGAAAGAGGGCAAGGAAGTCGTCCAAAATCTCCAAGCCTTGACCTGGGTGTAGGGAAGAAAACCCAGGGTTACTACTCCTGGGTCCCAGGATGCCAGCAGGCAGGTGAGCAAACAGTTTCAGAGAGAACCATACCCAGAGACACATAGGAAAATTGCAGGTGTGCATTTATTCAATAAAGTAGATGCTAACTTCTTTTTGTGTGTTGGGAACATTTTTGTATTTAGAAGAACCACGTATATTTGAGATACATTCTTAAAAACCTGTCTACATCAGGACAGAAAGGTTTGTGGTTCATATTAAGAGTTTTTTTACGTATTCCAACAATTAGTACCTAAACCAAAACAGACGCAGTTTAAGTGAACTCTCCTACAGCAGTGAGTCTGGCTGATAATAACAATGAGTGTGAAACATTTAAGTCCAGAATGATAATATAGAAAAGCAAGCAGAAAATGAACCTTTTTAATCAATCACGTATTAAGCTTGAAAGATGTAATATAACAGGCAACTCAATAGGTGAGGTGAAGAGGAGATCCACAGGATATCAAATCTACAATACAGAGATCAAAATCTCTTACTGAGTCATTTTCAAGAGCTAAAGAAAGAAAATCTTTGCTGTTCTTCTCAGAGATCAAACTCCTTGCAGTCATCCTTATAAAGGAACAAGACTTTTTTATTGTCTTTATACAAATAATACTTTGAAGGCTACAAAACAGACAGAGTTCATGGCTGCAGGGCTTTCACTGAGTAATCATATGTTCTGTCTTTTAGGCTGAATGGTCACAGAAAAATAGGAAAGACAGGAACAGGGAATGATTATGTAAAATAACCCCTTTTCAGCATTTCTTTCCTTACACGGAACCAAGGCAAAAACTAGAATAACAGGAAAAAGCAAGATCTGGAAAATTTAGGCATTAATGAGGTTACATTAGATTTCAGGAACATGTTTAGGGTAGAACAGGGCAAAAATAGTAAATATATTTCCAGAATTCAGAGAAGTGGAAATTAAATTAGAAGTTTACTTCCATCCAGATACCTCAGGGGTCCCACTATCCTAATATTAGTTTCATAATACCATTTCTAAAAATCTTGATATTCCCAGATATGTTCAAATTAACATTTATGAATACATTCATACCTGCTTTTATATTAAGGCATGCACTTCCCAAGCTCATTCACTCTTTTTCCTGTAGATTTCAAATTTCAATTACTTTGTGCTCTTTTCTACCTGCGTGCTGTGTTTAGAACATGAATCTCATTTGGACCCAGCCCTCTAAAATCCAGTCCCTGAAATGATAAGAAACATTGTTTTCGAAAGGAATGTTAGAGAATTAGTGCAAGCAAGGTTCCTGTTTCCTGCCTACAGGAGAAGGCTGTCCTTCCCTGAACTTGATTCCTAGAAAAATCTACCGTATATTTGAAGGATACAGGTATGACATAAGCCAGACCATAAACCAGTGCAGACATACAGAACAGCCAGGTGTTTGGGCAGCAGAAGGAAAGCATCAGTGCTAAGCTCATACTGGGACCCACAAGGAACATACCAAAACTCTGCATTTGAGTCCAGAAAGATTCAAAGGATCAGTCAGGGAGATAAGGAAGAGGAGAGCTTCAGGAGCAGAATCTGTGTTCCTCAGGGGCCCCACGGGCTCTCTCTCCCCTGGGGCTGGAGTGGCCCTGGCTCAGGGCAGCTCCAACACAGGAGCCACATGGGCATGGATCTGGCTACTGGGAGGACTGTGTTAGGGAAGCCAAATCCAGTAGCCTGGTAGAGGTGAGGCTGCACAGGTCCATGCCCCAGATCCAGTAGTGAGGCTGAGCATGCATTCCCAGGTACATGCATACACATGTGCAACACGTATGTACACATTGCCAGCTGCACAGATCAACACAGGCAGATGCATTCAGTGCTCACACCAACACAAACAGCACCAATGGCCTCATAGCGCTCACCTCTCTGGCTAATCAGGGTGGAGGTCCACTAGTAAGAATATACATATACACATATGTACAAGGTGGATCCCTCCAGCAGCTGGGCTCAGACACTGGATCCCAGTGTCAACAGTTGTTTGCACCTGGACATATGAGCCCCCAATGCTGTAGCCCCGCTCCAGCTGCTGGTACAGACCATCGCGCACACACACATACACATGCACGCACATATGCCCATTAAGGATGCCGCAATAGCACACACACACACACACACACACACAAGCGCCTGCCTCCCAGGGCACTTCACCCACTCTCCGGCTACTCTGCCTTGATCTTTGCAAGTGATCACACACTCACTCATGCTGGTCTCTCCAGTTTTTGCACCACGGACATGCAGCTCCTCCCATCCATGATCCCACTGCAGTTACTGGCTCTTAGGCCTCCAGCCACACACATGTGCACAAAACAGAGACCCTCACCCAGAAAAAGAGTTAGAAACAGAGTTTAATAAGAAGACACGACAGGCTACACTGATCAGGCATAGGGCATGGCCAGGCAATGGTACCAACCAGCCCGTGTTTACACAGAGCCAGCCCCTTTTATCCCTTTATCACTCTGTCATGTCATTTGTTCCTACACTTGTTCCTCCCCAAACGACTTTGAGCCTTCCCTTTCCCCACCTTTGGTTCCTCCACTAAACATCCCACTGTAAGTCTTGCGCAATCCCCAAGTGCTCTTCTCTTGTATCTCATAATGCGTCCCATACCCCTGGGTAGTAATCTCCCCCAGTCCAAAGGGTGCTCCTCTTGGCTCATCGTGATGGGTTTCATGCCTGGGCACAGGGGCTAAGGCTCCCCTGGGACAGCTCTGGGAAGGACCCAGACAGGCTGTACCTTCCTCTGAGTCCTTAATTTGTATCGGTCAGAACCACCTGCCATTGTGCCCCTGTGCTCTTCTGGGCTTGTGGAGACGTGCCTTTGATGGCCCTATGGCCCCTCCATGATTGGCCTGGGAGGAGCTGAGGGAGGGTATCATTTGGCTTCCCCCACCTGCCATTCTCTCTGTGCTCCTTTGTAGGAGTGCAGATGAGCTTTTTAACATGTAACCTAACATTTTATTTATTTCAGGAAAAAATGAGAAGGGAAATAGCTGGCAGCCACTGTTACAGAAGTCAGCAGACTAAATGTCTAGTATAGGTTGAACTAATTAGAATGTCAGAAACTACCTACCAAAATATAGCAAGAGCATAAAAAAGATCTGTTGTGAAGTCTTTGTGCTTGTCGTGGTTTAACCCCAGCTGGCAACTAAGCACCACACAGCCGCTTGCTCACTCCCTTCCTGCCCAAGCAGGATGGGAGTGAGAATCGGAAAAGTAAAAGTGAGAAAGCTCATGGGTTGAGATAAGAACAGTTTAATAAATGAAATAAAATAAAATAAAATAATAATAATAATAATAAACATTTTAATGAAAAGGAAAATGACAACAACAACAACAAACAAACAAGAAAGACAAGTGATGCAAATGAAAACAGTTGCTTACCACCCTCTGACCGATACCCAGCCTGTCCCCTATCAGTGGTTCCCCAGCCAGCTTTCCCCATAGTTTATATACTGAGTAAGACATCATATGGTATGGAATATCCCTTTGGTCTTTTGGGGTCAGCTGTCCCAGCTGTGTCCCCTCCCAGCTTCTTGTGCACCCCCAGCCTACTCGCTGGTGGGGTGGTGTGAGAAGCAGAAAAGGCCTTGACTCTGTGTAAGCACTGCTCAGCAGTAATCAAAACATTTCTGTATTATCAAAACTGTTTCCAGCACATATCCAAAACTCAGCCCCATACTAGCTACTATGAAGAAAATTAACTCTATCCCAGCCAAAACCAGCACAGTGCTGAATGATGGTATAGACACCATAGGCAAAGCGTGATTATTTAGATGGCAACTAAGCAATCTTCAACAGCTCACAAACAGATATTTCAGAGCTGTTCTCTGTTTTGGGACCTTGAAGAATAATGGTCTTTGTATGTCAGGTCAGAGCTGGTTCTTGCATGCCCCAAGTTTAGATCTTACATATCAGACAGTTAGATCTGAAAAACCTTTGTGCAAGCTTTCTGCACTTTGATGAATTCCACAATAATGGAAAAGATGATTGAAGGAGTCATGATGGTAAGTGAATCAGTCTCTTTCATTTATATACTTGTGCTTTGGCTAAGCAATAGCAACTTGTGCTTTGGCTAAAGCACAAGTTGGGTTAAAGCACTTGTTGGGTTGACGGTTGGACTTGATGGTCGGACTTGATGGTCTTACAGGTCTTTTCCAACCTTAATGATTCTGTGATTTTGTGATTCTGTAAAATTTTAGCAGAAGGTAAAATTTTAGTTCCTTATGAGATTACCAGTGAGGCACTGGACAAGTATTGGTGCCTGGGCAATGTGCTCACACACTTAAATATACTTCTGAGCAGTATGTTTACGTGCAACTAAATCAAGAGACCAATAACTTCCTTGTTTTCAAATAACAGTAAGAGATGATCTCTAAAGTCTGTGATTCGGGGCCTCACAGGAACCTTGGTGAGAGGCACTGTCCTCCTCTTGGACAACAGCCAAGTCCCACGGATGTGTATGAGACATACACTAGTCAACGTTTTCACTAGCGAGGCTGGAAAATCAGTGAGCGAAGATGAGTGATGCTGAGAAGGGCAAAACAATGTAACAGGGGAAAAAATAATCCCACCTATGAATGCACGATGAAATCACAGAAAGACTTCTTTTAAACACACTGGGGACACTGTTCTGTGAAAACACCTGCAGTCAAAAGAGCAGACAAAAGATTGCCTATAGAAAACAAGGCAGAAGACAGCATTGTTTCACCTTGTAAATTCCTGTGTCCTGTGTCCTGCATACTACAAGAAGGTGAAACCTGGCTCAGAAATGGTATAGTGGAACTAGAAAACATTCAGGAAAACAAAGACTATCATCAGGGTGTGTCTGCTGGACACAAGCAGTCCTGCAGTCTAGCTACCAAGATAGCTGAGACGGTGCTTGAGGCTTCCACTTTGTACCACGCAAGGACGACTCGACAGCAAGGCAAGGGAAAGCAGTCACGTTCAGAGTACAACCATTATTACAGGAAAGAACACATTTCTAAACTGATTCCACAGTGCCTGAAAATCCCGAGGAAGCATTTCTCACACTTTCCTTGTCTCTAGCTGTACTGAGGAATGCTGATTCCCCAGCCCAGCCTGCCCTGCTTCTGCATTAGGCAGGGAGGAATTAAGACCCTTGGCTATTCTGCCAGATTCCCCGCAATGACTCCTCTATTAGGTGTTCAGCTGCAGCTAAAAATGCGCACTGAATAGCACAATAAAGACTGCATTCAAAGGAAGCATCACCTTGGGTCTTTCAGAGTGGGCATCCAATGAATGAGATTTCTGGAGCTGGTAGACTGCTTTGAAAATCTAGGGAACATTTCCTGATGCTCTGGGTTATTAAGTGGGTCTCTACGCATACAGAAGAACTGAATATTTGAAAAAACAATCATGCTGCAATTTCCCAGAACTGGGCACTCCAGGATATTATAAGGAAAGAAGCCTCACACACACTTCTCTGTATTCTTCCTGATCTATACACAATTAGAGTGCATTAGCTTTCGTTTATGAAGGAAGGATTTTATCTCTCCTGTCTTTAATTAAATCACAGACTTTCTCACTAGTTCATAAATTGGCAGTGCTATAACTCAGCTCCCACAGAAAACAGTGGGATGTCAACACCCTGTAGGATACTTTTGCCCAGCTAGTCTTTTAAACTGCAGTATTTATTTCAATTAAATAAGATTTAGTAGTACTGGGAGTTTTACATTTTGCTATAGGAACAGTGAATTGATTTCTGCCTGAATGACAGATTTCAGTCACACTTCAGTTACAGTACACAAAATATGCTGAGAATTTTGTCAGCAGATATAATTGAGTTCCTTTAATCGGGCTTAGGGTGAGATCCTAAAGGGATTCCACCAGGCTTTTTCCAACCTGCATGGTTACTAGTTCATTTAATAGAAGGAGATTCTTCACATCCTTTCAACTTCCTTTACATAGGGGATTTTTTGCCTGAGTAATGTATGTGGATTAAATCCTTGAATTGGCTAGAGACAATACTCCTGCTTAAAGGATAAGAATTCAGACCCATCGTTAAAAAGACAGTAGAAAGAACAATGCAGCATTCCCATTGCATTTAATGAAGCAGTTGTTCCTAAGCAGAGGAGCAACACTGGGGTTTGTATAGCTGCAGATTAGTTTTGAAAGAAAAAAGTGGAGATTTTTAATGCTTTTAAAGCAATCCTAAGTGTTCTCTTCAATTGTTTGAAAAGTCGAAGTTTTTGAACCCACCTTTTTCAAACCCAAGCTTCGTGTCCTTCCCTTTTCAAATGTCTCATGTATTCCTAAAAAAAAAAAAAAACAAATTACAAAACTGAAAATAATGAGAAAGCAATATAAAAAAAGAGAATAAATACTAGCAAGGAAAATGTTATATTCTTTAATAGATTGCCTGAATATGGCAGTAGCTCTTTATCTGAGGGACCTGCATTTATCGACGGGAGCACTTCTAAGTCCCAAGGAAAACTTTTAGGGCTAAAAGACTCATTTAGCTCAAGACTTCACATTCTCTGATCTACTAGGTTAGTAAAGAAGTACAGTTTTTCAGTACCATTGCTCAGTTCTTGTTGGCAAGTATTGATTTCCTTTAATATCTGAGATTACTGCAATTTTACTTTCATGTAATGCATAAAACTCTGCTGGAGGCAGTGGAGGCGATATCACTCCCTTTGACTGAGGGAGCATGTGCTCCATTAGTGACCAAGCATCACTATTTGGGAATGATTTTAGACCCCTGACTGCCAGTAGACAGTGATATTACAGCTGTAAATCAGCCAGTTCTCTGGCCAGAAAGCTGTGGACTTTCAGGAGTAAACTCCACGTCAATCAGCTGTGCTTGGGCTATACGTTACACACCACGGCGGGGATGTCGTGACTGCTCGGCCAGCCAGGTCACTTTGCTGAGCGGCACTGCTGGAGTTCAGGATCTGGCCCACAGAGCCAGGCAGCCTCACGCAACGCTGGGAAGGTCCTATGAAATGCTAGTGGTGGCAGGAGTGGGACAGAGTGGGCTGCTCTCCTGTCCCCTGCCACGGTAGCCCATCTCAGGTCAGCAGGGGTGCCTCAGGTGGCTCCTGCTGCTGCTGGGGAAGAGGTACGTCCAGCTCCTGTTTCCCAAGGGAGAGGCACAGGGATTTGGGAAAGGACTTGGTGAGCAGCCCAGGAATAAGGAAGGTAGAGAAAAATGCTTTTTCCTTCATTTAGTCAGCATCTGGCAGAGGCAGGGCAGGATGCCTGTCTGAAGGACAGCTGATGTTTGGTACCAGCCATGTGTTTGAGTGTCTGGACACTTATTTAATGATGTTTTTATCAAAAGAAACAATAGATAGATAAATACATTTTTATTGCCTGACCTCTGTAAGCAGCAGTTTTCCCATCCTCACTGCATGTAAGAAGATGTTTCATGAACTTCATTTTTCCTTGAAACGCTGAAATTCAGTGCGAGGCAGTCTCTCAACATAACTGCTGAGACCTCCTGCCCCAGGGAAAATAATTTTTGTTCTGCTTTCCATGTTTTACCATTCTTCACCTTCACAAGGAGACCCAAGGCTTCGCTAGCCCCAGTGGTTGCCCAAGCGGTATTTTGCAGCGCTCCTCCCCTGCATCAAGTCCATGTCACCCACCACAGCACCCGTCTCATGGGCACTGCCCCATGCCTTGGATGCCTTGGATGCCCTGGGACCCTGCGGCAGTGTGCTGCCCAAGGGGGACTATCAAGTGGATGTGGGAGCAGAAGAAAGGCTGGGTTGGTTTTGACCTGCTAAGTGTCCCTGAGTAACTCTGTGCCTTAGATCCCCTCTGTTAAGGAAGACAATGATACCAGTCTTCTTCCTTTGGAGAAATAAGCATTATTATCATCCTAGACTTTTCAGAACATGTTTGTGTCAGCCCTAGGAGAGACGATTTCCAAGGGAGCAGGAATTTGTCAGAGTACTCACATGATTTGGCCCTTAGTGTTGCAGAAACAAAAATGATGACAGTTGCAGCCTCCCACCCAATCCACAGTTGCAGAAAACGGGGTGTAGGATGACAGACAGGATTTTTACTCCTTTTGGCTTTCAGATGATGTTGTTGTTTTCTGGCCTGTTGCAGGCCAGACCTAAAGGTTCAGAATCCACGGTGCTCTTTTCAATTCTTGTCACATCCCTCTTCTGTCCACCTCAGAGAGGACTCTCTGCCATGAGCTGCCTTTTTCCATGTTTCAGGATACAGTGCAAAATGATGCTGAGAGCAGCTGGTGATTTACCTACAGTCTGATGGAGAAACAGCAAAATACAGGTGATATCAGAACCCAAACCTGTGCAGAAATCCGTATCCTTACTGCTTAAAGTGATGGAAAGTTCAGGTCCTCTAGCTTGCAGCTCCATAGCATTGCCACTGATATTCAGCTGAGTACCACATGCTATCTCAGGACTCCTAGGGTCTATGCATACTCTCCTCTACCTTGCTGTATGCTACAGAGCTTTCTTAACTACATTTTCTCTGTTACCAGGTCTCAAGTCATCCCTAAAGTGTGCCAGAACCCTGATTTTCAGGAATGTCAAAGCTGGAGGGATAAAATGTGTGGCCTTTAAGGAGTTACCTTTAAAACCCTTTAAGTCAAGCTAAAATAAACAGAAGTATTTTTATACATATGTCAACATTAGAGAACAGAGTGGAAGAAGCTTTATAAAAATGCATGTGTGCAGAAGTGCAAGGAAATAGCTCCACACTTACCAGTCACTTCAATTAGCTTTAACACTCTTCCTTACCCTGCACGTTTCAGCCAGGAGACTCACAACCATCTTTGCTGAGGGCTGGGATCCACTTGCCTTTTGTCAAACTCCAGAAGTGTCAGGTCCCACTTTTTCTTTGTATTCCAGACATGGATCTGGACTTTGCAGTCAGGCCTAACTCTTTGGAGTTAGACAAGTGCCTGTCATTCCCAGCAACTACTTCGTCCCCAACTCAGCCAGGAAGGAGTCCTGGCTCCCTTGTTACTTCCTCACAAAACTGTCATCTGTTCCCTCTGGCTTTGGAAATGCTACTCTCCTTTGGGTGTTGAGCTAGTGTAATTCTTTGCTTGATCTAGACAGTAAGTAAAGACAGTCCACTGGGATTTCTGTGCTTGACTAAACTGTTAGTGAATCATGAATCCGTTGAGAGTACTTCTATTCGATAGGGTAGTCTAGAGAAGGAAGCCTTTTCATCCATCGATCCTTATTTTTCATATATATACATTAACCATCATGCTGTAGACAGCAATAGAAATGCAACTTAATATGGTAGAAGAAAATCCATGTATCCCAAAGCATGCAGCTGGATCTACATTACTCAAATTGTTGCCTATTTTTATTCATTCAGAATAAGACTAACAGATCTAAAAAGAAATAGTACATATAATATTTCCTGTATTCGTTGGTTTACATATGTGTTTTAAGATGGTGGTTAAACAGGCAAGTTGAATGTGCTAATTGAGAGATACAGTGGCAAGCTTCGTTGTGGAAGCTTTGGGAGGAGAGGTGGGGAGAGAGTAAAGTAATTCCTTGTTCCTCAGTATTGTGTGGCATCACTCACAAGCAAAGAGGAAGAAAGCTTTCTTCCAGAGGTGAGACATTCTGCTTTGAGATGAGTCAGAAAGGGGTTCTCAGCCTTTGTCCTGTGCTCTTCCATGCCCAAGTGGGTGTGAGTGTGGGGAAGGAAGGCCTGTGGCAGACGCAAGAGATGTCATGACAAAATAATCCCATCTTAATTCAATAGCAGCAGATAAATTTCCAACTAAATCTAAGAGAAAATGAGGTACAGCATAGCTGCTGTTGAATTCAGTCAGGGAAAACATGTATTGTTAAATCTTAATGATGCCATTGTAATTTTATCTTTTGTAACTTTATTTCATGACTGAAAACCTGTGTTTCTCAAGTAACTTTCTTTTAATCTGTAATCTTGTCAAGCAATAGATCTGGCTAGTCATCTGACATATAGCAAAGCATTCCTTACCCCATCTTGTTGCAAACCTTAAAACTGTGGCACTGGACACCTTGAAAAATTGCTGAGTTATCCAGTACATTATGTTTCTTTTATCTAAAGAGCAGTAGGATAAACCTTCATAGATGTTCCATGGCAGTTTATCACGAGATTAAGGAGAGGAAGAAATGTCTTCTTGGGATCAGTTATGACTAGTGAAATTCTCTGACCAGCCGTAAAAAGCTGGCAGTATGACTGGTGGGCTCCTTAATGGCTTTTAACTGAGACCAGACATGACAGTAACCTGTAACTTTGGGGTAATGGTGCATTTGGGGTTAACTGTGCACCCGATCTCATCTTTGAGGAATATTCTAAGAGTCATAATGTCACCTTTGATCTCTATATGCCTTCTTTCTCTCCAACACTTTATTTATTAGGAGTGCAAAATCTTTTGATGTGTCCAATCCTATTCTGTACATTATCACAGAGATTAGCCTAGCTGGGGACCAAATTTCAAGTGGAGATTTTAAGGGCCACCATAGTATAAGGTCGAAAGTCCATCTATTGAAATGTTGTTGATCTGGTGTGCCAGTTTTGCAGTCAGTAGTGATGACAGAGTGCTATGCCAGAATCATATTTAGATCCCCCTGACTGCACAACCTGCATTGTCATGTACCTGTTGTCAGCTGGGTGCACAGTGTGCATTCTTGGGAAGAGCCAAACTCATGAATCTGGAGCCACAGAAAGAAGCCAAAAGGGCTTTCCCTTCTCATTGATAGAAGAGCAGTGTTAGTAACAATCTGTGCAGAGTCTGAGGGTTGAAAGAAATAGAAGATATTTTCTATCTTTTGGCAAAGAAAAAAGAATAAATGACAGTTTAAAGAATCATTCAGGATGTTATCTGAAAATAATTACTTGGACAACAACATATTGCAGACAGACTACAGACACACACCAAAATTGAAAGAGGAAATATTTTATCAGTGAGTAAAACATCTTGTTTTGGAATCCATTGATAGCACTTAGATTTTGCTAGCTGCTACACCCCCCTCAAAAGCTATAATAGAAGATCTATGGAAGATAAAAAATCTATAGTGAAGAATTCATGTTCTAGAAGAGCATGATAATGACAGGAAAGGGTAACAACATTTGCCTGAATGTACCTCTGCCCATGAATCAGACTCTGAGTAGGTGCAAGCAACAGATGGCTTATACAATTTGGGGGGTTTTTTTAGTATCAATACTTATAGTTTACTTTTTTCTGATATCTCTTTGATTGCATTTAGCCCTGGCCAGTCCTTTCTTTCTATCTTTGTACAGTCCTTAAATTAAATCTTCCCTTACTTCAGTTTTATTTAAAACTATGCCTATTAATAAAGAACCCCCTTTCAGTTGAGCTCTTGCTTTTCTTAATTTTTTTTCTATCTAATATAAGATTATTTTAACTTTTTGTCTCATGTTTGCATTCACCATTTGGTTTTGTAATTATCAGCTAAGAGAAACAGCTACTCTCACTGAGTCAATGGAAGGCTGGATTTGTATCACTGGAAAGACACCATGTGCTTAAACCAGGGAAAATACTGAAAACTGATAGCTGGTGGAGGGGAATGGAGTTCTGATAACTGGAATGAATTTGTTCCAGAGAAGACAAATAATAAGAGAAGACTTAAAGTGTGGGACAATCTGACGGTTATTGGCTCTCGGAGAGGTCTGGACCTCTATACCCCAAGGAGTTGAGTGTGATGGCTATTACACGTCATACAATAGAAAATGTCAGTACAAGTGTGATCAAGAGAAGACTTGTCACTGTCAGGAAGTCCCAATTCTAGCAGAAAGGCTGCCCCTTCTTGCACATTGTTCTAAGGTATTGATTTTAATCCTAAACCAAGTTTTAAATATATAAATACATTGTAGTCCTGTTGATGTCAATGGTGAAACTCTCACTCATTTGCATGGTACAAAGCAGGCTCCTCAGGTAGGAATATGTCTGACTCTTCTTTGAGAACAAGAAAATATGTATCACAGCTGGAAATGTCAGGAATATGTTTGTGTTTTTTTTGAGATCAGGTCAGCAAATTTATACTATGACTGGTCTACTGAAGCATTCATATCATTCATTAATAATCCTCATCACAGCCTTTGGCTTGGCCAGTCTGACATCACATGGCTTGTAGTCGAGGTGGAAAAGATGGTTCCACACTTCAGCCTGCAGAAAAGACCAAGCAAGCAAGCAAGCTGGGTTTTGATGCTCAGTTGCTAGCAATCTGGCTGCAGATATCAGTGGATAATTGAAATTGATATATTTAGGTGGGGTGTAGAGGGGGAAATCTGAGGTAAGGTTGTTTACAGGAATGTGTCCTTTAAATGTGAAAATACAGCAAATGAGAGAGGATGGATCAGTCACAAAGCCTTGAAAGCACTCTGAGCAGCTTATGTTTGTTGTTACAGAATACAAGAAGAATGACATAGTCAAAACAATGAGCTAAGAAAACTAACTTTGCATCTGACAGGCTAGAAGCAATGCAAGATGGTATTTGTCAAAGCCAGAGAAAAGAATATTGTGGGAAGCAAGTAATGAGGTAGTGAATGATGCGGTTATAAGTTTCAGCTGTGAAGGAGTGTTATGCAGAGAGAATTGCAAGGTAGGCAAGGATAAGGAGGTCAAATCTAAGATGATTCCTGTTCGTAAGTCTTTGTGGCATTTCCCGCAGTGGTAAAGCTAAAGGTAATGGGAAGAAAGACAGGATTTTGCTTTGGACATGTTGCACTTAAGCTTAAAGTCTTAAGTCAGAGCACTAAGAGGAAATGTCAGTGCAACAGACTATTGGTTTAGTTCAAGTTAAATGAGAGACATCTATGAATGGGTAATAAATCTGTTGGTCACTGACCTAGAGAGGGTAGATGATTTTTTATTTACCAGTATGGCTTATTTAGAGGCAAAAAGCATAGAGGGAAGAAGACTGCAAATTTTCTGCTGACTACTGAGTCATGGAGAAGATGAATAAGCACCTTCAGAGCTCTGCTACAGGAGCAATTGCAGAGGGAGGAGGTTAACTGGGAGAAGATTGAGTTACAGACACCAAGTGAGAATATTCTGCTGCTGCTGACAGCAGACAATAATAGGATGGGTTAAATGCTAGTTTTGCCATTTGACCAAGAAAATGATTCGACACTGTCTTGAGAGGATTTTGAGGGTAGCACAAAAGGCACAAATTAAGTTGTAGGGAAGAGGAATCTCGTATGGATATTGTAGACAGCACTGGAAGATGGACCACTAGTGATGAAAATGTTGGAGTAAAGAATGAGTTTCACTAAGATGAAAGAGACCGAAGCATGGAGGCAACAGTACTTTTCTTTTATCTGTCTTGTCTCTGTTGCGCATATGCTTGTTCAGAAAAGGTTTGTTTCCTTATGCATGTATGTCTCTCAAATGGAAATCTTAAATACTGCTCTAATACAGCTAATAGTAAGGCTACCGAAAATCTGTTTCATACTTCAAGAAACTATCTACCTTATAGCCATATGTGCTGTCATCTGCACAGAGTAGCCTTAAAATTAAAGAATTACAAAGATATTTCACTGTTTTTTCAAAATATTTAATCCCTCAAGTTCTGTTATATCATTTCACCAGTGACATCTTCTAGATGTGGCCTTAATGACAGGCGATGGACATATCGCAGTAGTACCATGGTATCAAAGGCATAGAACTTCAAACAATACCGGAGCTGTGAGGCAATACTACTGTGGATTTTGGTATCTGCAATGACAGCCTTGTGCCTACTCTGCATAGACAGAACGTTTTCCTACCTTTGCCACTCTCCTACCCTGTCAGAGAGAGGTCAGCAGTATCTGCAAGGCCCTTCTGCTCCACGAGGCTTTGAGCAAGAGCTGCAAACTGGCCGTGCTTCCCTTGCTCCCCGTCTGGCAATGCCCCTACCTCTCCTCTGCAGAGAGCCAGAGGTATTGCTGAGGAGCAGTGCATAGAAGGGGAGCAGCTTGTGCTGGGACAGGGAATCCTATGGGGATGGGAAAAGCAGATTCAATCCTCCTGCTTGTGACCTTCAGCACAGGGTCAAAGGCTTGTGGGAACAGGCCTCCTCCTTCCCCAGCGAGATCAGATTGGCAGGGAAGCTGTCCGAAACCCTACTGATCGCTTGTTCAGAAAGTTCAATAGTGTTGGGAAAGTTGCAATACCTTTTTCTTCCTTTTGTACTGAAGTCATGAAAGAATGAAATGCTTTTCTGCCCTGAGAGGAGTCCTAGCTCAGTGATTCTCAGCTTTTTTTTTTTTGGAGTGGAGACACTACTAATTTTGTTGTTTGTGTATACTGAGTTTAAACTTATTGGCAACAAGCTTGCCTTTCTTAAGTATTTTTCTGTGAACGCCTTAGAAGTAATCACCACAGATAGAGGGATGTACAGCTTGGAGGCTGAACAGCACTAGCTTATGCAAAAAGGTGGTGTTCCTCTTGCAGCTCCTGCCCGTTATGCTTTCTCTTTGGGGATGGCATGCATTGCCTGCCAACTGCATCTACTGGGACTGGCATCACAGACCTACAGCGTGATCACCTGGACCACAACATCAGGGGATGCAAGAAAGCTGAAAAGGGCATCATATGGTGCCTATTCCTGTAAAGTCCCCAGGGGAAGACTGCAGCCTGGACTGCTGTTGTGTCTGACTGTTCACGGGGGTGAGAGCGGGATTCCTTACGTACCCTTTTCACCACCATTTCTAAACACAATCTGGCATCCCATCTGACATCCAAATGCACTGTGAGAGTGTAAGGAGGAGCAATGAAGTGAATTGGAAACTGGACATCAACTCCATATGCTGTGTTAACTCTGAACCAAAGTAAACTACAAAGAGCAACCGGCATCGTAAATCAGTCTGTTCCCCCTTTAATAACCAATTCCCTGCACATCTCTATAGAATCATGTCTATAGAGATATAAATGGCCCAATCCTGTTTCTGATTTAAATGAACAGGAGCTTATGTGTAGCTGTTCCACTGGAACAAACCAAGTTTATAGCTTAATTTGATAATATTTAAAGCATCATTAACAAAGACAGTAGAGCTATAAACCAGATGAGGAGGGATTAAAATACTGGTTTTGAGGAACCCACCTTTCGGGCCAAATATTTTCCAAATACAGGTTTTGGATTACTAGGTTGTCTGATCCTATGCGTGCTTCTGGCCCTCAGGTCCTGTGTTTCTGCATCTAGACACAAGATTTTTCAGTGGTTTTTTTTGTTTGATTGTTTTTAGTTTTGTTTTTTTAAACTGTGATTTTTCATTTAGACAGTGGTTTGTGAAGAAGCTATGACTTGTGTCAGAGCACTCAGGTGTTTTTCTTGGGGTCTTTTTGAAGCACTGTAGGAAGTACTGCCCTCAGGTAAAGTTGACTCCCCTAAAGTCAAGATGCCACAACAGATGATGTGAGTGCCTATTTCAGCAGCAAGTCATCTGGGTCAGCTTAAATCACCAAGGAAGGTTATTCTTAAACCAGTTCTGTAGGAGGACACCTGCCCAGGGGTACGTGCTTAGGCTCATTTTTAATTTAAATTGTTTTGAAGGAGAGCTAATCAGAATCTGAAAATATTTGATGGTGATTAAATTTAGAAATCATGGATAATTATCCTGGAGGAAAAAAAGCTATCTGCAGATGCTGAATTCAGCATGTCTCAGCAGAGCTCCAAAGGTCCATCCTTCCTATAGTCTTCAGCACTGCTTTTCTGGGGTTGTCATGCAGTGTTTTGGAAAGGCAGCGCCTGAGCACAAAGTATGGTAAGTAAAGATAAGACAGAACGTCAGGGCTCTCCTTAGAGATATCTCTTATTCCTCTGACCTTGTGCAGCCACCTTTACAGAGCTATTCAACTTTTCAGAAATCCATTCCCAGGTAGAAAAGAGCAGTTCCTACTGGGAATTTTGCTGTGCTCCAAGAAACTTTTGTTGCGTTCCTGAATAGTGAGGAAATTCCTAATTGTTTTTAACCATCTCTGTCCTCGCCCCTGCTTTGTTACCTTTCCTCTGTTTTTGATGCCAGAGATATTTATTCTGAAGAGCCTCTCACCTTTCAGAGGAAGCACTGGAGCTAATACAAAGATCTCCACAGGCAGCACTATTCGCAGTGTACATGCTTTATTGATCTTATCCCAAAGAACCAAGCTATATATTCTCAAGCTCTACCTCCTGGTATCCTAGCTCTTAGCTATTTATATAACTACAAATAAAGAGAATTCCTGCCACAGTTCCTATTTTTGCCCCCACTATAAATGGTTGTATTTTTATTTAGATGGGATGCAATTCTGACCATATTGTAGTCAGCAAGCAGCACTACAGTGGCTCAACTGCTGTTCTAATGGAGTCTGTAACAATCGCTGTAATAGGTATAGGTGTTGTGGAGCTAACCAGCCCCACTTTGAGGTTGCTGAGCCTTTACGCTGCTTTGGTCTTCCCCCTGCAAGCTCCTTCTTTGTCTCTCTGGTGGAAGGGATTGGCAGCATTAGCTTCACCAGAAGAACAAAACAAATACAAAAGGCTTTTTAAATAGGATACATCCATATCCCAGATTGAGGTGTCACTTAAGAAAGTGAGGTATCAGTAAATTACCAAATAAGCATGATTGCCCTGTCTGATAGTGATGGACAAGGGGTTAATCTGCTTTTAAGGTGAAGGCAAAGTCTCTTTGGTTATATGGGCAGAGGAGGGACAGAGGGGCAGTAACAACCCTGTATGCAGAATTAGTGATGCTGCTACTGGAAGACTGCGTATGCTTCAAAAGCACGGTGAAGAACTGAAGAAAATTCAGACAAGAGCTGCATAAATGGTTTGAGATCTGCAAAAGCAGGCTTTTTAATGAGAAACTAGGGATGCTTGATACATTTTCAATCACCAGCAAAAGGCTCATTAGTTGAGTAGGCAGACGTTAATTTTGACATCCTAAGGCTGAGTGAGCGGAACCTGGTTTCTTCCACCGTGGAAGTTAGGTGGAGCCTGAGCAGCAATAGCAAGACAGCTCTGGGGTTTGGGCATGCTGCTCCTCCTGCTCCTGGGGGACAGAAGGAATGGGGTTGATGACTGCTCCTCCGGAAACGGGCTTTTTCTCACCCAAGCAGTATTTGTTATCCCACAAATCATTCCTTTTCTCAGGAGAGGCAGAAACCTGGTGATTTTACATGGTCCTAGACATGTGAATGCTAATGTCTGTGATGTTATTACCTTTTTGGTGACCCTCTCTGTGCTGCCCTCAGAAACCACTTAATCTGTCTGAGTCGTCCCCACAGCTCCAAAGGGGACCAGGGTGGTACCTAGGTCTCCCAGCACAGAGCTGGAACATGGCCAGGGCATACGCAGCAGAGCAGGCCTGTAGCATACCCTGAGGAGTTAGTTCCATGGCATATACTTACTTTTTCCTCCCTTGAGACAAAGTTCTATCTCTTATAAGAAATTTCTCCTTTGAAATATTCTAGGGAGCCCAGACAGATCTAACCTTTCTTCCTGAAACTTATTCTTTTGCTTCATTATCTAAGAGATCATCTGATCATTCTTCTCAATTAAAATAAGTGTTTTTACTTCAGCTCCTTGTAGATGCAAATGTCTCTTGCTAGAGCAAAGTCCTTGAGTAGCGAACTAATAACTCCTTGCTTCTATGAGTGGGGAGAGCTCTCCCTATTCCTCCTTGCTTTTTGACTCTGACATGGTAAAATTTATCTTAAACTAACTTTATATTCTCTAACACTAGGTATACGACAAACATGTCAGATACAAATAGCTAACCATGATAAATAGGCTCTTGACTGAAAGCAGACACAATGGTGATTAATCACTTTGTGGTGATGGGACCCCAACAAGTTTCTACTAAGCATGTGTAGCAGTCCCCATTGTACAGTTACATCCAAGGAGGACAGAGAATGATGGTGGACTCAAGAGATTTTGATATTTCAGTGGCTTTGTGAAGGCAGACAATTAGCTATTGTTGTGGCACCATAACAGAGTGGAAAATTCAGAAATAAGGTTATATCATTATGTAAACCATAACTGGTCTCAGCAAACAGCATTACAGCATCTTACCAAGCTTTGTTAGCTGAGACAGTTCCAGGCAAGTATAGAAGCAGCTACTCCTCTGTAAAAGCTTTGGTGTAAACTGTGTACTTTATGTCATGTCTTTTATTCTTGTCTCATATGAAAGCGTTTTTCAGAATTAGCAGGCATGCAATTCAGTAAATGTGTTACTGGAACTATCACACTGAATAGTGCTTATTGTTAATAGAGTTGCTGGGGGTTTTTTTTTGCTCTGGGAGTTTAGTGACATTGCTAAGAGCTCTGTACCATCATCTATGTGCTGTTGCTGTCTGTGTGGTATTGTCATATGGAAGTTCAGATTATTAAAGGAATATTAAGATTCTGGGTTTTCTCTCCAGATTTTTGTCTAACATCAATGGACAAAATAGATCTTGTCTTAACAAATTGTGTAGCCTAGCGCATCAGTATTCACCCATGCTGTTTTTGCATAACAAATTACCATCACCTTGGGTTTCTCTGGATCTTTCCTGAGCTGAAGCTTCTTAGCTTATTTCTTTATAGTCTTACCAACTTCTGCAATGTAAACAGCACAACAACGGAAATCTTAAAGGAAGTGGAATATTTGTCTTTGTTCTTCACAAAGTACTGAAGCGATTTCTGCATGAACTAGCGGAACCATACAGCAAGCTACCTGGAGTCCCCATGTGGGAGCAGGGACCACTCCGACTATAGGCAGAGCAGGCAGTGCCAGGGTAACCAAACAGCCACGGCCCATCTGTCCCTTTCACCTACCCTTAAGCTTCGCAAAACCAACTGGTTGCAAAACCAACAGGGAAGGGCTGGTGGTGATTTCACGGGACCTCCTTCCTGCAGCAGCAGTTACTCTCCTGTGACAGCAAGCGTGGCTCCTCACTCTCTGTTTCTTGCAGCAAGGGCAGCCCTGTGTGCCAGCTTCAGAGGGACCAAGTTCTGGGTGCTGAGAAAGTAGAGAAGACATGCAGAAAAATCATACACACACACACACAGGTCAACTTTAAACCCATTCATGCATGTGAGCATACAAACAACTTATAGAAGTATGATATAGCTGCCTAATTATTAAGCAAGACGCATATTTTTAAAGGCTGAATCTTGTGGAGGTATAAAAGACCCATTGACATTTTTTGTCCTTTTTCTTTTTTTAAAGAGCAGCTAAATTCTGGTGACCTTTTTAAATGGCTGAATTAAAAAGTTTTAAAGACCCAGAATTTGTTTTTTAAAGTCAATCAAAATTTTGGCATTTCAGTATATCTGGCATTTCAGTATCCTAATTTTCATCACCATAAAGATCAATACTACCATCCATCTCTGCTTATGGTATTTTATTTCCTCCAGAAGCTGACTTGAGTGTCAAAGACGATCTCTAGATCTCTGTCAAGCAAGATTTCAATAAGAAACAGTGGAAAATATTTGTTGTGACTGATTATTAGATGTGACCGATTATTAGATGTGACTAATTTTGGTGCAACATCCTGACTTCGTTTCTCTCAAACCTTTCACAGCAATAGGTACAGGAGATCATGGGCCTAATACCAAACATAAATTCTGTAACAGACAAGTTACCTGAGTTATTGAGCTTTTAGATGACATAATTCTGAGAGACGTTTTTCTAAAATAAAATGCCATCTGCTTCTACTTACTTTTCCTTTTTTCCTTCTCTAAGAAAACACTGAGAACACATGCTTGTTCTGAAGGGTAGTTCCTTTGAGGACCGTTATTTTCCTCTATCTCTCTAAAAAGACAGGATACAAATTTGATAGTCAGTTACCAGACAATTCAATATACAGTGCATCCAAGGAGCCAAATAAATGCACTTTCATTTGATACATCTTGATGTAGCTGAAAGTTTGAATTTTTAAGTCAGATTTACCAGAAGACTTCTGGGGCCACAGCCAGGAGCAGCTAACAGTTGTATTCTCAAATGATCTTCCTTGTTTTCTCCAAGGGAGATGTATTCACATTTCGTAACATTACAGTGTGCATTGCAGCCCCCTTATTAATGTGATAGGGGGTAAGACACGTCCTGGATGAAAAGAATCAGAATAAAACAAGGCTTTCAAACTTTTCCATCTTCACACCAGAGTGGGATCGTTTCACAGCATTTCAACAATACCGGCTGGCAGCCAAAAGATACATACACCAAATCAGCATCAGGGCTTTAATAGCTCATAATATTTTAATGTTTTTTACTATATTAGATTATTATGAGGGTACAATTATATACCAACGTTGTTCTCAATTAATACGTAATAAAGATATTCCCTGCAATTTGCTCTTTCCATACTCAGTGGAATTTTCCAGATTCTGCCTTACTCTGAGGGGAAGATTTAATTTTCAAAGGCCTTTGCTATGTCTGCTTTTTGTTGAAAGAGAGCTGTAGTATCTGCTCAGAGATCAATAGCTGTGGGGCAATATTATCACACAAATACAAAGGGATCTGATTAGACAAGGGTTGCCTGATCTATGCTGTAGTTCAAACTGCAACTAACATTATAGATGGTTGCAATTTAAAAGATCTTGATTCTACGTTAGGTTTGGATAACCATAGGAAAGCAATAGCAATAGCAATAGCAATAGAAATAGCACTATTATTATTATTATTATTATTATTATTATTATTATTATTATTATTATTATTATTATTATTATTATTATTATTATTATTATTATTATTATTTGGAGGTTTTCCCAAGGACCGAAGGGTTTGCCTTTTAAAAATCTCATGATAAAATTGAAATGAGGTCCATCATTTCAGAATTCAGATTGCAATGACAGCACATTTCTATATTCCATAAAGTTGTTAAGGTTCTTTGATATTCTAATTCAAGTTTCCTGCAATCAAAATTAAGGGGTGTATTATGTATTAAGGTGTGTAAAATGCTAGATAATGTTCTTCTAAGTGTGAGTATATATTTCATGTCCCTTACAAGTGAGATGCATGAGGTGCAGGCTTCAAATTATAGGAGAATATGCCTGGGAAGAAAGGTAGAGTAAGATACGCTGCCCTTGCTGTGATAAACTTGTTTTAGAGAAGGACTATACTCAGTGGGACATTGTGAGGCACCCTATGCGACAACAGACTTTGTAAGTTCTTGGTTGCAAAGAGTTTGGCCCATGCCGGGCATCCCTTTTGCCTTCAGCCCTCTCACAGTCCGAAACTGGAGAGCACACTGGGCATGGGTGAGAAACCCAAGCGTTGCGAGGAGCCCTGTGGCTGCAGAAATTGTCTGGGATTTAGGAAGTGGAGGCTCAGGCTGAGGAGGTTCTATCCACTTCAGGGTCGTGAGCATGTACCTCCCTGCAGATATGTGGGCATGCCCAGGGCTTCTGGTGGCTGGGCAGCCACTGCCTCCAGACCTGGCTTGGTGGAGTCATTCCTTTCCTTAAGAACAAGCAGCACCTACTTGTTGGGTCAAAGGATGCTCTATAGTCTTGCCACTCAGGTGGCATGTGGAAACTCAAGGTCCAAGCCTGCAATGCTAAATATTTAATACCCACCGTCATATTTTGACACTGATTCAGGCCCTTGTTGCCAGGCTCAGCAGAAAGACTGCCAACTGAATGGAAGTGGAAAAGGAAGTGTCCTCTCGCATCTACAGATGGTCTGGCCAGTTCAAGGGCAAAGAGCTTTGATGGGGTTGAAAAGTTTATGCTGTCTCTGCAGCTAGCTCTGGATGATTTGCAGGTAAATAAAGAGTTCAGAATCCAGCTGCTGTCAACAGATTTTTCTAAGTATTACATCTACAGTGCTGCACTTGGAAAAGTGCATTTATCATAGAAAAAACTGAATTTCTGAAAAACATTTATTAAAAAAGACTACAGCTTTCAGTAGGCTTGACAAGGTTTCATATTTTGCTTTTCATCTTTACCAAGTGCATTAATAGCTTTTAAGACTAAATGACATGAGTGCTAGATATCTCAGCAGTGCATTAGAGATGGAGAAAAGAGAATTTTGTGGCTTTGTATACATGCCTGATGATCAGGAGAAAAAGCACAGTGAATGGGACTGTTGGAAAAATCAGGAGTTTTCCCCCCAATCCAAACAGCTTCATAAAAAAGTTTGTGATCAAACAGCTGAAACTCAAATTAAATTTGCATTGCCTGGCTGATATTTCTCAACTATATCTTAAATATTTGAATGGCTGAGTGTTCCTGAAAATATCTTCAAATGCAAAAAAACCCAAGAAATCAATTCTCACGTTGTGTTAGTATGCATTTGTCACTACCACTTTCACCTGTCCACCGTTTTTGCTGTTTAGGATTTTTGCTTGCCTAATCAGACTCCACAAACATACCATGTGGGCAAATATCAAGTAGTGAGCTACAAAAGTGAACAACCTGTGAATAACTCAAGCTCTGAAAAATCATTTGTTCTCACTAACTTATGAACATTTACAAACAGCAAAACTGAACTTGAACGAATAGATCCAAACCCCTCAAAAGCCCAATACACTGACAACACATCAAAGCAGTGAAGCAAGTGGCAAAAAATACAATCTTTCCTAAATGGAATTGCTATTCAAAACTGATTAATGTTTTTGTTAGGTGAATTTACCTAATCCTAAGCAGCAACTCGTGCCTTTCTGCTATGGCGGTATGATACGATATGGCTGGTTGCCTAACACAACTAAAAGAAATAAAAATAGCTTCAAGTAAAATAATTTTTCCCAGCTAAGCCTCACATGAGCTCTGGCTGACCTTTCTTTCACTCAAGTTAAGATAGTAATTTTCATACACGTTACATTTTTCATTCAGACACAAGAGACTTGTTTCATGAGTTGCCTGAGGTGCAACACCTTTACTTGGAAGTAAATTAAGCCACTTTCTATAACAATATGTAGGGTTGGTTTTTTGTGTGTGTGTGTTTACTTTATTGTCATCATCACACTATTTTGTGTACTTATCCTACTACAGGCTACTATTCCAAGCCCTGCACCAACATAGCTATTGGTACAGGCCAGCAAGGGTGACTCACTTGCTGTGGAGGCTGAGAACATGGGAATGTGCCTGTCTTTCCATATCATCCAGTTTAGGGCCAAGGAGCAGGAATTCTCGACTGAGCATTGGGTCTCTGTACACAGAGAATAAGGGACATCTGGGAGTCAGGCAGCAGAAGAACTGATCTTCCAAGCTGAGTACAAGCATGTTGTTTCTGGGAGGGTGAGCGAGGTATGTGGGTGAGACGGCTTCCAGGGAAACCTGCTTCCTGGATCAGGTTGCAGCCGAGGTGAGTTACAGAGAATTATTTTAGCAGTTTGATCGACTGAAACAGAGCAGATATTGCCTCCAGCACAGTCTTTAAGTGCTAACCCACAGCCATTTGGTGTCATGTTCTTCAGACCAAGCATACCACCCCTGCAGAGAGGCAGGACTTCTTACGGCTTGGGACTAAGGTCTGCTTTTGTCCGCTCTCTATGGGAATGAGGAAAATTTGCATCTGATTTTGACAGTGAGCTCTGCCTAAAGGATATGCATAAAGATTACTGGGTTTTCGTCAGTGTGCTCAAAGCAGATAAATGAGGGTGTTCTCCACTGTGGCAGATCTGGTCTCAAACAGGGATAAAAGGATTTTGGTGGACATTCCCCATAGGGCACACATTCAACTTTGCAGTGACATAATCATCAATCTCAGCCCACCAGTCACACCTGGCGAGTTGTTCAGAGAAAGAACACAAAGGCATTTGCTGAACAGGACTAGAAATTGTTTGCGCTGTAAGAGACTAAAGTGACCAGTAAGGTTGTGCTTGCGTATTCCAAACACCCCCTCCCCGCCAACCAGGTGCGATGTATTATGTCCTTCCTTTGTTCTCAATAACATTCTGAACAGCAGCTTTTGACAAGGCAGGCACGTTAGGAAAGCTTTGCAGATGTTTTTCCTTCCTTAAGTCTTGCTAAAATAGATTAGGAATACTCTCACATACGAGCAACTCCCTAAAATACAGGCCAAGCCAGCAGAAACTATTATTAAATTAACCTCATTCCTCTCTGTGGAGCCCTTCACTCTGACCAGTTGAGTGGGTTTTATTTCTATTATATTAGAATCCTCTGTAAAGAGTTTTGTTAGAGTGATTTCATTTTTTCAACAAACCTACTCACCATCTGCATTTGGCAAAACTCATTGACATCAGTCTTTGTTGCTTAGCAATAAATACTTGTGCTGACTCCAGTCATAAAGAGTGTTCATTACTTTGTCATTCAGACATTTTACACAGCCTTTATGGCCTCAGAAATCGTTTATTTACACTGGTCCTCTTGGAAGAGAGGGGGAAGAGCTGAAAAACAAATGTGTAGAATGAGAGGAAAGGCACACAGATCTTGAAATGCATTCAACACAGATAGCAAAGAACCTGTAGTAGATCCACAAGCTTGATAAAGAGGAGAAAAATACCTAAAAGAAATCAATGTAATACTAGTACTATAAAATATTAAAGCAGTTATAGAGCTTGCCAGACATCAACAATCTTGAACACTATTAAAGTTTATGTTTTGTAATGACATCAGCGATCACATTCAATCAATATTTGCTAATCAAAATATACTAATCAGCAAGAATATCTGATATAAGAATGTGCTTTGTGTTTATATTCTGTGTCTGTATGTAATCAGAAGATGTTCTAAGTTGAGCAAAATACCTAAAAATTTATATTTCTATAAAGTTCTATGGTAATTGTTTTGCTACTCATAATGTCAGAATTATTTGAATTTGGGAATGACTTTTACAGTTAGTATTAGCTCAGAATTGAACTGTGTTGAAACCTTTGAGGAAAGTTTTTATTTATAGAAAGTTAGTAGAAGGAATGCTTAAAGCTGCACAATTATAATTGCTTTGCTCATTAGCAGTCACTATGGCCCACTCCTGTTTAGATGTCTAATTGTAAGATATTAACCTTTGGCACTCAGACTAGAAAAAAATTGTACTAGGAGGCTACAAAAAGGCAAAATTAGAATTTAAAATGAAATGGGTCATTTGTTATAGAGCATGTTACATTTAATAGATGAACAAGCTAACGAATATGACAATGAGTCATCTGAAGTCAGAAAACAGCATACTCTTGGAATGTCAGATGGTTTATAAAATGCTTAGTTTCTGCTTTTATTTGTGGACACATTATGCAAAATAAGTTGATAATTTTATATGGGTAGCAGCAAAAATGCAGAAAAAAATCAGAATATGTGACAACAAATCTGTCATGGACAGAGTGTCCACTGCAAAACATACAAAATACTTGGCATACTTTTTCAGGAAATGGGAAGGAAAACTTCCCAAAGCTGAACTTCATTCAGGCATTGAATTTGGGACTCAGAATCTCTTTTTGCTTTAAAGGTGATGACTTTGATTCTGATCTGCCAATAGAATTTTTCACTTTCAGTCTTAAGCAAAATAATAATAAAAATAGTCAAGAACTATGAATTGGTCATTTAGAGTTAGGCTGCTGGTGAAGTGCAGTGACCTTAACAGATACTCCAGTCACATATAAAAGAGATTGCACCTAAACAGCTGATCAGGCATGTTTAAAGACCACAGCTGCTGTGCAACCTACAAGACCAGAATGAGAGATTAGAAAGTGAATGTTCTTACAAGAGTCACACCTTTTCACAATGTGCAGCAAGCTGAGAAGGAAAAGTGCCTCTTCCACGTCAGCCTTAAGTCAAGATGTAGTTCAAGTTCCCCACCTGGAAGGGACAATGCCGCCATGTCAGTGCAATACTGACCTGAATTGCTTTGGGAGGGGCAAGATCATGTTGCCCAGTCACTCTGGCACAGAAATCCTGATTTTGAGCCTCAGATGGCTGCTCCTGCTCCTCAGGATTTGCTTCGGGAATCTGTAAGGCAGCAATGCATTGTGTTGCGTGGCCATGCTCAGTCTGCTGTGAGACAGGGAACCTTTATAGCTGTCTGAATGGATGTTCAGTTCAAACATACACAGCCATTAAGTGCTGCAAACTTGAAAGTCTGACCCTCAGCCCTTTTGGAAACGTCTCCTATTAAACACAACACACTGCTGAAATAGAAAGCAAAACATAAAGGGAGGTGTGCTGAAACAACAAGAGAAAACTTTTTGCTTCAATATGAAGGAGAAAAATGTAAAAGCAATGGGACAGAAGGCAAAAAATGCCTGATCAAAAAGTCGCATTCTGATAAAAACGTGATTTGAAAGATGACAGATGACACTCTGAGGAGTCAGAGGCTGGGAAAAACAAGAAACATAAGGCTCCTCTTTTGGCAAGGCTGATATTCTTCAATACCCAAGAGCATCTGTAAAAGTTTTCTCAAGGAAAATGCTGACTTTTCTAAAAATGCCGTCAATGTAGGAGGAACAGTGTATTCTCAGTGAACGATGGGTTAAGCTCTGTGCTCCTGACAAATCCAAGATCAAGCTGAATGACCAATTGCCCTGATAGAGGCTTGGAACAGCTCCATCTCTGCAGCGCTGATTATATTGACATTTCCCTTTCCTCCTCTGTTCCTTCCCTCTCTCTTTCTCCAGGATGTGTTTTTCTCTTTGTCTGTTTCTAGCTACTTTTTCACTGTTTTTCCATGGTAAAGGAAAGCTCAAGCAGAAACATTAAACACTCTTTAACACTCTTTTGAGGAAGGAAATAAACCCCATATCAAGTTCTGAATCCTGCATTGCTTATACAGCTCCGAAATCACAGTCACGTAGAAAAATACTGCAGAACTCAGTCTGAGGTGGGCCAGAAACCAGAAACCTTTTTTTTTTTTTTTTTTTTTTGTTCAATAGCCTGAGAAAGGTGAAATTGGGTAATCTAATGGCCTGGATTTCAAGGCTGCAAATAAGATTAATGGAATGCTAGTGTGACCCCAGGTTGTGGTGACAGAGCTAGCACAGCCCCTTTTCAGCCACCTGGAGGAAGGGGTACCATGCAGGTCCAAGAGGAGGTCAGGGAGTCAGTGGTGCAATTTGGAATTCACCTTTCCCTGGTTCTCTGGGAAACACCAGCTGCAGCAGTCTCTCTCCCTCAACGGGGCTCCTTGGTGCAAACTCACAGCACTAGGGAGCAGTTTGGGTCCTGATGTCCCCCCTTTTGGCCATAAACTCATCATCAGCAGGCCCACAGTTGAGATCTTTGAGTAGGAAGCACTGCCTTAGGTTAGTAGGGTGCTGTAGGGGATTCAAGTACTGGCAAGAAAAACACATAAAAGGCATCTTTACATGCAAGTTATGCCATCGGGGAACCTTGCCTATAGCTGGTTTATGTTTCTAAAAGAGAAAGTATTCAGCAAATATTTGCAGCACTCAGTGGAACGAGTCTGTGAAATCAGGAGACCATATACTGCCTTTAGTACTAACACCAAATCAGGCACCACAAAGATAAAGTAAAAGGGGCTATTGGGAAAATGGAGTTGATTAGCTGTCATTCCTTGACTATTTCTTTTCCATTATGTATTTAAATTCGTCATTTTTACAGTGGTTCACATGATCAGGTGCAACAACAGAGCTACAGAAAGAGAATTTTGCCCTAGCTGAGGGTAAAGCTCCAAATTCAACTTGTTTCTTCCCTGAGGGATACTTTTTCCATACTTTTATCAACAAAATGGATCAATGACTCACTGCTTGCCGATACAACTCACACTACGTTTGCCCATTTCCCTAGAACCGAGATGCTCAGAATAAAAATAAATGTCTGTTCTCACCATTTCCTGTCCTGCTCTCAAAAAGAAGTGTTTCAGGGATTTAATTTCTCATCCCTGTTTTTTCCAGTCTCTCTCTGTTTATTGATGGGAGTGTTCTGCAACAGGAAATGGCCCTATCATGTAAGCTGTAGTGTGTTAAGGACTTTGTCCAGCTAAAAATAGGTACCAGAGCTATTTTCTAGTTTGTTCCTGTTGCTTTGTATTAAATTCCAAATGTCAAACATAATATAGAGCTTAGAATAAACTCAACCTTTTATGCCATTTAAATGCAACAAACTGCTTCTAACAGTCTGCTTTGCAAATGTACTTGAAACCCTATTAAGTATTTGCCATGTGGTTCATGATGTGTCCACGCTTCAGAAAGAATTGGTACGTGATGCATCTGTGGACTTGTTTTAGAGATTAATATTTGCATTATGGAAACACTTGGGTAAAAATCAAGAATGAGGCCACACTAGGATCAGTGTATGTACTCATTGCCTTAGGTCTTCAGAAGGGAAATACCTTTGAGTTAATGGTTCACTGTCCCAAAACCTCAGTGGGTTAATGGAAAACATTGTACATCATCAGTGTTGTTACCAGTGAAGTTCAAATCCAAAATGTATAATTGTACATTGAACCACTGTTAATCACCACAACATTCAAAACTATGTATCTGGGTTCAGATAGTGCATATTCATCCTGTACATGAAAAATATGATCTAATTAGCTTATTCTAATAGAGATGTAAGATATGCCAACAAAGCACAAAGCTTGCATTTATTGTGTAAAATATTATGTAATTAGATAACCCCTGATAGTGAATGGTTTGGGAAAAAGACTCAGAACTAAGAGAGTCATAGATTCTGATTTCAGCAGCATCTAATTTTATTTGGACATAGTTGTTACTTGACCTCTCTTTTCTGTACATTAGTCAATATAACTGGAAGACCCATTAAAAGCAGGGTTGTTCAGAATGGTTTGTTCAAGCTGAAGATAAAAAGGTCTGGTTAAACACGTCCAAGTGTGACACTGTGAAAACAGTCTCTCTTTTCTTTCTGGCAGTTCCTTAGTCATCAGAACTAAAGCTGTGAAAAAATAATGCATAACTCCAATGTCTTTTTTTAAAAATACCTATTAATAATTACAGCTTTAATGAATGGGGTGCTGAATATTTCAAATCCAAACTCAGTGGAGCAGCACTAACAGTTTACTCCTCCCACCAGCACCATTAGCAGGTTAAGGCCGCAGAGAGGAAGGTTTAATTTTTGGAAGGGAGTGGGAGCAGAGGTTCTGACTGCATGGTCCTGCATGCCTGACACTCTTGAGTTTTCGCTGAGAGTGCAACTGAGGGAGAGGACCTGTTTTGGAGGATGACTGTGACAGTAATGAAAAGCAAAAGGAACACTTAAGGGAGAAGGGAAGGTAAATTTGACAGACAGAGTGGGACGCCTTTGCCTGTTACAACAACACCTGCCACAGCTGATGAGCGTCAGCTGGCCAATACGACAGAAACTTCTATGGCAGCATCTCAGTTCATGCCATTCGTTACCAGTACAGCTGCTGGGGTTGGCTTTGTAAAGAACAGCATGTTGAGCGTGTCAATTTTGACAGGATTTTACTGGAAGATTTCCTTTTAACTTCTGATCTACTGCGGTTGAGCTCTGTGAATTTTTTATGACAGTGTCTAAATCTGCCCCTCCCTATGTTGGTGGGCCTCCCAGTGTGCCCTCCAAACCATCTCTTTCCCTCCTGCTTGTATTCTTGCTTTTTTTTTGTCTGCCCAGCCCTTATTTTTAGAATTGCTTATTCAACTTTGCATGTCAGATGTCCATATTTTTCATTCAACTTTTTCTTACAGTTCACTTCTGTCAAAAGCCTATAAATCTAACAAAGATAGGAAACTATTATCCATTTTTTACTTCTAATTTTTACTTTTAGTTTTTACTTTGGTGTGATTTTGATAATCCTACATGTAAGTTGTAAAAATCAAAATGGAAATAAGTTAAAAAAATATGATTTGCTAAATCATAATGAGCACATTTTGATTTACAAGATCAGGCAAGAAGCTATATTACAGTTTCCAGCCAATGTTAGACGAATTGCTTAAAGACTTGCTTCTAGGAATATACAAATTTTATTGCATTAATGGAGGATTTTCACCTTCTTGACTTCATGAATAAGCTGATATAGACACAAGTACGTCTCAGTCTGAACATAAGCAAATGTGTGGTGGGGTGAAATTCTCTTGCCTCCTGCTATGCTATACCTAGCGATGTTAAATTCAGAATTAAGATGCATGTCTGCACAGTTCCTTTTCAGATAAGAATGTTTTCTTTCCTTGAATGCTAAAATGGTTCCCTGGCATGAGGTAGAAAATATGTGGTACAAAAGATCTCGAGAAAATAATTGACTCAGTGAATAATTTATTGAATTCACTGAAAATATTGACCTAGATTTAATGTTTCCACATTCAGAACATGGAAAATGAGTTAAACTGGTATGTTTAGTTAGCCTAGAGTGAGACTGTTGCAGCACGATTAATTTAAAAGTGTGAGTTGTTACTCAAGAAAAGCCATTTAGCTATTAAACTCTCTGCTTGGGTTATGCTGACATTTTCTTCACACTAAGTTAATGACCTGTGGTCTGATCTTGCCAACCATTAGTGAAGACAAGAGCTGTGAAAAAAAGAAATTGCTAGTGATTAACAGGCTTGGGGATAGGTAAGGATTGCAATTCTGCATCTTTTAACTCTTCACTTTTTCTCCATCACCTTTGAACAGATCTGATACCAGGTCGCAGCAGCCTGGTATCTTGTCTTAAGCACTTCTTCTGTATTCGAATTGCAGAGGCCATTACAGAGTCTGGTGCGCTGAAGTTTAAAGTACCTCAACTGAGTGCTAGCTTACTTCTCATAAGAGTGGCTGCTAGACCTGCTTATGCTTTTGACAAAAAAGCATCCAATAGCAGAGAAAGTTCAGAATGGAAAATTTTATTGAACGTCCAGCAAGGAAAGCAAGAGCTGGAGATGGACAACAGGACAGTTGGGTAATACAGAAAGAATATGAAATAAAAACAATACTAAGGTGAATGTAGTTTTCTATTAATTATGTATACTGATGTAGTTTCTTTTGATGGAAACCCGTTTCTTTAGTGGACATCAGATAGCCAAGCTGATATGATGTCAGGCCTTCCTAAGAAGCAGAATATATCAGATAGAGTACACAGCTTCCAGACTAGAGATGTACTGCACCTGTAGGCATCTGCCTCTCTAGACATACCTTTCCTCAACAGAAAGCATTTTGCCCTGCTTAATTTACATGAATCAGGCAGTTCTTGGGTATGTACAGCAGTCATTGAGCCGGCCTTGCCCAGCCCTGGGCATTTGAGCATGACTGTTGGCAAAAATCTCCAGAGAAGGAAGCTATTTGCTGCAATCTGTCAGCTGGTTGAAGCTTTTAACAAATACCATTTTGCAGAAATGTTCTCTGCAGGAAGAACTTCACAAAGGGGTTACACTATTTTAAAGAAAAGGAAAAATTGTGTCAGCAAATGCTGGCTACAAGGGAAGGATTTTAAGGCATAGGGAACTTGAAGATAGATTGTGGTTCTCATGAAGGGAAGTGTAGAAGTGTGTAAGATGAGGAAGAAGTTAAAGGAAGACAGATAGCACTAAAGTGGTGGGGGAAGCAGTGAGGACCTCCAGGAATGTAGAGGGATGGGAGGCCAGGCTTGGATGCTTGCAGAAGAGGGGTCTGATTGGAGTTCAGGCTACAATACCACTGTGTTTTCAGTCACCCTTTAAACTGCTACTTGCAACACACAAGTCCGTAAGTAGACAAGGGAAAACAACTGTATGTGCTAGTAGCTTCAAAATGACAATGATTTAAAGAGAAAGAGAGGATGGTAGAAAGGGTTATGTTGTAACAGAATCGTGGGAAAAGAGAAAGGAAAAGGCATTTTTATCTTCTTTACTTCATAAATAAGTGACCAGGAGTGGGAAGAAGGATTTAGAAATCCCACAGTGTCCCCTACTTTGCACAATAGTACCCCAAGTACTCATGTACAGCTCCATTAACTCCTACCAAAGCAGGTCCCCTTCAGGGCAATGATAACAGGAGATTCAGGGAGGTGTTCAACTGAAGACAACCAATCCTAGTTATCTACATATAGGTGTTATTATTTCAGAGACAGGTGTCTGAATTCTCTTCAGCGTCAGTGGAGAGAGCCCAGGGAGTGAGTCTCTACCTCAGGGTGAGCTGAGTCACTTACTGGACTCATTGGTTTTGTAGGTTGGATCTCATTGACTATTATAGGAGGCTGGACATCTAATTTTCTTGTAGACATAAATTAAAGATCTTAATCATTCTCAATGTCAAAAATGAATTATCAAGTTAGACTCAAGATATCTATTTATTGGGGGATGTTCAAATCCGTTAGAACAATGTCTGCAAAACTTATCAAAAACAGGAAAGCAAGAGCTAAGGTAGTCCAAGCTCCTTTAACTCTGCCTTATTTGTGCAATGCTGCTATGCGCCAGCAACCTGCACATTTTGTGTCTGAACGCTTCTGAATGGGAACTACCACCTACAGGTAAATACAGTCTCCTCCACAGACAGAATGCCAACCTCTGCTGCAGAACTGCAGACTCAATTTCACCCTTACCTCTGTGACTAAACCTGTCACAAGCTGAACATACTCATGGAGACAGTCCCAACTCTCAGACTCTTGGCCCTTGTAACCAGCAAGAGCTGCAAAAAGTAGTACTGGAAATAAGCCTACTGGATCCTTCCAGTGTGTAAGAATCTCTTTCCTTTGATCCTATGTAGGGCAGTCAGCCTAAGAGGATCCTCAGAAACCAAAGGGAATGGCATGCCCAGACCGATCGTTTCCGTAACCAGACCTCTGCGCCTCCTTGTCTTCTGTACCACAGAACTGCTGCTGGCACGTCAGTCAAGTTGCAACACTTGCAAAATTTCAGGAATGGCTGAGGAGCCTATCACTGAGCATCAGCCACTGAAACTCTTTTGGAAAGCACATCCTTTTTAGTTGACAGGTGGTGTGTGGAGAAAGAATTGACTTGAAAATTACAGCAGTTCTGCAATTTCTTCAAATTGACATAAATAAAGGAATGACTACTTAAAATAACCAACTCCTTACTCCAGTACATGATCAGAGCTAGAAAATTATGTTGAAGCTGGGAAGATGAAGAGATGTTTGGATATGCTGTGATCACAGTCTTCGGTTATAAGCATGAGAGTGCACACTCTGAGAATGGAGTAGATGCTTCCAATTACCTGCAATAAGGATAAGAAGGAACATTTGAAAATGTAGCTGCTATTAGGTGGCTGTTAGAAGACTCTTGGATAAGGAAGAAAAGAATGCAAAGTTTAACAAAGTCATTTTACTTTCATAGCACATTAATTTTAAGACACTACTCTGAAAGTTGAAAAAGTCATGTATTCTGATGATTGAAAGCAAAACAATCAAACTGGAAATCTTATTGTAGTGGTTTTTTCCTGTTTTAAACCATGAAAAACTTTGCTAATGAAATATTATTTCTTTTGATGTTCTAAAATGTTATTAAAATTTAAAAAGATTTACACGCTTAACTGTGGCTACTGATTGCTCATATAGTGCTTACATGTGAACTGAAAATAAGATTCCCATGGAAAGGGACAGCTTGTAAAATACAGAACAGTACAATGTAGAAGAGAAGACACATAAATGTAGCCTTTTTATTCAGCCTTTTGTAATTACTGCATGCCACATCCTGGGGCATATTTCTGATTTGCTATGTGCTTAGCAGGGTGATGTTAAGGAAGTCTGAATGGCCTGCCCAAACCATGCATGTGCTGACTGGCAGATTCATATCTTGTCTCCTGTTACTTAATCTATACTAGCTCAGGCTGCCTGCACTCTCTGCTGATGGCATGCCCATTTTTTTCTCCTGAGCCTTGTGAAGAAGACAAGAACCATAGACAATCTTTCTCTCCAGTGAGCTAACTTGTGTTAAGCGTGTGTTCCAGCCAGACCGTCACACTTTCCCAGCACTCTGCTGCTTTGGCTATTGTGAGCTTGTCCATGTGACACACAGATGTGTGAGGTGCCAGCAGAAGACACAACGGTAAATGCAGACACACAGGTTTCAGATAAGGGTGCCCCGTACAAGCCAGCACTGAGCTCAGGATCTGTCCACATTCACCCATGTAACCAAACACTTTGATCATGTGTGTTTGGCATGTGCCAAATGAGCCAACAATGAAGCCACCACAGTTGTGAGTTTGTTCTCCTAGGCAATCCCAAATGCATTTTCATCTGTTCAGTTCCAGCACTCTTCTTTGCTTCTTTAACTGTCTGGGGAAAATAAAAAAGTGCAAGCAACTAGCTAGATGTGAAAGCAGCAAGCTACATCTAATTTCCTGGGAGTGGCTAGCTCTTACCTGGCAATAAACACATTGCAGCTTATCTGTCTTTGTACTTACTTTGCTACGTCTAGGACATCTTGAAATGCTTAATGGTCAATAAAAGAGAAACAAGCTTTCAGCAAAAGTTTTATGCTCGAGCCTTGTTTTTATTTAAAATGGATCCATCTTGGCTGTATGGAAGGAACTCTTATTTCAATCTTCCTCTGCAAAAAGTGCGAGAAAAATACATCAAAAATAGAAGTATTAGTAAAAATCTGAACTTACTGACAATTGAGATAACACTTTCCTGATAAAATAAATATCACTTTTTAAAAGGTCCTCTTTCACTCCACTGCTTTTAGTTGTGATTGCTAATTTATACGCAGCACCTGCACTCACTAGAGCTTATCCACACTTCAGGGGCAACTTAAAAATCCTGTAGGAGAACGCTCTTTTCTTGACAGCTTGTGCAAAACCTCAAATACTAATGACTAAAATGAATTTGAAAATCATTGTTTTGTGACTATATGCACCTAGTAGTACTACCTAAAATTCTGTCTACAGACAAGAGTGTTGATATTTATTTAACGTAATAGTTGATATTTATTTAAGGTAATACATTCTTCATTCAGCAAACTTCTTACTGATTCTCCAAGTCAGATAATTGTTCTTACTCTTGGTGTTCTTTTGAACTCCCCAGATGATTTGGCATTGGTGTTTCCTGGCTAATTTGTGGTGGCCTGTAGAAAGAGTGGATAAGGCATTCTACAATGCAATTAGATGCTTCATTTAATTCTTCCTCAAAAACCATGGGAAGCTGCTCAAAAATGATAGGGAATTAAAGGAATTCTGAGCAGCTGGGTATCACCTCTTCCTCCAAACACTGATCCGCTATGCGCAAGTCAAGGAAAGGTTGACTTGGATTTGGATGGATGGATGGACAGAAGTCTTGGGGTTTATTATTAAGACTTCACTATTTAGTAACAATGTCATTTTGTAAAGAAAGTGAGTCCAAGTCAGTAGATTGGGTACATCATAAATGAGCAAGATCCTATGTCTTCATTTGCCTGCTTGGGGAAAAAGGCAAGCAGTTCAATTCAAGGAAGCAAATCTGAAAGGATATGGTTAAAAATGTGTAAAGCTTCTTGAAATACTTAGCAATAGGCCTTTTAAAATATATCCTGTTGTCTGAAGTTTGTTGAACAAAACAAAGTTCAACAATGGTTACTGCAAGAGGCCAGGAATTCAAATGCATGGTCTGCCAAAAGTGCTGCCAATGTTACACCCTAGGTCTGTGGACTTCACGCAGCAGTCTCTTCTGCCTCACCAGTGTACACAATGAACACATTAATCTTTTTTTATCTTTCCCTAAAGAACTGTCCTTCAAGAAGCTTAAAACAACAAAATATCATGAGAAAATGAAGACAAAAATTAAAATATAACCAATGACATTATTTTAACTTAAATTTCAATTAAAACTTTAATTGTAAAGTGTACAAGGGGCACTTGGAGTTGAATTCACAGGCATTTAGTGGCATTTTAGACATCCTGGAGTATCTGAGACACCTGCACATGGATTACCAGATAATACAGGACTTATGAGAGACTTCTGTCCTTCTGGAGCAAGGAAGAAGTAAGGATGACCTAGCATGTCTAAAATGACGCTAAATATAATTTTGGCTAGTAAATCTCATCCCTTTTGTCTAGGATTACCTTCGAAACGCAACTACAAATAAAACTCTTCTGTATATCTGTTCATGTCTGATTTCTACTATATATAGCTGCTAAGTAGCTTTACTAATATAGATTAGTAAAACAGTGGAAACAGAAGTATCAAATTTTCATTTTCAGAATTGGCGGGAGGTACATTATCTTCTGAAATTCTGAATAGGGATATTGCATAGTTAATATTTTTTAATGACAATTCTGCATGTTAAATAGAGGTGCTGAGTGATTCACTATGTAAGTAACGGCAATTTTAATCTCAGCTGGGCACTGTCCACATCTACTGTCATGTGACAGACAAAATGAAAGGTCTAGGGAGGATCCAGCTCTGAGTCCTCAACAAAAATGCCAGTTATGTGGAGGCTGTTCTTTCAGGGCAAGGCTAAAGCAAATCAGGAGAAGAAAAAAGTAATATTAGTGATATCATATACATTTGGCATACAGATGAAGGCAGTACTCTGCTATTATGCGTGTGCTTTCTTTAAAATGACATCATGAGTATGTCGCAGGTAGAGGGATATGGAAAGAGCACCTTATAGTACTTTTGCATATTTTGGAGAACATCAGCATTTCAAAGGCCATTTCAATCTAGTGCAGGTGTTTCACTGTGGTTTGTCAATACGTTTGCATCAAATATGGAACAACAAATTTGTTAAGAGAAAAATTATTCTCCTACAAAGTTGGCCACAACGAAGATATCACAAATCCATATCCAAGTTAAGATGTAAAGATCCAAATTTAGATAGGATTATTTAGATAGCTATTTAGATAACTATTATTATAATTTAGATAGCTATTATTATAACAGCAAATTAAAAATTAGCAACTGAGCAGATTTCCTCTTGCTGGAGTGCAGGTGGGACACAGTGCAAGCTGGCAGGCAACTGATTTTTGAACATGATATCTCGTTGCTCTATTCAGTCACTCAAGCAAAGGAAGTGTTGAGACCTGTTTTCCCACTTTCTGGTTTGACTACTAACTACTGCTAACTTTCTGAATCAGGTGTTCATACTCAGGTGGATGGATCATTTCTATCACCCAGAACTCAGGGTAAGGAGCAGTAAATACTGTTAAGCAGAGGTCTAGGCTTTGTTGCCATAGACAACTTAGACCATAACACAGCTTGCTACATAAAATTGTCAAACTCAATAGAAATCAGACACACACATAGTACTATCCAAATTCAAGATTTTTTTTTAAAAAAGAGTCTTCTAGAGCCTTCTAGAGGACATAGATAGACTTCTGGCAGTGCCTATATAATTTGGATAAGATATGAAGAAACTAAAAGTAGTATGAGAGGATCAACAGACAAACTGGAAACTAAAATAATGAGGTTAAAATTTCTTTGTGACAGCAGCCATTTGTATTAACCATTTTGTCAGTCTGCATACATCTTCAGTGTGCAGATTAATACCCTGGATGGATAATCTGGCCATCCCAGAGATTCCCCAGCTGGTTCAGGATAAGATACTTGACAATAGTCAGTAGAAACTGTTCCTTCAGGTGTTGAAATGCTTGTGTAGGACAATCTTATGTACATAGTTAAGATAATTAGGATGTGCTTTTTATTTAGTTTAAGGTACTCAACAGTGATGGGTCAAGTATATGCTGGAGTGGTCACCCAGGACTGTGGTTCAAATGGCTGTAAGAATTGAACAGAATAGCAGTTTGGGGAGTGTCTCCTGATCCAGTTGAAGATGCTGCTGGAAGGACCCTTGCAACAGAGACTCTTATTACCACCCAGACTGCAAATGGACTGCTTGTTTGTGAAATTTGTTTTTCTCACCTATTTACCCTATGCCAAAGTTTTTTCAACATTCAGTCCATGAGTGTCTGTGCTACCCTGCACTTGTTCTTCACTGACAGCAAGACGAAGTCAGTCTAAGCCTAGATTGTGTAATATATCATCTATATGTGAACAGGCTAGCTCAGGTACTGGAGAAGTACAGTTGTATTAATAGAGTGCTTTCCCTGGGCTAATGGTACTCCTCAGCCAGATGAATAGACCTAGGAAAGTACCATGCTAACACAATTAAAGCACTTCTGGCATCATGTGCTGGCTGCTTAGAGGTAGCCTGAGAATTTTTTTAAATACAGATATTCTCTCTGAGACACTAGAAAAGATGGGTTACATTTTCTTCCTTTGCAGATATTTTTTCTTTTCTTTTGTGTGTAGATTTTTATTGCTTTTTCTTCAAAGAAATGGGACAGGTCTACAAGAGCAAAAGATGACAGCAGCTTTAGTCTATCTAAATTAACTTTATTCCTTTTTCTCCATAAAAGGGCAATTATTATCTTCCTAACACAATCTGAAAACCACCAAATGCTTTCTTTTGATAAACCTTTCTTTGCATAAAGGCATAAAGGCAGAGGGAATTAGCAGTATTGGTGAAATGAAAGCCTTACATTTCAAATACTTTGATAGATACGTTTCTTCAAGTTCTATATATTGAACTACACGTTACTCCTGGTACTAGCTTGCCAAAGGAAGAAGCAGGTGAAGATGTCAGTGTTTACAGCCAGGAATCTTGGTTAATTTAGTGCAATGATAGGCTCACATAAGGACCGTTTATTCTTTAGAGCCATCATCTTCTTCCACCAAAATTAAGACTGCAGTGTGCCATGGTAGGGATTGGTTTTAAGGACCACTGTGAACATCTTTCTGTGATGTTATCATTAATGTCAGTGCTGTGTTTAACTACCATATAAACTTGCAAAGAATGAGAAGGGACAATCTTATATTACACTTTTTGTAGTTTAAAAAGCAATGAAACCCTAACCTTAGTTGGAACCTCCAGATACTATGGTAATAGCCATAAAAAAATAGGGATGATAAAACTACAATACTAATCAGGTCAAGTCAGTATGCCATACCTTAGGAAATCTTAGATTCCTGCCTCTGTTAGAGCATTGGTTTTCTATTATGTTACCTACCTTATGCTATTTATCAAACACTCTTTTTTAACAAAGGGGAAAAAAGATCCACATGATACAACTATATTCTAAGTGATCTCCAGTTCCACTCTAGTGCTTTCTCACGTAAGAAAGTAATTTTTGGTCTCGATTCGTGCAAGAAGAACAAAACAGCCTTCCCAATTCCTATCTTTAGGCAGATTTTCCAAAAATAGCATCGAGTTAGTTAGGCCAGAGTCTCCACCCTGCCTTTCTCACGAAACAAAGAACATGAAGCAAAAGGAAATAGCAAATAATAATTATAATAAAACCTGAACAACTGGTAATGCTGGGGAGGAAAATTAAGTAGCTGTAGCACCAATTTAAAGGACAGCAGCTCAGCAAAGGTTGAAAGAGAATTAAAAGCAGCAGGTTCTACCTACTGCCCAGTTTTAAAGATCTATGTGGTACTTACTTGCTGCTGAGATTTGTGAGTTCGAAGGCTGAATGCTGGAAGAAAGATGCTTGTCGAGTTGACTGAAAGTAATACTTCACACCTTTCGAATTAAAGACATGTCCAGTGCCAAACCCTGCATCCATGAGTGGCTGGCAGTGCTGAGGGTTTCATCATGCAATTTCATTTGGTCCCAGAAATGAATCAAAGATTTTACCAGGGACTATCATGTGCTACATGCTTCAGTTGGACACTAGAATGAAGTATATGAAGTAGCTTCCATCTACTTGGTTTAATGCAGGCTATTACATCCTCTTTAATTGACAGGACAAAAGGCAATGGAAAGAAACTGAAACACAGGAGATTTCATCTAAACTTCAGGAAACACTTTTTCACTGCGAGAATGACTGAGCACTGACACAGGTTGCCCAGGGAGGTTGTGGAGTGTCCATCCCTGGAAATATTCAAAAGCTGTCTGGACGTGATCCTGAGCAACCTGCTTTAAGTGACCCTGCTCGAGCAGGGGGTTGGACCAGATGACTTACAGACTTCCCTTACGACCTTAACAATTCAGTGATTCTGTGATCTTTGGTGCACGAAAGTCATTGCTTTCCCCATATTTAATTTCTCATTAATTATTTTAGTTTGGCGGATGTTAAAGCAAAAATGGAAGTAAGGAAAACTGATTATGTGCAGAAGAGACCTTTAAATAATCAAGCACAACTACAAATGATAATAAACTTCTTCCAGTGAATTATTGCAGATCCTTTAAATGCTTCAACTGCTGCGTGTGTCAACTTTACCTACTGTTGACATTCAGAGACAGGCAAGCAGGGAAGTGGTTGGAAATTACAGGATCCTGTTGGTTAGAGATAGGGTAGAGGAGTATTTAAAAAATGCCCCAGGACTTTCGCCAGGATGTAGTATCCAGCTCACTCAGCTGGCACACAGAAGATCGCTAGTTGGCCTCTATTCCCTTCCCTGCTGTGTTTAACATTGACCTGAGAGGAAACACTGGGTGGCAAGGTCATCCCAGCTTCCCCTTTCATCATTCTTTTGCTTCCTTTGCTTCTAGGATGCCGTGTCCAATGGTATCCAAACAATTTCTGGGTTTCAAGAAGCTCCAGGTATTTTGCCTGCTATCGACTGCACTGTACTTTGTACACTCTACACTAGACAAAGCAAAAAATGCATTAAGAAAATCACTTATTGCTGTTGGTTACCACATAATGGTTTCACAGTAGATCCAGGGAGCTCATGTGATCAGGTGATGAAGTGTGGTGCTTCACTTCCAACAACTGTGATGATCTTGTGATGATCACTGTCTCCTCAGCCCATTGTCAGAGGCAGCATATAATAATCAGGTGCTTTATGTCCCAGCATGTATCACACACTTTCATTTTCTGGTTCAGTGGGGTTTTTTTGTGAGGATGGGATAGGACAACTAGGACAACTTTTAAAAAAGCAAGCAAAAAATAGAAATGAGAGAGCAAGCACCACCCAGTGCATTACCCCCATTCCTTAGCTGCTTCAGTTGCTTAACATGTTAACTTTATCTGCTGCTGGCATATGCAAACAGTATCTGGAAATGCGGTTACTGTTCAGGAAGCAAGGGTTGTGTAAAAATACTTACTGTAGTAATAAAGTATGGTAGATGACTTTCAAGAAAAAGAGAAACATGTATCTGCTACCCAAAGAAACCTATGGTCCTACACAGTTGATCCCTGCCAAGTTATATTGGTTTGAGACAATTTTAAAACTCACTTATCAGTGTACCAAAAAAAGAGAGAAATAATAAAGTCTCCAGAAGGGCAAGGGTGGGACAGGATATAAACAAGAACAAAACAAAACAGAAACCACAGAAACCTACTGAACAAACTATCGGTCTGTTTTGTTTCTTTTGGCTTTAATCGGATTCTCATTTTCCTCCCCATTTATGCATAATTTGGCTATTGGGGCAATTTGAGAGGACTGGCATGGTGACGTCACCAAAGGCTGTGACCTACTTCAAACCTCCCTCCTTCCTCTATTTTCAGAAACTGGCATTCTTTCAAAAAGAAACAGGAGAGAAATGGGCCTGTCAAGTTTTAATGATGCAGAAAACAATAAGTAAAACATGTTTTAATGTGATAGTCTTTGTATTTTACACAGGAAATACAAAAAGGGATTTAAGAGATCACCTTTAAGGCATCCAATTCTAAGGTTTCAATAAACAAGTACACTGCTCACTGAAAAACAAGCTCTTTGATTATTTTTCTAGCCCCCAGAGAAGCAGCAGTAAAATCATGAGGACCATTATAAGATGTGAGTAAGAAGCAGCACCCAAGGAAATGAAAAAAATATTAGAATTGTTATTATCTATGCTTACAATAGAAGTATTGCATAGTAGATAAGAACATTGGAAGGATGCTTTTTTCCTATCTTGCATTATATCTTTCTGAACAAAACCCCTGTGTAGACAACAGAAGCTTGTTCTAATAACAAAAATGTTGCCTGAAATGAAATTCTTGACATACCAATCATTCTCAGTAACAAAGCCATTTTTCATATAAAACATGTTTTGGAGTAGGCTTTAATGAATGTCTCAAACCAACTCATCTAGCTTATTTTCTCAAGAATGGGAGTATTTAAATAAATTTAATAGAAAATCTACCACAGAGATACAACAAATATGCCCTGCCAAATCAGATTATGTATTTTTAAAGGACAAAAGGGTGCACGCTTTCTTGAAAACTACTTGAACATACATATTTCTTAGCTAAAATGGATGATGGTTTTGATTAAAATTAATTGCCCATTGTGAAAACTCCTCCCATTACACCACAACCAAGGAGGGAGTTTCCAAAGTAAACATGCTTCAGACTAAATGCTGTGAAAGGAGAAACTTTTTTCTGCTATAGCTACTGCTGAAGGAACCCTTATAGACTAATATAACATAGTTGAATAACTCCTTATATAACCTGTTATCTCAGCCTGTGAATTCATTTGCTATTATAACTTGATGGAAAATTTAAAGTGATAACTTAGGAGTGAATTTACTAAGGTCTGCGCTGGTCTTTATTTTAGCATTGCTAAAAGTGAGTTTGGTGCATGTTCTGTGATACTTCCCCAGGGTGTTGCTTTGCAAGTGCATAGTCTGCTTATCCATGGTGTGGTTAAATCAAACCTTGTAACCCAGCAGTGGACAGCAAGGGTAAAAGATCATGTTAAGAACCTTGTCTTAGGGTAAAAAATCATCAGTAGATGACAGTGATTGAGTTTCCACTTCCGTAAGTGCTATATTAGATGCGCACGCACACACATGCAAGCACATGTGTGTGCGCACACGCACACACACATATATTTATTTGTTGGTCAACAGCGCTGTTACTCACTCCACCCCAAAATGGTCCATTTTGTGTTAGCAGAATTGTATGTAACAATGCTTTTTCCATAATTTGTTCCGAAAGAAAGGAAAAAACCTGAACAAACGTAGTTTGATTTTGTGTGGATAAACAGGATGCCAGATTATACCTCAGCTAGCCCCTAAAAATTCACAAGAAAATATATGCATATTTCATCTCACTGGAAAAGTTAACCTGTATATACCAACCACCCCGGAACAAACAAGCAGTAAAGAGTGATCTTTAGGTTCCAGCTTCATTTTCTGTCAGTGGGTGCTTCATGAAACATTTGAAAACAGGAAAAGGAAAATAGAAAATAGAAGTGGAAGGCTTTTTGACTTTTCAGCTAGCTCAGTGGTTTTCAGAAAGACAGAAGTGAATTCCAGTCATCTCATGTTAGAAAGGAAATCGTATTTCCTATATTCCTTAAAAAAGAAAGAATTTTAGCTTGTGAGCTATAGCTTTGTTGTACTGTGTGTCTCTCAGACAAATGAATGCCTCCACGCCATCTTTCTCGACACTTCAGCGTTTCTCAGGAGGGTGAGAAATCAGCGAAGATATAAAGAAAAGTGCCCTATGACTTGAGGCTAGCAGAGGGCACCAGGAGACAGCACTGACAGCCAGTGCAATACACGCAACAGCAGCTACAGCCTCCTGACTCCACAGCATTTAGATGGCTGTATTTGGCTCATAAAGCAACGTTTAACACGATCTTTCCCTGACCTGTGCTAAATTATAAAAGCACCATTAAGACAAAGTAGTGGGCCTTTTAAAGGCAGGGAATCTATGCCAAACACAATGATCAAACCAGCCTGACTAGTAGATTGGGGGCAAATAGGAAGGGCACCAGAAAAGGGTGGCAGAAGAAGCAGAGGTTTCTGCAGCAGAGATCCAAAAAAAGGAACCTAAAAATTCTAACCAATTTAAAAGGGGAAATTGCTTTGTGTCACATTGCACTTACATTTTATGCTGGAAAATAAAACAGGTCCCTGAAACACAACAGTTGGCTGTAGCAGCAAGTTCTTACTGAGCTGAGGAAAAAAGCCAGATGTCTTATAGACAGGCAGGCAGCTGCTTTCCAGCCATTTAATTGCTATTTTATATCCAATATCTACCTCAAATGTGCCACACAGCTATGATTTATTTATATCACATGGCTATTACTTACAGGTTGGAATCTGACTTACAAGCTATTGTTACAAATTTGTGTTCAAGCCTCCTTCACCTGCCCTGTTTTATACTCCATCTGTCCTCCTAAACCAGAGAACAAAACAATTAGGTTTCTCTATTTAATAAAATGTGTAACTCAAGTTCTTATTCCTCTGTATCTAAAGGACAAAAATAGACAGACCTCCTGTGATAAATGAAATTGTTATTATAACTTTTATCACCACTGGAATAACAACATATTACTTTTTATTGGTTTTGGCTGTTGACAACCTGTCTCAAAAATGTAAAAATATCTCAGTGTATTTTTTTCCTTAAACAAATTAGTTCAGTCCCATAAACCATATCCAATTATTAATTATCCTTCTAGTTGGGGGTATGCATGGAAACACACTGGGGAAAAGAGCAGAAGGAAGATGAAAGCCTGTTGCACAAATCTTTATGTTGGCCCTAGGTGGCAGGTTCATTACACATCAGCTTGGAAGGCTGACAAGGACTCCACCTCAGAGTGACCAGCCTGGCAGGCTGCATGTTCTTGGAGGTCAGGAAAATTTTGGTGGGTGTGCTGCTTCCAAGCTCCTGCTGAAACAATATGTAGATTTTTCACAGTCGTGACAAATTGATAGAGTTCCTCAAAGACTTTCATACAGTTACTGAATACTTCTGATTCCCCTTCTACAAACAGAACATCAAAACCAAGAAGAAAATGGTATTGCATCAACGGCTTCCTTTAGAAATACTGGTTTATAAATGTCTTTTCGATATACTAACTATGCAATTTGAGATGACCTTAAATTTCAGGGTCACATGACAACAATTCATGATAGCACTTGATCTCATCTGCCCACTAATCCGTCATCTCTGATTAATTTAACATCCCAGGCTCTTAAGCAGCTTCCAAATGCTTTCAGATTTAAAATGATAATAATAAGACAAATGTAGAAGTGTAGTTTGACAGAAAATGTATTTCTCATTTTCTTATCAAATATACATTTTTTTCCCAAAGACATGACATCAGCTTGAGGACTTGAAATGGAGGATTTAATGTGATTCATTCATGCAAAAACATTTGTAAGGTCTTAGTTCCTCAGTATTAGAAGCCAGATCCATTTCTGTAGTAGGCCTTAGCACTGACTTTTAAGGTCAGGGATGGAAAAGGTAATGCATTATACAGTGACTTGGTCATGTATCAGAAGTGCTTTCTATCATTACGACACTGTCATATTTTCCCTTCAGAGGACTTCAGCTGCACTGCAACTAAACCACCTTTTTGAGAGAAGGAGTAGAAATCTGAAATAATTCCAATGTAGTTCATAAATACCTTTAAAATTTTCCTGAAAACATTTACTGGACATTGTGTTTCACAAACAGAACATGTGCCAGTCCGGTGTGGTACAGTAAACCTTCAGATATCAGCAGTACTGTGAAAGCTTATCTCATTTCTGTTACTATGATATAGATGGGAAATGACAGTGGCAGAATCCTTCAAAATCCCTCATCTTTTTTAAGTGTATCTACCTGGTGAAAGGCTTTGCTGGTGTTTGGAGCAGACTGCCCCAGTGACAGCTCGGCTATCTGTTATTGCATTGCTCTGTAACACTCTCTATTATCAGTCCTTCCAGCCTCTCCCTGAAAATAACATTCAGCCATGGTGGCATTTTGGGGACTGAAATGCCTGGGAACAGTGTCTGAGGCAGGAACTGCTTCCAGAAACTACCTAATGGGGAGTTCTGGATAACGAATATAGCTATGGAGGGTGACGGTAATCAACTGCTCAAGAACAAATCTTAAACAGAAAAAGAGTAAACTCCCTATGCAATGCTTTAGGTAGTTCTAGAAGTGCAATTATACATTTTTTACAAAATGCTATGTGCTTTTCAGCAAATCTGAATCCAATCCTAAAGTCCTCTTTGTCATACAGATATTTTGTCACACACACACTCATGGTGTTGCTACCCAGTAGGACGGTTACAGGATGCTACCACTCCTAGGCAGGAATAAGCTACTGCATAAATATAGCATGGCATATTTTCCATTGAGTTAACAGTTTTGAAGTAAAGGATTCAGGCCTTTAGTAGATCAGAAGGAAAAGGAGTGAAATGTACGGGTCACTCATGACGATACCTACACTCTGAGGTGTCACAAGAGATCACTGATGCCCAATATTAAACTGCAAAGGGCAGCAGGAGGCTGGGTCATACCAGGGCAGGCAGGTAGCCCAGCGAGCTGGAAACTGATCTCTTTTTCTCCAGGATTATAACCACAATGCAATGATGGCAAGTGCTTTTTCACAGCTGCATGACCTTACCAACTCCTGTTCATCTCACAATCTTCTATAAGCTCCTCATTCCTTTTCTGAAAAAAACAGCTACATGGGCACTCTTGTGCCTGTGCTTGGGTAGATGGTTATTGTTGCCTAAGTAGAGAGTCACACACTTCTTACTGAATTACATCCTGGTTTGTCTCAGATCTTTTATTTAAATTATCATGAGTATTTTGAGTTTTAATCCTCTACCTGTGTTTCCTCCTAATCAGGTATCATTTGCAAATATAATAAGCACCCTCCCTTTTCCATCAGCCAAGTCATTGAAGAAAATATCAACTAAATCTGGAACAAGGACATATTCCCGAAAAAGCCCACTCAACGTATTGCCGTAGTTTGATTTCTTTTCCTTGCAGCATTTTCATCTAGACCATATGTTCCTAGCTTACTTATGAGAGCGTTCTAGGAGACCAAGTCCGGAGCCTCACTAAAATCAAGATGTGACATCAACTGCTTTTCTGTAGCCACATGAAGTGTTATTCCATGACAGATTGGAATTATTTTGGCTTGACATGTTTTTTATTGACCACTCCTTTCTCTCTGTGTACTATTTTCTAAATGTTCACAACGGGTATGTTAACTATTTTTCCCACTATTTCTACAGGAACTGAAATTAACTGTCTGGCTTATAATTTTAACCCCTCTTTTCTATGTATTTTTAAAGATAGGCACTCTTTCCACCCTTTTCTGGACTTTCGGAATGTCATCTTGGACTAGCTGGTGAGAAAATATCTCATTTACTTGCATTATTTTGAATGTCTTCTTTCCCCTTTCAAGGGAGTTCTTGCCCTTTTTGTCATGGGTGCCAGTTTTGTGATACCAGCTGGTCACAATTGAAACAAAAAAGGAACTAAACCTACCAGCTTTCCAGGCATTGTTTGCCAAGAGCCTTCAGCCTGCAGAGAAGTGGACCAGGTCTTTCCTTAGCTTCCTCTATGTGTTGGTGCACTAACATGCTGAGAAGGAAATGTCACCTATGCATCACATGTTTACATTCTCTGCTTTTGACTTTCTCTCTTTGGCCTCAAATGTTCATCCGTTCATCTTTCTTAAAAGTCTTTTCCTTGGTGAGTGATCTACAACTCCTATCCTTCCTCCGCACTGTCATAACTTGCAATTTTGCATAGTTTCTTTTGCATAGTTTTGCATAAACTTGCATTTAACATAGTTCCTTTAAAGGACTGCCTACTGTGCTTAACTGTCTCTCAGAATTGTCTCCCACAGTATCTCACTTACTAGTTCTCTGAATTTCTATAATCTGCTCTGCTGAAGCATGTTGTGGCTCTTCCTGTTTGTCATGATTTCTGCTGCTTCATGATGGCCCATGAAGTGCCCCAGTTGTTTTTAACTGTTACTTTTTCCTTTAGGCTCTACCAAATTACAAGGATCAAATCTGGAAAATGTCATCTCTCTTTGGTTTCTCCAACTTCTATATAAAAAAATTTCCACTAAAACTTTTCAAAAATTAGCCAGACTGCCTGAGGGCACCTGTACTCCTTCCCCAACATGGAAATTTTTGTAATCAAAGTATGCTGATGGCACTGAGTGCTGGGGTATGGAAAATACTGCTCACAAAAGCCTCATCACGTGATTTCCTTGATAGGTGGCCCACTATGGACTCTCATCAGACCATCAGCACTTTTTCTCCTTTAAATATTACTCAGGAACTATAAGGCAGCCTATGTCTCTCTTTATTCTTAACCTCATAGTAAGTGACACCTGCATGTAAGATAACACCTACATCCTTTTCTGTTGTCTACCTGCCCTGAACAAGTTATACTGTTTATATCAATGTTCCTGGTAGATGAATCATCCCATTAGGTCTTTACTAGGTCTATTAAGTCATAACTTTGAAATGTATTTATACTGCTACTTCCTCTTTCTTGTCCTCTGTGCAACTGGTGTTCAGACATCCCAGGGACAGAACAATGACCCTGATTACAGAAGACAGACAGAGACTCCTAAAGAATAGTAGCCATCTGGCTCTGAGACACACAGAAGAGCAAGAATGCCTGGTAGGACTCCCTTGTTTTCAACACATATGGAAGAAACCATCATTCAGGCTCCTGGACAGTCTCCACCCATTCAGTCTAAGCAGAACTCAGACTGGCTGCAGCCAGCCTGCAGCACCTGAAGCAGAACCTGTGACAACCAGCTCCTCATACAGTTTCAATCCTTATGCCTAGTTTTGTTGCCTGTTCAGCGTGTCAGTGGTGACCCAAAGCCCTGTATTAAATCCTCCTCCACCTGAGAATGATGGAATATTTTATGGCAAGAAAAATGTGAAACATCTTCTGGGGGTAAACGTTATAAAATGTTAGCCCCAAATCCCTGAAAATGTTGGACCATCCGGTAACCTAAAAAGATCTCTGGTGTTAATTTATAATAAATCCCAGAGCATCAGATAAATTTCAAAGATTCATAAAGCATTAATATTGCACAGGAAAGATTAACAAAATGACAACAATGCTTACAGGTTAGGAGTTTGCAACTGGTATAAGGACAATAATGGAAAAGAAGCAGGATTAAAAAATGGACAGAAAATCAACTACAGCACTGACTGTTAGGTATCTCTCATATGTCCATGTATGAAAAAGATGTGTTAATGACCAGAACACTCTTGTGAATCGAAAGAGGGTTATACTGGATCAGTCCTAGAGTCACAACACGATCACTGTGAGCAGAAGCTGACCAAACATTTGATTTCATTTACTGGCATAATCTGGTGTAATCTGGGAGTTATTCCAGTGACATGAAGAGACTGAAGAGATCCAACAGCACAAAACCACACTGAGACTGAAATCAGATCCAGACTGTCCAAATCAGTCTTGCAGATCAATATCGCAGTTAGAGCACTTAATGTCACATGATGATCCTTAGCACTGAGGGAAAGAGAGGTTATTGGCTTGACAAAGAGCCAGTGACTCAGGGACACTGAGAGATTTCATTTCTCTTCCAGGATTTTTGGAGAGGAACCCCTCTGCAAAGCTGAGTCTCCAACAAATGAGAAGGGAGTCACCTTCCATTCTAGAGTACTGGAATTTCACCAATCCATGTATCAAAAGAAATACATGTTATATCTGTTTCCAAATATTGAGTTTGCTTACATGCTTGTCAGATTTTACATACTTTCTTAAAAAAACCATTATTTTAAATATTGTGTATGAGAAACTGCTACTAATGACTTTCTCTTAAAGGTAAATTTGAGAAATCTTTTCATTCCTAAAAAGATAAAGATGTGTATACAGAAAAACTTGCATTGTGCCTTCCAGTGACAGTTTTTCAAATTTTTCAGTGTTTTGGAAAACAAGTAAGTGCTCTGCATTCTTTGACAGCATTGATTTTAAAATACATTTAAAAAAAATCTGTAATTACAGAATGACAGAATGATAGGGGTTGGAAGGGACCTCTGGAGATCATCTAGTCCAGCCCCCCCACCAGAGCAGGTTCACCTAGAGCAGGTTGCACAGGAATGTGTCCAGGTGAGTTTTGAATATCTCCAGAGAAGGAGACTCCACAACCTCTCTGGGCAGCCTGGTCCAGTGCTCTGCCACCCTCAAAGGAAAGAAGTTCCTCCTCATGTTTACATGGAACTTCCTATGACCAAGTTTGTGCCTGTTACCTCTTGTCCTGTCACTGGGCACCACTGAAAAAAGACTGGCCCCATCCTCCTGGCACCCACCCCTGAAGTATTTATAACCATTGACAAGATCCCCCCTCAGTCTTCTCTCCTCCAGACTAAAAAGACCCAAGTCCCTCAGCCTTTCCTCATAAGAAAGATGTTCCAATCCCCTAATCATCTTCGTAGCCCTTTGCTGTACCCTCTCCAGCAGTTCCCTGTCCTTCTTGAACTGGGGAGCCCAGAACTGGACACAGTACTCCAGATGTGGCCTCACCAGGGCAGAGTAGAGGGGTGGATAACCTCCCTCGACCTGCTAGCCACACTCTTCTTGATGCACCCCAGGATGCCATTGGCCTTCTTGGCCACAAGGGCACATTGGTGGCTCATGGTCATCCTGTTGCCCACCAGGACTCCCAGGTCCCTTTCCACAGAGCTGCTCTCCAGCAGCTCAGCCCCTAACCTGTACTGATGCATGGGGTTATTCCGCCCCAGGTGCAGTACCCTACACTTGCCTTTGTTGAATTTCATGAGGTTCCTCTCTGCCCAACTCTCCAGCCTGTCCAGGTCACGCTGAGTGGCAGTGCAGCCTTCCGGTGTGTCAGCCACTCCTCCCAGTTGTGTGTCATCAGCAAACTTGCTGAGGGCACACTCTATCCCTTCATCCAGGTCATTGATGAATATATTGAGCAGGACTGGACCCAGTACTGACCCCTGGGGAAAACCACTTGTTACAGACCTCCAACTAGACTCAGTGCCACTAATCACAACCATCTGAGCTGTATCTATCAGCCAGTTCTCAATCCACCCCACTGTCCATTCATCTAACCCACACTTCCTAAGCTTGCCTATGAGGATGATGTGGGAGACGGTGTCGAAAGCCTTGCTGAAGTCAAGGTAGACAACATCCACTGCCCTCCCCTCATCTATCCATCCAGTCATGCCATTGTAGAAGGCTATCAGGTTGGTCAGACACGACTTCCCCTTGGTGAACCCCTGTTGACTACTTCTGATAACCTTCTTTACCTCCAGATGTTTTGAGATGATGCCCAGAATGAGCTGTTCCATCATCTTTCCAGGGATGGAGATGAGGCTGACTGGCCTGTAGTTTCCTGGGTCTTCCTTCTTGCCCTTTTTGAAGATTGGAGTGACATCGTTTTTCCTCCAGTCCTCAGGCACCTTGCCTGTTCTCCAGAACCTTTCAAAGATGATGGAGAGTGGCCCAGCAGTGACTTCTGCCAGCTTCCTCAGCACTTGCGGGTGCATCCCATCAGGACCCATGGGCTTGTGGATGTCCAGTTTACTTAATTGGTCTCTAACTTGATCCTCCTCAACCAAGGGAAAGTCTTCCTTCCTCCAGGCTTTTCTGTTACCTCCAAAGTCTGGGACTCCTGAGGGCTGGCCAGAGCAGTAAAGACTGAAGCAAAGAAGGCATCCGGTAACTCCACCTTCTCTGCATCATCTGTCACCATGGCACCTGTCTCATTCAACAGCAGGCCCACATTTTCTCTAGTTTTCCTTTTGCTTCTGATGTACTTGAAGAAACCCTTCCTGTTGACCTTGACATCCCTTGCCAGGTTTAATTCCAAGGAGGCCTTGGCTTTCCTCATTTCATCCCTGCATACTCTGACAGCAGTCTTGTAATCTTCCCAAATGGTCAGTCCCTTCTTCCACGTACTGTAAAATTCCTTCTTCCACTTGACCTTTTTCAGAAGCTCCCTGCTCAACCATGCAGGTCTCCTGCTTCCCTTGTCTGATTTCTTGCTCTTAGGGATATACCGATCCTAAGCTTGGAGGAAGTGGGACTTGAATATCATCCAGCTTTCTTGAGCTGTGATGACTCTGTGATGTTGATAATAATTCAATACTTATATCTGGCAAAATGTAAATATAGTCTTTTATAAACCAATGATTTTTCACAGCTTGAAATTGCTGCTCATGCATCTTACTGTATCTTTCCAAACTATCTACCAGAAACAACCCAAAACCTAGCATACTGGATTGAATTATTTGTTTTAGAGATAAAATTGAAATATAAATATTGCTAAAATAGCCTCAGAAGATTTGGTGCACATTTTATTCACTGGATACTAGCAATTACATAAAAAATATAGTAAGCAGAAAGAAAGAAAGCAAACTATATCTTTCCACACTCAAGACATTTGAAGTACCTGATTAGTTATGAAAGACTTCCTGTGAAGCCAGGTTTCAGAGTGTACTGTGGCTGCCCACTGCAATTTATAAGTTACAATGCATCACCTTTCTTGCACCTTCATACTTGTGTTGGACAGCTAGTGAGCAGAGCAAACATACCAAACATGTATGTGCTGCTGACAGTGTCTCCCAGGAATTTGCTCCCAGGTTGTGGAGATGGCCCCACTCTTTGGGTGGCGCTGAATGCAGTGTTGCTGGATGCTTCTGTGGCAAAGGTACCCAAAATATGCCAGTTTCCATCTTAGGCAAAACAGAAAATAATGCTTTGTCCTATCAGACCTGGCCACAGCTGTTACATTTTTGTGATTTTTACATATATTTTTAGCATATCTATTTTTTAATTTAGTGTGTCTTCACTAACCTCTTCACACACACGCAATTCACACAGGCAGGAGGATGCAAATCAACATTAAAAACATCACCACTTCATGAAACAACACTTGTCATGTTTTTATATGCAAATAAAATCAACATTTTGCAGGCAGCTCTATGACAAAAATAAAAGCATGTAGGGTTTTGCACAACCCAACAGATGCTATACCAATTTGAGTAGTGTTGTCCTTCTCAATAGCTGAAGCGCAGCAATACAAAGAACTTTGTTCGATAAACAGCTCGTAACACATGCTCATGAGTAGGTGAATGTACTGGAAAATTTATTTCTATCCATCAATCACATTTGGAATTGATGTAGGTAACAGAACAGGCTCTTTTTGAAAGCTGTATGAAATTCATCGATGATCTCCATTTTAGTAGATGCAAATTAAAGCCCTTGAGATACTCAGCACCAGAAGACATCTGAACTTGTCTAATAAGGCAGTAATTCAATGGAAGCAATAGAAAGGCAATTTATCTCTGGGGCACTGCAAAGAAGTCTGAATGACCATGTTCCAGATGATACAACTTTTCTTTCGGTAGACAAATATGTCAGTCTGGATTTCATTCTGGCATAATGCACAAACACCCACTTCGCTGTCACGAAGAGTTCAAGATTTATTCTGTTACAAAAGTTCATGCCACTCTGGGATTCAATTTTGACCACCAGCAAACATTTAAACATATGAAGTCTTAGATAAACATATAAACTCTTTAAGTGCTCTGATCTCTCTCTTTTTTTAAAAAATAAAAGAAACTGTTTCAACAGTATAGATTCATATCTTATACTGTGACAGCAGAGGGCTTTTGGCTTTCACAAAATGCTTTTGAACTCTGCCCTTGTAACAATGTTGTAACGAAGTTCAGTACGATCTGCAGGACTGTAAAAACAACATTGGTGACTGTAAAAATAAATTGTTTAATGTTTCTTAGATTTGCTCTCAGGTATTCTATGCAAAATATCCATTATTTATTACAAAGACTGTTCAAATTCCTGAGTAACATAATATAAGCTGGTCATTTTAATGTAACATCTCCTCTGACACACTCCCACTTAAACCCCATAAGTGTTTGTTGGAGTGAAGATTTCAAGATACGGTTTATAGATTGGTCTTTCCACAGACTTTGTAGTAATTTACAGTAATATACACTAATATTATAGTAAGGATATAAAATTAAACTCGAAAAGACAACCTTTGGAGCAAAAGACACATTTGAAACTGGCCACAACTTTGATCAAACCCTTCTTTTACCCTTAAGCTGTCATGATCATTTGATATCTGTGAAGCACAGCAGGTTTTGAAAAATGATCCAACACAGCACTATCCTGTTGATTGTACGTGGGTTGGTGATTCACATATATTTGTAAATTACCTTGCATTTAGAAGGTATTTGCCAGTTATGACCATATATCCCAGCAGATACACAGCAGAAGCTGAGAAAGAAAATGCAGCAGTCATTGACGCTTTAAATGCCATTAACGCTTCACAAAATCCATCATTCCCACTAAAAAGGAGAATACATCTGAACAATTGGAGTTCACCTATTTTTCTAAGGTTTCTTGAACAGCCATTTAAGGTTTGAACCCTATTTTTCAAATCTTAAACCTATACCTAATCCACTGAACCTCAGTGTGGAAGTGATTTATCCAGCCCAAACCTAAATATATCCGCTGCCTTAGCTGCCCTCTTTGCTGTCTGTAATTCTGCCATTTCTAGACATCTGCTCCTCTGTAGTCTTTGGCTAAGTCTGTACCAATAAACAAACAGGACCAGGGGATCTGACTGGGCATTGGCATGTAATTGTTCGCACCATGAATTTGTTAGCATGCTCCATGGTTTTGTCCCAGTCCAGCTAGCGTTCCTCCCAGGCACGATTTTAGGTTTAGCACAAGCCAGTGACCACATATGGATACTGCTGCTTTGTTTTGGGATGTGAGAGAATTCAGTCCCGTGGACATGCTGTGCCAGGTGGCCTCAGGGACAGAAAGCAGCCCTTGGACTGCTTTATTTACTAATGGAGATGTTCACAGAATCACAGAATCACAAAATCACTATGGTTGGAAAAGACCTGTAACACCATCAAGTCCAACTATTGACTCAGCACCACCATGCCCACTAAACCATGTCCCACAATGCCACATCCACATGTTTTTTGAACACATCCAGTGAGGGTGACTACACCACCTCCCTGGGCAGCCTGTTCCAGTGCTTCACCACTCTCTCAGTAAAGAAATTTTTCCTAATATCCAGCCTGAAACTCCCCTGGTGCAACTTGAGGCTGTTTCCTCTTGTCCTGTCACTCATCACTTGGGAGAAGAGACCAACACCCACCTCTCTGCAACCTCCTCTCAGGTAATTGTAGAGAGCGATAAGGTCTCCCCTCAGCCTCCTCTTCTCCAGACTAAACAACCCCAGCTCCCTCAGCCACTCCTCATAAGACTTGTGCTCCAGACCCCTCACCAGCTTCATTGCCCTTCTCTGGACACGCTCCAGCACCTCAATGTCCTTCTTGTAGTGAAACTGAAACTGAACACAGTATTCAAGGTACAGCCTCACCAGTGCTGAGTACAGGGGCAAAATGCTGCCACATTTTCAGGCAGCTCTCATCCTTCCACAAATCTATCAAAGTTCACCCCTTCCAAGAGTTAGTGGAAGGGTATGTAAACTGTCTTCCATCCTCAGAACAGCATATCCCTCCCCCTAGTACATCTTTACTAAGTCTTTAGCGCTGCAGTATCTACTGCAGTAAAACACCAAAAGAGCCTCTGTCTGGGAAGGCTGCTTAAGAAGGACTTGAAAATTAATGACACAACCCTTAGAAAGGGTTAGCTCTTATATGTTAACTCCTAACTTGTGTTTTGGAAGGCTCTCCCTATTATCAGTGGACTACAAATCACTTCCAAATATGTACCCTACAAGCCTAGCACTGTTTCTAAAGGGACTACCCTTTGGGACCTGGCTACCTAGCTTAGGGTTTTCACTGCCTGAAGCATTGATTGCCTTAAGATGTATACATTTAAAGTATTCGCCACTACTCGTAGGCAGAACTGGTGGTATGAACTGAACCTCAGTGCACCAAACTAGTTAATGCCTCTAAATACTCTAAACCATAAAGCCCATAGATCGGGTGCTGATGCCTGCTGCTTCTTTATTATGAAGACTGTACCAGGTTGTCAGAAGCTATTTGATAAGATTTACTAGTCCTGAGGAGTCCTTCCACAGTTACAAGAGACCTACCTCACTTCTGTGTTCATTATGAAAAGTCATTTTAAAAAGCGCAGGAAAAAAATGGCTAATGTACTACTGCAGTACTCATCAAAACCTCCAGCCTCTAGTTTAAGCAAAGAAAACTAACAAACTCCACTGTACTCAGGGTGATAAAACATGCCAAAGCTACTGAGCCCAGAAGAGGATGTAATTTATATAAATCAGACTTAGAAATAATTTTTCAAAAAGTTATAACCTGGACTGTTAAACTCCTGTAATGTACAGACCAGGGAGTCATAATTTCAGAAAGTGATTGTAAGATGCTGTAATTACACTTCATTTCTAATATAATTCCATTTCTTTGTTCATTTCCTGCATGACATTTACCACACACAAAGTCATTGTGGGATGTATACTTACAATTACGCATCTACTGGTGAATTACATGCAGTTAGACTCACAGAACTGCTTACCCAAAAGAAGTGACTGGTTTATAAAGGATGATTTTAAGTATTATTCACAGAATTGTTCTTTTTAATGGACAGTGAATCTGATAACTGTTCCCTGGCTTCTTGAATAAGTGTTTTAAAGAGGTCTTGTGTCTTGCTTGTACCACACCCAGTACTGAAATTCCTGTCATCTTCAGCCTCTGCATGAAATACCAGCCTGTACTTTGTAAATAATTCTCAAGGAGATGAAGAAATAGCTAAAATTGAATGCCAGAGACATTCGTTATATGATTAAGAGTAAATGTACTTCTGTGTGAAATGCACTGATGCTAATTATCCATACACAAGATACTATCCAATTTCTACTGACACTATCCGTATCTGGGATCCTCAAGGCATCTCTTTCAATTGCTACTTTTAAATTCTATTTTCTAGAAGGATATATAATTTATCTGTGCCATAAATATTGTGTACACTGATGTATCCTATTTTCTGGCAATGATTTAATATTTCATTAGCATCTCCTTTACTCACTCTTTAGGGCACCATTTTGCTTCATTTGCTGCCAAAGTAGGTCTTGACTAACCTCTATCACACCCTTTTCCCCATAAATAAGGGTTTTTCTGCAGACTGTCCTGCTCTATTGCTCCCTCATCCCCCAGATAATTTTCCTTCCAAATAGTTCAATTACAACTCAAGCTGTAGCTTAACAAGTATTTCTTTAAGCAGCAGTCTCATTTATGCAGCTATTGTTCCACCCCCTTCCTTCACTTATTCCTACTCCAGCTTTTTGTGCAGCCACACAGTGAAACGGTTCAGCAAATGCATTCACTTTTTTCCACGTTCCTTCTAACCTGCTCAGCCCCTGACTTGACTCACTGTGCAGCCTCCCAACAGCTAGGCCAGCATAAACCGAAGTGGTGAGTGAACAAGAGCTAGCAACCAAGGACTAAGGTTTTGCAAAAGCTGGCTCTCCTACCAAAAGAAATACCCAACAAAGTGCACCCTTCACCACCCATACTTTACTCACATTTCAAATACTACTGTATTGGAATACTTTAGTATTACTAGGGCATTTCCCTCAACAAAACTCCTGTGAGATCTCTGTGAGGTCTCTGATTCATGATCTCTACTGTATAGGAGAAGAGAAACTCACAGGGAATAAAGATTTTTCCTAAGTATTTAGAAATCAAGGACTGGAAGGACATCTTATGTTATCAAGTCATGATGGTGGCAAACTCCTCATGGTGACGTCTGAGTTGCCACCAAGCATAAGACTGGGTTGGAGTCATGGAAAGTACGTATGATCTGCCATGGGGACAGCAATATCTTCAATCTTTGTCAGCAGTCTCCTAATTTGCCAAATTAATCTGATCTTGTTTCACATTGAGACTATATCTGTGTGGGCATTCGCACTGGCAGCTACACCTCAAGTTGGTTCTCACTGGATCCCATGATTGTGGCGCTCAGACTGATAGCCCTATTTTGCCAGAGAAGTGAAGAGTTATCACTCCTCAAGTAGGATGCCCTTAAAACTGAGACGACACAGAGAGAGGCCCAAGAAAAGACGCACACACATATGCGCAGAGCTTGTTTTAGGCAGACTCAAATAGTCATTGATCTCAATAGTCCCCTCTGAGGTCTACAGAGGCAAGACTGTGCATACACTTTTGAGTTGCATGCCGAAATCATGGCAGTAAGGGAAGACGAGGCTGGGTTGTATGTTGGAGATGTTATGATACAACACTGCTCCACCCTGGAGGCCTTGTTGGACACTGCTGAGAGCAAAGCTGGTGTCAGGTGTTTAAGGCACTAGTTTGTTGCTTTTGCTCATCAGGGAGCATATAGTATTTAAGGCCGTGAAAAGCCAAAAGAAAAGACAGAATGCATCAGGGATTTAGTACCCCATAAGGTCTGGAGCCAAATTTTCTTCTCCCTATCCCCCGTCAATAATTCTGATAAGCTAAGTAACTGCCTATTGTTGCCAGTGCCTAAAGCCAGCTAGCTCTGCAGTCAACCACATTGCATAATCCCTTTCATAAACTGATCAAACTCCACTCTAAAACTGGTTAGGCTTTTTGCCCAGCTTCTCCCAGTGAAAGGTTGTTTCTGTATTGCAATACGCTGATAATTAGGAATGCGAATCAAATTGCCCACCTGGATTTATTCATGGCTCATTTATATGTATATGTAGTTGTGCCAAAACTATACTTTAAGTAGTTCTTTTCCTTCCCTGGTGTCTATCTGTCCTCCTAGGTGTGTTTATGGACAGAAAGCATACCCGTTCAGTCTTTCTTTTCCTTGGTTGAATAATCCAAGATCTTCTACTCTTCTCCTTTAGTCTCCCCATTTACCCAAGCATCATAATAACCCGTCTCTGTACTTGCCTTGGTCTGAATTCACCTTTCCTGAACATGGGCAACTAGAGGTGTACCGATCTTGAAGAGGCAGACACAGTCAGGATTTTGACAAGTTAGGCATTATCTGCCAGTCTGGCTATAACCCAGGAACATCATAAACAGAGTCACAATGACAGTCTTCGTGGGAGACCAGTAGCCAACAGAGCCTGAAATTTCACTCCTACTTCCCCTCATCTGCTTCTAAAACAAAAATCACCCCTCTGAATCTTTTGAAAGAATCCCAGAAGTCTAGCACACATTTTTTTTTTCACAAGTGCTTATAAGGATTTGAACGCTCTTCAGTATAAGCATTCTTGCACGTACCCCTAACAATATGAATTATACTTCTTACTAGAGTGCTTGGTCCAGATCAGTTTTTAAAGACTCAAGCAATACCATGTAGGAAAATGTACCAGTCTCTTGCTCTAGGTTGGGTTTTAATGAATATTAAATTTAGCAACACTTTGGACAAGAAAAAAAAATTTGAAAGGAAATTAAAACCTGTAGATTTCTCATCCTTTTTTCTTATCTGTTATTCCCTTAGTCTTATCTGAACTCACCCCTTTATGCAACAACAAAAGTCTGGGATGTGATTTTACCATAGGTGTTTTGACTGCTTGCCAGAGCTATAAACAGAGGAGGAACATCTTCCAAGTTCAGTATTTGGACAGTCTTGCTGAGACTCAGCAGTCCGAGTTTTCCACTCCAGCCATACTGAAACCACAGAGTGAGCAGATGTATCTCTTTGCAAGAAAAGAAGCTAACATTTACATACAGTAATGAGGTGATCACAGTTGTAACTACCCAATTTCCAGTACAAGGATCGATTTATTGGTAGGAAGGTACAGTCTGACGTAGCATTCCAAGAGCAGAGCTTCATGCCCAGGAGTATCAGAATACAGCTGTAACTTTTTTCACTAAAAAAGTGTTCCACTCATTTTGAAGGCGTGACTAAGAGAGCTGCAAATTTGGTCCTTTATGTTTCAAAACAAAGCTGGCAGTGCAGACATAAATGATGAAATTTCTTAATTTCTTTCCTCTGTGAATTCCGAAGAAGCTAATCAACATGATAAAGCAATTCAGTTTAGCTAGGTGTACTAGCTAAATGCTTATTTTCCTTTTCATTTTTATTTAAATTGGTCTTGGCTGACAACTAATTTCTTCTTTTTATCAGAGTAAATACCTCAGATGACATTTCAAAATGTTATAAAGGAAATTAAAATGACTTAAAAAAAATCAGAAGGAAAGCTTGTCCATCAAACAATCAACAACTAAATCTGCCCAGAGACAACAATTTGAAAGGAAAATCTATAAAGTAAGATGTGTGGACATGGTTTCACGTTTTGGTCGAAAGTCAATCTATAAACTCAGTGGAGCAATTTAAAGAGGAAAATCAAACTCAGCTGAAATAAATACTGAGTACTGTCAGTACCCTTTAAATTAGAAATAGCTTGAGTCACTAATTTTGGGTTTAGATCTATGTTTTACGTTTTGATACTTTGATTCAGATGTAACTACTTTTTGATGAATTATTTCTCTGCATTCCTATGTATAGTCCATTACAAACCCCATGTTGATAAATGATGAAAAAAAACATTTTAACTGCAACAGCAGTCAACATCCATGCTCTACCTGGGCCACTGGAGTGCAGCTAAAAACAGACCTTAGGATGTTTCAGTTTCCAGCTTGAATAGGAAATTATTCTGAAGCTCATAAGAATTACATGTCATTCCCAAATCTGCAGGGTCTTTAAAAAGCAGCAGGAAAAGTCTGTAGTCCCTTTTAATATAGACCATTGAAAGAACTACTTTTAAAAAACTCCATTTCCTGATCCTACGACACAAGCTCCATTTGTTGAGATCACTTCTCTGCTGCCAATAAGAACAAGGCCAGGGCGTGAGTTTAGATACTCGATTACTGATTGTCCAGAAGGCTTGTTCACCTGCATCATGGCAGTTTTGGCCCAGGCCAACTAGCCATCTCTGGGCAATACTAGGCATAGTTTGGGGGACACAAAGAATAGGGAAGTTTTTCCAGTAGGCACCAGAAGCTTCACCTCCACCCCTACACAGTCCTGCAACACTACCCCAGTAGGCTTAACACCACCAAACATCCATGTGCACCTCAGCCATGGCCTGTGGGAATACAATACCCAAGTTTATTCCAAAGGGCTGCAACAGAATCCTAACACCATTTCAGTGACTGTGAGGTTAAAGCAAAGTAAACCAAAATAACTCCATTCCCATCTGTGCAAGTCAGGTTTTACATCTTAGGTCTGGAAGGGCCTAAGAGGACGCCTGGAGATGAGTGTGACATGTCTAGCCTATGTACTCTGGCGTCAGGGCCAGAGAACATTGGTGATGTGTTCATTAAGCAGAAGTCAAAAGGAGTTCCACGTGATAAAGTATATAAATAAATCTCTGAAATATGGAAAGAATATCAGAGAATTTATGAGGAAATGGACACAATGAAGATGATATTCTATGTAAAAAAGCATTTTCATGCTGGAAGAAGGCAGCTTTAGTCCCAGAGAAGTGAATCAGAGATCATCTGTTCTTTAGATGCAATACTCAAAAAAAGGTATGGAGCATCCCTGTTAAAATACTTCTTCCCCCACACTCAGTCTCTGTAGCTCCACTGAATATGATCCTATTTGTGGAGAGATCAGAAGGGTGAAAAGAAAGGAGGGGAGAGGTGTAGAAAGAAGCATCAATGCAAGAGCACATTCCCCTACTGTGCCCAAACAGATCCACTCTCTGTTAACTGAGAGTCACAGTATCATAGAAGTTGAACAGTTCCAGCACTCTCAGCCTCCTCCTGCTCAAAAGCCTTCATCATTTTAGTGTCCCTTCACTGGACTAGCTCCAATATGTCCAGCCTGAGCCAGTACGCCAGATGTTTCTTACCAATGCCGAGTAGAGGGGAAGGATCACCTCCCTCAGCCTGCTGGCAACGCTTCCCCCTCATGCAAACCAGGATGCTGTTGGCCTTCTTGGCTGCAAAGGCACATTGCTGGCTTGTGGTCAGCTTGTTGCCAAGAAGGTCCCCTAGTTTTTTTCTGCACAGTTTTACCGGACTTAGAGCAAGATGGGAAAAAGATAGTTTGGGAAATGAGTTAAGAATCACAGAATATTTGCATGTATTTCTTTGGCTTAGACTTAAAATGATAAACCTGCCACCAAACGAAATCTTAGACCAAATAAGACACTCTGCCTTCTGGCTACTTTCAGTAAGTCTCTAATGTGGCCATGTAATGCACCATTATGCAATGACATGACATAGCTTGGGATCTAATCAGAAAGGCGCTTTTCCTTGAATGAGCAAAAACAATTACACACCAGTTGTTCCTATTCCATGAATAATATTTCCAGAAATGCTACTCCATGAATTATGTTCTTATTCCATGAATAATATTAATGATAATAGCTAGAAACCTATAAATCAGATAGAAAAGACCTTGGTGTATCATAAGAGAAATCACAATTCTTCCATTTCTGATAGATATTAGACTCATGTAATTCTCCAGGTAAATATGGAGATCTTGAAAATATTTTTCCATTCTATAATCAAAGTAATTTAAAAAACCCACACAACATTGAGTTTTCTACCCATTAAAGAGAAACTTTTCTTTTTTTCTCCAAGTCCTTCATGATTGCAATAGAAATAAATCAAGTTCCAGATCTGGAACCATCACCAGAGATGCAGAGCATCTGGTGGTGACGCTGTGGTTAGGGGGAATATATAGTAATTTTCATTATTATAATATGAGCATTTGGGGAAGAATATTTAGGGAAATAAAATCTAGTTGTTATGGAAAAATATTCAACCTAAGAGATAGCACAGTGTTGCTTGAAATATGTAAGTGCTTGTCTGTATATAAATCATAAAATGAAACTAAAATAAATGTGCAGTTCAGGATGCTAACTTGATTAAATTAAAGAAGATTTAGACTTTAAACAACAGCAGCAGCAGCCCCCATGTTTCTGCAGACTGGAGGCTGATAAGGCTGCTAGCTAGCTATGCCTAAAAGCCTGTGGCCATCCCAAACCGCAAGTCCACTTTGCAGAAGCAGTGGGAGCCACAGCTGTTCTTACAGCACCACGAGCACTGGCAGCTGAGTAAGCTGGCAAACCTGACCAGATACCTATAAAACAAGACACAGCAAGTGACATTTTGAAAGAGATATGCTAAGCAAGCCCTACAGGTATATGGAAAATAACATGATAAAGCATTCATTTGGACAGCAGGTTGCTCTCCAGTCATACCAAGTGACTCTGAAAACTGGAATAGCTGGGGTGAAATTCATGTTTCAGACATGCAGTGTCGCTAAATTCAGTGTCGCTAAATTCATGTTTCAGATGTTGAATGTTGCTTTATTTCCTAACTAAATTAATATTGTTCCAGACTTACATTTGCTATGTGGCATCTGCGTTTATAAGACAACTGCTTTTTTTCCCCTCACTTTTTCAAAAGTTTTTTACAGTTTTACTCTGCCCTGTGTTTGCAGAATGCCCCTGCAGACTAAGCACTGCCACAATCGTAATAGTGAATCCTAGTAATAATAAATGAAATGTGAAAAGCTGGTGTGGTAATTGTATTACATATGCAAAACCAGCATGCCAGACTAGCTCACATATATTCATAGAGTCTTCTCTGGGGGTTCTGATGTTTTGCAGATGAAAGATTTTCTCAATAGGAACAGAACTTTTTTTTGTTTACCCCATTTCATTACATTGCAGGTCTCACTGGTAACTTGGTAATATCATACAGTGCAAGAAGAGAGTGGTCACACAAGCATCAGAATAAAGATGGAAAGAAATAAATCTGTATTAGGGAGCATATAGAAAGATTTGTGCTCATGGAGACATTTGAAATTCTCAGCTGCTCTGATTAAGAAAGTCCTGGAAGGCATTTACGGGGTGGGGGGCGGGAACGGGTGGGGAGGAGGGGAAAAAAAAGTAAAAAAGAAAAAAAAAAAGAAAAAGGAAGATATAAGCTAATTGTTCAGAAATTCGTTATATGATGATGAAGGTAACAATAATGATTAGCATTTCACTGATATATCCCATTCCCAGAAAATAAAAAAAAACGAAGTCAACTGTTTTGGGGGTTTTTGTTTTTAACTAATTTAGAAAAACCACCAGCGCCAGACTTGTGATTCCAATGAAATGCGTGCCTTTGTATGAAAAGCAACACCTATACAGAGTCTAGTAATTTTGAAGCTCTTTACATCACTTATAAAGAGGAGACACTCTTTTAGGTCTCATAACTGTGTGTTAAACCAGTGACTGTAAGAAACAGGAAAGGGATGGTTCACACAGATTTGTTCCTTTGTCCTTCACTAAACTCCCCTTGGTGGCTGGACACCGGGATGGATGAACCATTGGCTTAACACAGTATGGCAGTTCTTCCAATGCTCACAGCCATAATTAGGACAAAGGCGACGCTGCTGCCTGCACAAGTTTGTTCATCGTTTCCTTCACCACTCCTACTCTCAGGCATGTCTCCAAAACGAAACGTCAGTCTTTGACCTTTACACATCTTGTCCCAGTGCTACGACAAAAAATGTGATCCTTTTTGCTTATCTTCTTCCTCAAGCACATTTTCCATAACAGCCGTTTTGAAGATGTACCTTAAATTTGAAGAATTTACACAATGCATGAACATGCTTTGTTCCATAATGTAGATCCTATGAATAGTATCTTGGCTTTGCTTTAAAGCATGAAAAGTTATCTCTCAATACAATGTCCTCAGTGTGCTTCAAAATGTTATAGTCTGTTTCTATGCTAACATACCATCAGATTTTTAAAAGTATACATTCTTTTCACAGCTAAGTCTGTTGTTTCTGACGACTAAAAGTAACTCCATTGGACTCTATGACAAATAATAAAAAGTTTCTTAGATCTCAAGTAACAACACAAATGTATGTTACTAATGCTCCGTCAAAGTAAGATAGTTGAAACTTCATTTGCAAAGTACATTAATCATCCTCAGAATAGTTATTTATTGCATATAAGAAAAGAGGCAAAATACTTTCTCTGCTGAAGTCAATGGGAAAATGTAATTAATAGGAAAATTTTCCATGGGCTCTTATAGACTTGATAAGAGGCTGGATTTTCCCCAAGGGATTTCTACAAAGCTATGTCCTGGTACCCAGGATGAGATTTCAGGGCCTGGATAAAGCAGAGGGTTACTCAGGCGAAGTTTTATGCTACATTTAAGTCTTTGGAAGGACCCAAACTTTTCAAATGGGTACAATTTCTACAAATTCTCTTGAGTGGTATTTCTGTTTAACTGAATCTGCCACACAGAATTGTTAGGATTTGAAGCTAAGAGTGAGCCTGTCTTCAGCAGAGGCTATGTGCTTTATTTCAGCTTGCACACTCAAACAGAAGACAAACAGCCTCTGCCATTGCATTTTAAGAGATCTTAAGCATTTCAAAGCTCCTAGAACAAGTTGTACTGACAGTCCCCGAGCATGCAGCGTCCCTCAATTGAGGCACAGCACAGTCAGGGAGAACGCCAGCTTACGCTAGCTGCCTACCTGCATACCATTTCTCCACTCCTAAGGAACATGAGGTTTTATTTCTGTTATGGGAAATAATCTTTGCAAGATTTACTCAGAGGAGACAGCTAGAGTATTGCCAGAGGATTAGAAGAAGAGAGAGCCTCAAAAGATAGGCTGAACAGCCTTTCCCTTTGAAAGTATTGCCCTCATCCCTGGGATGCGCCCATCCATACTTAGCAAAGACACTGTCAAGTCTTAACTTGGTTTCATTGCCTTAAAATGGTCCCCAAAGACAGCTCTTGTTAAAACACTTTTTGAAGAATAAAAGCCTTACTTTGAGAGCAGTGCCACCTACACAGGCTTGAAATAAAGGGGCTACTGGCTCTTCAGGGCTTGGGAATTTTTTAAACCACTTTCCTTCATATAAGAAAAAACATAATTTTTTTCAGCACCTTTCTTAAACATTTAGTCGAAAAGGGAAATACTAAATAACAATGTCAGTGATGCTACTGGTGAATTTCAAGAGACAAGTGAGTGGGTTGTTGTGATGTTAAATGCCTGATGCAAAGAGTTTGTTCATTTATTTAATACAATGTATGTCCAGACTACATCTTACAGTGTTTTGGAGAAAGATGTAAACCCCAAGAAAAACACAGTTCAAGAAGTCCCAAAAGTGAGACAAATAAGTTCTCCAAATGTTTTATCGTATTAATCTCCAGTATATAAAGAAAAAATGGAAATAACCACATGCAAAAATAAAAGCAAATGTACCTTCATTAGTGAGAATATTTTCATTTTTAAAATAAACAGAACAAAAAGGTTATAAAATCTGCCCCGTCACTAAGGGAAACAAAGTGAGTATTTGTGAACACAGAAACATAAATGTTTTGAACATGAAATTAACTCATAAATTTTAGTCCTTGCTAGTCCAATTCCCAACTGTCAACAAAAGTATATTTCAGTTCATTCAAATTTTACAAAGAAAAAAGCTTTAAGAAAATGCTTTATGATATTCTGAACCATAACAAGCATGCAGTATTGCCATATGCAGTAAAAAACACATTGAAACATGAATCATGTTTCAAGTTTATTTTAACCCCATTTTAAGCTGTTGCTCTAAACTACTTTTTTCTACTTACTAGCCTTGATAAACATCTCCCTGAAAATTCCCAGTGCTGTTCCTATGTGTGCTGGGTCTGGCTGTGATGGAGTTAATTTTCTCCATAGCAGCCCATACGGTGCTGTAGTTTAGATTTGTGACCAAAGCAGTGTTGATAACAGGTCAGTGTTTTAGCTGTTGTAGGCCGGGGGGAGCACATGTCGTTGGGAGGGGACATGGCCGGGACAGCTGACCTGAACTGACCACAGAGATGTTCCATCCCATATAGCGTCGTGCTCAGCTATACAGCCCAGAGAAGTAGCTATTGCTCCGAGACTGGCTGGGCATCAGTCTGCTGGTGGGAGCTGGTGAGTGATTGCCTTTGCATCACTTGGGGTTTTTTTCTTTTTTCTTCACTTATCAAACTGTTTTTATCTCAACCCATGAGTTTTTCCTCACTTTGGCCCTGTGATTCTCTCCCCCATCCCTGGAGGGGATGTGGGGGAGTGAGTGAGCAACTGGGCGGAGGCTTAGCTGCCAGCTAGGGTCAACCCACCGCACTATTTTTGTCTCTAATGAGGGTGCTAGGCCTTTATCAGAGCCGCCTATGGCTTCTCAGGAGAGCACAGAAGGTTGAATTTTGTTGCCCTAAAACAAAGAGGTGTGATGCTCCTGCTCCTGGCACAGGAAAAGCTGGAGGAGCCAGAGGGAGCAGAAGAGCCCTGAGAAATCCAGCGTGCTGCTCCTGTTCTTTCCAGACACCTGCAGGGAGGTAGGCACAGCAATTGCTGCTGCTGTGGGAAGGGCGTGTCCCTTCCCCTCCCCCTCCCATCCTGTGTCCCCATCCTCCTCCAAGGACAACCTATTTTGCATACACTCTCATCCATGCATTTGCAGGGGCAGGGGCGGCAGCCAGCCTGGCTTTCCAGGGTTCAGAAATGGGAGAAGTAGGCAGCAGTGCCTCTGCTATGCTGCCGCCCCAGCAGCCTGTTCTCCTGGGGTGCAACGTGTTTTGCCCGGGCTCGGAGCCAGCCCTGAACTTCAGGATGCTTTTAGTGGATGGAGTAATCTTCCACAGCCTTCAGGGTGCCGTTGCCCTGGGAGCAAGGATGATGCATCACTAGCCCCTTTCTGTAAACACTGAAACAGAGATGACACCACTGCTTCTTTCCATTCAGGTATTCCCCTCTTCAGAGAGCATATTCTGTTATGAAAAATGAGTAAAAAACAGTCTAATCTTTGTAACCGCATGAGTCCCTCTTGACATGTAACTCATTAGCACCAGACAATCTGGCAATTTTATGAGCTCTTAAGGTTTTGAAATTGGTTTGTATTTCACATTGGAACAACACCCATATCTTTTTGGTTTCAAAAATGGCATGCTATCAATGCCATCTTTTTTAGATCAATAATACCAGGTTTTCATTTCAGATCTCTATTCCTATATGCCATCAGAAGTGACTGGAGTGCCCTGGATCTCATAAACCTTTCTATTGCAAAAACTTCCTCAAAATCAATACCTCATTGCAAAAATGTTTTCCCAGGCAGTCCTATATTCTCCCGGATATTCTTAAAGTAATAGAAAAAGGTCAAGAGTTTCTTTTATTTGAACTGATAGATTAATATTTCAGCACTGGTAATATGCTTTAACAGAGTTGTTCTGATACTTGAGGTACTAGTGAGTTTGTAGTTCTGGCTAACTTATTCCTGAAAACGGGTTATCACTGAAGATTCTCCAAACCTGTGAGGCAAAAGAGGAAGATGCAGGACAATAATTCCTGAAAATTAGAAACAGGATGTAGAAATTTCATAGTGGTCTGGAAAGCCAGGGAGAAGAACAAGACCAAAACCATCCAGGTGGCTGCATTTAAAACAAACAACAGCTCACAATTCAGACTGACCTACGACTGACATGCAGAGAGAAGAGCTAAAGTACAGATAAAGTAACTCAGACAACAACTTTCCAATGCAATTTTAGCTGGAATGAGCAAGCGATTGCAAATGCCAGTGACTGATAAATTAATTCTTGAGACAGCCAGAAACACTCAGAAAGACTGAAGGAATTCAAAGGCAGAGTTACTAATGAGATTATTGGAGCAAGCAGGATAATGACGTTCAGCAATGTGGTTATATTCCTGGTGTTTGTAGTGGCAGACTTTGACCAACCAGGCATATCTATATACAGTAACACACTGGAACATTTCTTGTAATTTTTCTATCACCACCTACAGATGATGCTCTGTATATTTATAACAAGATTCTCCAGCCCTTGCTGTTCTCTTTTTCATCCTCCCACTTCTTTTATTCAAGTAAGAAGAGAGAGATGGGCTAAAAGAGACGTGAAAAGGATCACAAGTGTTTCAAGAATGCAAGAATTTAAAAGTGCCTCCTGTGCATTTTGTTAAAGTGACTGACGGGCTATTCACCAATTAAGCCACTGGATTTTTAATGCCTAACCTCTGATGTAGAAACTGCAGACAGAGGTGACCATGAATTCCTAACACACATGCACTTCCTCCTCACCTCGGAGCACAGGGTCTGATTGATACAGCCACCTTCAGAGCGAGAAGTGCTTGTTCACATTTGGACAGATGTTGTCAATGGTTCTGTCTGCTTGGCCAGGCAGTTGTCTGGGTCCTACCGTCCTGGTCCCTGGGAACGTGCCCTCAGCCATCAACTAACTCCAGACTAACATGAGATGGGCCATGCCCCTAGTTGCCTAAGGAAGGAAGCCTGGGCGAGTGCAGAGATGAGGAGGTGAGCTGTGGTGTTGTGGGGAGCTGGGGGACAGGTCTGTGGGGAGCACTGGGGAGTGTATTTGCCCTGTGGCATAGCCACTCTTCACTGCACCCTTTCTATGCATGACACCGGTGACTCACCTCCTCCTTTCCATGTCTCAGCCATGCTGGCAGAGGGGAATACAGCAGCCTGGTGGAGCGGACTGAAGGCACACAAGAGAACTTATGTTGGCATACAGGAGCTTCAGCCGCTCATCCTCTCCAGGCCCCCAGCCTTCCACCATCCGGAGCAGACGGTCAAATGAACGGCCCTTGCCGTCCCCAGATGTTTTGATGCATTTCTTGGGTTTTGGGGGGTTTTTTGTTCTTTTTTTTTAACCTGCCCCCCTCTTTCCTCCCTTAATTTTGGCATGGCAGGTTGTACTGGGTTTACGTGGCTCATGTGGCTTGACCCATGGGCCTTTCATCATATTTTCTCCCTCTCTGTCCAGTTGAGGAGGGGGAGTGACAGAGCGGCTTGGTGCGGACCTGGCAGCCAGCCAAGGTCAACACACCACACAGACATAGTTTTGTATTGCAGCAGATCTGGATAATCACCTGTTTGGAATTGTTTTATGTTAGATAAAGTCTAATGCAAAGCAAGGTGAGTACTTCCACTCTTCTTGAATCCTGACAGAGGTGCAATTGGTTAAGAAAAATAGCATTTTGAACATTTTAACGTTAGGGAAAAAAAGGTGAGACACTTCAACTAGATACCTGTGTCCTGAAGAATTGCATGCCTTCAGAAACGTGCCTTGCCCAGCGTCTTTAGTGGCTTAAGCTATGCACCCTCCCACCTCTTCAGCATCCCCGGCTCCCTGTGTTCAGTACATGGAAAGTGTAGGTGCCTGAGCCAGTGGTGCAAATGCCACTCCTGAAGCTGCTTTACACCTGGAGCTGGCACCAGGCCACCAACAAATGTAGCACTGAGCATTGCAATATATAAATCTCCCTTTGGAACTTGCCCCTGGTCTCTTGGGGTAATAATTCACCTCCTCTGAGATTCACGTCCTCTGAAAATTAACTTCCTTCCCGTGGATGCTGGGGGACCTCTTATTCTAAACTTGTATTTTCACAAAAGCTTTTAGACTTGAAGAAGCTACATTTTATGAGGTGAAACAGTTTTGCTGAAAAAATTACAATCCACGCAGGACAATGATGTATTCTTCCCTCCTACTTGCCTCATTCACTAGAAAAAACAGAAACCAGTTGGAAAGAGTTGGATGTCTGTGTGAGAAAACCACTTGGGAACTTCCTGCGAGCAGGAAGAGAAACTGTGAGATTGAAGAAAGTGCCCTGCCTTTTCACCTCCTCTGTAATACGCAAGACTGGATTCATGTTGCCACCTACCAGCACAATTTGGTGCTGATGTAGTTTACAGATTTCCATTTTGTTAATTCTATTTATCTTACAAGCCCTGTGCTCTTGTCCGTTTATGGGAGGTGAGTCTGGACAAGTCTCAAGCAGAGTGAAAGCAGTGTTAACACAAATATGATTAAAATGGTCATCAAAATCAAAAGCGTCGTTCTGTTTGCAGGTCAGGAACCACATTACTTTTCTATCCTCTCAAAGACCCATTTGTATTATTTTCTTCTTCCTGAGCTATGGAATCCACACAGCTGCTTGTCTGTGACTTCTCATGGCTTATTTGAGCAGGTCTTTCTTTGTGTTTGGGACATCCGCTTAAACTGTTTAAATATAGAAATGGAACATTCTACTAACAATAACCTTAGCTGAATTACATAGTAGTTATTAGCAGCCACAGACTCATCAGGGAAGTTCTCCTCTGTCACCAAGATGAATAGCACTGGAGAATTATTCTAAAATTTCAAGACGCATGTCGAGTCTTGTTCATTTCAATCAATTAACTCAGCTCCCTGTTAACACTAGTTCCAGTTGATAAATTACTGCAGCTTTGGGACTACAGCAAAGGCGGTACCTGTCTTTTATTTTTAAATGATTTGAATTAATTAGTCTTCTACAGGTTATACAACTGCACTCCAAGGAATTCTCCAGTTGGGCAGTTGGATGGCACATCTGACTTCCAGAGCTACTGAAATAATTCAGATTAGTTATACCAGTATTTAGCTAGTCATCATAGTCAGGTGAGATGTAAAAAACTCAAAACACTGACATGTCACATACACAAAGAGGAGAGAGAATAAAGAAAGCAGCCAAAAATATTAGATGTCTATTGTTCATATGCTAATGCATGAGAGATATGAAGATTATTATGAATAGTACTATTAATTCTTATTATCCCCACTAAGTATAGTATCATTATTCCCTGAACTTTCTTTAGAATAAATGTAAGGAAAAACTTTAATGAATTCTCCTTAGAAGTCAGTTTTGGTGGCAGCTACTGTTCAGAAAATGTATCAGGGTTTTTTCCTTCAACATAAAGACAAGGAATCGAATGATTCATCGGAAAAAAGTCATGAATTTTCCTGTATCTCATAGAGACACTCTCTACAGATTCTAGAGCTGTCATAGAGCACAGTCAGCTCTTAAAATACACACAGTTTAGAATATTTACTCCTGCAGTTCATGAAACAAATACACACTGCCCTCTCTCTGGATCTTCTTTAATAGTTTGCGTAATTCTGTTAGGTGAGCTTTGATCATAAATATGGATGCCTGAGTACTTTATAGACAAATTAGTTAACTGAAATGGAAACTAATTTGCCAAAACCTTTTAAACATATTTTCTGAGATACAGAAAATAAAAATCCACATTTTGATTTTGAAACATGCTTAAAATGTCTAAAGAAATGGCATTTTCAAGACATACTATTGGATTTTGAAGGCAAAACCGAACAGCATCAGTAGCAATCTGCAATATTCCATACCCCTACTCAAGTAATTCTATACCTATTGCAGTCTTACTTTTTTTGACAGATTTTACTTATGCTTTTTCAATTATTAAAAAAAGGGACAAGACAAGAAAGGGAACATGGAGATACCTGCACAATTTTTATTTGGTGGCTAACCAGAGCCCCTCTTACAAGGCAACATTCTTCTCTGTATTAAGTTTGCTGTTATATCTCTACATAAATCTTCTAGATAATCACATATGGCACTATCCTGAAAGATGGCAGGTGCTCTGTGTGAGATGCTCTGTTTTCTGCATGTTGAGTGGGAGTTGAGAAGTGGTTTGGACTGTGTTACACTATGATGAGAAACTGAGCAAGAATTGTTTATTTTCATGTTTACAGTTCTGACTTACTTAGTTGACAAGGGAAAAAAAGTAAAATAGGCAGGGAGGGCTAATTAAACTCAAATTCCTGCAATTATTTGACCCCTTTGTGAGGACACAATCAGTGTATCCCTCATGACAATTCGGAGTGCTTAAAAACAATGGGTATGCTTTGCCTTTTTTCAGAAATCCACTTCCAGGAGGCTCTTACAGAAGATCCAAGAGATTTAATAAGAAAAGTTCAGAACAGTTTGTCCAGCTGAAAAGATGAAGTACTTTGAGGAGAATTAGCTCCAGCAAGAGACAGAGCTGGAAAAAACCCAACCACTGACTAGGAAACATTTCCTCTGCTGTACTTTCCTAGTCTTTGATATCAAAGCAAGAATTACACTTTGAGTGAGATGAAAACATGTTCTTGATGTTATGGTATCCCTGGCAAGAAAGGGCCTCAGCTCAGAGACAGCAGTCCAGAAGCCTGCCTGACTAAAAGCTTCATGATGCTGAAGCAGGGAGCAGGTGCCAGCAGGTTGGAAAGCTTCATGAGGGAATAATGCTTTCTTGTTCAGTCACCAAAAGGGAAATTATTGCTAACAAGCTAACAGTTGTTGTTCTATTTAAATTATCCTGGTAAAATCATCTTTTCTGACACCTATTCCCTGTACTACGTCTAAACAACACATGAGCAGGCAGTGCGCCATCCAATAAGTTAAGCAAGACAGCTGTAAGTGCAGGCAGCTTGCAGATGATTCATTTTTATTATACGTGGTAATGAGCAGTACTCTTTCTAGAAGTGCAATGATTTCTGTTGACCTTGTTCAGTGGGCATTAATATAAGTCTGAAAATAAAAATCCTTATTAAAAACTTGTTGCATAAGCTATGGCACTGTGGCTGGTGAAAGACTTAACATGGGATTTTATTGGGACTTTAACACACAGTTAACTTAGTTTAACTTAGGCTCTGGCCATCAATGGGGGATGTCAGGTACGCTCTGTCTCACTAGGAAAGTCAAAGTGAAAGTGGCAACTTCCACATACTTTGGATGATAAGAGTGTATGACAGCTTGAATCCAACAGCTGGTCCTAATTAAGACAGAGTAATAGCCCAACCTTCATCTATTAAAGCAAGCAGCATTGCTGGCCATGACCTCTTTCCAACTCTTGCTCTAGGGATGCTGGGACAGAGACAGTGACCATCTTTCATACAGGCACAGGGAGAAGACATTGGATCAAACAGGCATGTGGCTTTGTGCACTCATGCAAGCCTAATTATAATCTGTCTAATAAAGTCTGCATCTGGGCCTCTGGCTCAAAAATCCCTAAAGAACATTTTCCTGGTTTTACCAATTCTCAGATCTCTCTTTAATGGCTTCACATTGCCTTTACCGTGACAATGATGAGAAGACAGGTGCCCAATAAAAAAGAAAACCAATTTATTTACCTGAAACTCTGGTTTTCACAGAATCACAGAAACATTAAGGGTGGCAAAGACCTGTAAGACCATCAACTCCAACCATCAACTGAACACCACCATGCCCACTAAACCAGGTCCCAAAGTGCCATGTCCACACGTTCCTTGAACACCTCCAGTGATGGTGACTCCACCACTTCCCTGGGCAGTCTATTCCAGTGTTTCACCACTCTCTCAGTAAAGAAATTTTTCCTAATATCCAGCCTGAACCTCCCCTGGTGCAACTTGGGCCCATTTCCTCTTGTCCTGTCACTAGTCACTTGGGAAAAGAGACCAACACCCACCTCTCTGCAACCTCCTTTCAGGTAGTTGTAGAGAGCGATAAGGTCTCCCCTCAGCCTCCTCTTCTCCAGGCTGAACAACCCCAGTTCCCTCAGCCGCTCCTCATAAGACTTGTGCTCCAGACCCCTCACCAGCTTCATTGCCCTTCTCTGGACACGTTCCAGCACCTCAATGTCCTTCTTGTAGTGAGGGGCCCAAAACTGAACACAGCATTCGAGGTGCGGCCTCACCAGAGCCGAGTACAGGGGCACGATCACCTCCCTGCTCCTGCTGGCCACACTATTTCTGATACAGGCCAGGATGCCATTGGCCTTCTTGGCCACCTGGGCACACTGCTGGCTCATCTTCAGCCGGCTGTCGATCAACACCCCCAGGTCCTTTTCTGCGGGGCAGCTTTCCAGCCACTCGTCCCCAAGCCTGTAGCGTTGCATGGGGTTGTTGTGACCCAAGTGCAGGACCCGGCACTTGGCCTTGTTGAACTTCATCAGATTGGCCTCGGCCCATCGATCCAGCCTGTCCAGATCCCTCTGCAGAGCCTTCCTACCCTCCAGCAGATCGATAGTCCGGCCCAACGTGGTGTCATCTGCAAACTTGCTGAGGGAGCACTCAATGCCCTCATCCAGATCATCGATAAATATATTAAACAAGACCAGTCCCAAAACTGAGCCCTGGGGAACTCCGCTTGTGAGCAGCCGCCAACTGGATTTCGCTCTGTTCCCCACAACCCTCTGGGCTCGGCCATCCAGCCAGTTTTTTACCCAGTGAAGAGTGCACCTGTCTAAGCCACGAGCTGCCAGTTTCTCCAGGAGAATACTGTGGGAGACAGTGTTGAAGGCTTTACTAAAGTCCAGGTAGACAACATCCACAGCCTTTCCCTGATCCACTTGGCAGGAAAAGTAAACCTCCTAGCAGGCTGCCTTCATCCTTTAAAATGTGCGTGATTTACTAACGTTTTCAATTGTTTAAGACAAGGACAATTCTTACTAATTTCTCCATCAAATGGTGACTGTGTATTTGCCAAATTATTGCAGTTATCAACTGTAGTACAACAGACTTCTTTCAGAAGCTCACCTTGAAAAAGTAATGAACAAAAATAAAATGCAACATAAAACAAAATCCCTGCCAAAAGAAAACAAGAACCTGTCGTAACTACCAAGAATGTAGGCAAAGATACAATACTTAGAACATGAACCATTCACGATAAAGAATTCTTTTAGTAGTGAATAAATTAGTATAAGCATTCTCTGAGCCTAAAATACAGAGTAATAGGAAGTCACTGTACGATAGACACCCCGTTAAAATATTCCTAAATTGTGTGAAATTCTAAAGCATTTTATCACATACTTTTTGATCTTGGTTTTGCACAAATCCAGATTTAATAGAAAACTTGTTCTTTAATCTAAACCAGTAATTTACAAAGGAGCTCTAAATCAACCAAAATTAAATTCTAATATTCTTTTAAATCATGTGTGATGAAGAGTTTGCCTTTTCAACTTTGATGATAGGGCTTCATGAGCTCTATATAAATGGTTTTAACTGAAATTTGGAACATAGGAGCAAGACTGGGGTGTAATTTTTGCACTGCATGGAGCCATTCAAAGTTTTAAAGCCTGTTCAAGGTACAGTGAGTATGAAAAATGCCAAACCTCTGCTATTATCTGGAAATTCACATGTACTCAGAGGAGAATTCCCTCTGTTTTCTCTCTTTCTTTTCCGACTTTTTAAAAATTGAGAACTGGGGATAAAAATCTCCATACCTATTGGAAAACAAAAATATGAATAACAGAAGCTGGCAAGCTATTAGTTTTTTTGGGTGTCATGCTAACTTTAGGCAGGCATTCTAAGGGCACAGATCCTGCAAATGCTTATGTTTGAATAATGCAGGTTTCACAAGCCCTCCTGCAGAAGTCAGATGCCATAAAAGAAAACTCAACAGCAGAATTTGTTGATAGTATCCAGTAATCCTTACAGACCCGTGCTGCGGACAGGAGCCAGGAGGCCAAATCATAATACAGCACATCTTTCTATAAATATGAATCAGGAATGTGTCACCTCTTCATTATCATAAAATGTTTTAAATCTTTTTGTTTAACTTAATTGAAGTTTTGAAAGGCAAGAGGAATTTATGCAGTCTTCAGTTGAATTGATGTCTTGCTCAAAAATGTGTTGTGCGCCGAGCAAATCAGTGTTCATAGGCTACGTGAGCTATGCACTTTTTTAAAGAATCATATGCAAAATTGGAGGCATGTAGACAAGAGAAGAAGAAGGGCAGAAAGAGCAACTCCTCTTAGGAAGATAGAGGGAGAAGAATGAGGGTGAATAAAAAATCTATAGATATCTGCTGGAGAGCACAGGAGCTGACTCAGGCTAAGGGTTTGTGCCAGGGTACACTCATGAGTATGTAGGTTTTGTAACATTCTGGTGCATTTCTGTTGAAAACTATGTTTAAAAACAGAATTAAAACTGAATTGAGACAAACAACAAGGACATGTTTATGCATTAAAGAAATGCTTGAATCGGCCTCACTGGGATGACCCTGCCCTAGGGAAACAGGGTTTTTAAGAAGAAGGAAACAGTGTCAAATACATCTTACTTCTGTGACGTGGGTTTTGTGTGGACGGCTTGTATCACCAAACTGGAATAAAAATTAAGAACCACCCAACGCATCTGCAGATTATAGAATCATAGAATCATAGAATCGTTTAGGTTGGAAAGGACCTTTAATATCTTCAAGTCCATCCGTAAATGTAACCCTGCTAAATCCACCACTAAACCATGTCCCTAAGCGCCTCATCCTCCAGGGATGGTGACTCAACCACCTCCCTAGGCAGGCTGTTCCAATGTCTGACAACCCTTTCAGTGAAGAATTTTTTCCTAATCTCCAGTGTAAACCTCCCCTGGTGCAACTTGGGCCCATTTCCTCTTGTCCTGTCACTAGTCACTTGGGAGAAGAGGCCAACATCCACCTCTCTGCAACCTCCTTTCAGGTAATTGTAGAGAGCGATAAGGTCTCCCCTCAGCCTCCTCTTCTCCAGACTGAACAACCCCAGTTCCCTCAGCCGCTCCTCATAAGACTTGTGCTCCAGACCCCTCAACAGCTTCGTTGCCCTTCTCTGGACACGCTCCAGCACCTCAATGTCCTTCTTGTAGTGAGGGGCCCAACACTGAACACAGCATTCGAGGTGCGGCCTCACCAGTGCCGAGTACAGGGGCACGATCACCTCCCTGCTCCTGCTGGCCACACTGTTTCTGATACAGGCCAGGATGCTGTTGGCCTTCTTGGCCACCTGGGCACACTGCTGGCTCATCTTCAGCCGGCTGTCGATCAACACCCCCAGGTCCTTTTCTGCGGGGCAGCTTTCCAGCCACTCGTCCCCAAGCCTGTAGCGTTGCATGGGGTTGTTGTGACCCAAGTGCAGGACCCGGCACTTGGCCTTGTTGAACTTCATCAGATTGGCCTCGGCCCATCGATCCAGCCTGTCCAGATCCCTCTGCAGAGCCTTCCTACCCTCCAGCAGATCGATAGTCCAGCCCAACTTGGTGTCATCTGCAAACTTGCTGAGGGAGCACTCAATGCCCTCATCCAGATCATCGATAAAGATATTAAACAAGACCAGTCCCAATACTGAGCCCTGTGGAACACCGCTTGTGAGCAGCCGCCAACTGGATTTCGCTCTGTTCCCCACAACCCTCTGGGCTCGGCCATCCAGCCAGTTTTTTACCCAGTGAAGAGTGCACCTGTCCAAGCCATGAGCAGTCAGTTTTTCCAGAAGAAAAATTTATCAGCAAGCTAATGGCAAATAAAGTGGTACACAGTGTCAGCAGGAAATGGTGCACCACAGCCATTAGCAGCTTAGCATAGGAACCCCAGTGTGACCTCTGCAGAAAAACTGATGCTAGCGATGCTAAGATAGGTTTGTGTAGCTCTGGAAGCAGATTACACTAAGGGGGCAACAACTCATCAGTTGGACCCCTGTGACTACATTTATACAGCTAAATAAAACAGGGTGTGGACGAAGCTTGAGCACAGTGTCATTATTCATCCTACCACTTAACTGAGTGCACACTGTTCCCTTAGTGTTGGGTGACAGACACTCAGAGGCATAGCTTAGACTAAGCAACTACCACACGCCGAGGCAATGCCTGGGCCCAGTTTGAGGGCCAGTGTGTGCCAAGGACCGTTGCAAATGCAGTATAGACAAGACAGATTTGTGTCCCTCCACAGTCCTCCAGTGCCATCCAAATACCTCCAGTTTCATGGTACGAAAAAAACAACCACAAACCAGTTTGACAGGCTGCACATGGCTCCAGAATTAATTCAGAGACTTTGAACTGAAAAAAACCCAGATTATATATGCATGCAACAAGTAGTGTTTGTGTCTGTGGACCACAGGAACATCATACAGGGACAACACAGAGACTCAGGGCCACTGCTGTGGAGCGTGGATGCAGTCAGCCTATGCCATTTCATTGAAGGCCACCTCTGGCACTGCTTTACTTAGATGTATAAACATAGCCTTTGAGAGAGGAAGGGCTATAGTGAGCTCTTTTCGGTAGCCACTCAGCACCAGAAAGAGGACCATCCTGTTCCTGCTGCTAAGGTGGTCTGGAAAGTGGGAGCTCTCTGCTCTCTGCTCTCTGACAGCTCTACAAAAGGATGGGTTACTCTCTTCCACAACTCTGTCAAAGCTCTGTTTATTTAAAGCCACTTGTTTAACTCATTACTCAAGACTGGAAAAGGCTTGTTCGCTACTGAGAATAACTCAATTTTGTGTCGGGACCCTGAAGCCAAAGAACCCCGGAGACTGACTGCAGACTTTGTTCCTGTCGTATTTCTGGCAGATGCCTTACAGAGGGCATCAGCTGACCCTTGGAGAAGGGGTAGCAGGAAATTTGAGATGAGTTTGGAAAAGACTTATTTTGAGGGACATATTTTATATTAGATTTTAGGGTTTATCGGAGATAGCAGGTAAAATATGAATAGAAAGATATCCAAAGAATATATAGTAAAACAGGTATCAGACAAGAACTCCTGGTAACCAACAGTGAGGAAGCAGTAGTTTAGTGCAATTGCCTGTCATTTCTTGCTGTGAGTTGATCTAGGGAAATTAGTTTGTTGGCCATATGGTCTTTTCCAGTCATGCACACCAAAAATCTATCAAACCTTCTGCATGCTTAGTGTTATTAACAACCTCTGCTCAGTAGGCACCCAAAACTGAAGTAAGAGAGACTGTTATGGGTTAGGCTACAAATATATTAGCAGTCATGCAATCAAATTTACTGCACTGGGGTTAGCTCACTTTCCCAGTAAAGTCACTTCCACATTTTATAGGAAATAAGAATGGTATAGTATGCCAAGTATTTCACAACTTCCTAGCTGGAGAACACCAAAAATGAAAAACATAAACATGGAGCGGATATTTACAGAAGGTGCTTTCTTTCATATTGCAGATCTCCCCTCTGGCAGCAGGAATGTGCACTCAGTGGACAAATAGCATAATATACATCAGGGAAATTCTGTCTTGTCATAACTGTATAGATATATTTGTACTTCACTAAACAGTAGTTCTGACTACAAGTGCAGTAATCCCACTCATATCAGTGGCTGAGACAGAAACATAGAGGATTCAATATGAGACAAAAATTGGCTCTAAACCACTACATTTAACATATATCTTAAACCAGCATACCTTAAGAGAATCTGAAAAATATTGCACCCATCCACACTTTAAAGAGGAAAGAAACCATAAAGGTAATCTTTAAATTTATGATGCGCTAGGAATAGTCTCCATAGGCTCTTTATTTCATTTCAGATGCAGTGTTTCAGCATGGAATCAAAAAAGATTAATACAATGGCAATAAGCTGATCAATATCTCTTCCTCTCCACCTGCCCCCTGAAAAGAAAAGAAAAAGAAAAGAAAAGAAAAGAAAAGAAAAGAAAAGAAAAGAAAAGAAAAGAAAAGAAAAGAAAAGAAAAGAAAAGAAAAGAAAAGAAAAGAAAAGAAAAGAAAAGAAAAGAAAAGAAAAGAAAAGAAAAGAAAAGAAAAGAAAAGAAAAGAAAAGAAAAGTTGGAGAGCTAGCACTGTGAAATGAGGCTGGATCACACAGGGGCTCAGACACTGCACTGCAGCTTTAGACTACCATATGACATAGTTTGTGTGATACTGGAGCTACCTGCATGTAGATGAATGGGATTTAAAAATGCAGTTACCAAGTGTGACATCTCAGTTTTCAGATCCTTAAGTTGAAATGTTTTTTAAGGGTCCTGTTTCAGAAAATGAAGACCCATCATCTTCCAGACTATGAATTCCACTGTTCTCAAAATTGTGATACTAGGCTATTTCATGGGGTATATCTCCCATAAGCCTACAAACAGGGAAACACTCACTGGTGATTCTTGGATTATAATTCTCTGCAAGAACTTAGAAAATAATGCAGCCTGATTTAAAATAAATTTTAGCTCTATCCCAATGATTTTCTGTTTCAAAAAAAAATTATATTTAAATCACTGGAAATTTCATATAGCTAACTGATATTTGCTTCCATTCATTGTTGATTAATAATTCTATGAATTAGCAGTCTAAAGAGAACATGAAAATCAGCTGAAACACATGGCAAAACTTTCAATCTTCATATGATGTCCTTAGTGCACATGAAATTGAACTGGTGTAAGTAATGTCCAGGATGTGTAACATTAAGCCATGGTATGAGCCTTCCCAGTGTTGGGTCTAAAAGGTGCCTGATTCTCAAAAATGATGCAGATGATCCATAGATCCTAAGTAACCACAGCAGAAATATCAGCGCTGCTATTGCTTTTGTTTATATATTTCAGTGCTGGTGATATTACACTACCTTGAAATTGCCAGAAGAGCTTTTGGATACACAGCTCATATTTAAGGTTAGGCACTGAATGCCAGATGTTATTTGACTAAGTTATGTGCTTTCCTGCAGTGATAGTTTGGACTAATTACACTGTAGCTGTTTTAAACTGCAGTTAAAATAATACTAAAGCTTCAGTTTCTACTTCTTCCCCTCCTGAGGGAGGCAGGGGAGAAGTGTTACAGAGATCAGCAGCAGTTACATTTCTTTATTTGAAAGACAAATTGTGTATCCTTTGAAACACAGGAAAGTGAGAAGTTCTTTCAAGACTCTGCTTTGTTCTTCTTCCGTGATCCCTTACACAGCTTAGAAAGGAGGTGACAGTGTGCCGTAGCATGAGAGCAGCGAAGAACAAGATGAAGGACTTTCTTTCAGCGTGTTGCTGTACAGTCTGTGGGTGGAGCATCACAATCAGGGCTCTCCTCTCACATTGCCTGCAGCAACATTCAACTCCAAGTGGAGAAATAACTCCCAGGTAAGGAAGACAAAGTGGTAGTGATTGATGTCTTTCTTACTTCATGAGCTTCCCTCTGAAAAAATAAATGTTTCTTCTCATTGCATAACTTTTTTTCTCTTCTGAGAACTATTAAGACGGACTAGAGATGGACATATGCTGAAAGAATCAGTCTGAATAATGCTTTGGTCTAGAGAGATCAAAGAAAAGGTGCAAACACAGAATTAGTGTACAGTAGCAACACTTTTGAGTTATTCATGTCCATCAACTGAGTCCATGCCTGTGTTCACCTAGCATGCCCCAGGCTACAGGCGAAAATGGGGCCTCCTAATACTGGTTAACTGCGGCATGTGCTAATATAGTTTACCCATTAATGAGTCAGTTTAAGACACTCACACTGAAAGATTACAGCAATTTAGCTCTCATCTTAACAAGGTGCTGACAAAACCTGAATGCACTTTGCTGTGTGCCAGTACACAGGTACTCTGGAAGGATACTAACCTGTTGACCTGCTCGGTTTGAGACTGGTTATGGTTTAAATTTAGATCCTGAAAGTAGCTGAGTCTCAGGACTCCACAACAACCTTCCTATCCGAAACTGCCTTTCTAACCTGACCTGAGGTGTTAGAAATAGCCTCATTTAAGCAGTGTTCAGTCAGTGAGGCTCAACTCCTTTGCTGGCAGACAACAGAATTAAAGGTAAGACAATTGCTTTTAAGCTCTGTAACTCTTAAAATAGTGTTGCAACAGCATCTTCTGTCTAGGCTGCTTTGGGGACCCCACTGATATATCAGCATGGGAGAGAAGGTATAGCTGTCCTCTTACTACAGACAGGGAGATGGGTCTTTGTCACACAAGCAGAAATCCAGATCCCCGATGCACGCACTGCTGCTTTTAATGCTATCGTTTTCACAGTAGCAGAGATCGGAGTTTCAAATCCTGATTAGTCTAAGAGGTAGCAATGAACACAGCAGTACAACCATGTTCCCCAGCTGAGTACCTCACACTGTTTAGTATCATTGAACAGCAGGACAAATGAACAGGCCATATTTGTCATTTCTTTCACAGATGAAACAATATAGTACTGCCTCTGAGACTGTGTGGTGAAAAGAACTCTCCTATAGAATATGAGGTTATAAAGTAGGTTACTGTTACAAACCATTATACAAATGTACAATCTCTATTTGTTTATTTTCTATATAAGAAACATTTCAGGTAATTGTTAAATGTTTACCAAAACTACATACTTTCTCTTAGACTACCCAACTTAGGAAACACGCATACTAAAGTAGTAATATCCATATGCTTTAATCTTCAAGTCATTGTGATGAGATGTCAAAAGGCAGCGCCAAAAGCAGAAATGTTATTATTTAAGTGTCTCTCAAGATCACTAATGCTTATCAAGCAACACAAAGTAAGTCTTTTGCATTAGTATTTCTACCATTTAAGTGGCCTGGGATGAAAATAATCCTGTAGGTGTAATAAAGACCTCTATGTACCGTGTACAAATAGTTACAGCTGCAAATAGATGGTGGAGCAAATAAAGAAGAATTATTCCTTTAATAGCATGTCCCTGGGCCCCTGTGATTTAGGAAACATAATTGTTCTGTATGGTCTGGAAGATAAACGTAGAAGTACTAATGTACTATTCTCATTTAATTATTCTGCTATTCTTGTATTACTGTAATTCAACACACATTTTTCTCCTGAAAGCTAATAGCTTAATACAGGTAGGGAATTTAGTATGCGTGCTTTTTGCCCTGGAAACTGTATGTTAACAAGAGAAAGACCAACATAAGCCTGAATTTATCTGCAGAAACACAAAGAAAAAAGAATAGGGGAGTGTATTAGGGTAGTTTCAAAATTAAATTTTGCATTCTTTCTGTGTTAACTATCTTTTGAAAAAGTGGAAAAGGATTACAATGATGTTCCTGATGAAATTCAAACAGAAAAGATAAATAGTGTGAAGAGCTGGAGTGGAAAAAGAGTGATAAAGGATACCATCCAAGTGATTCAGACTAGTCACTAAAGGCAATTTTTGAGAGTATATTATTTTGTGGCCAAATAAATTCAGCTGCAATTTTTCACACATTATTAGGTATCGACATTAATACTAGTAGAGAGACATTATCCTTATTGGGCAGCACAGTCAAGCAGTCAGAGAGCTAATTGACATTATTTATGTCTGCAATTAAACGGAACAAAAGGCTGCTACCATTACTGGTGAGGACAAGAGGAAAGGCAAGTTTAGAAGTTAAGCTCCAACAGCCAAATTTCCTCTTGAAATCAGTTGAAGTGTGACCTAAGCATCAATGTCAGATTTTGGCCCCAAGTTAAACTAAGACTTTGATGAGCTTTACTGGGTAATGTGTCTCAGGGAACTGAGTCTCTATGAAGATAAAATGTTTACAAACTGAGAGAACTGCTCACATGTAATACCTTCGTAATCTGAAGCCTTACTTATACATTTTTAATAACAGTTTTAGAAAGTATCAAATATATGTATGAATAGCCAAAAGGACTAGGGATTAAATTCTCATATCCTCAAGGGATGCAGTTTGCATTCACTGCAATCCCCAAGCATGAAGCAGGAGATTGAAGGTGAGAACATAAAAATCCTAATCCCTATTCTCAAATATTTTTGCTGCACAATATCACTGAAGTTCCAAAACATGTTCATCTGAAGTTAAATACCTGAACCTCTACTTATGTATTTACAGATTTTTAGATATGTTGTGAACACCATGGCATACCCCTATTTAGGGACAGAAGGTCAACATCCAAATAAATATTTAAGTAACAAACATGATTATGTTTCCCCCCCAGTGACCAAAAATACAGGTTTTGGGATTTGAAATATCATTACATGTATTCTGTTTCTTTTTGTGCTTGAAACTCACAATGGAACAAAGTTCTTTTGATTTTTTTTTTTTTTTATCAGAGCCTCATTATTTACTAAACACTCATACAGAAATGTGAAGGTTTTATCCTGTAATTATTTCAGGACATACTAAAACTTCCCATCTGTTAAAAAGATTACTGTTATTGATAACTCAGAAATAAGCTGCATACACCTTTTTTCAAGCACAAAGCCATTGCCTGATTTAAAGCAATTAAGATATATGCATGAGTTTAGAGTTCTTCATAGGCCTTTTCTGCTAAAGGCAGTTGACTAAGACATGCAGTACAACCTCACAGCACTCTACACTTCTACTGAACAGTGGAGTTCTGTTGTACTGTAAGTGAAATAAATCTAAATTTTCTCTTGACACTTTTGCTTTCTCCCTATTTAAATACATTTATTCCTTTCTGCTTTGCAGGAAAATACATTTTGCACTGGAAGAATTTGTATGCTCCAGATGATATAAAATTTGCTTTATGCAAAACACAATTATAGCTGGCACTCACCCCCTAGTTCTGTGTGCTGCTGTTCTTGTCCACACTGAGCAGGGACCCGAGTACTTTGGGAAGAATGGTGTTTTATTTGCTGGGGAGGTAAGTCACAAGCCATCATGAACAAGGTCTATTCACTGAGCAGTCTAGTTTCTCTTCCAGTGATTTAGTTTTAAGAGGCCTCTGGGATTGCCAGCGCTGTTGAGGAAAATAAACAGTAAGTATTTTAAAAAAGGAATCTGTGGCCTCACAGTCTGAATTAGACACAGACACTTGCAGCTCTGAAACTGTTTTATTAACTGTCTCTTTCTGGCTCTCTCAGGCAATATGCTCTACTTAGCTTCTTGATGTTTCATGAAGCTGAATGGGTTGCTGATTAGTACAGCATGACTTTTACCTCTCATTTCATTTCTACGTCTAGCTTTGGCATTGCTCACACCCCCCCTTTGCAATCCACACCCCCTCAAAAAATGTTCTGACTGAAGCCATAAGGCAGCAATCTCATTCTCAGGCAAGTTTCAGCATCTCCTTATGGTTCTTGGAGAAGTTCACATTTCCTGCCAGGCCTAAGTGTGGATGGGAGTGTGAGAGTAGGTGTATGGGACTTTTCAGCCAACCCTGCCTGCAGGAAAAGCTGAGTTAGTCAGAGGTGCAAAGGAACGTCATGTGGTAGGAAGGGCTGAGGGAACAAGTTTGTGCGCAGAGATTGGGTGTACTATTGAGAACCCAGCAAAGCAAGCTAGGAGGATATTTTTATACACATTGTTCAAGGCCTGCAAAAATACAAAAGGCTTGATCAGAGTACATGAAGAAAGTTCAGAGCTGTTATGAATCTGCTTATACCTACTTCTAAAAATTCCCATTTCAGCTCTTTTTCACAAAGAGCACTGGCTAAATTTGCAGGTTGTTTTCTTGGTAGCTTAGTTTGGTATCTGTTGATTGATTTCAGAAGATTCACTGTTCTAGGTAAGAAAAGAGAGAGACAAGAAAATTAACAAGACAAATATTAAATTAAGGACTGAATCATGGTAGCGCAGCATAGCTCATCCACCTTGGGAAGTGGAATTCCCACTATGGGGACTTGCATCACTTTAGAAGGGACACTATCCCAACCCTAAATTCTGCAAAGGAACATTAGCTATGCTACAGTTCTTCTCTTAAGAGCAGCTCTTTTAGACTATACTCTATAGTATTTCTTCTCAGGTCCTCTCTTGTCATGAGAGAGGGTGTAAACTGGGCATGGTTTACTTTGACAACATAAGATTTATGATCCACATGCATTGTGGGAAGCACTTACACTGTTGACTGTCATTTTAAATTGAGTTCACGTTGACCCCAGTTTGCATTTATCATTTCTGCTAGGTTCCTTCCTCACCTGCCACACTACATTTGTTGCAGAAAACTCCTTTTTTGAATGGAAGTCAAGCAGAAATATTAGCATTGCTTAGTAAGTGAGCCAAACAAGAGCTCTAACAAAGCAAAAACTTGCTAGCAGTTTGCTATCCCTTTCATCCTCATAATATTGGCTTGAAAAATTACAATGGCCAAGACATGTTAAAGGTGTCAGCTTGCAGAAAGCAAGAAGTAATCACTTCTTATGCATGTCTTTTCGTAACCCAAGCCATTTAATTTACATACTCACTTACAGCTCAGCTGGGTCATAAATTCTTTTTACATGTGGGGTACTTTATTCAATTGGTTAAAGAGTCATTTATTTGCATATTTTATCGCTTCTATATTTATGGCACCATTATGATCACAGGGAATTTATAAATCATCAAAATACCCACTGTAAGAACCAAACCTTGCAAAACTCTTTTTAAATCAAACTGTTTTGAAGGATGATACCTTACCGCTTTTCTATATTCCCTTCCAAATATGAAACAAGGCTTTAGTACCTTCATATCCATTTAACTAAGAAAGCAATCTTCTCGGACAAAAAGATCTTTGCACTGCTTCCATTTCTGACATGCAAAGCAGAGCACTCCTTTCCCTAGGTATATAGGCCCAGTCCTCTCTGTTTCCATCCTTGCAAGTGGAGTTTGCACCAGTGTTCCTTATCTTCCCCAACTGTAACATGGACAAGAAGTTCACCTGACACTGGCCAGGCACCTCACAAAGATCCAGAATCAAATGATAAAAAGGCACCACAAAAACCAGCCTTGGCCTTCCTTCTGACAACCTGATGTAGCTTTAAAAAAATTCCCTTAGTCTGTAACCACAGGCAGTAATTTAGAAGTTGTCTTACAGACACTCATTTTCCACCATTTTCAAAAGTATAAAGTATGTAGAAGTGTTTTTAAATGGAGGTATTCATATTTTCACTACAATAAATTTCAAAAAGGAACAGAGACACATAAACATGATAACACAGCAACTAGTGTATTGTATTCAATGTACTTGTCTCCTTTGTCCAGCACAAAGGAAAGCAAGAACTCTCCTCTGGCATTGTCTGAAGCTAAGAACACTTTCAATCTTTGAGTCCTGTTTTCTTCTTGGAAATTAAACTCCAGCAATAGGTTTCTATTAATGTAAAAGTAAATGGAAATAGGGAACTCTCAGATTTTAGGGAAGGGACTTACAGACTTAACAGATTTACTATTTGTTCAGCATTTAGTATACAGGATGGGGTTATTTAATTTGTTTTTTGTTTGAGAGGAAAGAAAAGGGAGGAAGACACAGTAAGGAAGTGATGACTACTAGGATTAAAAAAAAGTTTCAGAAATCAGTGAAAAGAGAATGGCATATTCTTTTGAGGCACCTTTCAGCCTACAGTGTGCAAAACCAACTTGTCTGAAAAAAAACCCCAACAAGCAGATAAAGTTCCTGCCCTTCTCTGAAAAGAATTGGCACTTCCTCATGCAAACCCCTTTCACAGAGTTTGACTTCCTATGTAACTCAAATAATAAAATACCTATTGCCAAAGACAGTAGTGCCAAAGCAGTAACTCTTTAATAGTTCAACAGGGCCTCCTGTGCCTCTCATGAGCAGCACGAGGCCTGGGATGGGATGTGACTGCTATACAATCTCAGACCTCCACTGTGAGAACTGATGAGCCGCTAAGCCCTAGTGATGTTGGTCCTTGGGGATCCGGCTTCATCCACTCCTTTCCTATGCAATCCAGGAACTGCTCTGAAAAGCAGTCATCTCCTGCCTGGGATTTACTTACAGTGCTCACCACCCCCTCAGCTCTCAGAAGTATAAAGGCTCTTGACCATGTGAAAATTTTAATATGTATTTTGCAGACTGGGAAGATGACAAAACCATAGCCTAAAATTTCCCTACCTGTTCATTCAGCTAATCATAAATATCCTTTGCACAGAGGACTTCCACAGGGAGTCAACAGAACTGGAATCTGTGCATTTTGGCATCTGCTATGAAAACCATTGAGGCACAACTGGTACTGAAGTAAGTGTCTGACAAAGAGGTGACATAGCTGTCACCTGACTAATAATAATTTCCATTCTTCTGGAAATCTTCAGGCAAGGGGTCCATTTAGTTGCAAACTGAGTTGACTAGACACATCCGTCTTGACTTTCAAGAATTTCAGCTCTGAAATTATGACTTTGCCAGAAAGCATTTGCCATGTGTTGCTTTTTTATGTAAATATGTAATCATAGGATGATTCAGGTTGGAAGGGATGTTTGGAGGTCATCTATTACAGAATCACAGAATCACAGAATCAGTACGGTTGGAAAAGACCTGTAAGATCATCGAGTCCAACCTGGGGGAAAAAAAAAAAAAAAAAAAAAAAAAACCACACAACATCAAAAAACCCACAAAAAAAAAAAAAACCACAAAACCCACGCCACACAACAACAATAACAAGCCACAACCCACCCAACACCACACAGCACCATGTCCATCAAGCTACATCCCACAATGCCACATCCACACGCTCCTTGAATACCTCCAGGGAGGGTGACTCTACCACCTCCCTGGGCAGCCTATTCCAATGTTTCACCACTCTCTCAGTGAAGAACTTTTTCCTAATGTCTAGCCTGAACCTCCCCTGTCGCAACTTGAGGCCATTTCCTCTAGTCCTGTCACTAGTCACTTGGGAGAAGAGACCAACACCCACCTCTCTGCAACCTCCTTTCAGGTAGTTGTAGAGAGCGATAAGGTCTCCCCTCAGCCTCCTCTTCTCCAGGCTAAACAACCCCAGCTCCCTCAGCCGCTCCTCATAAGACTTGTGTTCCAGACCCCTCACCAGCTTCGTCGCCCTTCTCTGGACACACTCCAGCACCTCAATGTCCTTCTTGTAGTGAGGGGCCCAAAACTGAACACAGTATTCGAGGTGCGGCCTCACCAGAGCCGAGTACAGAGGCACGATCACCTCCCTGCTCCTGCTGGCCACACCATTTCTGATACAGGCCAGGATGCCGTTGGCCTTCTTGGCCACCTGGGCACACTGCTGGCTCATATTCAGCCGGCTGTCGATCAACACCCCAAAGAAAGTCCTGCTCACAGCAAAACCAGGTCGGTGCTCACACCAGGCTTAATGCTTTTGGGTTTTGTAAATCTCTGAGAATAGAGACTGCACAACCTATCTGGGCAAACTCCTTCACTGCTTGGCTGGCCTCATGGGGAAAAGATATCTCTTATATTCATTTTGAACCTCTCTTCTTTCAACTTACACATGTGGTCTTTAATCCTCCTATCATGCATCACTGTGAAAAGCCTGGCTCTGTTCTCTTGATGTCCTCCTTGTAGGCACTGGAGAATGCTGTTAGATACACCCAAAGTCATGCCTTCCCCAGGCTGACCAAGCCCAGCTCCCTCAGGCTCTTCTCAAAGGGCAAGAGACCCAGCCATGACAATCTCGTTGGTCTCCACTAAACTTGCTCCGGTTTATTAATTTTTCCCAAACAAGCCTGCAGTAGCCTAGATGTGACAAGTGCGAGTAAAGGGTGGTATTCCCTTTCGTCCATCAACAGGCCATGCTCCTATTGGTATAGGCCAGGATGCTACTGGCCCTCATTGCTGCTAGGGTCATTGTTGGCTCCCCCTCAGCTTGCTGCCCACCAGTGCCCTCAGGGCCATTCCTGCAGAGCTGCTCCCCAGCCGGGTACTCCCAGCCTGTCACTGCAAGGGGCTATTGCTTTCCAGGGGCAGGACTTGGCATTTGTCCTTGCTGAATTTTGTAAAGTTGCTGTCGGCCTATTTCTCCAGGTTGTCTAGGCCGCTCTGAATGACAGCCCTGCCCTCAGACCTATTGAGTGGGGCCTGTAGTCATCTGCAAACTTGATGACAGTGCAGTCCATCACCTCCTCCATGTCACTGATAAAGAAGTCAAACAGGCCATGTCCCAGGATAGCCCCTCATGGTAGTATACCTATTACCAGCCTCCAAGTAGGGTGTGGTCCACTAGTCTGTGAGCCCAGCCATCCAGCCATCCAACCCATCTAGTAGTCCATCCATCTGGACTGTAATGTCCTAACTTGGATACAAGCATATTCTGGGAGAGAGTGTTAAAAGCCTTCCTAATGTTGAGGAAAACGACATCCACTGCGCTCCCCTCATCTATCTTTCTCCAGTCATTTTATCATACATAGAAGGCAATCAGGTTTGTCAGCTATGATTTACTCTTGGTAAACTAATTATGTCTGTTCCCAGTTGACTTTTTTTCCTACATGTGCCCACAAATGTGCACCAAGAGAACTCAGTCTAAAATCTTCCCAAGAATAAAAGTGAAGCTGACCAACCTGTAGTTCCCCAGATTGACCTGTTGGCCTCTTTTGAAGGCAGGTGCAACATTTGCCTTTCTCCAGTTATTGGGGACTTCCCCTGATCTCCATGAGCCCCCTCAAAACATGTGAAGGGTATAAATCAAACAATAGTGGATCTATGCTTACACTCTGTTCTTACCTCTTCCTACAAGTTTACTGCCTCTTTATACGGCATTTTGTTCACCATAGTGTCAAAAGTGTAGCACAAAAGAATCAGCAAAGGCGATGCCAAAAAGCACCCCAGAACATATGGAGATTTTTCATTTCTCACTGAAACACTTGTAAGGGAAAAACATCCGGACAAAACCTAAGTATGTCCTTCAAAGAATCTATCTTCAAGGTTGCTTCAAGATCGGTCCAAAACAGATCTAAATATTTTTGTTGTTCAAAAAAAGAAATACTTTGTTTCAGGGCAGCTTAAAATTAAGTTGCATCAGTTTTTCCTGCTGCAGTGCTCAAAGAAAGTTCAAATAACTTGTTCTTTCTAGTTTCCTTAAACTGGTCTCTCATATTGGACTACATTCCCACTGGCGTGCCATTACCTGCCTTATTGATTGCACCTCACTAGTCCAGGCAAGTTCACAGACAGAAGAGAAGTCAAGTTGAGCAGCTCAGAAACATATGGTGAAATAAGGTGTACACAGCACGTTGATTTGAAGACCCCACATCTTTCAGTCTGAGAACTGAAAAATTATTTTCAATAAAAAACCAAAAGTAGATATAATTAGTGAAAAATGCCACATAGTAAAAAAACCAGGTTTTCAATCAAAAAAGAATATCAGTGGAGACAATTTGTCAAGGCGTAATAGTACTTCTACTTACATTTCAAATGGAAAGTTTAAAATTAGTTATAATACTAGAAAAATATTTTAGAAAAATCATCAAGGCCTCTTATCAAATAATTTCATGTAATTTCACCTTCCTGCCTTCTTGACATACCTTGCCATCCTTTCTTTTTACAATTTGGTTCCACCTGGAACATATAACATAATGCTCATTTTAATGGGCTTCTTTCAGAGTATGTTTCCATTGGAATAGCTAACGCCTACAGATAAGGCTTGAGTCAGTAATGTAGTCAATTCTGAACATAAAATAGATAAAGGAGGTTTGATGTAAGTTGGGAAATATTAATCAAGACCTGTGAATCAAGTATTAAACACCACTATTACTTTTAAACATATCAACACAAAGCACAAAATTACTGGTTTACAGGACTCAAGCAATGACTGCGTGACTTTGGAGGAGGTTTGGTTATGCGAGACTAGGAGGGGAAAATGCAGTTGTTGAAAGTAAAATACACCATGAAGACAACATTTTTTTAAAAAAGATTACTAACTTATCTTTGCCAGAGTGGATCTCAAATCAAATGCGTGCTGAGAGATTTACAATCAATCAGAAGTAGATCTTGATGAAAAGAAGACAAAAAATAGCCCATGTTTTCCTTCAGATTTGTTGCCAACTCTTTCTTTTCTGCTGAAGAGAAAGTCACACGTCTTTAGGGGAGAATTCAAATTTTTCTGTGATGTTATTGGGCTGACAGGAAAAAGGAATATCGAGACACCATGTTCCTAAGTTCTGGAAATCCATGTAGCCTTGAAATATATGGTTTGCATTTGTAAGTGCTGTCACATGAATGGTGCCTCTCATCTGAACACCACAAAAACGGAACAGCTCTTGCCACCAAGGACTGCTGTTTGAAGAGAGAATGTAATTTGACACAAGGTATCAAAATCTGAAAACACAGAGGATTTGAGAGAGTTCAGTTTCCCGTATCCTTTTGGCTTTAATGATTTACACAGTCTTAAAAGTTTCAATGACTGACCAACACATTAATTGGGATAGGGGTTTTGGAGTCACCAGGTACATTTCAACCTAAGTTTTGTTTTACACTTAAATAGATGGAGAACAGGTTTTTTCCCCCAGTTTCCAGAAATTACCATTCTTAACAGCTATATTGTTAGAATCTGCAGCTGCTTACTAAAATTAAATTCCTGGCAGTCACATTCTTAGCATATTTAAGAAATCAGCAAGTATCCAAAAGTATTGCAACCAACTGCAGAGTATTTCAAGGTTCTCACCTGTGAGACAAAACAAATTGTACCTGAAAATGTTTGCGGGGAGTATGGAAGCTGATTAATACCACTAAAGGAAGAAACACAAAGGCGCATCAGTTTTGTGAAGTTAAATGTGAAATAGCTATTGTGCCTTCTTCTGATTTTACACCTACTTCTACACACACCCCCAACCCCAAAACAAAGGAGAAACTACATAAAGATATATGAGTCAGGCTGATAAATAATGAAAATGTAAAGGGGAGGAAGGAAGGAAGGAAGGAAGGAAGGAAGGAAGGAAGGAAGGAAGGAAGGAAGGAAGGAAGGAAGGAAGGAAGGAGGGAAGGAGGGAAGGAGGGAAGGAAGGAGGGAAGGAAGGAGGGAAGGAAGGAAGGAAGGAAGGAAGGGAGGAAGGAAGGGAGGAAGGGAGGGAGGGAAAAGTTCAGAAAACCAAAATTAATGAACTGATATTTGCTGCACAGAAATTTGAGGAGGTCTTTCTTTTGTGGGCATGAGGAGTAGTCTCAAGCTGAAGTATGAGAAGAAGAGATCTTGGAGAAAAACTAAACTGCTTGGACCAGATTGTTCTGAAGGAATTCAGGTATGGCATTGCTGAAATGCTAACTGTGATATGTAACCAGTGGCAAAGGATGAAATGTGACAAACATACCATCAGACTTTAAAATTAACTTTTGGAGGTATTCTGTGACTGAAGGGGTATTTTGAGTTTTGAAGTGGTAAAAAAGAGTATAAATAGAAAATAATTGAATGTGTATACATGGGTAAATACGATATACTTTAGAGGAGACAGCAAAGTGTTCGGAGCAGGAAGTCATACTTAACAAATCTGTTAAAGTTTTTTGAAGGAGTCCATAAAAGAGTGAATAAGGTTATTCCAGGAGTATACAAGTGCATATAACTTTGATTTCCAACAAAGTCTTTCCCCAAATTCTCTTCAAGAAGCTACATGGGCATGGGAAAGGAAGAGTCTCTCAAAGGTTCTCCCACTGGTCAGATTACAGATGACAAAAGGTAGACATATATATAGCAAATTGTTACCATTGTGGGCAGCTACCAACAGAATCACCAAGACATTCATTCTGGAGACTACACTGTTAAACATACCCCTTAAAAACAGAAAGAAAGGGGATGAAACAGTGTCATGACAAAGTTTACTGATAAAAGAAAATAATCCAGGATAATGAAAACTCAAACTGTCTATAAGATTTTCTTGATGATCTTATAATTCTGGTGGACTGGAAATAAAATGACAGATGAATTCAGTGCTAAAAATACAAAAGATTAAACAAGTAGTGAAAAAAAAGCCCTAAATAAATATACATAATAATTGGTTGCAAATTATCTTTTACTACTTTGGAGGAAGATCTAGGAGTTTTTGTAGATAGTTCTCTGAAAATGTCAGCTGAGTAATGATCAAAACTGTAAAAAGAAAGTTAGGAATTATTAGCCAAGGAATGGAGAATGAAGCAGAAAGTTTCATTGTACCTCAGCATACCTCCCTGGTACAGACACCTCATGAGAACCTTATGATCTAGCAAACACTATCTGAATGAAGGCGCATAGTGTAACAGGAAGGATGTGTAAGAAGGCTCACCAGAAATGTCCACAGAATGGATTAGGCTCCTTCAGTTTGCAAAAGAGCTTTTAATTGGGGAACACTTCTCTGTTTCTCAGGATACATGTGCTAAGAGGCATATAATGAAATCAACAGGCAAAAAGCTTCAAAAGAACAAGAGAAGGAACATTTTCACATCATAAATCCTACAATCAGATCAACTCGATCCCTCTTAAAAATGTAATCTATTAATGTCCAAAATAAATAACGAAGACCTGCACTTCTGTGAGTTTTCAAAATACCCTTTCACTAGTTGTCAATTTTGAACTAGAGTCATTGTCTTTTAGCACTATCCAGCATGAGGAAGGGCTTGAAACCTTCCCACTAGGTATTCCAAGATGTCATAGAAGCACGAATGAGGTTATTGTAATGAACTAAAATGTTTCATCCCACAGAAAACACAAAAAAAGCAGCTCAAAGGAGCAAATAAATACAAAGAATGACAAATATACATTTGCCCTGCAAATGCATCTGCTTAAGAAAGAAAGTTACTTGTGAAATGGTAGAAGTCAAAGCCAGATGAGGAGCTCCAAAACCTGTAATAGTCTCCAGAAAGGGAGATCAAAGGAAATTATAGGCATATGGAGTGAGCACTCTTTCAGATATACCTTGATGTGGGTCAGCCAAATCAAATGTCTAAAACCTGCTTATATCAACTATTTTACAATCAATACATGCATGATTTACAGCTTCCAAGTCAAAGTCACTGAAACATTTAGCTTTATTACCACAAGAATAACTCTTTGAAAATAAGAAAACTGTATCACGCTTCATCTATCCTTTTTCCTGACAAACAGCTGACCCTGGTACTATGACTCCAATCTCTTCAGCCCTTGGTAAGTCAGGGGACGTAGTCCTGGGATTTTCAGGTTGCTGGCCTGATAGAAGGGATATCAGTGATTCCACTGAGGCACATTCTGGATGTACCCTGTTTTATATTTATACCTGGCAACATTTGTGGGACAGGTAATCTAACAACATTTAGATCATTTTCTCACTCACAAATCTCAGTTCAGCTGTAGTTTGTGGTATCTCAGGAAACAATTCCTTTCTTAAATGTTCCCTCTCTTAAATGCTCCCTCTAATAAGAGATCAAAAAGCTTTTGTCTTCCTCTAATAACCATTGTTTCTTTACAACAGTGAATAACTAGCAACAAGATAGCTGTCTTGCACTCCTAAGCCAAACATTTGCTTGCATACAGAAAAACAAACTGTGACAGTATATGTGTGGTTCAACACAGCACTTGGAGGCGTCTGCCACAGCGTTATGTTTTACCAACTAAGACCACCAAGGACCAACTAAGAGCACTAAGCTATGCCTCAAGGCTAACTGTAAGACATAGCTCCCTGGTGTTGTAAACTCACAGCTAATTTAGGATATGACTTTTGAGGACTGACTGCTGTGAATAACTAATGATAATGATTGCTAACAATTGAGAATTTATTTTTGGCAGTATACACTGTTAACGAACATCAAGCTACCAAAGTTTTGTTCTGAAGTGCTAACCTAGCCTGACTTACCAGTCTTCTACACACTTGTGATGCCTACAGAATTTCCAGATATCTCAATTAGCATAAAAATGTTGTTTCTTCTAGCAACATTGCCAACTTTGTGCACCTCTATTTCTTTCACATAATTGAGTAAACATTTGACAGTGTCCATTCTTGCTCAAATATTTCAAGGGATCCCATTACTCACCATCTTCTTACTTGACAAGTGGCTATTTATTTCTACTGTTCAGTTGTTCCCAGTTTCTGCCTCAAAGTGGAACTGTTCCTTTCAGCCAAACTCTTCCACACTGTGAATCTGTACCTTAATTCAGCCCTAGCCTCTCTGAGATATTTCCCTCACAGGGATTTACTTTAGCTTAACACCCAGGAAGAAAAAAAAAACCAAAACCCTAAAAGGGTATGTTGTGGAGCTGCATTGTCTAATTTTTTTGGTAGTAATCTGGCAGGATCTCTTAGGAACATCACATAACTTACAACATAACCTCTTGAACTTCAGGTTTGATTTGTCCTTGTTTTCATCACCCCAATGTTCTTGCTCAAATCCGAATACTTTTTCAAGTGTGCAATTTTCTTTTCCATCCCTTCCGCTATGTTCTTGGCAGTGCATAGTTTTGTTTTGCACTGCCAGCCTTAGCACTGAAAAGGCAGCAGAAGACTATCTTTGTCATAGATCACTAACAGTGACCTGAAGTTTGATGTGTGGGCTAAAAAAGAAATTTGTTTTATCACCAGATTGCATTGGAAAGTCCCTCCCTGGGCCTGCGATACTGTCTGATTTCTTCTGGTAGTAATGAGCCATTCTTCTGCTTTCAAAATGTCAGTCCACATAGGAAACATTTCAATATTCCCAGCCAGAAAATGTCACTCCAAGCTGGATTTCTTTGTGAAATTATGTAAACAAAAGGCCATCATAGCTGCCAAAATTGAAAATTCTGTGAGGTTAAACATGTCTCAGAGGCACATTTTCTGCCTTCTGGCACTGATCCTAAGGAGCACAAGTACTCTGTGCCTATCTTCTAATAGTGTATGCTAAAATTAGTCTATAGCAATAGTAGCAGGGAGAGGTGTGCTGGTGATAAGGTTAATTTGTTTTGAACAGTGTGTTTCATTAAGACGTAAATATGTCAAATGAAGGAAGAAAAAGAAATAATCAACCCTGAGGAAAAGGAACCTTTCTCTCTGTCACAGTCTGCAGAGAGCATCCATGAAGCCAGGTTCCTTTCATATAGAAATAAATGCCCCTTGAAGCGAGCAAAACTCAGCCATAGCTAAGAGGAATCCTTCAGAAAGCAGAAGAATGAACTATGTTATATTAAAACAAAAAAGAAATTAACAAAATGGTTGGATGTTTCCTTTACAATTACTTTTCATGAACATCCTTAAGCAGTAAGCCCCCCCTTGAAACTATACAGTGCTATGAGTTAGTACGAGTAACTGATTTGCTTAATGATCTTCGTGTTTTTAGCAATCAGTGCTCCTTACTTTGAATCTTAACAGGATGCCAAGATGGGGGACTCAGGACATTAGTGCCTTCTGAAGCAATCACCCCTTTGGAAGGAGACTAACTAACAGATTGCTTTCCAAGGCTGTGTTGCGGTAAAGGTCTATGGGAAAAGGCCTGAACTTAGTGGTCTATTTAGAAAAAATAGGCAAGCTTTGGGTTACAAACACCCAGAAACCACAAATTTCAAAGCCAAATATAAGCTGAGAGAAACTGTTTTGAATTTAACTAGACAATGTCAGTTCAGCCACCAAAGGGAAAAGGTAGCTGTGAAATGCAGGGGGTAGGGCTGGGAGGAGAATAATAGCAGGGAAAGGTGAGAAAGAGATTATCTCGTATAGATAAGAGAGTGGGACAGGTTATTTATCACCAGTGGTAAGTGAAAGGGCTGTCAAGAGCAGAAAGGAAGACTACAATGTGCCTTAAGACTAATATTCCTCTCCAGTCTGGGATTTTTAGTATCTTGTACAGTCGAGCTTTCCTATGCTTTTTTTTTTGGAGATGTTTTCTAGCTCTCCCTTGAGGATCAGGAGGAGGAGTGATTGTTCCATAAAAAATGGGTAATTCCCTGTTTTGTATGCTTTATGACCCCCTTGTAAGAGTTGGTGGATAGCAATGACATCAATTTTTCCACACTTCTCACAAGAGTATTCGGTAGTTTGCTGGAGTACATTATGTTTTGGCATGTGTGTGTTAGACCCATCTGTAGGATTTTGGTAGTTCTGTTATAGGCAATACTGTAGCTGAGGATAATGCTACTCTACCAGTCACTTGCACAGCTTCACAAGGCACTGTCTTTTCCTCCCTAAACAACCTCTTGGAGAGGAGAAAATAGTGGAAGACAACAGCATACATGGGAACTTTAAAAAAAAAGATTGAGATATCCTTTAATAAAAATAAGTTGGAAAGTGAAACTCAACTCTATTTCTATGCTAGTACTGTAGTCTGTATAGATAACTAATTTGCATGGGGAAGAAACAATCTAGATTTTGCATACACAAAAACAGGCTTTGCACTAACTTACTGCTCAAAAATGGACTCTTGGGGCTAAAGTAATTTGATGAAAACATCAACTCAGTGCTCATCAGCACTAAGCAGTGCAAACAAGATGTAGGGTTTGGAAGAAAGGAACAGAGAAAATAGCAAAAAGAACATCTTGAAGTTGTATAAAGCCAGAAACATCTTGAGTACTCAGTGCAGTCCTGGTCTGTGCATCTGAGTATGTGTACAGTAGAGTTGTAAATGATACCAAGAAGGGCAGCAAGGATAATACAGAGAAAAACAGTGAAATACTCAACAATGACTCTTCAGCATGGAAAGAGAGATAATGAAGGAGGATAAAACAGTCATGAGTGTCATGGAGGCAGGCAGTAAGGAACAGCTAGTTATTGTCTTCTTCACAACCAAAACTAAAGTGCATGAAAAATAATTAATATACAGCAAGTTCAAAAGGAACAAGAGATATACTTGTGATACTATTTGGTAGTGCACAGTTATGTGTGCTGAAGATGCTGCTAGTTAACATGGGTTCAAAGAAACTTTGAAGAATTTGCGGAAGAAAAATATCTTAAAGGTAAGAATGTCACATGATGTATGAAGTTCAGGAACAGCTTGGGCTTCAGACTGCTAGAAATCAAAAGACTGTCCCTGGGTAATAGACTAAATTAGACTTCTGCCTCATTCAGTAAATCCATTTTTCTGTCAAGTTCTCCCTTATTCAGTCAGGATGCCCACTGAATTATGTCAGGGACCTCAGCAAGTGCCTTGATTTCTTCGTACAGTCATACAGCAAACTGATGATGGCACCTCTTAGATATTTCTCTAGCAAAGGCATCATGAACAACTGTTAGGTGAAATTATAGGAACTGCTTTGAAGATAAAAAACATTATTGGGGTTATCACAGTTACTCTTATATCACCAATTTCCTTACCAGCTATAATGATTACCTTTTTACGCCAAAATCTGAGTATAAACTAAGAAATTTTAGTTTTGGTCAATCTTCTGTCCTTTTGTATAGCAAAAAACTCTTACAGGGAAAGTAAACGTTTCTGGTGCTCATAAATTTACAGTGAGTCTTGAAAAAAGTAAATATTTTATGTGAAGTCCCTGCTCTGAAGTCACATGATTCCTTAAGAACCTCTGCTTTTATTTAATAAAAAATAAGTTTCTTGAAGCTTGAAAAATGTGCCAGATGATAAATAAAAAGAACCTAGTAAAAAATACCCATGACTTTCATTTTTAAAATTGGATGGCAAGGAGCAAAGAAATTATGAATGTCATGGTATGTAGTACTGAATAAAATGTCCTTGATCCACAACACATTATTGATATTACCGGTAGATGCATTTTTCCCATTTAATGAAAATGCTCAATAATGACAACAACAAAAAATCAACAAGAGTGGAAAAAAAGAGGGTACTTGGCAATGAATTATATCAGTGCTCCTTACATTACATAAAATTCTTTACATGACTCTGCAAAAAGATACAGTAGGGACATATCAAAAAAATAATACTTACGTAGGTATTACAAGTCACTGTATAAAATGCATGGTCTTTTCATTGTCACTTGGCCAGAAGTGCAATACCTACGTACACCAAGGTAATTTAATGTCCTTCCACATGCCTCAAGGCTTAATAGAGTATTTTTAACATGCAGATTGCATTGCATTTTGTTATATGCCATATAGAAATGCATAACACGCAATATGGAAGTACATCAAATACATAACAACTCCTACACTGTAGGAGTAGGCTACACTGGGCTGTATCCACATGAATGAAACATTTTGCCTTTAATTTCACATAAGGAAAGATATAGAAACAAAATGCTATGAAACTTTTGTAGGAGAAATATGTCAGCTTTTGGTCCTCTCCATGGCCTGCAAGCAAAATGATACCTAAAACAAATTTAAGCAAACACGGGTTTTGGCAAAAGCATCACACCTGCTCACAAGACTGCTGAATTAGTCAGAGATGCCAGATCTCACTCTTAGTTGTACAGCATGGAGTAAAAAGTCTGTAGCACCAGAGTTATGTTTTTGACATCTGCCTAAAATTTGAATGATAAGTAATGCATTGTTATAATTTCTCCACCCAATCCTACTCATGAAATAAAGTGGCTTCCTGATCAAGTTTGCTTCTCTGTTTCACTCCACAGAATTATATTGCACAACATCAGAAGAAAACACAACAATATTCACTTGGTCAAGAAACTGGAACCGAACAGTATTAATGGTCTGTTCCAACGTCCTATCTGATAAATTTCAAAATTAGAGGGAATGTTTATACATTGAAAAGAGGAACTGGGACATAGACTGCGTAAACACTCCGTTGAAAAAAAATAGTTCCAACCCTGCCTTCAAATCCAGACTTTTCTATGTTCATAATGCCAAGCGGACAGAAGGAGGACAGGCTATGCCTGCGGATTCTCTGAAAGTAGCTTTTTTGCAGTGGTACAAACAGGCATCGGGTAGGACAAAAAATGCCAGTTGTAAAAGGATTCTTGGAGACAGCTGAAGCAGAAAAGGGAGTGAAGGATGCAAGAACCTACTGACCTGAGAAGGAAGGGAGCATACTGAGATGTATGTGATATTTGTGGGAAGTTTTCAAAATGAAGGAAGTAGAAAAGGAACACAAAGAGAGCTGTGTGATGAAGCTCCTGATGCTTATCAGTCCTCTCAATACCCAGCACGTATGAAGTATGAGGTGCAACAAGTGCTAAAATGCTGTTAGCAGTAGCACTGATACAACCAATGCTCTAGCTGTGGGGGGAGACTTTGATGCTCATCTGTTCAAGTATTCAGTGACTTTCACTGTTTCATATTGGACAGTCAAGATTGTGGATGCAGAAATCAAGTTAGCCATTCTGGCGAAACTAATTAAAGGGTTGCAAGCCTCTTGGTGATTGCATTCATTTTTGATTTGGCAACAGCTGGAGAAAGTTTATGTATCACAAATGTTTGCTACACACTAATTCACTAATCATTATTGAGCTGGGAAGATTGCCAATAAAAGTAAAAGAAATCATTTCAACAGCTGAAAATAGACTTACGTAGTTCATGCCCCAAGTTTTTTTGTTGCAGTGTTGAATGTCATACTGGTGTGCTGTTTTTGTAAATGGCCTTGTGGAATAATTGCTGGAGGTAATTTAGGAATTAAATTTATATTAAAGGTACAGCATTGAAGAAATCTTCAGGGTGGAGTGTGGTGAATATGCAAGGAATCCATCCCACAGAAGTTCCCTAGGCAACCTTAGATGTTGGCAACACCAGGGGAGCCTGGTGCGCTGACTCTAAGAGAAACTACACGGAGGGTGGAGCGGAGTGAAGATACCGTGGCCAGGCTCTGTGATAAGACAGGAACTGGAAGGTACTATGGAACTGATGAGCTGCATATTTACTACCCTGAGCTGCATATTTACCACCCTGAGCCAACAGTCTGTCATTTTTTGACAAAATACTATCCTTTGGGTGAACTTTTCTCATTATAATCTCATTATAATACCAGAGAACACACCTCCATCCCAAAGCTACCCACCTCCAAGGTGCGACCACCCCTCACTGAGCTTGCGTTCTGAATTTTTCTTAGTCTATACCTTTAAAAGTAAACGAGAAACTTTTACACCAATTACAATAGAGGTATGTATGACTAGAGTCACTCAAGCTCCACCTGTAAGGACAAATAATATAAAATGGCTTAAGAGAGGAGGGATGCCAGGGAAGATACCATTGCAGACCACCTCTGACACCTGGGATCAGTCGATGGGCTGAGCCTCTCTTCCCCCCCACAGGGACGCCTTTGGGTAAGATTCAAACACTTGGTTATACCGAGTGCTTCCCCGTGAAACTTAGAAATCTCTATAGAGTTGCTTTATAACTTAACGCGTTTGTAGCCAGGCTGTATTACTCACATTCTTGGTATTTGCACATGCTTTGCAAGCAGTAATTTTATCACCGGCAATCCAAAAGAACTTGTGTATCTGTTGCTTCAATAAACTGCACTATTCACTAATCTAGCCGTGAGAGTTCTCATTGAACGCCACCAAATCCCTTAAGTGTGGCCGTGCTAGTTCATGGAACACGACTAGACTGAAAGTGTGCAGTGTTACCAGTGTATCCCTAATCGTGAGAGTTCAATACATTGAACGCGACCAGACTTGTAACATCCTGGCGGTGTTACGAGTGTATCCGTAATCGTGAGAGTTCAATACATTGAACGTGACCGGACTTGTAACAGAAAAATTGGGCATCACTCAGAATCTAAGCCTAGCCGCCCCCAGCCCCTCTGATATCTGAGGACAAGCTGGAACGCAAGGGGGTTTATTTTCTGCCAAATTGCCTTGCCCTTTAACGCGACAGGCCTGATGAAAGAAATACGGTCAAGAATATCTTCCAGGGTCAACTCCCTGGAAATTTCATTAATCTTAAACACAGCCAACTGTTTAAGCAACCAGTGACTCTTATTCTACAAAAACTTAGATCAGGCAGTTTTCCTGGTACCTTGCCTACACATTATTGGTACCTTGGAACCTTGTCCTTTTTCCTAAAAAAGGAAGGAGGACAGGGATCAAACTACATGATTACTGGTTGCAACATTCAATGGCATGACTAAAAATGAAGAAGTTTATTTTTGGAAAAACAAAATAAAATAATCTGTAAAAATGATATGGAGTTATTTCCAGCCCTGATATTGCTTGCTTGTAAAAGTCAAAGTGCCAGGCGCTTGACTTGATGGCAAGAGGTTGAATTTCCCTGTTAAAAAAACCCAGAAAAATCTCCTGCTCCTGTAATAGCTGAGTGGAGTTGTCTGAACCTCCATATTCTATTCTGAGAAGGAAACTATTTAACACAAAACCAGATTTTAAATCCAATAACACTGAAGTAACTTTTGCCCAGTTTAAATCCTATAGCAAATAACTACTATGTTTATTTTATTAAAATGTGAACAATTCTTAAAATGTGACAAATTACAGACCCAAATCTCTTCCCAAAGAGCTTCCACTTTGCAAAAAGAAGTGGTAAAAGCAAAGTAAGACTTGAGTTTCTCATCTGCTTCGCTTTATGGATAGTTTTCCTGCTGTAACATCCTATGAGAAGTAAATTTTTCAAGGAAACAGGAGAGCAGATTGTTCAGCCAGGCTAGTACCTCACATACAGGGGAGTTTTCCATCTGCAGGAGAACACCAGAGACCGGGCACTTGAGATGGCTATGAAAAATTCAGATTGTCAATAAGACATTCACTAAAACTTCATAACACCCTGCAGTCAGCAACAAAACAAGGGGATCAATGCAAGGATTCAGGGTGTAAAAATATTATAGCCAGATCAAGAGAATATTGATAGCTACATTTCTAATAGCTGTGAAGGGGAATTATATGTGCATTAGCTCAGAGAAGACACAGTCTTATCAAATGCAACCATTGTAAAATATTTACTTGCTTTTTGTCCTTTTCTCACCATAAAAAATTTCATCATATTTTCTTCAGCTATCAGAAAAACTCTAGCCAAGACTGAAGGCAAAAACTAATTTCTTTAGGATCAACAGCGCCCAAACAGAATAATGAATGACTTCTACTTGCATCATACAGGAAAATTAAAGAAAGAAAGGACAGTTTTCTTTATAACTCTCAAGAACAACTGTGGAAGAAATGGTGAATTGTGTCCTTGCCATAAAAGCCTGGGGAGTTCCAAACTTCTAGAAAAGAAATTTTTTCTCTTAGTTCTGCAGGTTGTAGCATAATTTCCAGAGGCTTATTTTTTCCTGAAGAGCTATATTAATTCCTGCTTTATTTGGTGTGAGCTTTTTTTGTTTTGTTACACATAGATATGAAAAATAACACTATGTTTGCAGGTAATACAACCATAATACGGCTAAAGCCCGCAAATGTACCAGTTAGCAAATGGTAACATGAGTATTATTTACAAGACATCACAGTGTAAGTATTCATTTATTTACTGGATCCTGAATATTGGCTGATACTGACAGTAATGAATTAATGAGCCATAATGTTTGCAATAAAGAGATCAGTGCAAAAGGAAATATTTCCATGACCATTTCATATAGGCATACTTATTCACAACAGACATAAATCAATATAGATAAGATTTCTGCATTAACAGGCCAGAATTTTGTCTTTTGGATTTAAGATCCTCCCTTACGGAGCAAGCTGATAAAGCATCAAAGCCCTGCTTTGAGCAGGAGGCTGGAGAGATGACCTTCTGATATCCTAAATTATTCTGTGTTTCTGTGATTCTAACTGCCCTCTCTCTATATATATTTTCAGAAAATCACAGTCTCAACAGGCATGAACATTGATATAAACTACCCCTAAAGATGTTGGTTTTTAGACATGTGCTATTGCTTTGCTGATGCGTTCAACCAAAATACAAAGAGAGCCCAAGGGCCTTCAAGTAGGTCAGAATACTTGATTCTCTTCCCACTGCCCTCCTTCTGTGTCATTCTGAAGTACAGCTACTTTGATCCTACCTTATGTCTTTGACTTTTCTGAATAATAAACATAACTTTGAAAAACACCCTCTATAGAAAAGTTTGATGCTGTTGTACATAATATTTCAACCCTCCCAAAATGATCAACTCTAGTTCATTTGAAATTATTAATTCCAAATAATTAAGATGACTGTGACTGCTACAAAGACATGACTATTTGAAAGGTCTATGTACAGTTAATGAATCCAAGTGTAAGATTATGGGGTCTTTCCCATACATCATCACAAAACAAGCTTCACTTTACTTGTAGTGCTCCATTTTGGGATGGCAGTGATTCAGGACTGAGTATAGGTCATTAGTTTCCTATGTAAACAGAAGCCCTCTTGGTCAAAAAAGATGTCCAAATTCTCGAACCTCAGTCTATAGCCACTGGTGGATTTTGTCTGTCTGTTAAACTGAAGAAACTTCTGGAGCAGCTTTTCCACTCCTTTTCATAAGGCTTCTCAACTTTCTCTATAAAGGGAATCAGTCTTCTGAGTCTTACTTATAAAGCACATATTCTAGTTCAGTGGCTCTACTCTCAACTCTTTGCACCATTTTATCAACATCCTTTAAAACTGGGATTTCTATAAGCCCCAGTACCAGGCTACAGGAAACATTTCAGCAGGAGCACCATCAGTGCAAGTCACAGAGGCATAAACGGTTCTTGTTTGTTCTCCCTGGCATCTCCCTGCAAAATAGCTACCCAAGATTAGATTAATTAAATTTTCAAGTGTTTTAGTACTTCATTATTACAAAAAACAACTTTTTGAGAAAAAAATTTCTTTAATCCAATTCTGTTTCTATGTGAGTCTATGAAGCTACGTGCTAAATATATGCTCATCCACAACTTTTGAGAGCCACACACTTTACAGGCTTAGATCACTAGAAATATATTGATTTAGGAAGGTGTTGTTAAGCATTAATCAGTACACGAAAAAAGGAGACGAGATGGCAACAGTTTCTCACCCCTTCTCTGTCACTTAGATCAGTTAAGACACAGACCCACAACTCTTCTCCTGGTCAGCCTAAACTCCGTGTCTCCTAAACACAAAGTAGCACTGCCTGAGGACCTTGCTGACCACAGCTGACCACAGCTGTTAATGCCCTGCTGGATAACAATACCCCTACATCATACAGCCTGCCCTCACCACAAAAAGGAAGATACCAATGAACCACCTCCCAGGTATGAGCGCTGCCCTAGCAGAGAAGAGGGACCATCAGTGGGGGGGAAAGAAAGAAGGTCAGAAAAAACATGGAGAACCTCAGGGTGGTGATACGAAGGAAGGATTTGGAGATGGAAATGTATGAACTGATGCTGGCTTCGAGGGAGAAGATGTGGCACACGGAGCCCTACAGTTGCTGGAAGAAGTCCTTGTGCTATATGCCATTGTGGGAGTGACTAACAGGTGCCTTGGGGAGAGAAGGGTGGAAAGGAGGAGATAGAGGTACTACCTGCAGTTACTTCACTAGATAAAAAAATATCAAAAGAGATCTGAAAACAGTCAGTTTATTTTTGACATGTTGAAGTGGTCTTGTCCTCTTGCATGAAATTTTCACAATAACGCATATGCCTGTCTATTAGGTGCAGATATTTTCCCTAATAGTCATCATAAAAGACAAAACCCCAAATAACTGTTTCAACTGATGCATTAGATCATGGTTACTCTTGGGATTGGAATTTTCAGTCAGCAATTTTTTAAAATGTGCTTCATGAAGTGCTGTGTAAGTTAGCACACTGGATTAAAGACATATATCACTTCTGTTGTACCTTTTTACAAATTACATTTACTCCAAAACCATGTAGGTTTCATTCATCTTTCTGGATTATGATACAACACTGTGTGCCTCTGAAGTCTTCAGTACACAGAGCAGTGGGTCACCATTCCTTAGTCTGTTTTATTCTTTCCTACATCATTTCCCAAAGAAGTGGAAAGGAATTTACTCTCTTCACTTTGCTGACATTTAGAAAGCTGTTGTCACATTAGTTTTCATACATTTCCAAGTTCATTCATGCTGGGTGAACCTTTTATCTTTTAAAATGTTAGAAGTGCAACATAGGGTGCATGAAGCCAAAGGAACAGCACTTGATGACTCCTATATTGCTGGTATTTAAAAGTTTCAGAGTAACATTCCAAGATACTTCCCAAATTCACATAATGGTTTTCAATTACTACCATTGAATCCAATTTTTACCTCACATGTGAGGAAGTTTGATACAGTAGGATAGAACTAAGCCTCAAGAGGCAGAAGAATAAATTAGGTTTTTTTCCTCCACAAGAAAAGCAGAACAGTAAAAGATGTAAATTAATTTATCCATATTATTCCCAAGATATTTCCTTTTGCTCTAAAGAACCTTCTACTTTTTTTTAAAACATCAAAAAATTTTGAAGTGGCTCCAAATGCATGAAAAAAGTTGAAGTATATAACATTTGAAAATTAAACAAAATTTTTTTTTTCCAGGGACTTCCTTCCCCCATGTCCCCAGTCCCCTCAGAATAGCTGTGCAAAATAATCTTTCTTTTTGGCAACACTGTTATAAAGTCTATCAAAAGACATTTAATGCTCCCACTGAGTTAGGCTTCAGCTTGCTTTCTCTTTCAAAGGGTCTCACCATGCGCTTTCGCTTTGTGCTGGAATATGTTGTCAGCACTGACTTAAAAGGTTAAAGTGGTGTTTGTGAATAATTAATGCCACCTCCAGCATCGGGGAGAAAATGCTATTAGTCAGAAGATACTCTCCCATGAACGCTGATCCCAGCTGCCTCTCGCTCTCCAACCACCTCTAACCAGGCAGTGGCATGTCCCATCCCTGCTCTACAGCAACCATCCTCACGGGCTTGCCGCTTCCCTCTTCAGAAAGATAAACTGGCATGAGCAATTTTATGGTGAAGGTGTTCACAGCAGCTGTCTGGGCTCCTGGTAGCTAAAGCAGGGAGCAGTGCAAGCCACCCTCCATGGGGGTTAAATAAAAAGAATCATAGAATCATAGAATGGTTTGGTTTGGAAGGGACCTTTAAAGGTCATCTAGTCCAACCCCCCTGCAATGAGCAGGGACACCTTCAACCAGATCAGGTTGCTCAGAGCCCCATCCAACCTGACCTTGAATGTTTCCATGGATGGGGCGGCTACCACCTCTCTGGGCAACCTGTTCCAGTGTTTCACCACCCTCATTGTAAAAATTTCTTCCTTATATTTAGTCTGAATCTACCCTCCTTTAGCTCAAAACCATTATCCCTTGTCCTACCACTACAAGCCCTACTAAGTCTGTCCCCATGTTTTTTCTAAGCCCCCTTTCAGTATTGAAAGGCCATAAGGAGACTTTATTCTCTTCTGCAGCTCCCCCATGAGCCTAATGGTGGTTTTATTGTTTTTAACATATGATCTCCCTCAATTAGCAGAGGTCAAACCATCAAATGTAATGAAAAGGAGAACTCGCTGTCTCATTTATGTGACCTGAGAAAGGCAGTGAAAACAAAATTACATTTGACTGAGTAGAGGATAATAAGATCTGTGAGTTACAAGTGGAGTGGGAATTCTCTGTGTCCTGTCCTGATAAGGGCAATTAGAGAGGCATTATCACAATAAAACCAAGTGTTCTCCAATAATCAGGTGTACTTCTAGTGAATGTGCTGGTGCTGACAGGTCACAGTCCAAAGAAGGCAGAGGCAGATAAGCTGGTGTCTGAGCATCATCTGAGTAAACATTTTCTTTAAAGAAAGAGAATTTGAACAAGAAAATGCACCAGTTAAATGAGATAATTTAGAAAAATATTTAGCCACCAAGGACAAGAAAAAAATGGACCAAATGTGGAGATAATGAACAATGAAAAATAAACATAAATAAATAAAAACAAACATAAAATAAAAGTCTTTCATTAAGCAACATCTTTTACCATGAGATTGCCTATGTTCCTGGGGTACTGTAGTGCATGGAGTGCCAAACACTTTGAGCTACCTGAGAAACAGTTGCTTCCTGGTCAGAAAGTGCTCTTTCTGCATTCATTTTCAGTTTGAAAGAGTTTGTTAAAACTTCTGGTTTTACAGTATCTTGAAAAGAGGGATGGAACTCATCTTTGAAAAATTATATATGGAAAAATAAAATGGTTAAACTGTTAATAATGCCTTTCCCAGGTGGTTTAGGGAAGCCATGAGAAGACTGCAGCTAGCAGAGCATTGAGCATTGCGCAGCTCAAGTGCATGTATTCCAATGCACGCAGCATGGGCGGCAAACAGGAGGAGCTGGAAGCCATCGTGCGGCGGGGCAGCTATGACGTGGTCGCCATCACAGAAACATGGTGGGACGACTCGCATGGCTGGAGTGCTGCGATGGAGGGCTATAAGCTCTTCAGGAGGGACAGACAAGGAAGGAGAGGCGGTGGGGTGGCTCTGTACGTCAAGGAGTGCTTTGATTGTATAGAGCTGGATGATTGTCACGACGGGGTTGAATGCTTATGGGCAAGGATGAGGGGGAAGGCCAACAAGCCGGATATCCTGCTGGGGGTCTGTTATAGACCACCCAACCAGGGCGTAGAAGCTGATGAAGCGTTCTACAAGCGACTGGCAGAAGTCTCACAGTCGCAAGCCCTTGCTCTTGTGGGGGACTTCAACTTACCGGATGTCTGCTGGAAGTACAACACAGCTAAGAGGAAACAGTCCCAGAGGTTCCTCGAGTGTGTGGAAGATAACTTCCTGACGCAGCTGGTAAGCGAGCCTACAAGGGAAGGTGCCCTGCTTGACCTGCTGTTTACGAACAGAGAGGGTCTGGTGGGAGAAGTGAAGGTCGGAGGCCGTCTTGGGCTTAGCAACCATGAAATGATAGAGTTTGCAATTTTTAGCCAAGTAAGGAGGCGGGTGAGCAATACCGCTACCATGGACTTCCGGAGGGCAGACTTTGCCCTGTTCAGGACACTGGTCGGGAGGGTCCCTTGGGAGACGGTCCTGAAGGGCAAAGGGGCCCAGGAAGGCTGGACCTTCTTCAAGAAGGAAATCTTGAAGGCGCAGGAGCAGGCAGTGCCCCTGTTCCGTAAGAAGAGCCGGCGGGGAAGATGGCCGGCCTGGCTGAACAAGGAGCTTATGCTGAGGCTTGGGGAAAAAAAGAGAACTTACCACCTCTGGAAAAAGGGGCAGGCAAGTGAAGAAGAATACAAGGACCTCGTTAGGTCATGCAGAGAGGGAATTAGGAAGGCGAAAGCCCAGCTAGAGGTCAACCTGGCCACGGTCGTGAGGGACAACAAAAAAAGCTTCTATAAATACATTAACAACAAAAAGGGGGCCAAGGAGGATCTCCATCCTCTACTGGATGCGGCGGGGAACATTGTCACGAAGGATGAGGAAAAGGCTGAGGTACTTAATGCCTTCTTCGCCTCAGTCTTTAACAGCCACGCCAGGTATCCTCAGGGTATCCGTCCCCCTGAGCTGGATGACAGGGATGGAGAGCAAAATAGGCTCCCCATGATCCAGGAGGAAGCAGTTAACTACCTGCTATGCCACCTGGACACTCACAAGTCTATGGGGCCTGATGGCATCCACCCAAGGGTGCTGAGGGAGCTGGCGGAGGAGCTTGCCAAGCCGCTCTCCATCATTTATCAACAGTCCTGGTCAACGGGGGAGGTCCCGGATGACTGGAGGCTTGCCAACGTGACGCCCATCTACAAGAAGGGTCGGAAGGAGGATCCGGGGAACTACAGGCCTGTCAGCCTGACCTCGGTGCCGGGGAAGGTTATGGAGAGGCTCATCTTGAGGGCGCTCACGGGACACGTGCAGGATAACCAAGGGATCAGGCCCAGCCAGCACGGGTTCATGAAAGGCAGGTCCTGCTTGACCAACCTGATCTCCTTCTATGACCAGGTGACCCGCCTAGGGGATGAGGGGAAGGCTGTTGATGTTGTCTACCTGGACTCAGCAAAGCCTTTGACACTGTTCCCCACAGTATTCTCCTAGAGAAGCTGGCGGCCCGTGGCTTAGACAGGTACACTCTTCGCTGGGTAAAAAACTGGCTGGATGGCCGAGCCCAGAGAGTTGTAGTGAATGGGGTGAAATCCAGCTGGCGGCCGGTCACAAGCGGAGTCCCCCAGGGCTCAGTTTTGGGACCGGTCTTGTTTAATGTCTTCATTGATGATCTGGATGAGGGGATAGAGTGCACCCTCAGCAAGTTTGCAGACGACACCAAGTTGGGAGGGAGTGTTGATCTGCTTGAGGGTAGGAAGGCTCTGCAGAGGGATCTGGACAGGCTGGATCGATGGGCTGAGGCCAACCGGATGAAGTTCAATAAGGCCAAGTGCCGGGTTCTACACTTTGGCCACAACAACCCCAGGCAACGCTACAGGCTTGGGGACGAGTGGCTGGAAAGCTCCCCCGCAGAAAAGGACCTGGGGGTGTTGATTGACAGCCGGCTGAATATGAGCCAGCAGTGTGCCCAGGTGGCCAAGAAGGCCAACGGCATCCTGGCTTGTATCAGAAATGGTGTGGCCAGCAGGAGCAGGGAGGTGATCATGCCCCTGTACTCGGCACTGGTGAGGCCGCACCTCGAATACTGTGTTCAGTTTTGGGCCCCTCACTACAAGAAAGACATTGAGGTGCTGGAGCGTGTCCAGAGAAGGGCGACGAAGCTGGTGAGGGGTCTGGAACACAAGTCTTATGAGGAGCGGCTGAGGGAGCTGGGGTTGTTTAGCCTGGAGAAGAGGAGGCTGAGGGGAGACCTTATCGCTCTCTACAACTACCTGAAGGGGGGTTGCAGAGAGGTGGGTGTTGGTCTCTTCTCCCAAGTGACTAGTGACAGGACTAGAGGAAATGGCCTCAAGTTGCGCCAGGGGAGGTTCAGGCTGGATATTAGGAAAAAGTTCTTTACTGAGAGAGTAGTGAAACATTGGAATAGGCTGCCCAGGGAGGTGGTAGAGTCACCCTCCCTGGAGGTATTCAAGGAGCGTGTGGATGTGGCATTGTGGATGTAGCTTGTTGGACATGGTGCTGTGTGGTGTTGGGTGGGTTGGTTTTTGGTGTGTTGTGCTTTGTTGTTGTTGTGTGGTGGTTGGCTTGCGTGGGTTATTTGTGGGGGGTTTTTTTGGTTTTTTTTTTTGTTGTTTTTTGTGGTGTGGGGTTTTTTTTTTTTTTTTTTTTTCCCCAGGTTGGACTTGATGATCTTACAGGTCTTTTCCAACCGTAGTGATTCTGTGATTCTGTGATTCTGTGATTCTGTATCAACATACCAAAACTAGAGACATTTTTGCCACCTGTGACAGCTGTACAAGAACTGGCAGATAATTTCTGCCAAAATTAGCATGCTAATAAGAGCAATACTAAATCATCTCTTTCATCAGGTACCTATTCATCTTCACAGCTTAAGTCAAATTAGGTCTTGGCACACTGTTCTTTAACACAGGACACAAGTGTCTCTCAGGGCACAGGGCACTCATCTTCTCCAGTAGGAAAAATAACGCCTTAGGGATCCACACACTGTTTACACAAGCTCTCTGGTTGCTTGCCTCCTTTTGCAAGATTATAGCTTTACCATCCATGCGGTTTTCTATGGCAGTGGAATTACTCCTTTAATTGTGCAGTCGTGTTTATAGCTCTCCTCCCAGCCTTCTTTTCAGAGAAACTGAGACCCTTCGCCCCGACCCTGCAGCTCCTGGCATAAGAGAGGACAGGAGTAAAAACTCAGATCTCAGCTTCCTAGAGTTCTCAATTTTCAGACTCAAGATCCAACTCTAAATGCTGTGTCACGAATATTCATGTGTCATACTCTTTGTGGTACTCAGGATACGCAACCAAACCTGTTCTCTTGCGTATTAATCACATAAGAACCATGTGAGTGGTGGAAGAACTAAGTATAAATTTGAAACAAGAAGGGCCTCTGAAGACAAGGCAACAACTGCTGCTGCAGTTATTGACAATGCAAATGCAAAGCAGAATAAAACAGGTCAGTCCTTTGCATAAAAAACATACCTCTCCTACTGAAGGTGAAAAAGTTCAGTTCAAGTATTTCATGAAGCAATTTCTTTATTAATATTAGTCCTAATCAGCAAACAGATACAAGGGCTACTATACTAATGAAAACTGAACACAACAACTGTCTTGAGGAATGATATAAAAACCTAATGCAAAAGACAGAGTCAAAAAGATATTAAATAAGAAGGTGGAAATATGAAGGAAAATAAAGATCAGAATAAAGGGTGATTTTCAAGTGGTTAGAAGTCTAAAAGGGAGCTTCAGGAAACAGAATCCTTCTCTTGTAAAATGAAAAAAAATCCCAACATTAAGAAGAGTAACAGGTGAGGATTCAAGCTGCAAGATCAATAGGAATTGGAAAGGCAGTGACTGAGGACATCAAAAGAAAACAAGATCGACTTCACATTTTCAGAATCAGGAAGCCTTTCAGCAAATAAATTATTCAGATGGGCTACTAGGAAACAGAGTCATTTCAGAGAAGCTAAAGTCTAACCTGTAAAATCCTTGCTTCTCCTGAGTAGTTCCTTACACCTTCATACAACCCATTGATTTCAATTACTGGTTTCCGAAGGAACTCCAGTGGGAAGTACTGTATAAGGTGATTATCATGAGCTAGCCCTAATAATTTGTTTTCTTCAGTCCTTTGTGTTTAACAGAAGAAAATGACAGGAAGACATTTGTGTAGAGAACACGTAGTCATTGCTGGATCAAATATTTGTTTCTGAGATGTAACACTTCTGCGCCCAAGTATTCCGTCATTACACAGTTAACATTCCTACTGGCTTTGCTAATCAGAAAATGAATGGGAAAACATAGGTGAGTATTACGTTAACCTCAGAAGGTCTTTTATCTGAGTGATGTCCAAAGGAATAAACCTATCACATCAAGGCAAATGATCAACTCTGATCTTATTACTATGGAGGAGATTACTGAGTAGCAGTTTATTGAGATGCAATTGATGTATATGAGTCAGATTTGAGGAAAATATTTGATGATATTTGTCTAAATTTCAGATTTTATTGACACCAATATTTATCAAACTATTAATCTGAAAGTGTACTAAAGCCAAGCTTTTACATCAGGACATAAATAATGGCATAACTATGAAATATTTTTATTATTAAATGATGGGTCATTGTTACTGTTGCTTTTAACAATCCTCTTGAAGAGATTTTTTGTTTTCTTTTCAATAAAACAAAATCACAAGTACATAATATGCATGAAACTCTCTCCTCTTTTCTCCCCGGAATATAACAAAACCAAAATCACAGCACAACAATACATGAATAAAATTTCTGGGATCATTTGGAAGAAGCTTCATAAGTCTATTAAAGGCTCTTAGTCTGGAATGACTAATAATGAACTCTATTCTAAACATAATAGGTAATATCAAAAGAGAAAGGCAGAAACTAAAACAAGGAGAAAAGGCTATTACTGTAGTGCAAAGTAACAAGAAGGGATGCATGGTGATTTGTTAAGCAAAGGGGTATTCTGAATGCAGGAAGAAAAAACTTGTATTTTATTCAAGGTGAAAAAGGTACAGCAGCAAGAGGTTGAGAACTCTAACTGGAACAGTGGGAGAAGAGGATGAACTGCTGTGAAAAAAACCAGAAGCTCAAATTATGTGGAGGTCAAAGTCTCAGATTTGTCAGTTTCATGATTATTTTCATGGCTGGTATCAATACTGCTTAAGACCTCCAAAATAATAATAAAAAACCTTATCACTAGCCATTTTAATTATCATTCTGGTGGTAATTTTCGGCTGCTCTTTCTTCCAAGCTCCCTTCATCATTCAAACAATGTTCTTACTCTCTTATAGCAATTAATTTTAATCAGAAAATAATGAAACATACTATGAACTTGCTTTACCTCACAAAATTTTACATAGCTTTTTAGAATTGCAACCCCAATTCCAATTCATGATCAAGCCGTAGGCATATAGAACCAGTTCAATGGGTCATGTGAAATGGGCAGTGGTCTCTCCTTTCAGTGTAGCTTGGCATAAGTAACTGGCTTAGTACAGGCACCATGAAAAACCTCTTAGAGTTCACAAAGGAGCCTCCTTTCACGAATGCAAGTCTTAAGTCTCAGAATGTTTAGACAAGGATATCTCCAGCTGCATTCAATGCAAAGATGTAGAGGTATTTTTCAGAGATGGTCTCATAATGCTGAGAGTTAAGAGTAAATGAATACAAATAGCAGCTTTTGTCTGAAAATCTTAGGCTTGTGCTTTGATTTAACTAGATTTCTTCTTGCAAGAAGAGAATTCTGAAAATCAAAGAGAGTGAGAGACAGAGTCCCTAACCAAGTCTGCCATAACCTTTAGGTAACGTATCTTGGGAGTCACATTTCTTCTTTTAGCTATCAAATTCTATTTCTTAGGTATACAGATAACTTTCAGCTGGTTTAACATCAGAACTAGAAGATGCCTGACCCTCAAATATGTTATGCTCCTATGCTTACTGTGAGATAGTTAACCTCTATAACAGAAATCCTTTTACTGAAAATTTTAATTTGTCCCAAGTCATAATCCAGTAAATCACAATGAAGAGTATTTACAGCATGAACTTTTAAATCATAAAGTCACAGAATAATTAGGTTGGATACCTAATTTGTTGGAGGTCATCTGGTTTACCACCCGACTCAAAGCAGAACTATCTTCAAAGTTAGGTCCAACTTTGAAATTAGATGAGGTTGTTCAGGGCAGAAATCCAGTCTACACAAATACTTTTTGAGGCAGCAATTCATGGCAAGAACATATTCTGCATCTTTGGCAATTTCTTTCTTTCATAAATGCCCTTACCTGCTAGGAGACCACACTGTCAGTCCAAAACAGACAAAAACGGGGCAATGAGTAATAATCACTCCATATTTCTAAAGTGTAGGATGCACTCTTGCTGGCTGCAATGTGGCAATTCAAGATATTACCTCGCTTTAAACAATCTCCATCTAGACTCTCAATGATATGTCCAGAAAGTTCATTCTCCAGCTACCAGAGAGGAACTCTTTCTTTAATATTATTTTTATATCTTACTTTGTTTTATATGTGTTTTTCTACAAGTTTTATAGGTGCAATTAGAGATGCGATTTCCCACTATTCCACACAGTCAGAGAACACCCAAAGACATGGGTCTTTGCAGTATGCACAGTGTATAAGTCTTGTCTTGACTTAGTGCAAGTATCGGACGCACCATGGAATGAAAAGACAAAAGGATCTTAGTGAGCAGCGGAGACTAAAGTAGACATGAATACATCCACAGTTGTCTCCCGCCAAATCTACATTCATTGCCTGGGTCCCACTTTTTTTCAGAGATATATCCTTTTATACACAATATCAGTAAAATAAAAGGGATAGATAGGCTCTAAAGATGAAATGTTCTACGATGAAAAATAACATCTGTAAATTACTATAAACCTCTTGTGTTACAATAGAAAACCTTGACTTGAGATCCTTTCGTCAGCTGTATAATTACCAGTTTCTTAATGCATGCAATCAGCATTTGTTGCTTTCAGTGAATTATGCCCCATGTCATCGTACTGATCATGTTACTGCTGCCTCTGTTTTGTTCATATTGACCAGACTTGATAGGAAAACAACCTTATTTCAGAAAGAGGTCCAATCTATTGCTGATTTATGTGGAAGATTGAAAGCACTCTGGGTTTCAGGGCAACATCAAAGATTGGATGATATTGTTCATTTTCAGTGACATATTGTCCAAAGAATGATTTTATTAAGGGGCAGTCAGCAAACAATTCAGTATGACAGTCAACAGTTTACATACAACAGAACTTTGTATTATTACAAATGAGGCACCCTTCATTACATCCTGCAAATCATCTGTTTTGCCTTCTAAATCAAAGGTCAACATCCTCAGCTACTATTAATGTACATAATTTCACTGAATTTTAGAGAACAACTGAATTAAAGCAAATCCAGTTCAGAACTGAACTGCTGAAAAAATTTACATGAAAATGACAGACTATTAAATATTACTGAAGTTTTCCAAAGATATTTCAGCAGCAAGTTATGTTTCAAATGAAATTTAAGGTTCAGCATGTTAAAAATTCTGAACTTAGAAAAAAAAGGGCTTTTTCTTTACACTGGGTTAACAACTCTTTTACATTTTAATTAAACATTATTCCTCTAGAGCCCTCTCCTGCAAACTCTTCCCTTGACTGAGATAAAGATGCTTAGTAGTATAAACACCTTCAACTTTGGGAAATGCTAGACCTTTTCTGCACTCAAATGCTGAGCCCTTGTAGACTTTTTTTTTTTTAACTTTCTTCTGGAAATGTAAATCTGGACAGAACTAGTCCTCCTGTTTGTATTTCCATCAAAATTAAACAATTGACTTGTGGTCAGCTGTTCCAAACTTTTTTGCCTACAGTTAGAATATTATAGACAAATCAGTTATCTAAAGCAAGTCTAAGACAGGGTCACCTGTTCTTAGTTTATGGCTCAGTTCATGAAAAACTGAAAAATCTTGTTACATTAGACCTTAGTATTAGTAATAATGTGTATTGCCTAACAATTGCTTTGGAAGTTAGTATTTCTCATAAGGATAAAAATTCTAATAGCATTTCTCTCTGCAGAAGAATTAGCCTTTACTATATAGTCAGATGTGATGGTGGGGTTCAACAGCAGGCTCCTACTTCTTGCTGCTGCAAGAGAATTTTTCTTTATTCTTCCCCCAATTATTCCGGTTCAGGGGGTTTCTCTTTTAACCATGGAAATGCTTCCAATTTTGTACTGCCAATTAAAGACAATAAAAGAGAATACTCAATCCACCATTTCATTCTTCATGAGCAATGCACAGTTTATAGTTCAGTCAGTGCTATCCAATCCTCTGTAAGCCTACTCTGTATGGAATTTCACCTCGTACACCCCTCCTGTGAGTTCTTCCACTCTGTTGCCTGTAGTCTTGCCATTACTTTACAAATACTTTATACACTGGTGTGTTTAACTGACCACTGACTGTCTCGTCTTTGATTAGGCACTAATTGCATTGCAGCTCAGTTATCGTTGTTATCAACATTAGCTCTGTCTTCCTCACTGATCTTTCATTTTCTGCTTAATGATATTGCTTCATCCACTGTCACCTTTAAATTGCTCTTTGTTTTGGTGGAGGTTTTATGTTCCTTTTAAACTAAGCTCCGTGACCAACCATCATGTAGTCTGGCTCTGCCATGCTCCATTCTCCCTCAGTATTCCTTTGGCTGAAATCAGAGGCAACTGATGGAAAGAAATTTAATGTAAATTTTAATGATCTAAGAAGCTTGAATGAAGTGTTTCTGAAATCCAGGTACTGACTAAGCTAAACGCACTGCAAAAAGATGACAGAGTGTTTTAGGAAAGTAAAGTGTTAATTTTAGCAGTTATTTAAAATTGTGGAATTTTGTGACTGTTTTCAGAAGGAGACTGCTCCAGAAATAGAACACTAAAATTTTGACCATTTGTTCTTTATTGCATGGGATGGGAAAGCTGGGTAATGAAGGTTAACATGGGACACGTTATTCCATGTTAGCTGTGCCAATGACATTCTGTAATTAGGAGGTACTTGAATTAGGGACTAGGCCAATCACTGATAAATTTAAGAGAAATGTTTCTATTGATTTTAAAAAATATTTAGATTGGTCTGTAGCAGCCCGACTCTAGATTTTGATGCAGTTCTCGGTGAAGTTAATGCTCTATGAACACTGATTAAGGGAAATAGAAGCCAGTTTCAAATACGTCTCAGCTAACCTTCTGTACAGCTTAGTGTTCTGTGGTCTCAGACATATGCATGTCTGAACAGGGTTATGCACAGTATTAAGGATGGAGGGTTGCCTATTAGCGTTTCCTTAAAAATTACAGTAATCCTCCACAGGTTTTGACAATTGAGAAATTTATTACTTCAACAGTAGAGGTTCAAATCGCAATTTTCCTTTCAAATTTATTTCATATTCTCTTGAAAAATAATTTTAAAGGGTTTACTCTTTTTCTGAGGGATCAGACTGAAGAAAAATATGTGATATGAATGATGAGAGTCCTAGAGAAGCAAAGAGAGAGAGAGAAAAATACTTAGGAAATTATCTCTTTTCAGATTCCCCAAGAATACTACTCTGAAGTATGAGATTTGCTCTTGAAGCCCGTGCAGCCAGAAGCCCAGTTCTCAGTTCCCATACTTACCTTGGTTTTTCTTACACATACCAGATGATGCTCTGAAGTGTCCTCTTCCCACAAAAGGAAGAGTTCCTCAGTAAAGAAACTTCTTTTATGTTTAAAGTCTTCAGTCATTTTTTCAGTGTGAGTTGTACGCAGTTGTGGTGGTGCATTCCCCCGGCCACTCCTGGACTGCTCTACGATCTCAGGAATTCCAGCTAGCCCTGGGCCTTTGTGCAATGAGTTGGGCCATTAAGCATCCCTTGACTGTACCAGAAACTCTTGCATGGCTAAGGTGGGGAGCAGCACTGACTGTACCAAGCACTCCTGTTAAGCGACCGAGGCAGGTAACAAGAGTGGGAATAATCAGTCACCCCCCTGACAGCCTTGGAACATCCCTTACCTCAATCGTAGCATGGCTGGAATGGTACCAGAGTTACTGGAAACCCAGTAACTTGCTGATGCCTAAAGCCAATCATCCTGTGAACCTATAAACAGCCGTCCCAACTGAGGCCCTTTGAGCTCTCCTGGACCTCAGTGGGCTGGGACCAGCATCTCCCATTGAGTGGGACACCTCTCAGAGTTCGCGAACTCTCCAGTTCGCGAAGTTTGAAGGACCACTGCCAAAAGCTAGCGACAGGACATGGGCTGAAACCATTTCCTCCTTGAGGTTCAATGCTCACCCCTTGAGAAATGCTGAGACATTTGAACTGAATATTTCACAGAACTCGAGGGGAATTTTTAACAGGTATACCTTTGTTCATACGTGTATCTTTGTGTTGTTCATATATATCTTTGTGTCTCTGTGTGTGTGTGTGTGTGTGAATTAATTTGAGTACCCAATAGCAAGTATAGTATAAATATTACCATTTTGAATCTGTAATTAAGTCACTGTTGTGATTGTAGTAAATTCTATTAACTCACTTTGCAAATGTTAAACTAATCAATGATTGAGTGCTACTAAAATCTTGTGGTCCACCTTAAATATTGAATGAACCTTAGATTGCTGCTAAATTCATATAATCCTTTAGATATAAACTGTTGGCCAAGTCTGGGACTAGGAGTGGACCAAGCCAGTCTTCTCTGAACCTTGTGACTCAACAGGAGGATTTCTTTGTTTCTTGTACTCTTTCTGTTAGATGCGAACCATTGACCAAGTCTGAGATTAAGTCTGGATTCAGCTGCACCTAGACTCCTGTCTGAGAAGGAATTTAGAAAGCAAGAGAGTACATTTTGAGCCTCATGACTCAACAGGGGGGTCCTCTTTACCCTTTTGTTTCTCTGGTCTCTCTGTATAAATCATTCGGATTTGATTCTAATTTGATTTTCCTTTGTATGTTTTAGTAAGTAGTAGAGTGAACCTTGCCATTGAATTCTGTTCAGTCACATTTTTCTAAACTTCTATTAAAATCACTTTTGCCAATACCCTTGATGGTGATTCTTTAAGCGGCCTAAACCACTCATTCGCGACAGCAGTAGAGAGTGCTTTAGAAAGAAAACTTTGCTTTGAATTGCAAGTAAAATAATGTCATAATAAGTTTCTGTCAGGAACTCAGCAGACACCTATTTATACCCTAACATAACTTTCAGGCTAGCCCTTTACTGAAAGCCATTAATAAGAAGCTGTGAGAATTCCAACCAGTAAATGGCATAGTTAATTATTTTAAACATTTTAACCCGCCGAGTTCTAATCTTCATTAATTAGTTCTGAAATGTTATTTTCCTTTCACATGTTTTAGTGGTGAAGGGAAATTATGGCCTATAAGCCTGACAGAAGAGAAAAGATATTTAAAAGAAAAGGTAAAAAATAAGAGAGCAAGGAACCTGATTTTTTGATTTGTGAAGTTATGTCTTGGGCCTAAAAGATAGTTTCTGAAGATGACAGCACAAAGCAAATGATATTTTTCTGCCACAAAACCAGGATTAAAGCTGAGAAAATTGTTTTAAAAAAAAGACATTCCAACTGTGTTGCATACCAAGAGGACATCAAAAATTTATCTTATGGCTATGAGCTACACATATAAATTATCTGATACTCCTTTTAGAACAAGAAGTGGCACAATATAATAAACAGACTCTTTATTGTGATCATGACAAATATATTGTGGGGTTTGTTGACATATTCAGAGCTAGAATCCTCACTTTTTACAGAAATACCATGTGACAATCTGAGCCAGAAACTAAAGGAAAATGGTTTCCTCCAGGAAACTTCCTATCATCCTCTAGACTTGAAGGGGGAGGGGGATAATATCAGGCTTGCCTGTGACAAGCTGTGGGATGACATGCCAAGGTTAGAGGGACGGGGTGCTAGCAAGAGCCCTCAACCTGTTGTTCTGAGATGTGCTGGCTACACTGCAGTACACTTGAAGTCTTACGGAGATAAGCCAGGAGCTCCTGAGGTAATAGGAGCCAACAGGGAAACATCAGTGAAATACCTCAAAGGAATTAAGGAGTGTTCCTGAAGAAGGTGACACAGATGACAGCCCATCTGAAGTGCCTCTATACCAATGCATGCAGCATGGGCAACATACAGGAGGACTTGGAAGCCACTGTGCTGCTAGAAAGCTACAACCTAGTTGCCATTACTGAATGAATCCCATGACTGGAGTGCGGCTATCAATGGCTACAGGCTGTTCAGAAGGGACAGGCGAGGAAGGAGGGGTGGAGGCATTGCCCACTACATCAAGAAATGCATAGAGTGTGAAGAGCTGTCTGAAGAATGGCCACGAGCAGGCTGAAAGCTTATGGGTAAGAATTAGAGACTGAGGCAACTAAGGGAACCTTGTGGTTGGTGTTTTTTACAGGCCGCCTGATCAAGGGGAGCCTATTGACGAAGCCTTCTTACTCCAGCTATGGAGGCATCCAGCTTGCAGGCTCTCATCCTGCTGGGGGACTTCAACCACCCTGACATCCGCTGGAAAAGTAGCACGGTGAGCTATAGGTAATCCAGGAGATGCCTGGAATGCATTGAGGATAACTTCTTAAGCCAGGTAATAGACAGCTCTACCAGAGGGGATGTGATGCTGGACCTGTTGGTCACCAATGCAGGTGAGCTAATTGGTGACGTCAAGACTGGAGGCAGCCTGGGCTGCAGTCATCATGCACTGGTGGAGTTCGCAGTCCTGAGGGATATGGGTCAGGTGAAGAGTAAAGTCAGGACCCTGAATTTTAGGAAAGCAAACCTCCAGCTCTTCAAGGAATTAGTCAATAGGACCTGCTGGGAAACCAACCTCAGGGACAAAGGAGCAGAACATTGCTGGCAGATCTTTAAGGATACTTTCTATAAAGTGCCAGGTATAAGACATCAGGAAAGGAAGGCAAGAGACCAGTATGGATGAGTCAAGACCTGCTGGTCAAACTAAAGGAAAGAAGGAAATGCACAGGCAGTGCAAGCAGGGACAGGGAAGAATCATCAAATCATAGAATTGTTTAGGTTGGAAAAGACCTTTAAGATCATCAAGTCCAACCGTAAACCTAACACTGCCAAGTCCAAGAGTACAGGGACACTGCCCAGTTGTATAAGGATGGGGTCAGGAAGGTCAAGGCACAGGCACAGCTGGAGCTGAACTTGGAGAGGGATGCACAGAATAGTAAGAAGGGCTTCTACAGGTATGTTAGCCAGAAAAAGAAGGTCAAAGAAGGCGTAGCCCCCGACGAGTAAGAGTGGCAAACTGATAACAGCAGACGAGGAGAAGGCTGAGGAACTCGACAACTTTTTGTCTCAGTCTTCACTGGCAATCTCTCTTCACACACCTGTCAAGTGGATGGATGACAAGAAGGGGACTGGGGGAGCAAAGTCCCTCTCACTGTAAGAGAAGATCAGTTTCATGACCACCTGAGGAACCTGAACATACATAAGTCTATGGGACCTGATGAGATGCATCCGAGAGTCCTAAGGGAATTGGCTGATGTAGTTGCCAAGCCACTCTCCATGATATTTGAAAAGTCATGGCAGTCAGGTGAAGTCCCCAGTGACTGGAAAAAGGGAAACATTGCACCCATTTTTAAAAAGGGTAGAAAGGAGGATGCTGGGAACTACCGACTTGTCAGCCTCACCTCTGTGCCTGGGAAGGTCATGGAACAGATCCTCCTAGAAGCTCTGCTAAGGCACATGGAGGACAGGGAGATGATTCAAGACAGCCAGCATGCTTTACCAAGGGTAAGTCCTGCCTGACCAACCTAGTGGCCTTCTACGATGGAGTGACTACATCAGTAGACAAAGGGAAGAGCTATGGATGTTGTCTATCTGGACTTCTGTAAGGTCTTTGACATGGTCCCCCACAGCATCCTTCTCTCTAAACTGAAAAGATATGGATTTGATGGATGGACTGTTCAGTGGATAAGGAATTAGTTGGATGGTCACATCCAGAGAGTAGTCAATGCCTCAATGTCCAGATGGAGATCTGTGAGGAGTTGTGTCCCCCAGGGGTCCGCACTGGGACCAGTACTGTTTAGTGTCTTCATCAATGACATAGACAGTGGGATCAAGTGCACCCTCAGCAAGTTTGCAGATGACACCAACCTGAGTGGTGCAGTTGACATGCCTGAAGGACGGGATGCCACCCAGAGGGACCTGGACAAGCTTGAGAAATGGGCCCTTGTGAACCCCATGAGGTTCAACAAGGCCAGGTCCAAGGTACTGCACCTGGGTCGGGGCAACCCCTGGTATCAATACAGGTTGGGGGATAAAGGGATTGAGCAGCCCTGCCGAGAAGGACTTGGGGATGCTGATGGGCGAAAAACTGGACATGAGCTGGCAATGAGTGCTTGCAGCCCAGAAGACCAACCATATCCTGGGCTGCATAAAAAGAAGCGTGGCCAGCAGGTCGAGGGAGGTGATTCTGCCCCTCTACTCCGCTCTGGTGAGATCCCACCTGGAGTACTGCATCCAGCCCTCAGCACAGGAAACACATGGACCTGTTGGAGTGCATCCAGAGGAGGGCCACAAAAAGGATCAGAGGGATGGAACACCTATCCTATGAAGAAAGGCTGTAAGAGTTGGGGTTGTTCAGCCTGGAGAAGAGAAGGCTCCAGGGAGACCTTATTGCAGCCTTTCAGTACTTAAAGGGGGCTTATCAGAAAGATGGGGACAAACGTTTCATCAGGGCCTGTAGCAATAGGACGAGGGGTAATGGTTTTATACTAAAAGAGTGTAGATTTAGACTAGATATAAGGAAGAAATATTTTATGACGAGGGTGGTGAAACACTGGAACAGGTTGCCCAGAGAGTTGGTAGTGTCCCATCCCTGGAAACATTCAAGGTCAGGTTGGATGGGGCTTTGAGCAATCTGATCTAGTTGAAGATGTCCCCGCTGATTGCAGGGGGGTTGGACTAGATGACCTTTAAAGGTCCCTTCCAACTCAAACCATTCTATGAATCTATCATTCTAATCCCTTCCAACCTGTCCCAGCTCAGAAATTCCAGCACTTACCCCTTTGATCCCTGCCTCCTGCAGTACGTCCTCCCACCATGCCTTAACCACCCTTTCTCTTCATCATCGTTTAAATTGCTCCCACAGCTCCTAGTTGCTGGATGGCAAAGAGCCATCTAATATGGCCAGTTCTGAACCACTCAGATACTGATCGGCTTGTTGGCACCAGCTCAAATTGAGTAGGCTACAGCAGATATTCCTCTGGGGGGTGAGGGAAGGGGAGAGAGGAACAAACTGAACAGAGATGTCCCTCCTCCTTCTGTCTTCCATAAGAAGCTAAAGGATCACAAAAGCTTTGTGATCTCTACTGAACTATCACATACAGATGGAATTATTCAGTATGTTCCCAAGTTCTCTGGGAAGTGAGAGGATAAGATGAAAGGGACAGACAAATAGTATGATTTAAAAAGTCTCATTTCCTTACAAAACAAGGTTAAAAATTATCAATACTTATGTTCTCAGCAATCATGCTTCTAACTAGGTGCCAAATAGTACATACACGTAGTCTATTTTAAGCAGACTTTGCAGAATCTGGATAGTAAAGACAGCATCCAAACATCAATGCCTAACTGTTACCAAACATGACATCTTTTGAGGCTTACTGTATTATTCTGGCATAGACTGACCTAAAACTGTACATTTTATGCAGAACTGAGAGAAATGTTGGACACCAATGGGCTCTTTCATCCAATGGAGAAAGGCATAACAAGAATAAACGGCTGGAGCTTACAGCTAGACATATTCAAAGTTGTAATGAGGCCATTTTTTAATTGCAGTGGTAATTAACTATCAGAGCCATCAAGTAAAGTGATGATATTTCTCCAGTTGCTGAAATCCTCAAATCAAGACTGACAGCTGTTCTGGGACATAAGCTTGAGCCCATTATAAGTTATTTGGCTTACTACAGAGCTTAACTAGGTGAAATTGTACTGCTGGTGTTATATTTAGCTCAGGCTAAGTGATCTAGTGATCCCTGTTGGCCTTCAAATGCATGAACTGATGAAGTGAAGCTGACATAAAAAGCTGGAATTTGCAAACAGCCAGAGTTGAGGGAATACAGGATGCTTCAGTTTGGTGGTTGAACAGCAGAGGGAAGAGTGGCTTGAGCTAAACTGAAACAAGTTTTATGCAGAATTTGAGCAGTTCTAAAAGGGAATGGGAAAGAAACAATACGTTAATCTAAAAGACTTCATTTAAAATCTTTTGCTGTAAGATTACTTTCTTTTTGTTATGGACAACTATGAAAAGATCAAAATTTTCCTTCAAAACATTGAAATTAAATATTTTGTATTAAAAAAATTTCTCCCAACAGAAATTGTGATAAATTGCCTGCAAAGTTGCAATTAATATCTGATTTTCATAATTCCTTTTCTGCTGAATACACAATTTTTTCAAAAAACAAATATGGTCAGTCAAGCAAGCAATGCAAACTATGTTGATAAGAAGGGTCAAAGGTGTAGCAATAAACATTCTCACAGCATGTCCTGAATGAGAAAGAAAGGGTGGATTGGCTGTTAGAGATTACTTTAGGGAGAACTGTAAAGATGGTTAGTATGACCACTAAGAAAAGGTGCCTTACCATAGATTAAAACTGAAGTTAGTTTTAAATAAAATCTTGATAATATTTCCCACAGATTTTCCATGCATATGAAGTTGAAGAAGACAGAGGTGAGGGATGGAGCAATTGATACTTGTGTCAGACAAGGTTTATTCAGATTAACATATTTATACAAGTTAATGCAATGCAGCACTTGGATAAGTGGCTAATCTACATTTATACAACTGAAATTCATCAAAATAATACTCATAAGATGCTTAACAAGTGTTTGTGAGGATCTCATAATTTGTCTGTAACATGCTACTAATTTGTATTCAGTAACTTTATACAAGCAAGGGCAGATTTACCTACTAACAAAAAAGGTTTTCGACACCATGGTGGTGAGTGGCTTTCTTTAACTGCCTTTCTTCCATGGCTCCCCTGTGGCAATGTTAGAATATGCCACGGTCCTCCTTCTACCGCTGACCTTACTACATGGGCAGCTGCATTCCTCCAGGTTTCGATATGGGAAAACACCCAGCTTTATTTCTTGAGAGTAAATAAAGAACATCAAGGGCTATGAGGATGGACCCAAAACTTCCCATGTAGCCACTCCAGCTATAATAGTCTCTCACGAAATTCGGCAGAAGTGGTCGAAAGTGTAGATTCACCAGCTCACTCACAGCTGCCTTGAACCTTTGACACTGTGCTGGTACAGATGTATCCTTTCAGTCCTAGTAACTCTACTTCCAAAACATCTTTATTTCTACTCAATAACAACAAGAATTGTTTTCACATTTTCACACATAAATGAATTCTAGACAAAAAACACTCCACATCAATAGGCAGATTCAGATGCTGTTAAGACAGGACCAGTGTGATCACGTCAGTCTTGTTTGTTTTCTTCATACGTTTTGATTACGATGAAGTGTGTGCTATACAAACAAAACATCTAACACTTTAAATTCCTAATAGCTTTTAAGTCATCGGTGAAAGCAATTGCACATTAAAACACAGTAAAAATGGCAAAAAAACCCCATTACAGCAGAACTGAGAGAGGTGGTATATGACATAAAAAGGAAAATTAAAACATCAAAACAAAAGATGTTCTAGTAATATAGAATATTGTTTCCTACTCTATGTTTTCTATCTCTGACCTTTTCATCCCATAAATATCAAGGAAGAGACAATGTAATTAAAATTATACCTAATGCTTAGACTGAGAAATTGCACTCTAGATTGCATTAATCTTTTTTCATATTTTTCTGAGAGCTATACATGCACAGACAGAAAGACACACATACATACAAAGTGAACAGTAGGAATTTTTTTCTTCCCTTAAAATGCATCTCCTGTACATTTTGTATTTGCAAAGGATAATGGGTGCTATTATTTTTTATAGATTTCACACTAGCAAGAAAGCTAAAACTCATAAAGCTAGATTAAATTTCCCCACAACATTTGTTGTCTTCTGTGGTTGCCTTCAAACCTTAACAAACATCATGGGAACACTTGCTAGGGCTCAGAGCAGTCCTGATAACTTTAGATGAGTTTAGCTTTGTCTTCTTCTTAGACAAGATTTCAACGGCAAGGTTTACCTTTCTGGTTCCAAGTTCAGCACTGATATTGACTTTCTGCTGAGTACTTCAAGAAGCTGCTGTCACAAATCCCTTGAGATTGCCCCTTCACTCTTCAGGTCATCATCAAAACAGATCTAAAGCAAAAAAATACATTTTTTTCCTTTTCCCCAGTCCTCAGAAAAAATGCAAGCAACGATGACGTTGCACTAAATGTAACCTTGAGTAGAAGTTCACTTGGAAACACTCATAGAAAGCTTTCCTTTATTATTGGAGCTAGCTATTGGCATTTTTTTTTCATCAGTGAGATCTACCAAATCATACTTAAAAATGTGTCTAAAGGGGGGGAGGGGAGAATTTCAGATGCTTTTGAGAAGAAACATGCAGTCTTCCATGAGAGCAGTCGATCTTCAGAAAATTTCTGCCAGTGAGTTTAATCTGACAGATTGCAGAAATTAATCAAATTATTCTAGAGAAGAGTGGAATCTAGTAAATAAAGATTTGAGATGCATGCAAATGTCCTGCTTTTGGAAGATGTATTTAGTACCGCAGAGGCAGAAATCTGCCTGTAATGAACCACATTGTCAAATGAACTGGAAGTCTTACTAGCAGCCAATCTTAAGCAACTTTTAAAAAACAGCCTTTCCTTAGGAAATGTGCCATGAGGTTGTCTGATTAAGAGGAAGACAGCACTTCTCCTTTCTCTAACGCAGAGCACAAGTGTATACTCAAGTCATTTAGATACCACATCTTCTGCAGCAGCAGGATTGACTTGCTTTAAGCCACTTACTGCAGGAGATACTGCAAGCATCATTTTGGCAGGGTCTTCTCCAATGCATATCCTGACCTCAGCAGCTCAGTACACATGAAAATTGAGGGAGCCAAAATTTCCTCTCATTTTTCCTTCATCTGTCTTAAACAGATATTGCCAGTTTACTGAATGCTGAACAGATACAGTACAGGTGAGAGACTCTGCTCTTTGCTCAGTTCATCCTCTTGAACACTATGAAAATCACCCAGCAATATAAAGAAAAAGGCTGGTCTACAACTCTGCTCCATGTTTTAATTCACTCTCCCTCCATAGCCCCATGCAGGTCCTTTTCCTCTTCACATAGCATGACTGCAACTTGACACAGCTCGAGACGAAGAAAAGCTGACATTTACATGCATCACTGATCACTTTCGGCTCATTCAGTTCATATATTTCTGGCTCCCTTTGACCTGCATTTCAACTAAAGATTGGAGGTGTTATTAAAATCAGACTATCTCTTTTCCTCCTAAGGTGACATTCCTGTTGCACACAGTGTAGGTGTTTGCATACAGCACAAGAGCCCGAGGATCAATGCTAAATCCACGTATCATGTTTGGTAGGGTGATTTGCGAAGCATCTGAGATAATGAAGTCAAGCAGTTTGTCTGGGAAGCTAAATCCAACACCTTTACCTCTCCACTTGGCATGAAATTAGTTTCCAATGAGCACTGGAGCTGGTCGTGCCCTGCTGTACTCCACAAGGACTGTTGAGAGGTGCCCATATTTATGCCCCTTCTAGTCTTTGCAGAGCAAAACCTGGTGCCAGGCTGTGCTGCGCTAATGCACAGCTCCTGTCACTAAGGGCTTTATCCGCCTGCCAAAAAGGCAGGAGTCACCCTCCATTCTCCAGCCGAGGTACAGCAGGCTCTTTGGTGGCTCCTCGCTTTGCAGGATTCCTCCTTCACACACCAAGGGAAGGCATGTTGAGGGCGTGGGTCAAGGGTTTCCCCATTCAGCAGCTTTTTGTGAGCAGGTCAGCCCAGTAGCACTACTTGCCTCTGAAAGGTGGGCACCAGACAGGGAAGGAGAAGCATCTACTGTCCCACGTTCCACTGGCCACCCCTCCATTGTGAACTCCCCACATACAAACCGTTAGGGCTCTTCCTCAGGGCAGTGTCTCAGCCATTTCATGACCGAATATGATGGCTTGCCGTATACCACCATGTAATGGAGCAGTCACCAGGTCAAGCTGGAATCAAACTGCACAAGAAAAATTCCTTGTGCCATAAGTTTGGGACATGCGGTCTTTGCAGGGTGCTCGGCGTCTGTCAGCAAATTTATGCATCTGTTGAGATCAGGGTAAAAAGTATGTGTCATGGGAAATTTCTCAAGAAGAACAGTTAGGACAAATATCTTACTACAGACCAATTTGGTAGTGATTTCACTCAACTGGAAAAAAAATCTGAATTTCAGTACCTCATTTAAAGTCACACCACATTTAGTAATTTAGTAAAGTTAAATCACTTTATTTGGGTGGTAGGTTTCATAAAGAAACCTAAGTTTCAAGGGGGTTCCTAACACAGATATATTTGATATTTCTTCAGTGGCTCACTTCAGCTGCTCAACTATTCTTCTCATAATTACATGCTGCTTCACATGTGGGTCCATCAGCTGTTATGAACCACACAAATTACTGCTTTAATTTTACACTTCATGTCGAATAGGCATAACACCAAATGTTTATTATTGGTTGGCCAAAGGAGAGTTTTAAACTATTTTCCACAACCATTCTATGTTTTATTAGTCTTTCAATCAGATCTTTACGCAATGTGCAGTTTAGTTGATAATATCTCTCTGGCAACTTCCTTGCATTATTTTGAAATTTGAATCTCTTTTCTTTTCAGATTACACTTACTTTTTTTGGTTTTGTCTCCAAGTTTAGAAGGTAGTATGATGTACTGTAAATACTGAATATAAACTCAGTGGCTGCATTCTGTTCTTGAAGATCTTATTCTCACTCTGTCTATGGGCTGCCTGTCTCATCCTTTGTGACTCCCAGCCTTTTATGTGTCAGTATCATTTATTTTAGTATTTTAGTAATGGAGTAGACTGTAATCAATATAGGGGATACTTTTATGATAATGATGGATCATTTTTCACAAAACTGCAACTCCTTAGCCCTCTGAGTACACTCTCTTTATGATTACTTGATGCATGGTAACAAATGGAATGAAATAATTCCACATACATCAAAATACTCTGAAACTGGAAGATGGGCAGTAGCAAATTACAAAGGCATAAGAATGGAAGGAGCACAGTTTTTGCAAAAGGGACATTGCAATCATTTTTGCTAGACAATTTTTTTTTCACTAGCAGGTTCAGGAGCTGTTTGAGCAGCCTGAAGCAACAGAATGTCCTTTAATGAAGGTAAATAGCGATGATACACTCCCCACTAAGTACCAGGGTCTTTCCAATTTGCAGGCACATGATTACTGACTCCAAACATAAAATTTCTGTTCAGTGAAAACACATCTCTATGAAAGGTTCTTATCCCACACTTACAATAGCCATTTTGTCTGCATTCAGAAAAAGAATAACCAGGAAGAGAGGACAAGTATTGATTAAGGAACAAGGTCAGAAAGAAGGTCAACATGAAAGCTTCCAAACGTGTTGTAACAACTGTTACTCCAAAGGCTCATGCCTCCAGTCTCCTGCTTTTGAGTGTGGCTAGTGGCAGACAGATAGAGACGAAGCACACACAAGTATAGAGCTATCCTCCTCATGGTAAATACTTCCAGTAGCTTAGGGATTTCCTGAACCAGAAGGTGTATTCAGACACACCTTTTAATAGTCATCAGTGACTGAAATATCAAAAATTTGTATAATACTAAATGGGAATCCCTTAATATTTTGGCCATCTGCAGCATCCTGTGATACTGCAATTACTTGTGTGTCAAGTTTAAGTTTATAAACCTGTTGCCAGACTACCTTTAGGCACTTCCTCATTCTTGTAGTGAGAGAAATGCATTAATTTCCTCTTTACTGTGGCATCCATGCCAGAAAGGCGTCATTTATATTCTCTAAAGTGAACTTTAAACACAGAAACCAAGGCAAAATGACAGAGCCTGGAAAGACAAACTGAAAATCCAATACCAGCAACTTCAATCACTTGGGATTCTTTTCCATTTTTGACACCAAATCCCAGTATTCCAGCTCACTGTTTTGGTGCACGTAGACTAGCATTACTGCAGTTTCCAAGAGCAAGCACAGTAGACAAAAGTCATCCCATAAATGGCCATTTTGAAAAGATTCTGAGAAAGATAACAAGAGAAGAAAACCTATCTATCAGGAAAACAGACAGGTGTCCTCCCTTCTTTGTGTGTGTGAAAGAAAAGGTTTGAATTACCCACAGGAGCTATACAGACACTCTGTGTTAACCATAAAACTGCAGCTTATTAACCACAATAAGCTTACAGGGACATTGTGTACTAACAAGTGCTATTACCATTGTCAATGCAAGGATGCTGCATGAGAACAACAATGAGGAAAGAAGATGATATATCATTATTTTGGGGAAAAATTAAGGACGTTCAGTTTCATTTCTCCTCTGCTAAATTCTTCCAAAGCTAGTGATTGAATAAAATCTTTGCCTAGAGCAGTGACAGAAAAAAACCACATGAATTTTCTGAGAAAAAGGGAGAGCTAGTCTAAGATCAGAAGATATAAAATTAGTAAATGTTTTAGACATTTTGAAAAAGTAAGGAATATCAGCATGCAGACTTAGAAAAAAAATATTTGAACAAATGATAAAACAAAGAAAAAAGAAGTGAGAACAATTTCATATATTACAAGTAACGAGAACCTGAATGTATTTCAAAATAGCTTCACATACAGTGCTAAGAGAAATTAATGAAGGAAAATTTGGGGATAGGAACAGGAGAGAAGATGAAAATTACAAATCTTAATAATAGAACCTGTTGAGAGAGGGATGAAAGTCAAGGTACAATACTTATGACTTTATGCTTACTGAAATGGCTTGCAAGTAAGGCATAACCTTCCTCTTAAACTTGGTTTATGCTAGATGCTTGACAGAAAGTCACAAGAAATCCTACAGTAAACAGCTGCAGAAGAGCTTGACTTTTTCCCCTCTGCTCCATAGATCTGGTGGCTGGTTTATTCTCTGAACATGAGTTTATAGGCCTGAGCCATTCTCACTGATTTAACCAGAAGATCAAATACCACATTCCTAATAAAAAAATAATAATAATCTTAGTGCACTCTAATGGGAGTATGGATGTTCTCTCCATCCACATAAATGCTTCATCATTTTTGATACCTAGTAAATTCTTGGCATCAGTGCTATTTTGTGACAGAGGGTTTAGTGGATTAAAAAGTCCTGAAAGGAAACACTGTTTTTCAAAACATGTAATTTAACTTTAAGCTATATTTACTGAATGGTAGTTGTCAAGCTCACACTTTGCCTCGTCAGTCAGTATGATTAGTTGTCCAATGCTTCAGTGCTTTAGTGCATCTTTAATAGGCTATTACTTAGCAAAAAGAAAGAAAAGAAAATCTTCAATAGTTTGGAAAAAATCATTATCTAGTTTGTTCTAAACCTTTGACACCACACAGTCTGCATCTTCTGAATTTTGGTTGTTCACTTTCTGAAGCCTTTTGTCAATAGCTATTTTGACGAGGATTTACTATTTTCAAAATATTCACAGCTTCTTTTCAAATTGAAATCAATAACAAACATTAAAGAAGAGAGAGAAACAGCAGTACACAATCTACCCTGCATTTCCCTTTAGAATAGAAACCCATTTTATGCTGGATGGTGTCAGCTAGGAAGATCTTACAACAAACAGCTGCTTTCAAATTTATTGGCAACCTCTTACTTGCCAAGTACTCCGGATGGGTGACTAGTGAGGGATGTATCTTTTTTTTTTTTTTTTGGGCCAGAACATGGCTAGTCTGTGAGCACTGTAGCATGACACAGATGGCTTGAGGACTGCAGCCTTGAAAAATCCGTAAAAAGAATGTCCTTTTTATCTCTCAAGAAGCAAATTGTCTGCTTAATAAGTAACAAAAAGATAATACATCTTATCACTCGTGTGCTTTTAAGTTACTTTAATAACACAGAGGAAAATTACCTCTTATTTCACTGCTTGCAGGGTATTTTACTGCTTGTTTTGTTCTGTTTTCTGTACAAACATTCAATGCAGGTAGAAATGCATATTGTATTTCTCCAGACAGATACTGCTTCAAAAGAAGGTAAGTCTCAGACTGCCACATAATCCAACTTGTAACTCTAATGTTTTTTTTAACTTATGTACATCTTCTAGATTGGGTCCTCAGGATTTGTCACGGATGGGGTTTCATTAATTTGTTCATCCTTTGCTATGTCCTATACTATGTCTTCTGCAAGGGTGCAGCTGGACAGCAGGGAGGAAGCCTTGTCCTGGCAGCTGTGCTTTGAATCAAGTTGATCACCCTGGACAGAGTGCAAGGGTTTGCCTATCATGAAAACAACAGAGCATGCCAAGAGCAAGCAGCTTCCCAGGGACAGACAGGCAGAAGAGGGAGAGGTGCCAAGCAAACATGGAGATAGAGGCTGCTGGCAGGAAGGAAACCTAGAGCCAGCCCTCCAGAAATGATGGAAAGAAAAACTCGTCCTCAGGATGCAAAGGCAACTGTGCAGAGTTTACTGCATGTGGGAAGTAATTGGGAGCTGTTAAGAGCAACCCTAAAGAGAAAGAAGCTGTCTGACAATGAACTGATGTACAAATTCTTATCTTTGCTTCAGTCACTGCCCTAAGCACTCGTTTCATTAGTTCTTCATTGGTCTAGTTCATATTCACATAAAACCTAGCTTCTGAGATTCAAAGTTAGTTTTCTACTTTTGCATGATTTCTTCGACGTAAAAACATAGACAAAATTACCCTGGTCAACTCAGGATCCCTATAGCTGTTGACTATTTTTAGTTAACTCTTTAGCCTTTTGCCAAAGACAGTTTGGGCAGTAAAAGGATAAGTGTGTCATAACCAGACACACAGGGAAACACCTTTCCTAGCTACTAATGGTCTAAGACAAAGCTGATTTTTTACTGAGACAGAATAGCTTGATTTCATCAGTTTTGAAAAATCAAAATGTAGAAGATGATAGATAAAGAAAAAATCCCCCAACGGGCAAACAATTTTAAATATCATTCCTATGAGAACTATAGCACTGGCTTATCAATTAGCCAAGACAATTTCAGGACAGGAGGCTGGTAAAGCAGCAGGATAGCAGCTGGTGAAGTGAGCTTTGCTAAGAGCACACACAAGACCTTGCAACAATCTTCCAGACACACTATGGACAGGACAGTAGTCATATTGGACTTATGACTATTCTCAACCTTTTGTTAAAAATAGGTGTTCTATGGCTTTTTCCTTTCCATTAAGTTGTAAGACCACTCTAGAGTCCTGGGTACCATGACAAGGTCTTTGCTAGAGTATCTGTTGAAAGTAGATGACATGCACTCAGTGAGTGGACACATTTCACTTCCTCCCATCACCCCCTCAGCTGTCACACTACAGAGCAGGTGTTGGGAGAAGAGAGTGGGTACTCACAACATGCGAAGAGTCATAACAACCTGTTTCAAATCTCTGACTGATGGACCATATCTGGCATTGAAACTTAGGTTGGGCTTTCTACCTGTGATAGCTGACTTGTCACTGTTGCCACAGAAAGTGTCGAGGAAACACAGAACTGGACCATGGCAGACACTGAGAACTGATGATGACAAAGTTGTTGATGGAGGAGAAAGAATGATTAACAGCAGACAGGCCTAATGTGTCAGACCTCTGGCACCTTTGGAAGTTATATGCCTAACTAAAAGAAGCCTAAGCTACTTTTCTACCAGGAGCTTCCTTATGCTCCCTTATAGGTGCTTTTTGTTCCATAAGGCACATGCATGTTCCCTCTCCCACTGCCCTCCTTTGACTTTCTCTCAGCACAAACACAGAGCATCTAGTATCTCATTCAGATGGCGGGTAAAAGTATGAATATTGCATTGGGTGCCTACAAAATGAGTAAGTAATAAAAGAAACTGTGTATGCACACAGAGAGTTCATTTGGTATTTACCTGGGACTGTTCTAGAAATGCTGCAGTTGCTTCATAAGCATCGGTATTAGTAAGGGGGGGTAAAAGGAAGCAGGAAGGGATAGGGGTGAAGACTTGAAACAAGCTTCAGTTGCAATTGACAGTACAGGGAAGCAGTTCAGTTTCACTGAATCAGCCTTCCACTTCCAAATTTCAGAACACTGTGTGTTTACAAAAATTATTTCATAAGATATGCATTGTACCTAGGCAGAAAAAGACGCTATCCCAGTAGAATGGGAAAAAGTCTTTTAGAGGTTAATCATATCGCTGAGCAAGCCCTCTGTCGTGGTTTAACCCCAGCCAGCAATTAAGCACCAGAGAGCAGCTCGCTCACTCCCCCCATGGTGGGATGGGGGAGAGAATCGGAGAAAAAGTTAAACTCATGGGTTGAGATAAAAACAGTTTAATAGGACAGAAAAAAAAAAAAGAAAATAATAATGATAAAACAATATACAGAACAAGTGATGCACAATGCAATTGCTCACCACCCATTGACCAATGTCCAGCCTGGTCCTGAGCAGCGGCTGTCCCTCTATTTTTTTTCAGCACGACGTCATATCGTATAGAATATCCCTTTGGCCAGTTTGGGTCAGCTGTCCTGGTTGTGTCCCCTCCCAGCTTCTTGTGCACTTGGCAGGGCAGTGTGAGAAGCTGAAAAGACCTTGACTCACTTAGTGTAAGCACTGTTCAGCAATAACTAAAACGTCGGTGTGTTATCAACATTATTCTCATCCTAAATCCAAAACACAGTACTATACTAGTTACTAGGAAGAAAATTAACTCCATCCCAGCTGAAACCAGGACATCCTCCTTCTTGCCTTCCTAAACAGAGGCCTTTGATGATAGCCTTAAAAAAACAAAAAATGAGGCTGTGCTCTATCAGTTTCTGAACCTTCAAAGAATAATTGCCATTCCCCAAATTCTAAAGGGTACAGCCAAAGAAAAAAGTACTTTAATGCACTAGAAGTCTAAGACCAAATACTCCTGTCATTTCATTATCTGCATGGAAAATATCAGATTTACAGTGTAGAAAGGTGGAATTTTGGAAGCTCAACAGAGGTTAAAAATCTTTTTTTTTGTAGTTATTTTTAGGAGTACAAAGTGAATTAGAGAAGCTACAGAGCAAAACAGAGATTATTCGAGGAGGAATTTGTGTATGTTTCCTTTTTTTCAGTAATACACACCATGAGACCACAGAGACTTGTGACATAGGTGACAATACAAGTTACACAATGGTAAATAAGCATGAGCTTTGGATGGTATCTTTCATAAGATGAGAAACCATAAAGTTGAAGTTATTCCACTTGATATTTCAACTAAGCAAACAAGCATGTTGTTAAGGGTTTTACTTTAGATGTTCTATGACTACAACCCTTTGTCCAAACATTATACAAAAAAAACCCAAGTTGCCCTTGAATATCCTTAGCTTTTGAAGCAGAGCTAGCCTGAGGAGGCCAGAGGGCATGTGCAGTGAACACCGCTACTGAAACTGATGACACTATATGAGACATCATACTTATAATGAATAATGTCAGGAAATACAAGTCAGCCACCAAAGTTAGATGTTGATGCATCCATTTTCTGCCAACATGAAAAGAAGCTGGAGAAAGAGGTTGGAAAGTTGACAATATGGTCAGAATGCTGAAGGACTAACACTTCTGGGGAAACATCCAGCACAGAAAGGAAACCAGAAAGCGCTTCCTTTTAGGGACCACAAGTTCTTGGGCTAGTCAGGTAGAGCTCCTTCAAGAAAGGACAGTTGTCTGAGAGAAATAATTATAGACCCCACTAAGAACAGTACAAGGAGTCCCCCACAGAGCAGTAGTTGCCACTTCTTTCAGCCTTGAGATCACACTCAATTTCTGTGATTCCCCCCTTCCCACTCTTGGATCAGGAATCACTGCAATAAAGATCCTCCAGAAAAGCATCTTTCAAGATGGTTTCCCTCATCCAAAATGGAAAACTACAGAAGTTTTCCACCCTTTGAAATTCAGGTAGGAGTTGTTTCCCCCTTGAATTTCAGCAATATAAGAAATCTGGCAAAGTGATGGGAATTAGTCTTCAAGTGTGTCAACTGACCACTGTAAGCTGAGGAGACCTACAGAGAGCATGAACTTTCAAGGAAGTATTAACTCCTGTAATGTGATGTAGGCAGGGGATACAGTTTCACTCAACCTGTGCTGCACAAAGATCTTACCCTTTTATCTTTGGTGTAGAGGATTTAGCTCTCAATGGAGGTAAGCTTAACTGAGGTCTTTTATTAATTCAAAACTCGTTCCTTCACATGGCTTATTCCTAGCAAAGAAAAAAAAAGTTCAGTAAAGAAAAGTAAAGTACAAAGTTAAAGGCTGGTAGCTGAAGGCACTAAAAAATCAAGATATTGTGGCTGTGGATGTCAGAGATGCTCCCAGCAGCTGAAAGGAAAGGTCAAGAACTGATCACTGATAATTTTTAGTGGCCTTTGTCCTCATCCTGAGATATGATCTCTGCTTACTTTAAGAGAGTAGGATAGGGCTTGCCAAGGAAAACAGAAATGCAGAGATTCACAGTTGAGTAGAATTGGCAGCATGTGTCCCTAGAAACAAACATTTTAATGAACACTTCAATACCATTCCTATACTCAAAGCTCTACAAAAGGCACAGCTGACTGTGTGTCACAAACGTGATAATAAAATGTAGCCAAATAGAAGAGTCAAATATCAGTTCTGTAAACAGTAAAACAAATAGAATATTTTTAGTCCTTTTTCTGAACCACAAAACAGACTGGAGATTCAGTTGATAAAAAGCACTAATTATCCTGACTCGAGGAATCCAAGGATACCTCAGGAAATGCACATTAGAAAAAAGGCGGTCTGTCCATCTGCATTCTGGCACAGTCTCACGTTTTTGGCTGACTTGACTGAAGGAACCGGCATAATTAGAACCCCTGAATAAAGTTAGGTAGTGTCAGGAGTAATATCTCGTTCTTCAAACAGATAAAGAACTAGATTGTGCTGTAAGGATAAAACAGCAAGCAAATGAGGACACTGCGAAATATGATTGTGGGGCAACTGGAAATTGTTTAAACTCCAGGAAGCAAATCCTGTGATTTCAGCTATCTTGCATTCAAAAAGGATTTATAAATAAATCTGCTGCAGGCTCCTGGGATATCAGAATGCAAGAGCACTGCCACTCTAGTGCAGAAAAGACATAACCATTGTGCAGAGGCACAAAACCTTCAATTCCTTCCAGACACATTTAGCTATTATCCATACTGAAGTACTAACCTTTCTCACCTTTGTGCTTCCTTGCAAAGCATGGCAGGAGGCCAGTGAAAGGATGTCTTTAATGATACCAGAGTCTATTGCAAAACTCAAAGACTTTAGAGATTACAGCAGTCATAACTAGTTCCGCACAAAACGTGTCCCAGAGAGGCATGAAAAGTGGGGACAATAAAGGAGGAATGCAACACAAACAGTGCTCGGGAAATGCCACAGTAAAAAGATGGGAGTTTGAAAAAATAAAAATTTCCCCTCAGAGCAACAGATGACCTGCTTACCCTCAGCACAATGTTCAGAGTGCAGTATACAGCCATAGTACATTTCATAATCCCCCAGAATAACCACAATGAATCACATTGAGCTTTATATCTATGTTTGTTCTCAAGCTATCTATCAGCTCTGTTTTACATCCCTGCTGTGTGCCAAATACAATATCCTAGAACCAATACTGCCTGCTTCACCTGGTGCTGTGTAGAGCGACCATGAGGTCCATTGTACTTAGAGCATAGAGCAGTGACCCACTAACTAGAATTGCCATGATAGGTGCAGGTCACACCCAGGTTTTCTTTTCTCTGTCCCTTCTCTGAATAAAATTAGCATCATTCTCTGAAACATCTGTTATAATGGACTCTGGAAAGGACTATTACAGTATAAGCTGCCCACAGGGGTGTCTTCTTCCTCATCCATCACTAGAAGAGTTGGCTGTGCCCCAAGAAATCAGGATGCTGCAATTTGCAGCTGGAGTTCACAGGGAAGGGATCAGATCTGCAGTGAACGGCTATCCCTGAATCAGAAAATGCTCCTTCACAGATGGCAGCAGGAAGATTATCTCCCAGGAAGATTATCTTACGGTGCTCCTTTCTGAAGTATTTAAGATTATTAACCTGCTGTAATACCTGAGTGGTATCCTGGCTTTTATTCTGTAACTGTTACAAGGTGCTGTTCATCAGTAAAGGTTAGTAGCTGGAGGTTAAAATCACCTATCAGAAAACAAAAACCGTGCAAACAATCCACCTCATTTCTAAAAAAGGCAGTCTCTGGTTTTTGTCCCTGCTCTTTGAAAGAGGTTAGTCACAGTCAGTCTTGTTCACAACACAAACCAAATGTTTCTACAGACATGAGTGAGTCAACCTTACTCTTGTAATCACCTTTCTCAGCAATGGACTAATTCTGATTGTTATACATCTGAAGCACTTATGATGCCAGCCCTCACTGTTGGCATTTTCTGAGAAGGTTCAAGGCCATGGCATAGTCTTCATCTTCCTAATAGTACCCAAAGCATTACCATGCATGATATTCAAGTCAAGCACTTAACACAAAGCTCCTCCAGAGGTGTTGTGTGTGGGATGCCATACTAATTCTGGACAGAGCCAAGAGACACACGTATTTTCTCCCTCACTACCCTGTCAGTGGGATCTAAATGAACAAAGTCTGTGGGGAAGAAGGGTAATGAAAAAATGGTGCCAGGGAGTCTGTGGGTTCCAGTGACAGTACTGTGATGCTTAATTACACTTACTGATAATTTCCAGAGGCTGCAAGCTCTGAAAACACACACACAAGCATACACACACATACATGCACAGAGGAAAATTTTACAAGTTTAATAGATTATTAAAGGACTTTTCTATGGGGTTTATTCACAAGGTCTTATCTCTGCCTCTAAAGACACTGTGCTAAAAAGTGGAGTTCACAGAATCACCGAATCACCAAGGTTAGAAAAGAGCTGTAAGATCATCAAGTCCAACCATTACAAAAAAACGCCAAAAAACCCCAAACAAACAAAAAAACAAACACACCACCCACACCACACAGCACCATGCCCATCAAGCCACGTCCCACAATGCCACATCCACACGTTCCTTGAATACCTCCAGGGAGGGTGACTCTACCACCTCCCTGGGCAGCCTATTCCACTGTGTTACCACTCTCTCAGTAAAAAACTTTTTCCTAATATCCAGTCTGTATCTCCCCTGGTGCAACTTGAGGCCATTTCCTCTTGTCCTGTCACTAGTCACTTGGGAGAAGAGACCAGCACCCACCTCTCTGCAACCCCCTTTCAGGTGATTGTAGAGAGCGATGAGGTCTCCCCTCAGCCTCCTCTTCTCCAGACTGAACAACCCCAGCTCCCTCAGCCGCTCCTCATAAGACTTGTGCTCCAGACCCCTCACCAGCTTCGTCGCCCTTCTCTGGACACGCTCCAGCACCTCAATGTCCTTCTTGTAGTGAGGGGCCCAAAACTGAACACAGGATTCGAGGTGCGGCCTCACCAGCACCGAGTACAGGGGCACGATCACCTCCCTGCTCCTGCTGGAGTTGCCACGAGCGAAACATTAACTGCTCCATGCTGATGGTGATCACCCAGGTCTTGACAAGGAACCTGTCTGCAGTGCTCCCAGCTGCTTGCCCTTGCCACCAACACTGTCCCACCCCACTACGTCCCTGTCCTGCCCTGTCTTCCCCACTGCCTCTCAGATCCTCTCCCTTCTCTCAAAAGCCAAGCACAGGGCTGTGCAAAAAAGGCACGAGTCACCAGTTGCCCGTGGGTTCTGTTCTTCCTCCTCAACCACCATCTTGGTTTTACAGTGCCTAACATGGACACGCAGACCCATTTGCGGCCTTTTTTCCAAACAGCACAACTTTTTCTTACCCTGCCTGTAGATAAAGCACTGTGTCTCAGAGTTACTGTACTCACAGCTGAGCAGCGGTACTGCTTCAAGGCAGCACAGCTTTCAGACATAGTGCAGGCTTCTTATTAACTGAGGTTCTCTGTAAAGACGCTCAAAGTTTGCTGCTGAGCCAGCACAGGATTTAATATGCAGAGATGTAATCTCACGTACCCACAGGCTGACTGGCTTCCTTCCTGCAGCTGTGGGGTGCAGCTATCCTGCCGTTGCCCTGCACCCCTCCTCACTAGCCCCAGAGCCAGCAGCCTCACTCGAAGGAGTCCGTGTGTGGTGCTCTCTTCTTTCCCCTAACCTCCAACCTGCCCTCCACATCAGTCTCCCTTCCCCTGTCATGCTGTAAGACACAAGAGCCAACCACTGGCCCTGTCCCCAAGATCTGCTACTGAGTTTGGGTTTGAGCAGGGACGAGGAGATCACAGAAGAAGTGACCACTCCCTGTCCCTGCTTTCCTTTGATGTCCATTGTCGTGTCCCCTCCCCCCAATTTGTATTCCCTGTGCCTACCCGTTGTTCTCTTTCTCTCCAACACTGATTGCAGAGCCATAAGACAAGAAAAAGCAACTGGCTGGTCAATAAGCAAACACTTATCTTTACCCCGTCTCATCCATTTTCCTTCCCATTTCAAATAAAAAGTCTCTAGGAGCTATTTTGGACTTCAAAATAATTTATAAATAAAATGGAAGAGTTTGCCAGCTGCAGGCTCCTTGCAGATCAGGATGTAAATCCACATGTAGACCTCTCAGGAGTGGATTAAACCACCCCTCAAACCAGATTCTGCCCATGGACTGTCACTTGACCACTACAAGTATCTCATTTACATGACTCTGTTGGATGGATTTTCAGTTTTGTCAAATCTCCTGTCTTCTCACTTTCAAGCAAGAGGAGTTCAAGAACCTAGCCCTGAATTTGCCATAAAAACTGTATTTATTAAGGTTTGTTCTCCAGTCATGCTTACAATTCTCAGCTGATATCTGTATCTTACTGTGGTCGGTGATGTGCAGAAACAGAGTAGGAGACACATCTGAAAATCTAAATAAACAGAAGGGAGGTGGGAGGGAAATGCCAAAACTCAGTAAAGGAGTATAGGGTGTGCTACTGCCACTTCTACAGCTGGGGAACTAAGACAGCAAGATAGGCAGAGATTGGCTGCAGAGGACAACTGTGGGATAATACTAGCGTTAACCCTCACCCACCTACTCTCAACCCTGCATCTGCATGCCATGTTCCCAGTTACCAAGGCTCAGAAAGAAAGTCTAAGGCTGCAGTTCTCAAGCCTGTTCTTGTAAATAAAACTGATTTTGGATCAACCTCTCATTTGTAAGAGCACTAGCCACAATTCTCACAATTCGGTTTCCAGAACCAGCTATCCACGTCCCTTGTGACTCTCAACAGAAACCTGTATCAGGTTCAGTTTTGGCAATTCTGAAGATCAGTAGGCCCATTTATTTAAGACCTTAAATATTGACTCAGCTGAGCAAATGCTGAGTCCATCAGTAAAGCGATGACAATTCTTGTACTGAAATGAAGGGTTTTTTTAAAGCTTGTCATACATATTTTAACAGGGGAAGACATCTTAGCTGTTTACTCCGATATTGCTTCTTCCGATAATGATGAAATATATTCCTACTAATCAAAGCAATTGATTACATTATGGTCAGAGTGTGGGTACTAACAAGAACAACTAGAAATTTCAGTCTTGGATAAGAACCGTAAGGTAATTGAGTTACAATGATCTTAAAAGAAGTATAATGAACATCAGATCTTGCATTTTTCTCAAAATGCTGAATGTGTCCAACCAGTATTTTTTTCCCATAGCCACATAGGCGTCTTTAAATGTGAAAAAAGAAATAAAATTGATTTTTTAATCAAAGCCCCACAAGTGGCGTTAGAAACCATGAGTTCTTCAAAAAAGACTACAGCTGACTAATACGATTTATAGGACAGACAATGTTGCTTCACCCCATATTTCTTCTGCTTCAGGGTTTTTCATCCATGGCAATGCAATGAATGGTGCTTTCCGGGGAGTGCATCATTAGTTGGTATCCCTGAGCTGTTCTAAGACAATGACTCTCATAACTGAATTTTACAAAAATAACAAACTTCTGCTAACCTGCTGCTGAATACTCATACAATATCATACAAAACCTGTCATTCCATTTAAAAGGAGACAGTCTTCAAAACTTGTTAAAAAGTTGTGCCCTTGTTGCAGGTGAAAAAATGTGCAAACCCCAAAGAATTCAGACTGTATATATTTGTAGGATATACAAAATACTTATTGCTTCAGGATTTAAATTGTATGTATATATCTATGCATATGTGTATATACATGATTTAAATTTAAAATATATTTATAATATATAAAATATATAATGTAAAATTTATATATACACATATATAAAATTTAAATTCTGAAGCAATGAGTATTTCCTTTTTCTATTTCAAATGCTGCTTCGTTATTAAATTTGACTAAAATTGATCTTAAGAACCCATTCCTACAAACACAAAAAGCTGCCATCACAGCTAAAATCTTGATAATTTTTTCATAACAAAATGGAAACTAAAACCAGAATTCATCCTCCCCCCAACCTCATCTTGGTTAAGAGACTCAAGAAAAGCTTTCTTTTGCCATGCTGAGCATTCACCTTTTCTTAGGATACACTCTCATAATCCACCCAATAACTCAGCCGATGAGTTCTAATTTAATAAGCCAGAGTGACTTGATTGCTTTCAAGCAAGCATATACCACATCATATTTATAAAATAGGATGTTCAGTGGTTTGGTCAATTTAGAAGTTCTTTATTGAATCTGTCCTAATCTGAGTCATCTTCCTTGAATATGGTACTGCAAAATTGCACAAGTACTCCAAAAGAAGTCCTACATAGTGCTGTCACAGAAAGCAAGAGAGTAGATTAACTGACCTCTTTTGATACCCACAAGAACTGACTAAACTGTGATTTTGGGCAATATACAACCTCAAACAATATTCACCCTCAACTACACAACATGTTTTATCACCGCTCACACACCTTAACACTTGCATTTTCCATGCCCACATTACATCAGTGGGTTGTCATCGTCCTCTGACTAGTACACCCAGTGCTGCTGCTTTGTTGTTTTCAATTAATATCACCTTGCCCTATAAAACAGAAGCTCCTTCTTCGTAAGCGTGTAAGCTTACAATTAATGCTATCACATTTCAGCCCACTTTCTTTGCTTCATTCTTCAAAGTCACTTGACGTTTCTTGCATAAAACCCCAGACTTCTCAGAACAGATGATATTTCCCAACTACACATCATCAGCAAATGTAATTGACATAGTTTTTTGTGTAAAGTTCATGAAAGGAAGGAGGGAAGGAAGGAGGGAAGGAAGGAAGGAAGGAAGGAAGGAAGGAAGGAAGGAAGGAAGGAAGGAAGGAAGGAAGGAAGGAAGGAAAACCCAAGAAAAAGAAGTACATTATCCTTTCTTTTTTTTTTTTCTTTTTTTTTATGCACTGGAGTTCATAGGATAGGATGAGTGGAGAGAATGAGGAATAAAAAGATCTTTTGACACATTATTAAGCTGCTTATATCCCTATTAAAACAAAGAAACCCTCATGCTAATTGCGGCAGGGTGTTCTGAGCTCACAGCAGGTCTTTACATAAAGTAGAAACAAATATACTGTAGAATAATACATCTACCATATTCTCTCTCTGTTTAAAAATACACACAATTGTAAAACAAAAGGCCACTGCCTGTCACAACAAACAGCTTGTGTTTTTCTTTAGTCATGGTTCCCAGAAACGAGAAAGCAACTAAGGAAAATGGAAAAAAAAAAGTTTTGCATGTGGCAAAAATAGAAATTAAAAAAAAAAAAAGAGACAGTGAAGAGGAAAAACAGGTGTTCTTCCACAATGAGAAAAAAACAGGTTCAAATGCAAGTGAAACTAATTTTTCAATAGGAATGTTCAATATAAATATGCCAAAATATTTTGTGTAAACTCTGTGAATTTCAGTATGAGAGATCAGTTTTAAATATTTAATTTGCTGAAAGGTATTTTCTGAGCCAAGGGAAAGGTCACAATTTACAGCTTCCCTAGAAATCAGTAAGAGAGTCATGTAACCTTCCATCCATACTAAACGGTGGTCAGAGCATTGGCATAAATTCTTATCCAATCAGCAATGCCTATAAACCAAAATTGCTAATATATGGATATAAGCACTAAAATGTCAATAAAATGCACATTTAACAAGGCTAATATTTAACGTTTCACCATTTTGCAATGAATCACTCACAATTTTGCTTGAAGAGAAAGTTCTGTACACAACTTCATATGGCAAAAATTACAATCGAGAAAAAAGCATTAGAAAACAGTTTTTGCAGAATTTTCAGGGTTTTTTCCCCTTACACTGGAGAGTTGGTTTTGGTCATAAAAGGCAGACTATCTCAATTTTCCTACAGAACGTTCTTGTTCTGTTGCCATAATGTGTTTATCTTGAAAGATTAAAAAAAAAATAAAAGGTCAGTCACACATGCTCATTACCTAGTACTTCAAACCTGAGATGATCCCCAAAAAAACTTTCGTTAAAAAACATTCAAACTTCCTTTGAAAGAGATGCTTCAGAATTTTCACCTTCACAGGACAGCCCAAACTTCTCCTTGAGGTAAGTTTTTTTCCTAGAAATTTCTTAATTTCTAGAATGAGAAATCTGTTTTTACCAATTCATGGACAAAATCCAGCAACAGCTGGGTGCCGTATTTAGCTCCAAAATAAGGCACAGAATTTCATTTCATCTGTGTATAGTTTCTTCCATCTCCATCAGGACAGAGAACCCTTCTGCAGCTCTGTAGACCTCCTACCTATTTCTTACATCATTGGTTATAACACGCTTTAGTCTCTGGAAGCTCTTTTGTATTGCTGAAGCTGGAACCACCACTCGCCAGGCTTTTTACATTTCTGGGTAGCTAGCCAAGGGTTCATAAACCTCCGTGGGCCACTGTGCTTTTATAACCTCTGGATTAGATGACTTGAACAGATGCAACTTGACACTCTAACACCTCCCAGAAGCCACAGCAACTCTTTGGTGGTGCACTTGATGAAGTGACTTTTGTCATGTGCAACTGTGTTGTGACACAGCAGAACTTTAATCTGCTTTTTAAATGCAGTTTGAAGTACGTTGGCTCGCCTTTAGAAAATCTCATGTGATTAGCTATCTCAAAAAATTGCTCTCTGTGGGCTCTAACACGACAGCAGAGATCAACTCAAGCACTTTCATGCACGGTCTACAACCCATCACCTAGCCTGTGATCACCAGAGATGACCAGAGACTAATTCCCTTTGAAATTAAAGTGAGTTAGGAGTGTAAAGGGAAGTATCCCTCAGAAACTGAAGGTAAACCATTTCAGAGAAGCATATTATACATGTCCCTCTACACTTTCCAAGAACACAAGCTTGTGGGTTTATAGTGGATAGGGCACAAGCCACCAGCTGGTAAAATCCCTGTGCTCAGTTAATCACAACACTCATTGTTTACAGTCCATGTGGGCAATAAGAGGAAGTTTCTTACTGAGACAGGCACAGTGATGGGGTTGCTCTGAAAATGACTAGAACGGAGGTCAGGCTCCAACAGTCCATCAACATTGTTCACTACGAACACATGCAAAGTATCTCTATAATAGGAGCACTAGAAAGCAATCTCTGAGATCTCCCCAAGACCACAACAATATTGTTTTATTCTTAAAATAAAGGGAAATGCAATTCTGAAAACATAGTCAGCTTCCTATTATGTGCAGGTGATGTGTATGGCATGTGGATAAACTATATGTAGATGTCTTAAGTCAGGTGGGTCCAGCTCATCGAGGCATATTGAGTTAAACTCACTTAGCTTAAACTCAGTGCCCAGTGAATGTGATTATTCTGCTTCCAGATCTGTCTTAGGTCCAGTGAGAATGTTGCCGTGCTGGTTTTGGCTGGGATAGAGTTGATTTTCTTCATAGTAGCTAGTATGGGGCTGTGTTTTGGATTTGTGCTGGAAATAGTGTTGATAAAGCAGGGATGTTTTAGTTACTGCTGAGCAGTGCTTACACAGAGTCAAGGTCTTTTCTGCTCCTCACACCACCCCACCAGCGAGTAGGCTGGGGGTGCACAAGAAGTTGGGAGGGGACACAGCCGGGACAGCTGACCCCAACTGACCAAAGGGATATTCCATACCATATGGCGTCATGCTCAGCATATAAACTAGGGGGAAAGCTGGCCAGGAGACCAGTGCTTGGGGACAGGCTGGGCATCGGTCAGAGGGTGGTGAGCAATTGTTTTCATTTGCATCACTTGTCTTTCGTGGGTTTTATTTATCTTTTTTTTGGTTATTATTGTTATTATTGTTGTTGTTATTATTATTATTAGTAATAATAATAATAATAGAACCTGTTCTTATCTCCACCCATGAGCTTTCTCACTTCTACTTTTCCGATTCCCTCCCCCATCCCACTGGGGCAGGGGGGACGTGAGCGAGCAGCTGTGTGGTGTTTAGTTGCCAGCTGGGGTTAAACCACGACAATTGCCCATGAGAGGCTAAATCCAAGCTAAAAGGACAGCGTTACTTCAGTTTTTTCCTTTAGCTGGACTATTTGAACTACTCATTTTCCTGGGTGATAGAACGTTAAGTGAGGGAAACCTAGTAATTCCCACTAGAGTACAATAGGATTTTCCAACACTTTACTCCAGTCCACAGTAGAGCCACACTATTCCTTAAAAATTATTTTTCAAACAGTACAATACAACTACCCTAAGGCTTTACAAATTAATTCAGAAGTTCTTTTACAAAGCAGCAGTGCATTAAACCATGCTGGAGTTGGCTGTGAGTAAGAAAAGAAGCTATGGTCATAGTACCCTTCCTTTTTTTAAAATCCTGTTTACAACCTAAGTCACTTGGAACAATGGATAAAATCAGAAAACGCTGCATGAGGAATGAGTTTTTTTCATCAGCTGCTCTTTTTTATCTTAAAAACCTGCTTAAATGCTACTCAGGGAGCATGAGCTATTAGCCTCAAGAGAGTTACAGGTTTTGTAGTCTAGTTGTGCATTTTTCAAAACAATTTCTACAATTTATCCAGCATTACATGCTTCTTTAAATGGGTAGCTGATCAGAGGTTGTTTTATGAAGTAATTAGACAATTTGTTCAACATTTCGAACCAGACTTGGATGAGTGTTTTTTAAAATTTCTTTGATTAAGGCACACCACAAGAAGAATACAATTGAAATTGTTGCTGCTTCAGGTGAAAGATGTTGGTAATTGATATGACTCTGGAATTGACCATCCTGTTACTTAACTCTAGGTGCATTTACAATTTTAAAGTACTAAAGATCAGCAATGTTTTCCCCCCACAGCTAGCAATTGTTATGTTTCATTACAGCCATACATCTCCTCCCCTTTGTCAGTATCAGTGGATTTACAGAGAATTAAGTGTTGACAGGAACAATTTCTCAATGCCAGGATTAGTTCTGCAGGCTTCCATGAATCCACTGACAATGAGCAACACATTCAATATGAAAAGTTCTCAGATCAGGTGCTAAGATTTACCCTAAATTTGTTCCTTGAGTTGGCACATATTTTCATTGCTTTTCTGAGCATATTATGTTTTATTATCTGGTTGTGAATGGTTGTTAAGATTAGCAAAACTGCTGAGTGACACTTAATTTCAAGGTCATAAAATTTTAGTGGTCCCTACTGTATGTAGCTCTGGCAACTCTAATTCATGAAAAGAAGTTTAACTTCTCTTCCAGAAATAAAACACAGCAGTGAAGATCCTATCGCTTTATGTCTCTGCACTGTCAGGTAAAGCTTCTATATCTTACAGTGCTTATCAAATGGCAGGCTTCTGAGAAATAAAGCTGACAATTAAGTGAGTTTGAAAATTGGATGAGTGAAAATTCCAGAGTCACTCTCACATCCTGATTACAATCAAATGACTGAAATTTGTTTGTTGTGTTAATATGTGAATACTCATATCGGGGTTGGGGGTGTCGGTAGGCAATAAGTAAATATTTTATGCTGATTAGGGTATGAAGAGTTCACCTCTCCATCTGTTGAGACCTTGTACTGCATGCAACCTGGAACTTGCCCTAGCGCAAGGTCAGCCGAGCCAGATGAGCAGTTTGGCAAAAGCCTGGATTCAAAGTCCATGCTTCTGCATCACAGTGAATTTCACCCACGTGAAGACATTTGTGAGTGTCCAGATTCCACCTCTGCTAAGATCCCAGTCTAAGTATAAAGAAGGATTAGAAATAGTGTATTTATAAACTCACAGGCACACACATTTTGTAATCTTCAATAATGGCATTAGTACACAGGTATGTAAGGCAGAGTAGCAGCGTTTCACAGAATCACAGAATGGTTTGGGTTGGAAGGGACCTTAAAGATCATGTAGTCCAACCCATCTGTGGTAAGTACAGCTGACGTTCTCTGACACTTGCCTGGCCAACCCTGCTTCCCATTCCTTGTCATTTTTCCAAACTTGAATCAACTATATCAGGTGTCTGCTCCAAGCAAGATTCAATAAAGAAGATTTAAATAGACTTCTCAGTGCTCAGGGAAGAAAACATCTTCCACATCATAAAAAGAAGGATTGGTTTTTGAATTGAGAAATAATAGTTTACCCTTGGGAAAAAAAAGGCCAGTTAGTGTTGGAACACTAAAACGTTGCTCTCAGCATAGGTTTTGCTTCGCCTTCTCCATCATAAACCTAGTGCTTCAGAGACCTTAATTATTTGAGTTTGACAGCATCCCCAATTACCTGGTCTTATCTTTGCTTTACCCTCTAGGAACTAAGGCCCAAAGAAGTAAAAGCCAAAACTGTCAAAAGCATTCACTAATGCGGGGCACCTAATTTAATAACATTGGGCCATCTTCCTCCTGAACACTTAGCTTTTCATAGGACCTTGTATGTTCAAAGCACAACTTTAAGTTGAGCTGTGTGCTCAAGGCTTCCACAGATCTGCTCCTGGATATTTCATGCTGAGCCCACAGAAATACAAAACTAACTCACAGTGGCCAACTGTGAAAGAGCTGGGTTTTTGCTCTTGGCTCTATTTGAATTTGCTTTGCCTTTAACAAGAACTAAACCAGACCATCATGCACTACACAAACCTGATTCATTTTCAAAGCAGTTCATCTTTTTGGCTAACTACTAGTGGAAGGAAGGACTGGGGGAGGCCAAAAAGTATTAGTGAGGTTTGGATTCGCTTGTCTATTTGTTTTAGAGGGATGAGAAGCTCTGTGCAAAAGCAAAGGGCTGGAATATCTCAGCAGAGTTTGGGCAGTGAGGTAAAGAATATAGTATGAAAAGGAAAGAGTGTGGAGGAAGTTTGGGTGAGCTGTGAATGAGAGCATTCATTTCCCTCCTTAACATCTCTCACAAACCTTCGATCTCCCATTCCAGCTGATCTGATCTTTGATGATGCCCTGTCCCCCCAGACTGATTTACCTGCCTGCATCCCACAGGTTACTTCTGGAGAAGAAAGTACTGACCCCATAGTAGAGGGCCAGGGCAGACCCTCTGAAGGGATGTGAAATGGGGTGTGAAATGGGATGTGGGAAGAAATGGCAAATGCCACTGGGCAAACAATCTCCCCTCTCCCAGAAACATACAGTGCTACTTTATGCTCCCTTTGCAGCAACAGCAGCCAGTCTGGCTCTATGTGAGGCTGTGCAGGCAAAAGGCAGAGCCTGGCTGCTCAGCAGCAAGAGCTGCTCTGACAGCTGATCCCAGCTTCCTTGGAGAAGAAACAGAAATTATATCGGCAACAAAGCTAAAGACCCTTCATAGGGTCCTAATATAGCCTTTCCAAAGAATGTTTCATTTTAATTTTTCCACTGTAGGTAACCACGTACTTTGCCTATGCCCAGTGCTGACTTTGTCTCCAAATGCACATCGAGAAGGGAGGGCAGGTGGGGGAATGGTAGAAAAGATTTGGGTTGTGCAGAAAGCATTCTTTCAGGCACTTCCTCATTCCCAGCCACTTGATATTGCAGCTGAACACACTTTTTTAATAGAAATTATTTTGGATGCATAGACACCAAACATATCTAGCAAATATTAGCAATCTCAAAAAGCCTTGAAAAATGCCATACCCCAAAGTTTGAAAAAATTAAACTGGCAGTCAATCTGCTCTGCAGGATCTCTCCATCCATCTCTGACGAAAAATTCATTAGAATCTGTAGTACCCTTCACCCCGGATTCAAATAGATAACACTTGGATGCTAAAGATTCTCATTAAAATTAACAGATGCCTTGATCATGTGAAGTGCACAGGAAAGGAGCATCACAGAAGAAGGATTACTCTCTCCTTTCTTGTGTACTTTGTAGTGAAAGTAACACCATATGTCACAAATACTCAATAAACCTGATAGGTAATGTCCTCTGCCTGCAAAGAAACATGCAAGACACTTTAGAAGCCTCAAATTAATTTACATCTATTGATTCAGCTATGTTTTCACATAGATGCTTTGAGAAAAGCAGGACCGTCCAAAATGGGAACAGATTGTTAAGGAGCTGGTACTGCAAAAGTCCAAGTTCCCAATTCCTTCATCAGGTTTCTGCAGTTACTGTACATCTGCAATTATCTGTTTCTATAGAGTTATCTACTGTGTTGTGTATTGATAATTTTATATGCAGCAGAGATTGGTAGCTTTGTGGATGCTGTGCTCTGTCAGAAGGCATTTGGGACCAGAAGATGCCATGGAGCTTGAGGTTGTTAAACTGCCTCTGACATGAATGAGAGCTGCTTGCAAAGATGAGAGACAGAGGATGACCTCAATGAATACAAAATAAAACAACTTTAAAAGAAGGTTTGCCTATAAGAAACTGCATCATTAACTGGCTGTGTAACTTGAAATTGTCTATGGGGACATATGTACGCATATATAAAAAGAGAAGAATGCTTAACGCATCTAGCCTTGAAACATCAGTAAAAGCTCAGGAAATGCTTGAACTTTAATTTTTTATTTATTCCCTTTGAGGAAATTCTAGATATTTTTAAAAAGTTGATTTTTCAATAGAAAAGAAACATTATGTATTATAAAAATTCTCCCCCCCATCATTCACCCATGACAAATTGCAGTAAGTTTATGGGGAAAATGTTCTCAGTTTAACAACCAACTTTCTTTTCTCTGTTCCACTTTCAGTGCATGCTCCTACAGCGCAATTTACATGTGTTCATATAGCCTATGTTTTTTCTTTATCTGTTTTATCTCCCCTCTCCTTTCCTTTGAATAATTTAGAGGTGGTTGCATAAATATATAGGGTATGATCACACATGTCTTCATAAAGACTGAATAAAATGTTATTTTTAGATGCACAGTTCTACCAATTAGGATAAATTGTTTGTTCTCTCCCATCAGGTTCCACTATGTAATTGTTCCAGTATTTCTTTTACAGGTTGAACAAACTTATTTTACTAAGAATTGCAGTCACTTCATACATCTCAATTCTTACTCCTATTCTCCTTTTGATTATCTGCATTTTGCTAGTGCTTACAAGTCCTTGAATCAGACCCCCATCTCTTTCAGCACTATATCAATGCTTAATACCCCGTTTTTTCTGACAAACTCAGAATATAATGTAACAGGATTTTACAGCATTGGTATTCATTTTGACCCCTATTTCCAAAACCTTCCTTTCAGCTGCTTAAAACTTAACCAAACTTGAAGTGGGCCAAATTTCTCCTGCCATTTATAAGTAGTTCAAGATGACTTTTTTAAATGCTTCATTAGATTGTCCAAGTTATAGATTCAGTTCACATCTCCCTTTTCGCCCTCATAAGTGTGAGCTGTCAGTGACAGGCCTATGTAAATTTGTCATTCTGCAAACTAGGGCTCCTTGGGACCTTCTCTGCCATAGCAGCTCTGGGCTGCTGTAGCCTGTTGCAGGCTTTGCTGGAACAGAAGTTTGGGGACATGAAAGTTCGAACCTAAGTAATTTCCTTCCTTATATCTCCAGTCTAGCCTCAACCCACTGCACCCGCTTTCTTAAGCTGGCTTATAAGATGATGCCACCTAACTGGAAATACAGGAGGAGAGAAAAATTGAAAGGAGGAAAGGAAGTTTTTCTAGCAAGCTTAGGAAGTAGGAGGAAGACTGAAAACTGAGATGATGGCGGAACCAAAAATGAAATGCCATTTGCACTGAATGTGGGGAGGAAGTAGGGGAAGCTGAGCTGATGAGGGGAGAGAGAGAGCAAGACTTTGTGGTAGGAATGAGACTGAGCAAAAGAGAAATCAGGAGCAGGGAGAGAATCTATCACAGAAGAATAAAACAGATTAGGAAAGTGGAAATCTGTAAACGACTGGATGAAAAAACTGGGACTGGAAGCCTGGAGAAGTAAGAACACAAATAACTTAGCAAAAAGACTGGAGAAGGGACGAGGCACTGCAATACGAGAAGACAGGCTGGAGAAAAAGGAAAGACCCAGCACATGAGCCCTTGAGGAAACAATTACCAAAGACCTTGCGATAAAGTACAGGAGCTCCTGTACTGTCCTCTGGCATCAGCAGCAGCAGCTTTGCCACCCAGGGCTGCAGCACCCTGCCCCCCTGAGCACAGGTCTGCACAGTGATAACAGTTTGTCACATTCCGTTAGCCACTTTGTTAATTCAAGTGGGAAAGGTCTCTGCAGAGGATGAAGAAGTGTCCATCCCTGCTGGTGATCACAGTAGGTGTAAATACAGTGCCATATGCTCTAATGAGTTGAGTGTTTGTTTCTCTTTTAAAAGCCATGCATAGCTTTATATATATATATCAAGAATAAACTATGTATTTTTAAAAGACTGCAGAAGTAAATTCTTGTAGGTTACAAACTCACCAGCCATTTATATACACAATGTTTTCATTCAGCCTCCTCCAACATTGCAACCATATATTACTTTTTTAAAAGGACTCTGCCTCACTCACTGTGCTGGAGTACTAATATTCTGGGAACAGATGATATTTATGTCCCAAAGAAGACCCACATATACAATACCTGCCTCATTTGTTGTGGAATAATAACAGAGCATGGCAAGGACATACAAAGCCTTTCTCCTGGGAAATAGCATCTACCACAAACTATATGCCCCACATGGCACAAGAGCTACTATATAGTGGAATGACAACATAATCTCCTCTGATATCTTTCAGTCAATGTCTTTCAAATGACAGTCATACCATGCTCAGCTTTTTTGCTGGTATACTTATGAAAATTCCTGGTAGAAAACTTGTGAAGTAGACTGCAAATTAATTCATTAACAAGTATTAAAAGTTTTCAAAGAGGGCTCTCAGTTTAATTAGGATTCACCTTTTCCAATGATATAAAATCAAAGCAACCCAGTTTTACTTTGACTTTATTTTCTAACATTTTTTCTAGACACATTTACAACACCTCATAGGACATCTGTAAAACTTTCTGTAAGCTCTAAATAATATACTTCAGAGTGAATACTTAATTTGGGCTAAAATCCACATTTTATATATAACTGCAAATTTTTTAGGGACCTCCGCATTAACAGAATATAGGTTATAGTCAACAGAATGAGGATCTCTGCTCAGTGTAGAGCAAAGAGAGCAGCTGACACCAAAGGAATACAAACCCTTTCTGTCAAGGCACAGGCTAAACCTACATACACAGATCTCTCCTAAGTTTAATTTATTTACATGTAAAACTCACAGATTTTCTTCCTTTTGTTCCACTTCATGGGAAGGCTGTTTTTCAGGGATTTCAGTCTTCATCCTCTGATTAAGGACTTCACACCAGTTTGGTGTGGGGAAGATCTCTCTACGTTAACGTCACAGTTTGCAAGACATTCACCAAACATCTAGGTATTCCAGTTTCAATATTAAAGTTCATTCTCTAACTTTGCTCTTACTGCAATGAGCCTGCTTGCTTACACCTTTCTCTGTTAATTTCCCTCATTGTCTCTGATGTCAAAACCTAAAGTTCTAACCCAGACCAGAGCTACCTTCACAGAAGAATGCCCAGTGTCAGTCTATTTCATTCTCCACATCTCTTTATCAGCGTGTGCCAAAGGAATCTGGTCTTTATTTTCTGCTTAGTTCTTCTTATTTTGTCTCAATACCCTTTCATGGCGTGGGAAGACTTTCAGCTTTATACAGTCCACTAATGCAAGCTGAAAATAAATTGCCAATATTGGTGTATATGTAATAGCATCAAGAATTGTCTAAAAAGCCTAAAGTACTTCCTAAAGTACTAGACCAGACATAGTTCTGTATTGCACATTTGGGCAGAACAGTGTAGTAGAAATGCCCATCATGCTTTGATCACTGATTTTTAATAGCATTCAGGAAAGCTTTTGAAATTAAGCAAACAATTCTAAGCTCCAAAACCACATTGTGATTGATGAGGCAGCTCTGCAAGGTTAGATTTCTATCAGAGCAGTCAGATGGAATTCCATCTGCAAATAAAGGAACCAGAGAAAGTTGTTGTGAACAGCACTACTAAACCTAAAGTTTTCAGGTCGTTTAGCACAAACATTTCTCTGGTATGAATATGTTGCACAAAGAATGACAAGACAGGCTTACATGCACAAATATTTATTTGTTGGGCATATATTTGATGGCCCACCTTAACTATAATTGGAAAAGAAAAGAAGAAAAAACACTCCCACAAAGTGAGAGAGAGAGAGAAAGAGAAAAAAGGGAAAGGGAAAACTTTGCCATGTGCAGCTGGGAAAAGACACAATGGGTGTCTCCATATGTAAGCATCCTCTTCTGAGTATATTCTCCAGCGCAGCAGTTGTTCCCCTCAAATACATTTTCAAAAGTAACTATATAGTTTCAAGACCTACTCAATCTGTTTATTGGTTGCTCTTGCACATTATACTAATAGTGCTGATTGGAGTATGCTTTGATTACTTGGCTCTTAGTCCTTGTTTATGTGCATTATTGCAAAATGCTTACTGGCTACCTGAAGACTACTATGTACTAATGTTGTCTACTAAGCTCTATTTATTCCCTAGCATGAGGCTAGAAAGCAGAATAGTACCGATGCCAGCAAAAAGTTTTTCTGCAAGCATAATTTTCTCCTTTCTGAAGTCATATTTTAAAGGATCTCTTTTTGTACCCTGAGTATTAGTATTTTGCTTTTTGCTTCACTCAGGCATCATTTTGGGGAAAACAGCATAAGATGGAAGGACTGATATCTTGGTCCCTTACACAGAAAGTGAAGCCTTTGTAGGATGGTCCAGGTAGCAGCAAATCAAGAAATGGAAGATTTTGTACATCAACTGCAGTGGAAATAACTGATTTTAGGTTTCATGATGCAAACCTGAAGTCTCTCTTTCACCCTGTTACTCTGATGGAGCATGCAAGGTAGCAATGAGTGACTCATTAAATTCCAAGTATATGCGGTAGTGCATAGGAATAGGAGAAGTTGGACTCCATGTCATGTAGTCATCCTTTCTCCCTTCCTGTTTTCCATCAACCTCATCGTACAATAGTAGAAGGACAACAAAGGATAAGATCCTGCCAGCAAGCTTTGGGATTAAGAAGAATGATAAGCTGGTTGCCCTTCCTTCACCTCTTCCCAGAAAAAAAAAAACCCAGGGAATTGAAAATCTTTGTACATAAGTCCATAGGAAAAAGAAGAGGGAAAGTGCAGACAGTGCAGATGTATGGAAAAGTGTGTTACACGTATGCACAGAGTTCCCCATCGGAAGAGAAAGCCTGAGCCCTTTCCTATCAAGGAAGGAAGAGGACAACAGGACCATTAAAGGAGAGACTGTCAACATGGCCCATGGAAATACCTGTTGTTTCTTGGTAAAATGAGAGATTTTTAGGATCAGAGATCTACAGACTACACCTCCTCAGAGCTAAATGTGTAGAGGCAGAAACATTAAGATTGGTATAGATGAAGTCTGAAAGGAAATGTTTGTGTGTAGAAGCACCAGGTTAGAAGAACAGCTAGTATTGATAACAAGGGACATGACTGATTGCAATAAAACTAGTTCATACTGAGTAATGTGTTGCTTCCATCTTGTGCTCTGATAACAAGAGGATGTCAACAGGGTTACAGCACATTGCATGTGCCAGTACTCTTGTTATATGCAATGAGAACTGACTGTAGCCAGAAAGGTAACGAAAACAACAGAAAACCAGACAATGAGCAGAAACATTGTCTCAGATTTATGCAGGCTGAAGTAAGATTTTGAGCAAAAGATCACACTATTACACAGAATCATTGAGGTTGGATGGGATTTCCACAGATCATTTAGTCCAAACCCCCCTGCTGAAAGCTGGATCAGCTAAAGCAGGTTGACCAGAACTATGTCCTGGGTTTGGAATGTCCCCACGGATGGAGACTCCACAACCTCTCTGGGCAACCATTGCCAGTGCTCAGTGACCCTCACAGCAAAAAGATCCCTTTTTCTTATGTTCAAATGGAATTTCCTGTAATTCAAATTGTGAGCATTGCCTCTGGTCCTGTCACTGGATACCACTGGGAAGTGTCTGGCTTTCTTTTGTTTACCTCCCTCATCAGGTATTTATGCACATTGATGAGATCCGCCCTGAGCCTTCTCTTCTCCAAACTGATCAGACTCAGCTCTCTCAGCCTCTCCTCCTATGAGAATACTCCAGTCCTGTAATAATCTCAGTGGCTCTTTCCTGGACTTATTCCAGGATATCCATGCCTCTGTCATACTGGGGAGTCCAGAACTGGACACAGCTCCCATCAGTGCCGAGCAGAGGGGAGGGATCACTTCCTCCTGCCTGCTGGCAATACTTCCCCTTGTGCCGCCCAGGGTGATGTTGCCCTTCTTGGTGGCAAGGGCACATTGCTGGCTCACGTTCAACTTTGTGTTCATCAGGACCCCCAGGACTTTTTCTCCAAAGCTGCTTTCCAGATGGTCAGCCCCCACCTATATTGGTGCATGGGGTTATTCTTCCCAAGGGGCATGATTTTGCACTTCTCTTTGATGAACTTCATGAGGTTCCTGTTGGCCCAATTTTCCAGCCTGTCAGGGTCTGCCTGAACAGCAGCACAACCCTCTGGTGTATAAACTGGCAACCCTGCAGAGTGTACACTCTGTCCATCATGTTAAGACGATAAATACTATTGGTGCCAGTATTGAACCCCAGGGTACACCACTCAGGACTGGCCTCCAGCTGGACTTCGCATTGCTGATCACAACCCTTTGATAATTATCACTGTTGACTCCTAAAGGTTGTGAAAGACTTTCCAAAAAAACCCAGTTTCTTGTTACCAATTGAGAGGGACAGTGAGGATGGGCTAGCTGCCATCCCTTGTCCTTCTGTGTCTCGGAAGCGGTCCTAGATAAACTGCTTGGATGCAGACATCCTAGTGCCTGTGAGCACATGGTGTGAGAGAGGGAGTGAAACCTGTGAAAGAATGAGCATGAATGAGATAAATAAGTTTTATTTAAATTTTACCTGCCCTCCCGTAAGGTCTTACACTGTTTTATTACATTAGTGGCCTAACTCTTCTGCTGAACAACAGCTTAGATTTCTTTTTCAGTCAAAGAAATTTAAATAGAGATGAATGTGACAGATGTATACTAAACATAAAGAGAAAACATCCAGGAACAATGTGATACATTTAAGTCAAATTGCAATTGATTAGTCATTGCTGAAGTGGAAAATGAATACGGGTCGTAAAGTATTGATGTATACCTTCTAGGATTTGTGTGGGCAGCCACAGACAGACTCACAAACAAACAACTTCAGGAATACATGTTCCTTTTGAAGCTTTTATTTTGCACTTAAGTTTTCATATTCAAAAAGTACAAAGGACATGCTTTAAACAGAGTGGGAACTGCTGTAAGGAATCTAGACTTTCCTGTGCCATACATTAGATAGCTTTATTTGTATTCAAAGAAGCGATCTGTACTGTTCAGCAGAAATGAACATTTCAGATCTCACTATGTACCTGTAATATTCTTTCCTTTGCACATGAGTTAAGGCTGATTTCATACTCCCACCTTGCTGCAGCAGAGATTTGCCACTATGTACGTAAGTGACATTTAGAAACTGTGACAAAATCCATTTGCATAGATATGAGATTATGAGTTAAAGTAAACATACCACTGTTCAATCTAAATTCAGATAATTTCCATAACTAGCTATTCACAACAAAGAGGAAAAAATTCTGAAGGTTTTTTTCAGTGCATTACATTGCAACAAGTATTCCTAAAATAAAGCCCGAATAAAAGACCTAAGGTAACATAGCTTAGAGAGGATATTTTCAGGTGGTGTAAGAGTATATTAGATTATTTGACCTTTTTTTCACCTATGCTGCATATTATCTGAGATATAATAATGTGATTACCAATATGACCATGTAGCTAATTGGATCACTCTGACCTTGTAAAACCATTAAAGTCATTTACAATACATGTAGTGTATTCAAATACAACCCCGCATGGCATTATCAAGGCTGCAAACTTAAAGTGAAATAAATGGAACCTAAGATTTTGGCATCAGGTTACCCGATTCACATACCATAGCTAAACAAAATAAAAATATTACATACATGCAGTGAAGTAGAATTAGTGATATTGCTACTATCTACCATCTTCAAAATGCTGATTTTGGTGATTTGCTCCAAAAAAATCTTGAAGCCATATAAATACAAGCTTTTGCATATAATTACCAATATTTCTTTCAGAAAAAAAACATCTACAATATCAAATGCTTAAATGCCTTCAAGTAATGGAATTATAAAAATCTTTCTTACATAATTTTGCCCAAATAGCTATTTAAAACTACAGAAAGGCTTTGCAAATAGGCCATGGTCGCCAGGTCTGCAAGTCCCCAGGGCTTCATGCACATCAAAACTTAACATTGTTAAGGATGTTAAAGAGTTTGAATGCAATTAATGTGACAAAATCAGCCTTCTGTTGCCACAAGTTTTTACACTGATAGTCATGTAAGAATTGGAACCATTTTAGGTCATATTACAAGACCAGTCAATACACATTAATTAGCATACATCAAATACAGTACACATAAAAAGGAAATACCCACATAACTGACCAACTGCAGGTCTATAACTCTATTAACCTGCCAACTCAAGGAAGTTTATTTTTACAGCTTTACATATTTCTACCTGCAAATTCTTAAAAAAACTTTTTAATTCCTAGAATTTTGTTCATAAAGATATACTTACACTGCAGTTACTGAAATATGTATGTCCACATGTTGCTTCTTTCACAGATTAATTTCAGCTCTCAAAATTAGGTTTCATTGAAAAAAATTCTGGAACGTAAAAATTATAGGGCAGCAGCATTTCCAGTGGCGAATATTCTGTCTTCTTCAAAATTTACATAAGACTGAAATATTGTGGAACACCAGCTTTTGAGTTCTTTGGCCAAATAGAGATTCTGCCCCAGAAATGATTTTTGGCATTTCTCTTCAGCTAATGAAGTAGCAATTATGGATGCTTTCAAGCAATTAAAAATGAGAGCATTGAGTTTAGCCAACTGCGAGACAGCTAGATGAGAGTACTTATCATGCCAACCTGTATGCGAACATAACCACACACGAAGACTGTAATAAAAAATCAGCTTAATAAAAAATTTGCATTTCTGTAAATTTCATGAACTGTTTAAGGAATAGGTCAGGCAAAGACTTAAATTATAAAAATACTCCATTTCCCTAGTTCTACTCATCTTCATACTATCTAGAAAAAGTGTTTGGTCTGGTTTTAACCTCTCTGAAAGTCCCTGAGACTCACAGGACAGGTCAGATGGTCCTGTCCTGTCAAGTGCTTGTTTGCTGGTGTCACTCAGCCACATCCCAAGAGGCTCAGGATGACAGACCTGGGGATTAATGGTAGGAGTGGGACTGTGCAGAGACTACAGTACGGAAAGGTGGGAAGCCAGCAACAAGAGACATGGAAGGGCATGCAGGCAATGACATGCAATTTTGCTCCCATCCCCAAACAGACACAAAATTGACACTTCTGAATCATCAGAACAGGGTCCTACAGAAAAGAAATACTGTGAAAGCACAAGAGCAAAAAGCACTGGCCCAATTTCTCTATGCCTTTCATCCCTCCCCTCCCTGCTGGAAGCCACAGGAGTGGAGAACATGAAAACAGACACTTTCAGAAGAATCTAGTTAGCTAGGGTAGAGAAAATGGTGAAAGACAGCTACACAGAGAAGGCATCCACACCATTAGAAAACAGACACAAATTTGGGATAGGATGAACCGTTTCCTAGGTTTGCTTCCTCCTCATTCATTTTAGATATCTACCCTTGTATCCCGCCCCTCTCTCCTGCCCACGTAAGTTACACTTAAGTAAGGTAAGTCTGGGTACAAAGTGTAGCCAAAATGTAATTTCCACAGCATGAAAGAAAGAGAGAAAGAGACAGAAAGAAAAAAAGAAAGGAACACATAAACTAAATGTTAAATTATTCTTATACCCTCTCTTCCTTTTATTCCTTTCCATATCAAGGTACAATGTAGATTTAAAAAAAACCCCAACAACAAACAACAAACTTTACCCACAGAGCCAAAACATTATTCCAGTGAAAGACTATGCTGAAGGATTTTTTTTTTTTTTCTTTTTTTCATGATGTCATGAGGAAGAAGCTTTTGGCCTTTAAAAGCCAGTTTGTTTCAGGTTGTTTCAAAAAGCAATTAAGGGAACGATCCATATTAAAATGGCCATTATTATTTTCATTTTAACTAAAGCAGCTGCATAATTTAATAATTCTACTACAGCGTAATTGTTCCCATTACAAATGTTTTAGTTCCCTACCTTCCCTGTAAGAGTAATAATGCAGTCAGTGATTAAATGCAAAATAAGATCCAGATTTCCAATTTAAATACAGCCATAAGAAAAACAATCATGAAAATCACATATTAAGGCAATGGATTAACTCTTTTTTTCTCACTTGAGAACGAGCAGAAGATGTCTCAAATTAGTAATACTTTCGGCCATAGGCTCATGGTAATTCATGGGCAGCTCAAACTTCTGAAATTCTGAACTCCTCATTTATATAAGCCTTCCAGTGAAAATTTATAGTAATCAGAGTTCCTAAATATTTGTTCTAGGAATCACTAACAGCAAGGGATTCTGATAGTGTCATATATCTCTAATAACCTAGTCGGGTAAATGATAACTACATAAATAAGTGATTTTTTCAGATCACTGACCAAAAAAAAGAAAAAGATTTTGTTTAGGATTGATCAGCTAACATTAATCCAACATAACTTTTTTCCTGTCCTTCTGTTAGGGAAATTGAAAAAAACTTCATGGTCACTGTGCATTAAGAAAAAGGAGAAAATGAAGGATTAAAATGGCAGACTCAGTGGAGACGGTGGTAAAAGTCAATGGTTACTACATCCAGCCAGGCCACTGTAGAAAATAAAATGAATTCTAACAACCCACAACTCAAGTACAGGCGATGGGCCGAGGCCAATTGTATGAGGTCCAACAAGGCCAAGTGCCGGGTCCTGCACTTGGGTCACAACAACCCCATGCAACGCTACAGGCTCAGGGACGAGTGGCTGGAAAGCTGCCCCGCAGAAAAGGACCTGGGGGTGTTGATTGACAGCCGGCTGAACATGAGCCAGCAGTGTGCCCAGGTGGCCAAGAAGGCCAAAGGCATCCTGGCTTGTATCAGAAATGGTGTGGCCAGCAGGAGTAGGGAGGTGATCGTGCCCCTGTACTCGGCTCTGGTGAGGCCGCACCTCGAATGCTGTGTTCAGTTTTGGGCCCCTCACGACAAGAAGGACATTGAGGTGCTGGAGCGCGGCCAGAGAAGGGCAATGAAGCTGGTGAGGGGTCTGGAGCACAAGTCTGACGAGGAGCAGCTGAGGGAACTGGGGTTGTTCAGTCTGGAGAAGAGGAGGCTGAGGGGAGACCTTATCGCTCTCTACAACTACCTGAAAGGGGGTTGCAGAGAGGTGGGTGTTGGTCTCTTCTCCCAAGTGATGAGTGACAGGACGAGAGGAATTGGCCTCAAGCTGCTCCAGAGGAGGTTTACACTGGATATTAGGAAAAAATTCTTCACTGAGAGAGTGGTGAAGCATTGGAACAGGCTGCCCAGGGAGGTGGTGGAGTCACCATCCCTGGAGGTGTTTAAAAGACATGTGGATGAGGCACTTAGGGACATGGTTTAGTGGTGGACTTAGCAGGGTTAGGTTTATGGTCAGACTTGATGATCTTAAAGGGCTTTCCCAACCTAAATGATTCTATGATTCTATGACAGCCCCTAGCCTAGTGGAGTACTAAGTCTATCTTAACCTTACTGTTGGCGAAGTTTGTCTTACTGTAAAATACTTCCACATTGTTTCATTCCACAACTCTCTGTCCCAACCAGAAACTTTTGCAAACACTCTGAGTCTCAATAAAATATTCAAGTATTTTCCATTTTATTGCACTTAAGTGCACCATGCATTGTATGTTGTAAGGAAACTGGATAGCATTTCTTTGGTGGGAAAGATTATAGCAGGCCCAGCTAAAAATAAGGCTCATATAAGAACTTTCCTGGTCTGGGGTAGAGATGATACAGGTTTAGAGACTTGGAGCTGGCCTTCCTACATCCTGTGTACCTGCTTTTCCTACTAGTCTCTCTGAGAAGAGAAGAGGAAAAGAACACAAAACACCATCACTGAAATTTAGTAAAACTGGCCTGATATGGGGGTTCAGTTTCTCTAGACTGTTCATGAAATTCCACTGAAGTGATGTTTTTCTATCATTAAACTGTTGAAAGGAGAGGAAGAGGGAAAAACAAAGAAGGAAGACATGCACTCACCACTCAGTAGATGCTTTGTCCTGGTAGGCAGATTCTATTATTTCCTTTGTCATCACATTATGTGATAAACTTTTCAGTACTGTTTCTATGCAATAGTCATCTTGTGGGTCTGATGATTTCCATAACAGTACTTGTTTCAACAAACAGAAGATTCATTCTAGGGAACTTACTTGTGTGAGACCAGACCCTTAAAATTTGTCATGTGCTTTCTGTGAAGAACCTGGTACACTTAGACTGTGGAAATGCATTGTGAATGTCTCTAACACTTAAACTTTAAAAATTATATGTAGATTTAATTTTTTTAAAACTGAAATTCAGTGCATCTGTGCAGAAGTTGAATTCAGGTCAAACTCCTCTCCTTCAAAAGTTCCATTCTCCTGTCTGCTTTCAACAGGGACCTGCAAGGAAATGGGGAAGAAACTGAATACAAAATTCAAGCAATTTATTTCCTGGAAATGGTAATGTCTTTTGGGATACATTTTTAAGGCAATGGGATTTTTTGGGCTGCAGCAGAGCTGACAGCACAGCAGTGGATGCACAGACGTTTCTACCACCCCAAAGGTCTTTTACAAACCGCAGTAACTCTAAAATGTCACCTAACTGATGATGGATGCAAGTGGTCCTGCATTTAACTTTGGTATCAGGATCCTGAATTCTGTAAATTGCAACCTGGCTATAAAATGAAGGAAGTTCTACATCACAATGTGCATAATGGAGTTATTGAAAAAAATACAACTACTGCATCTTGCCTGAGCTAATTGCTGATGTGGGCTAAAGAACTACTACAAGTTGAGATTGTGTGCCTTTTGTTTCTTAACATAGGAAAGCCCAGAGGGAAGGGGAGATATTGTTCTGATTTGGTTTAGAAAACAAAAATATCTCTAAGAATAGAACAGAACATTTGTATACATCCTGTGAGTCACCTCTGTGTGGGGGAAAAGGATGTGTTTAGTTCTGTACTAAGAAAACAACTACCTGCTTTCAGCTAACCATCACCTGATCAGTAGAGTCAGGCCCAAATTTGAAAACAGGTTTTGTAAGGTATATATGCAAACTCATGGAAATTTCCCATAGATAAATAAATTGCAAAAATCATACTCCCTCCTTCAGTCAAAACCCCTATAGAATAGAGTAGAAATTAAATAAATGGAGTTCTACAGAAATGGTACGGGTCTCTGAACAAGTCACAGGAGAATCTACAGCATTTAAAGATAATTCAGGGTGTCTGGAATACATAAATTTATCCAGGGGCTCTCAGCTCATTGGGCCTTTATAGGAAACTCTCTCACTGACTTTACTTTTAGTTACTTTACGTTAATGTGAAACGACCCATGTTCAACACTAATAAATTAGTGTTTTCTCAGGTTACAACGATTATAAATCCATTCTGCTGTGTAGGCAAGGAATGAGTACAATTAGTGAGTCCCAGGGGGCCTCAGAACTAGCTTATAAATCCCTGCGCATTCTTATACTGACAGTACTTTGGCAATCACTACTGAGAGGGCTTTAAGGAAAGCCAGAGCCTGCAAATCACTGTACTGCAGGAACACTGAGAGGAAGCTGAGCGTGTTTGCTTTGTCTGAATTGGATTGCCATAAACTGTGCACAGAAATATGGACCACATCTGTTGTTACAATATGATTTCATAAGAAAATTGATTTGAAGAAATCTTATTTTGTTAAGGAAAAGGAGGACTCTGTAAGCCTAAGTTTAATTTCTCCAGAACATTTTTCTCTGTAAGTACCTTGTTGCAAATGTCTTCGTACACAGTGAAATACTGTTTTCCAGTTATGCTTCAGCATCAGGACCCTGCCCATTCCATCGCTACAAATACAGCACTCCATCCTGTGCCTTGCAAACAGCTGTCAACCAAGAACTTTTGAAACAAGCTTGGGAAGAGAAATGTAGACTCACAGATGTAACCTGAACCAAGCTAGAAAAAAAAAAGCAATGTTTTTTTGCAATAAAGTATTATGCTGCCAGTCTCTTGCAGTGTGCTAATCAAACCACGTCCTCTCAATCAATTTCTGCAATCTCTGAGACAATTTAATTAAGTAATACCAGTAACCTGAATGAAAACATAGGACTACCGTTTAGATTCACAACTAATGCAAATACTTTTTCCTCATTTTCTAGTTGTTCAGTATTAGTCTGAGAATCTGATCGAGATCCAAAGTCAAGAAAAATCAAGGAGAAAGGAGGTTAACTCATCTCATGGCTGAGGTTTCCTTCTCTTCTTCATTTTTCACGTTTGTTATTTCATGAAGGGTTTAAGACTCCACTTTATTGAAACCAGGAGGAATAAAGGATTGGAACCATTAGATAGATACAGAAAATTAGCTTAAAGTTAATTATTGCAGCTCTTCTACAAAAAATTAAGAAGACAACTGCAGCAGCAACACAACAAGGAGCTGAGCTATATCCCTATATACATCTTTAAAAAAGGAGGAAGTGAAACTTAAATCAGAGACTGCTTTATGCATGGGCCAGGTTATCCCCATCTGAAAGCTTCTATGGAGAACAGCCATTGAAACGATCAGTCCTCAGAAGTGTCAAGTTATACTTAGGAATAAATGTTTGCAGGATCGGGATCTAAAACATCTGTCTCTGAAGTAATTCAAGGAACATTAGTCACACTAATCTTTCCCAGATTTCATTTGCACTTGAAGAGAGATCTTAAAAGTATTCAGCCAACAACAAGCCAGTTGTTATGAAATCTGCTCTTTGAATCAAACTGCACTAAATATCACTAAAGCAAATCCTAAACAGGGCAGAAGAGCAGAGTATTATAGGATATATGTTTTCTCCTGCAATTTCTCCTCCTCTACAAATTAGCTTTGTAACTTATTTGGTAATAAAAAGTACTAGAAACATCTGCTTCCATGTCATGATCTTAACCTCATGAAAGATCACCCAAATTTGTAAAACAACACAGCAAGGATTGTCTGTTGAAGAACTTGTATCACTTGTCTGAATCACTTTTGTGAGCCACATCAGAAGGGGTGTTGCCAGCAGACTGAGGGAGTTGATCCTTCTCCTCTACTCAGCACTGGTGTGACACACTTGGAGTGCTCTGTCCAGTTCTGGGCTCTCCCACAAAAGAGATATGGACAGACTGAAGAGACTCCAGAAAAGGGCCTGGAGAGCTGGGACTGTTCAGCCTGAAGAAGACAAGGCTCAGAGGAGTCTTATCAATGTATATAAATATCTGAAAGGAGGGTGTACAGAAGACAGAGCCAAACTCTTCCCAGTGATATTCAGTGACAGGATGAAAGGCAATGGGCACAAAATGAAACACAAAGGTCCGGTCTGAACATCACTTTTTTACTGTGAGGGTGAATGATCACTGACACAGGTTGTCCAAGAAGGTTGTGGAATCTCCGTCATTGGTGATATTCAAAAGCTGTTTGGACATGGTCCTGGACAACCTCCTCTAGGTGGCCCTGTTTGAGCAGAGGGTTGAACAAAATGACCTCCAGATGTCCCTTACAACCTCAGCCGTCCTGCAATTCTGTATGTTTCCTGGTTAAGGGAATGTTCTTCACTGTGGCACCTAATACATAGGCCTGGCTTCAGAAACACAGCTCATAAGCCTAGGCTAAAACCTCAACCTACTTTCAGAAAAACCAGAGAAAATTAGGTTTTTTGGTCTGAAATTCACTACTTTGTGTTTCAGGAGAGTGGTATAGTTTTATGCTGATTGTATTACCCATACAGGGGCTACTTGCCATCGTTACAGTTGAGGCTGAATATCATTTAAACAGGAACACAAAATTTAGGGGGTAGGAAATTTAGCAAACCACATATTTTGTTTCAGTTTCATGGATGTACAGCAGTCTTAGAATCTCCTCTCCTCCACTGCTGCTAGGCATTTTGACTAAAGCATATTGAAAAAGCCCTGCATAAAACAGTATGGGAGGCAGTGGTTGGAATTGCACTCACTTCCCTCCAAGGGGAGTGTCCTACATGACAGGATCACGTTATTCCTTGTTGACTTTACCTCCTGCCCTTCAAACCCTGTATATCTCTCCTTAAAATGGGGCCACTATGCCAAAATTAATAGGCACATGAACCTTGGCTACGTGGATCTAATTTCAAATCAGGGCTGAACAATGAGAAATAAGGGTTTGAATCCTTCCCTGTTGGACACAGGAATTTTATCTGCAGTGAATGATGAATGACTTACCTCCAATGACAAAACGTTTGAAAGCATACTGTGCTTCATGCTTGGTGCATTGTTGCTGTCATGTGTTATACTTGCTCATAACATCTTTTCCAAATAAGGCCCCTCAAAGTACTTCTGTGGAGGGTTGCCTTGCCTGGGAAACCTGAAGAGCAGACAGCTGCTGAGATATTGAGCTCTGCTAGTAAGGTGGCAACTTCACATGCATAGATGTAGGATTTTAGCCCTTTGTAAGTTTTCTAGGGAAAGTGGAATTTCTTACAAGTATGATTTTTGGGTAAGTCTGTTTGTTGATCTAATCTGGAGTGCCTGATATCTTAACAACTCCAATAATCTCAGTATACAGACCTATTTCTGAAAAGCACAACATGTAGTTACAGCAACTTGGTCTGATAACAGCACAAAGTTAGCAATATAAGATTTCCCTATTTGCTATTCAGCAACACATTTTATTTTTCATCTGTATGTTCCTGCACTGGAACAAATCATCCAGAAAGGTTTTGTAGTTTCCATCCTAGGAGGTTTTCAAGACCTGACTAGATAAAGCACTGAGCAACTTCTGATCTCAGAGTTGCCCCTGCTTTGAGCAGGAGGTTGGACTAGAGACCTGAGGTCTCTTCCAGTCTTATTTTTCCTGTGTAAAGTTGCCTGCTTTATCTAAATGTTGCAGCAAGTTTTGCTGACGCTTGTGCAATGGTTGTAAGTAGAAGATAAAATCTGACTGTTCTAATGTTGAACCCATCACCAGGGCGTCTCAATATAAGTGTAATTTTATCCTGATAGAAAATGTCTGCTACCATAGTCCTTTATTTATGTTTCCAATTGACTGTTTTTTCAACCAGGTTGGACGGAATAAACTCAAGGCAAATTTTGCAATGGATATTTTGTCTGTACAAGCATACACAAACAGTGTACCATGGGTATTCACTAGCTGCTTCAAACTATCATTTGCATTTTGAGTTGTGCAAATGATCATCTGAGTTGCATGAAGCAGCTCCTGGTTCCCTCATTAGATGGCAGAGACCTGAAAAAGAAAGGCTGTCAGATTGATTTCAAGCTCCTTATGCTTCTGCTAAAAGATCTGGAGAAATAAACTGGGAATTATCACATAAAAAAAAAATTATCTTCCCTTCTGTTTGTCTGAGTAAATTAGCCCAGCTGAAATGTGCTGTACAGAGGATCTCTTCCAATACAGAAGACGCATACGTGTCAGAGCTCTTAGCTATTTACTATGCTCTATATGCCATATCCTTCTGTCACAGTGTGCTTTACCCACATAAACATGCTGTATGGTGCTGCAATAGTGCAGTTGCACCTGGTGTCAAGAGCTGCTATGCCTTGCCTTTTCACTTGATTAATTGCATCAACATTTGGCATTTGGCCTTGAGACTGGGGACCCTCAGTCATGAGTTTTCTTAGCTCCATTTTGAAAGCCTTTCTCATGTCTTGAAAGAACAAGCCATCAACTGGGACTGCTACTGAGAAGGAAACTATTCTAATAGAAACTATGTTTTAAAACACAGCTTAGCATAAACCCCTAAGCCTCTGACAAGCATGCTGATGATGTGTCCCTTGCCAGACTAATATGATTTTATTCCTATACCAGTCATGCAGGATGATGAGGACCCTTAAAGTGAGAGAGAAGTGGGAATGAATGGCTTTTGGGAGGGGTGATGAGCCATCTGAGAGCATGTGGGTGAGGGCTAGAGGTGGACAGTTCTGCACCAGTGGGAGAGAATGATGTGGGAAAATCCATCTGGGACTCATCTCTCTCACCTCTTCCCCATCCTCCTTCCTACCCTGCCCAGTGCAGAACATAGACCAACACAGGTGATGTTGGTCAGTGTTACATGCTTCTCAGCAGGGCCTCGTAAAAGGACAGAAACAACGAGCACAAACTGATTTACAGGAAATTCCATTTAAACACAGGAAAAAAACCTTTTTTACTGTGAGTGCAGTCAGACACTGGAACAGGTTGTACAGAGGGGCTGTTGAGTCTCCATGCTCGGAGATACTTGAAACCTCGTTGGTTCTATGCAACCTGCACTGGCTGAGCCTGCTTTGAGGAGAGGGGTTGGATTAGACCATCTCCAGATGTCGGTTCCCACCACTCCTATTCATTGATTCTGTGAACCAGAGGAATAGATGATTTGTAGCCTTGGCAATCTAAGTCATTATCAAGACAAAGTTTCTAGACAGAAGCAAGACCTTTTACTACTCCAGCTAGTATGTTACCCAGAGCATTAAAAATTAAAAGAATGTAGGATGTGCCTGAAAAAAATTATTCAAAAGCTGAGAAATGTAAATTATGTGACTACTTTAGCAAACTTTTTTTTTTTGCACTTTCATGAAAGATGATTGCTAAAAGGTTCCCTGATATCCTTGCCCAATCTTTTTAACTCTTTAATCAGCATTACTCATTAGATCTGTCGGCTATTCTAATCACACGGTGAATACAATATCACCTGTCTCCTTGTGGGCACAGATTTTGATATAAAAAGGAGATGGTTAAAGATCTAAGTTGTATTCTCATTTTTACAGCTAGTGAACAAACAATGAGATTCTCATTACTATTAACTTTGAAGTAGTAGGTTTGAAATACTTTGGTGTCTTTCAGCTACAGAAACACATCTTCAAAACAATTTATATATTCAAAGCACATCTCCAAACAACTCTGCCTGCAGCTGTGATTTCTCAGCAATTATTTAAAAGAGGCTTCAGGTATCACAAGTTGGATCACTAGAAAATGCACTTTCAATACCCAGTTCTGAAGATTTTTGCTTAAGTAATTTGCCCTTCCTCATATACCAAGTTTGTGGCAGAAACAGGGATAGAAACCAGTTTCCCAAGCTTACATTTATCTTTCTTAACCTTCAGAGTTTTTTCTCTTTCTGCCATCTCCATTATTCTCTGCATAATGTTTAACTTCCTTACCAAATGAGGCAAAGACCCAGGTGCCTCGGCTACACAACCTTAATTCATCCCAGTGTACTGGACAGATGTACCCTGCACAGTAAAAGACACATGCTGTCTTTTAGAAGAACTGTGACCATTGAATAAAGAGACCATCAAGAAGTGCACAGTCAGAGAGCTAAATTATATTTGTGCTAACAGCCCCGGTTTCCTGGGATGTGCTAACAACCCTGGCCATTACCAAATACTTCCTTCCAGCCCTGTGCATGTGTATGGGGAAATCCCCTGTGCCTCTCGACATTTAAAACCAGCATGAAAGGGAAGAATCATATAGCAACAAACTGAGTTCACCTCCCTTAAATCAGCAAGGGTTTCAGGTCCTCTACTTCCATCTTTTAAGCCAACAAACAACTGTAGCTGTAACACCCTTCAATATGGAGCAACCATTAGATGGAGAGAAGCTGTGATCTTTGCTACCAAGTTTCAGTGATTTGTTGACCATGGAGAAATGGCAAGACACCATCTCCTGAGCAGCTTTGCAGCAGTAGCTACACACTACTTTTTTCATTACCTCAGTCCTACTTACACGTTTTGGTTCTTCTGTCCTCGTTATTTCTTGTGGTTAGTGTTCTTAGGCCTGACTGAATTTTCAGTGCAGTTTAATCTTTGCTCTTGGGTGCTTTGAAACTGTCTTGTTTTCCACTAAATTCTATGGGAATTTTGACATGGATTTCCGGATGGTCAGAATTTTATCCAAATACACAGAAACATAATTTTTTTCCCTATTTTTAGACTGATCGCACTGGTCAATCACATTCTGTATGTCTAAATTAGCACTCTTCTAGTGGTCCTCAGGGATCTCAAGCTGATCCTCAAGGAGAGATTTTTCCTAGGATATCAATTATGTGCTCAATAGAGAAGGGGAAAAGAAAGACAGACAAAAACAAATGTGGGGTAGCTATGCTAACTCCCATGATGTATCCCTGTGTAAGTTCCACTTACTTACACTGGAAGAAAGATTGCCAAAAAAACATGTCAAAATAATCCCCACTTAAGACGAGGTCCCTAGCAGACAAATTCCATGTATGTTTATAAGAACATTTGTGATGTAAGTAAGTTAGACTTCCCAAGGTTTTTTAATGGGGCAACAAAGACTCTATGCACACAGAGCGCAAGAAAAAAGAACTTCAATGCTCAGTTGTTCAGTTCTCCTTGCTGTACAGGAGCAGTATTTATTTTAAACCCCATTTGATTTGATCACACTTCAAACTGAAAATATCTTTATTACTTGTTGCATGCATGAGTCAATCACTATTTATGGTTTCAGTTTAAAAGTGTTCCTTTGACTTCACCATGAATTATCTATTTTTAACAGTGTTGTCAAAATCTTCGCTCTAGATATAAACTGATAATGACTTTTTTAAAAAAAGTTTATCTCATCTAAATTGTATTGCCAGCATTTGCCTATTTTCAAGAATTCTGTGGGCCAGAATCACGTCTGAGTTATGAAGTTCTATATTAATTTGATGATTAGTTTTTAAATAAAATGACTCAGAGTCATTTCTAAAGATTGTAGAGAACTGGAGGGCGCAAGTTTCTGACAGAGTCAATCTCGTAGGAATGAAGTGAGTCCTTGCTAAACTAGCAGCAAGACTATCAGCAATAGGAAAGGACTGTTTTGAAAGCACCAAAGCTGAGTTCCTGTTTGCAGTCAGCAGGAATAAAAGTAGAATATCTTTCTGCTGCTGAGGAAGAACAGCAATACTTCAATAACCAAGTAATTTTGAGTAGAGGCAGAAAATACACTTGATATGCCCAAGCTCTGTGGTATTTTTTATGATTTAAAGTTTGTTGTAAATGTTCTCCTATTTGCTACTTTTGAGCTCACTGCCAGTGACCTCCAGGAATGCACTCTAGTTCCTTTGCAATAAGGGTATGTTCCAACCAGCAATAATGCAGCTCCAGATTGAACTAATTACTAGTAAAGAACACTTCATCAGTCAAAAGTCTCACTGTCACCTAGCTAATCTTGAGCATTTTTATTCTTTTGCAGGGGTCATTCTCCTTCACTCACTTTTGCTCTTTCACTCACTTTTGCTTTTGCTGAAGCATCTTTATAAGGGCAACAACCCTCATTTATACATGGAAAAGGTATAGCGGAGCATGAAAAATAATTTCTGTGCAAGTAAAGATTTTCAGGAGTGTTTAAATGACTCAGAAACCACAACCCTCACTAAATACAACACAAGGATTTATGAAAATACCCATCTATTGTTTCTTTCTTTCCCCTGGAAATAGAGGCATTTCTGCTGTTGATTGGATAGAGCCAAGATTAGTAATGAGTGGTTCAATGTTTCTTGAAAATGAAGGACACATCTGCTGAAATGTGAAATAACTGAAGTTATTCCAATCAGTGTATATGAAAAATATTTCATTTCACAAAATGGGTTAAATTTTCCTGCTGAAGAAGTTCTAATTTTGCCTAAACAATCAGTATGTGATTGAACAGAAACAGCCTGAAGTGAATATTTCATTGCGAGGAATTTTTGCCTCAACTCTACTCAATAAAACAAAAATTACTCTGACTTGCTTGTAAAACTAAAACAAACTTGGTCTTTTACACTCCTGTCGTCTTGCAGCTTTAATACAAACATTCTTTCCGGGCAACTATCTACAGTTGCCAACTAGCTCATATCTCAAGTTTAATGCATCACCTGACAAGTCTAAATAAATTTCAAGCATATAAAAATTACTTCTGTGATGTTAATATTTTGTCTTATAAATGTTTATAATCCCATCATATATATAAGAAAAATAGCAACAGTACCACCCAAGCAACCATTTCAAGCGCTGCTGTGTTACACAGTAGTTATAAATGAACACATTCTTTTCAAGTAATTACTTAGAAATGCTAATAGTCTTTCCCTGTTCTTTGTCTGACACCTTAGAACAAAACACCAATCACCAAAATTCCATGGATTTTTAAAAATAACTATACAGAACCTCTGAGAAAAAAAAATTTCACTTCCGTCTCTGGTAACAAAATGTGTGTCATCCCATTCCTATTATAGAAATCTATCTCAGAGAAATCAACCTCACAGAAATCAACATGGAAGACAAATGGTATCATCTGTGTTGCAAGGCAGCACTTCTTGAATAAATATTTGAGAGCAGTAGACATAATGGCACTGTGGGATCGCTTATATTCCATATAAATAGGGATATATTTATCAATTAATTCTCATACTAAATATTGAAATAGGTGGTGGAAAGTGTTGACACAAATATTCTTATGGGAAAAAAGTTATTTCATTCTGTTTTACAAAGTATGAAGAGAATAACCCATGTGTTTAAATAACATTAATCTTGACTAAATTTTCAGTTTTGTTTAAGGAAGGCTTTTTTCAGTCTTATGTTAATTGTACTGTTAGTAGTCTGAATCCCTTTTGGTAATATTTAACTTTATGTAAATCTCAATAAATTCAGTTTCATATCTTAGCTCTTAGGATTTCTTTTTCTTCAAACTATCAGTTAAGCTATATTAGTCAAGTGTTTCAATTACTTCTGGGATCTGATATTTATAGTAAATCTACTGGCATAAAAGGGGATCTGCCTTCTGTTTTAAGTCCCATTTATACATATTTGTTCTTCCCACCCTTTTTGTTCCCATTCTCTCCAAAACTGATGATTACCACTTTCATTTCAAAGGAAAAACAGGATGGGTGAAAAGGGCAGATCTTAAAAGCTAGGTTGGAAATTAGCTAGCAGCTATTTTCACGGGATTTTTTTCCAGCTTTTTATGAGCATGCCTTCTCTAACTAAGAGAAAACACGGATTGTTTCATAAGACAGTTTATGAAAACAAACCAGACAAAAATTCAATAATGTTCTGTGGGGATATCATGGGGAAATCTTCATACAATTTTTCTTTCACAAGAGGATCAATTGTTTTACAAGGTTGCCAACAAATCAGAAGGGAATAAACTGCTTGTTCACTGAGGATAAGACAAGTACTAATGGATTATATTACTGAAGCATGGACATTCGGAATACCCTGTAGGATAGTAAAGTTAAACTGCTGAAATTTTCTTCAATGGAGGTTTTCTTTCCTTTTTTTTTTTAAAGACACTTGCCAAGCCAGTTTGTCAGGAAAAGCAGAGCAGTCTTGCTTTCGTGAAAGGAGTAAGGGACTGGAAAGTCTTTGAAGCCCATTCCTCTTTAAACTGAAAAAAAGGCATTTAGCCTAAAGTTCATCTATTTGCAAGCATTTTAGGTTTTTTTCACAAGATGCAGAAGAACCACGTTTTTAATTCTATGTTTTTAGGAAACTATGCCCAGTTTGGTGAAGCAAAACAAACAAGCGGTACTTCTTCAGAAGACCTTTACGTGCAGCCCATGCACATATTTCCACTCCCTGCATGACGCTGGAGCCACAGCTGAGAGATAGGAGTAACCGAGGGAGGCTGCAGTGCCTCTGGGAAGCCCAAAACCTCCAAAGTTCAGCATGAGGCAGGGACAACGTGGCCCCTGACTCTTGCATGGCCCCATGGTGGGAGCAATCCCTCCACTGTTTCACTCTGGATAGATCTGCCCTTTCTCACCCTGAAAACCCATCTCCCTGGCCAGCCTGACCCGTTCGTCGCCAGCACCGCTTGCAATGAGCCATAGCAGGGATTGAGTGTCTGGGTGTTAACTGAAGACCTCCAGGGGAGTGTATTTTTACACTCCAGGGGAGTGTACCTTTATCTTGGCTTAAAGGCAGTATGGCAAGACATGCCATCATGTTGTACTTTCTCCAGGGTGCCTAGAGGTTATACACAAACCCAGATCCTCCAAATCTTTCTCTTTTCCCTACGTTAAGGAATAGCAGTGAAACAGCCCCACAACTGACCTGAAAATTCACACAGCCTAAAAAAACCACCACCCTGGGTGTGCTCCCTGATGCACCAGAGGAACTGACCCCGAGCAGTGAGCCCCCACTCACGGGACACCGCTGTGGCTGCAGGAGAAGCTCCCATTTCCAACAGGGGGAGAAAAATTCTCCTGAAAAAACCAGTGCATTTCAGGAGGGGCTGCACGTGAGGGCTTCTCATGCGCAAGGTCTGGGCTGACCCCATTACCACTCTGGTCCCGCTCCCACAGTCAGCCCCAGCTCCCTGGCTCCCGTGGGGGACCAAGCCCATGTGGTGCCCTGACAGCCTCTCTCATCCACTATCTCAGAAAGGTCACATCATTACTGAAATAAAGACACCATCGCCCCAAAATTTGGGGGAACCCTTGCAGTTGCCATTTGCAAATGCTATTTTTTTTTTACCTGATATTATTTCTTTTGATAAAACTTTAAATTAATATGGCTACTGTTTAGTATTTACATAAAAGACAGTAGAAGTTGGAAAAAGTGGTGGCAGTTACAGCATTTTCATGCATTGTTCACTGGTGAACAGGGGCACACTGATCCGTCACAGAGTGGCTGCCGTCTCACCAGGGCTAGAGCAAAGACACTCACTTCCCTCTCAACTCTGCCCAGCTTCCTTTCACATTGCTCTTCTCAGTGCAAAGCCCTGTTAACCATTGTTACGTGTGATCTATGCCATCCTCAAAGACAGCGACGGACCCCCAGGAGAACCTATTAGACCTGCTAAAAATAGCACATGGCTCCTAAGAGCCCCAAGTGGTAAGACGTCTGCTACATTAAAAGCATTACCATGACCATAAGAAAGAACAAATGTCAATGAAGAATTTATTCTTGTTCTCAAAATGGACAACAGAAATATTTTCTTCCAAAAGAGTAGGTTAAAACTTTTGATAGACTCTGTGGCTGGTTTGGGGAAAGAGACAATGAGCCAAGAAATGAGTGGTCACACAGGAGCAACTGGAAGAATGATGGTAAGGTTGGGAGTTGCCGTAGGGAAATCTCATCTCTCCGTCCCCTCCACACTTGCTCAGATGTAGCATTTTCAGAAGTTTCCTATCCTGAAATCTGTCATATGCAACAGTAAATTCACTGAGTGGATGGATGCCATCAGCTGTTTTTAAGTGATCATGCTGTAACTGCCATGAAGAGGTTTTATAAAAGAAACTCAAAAGCATATCTGCAAGTTTGTTGCATGCAGTGAACACAACCAGAAGTCTATTGAAGTGCAGTACATAGTTTTATTACACCTAAAAATCCCACCTACATACAATTCTAGTCTTTCTAATGTAAACAGAGCCTTAAACACTACCAGTTTTGGCACTGCTACAGAGCGGGAAAGTCCGGAGACAATGAGGGAGGCAGGGGAGCATAAATCCACTATAATGAACCATATTGAGACATAAAAAGATATTTGAAATGTATCTCTGCAGAAAAGACATCAGATAATTTGAGGTGAAACCTGGTGCTCCATGTGGGTTTCCAGAGTTCATTGTGGCAGCATGAGATCAGTGCCAGTGCACAACTGGAAGCAGCGCGGATGCTGCAGCGTGATATGCCAACCAGGCTGGTACAGGTTACCCCTCAGCACAGCTTATTTACCCAAGGAGTGCACCAAACTGGTGCTTCGCTATCGCTGGGCAAACTAACTTAGGTCCCCTTTCATCACTCTGAATGTTGTGCTGTCGCATCCTCAGTTTCACGGTAAGTCAAAAGAAAAAACGGCAGCATCAATACTGCCTCTGTAACTGGTGCTCTGGCTCTGCACACACAGCTGCTACAAGTTTAGAAGTCTGCATTAATTTCCAAACCTCCTAATTAAATACAAAAGAGTGAAAAAACCCAGTCACCATCAGATGTAGTACAAAGAGGTCAAATTGAGTATTAAATGGAAAAACTATAAGGTATGTAACTGTGTGGGCAGAACAGAATGAGATACAGACTCTTTGACCTCTGAGTTTCTGGTTAAAATCTACACACAGTTTTATAGTCAGTCAGTTATAAAAAGTAGTCTGCCATTTGACTCATCTCTGTATGCCAAACTTCCAAAGGAAATATATTCATGGTTATATTTGAAGCGCTGTCAATGTGCCTTGACACTTCAAATCAAAACACCAGAGGAATCTAATGATTTTATTTTTAATGATTTAAAAAAAATAAGTCCCTGGCTCTTCTGTATGATTTTTCCACTGGGAAATCTCTCAGGAGTAATTTCTAAGCCAGTCTTCAGAACCTGATGGAGTTTTTAACCTGAAAAGTCACCTTCTTGTTCTGACAGACCAATATCTTTTTGGTGATTCCCTTAGCATTGTCCATCCAACCTTGATTTGCTATTCTTCAGGCTCTGGGTTTTTTGGTTTTCCCCTGAGGGCATGCATTTTCTTAAAAAGGAAAAATACAGCAAGTAATCAACAGTTATAATATCCACACTACAACACAGAAGGTGCATGTATCTCTTCTGTAGGCTGACATAGCCTTAAATTTATTTGCTCTTTTGTCCATAAAAGAACAGCTGTGTAGTTCAGTGCAAGCTGAAATCCATCTAAGTTTGTATGCAGAGCCAATTTTACAGGGCAGTCATCCAATGTGCGAGTGTGAGACCTCCATACATTAATTTCTCTTTTCCTCCTAGACATAATGTTGTCTCTGAGCCCATCTCTATATTTAGGTGGCTGCATCCAAGATGCCACAGGTGTGTCATCCCCAGTACCAGTCACAGTTAGTTCAAAGTCAGCCCATGTACACATACAGGTTTTGGTTACAACGTCAGCTAAACCAGTTGAATACTTATTGATGAAGGCTGAATTTAAAATAGAAACCTCCTTTTTACACCAATGAATTATTACCATGCTCTATACATTCAAAATCAGGAAAATCAAGACAAAGAGAGAAAAAAGACTTGCTTGTTGGAGTGTGTGGACAGTCCCTGTGAACTGCAACAAAATGCCTAAATTAGCATATTTACTAAAAGGATTTTCTGCTGTAATTTTCATCCCACGCATCTAAATCCATTTTCCTACAGTTCTTCAGTTCCTACTAATACCATAGAGACCACACTGAGAGACACACTGATCGCATATAAAAAGAAGCCTGAAGAAAGTGGAAAACAAAATGTAAGTGACAAAGGTACAGAAATTAAAATACTTGCATATTTAAATCTACTTGGAGATTTGGAAGACAGAAACACAGTACAAACAACTTCAGAACATCCAAGTTTTATGTCTGTTACATGTGCTCTTAAGTACAGATTTGTACTTCACAGAAAAGTGGAAAAAAAGGAGTAGGTAGCTCCAAAGCATCCAGCAAATATCCACTCTGTGTCCCAGAACAGCCTATAGCAAATGTGAAGCCAACAGTAAAGCACAATAGCAGCGACCATGAGGACAGCATGAAAGAAGAGCATCATCCACCTCTTTTTTTGCCTGCAATACTGGGAATTTGTCAGAAACCATTTTCAGATAGACCATACTCTGTTCTACTGTAGAAAATGACAACAAAACAAACATCCTCCCCCCCGAAGTATCTCTGCTAATCTTATAAAGATAAAATTTCTTCTAGATTTAAATCTAGTCATCAGTTAAACTCTGAACCATACATGAAGGACAGACCAGGTAAGCTTCTAAAAGCATTAGTGCCCGTAAATCCCCAAGGTATCCAACCAAAAACCCATCCACTGCTGAAGCCATCCTTCAGTGTCTCTACTTGGCATTGCTCCAGAAACAAAAGCAAAGACATGAGTTTAACGCATTGGTGGAATGAAGGAAAAACGCTCGTGTAAGTGGGTACTACTTCACCTGTATGCCCTGCATAGCAGATACCAAATTCAACCAAGAAGAGTGCTTCCCTTCTCTAAGGAGTTACAGTACTGATGTCCAGTACCGGATAGTGTGGTGCAGACTTTCTGAAGTTACAGAGAAAAGCAGAGACCTTCTAGTATGGCTGGCTTCCAAACTCATTTGCTCTGGAATTGTGCTGCTAACCACCAAAGCTGTGCTGTGCTCATATAATTCTTCCACACTTATGGAATAAACTCATTAAAACTAGTACTAGCTATTTCCAATTACTCCTGCAACATTCAAAACCTGTTCACGCAGCCTAAAACACAAAGCTCCTACTTGTCTTACTTCAGTCCTGTCACTGCTCTTCTCCAAAAGGAAAAAGAGAAACATGCTCTGAAATGAACAGCTGAAACCTGTATCAGATGAGGACAACACAGCAGGATTAGATAAATGCTTAAGAAGCAGAAATATTTTTCTTTTTTCATGTAAATATTCCTAGTGCTAGATAAAAAATTAAAAAGCATTGTTAGCAGGGGGCTTCTGAGTTTTTGCATACAGCTTTTGAACTTATGTACCAGTTAAGCTTATTTATCCTTTTAGTGCTGAATGCTGCACAAAAAGCAGAAGTAAGAAGTTCATGCAAATTCCCTTCTCAGCAGCCTTGCTTCCAGCCCACTGGAAGCAAAAGCAACGCAGGGGCTGGAGTTGCAGATGCAGTCCTCATGCATTCTTTGTCAGCATGGAGAGAAAAATATCCCCTGCTTAACGACTTCTAGTGTTATCCATTGCTTCTGTAACTCACAACAGCAGTATGAAGAATTCTCAGACTTAACAGTGCTTTGGAGAGAGGCAAAGGCTAAGTTTTATTATTATTGGCTTAATTTCTGCTCTTTTTCTTCACACAAACACATACTACTGAGCCCATGGGAAACATTAACAACAATAGTCTCATTTCTTGTTCCTAATACTGGCTTTAATTAAATATTACTTTTTTCCTACTTAGCTAGGTGGCATGGGACACAGAAATTATCTGAAAGGGCTTGGGAGTGGACTCAAAGGCTGGTGCAGTGGAATGAATCATTTCCCCGGAAAAGGAAGGACTAATTTGCTGCCAGCTCATTTTTAACTAGTCTCTGTAAGTTGTTCCTGCAATACGGCAGCCAAGATTTCAGTCAGGTAAAGGAAGCATAATTGCACAACCGCCTGTACTCTTACCAAAGGCCCCTCTGCAGCACGCACACGCTTCACAGAAATGCTTATGCTGCACTCACAGTGTTTTTTCACATGGGGAAAAAAGGAGTTTCAGATATTTGTGAGATGGTCAATGTTGCTTGAAACCAAAATGCTGAGACCCTTCACTTTTTACCTTTATTAAGCTATTACCCTTCCTGAAACACTGGTCTGGAATTGGTCAACCCAAGATAAGTTAATTCATTGCTGCAAGAACAGACTTACATTAAAACTTGCTTCCCATCTCAAATTTTAGGTAATGTAAGTAATGTAACTTCAGCTAAGAAAAATACAATTGAAAAGGCCTATATATTTTTTTTTCCTCTTTCTCTTTTATAACCTAGTTGATGGGCAAATCCCTAACTGTATATTTCCAGGAGTTTGTCTATAAAGAATGAAAGCTAATGCCTACACACATGGGGATACTTCTTATTTAGCAAAACCTAATGGGAAAGGAGCAATACATAACAGTGAAAAAACCTCCCTTCCTGACACAATGTGGAAGAAAGATGATAATATTCTGTTTCCATTTAAAAAAATATAACCAAAGCAAACACAAAGCATAAAAATAAAAATAAAATTCCTTTCAGAATAAAAAGCATGGACTCTAGGTGCCTGAATTTCTGATGATTTATGGCAGCACTTTAATCCAATTATTATCTTCATAAAGTACACTGAGGGAAATGACTACACATTTCAGGAATATCCTTTTTTTTTTCTTTTTTTTTTTCCTTCTTAATTTATACTCCCAGTCTTCATAGTAATTCTAACTAAACAGGGAAGGATATAAAGAAGAGATTTGGATTTCAAGTTTGGTATCTTGGAAGCCAGGAGACTGATTTAAGCTTAGTAAACATAGAAAAAACAAACCACAGGCAGTTTGGCCAACAGTTTTTGTGATTCATAGAGGTGTATGGACAACATATAATTATTGGAAAAACACATCTAATCAAATCATGCTCTAACTCCTGGCAACACACTATTCAGTCTATTGCCTTTGTGCCAACTTTAATGGGTTGCTTCCAGCAGCTGCCTCAACCCATTGCTTCAGTTACCACCATGCCTTCCCGATTCCGTGGTGCTACTTTCTTCACTGAAATATATTACCCATTTGAAATGGGTTTTCTCTTCTTACAGGTTATTTTGTGGTACAAATACTGTTATAACAGTAGCTGTGACAAAGCATGTTCTTGGTATTTGAGAGCCCATGGGCCACTGGACGTGCATCGCAAAGCTGAGCAGTCAGGACTCAGCTGTGCATTAGTGGGCTACTGCTGAATTCCTGAGGCAGTTGGGTTGCAGAGTTACAGTGCTAGAAAGCAACTCCAGCAGTCATCTAGACCAACCACAATTCACATTCTAACAGCTGTTCTACCAACTTGCTCTTGAAATCCTCCAGCAACAGGGATTCCACAAGTGCCTATATAATATTTTCCAGTGCTTTGCTGTCTTTTGAGGTAGGGTGGGGTTTTTTTTTCCTTTTTCTAAATCTCCACGCTCATCTTTTTTACTACAGCTCAGACACATTCATTTTTGCCTTTTCTACCACAGAAAGGGAAACATATACCTTCTTTGCAGTAGCTCTTAACATATCTGAAAATTTATCTTCCTCCTTCAACTTCTTTTCTTTACCTTAAACTATTCCATTTATCCAGTATTTATTTTTCCCTAGATTTCTAGACTGCAGAAAATTCTCATTGCTCTCACCAGGTTTTAGTTCAGGTGAATTCTTGAGTTTCAAGTCAGAAGAGACTTATCCTTCCTGAAATACAGTTTCTTTGACTGAACTTATGAACAGAGTAGGCCTTATCAATGCTATGAAGTAATCCCTTTGCCATACTGAAGTCCTGTAAGCTGTATTCTTCTCTAAAATCTGCAGGCCTCCAGTCTGTCTCTTACTACAATACGTGTCTTTCCTCTGCAATGGTCAATTTGCGTTAGTGCAACTGAATTATTGTTCCCTTAAGAAAATATTAGTTCCCTCTATTCTTTTTCCTTAAACCAGTTTTCCAGGGAGTTTTATTTACGAGTTGATGATTGAGTCTACTTTTCTAAAACCGAAATTTTTTGCTTTGCATGTTTAATTCTGCTGCAGAATGACTATTTTTATTCTGTTGCTGTTGCTGCTGAGTATTATGATCTAAATAATTTCACCATCGCTTTCACCCAAGTCATCTTCTACCTCAACATCCTCAAGAAACTTCTTTCTTTTAATTTAAATCACGTCACGGAGAGTTTCCTCTAACTTCTGTATCAAAAACCATTCCCAACATACCTAGAATTTGCAGGACTATATGCTACCAAATACATTACATCACTCTATAAATATGAAGTTTATTGTTTAGTAATAAAATAGTAGAGTTTTTATATCAGCGGTTAAATTTTGAATCAATAACCAAGAGTTTTACATTCAAAAAGTGAAGGGAAGTGAAAATGTGAAAGAAATGCTTGAAAAGTGACCAATATAATCCATTGCACCACAGCTTCCTATGCACGTTAAAGTTCAACAAAGAGAAAACCCGACTGTCTGCAATCCACATTGATTACAATATCAAAACCTTTTTTCTTTATCTAAATATTACTTGTAAATGCAAAGCTTTTCTGCTTTGTTTTTTCATTTAGTTATGAAAACCAAAAATCTTTGTGAAAAATTTTTCAAAGTGCAAAATACTAGTCAATATCACTTAAAAAAAAATCAGTTCATCCATCAGTGTCTTTTTTTCCCTTCTTGTGAAAGCACATAGCCATCAGCAGGTGTGTCCCCACTTGCTCTCCCACTTGGTACCCAGATCCTTGTGTGGTTTTGCAACTGTGAACTAAATACTGCCCAAACGGACTAATGCTATGGGGCTGTTGGTTTCTACCACCAGCTGAACTTATTTACAAATCATCTTCTCCCAGCCAAAAAACTGCAGGGAGGAGGGGACACACCATCAGTTATTCCTCTGTTCTGCAGAAGGAAAATTAGACTGCAAAATGTTTTTTAAGGATATTCTTCATCTATTTATACACTTTTCCTTTAGAAGATATGGGGTCTGAACTTTCCAAATCTAAGAATAAACATAGAAATTTTATGCTTATCCAAACAGAACCAACAAGCCTGTATGCTTTGCTGTTACAGTATAGACTATTGCACGTTTAGATGCTTTTTTGTTTATGCAAGTATTCCCAAATATAAGGCATTGAAACTGAGAGCAGGGGTCTTTCATAATGGTGCTGTGTAAATACTGAAGTGCAAGGACGCTGGGGACACCTCCATGTTCCGTCTGGCTCGTTATCTCTAATGTTTGACAGTGTAGAACCCATCGAATGAGAAAATTTGCACCCCCATCTGAAATCCTTTATAGTGTAAAACAAGGAAAAAAAATCTTCTGGGATCATTGTGCTCACAATGACATAATTCCAATTAAAAAGAAAGTAGAAAAAATTAGAAATGTTAGAAATTAGAAAAATTGAGAAAAAATAAAAATTATAAATATTTCACATTGCCAGGTAATTTTTTTACTAGACAAATCTTTACCTGATGTCAAGAGCTCACTAGAGGATGGGGTTTTTGTTCTGTTTTGTTTGTTTGTTTTCTCCAGGTATTTTTCAGTTTTATTCTGCAAAATTTTGCTAATTAATTTACTATAAATAATATCTTTAGACAAACTTCAAGTGTCATGAATCATTTACTGTTGGCCAAAACACATTTCCCTTTGCTAATACTTGGTTTCAATCAAAATTTCTATTCACATAAATGTTCACAGGCCAATTTATGAATAATTAAATAAAGGGGGGTGGTGTAGGATTTTTTTTAAAATGCAAACTATATTCAGAATCTATAGATAAAACTGGCTAATTGTTAAAGGTCACAAGAATTAATATGACCTGAATATATTAGATTTGAGACCCCAGCAGTGAAACTATCAGAGTAAAATTAAATTTGCTCTCTTAAACAGGCAGGTGTTAATAAATACACAAAAATTAACTCATTAAAGCCAGGAGCAGCTGTGAAGTCTGCAACATTTCTTTGTTCATTTTTTTAATTTGTTATTCTCATTCTGAGGAAAAGCAAAGAACAAACCGTATTTTACTGTGTGCTTCTGAATACAAACAGTAACAGGAAAACTAGCTACAGAATAATGCGAGCAGGGATACACAATGACAGGTACATGACTAGCTATTTTTGATGAGTTTTTCCTTTTGTTTTATTAAAAACAACAACAGCTGAAGAATATCTGATTCAGGCAAAGTGAATAAATCAAAGCTTTCATATAAACTGTAGAAAGTTTTTTACCTGTCTGATTAGTTTCTGCTCCAAGGAACATCTTAGCATTGTCTCTTAAATCTAGAGTAAGAAATCAAATGCAACTTGATTGAGGCAGTTTAAGGACCTGTCACTACAGGCTAGTGTCTGAGATGTTATAAAGCCAGGGACATCTGCTGCAGTAATGTGCATGTGTAGCAGTGTATAACCCACATATTACACAGCGGTTAATGTTGCCATGTTCTAATCCTTTTTTTATTGGAGTTACATGTTGAAGGACATTCAACAGTACATATATCTTTCACTCAACTCTCACAAGTTGGACCATTCTCACTAGTCAGTGGCAGGGAGGATTTCCTACTCTTCACAAGTGAATACGCATAAACTGTATATTTATAGCAATAGACAAAAAGGAAAATACTGTCTTTGTATAGCTGAATTTGGGTCAGTAGTCATAAAATACATCTCTGAACATTGATGTTTGCCAGAACATCTTTTTAGGAATTAGTTAAAATGGAATTTTTTGCTTGATAATAGACATTGTTCTTCAATAAGTAAGAACAGCTCATACTCTAAGACTATTAGTACTCTGTTACTGGCTGATGTGTACGCAGTCCCATCAGAGCTCATTGCAAAAGTCAGGGCTTACATTGCTACACTAAGTTCTCTTCACAATGAAATATTTTTAATTCTCTCCAAACACATTAAGTAAATTAAAAAAAAAAAATGCTTTGTCCCTCTTTTTGTAGAAGCAAAGCAAGTGATACTGAATATTTGTTCAAAAAGGGCTAAGAGGGAACCTGGCCATGCTATAAGGAGAAATCATTTACTTGTTTAGCTACTGCTTGTATATCACACTGATAGACTGGGCAGTTTTTTTCACTGACATTACATACCTCCACACAAAAAATGAGGAATGCAGTAGTGGAGTTGGAGAACATATTTTTCTTCTAAGTAACAACAGCATTTGCTGTGATATAATGATCAGAAGTTTTTCAGTTATTTATTTTCCTCTGTGAAATTACAAAAGGTTTATGTTAAGACCTGAGTAAAGTGCAGAACAGAGGGAGAAGATATACTGTGAAAGCACAGCTTTATATCTTACAGGTGATGTTTTGGAGGAAATGCTTCAGGAGAAAAGAAATTACTGCGATGAGATGCAGTCCTGCTCAAATCTCTGAATATGACTTGCTTTGTCCTTGGAAGGGCATACCATACCTGAATGCATGTTAAGATGGCATGATGCCTCAGTGCAGCTGCCTTGGACAGGTGCTAAGGATGAGATTTTGCCCAGCGAATAATATTGAAGGTCTCTGGAAAACTCTCCCCTCTGTCCCTGTCAGATTTTTAATATTCGGAAATAGGTGCATCAACACTGTGTAGTTTAAGTGGCTATTAGCTCCTGAAATAATCAAGTTTGTTAATAAAAGCATAAGCAAGACATCTTGTTATGAAATAGTAGTTAAGCTGAGTTTCAACTGAGATCCTCTCTAGCAGCTTGTAAATTTGTGACTGATTTTATTCCATATCTGGAAAGATTATAAAAATAATAACTATTTAGGTTATGTAGGCATACAATTGTTAACATCTCTCAGCAGCAGTATAGAAGCCAGTATACTAAAATATTTTGTTATACTAAGAGACCTGTGATTTCTGTAAAACATAAATTTTAATTGCATACTATTTCTGAGACAAGGCAATGCTTTGCTACTTAACTAATAGGAGTGAGATTGTCACAAATAGGACAATGAAAATAGATGAGGATACAAGAAAATAAACATTCTAAAAAAAATCTTGGATAGATCCTGAACCATTATATAGAAACAGTTCCCGTATCATTAGTGTGTAACATTTTGTATCCGTCTCTTTTTACTCCCTAAGCTTTATTCACAATAGTTTCTAGATTACATTTAAGACAGGCTGGTCACACCAAAGTGCATACCCAGTGCAAGCTCTGCTACATCTTGGCTTAAAGAAAGGGACAAGCTTTGGGAAAATACATATTAGATTTAAGAGCTGTCTGTGGTAGTCATTTGTCTGATCGAGAACTTTTGTAAACTTGATAAACACAGCCTTCAGTTAGGAGTGGCACAAAGATATTTCTTACCAAAGTAGAGATGGAAAGGACCATGATTTCATAGGTCTCCATTTCCTGCACATACTACTTGGAAGATAAAATCCCTCAAGCGACTTCTGTAGGCACCATGAAGAAACAATTATTGGTAAAGATGAAAGTGAAGAGAGTATCTTTCTGAATCAATGTGGATGTCTAACTGGATACTGAGAAGTCCTTGATTTAGGAAGGGCTCTCCTTCGGCACATACTGAAAAAGGTACATTTGCACTAAGAAAGTCCTGAATGATTTAGACGAGCCTCCTGACTTCTTTCATCATTTGTTTAAGGGTGTACTTAGCTCCACAAAAATAGAGAGATGCAGTACATCCACAGTTCTTTTTGTAAAAATGATACCTGCAAAGCATTCACTCATTGTACTCTCTCAGGTGAAATGCCAACAGCATCCCTAACCTTGCCCAGTAATCACAGCTACTGGAATCCTTTATTGCTTTTCTGTCTCAAAGTATCACCTATATTGGTAAAAATAGAACCAAGCATAACGATATTTCCATTCATTGGATGACAAATAGTGTATGAGACGAAACAAAAAAATACCTGTTTTGAAGGAAATGTTACTGCTATGGGAAAGGCACTCATTACTGCTATTGACCTTTGAAAAATAGTTCACATCTATTGCTTGCTAATAAAGACAGGTTCCTGGCTTAAGTATCTCCCTCTGAAGTTAAATGCAACTATAGCACCTTGTGGTGTGGATTTGCTTATTTTTTTAATATGAACCACCATGCAAGGAGTTTTCTAGTCTAAAATATTTTGTCAATTGATCAGCTATTGTTTTGAAACTTCGTCAGCGTTAACTCCCTGCTCGCTACAGTCCAGTTACACAACTTACTAATTGATATGATTGACGTTACTCACTGAAATACTTTCCTATTACTACCAGTGGGGTGACTCAGGCAAATACTCACTATCATGCCTCATGAAAAGGAAAAAAAGAAAAAAAATACTAATACTTACATTTTTTACCTCAACTTTTAGGGCATTCCTCTACACATGCACTTTTTATAATGTTAGCTCACATCTTTTATTGGTGTGATGATTTACCTCCAACAAAGTTGTTTAATAGCTTCAAAGAAGAACAAAGTTAGGGCCATTTGCTTGATGTATTTGCTTCTAGAGCTCAAAACTTCAAGCTTCAAGGAGTTATGGCAAAATGATGGAGAAACTCAAATGAAATTGAAAATCAGTAGTACAACATTGTGGTGTACTGACCCTCAGCATACGAATGCCATATATCTTTCCATCATCTTTTATGAATCGGTTATATCTGAAAAAGATGCCAACAGTTAAATTTTCAAACTTGTGCCGTTCAGCATCTTTTGATGCTGAAAAAAGACTGGGAAATAAATCTGGATGACTCTTAATGATCTGTTGGTACTGAAATGGGTATTTCAGCACAGTGGATATATTACTTCTTGTTAAAGTATCTTGCCTGTAACAGCATTTGCTGTAAAGAACTGATTGTTTTCCTGATGATGTCAGAGAAAAGAAGGGGATTTTTCCTTTACTTTTTTTTTCTTTTTACCATCACCATAAACAGAATTGATTTAGAAATTTTTTGTTTTGTATATAACTTACAAACAATTCCTCTGAAGTCACTCAAATTTAGAAATTTTTTTTTTTAAAATTTTGGCCCTTCCCATACATATGTCTCATGCAGGCTGTGGTTCTGCACTGTGTAAAATGTCTTTTCGCTTAAAGCAAGCCAAGTACCACTCACAATGTCTTCACTCTACACAGCATCCCACCTGTCGGCTTTTATTCAAGACACACCTTCTGTGAATAAGCCAGAAATAATCACAGCAGCAGTAGGGCAGACATCAAGCATTACCAAGGCCACAGGAGAAACCCTGCTCCAGCAAGAAAGATGGGACAGCCTCTGGTTCAGCCATCTCCAAATTTTCATCAGAGTAGAAGTTGCAGTAAGACAGAATGGTGCGTTGCCATTCCATGGATGCTGATGGGGCCCAAGTAGATCTACTGTTCCTCTAAAAGATTATCAGAGAAAAGAAGGACAACAAGAGTCTTCATCAGAGGTGTTACGAAATGGGAAACGTAGCTATGTGTAAAGAGGGCTGAAAGGGAAGTGATCTCTCCACCCACCCAGCCCCCCCCCCTTCACCCAGTAAAACAGAATAAAAGCAGGAGCAGGAACTGAGATGCAGACTGAATTAGTGAGACTGCCAAGTGAAACTACTAAGTGTAACTGCTCTTTCAGCCCCTTTGTTTTCTTATCAGTTGTAAAGGAAAAAAAAGGAGACCTTTCAGACATGTGAAGAAGGTTTATCTCATAGCTGCTCAGCACGTGGCAAAGCAACCACTAAGTAAACTTTGTGTAACTTTTCCAAAGCCTTTCTTCCCCCCATCTGCCTTTCACCTGAACTGCCCTCATGACCCTTAACTACAGCTCAGGATCAGTCCTGCAGAATACACAATGTACTTACATATTTCACAGTTTAATGGAAATGGTATTGAATTGTTAGAAACATTTTCCCTCTGCCAATGTCTTTGCTCCTTCCCAAATGGCTTTTATAATGCTAGAAACATTTATAACAAAAATTACAGCATAGTTGTTTTTCTGCTTTGGAAATTATTTCAGCATTGCTGTTCAGTCCTTAGAAACATTAAGCAACCTGATGTAAATTATTTTTGTCTGGATGGAAAAGTGTGGTCCAGCTCTAGCAGTCTCCATGCAATTCCATGAGAGACTAGAATACATTTTAAAATATTAAAGCATTTAGAAACCTGGATGCAGAAATACATCCTGAAAGCAAGTTTCTTTATACAGTCCTACAGGCTGTTTGTGACAACCCAGTTGCAAGCTTTTCTTTTTCTCTTGAAGCTTTAAAGAAAATGAAATACACATGAAGGTCACTTTTTATTATATTGTCCCCTCATTGTGAATGGGTTTATTTCTTTCTGCTTTTACTGCTAAGAAACTGCCATTCTCAGCAGCAGAGATAGTAAAAGACTTGTATTTCCCCCACTATACTGCAAGATTTTTCACACATGGGCAAGAAAGTCATGAGGACTCTTAATTCATACCTGGGATAGATTTAGGAAGTGATAGCAAAACATAACCTTCACTTATCCGCTAATATCTCCTTAAGGACACACACCAATGGGAAGCAACCGAGGTTAAAGACAAGAGTGGCTGCAAAGAAGAAAGGTTGACTGTCTGGCAAAAGGAGCCTCCCACCTGTCTTTGCTTCAGTGCCATCCACACCTCCGCAGCCAGCTCTGACTGCAAATGAGCTGCACCTGCACATTTTTCTTGTAAGCCTAAAGCCAGTTAATAATACTGCCAACAATTCATCCTTCCAGAGCAACAAGCGTGCTTAACACAGGCACTCATTTTTTGGGGAGCTGTTTTCCCAGGGAGGTCTCATCCTCTCTGGGAGAGGATACTCTCCATGCATGTGTATAGGTATGCTGAGAAGCTATTTGTGTTTGTGCCTCAGAGAGGTAAGCTAGACCCTGTTAAAGAGCTAGACTATTTTGTTTTAAATCCTTTCATCATTCTGGATGATTAAATGATGGTTGTCTTCTCTCAAGTATGGAAAAGAATTGGAAAAAAAAACCCCAACTTTTAACTAGAGCTGTAACAAGGAGAATGCCTACATGTAAGTAGGGTCAAACAGGAAACAAAATGGATGCCTTCCTCTCTTCTGTCAACTGCTGCTGTTGTAATTCAGGAAAAGGAAAGACAGTCCTGAAGTGGTAGCAGCAACATAAAGTACTGAAAGGCTAAAAAGGTGTTATGTGTATATTTGCACACACATGTCGCCAGGGCCCCAAATGCTTTGACATGGCATCTCTGACAGCAGTTGTTACAAGAGGCTAAGACTTTAACTACATTTATATATTATTATACATAATGTAATAGATATTATAAATATTTTAAATAACAATTGATTGAGTGCCCTTTCAACCTTTGAACCGCTTAATACATTATCATGAAAATCCCTAGGATGACTGCCAGAGATTTCTCCAATGCTGAAAATGGGTCTGAGTTTATAGTTCTGCCATTTAGAAATCCAGCTAAAATGTATAGAATGGAAAGCGAGTACACAGAGCAGCATAGGAGAGCTCCTGTTGTGGGTCTGCTAATGACATCAGATGCTGAAGAGTGCAGCAACACTCTGAGATAAAGAGAACCTAGAAGAGTTAGATTTAACAAAAAGTGATGGCAAATATCTAATAAGTATGCTTTCCATTTCCATAGCAACTTCCATCAAAGGAACGGAAAGCACTTTAAAACATCAATCAATTTACCCTCAACACTACTGTGTGGCAGGCAAAATATATATTAGAAGAAAGAAAGTTGCTTCCTGGTGATTGCTGGGCTCTATTTTAGGAGTCCTTTTTGCTACCTCTGCACTAACTTTCTCATTAACATTCAGACTTCCAATCTGTCCTTTTCATGTTCTCTCATGTGGACTGTGGCATAAGAGGAGTGATCAGAGATGTCAGGATAAAGCATTAATATCTTAGGATGTAATGAAATTAGCTGTTACTGAACAGAACAACCTACCATAGTCTAAGCAGTCTTATCTACTGTAAGTCATTGCTGCAAAATACTCTTTACAATGGCAGATGTCAGAACATTGGTGGCTTTCAAAAACGGCCTCTTTCATTAAGCATTTTTCCAGTGTACCTGTGCAAAAGACATATTTTGGCTATCTAGATTAGGCAGGTACAACATGCATGTTGCAATGCCCAGCAGGTAGGCACCATGACCCAGTATAAGGTACTTCATGTCTGCAAATTATGGGTGGCTTTAACATATTTTAAAAATAACTTTATGGGGTCAGTATGTCTGAAAATAAAAAAGAAACCAAGCAGATCTTAAATTAGTATGTGTGACGCCTGTCCCCAGCAAGAGAAAATATAGTCAACCTGGTTCCTCCTGCTCTTGAATTTTAGAAGTTGGGGATCTAAAGCCTGAAAAAGTCAGTTTTATGCTCTATAGCCCACACAGACAGAAATTGAAATGGTCATCTCTTGACAAAGAATTGTGCTAACTCTTTATGTTTTCTTTTATTGTGCAGATGGCTCTGCTGGCTGGAATGAAAGTGAAGATGACAGACAGGGTTTTGGCCTCTTAGACAGAGAAGATCTCATTGTAAGGCTGGATGTTGCATGATCTCCACCACTGAGGACAAGGTTAGAGTTGGTCATGGCCAATAAATTACCTCCCTTTCACTGTCTGGGTAGGTTTCTTGGCTATAGAGAAGGTGAAGATTAGTATTAGGTTAAGGGAGTCTAAAGATTGAAGAGGCCTTTTTCTTCTTGTGTGTTGAATGACTCTAACAGTTTTTGAAGAATACAAAAGCCCTTTTGCCCAGTACTTCATATCCACTTTTCCAGAAGAAGTGGGTCCTCTAGCTATAATCAATCTGACAGCTAAGGGTAGCATTTGGGAACCAGTAACTGATGGTTTTGGCTGAATGGCCTTTCAGAGTTCAAAGGAAAGTAGGTGTCTCTCATGACCAATATTTTGTCATTTTTACTACTCACAATGGATCCCTGGGATACAATGAAGTTGAAAGTAAGAACTAGGATTTGGATTTTTAAATCTAAATACTGAAGAGTTCCTTTCCTTACTAGCTGGGGGCTAAATGGCTCTAAGTGATGGCGAGAAGGCAGGTGTCACTTTCAGTGTCCACTTTTCCAGAGGAGATGGATTCCCTTGGCTAGAATGGAAAGATTAAAGTTAGGAATGGAGTCAGGATTTGCTAATCCAGAGACAGAAAAGTGTAGCTGCTCAGAGTTAGGTAGAGGTTTAGTGTCAACTATGGCTGGTATTTGATGAGCTCTTTCATTGGTGGGATAGCTCCCCTGCATTTAATTACACTAAGAATTAGGACAGGGTAATATGAAATACAAAGTACCCCCTTTGCTGTGTGCTAATGGACTTGAGAGTAGGAAGAGGTATGGTATCCTTTTAAGTCCCATGCCTTATATACATGTTTTCTGAAGAGATGGAACCCTGGGCTATAATTAAGGTTAGAGTTAGGGCTACTAGTTTTATGTCAAAAGCAGAGATCCCAACTTAATGCTCAGTGCTGCATGTCCAGTGGAGTAAAGAACCGTGCTCCTGGTGTCATTTGTGGCTGATTCTTTACGCTTTCTTTCACTGCTCAGGTAGTTCTGCTGGCTATAATAAAGGAAAGAGCTAGTTAAAGATTCAAAAACCACAGGCTGAAGAACTTATCTCCTTGAGGTCTGTGTGTTACAGAGGTTTTGTTATGTATTCTACAAAACTGCTATACTAAACTGAGATCTTGTTTCAGCAAGAGTCATCAAACCAGGTTAAGTCTGGTGTACTAAATCTCATACTTAAGACTGGATACATGGATATAATTCTAGAATTAGTTCAGAGTTTAGATAACAAGGAAGAGTCAGAAATTGCCCTCAAGCAATGGAAGTCACCAGGCTTCTTTTTGGCTTTGGGATACCTCTGAGCAAGGGCAAGTATTTGGAAAAAAAATTCCTCAAGGTACTGCTGGACACTGTTGAGCACTGCTGATCCCTTGGATTCCTTGCAAGTATTTAGGTCTTGTTTCTTGTAGGGGCTTCTTAGCTATGTATACATCTAGACTTTGTTTTAGGCTTTGATTTCAGAGAAAACAAAATAATAGGTTCAGTGTTTGTACCACGTTTCAGCTTCTGCTCAATATCAAGGACTCAGAATGAGCCATTCTCAAATACTAAGAGTATGCTATAGGTTACAGATCTAAAGGAATGCACTTGTATTGTAATTTGTAATAGATTTGACTTCAAACTGAAAACATTCCCAGGTTTATTTGGTTACCTTACATAACCCATAAAAATACATTAACAAGAAATTAGGTTTTTATGAACATAGATTTTTAAAATCATATTCAAATACACACTTCTGTTATGAGAACAAGAAAATGATCTTTTTAGAATTAAGGATTAACCATAGTAGACCTGAGAGTGGCTGGAAATTAACATACTCATGAAAGAATAACCCAATGGCTACTAATCCTGTGTATGTCTTCACCATCCTTCAACCTAGAGCACACCAAACAAATTACAGAATAAAGGAGAAAAAAAGAAAAAAAAATGGAAGCATTCTTCAACTGCTTGCATACTTTTTTGGACTGGATTGTAAAAAACAATTACCAATACCTACCAAGTGCCTTTATAAACTATTGTTCTGGTCCATCTACAGCACCAAAACAAATGGCTTTGTCATCTACCTTCCACTTATAGAAGAAACATTGTCCCAGTTAGAGATTATGTGAATTTATGAGCTATCGATAACATGTATTTTTACAAGAGAAATGTAAGTGTTGATGTCACATACAGTGATGATGTCACAGAGACACGGTGTCTCCCTTTTGTTGTTAGAGAGAGACACATCAAACTTTTCTCCAAAAGGTGAGTAACTTTGGCATTTAAGTTTCTTCACAGTTTTTAACTGACTGGCATCTGACTTTGTCCATTATCTTTTCATTAGTATTCTTCTATGTCTTTAGGACTAAGAGGAGTATGTCTTTGTCTCTAACCAAATTCAAACATTACAGAAAAGTACTCTTGCAACATATAATCTCATTGGCTACTTCAGGTGCCCATAATACAGGTGATTTTTTATTTTTAAATGCATAATTGCAAACATTACTGAATTCATGTAGGAAAAAATAGCCATTCTCTATAGAACAGGAGAAAAAATTTAATATTAACTTGAACTGCACTCCTTACAGCCAAGCAATATACCATGCTATTTAAGCAAAATTACCATTATCTTCCTTACAAAGTAATAGTCGTTTGAAAATCCAAGCCTTTAAAAACATTATTTTACAGTACTGCCAAGAAAACCGTACTGATTTGAGGACCCTGTTGTATAATATCTCCCTTGCCCAAGACAATGGATAGAAAGCGAGGGAGATGTGAATGGACTTGTCAAAAGACACCCAGAAGATCACTGATGAATAACTAGTCACATTGGTTTCTGAATGGCAACACCAGTACTTAATAATTCAGTATAATTTTGCTGAAAAGGAGCTTGAGTATGAACTGTCTCCCTGAATAGGAGTTTGAATATGAATTTCAAACAGACCTGTATGAAATCAATATAAAAATTATCAAGTTACTTGGGCTGGCCGGCCAGTGTAGCATGCCTTCTCCTTTCCTAATGTTAAATCACACTTATTTTATATAAGTAAACTAATTGCCCCAGGGATATACTGTGATGATGATCGGAATGTAAAAATAGTCCATATAGTCTTACAAAGGGAGAGAGTGTCTTTAAAATGATCCTTAATGACTTGTGTTTCACTCTACAGAAAAGGTTTAAGAACTTTGCCTAGGTGAACGCATGTGAGTAGAGTAAAATATGAAATCAGTTACATTTAAGTTACTTAATTTAACCTCACTGTTCAGTGTTTAATCGACTGGATACAGAGGCTTATATCCAGACCCCTGAGTGATCATCACTGAAGATAACAGTTTAGGAACTGATGTCCACGTTGTTCTGGAGAAGTTCTGTTCCAAGCAACCTTTTTTAACTGATGATTTGAAATGACCATGTTTATTTTGTTTGGTTTTTTTTAAACAAGAACATGTGAGTCACTAGAAGACAGGATACAACAACCTCTTTAGATGCAACCAAGAAGATGTTCTACAGAAGAAAATGTTCATAGATCAATAATAAAAAAATAGGATATCAGAAGACCTTTTTGGGAAGAAGAGTCAGCCTAGTTTATTTCCTGATCTTACTGATGAGAGTTGAATGATGGACACACTAGGGCAAAAGAACCATCTCCTGTCATAGTTACTGCTCTGGTTTCAAAAACAAAGTAAACCAGGAAAGAAAAGCCTGCATAGTTCACACCAGAGCTGTTCACATTTCTACAGGCTTCAGGTGACTGATTTCTGCATTCTCGAAACATACTGTTATATTAGTGAAATTGCACCACAGACAATAGGGAAGATCTGTGCTGCATTTGTAAGTTAAATGAATAGGCACAAAGCATGCTACACTTTTATTTTTTTAATAATTCATCATATTAAAACTAATCATGGCAGACTTAATTATTTGAGCACCAAAAATAAATAAGTAAACAAATAAATAGCTCTCAAATTTTTCTGAGCATTGTGGTTTTTCTAAGCATTATAAATCTGTGAGTTGGATTGCAGGATACAATCTTCCTTACAACAGAAGACATTTTGAGAAGAAAATGCTAGTTAGAAAAACTGCTAAGACACTGTTATCAAAGAAAGAAAGAAAGAGAGGAGCATACATGACATTACAGAGTCAGCAGTTTCTCAGCGTGTAATCATTTTTGACAGAATAAGCCATACCTCTGTAGTATATTCCAAAATCAATTTTGTTCTTGGCAATTTGAGTCAACTCTATTCCAGCTGCAAACATTGTGACAATAGCAAGTTATTTTCCAAACTGAGGCTGACGACTCTGTGCTACAGTAGTGAACAGAATAAAGTGTTCCAAACATCTAGTTTAAATCCATGTCTCTTTAGTACTGACTTACACCCTGTGTTTACACTGTGTGCAAAATTAAACAGCATATCTTCATATAATCGTTGAAGGACCTGGAATAGCAGCTGCTCTGAGGGAAGTTTATTTTCCTTCAGAGGAAGGTTAGGAGCTATGGATTTGAAAGAAAACACCAGTGACACTTCATAAGGAAAACAGTGTTTCAGACAAAGGAGAGCCTGAGTGGTTTTTCTTTTAAATTGCCTGTCTCTAGGTATGAAGAACTTCCTTAGAGTGGATGCAAAAGAATGTGCAAGGTCCTCTGCAAGCAGGGAGTCTATAAACAGGGATATTGCGTTGCTCCTTTGCTCATTCCTAGTATTGTACTGGATAAAGAGAGCAAGCTGTCTTTTTTCCTATATGCTGGCTTTGCTAGAGCTCACTGAATTTTTAGAGGTACAATGAGTGAGAAGGCTGAAACATAAAGTTACATGCTGTAAATTGGCAGTGAGAAGAGAGATGCGTGGTAGATGTATTGATCACAGTCTTTCTAAAGCAAAAAGATATAGGAGTTTCAAGGAGATCCTCTGGCAGTGGTGTCACTGATCAAGAATGGTCCATGGTTTATCAGATAAAATGAACAATGTTGTGTCAGGTCTACATCAAGACTTCTTCCACATACATACAGAAAGTAATTTTGAACACTACTCTCATCACAATAAAAGTCACAAGAAGAGGAGGTGTTTCCTCTGACTTCTAAAAGAAGAGCTCAGGTGTGGGCTGTAATCCCTGAAATAGGTTATATATCGTGATCCAAGGTTAGCTGAATGCAAAAGATCAACATTTTGTTGCTTGCTTATCCTTGTGAGACTCCCCGCCCCAGAGTAAAACATTGCAGAAAGAAATGATGTTATCTCAAGAATACCTTTCTGGAATATACGATATCTCTCAAAATATAGTACTTACTGTGTTTTGGAGGTAACGTTTAAAGTGTAATTATTTAGTTTCAACAAGAGGACAGTCTTATCTAAAAGATTCAGGGGCTTGTAACATGTAAATAACACAGAAAGGGCTTTAGGATATCTGAATATTGGTAGCCATACACCTGGACCCATAATTTTGCTCGTATATAAATTACTACAGATTCTTTGGAATAAAGATAGAAATTCTAGGATGATAGACATTATAGACCCTGATCATAACTACAAAATGTGCATGCATCCCAAAATCACACTTACAGAACTCCATATGATACCAGAAAACCCTTAAACAAATCTCTCCAAACTTCACAAAAAATATTAAGACAACTATTTAAAATACTAAATATCTTCAGGCTGAGTTCTACAATGTTCAAGAATCCATTAGGTCTCTCTTGCATAACAGTTATCACCTACCACTGCAACCAGTGAGTAAAAAGCTTCAAAACACATTTTTCAATCAAATTTGTGGATGGTATACCATCATTACATTTCCTATATGACTGATACTACCTACAAATCTGTTTTATTTTTCTTAGAATATATATTTCCACAGTTCTTTCACAAGAAAAAGATAAGAATCAAACATGAACTTTTTTAAGTCTTAAAGAAACTCAAGAATATTGCCTCTCTCCTTGTCAGAATTAAAATTAATTACTGTAAAACTGGAGGTTGTGTAGTGGTTTTCAAATGACTAATATTCACTGGTTGTCAATATATCTAGCTATTTTACAAAAGCAGCGAGTTTCACATGGATATATAAATAATTAGAGAGTGTTTTCAGTTCAGACTTTGGTAACTTAAATTGCTTGATTTGAATGCTAAATTCATAAAGCTAGTGCTGATTCTTTGCTTTTGGATTTAACATTTCATTTCATACTGCTGATCATGGCAGTGAGTATTGCACACTGGGGACCAGTTTAAAGTCGTGCCTGAATACGTGCAGATGAAGGAATGTAGGAGAGAGATGCATGGCTTACTTATGGTAATCAGCCAGGTTAAGCATTAATCCATGGTATGCAAATTGCAGCATTAACTATCATCTGTACTAATCATTATGTCTGAAGTTGTCTGAACTGAAATCAATCTGTGGTATGTTGTGACATATTAGTGTTCACTGGCAGCTTATTTCAGAAGAGAACTATCACGACATGCTTCTATCTCAATTAAATAACCAGATAGTCCTGTCTATGTAATCCTCACTTTTCTTAATTTTGCTCACTCGCTACTGCTCATATTACATTACTAAACAAGTAATGATTAAAATAGGACAAGTGAAGGTTGGATTTTTATGAACTTTCTCATGCAGCATATATGGCCGTTTGGGGCAAAACAATATCTTGTCTGACTTTAGTGATGCTGACAGCACATTTTTTAGATAATTAACTGATTTCCTTACTCTATGTAACTTTCCTTGTCACTATATTGCTTAAGTTCATTTTCAGAGATGCCCATACTGGAGTTTAGTTTGCATACATGATCCTCATGTTTATGCACATAACACAAAATATTTGTTTTGAAGTTTATAGAAATACAAACTGTTTACGTTTGTGACTTACACATTCATTTTTAAAGGCGCTGGACCAAAATTTCAAAATATGGTCTATCTATTCATCATTAACTTTCTGTAGGAATTGCTGCATAGTAAAATAAACACTGGGTATAGATTAAACACTGGGTATAGATTAGTTTGTCAGGCAATTCCATGCTTATGAATTGCCTACAAATAACTTTCTTGAGCACTACAAATATTTACACAAAAAAATAATGACATGTAATTGCATTTCTGTGTTTGAGTATTTTAAATAAGTTCTACCAAAGCAGCTTACATGTGACGCCATTTGCTTTAGACAGTTACTAATAATGAATAGTAGGCAGCCTCCAGTTTGCATCAGGTATCTGATAGAAGACTGCTAGACTGGACACCACTCCAGTGATTTAATGATGTAAGCAGACAGCAACACAATAGCAGACAAAGGAAGAAATTAAACTTTAAAAAGAAACAATGATGTCAACAAAATCTCTGATATCTTAGATGATATACCTCAAAGCCATGATAATACCTAGTAGTTGACAGCTCTGCAATATCCTTTATGGTCCCATGACTCCTTTTTTTCATATGTAGTATCCAATAGAAGAGTCCCCCATCTGTTTGTTCATAGCTCCTTGTTGACCTGCTGAGGCCAAAATGTATGGTGAGACTCAAAAAACAGTAAATGTATGCCCCTGCCATGCTCAATGCTGCTCTCAGGTCTCCCTGTGGAAGGCTTTTTAGTAGGACTCCCAGTGGCTCCCTGAGGAGTGAGGGAAACCTTAGATGATTCCAGCTGACCCATAACTCCTGCAATCTGGTGTACTCGCTCTCTCCCCCAGTTGTTACTGCTCTACATTTCACCTCTTAGCCCAATGAAACTCTCATAAGACAACTGACTGAGGAGCATCAAAGCTTCAGACTGCTGTTTTCTTCTTGGCAGGGGAAGAGGCTTCCTGTGGAGTTGACTGCCTTTATCTAAAGGCTTTCTCCAAACCAGAGGAGATTGTCCTTAGACAGTATCCTTTGTCCTTTCTATCCTTGTCCTCTAAGTTTTGTGTTACTCGTGATGATTAACAAGTGAAGCATGTAAAACATGAAACATTCACATAGAGCAGCATTGAATCAAAATCCCAAACATGTCCGCTATGGCATACACAACCTGTTCAGAAAAAATTAATTGAGCATACAGAAACTTGTGTAAAATCACCACAAGATAAGCATAATCATAGTTATGCTTACATTCCTCTACTCTATAAAATCATGCTGATCAAATGAGTTAATCAGGACACCACAGATTTTAAGATGCAAGTGTTTAGCCTCCTTTCCCACATTGCACCAACTGGCCAACAGGAAAAGTGTGAGCTGGCAGGGAGCAGGACCATTAAGAAAGCTGAGAAAGAGGATGCCTGGAAAACATGGGCCAAAGCTTCAGTCTCCCCAGAGGATCTTCCCTGAAGCCTTTTCAGGCTCTGTCTTCTATGCATGGCATCAGTGAGCTGCTGCACTGGCGTTTGGCCAGCATCTATGCCTTATGGCTTGGATTGCAAAGCACATGAGCATAGTTAGCGCTACTTAAGGGAACAATAACTAATCAGATTTAGGGGAGAGATGATACTGCTTTCTGTAACCGAACACATGTTTCACTCTCCTACCTAATCATGCCCTTCTTTTTTCTCAAGAACACAGGAACACTTCACTGGAAACTGAATGGAGATGAAAATATAAAGTGGAATGAGAGCTGGATTTAAAGCTCATGTATAATCAGGCTGTGTGAATGAGATGAAGGCTCAGTTCAGTCTCCTCCCCTGTCCCTGCCCAGCGGGTGCTGACACAGGAGCAGAATTTATCGCACAGTAACTATACCACAATTGCCATTTGTAGTTGTCCTTTTTCAAGTCGTAACATCAAGAAATAATATTTCACAGCCAGATGTGCTATTTAATCACTCCTCTCCATTCAGTTTTGTGAAAGCTGTTGTTACAAAAATAGGTTGGTGAGTACAGAATTAACATAAGGCCCTGACCTGGATTTTGAGGGAACAGTTGTTTTATTACATGTCCTTCTCCGCTGTAATTTTCTCATCATTTGATGCTTCAGAAAGCATGAGTTCAGGAAACTTTGATTTAAGAGCATTCATGCTTCCAGCTAACATTCTGAACTTGCTTTATGAAATCCATTTCAGAGGCTAATATATAGCAGCCCTTTCAATATACACAGCAGGACGAAGCTGTGTACCTGTTTTGACTTTGGTGGTCACTCATGGGACTGTCCATACACATGAAGAAAGCTGTCTGAAGATCTAAAAAGTGCAAATGAGGTATACTACTGTTTACTACCCTCTTTTGAATTCAGTTTCTTTTGTTTCAAGGGTTGGAAGGATAGGGTGGGTAGGTACACAATGCTCATCAGCCTGAAAAATTCATTAAACAATAGCCAGAGCTGAGTCTGCTTTTCACACTGATTTTTTTTTTAAAACGTGTATGAAACCTTACTTCTCTGTCACCTCCAGTGAAGGAGGAATTCTTTCTCCAGTTCTCTGCAGAAGGATTTTTCTCTGTAAATTAAGGGAACTTTTGTCAATTGAATCTAAAGCATTAATTGCTACCCCAGGGGCTCCTAAACCCCCTCCTTGTGAACAATGCTTATACCAAAAACCACACTACTATCGAAGATTTCCTCATCAGTTGGATCTTTGCAATTTTAGTTCAGGGCAGAAAGAATTGAAAAGGTCTGAGTGATTTTTGACACTACAAAAAGAAAGGGAGGGAAACTTTCAGTTTTATGAAGAAGCAAAGAAAGGAACAAGAAGATACCTTTTCTTCAACGTTACACACAGAAGAAACTATCCTGTGAACTGCCCTGTAGAGTACTGCAAAGATATAAAACATCCAGCAGACATCAGTAGGAAAAGAATAGGTTGTTGTCTTCTTATCTTCTTGTCAGGTAGCCTTTTCAATCAACTGCAGATGATCTGAAACAATATCAGCTTCTGTAAGTTAAGGACTTGATAAACAAGCCGGAGCATGCAGTGGCATCAGAACTGCTCTTACCGCACAGGTGCCACAGTCAGCAGGCACGCTTCTGAAGTTAATGTGACATTTATCTCAGCACAGTAGGCAAGTGGGAGCCAAAGATGCTGCACCAAGAGAAGCATATGAACAAACACAGAGAGAAAACACCAAAATAAATATTTTCTCATTAATAATATCACATTGAAGTAGCAAACTTAACAGAAAGGTCTGTGGTTGGCAGAATGTAGGGTATCAGTTCAGAAAATCCTACTCTGATTCAGTTCAGAAGTTTGTGATCCAAATTTGTTTGGCTCCTGAAGCATGGCAGAGAGATCCTCCCTCTCCCATAATAGCATGGGTCCCCTGATCCTTTAGGTCTTTTTCTTTATGTCCAGCTTCAGAGTCCCAGAATGAGGGGTGGGGGGCAAAGGATTTCCTTTTTTACAATCATAGTAATTTGTTCTCAGGCTCCAGTCTGTCCTTGGGAGGGTTAAAATTTCACAGGGCCTGATATCTCTTTTCACAGAATTAAATTACACAAAGAGGTTAAAATAAAGGTGTGTCAGCACAATAGTGCACTTAAGGCTTATTCTGCTGGCTGATATTGCTTTGAAAGACAGAGCTCTCATTTCTTTCTATTGCTCTGATGCGTTGCATCATTTCTAGGACCTGATCACTCTGCTACATTGTGAAATACGTCTGAGAAGAGCATGAAGATCAGAAACTCCAGTATAGATTGAGAACCTGTGACTGTAGCATCATCAAAACTGTGCTAACCCACAGCACCTCACTCTTGGGAATACTATTTCAGTCTAGGGAACATGATCCATAACTCAGTCCTGCTGCTTCTTCTCAGCCCTTGCTTTCTGAAAGGGGTAATAGCAAATCTATTGCTGTGATTTTGAGCTCTGCATGAATAAAGATTAAGATCATATTTCATCCCTGTTCGTGAATGACTTTTACAGTGGAAAAAAACAAATATCTGCCTCCCTAGAGCAATGCATGTAAGGCAATAAATCCCCACCTGGTTATACAAGGAGTGGGGATGGTCCCTACCCATGCGCAGAAGGAAGCCAGCAGAAGAAACTGAAGGAACTAATATCACATGCAAAGATGTAAACACTGTGCAATGGCCAGAGTGATGTTCTGGGCAGAGAACCCAGGGATTATGTAGGGCTGCTGCCAAGAGCTCTCTCCTGCAGGCAGCCCAAGTGAGCACACAGGAGCCATGCTCCAGAAGGACCAGGAGCAGGAGAACATCTTCAACATGCAGTGTTGCAGTGTCCAGCTGAAGCAACAGCTGCATCTTTAGATGAGGTGAGTAGACATGATACTAGGGCTATAAGTGAATGCAAGTTTTCAGCTTTTAAAATTGCATGGAAAAGTATCCAGGTGTACGTATGAAGATATTTACCAACTTTACATACATTCTTTTGTTCGGCCAGACCTAAATGTTCACCCTCTTTTGTATGCCATGTGAGAAATTAACTGTAGAAAAAATCAGCAGTGAAGAGCATATTAATTCAGCAATGTTTTCACTTGGAGTTTGTAACCTCAAGCAGACTGAAGATAAGAGAAATGGATAGCAAAATAGAAACTAATGACAATTTTCTGTTCATGCCTGAATATTTCTCAAGAAAGAAGGAAATTAAGCTATGTCTGGACAAGTGTTCCCTGCCACTGTCTTATGTAAAAAATGTTCTGCGTTACAGGGAAAAAAGAGTGAGTTTCATCTATGGTCTGAGAACTGAACATTAAAAGAAACTTGCAATCCTCTATGGTATGGCCATGATATTGATTGATACTTGGTCTAACGAAGAAAGCTTCAAGGAGAAAATGGTACTCATTCATTATGAGTCCAGGTGTTTGAAGTGGCAGAACTGAGAGCAGAGGCAGTGCTATGTGAAACGCAGTGACAGAGGCATGTCAGGGCACAGTGAGATGCGTTGTCTGACTGGGTCCACAGAAGCCCAAGGAGTGCAAAACCAAAATGAGGAATTGCAGTGTTGGGACTGCAAGCAGCGCTGGCTGTGCTTGTGCTACAGAAACCTGCCAGCTGGACCCAAAACTGCATATGCTTATTGCCTAGAAATGCTTCTTTAAAGCAAGTGTTATGCTACCAAAGCCAAAATCTGGAAAGCCACAAAAGCCCCTGACCACTGGCAGGTGCCCTCCGTGCAATTGCCATGTGCTGGGAGGCCATTGTTGCATCATCCCGCAGAAACGCCAGCGAGGCATCTCGGACTGGAACCAGCATGTCTCCTGCTGCCCTCACAGTTGGTTTTCTTCCTCCTACTGGGGGAAAGAGCAGGCATGAAGAAATAACTGCGAACCCAGAAACCCTTTTTCTGTGTCCATTTCCAGAACTGAAAAACCCATGAACTCTACCCAGCAGAGATACCAAGTATAAAAGGATACCGTTAGAGTCAACACTAAATCACCTTTTTCTGTCTCACTTCCCTGTAGAAGCTGGCCTGTGGACAATCACACCACAACCAAATAGTCCAAAACCTAGATGTTCAGCCTAGACTAAACATTTGTCCTTTTCCCAGCCAAAAGTGGTTAATACTACATGTTCCTCTGCTGCCACTACCTTTAATGTAAACTCACAGAGCTTTTATGTGCACCTGTAGAAGTGAGTCCCTCTCTAAAACACCAACGTAAGAATCTTCAGCGTTAATAGTAGCTTTACTTATCCATGCTTGGGACTGTGCTGGTTAAACAGAGCCTATAAACAGGGAAAGGACTGATAAGGAGTACTAAACCAGGCCTCAGATTTGTTACAAGCTATTGCAAGCAACATAGTAAATAACTTATTTCATAAACAAATCAAGTTTCATCTTTAGGGACTTAGGTTTTCTACATAAAATCCTGTTTTGCACTACTGGGTATTTTATTACTTCAGTTCCCTCACTTCTCAAGGTCACCCATTTCCTCCTGAATGCTAGCCCAGTTTTCTTCTGAAGTGACAATGCTTCTTAAGTTTGTGGCATCAGTAACTGGTATGAGGTCATCTGGTATTCTGTGTTAAAACCTGAGTCTGCAATTATTCTGCTAACCTCCAGCTTCGCTTTCTTAAGAAAACCTGATAATTTTTCTTATAGCAATTGGATCAAGCATTTTACTGAGGCTGAAGCAAATTAGATTTAACTCATTTTCTTTTCCTAGAAAATTAAATTTTCTCTAATGTCTTAACTACTGGGGAGGAATAACGCCATGCATCAGTACAGGTTAGGGGCTGAGCTGCTGGAGAGCAGCTCTGTGGAAAGGGACCTGGGAGTCCTGGTGGGCAACAGGATGACCATGAGCCACCAATGTGCCCTTGTGGCCAAGAAGGCCAATGGCATCCTGGGGTGCATCAAGAAGAGTGTGGCTAGCAGGTCGAGGGAGGTTATCCTCCCCCTCTACTCTGCCCTGGTGAGGCCACATCTGGAGTACTGTGTCCAGTTCTGGGCTCCCCGGTTCAAGAAGGACAGGGAACTGCTGGAGAGGGTACAGCAAAGGGCTACGAAGATGATTAGGGGATTGGAACATCTTTCTTATGAGGAAAGGCTGAGGGACTTGGGTCTTTTTAGTCTGGAGGAGAGAAGACTGAGGGGGGATCTTGTCAATGCTTCTAAACACTTAAGGGGTAGGTGCTAGGAGGATGGGGCCAGTCTTTTTTCAGTGGTGCCCAGTGGCAGGACAAGAGGTAATAGGTGCAAACTTGGTCATAGGAAGTTCCATCTAAACATGAGGAGGAACTTCTTTCCTTTGAGGGTGGCAGAGCACTGGACCAGGCTGCCCAGAGAGGTTGTGGAGTCTCCTTCTCTGGACATACTCAAAAGTCACCTGGACACATTCCTGTGCAACCTGCTCGAGATGACCCTACTCTGGTGGCGGGGTTGGACTAGATGATCTCCAGAGGTCCCTTCCAACCCCTATCATTCTGTCATTCTGCGACCAAGAACAACTCTCAAAGAGCATCACTTTCTTGGATCAGGGTCTCTTTTTGTCGATAGATCTGTCATCTATCGCATCAAGGCAAAAGCAGGCCCTGTCTTTGTTTAAGTATCTGTTCTCCAGTGTGTACCTTGAAGGTTGAAGTCTTTTGTAAAGACACAATTACCAACAGTACTTCTCTCCCTCTAATAATATTCCAGCACTCTCATTCCAGAATAACAACTATTTGATAGTTTACCTGGATTTTGTAAGGTTATGATAATAATGTCCATTTTGTCTTCTTTGTACCCAAAATGTTTGTGTGTGTGTATATATGTACTCATTCACACACACAAACACACACACATGTAATTCTCCTCACTACCATAAAATTCAGTGATTCAGCAGTAGAATTAAAATGATTCAAAATCCATGTTTTATACAAATCCTCAATTGTTCACCACTTCCAGCTCTAAGCAAGAACCATCTTCTCTTCAAAGGGACAAAAAGAAGTAAAATATGACTTTAGGAGGAATATATTCAGCCTGCCAGAGGAAAACTAATTTCAAAGTTAGGGCTCCAAAGGTGCAACCTACCCTTGGATATACCTCTTTATTTCATTATCTTGTATGACCAAAAAGTTTAATCAACCTATCTTGAGAAGGCAGGCAGGGAACAGGATTAAAGTTTGCTGTTCACACTTAGTTTTGAGATTCATGGCATTTTAATTTTTACATGACAAACTTTAGTTTGAATGTCTTACTAATGGTATTTTCCCGCCTATTACTCTCTTTGAACATAAAAAAGGGCTGGTGTTTCTGTCACCTGTATGTATGTGGTAGGCTGACCTTGGGTGGCCACCATGTGCCCACCAAGCTGTTCTATCACTCCTCCTTCTCAGCAGGACAGTGGGAGAAATAATGACCAAACTCTTGTGTGTTGAGATAAGGACAGGGAGATCACATCATGGGCAAAACACTCAACTTGGGGAAATTAATTTAATGTATTGGCAATTAATGACAGAGCAGGATAATGAGAAGTAAAAACAAAATTTAAAATGCCTTCCCTCCACCTCCCCTTCTTGCCAGGGTCAACTTCACTCCTGATTCTACTACTTCCTCCCCCCAAGTGGTGCAGGGGTATGGCGAATGGGGGTCGTGGTCAGTCCGTAACACTTTGTCTCTGTCACTTCTTCCTTCTAATTCTCCTCCCCACTCCAGTGGGATACAGTCCTTCATTAACTTCTCCAACTTGGGTCCTTCTCCCAGGCTGCAGTTCTTCAAGAACTGCTACAGCATGGGTCCTTTCAACAGAGTACAGTCCTTCAGGAATGGACTGCTCCAGCATGGGTCCCTCATGGGGTCACAGGTCCTGCCAGAAGACCAGCTCCTGTGTGGGCTCTTTTCCATGGGCCACAGCTCTTGCCAGGACCCTGTTCCTGCATGGGCTTTCCCCAGGCTGCAGCATCCTTCAGGGCACATCCACCTGCTCCAGCATGGGGTCCTCCACACACTGAGGTGTGGATATCTGCTCCACTGTGGTCCTCCATGGGCTGCAGGGGGACAACCTGCTTCACCAGAGTCTTCTCCATGGGCTACAAAGGGAATTGCTGCGCTGGTGCCTGGAGCACCTCCTCCCTCTCCTTCTTCACTGACCTAAGTGTCTGCAGGGTTGTTTCTCCCACATTTTCTCACTCCTTTCCCCCATAGCTGCTGTACAGTGGTTTTTACCCTTTCTTAAATATGTTATCACAAAAGCACCACCACTGTCACTAATGGGCTCAGCTTTGGCCAGCAGCAGGTCTGTCTTGGAGCTGGCTGGAACTGCATGGAAGCAGCTCCTGGTGTCTTCTCACAGAAGCCACCCCTGCAGCCCACTCCCGCTACTAAAACCTTGCCACATAAACCCAATACATTCTACCCCTGCCTCTGTGAATCACATATTTAAGAATTATCATTGAAATACACATTCACCATAGAATCTTCACAAACTTCACTTACATCAACAAAAAGAATTCCCCACACCCAAGTCAAAATAACATCGTCACAACACTGACAAAAGTGGACAATTTACACACAACCCACCCCTTGTCCCTTCACAACAGAAATTCCCCACAATTATTTCTGCTCTCTGGCAACGTCCAGTCCATGTTTTGCCCATTACCTCTCGCAATTACCATCCTTATGTCAAATTGCTCTAGAGCCCCACTGTTGGGTGCCAAAAAAGACTGTGGTGGGTTGACCTTGGCTGTCTGCCAGGTGCCTATCAAGCTGATCTCTCACTTCCCCTCCTCAGCAGAACAGGGGGAGAAAATAAGACTAAAAACTCGTGGGTCGAGATAAAGGCAGTTTAATGAAGAAAAGCAAAGACCATGTGCAGAAGCAAAACAAAACAAAAAGATTTATTCTCTACTTCCCATCAGCAGATGTCCAGCCATTTCCTGGAAGTAGGGCCCCAGTATGCATAGTGGTTGCATCCCCTGGCATGAGGAAATCCATGGGTGCCTGAGGCAAACCAGTATGTCTGGAGACTAATCAACAGACCCATTCTCTCTCAGTTTGCCTGTTCCTTCTTGTATGCACTTTTACTAAAAAGGTTCTTAATATCCAGTGGCCCAAAACCTTAACAGCCAGTTTCACAATGTAATTATGCATTGCTTGCAAACTGCTTCCTTTTCCTTAGCAATCTCAGTGGGCGCTCCCTAACTCTTGGATTACAAAAAACAGCAATCACCATTCCAGATGCAGTATCTCCGTATGTTTAACGATTTTATGGGCTGCTATCACATTTTCATCATCTTCCAAGCTGAGGACTCCAACTGTGCTGAGTATTTTCCTCTTTGGAAGTGGTTCCAAGGCCATAGATCAGCTTTGTTGCCTTCTCTGTGCCCTTCTTGCTTTGTTTGCATTATTTTAATGATCTCCAGTATAATTTGACTCATTTTTTTCCACAACCTCTTAAAGTATCTGTGGGACAGTTCATAGGAAACTTACTCTGTACATTTCACACTACTCACTTCCACAGAGTTTACACGATTAAAGTGCTGCATAATTTTAGGATACCTAAGACATGGAACCGCCTCATTTGAGGTGATGTATTTACTGTGTAAATATTTATCAGAAAATATGTTTGTAAGAGGCAGCATAAAGATTCTTCTGATAATCTTAACTATCACATTGTCTCTTGAGTGTTTAATTGTGTATTCATAACTTCCTTTTCAAGCTATTAGCTTTTAAAGGAATCCTATGTAGTATGCTAAGTTCTGAATACTGTCATAGGCATTTTGTGTCTGATTCAGATTCATAGCTTGTATTTATGGCAATGCTTCTGGCCTATTCAGGGACGTTCTTGGAAGAATCCCATGGGTTATGATCCCAGAGACAAGAGAGTCCTAGGAGAGTTGCTTGATTTTCAAAGATCACCTCCTCCAAGTTCAAGAGTGGCCCATCCTGATGAGCAGGACATGAAGCAAAGGTAGCAGGAGGCCTGCAGGGATGAACAAGGAGCTCCTGACAGTAGAGATGGAAGCAGGGAGAGGTGACTCTGGAAGAGTAGAGAGACACTCTCTGCATGTGCAAGTAGGAAAGCCAAAGCCCACCTAGAGTCAAATCTGGAGAGAGAGGCTTCTGCGAGTGTAATAACAGCAAAAAGAAAACTAGGGGAAGTGTGGACCTGATGCTGAATGTGGAAGGGGAACTGGTGGCAAATGACATGGGCAAGGCTGAGGTACTCAATGGCTTCCTTGCCGCAGTCTTTACAGACATATTAGAAGGTAATACCAGCCTTCAGGGATCCCAGGTCCTTGACAACAGTGGGAAAGTCCACAACAAGGAAAGTGGAGGAGGATCAGGTTAGTAAACGTTTAAACAAACTGCACACAAGTCCATGACCTGATGAGACAGACCCACAAATGCTGAGGAAACTGCCTGGCTGCAATGCCACTCTCAGTTATCTTCAAAAGGTCATAGCCATTTGGACAGGTTCCTAAAGACTGGAAGAAAGCAATCACTCCAACCTTCAAGAAGGGCAGGAAGGAGAATCCAAGGAACTAGAGGCTAGTAAACCTCACCTCAACTACTGGAAAGGTGATGAAACAAATAATCCTGCAAATATTTCCAAATATTTGAAGGACAAGAAAGTAATTGGGAGTAGTCAGCATGGATTTATGAAAGGGAAATCATGTCTGACCAACCTGATAGTCTTGTACAATAAGATGATGAGATCAATGGATGAGTTGGGAGCAACGGATGTTGTTTACCTTGATTTTAGGGAGGCTTTTGAAACTGTCCCCATAACATCCCCACTGATAAAATTATGATAAAATTATGAAATACGGCTAGATATATGGACAGTAAGATGAATTGAAAATGGTCTGAATTGCAGGGTTTATTAAAGAGCTGTGATCAACGGCACAAAGTCCAGCTGAAAGCCAATCACTAGTGGTACCCCAGGGGTCGACACTGGCACCAACACTGTTCAACAGCTTCATGAATGACCTGGATGATGAGACAGAGTACACCCCTGGCAAGTATGCAGATGACGCAAAACTGGGAGAAGTGGTTGATACATCGAAGTGTTGTGCTGCCATTCAGGGAGACCTTAAGGGTCTGGAGAAGTGAGTCAATAGGAACCTCATGAAGTTCAACGAGTGAAGTGCAAAATCCTGCACCTGGGGAGGAATAAACCCATGCAGCAGTACACACTGGAGCCAGCTGGCTGGAAAGCAGATTGAGAGAAAAGATCCTAAGATTCCTGATGGACAAGAAGTTGACCATGAGCCAGCAATATGCTTTTTTAGCAAAGAAGGCCTAACAGCATCCTGGGCTGTATCCATCATGGGTAAGACACATCTGGAGTGCTGGGTCCAGTTCTGGGCTCTCCAGTACAAGAGACATCACTATCAGCTGTCTGCTAGTGCAAAACCTTTTTTAGTTAGATGAGGTAAGGATGTTTATAGCAGTAACAAGGCTTACAATAGTTACAGATAGATCAAATACGAAAGGTGTCAAGAGCTATTGCCGTTTTGTCCCTGTTTGGACCACAGGCCATCAATCTGGTAATGACTGATCTGTTGTAACAAACATGAAGAAGAGTGTTAGCAGGGCAAGGCAGGAAGCTGAAAGATGTGAAGATGTGCTATTGAAAAACTCTGAGTGAGATCTAGTTTGGAATTAGGGCATCTGAAATCGTTTTTTTATATGTGCACTAGCTGTCTAAGCACCTATTACTCTGAATGGAGAACTACTCAGTGCAGTCAGCAGAGCCTGGAAAGTGCTCAGTGCACACTGAAATAGTTGTTTGTTTGACCATTTGAATCTTACCCTCTTGAAAATGAAGACAGACTAGGACCAAATGACAAGCTGGTATGGGTGTACATTGAGCAGAGAACTCCAGACTGCATAAAGGACACTAGCTCCCAAAAGTCTCTCAGGTGAGAGCAGCTGAAAAGATGACTTTGTGTAAAAGTTTAATTATTTTTCCAAGGTCTTCTGTAGTCTCAAAGCGAGAAACCTGTGAATACAGTTAGTTCCTATTAGGCAGCAGATGCAACCCACCACAGACAAGCTAAAAGTGCAGCCTCATGAGGAAAGGAGCAATGACCTGGGCCACACTTAGCCCTTGGGAGTACACCCCACCACTAAAGTAAAGAACCCCAAGGGAAGTTACTCCTTTCATGGCAATGAAAAAGGCCAGACTTGGGCATGGTTTTCTAGGTCCTGTGCCCTGGGAGAGTACCTCCTCTTCTGGTAGGTTAAAAACTCCCAGAAGACGTGAACAAATGAACAGCTGTGCAGCCATTTCAAAGCCACTGCAAACAGAAAGTGGGATTTCACTAAAGGTGGCATTGGTGTGACTATTATTCATGGTACAACACTGGAGAATTAGTGATTGTAAACCTCCTGTCTGAGTCTCCACCATTGTGTGCCTCAATCTTCCCTGCTTGACTCAACAGCAATGGATTTGAGAGAGGCACAGCTTGAGATCCCATACACTTAGCTCTGCAAACAGGCAAACCATAGCTGTGGCTGCACTCCTAGAAGACCTCCCTGTCTTTGTACAGACCCTTTTCACTGCAACATCTTTGCAATGGAATTTGACCACATTCATGAGTACCCGATCTCTCAGCTCTGCATAGTCTTTGCCTGTTCTCCAACACAGCTAGGTGAGATAGGAAACCTGGAGCTGAAAGCTTCACACAACAGTGCAGATACCACATACTAGGACAGCTGCCATACAGTATGCCAGGAATTCACTGGCCTCATTCTTCTACTTTCATATCTGAGTCTATTGTCACCTGCTCGGCCAATTCACTCCCTGCTGACCAGAAACCACTCAGTACAGGGCATGCAGGCAATCTTCTCATGCAATTTCCACCACATCTGGTCCAAAACTGTTTTATAAAGTTTAAAGTGTCCCAAGACCTGCACTATGCCAATCCCTGCTTAGATATGTCCCAGAAATAATACTGCATAAAATACATTTACAGCCATATGACACCAGTGGTTTCACATGTCCATTTAGTTTCCAGAGGCACAATCCACCTGGCTGACAGTGCAGGCTAGAAAATAACACAGGAGGGGGGCATCATTTGTTAGATACAGCAGACAGGCTAGATCCTCTCCTTGACTATGGCTGCAGGCTCCATTTTCTAGGAAGGTATTCTGTTGTCAGGAAATCAAACTGGTTGCCTATTAAAAAGCTCAGACATGAAAGTCTACTCAGACTGTCGTGTCCATCATGATGGTGCTTAGTCAGTATATTAGCATTTAAGCACTAAAGCGTTTCATAGGGACGTTGAGAGATGTCTTCTGTAGCAACTTCAGGTTGATTTCTGCCTGAGTAGCAAGACAACTTTTTCTTCCTGGACTTCTGACACAGCCCTGTGTATGAAGTAATTTCAAATGTCTTTGGCAGCTCCTCTTGGTTATTTGCAAGTTAGATAATGAGTTAATTTTTCATGTTTTTTTACTGATAGAACTTGGCTTTTCACAGATTTCTCTTCAGTTTGGGCTGGAGTTAGCAGGAAAAAAGATTAGTTGGAATATTTTCCCACTGAGAAATGTAATTGTATCAAATAATGAAATCACAGAATCACAGAATCACTACAGTTGGAAAAGACCTGTAAAAGGTCATCAAGTCCAACCATCAACTAACACCACCATGCCCACTAAAACATGTCCCACAATGCCTCATCCACACGTTCCTTGAACACCTCCAGTGATCATGACTCCACCACTTCCCTGGGCAGCTTATTCCAGTGTCTCACCACTCTCTCAGTAAAGAAATTTTTCCTAATAACCAGCCTAAAGCTCCCCTGGCACAACTTGAGGCAATTTCCTCTTGTCCTGTCGCTAGTCACCTGGGAGAAGAGACCAACACCCACCTCACCACAACCCCCTTTCAGGTAGTTGTAGAGAGCGATGAGGTCTCCCCTCAGCCTCCTCTTCTCCAGACTGAACAACCCCAGTTCCCTCAGCCGCTCCTCATAAGACTTGTGCTCCAGACCTCTCACCAGCTTCGTCGCCCTTCTCTGGACACACTCCAGCACCTCAATGTCCTTCTTGTAGTGAGGGGCCCAAAACTGAACACAGCATTCGAGGTGCGGCCTCACCAGTGCCGAGTACGAGGCACAATCACCTCCCTACTCCTGCTGGCCACACTATTTCTGATACAGGCCAGGATGCTGTTGGCCTTCTTGGCCACCTGGGCACACTGCTGGCTCATCTTCAGCCGGCTGTCGATCAACACCCCCAGGTCCTTTTCTGTGGGGCAGCTTTTCAGCCACTCGTCCCCAAGCCTGTAGCGTTGCATGGGGTTGTTGTGGCCAAAGGGCAGGACCCAGCACTTGGCCTTGTTGAACTTCATCCAGTTGGCCTCGGCCCATCGATCCAGCCTGTCCAGATCCCTCTGCAGAGCCTTCCTACCCTCGAGTAGATCAACACTCCCACCCAACTTGGTGTCATCTGCAAACTTACTTATGCAGCACTCAATCCCCTCATCCAGATCATCGATAAATATATTAAACAAGACAGGCCCCAAAACTGAGCCCTGGGGAACACCTCTTGTGACTGGCCACCAACTGGATTTCATTCCATTCACAACGACTCTCTGTGCTCGGCCATCCAGCCATTTTTTTACCCAGCGAAGAGTGCACCTGTCTGAGCCACGAGTTGCCAGCTTCTCCAGGAGAATACTGTGGGAGACAGTGTTGAAGGCTTTACTAAAGTGCAGGCAGACAACATCCACAGCCTTCCCCTCATCCCCTAGGCGGGTCACCTGGTCATAGAAGGAGATCAGGTTGGTCAAGCAGGACCTGCCTCTCATGAACCCGTGCTGGCTGGGCCTGATCCCTTGGTTGTCCTGCACGTGGCCTGTGAGCGCCCTCAGGATGAACCTCTCCGTAATCTTCCCCAGCACCGAGGTCAGGCTGACAGGCCTGTAGTTCCCCGGATCCTCCTTCCGGCCCTTCTTTTAGATGGGCATCATGTTGGCAAGCCTCCAGGGGGAAATGTTTAGACACTGTCAAAATATTTCGTCATTTTCTTTATTAAATGATTTTTAAAATTTATTTTATTTTGTATGGAATACTGTAACATAACATTTTAAATTGTCAAAAATTAGAGTATTTTTGTCAAAATAAAATATTTTTATCAACTCTAAATTAATTTTTTTGGACATTATGAAGTTTGGAAATCTGTTTTAGGCTCTCTTTTCAATCCAAAATATGCCAAATAGAACAGTTTCCCTTTCTTCAGCAGTGCCAAACGTGCCCCTCTCCTTGTAGGACAAGAGGGTAAAGGAAGCAGCAAGCAAAGACAGTTGTAACATGCACTTGGCTCCTAGTATTTGAACCTGCCTTTAGTTAGTTGTGAGGAGTTGCACCTGACTGCATATAAGCATTTTAAGAGAGAGAGAGAACAATCCATCAAAATTATGCCAGAACAACAAAGGGTGCAAAGATTGATAGAGAAGCTGATGCAGGTGAAAAGCAGTACAAAAGTGGTATAATTATTTGTATAGATAGATTTATTCTGCCATTGTGATATATCCATGAAAACCTTATGCCACTGTAATTCATGCCAGAAGGGTTATGGAGCTTGCAGAACACAATAATTAAAGCAAGACAGGACTCCAGAAAAATCAAAACAAAACAAAAAACTATACAGTGATACAGGGGAGATTATGCAAAAAAACCCTGCTTATATCCATTTGGAAACTAACGCCAAAGAAGCAGATATCTTTGTATTTATCCATACTGTTTTTTCCATATGTACCTACCTGAAGCATGCTGTGCTAAGCTTATATGCAGCAGCTTGACATAATAATTACCCTGAGAAGATAAAACAGATATATAAAAATGCTCATTAATTTTACACAGAATAGAAACAAGATTTCTGCATCTGCAGTCAGCAACTACAATCCTTAAAGAATGAATGCAAAAATACTGCTGATGTCATGATTATTTATAGACTTAAAGACACATACACATGCATACGTGTCAGATGTTTCTAAAGGCTTTTTTAAACTATGGTTGTCTGTCTTACTGGCATAAGCAGTCATGCCTGCCAGCATTTTCCTACTGAACAGTAATAAGGACATCCTGCAGCCATCATCAAGGCCCACAGGCTGCTGCCAGAAGACAAATGGCCATATTCTAAGCAATTCTTCAGGATTATGCTTCGTTCATTACACTACACCTCGTATTACTAAGAAAAATTCCTTTTATAGCACTTTCCCTCAAAATTCAATGAAACATAAAATACACATTTATATAGTAAGCCAAATAAATTATTGGGGCCAGGATTCATCCCAGCTAACTTCAACGAGAAGCCAAGTCACTCTGTTCTCCCTTTATACTAAAAGAATAGAAAGCACTGGAATAGAAAATAGCTGGGACTAGAGAGGGCCCAACAAAGATCTAAGTCAGGACCTGGAGGTGCACCTCTCTCCATTGGCTGCATTACAAACCCAGAGTGACTGCACCTAAGCCACGGTGTGAATCCGGTTCTCAGTGGCAATTCCGCAGTCTGTTTGAAAGCACAACTTCTCTGAAATATTTTAGGTGCCTTATCTTTCTTACAACTGGTCATAAACTCCAGAAATAGTCTTTGAATACTGAAAGTTAAAGAAATTTTTAACTGTTTTTGGTTAAGGACCAGGCTCTTCTGGAAATGGCCAAACTGAACTATCGGGCTCCACAAACCCTGACTGCTTGGTTCAGTCCATTGTTGCCTGCCCCAACTCATCATGCTAGGACCTCAGTTTAATTATTCATGGATGCAGAATTAGATAACCCTACCTGCTAATGATGTTGTAAACATTTTGCTTTTGTTTTCTTTCTAGAACACTTCCAAGCAAGTTGAGTAACAGAAACAACATCCTTAACTTGTGTAAAAGCCAGGATGCACAGGGCAGGTAGCTCCCTGACCCACGGATTCTTCCACTCCACTTCTGCTCGTCTTCAGGTTTCCATTTAGCTTGGGCTGCTTCCCAGATAGCCTCAGAGTCTGAAAAGGGACACTCATTAGTATCTGATTTCTTTCACTTCTACTCTCCCAGGCACAAATTTTTCTAAATTGCTCTCTCCTTCAGTAACAAAAACAGAGACAAACAATTTCAAAAGGTTCAGAAAACAACATATAAATTTTCTATGTGTTAATATTAATAGGTATAAATAAAAAGGATTTTCAATAGGTAATAAATACTTAATATTATTTAATCAAAGGCAATGCATTTTCTTAATTACTATAGTTATGTGGATTTTGTTAAGCAGAAAATTATTGTAAAAACAAGGAGAAAATGAAGTGTGAAGTCCAAAATGTCTGTAATTGTTTTGTAAAGAAAAAGAAATGCAGAAGATTTTGACAAGAACACAGCAATATATTGTACCCATTGAATTGAATCCATGTCCACTGATTCAGTGGTCCACAGTAGAGATGATCTTACAAATATCCTAGAGTGGAATCCAATCTTTTGATTGTTCACCAAAATCTGTTATGTTAAAAAAAAACCCACCCTTTTCTGCTCTTGTATGGATCTTTAAAACATGCTATACACACTTCCTGCAGCATTTATTAGTGGGGTTTCACCAGACTGAGTGGACACCCACCACATTATTCCTGCTGATATTGGTTTAGAATTTCAGCAAGATGGAAAATTCCTCGTTGTGCCATGCCTGAAAGTTTTCCTTATTGCAACAACAGGGTTCTCAGAGCCATGGCAATAAACGTCTCTTCTGTACAGCCTCAAGGCAGCAAAAAACCCTGTTAATGGCAAAAGACGGGCAGCTTCACTTCTGAGGTGCTGCCATTTATTAAATACCTGTAGATCTGGGGAACTCTAACAACTCTATTAAAAAAAAAAGCTGAAAGACAAAACAAAAGAGACTTCCCTCAAAATGAGAATTTTGATGAATAAGAAGTAGCGAACTGAGTGTCAATTACTCATATAATTTTAAGTAACAACGTGTTCTGGGTGGTTTGAATCTATGCACCTGATTATTGCAAGGAAGGAAATTTTCAGGTACCAGTTATGTAAGACATATCACATTTAAATATGAAGGCAGCTTTTACATGTAAAGACAGCTGAAATTCCATTAAATTGAGGTCAAAATCCACTCCATGCAGGTCTACTTAGAGTTTTATACATATAAAAAAACGACTAAGTATTACATAATTGTAGTTAGAGATGGGGCTCATCTGACAAAATATCTACCATAGCTACATCTGCACTAGTTGCCTGATGCTTCCTTTATAGATAAGTTCTTCCAAAGAATGATTGATTTTATCTCACCTAAAATACATCAGATGAAATAGGGTTTAAAGCACATTTCTCTCTGCTGACTATAAACAGTCCTTATAGCAAATAGCTCAGATGAACGTGTCTACAGTAGTGGGTGAGATGAATACCAACGTAGGCTACTATGACAAAGAATTCTCTACTGGCAGCAGGGAATAATGACAGATTATCCATCTAGAAGCATTTGGGGATTATATGAACAAAGGAGTAGTTGACTGCTTTATTGAATTTCTCTTATATGGCACATGAACTTTTTGCCTTATCGGGCTCAGAGAAGAGCTCTTGCACTACAGGTTAAAGGGGTTTTTTGTATGCTTCTGACTTACAGTATCTTAACTCTCAGGAATCAGAGGGTTTTGCCTCAATTTTCTACTGAGATCAGACAATAAAGTATTAATAAACCTTTTTTTTTACTTTTTCAGCTGAACTGCACAATGTGGATATGTAAAGCTATACAGAAATACTTTGAAAATTCTGAATATACAAAGGATGCTGCAAGTTTTTTTAGTAGTACAATGAAGAAAAATAGGAAGCTGTCATCCATCTCTGCATGGGCCTAGCCTTCATCCTGGATACAAAAACTCACTCTGTTCTGAATACTTTATTGTTATGAAAGATGTAGCATTGACGTTGTAGGAGAAGAGCTTCTGATGCAAAACTAGTGACCTGACACAATTGTTAATAAAAAGTGCACTTTAATGATTCAATAACAATGAGTACCCTTCATAAGCAATTTAAAAGGAAGCCTATACCAGCGTTAAAACCTAAATGAGATTTTCATTCATGAGACCTTCATTCTGAGGGCTCAGAAGAGACAAGAAAAACTTGCTCAATCTCTAGGTTGGATAAAATTTGTTGCCTGCCATACTATGGCACAAGACAAAATACCCACCAGATTTCTGAATGGCTTGAGTTTCCAGAATTAGTTAGCTACATCATACAAACATTAGCATGAGCTACCTGTTCTGGCATGAACAGGGACACCCCAAAGTGATGGATGCTTTGGGCTTTTCTGCTCATTTTTCCTCAATTAATATTACTGTTAACATCTCTTCTATCTATTTTGGACTTGATGATCTTACAGGTCTTTTCCAACCTTAGTGATTCTGTGATTCTGTGATCTTTCCATACCCACCCTTCCAAAGAAACCATTGGAAAGAGTATTGAGTTCTGAACTCGGAGACAGTTGTACTGAAGGTGGCTGAAAGACTTAGGACAATTACAATAAAGAAATAACAGCAAGCTCAGCTAGAAGGTCAGTGTAAAACTTCAAAAAAGACCATTTCAGTTAAATGAACTGTGTGAAAGACAAGCTGAACAAAAAGAGTTGGTGGAGATTAATTTGACAGCAGGAAAGTAAACATTAACCTTCAGTCGAGTAAGCAAGAAAAGGGTACTGATGAGGGCTGAGGAAATGAAGTGGCATGGAAAAGATGCATTTGGAAGTGGTTATGTCTAGACTGTAAGTTTAGCCTAGTCTTGATCCTGAGTCTGTCCTTATCTTGTCCCTGTTAACACAACTGTAGTTAACACATCTGTGCTTGCAGCTAGTTTGCAGTCAATATCAAGTTTGGTGGAGTCGTCAATAAGCTGGAGGCCAGGGCTGCTGTTCAGAGGGGATCTCGATGGGCTGTGGGTTGATGGGAACTTCATGAAGCTCAAGAAAGGCAAATGCAAAGTCCTGCACCTGGGATGTCATAACTCCATGCAGCAGTGCAGGCTGAGGGGCAACTGACTAAAAAGCAGCTGGGCAGAAAAAGACCCTGGTGTTATGGTGGATAAGCTCAACATGAGCCAGCAATATGCCCTTGCAGCAAAGGTCAACAGCCTCCTGGGCTGCATTAGCAGGAGCACAGCCAGCAGGCTGAGGGAGGTGATTCCTCCCTCTACTATGCTCTGGTGACACATGTCTAGGGTGCTGGGTCCAGCTCTGGACTCCCCAGCAGAAGAGTGAACTGAAATATCAGACCTGTGAAAGTGCCTGAGGTGAGGGGACTGGAGCACAGGATGTATGAAGAGAGACTGAGAGACCTGGGTTTCTTCAGCTGGGGGAAGAGAAGGCTGAGAAAGATCTTACTGCTGTCTGCAAGCACCTAAAAGGAGGGTGTAGAGTAGCCAAAGCCAGACTCTTCTTGGAGATGCACAATGGAAATAGAAGAGGCAACAGACACAAGCAAGAACATGGGAAATTCCAACTCAATATGCAGAGGGAAAAACATTGCTGTGAGGGTGGCCAAATACTGGTGCAGGCTGCACAGAAAGGCTGTGGGGGTGCTCAGAGCTTGACTGGACATAGCCCTGAGCACCTGCTCTAACTGGACCTGCTTTGGGCATGGGGTTGGATCAGAAGACCTCTGGAGGTCCCTTCCAACCTAAATAGTTCTAAAACCCTTAAGTCCGGTTACAGCAACGCCTACTAGTGTCTCCAAATCCTTTTCATCCTTCGGGTAAGGATAAGGCTAGTGTGGGAGACCAAGATGGATGCTGAAAGTGGTTAGGCACAACATAAGCCATTGTCTGTCTCCACCCTAGAGAGACGAGGACCTTTCTCTCTTCTTCTATTCCAGCTCAAAATCAATCAGTTCTTTTAAAGTATTTGTACATTTGATTATTTTTGCTGGAACAAAGAGGAAGAGATGTTTTACACAGCACTGACATTGGTTTTGATGCAGCAATTACAACCTGAGAAGTAAGTCTAGATCCACTGTGCCAGAGCATAACGTTTACATCCTATCTCACATATGTGGGTAGACTTAGTGAAAGGAAGCACTAGCCCAAAGCTGCTGGTAAAGCATGAAAGACTGAAAAGGAATAAAGCTGAACTGGAAGGAGATAAATTGAGAGAGGAAACATGTGAGGAATAGGAGAAATCTCACCACATGATAGCATAAAGCAATACAAAGCATGTGGTGGCAAACAATAACCACTGAAAATGTCCTATAATGCAATGCTAACCTGTGGAATTCATTACCATGTATAAATTTGTATAAATTTGTGGTCAAAATCTTAATGAGATCAAATCTTAAAAAAGCCTGGATAACAATATCCAGAGTTTTGGTAGATATACAACAAAGTTTGTACAGTGTATGAATCCTCTCATAAGTCTCAAAAAGGACTTCAGAGCACTGGGGCAACCGGTTGAAGGACCAGGAGCACACATAGTGTTTTCCTCAATCCCTTCAGTGGCAGAGAGGAACACTAAAAGGAGCAGGAAAATGCACCTGGTTAACATGTGGCCCAGAGGATGGTGCCATCAGCGGAATTTTGGTTTTTTTAACCACAGGGCAGTTTACACGGCACCATACCCGCTGGCAGGAGATGGAGTTCAACTATCCCCAAGGGGGAAAAGGATTCTCGCTTATGAGTTTGTGAGCCTCATCGAGAGGGCTTTAAACTAGATTCGAAAGGGGAAGGGGATGAAACCAGGCTGCCTAGAGATGAGCCTAGGGGTGGCATGCCAATGTTGGGGGCCAACTCGATAGCCCAGCTCAAGTGCATCTACTCCAATGCATGCAGCACAGGCAGCAAACAGGAGGAGCTGGAAGCCGTTGTGCAGCAGGACAGCTATGTCGTAGTCCCCACCACAGAAACATGGTGGGATGACTCGCATGACTGGAGTGCTGCAACGGATGGCTACAAGCTCTTCAGAAGGGACATGCAAGGAAGGAGAGGACTTGGAGTGGCTCTGTATGTTAGGGAGTGTTTTGATTGTATAGAGCTCAATGATTGTGACGACAAGGTTGAGTGCTTATGGGTACGGATGAGGGGGAAGGCTAACAAGGCAGATATCCACCCAACCAGGACGAAGAAGCCAACGAAGCATTCTACAAGCAACTGGTAGAAGTCTCGCAATTGCAAGACCTTGTTCTTGTGGGGGACTTCAACTTACTGGACGTCTGCTGGAAATATAACACAGCAGAGAGGAAACAGGCCCGGAGGATCCTGGAGTGTGTGGAAGATAACTTCCTGACGCAGCTGGTAAGGGAGCCTACCAGGGGAAGTGCCCTGCTTGACCTGCTGTTTATGAACAGAGAAGGACTGGTGGGAGAAGTGATGGTCGGAGGCCGTCTTGGGCTTAGCGACCATGAAATGATAGAATTCTCAATTCTTGGTGAAGTAAGGAGGGGGGTCAGCAAAACCACTACGATGGACTTCCAGAGGGCAGACTTTGGCCTGTTCAGGACACTGGTTGAGAGGGTCCCTTGGGAGATGGTCCTGAAGGGCAATGGGGTCCAGGAAGGCTGGACCTTCTTCAGGAAGGAAATCTTAAAGGCGCAGGAGCAGGCAGTCCCCGTGTGCTGTAAGAAGAGCCGGCGGGGAAGACGACCAGCCTGGCTGAACAGGGAGCTCTTGCTGGGACTCGGGAAAAAAAAGAGAGTTTATTACCTTTGGAAGAAGGGGCAGGCAACTGAAGAAGAATGCAAGGACCTCCTTAGGTCATGCAGAGAGGGAATTAGAAAGGCAAAAGCCCAGCTAGAGCTCAATCTGGCCACGGTCGTAAGGGATAACAAAAAATGTTTCTATAAATGCATTAATAACAAAAAGAGAGCCAAGGAGAATTTCCATCCTTTACTGGATGCGGGAGGGAACATTGTCACGAAGGATGAGGAAAAGGCTGAGGTACTTAATGCCCTCTTTGCCTCAGACATTAATAGCCAGACCAGGTATCCTCAGGGTATTCAGCTCCCTGAGCTGGAAGACAAGGATGGAGAGCAAAATAAACTCCCCGTGATCCAGGAGGAAGCAGTTAATGATCTGCTGTGCCACCTGGACACTCACAAGTCTATGGGGCCTGATGGCATCCACCCAAGGGTACTGAGGGAGCTGGCAGAGGAGCTTGCCAAGCCCCTCTCCATCATTTATCAACAGTCCTGGTTAACAAGGGAGGTCCCAGATGACTGGAGGCTTGCCAACGCGACGCCCATCTACAAGAAGGGCTGGAAGGAGGATCTGGGGAACTACAGGCCTGTCAGCGTGACCCTGGTGCCGGGGAGGGTTATGGAGAGGTTCATCTTGAGGGCACTCACAGGGCACGTGCAGGACAACCAAGGGATCAGGCCCAGCCAGCACGGGTTCATGAAGGGCAGGTCCTGCTTGACCAACCTGATCTCCTTCTATGACCAGGTGACCCGCCTAGGGGATGAGGGGAAGGCTGGGGATGTTGTCTACCCGGACTTTAGTAAAGCCTTTGACACTGTCTCCCACAGTATTCTCCTGAAGAAGCTGGCGACTCGTGGCTCAGACAGGTACACTCTTCGCTGGGTAAAAAAACTGGCTGGATGGCCGAGCCCAGAGAGTTGTGGTGAATGGAGTGAAATCCAGTTGGTGGCCGGTCACAAGCGGAGTCCCCCAGGGCTCAGTGTTGGGGACAGTCTTTATCAATGATCTGGATGAGGGGATTCAGTGCTCCCTCAGCAATTTTGCAGATGACACCAAGTTGGGCAGGAGTGATCTGCTCGAGGGTAGGAAGGCTCTGCAGAGGGATCTGGACAGGCTGGATCGATGGGCCCAGGCCAATTGTATGAGGTTTAACAAGGCCAAGTGCCGGGTCCTGCACTTGGGTCACAACAACCCCATGCAACGCTACAGGTCTGGGGACGAGTGGCTGGAAAGCTGCCCCGCAGAAAAGGACCTGGGGGTGCTGATTGACAGCCGGCTGAATACGAGCCAGCAGTGTGCCCAGGTGGCCAAGAAGGCCAACGGCATCCTGGCCTGTATCAGAAATAGTGTGACCAGCAGGACCAGGGAGGTGATCGTGCCCCTGTACTCAGTGCTGCTGAGGCTGCACCTCGAATGCTGTGTTCAGTTTTGGGCCCCTGACTACAAGAAGGACATTGAGGTGCTGGAGCGTGTCCAGAGAAGGGCGAGAAGCTGGTGAGGGGTCTGGAGCACAAGTCTTATGAGGAGCGGCTGAGGGAACTGGGGTTGTTCAGTCTGGAGAAGAGGAGGCTGAGGGGAGACCTCATCGCTCTCTACAACTGCCTGAAAGGGGGTTGTGGTGAGGTGGGTGTTGGTCTCTTCTCCCAAGTGACTAGCGACAGGACAAGAGGAAATTGCCTCAAGTTGTGCCAGGGGAGGTTTAGACTGGATATTAGGAAAAATTTCTTTACTGAGAGAGTGGTGAAGCAGTGGAATAGGCTGCCCAGGGAAGTGGTGGAGTCATGATCACTGGAGGTGTTCAAAGAACGTGTGGATGTGGCACTTCGGGACATGGTTTAGTGGGCATGGTGGTGTTAGTTGATGGTTGGACTTGATGACCTTTTACAGGTCTTTTCCAACCTTAATGATTCTTTGTGAGTCTGTGTGTGATTCTCTCACTGAGGTTTCCAGGTAATTCTCTTGCAATGTGTAAAATTCAACACCTACTGAAGTTTCTTTCTCTTTCAGACACAGCTGTTGCTTAGCTATACCCTGATCCTCTGTGACAGTTCCCATGTACCAAAGGAGACAGAACTGAGAGCAGAGCATGCTGGGAAGTAGATGATTCACATCACTTGAGTGCATATTTACATTAAAAATAAATCAACTAATTCTTGGGATGGAAAAAAGACTGTGCAGTAAGATAACTGCCAGAGAGATTTTAGGATGGAATTAGAAAGCTCACAGGCACACAGTAGAACCTGAAGCTTTGAACGTTGCCAGTGAAAGAAAAAAATAGCAATAGCTATTGGCCTATACCAGTGGAAATGTATAGCAGTAGCAGGTCTTCCTCTAGTCTGTGAGCACTGTCACCCAATGCTACAGGAACAAACAGGTTCTTTTAAGGATCCTTGGTAGAATGAGGACTGGCCACAGGGTTTGTGGTTATAAATAGAGCTTTATTATTACATAAAAATTTTAATTATCAACATAGCTTATTGATATCTATGATTTCTAGCAGTTAGTGTAGTTTACTGTTACACAGAATTTTTAGCAATTATCATAGCTTTCAGTAAGCAAAATTTCTAGCAATCAGTGTAGCTTTCATACTATCTAGAGTCTTCAGTTACCTAGTTACTGGTCACCTGAACCCTCTGCAGATCAGGTGAAATTCTTAATAATCAGCATGCAATACAATAAAAGAAGTACTTCTTATTTGTTTGCAACAGGAGCCCATTAAAACCACTGACATGTGAAAGAACAGCCTGTTGTAAAGGCATCTCTCTTTTGAAGACATGAAAAAAGTCTAATGCAAAAAGACTCTCTTAGATTATCTGAGGGTATCTGCAATATGTAGGTGAAACGACATGCTTCTCTAAAGCTGTTATCAGTGCTACATTTATCATTGAGAAAAATGGCCATCCCACAGATAATGCTTAAAGCAATTTGAAGCAAAGAAAACCATGCTTTCCTCTGCACCCTAAATTAAGGCTACTAATTTTGCTTCCATTCCTGATAACAGCTATCTACAAATGGTGATTGCAGTAATCTAGTTGAACAAAATATTGCAAATCCCTATTATAGGCAATATTCTGAAGACCTGTTAAGCCTTGAAGTGTGGTCACCATACACTCTTGGTAATTACCGTATTTGAAATTTCTGGATAAGGTTCATTTGATCTCTATGCATGTTCACAGAACTGGAACAGAACAGGGGTTTATAGGGTTGGGAAGAGGAGGAAGGAATTAAAGTAATTTTTATGTTATTTAATTGATTAATTGCATAAAAGTGGGGGGTTAACCATTCTAGATACATTCTGAGTCAGTTCACAATGATGTACATAACATCTCTAATCACTCCAACAAATGCTTGTTCATGCCACGTCAGTAACTCCTAGGAAAAAATATTTTTAATCCTCTGAATATTCACATATGCATCATATATAGGGAAGCCAATACAATCATAGATAATTCACGCATCTGTTGTTTGTTAAAAGTGGGCAACTATATTTACAATATCAAAAGTCATTGCAAATCTAGTTAAATATATTGATATTAGAAATTTGAACTATGATGTCCTGCAACTACAGAATGCCAGTCTGCCAAGGAAAGAAATAGTTTACCATCTGCTGTCTTATTTTCTGAATTTAATTTGCATCGTGATTTGTATTATTGCATTATTAATCAAATGCCTATCCAGCATGTGATTTTCAGAAGGTGAAGGTTGTTATAAATGCTCACGAACTGGTGATTTCATGAGGTGAACATTTCCATTTCTTGCAAAAAATCTTAAATTATATGCAGGAAGTTTTCAAACTATTTTCAGGTGTATTCTTGTCCCATTTATTTTATCACTTCATAATAAAAATATGATTTAACCATAGGAGAAAATCTCTACAAACTAAAAAAAACCCTGTAATTCAGGATGGTTTATTGAGAGAGATAAAATCTCTATGACACCCAGAAAAATCAAAGACGATTATGCAAATCTGATTGTATTTAAGTGAAATAATAATTACTATTCTCCTATTGCTGTAGAATAATGATTAAATAGATATTGAATTGTAGTCATCTGCCTCAGAAGCCTGATAAAAGTACATTGCATCAATACCAAAATCATTATCTAGGTTGAGAACATTCAACTTCCGCTACTTTTCATTTGAACACCTTAAAAAGTCAAAGAAAATAAAATTATATTGGTCTTTAATTAACCTAAGGATCGTAAAAATTAGGCAAAAAAACTAACTCAAAGAAATTCTGCATGAAGTAGAAGCAATTAGACTTACAATATTAAGTTTAAATATCTCTTTAAAAAAACATTCAAGACAACATTTTCACTCTCCCTTTTAATGTTTTTTATTACATATATACATTAATTCCAGTTAAATTTTCTATGTTTTCACTGTTTTTGCTGTTACTTTAATCCATGTCTTCCTAATGAAGCTGTGTAACTGTGCCAAAAGGAGTTCTGAGTGCAGAGGGCCAGTGTGGGACAGAAAGACAGATGTAGACATCTCCCACCAAGCCAGAAGGGCACTCTGGAGCACAAGGGAGTCTTAGCTTCCTGGCTTTTTTCAGATCCATTTTATATTCAACAATGAGGGGATAAAATACAGTGGAAGTAGAAATTAAGGTCCAAAACTAGGCAAGTACTGACGCCACAAAACTATTTTGTAAGAAGGAGGCGGGGGTAACCCCATCATTTCCTCACTACGTCTGTAGTAAGTCATACGGTGATGCTCATTCTTAACTGACTCACTTCGTAGACCTGCTTATAGAAAAGAGACATTCAAGCAGAAGAGGGGACTGATCCAGGATTTCTCACTTCCCAGAAAAGTAAGTACTTACTATTAGATAAGCAAAGGTCAGCACCCTCCTTACCCCTCTTACTTTTGAAAAGCCTATTGCAAGAATTTCAGATACTCTGGGGCAACGTTCTTAAGTTATTGTGAGGGATTTAGTAAAGGTGGAGGTGGAAGTGCTGTTTGGATTTTGGTCTGAGGTATGTGTGAAAATGCTCAGCCCAGAAAAGACAACCACTTATTATCATATACAAGCTCTAAGTACTTGGGAGACTTGACAACTAAAATCTAAGTATCAAGGAGGCCAAGCTGACTTCTTGGTTAGGCAGTAACGTGCATTTTGTACCATAACGTCAGGCTTGAATTCAAGCACATAAGCCCTTTCTTGTGTTTAGTCCCCTCCTTTTCCCCTCCGCATCCTCAGGGGTGAGAACACAGCCAGCTGTGACAGTGTAACCCCTGTCTTGAAGAAAGAAGATCAAGGAAGAAGAGTTCCTCGCTGCAGCAAAATTGTACTCCTGGAAGTACTGCACTGATACTGCCCCATACCTGGGCTGCATGCAGTCATATGTTGGCAGAATTACATTCAGCACTGTTCATTTTCTCAGCAGCAGAGAAGCTACACAGGACAAAAGTATTTATAATTAAACTTTTATAAGATCTGTTTTTCTTTTGCCTTAAAAGCACCCTTCTTCCTAGCATAACAACAACAGAATATGAGCACAAACACCTAATTACAGTAATGGCTGCTGACGGTAAAAAATGTTGCTGTCAGTTAGTTGCTCAGAAACTAAGACTCTTAATAATCCCTTGCTAGAGCTTATTCTGTCAAAGAAGAGATCACAGTCATAGTGAATGGAAGCAGATGGTCAGGATTTCATTCCTGTAGGGAGGAAGGGGAATGAATCCATTTGTAAGCTAGGTGAAGGGTGGAAGGTGAGGGGGAAAAGATTTTGTTGTATGCACAAAGAATTCAGCGACAGGAGTGTAACTCAAGTTCAACCCTGTAGGGGATTTCTGACACAAACTGAGAGGAATGGCATTGATGGTGTTACTTTTCAGTATTTACGACTTGATTAATTTATATAACTACATGCTATGTTTTATTAGTAGTAGTGCAATCTCATGCAGTACATATGCTGTAAGCATTCTTTGTTTCAGTGTTACCGGGGTAGGAAATACCAAGTGAAATAAGTGCAGCTGCTTTATTATACTGGTATATATGAGAGTTAAATTCAGCCTAAGAAAAATGTACCACTATCCAAATCAGAAGACAAAGTCATCAGCTACATTTCAAGCACTGCAGCATTGCAGAACACAGTAAGTCAGCAGTAGCAATCAAGTCATATTTTCCAATCAATTACTCCAGTAAACATGGTGTAACAATTAGCGACTGAAGATGTGAGGCTTCCGTGAACCAGTTACTATAAAAAATTTAAAGTCATTAATATGAAAAAGAATGGTCTTAGTTGAGAATGAGCCTTGAGGCTGCATTAGAGCTAAGGTAAGCAGTTCTTAAAGACTTCTTAAGGAGGTGGTTTAAATTTAGCTGTAGTGCAATCAGGAACACAAGAATCACTTAAATCAACCACCACTTGATAACTTACGTAGGACATGAAAAGTCTGATTCAAACAGGACTATGAGGCTCTGGCTGTACCAATACTTTAACCACAGCTGAGACCAAGTCCTGGACACTGCAACGTGATCCCTTCTGCCATTCAAATTGATAGAACTGTCCCTGGCCATTTTGGGGCCAAACCAAATTATTTTCTATCATCGCAAACAATTCCTATGCATAGTTGAAAGGTTAGCACAGGCTGGGGACCCCTCTTAATATGCAGTTTGGGTATGTCTGTCTTTTCTGAGAGGCTGCTAAGGGTTGCTAACTTAGACACTGGCTATTCTGTACCAGATGGACTCAGAGCTGGAGGACAGGTCTTGCCACAGCTCAGTTTGTGAATACAGACGCAGCCGTTACGCACTAACAATCACATATTTCAGTGCCTAGTCATGATGATCCACTGGTTCAGCAGTCAAGTTGGTTTTTAGAAGATACATAATTCACTGGCTATAAAGATTAAAAGCAAACAGACAAACAGAAACCTACTCAGAAAAATTATTAGATTCTTGAAAAACTAAAGGGCCACACACAGTGCTGTAGAAATTGCTGTATCAATGGCATTCTTCAGATTTCACCTGCCTTGACACATAAAATAACTTCTTTCAATGATCTTGCAGAAGATCTTTCAATACACCCTAGCTACAGTGAGCACTGAGAAAAAAGAATTCCAACAGAGAGAAATCATAACATTTAAAGTAAAGTCAATTTTGCAATTCTGTTTCACAGTCAAAAATTCCTTGCTGATTTTTTTTTATATATTGTGGCTTTATTTTCCTTTCACTCATGTGAGAACAAAATCAAATCTTACATTCAAAATAAGCATGTGTCAAGTATACAAATAAAATATTACACCAGTTTCTGACATTTGCTTGCTGCAACACCATTAAGCAAGCTCATATATTAATGGCACAATAAGATTTTACTGTGTGCTTAAATTGTACTAATTAGAATATTAAAGGTTAGGAATATATATGTGGTAGACACTCTAAGTTTCATCCCTTATTATAGCATGCATTATATGTACAGTATATATTGTATAATCATATATATAAAAATTATACATCATATAATAATTTCCAGAATCTCATCCATCACTATTGTGAAACTGGTTAATTTGCTTCTACCTTTTTAAATTTTGGAAAGCAGTTCTCAAGCCACATTGTTCACATAATTTAAAATATTGATACAAACTTCAGTCTAAAATTATGAATAATTAGTTTCTATCTGGTGTATTGGTGGTAGGACTGCCTTTCAGCTTAAATAATTCTTTTCTTTTCTTGGTGTTTATGCTACACTGTATTCACAAAGAGCAATCATATCCACTTTTGGACAGCTTTTTGCAAAGCGAAAAAAGAGGAGCTCTTTTAATCTCCTCATGCTAGATAGGGTCTTTGTTCCTTGCTATCTTAGTAGCCATTTTCTTTATCCAGAGTTTGTCCTGTTTATAACATTCTACATGAGATCTTACAAGGCTAGGTAAAATGATACTATTATTGCCAAGAAATTCTCTGTCTTAGGATCACTTTGGCTTTTCTATGATTTTGTCATTTTAGCCACTCAAAGACATCCTGGATTGAGTAACATTACTGGGCTTTTCATCAGTTCAAACTGATGAGCTCCCTAATTTTAACACAAATTCTTATTAAGCCCTATGCTGATCACCATACATACAGTTTTCCTTCCGTTCCTACAACTATTATACCTATGAGGATTTAGTTCCCCACTATATAAACAGTGCTCTGAGTTTGTGTCATTATCAATCATCAGCATATTCCTAATTTTTGCACCAGGATGTTAAGGAAAACTGCTGGTAAGATCTGTAGCAAGATGAGTCCTTGAAGAATGCCAAGCAATAAGCTCTGCTCTATTCACAGAATCACAGAATCACTAAGGTTGGAAAAGACCTGTAAGATCATCAAGTCCAACCATCAACTAACACCACCATGCCCACTAAACCATCTCCTGCAATGCCTCGTCCACATGTTCCTTGAAAACCTTCAGGGATGGTGACTCCACCACCTCCCTGGGCAGCTTATTCCAGTGTTTCACCACTCTCTCAGTAAAGAAATTTTTCCTAATATCCAGCCTGAACCTCCCCTGGCACAACTTGAGCTGTTTCCTCTTGTCCTGTCACTAATCTCTTTATTCAATAAGACCTATTGATGCCATTGCTATTTCCAATATAGAAAAATTCCTCAATGCCTTGAAGTTCTTTACCAAGTTAAAAGAAAAATTTTCTGTATAGGACTGTGTAAAATTCATCACTGAAGTACCAAGAAATTAGACCTATTGCATTTTCTTTGCCTAGAAAGTGGCTTTTCAAAGGAATTTTTTAAAAAATGCATAGGGAGGACAGAATTTTTTTGGCAGGTAATTAAGCCAGAAAACATGAGAAACAACTTCCAATACAAAATTTCTATAGCAGCGGTTTCTGACTGCAACAGCAGCACCATGGGGGCAGAGAGGCTGCCATAGTTTCACATGGCCCTGCAACACCAAAAAAGACCTCTATTTAGCATAAAGATATATGATGCCTCGCTGCTTGGGTCTAGTAGTCTAGTAGAAAGAGGAACACTCCTTGCTAACAGCACAATTATGCCACACAAACCAGAATTTCTCTTTTAAATGAAGTAATTTTAAATAAAAAGAGAGGAAGGAAGAAAAAGACAAAATACATATCTTAGCAAGCCACAGTCTTTTATTCAAATGGATCTTTTCTGTGCAAATTGTAATAATACTTCATCGAGATTTGGGCTTGAGAAGGAACTCCATCTCCATTATAATCATTGTCAGCTTCACTACAATCATGTTAAATCATAAAAAGACTTGTTTGAAAGCTGTCCAGGTTGATCTCACAAGCTTTTCTGGTCGTTGAGGATGATAATAACACATTGCATGCTAGCACTTTTCATCAATATATCTCAAAGTATTTTGCAAAGCAGATCATGAGCTCATTGTTCGGGAAATGTGAGTAGGGAGTGGAAGTGACTAAGCATATGTCAGTGGCAGTCCCAATTCTAGAGTACAGACTGAAAGACAAGGCTGCAAGTCTTTCCTCCATCCACTGTTCTTCAGACCTCCACATGCATACGGCCTCATGTTTTACTTTCAGTTAACCACTGTAGGCATTCATTTGCTGCATTTATAAGCCTACTAACCTGAATCATGTTATTCACTGGAAATCAGAAACCCATTTTCAACTGAAAGCTACAGATAGTCTGCAAAACTCTCAGAAAGAGAGTAACAGGCTTCTCCCTCTTTAGTAATGGAAATTATTAAAATTGAATGTCTAGAACTGAAACTTGATCACAATTCTGTGTTACAGCAATTTATTTTCTTTACTATCATCACTTCAGCTGGTTTCAGGTCTCAGCAAGGAGATCAAGAATTGAATTTTCTTGGATATACTACATAACTCACTATTGAATGAGTTTTGCAAGACAGCCTTTTCATTGTTGTCACCACAAAGCTCAATTTGGAGACAAGTAAATACTCATCCATGAAACGGTGGCTCCCAGTAGTTTTGAGTTCAGAGGTCTACATTAAGGCTATGTGCCAAAGAGCACTCCCCACACAGATCTCACTTGTACAGTGACATTATTAGAATGATCCCTGGCACAATCACATTCACTGAGGTAGATGTAGCTTGGCTTTCTCCATGTTTGACTGCTCTTCAACTTCCCAAACCATAGGCACAGAAGCCAGGACTGTGGCTGTGAAGACCAAGGCAGAAGAAGCTTTGAATACTTTGACCTTTTCCATATCATCCATCATTATGTTGTCTCCCCATTCAAAAGACTCATATTTTCTCTAAAACTCCTTTTGCATTAGGAAAGTTGTAAAATCCCTTCCTGTTACCCCTTATGCCTAACTATAAGCAGTTTTACCGCCAGGTGTGCTTTGGCCTTCCCCCTTTGTCCCATAATGTTTGAACAATGCTTTTAGACCCTTCCTTTGTTGTCTATCCTTGTTTGCACTTTCTGTGTCCTCTTTTTGCTTTTTAGTCCTCCTCTGATATGATCTTTTTTATATTGATGCAAGATAATACTTTTCTTTGATTGTTGTGACAGCGTGCTCTCCTCATCCCCCCGCAACCTGACTTTTATCTCCCGTAACCCTGCTCAAGCGATAACCACCAGTGGTGGTCATAATGGATGTGTCTGGTCATGATGGCTGCATCTGGCTCAGAGAGCATAAGGGGGAGACAGATAACAACACAATGGCCACCTAACCACAGCGCTGGTCAATGTTCAACTCAAGCCAAACTTGAAAGAAACTAAAATCTGCGATCAGTGCGTAAATATGACTGAGTCAATCATCTTGCCCCATGAATAGTGAGTAGCCCAAGAGCCCTTTGAGCTCTCCTGCACGGCAGTGGGCTGCATGCCAGGATCTCCCCTTGGGTAGGGATACCTCCCAAGGTTACTCCTCAAGGTTGAGAGATTCCTTGCCATAACAGATTCTTGGTCAGTGACTAAGAGCATGCTGAAACTCTGAAACATTAGCTAAGTGATATAAAAGATTGATTGCACATACATAATCCTTTAGGCATAAACTGTTGACCCAATCTGGGACTAAGTCTGGATCCAGCTGCACCTAGACTCCCCTCTGAGAAGGAGTTTAGAAAGCAAGGGTGTCCTTTCTGAACCTCATGACTCAACGGGAGGGTCTCCCTGACAGTTTTGTCTGACCCTGTCCTCTATGCAGTAAATAATAAAGTGTATCTTGCCATCAAATCTCATTAAATTACTGTCGCATTTACCATCAAACTTTGTTAACTCAATATTTCATATCAATAAAATATATTGTTGCTTCTCTCTTACGAGTGAAGTGCATTCTCTATCACTCCCATTGCAACAATTGTATACTGAATGCATCAATGGAACTAACCAGAAGAATGTCACACTAAATAGGCAATAAAAAATGTCATACTTGACCAGCACTCATTTTAATCAGACTAGTATTAAGCTTATTATTTTTAGCAACTCTTTAAACATCAGATGATATCAAAATCCCCAAGTGATAAATGTCTACCTCAGTCACTGTCTGTTAGATGTGAGACAAGTGGCTGGAATAAGAATGAGCCTGTAGACCTGAGGAAGTTTGATTGATGGCTTTTGAAAGTATAACAAAGAGTACACAAATTCAGCTGAATCTGCCTACAAGATTGTTCTTCAACAAAGACTGAAACAGTAACAAACATGAATATTAACATAGAATCATCCCTGCACAACCATTTCCCAACATGCATACAGTTACAGTGGCAGATTCTGTATCTGACTACATTGATAAGCTGAATCATAGGGTTCAAGATTGTAGTAGCCATAGGATTCAGCAGTACTCTCTGTGAATCAAAATCTTTCAGATGTTTATTTATAGTTTTGTTTTCAAAGAACAAGGTAAGACAGTGTATCAACACTCTCCAAGTCATATGTGGTCATTCAGGTAATGTCTCACTAGCTCGCTCCCCTCCTAAGTAGGAAAAACCAGATTTCCTGGGGTGTATGTGTTCACATTTAGGTGAAAAAGAATGTGAAGACTTGGTTATCTGTCCTAGACTGGTCTGAAGAGAACATTTCATAACAAATGATGCCCACAAGAATCACCATTGCAATAGACTGCTTTTGAATGTGACAGTTCAACACTGCAAGTATTAGCTGTGTTGTGGAAAATGATCATTGGAAAACAGGAATAAAACTCTGAGATCTGATGGAAAAGTTTTTGAAAATTATCAGTGTATCTGTCTTTGAAATAAAAGATACTGAATAATGCTAGAGTATGTTTCAAAAGTGCTGTAGATGCCATCTTTTCACAAAAAAATAATACTGAAACTAACTTGAATAGATGTCACTTCACCTGTGCTAAAGATCGGACGAGTTTTACACACTTCAAATGTATTGAATTTTAGTTTGCTTCAACTATCCTTTTGACTAAATTGAGCTACACTTTCCTCCCCACAAACACAAAACCAGCCCTGTTTTACTCAGTATGTTTGCTAAGGTATACTGCTTTCTTGGTTTTCCTTGGACATAGTGGCACTTCAGTGCTTCTTGTAAGCCAGACCTCTAGATCCAGAAACAAATTTACGTACCATGACACTGACATAACTTTCAATTCATGTGCTCCTGAGATAACTATTTTGTGTGGTGTATGGCAAGCACATTGGAAGTGAACCTGAACTGTCAATTGGGCAGAGCAGGAAGCCAACTCCAGTAGCCAGGAGATGAAAACCTGACTGGTCCAGAACACCTGAGGAATGTGCAGTGTGCCATGGTAGCCTCGATCCTCTGGATCTGGGACTTTAGTTAGTTATAGAATATCATGTAAACATCATAAACATAATAGTTTAGTCAGTTATAGAATATCATGAATTTGTGTTCACTCACCCAGACAAGGATTCAACCATGAGGGGAAGAAATAAAGGCTGGATTGCTGGTAATCTTCCTGTTGTTCCATTGTGCATGACAGCTGTTGTCCACGTGTAGATCTTTTAGACCCACTCTTGTATTCCCTATCATCCCATTCATGCCTGAACCCCTGGCATGGTGTTCATACAGGCCAGCTACATAGGACAGCTGTTCTCTAAGCCTGACTATTAGATGGGGCCTTCAGATGAGATAGGTGGAGGAAAAACGTAATGTTTTTATAAAGGCATTAATTTGCTGCTTGGTAGGACAGACTGTATGCAAGCACAGACGCACTGTTCAGATGCGGAGCAGTTCTAACTCACTAGTCTAATTCTTTTTCTAGGCTGGCCAGAGTGCTGTTGGATCCTTTTGTATAAGGAAAAGTATGTTTCTTTTCTTAATACAGCATCTACTGTTTAGAGTGTCATCTTCATGCACCCATAGTTTCCCAAATGAAGCAGCAAATTTTTCATTTAAAGAGTCTTACATGCTGCAAGATGAGAAGTTTGGCACTTGTCTTTAAACATTTTTTTTATTTTTAAACATAAAATTCAGTTTAATTTTAGTTCCAAAGGAATGTAAGATTCTATGGGAAGCAACTATAAAAGCTCAGATATCAGTCAGAAAATCTCACATAGAAGTGCAACATGCCTACAGTCCTTGCTAGCATCAACTGGTGTCATGCTGAGCAAGTGTAATATGTGTGATTACTTATGACTTTGAACATAGATCAAAATTGGCATAAACCTTATGATGACTGAACAATGTGTCCTGAAATGTTTTTAGCCTGGATCTTTTATGTGACTCAGCAGGCCTTGCTAAAGGAAAGAAAAGAGGTAGCAGGTGGATGTAAGCGAAGTGGATAGCTCATCAAAACTGGAGACTGAGCAGGTTGGCAGCCAGCTTTCACTCCAGGATACATTGGCAGTGTCTACTTAATTGCACTCAGGTTGTGGCTTCCTTTGAGAAAATTTTAGAAAGCACAAATTTCATTGGTGACAGTACTGGCTTCTTCACAGTAGTAAGAAAAGGGCAAAAATAACAACCTGAAGTGATTTCAGCTCATGCTGGCACAACATATTACATAGTTAGGAAAATCAGTCTGGACATCAGACAAGTAACACCATGTCAACACGGCTAGAAACTGATGCTTGCAGCATCCACAGCATGGCATTTGGTTCCTGCCTATTGTCTTTAGTGCTGATTGTCATCACTTCTTTTTCATTGTTCCAAGACGTAGTGAAGTACCCTCATTTCTACAGTCAGAAAATGAAACCATTTGTATGGTACAATGTATGTCATGTTTAAGAGAATGTGAGAAAAACTCCCGGTGCCATTGAAGGGACATTGACAAGTCGTCTTACTACCCTGTTAATTACCTGCGTAAATCCAGTCATCACCCACCCCTCTACTCTTCCATATGAAATAAATGTGACCTTTTTTTACCTTTGTTGCCGTACATCAAATAACAGACCATCAGAACACAATCAGAAGTCCTCACCACCCCAAGAAGCAGCCATTCAACACTTAATGAAACAGTGTTATCTTTGGCTATATGTTTATTAGACGACCATTTTGATCTTAGAAACTACAAGATATGAGTCCTTCAAAGCTGTAACTGAGGCAGTTACAGAAAAGAACATAGCAAAGGGGATAAATATAAAATCATAGAATCAGAGAATTGTTGAGGTTGGAAAAGACCTTTAAGATCATCATGTCCTCTAGATATATATAAAAAATATATATATTTATATATAAATATATAAAAATTTATATACATAAAATATATATAACAATATATATTGTCACAGTTGTCACAGCTTCTGCTGCAGGGGAGGAAGTCAAGCAAGCTTTATATTTCAAATAATTTGTTATCATATTGTCCTCTGTGGGCCATATCAGCTTTGTCCCTGAAAACCTTTGAATAGTGAAAGCCTTCAAATGTTAAAAACCTCTCTTAGCTTCTTATTAATGCTAATAGATACTTAAGGGGTGGGTGCCAGGAGGATGGGGCCAGTCTTTTTTCAGTGGTGCCCAGTGACAGGACAAGAGGTAACAGGCACAAACTTGGTCATAGGAAGTTCCATCTAATCATGAGGAGGAACTTCTTTCCTTTGAGGGTGGCAGAGCACTGGACCAGGCTGCCCAGAGAGGTTGTGGAGTCTCCTTCTCTGGAGATAGTCAAAACTCACCTGGACACATTCCTGTGTAACCTGCCCTAGGTGAACCTGCCCTGGTGGGGAGGTTGGACTAGATGATCTCCAGAGGTCCCTTCCAACCCCTATCATTCTGTCATTCTGTGATTCTGTCAGTCCTCTTTCCTTGATGAAATGCACTCTGCTCTCAGCAACATTAAACTAGAAAGAATATGATTTTGGCTTTAGAGGGTTCCTACATCCTAGATCGCTGTTTATTCCAGAACCAGTGTCGTCAGATGACATCAAATAATGTATTTTACTTTAAGATTTTGTGGAGTTTTTTTCCCTGGTTCCACCACCCTTAGCTGATGACTTCCTCCACCCACCGCTGTTTCACACAGAGGAATTTCTGGCAGCTCTCTGATGGGGTGGAAATACGCAGCTTGCTCTTGGCTTTCCCTTTAGCGCAGGCCCCTGACTGCCTTTCCACCATTCTGCTGCCATGCTGCAGAAGTGCTAAAGCCTGTATCCCCTCTTTTTCTATTTGAAGTGTACTCTTTGTAGCAGAATGTGCTTCAGTATGAACACCCCAGAATTTTTCCTTGTGGTAAATGTAGGATTTTTTACATTAGACTCCTACAACATTTTTGCATCACTCCTAGAGAAGCTTTACCGTACCCGTTGGTAACAGAATCCAGGTCCTTTCTTATATGATCCAGCTTTCTCAGAGTATCTGAGAAACTCTGGCAGGCAGGTTCACTTGAGTGCCTGCTTTGGGTAGCCTCCTTTTCCAAAGAAGGAGCTGCTCCCTTTCCAGTCAGTCACCAGCAAAGCTGGATTTCCTCTTCTCTTTAAGACCTGGTATGAATTCCTGCATGAATCTTAACTAGGTTTCCTGCCTTTCTAGGATATGTACTTTCACAGGGAATTCAAATGGGTTTCTCTCAACATAATTATTTACATATGTCAGTACAACCCCATGCAATTAATTCTCTTGTTTCCCCAACCCCCCGCCCCGAGTCACAGTGCTATTGCATTTTTAGGCAGCTTATGAGCCATAGTAACGATTCACAATACCCATTAGTTTTAAAGAATACATGACCCGGAGGAGGTATAGCAAGAGGAAAGCCTCAGGGCCAGGAAAGTGCTTAGCAGTTTTATTTGAAATTCCGTTATTATCTAACCTGCAACACAACAGAGTGCAATATTAAGAAAAGAAAAAAAAATCAAAGAGTTCAGTAGGCTTCAGCTGAATCATTTCCCAATTGCACTCAAGTCACGAATATGCAGGCAAGGTCAATTAGTCTCATTTTAAAAAGTTCTGAGAACCAATCAGAAAATTCTTCTAAAACACATTATAAGAAACATACACATAGGATAAGGATGGAGACTGGGAACGGTATTCCTCAAAAAAGCCAGAAGAGCAAAAAGCATAATCACTTTTAAGTGAATTCAATCAAAATGAACATCAGTGAAAAAGAAAAATCAAATCCCCACAATGTTCATAACAAGGATCTTGTGAAGACATAAGGGAAAAGTGATGTTAGTGCAGCATTTTAAGCAATTCACCTAGATCCCTTTACAAGGAAACAGAGGCTGAGATCATGCTACAGAGAAATCATATGTATCAGTGTAGAAAACTTTGCAGTTGCTCAGTGTCATCATACATGCCTATTTTAGTTTGCAATGTTACTCTTCTACCATTTCCCCATTTCTTTCCCCCTTTTCCCGTTCTTTGTTTTATCAGATCTAATTTATATTTTAAAATTCTTGGAAAAAAAAATCTATTATTTGTATTAGTATGTTAAGACCCATGCCAGCATATGAGATGATGAACTTCCTCTCATTTCCTTGCATAATTTTTACATCATTCAGTACAAAAAGAGTATCAAGGCAAGATTAACAAAAATTGCAATCAGCTCCCCTGAAGAAAAGCAGCAATTTACTTATGAACTTCTCAGGTTTCTGGGCAATAGAAAATATTTATTAGGGGTTTATATAAGATTTAGATCACATGTGTACCTTCATGAGTACCACATGAGTATCACATGAGAGGGGCACAAGGTGTCATATAAGGATATTCCCCACATTAAGGAAAAAAGCCGTGCTGCTAAGGACTGCACATTTTCTCTTTTCCTATTCTGACAGTCTTACTCAGTTTGCAGTTCCTAAGGAGGAAAAGCACAAGCGTTACCTTTTTCTATCTCTAGTACTCAGAGGATTCTCCAAAATAAACATTTTGGAAGTGTTTGTACCTTGAATCTCTTTGTTCATGTCTTCTCAGCTTTCTCTGTACATTGTTTGTTATATTTCAGATATGAGTAACTTTTCTAACTACATATGAATACACAGAAATTTATTTATTTATTCAACCTTTTTCTTTTCTTGCTGAGTATCTTCTGTACTTATTTTTTCATTAGCTGTTCCCTCTTCTTCAGACTTGGATAATACTCCATTTATCTACTCTACTGATGTTCTTTCCTTCAAAACAAAAGGCAAATTTACTGATAATAGAAAACTCCTACTGTTTTTAAGCTTAGAAACACTGGCCCAAATGAAATCAACAGAATCTGACTCTTACTGGCTTCATTAGTACCAGGATCTCAACTGTAATTTCAAAAAAGATCATGAGAAGTTAGCTACCATACCCTTAGAACAGTGCTAGAAGCATTTGAAATCAGACTGAACAAATTTGACTAACCTGGATTTTTTCCTACTGTAGTATAAATGCAGGTACAATTCTTATTTATGGATTTGACAAAGATACTTCCAGTATAGATATATTTTCAGATCCAAAATTATACTTGTAAGGAGATTTAGATATGCCGTGATATGCAAGGTCTATACATACATTTCTTTTTTAAATGTGCATTTACAAACCCATCAAAACAACTCATTTGTTACAGTACCTACTTACCTACATCAAGTTTTATTGATATATAAAGCTCTTAAGCAGATAGGCTTTTTCCTTTCCTTTCCTGACATACTGATTGTACTGATTAATAGCTTTGGAGTATTAGTAAAAATGGAGAGGGAGATCCAAAACAAAATCACCAGTGTGTTGCTAGCTCCTTAACATCACTAAGTTCTTGATAGTAGTTTCTGTTCTGGAAGACCTTGACAGGTGATCTCAGAAGGCTACTAGAAAGGCTAAGTAGTCTTGAGGTAAAAGACAAAATAATTCTTCAGTCAATGACTAGGTAGCAATTGCTAATGAAAGCAGAGGATTCAACAGCATTATATTCACTTCATCATTAAAACTTTATGAGGGTGTATCATCTTTACCTTCTGTACCAGGTTTGGTATTTTTTAATATACATGTAAGTGATCTGGAAGTGTGTCAAGGGGGAATATCGAGGCAGCTGAGTTTGTAATGAGATAGAATAGTTGAGTTAGAATCAGAAAGAAACATGAAAAGCCTTCAAAAGACCTGAACAGGTGAAGTGAATCGTAATGACAAATGAATGTCCATACCAATGAAATCAAATGTTAGAGGTAAAACAATGAAATATTTTAACCACATTTAGGGTTTTAAAGTAATGACTGTGGGTTAGAAAGTAGGCATAAATGTCATTCCACACTAGTTAGTTAAGATTTCCACCCAGTGTGCATCAGAAATCAGAAGCAAAGGGAATATTTAACAACATTACTGAAGAATGGGATAAAAAATAATTCCAAAATTGTTATTATACAATAATAGCAAGCAGTGGCTCACGCTCAGTTGGCTTGCCATCACCTAGTCTCAAAGTTAATGGAGCAGAAGAGAGTTTTCCAGGAACACACAATGCAAACTAAAAGGAGCACATGACTGAATATTTAAATGAAAATTTTAACTTTTTTCACTAATGAGAGCAGAAGCAAGCATGATAAAATATGCAAAACTGCAATTTCTACACAGAAGGTCTATCAGAAATTTCTGTTTGCCCTGTTTAGAGTGCAAGAACAGCTAGTCATAGAAATGAAAAGGTGGCTAGGAAAAACAAAATCAATATAAAAATCATTTTCCATACAATGTACAATCACACTGTGAAATTCATTGTCAGTTGATATTACTGAAAACAAATTCAGCAAGCCTAAAAAAGTATTGGAAAGTCGTATGAGTAACACCAATATCAAATGTGTAGCAGTAAATCTATCTTTAAAAGAAGTGTTTTAGAGGAAGCATAAACTCTATACGTCCATGATCTAAGGCATAAAAATTGTTTCCTACTGGTAATTAATAGAAAACATTAACTAATAGTGGGTTCTTGCAGAACCCCTTTTTCTCTCGAAAAAGCTCTTGAAAATAGGATACTGGGCTAGAAAGACCTCTACTTTAAGCAATTTGTAGGTTAACATCACACTTAGCAGTATAGGTAAGGCCTCTGGATGATGCTATGACATAATTATTAAAGAACAATGCCCTTGTCATACAAAATCAAGGATTTCAAAAGAACCACCATCTCTCTGATATATGATTTACCTAGGCAATTTGAAATGTTGTGCCTTGGGGCAGGTTGATTCCCTTCTCAGACACTCCAGAAGCCAGGTGCTAATTTATGGTCATATCATTTGATTCCTTCCTTTTCCTGGCAAAAAACCCAAACAATCCTCTATAAAGTAAATTTTATCTCACTTAACCCTTGCAAGTGTTTTCTTGTGGTAGAAAACCACAAGACTGGTAGACTGGAAATGGCAAAAGTAGCCTGTACAATGAGTTAGGCTATTCTCCTGCAATGACAGTAAACCTACATTTGAGGACCTCTTCTGCCTACTGGCAGAATGAGGTTGAAAAGATAACCAAGAGTCCCCCCTACTTCTTCTTCTACAAGGGGTCAACGATCTACCTAGTGTTTTTGAGGGAGCAAATCCATCCAAAGAACATTGAAATACAGGACCTTGTGCCCACTCAAGTAGGGATATTAGCCCTTGCACTTTCTTTTCTTGCCTGCTATCATCTCATGTCATCCTGCTGTTCCATGTTACAAATGTGTAATCCCAATTCACAGTCTTCCCTCAATGCTACATACTGTATCTCCTGGAAAAAAAGAAAGGCTGTTGGTATCAGAATAAGCATGGTTCTCCTGTAAGCTCAGTTTGTGACTTCCACTAGCCTGGCAAATAAAAGAACAATTAAAAATAGTGGTAGCCAGCTGGCCACCTAGGCAGTTTTATTTTATGCTTTGCATACTGGGTAAGGGTAACTGATAGTAAATTGTTGAGTTTTGAGAATTGAGGTCTAATGAGCTGTCTTACAGGTGAGATAAAGTAGCTGGAAAGACACTGGTGTGGTCATCAGGTCTGCTTAGAAACCCACCTGTTTCTACTGAAGTGCCACCAGAGCAGACGTATTCCCTTATCTGCATTTTCAGGCAGAAGCAGCACTCCCTCAGAAAAGAGTTGAGTAAAGCCAGAATCTAGAGCTAAAACTAGGCATATGTGCAAGTCAACATTATAGCTTTTGAGTTTTAAAGGTGCTACAAAAAATGCTATTCTGCCAGAATTAATATTTCTAATACATGGAAAACTCCAGATAAACTGTTGACCAAAGAGAGTCAGAAAACAGATAATTACAATGCCTTCAAATTTAAGCATATATAATTTCTAAGCAGTGTGCATCTGTGTACATACATATTATTTACACTCTAAGATACAATGTAATTCTTTAAAAAAATTCCAATAAAATGATTTTTTCTCTGATCTATATTTGCATATGCATATTTATATCCACTCTTACCCAATAGATAGCCTTTGATATCCCATACTGTTGCACTACCATGAATTGTTTCTTTTCTCTGTCTAAAGCTGCAACTTCTTTGTTCTTGTTCCACTGTAAATAATACACAGCCCAAAGTTTCAACTCAAGAGGAGTAGTAGGCCATCTTCTTGTTACTGGTCGTATAGAATTCATATATCTAGAAAAGAAATAATCTCCACTGTCAGTCTGCCATTCCCCGCTGGCTTCATTCAGAAAAAAGTGAAACAATTTTTTCTTTGTTTTAAACAAAACCTAAATCCTAAGCATGAATTTGTGTCATCCTTGCATTCCTCAGCAAACAAATTGCTACAAAAGAACTAATCCAGAAATCCAAACAAGGGTAAAAAGAAAAGTGTTGTCAGCTCCTCTGGTTTTATAGTTCCATAGTATCTACTGACTTTGTGTTCAGTTGATGAAATAAGCAATTTCAAGAGAAACTCGGCTTTCACTTCTATTAGACTGTTTAAGTACCTTTCTCACTCTTTTGGTTGTGGTGAAAAGCTGAAAGACTAAGTCAAAAGGTACATAAACAAGCATACTCCTCAAATGTACTACTATTGTTTAAAAAAAAAAGTCTTTAAAGGCAATCTGCCACTTTTTTTAACCAGTTACATGAGTTTTGTACGGTTAAGGGAGATACACTTTGAAAAAGTCTGCAGCCCTTACCTTCAAAGGGCAAGTACATAGTTCAGAGGGTCAAAACAGATTCATTTTTCCACAGTTTTCATAGAACAAGAAAGTAGTAACTCTATTACTTCTACTCTCAGAGGGCAAAGAAAACTGAACTGCAGCTGTCTCTTGGCTTTCTCTCTAATGTATTACAAAGCCTTGGACTATACCTAAGACGTGCAGACTTAGCCTTCAAATCTCCATGGCTAGACTATAAAAATGAAAAGCAGAATGCGAGCTTGCAGGAATGAAGCGGTTATTTCAAGGAATGGCACTGCAGCGAGAAGTACCATCTGCTGTCCTGAGAATACAAACTCTCTGCTCCTCTGTCCCCTGCAGCAATCAGTGCAGTGCACCCAGCTGTACCCGACAGCAGCACACAGACCATGGACACCGTCAGCATCAACAAGGCAGCTGCTTTCCAAGGTAATACTGACAGTGCTTAGTCAAAAGAGCAACTCCCAGTCAACTCAGCAAGGCAGTTAAAAAGCACAGCTTTTTAGCAACCTGTTAAGTTTGTATTAAAACTTAGAAGTTTGCAAGCAGCTCACCTGAGTGAACTTAATTTCGTAAAAAGGTTAAAAACTAATCTTCTCTCAAGATGATCAAGTTAGACAGAAGTTTATGCTTTGAACAATAATGAATGAAATCATACAGATAAAATTGAGCATGACTGTATGAGACCTTATATGTAGGAGCAAAATCTTTAAATCCATTACGTATTTACAGTAACACAATGCAGTTCCTTTGCCAGTGAAATAACATGAGCATGAAACCTCCTAAGGAAAAAAAAGATTTGTACTTGCAAACAACTTAGGCAGGCAGCAAGAATTTCAACATATCTGTATCATTGTTTGCCCTGCCTGTGCACCAGATAAACTCAAGAATGTTAAAGCTTTCTAAAGAATAATTCACCAGCAGGTTTGTCTTATACTCTAATTTTCTGAATATGCAGTATATCTCTTTTCATCAAACAACTCCATCAAGCTCACCAGTAAAAGAAAGACAAGAACTAATAGGTATCCTTATTAATTTCCACATAGTGCTACTTCAAGTAAGAAGGAAGAGAACATAATAATGGAGCAATTTATTCAAAGTTGCATTATATTCAAAATACAGTCCAAATAGACACAATTTATCTTTTTTTTTCCATGGTGCATTATATGTGTATGTTGTAGATATATCCTTTCCTACTCCTAGATGACTTCCCTGCCTGGCCTTAAATCCCGTACCCTCTCTGCCACATCAGTTATTTAAACAGTTAGGGTACCATTTAACAGCATGTTTAGATGTAATTTATCTGGCAGAAACAAAGAAATAGTGTTTTCTTTACATAAGCATTATAAAAACATAAGCAGTTTTCAAGGATCCAGCTCTACATGATCAATGCAGACCACTGGCCGCTACAGCACAGACTGAAAACTGCAGAACAGTGAAATTTAATTCATTGTGACTATTAAATGCCTTAAGACAATTCTTAGAGAAAGGAACCATTTCTAATATGAAGATATATTTACTTGGAAGTGTTATACATTTGAAAGTAACTAATCTCTTCTGTATGAATACATGGACTGTTTTCAATAATTTGGTTCCTAATACTCTCCTAGAATTACTTTTCCTAAATATATTAATTCCTAGATCTAGTTTTAGAAATCAACAAATTGTGTGTTGTTTGACACTAAGCTGGTCGTCTTCAGTGGACGGGCTCTACTTTACCAAACACCACAGATCTGTATTTTGTGTTTTATTTGTGACTTTTCACAGGATCAATAGAACTCCAAATGCATATAGATGGCAGAATTCAAATAGGCCTAAAAAGGAAGTTTAGAAAATTCCTACATTAAGATTTACATCTGGATGATTTAGTTTGCCATATGCATTAAATCCTGATGGATTCATATAAAATTCAAATATCTAATGGATGATTGGTGCTATCAAAGGAAACAGAAACACTGCCATTTTTCCGCAGTTTGAACAAGTCAAACGGTGTCTAGAATGTAGGAAATTTTCTGCATTGACCTTTACACATTGATAACAATATTTTTTGAGGTAACTTAGTTTAATGCCTGCTGATTTTTTTCATAATAATGTATTTGCTTTGCCAGTTACTACACATTTAGAAAGAGAGAACACAGTTTAAAATACCCACACCAAAAAATAACTACAATAAAGAACACTGTAATAACCTAAGTATGTCAGTTCTAGGAAATTACTATTATTAAAATTATATTGATTCTATTCCTTACTTTCCCCTCAACTGTTTCCTAAAGGAATTTTTCAGAAGCACATAAGTAAACAAGTATAAGTAAGTATAAGTATGTCTAAAACTGTTGATAAAATTCAACAAGACTTTTCAAGAAACATGGTTGAGGGATGTCCATCTAGTTTACCTCTCATTCTATGTTATTTGACATTTTCCAATAAAGGTCTTTGAAAAGAAAAAAATATCACAAAGATATAACTGATTCCTATGAAAATTACACAGCAATAAACAAGGTTCATACATAACATACAAAAGGTACTCAATATTCCTAATACAAATAATATTGCTTTACATTCCATAATATGTAGAACTCACAGTGACAGGCTGTGATTTTTTTTTAATAGGTTGTCCTAAAGAAATACCAACCTCTGACATCCACCTGTGGCATTCTGTTTATGCTATTCTTTCTCCCACAAAAATAAATCAGTTTTCTCTGACTCAGTCACAAATGGCATCAGGGCTGCCAGCCTGCACCACACCATGACAAACTGATCCCATACACGAGTGATCAGGAAAGTTGGCCCATTATCTCTTGTCCTGTCACTGGGCCCCGTAGAGAAGAGTCTGGCTCTGTCATCTTTGCTGTCTCCCAACAGGTATTTATTCACAATGATAAGAACCCCACCCCCAAACCTTCTTTGCAGCACATTAATTGCTCATGTCCAACTTGTTGTCCACCAGGACTCCCAGGTCCTTTTCTATCAAGCTGCTTTCCAGCTGAGCAGCCCCCAGCATTTATTGGTGTTCCTCCCCAGGTGCAGGACTTTGCATTTCCCTTTGTTGAACTTCAAGAGGCTCCTTCTGGCCAATTTCTCCAACCTGTTGAGGTCTCTCTGAACTCTGTTACTCCTTCCAGTTTTGTACCATCTGCAAACTTGCTGAGGATTCCATCATCTAGACAATTAATGAAGACGCTAAACAGTATTGGTGCAAGTTTCAAACCCTGTGGTACACCACTAGTGACTAGCCTCCACCTGGACTTCATGCTGCTGATCACAACACTGAGCCCAGCAGTTCAGCCAACTTTCAGCCCACCTTTCCATTTATCTTATCCATATTTTATGTGTGCATGTACTCCTTGTATTGGGGAGCCCAGAACTGGGCACAGCCCTCCAGATGTGCCACCTGAACGCTTTCGATTACCACAGTAGCTCAGTTCGCTAACAGTGCTTACCACAAACCCTTCAATTTGTTATTTCATTTACCTGGCTACAGTTACTGACAACTTATCCTCTGCATTTTAATAGTGTCTCGTCCACAGAAATTTCTTTAACATAAGCAAGTTAAATATACCTTTTTTCAGGAAACAAATACTCATAGCTTTATGCTGTCATTTAAGTCAGTGTTGGACTGGAAGGGGTTTTTGGCAGGAGGAAAGCATTTTGTTAAAAGCTGCGCATCTATGACTGTCACTCTCTGATGTGCAAATGCTAGAAGAGAACCTACTTGCTTAGTATTTTTGTGATTTTCTATGCTAATAACCAACTTCTCATTGTTACCTCACCTTATTTTCAGCTATCACCATGGATTTTCTGCCATCTATTCAAAGCATTTGTAACATGGAGGATCCTCTTTAACACCAAGTACTAATTTTCTTCTCACTTACTTTACTTACATATAAATATAACTTAATTCATTCAAATGAACAAATCCATGGATTGTTCTATTGTAAGAGAGAAATTGATTCCTTTTATGTAGACTCAGACCTAATGGCCAATACTTAATTCACTCTGGTTTTGTTATGTTTTAGAGGCATCATGTTAAAGTGATCTCCGTTCAGACCATAGCTTATAAATATTCATTAGAATATTACTAATCATGTGGCATTTTCTGAAAGTTATTTTAAAGCAATATACTTACTTCTGAAGACCTAGGTTTTAAATTCAGGGAGGTTTATGAATTATTGACTGCATAATGGAACGTGAATTTCCCTGTATAGATACTGTGCTAGCAGTATTTAAGGCAGTGCTCTATATACTACATGGGGATCACCTTTTTATAACAATTAACAACAAATTCTACTGTATTCACAGATCATTAACTGATTTTTTACAGAAAAAAATATTGACAAGATCTAGTACTATTCATTTCCACAAAAATATTCAGTGTTTTTAGGCACAAGTACAATTTTGTCTTCTGAGTTACCAAAATGATCTTGAATTAACCTTAATAACTTTTCTCACTTTCAGTCACAGAGAATGCAAATTTTCCACTCCGTTGCCAAGCTGTGGTGATTTTCTGGATAACAGCCAGGATCTTAAATTATAAATTAGTTATATTACAGGGGGAGTGTATTTTGCATTGCTGCATTCTCAATTACTCAATCTCTTCATGAGATTAGCCATATTAGTTTCACTACTAGAACACAGCATAAGGTATATAAAGGAAAAATATGTTTAAATATACAAGCTAAGTGGCCACAGCCTAGGACTTCTTGCAAACAAAAATCAAAGCTATTGTACCATTACCAGTGTAATACAACAGACAATACCAAGCAAGCGCTACTGAAAACTAATGAAGCACCTGCTCAGACTGGTACCAAACGCCCAAAATCCCCAGACGGACTCTACGCTCTGTCAGCACTTCTCTGTGCTGGATAAGCATGAACACACATGATGCTAACAAAGCATCATTTACAGACAAACAGCCCCTGCACTGTTGTTCCCTATGCAGATGAAAGTAAAGACTGGAGTAGAACAGAACCAAGAGCTTTTCAGGCAGCTGATGCCTGTACCAGTAAATCTTCCTGAGCATTTTGTAAATACTTCAGTTTTAGTTAGTATTGTAATATTTTCATATTATACTTATCTGATAGTGTAAAATTCCATTTACTTTTTGTTAGCAGTCAGCAGAACTAATACCAGGGCTCTGAATTGTTTTTTACATATTTGTAAGCTTAAGAAGCCCTGCAGTTTTGTTTAAGTACTCGCTGTGGTCCATTCAGTTGCAAGAAATAGGAAGCTGTAGCTATGCCAGCGTGTTTTACTAAGTATCCAAGCAATCTATACAAAACAATTAAAACAGCTCACCTCAGGTCCTTGAGCTAGCAAACACAGAGTTGCATTTAAATTTATGTTTTATTGGGAAAAAAAAATCAACCCTTATGCAATGCAGTCCATAAAATTAGTCAAGCTCCATATGCGCTGGTTTGTGCCGAGTCTCCTCCCAACTCAGTACAAAGATGCATTGAGCCTTAATGCATAAGTGCAACATGGTCCCTGTGAATATTCTTCTATTCATAGTCATAGGGACCTACAGGATTCATCTGGTTTTCTGCTCAAAACCCACTTTTTATATTTGGGATGTGAAAACACAATTACCACATCCACCTTGTCTATCTTGCATGCTTTGTCTACATCCATTGTACCCAGCATCTTATTAGGTATGGATTTTTAGCACCTGGAGAATCTGCTGCCAACTGCAAGCATCATAAATGGTAGTCTTACATTAAGGATACAGTCTTTGAAAAAAAAAAGAAAATATAGTTTGTCTAGTAACAACTGCAAAAACAGAGCTATGGAAGACAACAGCTGCTAAAGTCAGAATGAGAAGGCAAATCATTTTGCAGTGCTTAGAGTGGAATGACTCCACATTATCCTATAAAGTCTGTGCAAATGCTAGTTCAACATATGAATAGCCAGCATATCCAGAATTAATAAAATGGCAGAGTCTGACACACATTAAGTAAAGCAGAGCCTAATGTGACAGACAAGAAGTGGTGCATTTGGATTAAGATAATGGGTTTGGATTATAGGCTCTTCACAGCAAAATCATAATCTTCGTACCTATGGCCTGAACACATCTCACCCAATTTATGCTATTGAGCATCTGAGTGGCTGTTCTAAGCTAAGCATCTACGGCAAGATTCAGTTCAAGATTAAGATCCCTACATTTAGGCATTCATATGTAGGTGTCTAGAGGTGCACTAGGTGTTTACATCTACCTTGTGTAGGACTTGATTCAGTTGCCTCCTACCTGACATCTAAAGCCATGGCCAATGTCCTGCCTGACCTTCAGCTTCCACTCCAGAGGGTGCAGTTCCCCACAGGACCAGTGCCATGTCTGCTCGCCTTTTGTGGATGTCCTGGATCACCTAGGTGTTTCCTTCCTCCTACCAGTATCCTCAGCTGTCTATCTAGCTGCTCCTCAGGCCTAGTTTTGACACAGAGCCACTGCATAAGATCAGCTCAGACTTCTGAGGATATCACTAAGTTATAAGGAAGAACTGTGAGAATGTGCATAGACCACAATTCATGAGAAATGGTGCAAACAGGAAAACGTATAGAAGCTTTAGTGAAACATCTGGGAGTCAGAAGACGGCAACTCCAAACCAACAAGGACCAGCCCATTCAGGGGACAGCAGAGGCCCACTCTTCCTTTCCTGACTTATGATTGCTGGTCAGCAAATTCTCATTGCTAGCTTAGTGGAAATGGAGAGTATAGTTCATTAGTTGGCAACTATCTATTGCATACATTTGACAATAAAAAACTGTTTTACACTTTTAAGTGGTGTGTACCTTGCTTACATGTATTAAAACTTACTTGAAGTTGACACACTGAGGGAGGGTTACACTAAGTGTCCAAAACAACCCTGGAAGACCCTGTATTCAGGCTATTGCATGCTACAGTCCATACAATGAAGCCTCATTGCAGCCAATGAAGCCTAGGAAGATATTCTGCTGAATATTGTGGAGTCTCCTTCTCTGGACATGGTCAAAACTCACCTGGACACATTCCTGTGCAACCTGCTCTAGGTGAACCTGCTCTGGCGGGGGGGTTGGACTAGGTGATCTTCAGAGGTCCCTTCCAACCCCTATCACTCTGTGAAATCTGTAAAATCTGTGAATGTGGCTGGCTCTCCACCAGCTACAAAAGGAGCTTAGACACACAGCATCCATTTAGATGCTTAATTTCAGATGTCTTAATCTCATCTGGCTATGGTGTCACAGGCATATTTACAGTGGTGGGAAGTGATAGGGCCTTTCTTTGCCCCTCCTTTTTCAACCCTAACCTCCAGTCTCTACTTGTAGCCCCGGCACCATCCTGGTGGTGCAAGTGCTACAAGGCAAAGGGAAAGGAGATGAATCCTATTGCACAGGCTAAAGCTATAAGCTGTGGCTGTGGCAATGTGGGGCAACTCCACCGCCTTCACATGTGTTGGTCCAGGTCAGGAAGCAGTCCATCCCAGCCACTGTACCCAGGACCTTCACCAAGCCTTCACCAGGCCTGGGCTCGACCCCATCCTGACCTCTGTCCATAAGAGTTCCTGTCTTCTTGTGTGTATCTGCTTCTACGTATTGTAAGGAAAATATAAGATAAAAACACTAAATGTTGGTAATTTATCGCATCTTGACAGAAATTAGAGACAAAAAATTTTTAGCTTTGTGGATGACAATAATATATTTAGGCTTTTTCTCTATGCAGTAGGATTTTAAATAAGTCTTTATGCAAGTTCTTTGTTATCTAGCCATTATTTAATTCTTATGCCAGAAAATCTGATAATTTTCTTAAAAGATGGTTTTATTCCCTGTAGACAATAAAAATGGTGACTTTTTAAAAAGTGTTTTTCTATATAGTATCATCATTTTCTTACCAAATAATTTTCCCCTATCTGCTATCTCATCAGAACATATTGGCAATTATCTTGCTATATTACTGCTTTCTGTAATTTAATTTCCAATTTGATTTTTGGACCAAAGCCATTCTTTACATCTGAGAAATTAATTTTTTATGATCAGTATTACCGATCTTTTTAACAACCTCTGTCTGCAGACTGCTTTTTTGATCAACTAAAGCACATACTGAGAGAGAAACTAACATCCAATAATCATCTTTTCTTTTTTTTTTTGCATTAACTTGTCTTTAAACTTCCTCCGCTTTCTCTGTCAGAAACACTCCACTTTCTTCAGAGGTCTAATATCATAACTCTGTTTTTCTTTTTCCTCTTCCCTCCTTCCCACTCATAACTTGTAATTCGATCTGTGATAGTTTTAGAAAAAAACCCAAGAGTCTGATTTTAGTAACACTCTGTCATCCAGTGTTTCACTAAGTAGTTATGCAGAACTGAGATCCAAATACTCCCAAACTTGGAAAAAATCAGATTCACATTCAAATAGTTCTGCATTATGTTATAGAGAAATCCTCCAAAAATCCACCATAACAGAGTGCAAGTCAACACACTTTTTGGAAGAACTTCATTCTTTCCTAAGCTGAAAAAAGATAGTTTGCTACTAATAGTAGCTAAGGGAGAATGTATAAGAAAAATTAACATTCCTGGGCACAGAAATACCTATCAGAAATAAAGCCAGGTTTCATAATCACTGCTAAATCTACAGCTGAGACCAATGTTACTATCTGCTTTGTATATATTATTAGCTCTCGCACCCTGGTGAGAACCAAGTCACCCTCTCAGCACCACCCCCACATCCAGCCCTTGCTGCCACCCCTGAGAGGCTTAGAGGACTTCTTGCTGAGAGTGTTTTGATCGTTCTGTATAGGAGATGAGTCGAGCCTTTACTTGGAGTCATTTTGGTGTGTGTTCTGAATGTCTTTTCCCTGACTATCACTCCCTGCTATGTGGGTTATCAGTTATCTACTTGGTTACTGGCCTATTCTTCTGGGACACTTTTGTTACCTCTGTTGGCACAGCACACCCAGTGGCAGGGATCAGACTCACCAAGATTGCATTGGTGACCCATGAATGCTCAGAGTCAGAGGCAGCTCATTTGCACAAAACAAAGCTAAGATGCTTGTTTCAAGACTTAGACCCTAAGGACAACAGGTCATGCATAATGTACTGGGTGCAGCCCTCCCCAACACACTGCAGCTGAGACAATCAGTTAACAGAATAAGTCCATTGCAAAGTAGAGAGTTTAAAATTAGAAGGCGTTCGGTTTGCCTAGAAATCTCTTGATAGCACAGAAATGAAAGTAGAAGTGTACAATTTTTGTTCAAAACTAATGGTGTAAAGAAGTAATGATAGGAAAGCAGATCTCTCAACAGAAATATAAGAAGTATCAATGGCTTTCCAGTGCCATTTTTCCATGACAGGCATTAAGATGGAACTAAAGGATGGCAGGACAAAACTCTCCTTTGTTGTTCAATGAGAAAATCTTGAGGGCATGAATGGTGCAAGACACATTGCTGCTGAAAGGGCCATGCATCTACAGTGGCCTCGACGTCAGCTCATACTTGAAGATCTACTACATTTCTCTTCCCTATATGAATTCCACACCATCTGAAAACAGAGCACAAGGTGATCATATGGCTTTTTAACTGCAACGTCATTTACAGTCCCCTTGCCAAAAAGTAAATTTGATGGGAATCTGTTTTGTGCTATGATCAACTGTTATTCCTTCTTCAGACTACTTGAGACTAACTTTTTTAAGTGCAATTATTACATATATAAGAAATTTCTATTGCACTTTCAGGTGCACTGCACATACACTGTAATTCAGGGGTCTGGAGCACAAGTCTTATGAGGAGTGGCTGAGGGAACTGGGGTTGTTCAGTCTGGAGAAGAGGAGGCTGAGGGGAGACCTCATCGCTCTCTACAACTACCTGAAAGGGGGTTGCAGAGAGGTGGGTGTTGGCCTCTTCTTCCAAGTGACGAGTGACAGGACAAGAGGAAATGGCCTCAAGTTGTGCCAGGGGAGATTCAGACTTGATATTAGGAAAAATTTCTTAACTGAGAGAGTGGTAACACACTGGAATAGACTGCCCGGGGAGGTGGTGGAGTCACCCTCCCTGGAGGTATTCAAGGAGCGTGTGGACGTGGCATTGTGGGATGTGGCTTGATGGGCGTGGTGGTGTGGGGTTTTTTTGTTTGTGTGGTGTGGGGGTTTTTTGGGGGTTTTTTTGGTGGTGTGTTTTTGTTTGTTTGTTTGTTTGTTTGTTGTAATGGTTGGACTTGATGATCTTACAGGTCTTTTCCAACCTTAGTGATTCTGTGATTCTGTGTGATTCTGTAATTTGCTCATCACGTGTATAGAAACAATCATTTGTAGATATAAAACAACCCCACATGAAAAAGCTTTCACTTGTATAGCATCCTTGATTGGGCTCAAAAAACCAAAGTAAATTAAACAAATTTTGAAGTCTCCTTCAATTAAGTTACAAGTTGAAGAAAGAAAAGAACAAGGAAAGAAAGAACATATTTTGCCAGTTTTGCTCAAAGTTAATGTTTGAGTGTGCTGGTTTTGGCTGGGATAGAGTTAACTTTCTTCATAGCAGCTACTAATCCCAGCCAAAACCAGCACATTGAGTTTGTCCTTATTTCTCATCCTTCTTTTCCCCTTCAAATTGTAAAGTATTTGTTTGCCTCACCGGAGCAAAATCACTTTGATCCTTTAATTCTCTGAATTATTTTTCTGTGTTTCTTGTTTCTCTGCCAATCATTAATCCATCTTTTTGTGAACAGACTATTAAAAAATTCAGGTTTTGCTCAGCATGGCAATGACATATTATATGTTTAGTTTTTGCATCCGAGGTTGAAGACTTCCTGATTCATTGTAAGTGCCAATGGACAAGTTTTTCTAATGCTTTGCAAAAGGAATAATCTCGCTCTGTCTGCTGTCATTGTTTCCCTTTTGACTACCATATTCTCTTGAGTACCACTGTCAAATTGACTTCTGTCAGAGCTAATTAATTCCTCTGTGGTTGTATCTTTAACAGAAACACTGACTCTTAAAACACTCTGTCATTATGATAACAATAAACCTGAGAGCTGATCCTCTTAGTGTAAACTGGCAAACCTAAGGAGCAGCTCCTTAAACTTGAGTTGTTGGGAACACCATATGTTTCAGACATGCCCTGGCAGGGCTGTGCAGTCTTGAGTAGTTTTCAGCTCTACACTAGATATTTAACCCTCTCTTCTGTCCCAGTCATCGGTTAGACGTCTTTCCTTCTGTTGCTTCTGTATTGCTCCCCTCTGGCACATTTCTTCTCAGCCTTTCACTGTCCTATATTTCTTTCTTCTCTTCCAGAAAATTCAGAAATTTCTTTCAGGAAAGTGTCTAGTTTCCATACTCCTTTCTAACTCCTTTTTCAAACACTGGTTCCATTCCAGCTGTTCCCCCAATCTCTAAAATCATGTGATGTACCACCTACAACAAACACAGCAGCTTCCTTTTCTGCAGCTGGCTACCTTCCAGCTTGGCTTCCAATATTTCTGCTCTACTGAAGCCACTCTCACTGCGGTCTCCAGGTCCCTTTCCAAAGCCAAACATCAGGACCCTTTCTTAATAATTTTCCTCTTTACCTCCTCTTTTGTTTTAGATATGAACCGACATTTTATCTTTACTTAAATTTTATTCTGAAGCACATTTGAAACGAAGCACTTTGCTACCTACATCCTTCCACGACTTCTTTGGCAGTCCTCAATGAGGTACAGTAATTTCCCCAAGAAGATTCTCAAGGTTCCTAAACTGTTCATTTACAAACACCTCTTAAAGATCCACTTTATGATCAGTCATCTGAATCAGACCTTCAAGGACCATGAACTGTTCTTTTTAGAGATGCAAAAAGCTTAGAGCATATACTAGGAATTTTTGAAAATAAATATTTTGTCATTAATTTGTTATGAATTATCAGTCTCCACAAGGTAATTTCTACAGTGTGGAAATATTTCTGATATAAGAAGCATTTTTAAAAATTTGTCTTCCTAGATGAGGAAGTCTAGACAAGAGGAGGATTTTTTCCCCTCCTTGTCTATTAAGAAAGAAAAACAAAAATATCATGGCTGACTGGAAAGTCCTTGTTTGCTATTCAGACTGCAAAAACAATAAGAAAGGCATGCTGTTATGAAAATCAAGTTACAGTAGTGAAAAAATAAATGAAGTATAGCCTAAAAGAAGATATACAATGCCTTTGACAGAGCTCAGACTTTTAGGAAACAGAATGTTTGTATTAGGAAGAAAATCACAGCAAGACTGTGGTTAATTCCTGAAACAGAGATGAATTGAACACAAATTCTGATGTCAAAGAAAGAAGGAATAAAGAGAACATGGAAACATTTGTCAACTTGAGGAAACAAAAGTTCTGTCCAACTAAAAGTGCAGATGCAAATATGAGTTGGTTGGTAAGAGAATCCAGCAGTGGGAATTTTCATTATAGTGGTGCAATATAAATGATCACATAGAGAGGATCTGGAAACATAGAAAGGAAATTACTGTATTTTTTATGTATTAAGGAAATTATTTTTATGTATTAAGGAATTTTTATGGATCAAAGAAATCATTTCAGACATGGTGCTGCAGACATGTTACTAGATTAGTCCAGTAAAAACCGTTCATGCAAAATGGCTTGCTATAGAAAAGGTGCATCTTTAGCCTCTCTGTATGTTAATCTTTGCACAACTGCTGCTCCACCTTTTGTGTATAGGTAATAGAAAATATCTTGATTGGGAAAGGAGGATGGAAGGTTCTAGTTCAGCAATAGGCATTATTTTAAATTACTGTTTCAGTATTTATGATATAGCCTGAAAGAAAATCAAATGCAGACTGGAGTCTGCCATGGGTCTCTGTCCCCTTTAGTTCAAAATAAAGAATGTCTGATAAAAAGATTTACAGTCATTCAAGTTATTTATCAAAACCTGGACAGCCTGACATTTTCTTTATTGATATTTCATTTTACTGACAGTACTAATTACAAAAATGTACTTACTGAAAAAAAATCCTTGTCCAGATGCTGATCTCAGGTAACCAAGCATAAATCTGAAGTAATCTGATTGCTCTTGAGAGCATAACTCCAGATTTACGCTCATATGCCTAACAGTTCAATCTGGCCCTAAGCTTTAGTAACTAGTAAACCCCTTCTGTTCAGGTTTTTTCCCATTGCCCTTATAATCTGGTGTATGAAGTCCAAAAATATGGATGTTATTTTGATGTTTTAGATGATGATCTCTTTTATTATTGAATGCATTGAAAAAGGACACTTACCATAGGAAGAAAACAAAAACTTCTCTAAGTCAGAGATTTTATTGTTACACTTGTCTTTTCTGCAAAATGAAGTCTTCAAGAAGAACATAAGAAGAGCTAGTAAAAACTGGAAATATTTTTTTCTTAAGGTTAACATTTGTGGAATACGTTTATCACCTTCTGTTTCAAAGAGGATTTTGTTAGCTTCATATTTTAAACCAAAACATTGACTCCGAAATGACTGTCTGAACACTGAAAATTCTCTGTGCTGGGGAGGTAGGACTCTGATTGTAAGCTCTGTTCCTTTACAGACAGACTCATCCTGAATGTGTAGCCAGCATCCAGTTTGTTGTGCCTGCCACCAGAATACAAATAACAAATAAACATGGCAGAAAATGTATAGGGAGAGATTCTTTAACACTGAGTGATTCCTCCAGAACTCATTATTTTAATAATGGATACAGCCCATCCATGACAGGTACAAGACTGAACTTTTACGCAAATAAATTCATCAGTTCTGGAACGACTCTAGCCCTAAAAATTAAATTAACAATATCCATTAAGAGACATAATACATTTGCACACACCAAAAAAGGGAGGAGGTGCTTCCTCCTTAGTAGCTGAGAAGGTTAAAAATATAGTTTATGGTTGACAATGTCCTTCTATAAGCAAGAACAATACCATAGCAACAGTTGCTATTGTTTAGGTATAATGTTAAAGTTTGAGTCCAAAAAGTACTGGATGAATGTGAAAAATAATACACTGAATAAATTAAGAAACAGCAATATTATACATGTAGCATCATTCATCATCGATTAAGCTCTAAAAATGTGTGGACAGAGACACTGAAACATTACAGTTATGTTTCTAAAGATACATCAGATGCAAAAACTATGAATCCTAATATATACGTTGTAGTGAATCACATTAATTATGCAAGGTTATAAAGTAAGTTTGACTCTTTTATAGAATCACAGAATCACTAAGGTTGGAAAAGACCTGTAAGATCATCAAGTCCCACCATCAACCAACACCATCATGCTCATTAAACCATGTCCCACAATGCCTTGTCCACAAGTTCCTTGAACACCTCCAGTGATGGTTGACTCTACCACCTCCCTGGGCAGCCTGTTCTGGTGTTTCATCACTGGTGAGACATAGGTGCCCCTGCAGGACCTACCTGCTATGAAGAGAAAGTCTGAATGACTCCACTATGGTGAATAGGGATGTGAAAAGCAAACTTTCTATTCGTCAGCTTATCCCAGGGGTTTGGAGATTTCTACGTTTTTTTAGTAAGAGATACTCAGGCAGAACTGCAGCACTTAAACAAATACCCTGACTTGTAGCTAGGAAAGGATAATAACATCTGGTTTTAGTCTGACTTGAGGTTTATACAAACACAACAAGCCACATCGTTACAACACAAACATGGGGACGTGCTGCCTTCTTTGGAGACCTTCACAGATGGATGCACAGAGGAAACAGGTCACTGTGCCCCTGCCTCACTGTGCAATTCTACCAGCATCAACTGTCCATTCTTGGCATCCATTAATTTCTCAAGAAGGACTTTTTATTTTATCCCTCCCCTTCTATTTTTATGTCTGGCTGAAGCCAGTCTAAGGCAGCAAATCTGCCAAAAGGCTCTAGGAATTAGGCAGCCATGGAGTGGATGAGACTGGCAAACCAACATGGAACTAGCCCAGAGAAAAAAGAAAAAAACAAACCACCTGTTTTTCTCTCAGACCAGTGAGTCAGTCATATTCAAACTATTTTTGTGGGATGACTAATGTCAGAGCAAAAGACAGGGTAGGAACACCATGCCAGGACTAGAAGAGGGTAAGACTGCATGCTCAGCCTCAGTGCAGCCTTATGTCAGCTTAAGCTGCCCAGGAAGCTCAAGCTGCTTCATCCTTGCAGACCCTTTAGGAAAAATGAACTCAACTGCCATGTCCAAGAGTTATAAAAATCATTCTTCTGTGTATAATCTAATACTTCATGAACTGACATGTCCCTTTAGGAAGCCACATCAGCCATCCCACTGCTTCGTTCTTGTCCTTTAGGTGGATAAAGATAAAACTTCTCTCCTGTAGCAGTGGCAAGAGTATGCACATTACATTTTCCTGTGAGACCTGAGCAGCTCTTTTGGTTAGAGAACACCTTTTTGTTCAAAGCAGATTATTTATATGCAAAAAAAACCCAACAACCCAACATTTTCAGAATAGCTAAACTAGTTGCAAATTTGGGTTGAATTTCACATTAGATGTTTTTAAACAATTAACTTTAAAATATCCAAAGTGACTTGTTTCCCTATATTCCAAATGTTGTATTTGGTAGCACCTGGGCCGGGGGTGGGGGGGGGGGGGGGCGGGCAACAAAAAAGCTAAGGAAACCAAAACATATTCACCAAAATTATAGGAGGCAGATGCAATTTTTTCTTTTTCCTGTGAGGATCCAAAGCCATGTCTCCTCAAAAACGACCTAGCTACAACATTGTAAGGTATTCTAGAGAGGTTTGTTCACAGTCTCTCCCACTGATTCTATTCCATTTTGCATGGACTACTTAAATATTCATTAAGCTAGTGAGAAGGAAAATGACTCAGTATTAAAGCACTTTCCTGGAAGGTGACAAATCTTGGCTCAAATCCATGTTTTTATTCAGAGCAGAAGTTAGAATCAAGGTTTCTCTTTTCTTAGGAATGTATCCCAATCAAGTTGCATTTCCTCTTCTTTTATTGTTTTAGAGAACATCTGACCTCTACAAGGTGGAAGAGAGTCAGCGAAAGGTGTTGCACAATACAGGATAACGTGGTGGTTAAGTCATCCTGGTAGGTGCCAATTTAAATCTCCGCAGGGAGGGGCTGGTGTGAACATGAGATGAAATGGACAAATTCATCAGCTAGAGGGCATGCAAACACAGTGCAACTAGCCTTTCATCTGTCAGATTTTCAATTTTGCGATTATACCTACATAGGCTGTTTTGAGCCTTATGTCAAAGTTCAGACCTACAGCAGGAAGCAATAAGTATTGTTCTGATGGGAGGTAGGAAAAAAGAGGACAGGTTGTGATGCTGTAGCTTGAGTCTCCAGTGCCATGAGAAATCTCAGACTTATTTAAATTTTATCTCACTGTGTTTGGATTTCTGGGGAAATGAGTGGTAGCAGCAGTCCACAGAAAAGGCCCCTTTTCACTTCAAGCCCTATCAAGTGGTAAAATTGTTAATACACTATGTTTATGTTAATCTATGGTAAACATTAATACAGTAGTGCTGTTAAAAACTGACTCTGTCTGCCATCAGCAACTGTGATGGCAAAACGGAGACACCACTCCGGGACAAGTATGTTAGTCAGAGTTTATTGAAGGATAAAAGAGAAGATTACTTGCCATGGCTACCGTATCCCTGATAGCTAAAGGAACCCTTTAGAAAAAAAGATAGCAGTATTTCAGCTCACATAGGAAGAGAGATCTGTTTTTCCTTCAGTATCTTCCTTCAGGAAAAAGATAAAACTAGAAGGATATCTTGAACAAGAAAGCATTATTTTAGATGTTTATATTCTGAAACATGAATTATTTCATTTGTTTAAGCAGCAATTAGTACAGTTTGGTTACTATTTTAAATGTCCCAGATAATCCTGACTGAAAATTAATTTAAGATCCCTTAGAAACTTTAAAAAAAAAAACCAACCCAGGGCATTACTCTTTGAAACAGTATCTTGTTATCTGGAGGAACAGTGAGTCACATTTCATGGCACTCAGCCTGAAGCACCAGGTTATAGCACAAGACCTGAGAGTAAGAAGCTTTACGTTCTTTCCCTTGCCTCAGTGCATAAACTTGAAAGGTAAGAAGTCACCTGATGTCACCAGAAGGCACACTGCAGGCCTGGCCTGTCCAAAGAGGAGAAGAAGAAGGGAAAGTGAGGTCAGTCATGCAGAAAACAGCAAACACCACCAGATCTGGGCCTCCCTGAGGGGACTCTGCCCCTGCACAAACTCAGGGGAACCCATCCCAGCCAGGTAGCACAGCCTCCCTGCTGGCCTGCCATTCCCAGCGACCTCCCAGTCTCCACCCTCCAGCACCAGAACATTTTCTGAGCCCTTCAAAACCTCGCAGGAGATCCCCAACTTGAGACTTCTGCTTAAGGCTATGTACCAAGTGCTCCAGGGTCTTTACAATGAGAACCAACAGGAGGAAGGACAGCAATTAGACTGGTTTCTGAATCTGTGTATATGTAAAAAAAAACCTTTACCTTTCATTAGTGTAGAAAGCTTTCCTCTCCTTGCTAATTTTTTAACACTTGCTGTTTATAACCTGGTGGTAGTTTTTAGGTTTTTTGGTTGTCTTTGCAAGAAAACAAAAGGAAGGATTTTTGTATCATGCATTTTAATATCTTTTTTTATATGCTCAAGAACAGCATCTCTGGAATGTAAGACTTGAATTCTCCCTCTCACATATTTCCTTTGAAGAAAAAGTATACTCAGACCTCTCTGTAAATTGGCATTGTATTTACTATATTAATGACATATGATAAAAAGATACATTATTAAAAATAACTGCTGACTCCCATCAGTTGTAGGTTGAGAAACAGCAGATCTGATGAAATCTTCCTTCTATATACTGCACATGAGCAACAGTATACAGCCATGGACTGGCTGATTCTACATTGCCCATGCAATGTGTCCAAAGCCCCTGGAATGCAGACTTAAAGCACTTGCACAGCAGTGTTCCTCTCCCTACATTAAGTGTAAAATGTATGCCTTAAACTGCTATGCTCTCCCTCATGGGTTACTTAGAGTTTTCTTCTTTTTAAGCTTAAAAAAATAATTTTGTCATCAGCAGACAGAGCCTGCGGAAAATGAGCATTACAGAAATTTTAGATTTTCTAATGCTGACATGAACTCTCAGTTGAAACTTTCTGAACTTTGTTAATGACTTGGAAAAGGATGTATTGCACTTCCACTACTCTAATGTTACACCACTGAGGTTCCACTGAGGTTGAATCTTGCTGAGGGTTCAAAAGCCTCTAGCTGCCAGCTGGAGCTCTACTAAATGCACATCATCAGAGAAAAGTTGTACAAAAGTTGTCTTAGAACATGAATGTGTTGCCGTGAGCTCCAAACATAAATTAAATTGAAGGCAATTTTTAATAATTTATCTTAATAGGAAAATGACACCTAGTTATAGAAATCCTCATCTTCTTTACGAAAATAGGTTCAGGAGAAAAGGGCACACCAAATTGTAATTACTGCAACATGAATTTATTTCAATTAAAGACAATCCCAGTATCCTCCTGCACTATGTAAAGCAAACTTTAACTTTAGGTATTGTGTTCATAAAGTAGGCTGAATGTCAGTGGATTAATCTAGGCAGAATATTAGTTTAAAAGAGAAGAGCCCTGACAACCACATGTACAGTGACAGGTCATGAAGATCCATTACTGGTCATATTCAAAGGCAGACTGAAGGTCATTTCTGAATTATATTGAAGTCACCTTAGAAGCTAGTCACCAGACAGAGAACTCACAAAAAATTTTAATTTTGGCAAACAGCAGTGACTTATCCATTTATTTTATTCTCTAGACTATGCAGTTAACAGTTCTAAAGTTCTATGTTATCTATCAGTTTGTGAAGATCCAGTCCATTACCTACAACAAATAGGCTGGTGTAACCATTTAAACATTTTTCTCATAATTTATAAGTCCAAATATAAAACATAATATCATACATTAATCTGTATGTATACACACAACTAAAAATAGAGAGATGGGCTTAGTTTTGTCAAAGCCAGTAATTCACTAAACAGCCGAGGATATGCCGAGGTGAATGGGATGGGATTAGTTAAATTTATTTAATTATTTATTTATAATAGGGGTTTATTTAATAACCAAAGCATGTAAAAGTGCTTTAAAAATTCTCTCCAAATATGGACTTGTCAAATTTATTTTCTGTTGGGGAGCACAGACAAAAGAGGGAGGAGGTCTTGGCCAGCTCCATTAGTTAATGAGAACACCACATGTCATTATGTCTACTCTCATGAGGCCAAGAAGAAGCAGTAGCCATAACAGCACCAGCTTCAAACTCCAGTGGCCATGGAGTGCTAGAGCTATAGCAGCTCCAGCCTAGGTGTTTGTGGTGGGAGATGGAACTGGTCTGGGTAGCATCTAAGGTATGGCAGGAGCTGGTAAAGAAGGCAATCTGCAACAGATTCTCCCTTTATCCTTCAGAGGTCAAAAGTACTGTCAACAAGACAGTGACAGCTGCAGGGTCCAGTTGCAGGGCTTCTATCTTGACACTTACTTCATATTAAGCACTTATATACTATATATGTGAGCACTTCATTACATTTGGACTCTGATCTCTTTTACTATAACTGAGATATGAAAGCCTGGCAGCTAACGTCAGCAGTAGTCATGGCAGCAGCACACTTCCATTTAGGAAGGGAGCCCAGGTCACAGTTCAAGATACCAAGCAGAACAATGCGGACATCCTTGAATTAATAATGCTTAGGACTCGTCTGCTCTATGAGGGAAAAAACCCCCATATATTGGGCTTCATTGTCAAGTAGATATCCTGCTGGGTGTCTCTTATAGACCACCCAACCAGGAAGCCGACGAAGAGTTCTACAAGCAACTGGCAGAAGTCTCGCAATTGCAAGACCTTGTTCTTGTGGGGGACTTCAACTTACCGGATGTCTGCTGGAAATATAACACAGCAGAGAGGAAACAGGCCCGGAGGATCCTGGAGTGTGTGGAAGATAACTTCCTGACACAGCTGGTAACTAAGGGAGCCTAGAATGGGAGATGCCCTGCTTGACCTACTGTTTACGAACAGAGAAGGACTGGTGGGAGAAGTGATGGTCGGAGGCCATCTTGGGCTTAGCGACCATGAAATGAAAGAAGGAACTTCTTCAAGAAAGAAATCTTAAAGGCATAGGAGCAGGCAGTCCCCATGTGGCGTAAGAACAGCCGGCAGGGAAGATGACCAGCCTGGCTGAACAGGGAGCTCTTGCTGGGACTCAGGAAAAAAAAGAGTTTATCACCTTTGGAAGAAGGGGCAGGCAACTGAAGAAGAATGCAAGGACTTCCTTAGGTCATGCAGAGAGGGAATTAGAAAGGCAAAAGCCCAGCTAGAGCTCAATCTGGCCACGGTCATAAGGGATACAAAAAAATGTTTCTATAAATACATCAACAACAAAAAGAGAGCCAAGGAGAATCTCCATCCTTTACTGGATGTGGGAGGGAACATTGTCACCAAGGATGAGGAAAAGGCTGAGGTACTTAATGCCTTCTTTGCCTCAGACATTAATAGCCACACCAGGTATCCTCAGGGTATTCAGCTCCCTGAGCTGGAAGACAAGGATGGAGAGCAAAATAAACTCCCCACGATCCAGGAGGAAGCAGTTAACAACCTGCTATGCCACATGGACACTCACAAGTCTATGGGGCCTGATGGCATCCACCCAAGGGTGCTGAGGGAGCTGGCAGAGGAGCTTGCCAAGCCACTCTCCATCATTTATCAACAGTCCTGGTTAACAGGGGAGGTCCGAGATGACTGGAGGCTTGCCAATGTGACGCCCATCTACAAGAAGTGCTGGAAGGAGGATCCAGGGAACTACAGGCCTGTCAGCGTGACCCTGGTGCCAGGGAGGGTTATGGAGATGTTCATCTTGAGGGCGCTCACAGGGCACGTGCAGGACAACCAAGGGATCAGGCCCAGCCAGCACGGGTTCATGAAAGGCAGGTCCTGCTTGACCAACCTGATCTCCTTCTATGACCAGGTGACCCGCCTAGGGGATGAGGGAAAGGCTGTGGATGTTGTCTGCCTGGACTTTAGTAAAGCCTTCGACGCTGTCTCCCACAGTATTCTCCTGGAGAAGCTGGCGACTCGTGGCTTAGACAGGTGCACTCTAAACTGGGTAAAAAACTGGCTGGATGGCCGAGCCCAGAGAGTTGTAGTGAATGGGGTGAAATCCAGTTGGCGGCCGGTCACAAGTAGAGTCCCCCAGGGCTCATTTTTGGGGCCGGTCTTGTTTAATATCTTTGTCGATGACCTGGATGAGGGGATTGGGAGCTCCCTCAGCAATTTTGCAGATGACACCAAGTTGGGCAGGAGTGTTGATCTGCTTGAGGGTAGCAAGGCTCTGCAGAGGGATCTGGACAGGCTGGATCGATGGGCCGAGGCCAATTGTATGAGGTTCAACAAGGCCAAGTGGCGGGTCCTGCACTTGGGTCACAACAACCCCATGTAACACCACAGGCTTGGGGACGAGTGGCTGGAAAGCTGCCCAGAAGATAAGGACCTGGGGGTGTTGATTGACAGCCGGCTGAAGATGAGCCAGCAGTTTGCCAAGGTGGCCAAGAAGGTCAAAGGCATCCTGGCCTGTATCAGAAATGGTGTGGCCAGCAGGAGCAGGGAGGTGATCGTGCCCCTGTACTTGTCGCTGGTGAGGCCGCACCTCGAATGCTGTGTTCAGTTTTGGGCCCCTCACTACAAGAAGGACATTGAGGTGCTGGAGTGTGTCCAGAGAAGGGCGACAAAGCTGGTGAGGGGTCTGGAGCACAAGTCTGATGTGGAGTGGCTGAGGGAACTGGGGTTGTTCAGTCTGCAGAAGAGGAGGCTGAGGGGAGACCTCATCGCTCTCTACAACTACCTGAAAGGGGGTTGCAGAGAGGTGGGTGCTGGTCTCCTCTCCCAAATGACTAGCGACAGGACAAGAGGAAATGGCCTCAAGTTGCACCAGGGGAGGTTTAGACTGGATATTAGGAAAAATTTCTTTGCTGAGAGAGTGGTAACACACTGGAACAGGCTGCCGAGGGAGGTGGTGGAGTCACCATCGCTGGAGGTGTTAAAGGAACGTGTGGACGTGGCATTGTGGGATATGGTTTAGTGTCCATGGTGGTGTTGGGTTAATGGTTGGACTTGATGATCTTACAGGTCTTTTCCAACCGTAGCGATTCTGTGAATCTGTGATTCTGTAATAACAATCAAAGAACAGATATTCAGCTCTGTCTAAACCCTAAACTTGTTTCTGAAATGGCAATTTCATGGTTGCATTTTTGTTTATATCTAGCTACTAAAATCTGCATTACCTGCTAGATAGTTTCTGATACTACAAAAAAGGAGGGTGTCAGAAAAATGAGATCACTTTTTGCATGGCTTCATCTTCATCAGCTTTAGAGTCTTCAAATTTTCAGTCTTCATATACAGGCTTAGAACAGGAGTTGACATTATACAGGAACATAGAAAATAAATGCAGTGTGCAAAACATTTGAAGTAATCCCTTCTGTCTGATTATCATTAACAAGGCCTCAGCTCTCCCTAGTTTCAGGCATTGTCCTTCAAGAAAGATGTGGACCAGCTGAGCAGAATTCTTAGGAGAGCAATGAAGAAGTCAGGAAATCATAAACTATAAAGAAAGGTTGAAGAGTCATTTAAATTAAAGCATACTGAAGAGGCATGCAACATTGTTCAAATACATAAAAGGCTGCTAAAAGGTGAAATAGAATAATTGACTGTGCCAGCGGTGGATAGTGCAAGAAGTAATTGGTTTGAATTAGCACAAAGATTTAGATTACATACTAGCGAAGTTTTTCTGATGGCAAGTGGCACTGGAATAGATCAGCCTGGGGAAGCTGTTGAGGCTCTGGCACTGGAGATCCTTGGGAACTGCTTAGACAAACATCTGACAAGAATGACCAAGACGTAGTCACCCTTGCCATGGAGCAAAGGAACCCACGCAGGCTCTCTTGAGGTCGTTGCTGGTCCTGTGCTGTGATGCTCATACAGATTAGAGTGTTCATCTGCACAGCCAGTTAGGGAGGAACACAACCTTAGCTGTCATTTTTAAATTCAGTTGTGATTATTACATGTAATTTATGGATCACTGGCTCTGCTCAAAGACATAGCTTGAAAACAAATGTGTATCTTTTCTGTATTGATCAAATTGTGTGATCATGATCAATAGGAAAGAAGCATAATATTTCATCTGCTAATCTATTATATTTTAGAGTTGTGATTCAGATCAGCTCACTTGTGACATCTAAAAGTTAGATGGCTGGCATAAGGCTCCTTTTTTAAGATGCAAGACATCTCTTGCAGTGAATTCACCCTATTCTTAGTGCCTAAATTAAACAAGGTGGTTTGTTTACTTTGTGTGTGTCTCTCTCTTGGCAACACAGGAAGTCTCATCAAGTAGACAACTATTTCTGTGGTTTGCCAAGATAAACCTTGAAGTAACTGAAGAGGTTTTCAAAGGAACCGATAGCAATCCTAGTGTAGAAATGGCAAGCTGCATTTCAATTCATATTGCACTACTGATTAAATAGCACCAGTGTAAATGCTCAGATCTATTTTAGGGGTCATGCTGAGAGGGTACTGCTCCCTCTATATATCTAGGTATATTTACGACGTTTTACAATTTGACAGGGATTGTTCGAAGTACGTTATGATGTTATGAGCCAGCACACTTAAATCAGCTGGACTGCTGTAAGAAGGGTTGCCAGAAGGCAGACATGCAAACCAGTTTCTCCCTAAGACCAATATATGATTGCTTCTTCAGCTCTGGGACCAGAGTTGAAAGCCTGACCCTCCTGCCACGCTACTCCATTCCCCTCCGCAGTATGTGATACTTCGGTGTGCCTTATACTAAAGTAAAGTGCAACATCTGATTGCAGCAAGTTTACAAAGTCCTTTTAAATTGCTGTCAGATTTCATAGCAAAATTACACCAATGTACATTTGGAGCCAACTATTTGTTTAAACAAAAGAAAAACTCCATATGGTATCCCTTATGAATTATCTGGGACATCTTGGGCCTGATACCAGTAATGAGGTTTCTAATTAGTCTTTATGAATAAGGAGGATATGTCCTTATATTTGTTAGGTTTTTATTATAGTGCTGTAATATTAGTAGCCTCACCTTATTAGTAACCTTACTTTGAAGCAGAATCCATGATTTTAAGAAACAAATTGGTATAAGTTATGTTTTGTGGTGTGGATATTATGTAAATCAAATGTCATTGTGTGACAATGCACGCACACACACACACAAATCGTTCTTTCCTAAGTTATAACTGATATTATATACAATATGCAATTAACTTAATTACTTTCCCTAGTGCATGGATAAATAAGATGTATTTCTTAATTTTTCATACAGCTTTGGAAAGTTATCATAAATGCTGTTAAATAAAATTTAGTTTTGGTATGAATGCTCTAATATCTTTCATGACATGAGCTCTAAATGAATTCCAAAATCAATACACAACACAGCAGGGAGCTACAGCTGATAGGCAAAGAGCTGCTCAGTGCCTGATATATTAATTAACAACATTTTAAGTGTGCCCCTGTCATTGAATACAATGTTAAATGAAGGTCCTGCCCAGCATAAAGCTAGCATGGAAGACAACAGATAATTTCACTGTGTCAAAAAGGTCAGTGGGAACAATTTGATCGTTGTCAACTCAGGTGTCCTTCCAGTAATGTATATACTCTTGATGAAAGTATTTCTTTTCTTCATAAAGGCTGAAGATATTCAAAATCTGACTGGGCAAGAGACTGAACAACCTGCTCTTTTTAACCCTGCTTTGAGCTGGGGGGGAAGACTAGATGACCTCCAGAGGTGCCTTCCTACCCCAGCCATTCTGTGCTTCTGCCATTCTGTGAGTAGGCAGGTGGACCAAGAAAACACAGACAGTAACTGCAATGCAGTGATGTATGTGAACCCTTCCTTTTCCTGGAAAGTTCTCTTTCCCTTTGAAACAAGTTTATTATTCTGGTTAGACATTCAGCTGTATCACCCCAAATCCCATGTTTGCAGATAGACTAGCCATCCCAGAAGGGACTAAATCACAAAGGAAAAAACCCAACAGATTACACAATGCTGCATAACACAGCAAGATGAATACATATGTCTGAGCAAAATGAGAGTAGCATTCTCTTCCACTTTTACTATCCGAAAATCTGGCATCTGTTGTAGCCTAGCCGTTCAAGACCCCTCTGTGAAACAGGTGGGACTAAGGCATCTTTAGAGGACGATATCTTTATCAACTTAAAAAGGACCTTAGGAGATGGATGACTTGCTTAAACTGGGCACTTAACTTTCAGAGAGCAAAGGTTATGGAAGAGGAACCCCATAATAAAAAAAAGAGAGACATTCAGAGAACAATAATCGTAAGTGAACACTAGGAACATGGTGTTAGTTGGAGAGAAGCCAATCAATCAAACACATATCTTACAATATATTTTTATGTGTTCAAATCTCCACACAGATTTATCATCTGTCATTATAATTATTTTGATTTCAGTAGTCCTTCTTCAACAGGGTTTTTTTTAATTCAGAGCAAGTCCCTGCTTTGAGAAAAGCACAGTAATAATCCTCCAGGACAATATTTCTGCAGTGTTGGATATGCATTTTCACCATCTTGTTGTTTGCATGCTTCTGTTTATGTTCGCATTTGTTCAGAGTAACAGCACAGCCTGCGTGCTCTCAGGCAGAGCAGAGCAGACACAGACGAACATGTGCCAGTCACTGGGAAGGCTTCAGAATGATCAGGTAGAATTTGATGTGAGAGCATCTCTCCAGCACACACGACTCTATAACAATTGTCAAGATGCAGCACAGTGTATACTTCCTTGTGTGTTCAGTCATTTCTGCTGAACACATCCAGATAGCCTTGTGAAATGCATCACACTCCCTATCCCTTTGTTCACTCATCTAGCATTTCTTTTAAATGAATGTGCCTTTTCTCCCTCTTCTTGTCATTCTTTCCAGCTCCTTCTGCTATTACCAGCCTGCAGAATACTACCCCTGAGACAACAGAAAACCTATGAAACCCAAAGAACTTCCCTGAGGAGAGACAGCAACACTACAAGGTCTGAATCATCATTCAGAACTGTGGGGAATGGGGAAGAATTTACATGCATTTGGATATGATGTTTCAGCAAATTAGTACCATGTTAGTAAGCAGAGAATAAGTAGCAAAATTAAAAATTTATTTCCTGTCTCCATCATTTCCATGTGCTGTTCACAGTAACAGTGCTTCTAGCCCCAAGGGCTGCAATGCCACGCAGTTTGAGAAGAGTACTGATAAAAAGGGATGCAACATCTGTGACCATGGTGCACAGGGTACCCCAAGGAGAGCACACTAAAAATTCTGAACCAGTTTCCAACACTAAAGAAGACATAGAGACGTCAGATCTTCCATACCTTTCCCTAGATAAGGGTTGAGAAGTTTTAAGCACACCAGTTACAGGCAATTATTTGGACCTCTAGTGCCTACCTCTACTTCCCTTGAGGGTTACATTGATTTTAAGGAGAGTCCTCAAGGATTAAGTTCTGTGTCAAGAGTACAACCTGACCCTGCTGCACCACAGCTACTAGCAATTATGGAACACAACACAATCAATGGACAAACAATCGAAATGTAAAAGAAAGTTTTGTCTGGATGATAAAATACAACATTCAGGTAACTCTCGAGGGAGCTCTGTGGGTCATAGTCTAATAAAATGGGAAAAGTCAACTTCACCTTTTTTTCCTAATGCTCTGCAGCAACCTCGCAGCAGGAATAGAAAGCAAAGAAAGACTCCAGTTCCTGTTAGAAACCCATCCTAAAGCAGCCCTTTACCTGGCACCCAGCAGTTATCAGGCTACAGAATGTCAGCTGCAGCAGCCGGGCAGGAACTGGAGCACAAGAAAATAAAGGAGTGATGGTGATGGAGGGCAGTTTGCTATCACCCACCACTGTAAGAGACACAACCGGTTTTGATAGGATGTGTAGGCAAAGAATCTAGTTGCATGCCCAGTTGGGCACCTAATACGCTATAAGTGAATTTCATGCACAATAAGTTTTGATTAGGATTTCAGCAGACATGCACAGTATAGTACCGTTCAGAATGCACGCAGCAAAAGAGAAGAAAGAAAAGGTATTGCTTAGAAAGGGCAAAGCCAGTGCTGATTTTTCTCCTGGCTCCTGTATGCAGCCTGTGCACACCTTCTCTTAAATAGGAACCCCTCCAGGGAGGTTGTGAGCTCACAAAATCTCCCCAACAATGGATGCTTTCAGTGGTGGGAGAGAAAGTAGGGAAGGAGGGACAGAGTCAAACCGGAATTGTACTACAGATTCCTTCATTCACTGTGGCACAGTGAAAATTCTTCCAGAGAGAAAATGGTGAGAACAAAAAATTAAAAGTCATTCTGTGCAGTTATTTCTGAGCTCGTGAATCTCCTAACCTCAGTTCTACTTCATTCCCAAAGTGAAATGAATCACCATGGCAAAAACGGAATTAAATCTTATCAGAGTATAGTCCTGCCACACACAATGTATCAATGTCCATTACACGTCACTCCTTCTCTCTGATAGGGAATGGCTGCAATAGTACTGACTGTCTCACAGAATGACCGAGTTTCCCACCACCCGGCAAATTCACCACTGTATCACTGCAGCTCAGGTGGGCTCACCAGAGGTTTGAACTACTTCTCATCCCTGCATGGAAACATAGTTAACTACTCATGCCATTGGAAGCTTCCACCCATTACTTCCAGCTCAGAATTTCAATTTTCTCAGAAATGGCCATGTTCTCCTTTGGTTTAAAATTTTTATTTTCATTTCTTACCAAATGCAAGTACAAAAACCAGGAGAATTGGGAAAATGTTTTCAAGTGGAAGATGCCATTAAAAGGAATGTGCTGGTGAAAAACCCTTTTTTGTGAAATAAAACTGTTCAAGACAAAGCGTTCCAGATAGTTCTCCTTCTAACCTGACCGCTGTTCCAGGGATCTGTAAATATGCCTGTCCTAGGCTGTTCTTTTGCAATGCTGCTGGACTGCACAATACTGATATCTACAATATCTAATAGGTCAGTGATTTTTTAAAAAATTCATTTACATAATGTTTCTGCCACCACTTATATTTTTGCATGCAAAGAAGCAAAGCAAATACACTAATGAGTTCCAGTTCTGGATTATATGTTCAAAATGTAACAAGCCCATCCACAAATTTTCCATCCTGTATTTCCTTGATATAAACATCCAAATTATGTGTGCACAGTTCACAATTACTTAATTGCTCATACAAAATTTAAGTGTATATTTTGCAATTAGACCTACATAGTAAGAATATAATTAAAAACATAGTTGATAATAATTTGAAACTCCGACTGAGGAAAAAATTGATGGCATGGTGTTTGTATTGCAATTTGATTCCAGTCTAAAAGGAAACACTGTAAAGTGTTGTTTCTAAACAATAGAGGACATATTTAAGATATTGTTCAGTATAAGTTGCATGCATTTACTATGGGCCATTGTTCTTTGTAAAACTGTCATGTTTTAAGGATTAGGGGTTTTTTCTCAACTAAATAAACTGGTAGTTTTACACACCATATTCAGTTAAATATTTTATCACCCTTTATTTTCTAAATGTGTAAAGTCTTATTTTAGAATGTGATTCACTCTCCATCGGCACAACTTGCCTGTCTACTTCATATTTGCCTACCAGCTGTTCATCAGCATTGCCGAAATACATAGGTATTTTTAAGTGGTTTGGAGTGTTAAGTGCAATTTTCTGCATCTACCTGGAGGCATTTGCAATAGACTTGACTTTTAGCAGTTCCAAAACTCAGTCATCTGAAGCGTGCTTGTGGTTAGGAATACAAAGTCACAAGTCACTTGGTAAGTTTAGAAAAAAAATACCATATCTGGCCACTTCGTGTTCGTACAAAGCACAATTTGGTAAACAACAGATTAAAAAGAGGAATTTGGAATGCAAAGAGATGGACTTCTGGGTTACAATGAAAATCCCAGGTATATCACTAGGATTTCAGCTCAGTCTCCCTCCACAGTTTGGTGGTTTACCCTAGTTATGCAACAACAGTTTGGCATCAGATGGGAAGGCTTGTCACCATCACTCAAGTTTTTAAGCAGAATGAGACCCAAATCTCAAAAGTGAGTCTCAGAACAGCCAGGTTTCATCTGCTTTAGCACAGAAGTCCCTTGTGGCCTTCTGGCTTGAGCGCTTCTAATGTAAAATCTGCATGGTCTGCTTGTTCCAAGTGTAGACGAGCCTACACGGGAATGGTTACAAAACTCTTGCTAATGTCATGAAACACTAAACTCACACAACAAGTTTGAGACTGAAACATAATATGAGACCTTATTCCATATGGTGTTGAGCCTAATTGCAGGTGTGGAATCAGAGAAAATTGCTGGTATTAAAATCACTCTGAACCCAGGCTGGGGTGGGGGGGGATGGGGAGCAAGGCAAAAGGAGAAAAGAAGAGGTCTCTCATGACATTTGTGTCATCTCAGACAAAATTGTAGGGTGTGCCACTAAGCTGGGTAATGCACAATGTGATTACATTAATTTTAATTTAGATTTTCATATGTTCTTAACCCTTATACTCTTTGATTAATTTTAGGCAGCTGAGCTTTACTATTATGAATATTTCTCAGAAAATAGCATAATAATATTTCATTTAGAGTTCTACGGGTAGACATACAAGTCTCTTAGTGAAGTGAAAGAATAATTCCACCTTTTTTGTAAAATACAAATTTCAAAGAAGGCTTAACCACAGAAAAACAGCACCAGATTTCAAGTGAGAAAAAAAAGATGCCTAACAAGTTGATAAGTACTTTTGAGCAATGAATTACTTTTGAGCAATGAATATTTTTGAAGTGTTGCAATCCATTCAAAATCTGTTTGCAAACATGAATAAGCAAACCTCAAATATGTTCTTCAATAGAAACAATTTCTGAGTTCTCACAGTAACCATTTCAACCTATAAAAGGCAATCAAACCTTTAATGTCAGTTTTTCTCATAAGGTGTGTTGTGAATCATGTTTCCATCCTGCTGAGCATGGTGAGCCTAAGGTTTAACACTTTCTTCATCTGCCCTGCAAATGGGACCTTGCCTGATTTTCATAACTGGAGTAAAGCCTATACATTTTGACAAAAGCAAAAGGATTTTGCCTCATTTGTTCTTTTTTGGATAATGTCCTCCTTCAAAAGCAATCTTAGGAACTTCTTTAGGACTATACACAAAGTACGGTAATATTCAGCATGGTTAAAGATACTACAACCCGCTTTCAAATTCAAGTAATGATTTAGAAAAATATAAGGAAAGTTACATTTTAACAACTTTTGATGAGTTAGTTGAATTGCAGTGACTAAGGGTTTTAGATACGAATCTAAATTCCATTTTATCCAGTAATAATATGATGATTGTGACAATGAATTATGTGCTAGACAATTCAATAATGAATTTGGAAATATGGCTTGAATTAATATTGAAATATTGTTGTTTCATTCAAACCCACTTCTGCCTGCTTGGTCAGAATATGACTTTGTGTTTCTTACAAGATTATGATTTTCTTATTTGTGTGATTTCTGCTTTGTGTTTTGACTGGCCCGTCTTAGACAAGATATACCAAGAAAAGGTAAAAGCTTTTAAACTTAAAATCTGGGGTTTCCTTAATTTTATTAAGCATAAAAAGAAAGTTACATTTATTTAAATTTTTTGAAAGCTCATGATTTATATCTCACCAGAACAAGTGTTCCTGACTACAGAGAAGTTTCTAAAATACCTGCGAATAACATGTGGACCATCAGGGTTCATCTTGCCTTTAGTCCATATTTATATGTTTGGTGCTCATATCAGGAAAATATCAGAAAAAATCTGAGATTTTACACTTAATGAAAGGAAGATTAGAAGTCTTTTTTTTCTGTTTTTAGATTGAAGTTTCTCAACATACAAACAAAACCAAATTCTTCTACTGAATTGTTCTGATAGTTGTTGGATTTTATATATGCTAGTAAATGTTCATTAAACACCTTTAAAATATGGTGAAACACATTTGTGTAGAGGGTTGGAGAGCTAATTACACACTTTAAATACAAACTGCAAACACAGTGGTAATTACTTGCCTTCACGGTTTCCAGTCAGTGGTGGTGAGAGTATATATTTACCTGATAATGGTATGTAACCTGGAGTTTTCATTGTCTAATACAAGGCATGGGGACGTTGCTGGGTGCTTTCTTGTCCCCGGTTCATATTGTAAGGTTCTTAATAATAATCTATGGCAACCCTTTCAAAATATGTATATGCCTTTGTGGATTGGGGGAGGAGGTTTGATGCCAAAGGACAAAGGGTTCTCCCTGGCAGTTGTGCTAAAAATGAGATTCACAGTTTCTTCTAATATACTGTTTATCAAAAGCTCTAGTTCCAGTTGTTAAAACCTGGCTTCACTTTCACACTGATGTCCCTCATCTCTGTTGCTGAATACAGCTTTCTTCTTTCACAAATGTAAATTTCAAATTAGGGTGTACACTCTTATCTGCACATGGGAAATTAGTATTCAGTGTAATTTTCCAGTTTTTTTGGAGGATAGCAAGATCCCTACTGAGTTGTGTGGGCTAAAGTGGCATATTTAGCCAATCAAAGGGAAATAGAAAAGGCCGAACACACCAACGCACTCTGATTCTTTCTGGCACAAGAGATTAATATTATATGCAACACTTACTGGTGAATGCCCAAAGCATATTTAGAAGAAATACATATATTCCTCTTATATTTTAGAAGCTGAGTTGAATTCTGTGTCCTTAACATATACCAAGACTGAATTTGTCCTGTGAGTTTCTGAGAATACAGAGGTTCACACAGGTGTAGAGGGGGTGAAGGACACAGTTGAGTTGTGCAAAATGTTATCTAGTGACATTTCTTTAGGATACCATTAGGCTTCTAAGACATCCAGAAAGCAGGTACAACCCAAGGCCTTCAGGACATATGCATGTGTCTGGAGTTATAGCTACAAAGGTCTGGACAGTTACGTTCAGGCAATGAATTTCAGCCCAAGGTGTCCCAGGAGCTTAAACTACAGCATATGAAAAGATCAGTTTGGAAGTCAAGAGTTGATAGACCCTAATGTAACAAAAGCCACATTAAATATGCTAGGCCATGTATTTATTGTCATGTTAGCCCAGATCCAAGTTCACAATGTCTACCTGTTGTTTCTCGTTCAGGATTGCCTCTGGCACAAACCATCAGGTTCCTCAGAAATCTGTGGTCACTTCCCATTTGTTCCTGCTTCATGTTTGTCCCAAAATGCTCCTCCTTGGACGTACAGCCTACAACTAGTAAATTGGATGTTTTCTCCAGACCATTCTTCACCAGTGAAGCTAGGGAACAGTCAGGTTCCTAAAGCTAGGTGGCCCAGAGTGGCCCATGTCCATACAATTAAATGTTATCACTCTCCAGAAGTGTGAAATGGATCCAAATTACCAAATGGCAATGGTGCTTGACCTGGATCCGAACTACCAAATGGCAATGGTGCTTAACCTGCAATAACTCAGAAATTGTTTGGGGAGGCTAAAAGCATGCTAAGGGGCCATCTAAGCCCTTTTGCAGCATGTGCAATCCCATTCCAGCGCCCAGGAAATCCTGGCTCAGGTACCATTCAATTTACTGGTACACAGAGATGGTCACAGTTTCTGAAGGAATTAATGATATTTACCATCCAGGCACAAAAGGGCAGTTCAGCTGCATCTGGCCAAGCACATTAGACCTTTCCAGTCTGTAGGAAAGATTCACACAGGCATCTTTTTTGTTCTGGCCTCTTCTTCACAGCACATCAGAGGGAGAATGCCATCTTCAAATCCTACCCTGAGAACCTGCAGCCAGCAGAAATATATCAATAGAGGACTTCTTGCTGAGTTTTACTTGGGCTGGGAGAATTTTTACTGAGAAAAGAAAGTCCAGGTGTGATGATGAGCATGCTTAGTTTGGGAAGTTGAGCAAGCTGCATAAGAAATTGCTGGCACTGCACTTTCCAAAAAAAGGAAACAGAGAAATCCCCCCTCTTGACTCAGAAACACACTAGCAGACCCTCTTGGGAGTCTGTCCCACACCCAGACATCTTCCTTTTATCTTCTGTTCAAAAGGCCTCTGGGAATCATGCTCTGGTGTGCACGTGGGAGAGAGGGGCACCAGGAGTGGCACAGCTCTTGGCGCAGAGTGTTGCAGACTGCCATTTACATCTAAAAGTTTTGTATTCCCAGCTGGCTGCTGTGAGCCTGGAGGACACACTGCTATGCTTTTTTGCCAGAACCTTATGGGGCTAAAAGGACATAGTAAGTATGGCTGGGCCATCTGCCATGGCTGATGCAGAAATGCAGCCAATTAATTTCAAGCCTGAAATGAGCCCCGTTACCTGCAAGTGCCAGGATAGCACTGAGGAACTGCTTTTCTCCCTTTCCCGTGGTGCACAGGCTTATGCAAAAAAGAAAGATGTCCCCAAACCTGCCCTCCTGCTTCCGGCCACAGTCCCCCGGCATCTTGCAGCAAGTGGCAGTGAGTTCAGCACAGCAGCTGAACAAGCCATGGGTACAGGCACTGGCAGGCCAGGGGCACCAGTAGCATAGACAGGCTGGGAGCAGCGTAGATAGCCAGACAGCTGAAGAGTTTTCTCCAGTCAAAGTGTAACATTCCTGGAATTAACTGAAGCCATAGGCACATATAAAAAGTGGTTCGTAGAGATAACGGCTGTGTGATCACAGCAAAGGTGATGATTTCTAGCTCTAGTAATGTCTCGATCCGTGACTGAAGCTACTACAGGAGTAGGACCAAGGAAAACTAATTTTCAATATAGCAAAAGGCTATGGTTTCTGAAGCAGTTAGATGTAAAATGAAAACTGATTAGTAGCTTGAAAGGAGTGGCTAAACGAACTACCAGAAAAAATAATTGAACTGAGACTCCAGAAGTGCCGAAGTGCTGGCATGACTGAGAAGCTGCAGAATAGCTCAGAAGAGCAAAATGCATTTCAAATAAGCAAGGCAGACCAAAAGCGTTCAGAAATCAGGCAGCATGTCAGCAGCAGCTTAGTAACTAATATTTTATGTCAGAGATAGCTGTTAGGAGAAGCACTGCCTTCACCAAGCAGATGTGAAAAGTAGATGTGACCAGTCCTTACAGAGACACATGCTAAAAGTAAATGTGACCAGTTCAGAATGGCTATTGTGCAAGCACTGATGTCCCCTGTCCTGCTGACCCCCACCACTCATTATTCTGTAGTTTGGCAAATAAGATGACTGAGCAAAGACTAGAATGGCATGATTTAACAGTAGTTAAATGGAAAAAAAAAAAACCCAAAACAAAAACAGGCAGCCCAGAGACACCCTTTTAAAATGTTAACTTACAGATTACAAAAACATTAGCCTTAAATAATAAAATAGTCCATAATATAACATTCACTGCTGATATAATTATTACTTACGAAATCTTCCTATAAACATGAGATATAAACATCTGGGGTAGAGGAGTACTTCAGGAGTTAAAACCAGCTAAATTACTTTATTCTCAGATTAAAAACTGAATTATCTTCTAAACTCTTCAATCACTTCTTAACTCAGGGAGCATTGGGGTGCCTGCATAAGACTTATGTTCTGATTTCTTTATGAGACATTTTTAGACAATTCTAGATAAACAACTCACTGTATATGTAAAATAAGTAACATCAGCATTCACAGCAGTCTACAGAAAAATGGAAGTCCGTAGGAACAGAAGGCGTTAAAACAAAACCAAATTCTCAGTGAATTCATAAGGTCAAGTTCACTGACATGATTAGGTTTGGTATTTAATAACTATTAGATCAGACAAAAAGAAATCCTGATGTTTTCAGAAGCCAGCACAACTATTTTTAAGTAACTATTCAACTGCAATGGCTCCATCTGAAACAGGTACAGAAAAGCGACATTCTCTAGGAAAAGAGGCACAATATGAGGCAACTGGAAGCATCCCCAAAGAGCAAAATGTTCCAAATAAAAGAGGAGATATTCTGTGACAACCTTTCAGAAGTGGCATTACATCAGTTCAACCTCCCTGAAGGTAACAACAAGCTGTGATGTTTCTATCTATCTGCTTTCTTTCCCTGCTTTAATATAGTTAAGCCTAGGAAGTTCATACAGTAACCACCAATGCAGCCTTGATGCATAGAAGGCTTTCATAAAAATAGGTATATCTGAGTACAGCAGGAACTTTTAGAGCTCCTAGAATGCTTTGGGGATGGGAAATTATTTTTTTCCCTGAAGATAGTTTGATGGTATTGGAAGATGTACACAAGCTGGAACTGAGATTAAAGTAAATTGAATAGATGAGGAAATATTGCTACTATATTTCCAGTTAATTTTTAATGCAGGTAAATTGAACTCATTTGCCACTTTTTGTTACTGTCCTCAAACTGGGTAAAATACATGTTCTCCTCAAACTGCAATGGGACTGCCACTGATGTAACAGGAGGAAAAAACATCAATTTAAAGAAAAAAAAAAAGTGGTTTGTGCGTTTTTTTTAATTATTTTGTGCTGTTTATTCAGCAATTTCTACTACTACTTGGTGCATAAAAATGTGGTGGTCTTTTAGAATCACTGTGTTGCATCCTTTGCTCTTTTCCCCACCTTTTCTCCTATCTTCTTCTCTTTCAATTCTATCTCTGTCCATCTTTCATTTTTTTTCCTTCTGCTAATTCTGCCCTTCTACTTAACATTATTACAGTCTTCAATCCATGCTCTATCAAAAAGATTTGTCATTAACATAGTTATGTTTGCAGCAGTGGCAGCTTAACACACGGAATCCTCAAAAGAAAATTCCTCAATAAATTTGTATGTGTGTTTCTGTGTGCCTGCACACATAACTCAACAAAGGTTTAAGAGAACAATATTGTTCAAAAGAAGACCAGCATAGCTTATTCATAACCAAAGTAATATTAAGAAGACAAGAACATCAGCAAAAATGGAAACATTGCCTATTGCCTCACAAAGGACCTTGTAATTATCCCCCATCTGTGCCTTTCTGTGCTCAGCCTAGGCTGATACATGCCCACCTCTGCGAGTTTGGGATGACCAGTGAGAACCCAGATGATGGTTACCATGCAGACACAAATGCTCAAAAATCAGGTAGCACATTTAAATGCTATTAAAAATGCACACATCTGTGGAGACATGTTACATACTGTAACAAGTCTGTACCAGGTTTGCAGTGACCCCTGTTGCATTATGCCATTACCGCATGTCACTATTGAGACAGAAAGACAAAGAAGAGAGATGGTTGAGATAGACCCCAATATCCATCTTCAAGAAACCTGGGTTTCTACTCAGTTTCTTTTACGATGACCCAATAAGATGATGCAGGAACAGTGAATTTCTACCCCCAAATCATTTTTTCATGTGATTACAGGCTTAAGGAGATCACAATTGTATCAGTTACACTTAGGTCACATTTGGAAATTTTTCTTCCTAATCCTAAACAGAATTACTGATTACTGCACTATCTGAAGTTGGTATGTGGATCACAAAAAAACCTCAAGTAGGAGATGCCTCTGACACTATCTAATAGAAGAGGAGGCTGAGGGGAGACCTTATTGCTCTCTACAACTACCTGAAAGGGGGTTGTCGTGAGGTGGGTGTTGGTCTCTTCTCCCAAATGACTAGTGACAGGGCAAGAGGAAATGGCCTCAAGTTGCACCAGGGGAGGTTTAGACTGGATATTAGGAAAAATTTCTTTACTGAGAGAGTGGTGAAGCATTGGAACAGGCTGCCCAGGGAGGTGGTGGAGTCACCATCACTGGAGGTATTCAAGGAACGTGTAGATGTGGCACTGCAGGACATGGTTTAGTGGGCATGGTGGTGTTGGGTTGATGGTTGGACTTGATGATCTGACAGGTCTTTTCCAACCTTAACGATTCCGTGATTCTGTGTAATAGAAAGTTTTAAAGAAAATGTCGGCTTCCCATGGAACAGATTCCTTGTGAGGTGACGTCTTCATGGGACTGCAAGAGAACAAACAGCCTTTTGTCTCCAGCTAATCACCTCATAACAATAAAGATGAGGGCAGCTCATCTTCACTGTTTTCTAAAAGGCCTCTGGGCTGTTGAAATGATTTGGCAGCTTCTATGCAGTTCATGCCCAAGTTACAAATATTCACAATGTGCTTACTGGATCACTCACCCCTTTACTTAAGGATAATTTTGCAGATGCATATTCCCTCTGCCTCATTGAGCTAATCTGTAAATAATGGTGGACTGGAAGTCTGCATTGGCACTAGTTATATGATTCCTGTTTTGTGGCCAGTCATGGCCTTGGTGATTAGCCATTCATCTGACCATTCATTGAACTGGCTTAAGCAAGTGCTTAAGGACATCCTTGTGTGGTGCCTTGGGCTAGCCTAACAGACAGATAATGGGCAGACAGGAAAAAAAAAGTGGAATATGAGATACTTCTGTATCCATGGCTTCTGTCATTTTGAATCGGGTGTCCTTCTCTGTCAGAAATACAGACATGTGATAAGCCTTTCCTATTGATCTGAATTAATGGTAAATATTGAACAGTGAGTGTTTCTGGCTGAAGTTTTATTAATAAATTCCAGCACATGGTAGAAGAATGAGGTTGGTAACTGTGGTCTTTCTTGAAAAATATCAGAACAGGCTTTTCTCTCTGTGATATTTTTGTGTTGTCAAGCACTCCTTACTCAGACCCGGTCAAAACACTCTGAGAGATTAAAATCTGGTGACCAAAACTGAGCTATTTCCAAACACCCAGTAGAAGCAGTGCGTAAAAGGTGCGTGGCATAAAATACACAAATTTGCAACTGCACATTACTCACAGAATTCACCCCAAGCTAAAAGAGGGGAGCTCATAATTAGCAGGTGCAATGCTTGGACTTACGCACAGAAGTAATGAAATGATTTATACAATGGTAGGAACATACAACCAAGGCCAATAACATGTAACATATTTCTTCTAGAAATTAGAACACAAGGAGGGAGAAAAAGGGTAAACATAAGACTGGACAGCTACTGGAAATAGCCACATCTAAACAAACAGGGATGCTAAAGGTCATTCTGAGTACGACATTTGGCTAAACTCAAAACAAAGAGCTAGTTGCGTAGCAGTAGTCGTCACAGAATTTTTAGTATATAAAAGGCTTTTCAAAATTTATTTCTATTGTTTAACCAGATTCTTGTGTCAGCTTTGATCGTTCTAATATATCAGTAATGCTTTGAAACCAGTTGTTATTTTACAGACAGCATCAAGGTCCTACAAAGACCTTTTCTATAATTGAGTTTACATATGAACAAATGCAGTAAAGGTGTCAGATTTGAGAGCTTCAGATGAAGGCTAGTATCCTACTGTGAATATTTTCCTAGAGGAAACCTGGGGTTTTGAAGGACAACTAATTATTCATACAAGATTTATTTTGAATCATATTAGGTAAGTCAATCCAATATCAGGAGTAGGTAAAATCTGGATGCCATCTACTACACAAGAAAGGTATGGATCCCCTGTAGGGTTAAGAGCATGGTCCGTTTCATATAGGTCTCTCAGATACCCTACATCCTCTAAAATGGCACTGGATGTCTATTTTTAGGCACTCACATTTCTTGATCACATTCAGGTCTTTTCACATTGGTTCTCCACTCTCTAAATCCATTTCAAAGCAAAACTTTTGGTTTAGTCCCAGAGTTTCCTCTACATTAGTAGCATTTTCCATTACACTGTAGAACAAAAGTCACATAAAGTAAAACAAAAATGAAAATTACCATGATCCCAGAAACTGGCCTCTCACCGATAATGCTCAAACAATGCTCAGCTTAGCCTGCATGACTCTGATCTGAAGAAGCAGAGAGATCAGTTGGACAAATACAGTGCTGCATGTAGTTTTAAAAATTAAACTCAATAAAAATCAACCAGTAAACTTTGGCAGTAAAGAAAAATTCCAAAATGGGATAGAGACACAGAATTTACTTACTTATTTGTAGCAGTGACACAGAAAACCTATGACTCTCAACTGATCCCTTCTGTGATAAGGCCAACCCACAATGTAGACAGGTGACAAAAAATATATCACCTATTTGAGATGTGACAACTCAAGGTCCGTGTTCAATGAAGCCCTCTATTTAATTAAAGTCCCATTGATTTCAAGATCCTTTATGTTAAGCAGGTGGGTTAGTGCTTTGCTGATTCATTAGATGATAAAGTAGTTTCAGTCAATACAAATGTTTTAGGGGACCAATTTCATCTGTTTAGGCAAACAGGTGCAAAAGAAGAAGTATAACTACAGCTAATGACATAAAATAAAGCTAGGCACATTGAAATAAGAAATACATTTTTAAATTGAGGGTCTGGCACCAGAATATCTGGCTTCTTCCTTTTTAAAGTCATCATGTCTAGAAATGAAGATTAAATTCTATTTCATTTTACTTCATCTGTAATGCTGCTCACACTCTCATAGGTGCTTCTGGTATTAAAACCTGTACATTATATCCTTTGACACCAATACATTATAAACCTATACATTAAAACCTATACATTATATCCTTTAATTTAAAGTTCATGGTTTAGTTCTGAGATCATTGGAATAAAGCCTCTTTTAAAAATATCATATTTCATCAAAATGTTATTGATAAATACTGCATATTTCTCTTTTTAAAATTACATTGTCATATTCAGTATTCAGTTTAGCAATCTGCACTCACAAAGGTAGAGGCATATGAACTATTCAGCTAGTGTGTGGAAACCACAGAACTCCAAGCATTTGCAAACCCAAACCTTGCAATTCTACCTGTAAATGGTAAAATGATGAACTTACAGGTCAGATACTTTGCCTCCCCCTTAGTCTGAAACAAACTGTAGTATTTTGCAAAAGCATTTTAGTTCAAGATTATTTGGTTTTCAGTATGTATCATGCACTAGTAATGTTGTAGCTATGGCTGCAAGTAACGCTAATAATAAACTGCTTTTCACTTATATATCTTTAGCTGGAATCATCTTACTATTAGTAGAAGTAATGTCTTGGAAAGCTCATATAGAATTTTGTATTTCAAAAGCATTTGTGGGAATGGAAGTCCTCATTCTGCTTTCTATTGGCATTGGATTGTCTGTGATGACCTCAGAGTTTAATGGAAGACTATTCCATCCCTTTCCCCACATCATAAGTTGCTCAACTTTTTTACTTTTTTATCCACTACTCCAGCATTACCCCAGAGGTATCTTTTCCCTTAGCCTTGTCCCAAAGCTCATTTTGGTGTAACAAGAGCAGAAGCATATGCATGGAAAGGAAGGTGTAGCAGTAGCAATCTCCATGATCTGTACAGGTAAAGAACAGGACATACATAGTCATTTTTAATCAGAAGTCAGTCCTATGTCTTTTAGTATTTGTCTAATGTTCTTGCATTGCACCTACCCCACAATACGTATTGTGTTTACTGACAACACAATATGCAAATGAAGTACCTTAATACCTACAAATAGATGTAAGTTCAAACAATGAGAGGATGAGAGGATCTAAGACACTGCAAGTTTTCCATCAGTGTTTTTTTTTATGCAGAGTGGTAAAATATGCTCAACTCTACAAAAACAGATAACGCCTGTAGGATAACAGCATGCCCAAATGCATGGAGCTATGGGAAAAGTGAAGAACTGTTCAGAGAAGGAAAGTGACAAACAAGCAATTAAATCAGCAAAAGTAAAAAAAAAAAAAAAAGAAAGAAAGAAAGAAAGAAAAGGAAATGTAAAATGCTACAGTGTAATTAAAAACTTTTAAAGTTAAATACATAACTAAATCAGGAGACAGTTAAGGTTCAACACAACAATAGTCATGATTTATTTCTGAAGATATATTAGAGGGTATTACCATAATAACTACATTGTCTCAGACTAGTGTTTTAATGATCCTTGTCATATTTTTATTTCAGTATCTCAAGACAAATGGGTTTGATAAAGAATGATGAGCTCAGTAATTGCTCTGGGTCTAAGATGCTTGAAAGATTTCTTTACTCAGTGATGTACTTGCAACAGTCTTATCAGTAGACGACATATTCTGCATTGCCCTCTGCTAAGGGTTCCTAAGTCTGGGAAACTGAGCAGCTTAAGAGGTGCAGCGCCTGAGTCTTGTCACTGCTATTTTCATCTACAAATGAACTTCTATTCTTTAACTGCTGATGCTTCCCTAAGCAGAGAGGAAAGAAAACTTTCATCTTTTCCATCTAAAGCTCAAATATTAATAATAAAAAGAACATTTCTTCATATTGTATCAAGGTGGCAGTTTTTCCATCATTGTTAATAATGAATACTTCAGATATATTTATTTAAACAAGAAATTCTTGTTCATGCAGATCAGGTCAGCAGCAGTGACTGGACAGAAAATCAATAGGGGAAAACCAGCAATAATCTGAGAGTGAAATTCTGGGCGTCAGCTCCCACCTTCTTTTCTTAAAGAAGTTTTGACTTATTTATCACCTAGGAGAGAATGGAAAACAAAAGTAAACAAACAAACAAAAAATCTCTCCTTCCTTTTTTTTCCCTATGGAACTCAGGAAGAATATCACAGAAAACGCTGAACAACTCTAGCTATTGCACTTCACAGAAATATAATATATCCAGGCACCCACTATAGAAAAGTGCAGTTAGCATAACTGATAACTGTAAATATAACTCTTGAAATTGTCCGCTTTTTTCTTTCTCCGTTTCAGAACACAGTGTAAAGAAAATACGTAGCAAATTCCTTGCAATCTTTTTTTTGACATATGTGCACTTCTTCATTGCACTGGTCTGAATTAATCTCTTCCAAATAAACATTTAAAGCTGTCATACGGACAGGGCCTGCCCTAGACAGACACAAAGCAGGTGGCTGAATCTGGTAACAGACTGCTTGGAGAAAGCTATTTCTTCATTACCCAGGCACTGGCTCTGCTCTGCCTCACCATTGCCCCCTCCCAGCTTCCCTAAACCACGCTATCAATCAACACAAAATTTAATTCTGCTGCCATTGGTGATGAGGACAAAAAAACCCTTTCTTTGTCATCCTTGGGGTGACAAAATTTAATTTTCTCATACTTCTGAGAAGCTTTGGATCAGGTCTGCCTCACCACGCCTGCTTACAAACGGGACAAATACACTTCCAACACATATTTCCTGTTGCAAAAACTCCTTGTGGATTCACTCTGACTCCAATTATCAGTCCAGTATCTACAGGATCCAGGAATTCTTTCACACAGTTTTCTCTACAGAGAAAGCTAGATGCTGTGCCAAACAATAGTATGGAAAAATTATCGATACAACAGAGAGAACAATAGAGATTACAGCCTTTATTTATATGTCTGTTGACTTTTGAGGAGAAAAATGAGGGCTAACATCTCCAGAGATTAAGATCCAGATCAAAATCACTGAGTACTTTTCATAAACATCAAGTGTTATTATTTAAGATTTTATTTTTCAATAGTTGTTTGTGATTCAAATTTGAATACTAATATCCTTGATTTTGTGTTATAAAATTATATTTTCCCTAGATCATAGAAGCAGAGTTCCTTCAAATTATTACTGCTATATTAATGCTTCTAAAGGTATTTTATTTTATAACCTCATTATTTTTTGCTAGATTTGACCACATTCAGATTAAAGGTATTTTATTTTATAACCTCATTATTTTTGCTAGATTTGACCACATTCAGATTATTCAGGATTAATATAACTGTAACACTTTTCAAAAGATTCGTTAATTCTGATTATTGACATCTGACAAAAAAATGACTAAAAGCAAACAAGATTTGTTCTAAAGCAAACAAGATTAGTTAGACTCCTCAGACATTAACATTCAAACATAAGTGAAATCAAATAAATGCAAATTTAAAAGACTGTCGGCACTTTGAAACCAAAACAATCTTTTAACAGTGAAGTTAGTTTTAGTGCCTGAAACTACCTTTTTTCCTGAGGTCCTCCATGCATTTTGGGGATTTTTACAGTAACAATTATACATTTTAAAATTCTATTTTTGTCGCAACATGAAAGATCTACAGAAGCTGCAAATGAAAAACTGATTACTGTCCATCTATGCAAGGAATCAGAGGAGATTGATTATAATTATAGCGATTCCAAGCATAGTTTAAAGCATCAAGAAAAAAATCTTGCACTTAAACAATTATTTTAAATCTTATTTTTACTTGTCACTGCAAGTATGCTAATATAATACATGATTATGTGGCATAGATTTATTCAAATTCTTAGCTTTGTACAGTCCGATGATTGAAAATTATGAACAACTTAATTATAGACAACTGATCAATTTGTGATTTATGTCAAGTTCCATCTGAAGTTGAAATTGGAATTGCATTCTTACCCTGAAAAGTGCTTTTTCATTGATCAGAACATATTTGGGACCAAAAGCTGTTTTGCTAACTAGGGATATATTCCACATAATTAAGAAGTGTAACTGATTTCTTCTGGTTTATTTGCAATTCAAGATTCCAAAGCTACAAGATCCCACCTCTCTTACCTCATTTCATTCATATATTTGGAATTTTCTGCCTCTCCAAGTCAGTTTGACAGTTTTCAAGGACCAATTAATTAAACTGAAATGAGGAAGAGTAATGGCTGTAAAAAAGAACAAAGAACATTGTTGTCAACACCAAATGTAATAATTCAACAAGCTCTTCTGTAGGTCCTTGTTGGTTGTCACAATGACTAGTCCAGGCTTTAAAACACATTTTTACATTTACAGATAATTCTGAAATGTTAAAGTCTGCATTGCCTTGATTCCTACACTCAACATTGACAACTTACTTGGCTCAAACTAGCTGTGACTGTGACGTTCACAGCATCCACAGCTTAATGCAATGCAGGCCCTCTGCACGCTTCACGCCCAAGCTTCTCTACCTGAAGATGAAGTCAGCTGGAACTAAATTTGAACCAGAGGATTAGCCAGCATGGGGACAGTGTGGATGAACAGGGATCCTGGGTTTGAGCCTGGGTTCCCTTTTTCACAAACAAATAGCTGAGGCTTTTATCATGGGTGCCTAATTATCATGGGTAGTTCATCTGCAAGACAGATTGGTTATGCCATGAACAGCACAACACAGGGCCTGGCTCTCTACAGACTCCAGCTCAGTGCTGAACACCGCTGTCTTGCTTCCACTGCCAGCTGTGGTTGACAATCAGTAGAGCTGTGGCTGACAAGCAGTATTGCCATATTTGCCCAGAGCAGAGCCCGTGCCAATAAACCTCAGAGACCAAAGCTAGCTCTATGCCATAGCATGGGATGGGCTTTGTCTTCATGGTGTCCCCAGATCTGCTGGAGAAAACTGTATGCAGGCAGGCCCATAAGCATCTCTGCAGAGAGCCAGCTCCCATCCTGCAAGGCTGGCGCTGAGCTGAAGCTAGAGCACTGAGTACGTCCAGGCTGCTCTGGGCAGTCGTGTGGCTCAGTCTGTGCCACACACCCGCAACACTCCAGCTTCCAGTGGGGTGTATTTGCTCAAAAGCAATGCCAAGCTTATGATGGCTCCTTATGTTTGTCTGAAGCATGCTGCAGAGATGCCTGAGTGACTTTTCAGGCACGGCTTGCAGGGCAGTGCAGTAACGCAGCCCACATGGCAGCTTTGCCGTGCAGCCTGCTACCTACATCTTCCTGTTACCCAGGGAATCCTAGCTCCCACAGAAGTGCAGAGCTGACTACTGCAGGAACAACAGGTTTTTAATAAGTGTTTCATGATTGAACCATCTAACTTCTGCTTGTTATTTGTATCATAGAATCGTGTAGGCTAGGAGGGACCTCTGGGTGGACATCACCCATTCCAACTCCCTCCTCAAAACAAAGCCAACCCCCAAACTGAACCCTGGGCAAGCTGATCTAACTGTGTAGTTGGATCTACTTTCAAGTCACTCAATGCACTTCCATTTCAGTTGTCTTCCATTAAGTATCTAGAAATAGATTATTTATTATTTCAGGATCCATTCTTCTTTGCTATTCAAAGCCATCCTATTCTGTATAAATGTAAACAGAAACTTCTTACCCTAAACTCACGAACTCATCGTTGTACCGTCAGTGAGCTGAGTTACAATCTTTCATGTGAAATTTATTTACAGAGCAATATGCCCACTTCATAAGAACAAGACTTCAAACCATTGCAGACCTACGCAAGTTTCTGTGGTCTCCATATGCAGGCAGACACTGACTTACACAGTTTCACAGGCAGTGCTGTATGCAAGAGTTAACATACAATGTACAACCGGCAGTATCCATGAGATTTAGAGGAAAATGAGGTGAGAAATCTGGTAGTACTTAAACACAACACAGAAAGCAGTTAATCTGTACAAAAAAACCCAACACAGAACAAAGCGTTAACTTGACAAAAGGTTAAGTTTCAATAAACAATGATTTGGCAATTGTTTTTTTTTTAAAGTTTTGCTTACTACTAATATCGGGACAGTTAATGCAAGAGCTTCTAAAATGGACATCGTCCTGAATTTCTGGGCAACACAAGCACATATACAAAAATATGTCTAATGGACTCTGTCTTGCATGAAACCCTATACTTTTAGTTATTCATGCTAGCCCCAACATGTTTTGGAAATCTCAATGAGTTTTAGAACATCCTAGCCACAAATTTAGGAGACCAAACACCGTTCAGCTGAGCTAGAGAAGGCTATGGCATTCTGTACAGATTTATCAATCAATGCAAGGAATACACTGTTTGACACACAGAGAAAACCATGCTACCTCTTCCTCCAGAAATGAAATGTCTATGAGCTAGCAAAGAATGCCACTGCTTTCATTCAGAGTTATTTGTAATAGGGTTGTCATTTCAGTTCACTTGTTCACTTCTTCCATTAAAAGAGCTGCCAGTGTTTCTGAAAATCAGATGGTGTCAACCAACACCAAGAGCATTGGAAAACACTGCAGCAATCTCCTTAGAGTTATGCTGTCAGTTGAATAAGGAGCAATTTCATTTCAAGGCCAAATTATTCTGAAGAAATCAAGAGTTATCTTCTCAGATGTCCTATGTCTTTGAAGCATTATTCTCTTCTCACACTCATGGAGTGAAAGTATTGCTGGGCCCTCACTTTGCTTTATGTAGCTGCTTCTGTAAATGAATACTTTTCAGGGAATTAATAGGGAATACCACCTAATATAGTCTGCACCCAGTGACACTCAAGAATAGGTTGACCAACCATGCAATAGCACCCATGGTAGCACTTCTCCTGCCATGGCTCACCAGTGGTGTTAGGTGCCTCAGCAGGCAGGTGGCTGCATGAGGCAGCCTTGTAAGCTGTCTGCAGGCACTTCAGCGTTTCTCTTGGGACCACCTCTTCAGAAAAGTGTAGGCATACCCAGCGAGTCATTTGAAAATTTTGCATGTTAATCTCCCGCCTTCATAATGTGCTAGTAAGATAGAGGTTTTTAACCCTCCTTCTCATTCCTGTGTTCTGGGTAGTCCATGCACAGAAGAGCAGCTTATTCTAACTACCATCTGGCACAGTTGCTTGCTTAGCTTAAGTAACAGAGCTTCGTGTGTGGGCTTGAAGGTTCCCAGGTTCAGGCACTGAAATGCTTTTAGCAGAGATTTTTTTTTTAGTTCTGTTTTACTTTGGGTCTGCTCTAGGACAAAACAGAGACATTACTTTCAATAGGCTGTGAATCAGACCTGTGCATAAAATACAGGAATTTTTACTTACGAACATGAAGTTCTGTTACTTGAGTACCCCAGCAGAAAAGATCGAGACTAAAGCACTACCCTACTGTCCTACCTGGACTAGCTACAAAGGGGTGGTACAACACTTGCTTGACTGCTGCGTATTGCCATCGACATTGAATGGAAAAGGGAGATGTGCAGTGCAGCAATATTTCATAGTGCTAGGCCATAATGGAGTGAGGGCAATGGGGAGAAACAAAATCTCACTTAGCACTCCATTTTTCCCCACCAGTAAATCAGCAGCTGATTTTGCCAGTAAATTACTCAAGTATATGAATATTACAGCAGTATCCAAAAAGAGTATGTTAAGGAGAATATAGCTACAGTGTACAGTAGGAAATACCACAGGAAGTGTAGAAATAAGCCAACAGGAAAAGATGGACATTCTTTGTATTAATTTAGCCAAAAGCTATGTTTAATCAGTAAACAAGCATTCCAACTTGACCCCTTTTCAGTAGGTCATTAATATTAAAGATGAGAGACTTTTAATCCTGCGGTTAAGTTCTGTACGATATCTGAAACATGGCAGACTTGATTCTTACCTGCTTTAAGAAGTATTACACTCATGTCATGGTGAATGAATTCAAAACTTTGGGCAAGAAAATTTATTCTTATTCTGATGTTGGTCTAGTGACTTCCTCAATTGTATTTTCCCAATGGGGCCAAACTCCAAATATGTCTCATTCTTCACCCTTGAGGATAGAAATTCATACACACAGGCCCACCTAAGGATCATGTTCAGACAGAGGGACATAAGATAGATCTAGTTCCTTTCATGTTCTCTGTCACTGATGCCTCTCTCAGATATGATTCTTAAGACTTATACTTGTTTCCTCATCTTTCTTAGCAGCATCTTTCTTTTCTAGCAGTGATGCTAACCTGGGATTAGGTTAGTACAGCCAACAGACATGTACTTCTTACTTGTAGGTGCATCTCCAGTCCCTAGCAAAGAAATTGTACTGGAAGATCTTAGTTTTCCTAGCATCCTTAGGTAGGCTATTGGAAAAAATCTTCAAACTAAAAAGACCTCCAATAAGAACCTATGCACCTTAAATCAGCATCTAAAATTAATTTCCAGAAACGTTGACAAAGAAAACCTGAGAAATAGAGATTTAGGCTGAGAAAGTTCTTGCATTTTGTTACTGTTGACTTTGATTACTTTGTTTTGTATAAAATAACTTAACTTTGAATATAAAAGAAAAATTTCAAATCAGAAACCTTTTTTTCATTTTTTAATTATGAAAACAAGGAGGCATCAACAATTTGCAAAAAAAGTAAGAGAATGTCAGTGAGCAATTAATCTAAACCAAGCTCTTCCCCTGAAAAAGTTATAAGTTTGACTAACTGAAATATTCAACAGAAAGGGTTCCTCAAAAAATTTTCTCAGTGGCTGTACTTTACATCTTTTTGTAAGTATCCCTGGCTTTGATGATTCCGAATAAGACATCGCCAACCTACTAGTCAGTAATGAAGTTTAAAAGAAGAAAAAAATTCCTATGGATTCTGGGTTGATACACATCATAGGCTGTTAGTATGCATGTTTATATATTGTAACATTAAAAACTTTAATGAAAGTGAGGGCTATCTTACATTACTGAGGGAGCACATTTGGTTACCATAATGGAAGTAACAAACTGTAAATTCACCCCTTACACGACTACATGGTAACCTGTTTAGCTAGGCCTTAAGATTACATTTCTTCATGGTATTTAAAATTCCACTCACATTCTCAGGTAACTATGCCAGTCTTTTAAATCAGATTTCTATTCTTAAATTATTGGAAACAACACATAAGCCCTTTCAGACAACTAAAAATCTTCATCTTCTTGTTAACTAATACTTGACACCAGCTCTGGGTGCACCGAGCATCAAGACAAGCTCTGCGAGCATTTTAATTTCTGTGAGACAGGCTCTGGCAACGGGGGCGCTGAGCAATAGATCAAGCACACTTTACGCACAACGGTCTTACAGCAGCTGTGCTAGAGCAGACAACATGCAGGTACTCTGGGGCAAATGCCGTATTCCACTAGCTGCAGTTTTGCAACTATTTTTAAATTCAGCTCCTTGGTATGGGTCATTAAATATTTTCTTTTATCGCAAGAGTGTCTAGAGACCCTAACTGTGAATACATTTCCAGCATGCTGGGCTACAGCGTTATACTCAAAAAGACATAGCATAAAAGTATCCAGGCCATAAAAAACATGAAACCTAAACAAGAGTGTGGGGCCTTGAAGAGGCAGTGCTATACATGCTGGCATGGGCAAGGAACTAATGCATGGAGAGATTAAGGCCATTGTTCAGCAAAACCCTTAAGCATATGTATGAGTAATCCCACTCCTGTTCAGGATGGCATTACTGCCGAAAGGAAGGTCTACAGCCCTTTGTGTTAATTCAGGGCCCTGGTGACCTGTCCAAGGTCACCCAGTAAATCTGCGATAATGCTGGGATTTAGAAACAAGCCTCTGGCTCTCTACTAGTATGCCTTTAAAAAGAAATCTAGTCTCCACTTTTTAGTTTGGGTTTGTCACCACTTTGTTGTTTTTCTTTTTTTATAGTATTTAGATATGTACCCAGAATCTCAAACAAGTAATTACAATTTTCAGTCTCCATTCCAGTGTATGTGAAATCTAACTGATATGAGTTATATGAAAAAGAGGGGACAAAAGTAACAGGAAAATAATATAACCATGAGCATGAGAACAAAATTTTGCTGAAATCTAAGTACGCACACAATGTTTCATAAAATTGCCATGACTCACTTTCTGTGAGGATCACAGAATCACTACGGTTGGAAAAGACCTGTCAGATCATCAAGTCCAACCATCAACCCAACACCACCATGCCCACTAAACCACGTCCCACAATGCCACCTCCACATGTTCTTTGAACGCCTCCAGTGATGGTGACTCCACCACCTCCCTGGGCAGTCTATTCCAGTGCTTCACCACTCTCTCAGTAAAGAAATTTTTTCCTAATATCCAATCTAAACCTCCCCTAGCGCAACTTGAGGCCATTTCCTCTTGTCCTGTCGCTAGTCACTTGGGAGAAGAGACCAACACCCACCTCTCTGCAACCCCCTTTCAGGTAGTTGTAGAGAGCGATGAGGTCTCCCCTCAGCCTCCTCTTCTCCAGACTGAACAACCCCAGCTCCCTCAGCCGCTCCCCATAAGACTTGTGTTCCAGACCCCTCACCAGCTTCGTCGCCCTTCTCTGGACACGTTCCAGCACCTCAATGACCTTCTTGTAGTGAGGGGCCCAAAACTGAACACAGCATTCGAGGTGCGGCCTCACCAGCGACAAGTACAGGGGCACGATCACCTCCCTACTCCTGCTGGCCACGCTATTTCTGATACAGGCCAGGATGCTGTTGGCCTTCTTGGCCATCTGGGCACACTGCTGGCTCATCTTCAGCCGGCTATTGATCAACACCCCCAGGTCCTTTTCTGCGGGGCAGCTTTCCAGCCACTGTTCCCCAAGCCTGTAGTGTTGCATGGCTTAATAAAGATATTAAACACGACTGGCCCCAACACTGAGCCCTCGGCGACACCACTTGTGACGGGCCGCCAACTGGATTTCAATCCATTCACCATGACTCTCTGGGCTCTGCCGTCCAGACAGTTTTTTACCCAGCAAAGAGTGCACCTGTCTGAGCCACGAGTCGCCAGCTTCTCCAGGAGAATAATGTGGGAGAAAATGTTGAAGGCTTTACTAAAGTCCAGGTAAACAACATCCACAGCCTTCCCCTCATCCCCTAGGCGGGTCACCTGGTCATAGAAGGAGATCAGGTTGGTCAAGCAGGACCTACCCTTCATGAACCCATGCTGGCTGGGCCTGATCCCTCGGTTGTCCTGCACGTGCCCTGTGAGCACCCTCAAGATGAACATCTCCATAATCTTCCCCGGCACCGAGGTCAGGCTGACAGGCCTGTTGTTCCCTGGATCCTCCTTCCAGCACTTCTTGTAGATGGGCATCACATTGGCAAGCCTCCAGTCATCCGGGACCTCCCCCATTAACCAGGACTGTTGATAAATGATGGAGAGCGGCTTGGCAAGCTCCTCTGACAGCTCCCTCAGCACCCTTGGGTGGATGCCATCAGGCCCCATAGACTTGTGAGTGTCCAGGTGGTATAGCAGGTTGTTAACTGCTTCCTCCTGGATCATGGGGAGTTTATTTTGCTCTCCATCCTTGTCTTCCAGCTCAGGGGACTGAATACCCTGAGGATACCTGGTCTGGCTATTAAAGACTGAGGCAAAGAAGGCATTAAGTACCTCAGCCTTTTCCTCATCCTTCGTGACAATGTTCCCTCCCACATCCAGTAAAGGATGGAGATTCTCCTTGGCTCTCTTTTTGTTATTAATGCATTTATAGAAACATTTTTTGTTATCCCTTATGACCGTGTCCCAAATACTTGGGGGTCCCAAGTACTGTCCCAAGACCATTTAATCAAAACAGCTACAGGACAAGTAACACTTAATTTCACTGAAGTCATGTAGGAGGCTTCTTTTTTCTCCGCTCACCTTGCCTCTCTTTCTTTCAGACAAGAGAAGCTGTTCAGGAAGCTAAGTTACTCCTCATCCTTTGTCACAACTATTGAAGAAAATTTTAGATATCATGAAAGAGATGATAGCTAGAGATTTGGTTACAAAGTGGAACATGTTCAGCTTCACTGCCAGGGTGACAATGAAGGAGAAAAAACTGTGAGAGAACTGGAGAAATGAAAACCAGTTACACAAGACTGTGCCACCAAAGGAAAGAAGAACCACGCGAAGAGCAGGTTTCTGTAAATTGCTGTAGCTTTACTTAGTATACTTCTATGTCTCCAAGGGAAAGAATATGAGCAGAAAAAGCCTCCTTTCGGATATGAAGCCTGTCATCTTCTCAACAACAGTGAAGGAGCCATTTAGAGAGGCTTGTATGCACAGTGCGCTCAATAGCCTACAGAAAAACCCTTCCCCAACAAACATCACAAGTAGTGGTAAAAGCTCTCACTCTGGCTAATTCAAAGAGGAAGGTTTCCCATTAGGCTTGCCCAAAATCATGTGATTAGTCTATTTGGGAGTCTGCCACTGAGCTTCATTTGTGTATGCATACATTATAGAATTACTATTGACCCTTACACATATTAGTTGGCACCATCCATTAGTAATGTTGTCAGATGCTTCCCATTGTAACACCTTGTTTACTATTTTTTAACCTTACCAAGCTAAATGGGTAGAAATTTTCCAGGCCAGATGTCTGCCTGAAATCATACGTTAATGGAAAAATTGCAGGAGAACAGTTCAGCTAGGAACACATCCAGAAGAAAATATATTTTTGTTTAAATATTAAAAGAACTTATCCTTTCTTACAGAAGTTCTACTGGCCCCTGACTCTGCAAAAGGACCATTTAGCAGGGCTGAACTTATTCATCAAGAATATGCGTTTTGCCACCCTGTTGCAAATCACCCCATATGGCTTCAGTCAAAGCCTTTTCAAAGTCAGGCTTTGCATAGGTAAGTCCAACAGAAACTTGCCAACATTTCTGAGGTTTAGAAGCTAAAGTTTCTGAAGACCTGTCTTTACTAAGAGTGCTTGAGCCTCATGCTGCTCTCACTGCACCTGCTGCTGACCAAAGTGCACAGGTAGTCCTTTCCCTCTCCAGTATGTTTGTAAGAGAAATGGTAGAAGCTAGAAAAAAGGTTTCCAGCAGCAACAAAGCAGAGGAAAGGGAAAACCAGAGAAAGCAAACAGAAATAGAGATCTTGGCTTGAAAGTTATCTGAAAGGTCTTTGGAGCTGTAAGAAAACTAGATCCTCTGTGTTCAGGCAAGGGAGACCTTGTACTTTCTTTGCAAATAAACAAATCCACATCAAAGAGAGCTGGGACTTTTCATCCAAACAGAAACAATCCCTGAATTTTAGCTAAACAGGAGGAAAGCAGGTAACAACTTTTGCTTCAGCACTAGTTCCCCGCTTTCTATGAGTTCGATTTTCTGCAGGATACCTACTCTAAATTTTTAATTTAGCTGGAAGGACATGGGTTGCTATTGATCACCAACTTAATCAGTTCATACAACCTGAGCATCAGAGTCTGCAATACTGTCAGAATTTTGTGAAGCTTTATGAAATTAATAACACAGTTATTTAGAAAATATGTCTATTACAGAGGCAACCATCAGTCCCTATAGTCTTTCTTCTTGACATCCTGTTTTTGCTCTTTTACATGAAAGTACTTTTGTTTACAGAAGTAGATTTCTAGCATATCATAAATAACCATATTTAAATCCTACCATCATCTGAGCAGCAGCTTCTCCTAAAAAGGCACGGACTGTGGGATTTGAGTGCAAATCCAATTTAGTTCAGTCTCCAGTGGACATTGCTCATAAAACTGAACATAATTTGTTGCAGTTGGCAACTTCTGCGGAAAAGAAGCTTGCAAGTTCCCCAGTACAATAAAGTATACAGCTACTGTCAAACTCTGCTTTCTGCAGGGGTGGAGGATGGAGAGAACAAAAGTCGAATAAAGTTTTCCAATTCCTTTTCCAGGATCTAGGCACACATATATTATCCTTATTAAAGTTTACTGTGAAACATGGGGAATAGGAAAACCCCACTAGTTTCAATGCAGTCTCACACCACAGTATTTCGAGTTTACTTGAGAATCCTGGAAGTTTTAAAATAAACATTTGATTGTTGTGTGACTGAATAAATATATCTGAAAAAGTATTTGATGAACACTTGGAAACATCTATCCAATGTTAAATAAAAATAGCAAAGGAGAATTATTTTTCCACAAAGCAAAATAATTTACAAAACTGTCTTACTCTAAAGATGACTGTAACCTAACTCAGCTATAGGTGATACTAGAATAGTTGCACAAAATTGACATACATTCTAGTAAATAAAATGGGCTGGTGACCATCTTCTGGTGCTGAGGCCAATTGGCACAGCACGGCTGGTACTCTGCAACTAAACCTTCCCCCCAACCCAACACATGGTGTTTTCATCTACATAAACAATTATAAGCACTACACTACTCCCGAGAAAATGCCTGGATATTCTTTGTGAAGGTACTAGTAGGCAAATCCAAACCCATGCCAAGGAGCATACTTAGAACTCATCTGTATGGAGTCAAATGGAGCAACACTTAAACATCTACCTTGTCATCTTAGTATAAACACAAGCAAAGGTCCCCAGTCGTGTTTTTGTTTGCTGAATAGTCTATATTGTTAATATTGTGATCTCTTTTCTAATGCAAGAGCCAGCATTCCTCCATCAGGCACCAGCAAAGGTGAAGTTCTGACCAGTTACTCCCCAAAGAGACATGTACTTTAAATGGCAAGGATGACTTGGGTTATCAACACCGGTCTTGATTCTTCGAGACATGGTACATAGTCCACTGCTGCTTTTGGAAGCACAGCCTTGGTGTCAGGAAGCCTTTCCAAATACATTACTCCCAAAGAAGTTCTCAGGAACAATTTCCAGAGGAATAAACCAGCCAGAAAATTCCCCAGTCTGCCATGGCTCCTTCCCAAAGAGCATCATAAAACTAACTACAACAGTGCACATAGGTTAGGGTTTATTAGCTCAGGTGTAGCATTGTCTAACATGACCTCTCTGTGCACAGACGTGAGTCCATACAATATTTGCACAGCAAAGGTCTCTGCTAGGTTGGGGTCTTTGTACCACTCTCCATTTCATGGTGTAGATTTTTCCCTGGAGATGGCAGCATCGATAAGTACTGCTTCCTTGAGGGAACTGGCAGGGGTACTGGGAAAAAAATTATCTTAAATCGTTGAGGTTTACAGCATTTTTCTGCCTATGTAGAAGGCAATTTCAGCAATTGCTGATTGATTTTCAGGCAATTGCAGCAAGTAACTTTGACCACTGAAATCAGGAGGGAGAAGACAGTGGAGTAAGCACAAGCATTGCAGAGAAAGTGGAAAAAGACTTTGTATGAAAGTGGTAACAGAGTCCCCTGCTGGGTAAGCTTCTTTATTACCTTATCTAAGCTCAACTGAAATGTAACTGAAAGCAGGCCTGTTCTCTGCAGCCAAGGTTTTAGCTCCAGCCTGCCTCTTGCATCGTCTGCCCTGTATCCATGGGACCACTTGATTCTTCAGCATTATCCATACCTACCCATTCGCTATAGATCCTGGTTTTGAAAATCTTGTCTGTAGCCCTGCTTTCCATGAAAAAGGTCAAAGAGGTATTTTTGTCATCCATTAGTTTTAATGAATGGGTTAAGGACATGGTTTATACATTGTTTCTGTATGAAAGCTTTTACACACGTGAGCAAACAACTCCCACTCTCGCATATTAACATTCAAGCTATACAAAGAAGAATGAGAGTTATTTGTCATGTGTTAATATACATTGCACTACGAAACACAACAATACATACCATCTTTTTCACAAATTCTGTCCTGCCTACTTGAATAGAAAACACAAAAATGGGCTAGCTAATTTACGGTTCTCTAATCTGCCTCTAACTTTTCTCCAACCATTCTCACAGCTGTTGGTGAGAAATTTTATCTTTGGGACTGTCACAAGTATCGGCTTAAAAGGCTTTGGTCTGTTTTTCCATTAGTGTTCTTCAACAAGCTATTCCTGGAGTGAAACCAAATTTTACTCCCACTTAAATCAATGGGCAGAATTTGAACAGGGTGTTCCCCAGGATCTTATTCCTACATGCTTTGGACTTGTCATGTTATTCCAATTTCTTTATTCACCTGTTGCTTCACATATTTGGCAGTATCCTGGCATGAATTGAATTTATTTTTCCTTTTTTCCTTATTTTACTTTCTCTAGAATTAAAGTCTGCCATGACACAGTCTTATCTTGCCGCCACTCTAAAGCCTTTAGATAGCCAGATTCAAATCACCTTCTGTTTCCCTTCAGCTGGGCTTGCCTTTTTTTTCTTGGGCTGGCAGAAAATTCTATGAGAATCTTTTCTTCTCCTCAGAAACATGATGTATTCTCATTTAATATACTTTTTGTTGACACATATTGACACCATATTCAATATATACTATGAGCATTGATCCAGTGTTAATTACCTCTTAAAAATAATTTTGGAAGTGCTTTTCTTTATCTTCTGATGTCTGTAATGAAGATCTTGTGATCTTTTCCAAGCATTTCTCTCTAGCCAGTTAAGAAAACGGATGCTATGGAGAGCAGACAAAAATTATGTCCTTTAAATATATATTGATGTGTCGTAGGCAAAAATCACTGTTTCAGATATTTACTTTTCATTTATTTCATTCTTTACCACTTTACCCACTTACCCTCCATGTTTCAGAGAATCATCTCCAAAACAGTGCTTTGGTCTTCCCCCAAGTAAGTCATATGTATTTCATCTCTGCAGAGGTTCCTTTACAAACATACCCCCCAGGACACTGAACAATGAGAAAACTTCAAGACCAGTATATGTGAATATTCCAAACTGGAAGTCCAGCAAGAGAACATTATAAAACGTTCATTAAGGACTGTTAAGAAATCAAATACATGTGAAATTCATTCAAAGAAGTGAGCAAATAAAGGTGCTAAGACTTAAAAAATGTGAATACATACCACTTGAGCACTGTACTATTAGACATTCCCAAGAAGAAAAAAAACCCATTGCTTTAGAGCTCTTCTATAACCTGCACTCTTTCTCCCCTCACAGCTAGTAGGTTTCCTTTTCAGGACTTCACAGTAAAACAACAGAACAAATCTGTTCTCCGAGGGAGCAACACATTTGTGTTTTATCTAATGGTCCTTGACAATGGCATATTTACACTTAGAATATGAATTGGGATAAGATTAGTGTCTCCAGTATGTCATAATATTACAAACTTTCAAATTTTTTTGTAGTCTAAGGTATCTTAATAGTTAAATTAAAGTCAGTAGTACAAATAAAGCCACATCTCTCCACATGTGTTTATGAGGCTGCAGCCTAAACAGAAATCCATGGTGCTTATTATTACTTGTCTATACAACTTATGAACAGCTGGAACCCAGAAGAAGACTTTAGGAAGGTAAAAGTAGTACCAGCCTTCAAGAGAGAATGAGGAGAAAGCATCGCATAAGAAACATGTCTTCTTTTCTTAATGAAATAGTGGAGAAGATATTGAGATAAATTATCAGTAAGCAAGCAAAAACTAACTGAACCATGCTTCTTAAACTGTACAAAGTGATGATGAATAAATGTTGCCAGACAAATTTAGTTAGTTCTTACAATAAAATTAAATGGCCACTTACTACTATGTGTATTTGTCTACTGATCAAGGTAGGGCCAGGGAATTAGGGAGCAAATATTGACATAGTAGATACAAAAAATTTGATTGTAAGTAAAGTATTGATACTAGATCAAAGCACTTCTTCACCATACTAGTTCATCTTAGCTGAAACTTTTATTTGCTTTAATAGCAATAAAAAGTAAACTTCAAGCTTGCAAAAGGCAAAGGCTTATTGGAAAGCAATTGTGGATCTGAATGATCACAATACCCACATAAATTTGCCACAATCAGTGTTCAACCCAGCCTATTGCAGATTTTTTAGTAATTATATAGCAGATGCTAAAGTCATGCCTTTTGTTTATGAAAATAAATGTAGATTAACTTGCCAGGACACACAAATGGTACACGGACCCAAAATTACTTCGGTAGAAAATGCCAAAAAAAAGGTACAGCAAGTAATGTCTTTCATATTTTTCTGTTTAAATTCTTTTCACAAATGATTTGGCGTATTGTTTTCTGCTCTGTGAAGTTTGACCTTTAAATCTTCGAGCATGCATATTGCTTGTTTGTAATTTCTTCTTCTTTCAAAAATGTAATGAAGTCTTGATCATTTGCAGCTAAGTAATCACTTATTATTAGTTTTGTGAAAAAAAAACTTTCATCTGAATAGGAATTGCTTGCAAAGTTTTTGCCTGAAAAAATTGTCATTTAAATTCTTTTTTATTTTCTAGAAAATTCCTAATACTGGCAGTATAAGACCCCCTGAATGTGTTGGCCAGATTAATGTCCTCCTTAATAACAGGTATTTTTTCCTGCTTCTTGCAGATGGGTGTTTAAATGATTGATCTTTCTGTTTTCTAGTCTGTGCTTTATCTATTAACATATTGATCTATGCACTTCTGCGATTATTTGCTTTAGAGATGTCTGCAATTCTGCAACAGACAATGCTGTTTTGACATTAAGTGCCTCTACCCTTTTCTGTCTTGCCTCTTCGTCTATTAAGTCCTTCCCAGAAAAGGTTTATAAACTTTGACTAATATTCCAGCGAAGTTCAAAGATTTACTGATAGCTGATAAGATCCATTTTATCCTAACAAAATATGAATTCCCACTTTGTTTAATGATTAGGTTTGTAATATTTATGAGCAAGTAAATAAAAAATTTCTTCCCCTCAGAACCATCAAAACCCTGACTTTCTGTTGACATCTTGATTTTATTCCCTTTCTCTGACAGGACATAGATGATAGTTCCATAAAATCCTCAACTTTATATCATGTACCATTGAGATATTCACTTGCAGAGTCTTCTTTCTTCCACATGCTTCCTCCTAACGTAATGCAAGTACTAAAGTAAAGCTGTTTACTTTTGTGTTAATAATTGTTTCTAATTCTCTATCTATAGGCCTAATTTTCCTCTTCACAACTTAAGTATATTCCAGCGAATGCACCAGGGTCAGGCAAGGGACTGAGAAGAACAAAGCCATTTTTATTTGATGCTAGAGGGACAGAGGTTTGTATGCATATCCTAGTCACAGACATAAGCAGAGATGAGCTAAATTTGGTTAGAAAAAATTTGGTTTGCATCTTGGTCTACCATGTTTGGGTCTAAGCAGTTATAATTTTCAGCCCCAGTGGTGAATGCCCCTCAAAGTGAGAGGAGCATTGAAGTCTCTTGCAAGAGAAGCCTGTTCCAGCTTATTCAAGGTGCCCTCAAAACCAGAGCTGAGGCACAGCCACCCTCCCTGCACCACTGACTGCAGCCCAGATGGACCAGAAAGGCTGGCTTAATTGGTAAATCTCTGGCTTTTCAGGAGAGGCTGTATTTTCTGGTTTAGCTGTACCTTTCTATAAACAGAGAAGTGATTAATAAGATTAGCAGGCTTCTTGAGGAAAACAAACTGTGGCACCCAGGGGAAGAAAAGAAATTAAGACATATGATAAAATTGGACAGGTAGTAGGGGGAAATTCTCCCAGGAACATGAAGTAGCAAGCAGCACTGAAAATAAGAGGTATCTACTTTTATTTTTTTATTTCTTATGTTAAACTATAGTAAAAAAGTAATGTACAACTGTCATGGACTGAGAAAATGAGATAGGTAGTTATAGTAAAATCTATTTTTAAAGAGTATCTAGGAGCTGAAGGACAAAACAAGAGAAAAAAAATGTTCATTACCAGTAAATCTGCTTCCTTGACTACGGATTTTATGTCAGAAGAAAAATTGCCAGATTGTTTCATGTCATTCATCAGATTCATTGCTTTTCAAATATCAAATCTTTTTGATAACTATGAATAGTTACTATCAATAGTGACGAGTGACAGGACAAGAGGAACTGGCCTCAAGTTGCACCAGGGGAGGTTCAGGATGGATATTAGGAAAAATTTCTTTACCGAGAGAGTGGTGAAGCACTGCAATAAGCTGCCCAGGGAAGTGGTGGAGTCACCATCACTGGAGGTGTTCAAGGAATGTGTGGACGAGGCATTGTGGGACATGGTTTAATGGGCATGGTGGTGTTGGGTTGATGGTTGGACTTGATGATCTTACAGGTCTTTTGCAACCTTAGTGATTCTGTGATTCTGTGAATATTTGAAATTTTTTTCTCCTTTCTGTGATGATTTTTACTGCTCATGAATACTTCTGGTTGTGTCCTTGCTTCTCAGACATCTTCTCTGTTCTTAATGACAGCCAAGTACCTGCTTTCCCCCTGTCATGACATAGCCTTTTTCTATTTACTATTCTATTTACATTTACTATTTCATATAGTGATACTTAATATACTGATTTATTTTTATTTCTGTGATAAAGAACATTTTAGAAAGAGCGGTAAGAAAGATATAAATTGTGCTTCTAGTTTGCTGGTTCATTTAATTTCATTTAATAATGCATCTCTTTGCTATATCTAAGCAAAGAAGAACAAAGTCATTGAAAAGGAAGGCTCTTGTAGCATCTGGGATTACCTGCTAATTCGTTTGTCTCTTAGTATCCTAAGATCAGAACGTTTGCACTCACTCTGCCCATCCTATATGTGTGTGTGGTTTGGTTTTTTAAATAAAATTTTTACTCTATAGGGAGAAATCAAAATTCTTGCTACTATTCTAGAAAGGAAGGACTGGATTGAATTCTGTGCTGCAAGGTCAAAACTACAGTTTTGACAAAAACTATCTCTTATTATAAAGTGATATCTTAGGGCTAGAATATCATTAAAATCAGAAAATAAATGTCAGTATGGCATTTAGTTAGTGATGCCTTTCACATTTTTAAGTGAAACATACTATATTTTTAAGTAGCATACAGTATGCTATGTTTGAAAAAAATGGTAATGCAAATTTACAATAAGCACGGAAAGTAGGATTGAAATATACTGTATGCATATGAAAAGCATCCAAACTCATGAAAAAAACCATAGTGTGGAATTTTTTTGTTTGTATTTATTTGATTTTGCAATCTGAACAGTACATTGCTGTATGGTAATACAGAAATTTATTTACTAGGTTTGATGAACAACTGCAGTAACAGCATGAGAGAACTGTAGCAGGCACCTGACATGTAACATGACAAGCATAGTAGTATTTGCATTTGCAATTGACAAAATCTCAGTTTTTGCCTCCAGTTAAATTTATTTTTTGAGTGCAGAAGCATCTGAAAATGTGACTTGGTCATTCTAAGAGTAAAGTAAAATTGTAGGTCAATTTTGAAGGATAATGATAATAGCTAAGCTATTGGGTAATCATTTAAGACAATATCTGCTAGATCATCTTGTCCATCCCGTCAGTGCAGCTGTTCAGTTCCTACAACTCCAGCAATTAGCCTGCCCCTGCCCCCTTTCCATTGGTTGGTTTCTTGACACTGCAAGATACCACGGTCTAGCATGTGAAACATCTTTTAGTTACTAGTAGTTCAAACAGTCATCCAAAAAACAAATATGCAAGCTTAACTCAGAACCTTTGCTGCCATTAGGAATGCAGAATTGCTGTGTATAATTACCAGCGATTATTTCAGATAAATCAATTTGTGAAAATGAATATAATTATCTCTCTGGCTCTGATATTCTTTCTCACTGTGTCTCTTTCTTACAAGACTGTTCATTTGTATAGACAGTTCATTTCTGTATCTGAGGGACTTCACAAACTGTTGTCACAGACATAATTTTAATTACTTTAACAATGTAAAAACAAGATCAATACAGCACAGCAGGCAGAAATGTTATCTAACCTTTGAGCTCGTCTTGACAACAGCTAATGTCAGCATGCAGCTGGAGAAGGACTGAGCTTTGATGCTTTTATTCACTCTTAGCAAACACAGGGAGAATCTTAATGAGAGTGAATGATGTGTGCCTTCTAACACACAGGGCTGAATGCACTCCATGTTGGCTCACTTTCATAAGCAAACAGTGATGGTTTGCTATGTACCTAATGGTGATATTTCCTAGAAAATCACAAGTCAAAGAATCACAGTCATCAGCAACAATAGCACACCAGACCACAGACACCACCTTGCTGAAAAGGACAAGCCCGGTGCTTATGGCAACACCTGCTTTTGTGAATCCAAAAGTCACTTCCAAGCCCTCCAGCTCAGGTGTACCTGCCACAGTTGAGACCTGGGGGGGACTCAATCCCTGCCTGGGAAGGAAATGGCACACTCCCATCTCCATGGCTGGAAGATTAAGTATAGAATCATAGAATCATAGAAGCATAGAATCGTTTAGGTTGGAAAAGACCTTTAAGATCATCAAGTCCAACCGTAAACCTAACACTGCTAAGTCCATCACTAAACCACATCCCTAAGCGCCTCATCCACACTTCTTTTTCAACCACCTCCCTGGGCAGCCTGTTCCGATGTCTGACAACCCTTTCAGTGAAGAAGTTTTTCCTAGTATCCAATCTAAACCTCCCCTGGTGCAACTTGCGGCCATTTCCTCTTGTCCTATCACTTGTCACTTGGGAGAGGAGACCAGCACCCACCTTACTACAACCACCTTTCAGATAGTTGTAGAGAGTGATAAGGTACCTCCCCTGAGCCTCCTCTTCTCCAGGCTAAACAACCCCAGCTCTCTCAGCTCCTCTTCATAATCTTCACGCTTCATGCCTGAAGCATCGACATGACACATGGCTCCCAAGGGCATCACCACCTCTGTGGGAGTGCTAACTGTTGGGCCAACTATGTTCACATACTGTTGGAAATTTAAAAGCGGATTATGCCCAAGGCAAGGTTCACCCCTGCAATAAAGCATCAGAAAGAGCCTTGAATTTGCAATAAACAAAGGCAGAGCTGTTGAGTGGAAAAGCTTGCAGTGTGCAGGCCTTCTCCAAACCTTTGGAGCTTGCATCTTTTTCCAGGTTTCCACCAAGTTGCACACAAATGCTGGCACCTGTGCCCACATGTATGCCTGTGCTGCAGGTAAGAGCGCATGCTAGAGGCTACCGTTAGAGCGGAGCCATAAATATACTTAAAGAAGTGGTAAATAAGGGGATAGAAGAGGCCTGGAAAATGGACACAGGAGAATGGTACCTGGGAGAGGATGCAGAAAAGAAAACTGGGTCCAAAACCACTGAAAAGTTTCTGTGCACCCAGTCTTGCAGCTAAGCGGAGCGTTGGGGAGGAGGGAAAGGATACAGGAACAGGCAGCACGTTTTGACAGCAAAGGATTAGCCATCCGGACTGAGACAAGGTGAAAATATAGCATAACTCCTTCTCTAGGAAGCAAGGGGATGCAATATTTAATAAAGGTTGGACCTAAACCCACCACTCTCTCACTCATACATTCCACATTACCCCAACTTTTAGTGGAGCACCCAACTCCCACATCCATTTCCAATGCTTAGTGGAAAAACAGTGCAACGAAACTCCTACTTTTAAATGAACATTTCCTTAAGTGCTAAAACCACAAACTCCAAACCTCAGAACAAAACCAGCAATATTTTGTTCAGCTACATGAGGCTTATTTTGTCTCTTTATCAAAATTAAGATAACTTGCAGCTCCTGTTGCTCTACATGCCCATTTCCAGTTATCTTTTCATTGCTCAATTTCCCAAATCAAAACTAGGCCACGCATTGTTGCAACTGCTTACGACAGTAAACATGGCAACATATTTCTGCAAAATTTACATTTCTAACACAAAACAAATAGTATCTAAACACCATAGTATGTAAAAGTTTTTTGCAAAGCAAAAAGACTCACACTGAATCATTGCAACTAGGTACAATATTTCTGAAACACAAATAAATTCTTTTTACAGATTAGATTTTCTTAAAATTAATGACCAAAATATTTACAGAAGAGAAAGAAACATGTGTGCACTTCCTACATCAGAGCAAGAGGATTTTGATCAGTTTCTATGCTTTCTTGAGCTCAGAGAAGATCCTTGCTAACTTGCCAGCCATTATGTGGAAACCCCAGAGGTGTGCTAATGTGCTGCTCTGCACATTCTCAACCACCTTTCAGATGAGATGAAGTTTTTTATTTTCTTGTGGATATTCAACTGAAGAATTTGCTTCTGTCATTAGTCGGGGTTTATTTGAATGACAGAAGTGGCCAAAAGGACTTTTATTTCCTTAATACTTTTTTCTAGTCTTTTGGTTTTCACTTCATGTCACCTGTAACAAAAGACATGGCATGACTGTGGTTCCAGGAGGGAAGAAAAGTACTTGTTGGGTCATCTTGTAAATAATAACCTTGAGATTTTATATGCTTTTTTATTAATAAAATTCACCCCATCATCTTTATTAGATGATGATTGCTTCTACTGCCAGACACTTAGTTCTTTTGTGGCACTACTGCAAGCTGTGCTGTGTTAGGCTCTTGTTCTAGCAGGGTCATCTCCCAGATACTCTTCAGACAGAATTTATTCACTATCTGCTCTCAATGATTCCAAGTTTTAGAATATATTTTACTGGTATTGTGTCTGTAGTACTCTGAGCAAGTCAAATATGAAGTAGTTGTTGCTGCTTTTGTAATGCAGAAATATCGGGTTTTACTCTTGGCCAAAGCATGTCTAAAATCTTATACAACTAATAGACAGAACAAGTAACTGGTTACGTATTTCTCAGAATCTTTGATGGTTAGAGAGGAAATATGTCTTGCAGTCACATAGGTCTCCATGTCCTTACTTTTCACTCACAATAATTATGTGCCCGATTACCTATCACCTTCAGCATCTGGCTGTAACAAGTGATACCAACTACCCTTAGTTTCTTGCTTAACATGACTTAGCTTCTCCTTAACTCCAAAGAGTGGAGACTTGATGCCTCAGTTAAATAATACAAAATCCATTCGAAGAGGCATGCAGGTTTGCTGCCCCATCTTAAAACAGCATTTGCATTCTTTGTTAGACTGGAGTTTCAGTGCAGAATTTGGCAGCTTCATCCCCACTGGCAAACACAGTGTCTAGCTGTACAAGGTCTAGGTTACTCATTAAACAGCCAATGTAAATGCAAAGAAGCATATGTCCCGTGACTTCATGACAGCAACTGGGACAGACATAAGCTACTTAAAAAACACCCACTGGAATGAGAGCTATTTGTCTTCTTCTTTTCATCAACTTCTTTTCCTTTCAAGCAATTTTTTAAAAGATGCTGTAAGCTCAAGTGGCCTATTGAAAAGTTCCAAATTGCCTTAAGTAGGAAGATTTATCAGGCTCATGATTGACAGATGGTAACAAGTCTCAAAGGATTTATTGAGCATGAGAGCCTTTGGTCTCCAAGAGCTCATTATACTATATCTAACATGTCAAGGGTACAGACTGCAAAGCAGGAAAATCTTTGAAGATTTTAATAAAAACAAAAGGTCCTGACTTGGAGCACTGAGTGAATGAGACTGGACAACACTGTAAAGCAATGGGGAAGGACACAGTGCACAAGAAGAACTGCTGCACATTGTGCAGTGTTCATTGCTCCAGCGTCCAGCTTGCAAAATTTTGCCTTTGCAGATGAATCTGCAGATGGGCTTTAGGTGACAAAGAGCACTCTAAAATTTATCAGAGGAGGGGAGTCACAGAGACTACCTAAACTTAAACATATGAAGGTGTGTCCCTCTAATCCTGGCTCTCTCAAGGCAGTAGGTACTTTAGGTTTCCCAGACCTGAACTCCCTCCTAGAACAGGACATCTGAGTAATTTATTCAAAAAGTGAGCTAGATGTTTCATTCAAAGCTGTGTTTCCCTTTACCCGATTGCTTTTATTCAGCCAGTGTGCGAGAGCTTCAGTTCCCTACTGATCTCAGGCAGATTTGGTCAAGCATTTCCAGTCTTTCAGGAGGGTGCAATAATTTCAGAGTATGGGGAATATGTGTTTGTTGACTCATGGAAACTATTTCCTCCCTCACAGTAAGAAAATGATTGAATGCTGCTACCCCACAATTCGTGCAGAAGGCTCTTCATCATGAGGCTAATCAGTGAAAGGTGATGTAAGTAATTCTGGGAGAAATCCAATACATTGTGGGTGGACATCTCACCTAACTTCAGCTTTGTAAAAGTAATATTGTTTTTGAAAAGAAAAGATTATTAATATGACATAGTGTAATTTACCAGCTGTACAGTGTTCTTCAAATCTCACTAAATCCTTTGAGCATAAAAGACAATTTTCTTTGGTCTTTTGTCAGCAATTGGAAATACCAAATAGTGGACATGAGAATCTGAATCATCTTTCCTCTCTCTTCCTCCACCCTATCAAAGATAGATCTTTATGATTTTGATGCACTCCCACACTGCAGTTTCCCTTAGGTCATAAAAAAGAGATAGGAGGTGGTCATCAGCTGTTTGCATCTGTAGCCAGTGAATCCTAGCCAATATTCCAGTACAAAACCCATTAATTCTCAGCAAGGAGTAAACTCAAAGTTTCCTAGAGGAGTACAAAGGGGTGTTAGTACTACTACATTTTCTACAAGCATTCTACTGATTTACTTCTTTTTCCTAGCTCTCTCTAGCCAAGCAACATAGAAACTGTTTGCCCATGAGTGATGAAAATGCGTAAACTGAAAACAGTACTTTTTTTTTAATGAAAGAGGCAAAATTCCTGCAGATTTTAATTTTCTCTCTATGTGCTGGTATCAAAGCATAAATATACAGGCAGAAAATCTTAATTATGTATGACTGTTTCAATCCTTTTAAAGGTCTTTTTTTCTTCCAAGGCAGTGATTTCTGTTAAAAGCCAGTGACTGAACTAGAAGCCACAGGCCATGTAAATTGCTTATCTATTGATTAGTCAGTAGAAAGTGCACAGTCACAAAGGCTGAATCGTTTTTGCATGGAGACACCTTGAGTTTAACAGTAAATGTCATGTGTAATTTGGGACTAAAAACAAAGAAGTGAGTGGCTGCCTTTAGACGTAATCTGACAGCTCAAGTACATTTGTCAAACCAGAGGGAGCCTAATAATAACCTAATCAGGCAAATGTGGCATTATCCAACACAGGAATATGCTGGAAATGGTTTACTTTCTACACAAAAATGTTTTCAGTACCTCACTGATAGTCACTGGCAAATAATGTGGGAAACTTCTCATTTCTTCAGATTTCTGAGTTTTTTCTTTTTTATGTATAAAATTATATTCCGTGCATGATAAGATGAAATTATCCTTATTTTTCAGTTGAAATAGCCAGAATATTACAGTACTTCTTATTATACAGATAGTTATTGTCTGAAACTACAGCAGTCAAAAGTTAAGGCATCAATGTGTATTCTTGTCATCTTTCTTACACAGACTTCACTTCTCTTATGCTATAAATGTTTCCAGTTTAATGGCTGATCAAAATAATGATGCTGTTAATTAATTTCACACTGTGTCTTCTCTTTACCTTCTGCAACAGAGTGTTAATTCCTGGGTCTTTCCTGTCACTGCTGTCAAAATATATAAATGTTGCATTTTACTGATAAGTTTTATGACACCACATGCGGTATCCCTGCGGTGCCCCTGTTCAACAAATCATGCGGAGCTGTACAATGTGTCTTATCCACTCTTGGAAAGCTAAATTAAAACTCAGTTAATATGTTTCTAGCTTGGGGGGCTGGAAATGGTGTGTGACAGCTACAAGACTGAGAAATACCACGTATAACTTAATACAGTAGATAGCGTTACATGTTTTGATGTGTCACTGTGTACCATTCTGTTAAAAAAAAATCACTGAAAATCTAGGTGAGAATCTTTTGCTTGACCTTAGGCAAACCTCAAGCATATATGCCTTGATTTCCTCCAATAAAGAAACATTGCTTACAGCAGTTATTTGGCTGAAAATTATGAGTGTTGCATGGTTGCACTAATACAGGTTTCTAATGTTAGCAACAAATGCTTGGGTTGTGGAAGATACTTTACAAATATAAAGCATCATTGTTGATGATACCTAGAAATCTTCATGCCACTATTACATACACTAGTAAAAGAGTTTTAATTTCAGCTCTGTTCAGTCTTGATGTATCTCCCTCCATTATAGACTGGGTGATAACCAATTGAAAATTCCTATTGCTCAGCCTGATGTGAAGCAAGAAAACTCTTGCTTCCATGGCAGAGTCTCATGCCACAAATTATTTTCAGGTCCCATGCAGTCCTTTGCTATTCGCCCTGGCGACCCTTTACTTCCCCCTCCCTCCTACCAACTGCTGCTGGAACTGCCTGTTCTCCTACTGAAAGGACTGGCCTTGCCTCTCCTGGTGGAGATGGTAAAAGGAAGCTTTTGACCAGAAGAAAAACTACAGGGTGAAGGGAACCAAAGTGACTGCGATAGGGCTATTGCAGGTCAGAGACAAAGTGACTGTAAGTTCACTAAAATCTGCTAACAAAGCAGCATCTGTAGGACTCCTGCTGCGTTGCTTCACAGCCACAAGGTTGACAGGGAGAAACTGGAGCCACAGCCTCATCCTGCTCCATGGCCAGGACTACGCAGTCCTTACGGCGCCAGGCATCTTTCTCCTCTTGTGCTTAGAGGCCCCTAACTCCAGCACCTGTGAACCTGGTTTGGAAGACATCAAGTACCCCTAACCCAACCAAAGTCAGTAGAAGCTGTGACTGCTACCCTACTGCTCCTTGGATTGGCCTTGTTAGTACAGATGAGCAAAATAAAAAGTTTACCTTAAGACCAAGTGTGTTAGTGATTCAGAGTTAGGATTCAGAGTTGAGGTGCTATGACTCCCCATCTCACACCTTCCTTGCATGGTCACGTTCTTTTACTTCCTTCCGACCTTGAGGCTGAAGGCAGAGATTTCAGTAGCAGCAGTAGAAGAAAATGAACTGGAGGAGTCCGGCAACTAGATTTGTACAGGCCCAGATCACTGGCTACCAGGAGCCAGGTGGTGAATAAGAAGCTACCTGGTTTTAGCTCAAGTGGAAAGGCAATACAGCAGCAAGGACAAGTGTAATGAAAGAAATTTTCTAGGCTGATATTGATCACCACCATCATTCTTTCTCGTTTTTGTTTCAGTCCAAATGAATTCTAGTAATTAAGTGTACTGCTTGATTTGTCTACGGATTTTATTTTCTCCTCTTGCACTCAGATGGGTTTATTATGCAATAACTCCACAATGAGTAGTAGGTGAGAAATAATGATTCATTTAATTATTTGTTTGCCTTTGATATAATAGCATTCTAGAATTTGTTTTGGAACACTACATTTCTCAAGAGTCTTAGCAATTATTTTAAGATTGTAATCCAGCAGGAGCTCAGATGGGCTGGGCTAGTAAAACCTGAACAAAAGCTTGGAAACAAGGAATAACCATTTCCATTGAATAAACGTGAAACAAAATGGGCAGCTCTTTCTGTCCTTTTCCCCCTACCAAAAAAAAAAAATTAAGACCATTATTTACCTAAATAAAAAGCAAAGATTCCTAAATACCTCAGTCAGTACAGAAAGTTTTAAAATTAAAAAGTAACAGGCTTTTCATGATGTCAGCTGGTGACTTCAGTGTTACGACTGACTTTACATAGGAACTTTCAATTGCAGTCTTCCCGAACCAGCAGCAGAGGAGCAGCGTGCCATTCCTGTGCAATCCCGAACAGCAACTTCCAGCAGCCTCTTAGCAAAGCTAGCAGAAAGGTGATATAGCCCAGTGTGTTGGAGTCATGACCGAAATAAAAAGCAGAATCTTTCTTACACAGCTTTCTCCTTCCAGCAAGAAACAGACAATCTCTTAAAATTCAAAATGATGGCACTGCTCTTTGCAGAGCCAGCACTGCATTTTTGCACGGATGAGCCATGGTTACCATACTCACTGGAGCGTGAGAAACCCATATTGGACCCAACTTCTTGTTGCCTGTTTTGGCAAGCAGGTCTCAGTCCCGCTGTGCCATATCAGATGTGAAAGCCCTGATATTCAGATTAATGGGCACGCAGTGCAGAGACTCTTACCAGAAATGCTGGCATGCATGGGGTTTTTTTATTGATAATTATTTTCCTGCCACAGGAGAGCACCGCTCTAAAAATGCCCTTCTTAAACCATGCCCTCAGATCTCCTCAGGAGATCCTCACTCTGTCTCTGCCAAAGGCAGGAAGGAGACTGTGACCATATACAGTAAACATTACTCAAAATCTAATTGATAAGAAAGATCCACATGTGTTTTTAAAGCCAAAGAAAACAGGTTTTTCCTTATACAATAGCATGGATGATGGAAACTATAACAATTTGAAAGTGGATAAAAAATTCAATACACTTGCAAAATTATGTGCCAGAGAATAGGTAGTAAAAATGGAATTTTGCTTGGCAAAATCTGGGTATACGTTTTTGGCCAGGTGCTAAAGTTTTAGAGACGTATCTAAATCCATTATTGATTGTTCAGGTAGGCAGCAATGAAGTTGCAACAAGAAGTCCGAGGGCGATCAAGAGAGACTTCAGGGCCTTGGGACGGCTCGTTGGGGGATCAGGAGCACAAGTGGTGTTCTCCTCCATCCTTCCATTGGCAGGGAACAATGAGGGAAGAAACAGGAAGAGCCAGCTGGTCAATACCTGGCTCCGAGACTGGTGTCACCACCAGAATTTTGGATTCTTTGATCATGGGTCACTCTATATGGCACCAGGACTGCTGGTGACAGGCGGGGAATGCCTGTCTCTGATGGGGAGAAGGATCCTGGCGCAGGACTTAGCGGGCTTCTTGAAAGAGCTTTAAACTAGATTTGAAGGGCGAAAGGGACAAAACCAGGCTCACTAGAGATAAGCATGGGGGTGGCACACCAGTGTTTGAGGGGAGGTGTGCTGGCAAGGATCTTTGGACTGCCATCTCAGAGGAAGTAGGGAATGGGTACCCATGCAGCAGCAAAGATGTAGGGGTTCTTGACGTGATAGAAACCAGGGAAGTGCCTGAGATCAGTCACATAGGAATTAGGGCTTCTCCTCCCAAAAAGGTGGCAGGATCAATAGATCAACTAAAGAGCATCTACACCAATGCATGCAGCATGGGCAACAAACAGGAGGAGCTGGAAGCCATTGTGCAGCAGGAAAATGATGGTATAGTGGTCATCACAGAAATATGGTGGGATGACTCGCACAACTGGAGTGCTCCACTGGATGGCTACAAACTCTTCAGAAGGGATAGGCAAAGAAGGAGAGGCAGCGCAGTAGCCCTGTATGTCAAGGAGTGTTTTGACTGTCTAGAGGTTAACGATGGTGATGATAGGGTTGAATGTCTGTGGGTAAGAATCAGGAGGAAGGCCAACAAGGCAGATATCGTGGTGGGAGTCTGTTATAAACCACCCAACCAGGATGAAGAGACAGATGACACATTCTATAAGCAGCTGGGAGAAATCTCACAACCACTAGCCCTTGTTCTTGTGATGGACTTCAACTTACCAGACGTCTGCTGGAAGTACAATACGGCAGAGAGGAAACAGTCTAGGAGGTTTCTTGGAGGGTGAGAAAGATAACTTCCTGACACAGCTGGTGAGTGAGCCAACTAGGGAAGGCGCCCCACTGGACCTGTTGTTTGTGAACAGAGAAGGTCTTGTGGGGGATGTAACAGTGGGAGGCCGTCTTGGGCATAGTGATCATGAAATGATAGAGTATTCGATTCTTGGAGAAGTAAGGAGGGGCATCAGCAGAACTGCCACCTTGGACTTCTGGAGGGCAGACTTTGGCCTGTTTAGGAGCCTGGTAGACAGAGCCCCTTGGGAGGCAGTTCTGAAGGGCAAAGGAGTCCAGTAAGGCTGGGCATTCTTCAAGAAGGAAGTCTTAAAGGTACAGGAGCGGGCCGTCCCTGTGTGCCAGAAGACAAGCTGGCAGAACACAGAGCTTTGGATGGAACTCGGGGAAAAAAAGAAGAGTTTATGACCTTTGGAAGAAGGGGCAGACCACTCAGGAGGACTACAAAGATGTTGTCAGGTTATGCAGGGAGAAAATTAGAAGGGCCAAAGCCCAACTAGAACTTACTCTGGCTACTGCTGTAAAAGACAATAAAAAATATTTCTATAAATACATTAGCAACAAAAGGAGGGCTAAGGAGAATCTCCATCCTTTATTGGATGCAGAGGGAAACGTAGTGACAAAGGAAGAGGAAAAGGCTGAGGTACTTAATGCCTTTTTTTCCTCAGTCTTTAATAGTAAGACCAGTTGTTCTCTCGGTACCCAACCCCCTGAGCTGGAAGATAGGGACGGAGAGCAGAATGAAGCACCCACAATCCAAGAGGAAATGGTTAGCAGCCTGCTACACCATGTAGACACCCACAAGTCTACAGGACCGGATGGAATCCACCCAAGGGTACTGAGGGAGCTGGCAGAAGTACTTACCAAGCCACTTTCCATCATCTACCAGCAGTCCTGGCTAACTGCGGAGATCTCAGTGGATTGGAGGTTAGTGAATGTGACGCCCATCTACAAGAAGGGATGGAAGGAGGATCCAAAGAACTACAGGTCTGTCAGCCTGACCTCAATGCCGGGGATGATTATGGAGCAGATCATCTTGAGTGCCCTCACACGGCACATACAGGACAAGCAGGCAATCAGGCCCAGTCAGCATGGCTTTATGAAAGGCAGATCCTGCTTGACCAACCTGATCTCCTTCTATGACCAGGTGACCTGCCTAGGGGATGAGGGAAAGGCTGTGGATATACTCTACCTAGACTTTAATAAAGCCTTTGACATTTTCCCACAGCATTCTCCTGGAGAAACTGGCTGCTCATGGCTTGGATGGGTGTACTCTTTGCTGGGTAAAAAACTGGCTGGATGGCCGAACCCAAAGTGTTGTGGTGAATGGAGTTAAATCCAGTTGGCGGTCGGCCACAAGTGGTGTTTCCCAGGGCTCAGTATTTGGGCCAGTTTTGTTTAATATATTTATCAATGGTCTGGATGAAGGGATCGAGTGGACCCTCAGCAATTTTGCAGATGACACTAAGTTGGGCAGGAGTGTTGATCTGCTGGAGGGTAGGAAGGCTCTACAGAGGGATCTGGACAGGCTGGATCAATGGGCTGAGGCCAGTTGCATGGGATTCAACAAGGCCAAGTGCCGAGTCCTGCACTTGGTTCACAACAACCCCTTGCAATGCTACGGATTTGGGGAAGAGTGGCTGGAAAACTGCTTGGTGGAAAAGGACCTGGAGGTATTGATCAACAGCTGGCTGAATATGAGCTGGCATGTGCCCAGGTGGCCAAGAAGGCCAACAGCATCCTGACCTGTATCAGAAATAGTGTGGCCAGCAGGAGTAGGGAGGTGATTGGGCCCCTGTACTTGGCGCTGGTGAGGCCGCACCTCGAATCCTGTGTTCAGTTTTGGGCCCCTCACTACAAGAAGGACATTGAGGTGCTGGAGCTTGTCCACAAAAGGGCAATGAAGATGGTGAGGGCTCTGGAGCACAAGTCTTATGAGGAGGGGCTGAGGGAACTGGGGTTATTTAGCCTGGAGAAAAGGAGACTGAGGGGAGACCTTATCACTCTCTACAACTATCTGAAATGAGGTTGTAGAGAGATGGGTGCTGGTCTCTTCTCACAAGTGACAAGTAATAGGACAAGACAAAATGGCCTCAAGTTGCGCCAAGGGTGGTTTAGATGGGATATTAGGAAAAAATTCTTCACTGAAAGGGATGTCAAACATTGGACCAGGCTGCCCAGGGAGGTGGTTGAGTGACCATCCCTGGAGGTTTTTAAAAGACATGCGGATGAGGTGCTTCGGGACATCGTTTAGTGGTGGACTTAGCAGGGTTAGGTTTATGGTTGGACTTGATGGTCTTAAAGGTCTTTTCCATCCTAAACGATTCTATGATTCTATAAGTAATTTTGAAATAACTTTAAATAGCTATTTAATTTTTACTAAGTCAGAACCATATTAATTACATATTCTTCAGTACAGGAGATCGTTGTTTTAAAAAGACTGCAATTGCTTTTCATTATGCAAAGAGAATAATCTTCAGTAAGTGGAAAAGCTCTTGTGTACCACTGGTAAAAGTCATGTCAGAAAATGTTTCATATGAGAACTATATAATTGTTATACACAAGTAATAAAATAAGAGGGTGAAATTGTAAGAGGGTAAAATCGTTCTGCTCTCATCTGAGGAATATAAATGTGTAAGGGAGAAGCACATGCAGTAGCATATCAGTCTAGGAGTTGATTCTGACAAGATCTTGTTATTCACAGTTTAGTATTTTTGTGAACATGAACATTTTTTGCTATTTCTGATTGAAAGGTGTGGACCTTTACTGCTTAAAGGACACTTCATGAAGCACTGGAAACAGAGGATCATATTCTTCCTGTTGTAAAGTTAACAGTTTAATCTTTGGCTTCAATAGGAGTGGAGACCTCCACACTAATTTTTTTTCCTTCATTTAGCATTTTCCCTTTTGTATGTAAACATATCCTGCCACATAACATTTTGGGAAGGATCTTCTTGTATCTATGACAGTTTAAGGTCATAAGAAAAACAAGGTTTGGAGGTGAAAGTAATTTCTTTTACAACACCAACTGGTATATGTGAAAAAAATTAGGGTCTTTCAGGCTCACAAGCCTTCCTTAAGGTCTTCATCACAATAAAATTGAGGGTTGAGTATGGAGTTATCAATAATAAAAAACCCCACAATACTGGCCTTTTTAAATGTCTTCAAAGTTTACTAAGAAAAGTAAAATACAAAAGTTGAATAAGCAGTATTATCAATATATTGCTTTTTTAATGCTTCTTGCCCCAAAGGATCATCCACTAAAAGGATTTTTATAAAAAAACAAAAGCAAACCAACTAAATATAAAACTGCATAACCCTTCTGTAGCATAAACTGAATGTGATATGAACTAAGCTGGACTTTCTCCACAACTCTGAGAACACAAAACAACTCCAAAAGGAAGGCTGAAGTAGTTGGTTCTCTTTGCATGGTGATACATTTGTTTAAGAAATGGGTATCACTTGGATTTGTAAACCTTTTTTTAAAAAATTTAATTCTAAATGTTTATTTTTATTTTTTTAAAACCTCTTACAAAATTTATTATCTTAAAGAGAAATTGTTTTAATTAAGGATTTTGTCCAGAAAAAAAAAAAATAAAGTTTTCACACAAGCCTAAGCATTTTCAGCAGGAAAATGTATACTTAACATTTTAGCAATGATAAAACACTTTCACAATGAAGCAAATTACAGATTCCTGTCTGCACCCATTCATTTAAATCAGTGTCAGCTAGCGATAAGTTCAATAGGTACCATGGCTCACACAAAGGCAATAACAGTGTTAGATGAGACCTTTAGCCTACATGTGAATAAACCAGATAATATTGAAGACAAACTGCTGTTGGTTTGCCTAAAGCTATTTAGAAATTCATTTAGAACCCTTTTTCAGAATCACAGAATCACAGAATCAGTATGGTTGGAAAAGACCTGTAAGATCATCGAGTCCAACCTGGGAAAAAAAAAAAAAAACAAAACAAAACAAAAAAAAACACAAAACCCACGCCACACAACAACAACAAGCCACAACCCACCCAACACCACACAGCACCATGTCCATCAAGCTACATCCCACAATGTCACATCCACACGCTCCTTGAATACCTCCAGGGAGGGTGACTCTACCACCTCCCTGGGCAGCCTGTTCCAATGTTTCACTACTCTCTCAGTAAAGAACTTTTTCCTAATATCTAGCCTGAACCTCCCCTGGCGCAACTTGAGGCCATTTCCTCTAGTCCTGTCACTAGTCACTTGGGAGAAGAGACCAGCACCCACCTCTCTGCAACCCCCTTTCAGGTAGTTGTAGAGAGCGATAAGGTCTCCCCTCAGCCTTCTCTTCTCCAGACTGAACAACCCCAGCTCCCTCAGCCGCTCCTCATCAGACTTGTGCTCCAGACCCCTCACCAGCTTCGTCGCCCTTCTCTGGACACGCTCCAGCACCTCAATGTCTTTCTTGTAGTGAGGGGCCCAAAACTGAACACAGTATTCGAGGTGCGGCCTCACCAGCACCGAGTGCAGAGGCATGATCACCTCCCTGCTCCTGCTGGCCACACCATTTCTGATACAAGCCAGGATGCCGTTGGCCTTCTTGGCCACCTGGGCACACTGCTGGCTCATCTTCAGCCGTCTGTCGATCAACACCCCCAGGTCCTTTTCTGCGGGGCAGCTTTCCAGCCACTCATCCCCAAGCCTGTAGCGTTGCCTGGGGTTGTTGTGGCCAAAGTGTAGAACCCGGCACTTGGCCTTATTGAACTTCATCCGGTTGGCCTCAGCCCATCGATCCAGCCTGTCCAGTATTTTAATACTAATAACCCCATCTCCAGACACACTGATATCACAGTCCATGCACAACCACTCTGGGTAGAGCAAAAGGTCACTAAAAGCCTTGGCCAGTCTCAGGCCAGAAACCAAATCGACTTCACACAGACTGGAATAATACATAACATCATAGACATCTACCAGTGAACTTCTCCTTGCACTGAGCACTGCAACGTGCGTGGCTGTATCTTGAGATGTTACCTAAATCAGACTTCCTTTCTTTAGGCATGAATATTAATCTGTACTCTAGTTCTGCACAGCAGCTCTGCAAAACACATGCCATTTTCACCCTGGATCTAAAAAAAACCCCATTTAAATACACGCTTGGGTGTCCTTATTTTACGAAGATATTCTAGCAAATATTTAACTTTAAGTACATCCTCAAGATGTACACAGACAACTAAAGGTTTCAGCATTTTCAGCAGAACAGAGAACGCATGGAGCACTTGTAAACAAGATCTAATCTGAAAAAGTTAAAGGTTCTTCTAGGGACTACTGGGTAAAATGATATGAGAATGATTTGACTTTGACATTGAAGACAATTCATCTTTGTTCATTAGATAAAGGGGTAATGAGCCTGTTATGTGTCATTTTGTTAGGACTGAAAGGTGTTTTGACTAAGTAGAATAAAGTAAGTTGATTAGATACTTTCAAATTATATTTATAAGACAAGTTGTTTTGACTTTGAAATAATTCAGTTGTAAGAATAAAGCTAACATTTTCTTCCATAAATACAAATGTCTCTATGCTTAAATCAACAGAATATTATGCCCTGCCTTTATCATGGAGTCATAATGGCCATGTGCTATAATTTAACATGTATGTAGGCATGTTGGTGTGAAAATAAAAAGAAGGAAAGAGTGTTTCTTTGGAGATGTTCCCCAAAGTGACAACTTGATGAACTTTGTTCAACCTTTTTTGCTGTCATACCAAGATTTTGAACAAGTTCGCTGTTAGAACTGACTTTGGTTTAGCAATAAGAAGAATACCTTTTATTTAGTTTGGGTTTTGCTAGGAAACACAGGTCCCTACAAGGGATCTCAGGTGAGGCATACATCTACTATTATTCCAAGCTGGAGAGTTGCCGAGTTACTTTGGTTTGCTTGCTGCTAGCCAAGGATAGATAACAGATTCTAAGAGGCAGAACTGAGGGAGTTTCTGTTCAAAGTTGTAAGGCAGGACTGCTTGGCACAGAGGATGGAAGACTTTTGGGACCTGCAGAGAATACCTGTATCAAGATATCAGTGTCTGATGCAACTGTCATCAGAGGGCTCTCAGGACTGTGGATGAGATGGGGTGAGGCACTCAGCTACACACTCAAGAGCAAACAGAGACTTATTTGGAAGTATAATGCAAGTGTTCTCTGGATTAAATGAAGAAATGTGAAAGGCAGGTTGTTGGGAAATGGTGTCTCTAGCACCTGTTTTGTTAGCCTTTATATATTTAACACTATTAAAAGCCAGATGCCAGATTTTCACTCTCTCACTGACCAGAAAGGAAAAATTCCTTTTGTGAAATAATTAATAACGAGCACTAACTTTGCTTGAAGTCCCTCACTTCGCCTACTATTCACCTCTCCATAACAGAAACATTCTTCTGGGCTAGTGTTGGAGTTCCTTCGGTATGAATCAAATGATGAGAATAAGGACTCATACAAAGATTTAAACAAAGACACCAATAATGATATTTTTGCACCATCCACTACTTTCAAAAGCACTCATTATTGCTCCTCTAACTTATTCTGATTCAAAGATATACTTGCAATTAATTTATACTGAGGTTTTGTTTTGCTCAATATTCTCAGAGAAATATTTAAATTATATTCTTGTTCTTATAGCTTTCAAGGGCAGGATAACAAGGTGTATACCCCAGTTGGGGCATCTTCTGTTAGTCATTAAAAATCCACTGATTAAAAGGATATTAAAATAAAAAACCTTCTATACAGTTGAATCAATTACTCCCTTTCTTTTTAAATGTAGTTTTCTATTCTAGGTAATAATGAGAGGATTCAGATTTCTTATTCACAGTTTTCCAAATAGAGGATGATTTTATCGTCTTGGCATGCTATTAGGGAAGTAAGACATACTATGTTGTGCATTAGCAGAAGGAAAGAATGCAATAGAATGCAAGAGAAACTCCTTCAGATTAAAAAAAACCCAAACAGTTAAGAACATCTAGAAAATCATGTTTGATAACATTTTGCCAAAATGCAAACTCCACTGAAGGACCTATCTCCTTTAGAGTGTCCCCCTTCCCTGTCTGTAGAGGCGAACTATGTTTCCTTCAAAGAACAGAAGAGTTTTACTAAATTTTCCTTTCAGCATTATATGAAGATTGAAAAAGCTGTTCAACCACAGGAAAAACGTGGTCATCTACTCTGTTGGACAACCCAAATTCATAAGATCAAAATCCAAGAAAAACCTACAAAAACTACAAGGAAGTTTCTGCATTCATAACTGAATTTGAATCTCAAAGGACAAAATGACTGTTGTGTGCCAAGGATAGCAAGAAAGGGTTATGATTTAGGATAGTATCTTCTATAAGGTCTTAAAATTGCATGTTTATTAACCTTTTTTAAGGGTCAGGACTAATGTGAGATTTCAAATATGAAAATGGCTGAAAATGTGTACTTCTGTGATGACAACAGAAATACATACTTTGTGTATTCATCACAGAAATGAACATTTTCAACTATCACTAAAATACACATTTTCAACCATTTTCACATTTTCAATAATGACATACCGTTTTTTTGAGGGAAGTTCACAGAGAGCAGTGAAATGCAGAAACTGTTGTGTCTGAGTGGACCTACAAGTGTAGTCTTTGAAAACATCTCAGAGCTACTTCTCTAGAATGCCTCTAATAGTCAATGGAGCCTGTGACGCTCTGACTCAGGTGTAAACATGATGGAGGCAAACTATCCTATCCATTACCTATCTTTCCTTGTTGATGATAGGAGGTGCCTTGTCAAGAAGGGTAGACAAGACACTTAGCTTTCAGATGGCTAAACTAAGTGAAACTATTTTTTTCCTAAACAATGTGGAACATGAGCTTCCTATTTCCAGGTTTATCTGTTAAACTATGGGAAGCCACAGTAACCAATCAAAACTCAGAGATAATTCATTATAAACTGTAATTATAGAGCAGTGGAGGAGTAAGTATACAAAAGGCTTTAAAATTCTAATTAACCCTAGGAAATAAAAAATGAAAAGTGACTGAATATGCATCGTAATAAATGCAGGATAAATTATGCTGCAGTGACAGCTCAGACAAAAGACTCCTTTTTCAGTTTAAAAAAAAGATAATTTCACATTTAAACTGAACTTTTTGAATACTAAGTTTGTAAAGAGAAAGCAATATAAGATATCTAATCTGGTAGTGAAATGCCCAGAGCTTTTATATTATTTTCTCCAGTCCAACACCTTCAAAATATTGTGACTCCTCCATCTGACAAAAGTTTACTCACCTCTCCTTATGAGGGGAAAGATACTTAGGAGAATGTCAAGGTTTTCAACTGCAGTAGAAAAGCTCACCCTTATTCCTATTTTCCCATCTACCTACTCTCATCCCCACCTCCCAAAACAGGCACCTCCAACTGTACCTGAATTTTGCTTTGTTTTTTTAATTTCCTTAGTGAAATAAGAGGCAGTGCTCTGAGCTCCATCTCCACCGCCTTGAAAAACTTCCCTTTACAATAGCTCTCCCATCATTCATCATCTGCTACTTTGCTACTGTCTAGGAGCATCAAGCTGGTTAGAGAGGTATAGCTTCTTTACTGTAGCATTCCTGCTTCACTCCATGTACCTAATGAACAGCGTCCAGGGAAAGAAGCAAGATAATCTACTGCATTTTGGAAGTGTTTCCAACTTAAATTGATCCTCAGCTCAGACTTTTCAAAATTGTTAGTATTCATGGAAGCACCTGAATTCAATGTGAAGAAATGTGCATAAATTTAATTTAACCTAGAAGACCAAAAATCAAATCCTAGGAACCACAAACTGGGAGATGAATTTAATAGCATGTAGTCTTCTGGATCAAGTCACTTGCTTATAAAATGGATATGTTCACTTTCTGGAACGGTGTCAATATGAAATCTTTGTGAAGCAATCAGATTTTATATGATGAACCATAAAGCTACTGAGAAAATGCATATTTTTTATTTCATAGGAGAGATTGATTAGCATGCAGTAAAAAATATATATAAATGCATTATCAAAAAGCAAAGTCAAGCATATGGAAATGTGTTTCCAGCCTTAATTTCAGCCTGTTTATATATATGTGTGTATATAAGTAATGTATATAAAATATATATAAATTAAAATACAAACATACATGAACTCTTAAGGTAAAAAAAAATTGTTTTGTTTGATCAAATATCTCATCACCGTGATTTTTTAAGAGGAGCATTACCTACTTGGGAATTATGCAGATGGTCCCAGAAAGCATTAAAAATACTTCTAATGCAGTATTTTACATGTTTCAGGGGGGAAAAAAGCTATTCTAAAATGTAGGAACATTTTGGAGAGGAAATGGTTTATGAAAATCATTAGGCTTTTCTAACTGTAAAGAGGTTTGAGGAAAAGAAAATTACAGAAGATGCACTTAAGATGTTTCTTAAAAAAAACCCCAAAACCCAAACAACTGATGTTTTCCTATTACAAACAACCCTGCTTATTGTTCCATCTTTCAGACTCTTACAGAACCAGAAGCTGAGTTGCATGGCCCTACTGGACATCCAGGAAATTTTACTGTCAAGAGATATAAAGTCTACATTTTTTACTCTGAAGGGCTAATAGATACACAATTTTAAGTTCTCGCTTGTACACGATTGAACAACGCCCTCCTGTACTCAGACCGGCTTGTTTTGGAGGTAAAATTCCTTAGCTGAGGGACAATTGAGTTTGATTTTTGAAAGATAGGGCAGCTATTTAAAGCTGCTTAGAGACTTGGAACATTAAAATTTTCCTAGCCAAGATAGGTTTGTAGACAGAAGAGTGATGAAGGAGATAAAATATTAGAGGCATAACAATTGCAGTTAATGATCTGAGCCTACAATTTATGACATATTTATTACTCTTGCCAATAGTTACTGTCTCTGTAATAGAAATAAGTAGTTGATGAAGCCAAAATCATAACAAACCATTAATCTGCATTCAGGGATTATTTTTAATGAATTAAGTTTAGGACACAAAAAAACCTGGATGAACCACAATATAAAAAAGATACTTCTGACAAGACTAAAAAGAGAACAGATCAGCTAACCTTGTTAGCACAGGAAAAGTCATTCTGAACAGCTGATCTGTCTAGTCATACTTTTAAAAACAACCTACTTGGATTTCAAGGAGATACACTGAGTTTCAGTTCTTCTGCTGAAACAAAGAACAGGAAAACCCGACAATCTTAATAAATGACACATTCATTATCGTAAATACTGATCAAATGTTTCTGACTTTTAAAACATACCAGGATATTAAAAAGCTAAAAGGAGGGAGTTAATCTGAGTTTATGTAAGTGATTTAATTTAAGTTTGACCAACATGGATGCTACAAATCAAGAAATTCAGAAGTCGTTTGGTAAAGTCAAGTAGCAGACAAACCATTAGTCACCAGCTCCCAGTAAATCAGTGTATGCAGTCCGTTCTGTCAATCCAGGGGAGAAAGCAATACAAGGTCCTGCACCCTCTTACACTCTCTTATTAAATATAATTAGTTTATCTTATGCTAGTACCTAGAAGCCGTAGGCCTAGACCAAGACCTGCGCTAGAATCTGTGTGATACATAATGATAATAAACTTTTATTACAGCTGTGCTTAAAGGTGCAAATCAGATAGAGGGCCTTCATTGCAGTCCCTGTGGTACAAATGGAAAAAAACCAACGTTGTTGTTGGTAACATCTATATGCTTGACTAGAAAGCACAGTGATTAACACATTGACAGAAGAAAGTAACCAAGATCTTAAGATCCTGAAACAATGGGAACACTAAAATGAAAGCTTCTCTTGGCACAGGGTCAGGAGTTGTAATGAAGTCAGGAGGGAATCAGGAAACAGAAAAGGAAAAGAGAATGAACACAGCATTTGAAAGAAAAGATAACATATGGAAAAACAGAACTAAAACAGAAAAAAAAATGAAGAAAAGCAACACTATGTTAACAGGCTCTCCAAAACTGCCTTGAAACCTTCCTCCACCTTCTTTTATACTATTCATTTAAAATAAAGTAAGTTTAATCCTCTAATTTTGAAGTACTCCAAGAGCCTCTTCCCATACATCTACGCCCATTTTTGCCTCATAAGAGATCAATAGGGATGAAAAACACAAGGAGCTTTGGGAAAAGAGGCAGCTTGCGAAGAGAAAAGCAAAAGAGATGCCACACATGACACTGCTAAAAAGCTGCTAGGACTCTAAGAATAGAGGTAGTGAAGAGAGTGGCCAGGAGTCAGCTGGGGAAAAGAAAGGCCAGCTACAACCTGTAACAGCAGAAAATATGGAGACTACATACTCGGAGTAGCTGCCATCTAAAACCATGGAAAACATGCACTCTGTTGGCAAAAAATGAGCCTGAATTCCAGGTTCACTCCAAAAGCTCCATTTTCCTTCTCTGACCCCTGTTGTGGGACCTCAGGAACTCTATAAAAAAGGCAATGTATTTTGAGTTTTATGGCAAAATTAAAGCTTAAGTCTGTTCAGATTATTTTGATTCTCTTACTCTGCTCTCCGTCCATATGCACAGTTCCTGCTGATGCAGAATACCAATTGATATTTACCATGCATATCTGTAAGCAGATTTATATTTAACAATCCTTATTTTACAGAAAGAAACACAGACACTAACACACTAAAACAGTTCGCTTGAAATATGCTCCTGCTACAGAAATGACATATTATTTTTTCACCAACAACTTTTGCCTGTGATGTATTTCTGCACAAGGCAACCATCACTGTCTCATGCCATGCAAGGGTGCTTCAGTCCTCAGCCTGAAAGGTTAGCTGTTAACATCCTGACAGCAAAACACACAAGGTTGTCATGCCATTTTAAAAGGCAGTTATCTGGTTGAGCAGCAATCACCAAATTTCCAGAAAGACCTTCTTAAAGCTAAGTATTATGTTAAGAATCTCAACTTTTAAGAAAAAAAAGATGACAGAAGAATATGCAGTCTATATGCATTTTTTAATTCCTTAAGGTTTACCAGCTCCTGCAACACTTACCATCATTACCAACTCTGTAAAGGTGTATGAAAAACTTCCCATTTCCTTCCTCTATGGAGAGTTTTCAACTATTTAGATTTCCTAACCTCCAAACTCACTGGAAGTAAGAGGAACTCTGTGGAAGTAAGCCCCTGTCTGTTATTTGCCCTCTCAAATACTGTGTTTCTCTTCTTTCTCCAATATGCTCTTATTAGAACAGACTACCACATTTCATAAAAGAAAATGTAATAATCATGATTGAAACTTTTTTCCTTTGGGAAGGCTGTGCATATGTCAGCATTCTACTTTATCCTTTTTAATACTCAGGGAGAAGAAATGTATCAGTGGGTAAGGCAAGTAGATTATATAGCAGATAACAAGAGTTTGGTGAAGACAGATTTTTCACAACAGTTGATGCAACACATCTGTAAGAGATATTACCCATGGAAGTCCATACACTGCTAGAATGTCTCATAAAGAAAAAAAAGATGACATTTCTCTAGCTTCTTTTTAGCATCTTATTTTAATTAGCATCTTATTATTGCAATTTCTTTTTTATAAATAACTTGTTGAATTGTTTCACTTTTATTACTGAAGGCCAAATGGGATTGAAAAAAATACCTTATTAAATAAAAAAACTAAAAAAAATGTGTCAGCCTATTCACCAAGAATCCCCAGACAAGATGGTTATTATTTATTTACCAGGGCAAAGAAAGATATTTTCAGTGTAAAATTAGATCTTACAAACACTGCTGTAAACAAACCACCACATCAGCGTTACATCAGATAGGTGTTGCATTAAAAAGAACCTTTAAAACGGTTTGCAAATTAAATAATGTCCAATAACTGATAATAATGTTAGGCATTAGTTGGTCATTGTTGTTTTTTAAAGAGATGTCATGAAATCATAATGTAAGTGGCTATATGAATAATATAACCTGAATTCATTTAAGACATCCAGTTTTATACGGCACATTTATTCTAAATCTAATATGTCTATGTATACTTGCAATCAGTTATCACCACGGTTGGTCACCAAGGTTCTAATTTGGCCTTTATCTAGCTTCAAATTTCCAAAATATTATTTGTGAGTTGAAAACCTCCATTTTCTTATTTTAAAGTTCACCATTTAATATTCCAAATGCTGGTGCACAGAGGATCGAAAAGCCTACAGGTCACGTGGACTATAAGAAGCATTTGTATGCAGACACATGCAGACACGTAGTTTTTCTGGCCATCCTTCTGAAGTAACCATTTTCTTATGCACCTTCATGTTACATCCTAGAAATTAAACAGTCTTCAATGAACAAAACCTCAAGGCCGACTCCATTAGCACTTGAATGGTAAAACATTCAGCCAGCAAAATCCTATCTTTGCACCTGGCAGATAATGTGTTACTTTTCAGGCGCGTACACTCTGCCTCAAATGAAAAAGAAAAAAGTATTTTTGTATGCAAACAGAGAGCATTCAAAGCCAGGTGCATTAACAGTAACACATTATTTTATTCCACAGAGCCCAAACACAATCCCATGCCCTTAGCTCATATTCTATTGCTGTACATCAGCTATCTCCTCACAGAAACAGTTCTCATCCTGCATCACAACTGAATGGCAAAATCCAGAACAAAAGCATATGAAGCGCTATTACCCTCCTGCAAACTTTCTGGATATAAGGGGCATGTATAGCGAAGGACACACCTTACATTATTATTCCCAAAATACGGCAACTACGTATTTTGCAGTTTTGACTTGTGAATGTTGGTGGATTCAACTTACTGGCTAAAGATGCTCCTGCCTCAAGATACACACCCATATATCTTCCGTGATTGCTGTTGCTAGGCAGGAAGGTGGAATAGCCCCAAACCCACTGCAGCATAGTCATGTAAACTGATATTCATTTGCAGTTACCTTAGTACGCTTGACCATAAATGCTTCAGCTCAGGAACTGGTTCACGTTTGCTTCAGCTAGTCCTGCCATTTGTAGCAGCAAGATCTGCTACAAAGCAAACAATATCACCAGCTGGCTCAGACACACAACTTTAATCCATCTGTTTTCATCTGCATATCATTAATATGTTACTAATAGATATAAATTCTCCCTTACTGCTGTAAAAAACAGCAAATATGTGTATAGATGAACAAATGCTGTATTCTATACATATGCAGTCTGAAAATAACACAAAAATCAGCAGAGTGCCAAGTAACAGTGTATAAGGCTGCTATGCACAGTAACCTGATTGTTCCAGAAGATTTATTTTTTTGAAGACCATGCAATTTGCAGAGACAAAACCAAGATCTAAGACCAAAATGGGAGACCACATTCTGAAACACATTTACACTGAGAAAGATTCTGGGGTCATAGTAAATGAGCTAATTAAGCATGAACATTCAGCACAGTGCTATAGATAAGAAAATGACTGTGATCCCTGGATGCTTAAGGCAGCAAATACCAAGATTACTGAAGAGCTGGTATTTATCTTTGTAAAGAGTATTAGTGAGACCATTACTGGAATATTAGGTCATGCTGTGCAGTGCACACTTTAAAAATTACTTGGTAAAAAGTTAGAAGGGATTCAAAAAAGGTCTTCAAAATAACTTGTAATGTGGAAAATCCATCTGTGAAAGCATCAATAAGCTCTAATTAGTTTATCAATCAGAAGACTAAGATATGACTTGATCAGCATCTACAAATACATGTAAGTAAAAGATTCCTAGCTTATGGTTCCTTACAGTTACAATTTTTAAAATGTATAATGAGATCCAGTAACCAGAAAACAATGAAAGATAAAGTTCAGGCTCAGCTTTACATTTCAACTGCGAGCCTAAAGAATCACTGGGAAAATATTAGGAGAGAGGTGGATTCTCAAGCATTTTTGTCTTTTTTAAATCATACCTTTTTTTTCAACACATGCCATATCTTATGCAGAAATTACGTGCAGCCTAGGGACTGTCACTAAATGAACACAATGGTCCCTTTTGCTCTTAAAATTAATGAAGCTCTGAGTATTCCTCAAATTGCATGATTAAAACAATTTTTTTAAAAAGAAAGGGAGTCCCCCGGAAAAATACGTTTATTTTCCTATAGGTTTTTCAAGTAGGCATCATCTAGAACAGTATCTGACTGTATTTCGAAGTCCTTCACAGTCCATTCAGAACCTATTTGCAATATTCAGTACTCAAAGATTAGTTTCTAAAGACTTTTTAGGAGGCACATAAACTGAGCATCAGGAATCACCAAAGACAATCATAGACAACAGCAAGACCTGGAGCACATGGTGTAAGGCACTCACAGGCAGACTGAGTTTCAGCAGACTGTTTCTAATTAAAGTCTTGCTCTAAACAATGCCTCTGCTTTGACCATCCTAGAATAAAATCTTCCACTACTATGCATAGTTTGATTTTCAAAGCTTTGCACTTGTTCTTGTGAAGTCTCCCTTGTATAGGGTAGCAGCTGTCAACAGCTGGATAGCCACCCTGCTGCCTTCTTCCAAGTTGTGCCTGCATGTCTGGGATGCCTACAGAAAGCTTGAGAACATTTAGGCTACTAATACTCTGTAAAAATTTTCCTTTCTAGGTGAAAAGTTTTGTCCTAATGTACTATACTCCCCATTTATGATACCCCCATTTCACCCATATGGTTAAACCATATATGTCTGGGGACAAGGACTGCCTTTTTGGCTTAACTCTATACAGGCCTGGGCCAATAGAGTCCTAAGACTTATCTAGGTCCAGCTGGCAATAAGTAAGAATTAAATACAGTTAAATGACAAAAGCCCTGCAGTTTACAATACTTTGGTATCTTTGAAAACACTGAACTGTGGATAGAAAGTATAATTCACTAGTTTATATTTACCATCGCTGCTGTCCCCAGTACCCCTTTCACTTGTGGTGCAGACATGAGTGTTTCAGTATTGAAAAATCTCACTTCAGTTCTTGAAAGTGAGTTCGGCTAAGGGCATCTACAACATCAGCCTGCTTCAGAAATTACTTTTTCCCAGCATTAAATTATTGTACAATTTTTTTTAAGTACTGCTGTTTCCAGCAAGTCAAGGAGTCTTTTCCTACAAGGAATACTATCCACTAAATATCACATTTAACCATTCAAAACAAACTTACCTAATTCCTGCTATCGATCTTCACTTCTTGTCCTTGCCTAGTTATTCGTACACCTCCTTTTCTGTAGGTTTCCCCTATTGCCATTTTTGTCAAGTTCATTGAGTGCAAGCATCTATTTGTTTACTTTACAGTCACCCCTTTCACAAATACCTTTCCTGTCCTGGCATCACCATCTGCATCTGCTTCATATTCATTTCCTTGATTTTCAACACTCTGTATAGCTATGTTACTGCCCATGTACTATTTTCAGTCACCTGTTACCCTTCTTTCCAATTCTCATGTTCTCCTATGCCAATGGCCATTCGTGTTCCTTCTGTTGACCTCTCTCAAAATCTCTCTTTCTTTTTTTTTTTTTTTTGTCACCCGATCCCTGTATGCAGAAAGGTTTTTGGAAATACATATACACATAAAACTTCCACTACCCTCTATAATCTCTCCTCATTACCTGGCATTTTTCCTACAGTGTCCCCAAAAATAGTTTTCTGATTTCCTATAAACTGAATAGTGCTGCCTTGTTCTTCCCTGATTCATGGCTCATAGCTCAAGAAATCTTGGTGTAATCATTTTTTTCCGTCTCTAACACCATGTCTTCTTCACTGATGTTTCTAAAGTAAATCCATCAAGATATGTACCATAAGTAAATAACTATATGATACTCTTCCCATGGCTTTCTTTTAGTCTTACCTTGCATCTCATATTATTTGTTATTCTTACTTGTTGCAGGATGTCAAAATTACACAGTAAGTCATTGTAGATATCTCTATTCACTCTGTAATATGCTGTGCTCACTTTTGGCTGCTGCGTAGATGATGTTAGCTGTGGAAGTTTTGTATGAATAATATGAAAAGAATTTTGCTAATCTAAGGAGCACTTTAAGAAAGCTTAAATCCCAGAGGAAAAAAGAAATTTGAATAGTTCACTGCATTGGGAGAGCACTATGAGGTAGTAACAAAGAGACAGGTGGTTAATATCAAAAGCCTATTAGCCACTGATGGTATAAAATATTATTTGGTAATGTTCTCATGCAGATGTGCATCCTCATTTTAAATGAGTGAGCTATCACAAAGATACACAGCTGCGCTGTCAGCAAAAGGTAACTATTTTGCTCAACAACCAGGCCAAAGTTGAAGTGGAATCTGACCCAGAATGTGAAAATATGAACAAACAAAACTTGTAAAAAAAAAATTGCAGTTGGCCCTACATGTTGAAGTACAAGAGATATTCTGTTTAGTCTTGTATTTTTAAAAAGGCACTAATGAAAGTAAATAAAAAATGTATGACAGAGAATGTTAAGCTTTCACTATGTAAGGGGACATACTTTGGTACCCATATTTTACTGCTCACCTTTTCAAAAAGTGCTTTTGCACATACAATTACACTTGAGAAGCTAATGTGGAAAGTTTAGATCTAGTTGGCCTTGTTGATTAGATATCTTCCTTTTACCCCTTCCATTCAAGTTGTTAATCATGAAGTGTATTATCAATGCCATTCCCCCTTGGTGGTCACAAGCTTTCAGAACTCTTTTTCAAAGTGAATTACACAGTGATGTAGCTTTGATAGATAATAGTTGGGGTGAACTCTTCATACCATCTCCTTCATTTTCTTCTGTCTCTTGGCCTTTCTCCCACTCACACTAAGAACTTAGTTACAAATGCTAAAACAAATATCAACACACCTGTGCTTTGTTTTAACATTTGGTTTAACCAGACTTGATCTTGATAAGCACAATTTTAAAACTACAGGCTGCATAGGAGAGGTGGCATTAATCAAGCATGGTAAAAAAAGGTGATTTAACATCAGTCTTGTTTTGCAAAAATAGGGGGCTCTTTAGACTCCCTGTTTGTTTGCCATGTGGAGCATTCAGCAAGATGGGGCTGATGCAATGAAGGAAGGTGCTTTTCAGATGAACTGAAAGGAAAAAACAGCTTTCAAGGGAAAACAACGCTCTACTCTTCATTCTGCAGCAAATAACTGTGCAAATGTGGTTTGACTAACTTGCTAGCGCTACGAAAGTACAGCACACATAATAAAAGAGGAACTTTTTTATTCATGGCCATCTTCATCTTATTAATTCATTTCTGATAAAAGATTTAGGGAGAAATTTTGAGAACCAACACCTTCCGAACCTTTGTGTCCAGAAGGATAATTTCTGACAAGAAATGTGTCTGGCATCACATGTGTCTTCATCTATCTTATCGCAGTATATTGAAAGTCAAAATCCTGTTATTTGTACCCACATCAATTATGTTCATCAGTGGATGGTGGCACAAAGTCAAAACCTGGTTTTAAAACTTGTTCTAGAACTACTTTACATAAGCTGTTCTGTGAAAAGAGAAAAAAGGGGTAAACAATCAAAAAGCAAAACACAGTTCTGCTACTTAGCACAGTCTAGATGAAATTACTTTCATATATAATTCATTAAAGCTCCAGTATTAAACAGGTTAAAACATTTTTATTTAATGGGTTTCAGTGCTATGAATCCTTCAAAATAATAATTAAAAATAGAATAATCTTGCATTATTTGCAACTATGGTGGAGGTATGTGTTTTGATTAATGCAGTTATAAAGGAACTTTCGTGAGCTGCTAATGTACTTTATTAAATTACCAATTATTGCCATAGATGGATGTGCTGGGAAATGCTTGTTTTGCCCAGTCCATCCTAAGGAAAGTGCAAATTAGAATGAAAGAAGCAGCATGGTTCTTTTCAAGCTGCATCTCCATATTTCTCTTCCTGCTAATTCTGAAATCAAGAATATTCTAGACTATCTGCTGTACTATCTATTCTTCCTATTGAGAAATTCATTTCCCATACAAGCTTGTAAATCTATGATTCTGTCTCTTCAAGCAAATGATTCTTCATTTTAATAACAATTAAAAATCAAGTGGAAAATTATACATTTGGATCAGAAATGTAAATCTTTGTTTTCTTCAACAAAGAAAAAAAGCAGGATGAATTAAGCATTTCAGGATGAATTAAGAGGCTCTCTTCTCTCATTTTATTAACACCTAAATATTAAAAATTAATGGGATAGACTGAGAAGACATTCACAGAATTGATCGGGAAGATGTGGCATCTTCCTTTTTTTCCAAGCAGCCCAAAAGCAGGGCCTTTCAGTCAGATGTGAGACTCGTGTTCAAGCACATACCTGTTCCTTTTGATGGGATTTGAACCTTTCTATCCCAGGAGAGTATCTTTACCAACAGGTTTCAGCATATTTCTCAGTAAATTGTTCTCAATCCCTCTTCTTGACACCAACACCTTTTACAGAAAAGTGCAATATACATTACATTAGAAAGGAAGTAAGAACTATTTTACAGCTGATAGATAGTTTACTTGCAAAACCCAGTTTCAGTCAGTGCCTCAGCTAAGATGCTTTTCCTGCAAGTGGAATTGCACAAGAGACCATGCGAGATAGCATGCTCTCAATTTGCCTATGGAAAATTTGGACAAAAAAAGGCTACAGAAGAAACTTTGGTTAAAAAGTGCTGGAAAGCACTGCCTGCTTCTCATTTTTCTGAAATATTTCTTCTTCTAAACAACCAGAAAAATCCAATTCAAAAATCACAAACAGTTTTTCATTGAAGTAATTTTTAATATCTTAAAGAAATAAAATCACCTTAAAGGATCTGTCATGGATCTAAAGGCCATCAGGATATTTCTGAAAAAAGCATTGTTATTTTGACAGTTGGAGCAAAACACTTGCAAAACTGGATTTTAAGACACATCTATTTCACTGTCTTCAAATACCAAGTTGGCTCAGTACTGGCTCAGATATCTGAAAATATTAGTGGTTTCACTTAAAGTTTGTGCTTGAAAAAATTGTAAGGGATGTAGATGTCTGTCTTATGTTCAGCTATAATTTTTCCTCTTCTTGCTTGTTTTTCCTAGCAGACCCATATTAAACCAAACAAAAACAAACAGGAAACATTCCCACAGCTTGGTCAATACACCACACTAGAAAAAGATTGCAGTGCAGCTCCAGATCAATTGTATAACCCACAGAGGCTACAGAAAGATAATCACTTCTGTTTTTCTGTTGAAGTGTCGAAGGAGCTGACATATTGACCAGCATGAATTAGTAGACAATATTTTAATTATCTATCTGAACCCTAGTTCAATCACATGATAAACTTCAGATGATAAAATATTTGCAACTGCCAAAGGGGGCCTGTGAATGCAGAATAACACAAGGCAGTGCAATCTCTGAAATAGCCCTAAAGCCTCCCTGTATGGCAAAATGACACAGGCAGACGCAGTGAAATGATTTTTAGCTACTGGTCCCAGAGGAGTACAGGGGTATCGCAGTGACACTTGGTTAAACGAATATACTGTGCTCCATAAGCAAATAAACCATGCTTAGCATAAGTAGTCCACTGCTGTGAGGTGGCTACATTGCCTCCAACTCTGGTTTGGTGGAAATGAGTCAGGTGAGTACTACTAGTTCAGGGTTGCTTCTACTGGGCTCCGCTGCATGACATGGGCATGGTCTGAAGAGCTGAGGGACACAGCTCCCAGCGACTTTCAGGGGAGTTGCCATAGCCCATCCTTGTTTTCTAGGTGGGTTTGACTTAAAAGTAAATATTTTGTATTGGTGCCATGTTAGGTGGAACATATGTGAGATATACACACACATTTTAATAAAAAATGCTTCCCAAAGAGCTGAAGCAACTATTAGAAAAGGAAAACATAAGCAGCACCTGTTGAAATCATTTTAGAGAATCATTCAAGAGTGCCCAAAAAGCAAGGCAACTCATCAAGACCCTAGCAAGACAGCCAGCTGGCAAGCCCACAACATTTCCAAAGCAACAGCCAGAGCAGACTGTGGCAGCTGCCAGCTCATCAGATGTTGCAGCTGATGAGATACTATTTTCCATATATTTCTATCTAATTCCACTACTATCTAAAACATACTTTTTGTTTACAAAAATAGAGCATACAATGGAAAACTGATGCGAAGAAGAAATTTAGAGGCAAAATTATATATTCGATGTTTAAATGGCAAAGTTACACTCCATATTCCAAGAATGCACAGGGATCTGAACCATAGTTCACCACCTCTGCCTCAAATACTTCAAGGGATATAGTATATGAATAAATCTGAACCTTCAAAAAAAAACCCTTTATTCTACAGAAAGGCGTTGTGCACTACCCACACAGAACTCTGCAGAAGCGTTTTCAGGCAGTGGTCATGGGAGCCCACCTGTGCAAATCAGAATATAAATTCAAAAGGAAACACTGGCTCTTGGGCTTGAAACCACCTTATGAGACAGCCTAAGAGTGGGTGCTTTAAGGTACAAAGTCAGGACTCCTGTGATAAAAGCAGCTCCTACCCTACCAAACTATTACTTCCTCTGGCAAGGCCACCGCCACTGCTTGAAGGCAAGGGCATGAATGAAAGGTGACAACTCATGGTCTTAAGTATGTTCTAAAATCAGGCCCCTGAACTCTGCACTGGCTTCTGGCCACTGAGCTGCATGAACTTTTGGAAAGGCTAAAAATGGTGTATTTGCACACTGCTAATTATATGTAGTGAACTAACATATTTGCACCAGTTGTTGGTGTTTGCAGTAATTTAAGCACTTCAGTGGCTCACTGGGCATTTATTTCTAAGCTTCTAGGAGGTGTACTAAGGAAAAGAAAACAGAAATACTGTAAAACACTAATTCTGTCTTTCAAGGCTATGAAATTCAAATGGCCACACAAGTCTTTTGATGCTGATTCTGTTTTAAGGACTATGATCAGGTACCAAGTAAGGAAGTTAGCTAAAACCATGATGTCTTCAAAAAAGCATTACATGACAACTTGACTGGAACATTAGATGTAAATGCCTCTTTTCCAAAGCTTTTATTAAAAATCTTGGTGTTCAAAGGCAACAAATTAAAAGTGTTACTCAAAGTTTATTTAAAGACAATTCAGCAGATGTGCGCTTAGCCTCACAAGCACTTGAATGTGCAGCATAGGACAGGATACAAGCCTCTTCAGCATAGTGATCCAAGGAGGTGAAGAACATGAAAGAAAAACTCTATTTAGTTAAAACAGAAGATTATTACAATTTCCTTCAACAGCAGGTGTCCCTGACAGTACTGGCTTAATTAGGCCCTAAGCAAGCTCTGTCATGGACCACTACTGAGACACTTCCTTCCCAAACTTCAGCATTCCCTGTAACACTGGGCATCCCCTCTCCAATGCAACATGCAGTCTGTAAATCACACCAGCTACTCTGTTTCATGATATAAACAAAAAGGGACTAGATGTTCAAGCTCTTATTTTTGTAGACAGGAGACAACATCCCACTTAAATTACATTCAAGGTGATTTCAGGGATCTTAATTCAAACCCCAGTTAAATCACAGAGCTGCCTAATCCCACAATCTGTTTTTTTCTGTTGTACCTAATAGAATTTCTTCTGTTGCTCAGTCCATAATTTTCACATCCAGAGTTGTTCCTCTGAAGTTGAAGTTCTCAAACTTTATCTCTCTGGAGAGGAGTGTCTTATGGAATGGTTCAAACTCTCAATTTATTGCTTCATCGTATTTTTAATGACATTTTCAGCTCTTCAAGACCTCCATGTCTACAGAATCTAAAAAGGCAATTCTGAGTTCAAGAGGATTTTCTTTTTTTCAAGGTCAAGTGCAACCCAATCTCCTTATTTCTTCCCTTTCCACACCCAAGGGATGCCACCTTAAGGAAAGAGAGCAAGTTACACAAGGAAGAACAAAGGAGTCTGTGATATTCCTTCCTACCTGTGTTGCTTGTAAGCCTCTGATCTACTTTTGCAAAGATGCATATGCTATTTTGGTTATCTGTATTGTCAGAGCCTGCTCTGGAAGAGAGAGGTGGGGGGGAGAATAGTTCCTGCAGGGCTGCTTCTCACATCACATATATCTGGAAATAAAGCCATGTATTGGAATGAGTGCAGAGAGAGAAACAGAGTTGGGGCAAATTACACTCCTCAACTAATGAAGATGACAAGAGACACCAGAATAATCGCAAGCAGGTTCCCATCTTCTTGAAGCAAACTAAACAAATACATTGGCTCAGACTACAACTAGACTGCAAAATTACAAATTAATGATACATAAAAGAACCTATGTTAAAAGAGCATTATTAAAGTTGCCATTCAAATGCTGGAATTCAGACTTAGGGAATGACAGAACTGTCTGCACAGACATCAACATTCACCTCTCATCTGCTCCAGGAATATATCATCTACAACAACATTTTGTTGCATAATCATACTCTGAGTGCAGACCTACCAAATCTCACAGACCAACAGTTAGACTCTGACAATGGGCTCACATCCCATCACTCTCATGCTGCAAGCTCTATACCTTTCAGTGTAATATGGGGCCTTCCTCCTGTCCTGTGACTTCGCATCAGGTTTATCCAAGTGCATGGATCTGAGGCGGTCTGTGTGCAGCCCACAGATGAGGCACTGGGAGATGAGTTGTGCTTGATGGGTAATGTGCCACCCAGTGCTTCACCGGTGTGGTCCACTTCATGTCATAGTGTCCAGATGTATCATAATGAGTACACCAAGAGGGAAAAAAACGGCGGCATGCATCATTTCTTCAACTGCAGAACCTGTCTATGTGATGCACAGAATGGACTATGCTTAGCTAATGGGCTTGCCTCTTTCCTGCACACTCTTCAAAAGTTTTTACGTAGGCAGTATGATTAACTTATTCCCAGTTCTTCCTACAGAGGTGCTCAACAGAATTTCTGAAGACTTTGTGGGCATTCAACCATCTTCCCAAAACACATCTGTGAAAGAGACTAGGGGCATTAACCTTGTATGACTGAATCTGAAGCAGATGATAAAGTCATAGTTTTACTCACACCATTCCCAAGCCTGGGATCCTGCCTCACTAAAGAGAACCCTAGCTAGTTATCCTGTTTTATTGGTTCCTGAGGTACTTGGCAAGTCCATTTCATTCTTTGACTCTTCCACTCTAATTCCTGTTCTCATCATTCTGCTTTTGAACAGCTGACTTCCAGTTTCCCATTTCTTCCCCCTTCTCTAATCCTAACAGCAGGATCTCCATCATTCCTCACCCAACTACCACAGCAAAATCCAATATTTTGCTTTCTTGCCTTAATTCATTACCAACTGCTTTCTCCAGTCCCTCCTCCAGTTTTCTTTTCTGACTCCTCCAGTCTCTGTCTCACCACACTTTGAATTTATTCCATTTCCCCCTTCTGCTTTTACTCTACTCCTCACAGCAAGAACAGATTACTTGCTCTCCTTCAGTAGTCCAGGCTCACCAGAAATCGATTAAGGGGAAAGGCTTCTGAAACTCCTGTAGTCCTGACCTCGAGCATGGTCAAATTTTTTGTAGCAGCAGCAGCAGCAGCAGTTACTCAGCATGGTCATTTCTGAGCTACACGGACCATGATCAGTTATTCTATATGGATGATACAGATGTAGCTTGAGCATAATTTTAGGATCTGTCTGAGGAAAACCAGTGTGAAGACAAATGGTGACTGAATTTTTTGGCCATTTTAACTATAGAAATTCAAAAATTCTCTACCAAGTAGCTGCCAATTTCAGTTTTCACAGAGATTGCAAAAAGGTTCTCCCTGACAAAAAGAGAACCTTTTCTCCAAACACCTGGGAAGGCTAGAGAATTTTAAAGATACAGTCTTAGAACATTACAGCATGGGCAAAACAAAATATCTTTCCTCTGATAGTATAACAGTATGTGAGGAGCAAACAAGAGAGAATGATAAAAGGAAGTGACTGAAAAAAATGACTGTATCATTTTTGCTGAAATTTAAAAAAAAAATTCAAACATGCAAAGTGAAAATTTGAAAAGCTACATACCTATTAAGGTATCCTGTTCAGACCAGTTTCCGATTGCCACTTATTGTAAGGAAATGCTGTAAAAGGTTTTATACAACTATGTTCATGTATCTTTTAACTCCTGTGTTTCTGTGGGAATTAAATTATTTATTAGGAAAAACCTGTAACATTTTGCATACTATGTTTGTAACAGATTATAAAACTAGAAACTCTATGTCTTTCTAGGTTCAACGAATACTGGTTGGGAATGGTTTGTGTGCAGCCTTTCTTGACTTGGGACAGAAGGATGGATTCATGCCTTCCTAAGTTTTCCTTAAAATCTATTTTCTCTGATTACCATAATCCTTTTTACATATCCTACACCTACACACCCTTAAAACTACAAATATGGACATTCATATCATCAGTAGCCTAAACCAATCCCTTTCGCATCAGCAATGTATAAAGAGAGGCAGTAACTAACTGCTTGTGCTAACTGCAGCTAAATTTATCAAACTGAGTATTTTGCCTCTAGCCATTTCAGTTACTACAAGTCATGAAAAGATACCACAAAAATTAAAAAATCTGAGGACTGTTGAGGCTACATTTCCATTAGCAAGAGGTAGAGCTGCCAATAGAAGCAGATTTATAGGTGAAAAAATTAGTGCTGAGTACCTACTGTTGGCAACAATAGACAAATACACATTTTGGGTGTTTTACTATGGACTAGCCCTACTCTGCTCCAGTGGACAGCCAGTTAGCTGTTGGAGTAAGTAGGTGAGTTCCTGTAGTGCACCTTCTGACTTAATTTCATCAGAAAGGAGCGAGTTCCTGTCCAATCTCTCTACCTGAGAGACACTTCACAAGAGCACTCCTGGCCCAAACCAGGACCGTAATGTAGGCACACTTTGACAATGAGGTTTCTGAAGCTATAGTACAAACCAAGACTGACCCCATTGAAGTGAGTAAGCAAGATCTAAATCAGAACCCTGTAACAATATTACTGAGCTTTAAAACTGAATTACTAATGCTTACATAAAGGTTTATATTTGCCTACAAGGAAAAGGAAGGAAAGCAGACAGTTTGAGGTCTGAGCAGGTAAATTAGAAATTATGCTCATCAACAATTTAAAGTATTGCTAGGAACTGTTGCCTTAGCTGGTTAAGCTAGGTAGCCTGTAAATTCATTACTATCTTAGCTGAACTCTCCAGATATGCTGCAGGAAGATCTACTTTACCTTTTGTTGGGGTCATGCAGGGCTAGATGCAGAGAATCTGAGCGGACTGTGTGATATGAGGAATTTACAAACTCTTGCAGGGTAGCCAGAAGCTACCAATTTCTAAGTTCCCAGAAGTCCCTATTATAACTGAATTCTAAAAATTTAAGAGGAAGCTATGATGTAAACATATGTATTGTTCTAGTTATAATGCCTGCAGCCCAAGTAACTCCTAACTAATTGAGGCATATAAATTAATTCTTCTGATGAGCAAGGGAGATTCCCTGCTTGTTTATCCTGTGTGGGTGAAGGGACCTGTGTGTGTGTGGAAGGCTTTGGGGAGTTGTTTGCTTGATTTAATGAGTATAATTTCTGTATTAAATTTTCAAGCATACATGAAATTTCAAGCAGAGCATTATTTCTATGCAGAGACTCATAGAAGTATACCCTTACAGACCTTAAAAAAGAAAAGCACACTATATGGTTTGAGATATTCCTCCCTTCTACTTTTCCATAGAATTAAATTTAAAAAATCCTATAGCAAAAACTGTAACTTTAAAAAAGAGTATTCCACAAATATGAAAAAAAATACAAGGAAGATTCAGGCTCTTTCTCCATGACCAGCTTTTCTACCTTCCTGATTCAGACAGCTAAGGTCAGTCTAGTAAAAAGAAATCAATGTTTGATCCAGATCCCAGGACAGATATTATTTCTTTGACACATTTCTGTCTCTGCCACAAAGATTTGAAAGATTTTTCATTCTTCTGTTGTACAAGGACCAGAAGATTCAAATGCAAAAAACCCTTACTCCAATAGTTAATCATCATTCAAGATAAAAAGAAAATTGCAGCTTATTCATAATATGTATTCTAATAATAAAAATGGAAAATCTTGTGTTCTTTGTCTGTTAGGTTAAAAAGTTCCCTACTTTCCAATATCTGCTCCCTTTTTTCCCTATACACTGCAGTCAAATAATTTCTTAACCTTTCATTAAGATAGAAATAGATTCATTTCCTTAAGTCTTACCAGTGTAATCCAGTTTTCCAGATGCCAAATCATTCCTCTGGTTCTTTCCTAAATATTCTCCAGTTTTTTGACTCATTTTTAAGCGTGAGCACCAAAGCTAGACTTTAAACCAGAAGCTTAAAATACTGGTTTCAGAAACAGAATGGTATGAACTGTATGGTTGAAAAGCTCTCTGGCAAAGGGGTCTCAAAAGTGCCTGGTATGGTTCTAGGTCAGCATGAATCTGGTCTAAAGGATTCTACAAGCAAAAGGAGACATTTAATATTGAGGCCACTTACAGATACTTTTCCTGTACACTGATAATGGGTTGAGGCTGCTTATCCCTCTTGAAACTGGTTATAAGGCACTCATGTGTGGAAACACAGGAGATGACTGGAATTAACTGTGAGCTTTGTCATCATGGTTACCATACCCATACCGAAATCCTGAAACTCCTCAGCCCAGTTCATGCTTTTATAGACCTGGCCTTTCAGAGGCATCGACAGCAGATCAGGTCAGATTGAGGAGAATGAAGCCAAGGTTTGTGACTAAATTATGAATGGTGTGCAGACTTGCGGTCCTGCTCTTAACACCTCCTGCCTATGTTTTTTCTATCCCTTTTCTAACCCTTTCTTTTCTTTGGCATACTTCTGTCTTCATTCAATAATATATTGGCTTAGCGGACCAGTGAAAAACTAGAAGTAATACTCAACAAAACATGTGACCGACAAAAATTTGTTCAGCTTTGCAGTGTGCTATTGTAGCAGTCTTCCAGCAATGAAGTTAAGAGTCATTATCATCCTCAAAACTACCTCAAAACTAGACTTCTATTTCACAGCTGTTGTTGAATTTGACATATACTTCAAGTGCTTTAACATCCATCCTAGCTGTATTAACATGTAATGCTGGTCATCTATTATAAACTCTAAAAAAAATGTAGTTTTTGAAGAGAAACCTCCTACCCCTTATGTGCATTTGCCACCTTACTGGCAGACTGGTCACTTTTTGACTCTCCAACTTAAAAGGAGAGAGGGGAAATTGGCTTCATATCACAGTGAAGAGAGAGGAGTGCAGAGTTGTGCACATTTCACAGAAGGAGACCATCGAGGAGAGGGGTATGGTAAGTTCCACTACAACCACACTGGAAGATCCCAATACAACACCATTGGATCTCATACAGGGCCTGTGCTTTCTAGGATTACAATAAAAAGGGTTAGGTTTTTTTACCATTTATATTTAGAATTGTTACATGTTACTAAAACCAACACATTTCCATGTAAAAATGACAGGCAAGTACAGTCAGGAAGGACTATGTTGAGGCTTTTTGATAATTATCCACGAAACTTTCCAATTTCTCTACTGATTTTTCCCTCTTAACAAGAGGTACCTGACAAGTGGCTAAAAGCCAAAACTGCAACAATCAGCAGAAATATTCTTTCTCACAGAATCACTACAGTTGGAAAAGACCTGTAAAATCATCAACTCCAACCATCAACCAATACCACCATGCCCTCTAAACCATGTCCCACAATGCCTCATCTACATGTTCCTTGAACACCTCCAGGGATGGTGAATCCACCACCTCCCTGGGCAGCCTGTTCCAATGTTTCACTACTCTCTCAGTAAAGAACGTTTTCCTAATATCCAGCCTAAACCTCCCCTGGCTCAACTTGAGGCCATTTCCTCTTGTGCTGTCGCTAGTCACTTGGGAGAAGAGACCAACACCCACCTCTCTGCAACCCCCTTTCAGGTAATTGTAGAGAGCGATAAGGTCTCCCCTCAGCCTCCTCTTCTCCAGACTGAACAACCCCAGTTCCCTCAGCTGCTCCTTATAAGACTTGTGCTCCAGACCCCTCACCAGCTTCGTCGCCCTTCTCTGGACACGTTCCAGCACCTCAATGTCCTTCTTGTGGTGAGGGGCCCAAAACTGAACACAGCATTCAAGGTGCGGCCTCACCAGCGCCGAGTACAGGGGCACGATCACCTCCCTGCTCCTGCTGGCCATACTATTTCTGATACAGGCCAGGATGCTGTTGGCCTTCTTGGCCACCTGGGCACACTGCTGGCTCATCTTCAGCCGGCTGTCAGTCAACACCCCCAGGTCCTTTTCTGCCAGGCAGCTTTCCAGCCACTCTTCCCCAAGCCTGTAGCGTTGCATGGGGTTATTGTGGCCAAAGTGCAGGACCCAGCACTTGGCCTTGTTGAACCTCATACAATTGGCCTGGGCCCATCCATCCAGCCTGTCCAGATCCCTCTGCAGAGACTTCTGACCCTCCAGCAGATCAACACTCCTGCCCAACTTGGTGTTGTCTGCAAAATTGCTGAGGGAGCACTCAATCCCCTCATCCAGATCATCGATAAAGATATTAAACAAGACCGGCCCCAAAAATGAGCCCTGGGGGACTCCGCTTGTGACCGGCCGCCAACTGGATTCCACTCCATTCACCACAATTCTCTGGGCTCGGCCATCCAGCCAGTTTTTTACCCAGTGAAGAGTGCACCTGTCTAAGCCACGAGTCGCCAGCTTCTCCAGGAGAATACTGTGGGAGACAGTGTCGAAGGCTTTACTAAAGTCCAGGTAGACAACATCCACAGCCTTTCCCTCATCCACTAGACGGGTCACCTGGTCATAGAAGGAGATCAGGTTGGTCAAGCAGGACCTGCCTTTCATGAACCCGTGCTGGCTGGGCCTGATCCCTTGGTTGTCCTACACATGCCCTGTGAGCACCCTCAAGAGGAATCTCTCCATAATCTTCCCCGGCACCGAGGTCAGGCTGACAGGCCTATAGTTTCCCAGCTCCTCCTTCCGGCCCTTCTTGTAGATGGGCGTCACGTTGGCAAGCCTCCAGTCATCTGGGACCTCCCCTGTTAACCAGGACTGTTGATAAATGATGGAGAGTGGCTTGGCAAGCTCCTCCGCCAGCTCCCTCAGCACCCTTGGGTGGATGCCATCAGGCCCCATAGACTTGTGAGTGTCCAGGTGACGTAGCAGGTCGTTAACTGCTTCCTCCTGGATCACGGAGAGTTTATTTTGCTCTCCATCCTTGTCTTCCAGCTCAGGGAGCTGAATACCCTGAGGATACGTGGTCTGGCTATTAAAGACTGAGCAGGGCACCTCCCTTGGTAGGCTCACTTACCAGCTGTGTCAAGAAGTTATCTTCCACACACTCCAGGAACCTCCTCCTTCGCTTCTCAATCTCCTCATTTTACTCAAAAGTGTTTTCTTTTGGCTTTAGAACAACCTTTCAGTCAAAAAGCTACACAAAATCAATGGGATTATTTTCTTTGTAACTCACTATTTCTTGTTTCACATTGAAACCTTAATAACTTTAAAGCAACTCATGATTCCCAGGGGAGAACTTGTCAGCATCTTAAGTCTACTACATGAGCTCTGCGCTGTACAAACTAGACAAGAAAACTGTTATACAACATGATGCAGTATAAATCTGTACTACATGAACTTTGTTAAAGTGAAATTCTGTCAGGTTACCCTGAGACAGTCAGAAGGTCACGGAAACCTCCCCCAATACAGGAAAAAGAAGATGAATGGATAACAGTATTGTCCAGCTGGAGGCTTCTGCTTGGGAACTTACGCAATAAGCACAAAAGTGTTAATAATTCTTCTTAAATTCGTCTGCGGGATCTCCACCCTATCCCAAGGGGAGATCCCATGGCTCCACTTTTCATTCCGTTTTGCTGTAACTTCCATATCCCCCACCTTCTTCCAAAACTCATCTTCTCCTAACCCTGTTGGCTGACCCACAGCCCACCTCCACTCCCTCTCCACTCCATAGCCCTTACTTGTTAGGCTCAGCCATGTGCTTTCAGATAGAGGCATACGATGATTGCACAATCATTAGTGCCCTTAAATTGCTTATGTCTTCTGCTTAATCTGCAGGAGAGGTCTGCCACGTGCTACAAGCCCTCAGCAGGACCCTGAATCACTGAATCAACTATTTCCAGTCATCAGATAGTGCTGCTGGAGTGCTTCAAGCCCTATCAGTGAGTGTCAATGGCCTGCACTGTACGGTATGACGGGGAAGAAAACCCCTCTTTTTTAGAAGACTTCTTTGGCCCAGACCATTACAGAACAGATGCACTGGCAAAGCAACAGGGACTGAGAGTTGTGGCACAGGAATGGGATTGAAGAAGGACAAAAGGCAAGACCAAAGCTTCCTCAGCTGCTTTTGCTGCAAGAGACAAATGGAAATACCCATCTAGTCTGCTCAGGTGTTGTCCTGGAGAGCAGGGCAAGCACATCAAGGATGGGGCAGGGACAGGAGAGGTTCACCATTCAGGTAGGTGCCTCGAAACTCTATGTCCTCCCCACGCCCAGGCCTGTCGGCTCAGCTTTGTGAGGGGCCATCCACAGGAAAGATGTTTGGCTTTCAGGGCAGCCGTGTCCCTTCCATTCCAAGAAAAGGGCCTCACAGAGACATAAGCATTTTGAAATGTTTTGAAAAGCCTGTCCTGAGGCCTGCCAGTTTCTGACACTTGCAGCCTTGCCTTCTTACATATCCAAAGAGAAAGTCCTGTCAGAAAGATTTGTTCTAGCAGAAGCTGTTTTGTGAGAAAGAACATGGAAGCCCCATTTCAAGCACTCTACCTTCTTTTATCTTTGTCTCAGGTACACTGACATGAAATTAATCTCATCTCAAAGTTTAAAGGACTTAATTCCATATTCTTTTGTGACTGTTAAAAGAAAGAAGCAGGAGGCAAATTTAACTACAATGTGAGGTTCAATTATTTCAATTACCACCTCCTGCCTAAATGAAGTCTGTTCCTTCAAAGACATCTGCAATTTTACACTCATTTGCTCTTAAAATAGCATTAATTATAATAGTTTCACTGGAAATGATAAAAGAATACCTGAGCAAATTAAATAATTACATACATTAAAAAGTTGCATACATATTTAATTTATAAATTAGTTGTTTACCTTGCATAATTAATCATGCAGCCAAGAACAAGTCTAAACAAGTATATCATGAATGTAACATGAGATTTTGTTCCCTTTTTTACACATATTGTAAGAGCCATATTAATATGGGATCCCATTCTGGAGGCCATTTCACAAAACAGAATCTTAAGTAGTTGATACAAAAATCACAGTGAAGTGGTAGAGCTTGCAAGAGAAACTATCACTTTGGTACTTTTTCTGGGATGGGGATGACAGGTGTTGGTGGGACTGTTTCTGTGTGGAATTTTGCTAGAATGTGAATCAATGAAATGAAAGAACAAAGAGAAAAAAAAGAAAGAAAAACAAAGCAGAGGAGGAGATAAGAGAATGAAAGGTTGTTGCACAGTCAGAAAAGGAGTGAAGTGACTGTGAAGCTGGCAATGGTGCTCCACGCAGGGCCCCAGGACATCCACTGCAAAAAGTCTGCAAGGAAAAACATGGATAAAGGCCCACCTAGGGAGGAAGGCAGGTCTTTGTGACATTTTCTGTAGGAAAACAGTATTTGTCAGTCTCTGTGTAAGGATTTTATTTCAGTTATGCGAAATGGTAGTGAATAAAGGCCTTACAGTTGAAAAAATACTGCAGTGTAACAGGTATACAGGAGTGAAGTGAGTTTTAGGTACAGACTACCCTGTTGTATGATTGTTGTTACTGAATTTAGTCAGAACAGAAAATGAGCTGACACAAAGGGGTACATTTCTGAAAGATCTCTTTTAAATCATAATCATGTTTTGTGTCTAATCCTAGGAAATTGTTTCTGCACCCAGAAAAAGCAGGTTCTGTAATTTTGAGGTGAATAAGCAATAAAGTAATTTAATTTCTGCTTAGACTGCCAGATTCCATCCAACCTTACCTATGGAAATCACCCTCTATGTATCCAGAGAGAAATGAAACAAAAGGTGTATAATCCCAGTGTTAACAATCTGCATATCAAAAATGTCATTCCCAGACTTCAGCCAGAAAAACTACAGTGGACATTGACAACAAAACAGTGCAAGGAACCTTCTGTTTTCTCTGCTCTTTTTACCGTGCTCCGCAGCACAGATTGATGCCAGTGCTTTGCCAGGATCAGTGTCAAAGACACCCCTACTTATTTTCAGAGTACTTCTGTGCAATATACTTACTGGTTTCCCAAGACATGTACATACCTAGGTACATACTGAGTCTGCATTTTTAGCTTGTAAGACTGAGTGAATCAGGAAGACAGAGAAGAATATGCTTCATCTTTTTGCAAAACCATATTATTTGTCCTATTTAGATCTAAGGATGGAGTTTGTCATGATTCTGCAGTGGGTGTGGGACACCAGGTTTAACAGGATGAATATTAATGGAACCAGACATTGAAATTCTCTGCACAGTATTGAAGAACCTCCTGTGTTAATATTGTACTAAACGCAATGGCATCATTCAGCAAATAATAATGAATCAGACCCCAGATGATTGCTTATCTCTAAATCAAAACCACATACATTGATTTTATTCCTTATCTGTAGAAAAATTCGCAAGAATTTTGTTATGGAACCACAGTCTATATGTCCAGTTACAACTCAGCGACTGTCTGTAGGTTATGCGGAAGCAGCAACTGGACTTTTAAAAGTAACCCCTGAGTATTGTCAGCGGCATCATGGGAAAAGAAATTGTACACACATAATAAACCTGACTTAAAACAGCTAACATCTCTTCCCTATTATTTCAAGAAGTTAACTGGTAAAGGGGCAGAAAATTTTAGCCTTGGGGGCTCACTAAAGGCATATTTTCTTATTGGGATCTTGCTGAAGGAGCAGATTTAGTGCACCAGGGCCAGGAGACCACAGTTTCTGATAGAGCAGTTATTAATGAGTGATATAAAAAGTGGGTGGAAGCACTGTTGAAACTTGTGCTCCTCAGAGATGTTCTATCTGAATAGTGAGATTGCTAGATAATAAGAGGTGCTGGCTCCTTGCTCCTCTCCATCTCAAATAGTTCCAGAAGTAAATCTTATATACAACAACTCCCACTATCTGACCTCTGATCCTTCAATCCTTCTCTCTCTGTCTCTGCATTTTACTCCTTGTCATTCCTTGGTGTTTCTCCTCAGCCGTACATATCGCAGTTGCTAAAATCCTGCAAGTGTGGCATGATGAAAACACCTAGACAAATAGCTAAAGTATATGTTTAAACCTCAAACATTGCTATATTAAGAATGTAATTCTTTTTTTCATTGGATATTATTTCCCTCTGCTTAAGCAGACATTGGCAGAAATAGACAATGATTCCCAGAAACAAGAAAAGAACACTTTGTGTAAAAATCTGTCAGATTTTTTCCAAGATATTTTTTTACGCATTACAGATAAGTTAAAGTTGTGGGGAAAAAACCTCAAATGCTTATCACAAATCACCTTCATTCATTCTCCACAGTGATACAAACAGTTCTCTGTATGCCCTCAAAGTCACAGAATATAGTTTAGATCATTTTAATATTTCAAAGGAACTTTGACAAAAGGGAAAAATTTATAGAACCTGGTGATAGTGTTATTTTCTGCTTTTCTTTTACTTTAAGGTTATGAAAGATATGGCATGTTCCTTTATTAGTTGACAGCCTTTAAAATTGCAGTTAAAAGCTCTGCCCATGATATCTAAGTAACTACCATGCACAAATTTTCTTTTCCTACATTGTCCTCATGAATGAACATGACTTCTAGACATGATTCTAATCCATAAGTTACCGCTCTGAAATTTTGGACTGAAATACTGTGGCCCCAATTCTGTTGACACTTTTCAAGAATTACCAGTTCTGCTGTCACAGGAAACACTCATCTGGCATTTGCTGGCCAGTGAGGATGGACAGGAACCTTCCTTCCTCTACTGTGGCGTCACCATCTAGGTGACAGTGAATACAAGGGATCCCAGGATAAAAGAGACTGGCATCTGAAGTGGTTCCCTTGGAAAATGGTCTTGTTGCCTCTTTCAGAGAACAGAGCAAATAGTATCTGGGGCCAGAGAAAGGCAAGAGCTAGATAAGCTGTCTAAAGAGCCCAGCATCCATAGACATATATCCTTTGCCATTTTTAACCCATGACCCGGTGGTGAATTCCCTGATATACTAACTTCAACATGATCCTCCTGGCTACCTTATGTAAACAGCAGCATTACAGCTACTTTTACAGGACTCTTTAATGCCAGAAATTGAGACATGGGTAACTTTAATTCTCACATGAATGCATGTGCTTCCAAAGATACCCACAGTATTTTCTGTTCCCCAAAATATGATGAAGTGGGAAGGCACAGGAATGGTGACAACATGAGGCTGACTATTAACAACATATTTCAGTAGGATATTTCTCCAGGGACACACCAGCTGGCCTAACCTCTAGCATGCACCAGCAGATGTGGAGCAGAAAGAGACATTCCCAGTAGGTATTCTTGGAGAATACCACCAACAAAAGGAATAGCAGACAAACTGTCCAATCCTCCCTGAGAAGAAGACTTTGCATGATCTGAGGCTTACACCAGAGGCCAAGCTAAGAGGACTGAATGCCTATTTAGTGTGTGCACAGCATCTGATGGACTTTAGGAGGCAGACAGGAGCTGGAAACATATGGCAATGGTCAAGGAGCTCCTGACCTGCTAGATGGGACACCTGAGGTACATTTCTAGCAGGTGCCTATGGATCATGTAAGAAGAAACTTGACTCAAGATCAGAGCATGACTCATGGCAGATGGAGGCTGAGAGAGTGCAAGCAATGTTTTGTGTCTTGCTCCCCACTATGTCAACCAGGGTACCTCATGATATCCTCAAGAGTGGTCAAAGGGCTAGACAGTCTGGACTGTCTCGACACAGGCCCCATGACCACCTCTGGGCTGCCTGTCTTGCTGACATGATCGCTACTGTCTAAATAATCATACAATCTGGAGATAAAGCAACTAATCACTATAGTAGTCTAATGTATCAAGCATGATATGAACATTCATAACGCAAATCAAAAATACTGACATCATTCAGCACAACCCAAATCAGCAGCGGATAATTTAATTAAAAAAAAAAAAAAATTGAACACTGCTGAAGATGGACCAGACATATTTTGCATAATAAATCCATTGTTCAAAGTCCCCATGCAGATTCTAGGCCTTCTTCAAGAAAAGGGAATACAAAGTCTCATTTCGGGTTCTCTGGATAAGTCTAACCATTAGGCAGTTCAGGTGTGGTGCCTACCCTTTTACAGAACTGGGACATAGAGCATAGTGAAAATGTTCATTCAAGAAGCACAGTGGTGGCATTGGCTGTCAACCAGTGTTCCCACTCACTTCTTAAGTTTTAAAGAAGATGAGCCATGAGGTTCAGAGAGAAGGAACTCAAAGCCATGTATTTGTGCAGTATTTGCATTCATCTAGCTCCATGTGCGGCTTTTTGAGATTACCCTAAAACAGTCCCAATTTATTGCTTAAATAGGGAACCTAGCTACCTATTGCTGCTGCTAGGCTCAAAACCTAGCTCTTAGGCACTGCAATATTTAAGAGTAACTTCAGCAGGCATAGCTCTTTTTTTCCTCAGTACTTTATCAACAAAATATCAGCACTTGGCTTAATTCCAGAGGTGATCATTAGCTGAGGAACAACGAGATAGTTGGAAAATAAGGCAAAAAAAATACTTTAAAGAAATATGTGCATTTTTATGACAGCTGCAGGTACATACACATCTTTAATTCACCTGGTCTCATCTTTACTATTTCATAATCCTGAAAGTATCCAGGTCCCTGCAAATATCTGTAATGACACTGTTCCTGCTGACCTTTCGGTCATGAGAGATGTTGACATTTTTTAAAGATGCAATTGACCCTCAAAACAGCATCTCTTATCATGCCAATATAAAGCAAATAGATTTGTGCCCCAGCTCATTTTCCATCCTAGAAAAAGGAAGGATTTAATGCCCTTAATATCTAGGTGAGAAACCTGGTGAAACATATGGAATTCTTTTTGTAATTGTTACTGAACTTTTTCTGCAACCTATTAGCAGATGCCTCAGGAATGGCCCATCGTAGCATGTTACAGGAAAGAGCATTACTTCAGTCAAGAAGATTTTTTAGCAGACAACAAAAGCTTCCTTGAGAAAGGAAAAAGAAACATAAATAATGCACATACATGTGTATTATGTACATGTATTATTACGTAAATGCAAATAATACACATAAACTAGCTGTCTTTCGACACTGCTTCATGCCTCCTAACCTAGTCCAGAACAGGAGAACAGGACCTATGAAAGAAAAGTCATACGGTCAGAAACGTCTTCCAGAAACATTACAGAAAAGAAGACTCTCCATATGTCTGTCTATTGCTGTGCAAAATAATTAACAGTAGAAGCTAAACAACCACTTTCTGGCAATCATACTTTCTGGTACAATTAGCTTTCTCTGATTTTCTCTCAGTAGAAGAAACCCTGTAATGTTTTTCACTGACCCCTTTTATATAACCATCCAGTTTCATATATTTCTTCAAATTTCTTTTTGTCTTTGCTATTGCAGGTTTTCAGCTTCTCCTCCAATGCAAAGAACAACTACACTAAACTATAATTAAAGGACAATACTGAACTACTGTTGGAGGGAAGATTAGAAAAAGAAGAACAAACCAGGAATATGTTAAAAATATTCTGGAGGTATTTTCTGCTTCTACGTGAAATTTCTCAGCTATTGTACATAGACTTCTGCAGAGTATAAGAAAACATATTAATATTCTACACTATAATTATTTATCGAAGTAATGTCTTTCTACCGGTATTTCATTACAGTCTTCCTTTGTGTTTACAGCAGTGAAGTCTTTGAAAGAAGCAGCTGTATGGATAGATATATGCTACAGAGATCTTGCCAGCCAACAGTGCCACATGGGCTGCTGGTTAGGTAAAAAATACACATGTTTGAACACAGAGTTAAGTAAAAGGCTGCTTAGCCCAACAAACTCTCTCTGCCTATAGGCCAGTGACCATGCTAAGGGAAAGAATACAAGAAACAAGGTGACTAAAGATTGATCCTTTCCCTAGTAGATTCCAGCTTCCTGAAAAGAGCATGTTGAGGGACTTCTTCAGTCAGAAGTTGTAGACAGACTATCATGTTTAACAGGTGCTTCATAAATTTCTCCAACTGTTATTAAAACCTGTATAGTCGTTTCGCCTGTACAGTATCCCAATGCACTAAATATCAAAGTTTAATTATGTTTGAGCAGCAGCTCTTCTTTTTATTTGTGTTGAATATGATGTCTGATGGTTTCACTGGATATCCCTTCCTGCTTATGTGAAATAAAGAGGAAGTATTCCCAGATATTATTTCTACAATCTGTGAGATCATAATGTTTAGTGTGTTCTCATATAGCAACAATCCTATACCTCTGACCATTTCGTTATCCTTCATTGTCCTTTTCTTCTATGTTTGGGTTGAGCAGAGCTTCATTCAGCACATGCAGATGGAGTACACTCTGTTACAACAAGCCCAAGATGGCAAAATTGTGGTTTCAGCCATCCTGCTAAGCAGCAATTTTCATAATTCTAGCCTGCACCAGAACTGAGCTTAAGTATGAATTTCACACATAAAGTGCTTAAATAATGGATTTTAAGTCAGAGGAATTAACTGTATAATGAAATAGTAGACACTGAACTTCAGTTATCTCCTTACCTTCAAGTTATAGAATCATACTTATGATTTTTAGGGTTCTTGTTTTAACTACTAGTTTTAGAATAAGGTTTTTGTGCTTGCTTATTTTTCAGTAAGCATCTTTTTCTAATTAAACCTGCAATGCCCCTAGTCAATCCAAGTTTATTTGAGAAATTACAGTGTGTCATAGTATTAGACTGTAATATCATAAATGGAAGAATTTGCCTTTCCAGCAACAGCAAAAGGAGAAGTTGTGCTAAGTTGTATCTAGGAGGAAAGATTTCTCATTTAAATATACATTTCTTCAATAAACACAAGTGGAACACAACAAAAAGTGAATTGGTTTTTCTGTCAGTTCTTTTTTTCTTGCAGTGAAAGTGCTTCTTCTAATATATAAAATTCACCAAAAAAAAAGTTTTTTAATCCTAAATAGTATGCTAAACACTTGACCTTCAATACAAATGTGCAAATTAACTGTTAATGTCTGTACCACATATACTAAATAATAGCTTCACGGATCAAGAAATTTAACAAAGCTTCAATAGCAAGCCACTGATCTAAACAAAGTAGAAGCTGTCTGATCTTTTATGAGATGAGAGTGGTAGGTGCCTCTGTGTTTTCTGGACAAAGTTAAACATATTCAAGAGATTGCTCTCAAATAGTGTTGTACTAAATACCATGTTGAACTCCTATTATTTTCAGGCAGGTCCATTTAAGTTCAGAATGCATTCGTATCTAGCAGATAATAACATCACTGCTTATACTGTGAACCCTGACACAGAGCAGTTTACAGATGAAGGGCAGAAAACCCTCCAGGCTAATCCTTTTTATCTAGAGTTCACAATTTGTAAGCTATTCTGAGTGTAAGGACTTGAAAATAAAAATACAACACAATGCCAGCTTAAGAAACCACTGAGAACCTCCTCCCCTCTTAACATTTTTTAATTTCTTTGGATACAAAAAACTTATGTAGAGAAATAAAACTATGCTTTTACCATCTTGAGAGGATAACAATGGGATTCTGTCAATTCCCAGGGTGTAATTAAGTGACTGAGATCAATACATTTATTTCTCTTTTTCAATAAGCTTCCATGATTATACAAATGCCTGAAGTGTGGCTTCAGTCATCTTACTACATAGAATTTCAATATGAATGCCTTCTGACATGCCCATGATTATCAAAAAGTCAAATATATTTTATAGTTGTGTCATTTATTAACCATTTGAAAATCATTTCTTCACATCTAATACACATTAATTATTACAAAGTAATAAAACATGAATCCTAATGAAAAATAGGAACCCTATAATATTGTCCTGGAACTGACAAATTTGTAAGACACAGCCTATCTCATTTCTTTCAGAAGTAGCTATATCCCAGAAATAATTCCTCAGTGAATAACTTCTCTGATGGCTTTGCAAAGATGGCCACAGAAAGGCTCAATCAAAAGGCATACAATGACAATCAACATTACTGAGAGAAATGGGAGCCAGTCCTAACTGGAAGATGGCAGTCAATAGGGCTAAGCAAGTTTGAAATAAAAACTAAAGCTTATTCTAAGAGGAGGAAGCCATAAAATTAATGTTTCTGTAAAAATACAACCACCACTACTAAACAAAACAGTTACTCTGAATTTAGAAAATGAAATTAAACTCATTTTGCAGACATTTTTAAAGATTTGTTTGTCTCCCTTAGGCAGTGGCAGTGGCTAGGTCCAGGCCAGAGCAAAGCAGGGAACACTTTGCCACCATCACTATGTGATACTGACTTCAGAAAAGGCCTTTCACTAGACAGTGACTTGACTTCTTTTTGTGCTAGCAAAGGGAAAGGGAAAAATAATTATTACAGTTAGGTATATTTTCAAAAACATCTAGGGATTGATGTAGTTATTGACCTAGGCTGAATGCTGACTAAGTATTTCAGCTTCACGGGATGAAGAGTGGGAAGTGCTGGATCTGTTCTAGGCTGATGTACTTACCTGCATAGGCAAAGGTAAGCTCCATCTGCCACTAAATGCATCAAAAGTCCTGTTTGTGTTCGGTATTTGTGTGACTGCATACAGCATACTGTGTCTGGTTCTGGGCTCCCAGGGTACAAGAAAAACATTAACACACTGTAGTGAGTCCAATGGGAGCCACCAGGATGGCAGGGGCCAGAGCACAAGATGTCTAAAAAATGGCTGAGAGAAATGGGCTTGTACAGCCTTAGGAAGAGAAGGTGCAGGGGGGATTTTATGGCTGTCTTCATCCATTAAATAGGAGGGTATACGGAGGACAGACAGCCAAACCCTTCTTAGAGGTTAACAGTTTTTACTGAGCCGCACTACTTTGATAATGAAGACACACTCAGAAGCAGGGTGAATTTTCCCTCAGTGTACTCTGTTCTTACCTTGTGGCTACAACTGTATGTTGTGGCTGCATCTGTAGATATGGCTTACATCTATTGCTGCACTGGCAAGATAGTGTGGGCCTGCGTACAGTCACATGCCAATTACCCTTGAGATGAAATGACACTAATACAAAATAAATTGTCAGGCATTATAAGTGGGGAGGGAAATAAACACAACTCAGAGTCACTGTACGGATTTTTCCTACGTATTATTAGTAAAAACACAGAGGGCTTACTTTCAACCTCATTGTTCTGCTTTACAGATAAAGTATATCCTGTAGTCCAGGTGCAAAACTGTTCAGTCCTTTAGTTGCAGCTTATATTAGCCTGCCAGATCTTTATCAATTCAGCAGGAATATTCCAGTATTATGAATGCAGCACACTAGCAGAGATTTCTGAATGCTGGTCATATAATTGGCCTGCAATATAAAGGCTTTCCCATATCAGTCAAAGGAATCTGCTTATAAAATATCTAAATTTTCCTTCTCTCATAAGAAAAACTTTAATTGACCTTGCAGTATGAATGACATCACTTTAAAATGTCAGTTGACAGGCCTACAAAAACTGTTGCAGCTTGCTGCTGTTGTTTTGCTTATCTAAGTGGAGGGAGCAAACTTTTCAAACAGTTATTAACATTTCAAGAAACGCCAGTGTCTGGTACTTCAATTTGTGGCAGAAGCCAATGCAGCTGAAATTCTGCAGGCCTTGAGGGATCCTTCAGTTTGTCTGATGAAGCTCTTCAGTTGATGATTTGATGCAGTCAGCTTTTCCCCTAGTTTAGTCAGACACTCTGGTTCGCATTTGCTGTCTAATAGGAAGTGTAAGGGAAGTTTTGTAACACCAAAGAGGTTTGTGCTTTGTCTTCAAACACACTCATCAGTAACAATGCAACATTCAGTAATTCCCCAGCAGCTCCTTCAACATTAATAGAGCTACGCTCGGCTTAGAGGAGCAAGGAAGTGTAACTCTCCTGATAGCTTCGCATACACCCTAAATTTGCCATTAATCACAGTGCTGCAGATCTGATTTAACAGATTTTAAGAACACATTGGAAGTATATTAAAAATTATACTTGGAAAATCTTCCTTGATGTACTTTGGTAAATATGAAAAACATTTGGCTCTTGTCATTCTGTACTAGTTCATTTTCATGCTAGAGGATGCAATAGATGAGGCAAGTTCTCTGAACTCTCAAGAGCTCTGAAGTTCTAGAGGTATATTAATGTGAACAGATCATTATTTGCGTTTAAAAACGTATACTTACATTTGACTTCACGTTTGCATCCAAACCAAGGTAAAAGGTCTCTTTGTATAGTTAAATTTGACATCTTTAAAATAAAGTATCGAATTAATCATGTGTTAGAGGCAAGTTACCATATCTCCCTTCTGAAAATACCGCAACAATGTGTACTGTGCATTCTTCAAACTAGTTCGCATTTTGTATGTGGGAGAACATCATTAAGTTTGTATTTCACATTCAGAAAGATGAAAAATGTTTTACTTTGAAAAGCATAAGAATGACTTCAGCATTTATTTAAATGCTGTTCAAGCTCCATACACATAATGAAGAACTTTTCCCCTCCTGTCATTTGAGAATATAATCTAATTCCACAGTTCACCTGCTGAAACTTTTAATACATAGTAATCATGAAACAAATTTATACATCTGTTCAGCAACCTTTAAGGGAAATAATGATCGTGATTCAGCTCTCACCTGCATAAGCACTAATAGCTACCAAGTTATTGAAGTTTAAGAATTTATTTAACCAAAAAAGCCAAGAACACAAGGTCTGATGCAATGTATATGTATATGTGATCTGCAGTGATACAAAAAAAATTGCCTAATATAAGTCCTTAGAAAAGCAGAATTACTACATAGGTTCTGCAGGCATTCTTCAGAGTTTGATATCCTAGCATTGTAACAGAATAACAGAATGGCGTGGGATGAAAGATTTAGTGCCATAAAGAAGTGTCTGAAAAGTCATGCTCAAACTAAAACCCATTTTGGCACAAGAATATTCAAATTAGAAATGCAGTGAATATTTTTTTCCCTGAAGGGGAAAGGCTTCATGATTTGACTCTTGGCAATATATTATGACTTTTGTACTGCCTGTGAGTCACAACTGCATTTCTATGCAAGATTAAGTACATTGTCAGGACTCAATAATTAACATTAATGGTAGAAAAAACTTATTAAAACAGTAACTCAAATAATCAGTAGATTAAAGCCAGTGAAAAAGAAGGGTGGGAAAGACAGCTGATATTTTTATATGCTGGGTCACGCTGAATACCTCTTTCCAATGTTTGCACTATTTCTGATATCTTTTAGCATTGCAGAGTGACAAGGACATTGTGAAAAATAGAACATCTGCACCTGATAAGTGAATTAGAAAACTTAGCTGAATCTTAAGAGCTTGCTAGGAATAAGAATGCAGCAGAACTGGCCTGATGTTGGCATTAATGAAGTTCCAGCAAGTCAATGTTTTAGATTCATCTGACCTCTGCCTATTGCATTTCTTCTTGCAAATTCTTCTGAGAAAAGGTTATTTCTCACATTTTTTTAAACTTAGACTGAAGAGTAGCAAGTTATTTAAAGGAAAATTTAAGAGGTGTGAGCCAGCATTCAGAAAACACACCCCATATCTCTGAAAAAATACTGGACAATAGATTTCAGTTCTACAGCCTTTCATTTATTTTCCCAGGCTATCTATTAAGTGCTAAGGTGTGTCTCGGCATATTTGAAAATAATTTGTATGTCATCCAAAACTGCAAGCCTGCAATCAAGTTTGAACATGGTACAAAATAAGTAGCAATAAAGTTAAATGATTTATTCTTCTGAGACAAGTGCATATTGCTAAAATTTTGTCACATTTAGACATCACAGTCTCTGTGTCCTTTTCATCTGTTTCATGAACTTAAATTCAGGAAAAGATCAATAATTTCCAAATCATCACCTAAACCAATCTCGAATCTCATAGCAATAGTCCTTGCACACCACAGAGAAATGTCTCATCACCTCAATCTTTCACAACATCCTAACATAGGAAATGCTAAACAGCAGTGATATCTGAGTGTTTAGTTATGTAGCTGAGGATTTAAGTGTTGCCCCTGAAGAGAAAACAAGAAAAAGAAAGACAGAACACAAACATGAAGTAGACTTGACAAATTCTTCTTCCATGATATAGAGATCTCACATAAAAACCTCTACATAATGTTATCTTTCAAATTAAAAGGTGATTCCAATTCCAATCATGATTTTTTTTAGCCATCATAGAGAGTTAGAATTTACTTTCTTGGTTAAACAAAGTGATTTCACTAACCAGAACTCCACTTTCCATAACCAATTGTATAAAGAACTTTATTTATAGAACATTTGCTGAAAAATTATCAAAAAGTTGTTTTTAAAATGCAATTCTGAATCCACAAAATATGGATAAGTACTTCACCCAACTCCTAGTTTTCCTAGAATGGAGGTGTCTCCACTTACCTTTAATGACTAAGAAATGTATAATGCAAGAAAATAAACAGCCTGAAGCCAAGAATTTTGCAAGGGGCTGGAAACATTCTCAAGAAATTATTAAAATCACATCTACTTGTACTAAAATAGAAACATTTGCATAATTAATTTTCCTTCAATGGCATGAAAATAGTAGATAATACACGTATATAATCTGCATATATGCTATTGAGAAACTCTAATTACAAGAAAAATATGCAGACTTTTTATAGATCTAACAGATGAGAGGTTTACTACAACATACTCAGATGATTTACTTCTAGGTAATACTATTGCTTAAACATTCTGGCAGTTCAGACTAAATCCTTCTTTAACGTTTAACAGGCAACCCAGCTGAGACCAGTGTCTAAGCACTTCTTCAAAGCCTTAGTATTTCCTATAGTTACTTCCATGCTACAGTGGACTGCAAACCCAGACCACTGGGTGGGCAAAAATGCCATGAATGGAAGCATGACACAAAGAAAGAAATGAAATGAGAGAGTATTCTCCAATTTTATTTACAACTGCAAATAGAGATACCTCTAAGCATAAATCCTGTTGAGACCATAGGAATACTCTACCCTGAGGTTCCTAAATCTAGTTTTAGCTCTTGCTGGTTATAGAGCAAGGAACGCAGTTCACATACACCTAGAGGTGTCCACCTTTTGTAGCAAGCTAATGGTCCATCAGTCAGCCTCCAGGAACAGTTACTTATACTCTTAATATTTTTTCCTTCTAAGGAGTGGTCTTTGACCCTCCAGCTTCTCTGAACTTTGCACTAACTGTGATATGAGCAGTATGGACACCTATATCCAGATACAGTATGTCTAGCCTGCTTTTCAATGAACTCAGTTCATTTAAGACATGCATTTAAGTCATGACACTTGGTGATATTCTATATGTTTCAATAATATGCACAGAACGGCCCCATAATGACAAGCACAATTTCTACAACAATTCTCTGTTGCTCTGCAGACTGTGTCTGTCCATGTTGCAACCTCATAACTGAAGCAGAAGTGGCTATTCCTATTGTAACTAAATTAAAATTGTTGGTGTTCAGTCCCATACACTCATTTCATCGTTGCTGCCAGCTGAAACGTGGTTAGTAGTCCCCAGTTCCATTGTATGAGTGCGGTGTTACCAGCCTGGCTCCAGATTCTCAAGTGCCTCTGTCCAAAGGTATTGCAGAAGATCTGGAGCATTTACTTCAATATACCCTACATAATTATTCTCAGACATGTATCCCAACAACACACAGTAGCAAGAAATCCACCAAGCCATACCAAAAATTGCACTCCTTCCAACTGATGAAGCTGTGCTCTTGATGATGAGGTGATTTATATCTGTATATAATACCACTGTACACTGTGAGGCACCCATTGACTCCTGAATTCTAAAAGCTTGTTAGAACTCAACCTATTTCACATCAGATCTTTTTGCCTACTGACACCCATTTCAATGCTGACCAGGACCAGTGCTGACCAAGCTGCGTTGAGCATCATTGCGGCCTCTGAAAAGACACACAAAACTTACTGCTAGAATTTTCATCCAAAACTGACCTGACCACCTCAGCAACAGAGTCTCCAGAATGCTTCTGCCACTTCATGGTCTGAGGTCTCAGGCCTGAAATGACCCAGTTACTTGCCTGCACGCCAGCTGCTGATCCAGGAGGTGGCAGGTCTAGCAGAGGCACTGTGTCAGATCTGTCAGTCTTGTACAGATGTTTTGGATGCCTTTGGGCACCTACTATTGACACAAAAAATATGGGGTAACTGAATCAAGCCCTAGGGATTTTCTTAATCATCAGCTGAATTTTTCTGACTGTGCTGACTAGATCTCCACTGATGATGTCTTAGACACTTATCTCCTGTATAGAACCCTACGTTCAGAATCCTGAATTCCTATGTTTTATTCTCAATCTGAATCCTTTGCTTAAGTAAGAAGGTGGGTTTGGCTATTTACTTAAAAAAGTGGAATCCCATAAGCATAATTTATGAGGTTCAGAAAGTTCTGTGGAGAATTACTACTACTACTACTAGTAGTACTACTACTACTAGTAGTACTACTACCTCTTTCTCTATTTTTTATACTTTGTCCCTAAATACTTGCCATTGGTGACAGTGGAGAGAGATAGACAAATCAGGAAAAATATTTAGCCTGATCCATTATGTCTATATCTTTCTTGGTTTTTTATGAAGAAAATGTTGAAAATTGAAAAAAAGATATCCCAATACTGTGGTTTTTATTTTGAACATGATAGCTTTATAATGTAATCAAATGCCTTCTTTTAAAACATAATCTTGGATATAAGCTTTCACTAGAAATTTAAGATCCTAAGCTGTCCTTCCTTAAAAAAAGTTTAAAGAAACATCAAAGACTAAGCAGATTCTTCCACTTAAGCAGTGCAGTCTCCCTTATATAACACATAGTAATAGTTGTTATTTATGAGTGGTACTAGAACAATTAACTGTATTTAAAAAAAAAAAAAAAGAGAGCTGAAACTCTCAAAGTAATTCTCAGAAAGATTGTCCAGGAGAGAGAATATTTTCAGAATTCTTCCAAACTTTTCATAGCCGTGGCTCGTAGAAATGATAGAGGTTAATCAGTCACATAAAAATCGGTTTGAAAATTAATTTGTATGCACAGATAAAAGTACTTCCTTGAATTTTATTTTCATCAGGTGCCTCATCAGAGATACTAGGATTTTATGAATGATTTATCTCATTTGGGAGGTACAATAGGTGCAGGATGAGCAGAAAACTTGTTTCACAGGAATTTTGGACTGTGAATTAACATTTTTAATTAATCAATATACATGGAGTCTCTTTAAGCATTAAAAATCTTTGCCACTTAAATGCTAATGTGATGTAACAATAATGCTCTGCACCTATTATATCACCTTCCAGCTAGGGGTCTCAAGATAGTTATCTGGCATCCATAAATTAAGCCTCAAAAAATCATTGTTACATCAGATTATTTTGCTGGAAAGGAAACAGGAAAAGAATGGTTCCATGTCTTGCTAAAGATTATGCAAGAAATGTTATAGAAGATAGAACCAAAAACAGTATTCCAGGTAAGTGTATCCCATTAAGTCACATGAAAACTTTCCATAAGTTCAGGATCATTTGTCTTCTATTTGGGGTTTTCTTTAACCTTGTCTTAGTTTTCACTGAGGTGTCAACAGTGATGGTTAGGTCTCTGTATCTGGGTGGCTCTGTATTCAGACCCCAGTGAGAGATATGCGAAGTTCCAATTATTTCTTCTAACACTGACTACATTGCATACATCAGCCATGAATTATGTTTGCCATCTTACTGCTCAACTTCCTAATATTCCCTAAGGAGTTCAGTGGAGCACTCTAGTGTGGTGCACAGGAGGGTTTCCCAAACCAGGGGAACCTGAGGGGGAGCCAAGAGAGCCGCCAGGAGCCCGCAGCTTGTGCAACAGCGGCTGATGAAACCCAGGCGGGGCCAGGAGCAACAGCGGCTAAGCCCCCCCTGTGCAAAAGAAGCCCTTAGGGGGCGCTAGCAACCAGGGCGGGCAAACGAGGTGTGGTGCCTCAGGAAGGGCGCCGTGCGGCAGTGTGCGTGGCATGGAAGTTTGTGTGGCAGTTCGTGCGGCAGGAAGAGTGCTGAAGCTCTGCCACCTTGACCAGGGAGCAATGGTATCCCCCCAGCAGAAAGCCATGGCTTCTCTAAGCTCTGCACCCACCACGACTGATGCAGCTTCCCAGACAGAGCTCCGGTGGGAACATGCTGCCACCCAGGTGCCAGGCTGCAGGCTGTGCCCTACTCTTATGCCAGTATTGGACGGCAATAGTGAGCACACCTGTGGGAGGTGCGCCCGGGTAGAGGAACTCCTCCGCTTAGCGACAGAGCTCCGGGAGGAGGCGAGTAGGTTGAGGAGTATCAGGGAGTCCGAGAGAGAGACAGACTACTGGAATCGCACCTTACCTTCCCTGAGACAGGCCCAACAGGCAGACGGGACGCATGATACAGAGGATTCCCTATCTTCTCTCCTCCTGGCTGAACACAGTGACTTAAGGAATAGGGGGCAATGGCGACAAGTTCCTGCCCGGCGCAGCAGGCGCATCTCCTCTGTGACTACCCCACTTTCCCAGGTGCCCTTGCATAACAGGTATGAGGTCCTGCAAGTGGAACTCAACAATAGTGAGGATGATGGTTCATCTAGCTTGGAGGTGTCACTGAGGTTAGGATGTCCTACGCTCTGCATCAAAACTGCTTCCATAAAGAAAAAAAGATGGGTCATTCTCATAGGACACTCCTTTCTGAAGGGAACAGAAGGCCCAATATGCAGACCGGACCCACTTCTTAGTGAGGTCTGCTGCCTCCCTGGGGCCTGGGTTAAAGATGTGAAGAGAAAGCTTCCTACCATGGTACGGCCCTCAGATTATTACCCATTATTGATTTTTCAAGTAGGCAGCAATGAAGTTGCAACAAGAAGTCTGAGGGCAATCAAGAGAGAATTCTGGGCTTTGGGATGACTGGTTAAGGGATCAGGAGCACAAGTAGTGTTCTCCTCTATCCTTCCAGTTGCAGGGAACGACGAGGGAAGAAACAGGAAGAGCCAACTGATCAATACCTGGCTCCAAGTCTGGTGTTACTGGCAGAATTTTGGGGTTTTTTGATCATGGGTCTGTCTACACAACACCAGGACTGCTGGCAACAGACGGGGTACACCTGTCTCAAAGGGGGAAAAGGATCTTTGCACAGGAATTAGCAGGGCTCATTGAAACAGCTTTAAATTAGATTTGAAGGGGGAAAGGGATAAAACCAAGCTTGCTAGAGATAAGTCTGGGGGCAGCACGCCAATGTTTGAGGGATGGTGAGGTCCTTCGGTCTGCCATCTCAGTGGAGGTAGGGGATGGAGATCTAAGCAGCAGCAAAGATGTAGGGGTTATGGATGTGTTAGAAACCATGGAAGCTCCTGAGAATGGTCACGTAGGAATTAGGGCTTCTCCCCCCAAAAAGGTGGTGGGATCAATAGCCCAACTAAAGAGCATCTGTACCAATGCATGCAGCATGGGCAACAAACAGGAGGAGCTGGAAGCCATTGTGCAGCTGGAAAACGATGGTATAGTGGTCATCACAGAAATATGGTGGGATGACTCACACAACTGTAGTGCTGCAACGGATGACTATAAACTCTTCAGAAGGGATAGGCAAGGAAGGAGAGGTGGTGGGGTAGCCCTGTATGTTAGGGAGTGGTTTGATTGTCTAGAGCTTAATGATGGTGATGATAGGGTTCAGTGTTTATGGGTAAGAATCAGGGGGAAGGCCAACAAGGCAGATATCATGGTGGGAGTTTGTTATACACCACTCAACCAGGATGAAGAGACAGATGAAACATTCTATAAGCAGCTGGGAGAAATCTCATGATCACTAGCCCTTGTTCTCGTGACAGAATTCAACTTACCAGACATCTGCTGGAAATACAATATGGCAGAGAGGAAACAGTCTAGGAGGTTTCTTGGAGGGTGAGGAAGATAACTGCCTGACACAGCTGGTGAGTGAGCCAACTAGGGAAGGCGCCCCACTGGACCTGTTGTTTGTGAACAGAGAAGGCCTTGTGGGGGATGTAACAGTGGGAGGCCGTCTTGGGCATAGTGATCATGAAATGAAGAGTATTCGATTCTTGGAGAAGTAAGGAGGGGCGTCAGCAGAACTGCCACCTTGGATTTCCAGAAGGTAGACTTTGGCCTGTTTAGGAGCCTGGTAGACAGAGCCCCTTGGGAGGCAGTTCTGAAAGGCAAAGGAGTCCAGAAAGGCTGGACATTCTTCAAGAAAAAAAGCCTTAAAGGTACAGGAGCAGGCTGTCCCTGTGTGCCGGAAGGCGAGCCAGCGGGCAGAACAGAGAGCTTTGGATGGAACTTGGGGAAAAAAGGAGAGTTTATGACCTTTGGAAGAAGGGGCAGACCACTCAGGAGGACTACAAAGATGTTGTCAGGTTATGCAGGGAGAAAATTAGAAGGGCCAAAGCCCAGCTAGAACTTAATCTGGCTACTGCCATAAAAGACAATAAAAAATATTTCTATAAATACATTAGCAACAAAAGGAGGGCTAAGGAGAATCTCCATCCTTTATTGGATGCAGAGGGAAATGTAGTGACAAAGGATGAGGAAAAGGCTGAGGTACTTAATGTCTTTTTTGCCTCAGTCTTTAATAGGAAGACCAGTTGTTCTCTCAGTACCCAACCCCGTGAGCTGGAAGATAGGGACAGAGAGCAGAATGAAGCACCCACAATCCAAGGGGAAATGGTTACGACCTGCTACACCACTTAGACACCCACAGGTCTATGTGTTCGGATGGGATCCACCCAAGGGTACTGAGGTCTGGAGCACAAGTCTTATGAGGAGCGGCTGAGGGAACTGGGGTTGTTCGGTCTGGAGAAGAGGAGGCTGAGGGGAGACCTTATTGCTCTCTACAGTTACCTGAAAGGGGGTTGCAGAGGGGTGACTGTTGGTCTCTTCTCCCAAGTGACTAGCAACAGGACAAGAGGAAATGGCCTCAAGTTGTGCCAGGGAAGGTTTAGACTGGATATTAAGAAAAACTTCTTTACTGAAAGAGTGGTCGAGCATTGCAACAGACTGCCCAGGGAGGTGGTGGAGTCACCATCACTGGAGGTGTTCAAAAAATATATAGACGTGGCATTGCAGGACATGGTTTAGTGGGCATGGTGGTGTTCATTGATGGTTGGACTTGATGATCTTACAGGTCTTTTCCAACCTTAATGATTCTGTGTGATTCTGTGTGAGGGAGTTGGCAGAAGTGTTCAGCAAGCCACTCTCCATCATTTATCAGCGTTCCTGACTAACCGGGGAGGTCCCAGTTGACTGGAGGTTAGCAAATGTTTCCCACAGCATTCTCCCGGAGAAACTGGCTGCTCATGGCTTGGATGGGTGTACGCTTCACTGCGTAAAAAACTGGCTGGACGGCCAGGCCCAAGGAGTTGTGGTGAATGGAGTTAAATGCAGCTGGCAGCCAGTCACAAGTGCTGTTCTGCAGGGCTCAGTATTGGGGCCAGTTTTGTTTAATATCTTTATCAATGACCTGGATGAAGGGATCGAGTGGGCCCGCAGCAAGTTTGCAGACGCCACCAAATTGAGCGGGAGTGTTGATCTGCTTGAGGGTAGGAATACTCTTCAGAGGGATCTGGACAGGCTGGATCGATGGGCCGAGGCCAATTGTATGAGGTTCAACAAGGCCAAGTGCCGGGTCCTGCACTTGGGTCACAATAACCCCATGAAACGCTACAGGCTTGGGGAAGAGTGGCGGGGAAGAGTGGCTGGGAAGCTGCCCTACAGAAAAGGACCTGGGGGTGTTGGTCGACAGACGGCTGAATATGAGCCAGCAGTGTGCCCAGGTGGCCAAGAAGGCCAATGGCATCCTGGCCTGTATCAGAAATAGTGTGGCCAGCAGGAGTAGGGAGGTGATCGTGCCCCTGTACTCGGCGCTAACAAGGCCGCACCTTGAATCCTGTGTTCAGTTTTGGGCTTCTCACTACAAGAAGGACATTGAGGTGCTGGAGCGTGTCCAGAGAAGGGCAGCAAAGCTGGTGAGGGGTCTGGAGGACAACAAGTCTTATGAGGAGCTGTTGAGAGAACTGGGGTTGTTCAGTCTAGAGAAAAGGAGGCTGAGGGGAGACCTTATCACTCTCTACAACTACCTGAAAGGGGGTTGCAGAGAGGTGGGTGTTGGTCTCTTCTCCCAAGTGACAAGTGATAGGACGAGAGGAAACGGCTGCAAGTTACGTCAGGGGAGGTTTAGGTTGGATAGCTGGAAAAATTTCTTCACCGGAAGGGTTATCAAGCATTGGAACAGGCTGCCCAGGGAAGTGGTTGAGTCACCATCCCTGGAGGTATTTAAAAGTCTTGTATATGTGGTGCTTAGGGACATGGTTTAGTGGTGGACTTGGCAGTGCTAGGTTTATGGTTGAACTTGATGACCTTAAAGGTCTTTTCCAACCTAAAAGATTCTATGATTCTCTGATTCTCAAGGTTATTTGTAGAATCATACACAAACATAATACATCTGAGTAATAATGCTTTCCAGTGACCAATATATCAGCATGTATAGCTCTCTTGATGTCAAAGAAGCTGAACATATTTACGACTGTGTAGAACTAAACTTTTTAAAGTTTTAATCAGGAAAGGAGTACACCATTGTTGCCATCAGTTCAACCCTTCTCTGCAGAAAAGAATTATTATTAATATATTGGATAGTTCCCTTTTTTTCATATTCATTCTTGAATTTTAATAATCAACCGTGTAGACAAACAGATAGTTCTGAGCCAGAGCATAAATGCGCTTCCATACCATTTCTGCAGTCTGTGTCCGCAGCTCTGTGTGTGCAAATCTAATAATTTTAGAGGGGTGAGTTTGAAAAAAGTGCACAAATTGGATCAGCACAGGTAAATTCAAACAATGTCTCTGAATCGAAAAGTAAGGTGGCTATTCTAGTCTTATGTAAACAAACTTAAAACAGCCTTTATCTTTTCTACAAATAAGCTATCACTCATGTGTCAGGAACTGCTGAAAAAATGATTAAGATGATTCCTGAAAATCCATTTTGTAAGAGAAAGACACAAAATAGGGACCGTTCAAAGGTGGGATTTTGCTTTCATTCCTCAGGAGAGAAATTTTCAAACAGATTTTTATAAGTAAAGAGAAATTGTACGGAGAAACATTACATCAATGATTTAAAAGCAACAGGGAGGCCTATAAAGTATGAGGAGATGTCCCCAGAGTCCACTGACATTTCCAACGTAGAGAAAATCTGTAAGGAATTCTTTTTTCTTGGTAGGCAATGGGAGTTATATAAATCCTAGAGAGATATTAAAGTTAAGCAGGTGATGACAGGCAGTCTATCTTTTTGTCTTAATAAAATAAGTGTTCAACGAAATTTTTTATAACAATTCCTACTGACTGAAGAGTCACCTCCTGACGAAAACAGAATTGACCAGCTAAAAGTTTCTTTGCTAGTGTTTTATTCAGATCATCAAACTTGATTTGAAGTTGTTTTGTCTGTGATCTAAAAAACCTCAAGAAAACTTTTTCTCCTATGCAGGAAAGGAAATCTCTATTATTATGTCCCTGCTCATTGCAGGGGGGGGGGGTTGGACTAGATGGCCTTCAAAGGTCCCTTCCAGCCCAAGCTATTCTGTGATTCTATTCTATGATTCAAACAGTCAGGCATCTGCATGCACCTTTTGAAGGTATTGGTAAGGTCAGAAACTATGCACAAGTCAGCCTTCCAGTTTTGAAATGTCTGTGGTACTTCTCTTACAATCATAAAAGCACACTTTTTTAACATGTTCATCCTCCCAATACTGCCCTGAGATAGGAAAGTTTTATGGAAATGAGTTAGACTGATCAACAAAGTTCCAGATCTTCAAGGGCTGTTAGGCCCCTAACTCCCCCTGACTGCAGCCTTGGGATCTGACCCAAGGACTTTGCTGAAGGTCACACAGGATGTCTGTAGATGAACACAGAATTCAATCTAGCTTTCTAAATTCCCAGAATACTAATCTAATTACACTTCCTCGAAACCCTATGCCTTAAGTAGATTGCTGAGATAATTTTCCTGTATTCAGCAATACTCTGATTTTTTACATATAGACATCTCCCACCATTTTAAAGCTACAGACTGTTCAGTGGCAAAAATAAAGGGGATAGGGGGGTGTTGGTTTTAAGTTGTTTCACTTAGCTTTAATATTGCATCGGTCAGGATAATCTCAGATACTTACTCACTTGACAGTCTTATTCAGGGTTCGCATTCAAATAATACTCAGTTTTATTTGGATTGTGTAAGGCAATCTTTGTATACATGCGAGGTAATTTTCTGAATACCTGCTTGGCCTGCACACACCCCAGCCTCACCTGTGTACGCTTATGTCTTGTGTGCTCAGGCAGCCTGAGGAATATGTTTAGTTGCAGTTTCTGATTCAGTCATTAGATGTCCCTGTGCACTGTGAAGGATTCTGTGTGAGGTGTAGTCCCTGGTAAATAACATAGAGCTGAATTAGACTGGTTCTGGGAAATCTGCTTGTTGTATTTATGCTTGTTACCATCCAGTTAACAGCCCCCCTCTTTAAGAAGGCCTGTTGTTTACCATTTTGCAGAATCCAGGTGATTACATATCCAGAAACATCAGCTGGCTAATCCTAGTTAAATAGCATAGTTCTTTTTATTCAGCAGGACAAGATGCTGTCGACTATCCTTTAAGTCAACCCCTTTAGTTTGTCCAGTTTAGATTAATAGCTTTATCAATGAGAACTAAAGATGAGATCAACTTGTTCATGTGTCATGAGCATCTTTGTATCTTCCTTTCCCTCTCCACTTGAGCCTGTGCCTTTGTGTGGCTTTTGCTCTCTACTCATCCTCCTCGTACAATATGCAGTTCCCTGAATAATGGAGTAGATTCTGTGGGGATGAAAACCTGCTGTTTTTCTCATAAGTTTTCAGTTTCTCATTAGATTGGAATTCTGGACTCAGCAATTTTATAACCATTCCCCCTCATATTCACTACAAATTAGTTAAGAAGCATTAAAAAAGCAAACAATAAATCATAAGATACAAATATGGGTATAAAATTCTACACACTGATTCCCTTGAGACTATAAACAACTTCAACAGCACTGACTGCACAATTAAACAGAACAGACCAGTTTGTATTATATCAAAAGAATTAATATTATTATTATTATCTGCCATATCAACAGGAGGAACGGGTTTTTGCAGTGCACTCAGCAAATGGTGGAATTTTCAGCACTGACTGTTAGTATCAAAGTATCCATTCTTCATTTGTGGACTTGAAATAAGCCTTGCAAAAACAGGGGAGAAAGGTGCTTTTCTGCCCTATCACTTGGCAAACTGCACGAGTGTTGCACAATATTTTCATATTCCCTAATGCTTCAGTAGCTGTCATGTGAGTTTCACAAAGCCCTTTTATATTATGAAGTAGAAAATATATTCAGAAGCATCAGAATTCCCTGATATTAAATGTTGCTCTCTGTAATGAAGACTCTGTAAATGTAACAAAAGCAACTACTGTAGCAACAATTCTAATTACTTTCCTATAGTACTGAAAGAAATTATGGCATTTTAATGGAAATTTAATCTCTACAATTTAACAAAGATGTCTATTCCTATTATTTCCCTTATATTGGTTTATGTATTCTGAACATGTGTAGGACTGTGTAGGTTTCCCATCCTCAAAAAAAGTCTGAGCAAAAAAGCTTTTTAGTGAACCTTTTACCTCGTGCTCTTTTCATCATTTTTATATTCTGTATAAAATGTCATAAATGAGCTATGAGATTCTGACAAAGTATGTAAGTGTCATGATACATTCCCATCCTAAATTTGTACCAACGTTTGTAAAGGCCAGATACATTGAACTTCTTGTGTAAAATTTTTTAAAATGTCTAGTTTTAGAATCCAGTCACAATCCCAAACAAATCCAAATCCAGAATCCAAAACAAATAGTGAGTTTGGCTTGATATATTATTTATACCACGTCTCTGCCACTCATCATTCTAAGATTTCTGTCTCTGTAAATCTTACCTGACAATCTAAGGAGACTAATACATTTATTATGCTGAAGTAGACAACTATGAACATAAGTTAAAAGAAAAGTTTGTATCCAGGGCTTCAGTCATAGAAACACATGCATGTGTGCTACACTTTGCTCACAAGTGGAAACAGTAGTTTTGATGAAACTAATTGTGTACTTTAAGTCAATTATATACCATTTTGTAGAACTCCAGTCAATAAGATGATGGAATCCAGTCCTTTATTAAGAGTACACTTGGGACACTCAGTTACAGGACCCTTCAGATTATAGCTCTCCATCTGTTGTGTGTTAATAAGAATTAGAATAAAGCTAATTTAAGAGCTCAAAGGCAATGCACTTTCACTAAAAAAACCACAAATCCAATCTAATAAGAGGGTTACGAGAAGAAGAATCAGTAATGCAAATATACTTATCTGATGTTGCTGGCTCCATGCAATTTTCTGGAAGGAGAAGCTGTCTTCCCGTTCAGCAGAAGCCCTACCTTCAGTCTTCTGCAAGTTTTCAGTAGAAGTGTGTGCATTGGTATCTGAATTCTATAGAAGAAAATTATTAAGTCCCATGTGGGACTTTTCAGTTACTCCTACAAAACACTTAAACTGACAACTATTCTACAGCACACAATTCTTTGTGGAAAGAAATGTAATTTAAGCAATGCAATAAAATTAAGCATGTAGCATAATACATAACAAATTAAATTTATGCGACATTAACTGCTTGTCTGCAGTAAAGCAAAATATAATTTGAAAACATTTCTCCTCCATTGTGAATAAAGACCCAGTTTTGAAGTATTGATGATGTATTATAGAAACCTTTCTGTACCTTTTGGTAAGCTCTGTAATATTGAATGGGAAGATATGTATCTTTGTTTTATGCTTCTCAACCATCCCAGTGGTGGTAGCCAATAGTTTGTTTTACAGACAAGTGTTAGTTCTGCCAGGTAAATCATTTATACCTCTATACCTAGGTGTATGCAATTGGCATTATTCCTCCCAGTGAATTCCATTTTTATCCAGTCTGTTGCCATGAGACATGCAGTGCACATGGCTTCAATACAGCTTCTATGAATTCAGTAGTGAGATGTTTTTATTCACTAGTTTTGCTCATTTATTTATTTTGCTGTGAAATTTGCAGGGTAAGCAGTGTTTCCAAGGTGCAACAGGAAATCAGTGTCAAAAGCCTTGCTGGGGGAATTCTAATGTGTTTAAAATTTTTTACTGTGTTACTTAATCTATGTTACCTTTGTTATCAGGAATCTTTTTGTCACAGATGTGATAAGACTGTTTGTTACTGCATTAGAAAAATGAATACTGATAAGAGGCTATTACGAATGATGAAAATTTGACCAAACTGCCATATTGTAGCAGAACAGAAGCCTGTTTCTAGATCCAAAAAATTACATTAGGAAAGAACATGGAGTACACTAGCTCCCTTTCATAGCTGGTGTAGGAATATTGACAGTGGTCCTACTCATGGATTTGTAAAATATTTGTAAGATTGGATCTCAGTCCATGTCTCCCATCTTGTTGCCTAGTTTAGCAAAGTTCTAGGAGATTTTAGCTAAAAATTACCTCTGTTTCCAGAGCATTTAATGAATATACATAGCACCATATTCCATTGTTTTCATTGTTATTTCTCATATTGTTATTACTGTTTGCTACTACTGGACCTCCTCTTTCTCCCCTCTCTGCTTCTGCCTTATGACCCATTTTATTTCATTACAACGTCTGCATTCCACTCTCTTTTTATTGTGTAGGTTTGTTTGGGTTTTTACACTTGCTTTCACAGTATGCTTCTGGATGAAATCCTGGTCGCCATGAGGGATTTTTGCTAATCACTTCCATAACACCAAGAACTCAGTCTTTTAATCTATGCAAATTAACTTCTCTTTTCTGACCTTCATGGATCATATTACCTAACTTGTTTGGAGATTTTACCATGAACCTCTTCATATCCTAACACAGTGTTAGACTTTCTGTGAATGGGAGTATCTCACACATAAATCCATTCTGTGGTATAAACTGCATCGCACTTCTGTGTTGCAGGAGCAGATTTGACAGATGTCTGACCCCAAATCCAGACAGCACTAATCCCGAAACTACAGTCCTGAAGATATCAGTGTGGGAAACTGCCCCATCTGACAGCTAGAAAGCCTGATTATCAACAATTTGTATTGAACCCTGACCTATATATCTGACCTGAAACCCTGACCTGAAACTCAGATCGACCACAGAAATCCCACAAGCTTATTCATGAAAGCCCTTAACACAAAAAAAAAATTGCTTCTTACTATGCATTGTTCTCTGTTTTAAAATCAGCTGTCCAGATGACATTACTACTAGTAAGACCCAACAATGCCAGTTCAGGAATTTCAGCTTAGTGAGGCATTTCCTTGCATTGCTCTCAAAAAGGAGTTGGTTTCCCAAAATAGTTAATTCTTTCCAGCTAAGAACAGAAAGCCAATTTCAACACGAAGGTTTGTAGACGTATTTGTCTTGGATGAAAATGAGATCCAGGGAAAAATATATTGACAGAAAAATGGAGATAAATAGGATTTTTACATTATCTTCAACATGAAAGTAGGGCAGAATGTTGCTTTCACCTTGTTTTTGTAGTCTAGCATAGACAATCATACGCTTATCACTTTCCTAGGGTAAAGCAGACGCCCTATAGACAGAATTCCAACAAAGCAGGGCCATTTGACTGATAAACACTTCAAAGGTGTTTGAGCAAATGGCCCTCATGGACAGCCCACAAATTATTTTCAGAGGAAACTTAGGTCCCAAGAAAGCAGGAGCATCTTCACATATGCTGAGCACACTTACCTATGTGGAGACCATAGGGCAAGACAAGACAGCTGCTAAAACCCTGCATGAACTCCCGCTGAGAGGTGCTACCACCCTAACCTAGGACTCCACATGTTCTGTGCTTCAAATAAGGATGACCATGCTTGTTTTAAGCTAGATAATTCAGTCACTGCTAAAAAAGTAATATCGAGCTTTGCACTGCCTGGCTGCTTAGTTTTTTTCTTGCCTCACTTTCAAAAGATATGTTGAGCATGTGCTGTGTGGCTCCACCACTAGCTGCATGTAAATGTGGGTGGATTTCGGCTATTGCTACACAAGTTATGGAAGTTCTCAAAAAATGCTCATTCAAACTGAAACCAGAGGCATCTGCAGTAAATGAAGGAAACACAGGGCAGTGGCTTCCCTCCATCCATCCCTTTCTTTCATCCCAAGCTATTCAAGCTCTTTGAGGAAGTAAGTTGGCGCTGCCAACTAATGCCACATGTCCCCATGTCTTCTCATGTGAAGACAGGTCAATGCCAGAACCTGTTTGTTTTAAAGTGCTAGTCTATAAAATGCTCCTGGAACATTTTCATGAAAGCTGGCACCCAGGAAAGCATCTGATCCCCAAAAAAGCTTCCCACCTGACAAGATGGTGCCAATGAAGGTGGTCAGTTTCACAAGCAGGACCTGTTCGCAGAAGCAGGATCCCAAACAGATTTCAACCAGACAGCAGTAAAATAGCTGCCACTAGCACCCTCAAGGCACGGCAACAGCAGCCTCTGATAACCTTCAGATATAGTGTGACAGTAGCATTTATTATATTTGTTACCACAGTGCTTATGAAAGTGGGGCTTGTACAATACACACACAGCATCCCTACTCCACAACAGCTTCTTATCTAAATAGACAAGCAGATAAAAGCTAGAGAGGAGGATTAAATACACAAACAGAGCAAGAGGAGTAACAGCCTGCAAATTTCATGTCAGTTCAGATACTTTTGTTTACTTGTCCTTTTGGCAGAGTTTAATTAGTAAGGGGTTAGTTGACAGAAAGACAGAGGACAGGCGATGTTAAAGATAGGCATGAAAGAGAGAAGGCAATGGCCAGAGGGAGGGAGGAAAGGCACACAGGAAGTGGCTGGAGTGAGGATGAGCTGAAAAAGTTTGTAAGAAAGGAAGCTCAGGGCATTGCAGAAGGTGACTGCATAGCACAGGGGAGAGGTATTCATAACTAGAACTGCAAAAAGCAGTTTGATGTCTGTGGTGTTTAATGTACAGGGACAGAGGCACTATCTTGTCTTGCCTCTAACAAGTTCATAGCAAAGAGGCAGCCCTGAATGGGTAATAAGGATACTCAGCCAGCCCACGGTGTGTCTCACACCGCTGCTATACAGAAAGTTTTGGGTTTTTAACTTCTGTGCCAAAATCACCCTTGAGCTGGCTCCTCCAAAACCATTTGTCTGGTTGAGAGTCAAAGTAGTGCAAAAAGCTGATGCATTGCAGAGGGTGCCTCTCCTTTACTGTTCCAGATCTGAGACCTGAGGAGCCCCAGGGATCCCCAGTTCACTGCCCAGTCATCTCAGAGATGAGGTGGGAGGAATCCACATAACATATCCTCTTACATCTACATTGAACAGAGCGCCAAGTCCAGCTGACAACAGGTTTCTGGAGCCTGCTTTGGCTCCAGAAAAGGCCCTTATTGTATTGTGGCATGGGGAAGCTGGGGACCACTGTGGAAAACTGAAGGCAGCAATGAAGAAAGAGGAGTTGGAATGAAAAAGATGTCTGAAAAGGAGCCAAACAAACCCTCATGTTAACACAATCCAATGTCGGGGGTATAAAGAAGGTACAGTAGTGTTGTTTATTTTTTCCTAATAAAAAGATAAGCTATTCAGCCTTTCTAAATGACAATTCTCTTGCGAATTTTGAATGCAGGAGCTACCTATATATTGCTGTAGTCGTCAGTGAAATGCAGAGGGAAGGAAGGAGGAACTGCCAGTGGAGGGTGGTATTGTATAAGATAAAATAAGTAGCTTCTCCCTTCTTGCCTTGGAGTTACCAACCAGGGGTAGCTAATAAACACCACAACAATCCTCCACTCTTAGCTTTCAAAATAACACAGCATAGTGGGCTGGAAAGCCACTTCAGGCCAAGGACATGGAGGAGATGAGAAAACTGTGGAAAGAAGCAGAATGAAATTAGGAGGTGGGATGAAATGGGAAGGTCAGAAAGGAGAGAATGCAGGAATGGAGAGGATGGACACCAGGGGAAAAGAGACCAGACAAGAGGGCAGATGGGCACCAGGGCAGAGGATCACAAAATGGGTAAATAACAACTTGGTAGAGAATGTGATTTTAAAAAATGGAGCAAAAGATCAGAGAAAAATTTAATATTTAGGGTTCATTCTGAACTGAAGGGGAAGGAACAATAGGATTTGTGTACAACAGATTTCCTGACCCAGCTTCTCCTTTCCTGCCATCCATATGCGGAGAGTAACTGTACCCTAACTGAAGGCTGTAGATTATAAACTGGAAGTAACTTAACAACAATTGATCCTGTTTATACTGTGAAAACATTTTTGAACTCCCGTCCTATTACTTTGTTCAGTTCTGTGTACTCTTTTCTGGGAATGGGTCATCTTTAACTGAGCATTTGTACAGTGTGCCTTGGATTGTTGAAGCCTAGTTTAGGAATCACAGTAAGAATTATGATTAAAAAATAGAAACCTGAACATGCTATTAACACCATTTCTAACAATACACACAAAGGAACTTTTGCCACATCACAGAATTCTGTTCCAGAAATGAACAAATTCTAGAATTTTTTTCTTCTTACTGAGTCTAAAGTTTTCTTTCTTTAAAATGTAATTTTAGCTTTCTAGACTTGATAAACTCCTAACTGTACATGCAATAATTCTTCCTGTTCTGTGTGGGTTATACTCTAAAATCTTTGTATGTGAATGTATTTGTCACATCAAAGAATCTCCCATTGAAAATACTGTTTGGAGCTGAACGTGGCTTATAGAGGCCCTCCAGCAGGCTGGAGTGGTGCTCAAATGAAATTGAAAAATAGCTACTTGCCTCTTTACAGGGAGTTGTTTCTGTTCGCTCACTATGACTGGCTGAGGTAGGAAGCGGCCTCTGGAGATCACCTAATTCAACCCCACAGTATGACCAGGGTCAGCTAGAGCAGGTTGCTCGGGACCATGTCCAGTTGGTTTTTGAGTATTTCCAAGAACAGAGACTTTACAGCCTCTCTGGAGATCACTGTTCCAGTGTTTGATCACACTTATATTAAAAAAGTTTGTTCAAATGGAATTTCTCGTATTTGAGTTTGTGCCCATTGCCTCCTATCCTTTCACTGGGCAACACTGAGAGTCTGGTTCTGCCTTTTTACTCCCTCCCATCAGGTATTTAAAAATGTTGGTAAGATTCCCCCAAGTCTTCTCTTCTGAAAGCTAAACAATCCCAGCTCTACTCAGCATGCAGAGTAACACATGTATAATACATTTGGCCTTGTAGAATAGTGCACTGAAACTGCAAACACTTCCAGAAATACACATCTGCAAGAAAGAAAAATAAACGGAAGTGAGAGGCAATTGGTATTTTCATAGAAAAGTAAGGTCGCAATCTTACTAAATAATATATGACAACTTCTCAAGATGCTTAATGAAAGTGAAAAAGCAATTTCTAAACATAAGAACAACTTCACAATTTCTACTTTTGGAAAGAATAAAAATATACCTGTCTTCACAGAAAATAGTCAAAATGTATTCAAAATTTTTCTATTTGGAATGGACACTGACTAAGAACTCATCTAATTGATATTTCCCTTAAAGTTTATCAATAACAAACTATCAAAATGGGAAAGGGAAACTGATCAATACAAACAAGAACTATAATGTGGTTTGAAAGAACTAGTGCAAATATTTTCATATCCTTAGTCTGCATCAGCTGTATTTCCAAAAATGTAGCTATGAGATGGAGAATATGGCCCAAGTGGTACAGAGCCCTTTGAAAAGAATGTAAAATAATAATAAAACTTTATTTAACAGTCTAAGATAAGGTGATTAGTGATACAAGGAACAAAGTATGATCTAAACAATGGCAATGTCACACTGGTAACGTTATACTGAACAAACCATAAAGGAGTTTATTGGTGGTAACCATGACATCGAAGTTAACCGTGTGAGATTCCATGGAGGGATCCAGCAGCAACACTGCTGCAAAAAACAGCTTCTGCACATACACAGAATCCCTTATGTAAACAATGACAAGTTTGATACTGTTGGGTGGATAGAAAAGAGAGAAGAATCTATCAAAAGCATAAAACAAGCTTGTTATGAGAGGTCAATACTTGTAAAGTTGATATATAACCTGCTTCTCAAAACATCTTTGACAGAAGAGGTTTTTCGCAGCATTCCTCTGAGTTCAAACACAGTAGGTTTATTACTGAAAGTAACTGAAGCAAAAAGACCAATAATATAGATAACAGTGTTTAAATTACTGAAATAATTCTCCAAGCCTTGCCAGGCCTAGTTAAATGCAACCTCCACACTTCTTCCGATTTTCCTACATTTTGTTAGGAAAATACTGGAATTAAATTTGGATATTTACTCTTGCTGGAACTATGTGTTATCACAGCCATTAACTTTGTTAATGACAGTTATCATCAGACATACAGATCAGGAAGTTCCAGGGTATGGTCAGGTCCACAAGAGTCCTGCTGACTGTCACCTGTCCCTTGCTGAAAACGAAAGCAACACCCACCCCTCCTCAAAAAGGAGAGTAAAAAAATGATAAGTATTAAAAAATAGAGTTTCCACCGTAAAGATAATAAATTTCTATACATCTGCACATATTTTTGTCTTTCTGGGTAGGTTTTTAATTTCTCTCCTTTCAAGAGCTTCAGTGCCACACAACACTGGTGCACACACTAGGTTTTTTTGCAAGACCTTTTCTTGAGCCAAAAACTCTTGCCTACCAGATCAGTCCTGTGCACGGGAAATACGGTCATTTCATACTTCACTCTCACATGGTAAATCTAGAAAGTAAAACACTGATGAACAAATGCAGCCACTGTGCATGACAAGGAATAATTGAAAGAGAAACTGTGAAAGAAAAAACTAAACAGCATTAGGCTAAGCAATAAAGAGTAACTATCATCTCATGCCAAATCTCTCAAAGCAGGAAAAACTAAGCTAGTATAAAGATACAAGCACACCTAACACTTTAGATACCTCCCTTCTTGCCTTCTCACTCACTACTAAACATCTTCTCCCATTACCATAAAAAGAAACTGATCTACCAGCTACTTCTGTGATGTTTCCTGCTTCTGATTAGACAACACATATTGTAAAAGACCACATCTCTGCAGGCTTGCTTCATGTATAGAGACATATTTGATAGTTTGAATTTTTATAGCCAATGATGTTCAACTTAATTTGCTACACTGCTGAGGACAGTTTTGTGAATAGTAAATCCATCACTTGACTCTATCCCCTAAATCTAGAAAGATCCTTTCCAAGCATCAAGAAAAAAACAGCTTGTCAAGCACTGGAAGAAACATGTTTCAGCTCATTACAGCTCCCCATGATACAAGCTTAAGCAGCTCAAGGAATAACAGAAAGTTGTGTATTGGTATGCAAGCTAGCGCATGATAATCGGTTTGAGCAGATGTACTGTAGTCCACTGACTGGAAGCTAATGGTCAGCGTGCTGTATCACTGCCCACTAGAAAAAAATCATTTTAATCCCATTTAGGTGTTTGGTGATACCAAAGAAAGATCATACAACTATCAACATGAGCATAATTTGTTTATCAGTGATCATCCTGATGCAGCAGTCAGGCTGGGGTATTTTCCTCATAATTATGCTGAATTACTCAGTTAATACCATGCTTTTTTCATACCCTTACCTCCCTTATCACACTAAACAGCATCTAAATAATCCTTTTAAGAGTGTAGAGTATAAAAAGTTTCAAAAGAAAGCACAGATGATGGGGTCAAGCAGTCGTCAGAGATATATCTGTAACTCATCATGTAAATGTATGCACAAAATACTTTTTCCCATTCTAAATAAAAAGGGGTGCTAGGACTTCATAACTGTGTTAGTAACAGCAAAACAGCAAAGCTTTTTAAAGACCCCAGAGAATCTTGGAGATATCTTTTGATTGCAGAAGAGGTCTAGGCTTATGTTCATGAAAGGAGACAAAGATGCATTAATGTATCACCTGCTTCAATTTTGTGATCAGACTAGAATTCTACAATGTTTGCTGCAACTGCAAAAGAGAGCATCAGGGTCCTTGTTTTGGAGGAGAGAGGTATCACAGAAAACCGATGAGTTTGCTGTACCATTCAGTATGAGCAGGAGTTGTTATAACTACTGGGTAAGCTTGACTTTAATGGCAGGTTAGTCTGACTTAGGGTCTACAGTTCAGTGCCTAACAATAGTCATATTGGATCAGATCAAAGACCCAGTTAATCTACTATCTTATCTACATTTATGGCCAATAAATGGATAGCAAAATAATACAAGGAACAGGCAAGCAAAAGTGATCCAGTTCCTAGCTTGCCCTCACAGTGTTTGACGATCAGTGATGAATGGACTTCGTGCAAGAGGTTGCAACTGGAACAGCATGTGAAACCCATTCCTTGATGGACCTATTGTACATGAATTTGTCAAATTCCTTCTTATTCCTATGTAAAGGAAGTAAACTTCCATAAAACGCATAATTAAATTGGAAAATTTGTTGTCCCGGCAAGCTGTGGAGACTAAAAATATAAAAGGCTCAGGAAGAAGGTAGACAATAAATGCCTGAAAATTAAATTTGGAATTTTCCTTTTCTCATAGTATGAGAAAAATTAAGTAATTTAATAATTTCTTCAACCTTTCTGTCCCCTCTCTTTCGAGCCAAAAACTCCTAGCCTGTGTAATACTTCCTTATATGGAAACCATTCCATTCCTCTGATAATCCTCGCTACCATCCCATTAACATCTCTAGCTTTACTAGGTATTATTGTTATTGCAGGACCAGAGCATCATTAAATATGCATGATATACCATTTTATTAAAAAAAAAATCTGCTTTCCTTTCTATTCCTTTCTAATAAAGCACTAATATTCTGTTTCTCCTTTTGATCGTGGCTAAAGATTGAGCTTCCATTATCAGCAAATTATTCTTTCAAACTCTCCTTGCCCAATGGCTACTCCTAATCTAGAGTAAATAATTATCTGTTCATTGACAGCATTATTTTTTCCCATGGATATATTTTATCTGCAACTTTATTATCCACATTCAGTAGCAGGACACAGGTCTGCATCTTTTCACTATTAGTGTAAACCTTAATGATTCTGAGTAATTCTGTACCATCAGCAAATCTTTTCACCTTATCATTTGCCCCCTCTTCCAGAATAGAACCTAATGGTAACATCTAGCCATTGAAATGCTTATTTCTTTCCCTTATTTCTCATCTTTTAACAAGCTATTAATACAGAAGATTTTTCTTTTTACTCCATGACAGCTTAGTTTCTTTAAGAGCAGACCTCATCAAAAACCATTGGCTGTGCAAGGATATTGTATCAGCGAGATCATTCTTGTTATTGTGCTTATTTCTTTTATTATGGTTGCTATCAATTTGACAGAAGTTAGACTTTCTGAAGCACAGTTCTCCAGATTTGTACCAAAACCTTTCTGAAAACTCTTTCCGAGTTAAACACTCAGTTGCACAGTCAGCAACTTAGAACCTTAATCTCTGAGTTTCTTTTGAACTGATATCTGTTACTGGCTTTTTCTCACAATTCAGATTTACTGCTTTATTCTAAACCAAATTATTACTCCACTTCTGGCATTTACTCAGACTGAAAATGAACTTAATTTCCACAGAATTTGCCGCATTACTAATATTTTAATGACACCCCAGTAGAAATGTAGTGCATTATGCCAATGCTATCACTGTCTACGGCCATCAGCAAAGTGAGTTATAAGGCATTCTTCCAGGATATACTGGCTGAGTTCAGTTTTGAAGGAAGAATGTAAGAATTTCCATAAGAAATAGGTTTTAAAGAACAATTGGTTTGAAAAACAAGAGAACATTTGCAAGCACAATGTCTGGACATTGATCAGTTCTTTCAGGGAGAAAATACTTTGCTTAGTTTCAAACCGGCTTTCCCTGACGAGATCATATTTGTTCCCTGCTACTAAGGAGAGACACCAGAAAGAGGAATTGTCTGTGAACTATAAAAAAAACCAGTAAACAAAGCATAGGTATTTTTTAGCTGTCCTCAGAGATATGTGTTTATTTGTCTTTTTTATTTGATTGAATTTACTGACTATATATCCATCTTGCATTAGTTCAATAAGAAAAAGAAAACATGGTGGCTGGGCAGCAGTAGAGGGCAAAATATAAATACTGCCCAACTGGAAAAGCTCAAAGAGCAAAAAGACAATTTGTGTTCTTTGTGACAAACTCTTTAAATCCACTACAGGACTACTGCTAATGCCTAACCTTGATATGCAAACCAGAACATCTAAAAATAAAATACTATTTTTAAAATTTAAAATAATAATTTGTAAAATATTTTATCTACATTTTAATGCATGAGAAAGGGCTAAAAGACCATTCTTGCTTACACGTATCATCTTGTTTGTCCCTATAGAGGCTTTTTTTAGCTCTCCCAGGGTCATCTCCTCCATTTGCAGATATGGAGGCTGAGAGACAGGGCTTGGTTTGGCCAAACTCAACAGCAAAGAAGGGAGCAGAAGAACCCAGGTTTCCTCACTTTTAATCAGAAGCCTAAAGCTGTGCCTGGTGTGTGCTGGCTGCCAGGTACCAATCTGGCTCCTGTGGAAATAATAAATACCATCTAAAGACTTGAAGTTATTTAAAATGTACTTCACAATTATGTATTTCCCCTTCCTCAGGGTGGGACAGGTCTCTCAGGTAAATGCATCATGGAAATTATAAGGAAAACAGTTGGCTAGACCAGTAGGAGAAATTACTCAGGACAACTAAAACCAGAAGTCAAACTTAGGTGGTATAGACTCTGACTCTGATGGTATAGAATCTGATTTGCCTTTATGGGTAACATGATTTGGCTGGTGCCCTGATTTACATACCTATGTAGGGTACCTAAAATTCTGCACTATGCATAGCAACTTTTAGATCATCTTTATATGACAACGCCTTGAGCCCCAGACTTACCAACAATTTACATCAGAAGTCTTCTAAACAGAGTCCTTGATTGCCTAAACCGACATTTTTCTGCAAGTAAGGGAAACAGGTTTAGTTGTATTTAAACAGCACATCAGTGTATTATTCTAGATATGTGCAGTGATTCACTGAGATGACCATTAACGGGTCCGATTTAACCCATTTACAAGCACTTATCCTGAGTGAATGGATATTTTTGCCCTTCATTTTTGCCCTTCCCATGTCTTGGTAGCATATTTGTAATGCACTATTGAATTCCAGCAGAATTTTTTTAATCGCCTCTTTAACAATATATGATTATTGTTGACGGCAAACCAACTGGAAGAAACAGATTTAGATTAATTAACAGTGACCTATAATTAAACACAACAGTATTTAAAGATGGACTGGTCCCTAGATAATATTGCTTTAGCTTTAATGAGTGTTTATCATTCTTGTTTGCTTCCACTGTGGCAGTTACCAAGGTTAGTTACCAAATTTCTTAATTAAATGAAAATACATAGAAGTCATTGCCTTAACACAAAACAGCTTGAAATATTTGTGATTTAAGCATCATCTCAAAGTATGCAGACTCCTGCCCTACAAATTTTTGGTTGCAGTTTACCTATGGAGCTCAATATTTTCCTTAAGTTGTAACTTGACACTAAACAACGTTGTGGTGTGTTCCAGGATTGTTCCTGTTCCTTTATCTCTGAAAGATAAGAGTATGTTTTATTAAATATTTGTCTTCTTCAACATGTGGAGGGCTCAAAAATACATTTTTAAATGAAAGCTTTAATAAAGGATTTCTGATTTCTGGCTCAGGCTTCGCCAACAGGTCTCTGCATAATAATTAAGTAAATCACTTTATTGCACATTTTCAAAATGTAGTCTGATGCTTAAATTAGATTCCTAATGAAATTAAGATCACATTCCTACCAAATTCCACAGGGAGTTTGGTACCTAGGGTGCTCTGAGGAAATAATCTGTGACTTTCGCCAGTCCTGCACTTTCAGATATCACCAGAAACAGCGGGTTCTATCATCCTCAGAAAAATTCCCTACACTTCCAATTGTTGCAGATTGAGAGCTGAAGCAACTAAAAATAAGATAACATATTGGCGGGAACTTCATCTTTCAACTATAACATGCTTATAAATGTTTACTAAAGCTTAGCTGGTTCATAGAGGTAGTACTTACATGACTACACTATATACCATATGATTATGATATATATAATATGTAAAGACAGATACCAGTACTGCTAAAGAATGATCCTTATGTAATACTCAAACTTTCTCCAGTAGAAATCCTGATCATCTCCACTGTTGCTTTGCATTGTGCTGCTGGCAAGGTATTTTTAATTTGTTTTGTTAGAACAATAAAACAATGTGCATGAAACAAAATACATAAAGCATTAAAATGAGCACTGAAAATCAGAAAAGGATTGTGAAAATAAAAAAAAAGCAGATCTTGTTTGGTCCCAGCCCAGTGTCTGTACTAGCTGGTCTGAGTAGTTAAAATTAGGCATTCTCAGGAAAGGAGGGAGGTTGCCATTGTTTAAATCCTAAGTAAAAATAGAATACTGATTGGGTTCAAATGAAGGTTGTTCTTAAAGTAACTTGTACTTACGGATTCTTGCTGCCAGTCTAGATACTTCCTATGTTAAGGCACAGTTGCACAAAAATCTCTAAGGGGGACAGACCATTACAAATGCCCACCTGGTAGCTTTTTTAGGTGTAATACAACAATAAAAAACATTCTGGAAAATAAAAAGTAAGTATAGAACACTTACACATGCCAAATATGTAACCGGAACAGTTATTTGGGAAACTGGAACAGAGCTGTTTGAAAAGCATATTCACTCACCACCAATTCTTGGCCTGATTATAGCCATGTGCTTGAAACAGCATTCCTCAACACCGTTTCTTATTCTCCCTCGATGCAGCACCTTCCCTCCCCCACTCCCAGTTTGGCATCAGGTTGTGCCAGCCCTGAACATTGCTGCAATTTACTGCTGAGTCACATATTTTCACTGCTGTCACAGAACATCATCATCACTGCTCTGACAGGAATATTGAAACAGCAACCTTTTGGTATGAGAAGGGAGAGAGGCTTCCAAGACATATGCAGCGGAAAAGCTGACTATAGTATGTTCTTTCAGAAAAAGCTGTCTTCCTCTTCAAAGGAAGTTCCCTGGGTTTTATGATCACTGGTTTGGAAATAGCACAATTAGCTCTCCCCGTGATTTCGCCTCTGCTCACATGCTGTACCTCTGGAATGCCCAAAGGATCAATGTTCGAAGGCAGTGGGCACTAGAAGAGACTTCGGTTGTTTATCATGGTGCTGCTGATGTCTTCTGGGGTTGACAGATGCTGCTCCAGAAGGTTAATAAGATGAAGAAAGCTCTTCCAGCTGGACCGTAAGAGGGATTATGTCTGAGCAGCAGATAAACAGATTATTCCAGAAACAGACACTGCTTTTTTTTAAACCTTCGTCACTCTTGTCTTACCACTCCAGTCCCCCAAGCTAGAAGTGTGTGCATTGGAGGGGTTTGCCCAGCTCTTGCATTCTGGCACCTGTTGCACTCTTTGTGTAGTTGCAATTCAATGCAGTCCAAGGCAGGGGACACCTGAAAAATAATCAGAGGGAAGACGTTCGGGGATTTTAGTTCTTTAAGAAAACAAAATTCTTCTACTTGACCTAAACAGTCTTATTTCCTGCATGATTGATCTTGAAAACCGTGAATGACCAATAGACAGCATGCATTTGAAAACTGGATTAATATTTTTGATCATTTGCCTTGCTCTCCAAGTTCAGGGAAGCAGAGGTAAGTTCATATATTAAAGGTTTATATGCATTTACATGACATATGTTGAAAAAAAAATTGTGTATTTTCACATTACAGAATTCTTTGTTTGGAATTTGGTGTTTTGACAATTCAGCTAGAAACAGTACAGTTACTGACACTGCTATGAAGTTGGAAATGGAAACATTAGCAAGATTTCTTATGTGTGTTTCCCAGGCTTTATAGAGATGCCATTTAGTTTTGATTTACATGCATATGTTCTGTTATGAAAAAATATAATTTCAAAAAAACTTATATGGAAGGGGCAAAATAGCTGAAAGAACATCTGTGTGCTGACATTGTTAAAGATGGTCTGTCATCCCTGAAATGAAGAGAAAGTAGTAAAGTATATCTTTGTATTTACTAGCCATTGTCAGAAGCAACTTCAAAAACTTTTAGATATACAAATTCTGGAGGAATAAACCATACTGGCAAATATACAGAAAAATGGCAATACTAGTAAGGGTTACTGTAATGATAATTGTAAAAATATTTGCAAGAAAACTCCTCTGCACTTAGTACAACAACTAACTATTTCTCTTTTTCAAAACATCAAAAAGCTCACAGCAATTTTAAAGCTTCTTCAACAACAAAAAAGAAAAGATGGTGATGTGATTTTTCCCTTTTCAGTTCCATATTAAATAGATTTAGAGCTTTGGGGAATATGTCTAATTTTGGGGGAGGTTTCTTACTAACTTTTCCACTTATGTTTTGATATTTATATAATTGAATTAAAAGCCAACATTATAACTGCTTTATGTTGGAGGTCAATGACCTCCTATTTTATATCAATCTCAGGCATGTTAATTTTTACAAAGGCATATTAATGTTTACAAAGAATGTAAAATGATAAAAGAGAAGTCTCCTCAATGATCTTTAAATATTTGTTGAAGACATGGTGTCAAACATAGTCTGCTGTCCATACTACTTGGAAAGTTTTATTTACACTTTCTTTTTTGGTCTTGCTTTTCTTTGCACGTATTTTCTTTAAAAAATAAAGAACACAGTTCTTGTAGCTCACTGAAATGATGTACATCTTCTCTAGTGGACAATTACACTACTGAAAAAATCCTTGGGAAAAAGTAGTTTATTAGTTAACACTAGATTTATATTCTGTTGCTCTTTGTTTTTACTTCTTAATTCCATGTAAATAGAGTCAGTTAATCATTAATGATATTTTGGAAGTGTGGTAAAAAATGAGAGAATGAGTCATAGTTCATGTCTGACAGGAAGAAAAGTTATATCAAAATGCACTGCTTTTGCATTTAAGTTGCATATTCTATGATGGAAAGAGAATGAATTACAGGTAGTTCATGCATGCTTGGTGGTATCATTACAGTCCATATTTATAATTATGAACTGAGAAAGTGATAATCTAAAAATTGGGGTCACACAGTTTCACCCATTGCAAATTGTGATTGTATGTTACAACACATTTCCCGTAAAAGACTTTGGCAAAATTCTGGGAGGCTATCCTGACAGAGAGGAATACAGAACTGTATATTATCTCCCTAAGTGATGTAGTTGAAGACTTGGTGCATAGAATGTTTGTCAACACTCAGGAAACAATGACCAATAATAAACTTCACATAGCATCTTGCTTATGTAGCAGTGTTGGAATTTTCTCATTTTTGGTAGCTTTCAGGGGAAAATATATTTTTTCTATACATGCATGTGAATGATAATTGGAAAAATTGCTTCCCACCAGTTTTATAAAGTACATGTTGTATGCGTAAATGCATAATAATTAATTTTTATTGCCATGTAGTCCTGCCATATATAATATTTTAAAACTACATTATCTCAAAGATATGCACACAGATCTCAAAAAACGTAATGCTTGTGTTAAGAAACTTCTTTACCAGAGCAGAGATGCTTCCAGAACTGTTATTTTATGACTTAGCATTAGGGTCAGATACTCACAGAAAACATTTTCAAAAGTACACAGGCTCTCCCAATAGTCTGAATATTTATATTTATCGCTCATTAGTGATCCTAACATAGATGATTTGAGGCTTTTATGGCTATTCAAGTGTGCAGTACATGTCAACTGTGACAGACTAGGAAACACGAGACTAATAAAATACTTCCATCTTAAAAGAAAAAAGTAGAGCTAATAAAGTCTAAATATTTATAGGGTTAATCAGTTCATTTTTTTTTCCCCTCATGATCAAAACTATCTTAAATTCAAATTCCTAATTTAGTCATATCTATACTTAACAAAAAGTGGGTTAACAAAAGTGGGGTTTGCTCAGGAATGCCTTTTGGTCCTTCCTACCCATCCCTATTTTAGGACCAAGAGAGTCCTTCTCCCAGCCATTTGGAGGCTGCCCAGGAGCACCTCCAATTCTACAGTAAAGAAACAGGAAACTGTAGGGAGCAAAATAAAGACTTCAGAGATAGAGTGTTTATCTTTGGCCATGACTAGTGCTAGAATCCAGGAAATTACCTCAGGACTTGAACTCAGGTCTTTGCCACAGTCCTGACACAAACTTCTCTAACAATGGGAAGGGAAAGTGAGGGGGAAAAAATCTACACGCAAAATATGACAGTAATTTTTAACTGTTGAACTGTAAACCACTGAAAACCCAGACTAACTAGCAAAATACAGCGGATCTTTGAACTCCCAAAACTATACAATGATGCTGGGTACATCCTAGCACTTGATATGGAGAAAGTAAGGGAGCCAGAGAGCGTTCAAGGCTGTTTAATGTTTTTTTTATTCAGCAAGCAAATATCTGCTATTTATTCAGCTTTTCTTTAGGACACAAAGGCTTTGTGTGTACTCTATGAAATCATTTTAATTCATTCTGACTTACCCCTTCCCGCTTGGCTGTTCCAATTCAGCAGTAAGTGTTGCAGTTCTTCATTACTATAATTGCCCTCAAAAAAGGGTTAAGCAAATTTGTGCCAAAGGAAAAGGGAAGTCAAAGAACATAAAGCTTCAAAGAAAGAAAGAAAAAAAAGACATCTGGTTTTTGCACTAAGATTATTTTCTACTTTCATCCATAAAATAAGTATTACCAAGTTAATGTTAGCTTTCCTCATGCTTATAAACAAATGAAAAGTAAACCTTTTTTTTTTTTTTACCCTTCCCAAACAAATGTAACACTGGATTATATGTGGGTTTTAATCTTATCTATTTCCTGGCTAAAAGCCAAACTTGAATAAAAATACTAGAATATTGTTGCTGAATCTTAAAGATTAATTCCAGATATAATCACACCTATACCATAGTGATTAGTGAACTATGTGTGAATGAACAGTTAGATGTGTGGGGGTTTTTTCTCTGAAAACACCTGTGGACAAGATGATCACTATTATAATAAAAGGTTTTCTCCCTCTACAGGACATTAATTTACAGGCTACAATAAAGTAACCATACTTGGAGTCTTAACCTGCTAGAAATCCAGAGTATTATTTATGTTATTCTTCATTTCTCAGCTAATTTTGGTGTCCTAGTGGCTTCAGCAGTGCACTAAGCGATAAGGCCAACATTCATCAGATGTAGCAAACACACTGTCTTCTTCCCAGAAGGAAAACTATGTATGCATTCTACTGCATTTTGATGGTTTAAAATATTTAAAATATATGTTTTCCCCTCTACTTCTGTACCTCTGTCCTATTCCTAGTCCCTTTGGGATTAAAATGAGTCTTCTGCTCATTCTCTATCACACAATTGTTCCATTTTTATCAGGGGTTAGGTGCACTATCCTGCACATTCCATGTGTTTTGCACTTTGCAAGCGCAGCAGTAATTTTTTTCCCCTTAGGAATGTGTGATATTGAACAACACACTTCCTAAAAAAAAATCTATCTATCTGTCTGCTTGTATATACATATATACTGGCATTTAGTCACTATCAGCTGCTATTTACTGGACAGACACTTCAGAATAGTAACATATCTGGAAAACCTGCGTACCAGGAGTACCCTGACACCTGCCACAGTGTAGGTGTGTTTATATACCCTTACATAATTGTAGCACACCTTATCATTTTAAGCAAGCGTACCACCAGTTTTAACCTTACAATGTACCTGTCTGACAGAGTAACACTCTCATCCTCATTTCACAAAAGCTTGAGGACCTGAGATGTAACACAGAAACTGAAGACCTGACCTGTAAGAAGCATTGCGGTCATAAAGCAGGACAACAGCAGAGTTCAGCAAGCTGGTTCTCAAAGCAACTGCCTAGTCACACAGAGGTCTGCAAATCAGTAGGACCCAGACTCATAGCTACATAGCTAATTATACTTAGGCCACCATGCTTATCTTTTCAGTGGCAAGGTTGTACTGGATTTTAAATTTCTGCTTTAGTGCAGAGCTAAAATTACCTTCTTACTGGCCACTCTGAAGCTTTCAGTACCTCTCTCTGACTTTATCCAATTGTATATTAACAATCTTGGTAACCCTCTGACCTGAAATACCAGTTTTAGTGGCTATGCTCCAGGCATACCTTTCATACATTTGAGTCAACACAAATTATAGAAGCCACAGCAGTTTCAGTTAGGAAGCAGTAATACACTCATCTTTCATTTTGTGATTTTGTCATTACTGTGCAAAATGAAGACAGTTCTAATCAAGTCCTTTCCCCTTTCCTCCTCTCCCTGAAAACTAGATCAGTTTCATCTAGTTCAGAAGTTCACTATGCTTAGAGCAAGGAATTGGACTAGGTGACCTTCAGGTGTCCTCCCAGCCTAACTTGGTCTATGCAGCTTGACACACAACTGAGTTAAGTAAGGTTAAGTCCAAATCACTCTCTGCCAAAATGAGATGGAGTCAATTAGCCAGAGACAGTAGATTGTATTGCACCTAAACTGTGAATAAAATTGATCAGTTCCAATTACATAGGTTCAAGGAAAGAAATGGCACTGTGGCTTCTGGCTCCTGGAAGCTTTCTTATATGCCAACCATCCTAATCGTCATCATATTTTAATACAGTTACCTCAATAAGCCCATTCTGCATTGTGACTCTTTGACTCTTTGACTCACACCATCAAAATTGTTGAAATGTTGACATACATGGCAAAATATCTCTGGAACTTGGACTTACACTGTCTCATTGACTTTCTCAGAGGATGGCTGTACATCTTGAGTAAGACTGATCAGAAAATGAATAGCAGAGGTGCTCAGGTGACTGTTTCATCACTGCAGATTAGATGCATCCCTCCAAGAACTTCTCAAACATTTAAAGCATTTTCTTACATTCTTTGATGCAAATCATATCAGATAATAGAACAGAATTTCAGGTCAAATGTTTCTAAGATGACCAAGGAAATGCAAATAGATACATGTTTCATCTGCCAACATTAAACCCAATCCTTCTTCAATGCTGTTTCTAGTCCGGGTCCTGGACGTTAGGCAGACTGTTACAGGATTCACATGTTGGCAATGAAACCATAGATGGCCTTTGATATTTTCTGTGAATTCCAGCAGCAGCGGTTAGTAGAGCTGATGAATAACAAGGAGGATTCTTCACCAGAATTTGCCCTTACCTGTCTGAAAGAGGTGGTATATATTTCTACCTTAAAGGAGACATATGGTGTCAAGGAAAACATGAGTTTCTTATGATGCTCTTTCAGGTAGGTAGGAAATGTGTCAAAATCACATGTGTTGACTCATAAAGCATTCAGCGTGTTCAATATTTGTGGTTGGTACAGACTGCATTTATTGTGAATGTGGATTCATTGTAGTCAGCATATGACAACTATATTCACAAAAGCAGGAGAATCTAACCAGTGGTATATTATGTTTTCTATTCTCATCTATAATAGGCAGATAATTCACCATAGTTATTTTGCCATGAATTGTATAATTAGCATAATTCAAAGATGTTACCAAATTGTCTATTTAGAGATGGAGAAAAAATTATGTTTGTCTGATATAAGGCCTAAGCATAAATTTCATAAAAAATGTTTGAAATTATCTTCTTAGCTTTCTTTCTGAAGTTGATTGATTTAACAATTGTGTTTCTCCACATGGCATAGAAAACCACACAGATCTGTGTGAGTATCTGGGAGCAAGGGAACAGCTGAGGGATTATGATATCTAGTTTAGTTTCTCAGTGTTACCTACTTGCAGAAATTAAATTCTTCATACTTACTGAAATTCCAAAGCACATTGATTGATGACAACAGTGATCTTTGGTACCGAAATGTAAATCCAGGTTAATTTAAAGGGTTCTGCAGAAGAACCATTACCTAATGACATCTCCTAGCTTTGAATGCAACACCATTAAAACATAAAGTTTGGGGGGTTTTATTAAAATTTAGACATTTACTGCTGTTATTACTATACCATATATTTCAAAATAATTTATCACATTCTCCTCCAGATTTATTTTCATATATGTTCTGAGGTGTAGATTGTTTCACTATAACCAAACATTTAGTATTTTTAACATAACAACAGGAATATATCACATAAGGATTCATGGGAGCCTTGCCTTATTTGAGTACTATGTTAACAGTAACTAAATTCTTCACCCTCCATAAATGTTTAAAGGAGCATCATCATGCATTCCTGCCAAGAAGCAGGATTTATGAAAACCCACCACTTTCCTGATTTCTCAAGAAGGAAAACCCCTTGGTACAGATCTAATTCAAAACAAGAACATAGTCTTTAAAATGTTGAAAATTACAGAACTTACCTTTTAAGCAGGAGTCTGGAGCTCCTTCCTGTGTCGTAGAGAGCTTGAGCGCAGCTTGTGAACATGTGCAGGTGACATTTTGTCATGATGAATCCAAACAAGAGATACAGGGATCAGATGTATTCTGTCTCCAGTACAAAGTCCCCACTGCACAGGCAGGGCCTAGCACCTCCCTGACACATAAGGTGATGTTGAGTCTTGCATAAGACAAGATATTAGTAGGTACATGAAAGGTCCGGTAGTGCTGGGTATGTAGACACCAGCTTTGTGGTACCTGTGCAAGAAGTTTGCTAGTGGACATCATAGGTCAACTGAACACAGCAACTTCCAAGTCCAGGGGCCTGGACCTGGCCCCTGTAACTCTTTGCCACAATTAGATACCCAGGCCTCATTCCACAGGTAATGTTAATATTTAGTGACATTTAAAAATGGCATTCATGCAAGCCAACATACCAAACAGGAATTATCAAGCTCATCATTGTCAATATTCATTCTGAAGTATTAAAAATAACTACTTTTAATAAAAATGCCTTAGCCCTCTTCCTCTCTTTTTGAAACACAGGCATTCTTCTCTGGATAGTGTTCACCTTCTTCTGAAGCTAGGCTAGGCATTTGCTTGACCAACCTGATCTCCTTCTATGACCAGGTGACCCACCTAGTGGATGAGGGGAAGGCTGTTGATGTTGTCTACCTGGAATTCAGCAAAGCCTTTGACACTGTTCCCCACAGTATTCTCCTAGAGAATATGGCGGCCCGTGGTTTAGACAGGTACACTCTTCGCTGGGTAAAAAACTGGCTGGATGGCCGAGCCCAGAGAGTTGTAGTGAATGGGGTGAAATCCAGCTGGCGGCCGGTCACAAGCGGAGTCCCCCAGGGCTCAGTTTTGGGACCGGTCTTGTTTAATGTCTTTATTGATGATCTGGATGAGGGGATAGAGTGCACCCTCAGCAAGTTTGCAGACGACACAAAGTTGGGCGGGAGTGTTGATCTGCTTGAGGGTAGGAAGGCTCTGCAGAGGGATCTGGACAGGCTGGATCGATGGGCTGAGGCCAACTGGATGAGGTTCAACAAGGCCAAGTGCCGGGTTCTACACTTCGGCCACAACAACCCCAGGCAACGCTACAGGCTTGGGGATGAGTGGCTGGAAAGCTCCCCCGCAGAAAAGGACCTGGGGGTGTTGATCGACAGCCGGCTGAATATGAGCCAGCAGTGTGCCCAGGTGGCCAAGAAGGCCAACGGCATCCTGGCTTGTATCAGAAATGGTGTGGCCAGCAGGAGCAGGGAGGTGATCATGCCCCTGTACTTGTCGCTGGTGAGGCCGCACCTCAAATCCTGTGTTCAGTTTTGGGCCCCTCACTACAAGAAGGACATTGAGGTGCTGGAGTGTGTCCAGAGAAGGGCGACGAAGCTGGTGAGGGGTCTGGAACACAAGTCTTATGAGGAGCGGCTGAGGGAGCTGGGGTTGTTCAGTCTGGAGAAGAGGAGGCTGAGGGGAGACCTCATCGCTCTCTACAACTACCTGAAAGGGGGTTGCAGAGAGGTGGGTGCTGGTCTCTTCTCCCAAGTGACTAGTGACAGGACTAGAGGAAATGGCCTCAAGTTGCGCCAGGGGAGGTTCAGGCTAGATATTAGGAAAAAGTTCTTTACTGAGAGAGTAGTGAAACATTGGAATAGGCTGCCCAGGGAGGTGGTGGAGTCACCCTCCCTGGAGGTGTTCAAGGAGCGTGTGGATGTGGCATTGTGGGATGTAGCTTGATGGGCATGGAGCTGTGTGGTGTTGGGTGGGTTGGTTTTTGGTGTGTTGTGGTTTGTTGTTGTTGTGTAGTGTGGTGGTTTTTTTTTTTTTTTGGTTGGACTTGATGATCTTACAGGTCTTTTCCAACCTTAGTGATTCTGTGATTCTGTGATTCTGTGATTCTGTGATCAATGTCACCTCCTTACCTTTCAGCGAAACATCCCCACAGTAGTGGATACTGCCCTCTTACCCAGCAGTTCACTGGCTAAGTGCACTAAACCTGAAGAAGTGAGATCCAAACTGAGTTCTCTCCTGTGCCTCAGATACCCCAGTTAGCTTCCAGATAAGACCCACTACCCACCAACTGTTGGGGCCGAGTCCCCTCAGCAATTCCTCTCGAAGTTCTTTCACTGTGTGTATTAAAAATAGTTATAGAATATATTGGACCCAAAGATTAGTACAAGCAAGACATACAATCTTGTGTTTAAGGGCACTGAGCTCTCAGAGACAAGACCTGAACAGATTAAATATTAGTATTAATTTTTCTAATATGGGATTCCAAACTCTCAAGTTTTTAAAGTTGTGAGCCTTCACAGTTGTGAAAACAAGCTTGGAAATGTAATGCAAACACAGTCAGAGCTACAATGTCTGGCAAAGCAGCCCTGAACATCAGCAAGAGTATGAGGAAAGGGCCTCTACTTCCACATCTGCATGGGAAGATAGAGGTTGTTGCATGATTCTCTGGGAGAAGATAGGTGCTGCTCCTAGGACTCATTTGCAGGATCTAGGCTGCATTTGACGATAAAGCCGTGCCATATTTTAATCTGCCCCTGCTCATCTAAACCCCTTCAATCCAGTCAGACCCTTCCCATGCAACTGGGACTGAGGCAATGTGGCATAAAAAAGTTTTAAAAAGGAATATAAGGAGAGAACATGTAATGGGCACCCTGTCTGTCACTGACAATTGCTATTAGAATTTGGGGTCCTCACTATTTCCTTGACAGGAGGAGACTGCCTCTAAGCAGAGAGTCCAGGATATTACCTCTCTTTGTACTTTCTGTGCTCCATCTGGTGTTTACATTGATCAGCCCTTTCAGAGATCTCAAAATCAACTTTCCATGACTAGTCATCTTTGCTTTCGTTACTGGTTGAATTATCAACACAGGGGCTGTTGGCCTTGCTGTGTATTTAATTGGATCACAACAACACATTTATGGGATCTTTGTTGAATTAACCTTCTTTGATAAGCTTTCCTCACCCTATTTCAGCAGTTCCCCTTAAATAACCCTTGTCTTTTAATTAATAATTATTTTATTGTGTAGGCAATATGTCTCATTTATCAATCAAGCATTCCTCTCTATCCTAAGAACATCCACTTATTTTGCAGACTAATCTGCTTTTTCATACATGTCAAACCTTGTGATTATTTTAATGATGAATTATTCAGACTTCGACAGTTTTGTCCTGATGTCACCTTTACTTTTGCTGCTGAAACCTTTAGTTACCTTATTTTAAATTCTTCTCTTTGTATACAATGACATCTTAATTTTCTAAGGTCAAATAAAACTAAAGGTTTACTTCCAAATTAATGCTGTAGGTAAATGTTCCTACACAAAGATTGCCTACGTTACTGAAAAAACCCCAAACAACTCACACCTAAACTTGAGGCCTCCTAAAACTGATACTATTAACACCTAGAAATTAATAAAGCCATATAGAAAAGCATCCACTACAGTTATACAAAAAAAAGTATGAATACAAGCTTCTTGCTCCTGTGCTTATAAAAGCAAATTAAAAAAACCCCAAAATGCTGACCAATTACCTGAATGGGTTTAAACTCTTTTTTTTTCTAGAATCCAGTTAAATAATGATGTATTTTTCCTTTTTCATCATGCAGATTATTAAACACATATAGGAACTCTCACCTTTGAAATCTATTTCCCCTGCTTTGTTTTTTTAGTGAGGGTATAAATTTGATAATGCAGGTCTCAAGAAACACAGGGGAGAGGCCTGGCCTAATTCTTAGGATTTTAGATTTTTAATTTGAGGAATGAATACCATTTATCTGCCTGAAAACAAAACCTGAAGAACAGTACTATGCGCTTGAGAGACCTGTATGGATGTCAAAGCACTTTGATTGGGTCCCATACGAATAAGATTGCTATACCATATTTTGAAAATTGCTTTATCATAATTTGAAAATCTTTTGTTATATCTGTCTCAGGTCAGGACTAGAGGTCAGGAACTCCAAATTTTAATAACAGCTGACAATGAGTATAGATCACCTTGGGAAAACTACCTCAACTTTTTTCCTCAAGTATGCCACCTGGAAAATGGGGACAATGATGCACATTCTTTCATGTGAGAATAAAGGAGAGTTATAGCTTTGTTTAAGGCACCTTGGAGATTAAGCTAAAGTACAGTAAAATGTTACCAGACTTTGACGGTTATCTGCCCTTCTGCCCTAGTACTATCAAAGAAAACTAAAAATCTTAGACATACCTTTTAAAGGTAAAACTGAGACAGTCACCTTTGTGAAACAAGAGTTAAATAAGAAAAGTCAAATTGGGCAGATTAAACACTAAATACATTAATTGCATATGTTTGCTTCAGAAAAGAGAATGAGAAGAAAAAAATTACAAAAATTACTTATTTTAAGAAAAGGAAAACAGCCTAGTATTATTGGGATTTTTTACATGATCAGATGATGTATCCTGTAAAATTTGCACCACTCCAGTTTACTTGATTATTGTGTTGCATGGTAAAAAGAAAAGGGATCAGTTAATATATCTGGGTTCAATTTCATAATAGCACAGGTATTTTACATTATTTTTTTCAATCCAGGACACCGAAACCAAAGCATCTATAAAGTTGTAGATGGAGGCATATTATAGTACAGCATATGGGTGAACCATCTAGAAGTCTTAGGTAAAAATTTCTCAGTTCAGCATTTCCACAGACACAGTGGAAAGCACAGGTCTTAAGAATTATGAAAAAATAATGTTTGTACCAGAAGACAGGTTTTCTTCCATTCACGTTCAGTAAATATTAGGATGTAAGTATTGGACAATCATGTGCAGAGAGGGGCTGATGCTTTCTCCAATTCAAATTTTGCTTAAGTTTAGTAAAAAAGTGATTTCAAGAACTGATGATAATGAAGTTACTCTAGTAAGGGAAATTTACTAATCACAAGATATAAATGAAATTAAACCTATTACAATAAGCATACTTAAGCAGCGGATCCCTCCCACAAAAAAGTGGAAATCGGAGGGAAAGAATGAAAAGAGAAAAAATTTACACCTACCCTGAATAGACTAGCAGAACAGTGATAACTGGAAGCAGATAATATATGACCACTTTCTCAGACTGAAAAGCCCAAATAGTGACCCTAACACAGAGAGTCTGAAATCATTACAACAATCGTTTGAGAAGAATCTCCTTTGTCAGTCTTATGAATCCTATAATTTTTAATTCAAGTTAATGACTTAGGGGTAAATCCTGGGGAAGAAGCATATACTTCAATAAAGGCCTCTGCTCCATACAAAAGCTATCAAAGAGCTTAGTGACAAAATCCTCTGTCCCAGTTGGTCAGACTGCCTGGGCAGCTGGTCTATCACAGTTAATATACCTTGTAAAAGGTAATAGACTTACAACTGGCTACTTTCCATGTAGATTTTTGGTATTTTCTTTTAGAGGATTTCAGGGGTCTGCTTTGAGATTTCAATGGCTTTGGATCTTCCGGTCTCACCCCATATATCATTCAAATAATCCAGCGTCTCAACTGATACGGTGTTTGGCCACTTGTGGTTTCTGATGGACCCAGAGCCATGTTTTCACAGGGGAAATTCCTTTTATGCAGTTTATGGGTCATGATCTGACATTACTGTGGAAAAATTACTTCCACTTCATTTAATGACAAACACTATATGACTGTGTCATCATTTTAAATTACCTTGCAACAATTAGACAGTTATAGGTCTACAGGTTGCTGCCTCTGGCATGCTTTACAAAGCAGTAACAATCACCTGTTGCCTTCATGATATAACTTCATGTCTTTCAGACAGTATTCATCATTATCAAGCAGTTGACTTTTTTCCATGTCAGAGTACCACCTACCTCATAATATATATGTCATTATTATGATTTCTACACAGTAAGCATTGGATGTTCATTCTGAATTTGAATAAGAACTGAGATATATATATACACACACATATATACATGTATACTGACATATATGGTAGAACTTTTCCCATTCTTTACTTCAAGTACTATTCTTTTTGTAACAGTTCGCTTTTCAATTATTTTTCTCTTATCATTTATCTGCCCACATTTCTTTAAACATTTAATTAACACAGTTCAAAATTGTCAAGATAATGTGTTTTTACCTTCCTTATTTTCTCTTGATTCGCCTAAGAACATGATAATTAGTGTTTGTTACATCCAGCATGACATTTCTTCTTTCTCCAGCAAACTGATAATTTTTTACTCTGAATTTTTTTGACAGTATTACTCTCACTGAACTTGTTCCTTTTGAACCCTATTATTTCCTTTTATTCTTCTTTTAAAAGTTTTTAATCCATTCTTCAAAGCATTTTTTTCAGTTGATTTGTCAGCATTCAGGTACACATATATCATGTCTTTCTTACATTTTCTCCCCTAAAGTTTTCCAATTATCTACAAATTTTACACTTTTCTTTCAAAACAGTTCTTTCAAAATGTCTTTTATTCTGTTTACACTTTTTTTTATTTTTCATCTGTAATGACTGTATCAAATGTATGAAAATGCAACCAAAAAAAAGGTATTTACAAATCAACTTTAACATATTTATTAATGTCTATGCAAAATTTTGGAAGATTATCTAAAAGCTACTAATTGTTCCTGTCACACGATCCTGCAAAATGCCTTATTTCAGCTCATTTAAATGTGTACCATATATGCTATTTTTATCATTAACATTTTTACATTAGATTTAGCTGCTATGTCATGTAATACTGCATCACAAATACTTAGGAAGTGAAATCAAATGAGTCCTGAATTTTTGTGTGCCTTTTAAGATGGGGGTTCCTATGCTTGAGGCTATTTTAACACCCTAGAAGCATTTCCATTTTTCATAACTGAATAGCTCCATAAGTAAAACTGAAGCCTAGATCCTCAATTCCCACTCAGTGATTTCACTTTTTTCTACTGTAGCTGTTCCACTTTGCCAGGAATAGTTAAAGATCTATTGAGATAAAATGCCAGAGCATTCACAACTCCTATCATGCAGTGGCAAAGAAACATAATTGCAGTCTGTGCTGATTAATACTTCAGTTTATGTGAAGGAAGGATAGAGGAGTGCACTGTGGAGTAAAAGAGGGAGACTGGAAACAGCTCTTTCTTTCCCCAAAGACAATCAGACTCCTGTTCAGCTTTTGAAAGAAAGTGTTTCAGGGTCCGGTTCTTGGGATGAGTTCAAGACTATGAACCTGATGTGAAGAGAGATGTGCCTTGAAGCCCAAAGGAAAGATAAGAATATCTTGAATGGGTGCAGATTTAAGGCACAACTATTTCTCATTTTACTTATCTGCTTGCATAGACACCTTTTTACACTGTAAGCTGATACAGGTATGCTTCATTTTCCCCAAGCTCCAGATCATTACTTATCACTGTACTGTAAATTTCCCTACAGGATGATATGCTCACAAATGGGATGCTGTACCATGAAGTTCAAGCGCTTAAGTGTCCTTTGTGGATCTAACCCAAAGTTGCTTTTGAAAACAAGATTTAGGGCTTCTGAGACTTTTACCCTGTGTGTCCTGAGGTCATGTGTTGAGATATACGGAAATGAGTTAGCAGGTCTCTTGAATCCCGGTTCCCCCGTGTGATCACAGGACATTTCTTCTCAGCACATTAATTCAGTCAGGGCATTGACACCAATATAATGTAACAAAAAGAACTCTCAGGTTCATGCTCAATTTCCAGACATGATCTTGCATTGGATACCTACTGCCTATGCAATGTATGTTTCTGTAGATGCTTACTTTTTATCTTTTCCAGAAATCCCTAATAAAATAAACCGTGGTGAAGCCAAACATCTTGCAGACACCTCAGGGTCAGACAAAACAGAAAGAACGACAAAGAGGTCCAGAGTATCAACCATAAGGCGGATATTTGACATGGCAAAACACCGAACAAAGAGGTCATCCTTTTTCTCAACTGGTGTGAAAGTTTGCCCACAAGAATCGGTGAAGCAGATTTTAGCCAGTCACCAAGCTTACTATAGATTAAGAGGTAAGATGATGATTGTAGCATGTACCTCCTCTTTGAAAGTATTTCTTTTAATTGAGGAAATACAATAATTTTCTAGAATCTTGTTCTTTAGCTCTAGGCAGTGTATGTGCTCTTTGCTTTATGTTTTATTTTTACATAATCAAATACTACACGTACATCAGCGTGGTTCAAGACAGACAGTTACCAGAACAGAATAAAACAATGCACTCAAAGGACTAATGAACTCAGTGTAATTGCATAGTGGTCTAACATGGCAGAACATGAAGACCAAATTATGCTTGCACTACTGTGTAAAGACGTACCACCTTTCTCAAAAGTGCAGCAGGTACCATCATTGCTACTCAGAATTAATCCCATCAGCTCAAGACAAGTAATGAAACTATTCATCAGTCATTGCACAAATATGTTGGTGTATTTGTAGTTATATTAAGTCTGTGGCAGTGTTGGTACGCTACAAACCCTGAGATAATTGCCAGCAGCTCATGCAAAGACCTTAGTCTTATTTTTAAAAAGTCTAGAATGTTTTTTCTGCCCCTTCCCAATTAATTCACTCCCTCCCCAGCCCTTTCTTTACCTCCCCTGATCGTAGAGAGCCTATAGAGTTTCCACTCCAATTATAGGTCCCTAGAGAGCATGGTGCAAATAGCCCTCTGGTTTTTATATTTCCCCTCTTCCTTCCTCTATGTCTCCCAGTCTTTCATTCTGTGGCTGTTCCAATTTGTAGTAGAAAAATGCATATTTCTGTGCTGCAGCTAGAGAGTCCAAAGCTAATTCTAAAACCTAGTCAGCACTTCTGGCATGCAAGTATCTAAGGCAACATCTACTCTCTAAATCAACTTTGCTTATCTATTTGTCCTCTATATTGATCTCTAACCATGCACATGTAAGTCTGCAATTTGGCTGCTCCTCAGCTCTCTTTCAGGGAACCAGCTAGTTCCCTCTGAAATGGATATAGAGCTGCAAAAATTTTACTCCAGCAGCCACTTGCTACAGGCAGCATGGGCAAACTACACCAATGTCTGTAGCCATTCCTATAGATACAAACATATTTGGTATCCATTGTGGGACTGAATTCCAACCCAATGGGCGTTAGACAGAATTCTGAAACGTGTGTTAAAGAGGCTGATCCAAAAAAGCCTTTCTTAAATACTGATTAATCCTGAAAGTTCCTAAAACTCAGTGGTCACATATCTGATTGGGCTGAAAACAAGCTATCCTGGGACAGGCTGGTATCATCGACTTGAACTCAAAGAACTGCAACTATGACATTTTCATTTAAAAACTGATGATGGCAATACTGCCACCTTTTTGAAGAGCAGCATATAAGCTGTGATATTGGGCCCTATAAGTCTCATAGCGCAAGCAGGATTAAACTTACAGCTCCTCTTTCCCAGCAGAGTGTCCTACACTTACAAAATTCTCTGAGTAGGTGTCATCCAGTTCTTCAACTGAAGCTGCAGTACTTCCCAAAAAGTAAGCAAGAGAACAGATAACCAGCTGAATAATTTGTACACTCATTCAGAAAAAGGTGTTTCTGCTCCCTTGAATAGTTGCACATTTTCCATTACTATGTATGTCCTTGGTTAAAACCTCAAAAAGTCAGAACCCAAGACTTCTACCCTCCCAGCTGAGCATGTCAATTTACCTGATGAAAGTGATAAATGAAAAAAAAAAGGTAGAAGTGAAAACGTGGTGATGCGAGCATTATCCTTGAACCTGTAACCACAGTACAAGCCTTCATGAAAAGATAATCTGGTAGCCATGCTGGAGTCTTACAGCCTGTGCCTATCTGTGGGACAATCTTACCTTCATTTTGTTTTGTAGACATACCATTAGGTCCATTCTTTTCCATATCTAAAGTCTAGGAGACCAATTCCACCTCCCCAAGTCCCATGACACATTTAGAATTGTAACAGCACTGTGAATCATATCTGTTCTCTAGATAACTTTACTGCTTCCTAAGAAAAAATATACAATTTTTTTTACATGTCTATATACAGTCTAGGCTTTCAGGAATGAGCACACTACACAAAATCTCAGATGTAAGAGCTCAGACAGTTGCTATTGGATAACCTCAGCCTACTGTGACCCTATACCAGCTATGAAATAACACACCATAGCTTAAGTCACCATGAAGACAGTCCTCATGTGGGGCAAACTGGGAGCATGCATGGAATCAGCTATGATGCCTCCTCAGCTGGCCATGTGTCATGTTTATCTAAACCCTGGTAACTGGATTACTTTTCATCAGACAGCATATTTTTATCTAGCAGTTAATGTTCAGAAAAACAGATACCAGAGAGTTATAAGTCAGAAAAAGGTGATAGAAAGTAGCCTTAACTGCTAGCTCATAATGAATAAATCTCTTCAAAAGACAGCCTGTTCCTTTTTAATAATCTGACCACATCTGCTCCACATGCAGCTGCTCCACTGGGAGGGCAGGTTGTTCCTGAGGTACTGTTGAGGTGCCCTAACACAGCTAGGTGAGTACATCCCTACAGCAAGTTCAGAGAATACCTAGAGAAACTGATTGCACTAATTTCAGAGACACCGATATTTTAGATAATGCAGATAATGATCTCACTCTAAGTCAAAGCAGGTATCAAGTACTGAAAATAAATGTCCCATCTCACAATAATGAACTTTGCAAAGTAAAGTGCTAAAGGCAACAGCTTTTAAATTGCTGGCAAGTTTTTGTTAAAATAGTTTTTCTAGTATGTTTGAAAATCCCCTTCTCTAAAAGCATTTAACTTTAAACAACATTTTGAAGAACTGTGTTCCTTCATCTTGAGTGAGTGTACATTATATTTTCACCAAGCCAAAAATACAGCTGGCTTTGCTGATTCTAGCAATACTGGAGGAAATCAACAAGTAGTGACAGAGGCAGTCACCCATGAATGGGAAGGTACAGTGACAGCTGAGATGATAAACTAAACTGGTTCAATTCAACACATTGGTTCTGGCAGCCACCAAGCTGTGCTGGTTATCCTATACAACTGAGTTCACAGACCCTGCAGAGGACAACCTGCGTAAGTGAGTATTTCTGTAGTTAAGCAGGAAAGTCCATGCAGAACAGCACTTCCTGGCTGGCTCGGTGCTAGCTTGAGGATCTCTTTGGACCACTCAGTGATTTTAAACATGACTCAGGTGCAGCCAGAATTCATTCTATGTTTAGTCTGCAGCTGTGCAAAGTGAGTTACATAAAACCCAAGTATTTTGGGTGTGGGGAGGGGCTGGTATCTGAACAGAAATCCAAAGACATATTAGTATAGTTAGGCAGGTAGGCAGTAGCTGTCTGGAGGAGGGAACAGTTTATCCTCCAGAACCTTTTAGAAACGGTTTCAACTTACAAAAAAGAGGAGACTTCAGCAAGATGTTGGTAAAAGTGCACTCAGAAGTGTAACCCCACCTGGCTGTCGCGGTTTAACCCCAGACGGCAACTAAACACCACACAGCTGCTCACTCACTCCCCCATGGCAGGACAGGGGAGAGAATCAGAAGAGTAAAAGTGAGAAAACTCATAGGTTGAGATAAAGACAGTTTAATAGGTAAAGCAAAAGCCGCACACGCAAGCAAAGCAAAGCAAGGAATTCATTCACCACTTCCCATTGGCAGGCAGGTGTTCAGCCATCTCCAGGAAAGCAGGGCTCCATCACGCCTAACAGTTACTTGGGAAGATAAATGCCATAACTCTGAATGTTCCCCCCTTCCTTCTTCTTCCCCCAGCTTTATATGCTGACCACAACGTCAGATGGCATGGAATATCCCTTTGGTCATTTGGGGTCAGCTGCCCCAGCTGTGTCCCCTCCCAACTTCTTGTGCACCCCCAGTCTACTCGCTGGTGAGGTGGTGTGAGAAGCAGAAAAGGCCTTGACTCTGTAAGCACTGCTCAGCAGTAACTAAAACATCTCTGTATTATCAACACTGTTTTCAGCACAAATCCAAAACACAGCCCCATACTAGCTACTATGAAGAAAATGAACTCTGTCCCAGCCAAAACCAGCACACTGGCCATCTGTGACTCTCAAAAACTCACTTCTGCAGACATATCTAAAACCGCTGTTATCAGAATCATCAAGGGAAAGTAAACCCTATAAAGTATTTCAGAGCAGCCATTTTATAACCTAGCTGCTGCTCCTTTCTCCCCTCCCTCACGTACCCATGCATGTCATGATCCTCACTCACAGTGCTAGAGCAAGGTCTTTGCAGCAGGAACTTCTTTTACATGTTTTCCCTGAAACGCCCGACAGAGTTCTGACTGGTAGAAAATAGATCACAAAACTGGTTGCCAAGCCCAAATATGCATTCTAATATATTTTGTAACATACTATAGCTGAACTTCACAGCTTTCTTGCATAAAGAGTGAGCCAACAGAATACGTAAACATTATTAGTCTCCATTATATTGTGTTTTACATAATGTCAATATAATTAAGTTAGTTTGCATCCAGTAAGTGAAGCTCCCTTAGAGCCATTCCTGAATACCACCTCTTTGAAATCTCCCCCACTGTCTTACTCTCTTTATGTTCATTTTCATTTCCCCAAACAATGCAGAACGTTACTGTTCTCTCTGCAGCCACAGTACCTGTTAATCTTTTCTGATGTAGCCTGGTATTTAACTGGGTGATTCATCACCATGGAGGAGATATTTAACATTGAAAAAATGACTGTGTACAGTTGTGTAGAGAGCAAGGAAATCATGTTCTTTCCAAAGGAATTTTACCTATACTAAGCCATTCAATTTTTCCGGAGGTGTTTAAAGAAACATAAAAGCATGTACCTGCTGCAAAATGTCCTTAAGATTTTTAAAAGACTAATTACACTGAAAATTTGGAATATAATCAAATAATTTTAGCCTGCTGAATTTAAAAAATATTTTTTCCATTAAAATATTTTGTTATATGTGTAGGTAATACAAAAATCTCAAATATTTTCTGTTTAGTTTGTTCTATGCATGGTTAACCATACTAATGTACAAAAACTTTGTACACAGTTAAAAATACAATTATTCAAGTATGATGACTGCTAGATTATATTTTTCTCTACCTCCCTGTTTGCTCTCACTAGAACAACCAGTATGTATCTTTGTATATATGTACCTTTGAGGTGAAGGAAGTGTGCTTTGTGTTTGCTCCTTATTTATGATGATGATGTCAGGCCAAATTAACCTCTCTTTTAAAATGAAGGAAATTAGCAATCCTTAACTCAAAGACGGTTAATCCTTCAGCATAAACGCAAATGACTGTCAACTCAAAAATACCTAAAAGACCTAAATATCTAAAAATATCTAGAAGCTAGATTGTTTACTAATTACACTAAAATGTGTAAATCCCAAATCACTTTAAAAAGGCTTTCAAGTTTACTTTTTGGTACAAAGCATCCATCCCCAGCCCCTTTCTTTTTACCCAGTCTGCCAGGAAGCTGTGTGGGAAGCCTTTCGTATTTTTCTGGATCGGATTCCTGATACTTCTGAATATCAGAACTGGGTTACTGCCTGCCAGAGGGAAACCTTCTGCATATTTGACATTGGCAAAAACTTCAGCAATTCCCAGGAGCACCTGGAAATAATCCAACGGGTAAGGATTACTGACATTTGTTTACAAACTGGGGGAGACTTTCAAGTGCCTCCCCATCTGCTTATATAAGGGCAAAGTATTGCTCAGGAAGAGGAGGGGGCATGTGTTAGAAGGAAAACATAAAAGTACCGTAAACGAAAGAACTAACAGGCTTCTGCTTAATGGTTGGATACACCCACTAGTAAAATGCTGTTTTTCTTAATCTTTTTGCAGCGAGTAAAACATAGAACCTTCCAGGAAAGGTAAGTAGCACAAGTAGAACCTTGCCACTTGATGTTACTGCCTTTTTTGAAAAAGATATGTGTAGATGTGTGTGGATGTGAACGGATATACAGATAGCACTGTGTTGTATTTGATGCATGCTGTGAGAGATGTGTATATTGTATGTATCGTAGTACACAGTAATTGAATCACAAATAATGAAGGTGGCCAAATGTCTGAGTTGCCTCTTCACTTTTAGACACCACAGAATGTCTTCTTAGACTAATGTGACCTTGAAACCCTGACAGAGCCATGGCTTTGCATTAGACTAGCGTTGATTGGGAGTGTGACAAAAGATTACCCACAATTGCTATAATTCTCAAAAGGAAAGTCAGAGAGCTGAACAAAAGTTTATTTGGGAGGCTACATTAAGCAATAATATGAAAACTCTATGCCTTCACTTTAGCTTTCTCCTGTATTTTTACATGTCATGATAGTGTTACCTAATGTGATGCTTTATTCCATAAACTCTTGGGAAAAAAAGTATGCTCCTGGCAATGCTCAGAAGTCTGAGAATGGCAGGATTAAAGTTACAATACTGAACTCTGCTTCTCTGCATATAAATACTATAATACAGCCAGACAAATCATTGTCCACAGTTTCTCTGATTAGTGTATTTTTTTTTCTTCAACTTTTCTTAGATTTTCAGGTGTAGCAAATAATCTTTTCCATTCATAAGTTACACTGGCTCATGATCACAGAGGTCTTAGGTATCTTTATTCATTATGACATGGGAGCTTTGAGTGTTCTTCTTTCTCAGAGATGTATTTTTAATAATGTAGGGCCTAATTAAACTACCCTGGAAGTCCAAAGGGAGGTCTTTTGACTCAGTCTATGGCAAACAGCAGCAGCAAGGCAATAAGAGAAGTGACTGATCTCAGAGTTCTTATGCTCTTTGTGAACAGTACGGTTTTCCCTAGACACAATTCAGAAGGTGAAGTAAATTCTATGAAATTACTCTTATTGTAGCTGGAAATACATGCAGCAATGGTTATGCATTGCTGGACTTCATCTTTACTACTGTGTGGTTTGGGAAACATTTTGTATTTTCTGTAGATGCCACGTAGAGACATCAGTCTCCAGTTTAAGACACAACGCATAATTAGTTAACACTGAAAACATTACAAATAATACTTTAGTTCTCACCACACAAGATATCCAGAGGATGTGGTAAATCAGGAGTTGTTTGTAGTCTTTATTTATATTATTAAACATCTAGGGTGGTCCTGTATAGAAATGCAGCCCAGCCATCTTTTTAGTCTATACTACAAGCTTCATGTTATCTCCTTTAACACCACACTACACATTTGCTGTGCCCTTAGTTCTTTCACTCATATCAGTTTTCACAAACACTCCACCTGTGTGCACTGCCTTAATAATAGCTATTTCTATAGAAATTTTGAGGAATTCTATGCTCATTTATTTCCATGATTGGGCTTTTTATTTTATGCTGTGGTTTTTTCCACACTCTACTTAGAACCCAAAACAACTGTAATTCTTCACTCCCCAATTTCAGGAAAGAAAAGTCTCAAAATGTCACTTAGAAGATTCTTATCTAAGAATCTAAATGTTTCCAAAAGCTACAAATGAATAAAAATTTCGTTTTAGAGCAGAAATTACTCTATAGCCTTAACTGCAGGAATTTTTGACACATCTATTATAAAATGTACTTATATATACATACCAATTATGCTTTTCAGGCAAGCTAACAGACTCAGTTCCAAAATTTCTTTATCAGCAATATCAATATCAACAATACCAAAACAAATCCTGTGACACAAGGCAGACAATCTGTACATCACACCCACCATATTCTTACTTGAGTTTTCAGCTGTCTGCTATGGGGACCATGGTAGGCATTAACTCATCAATATTACATCCAGATCCAAACATAAACATTCCTACAATTCGTAATAATCTTGATCCAGGAATCTGATTTGAAACTATCATTATTTGGAATTGTCCTTATGATATTATAATGCAGGCTGACAACTGAGCTATAAGTCCACCCAACCTCTCTTCACACCAAACCATGAAACACCCTTGATGTCCATGAGATGTCCATTGGTTCTAAAATTAGAAGCCCAAAGCCCTCAGCCCTCACTGAACTATCTTGATAGGATGAGATACAGCAACATACAAGAAGTCTTGTTTCCATTTTAGTCAGTAGTCAACCATTCATAGACTTCAAAGAGAGAAAAAGCAGGCTCTGTGCACTGATTTAATCTCTGTGACCCCATCACTCTGATTGCTCAGAGAAAATGAATCAAGAAACCTCATGAGCAAACTCCTGACAGGATTGCTAGTCCTTGGTGGAGGAATATATCGAATCAGTATTTTTGTTCATTGTAAGAGCAAATACCATATTGAAGGAGAGGAAATGAAATATATAAACTGTTGAATATAAAATACGAACTACTGTTCCATTGCCTATTTAACCAGCTTATCAAATATTCCATTAGAAATAATTTCTCTCATTTAAAGTACACTTAATATAGGAGTCATTTCTACATTTTTTTACACCTTTGCCATTGCCAGTACAGCATGCTGATCATTAAATCACTCATTTCTATTTGATTGATAGGAAGGATGAAATATCCACAGAGAAAACAGGTGGCAAAAAGCTGGAAGACATTCCTTCCATTTCGACAGGTAAAGTCAAATATGCTTGCTGTGCGTCTGCCCATTAAATAGAATTGCTAAAACCAGTGATTCATATATCTTAGAAGGCTGTAATTTAATGAATGCAGTAGAAGCAAGACAAGTTCAGTGAAGTACAGTGAAAATGCTTCAGCAAAATAATCTATAGGAAGCATTTTTTGATTTCTTTACCGCATGTCTGCTACTCAAATGTAGCATTCCAGGTTTGTTTCAGTCTTTAAATGCATAGGTTTTCCTAGTTTAAGGAGAATTGAGAGTAGAGCTAATTTTGCTTCCCTTGTGAAATAACATTTAGAGTGTCAGCTGCTGCATTTTGTTAGCCAAAATAATCAAGTGGATGAAAATAAAGAACAACTTTAGCTAGAAAGTCACAGTGACGCCAAAACATTAATTTGAGCAGATTATTCCAATTAGACCTACCAACACTGTTGTGTACTACAGTTCTTTAAAATAACGTTAAAAATGTATGCAATGATACAAACCTGTAAATATGAGCATTTTGGTTCAAGGAGGAAACACCCTGCACACATTTTTTTATGAGGGCCATATATGACAGAATCTTATTGATAGCCACTTCCAGCATGGTAATTTTGCCTCTAGCTGGAAAACTCTGTCAAAGCCTCTTGTTACTTTAAATCGAGCCCTAAAGAAAGGTGGCTATCATAGAAACAAAGATCTCAACTGGCAAAATCAAGCTTAGACATTTGGTGATAATAATGCAGTATGACAGGAAATGATCAAATATTATTATTTAATTCACAAAATTTCATTGATGCATAGTCAGCGCCATTTTTTGCCTTCAGTCACTCACATGCAATGCTACTGATGGTTGGACCTGGAAAGAAAGGCTGTCTAGTGTTTAAAAGGTAGCAGCTTTACCCATGCCATAAGCGATGACCACCTTTCACTGGAGCAGGCCTGCACTCAAACACACCCTCCATAAGGAAAGCTTCTCTGACAAGCTGATACCTGACCAAAAGAGAAAGGGGAAGATTTTTGATGTGCAAATCTGTTCTTGCCTGATTTTACTTTAACCCCCCCCCAGGATCTCCCGGCACATCCCTCTCTCCATATGCACCAGTACCTAACGTCACGCTGCTGAACAAAATTGTTAACGACACGAAGACTCCTGTGAAGGTGAGGGCAGCCTGTTTTCCTATCCCACTTTTTCACTCACCTCTTCTTTTTGAGCTCAGCTAGCAGAAAAGAGGGAGAAGCTTTATAAACACTTAGTGCTTATAAATCACATGTGCTCCCCTCTGTTTCTGCTAGTAGGACTGAAGGAAGCATTTGTTCTGTACTGGAATAGTGCATGATGTTTCTTGCATACATGGTAGAAAGTATAAAAACATGGCAACCAGCTTTTAGGCAGAGTCTTCATTATTTTAATGAGGGGGTTGTTGCCTATTTTGCACCATTTTGTAACCTTGTTATTCATGAAATAATGTAAAATTGCATATCTTCTGAACTTTCCACAACACAGGGGATAGGACTGGACCTTCGTGCCTTTTTCCTGTCAGCCAGCCAGCTGGCAAACGGGGAATCTCCGCTGATGGCTCCTCAGAGCAGCCATGCAGCATGGTGCTGGGGGCTACCCCCTTCACTGCAGGTTTACAGCAGCTACCGTGGGCTGCAGATTATGTCTGAGATGGGGTGGGGGTGAGAGGAGGGGCTGTTATTTTCCCTGTCCTGGCCTCTGCCTCGAGTGGCAAGGAGGTAGCCCTGGCCTTAGCACAGCTGCGTGGCTTTGGGGAACCTCCGGAACCTTCCTCTGGAGAGAGGCTGAGGCCTCACCAGGGCCTGAGGGCCCTGGGTGGGCCCTGCCACCAAGGAGCCTCAGGCAGGAGCTGGCCCCTTGCATTTCCCCTCCACTTTGCTCTGAGATTTTTTTCGCTTTCTAAAAAGTTTGCCTTTCTAGAGCAGCTCCTCAAAAAGCCACTCTGAGGTTTTTTTGTTGTTTGTGCATACTGGCTGTAGGAAGAGGCTTGTGCCACCTCCTCCCCACTTGGGTGATCTTAAGGTCTCGACCATGGTGCCAAGAATTTGAGGGTGGAAGTGCTGAAACCTCGCCCATTACACCCCTGGCAAATGGCCACTGTTCTCTATCCCGCCTCTGCAAGCTTCTCAGCTCCAGCACAGGAATTGTACCAGAGTGATCCCAGATAAATTCTATTTTTACTGTCTGAAATGATTTCATCCTTAGGCTCTAAGAAAGCAAAATAATCTTAATATTCTCAACTGAGTATTACCTACCTGTATCATAGCTGTTGGAGTGAAAGAGCAGATAGAATATGAGGAAAAAATGGTTTTAAAATCGCTTATTTGTGATGTTTGAGATGTACTGGGAGATTGGCATTAACCAGTTCCTCCGTGTTATAGGTCTCCTCATTCCTTCTCAGCCCAGTCCTTTTGACCAACTTCCTAAAGGCTGGCTCCTCAGAAGTCATAGGGCCGCTATATAGAAAGTGCATATTCCTTAACCACCTTTTTATATGATAGAACATTACAGAATGCTCTTTCTCTAACTGATGAGCCATATTTCTACATACAGCACAAAACATACATTCCTCTAAAACTGAGGCATCCTAAGGAATTACTTAGCAGAGTTGAGTTACGCAGAGTCAATGGGTGCAGAAAGTGTTCTCTCCTGTTCCACCCATTCTTTATTATATTAACAACCTATTTTCTCTCTTATCCCCTGATGCACTGTAATTGCATATATTTCTTGTTCTGCTTATTTTTGGAAGCTATCAAAACCTAGGTGTTATGTATGGGACAGATGTCTCTAGCAGCCTCGTGCCAACCCACCTGGCAGCAGAAGTGGAAACCCCACCTCTCAGTGGGGTTCAGGACGATGAGCTTGCTGCTTTTTTGGGCCATTTTGTTCTTGAACGTTGTCTTGCTCTTGTGTTTGTTTGGTTTTCCAAGGTATAAAAAGCCTGGCTGAGAGTAGAATTGTCCTTAAGCAAATAAAAATATTAAAAAGGGTTTAAAGAATACAGAATGTCTAAGTATTGCTAATAAGTATAAACATGCAACTTACATGTAGTACCTACACTAAAGAAAAACTTATTTTGTGTTCCAAGACCTTCATATTTTTAACAGGCAAACTTTAAAGAACCCTGAAAGGTTTTATTCAGAAAAAACCAAAAGGCTTTTTTGTCTAATAAATTACATTGGCAGTGGAACACAAGGATGGTATCTGTTAACATTAGTAACAAGATTTGTGAAGAAGGACTGAGAGACTGGTAGAAGGCAGGAGTTTCCTGGGTGGCCTCTCTGCATCACCTCCTCAGGTACTTGCATTCCAAGACTTGAAATCTGAAGCTCAGCTCTGTGAATAAGGAACAAGAGATACCTTCTGATCTTAAAATTAGCAAATGTGTAACTTTATATCTAGGATTAATTAGGAAATCTTTCTGAATACACTCATAGTGGCTTTCTTCCTTGTGGCCAGCACATCATAGCCTACAAATGAATGGGCTTTTGGAGTTTAACATTATTAAAGGAAAAAATTAGTAAGTGTAGGCCAAAACTGCAAATTGTGTCGGGAAACAGCAAATAAAATAAGAGTACTTTTAATAACAGTAAAGTCAACTGCACAGGAAAGCTGTAACAGAGGTAGGGCTAATTCTGCTTTATTATGAGGAAAAACTAAATGCAAATGTCTGAACATGAAACAGTAACGGAGAGTCTGGCAGTCTGCTCTGGCTGACCATGGGTATTCTGAGGGTAGGATACCAACCAAGTTTTAGCATTTGCTTGTCACTCTCCTTAATGTCACACAATTTCCTCTGAAAGGCAAGTAAAGCTATATGACTTTAATGATGACGGAAAAAAGACTTGGTAACAGTCTCTGTGCAAGAAATGGCTTGATTCTCTTCATCACCTTCATTTATGCGTATCAAAGCCAACTCTCAAGTCACAGTAATAGAAACTTGTTTGCAAAGGCAGAAGAATTAAGCCAACAGATGTGGCTAGGAACCCTCGCTTTTTGTAGGATATGGCTCATAAAGTTATTTTGGGGACGGGCTTAAAAGGGAACCCTTCTGCATATTAAATACTGAAATGTGGTAAAAAATCACTTAGTTTTATTTGTCCCCCTTTTTTTCTCTCCTCTTCTTTTGCAGGAGCTGGGAACAAATATAGTCCCAGAATTGCCTGTGGAGCAAATGGTAGAATTCAGTGTCACTCTCACTGATCAGGAGTACACAGCTGAACTTAATGATCCCAACTCCCCACAGTACCGACAACTCGCTGCCAAATTTCAGTTACAGGTAAGGAGGCTGAGTGAAAGCCAAAATGCTGGCTTTGTACCTTGGCTGAGATTCATAATATGAAACTACCTTCACCATGAAACAGAATTAGAATTTACTGCCCTCGTTTGAAATAGATAATTCCTGTTATCTCAAGACTTTCAGTTTTCCTTCATTTATAGTCAGCTTTTCCCCTGGTTTAGGCCATCTGTTCAGCCACCAAGCTAACAAGCCAATGTCTTTGTCAGCAGTAGAGCCTCAGATAACTGATGAACAGAGTAACATTAGGAATATCATTTGGGCTTAATCAGGAATTCATGGACAGTACTTTGTCATAATTTAATTTCCACAATAAACCTAATGAGAAATGTAATGTAAATGTTAAAAGTAATTAGCTACTGCTGTCTGAACTATTCTTCAAAGGACTTCCAGTCATTTTGTTGTGCATTACCACAGTTTCCATAAGAACTGGAACATCTGCGGTGTTTTCATGTAATTAATAATATTAACTGAATGTTCATCTATCAATTTAATAGATAACAGTTAATGACTTGAGGTTCCCAAAAGGTTTTCTTAGTAAAATTAACTAAAGCTTCTCATCAGTTTCACAAGGATTCCTTAGTGCAAGCTATTTCACTATCCTGGCTCGGTTTCAGATATGCATAGAAAAACAGTGAAGAATGTGCTGGCAGAGCTGATAAAAAGTGGCTTCTCTGGAGATTTCCAGTATTATCCTCAAACAGAACTGCCTGCAGACTTTGTTTACTACACATACAATAATGTAATTCAGCAATCTGACTTTTAAGTTATTTCATTAATTTCATTAATAGGAAGGGGTGAAATGCAAAGTTTCTTGATTGTTAAATTATTTTCCATTGTCATTAAATTTTATCTGTCACTTTAAAGAGTCCAAAGCTGTTCTTGACATGCAACGTTGACTAGAAAAGGATTTGTAGTCCAGTACCATGAAATACACCTGACGTACTTTCCTCCAAAGATAGGTCACGGATGAGGCAAAGGGCAATCTTCATACAAGACAGTTCTACAAGTGCACTCAAAGGGTGAGAGTGAGGAGGTTGATTCAGAATTAAAACCTCATCCAGCTACATGAGCTCCTGTACGAATTCCAGAGAAGCCCTTGCAAAGGCTGGGGCCATGGAGTTCCAAGCTCAGTTTCTAATTCATTCCAGGACACAGCAAGAGGGAAGAGTTACAGCAGACTGTACCTCTGTAAACTCCAACAGACATTTAAAATCACATGAAAAATGGAATGCAGATTCAGATGCTTATGCTTCTCAGTGAATCGAGAATCATTTGGCAAAAGTAGGAAATATGAAGATACATATGTGCATACAGTTAAAAGAAAGCATCAGCTTCATTATGATATAAAGAGAACCAAGAAGAGGCTAAGCAGAGCCCATGCCAAGAGTCAGCTGGCAGAACATGGCTAAAATGGGATTCAGTTGCCTAAACACAGACTAGGTGCCCCAGGTTATCCAACACATCTGCAAGGGCCTCTCAAATATGAGAGAGCTGTGCTCTCTTGAACCAGCAACTGAGCAGAAGACAACCTTAAGGTATCTAAAATGATAGTGCTTGCCTAAGTCTAGAAAAATTAATTGCATCCTAGTGATGTAGGCCCTTAATCTCCATTACTTTCAGTGAACATTAGTAACATGAATAACATTTAAAATCCTCCCATGGTCTAATTGCTACTTCTGCACCACTTTCACTAAGTCAGACCAAACTCAAAATTAAGTATTTACCTCAGCTCCTTTCCTAGTGTCCTCTCGTGGGAGATGGGCAAGGGGAGTGTAGATGGTAGGCCATCTTCTGTGCTAGATTTCAGCTTCTCTTCTGCTTGCCGCGATGGAAAACACATCCAGGCTGATACAGCGTGGCTGATACCTAGTATTGTGATAATATACTGATCTTCTGTGAGACTGCACCTCGAATCCTGTGTTCAGTTTTCGGCCCCTCACTACAAGAAGGACATGGAGGTGCTGGAGCGTGTCCAGAGAAGGGCGACGAAGCTGGTGAGGGGTCTGGTGCACAAGTCTGATGAGGAGCGGCTGAGGGAACTGGGGTTGTTCAGTCTGGAGAAGAGGAGGCTGAGGGGAGACCTCATCGCTCTCTACAATTACCTGAAAGGGGGTTGCAGAGAGGTGGGTGTTGGTCTCTTCTCTCAAGTGACAAGTGATAGGGCAAGACGAGATGGCCTCAAGTTGTGCCAGGGGAGGTTCAGGCTGGATATTAGGAAAAATTTCTTCACTGAGAGAGTGGTGAAGCATTGGAACAGGCTGCCCAGGGAAGTGGTTGAGTCACGCTCCCTGGAGGTGTTCAAGGAACGTGTGGATGTGGCATTGCAGGACATGGTTTAGTGGGCGTGGTAGTGTTAGTTGATGGTTGGACTTGATGATCTTACAGGTCTTTTCCAACCTTAATGATTCTGTGATTCTTCTTCACTTAACCTACATTAGAGATGCAGAGAAAGCTGTGGGTCTGACTGCCCATTCCCTACCAGTTCTGACAAACTCTCATGCATGAATGAATGAGTTTTAAATGTATGCTGGGTTTGTACAGAAACATATAGCTAAGAGGAAAGATCTTCACATTAGTTCATTTACTTTTTAAGTGATATGATGAATTAAAAGGACCTGATTCCTTAAAAGGCTTTTTCACTTCTTTTCAAGTGCTGAATTCTCTCAACTTCACAGGCTTTGCTCGCAGATGAAAGGATTAGACGATGTGTTGCCTGGTACTTAACATAACCAGGAATTGAATCAGACAGGAACTGTGGAACTGTGTGTTTAAAAAAAATCCCTTTCCTCTGACATAGTAAATGTACATAAAATACTTCATTTGACTTTTAGCTGTATAAATGTTGCTACAATTGGAAAAGACCAAAAGATCAATCAGCTGGATCTCAAAAAATTGTTAATTCTTGAGGTGCTGATAAAAACATTCATTATGCTTGAGTCTGAAAAATGTATACAGAATTTGCCTTTTCTGCTCATTGTTTATTCTTCATATTGTCTCTTCTATTCAAAACCATGTAATTGTACAATTGCTTACATTAGAATTAAAAATATATTAAGTTATTCTATTTGTATAAGACAGTTAAAACTGTTTAATTTATAAATGATTTGTTGAATAATCTAAAGCCATCTGCATTTGGTAAATATTTCTAAAGAATTAACAACTTACAGTTAAGGGGACTTGAATCACAAAATTATTCATGAACCAAAACTGCAGAAAATTAGAAAAACATTTGATTCATGTTGTTTGACTTGCTCTATTATGAACTAGATTATCACTGCTTTACATAATTACATTACTAAAAAAAGCTGTATTTTGTACTTCATTTTGACTGTTAACAGGTAATACAGGCAGCACATACAAACCAAATATTGTGTTTAAGCTGAGAAATTATGATACCACAAAGAGGGCAGTTGAGACTGTTTCCTCAAGTTCTTTCTGAAATATGAAAAATATTGTCTAGGTAGTCAACCTGTGCTTGCTTTTTAGTGGTAGAACTTACACTGAATTAATGATTTTATGTTTTCTTATAGATGCAAAAAATATTTGAGAAACTTCCAGGATTCAAGGAAATACACGTATTAGGATTTAAGTAAGTAAGAAAATGGGACTCATTTTTCTATTGGCTACCAGGATTCCCCTCTTCCTTCTTTCCCTCCAACATTAAGAGATCTGTATAATAATGGGGTGTGTATTGCTAGAAACAGAAAATAGTTTTCTGGGAACAACACAGAGACAATATGGAGAGAAGTGCAAACACATCCCAGGTGAGACTATGAGGTTTTGAATTACTAAGTAGAAGTAGCTTTGATTCCCTGAGGGGTGAAGTAATCAATAAATCCTTTGAAATTGTTTGCTAGTAACATTGTATTAAGGACTTTCTTAAATGCCATAGTAAAGAGAGTTAGGAGTGTGATTATTTAGGTGGCTACTTTTTGTGTGTGGATCCTGTGCCCTTCATAGATCACAGTGGAGGTGCCTTGGCAAGAAGGTTGCAGAAGGATACATGTTCACACACATGAAACTTTCCCAATAGGTGTTTTCCAGGTGTTTCAAACAATAAAAAATGTTTCATTTTTTAATAAATTTGTGTTCTGTCTTGCCGTTTCTTTTAGTTTTAGCTTCCTTGTATGTTTACTGCTAGTACAAGCTACTGTGTATTTTTTCAATAGAGAATCTACAGGGGAGGGCGGATCAAAACCTGAGTATTTGATATGGTTATGCTTCTATAGATAAGAGCACATTATGTAAAGAATCAAGGAAAAAACAAATTACTAATAGTAAGAAATAACATAAAATTGAAAAGGAATAAAGAGCAGGAAAAAAGACATAAATTCATGTGGGCCTATGGCACAGCATTGGGAACATTCAGTCCTTCTAGTAATATTTAATACATGTTGAAGAACATTCATATCGCAATGCAATTTTAGACAAGAGCATACTTCTTCCTAGCTTTTCTCTGTGCAAAATCGCTGGGGAAAAGGAGAGAGAAAAGCAAAATAAAGGGAAAATTATTTACTTACATTTTGATAATGAAAGTAGGAAAACAAAAAGCTGGCAACTGCAGAACAAGCAGAGAAAATCCATAGTAGCATTGCACAGTTACAACTTGCAATAACTAACCTCTTTCAGTTGTGAGTCCAGAATATCTGGGATTCATTTCTGTTTAGTATCTTGGTCTTAGGAGCTGATATGAAAGTACATTCATCAATGTGGAAGACTGGGATTGCTTCCCATCATCTAGTAATTTAGTTAGCTCCTGAGAGTTACAGATCAGCAAAGACAGGTGTTGCTGTCCATTCTCCTTTAGCCATATTGCTACATATATTAGCAGCATTTCCCACAAGGTAGTATGGAAGGACAATGTTAGAGATACATTAGAGAATTCATCAGGGAAAATAACAGGGCATTGTATTATAGAAGGTCAACACAGGCATGTCTTCCAGAGGTAATTAATAGGTCAAGTTACTTCTGTGACTAGGATCTGAGTAGGCACCATGTGTGGTAACAGTAATAGTTGCTACTACTGTCACAGGTGTTCATTGCCACCATAAAAATACAGATTAGCAATGACAGTGGTCAAATTGCACCATCTGTAGCGGGAAATAGGAAAGCAGATATTTCAAACTGTCAGGGTAAAGTAAAATTCCTGTTTCCCCACTCAAAACATGGAGATTCCCATTTGGAAGGGAAAAAGTGAAATGATGGAGAGTACGCTGTCATTTTCACACAGAGATAAAAATTATAGATGACACATAGAAGATAAGATAAATTGTCAAAAGATGTTTTTGATGTATGACTGATTGAGTTACTGGTATACATGAATCTTTGTTTTTCTTTCTTTTGCAATCCTTCATCACACCCTTTCTTCTGTGATGAAATGAAGACAGAAGAAGGAGAAAGATGGGTAATTTGTCTTAATTAATAATTAAGATTAATCATTTTATGGGCTATTAGATGTAGATAGAGACATCAATAAATGTTCTTGATCTTGATGTGACAAAGTGAATTGATTTGTGTTCTGCCTAATTACAAAATCTGTGATATAAAGCAGCAGGGACAGCTTTTACCTTTATCTGAAAGGTTCATGTAATCAAATTTTGTCAGAATCTCTCTCAAGGAAAGAAAATTGTTTGACCTAAGAAAATTCCCGTTCAGATGACTAAAGGTTTCTATCAGTCATAAACAGGAAGTGAAAAAAAATAGGGAAGCCTTGTATTTAAATTTTCATTTTTGATCTGCTGTTTCCTAGCTGTATTCCCATGTATATATCATCTTCAATAAGTACGTAGAATTTGATTTGTTATCTGCATTATCAAGCCAGATAGAATGGCAAAGAGACCAGTTACTAGCTTCATAAAATGCAGGGAGCTTTTGACTGGTAATACAAACAGCTACAGAGTCTGTTGTTGCTTAAAAGTGATGCTGGGGAATTGTTTGTCTAGCAGTTCCCAGAATTTCTCTTTTACTCATAGTTTAAAAGGAAGAATTTTCTAATGTTTTTCCTGAATTCTTGCAAACGTATATACATAGCACATGCTAGATAAAGTGAAATTCCTCTCTCTCTAGTTATTTGATATTATAAAAAGCAACATAGTGGAGTACAAATGTTTTACAATGTACTCATTATTTTTCATTCAATTAGGTGAATTTAGCATTTATGAAAATTGATGTATTAATTGTGAAAATTTGAGACTTCTGTTAAACAAGCATATATATAGAAAGAAGCTATACACATTCATTTGGACTTGGAAAACCTAACTCCCATTATGAAAGTGATTTGCTTGCCACATTAGCTAACTTTCTTGTTTTTCTTCAAGAAAGAGTAAAAAATTGCCCCAGATGTGATGATATTTTTCCTTATCTGTAGTTTTATGAACTGTCTAATCCCATTTTTATGGAAGTGATTGTCCCCCTGTACTCGGCACTGGTGAGGCCGCCTTTTGAATACTGTATTCAGTTTTGGGCCCCTCACTACAAGAAGGACATTGAGGTGCTGGAGCATGTCCAGAGAAGGGCAACGAAGCTGGTGAGGGCTCTGGAGCACAAATCTTATGAGGAGTGGCTGAGGGAACTGGGGTTGTTCAGTCTGGAGAAGAGGAGGCTGAGGGGAGACCTCATCGCTCTCTACAACTACCTGAAAGGAGGTTGCAGAGAGGTGGGTGTTGGTCTCTTCTCCCAAGTGACTAGTGACAGGACAAGAGGAAATGGCCTCAAGTTGCACCAGGGGAGGTTTAGGCTGGGTATTGGGAAAAACTTCTTCACTGAAAGGATTGTCAGACATTGGAATAGGATGCCCAGGGAGGTGGTTAAGTCACCATCCGTGGAGGTATTTAAAAAATGTGTGGATGAGGCACTTAGGGACATGGTTAATTGGTGGACTTGGCAGTGTTAGGTTTACAGTTGGACTTGATGATCTTTCAGGTCTTTTCCAACCTAAATGACTCTATGATTCTATGATTCTATGATTCTATGATTTTCATAGGTTCCTGTATAATTAATAGGTGATTATGACTTCTAGTAACCCCAGCATACATTTATGACTCTTTGAACCAATAATCAATGACTTCAAACTATATTACCAGTTCTACAGATCTCTGAGTAGTCATATTAAACTGGATTATGTTAGAATATTTTTATAATTTTCTTCAATATTGGAATTTCTCTTAAAAATTTTGCATTGAAGAAAAAAAGGTTTAGGTATTACAGAAGTATCTTGACGATGTCAGTCTCATTAGAAAGAAGTATATCTGCATTATTTTTACAGAAGCTAATATGTTGTGGTTGCATATATTTTTGTTTGTTTGTTTGTAAAATCAATGCTCAGCCAATAACTGATTTTGCTGCACTGGGCATTTTTGCGTCTTCCCCTTGCAGATCAAGCAGCACTGTAGCACGATATGTGGTAAACTTTGAGAGAGATGGCTCAGAGATCAAAAGCACAGCAGATGACATCTCAACTATTGGATCTAATAAGGTTGAAAGTGAAAAAATTCCACTTTCTCCAAAGGAAGAGAGGGAGATATCAGCAACTAAACTCACAGTAACAGAACTTCAGCAACTGGTTGCTATAGCACTCCACGAAGACCAGTCCCTGCCAATGGACCTTGGAACACTTCAGTTTACTGATGGTCAGTAGGCAGGCGGTGCCAGGCACAAGTCTGAACCTTGCCCTTTCAAACTGATGTAATTTCACTAAGGTCTCCTTTGCTTCTCTAACAGATTGTTTTCGTTTGATGTATCCCATTCTCCTAAGTGTTGCATAGCATCCAAAGGAGGCATAGATCTAAGTCAAATTTTATAGCAAAATTTTCCCTTATAATTTTACAGCCTAACTTCCAGACATATTGGAGGATCTATTTTTCTTAGATGTTTGTTTAGAAAAGCTGGATATTTTGCACACTAAGACAAGTAAGAGGAGAAAAAAAAAACAAGACAGACTATGAATATTCACCAAGTCATTTTAATTTCCCAGTATGGACAGTCTCCATTCTTTAATAAGACAAAAAGTGAGGACTTCCTCTAACATAAATTTAGCTTTCTGAAAGCTAAGTCTCGATTGTAAGCAAGCCATCTAACCTCCCAGTGAAGTCAAAGAGACAGACACCTTAAAAAGCATTTGATCCCAAGCTAAAATCAGTGGTGTGAATCACATTGTAAAGGTGCATTTTGCTCTCTGAAACACAGAAGGAGTGTAGATGACAAGCTGGGTGTGAAGACCTCCAGCAGAAGGTTGAAGGGCTGCATCCTATTCAGTAATCCAGCTGATAAATATCCCCCTCTAGTCCATCAATTATTTTTTTCAAAGCTAGCATAGCCCTAGTTTTGGGGAGGTGGGTTAAAAATGGGGAAAATAATTTAGAATATTTTTTCATATGCATATTTACCAAAACAATCTTAAAATACACACCAAATTTTAGCTGTAGTCTTTCATTTACAAACAGCAGTATTTTCTTGCAAAAAAAATATTTAGATGAACTAATACTTTCTGTAAGAATAAAATGTTATCTTTTAGTGTAGATTAAAAGTCCCAAGAAAAAATTTAATGGATATAGAACACCTTAATAATAAGTATTTTAATCAACTTTTTCCACTAGTTTTTTTCAATAACCATTTTAGAAAAACAGCTTGCATGCAAGTGTGTTTAAAGAGTTTCTCTGAGGTGCTGAAGGGACCAACTGGGCACTAAAGCCAAAACACTGAGAGTAACAATGGTGTGGACTCTGGGTAAAACTGAAAAGAATTTAGGCTTAATGAACAACACAATATAATGAGTCATCATAGCCCATGTGGATTTAACTGAGTGGTTCATACTTCTGCTGATTTTAAGCATTCATCCATAGTTCAGCTCTCTGCAGACCTATCCCATTTATACTAAATAAAGAGTACAAAGAATACTGCATATAAAATTCCTGTTTTCCTCATAATTGCCAGTTTAAATGGAAATTTATGCCTCTTTCTTCTTAACATGGATTTTTAAAAGTAACTTTAAAAGTAACTTTTTGGTGGAGAATAGTTTTAGTACTGTTTTTACTGAGTTTATGTGCTTTGAATAGTTTTCAGTGTGCCACTGCTGAAATATTGTGCTCTCTCTTTTTCTTGCAGAATCTGTTATACCACCTAGTGATTTTGATAATGATATCCAGGCCATGGTCACTATTCCTCTGACAGGCCCTGATTTGGTAAGTTAACACTGGTTGTTATATTTATTTATTTCTCCATGAGAAATAAAATTAAACAGTGTTAAGATGTACATAAATATACAAAAAAAGGCTCTTATGCTGAAATACATATCTGCCTTTTATAAACGCTGTGAGGATGAATGTTGTGGTGTTACACTGCAACAGAGATACTGTTTAGAGCATTTACAGGTGAATATTACTGCTTGATTACCTTTTCCAGTTTTAATTGCAAAGTAATTACAAAGTAATGTCCTTGACAGGACAAGAGGAAATGGCCTCAAGTTGCGCCAGGGGAGATTCAGACTGGATATTAGGAAAAATTTCTTTACTGAGAGAGTGGTGACACACTGGAATAAACTGCCCAGGGAAGTGGTGGAGTCACCATCCCTGGAGGTATTCAAGGAACGTGTGGACGTGTGGCATTGTGGGACATGGCTCAATGGGCATGGTGGTGGTTTTTTTTGGTTGATGGTTGGACTTGATGATCTTACAGGTCTTTTCCAACCTTAGTGATTCTGTGACTCTGTAAACAATGATGTTTCACCAATTCAGTAGTAAATCTCAGCGACAGAAGGAGAACAATTGACAGGGATAGTGAAAGTCATCTTTCTTTGACCATTTTTAAAATTGCAGGCAATATGTGATTAGGCTCACATGCACATGCCAAACATTTTATACATCCCATGACTTCATGCTGAATTAGCTGTTTGCAAGCTCCTGGCTAAAGATGATTGGCCTTTTTAGCAATGAAAGTTAAACATAATAATGAAAGCTGCTTTTTAAAAAAATTTTCAGGAGGAATCCATGAGTGTGGAACTCCCACTAGGTTACCCCAGCCCAGCAACAGTGGACCAAAGAGGAGGCATCTTGGTCAATGAATTTACAGCTGGAACCCCTGTGCTAAGTGGAGAGATCAGTGCCCCTGAAGACCTTAATAATTTTGTTTCATCTGAACCTGTGTTCCCTACCAAACCCTCCAGAGAACCATTTCAGGACAAATCTCCTCCAGACGCAGAAGATATCACTACTGACCACGAAAGTTTCACAGTGCCTTTCAATGTTCTGGGTAGCACTAGCAGTCCTCCAAAAACAAAGGATTCCTATTCGCCTCCTTCAGCAGATGATTCTGCTAGCAATGACTTAATCACCGATGGCTATGAGTCTCCAGCGGAGCACGCTATCACACTGGCAGTTTATACCACAGGTAGCTTTACCCCACCTAGTCTCCTGCAAGCCAGAGATGACAATAGTGAAGCTGAGGAGAAGAAAGACCTGACTGATACAACAGAACCACCTTTCAAGGAAGCTGACCAAGATAGTCTGTCTGGACAAGGTAAGACACAAAAGATTTTTCCATTTTTCTATAGAGAGAGTAGGAGAGATCCAGTTGTTACTACACATACAGTCACGTATAAGTACAGTAAACACTCCTTTCAGTTGTGACAGAAATGTTTCTGGACCATCAAAGGTGAAAAATTTACATATCTGATGCCCACTTCAGGAAAATCCTAATGTACCTGACTTCAAGGTTGTCAAAGCAAAAAAATAAACCCAACCCAACAACAAATGCCTAAGGATAAGGCACACTTTCTACAAAGTATTATGGTAAAAATGCAAAAAGGCAGAGAAAAAAGATATGTCAGGGAAAAAAAAAAAAGGAAATCCCAGGATAACACAAAAAATTCTGGTATTTTAAACCTGGAAGGTAAATTACTTTGGGTTCTACAGACAGATCTGGATGATAGCAGCAAGAATATCATGAAATAATTTGTTCCAAGCAAAGAATACCATGGGCCAGAAAAGATTACATATCTACAGGTCTGCTCAATGTGAAAAAAAATTTTAAATTTCTGGTTTCGATGTTTGTTTATTCAGTTTTATCCTTACAGTAGGGTTTTTTAGAGACACCTAGATATATGAGAAAAAACACATAATAAATCAAAAAAGTATACACATACATATGCCTTGGCGGAGAAAAGTCTGTATAATTTAGCCTTTAAAATGAAAAATACATGATAGACATGTTTCCCACAGTTATCAGAAAAGCGTTGACCCTGACGATGAAAAAAGTTCAGACAAAGACAGTGGGGGTCATCTTTAGGGCTCAGGCAAATTAGGCTTTCCCCTAGAGCAGCAAAATGTCAATAAGGCTGCTGCCTCCATCACCACCATCAGCAGCTTGGAAAGCCATGCTAGACACTGTGAATTGTGGTGTGGGGGTAACTGGATTGTACGGGGCAGCAGCGTCCTCTGGCAAAACAGCAAAAGCACAGTTCCTGCCGATGCACTCCATCTGTCCCAGCTCTTGTCCGCTCCTTCTCCTGCTCCCTGACCTGGTCTCACCAATGCAGTGTTAGGTCAGCAAACTTTCATTTTACTTACACTTCTAAGAAGCCTGTGCTAGCTGTGTGAGACGCAAGAGGTCACTACAAACACATGGGAGGAATTAGTTCTTTGATGAATATTCAGATTTGCTCAGTCCTTGGCCTTTCATGTCGCACCCTGCACTCCAGAAGCCTCTTGGAGAGAGCATAATGAACCCTCTTCCCGCTTTCAAGATGTTCCTCCTGACCCAGCATGCCCAGAAACAGCAAGAAGGCACCTTCATCCCTGCTGCCCGGCCACATCCTGTAAGGCAAACCAGGCAATGTTTGCATAGCTGATCGGAAATACCCCGCTGCGGGGTGATAACATCCTTCACAATCGGCCCACACAGCAGAAATGGGGAGCAGGGGGGAATGCCCATATAGTATGCTGTGTATATTATTGTTCTTTCTGGATCCAGTAAAAGAATAAAGAATGCAAATGCTGCCACTTGGGATCATACACTAATCAGCTCTGGACAGGGAAGAGCATAGCATATTCCATGATCATGTTGCACCTGGCAGTTCATGTACTGAATAAGAACTTCCTGTTCTATAGTCTTGCCTTTATACACAAAGTTCTGAGAGTGACTTAAAGATTAGAAAAATCACTTCTTATAAGAATCAGTTCCTGAAAATAAAATTTATGTTTAAAAGTGTTAAACACAACTATTTTCAAATGCATGCTGGGAAGTCTTGTCATGCTACTGATAAAAGCACAGCATACCTTCAAATAACAGTCATTATAACTGTGGAAAAGTGTTACATTTGCAGGGGAAAAAAAAATGTCATATGCATTTTTCCTTCTATTCACTCACTGGGTTAGGGATTTGATGCCATAAAAACCACGTAAGACCACGTATCTATTTCGCAATTTACTAAATAGCTGAAAAAACTTGTAGCCTAACAGCTCCAAATGACTGATGAGAAGCAGCACAGGGTATTTGACTCACCAAAAACACAGAGCAACTTATGCTGAAGATACTAGTTCCATTCTTTTTCTTCAGATCAAAAATTGTGAAGAATTTGTTTATTGCAATTTATTATAGTTACTGCCTGACTGTTTTTCACTGGATGGGAGGAGGGATACAGGAGATGGACCTTTCTCTGGCCCCAAAGTTCAAGCTTGCTTGATTGTTCCCTAGTGGTAGTGTAGGACCACAGTTCATTTGACTCTCGCACAGGCTCTGATACCTTGGATTAAAATGGGGATTAGATTATGTGTTTCTAAATGATCCTCAGAGACAAAACTCATAGTTTAATGAGTTTCAATGTCATCAGGCAAATATCAGGACCAAAGGAAATTTTAGGAAGGATAATACAAATGGAAAGTTCACCGCTTACTAACCCAGATTCCTTCAACAAATTTTTCTCACATAATTTGAAATTCAGTAAAAAAATACATCTTCTTCCTAAAGCCATTATTGCAAGTGCCCAAAGAACATGGAATTATTCACTTAAGAGGTGTGGATCTTCTGTAAGTACAGGTTTGATCCTGTAAGCACCTGGTACTGACCCTTTAAACACTGTTATGGCAGTTACTACACCCCTTGAAGTAGCCCAGAACTACTAGGAAGATGCTAAGCTGTCTTTAAATTAAGCCTAACATTCGAATGTCAAATTCTGTTTTGAGATTTCTCAATAGAATTAAGAGAAAAACCCTGGTACAAATTTCCAGTCCTCTTAATTAAAAGTTCTGAAATGCCTGGATCAGATGTCAAAAAGGTTTTGCTTTGCTGTAGCACCTTCAAAATCTAGGCTATTTCCATTTTCCATTTACAACCAGTGCAAAAAACCTGCATTTTTCTTCTGTCTGATATGATACCTGTTCAGTGTTCTCTAGCATTCCTCTTTCTTCATATTTTTTCCCCTCTGGATTTAACTCATCAATATCTCTTCTGTATGGTTAAATTTCTTCTCCCTCTCTTTGCAGTATTACTGTGACTCTGTCTAAAACAGTATGAACATTCAGAAAGGAAGCCACTTGTGTAATGTATTAGACAGATTTTTATTTCAAAAACCAAGAAAATTTCAGCAGCAAAACAAATGCAAACAAACGTATAAACAGATAAAAGAGTTCATGAAGTCTGTAACAACAATAATGATATACTTTTACTTCCTAAACAGCAAGAAGAATTTTAATTTGTATTTGTTTTAATTGTAGCTACTAAAAAATTATACAATCCAGGTAAACGGTTATCCCAAAATCTTGACCATCATGGAGGAAGCAATATTTCTGGAGAAGTTATTCCAGAAGCATAAGACAAAATAAAGCTAGCAGTAAAATACTTCAGCTATTCTGTTGTACTCACCAGCCTAGATCATCTTCAAGCTCTCAAGAAAGACTCTGAGAGAAGACGACTTTGCAGAGTGTAACACAGAGTTTTTTCTGTGAGAAGAAAACACTGGTGAGCAGTGGATGATAGTCACATCTCTGTATGTGTAACTGATAAGAACCTCATTAATTTCCATAATTGCTCTCATGTTCACACAGCCTTGTTGTGAGTGGTCCCCTTTGATATCTTCCTCCTGCTCAACAGTTAATTTCGTTGTGCACTCCTCACCCACTGCTATTGCTAAGCAATCTCTAGAAAAACTCAGTTTTCTGGATGTTTGGGGATTCTTTCTGCCTCTGCTTCATCCCCAGCTGCCTAAGCACCATCTATCTGTGCTTAGCATAGATTTCTATTTGGCATAACCAGCATTGTCATGGAAAAGAAAACCGCATTACTTCTTGCAAGAAGCACTCTGGATGTTCCCAGGACTGGAAGTCACCCATTCTTCGGTCCAGGAATGCTCACCAGTTTTTTCACATTGATGATTATACAGGGTAAGAATGCCTCTGTTTCCTTGTATGTTCTTCTGTTTTTCTTATGTTCTCTTTGACCATAAACTGACAGGCTTTTCTCAACATTATCCCCCATCAGCTCTTCTCTGTGCCCTTTCACTTGTCACTTGCCACTTCAGCTGTGCAAAGAGTGTTTTTCATGGAAGTGTTGCTTCAGTTTGATGCTTGAAGAAGTGAAGAGGTAGGTCTAGCTACATCATTTTCTCAAGCATTATATATGATATTGATTAGCCTAAAAGTTATCTGTGAATTGAAGATGAAGCTGAATGCAAAAGTTTCAGCAAGCCCGTATTAGGATATGTCAGACTTAAGAAAAAGCTCATAGTATGTTCAATGTTTTGATAAAGTTAGAATTGCATACTAGGACTACTACAGGTATCCTGAAGAGTCCTAAAGATATTAGAGTACGTGATTAGCACATGGCCAAAATTTAATGACAGTCTGCTGCTCAGCTACCTCTGTGCTGGGAACAGCAGGAACAACCTGAATAGAACAAAACCTGCATCACGTCTTCAAAACATACTTAAAAAGGTTAAAATTAAATGCCTAATCCAAGCAAAAAGGTATAAGAGAAACAGAGTACTGTCTATTTTCCCAATTAGACACATCACCTGTTTAAATTATTAAGCTCTCCAATCACTTCAGTTCAGATTTACTTTAAGGTTAAGCTTTACTTCCTTAAAATATTATTTCTTATTCATGGCCCCACAAATAAATGCACATTAGCCAAAACAAATGAAACTTTACTTTATATGCAATTGGTAATTCCAATGACTTACTGAAATTACTGTGTGAAGTACAGAAAGCAATTTATATTTCTGCTAAGAAAATTTGCTTATCCAGAGGCAAATCTTCTGAGCTACAGCATAATGAAAAAATGTAACACCACATTCTCCATCTATATAGATAGCAGGAAGATAAACCTCAGTGCTCTGCCACTTGGTCACTCACACTTTTTACTCTTAAGTCTCTTTCCCAGACACAGGCACACATTGCTATCCCATTGTTTCCACAGGTGCACACCTGCACCAGATGCTCATATTCTGCAAACACACTGGGGCTTTCTCTCTCACACAGTCATCACTGTTGCTAGTAAACTCCATTGCTCCTACAGCTAATTCTCATGTACCTCACATGCCTCCTTTTAGGCTTTCAAAGCTAACTGTCCTTCAGCACCTCTGTTTTCCAAATGCTATCACTTCTCCTGTAATTAGGATTCCCCTGATGATTGTCCCCTTCCATGTTCAATGCTATTTCACTCCAAATTAATCATCTCCTTCCCTCCAAATTCACCATAATTCATACTGCTGACTTAAAATCAGGCCACTAGTCAAAACTTAAGCTTTTCATTGGTTGCAGGTAACCCTCCACTACGAGTGAGATCTAACGTTCATAATATAGACTTTCGTACATTCCAGTCTCAGATCCCATCTTGTGTTAAAACCAATCCATGATCACCTTTCTGCTTGTGTGCAGAGACAGATTTAAAGCTGAAAAATAACATATTCATGTCCTGAATAAAATTATTTAAAAACCTGTGACCAATGCCGTAGTAAAATAAGAAAAATATTTTAAAACAAATAATACAGATTTTTAGGCTGAGGGTGTAAGATTACCCTTTGCCAGGTTATAAATGAATAAATCTAATGAAGTATACATATCATATAGTCCAGTTGGAACAAATACCAGGTAAAGTGGCACTGCTGAGACTAATATGCCCTAAATAATGCATTTCCTTCACTCATTAAAAATCCTTGGTCTTGTTAGAAATGCTGGCTTTGAGAAATAACCTGTTATGATCAAATGGTACTAAAATTTTTATTTTCTAAAATTATTACAGTCCTCTTTTCAGATGATTCAGTATTCTTCCAGTGTAAGAAAGTCTAGCTGAGCTCAGCCTGGCATTTTTAATAGTGAATTCCTTGTTAGGGGATAAATCATGCCACCTGTACTAGACAATTATAGGCAAGTTGTAACTTGCGTGCTCTGAATCACCTCTCTGGTCAGAGTTTTATACTTCTGTGTACTAGCTACAGAGAGGGCTTGGCCTTCCAACTTTGATTCTCTCAGCCATACCTGAGCTGGCTCACATAGATGACACCGATGCTAATATCAAACTAAGCTGCATGTTCTTCATTTGAAAGATGCCATACTATTTAAAACTAACAGACAAAAAGACATAAAAATCTTAAATGGAGGCAAATTAGCAATAATGTTTATGCTAAATTTAATGGGTTTTGTGTTTGTGACAATCTAGAATGTGCAAAACTCCTGCCAGGATAGATCTCATATATTTGCACCTTGCAGTTTTAAAAAAAAAAAAGAAAGAAACAAAAAAGTTCTGACTTCTGGTTGAAGATAACAGCATTTTTTGCAATACGTTCTTAACATTGCTTTCTCGATGCAATTTTATAGAAAAGTATATAGAGGAAAGGACAAAACACAGTTTCAAGCAACGATAGCTAGGTGTAAGTTAGAAGGCAGAAGTTTCACTTTCATTCTGTAGAATGGTAAGATCACTATGTGCATCAGTAAGAACATGATTAAACCAAGCCTAGATGCAAACAAATTAGTTTCTTCTTCATTTTATTGCATTGACGTGTCAAGGTTTCTTTTCCATTCTTCTCCAGCTGGTGGATTTTTTTTTAATTAAAGTATTGTAGAATACAATACTTGTAGAATAGAGGTGCCAATAACAGATAACTGAGTTTACAGTCGAAATTTTATATATGGCCAAATATTCCTTTAATAACCATCTTTATTGCCATGCAGTTCGGAATGATGGGCTTTCAAGCAGAGTGGGAGGAGGGTATTCTTGGCATAGCAAAACCTGCCAGGAGTTGACTGAGAAAACAAGAAGTATTATTCATGTGTTACATCTTCATTCCTGACGATTTCAATTCCTATGGAATAACTTTCAATAAAACCTGCCATTGTTTTGATTTATTTTTCTAGAGATCAGGAGGAATGAGCTTGGAAAAATACTGCAACAGTAATATATTTCAGTCATTTCCCCTAAATGTATACATAGCCTAGAGCAGTGGCTGAAGACCTGGCTAAACTTGCCTTAGATCATTAAGATAAGTTCCATTCTCATCCCTATTAAATATCTTATTCCTCCTTTCAGAATTGGGTATTAAATGCCACTCTAAAGTGAAACAATGTAAATCATAATTATGCTGAACAATTCTTGAAGAACTTCAGAATATGCCTACATGATACTGCAAAGCTTGAATAAAGAAAAAAGTAGTGTAGCTTGAGGAGAATGCATGCCTGAAAGCATCAGGACAGACAAATTTGCTGGGGATACATGGCAGGGCAGAAGAGAATACGCTCAGCATCAGGTGCAGTTACAAAAAAAAAAAAAAAAAAAAAAAAAAAATTTCTTCCTCCTCTGTTGGGAAGGGCTAATGAGAAAGTATCAGTTTCTTTTTGTCCAGGCACATCTATTACAATCCAGTTTTCTCCTCTTTCATTGACAATTTCTCTTTAAACTATTGTAAGGTTAATACTAGTCATATCTAGTATTTCTTTCATGTGGAGGGAGCAGGGTAGTTTACAGACAGCTAATTAGCTATTTTTTCCTTTTAGTTTCCCATTATATCTGTAAGTTCTATGATCAGTGACTCTTTCTTTTTGTTACAGTAACAAATAATGTTTCATCTTTGTATTATCACCGCTACCCAACAACAGTTAAGAAAAATTAAATGCAATCCATGTACCTTAATCCAAACGTTTTACATGAGAACAATCACAAATATTTATTTAAATGTCTTTTTTTTAGAAACTAGCATATGTCTTAAGACTTCCGCACACCAGTCTTATAGGAAAGTCTCTTAGGGAATTTCAAAGCAAATATACAGCTAAAAGCTGTATGGATCCGTTTTACTGTACTGTGTAGTTATTGCTGGTTTTAACATTTAAACTGCCTGCTCCCTAACAACAGTGCTCTGGATATTATGAGCTGCTCAGATTCAGAATCCAACCATGATGGATGGATTTAGCAAGCCAAGTCAGTGTTAAGGCATCTGATCCAAAGTCATTATCGATATCACTAAAATTGAAATGTATTCTTACAATGCAACATAGCGCAAAGCCAGCAGGATCTTCCCAGTTAAACATCTCCTTCCATCTCTCTCTCACAGAGTTGCTTCTTCCATTTCAAAACTATGAGAAAAATCAGATTACCTGCATCCAAGGCACAAGTTTAGAAGAATAAATTACTCCTTCTTCTGTGACTTTCATTCCATTAATTCCATGGTATTCATGTACAAGTGGCAATACAGTATAGGAAAAAAAAGTGTATTCAGTGTTTTCATTTTTCTTGGCAAGTTTTACAGTGCTCATCTGATAACAAGATTTTGAGAGTCATGGGTTTTAACTTTCTAATTTCATGTTTGTCTTTTCTGTTTTTAGGTCCTTGGGTCAACACGTTACTCGAATTTATATTGTGTGACTTCTATTTTGGTTTTACCATTTTGCAAACTAATAAACTTCAATACCACAAAACTGCCTGATCGTCCCATCACCTACAAAAATTTGCTCTTTTTTTCCTATCACACAGTTGAGAAAAATAGAGAAAGTGGATAGGGATTTGGAGGCTACTTTCAGTTCTGAAGGATAGGTGTTGTAACCTGTCAGCTTTTGTTTCTAATCATTCTAAAGTAGAATACATCAAAAATAGTATTCCAGGTTCCAGGTTCTCCATTTGGGGAGCTCCAAAATGGTTACAGTAGCATGTAGGAGTATTTGCATTTAGATGGATGCTTGTTTATGTTTCCAGATGCTTGTAAAGCTTTAGGTTATTTTCACACAGACTTTGTTATTTTAAATTCATGAAATAAATTTTTCAAATTTAATTGTAGACCACTCAACAATGGGCATAAAGGAATAAGAATCCTCCTGAAGCTATGGTTTTAAGCGAGATGTTTATTATTCAGTTTTGATTCCATTCCTTTGTAGAAGTGTGTTCATATTTGCAAATTCACTGCTTCTCAGTTTTGCTTCTCTATTTAATTCATTGATGTGAATACCAATCAAGTCCAGACTTCTCAGTTTAGCATGGTATTGTACTTGTTTAATATATATTTTAATATTATTTTATTATGCTAGCAAATAGTGCAGAACTTCAATACAAAATAGCTTACATTAAATAACAGTCACAGGAGTCTCTGGCATTTTTGACATGTTTTCATTGTAAATGTACTTACTAATTCCCCTGCTTTACAAGAGTATTCTAATCTCAGTTGAATCACTTCTTTAGTGAGGACTTTAATCAGAAAACTGACTTTTAGAGCACTTGAGCACTAGAATGTCATTTTATCTGTCAATCTCAGTAGCAGATGAGGTAAAGGTTCTGTAAATGGTGAAAGTGATTTGTCATGTTACAGAAATAACCTAACATGGACCTACTGTCCATACAAGGTATCTAATTATAGACCTGTCTGTATAGTATTCTTATAAAATGCAGGAATACTGTCTTAACATCCAACTTTATAATCCCTTAATTATGAGTGTGAATGCTGTTAACTGGCTAAAGCAATTAATATGGAAATACTGACTTTTCTTCTGCTGTAGTCAGAAGAGTGCTGAGGCAAATGGATGTTTCTACATCTTTTCTGAGTCTTAGCTTGGAGAGGCAGAACAGTCACCATAACCAGGTGCAGCAGCTCTTGAAGTCAGTGAAGAGATGGTAGTGGGATGATGCTTCAGGCCCAGGTTTAACAGATTATCACTGACTGCTCTCCAGTCTCTTTTCCGCAGATAATTCCATTGCATAGTTTCAGTGCAGAATGAAGTCAAACATTGCTATGCAGAGCTTTGGGGGATGCTTTAAACACCAGCTATTCCTGTACTGTTCAAAGTACTTATGTGTTTCTGAAATGCTTAATCCTTTAGAACTGCTGAAACATGAGAATGGCAAAAAGAGTTGTTAAAATTTAACAGCCAAGAATTTGACACAGGTTTATAAAGTAAGCTTGCCCAATTAATTGTATATCTATTGTATTTCCACCTGTTGTACTTAAATTACTACTTTGAAGCTGAAAAAAATTTAAAAAATCATATATTAAATGTATTTATTGCATTATTTCAAAGCTTTAAAGAAACAGGCTTATTCAAAAAACATGCAAAAAGCTTTAATAGCTTTTAAATAGCACTTTTTTTTAAAGCTTTAAAAGCCTTTTTAATAGAAAACTAGTAGCATATAGTTAACTGAAGTAAAGAAAGTCCTTAATAAAACATAAAATGGCAAGCTGAATTACTATTTTTAAGCCATGCATTGGCCAATGCATGTGAAAATGACAATCAAAGAAAAAATGAATTTGTAATCTCACAAGAAAACAATATTTCAGAGGGCTCTTATGGGTACGGTGACCAAACATGAAATTGCTAAAGGCAGATGTGACTCCCTTTTGCTACTGACCGACTTCCACGAAAGCTAAGGGAGCTTGCATTTCCCAAGGAGAGATGGATCAGCAAAAATATTAACCCTTAGACATTCCATAAAGGGAATTCTTTCTCTGTACTGAAAACTTGGTGTGAGCTAAGTAAGACCAGCTAATTTACATCAGTGAAAAGTTTATGGGCAGTCAGACCGTTGTGAGCTGCATCATTCTGCTTCTCTCAGGCACAATTAGCTGCACTGAGGGAAAATTTGCAGGGGAGTAAAAGCAGTCAGGGCTTGGCTTTGTTCTTAATGATTTACTCTAAATCTTTATGCATCTTTGAGAAACAAGTGAAGAATTCTTTGCTTTTTATTTCTTCAGTCATTGCAGAAGTATATAATACTACTGACGTCCAATAAAAGGAATCATGGTAAAGATCCCAAAGTGAGATGAGGGCCATGTCATAACTCTGTTTGGGAGCAAACGTCCCAAATAAAACACACAGTCTGTTTCCCCGGTCAAATTACTCAGCTAAGCATGAAAGTCAGTAAAACAGAGTTGTCCAGGTTGGCCAGTTGTTACCAAATAGAAGGTGGGCCTTGATGCCAGTGTGTGGAGCCCAACTGAAGAAGCACCCTTGGAAGATTCTTTCATAATGAACATAAACAAGATTAGTAAACTGTAGTTGCTCAACACCCTGAATTCTGCAGTGTTTTAGCTTTTCAGGTCTTGCTTTTGCAAATTCTGTGTTAACCTCTTAGTTTTCAGAGTGTCAAGGAGAACTGAATGGTTCTGAGAACAATGAGAGAAGATTATCATTACAAGTAGTATTTTATTAGGATAGAAAATACTGTTCTTGTGACATCATGTCAGAATTATATTTATTTGCATCTTTGGTGGTGAGAACAGGATGACGAAGCACAGCTGCAACATATGAAAATTTTCAGAATAAACTGAAGGCTTCTTATGTAAGTTACACAGAGCACTACATAGTAATGGAACTAGAGCTGCAGCTATGAGGCTGTTCTGTGAAAAATTAGACTAGTCAGAAAGTTTCACTGAGGATGCTAAGGAAAAAAGGTCAAGAGATACAAGAATTTTTAGGACTGGAGATGGAGAAAAGATGGGCTTCACTCCCAGTGAACTGAAGTTCACTGGAGTCAGTGGAGAAGGAGTTCTGTTGGTTTCACTGGACACTGAACCTGGCTTCTGGAGAGTTCATATAGACAGACAGAATGACAGCCATAGATCATTCTGGCTCTTTTGGCTTGGCCTTACAGTTAAAAAGACAAACTTAATCAGTAATTATGTGCTGTGAGACATTTGTTGTGACACGTTAGGTTAATGATCCTCTTCTCTTAATTCTCTTAATCCTAATCTTACTTGTGCCCTAGTTAAAAATGAAAGACCTCAAACACAAATTCAGCACTTTATCTATTTGTTTGTACACAACAGTCCTGCATCCAGGGATTTTGTGGCATTTCAGGCACCAACAAAATATGTAAATTTGAATCCAGCTACTTGCTTCCCAATTCATCTGGTATTTATATCAGCAGAGCTGCCCATAAGGAGGTTCCTACCCTGCCTTATGGACCAATCTCCTAATTGCACAGTTTTCCCTTCGTTAGTTATTTTCCTCAGCCAGCATGTATACAAATATATACATATACATTGTAATACTGTAACTTTCATATACAGAACAATATCTGTCAGTGGACTTGGAAAATTTGTCTATTGCCAATAGGAAATGTCAGTGCTTATTATGCTTATGAATGAAATGAAATGCCAGGACCTCTTAATGTATAACCTTCTGGGTCTGCTTATTAATGCAACCCACTAGAAAAATGTCTCATGACAATTTGACCTTTCCCAAACAATAATTCCTTATTCATGGTCAATTAGGAGGGTTTTCCTCACTTAAAAAAATGTAAGAGGACCAACTAATTAGATACCTAAAACAAAGTTGTTGAAACGGCAGTTGATTTTTTCTGAAAAGTCAAACCTATGTATTTAACTCCCTCACTTGGGAATAAATGCCTGCATGCAGCACTCCTTTTACAAAGATTTAATATAGCAATGCACCCAGGAAATTGCCTCTTAATTTAGTGTTTACACATCTTTGCCAACAGCAGTTTAATTTTAGATATAAAACTCTCCTCAGTACAATATTGTCATGCCTTGTCCATGTAATACAAAAAAAAACATCTGGAGAGTTCAGTGAATATCTTTGTGGAAAGGTAAGTGGTGGCTGAGAGTTAGAGTTGAGGTTTTTATTGCTGACCGCAGTTTTTAATCCCATGCCATTGTTTAACCTTCAATACGGTTACTCTGGGGATATATTTGAGTTCAGCATGTTATTTCATGCTCTCTGCGAGTTCCCTACACCTGAATGACAGTGTTGTAGACCAAACTGTATTCTGAAATGAAAAATGCTGAGATTAAGAATGTCTAAATCTTCAGTGTTTGTACTTTTAGAGGTTTCATAAAATAAATGCATGTGTTTTTTCTAGCCTTCTGCTGTAAAAATCTCATCCACAAGGCAAACTGGGTGATGTTTTACAAATAATTGCTTTCTGATGAACCAGTTTAGGTGTATTTTGTGTTCTATTTCAAAATTTTATATATATATATATGCGCATATAGAATCATAGAATCATTGAATAGTTTGGGTTGGAAGGGACCTTTAAAGGTCATCTAGTCCAACTCCCCTGCCATGGGCAGGGCCATCTTCAACCAGACCAAGTTGCTCAGAGCCCCGTCCAACCTGACCTTGAAAGTTTGCAGGGATGGAGCAACTTCCACCTCTCTGGGCAACCTGTTCCAGTGTTTCACCACCTTCATCATAAAAAATTTTTTCCTTATATCTAGTCTGAAAACCAATATATATTGGTTATACATACAAAACCAGTATTTTAAATGCAAAGGGTTTTTTTTTTCATTCCAAATGCCTAGGTTTTCTTTGTTTCATCTGTAGTTTTTAACTTCTTAGGACTGATTTCTATCAAAGCCTCATATAGACAGTGGAAAAGCTTCGCAAAACAGTTGCCAATCATTTTACTGATGATTTCAACATGTCTCTTCAGCAGGCAAGTCTTGCAGCAGTATCATGACATGCGTTAGACAAAGTGCAACCAACAGAAGGGGTCAGTAACCCCTGGGTTCAGGACTGGTGTTGTGCTTCAGTAAGTGCTCAGCAGCCTTTTAGAAAAGCCCGTTTGCTTTCACATTGCACGGGACTAACATCACCTCTGTGGTCAGTCACTGTCTATCTCAGCTGGAGAAACAGTGACTAATAAAAATTGGCAGCTTATGAAAACAGATGATACGTGCACAGAGATCATCTTGGTATGCCCCCAAGGCCTTTTAAGTTACTTTGCTTGTAATAAGAGGATGCCAGAAGGCCTTTATAGTCTATGTATAGACTATATATATACACACACGTATACAGAGCTATATACCAAATGTGTAATATATATATGGTTATTCTGCTTCAAACTTGCTGCAGTTTCAAAGCCATTTCAGTACTTGTTTCTTCTGTAGTTACCTCTTTCTAAAATATAATCTGCCTAACAAATACCATCATGATCATATGCTCAAGTGTATGTTGTCATGCTGAGAGAAGGTTGCTCTGTGGAGCTGCGGGTTCATCCCATCAGTAGATCATCCTGCATTAATGCCTCAAGCACTAATGCTAGGAAATCTGCTTTGAGTTCCCTTAACTAATAAGTGACTCTCACTCCTTATCAGTGTAACAAGTAACAGCAAGAGCTTTGTAAACAGAGAACATCACTAGGCTTTGGTTTTCTAATCTGTCCATATCCTTGATTACACAAGAAATACGAGGACACGACAAGAGAAGAGCATCTCAAGTTCTCAATGAAGTACTAGGGCATCAAGCTGTGGTGCAGCGTTTGGTGTTACATGCGGCATGCACAACCCTGGGTTCCATACAGCACTTTGCTATTCTTTTTTGGTGACTCTCTAGGACTGGAGGGACTGACTGTAGCCCTTGTATTATACTGTCAGCAGTGCAAATTACATATCACAACAAATAAAAGGAGGCTGCACAGCTGTGCTAGTTTAAATGGGAATTTGCTGCACTCACTTTGTGGTCCTGTTGTGCTTCCAGACCACCACAGTCCAGCCTTGCAGGAAACGCAAATGCAGCACTTGGTTTTTTCTGCATCCCATCCAACACAGATGCTTCATATTAGCAGTGTACTTCAGAGTCTTTTCCAGAATCAGCAGTACTCTAAGCTCACTTGTTATTTTGTACACTTCAGTCATGAACAGCCACTGGGGATGTGGGAGGGAGGTGGCAGGAGCTCATCATGTGAAACATAAGGAACTATTTTATGATCTGGCAGAAAGCTTTTCCCCTAAGGGCCATAGGGCTGGGCACTCCTGATCCTCAGGGCAAATCCAAATATCCTGGTCTCACTTGCTCAGGCTTTGTGCTACCACAGTTCCATTGATTTCAGTAAGTTCACTGCTGATAAATATGGGATTAGAACTCAATCCTAAATATCAAACCCAAAATAGGTGAAATATAGTCTCTTATCAAGTGGGAATTTTTGTCATCTAAATCATTCTGGTTTCCAAATATTCTGCCTGTTAAAATGAGGCACTTGGGGGAAAATGTTTTCATGCATGAAGATGAAGGCAGCAAAGTTAACTATAAAAATTTGCCTTGTCCAATATGGGAAAGGGATACTAAATATTGACAGAGATGAGCGATCTTCAGTAACTTACCATCAGCCAGCTAGTGTTAAGGGCAAAATAGGCACCTTTTGTGGCATGCCACTGCTTTGCAGTTGCCTCCCTTAAAACCTGGTTTCTGGAAAACGTTGGCAGCACCCAGCTCCTACTGATTTGTTCCAATGTGCCAAAGTATAACAAAATGTTTGTCCATCATCATCATTTGTCCAGGCCAGTTTGGGAACTGTTTGGAAGAGCATCTTTGGTGACTGCTCTACTTTTAGCTGCAAGGTAACAGAGGAATCCTGCAAGAACACGTAACAGTAGCTAATAACCTGGTCTTCAAAAGAGGAGGAGCATCTTGCAGGCAGTTGCCTTACAACCTTGCAATATTTTGTGCATCCAGAAAGCAGCAAATGTGGAAGGTAATCAGGTTTCCCTGATTACCCCTGTCAGAATAGCCCACATCTTGTTTCTAGAATGCTTTTCCATGTGTAGCTATGAGAACATGTGCTGCTGCTGTGATAAACTCTGCTCTAGCAAGAATTTGCCTGATATTCCTCAGTACCTTGCTGAAATACCGTATTAGCATCTGTTACTCAATACCTGTTAAAAACAGTCTTAAAATACATTGTGCTTTCAGATAGGTTTCTTTCTTTGTAACAGAATAACATTTGTACTGATGTAGTCACTGCATAAATAGAAGCAGATGCAGTAATGATCCTTCCAGGATGCTTTATCTGAGAAGTTCTGCTTCAGAGTATGCAGGTTATTTTTGTAAATTGTTCCTAGAAGTTCACTTCCCCACAGAACAGACAAAAAAGACCTAGTTCTTCCCTCAGCCAAAGCATGCGAAACACTTGTAACAAATGGAAAACCTTAGAATGGAGAGTGGGAGGAAGAACACTCTAGTAACACCATGTTACTGGTACTGCAGAGTAAAACTCACTGACCCTTCCTTCACTAAAGCCAGAACCACACTGCCCTGCTGGTAGTGTCAAACTACAACACAATGGAAAGTGTTTCCCTTTTTCAAAAAACTTTAATAGTTCTTATCACTCTAATACTTGAGGACCTCAGAGATATCAGTGAACCTCAATAATGCTACAAGGAGCTGAAGAGATTGATTTAGATAACAGAAACTATGTAAGAGGAAAATAAGGCATCTTACATAAATTTGTTGTTTATGTTCTGAAGTCAACAGAAAGATATAGGCACTTCAAAAGATCCAGCATATGTTTAGATGGTTTTCTTCATGCAAGATAAATGTCTCTCTATTGACTAAAAAGGGAACAAAGATAACCAACTTAGAGGATGCATCTCACTTTTAAATGCCTTCTAGAAGTGAGATCAATACCATAAAAAGGCGTGTCCTCAAGACTCCTGAGGAGTTAGAAGAGGAACCAAAAAGTAAATCTAGCTCTCTCACAACCTACCTGAATAGTTTAACCACTGGTCAGTCTATTACGTGTTTTACTCATTTTATTACTATTCCTAGAACAGTTTGGATGTAAGGAACCTTTAAAGATCACGTAGTTCAACCCCCCTGCAATGAGCAGGGACATCTTCAACTAGATCAGGTTGCTTAGAACCCCATCCAGCCTAACCTTGAATGTTTCCAGAGATGTGGCAGCTACCACCTCTCTGGGCAACATGTTCCAGTGTTTCATCACCCTCATTGTAAAAAATTTCTTCCTTAGATCTAGTCTGAATCTACCCTCTTTTAGTTTAAAACCGTTACCCCTTGTCCTATTGCTACAGGCCCTACTGAAAAGTCTGTCTCCATCTTTCTTATAAGGCCCCTTTAAGTACTGAAAAACCACAATAAGGTGACCCTGGAGCCTTCTCTTCTCCAGGCTGAACAACACCAACTCTCTCAGCCTTTCCTCACAGGAGAGGTGTTGCATCCCTCTGATCATTTTTGTGGCCCTCCTCTGGGCCTGCTCCAACAGGTCCATGCCCTTCTTGTGTTGCGGGCCCCAGAGCTGGATGCAGTACTCCAGGTGGGGTCTCACCAGAGCGGAGTAGAGGGGCAGAATCTCCTCCCTCGACCTGCCGGCCACCCTTCTTTTGATGCAGCCCAGGACACAGTTGGCTTTCTGGGCTGTGAGTGCACATTGCAGGCTCACGTCCGGCTTTTCATCCACCAGCACCCCCAAGTCCTGCTCTGCAGGGCTGCTCTCAATCCCTTCATCCCCAGCCAGTATTGATACTGAGGGTTGCCCTGACCCAGGTGCAGGACCTTGGACTTGGCCTTGTTGAACCTCACAAGGTTCACGTGGGCCCAGTTCTCGAGCTTGTCCAGGTCCCTCCGGATGGCAAAATATCTATTGATACTACTTATTGTTTATATATTAATTTTATATATTTTTATAAATTATACTATTTCTTATTTTTATATTATTAACTTAGTTTATTAGCATGTTTTATTCATCTTTTTACACTAGTATCACTGAATCACTATACATATACTAAAACATACGATAAAGGGTAAAAAATATATATGTAGCGGCTCTTAACATAAGTTTATGTAAAGTGGTAACCAAATGGAAGAAAATCCTTTTCAGGCATCTAATTCTAGTGAAACCACATACCATACCTTAGAGCAATTTTTTGCTTTTTTGAGAAGTGTGGTCAGCTTAGCAGAATGGGGCTATATATGGCTATACAGAAAATAATCCGCATTAGATCAAGGCATTGTATCTGCAGGGAGGAAGCAAAGAGCTAGGACATGCTGTTAAATTAACAATGTCAAGAATATAGACAGTTATCTCATATTAAGATTTTCTTTGTTGAAAATATACATTTGTTCCTAAAAACAGCAACACAACAAGCAGAAGATTGGACCTCATTCATTTAGAAGCAAGGAAATGGAAAGGGACACAAAGAACATCCACAGGCAACTCCTACGCCATGGACGGGACAGTTGCCACCTCCTTCAGCTGGGGTTATTCATAATGCAAAAGTTTGCTCTACCTTAGTACTTTCATTGGCCACTGGGAGGAAATTAGTGCATAGGGAATGGAAGAGTTCATCAACTGGAGAAAAAATTCTTTCCTATTAGCTGATAAGTGATTTTACCTGCAGGGGGCTGCTAAAAGTCCCATGCGAAGAGCCCACGTAAGTATATCACTGGAGAAGGACAAAGCTGCCCACTTGAGTAGATGTCTGTTGCTTGGAGGCCACTATTTTCTGTGAAGTCATTGTGGCCAGGTAGCTGCAAGCCAAATTCAAAGAGTCTCATTCGTCACATTTTAGATTTGGATTTCAGTTACAGCTATCACACATCCCAGATCCACGCCAAGCCCCAGTGGGGACCTCATCAAAGTTCAGCATCTGGATGAAATGGCTGCTTCAGGTGCAGCAGATGATTTCTTAAGGTTTGAATTTGTTTTCACTGGTGCTGTTGTCTTTTAGGTAAACGGACAGAGTTTGCATCTGAAAAGGCTGCACTGTTTTTCTTAACCACATTTCATGATTACTGGCAAGTAATAGCTTTAACCTCTTGCAGAGGGGAACAGAATGACTCCAGCATGCAACTGATCTGAGCAGACAGCTCAAAGCTGCGATCTATCTACTCTTTCAGTCAATATAAACTGACAGTGTGATTATGTATCTTCAAAACAAGAATGCACTTTAGGATGGCTTAGGAAATACTTACCAAGTGTAATTATTATTTAAACACAGCACCCACAGAAATCTCATCACTCAAATATGTGTATGACGTGTTTTATTCCCGTAGTTATTTCTTGGTGATGGAAATAGCATTTTCATGTTTAGATAGTGGTAAAGCTTGTTTTTAAAAATGCTTTAGTGGAAATACAACTATACATGCTGTTTCCATGCTTGATGTTTGTTATGCTTGCTTTTCAAAATAGCTACTTGTTTTTCCCATCTTTTTCTGCAGCAGTTAAGATCATGGATGAACCAGAATCATCAGGCGATGACATTTTAGTTACAGCCAGCACTTACAAAACGTTGCCTTTCTTTATTGGTTCAAGTGATCTCTCTACCACACAGCCTGAAGATATTATTACAGACACGGCACCATCAGACCAAACAGCACCGCTGCCGGCAGCAACCGGCCTGCCCTACAGCCACTCCGAGATCATTGAACAGTCCCTTGAAGTACCAGATTCCTCAATGCCTGCATCTGAGAGCGTTCCTTCCGACGGTACCGGGACAGGAGTGCAGGATATTGCTACTGAGTTAGATCACATCGATGTGATGAGCACAGCAGCACTGGATGAAGTGGAGCATGGCAGCGGTTATATCTCAGTGCTGACAACCAAGCCTGCAGAAACCACCCCAGCTCCTACACTGAAGTATGTAACTACCAGCTCCATGACAACCGCAGCCAAAGGCAAAGAGCTAGTGGTTTTCTTCAGCCTGAGGGTAACCAACATGCACTTTTCTGATGACCTCTTCAATAGGAGTTCGCCAGAATACAAAGCACTAGAACAACAGTTCATGCAATTGGTGGGTGAAAATCAACTTGAACAACATATGCAGTAGGCAGGCACAGTTTAAAGAAATACACTGAAGAGCACAGTATTTTAACATTATCAGACCTACTACAATTTGGTCTCATAAGCTGTGTTTTTAAAGGACCTGTAAGCCTGGGATGTTCTCAGAGTATGAAGAAAGAGTTTACGAAGTCAGTGGTGAAAGTCTTTACTTGTTCAAGAGACTCCAGATATATGCCAGACATGGAGTTTATTTGGTTTTTTCTTAGATTCATGTCAACAGTGTAGCAGTGCTGATTACATCTAAGGCTTGTGTCTACATGCTGGATTTAAAAATAGGCCTTTTAAAAAATATCGTAACTTAGCAGAGGGAATATGATCAGATATGGATTTTCTCTATGGGTACAATAAGGCAGCAGGTCAGCTCAGTAACGTGCCTATTATGCTATGCCCTAACCTGCCTGGATTGAATGTTTGAAAATAATTAAATTTGGCTTTTGAGTGAGGTGATTTTTCTCTTCCAGATGAATAAACTCCCCAACTGCTGTGCATTTCATTACATTGCTGCCCATCCATCTCAATACATTATTGAGAAAAATGTGGAAGTCCAGAAGAAAATAGTGCTAAACAGAAAAGTGAATTTAGTGGTGGAGTTTAACAATTGTATTAAATTCAGAGAAATAAGTGTATGAAGTGTGCACTTGATAATGAAAAGTGACTGTAAGAGAAATTAATAGCAGGTAGACATTGTCAGTAAGTTAAAATAAAGGCAACTTTCTGTTTTGCAGCTACTTCCATACCTTCAGTCCAACCTTACAGGTTTTAAGCATCTTGAAATACTTAACTTCAGAAATGGAAGTGTGATTGTGAACAGCAAAATGAAATTTGCCAGGACAGTGCCATACAATATCACGGAAGCAGTACATTGCGTTTTGGAAGATTTCTGTGATGCTGCAGCCCAACACCTCAATTTGGAGATTGACAGCTATTCCCTCGATATTGAGCCAGGTAAGATTGCGTTAATAATGTATGTGCAAAACAAAAACCAAGCAGTTAATCTTTTCCAGGTTGTTACAGCTTCAGAAGGATTACAGTTTTGGAAGTAACAATATTAGCAATAGCCTCCCAGTGATCAGGAGTAATAAGAAAACCGAAGATACTGCAAATTCAACTACCTGCAGACATATTTTCATACTATAATGAAATGTTGGGTGGAGGTGTTGGTCTATGCATGTGCACCAACTGCCTTCCAGGACCAATTATAGGGAACTAAAAACGCTCTAGAATAAGGGCTGGGCGAAGGCAGGAGTGACTTACACAAACCTTGAATCTGAGTATGTAAACATTATTTCTGATGATTTTTGCAATGTTGTGAGCAAACCATAGTTTTGGGCATCATTAAATCTATTTTTAAAGGACTATGGAGTACAAGACAGAAAAAGATAATTTCTAGGAATAATTGGATTCTACAGATACTCACTGGCCAGAGCATTACTATATGTAACACTCCATAAATTTGTAATCCCAGCATACCTCCTGATGTAATAAATTTCAAATAAATCTGGAAGTCTGTAGTCTCTGTTAAACAGCAGAAAATCTGTAACAGCATTTCCAGACACCGCTGTAATGTTGGAAGGTCCACTGGCATAGAAAAGAAAGATACCAATGCCTCAGCACGTAGATGCCTTTAGCAGTTTTGGTTAAGCTGTCTTTTTACGTACAAATCTCTGACAATTCCAGAACAGAAATTCATTTACAATTCATGCAGACAGTTTGTAATCTGTTTTCATTTTATGTAATTCCTTGTGGCCACTAAGAGCATAGGTAGTGTGTGGTAAAGAAAGTTAACAAAATCACAGTATTCAAACTTTCAAATACTGCCATGATAAAATGATGTTTTGCTGAATAAAGTATTAAATGAGTTCACTAGAAAGAGTGAACTTCAGGCTACCATACATTCTCTGCTTTGGTAGTGAATTTTCATTAAATAAAAATTAAAATGAGAAAGTTGCTAAAAAGCAAATACAGAAAAAATTAAAAATCTTTCATCTTCATCCATATTGGCTGTTTCACTGATGTGGTATTGCAACATGAATTCAGGAAAATGATATCACAATGAGTTTGCTGTTTGCTGTTCTTTCAAGGCTTATGAGCAGTAGTAAAATGTCAAAATAGAAGAAATTATGTTTAGAAAGCCAGTATATTCCCATACAGGTGTTTCAAAAGTCCTACTGTCTTTTCACTTCAGAAAGAAAACAGCCAACAAACAAAAAAACCCCAACCTGTTTAATTCATTAGGGTAATCTGAGTAAATTCCTATTTATTGTGAAAGTAAGAGCCATCTAGTGGTAATAATGTTATATCACATTGAAACACTGATGGGAACTGACAGTCCAAAATATGTATCAAGACTTAGCAGCTGCAAAGGGCTGACTGCATTGGTCATAAATAATACCATAAGGAATAACATAGTGGGGTTTTAAAAATACCTACATGCATTTTTTTTGTAACCTAAACAAAGTGAAAACACAGAAAAGACGACAACGTATGGCAGGTACGTAGACCAACACTTTGTTAAGGAAAATGAAACATTATCACAAAAAAATGACCCCCTAACCCAGCAAATTGCTCATGCCTAACTCTACTTGTCAAACAGAATCACGCTGAGACCTTTCAGCTTCTGAAAACTGCAGGGCTGTGGCACACAGCCCTGGGTAATGCCTATATCTCCTCATTAGCAGTATCAACCTTTATTTCCACTACTATAAAAGTAAACTGTGACCATCAAAACTGGGGAGATACTTACAGGAGATATGCAGTTATGCAGCTGTTACTGTTTTAATCAATTACTCAATCATACAAACTCTTTTATTAACCATTTTTCCTTCAGAAGTGTTTCGGTTTTGCTTGGAGTGCAATTCCGTGTGGGATAAGAAAAAAAATCTGTAAGAACCAATATCCCCTTTTGATTTGCCAGCTGCTTTTGTTTCATTAGAGACTAAACTTTGCAATTCCCAATCAGCAGTATCAATGATCACAGCAAAGTACTTGGAACTTTTTTTTTTTATTTTTAATTATAAGCAAGGGTTTGCCTGCAATAAAGTTACTTTGTAATTTATTGTATTTGATGCCCAGTTGTTAGAGCTTACATGTACATACATTTACAGTCCAGGAGCAAAGTAGATCCCAAATTAACATACACACTGTATACAGCAAAGGGTAATTGAGCAGGCTAAAACTCACTAGTCTAAAATTAAAAAAAAAAAAAAAAGGAACTAGCCATAGAATTATAGAGGGGTTAAAAGTGAACAGCTCTGCTGGATTAATTTCTACCAGTTAAGCATATCCTAGTAATGTCTGAGATTTCCAGTACTACTATAAAGAATGCAATCCTCATTTTTCATTGAAATTAGTATTACAGAGCATCTACGGCCATGAAGTGGCTCTGGAAGAAAAATCTCAGCCCAGATAGTACCTACAGGTACTAGCTGCAATATCCAGGATGAACCTTCTTTTTAAACTACAGACTTTTCTTCTTAAGAAATTTTAAGCCCACGTAACTAAAAAGGGACCGTTTTCTTCTGCACTGATATATTAGATGATTTTGATTTCTATAGACCTGACCTGAGACCAAGTTCCTCTCTACAGCTAAGACTACATGTGCAAACTTCCTTTGAACAGGTATGGTCACTCAGGACTAGCTGTCCTGCATAGCCCAGATCCTAGCTGTATATCTGCTCTCCTTTCCTGTGCTCTGCCTTCTTGTCTTTGTACACTTTTTTTTTCTTCCCCCCTTTCTGGATTCACACATATGCAAGGCTGTAGCATAGTATCCATGAGTATAAAACAAGCACTTACAGTAAAAAAGGATCAAAATATCCAAATGTGAAAATCCTTGTCAATGAGGTGAAAATGAAATCGCAGCTTAATAGTGATGGGCTAAACAAACATACAATATAAGCTTGCATGCTTGCTGTGCCATCTACAGAAGGATGTGTGTCCTTTTATGCTAGGCTATATCCTCCTATTATCATGCACAAGTAGCAGGACAGTAAAGGTGAATTGTTTTCTCTAGCTGCCACAAAGCCTGCCAAGTTACTTTGGGGTAATGCATCAATTAATGATTTACCCATCCTTTACAGCTGATCAGGCAGACCCATGCAAATTCATGGCATGTGACGAGTTTTCCGAATGTATAATGGATGAGGGGACAAGAGAGGCCGACTGCCTTTGTAAACCTGGTTATGCAAGCCAAGATGGATTACCCTGTCGAAGCCTGTGTGAGTTGGAACCCCATCTTTGCGTCAATGGTGGGAAATGTGAGTTAGTTCCAGGAAGAGGAGCTGTCTGCAGGTAAACAAATGGTGCTTAACATGAATTCTGTTAACAGACCCCTGATATGTCTATTGCATGAACGAGCAGGGCTGCATTTATACTTTTCAACAGCATAAACTATGCTAAGCTGAGACCTCAACATTCAGACATTATAAGCTACATTGCAGTACCTTTCTTCAGTATAAATAGTCTCTCTATGGATAAATCCATTTCTGCCTGTTGGCACACATAGAACATCATGATCTGGTTATTTTTTTAGAGATGCTTTAGAAATTTATTACAAATTCAGCATCACTGGCAGAGATTACAAGTACAAAACCATGCATTCTTTTCAGATTTCCAAACACATCTTGGAAAATTGAAATAACACATTCACGGTTTTGCTATTGATTACACAGTAGTATTTTAAGAAACTTTTTTTTTTCTAAGTTGTATTAAAAAGGAAACCTATATTCTTATAAACACACCTATGAACACTATCCTGATTCCAGACCACCCAATACAGCACATGAAGGCTGAGGCTGCTCTCAGGGCTTTCTGGAAAAGACTTGAAGATTAGCAGCTCCATGAAACTGCAAAGGCATTTCGTAAGGATTTTTACATGAAATGATGTTAAGCCCATATTGAAAACTATCACAGTACTTGAACATAGTAATTATCTTTTAAAAGTATCAAGTTTCATCTCATTGTAAAACTAAACTCTTCAGAGCATTACGTGAAACTCTGTATACCAGACTGGCACACGGTAGTTCACCAGCCACATGTATAAGCAAGACACAAGTTACAATTCTTGCACTTGTTTATTCTCTCTTAATATTGACTTTACTAGGTTAATGATACATCTTTTAGCATATTTAGGATTAGCATCAAAAACCAGAACTACTGAGCAAATTATTCGTATGATATTTTTACTGTAACAATAGAACTGCCATAATTAATTTTCTGCAGTGGGCATGATAATAAGATCATACTGAATTCACCACAGTTATTGCTAAATTCCTGACTTGCAGAGTCACAGTAGTGCAGCTGCAGTATTTTGTACTAGAAATCAGCCTGTGAGCTAAAATGGTCCTCTTCAAAACTTCACTGAAGTAGCAAAGGGTATAGCCTACTCCTCCAAGACCAATGCACTACCAAAAATAACACCTTTCCATTTCAGAAAAGCCCTGACTTAAGGTACAGTAATAATCAAAGCATCATCTGGAATGATAGAAGTATTAAAAATAATAAATGAAACTTTTTGTGAATTATATCAAGTTACAAACAAACTTACCGCCTGTCTCGGACCGACAGCTTGTGCAAGCTTGTACAGTCTGCAGAGAGAAAATTATAGCCTATTATTTGCTTTAGTCAAGCACTTGGATTGCTTGTGAATTTAGTCAGAACCACGCTTGTTTTCCCACTAACAGGAACCCTGAATTCTCATATAAAATAAGGCAATGTTCTCCCTTGCTTTAAAGGGAGCTATTTGTAGTAGAACTCTTATTTCACACCTTGCTACTCAGATTAAAATCACCAATAAACAGAATACAGACTTCAAAGATGTGTTTAGACAATACTCCAAAACACACCTGTACTTCTAAGGCTCTAAACCACAAATGTTATTTCAACTTTACCTGTGGGGCTAGAAATTTGTCAGAGATGTTCCAAATGCATAATTTCCTTAAAATTTGTAGGTTGGCAAAGAATGTATCAGTGTCTTTTTGTTTAACAGTCACTCTCATGAATCTAAGAGTATTTTCTTTCTTCTATGATCAATCACGTTATTTCATACAGACTTATAACAATTAATTATATTGGGAATACTCTGCTTGTATTTAATTGCAGATTTTCCTTTGTTTTCATTTGAGGTACTCTGTATTTTCTGCCTTCACGTTCTGTACATTTTTCTCTTCCTCTCCCTATTTTAGATGTCCTGTACGTAGACACAAGCTTTACCAAGGACAGCGCTGTGCAAAATTTGCTCCAGAACCCATACAACCCTTCATTTTTAAACCTCTCATTCTTGGCTTACTAAGCCTTGTTTTTCTTTTCGTCATTTTAATTATTAAGTTAAGAAGAAAAAGCAAAAGAAATTCTCATTTGCAGTAAGCCGCTCATGATCTTTTTCTTCACATTTCAAAATATTCCTTTTTTCCTTCTGCAATTTAAAGTCTTACCTAAACAAAAATGTTCTGCATTGTAGAAGTCCTACTCTCAACAGCTGCAATTCAGAAAATGCTGTAAGGATTAATCCTGCTTTTGAACATGACGAACCCATAACTAGCTTTTGTCACACGGCTTGTAGTGTAAGTGCTTGTGTCAGTTCCTCAGAGATCATTGATCATGAAGCATTACACGAACTTGAAAACACAATTCAGCATGGAGGTAAAATGCATGGAAATCCTTTGCTTACCCCTCAACAAACAGCCCCACCTCAAATAACAGGTCCATTGTCATGTATTAACTCTACAACTAAATCAGATTTCATTCTAATCTCTCGCTTGGCAACTTCAGAACTAAAAACACTGATTCATTTATTTGCTTTCCACATCTACCGCTGTGTAGGTTTCATAACAGGATTGTAGAACTGCTTTTCTTACAGCTCTCTTGCATGGCTTTGGTGGTCCATCCTATCTGAGTGCTTTTTGTGATTTAGTGGAATAATTAATCTAGTGCTTTGGTTTTTGTTTTGTTTTTCCCCCAAACTGTTGTAGATCACCAGACCAGCTTACAAAGCCAAGACTGACAAGTTAGTCTCTGAAATTCTTCGTTTCCAGCATCAGCCAGACAAAACTAAGGTTTGTGACCATTTTAAAGAGCTTTAAAATTTTATTGAGCTTCCTGGTTTTCAGTGTTACCAGGAAGCCTCTTTGTAATAATTCCATACAAAGAAAAGCTTGTTTTTCTTTGGATGCTTGATATGACAACTACAATCCCTTAAGTACTTTTATGCAACAAAGTTCCATTCTGTACACCCATTTGCTAATGTGGCAGTCACTGAAACACATGAAGGAAGAAAGAATATCTAAAATGAAAAAGCAACACAAAATGCAAACTGAAGGGGAGTTTTTAATAGCAATAACAGATCATTTAAAGATAACCTGTGCCTGTTTAAGCTACATAGAGTTTGAACAAGTGGGAACTCTAATTTGAGCACAATAGTGCTCATACCTCAAACATTATTTCAAGTTTTGAAACTTGAAAACTCTTCTATCTTGGGGGGGGGGGGGGGGGGGGGGCAGGCGGAAAGACAGAAAAGAGGAAAGCTGAGTCAAAAAATTCTCTAAAATTGCCAGACTGTCTCTTACTTCTGACGTATCCAAGTATGCTCTCTTGAAAGGTAGACAAAAAGCTTTTACTTTGCCATTTTTATTTCTCTGAATCACAGCCCAATTAAGAACAAAAAGTTCTTACTATAGCTGTTAGCACCCACTATTATTGAGGGCACTATCAGGATTACCCTGGCACTACAGTACAGGATTACCCTGGCACTAGCTATATACTATGGGAGACAGGATACTGGGCTACGTGAATCTTTGTCTTGAGCCAGTACACTGTTACATAAATAAAGGAACAAGTAATGATACCATAGAGAAAGGTTTATTTTCACTGATCTTCATCATACCCAGGTCTGGTCTCTTCAAGTACTCAAGATGACAGTTACAGACTGAGCTGACAATGGTGGGACTGGAACGCAATGATAGACATCGACAAGTCAGCAGGGAGTAGCAGTTCGGAAAAGCCCGAGAATAAATTGGCTGATAAAAACAAGAGCAGACGTTTGCCATTAGTATTTTACACCCATCTTAAAAGAAATGTGTCTGTCGGTAACTGTAGACCAATAAACTTTCATACCAGCTGAACTACTTAAAATTACTACTTACAAAAGCAGTATTTTATGAAAGAAATAAAATGGCACATCTGTGGGAGAAAACCAGGCCTGTGTCATCTAGACTCTGAATTGTCGAAAGTATATTGACAAAGCTCTTCTCAAGACCTAGTTAAGGCAATTAATTTAGTGAGAAGTGAGGCAACCACAAAATATAAATGGGTTTAAAAAAAATTAGGTAGTTTTGGCCATTTTTCACCATTACTTAAGTTCAAAATGAGTGTTTACATCAGAGCCCTTATGTTGAACACGTTTTAATGACTTGAAAAAAGTTGCTGGAGAAAGAAAAATGTATGTAGAACACAGCTTTCGTTAGCTGAAACTAAGACCACCGCTTCCATATCACAATCTAGAAAACTCCTTGTGGGCTAGGATTTTTAAAACAGAATATGGCACTTGAATTGAATTTTCAAGAGGAGGTAGATATCTAGGACTCTTAGGCCAAATTGAAAATTCCAGACTTCAAATTTTGTTTTGCAATGTGTAATAACAGCAGTGACAGCTTTTTAGGACCTATTATCTACAGTAAGTACAGCTCTGTATTTATAAAGGCATATATGAAAATAAGCATAACATTCCAGCAGAAGCTAAAATAACCTTCAATTCCTTCCTAAGCATGAAAAACGTTTCCAGTTTAGTTACAGGGTCACTACATGGCAAATGATTGTAAAACTTAGTTATCAGAGGGGATTTTGGTTGGGTTTTTACCCAATCAGTTATCCAGGAACTAACAAACATGTTTCACGTCCAGGTGAAGAACTTGCTCTTCCTTCTCTCCAAGCTCAGTAGGAAACACAAGTTCTTGCAAGCAGCTGAAAATCACAGCTACCTCTCCAGATGGTTAGGTCTCTGGGAACTTGGTGTGTCTTACTCCACACAGTATAATATGAGGAATAAAATGACTGTGAGAGTCATCTTTCTTTGGGTCAAAGCAGAATGTGACAATGAGCTAGAATTTACACATTCAAGTGGATCAGCCCGTTCAGACTGAGACATAAGGCCAATAAGTCCACATCCAGCTGGCCCACTATGGTTGAGAGTCAAACATGCCAAGTTCTCTAAAAATGATCCTGCTGATCTGACTCTCTGCTGCCTTCCTCACCTACACGTGCTCTCTGCTCCTTTGAGATGAAAGCTGAAGATACCACCTCATTCAAAATGCAACTTTTCTCTTGTAATATCTGCCGTCCCTGTTACCGAATGTGCTGGACATTGTCTGCTCAGTGAAAAAGGTGCTGAAAAATAAAGCACATTGCTTTTCAGCTGTAAGGGTCTTATGTCAAGCTGTCTGTAAAGTCTGTTATTTTTCAGTTGACCTAATAGATGCTATTCTATAAACCTGCCATTTATTTGTGCTCGTACATGGCATTTAGGGTGAGCAGGCTTCTTTTTCAAGACGTTATCTGGCAAAATTCAGTAATGGATCTAACCCTTGAAAAGAAAAAGGATCTCATCTAAAGAATCTTCACAAACTTTTTTAAGCTTGCAAAAGAACTGTGCTGCAAAAAATAGCACAGAATATCAGTTTTAACAAACTTAGATAAAACCTTAGAGGACCCATAAATATTTGACACAAAATAGCCCAGAACCATTGGAAATAAAGCACTGGGTACAAGGATGGTAGAATAATTTGTTTCATAATGCTGAATCTAATCGGCATGGACAAAGACCGCTTCATTTGATGTCATTCAGATGAAGCTTAGAAGTCATTACAGATTCTCCTTAAGAAATATGTAAAATACATCATTCTTTGTTCATCAAAACCAGTAACTGACACATAGCATGATCCTCTGAAAAACTGACTCTCAGCCCCCAAGAAAGATGACTGAAATTAAATTTGAGAAAACAAAGACTGCAGTTTGTTTTATCCTCACATCAGTCACTTGGATCATCAAGCAAACAGTATTTTGGATTAAATGAATACAAGAATCCAAGTTAGCCTGGTAGAGCCCTGCCACCCCTCCCCCAGTATCAGAGATTTAGTGTTTCATTACCAGAATCAGGGGGGAAAGACAACCTAAAATACCATACAGAGATTGAAGTGCTGTGCTCTTAGTTTTACAAATTTGTAAGTTTGCATGGCACAGCTGCTGCTCTTACACATAAAACAATGCAGAGAAGCTGAACATCCCAAAGACTATTTTATCCCAGGTCTGCTGTAACTGTGAATCTTGCAGCTACTTTAGATATGGCTTCTTTTGTAGTATGCTGCTTTCTAATTATTTTACAGTCAAAGATATGTTCTTCAGATTTTGATGATATCGGTGGTACTTGCTTGTTATTTTATACAAAAGCACAGCATTGTTATACCAGGGAGAAAAATAATAATTTTACTCCGAGCTCAATGATTTAGTATGTAAAAAATAACTTCAGGATTAACTCAATTCTCCTTACAATGAACTGGAAATTATCTCAACAGATTTTAGTGGGATCTTGGCTATTAGCAGTAGATAAAGAATACATTTTCAAATTTCAAATGTCTCATGAGAGTTTCTTTTACAGGTATTCAAAAAAGAAGTTCTGAGTTATTCAAGACTGGGCTTCAGGTTGATTATGCATATGAAAACGATTCAAGGGTTCCTAAAGATAAAATATTTTAGCTCTAAAATCTGTAATAAAACAAATTGTTTTATTAAAGAAAAACAACATGACCGTGTTGACCAACTACTTGACCACGTCTAAAATTTGCCTAGGAAGAAGTTACCAGTGTTAAGATGCATGCATTGAGCATCCAGTGCTTACACATCTTCACTGTATTTTGATTTAAGAGCCAAGTGCTAGAAAGAGATTTTACTGAGAAGTGACTTTTTTCAATATTGGATGTCACAACCATTCTGGTAAAGATGTTGATGAAACTTTACCACATTTCTATACCCTTTTATTAACCTTCCTTATACACACTAACGTAAGAGGCAAACACAGAAATAAAAGCTGTCATTGACCAAAGGCCACGTTAAAAGCGTTTGGGAACTTCTTCATTCTCTCCCTACAACGCTCACACTGCAAATCACACAGAAGTTGGGATTAACTTTTTTAATGGTTTCTATGAACATCAGATTCTGTTCATAAACACATTATGTATACATATGTACATACGCACTTCACTGCTTAATTTCTGGTGACAGTTAAACTGTCTTATCCCAAGATTTCAAACTTTTTGCTCAGGCACAATACCTGCAGTTTCATCTTTTCAGAACGTGAGATTTGTATTCACAAGCACCCTCTCCATAGCAAGTAGATCACAGAGTCGCACATAAGCACATAGACTTTAAACTCAGTATATACACAAATAATTTTGAGAGGTTATTATTACTTTTTGTAGAAGAGCTCTAAGCAGACAATGGGTGGCCATTAAGTATTTTACAGGCTTAGTAATTTATGCTCTACGGATCCACAGTCCTGATTCATGTATGAGCATTACTTTACCTTGAAGATCTTTTTCTTGATTATATATATCTATTTATATGCTGCACCAGTGTTGTCTAATATTCAGGCACTGTTTGCTGCTTGGTGCATACCAGAAGTTGTATTTACAGCTCAAACTGAGCTTCCACAAAGTTCGTGACTATACTGGATGACGGCTCCTCATTCAGGCGTGAAACTTTCATGTATTCAGGATAGTAGCTGATTTTAGTGACAATCCTTTTTACTTCGCACCACACAGTTACCACAGCAAAGACTGAACTTCAGTTTACCTTACTATGTTCGCTCAAAAGAACTGTTTATGAATTCCAAACAATTAACTGCACAAACAGATTTGCCTGCAAAGCCACCAAAACTGGTGATTGTGTACAAATGAAGGCAATGCACCAACAATACAAGGTTGAGTTTCTACAGCTGAAATAGTATTTTTACTTAATTTAACTAGGAAAAAACCCAACAAAAAAGAAACCTAAGATGTGGCTTTACACAGTAACACTCCAGAATAAAACTCTATTTAAAAAATACTTCTTGCAGGGCACTGGAAGTCATCCCTGCCAACAAATGTTAGCTTTTCACTATTGCTCATGTAAGTTAAGAATGCATTAAGAATGCTGAAAGCATTCCATTTTTTTTCCATTACAAATGTATTTTTGTATGTGTTTAGTATATTTCAATCCATACTGGTTATCACTAGTCAGATTAAAAAAATAAGTAATTTCAAAATGTGTATTTTAATAATGATTATTCATGACTGTATTTATCACTCTCAACTATTAATCACCAAATATATTTGCTGGATGTAAGCCTTTTGTATTTCAATAAAATATAATAAAACTATTTACTTCAAAATTTCAGAGGGAATTAAATTCATATTTAATCTCACACTAAAACACATCACGTTATCTTAAAACTGATGTAAAGCTACAGTTGGAAATAAAAGCCATAAGGACAAAACTGTATCTCCTAGATATCAAAGTCTGAATTACTTCAATGTTTTTAAATAAAAAGAAATACCACTCCGATCCGGCCCTTAAGACAGCAAAGTTTGATAACACTAAAAAAAAGCAAAACAAAAACCAAAAGTAACACGACCCCCCCACCCCAAACATAAAGCTTTTCCTGCACCATACAAACTCAAAGCTTAAGTGGATTCACTAGTCACTGACTGTCATGATCTAAAACAAAAAAGATGCAAACCGTACACAGCACACCACATGATAAAGACATCAGAAGTGACAGCAATAAAGGTTAAAAAAACAGTTATAAAATTTAAAAGACACTTGTTCTAACAAATACTGAGACATGAGGTATGAGACTTAAAGATAACAAAATCAGAATTTTTTAATACCAGAATGTTATTTTAGAGGAACACTCACCTTAGAAAGTAAAGACAAAATCTCTACTACGGTAGTTTTAAGCACCATAAACATCTGATAGAAAAGGAGCAGGCGGCTCCAGCACAGAAATCAAATCCTTCCATCCTTCTCATAACTGAATTTACCCTTACTTACTATGCTTTAAATCTTTAAAAGACAAAATGGTGAGAGAGACAACTGAGATTTCAACATGGAATGTATTTATTTTTTTTTAATTTTCAGTACAGTATTAAAAGGTCATTTAAATACTTTATTTAAAGATTTTTGAGAAAACCCCAAAGGATTCCACTAGGTAAAGAAAAACAATCTTATCAGTGGATGAAAGACAAGCATTTAATGACCTTGTGATCCTCCCAAGTAGCATTCCCTAGAAATTTCATATTCGTGGGTCACCTAGTCAGGAATGCAGCCTAGCACAGTGATTCTCTTCCTCGCCTTTATATTCTGGAGTGTTTCATGCAGAAGATCTCAATTATAATGGACAGCTTCGCTGAGAGGCAGGAAGAATTTTTTTAAAAAAAATAATCAAACACAAAGAACCAAGCCAACATGTTTACCTCATCATTTTACTTTAAAAACCAAATTACATTTTTCTCTATAACCATAGATCAGAAGGGCATTAAGTAACACAATCCTACAGATCAACCCCCTCCCCCCTTTTTTTATTTCCTCTCCAAATCAACCAACAGTATCATTATCTGACACAGTAGATGGGACAATGGAAACAATCAGTAAGCAGCTGAATATTGCCTGACATTAAAAAAAAGAAAAACCTCAAATGAACTGAAAATTAATTTTGTTGCACAAAAAGATCAGTAAAACTAAAAGCAGATGCTGCTTTTGGTGCAGGAAAAAAAAAGCGCACACTACTGTGCAAACTAGAATACCATGATTTTTGGAATGCATCTTCTGCTTGCCTCAGGCATACTGCTGAAGCAATGCAGAGAGGTGGGAACATCTCATTTGAGAACATCCAGCCACCAGTATCTCTTCCACTACTTCAAAGTCAATTTTATTTTCCTCATAGCTCAGATTTGTTAGTCATTTAGTTAACAAGAACTCCCATACACCCCATTCTGAAAAATAAATTTTCTTCCTGATGCCAGTCAAGGAAACCCTGGCATAATCAAAGGAACAGACTAGAAAAATTCAGTTAACAATTTTATTTATTTTAAGTTCCCCACAAGTATGTTTACACATACATATACTAAAATATTTAAGCATATATATGTGTATATTCATACACACACACACACACTTAAGTATTGAGGTTCTTTGCTTACCAGTCTCATAAGATCCATTTTTTATATCTCTAAGCTGAGACTGAATGTGTTAAGTCAAGAAGTTAAATCTAGATAGTAATAAATACAGGGTAGGGCATCACAGCCCTATCAGTTCAGCGATTTTTTTTTTTTTCTTCCTTGCTATCTCATGAATGATCACAGCTTCTTGCAGCGCTAAGTTTCTGGAGACTGGAAGTTCTGAAACTTTCGTTCCAATTCAGTAGCACATTAAACCCCAGTAATCTAAATTTCATAAGCAGCACCTTTAAACTCATGCAACATGGTATAGGTTTGTATACAAGCCAGCAGTCTGATGTGCTTCTCCTTTCATCTTCCAGCCAAAAATAACTGCTTCAGTGAAGAACTTGTTTGGGTAAAATGAAAACATTTTCTCGTTTGCAACCACATGACCAAAAAGTAGAGTGGCTATGCAGTGGAAGCTGAGATTCCCTGACGCAGCAGATTCATACAGAGTTAAGGTATTACTCAAATGCCTCCACATGTATTATTACAGTAAGGAGTGCATTTATAACAACAAGCAGACTGTGGCATGCAAGCACAATCTAAGGTCAGCAAGGATGTGTGCATCGTGAGCTTTCTCTGTGCTACAGAACTGCACCTCTTGAAAGTTACTCATCAAGTATATTTACACATTTAAAAACGAACGTTTCCAAGAGGTTTCAAACTGAGTAAACAGTGAGGAATTATTTTATAGTGTAAGCAAACTTGTCAATTCATTTTTAAATCAGCTTGAATAAGTAATTGCTACTTATATTTTGAATTCCTATCGGAGAGATAATAAATAATCAAGTTTAATTTGTTGAAATAATGGCCAGCATGGTGAAACAATGTTCACAAAAGTGAACAAGATGCATCTTAAAACTGTATGAAATCAATAATTCCCACCCACAAAAACTCCCAAAACAAATTGCTTAATAAGGGAACTGTTACAAGCTATGAAACTTGACAGAGGAGATTAAGATAAAGCTCAGTGTCTGAATCACTATCATATTCCAGTACACTAAAAATAGTAGCTATTTCATCAGCACATAGCATTAAGATGATGCATTGTGTTATTGGACTGAATTTTTATACAATCTAACAAAAGGTACAGACCTTGTGCATCTCGTTAGAATTAAAATAAACAATATGTCCGAGGCTCAGGCCTCAATATTCAGTTAAGTTATACTGCCACCAAAAAGCTGAACATATTTCCCTTATGCTATCCTTAATCTTATATGCTGCTAGATAGAAGTCTTGGACAATTTTGCATAATATATTGAAATTACACTACCTGGATGAACAAACTGTCCAAGAATTCCTAATGGAAATTTGGTCAGAAAAATAAAAGTCGGAAGGAAATTTCTACTTAAAGAGAAAAAAGAAACAAAGAGAGAAGTGGTATAAGCCCTAATGAGCAGTACATTCTTTTAATACCTCCAATATTACACACTATTGACTTACATGAATGCTCTTCTCAGAATGTACAGAAAACCATTTCTCTCAAACCAAGACAGAGAACGCATTAAATAGGAATTTATAGGTCTCAAGTTTAGGAGGATTTCCCATCAGTTTCTGAAAAAGTCAGTAAATACACACACTAACCAGTTTTCAAATCAGGACATAAAATGTCTCAGATTATACAAAAGTATACTCCAACTTCTCCGGAACAGAAGTCAAAGCTAAGGCCTCACAATTCCAGTTATTAGAAAGAGCATATCCTCTTTACTAGGCCACCACTTTAAGCCAACTATTCAGTGTTTTAAAGAGGGGATTTTAGAAAAAGGTGGTTGCAATGCAGTTCTTTGTAATATGTACCCAAGTATAGACAGATGGCTTAGAAGTGTTAAGAGTTATAACAGGAACTGTCAAAGAAAATGCAACATATAAACAAAATGCAACAAACTACACTGAAATTTCTTCAAGGTCCTCATACCTAGTGAAGTTCACTACACAAATTAAACATCATAAAGTACAAATTAACAAACCACATGATTAATAAAATCTGTTCATTTTATATTAAACATCTCTAGTATGATTATAGAATGCTTACGTCCTCTGTTGCACAGAGGAACTCTTCCCTTTGTATCATGGGCAAGGGTTACTGTGCAAAATGACCATTTATTTCAATAGGTTCTGCAGCATAGCTGTAGCATACGTAGGACGAGCTTGTCTGCTTTCAATTGCATTTTGAAGATACTGGATACCTCCACAACGCTCCCAAATTTCTTCAAACTGTCTCGGCAAAATTTCAGCACCTCGCTTTCGAGTTAAGCCAGTCTCTTCAAGATTAAGCTCACACATATCCATATCGTCCTTACCTGAAATGGTGAAGAGGAAAAGAAAAATCTTTATAAAGCTTTTACATCATTCAAAGGTCCCATTAACAAAGATTAGATCTTTGTTAATTAGATATCCTCTCTCAAGCTCTGGTTTGTTAATAGACTTCAAAACTTATGGGGAAATCAGTCCTCAGATACAGATATTGTGGGTTGTGGGGTTTTTGCACCAGAAAAGCAGTATCAGAACAAACTAGTATCAGATGCTGCAACTGACAAAATTGTGCTAAAAAAACGAGCAAAAAGGAACAAAGGAAAGAAGCCGAAAAGATTAGCATCTTGATATATTCTCCTGAAATCCACTACGGGATAACAACCGCATTTGTTTTACTCATACTTTCAGTTTTACCCAGTTTTACAGTGAACTGCTGTTATTATTTAATTTGTTTAAATGCAGCAAAGCAACTAAGAACTTGAGACTTTTGATCAAGTAGCCAGTATTCTTATCCCATGCTAAACAGTGTTTACCAAACGGGACTGACACAGGGAATCCAATGAAATGATGAGTGTAGCTCGCTCGCTATATTTTAATCTTATTTTTAATAGGTGATTCATTGAGTGTGGTACTCATGACAGCAATGCTACTTTTAGCTATGGGCTTTGACGCTGAACAGGTAACAGCTGGTATAAGGAATTCTATTAAAAATAATTAGCAGAAAACAAAGGAACTTTTGTCACTAGTAAAGCATCACTCTGAAGCTAAACAAATTGGTTATGGCCTCTTCCTCAGTCCCCAAGTTAAATACAAAAACACAGAACTATAAACAGCATTTCTCCCGTGTTTTCTCCCCCTTTCATTATCCTTCAGAAAAGGAGGATATGTTTCATTACCAGATAAATCTCTACCTATCCATTGCCACATTTAGTTTTAATCTTAAATATTTAAAATAAAAAGCTATTCTCCCATACTAGGCAGCACAAATACGGTAAAAGCATCAGTTTGCTATTAGCACCATAGTATGGAAAGACAATATATCATATGTGCAAATTACTTTGATACAAACTGCTGTAATTTTTCAAGGCTAACTAAAAACCAATACAACGCTGAGCAGAACTTTCCCAGATAAATTGTGATGTTTTATCTTCATGCTGTCTCCAGTTCAGTGAATAATCTGAAGATACTTAATAATAAAACCATTTACATTTGGATTCCTACTCTGTCTATGACTTCCCAGCTTAAAGGACGTGTACAGGTAAAACATGTGACCAGGTACATCTCTAAATGATACTCTGTAACATTTGGCCACCATCAACAGCAGTCCCAAATCCTCAAATTCCGCCCAGATGAGAACTGCTGATGAAAAAAAGAGGATGCGACTTGGGAAACTTGCAAGTAAGCTACCAACTCTGAATCGTCTCAACAATTGAATTTTGCTTTCAATACCAACCTGCTACAAGGAGAATGGGTGCCTTGTCAGGATGAAGCTCCATTTGTCGAGCAATCCATGGCCCATCAAAATGCGCATACCACCAACCCTTCTTCTTGTTCTGGGGATCTTTGTATTGGTCCGCAGGACGGATGAAGGGAATGCGGAAGTAACGCTGTTGTCTGTTTATTTCAATCTCTTGTTGTCTGGCTGGTAGCTGGGTTGTCGGGTTCTGTTGAGCTATCATACAAAGAAACCCCAAAACAAGCAAACAAAAAAAACAGAAAACAAGAAAACCATATTATGACTTGCTTGATTAATCAGCAAAGTAAAAAAAAACAAAAAACAACTAAATCAACCAATCAAAAATAAGCAAAAATAAAAAAAAAAAAACCAAAAACAAAAACAAACAAACCTAACAAACCAAACCCCCAAAAACCTGAGAGATTCTCTCTGAATACAAGGTCAGGTCATCTGAAGTCTCATCAAACCTAAAAAGCATTCCCATCTCACCTAAAAAGCATTCCCATCTCATATAATGTGCATTCTTTTAATGACTACAGCTACCACACTGGTGAGGAAAGGCTCATGTTAACTGTGTTATCTATATGTAATACTAGGTTGCTCAACGGCATCAGGTACATTCAGACAAAACGAAGTGAGTAAAATAACACATTTTGCTTTAAATCAGTATTTAAGGTAAAACTTCCCATATAAAATTTCTTACCAACCCGAAACATTAATCAGTAACTGCCCTAGTTCAGTCCATCTCTTTGTAAAACAAGGTCCCAGTGCAAAGCAGTATTTTCAGTTACAAAAATGCAAAGCATCACTTCAAGATTTTTGACAGTGACAGAATGGTGTGTAATACTGTTAAAAAAGACTAATTTGTTAGTAGAAATGTTGACCACACATACTGCTTATTACAAAGCTGCCACCAAACATAACTTTCTGCCTAGATTTCTGTGTACTAAACTCCAGCATTACAACTACTCTCTGGCGGCTTTCTATTTTAAAGAAAGTGTTTATTTCAGACCATTAAGATCAACAGACAAAACTTCTAGAGGAGACAGAGTTGTATGAAATCTTTTAAAGCTTCATACAAATTTTTGGTAAACATTTCCCATGTGCGTTTTTGAACTCCCTCAGAGTCCCACACATTTCAGACTTCGGAGAGAAACTTTCTTTCGAATAAAAGAAAATACTCTTTATGTTAACTCATCAACTGATTGACCTTCTTAATGTTATGTATAAACTATCATAATCAGTTTTAAACAGTAAATGTTCTTACAAGCAAGATCCTTTCCTTTAATAACTGTTCTCCTGGAAAAGTTTATTACTGATCCTGTTTTACTGGTTTACAATACCACTGTTACAAATACACTGTTTAAGAAATTCTGCATGTGAATCTATGCCATCTCTACAAAAAGAAAATCAGTATTAACAGTTCCATGTTTCAGCTTAAAGAGAGTAATTAAAAGTGAATTCCTTTTTTGTCCATTGTCTATTAAGCAGCAAAGCTAATTTTTGAGCTAGAATTTAATAAAATGGAAAATGACAATCACTTCTAATAACATATATTTACAGTTATGAACAAGACTTATAGACTAGCAACTGCACCTTGAAATTTCTTCCACTTAGATTCAAGGAAAAATAGTTTTTCTAGATGTGAAGAGCAGAAGCTCAAAAAATGTATGTACTATACAAATCATACCCCCCATTTTTTTTCCATGTCTACATGGAAAACAAAGAGAAGAAAAACAAAACAGATTTTAATAGGTAAATACTACTTTTATACATCAACTCTGATAAAGCATGTATTTTACAGGGAGACATAGTCTACAGTTTATAGGAGATTTATTCTATTTTCTGCAAATTGTCTGAACATCTATCACAGCAGATCAGTGCTTTAGTACTGTCAAAACATTTTTTCTAAGGCTTATTTCTAGCGCTATGCATATCTAAATCCAAGAGAAAATCTAGACAGGAATGCTAAGCAGCCAACATAGCCTCTACTTTTCAGTGCTATGGAATTGTAGTTCTTTTGAATAGAGAAACCATCACCTGAATGTTAGTTTGTGTGCTAGGAAAACAGCTGTTATATTAAGTTGATTCCAGAGTTTTGCTACAACAAAGCGCCATGTGCAGACAGTAAAAAATGTTAGAACAAGCACAGTATTTCTTGGGGAGAGGCAGGGGGAGAGAAGAGATTATACCTTCAAATAACCTACATAAAAAGGTTATTTCATTCTCCCTTCCCATGACTGCTCAAATAGGCAGGATCTCATGAAGATAAGCAGTAAATTACATTCGTAAATTACTAGAGTAACATATAATTGCCATCAGTTGTATAAGATTGCCAAATAGTAAAACAGAATTTTTTGAATAACTAAATTCTGTGTACACCTGTAGCAAAACACTGGATTAATTAATGTTAGTATAGAGATCTCAAGTGTTCCTATTCTTCAAAGTTAGCTTAAATAACCATCTCCCCACTTACGTGAGTTGCTCAAAAATGGTGCAAAATCTGTGAACAAATATTACATGTTGAACAAAACATAAAAGTGCTCTTTATAAGCTATAGTTTCATTACTTCAACATTTTTCACCAATGCTGACGATAGACAAATGGAAATTCTAGTTACAAAATAAACACAGATGTTGAGCCAAGTATTTCTATTCACTTTCTGCTCACTGTCATATATAAAATGTCTCCTTTCCTCAAGTTTCATAGATTTCCAACTGCTTCTATTTTCATCAGGGTTTAATTTTGAAATTGATTACTTCAATGACTTGCGATGCCTGTTACAAAACTCCAGTTATATACATGCTAAGCACAGACTGCTGTAACAAATCTGCTAGTTAATTAACCTGTTAATTAATAGAGGTAATATTAATTAACAGGTTAATTAACTAGGAAAAAATTTCCAGACCTCTATTAATACCAAATCTGCCTGTTCCAGTAATAATATACAAACCAGTGTTTAGCTTCTATACTGAATGTATGAATTTAATTAAAGGAGACCTGTAAAATTATATGACATTAGTGAGAAGACAGAAAGAAGAAACTACATCAGTTGAAGCACACATCCACTGACACCCGAAAGACTTTTAGCTTAAACATCTAAGAAATCAGAGTTCCTTCTTACTACCTACTCAGATCATTATAATACGTAGATGTGAAATGCACATGTAGCATAATTATTTGCCATAGGAAGAATTACTTCTGACATTAACAAGAGTCTCTAAAGGTCACTATTATTGACTGTCTTCTGAACTGCAATGTTGTAACTTTTCTTCAGAAATATGAAGCCATATTTCAAGAAAAGTAAAAAAATGCAACAAAGAACATGGAAAAGAATGTTGTAAATGTATAACTAAATGTGATGAGATCATGAATATTCCAAACTTTATTTGCAGAAGTCCAAAGATTTTCTGCTCTTTGATACTTCCCATCAGCAATACTATGCATGAATATTTATTTTACCCATTTAGCTGCAGACAGAATTTGCAAGCTCAAATTCAAAGCAACTTACCACTTTGCAGAAGTGCTTCAAAGGCCTTTTCCTGCTGTTTCAGTCATAAGCTTTCTTAAGCACTTAAAACCACATTACTAGGCATGGCCACAAGGACCCATTCTTTGATAACATCTTTTCCAGGGGTCCAGATTTCACCCACCATACATCTGTACCAAAGTTCCCTGAAAAGCTCAAATTCTCAGGTCATGCTCAAGCAATGCATAACTCTGAATGAATCAAGGAGACACCTTTATACAAAGACTAACACTGAAAGTAAGCAGGGCACCTGCATCCCCTGGGATCTGCATCCACCATGTCCCAGGACAATGCTCTAATCCCAGGCTAATGGGACTTTGGGGAGAGCATCTTCTCCCCATCTTCCCTTTTCTCTGTCTCTCCCATTAACTGTGTGGTGAGGAACACAAGGATCATGGAACCAGAAAACAGCAAGAAAGATCTGACTAAATTATTATATCAGTTTGCTGTGATTCTGTTCATTTCTTAGATTCCTTTTATAACAGATGATCACTGGACTTGAGGGTGGGGTGCCAGGGAAAGAGTAACAATCAACTCCACAAATATCACTTCAGAAACTGGGCACCTAATTTTCAGGCCTGGCAGTGTTAAACACAGTAACTCCTACACATTTTTGTTGAATTTAAAAGGCAGTCACTTATTCTCATTAGCGCATTGCTTTGATAATAAACACCCATCTGTGAAATCAGCAGAATGACAGTCTAATAAGAAAGCAGCAACTACAAAAAATTTGCCATCCCATAATCAAAAATTGCAATATCAACACCCATAGAATTTAAAAAAAAAGAATGTAACCTGAAATACATAAGGCTTACAGTAATGTAAATGAGGAAATTATTAGCGCCTTTTAAAAGTATCTACATCTATGTTTATATATCTGTGTCTTACAGAAGAATAAAAGCATGAGGAAAAAAACCCTTACACCAATACTTTTTGGTTTGGCTGGACCCTAAAAGTAATAGTGAATTACATAACAGAGCATGATTTCTTTCAATCTTGTTTTTTATAGCACCAAAAATATCACATGCAATTCTCTGATAGATGGACTATTTGAGAACTATTTTTAGAATCTCTATTCTATCCTTAGGTATAATTCTCTGTTCTGAACTATCACTAACTACTATCAGAAAGCAACATTTGTAATTACAGAGGTCAGAACTAGTATGAGCAGCCTTAAAAACAAAGTCTCAGAAGTCTCAAAATGCGAACCACAGTTTCATAAATGGAAAATTATCTTCCTTAGTCTTAAGCAGCACAGCAATGAACATTTAGCAAAAATGCCAGCAACCGCAACACCAAATCAAGAACTATTTTTAACAGATGTGAGTTGGTATGACAAAAGGTTTCAGGGAGAGCTATTCAGTACATGTGTCTGGGTCTCCTGAAAGTATTCTACTTTCTGCAAAGTATTTGTCAGTTACAATATTTTCAAAATATTTACCTTAAATCAATATAAAAATACTCCAAAAACCACAAGAATTTCCTTCAACCTAGCAAAACCAAAATTCATTCTAGAAATGTTTTCTCTAGAATATTGTCACCAAAATGATTATAAACACAAAATTATCTCTCCTCACCGTAGTCTGTAACTGATTTGGGAGCACGCTGTTCTGTTTCTGCATTGCGTTTCTTATTCTTGGATTTCCAAGCATGATATACCTTTAGCCTTCTATGAAACTCTTCTCTGCAAGCTGCCAAGAGTTCAATATCTGTCTCAAAAATGAGGAAGGAAGGGAGGAGTGAGGAAAATCAGAAAAATTATTTATTAAATGCTTTTCTATATTGATAGGTACATAATTTTAGATCAGTTTGTAACATATAATATAATATAATATAATATACCCTCATTCTCTGCAGCAACAGGGCCTGTATTTTATGGCCCAGAAAGATCCTTGGAGTGCTATATATCCTTTTTTCTTTTACAGGAATGACATTGCCCAAAGTAGCTGTTCTACTTTGAGATTTGGAGCAGTGAAATGCTACAAATAAAATTTTCTATTTGCTAAATTTGTCTGTTGACATTATCACAAGCCAAGCAGTACAGAAACAGATAAAATTTCACCACTGAATTTTATTTCTGCAACTGAAAAAAAGAAAATCAGCAATTTGACTGCTCAGATCTAGGTTCTTTTTCCACATTATTAAATATATTTTAATTTTGCTGAATTTCATGATACTAACAGACTGAATGATTGCAAGGCTTTTTCATTAGTCACCTAAAAGTATCCAAACTGGCTTCATCAGAGATGAACATACATTAGTTCCAGTCTTGCATATGTAAAAACAATAGAGACACAGTTAGAATTTGGAGCTAACTTTGGGTTTTATGGAGCGAATGGGTTTGTTTCCAATTTCTACATCCAGGGAGAAATTCTGCATTATCTTAAATCAGAAATTAACCAACTGCTTTCAATCAGAAGCAGGAAGAAACAGTAATATTTAATAAACAAATACTTCTTATCTGTTTTTATCTTCGTAACATCGGGGGAAAAGTAATTAATGTCCCAACTGCAAGCTTCCCAAATGAAGTTACACATTTTGAAAATTAAAGAATAATCTGAACATCTAAGACAGAAAATATTTTATGCTGTGTTTTACATGACGTATTTGCTTTTTTGTGATTTGGTGACAGCAAGAAGCAATAGCAAAAAATTTCTTAGAACACGCAAATTCTAGGTAAAGCATAATAACTATTATTCCCTTCGTGGAAATACATAAAACTGAGACAATTTAATTAAGAAATTTCAACATGTCTTTTATGGCCCAAGCAGTTTAACATCATAAATATATACTCAGTAAAGGAGGTAACAAAGGAAATTCTGTTTCCTCAATATGGAAATAGCTTAGTTTGCTGTTCTATTTGGGGTAATAGAAATTTTTAAAATGAATTTGACATTCATTCAAACCTGAATAAATTCATGAGCAAATTTTTATCTTTATCATAGGAAGAAAGTAACACCTTTCATTCAGCTGCAACTTTCTCAAATCAGAGAAAAAAAAAAACAACTCACCACAGGATGTATTGATGGTATCACGAAGCTCTGCATATTTCCACTTACTGAGATCATGCTTCTTAGTACCAGCGGCAGCTTTCGTGGCTTGCACTGAAGGACCCCTACAATTATTAAAAAAATATATATTTTTTCAAGTATGAAACGGGAATTGTTACAACAGGAGGAATAGATCCCACGATCAACGCTGCAGCACGCTTATTACAATGAAAATCAGCAGCAGAGGTACTGAATTCAAAGGCAAAGTGCCCTATTATTTTCATGATGTTCAAATGATTAAGTGAAAGCATCTTTTACGTCCAAAATCATGTGACAATCTGATTGGTTGCCTGGAGATTAAAAGGAATTGTCATTAATAGATAGCATTTAGGTGTGAAAAGACGCATATTCTATTCATGTGTACCTCACCCCACACTGATGTACACTTTTCCTGGTACTAGTCAAGATGCAGAATACAGACAACAAAGACTGGCCATATACATTTTTAGTTTCATTCGAAAAACAGACAAGGAAAAATATTTCTGAAGTAGACAAGGAGAAGGAAGAAAAAGCGTTTCCTCTGCTGTTTAAAACTGGATTAAGTCAAAATCCTTGTTCCAAGACTAGAGGAAATATTCCATGCCTTTGACAAAAGTCTAATTTGAGAAAAGAAATCAAATTAATTCTATATTAATTGTATAGCAGCTGTCTGAGAACAGCAACATTTATTCTGGAGGCGGGGGGAAATGATTAAGAGATACCAAGGAAAAAAAGACCATTCTCAGAAGAAAGGCTGACCAGTATAAAAAGACTCACCTAGAAACAGTGTTTTTCAAAGGCAAAAGGTATTCATCGTATAGGTAGCATGCAATAAAGTCAACAGCAAATGCATGTGAGAAACTATTACTAAAATCTCCATCATCTCTAATAGTATGTATAAAGTTATCCATGTAACAAACAAACACTATATGTATATGTATAAAGATAAACCTTAAAAATGTATAAAGATATAAGGTATAAAGATATACCTTAAAAATGGTATGGATAAGAAGAGGAAGAACTCTCCCTTAGGAACGGCAAACTTCCCATGGATTATTTGGATATAAACTAAGTTCAAAACACTCCACTGTTCAGTGATGATCAGAATACTTTTTAAACACTAAGGAAATTCAAGAACAGACACATGATTTTACCAATCTCTGCTAATGCCCTTGACTAAGAACAAGAGGCAAACTGAATTATCTTTCAGGATCTGAGAGGATTTGTTCAGAAGAAACTAGATCTTTAACAGGGTAGCAAAATACTTGATGTGATCTGTCACTTTAAAAACTCACAAGAGAGAAAACCAGAAGAAACTAGGCCTTTTCAGATAAAGTCTGTTTGTGCAGCAATATCTTTGTGGGACTGTTACATTATTACAGTATTTCTTATCCAGTGGATATTATTTTAAAGCTTGTTTTTCCATAAAGGTCTCATGTGGGACTATGAAGTTTTATGTTGTTTATTTTCCCTTTCAAGTTAATAGGTTATAAATACATCTTCTATGAAAAATTTCTCTATGTAGATATAGCAGTTCTAAAAGGACAGATAACAAGTGCAATTTATTTTTCAGTTTCAGAAAATAAAACAATCTGTTTAACCAAATGTTCTTCTTAATAGCAACTGAACCATCTCCTGAAATGTAATTAAAACTACAGAATGGTACTCTTTATTGCAGCATCAGCTTAATTATGCCTACTCATACTACTAATCTGAGTCAACACACAGCTTCCAGTTATGGTATGTGAGAAGTCTGACATAAAAAATGACCTCTTTGACTTTTAATCAGTACATAGCTAAGGGACAGGAACTTTTCCTCACCCTTAGCACTACTCGTAAGTGTAAACCAAATCATTAGACAGACAGTCTCCTTCAAAATATATATTTCAATATTTTCTTATCATTGGCATACCTGTAGGACATTAAAGGATTGCTGCTAAATGTAATTTCCGTTGCCTGGTGTCTAACCTTCTTGAACCTAATTTGAAAAATCCTAAGGATTTTCCTTATTTAGCAACACTACCCACTACTCTAAGAGTTTGCTACATAATTCAGAGCAGCAGAACTAGGCTGTAAGATCTCTGGTTAAACTAGTAATCTTTAAGAATGCTAATCCAATTGAATGGCTTAGCCTTTCCATTACAGTACTACTCTGCACTCTGCAGATCACTCTTTCTGTTTTCTACATGTCTAAAGACAGCATAACAGTCTGGCAGTAAGAAGAGCATCATACTTGACAATCAGACTTCACCGCTCAATCTGACAAAGTTATGTATCATAAGCAGTATTTTCAGACTTAAAAAAAAAGTCTCAAGTCAAAAGTTTCCAGTATATGAAAAGTGAAAAAAATCTAGTTAAACAAGCATGCAGTAAGAAGTACTGCATTTTGAATTCAACCAAAATAGAGCCTCTGATTTTGCCCCAAAATTTGTGATTTTTTTTTTTTTTTTGCACATTAAGAATTAGGCCATTGTCATTGGAACTATGTCAATGTATGCAATACAATCTAGCCATCTAAATTCACATGCTAACTTAATTGCACACAACATTGTTTATTCCTGTTGCTAAAACACCACTGCAAGAAACAAATTTAGTTAACAGCTGCATTTCCAATTATCATTGCTACAGCTAGAAAACCCAACAAACATGTGAGACCGATTATCTTCAGACTATATATACACAGCATAGTAGGTTGTTTAATAACAGATTCACTTTTTAAAACTCTAAACAATATTGCCTCTTATGTAAGCTTCAGAAAATGAATGTCAAAAGTTTATTTTTGTCCTCATGTTGCACAAAACACTTTCTAATTACTCACTGATATGAAGGACATTATAAAAATTTCTTTCAACATAGAATTAGTATTCTAACACAAACTAGTATGAGACTGTTACAGTAGAATTGTATTCAGATCTAAACCTGCATTCTCCTTTCCCCCTGCATTCTGCATAAAACCTTGCATCAGCATTCAAGAAATCTCAGAAGGGGATTTTGTTTAGATGTCTTAAGAGGGTTTTTAATATGCTTTTAACGTGGTAATTTTCAAAACTGCTTTTATTTGAAGGGAATTATAACTAGAATATTTTCTTATTAAAAGCACTAACAGTTACATTAACATTAAATAACTTCATTAATTCTGTGTTGAATCTGTAGAAAACCTCCTTCGGAAGATATGAAGCCTAGTTTTCTATTACCGTTACAAGAAAGGTGAAAAGAGAAGAAAGCTGGAGGTACATTATCAAAATTACACAAAACACCAGGGTATGTGAACTATTTTTTTTTTTTTTTTTTATGTAATCAATTAAAATGGCAGAACAGTAATTGCTGGAAAAAAGGTGTTGATAAAGGAAATTTATCTGAAAGAAATAATTTATTTATCTGCTTAGCACTTAAAACAAACAAACCAGATTCCATTATTTTTCATTCCATAATAATTCAACCCATTTCATGTGTGATTTCTTTTTATAAAATGATTGATTCATTTGGTGTTGTCTTCTCACCTACCTAGACAATATTTCTGACATTTCTGTGGCCATTTGTTCCCTATAAAAAAATTGATAAATAAGCATAAACCACACATATGAATATAAAAACAGCCTTTATAACTGTGATAGCCTCTTGCCAACCAAACTGAAGCTAATTCAAGTGCACAAAAAAAATGGCTACTTATTTTAAATGATTTCCTATATAATATGCATACACAGTCCTGATTCTTCAAAGAGCAATAAATCACACAGGGCAGTGAAAAATGGATGGTATGTGAAAAAGTTTACACTAATTATATAATCATCTTTAAACAGATATTATTAGGTATATTAGATTATTAACTTGTTTATTAGACATAAGCAAAGTAGAGGATATAAAGTATTACAAATTGATTTAAAGTTTACAGAAGCATGCTAATAAAGATTATTATGGGGTATTAGTAAATAAGAGGACAGTATCAATTTCCTTTGAATTAATTAGTATTGCTTTTTTCTATTATTCAAATGGGAAAAAAAATGCCATACACAGTCATTTGAGGCTTTGTTCCATTGGCTCTGCAAATAGAAGACATTTATGTTAGATAGACTACTTCCTAGTTACCTTTCTAATAACTGAAGTGGGAAAAGGTAGGTCATAGTATTTCCTGCTCTGTCACATCTTATTGACTATCTTACGCTTTTTGTTGTTCTTTTTTTTAACTGAAAAACAGGATTATATAGACCTTTTTTCTTCACCTTTTTCATTCAATCATGACTGTCAAATTATTTTTTAAAAGTTAAATTAAGATAATCTGGAAAAAATGTACAGGCGAAAACTTCCCCCACCCTTTCTCCCACCCCCCCACCCCATCTTTCAAAAGCAAAAATTTTGAGACATGCTACTGATATATTTTATGCCTGGATAAGCGTATCACAAGAAGTAACAGCAATCCTCATGTAGCTACTCTGGGAACAGGACCAATAGCTTCTTCATGCAAGCTGTGAAAAGACACAGTCTAACTGCCATACTGAAGACCCACATGTACACACATGTAGCACTGAATATGCTACAAATTAGAACTTACTTGGATTGTTCCAATGCGATGCACAGAACAGATACACTCACAACACCTTCACTGAGGCTAGCTTATTTTGGTGCTATATGCTACACTATATGTTTCAATAAGCCTCATAAATTAAAAATATTGCACAGGTGTAAACAGGTATCTATTATTTAATTAATTTTTTGCTTACGTGCTAAGCACTTCTGTTAATTTACCCCTAGGTGCAGTAAATCCCTTATGACACATGCTTTCAAATTGTGGATGAGTAATAAAATTGGATGAAGCTAGGAGACGTCCAGCATATCCAGCACAGAAAAAGCACAAATAAAAATGCTGGATCTACTGCCAGAAGAAACAACGCTTCTTCTTTGACGGGAGCCAACGAGTATATTTCTCAAAGAAACTACTAATACTTATGAGCCTTTAAAGATCTATGAAAACTAATGGTGAATGCAGCAAGGCATTGAGAAGAAAAGAAATAAAGCAGAGGCTACTCATTTTCAAATATGACAACATGCAAGTATCACACGTTCCTTAAAAATAAGCAAAATACAGGAGTTCCTTCACAGTGGCACATAAAAATCACCTTGCTCTTACTATTTTCACGCCACAGGTTGTACAGCACAATGGAAAATACCCTTTTATTCATACCAACATGTAAGCATGAAACGATTTTTTACAAAACTGTGCAAAAACACTGTAGAAACCAGTATACTGCATGAATTCAGTATGGAGTGATACATGCGTTATCTTACTACAGCAAAATTTAACAGAAAAGGGAAACATACATACATACATAAAAGTCACAGTGATTTCAGTGTATCATATGGTAATATGCAAGTCTCAAATCAGAAGATGGCAGAATATAACTTCCTTAGACTCTAGTAAAATTTTAACTGGTATCAGTTAAAATAAGTCCTGAGAATTTATGTTTAAATTATTAAATTACATGTTTTGTTCAAACCAATAAATAGTTTTCATTTCAGAGAAGAATTCACACAGTTTCTACCTTTAAGCCAATTCCTGCAGTTAGGTGGAAATCTACCCCTGGATTTGAGAGAAGATATTGGGGTTTGGGGAACATTTTAGTTTGTTTTTAAACAAACCAAAACAAAATCAAATCAAAGGTGAACTTAAAAGAATTTTCTTCAATTTTTGGACATGCTTAAAACTCTTTGAAGTAGAGTGCAGAAACGGAAGGAAAAAAATTTGGTAATGAGCTAAAAAGAAATCTCACATAAGCAGAAGAATCTCTCTATTACTTTTTTCTAGATTTATATAGTATCTTGTTCAAGAAAGGATTTACATTGCTATGTTAACTCATTCAGACCACTCTGCACTTTCCAATCATTCAGAAAAGAGTCTTCATTCTCCTACCGCTAGCTACACAGCGGAGAGGAACTGGCAGTCATAACTATCAGGACGCTTAGTTCATCACCCATTCCGGGACTACCCAAGGAAGACAAATACCAGTGTTACCCATGAGCAGTAGAAAACACTGAGGAGATTAGAGCTTCACTGACAGAAAATTTACTGAATTCTCTGAGCCCTTCTTGTCTATTGCCTCCCTTCTTTCATATTTAAGAGAAGTTTTCCAGTTTGCAACACTAGAGTGACTTTGAGTTTACCTTCAAAGTATTGCACCAAAATCCAAACAGGGAAAGTATGAAAATCTCCCAAATGCTGTCTGTGAAACACCTGGACATCCAACTGAGCATGTTAAAGTCTTATCTGAGAAAATGACAGCTATTGTATAACTGAGGGCAAAACCACAATCATTTTAGTGGAAGTGTCTAAAACCCAGTATTGTACATGACAAAAAAATTACCTAGCTATCTCATGTCGGCATACAGTTATTAAAAAAAAAAGTATACATCTAGATCAAATTTGAGTAACAAAGAGAACACATATGGGAGCTTGAAAGTCCATGGAAACGTTTGGGATTTTCTTACACCCATTCTTTCAACAACAACAACAAACTGCGTAGACTAGCACTAATGAAGTCACCAATGATGTGATTGTGTTCATAGGTCCATTTATGCAATTTGACCAGTAAGCACCATTTTTATTGGAACTTCTAAGTTGCTTCTAAGACATCTCCCTTTACACATGAAAAGCTCTTGCTTTGCAGGCAGCGTGAATCTGTATACTAAAAGCCAAGCACTTCTTGTGACACATCAAAAAGTTCAAACAAAACAAAATGTTTAAGACAACATTTAATTTTCAAACCCATCTACATTAAATATATTCATTCCACTTTAAAAAACTTACCAGTCAGGACACAGAAATAATTACGATGTCTGCATTCAAAGAGGGCTTCTTGTTAAAAATAACACACACAAATTCACACTATATTGCTGGAACCATCAAGTACCAGAAAGGGTATATTTTATTACTACTTACCACTGAAACAATTCCATTCACTATTTTCAACGAGTCATAAAAATCTTAATTTAAATTGGTTGCCACCCTTGCTAGAACTCAAAAAGAGAAAGAGAACTGTAGTCGTATTCGCAAGCACCTACTAAATTACTCATGCAGCAAGACGCAAAACGGAGAAAGTTTTTAAGCAAAAGCAATCTATTTGTAACAAATTTCACAAGTTAATTTGAAAAATAATCCAATACACTGACTTAAAAGGTCCATTTAATTAATACAAGAATACATAAAACCAACAAGAGAGTAGCCTTCTTAAAGGGATCAGGACAGGACGGAGACCAAAGTGGGGGAAAAAAAAAAGAAAAAAAAAAGAGAAATTTGACTACTTAACTCCATACCTTCGCAAACCTAAATCAAGCTGAGCCTCATCACTGATGAGTTCTGCCTCACTCTGGGCAATTCTCATTGCAAGTTCACGATCACGACGTTCCTGTTCAAGCACTGCCTGGTGCTGGGTTTCCTCTTCGCGTTCTCTAGCTAGCTGAGCCTCAATTTCAGCCTGTTGTATAAAAACACACCTTTAACCTTATCCAATCAAACCCAAAATGCTACATAAGCAAAGGATTAGAAAAATATGCCAAGTAGTATATTTATAGCTTTCAAAACATGCAAAATTTACACGACTGAAAAAGTAACAGCATTAGTATTTAGTTTGACCCAAGAAAAACAAAACAGCTACAGATTGCATCTTGGTTTTCAAACAGTTTATCGAATCGTTATTGTCCACCACTTGTATTACCTTTTCAAATTAAAGTGCCAATCAATTATTCCTTATTTAAAAAAACCACGTGAAGCTTTTTATTAACTATTATGAAAATTAGACTTCAAAAGTTTTTAGAATCATTAAACCTCAGATGATACAGAGCATTACAGTTACTTCTCCACAGCTCTAACACAATACTCCCTTGATATTCAGGACTTGGCATTATAGGACTTTGAAATAGGCATTGCTTTGCATATAAGTCCGTAGTTCATTTTGAAAAGCGATTATGACAGATACTGGAATCCTCTGTGGACTTGATCTGGCTTTGAATTTAAGCAAATAGTAAAATTCCGACTTACTGCAACGCAGAAGCAATCCAGATATACTGCCTCTAAGAGCAAAACTGTAATTCCAGTTTACCATCTTATTTAACAGAGTCTTGCACATACAGTAAGTAAAATGCGACCATCCAATTCATACTTCTGAAAGTCATACACGCCAAATCTTAGCAGTGCCTGTCTTGGTGCCCAAAAGTCAACAAAGGAGACAAAGTTCCCACTCATCACTGTGAATCTGCACCACTAAAGCAGTGCAGTAAGACCAGTGACTTTACCCTGTGAACTGTGTTTTAAATTAGCTGATAGTAACAATCACCAAAAGGAGAGAAAATTAATCACAGAATCACTAAGGTTGGAAAAGACCTGTAAGATCATCAAGTCCAACCATCAACCCAACACCACCATGCCCATTAAACCGTGTCCCACAATGCCTCGTCCACACATTCCTTGAACACCTCCAGGGATGGTGACTCTACCACTTCCCTGGGCAGTTTATTCCAGTGTCTCACCACGCGAATAATTAACAGAATGTAAAAGAAAGAAATACCCTACTGGATTACGTATCTGCTTTGTATCCAAACGCAGTGTTTCTAAGTGAAAGTGTAAATTACATTCTGCATTGCAGATATCCACATCTCACAAACAAAGAAACATAAATAAAGACAATCCCTAGAGGTGCTCACAGTGCTGGCAGACCAAGTTTTTAAACCTTCTGGCAACATTCCATCTTGCTTCCTCGATGGACAAAATTTAATCCATTTAAACTGTCCCCAAATGGAAACTTATCCTATGAATTTCTCACAAAACACCAGGCACATCTGCAGTGGTCTCCAAGCAATGATTTTAGAGACTAGCCAAATAGCAGCTTACTGTTTTTGTGCTTAAATTCTGCAAGCTGGTAGTGCTTATTATTCTGATACAGGTGACAGACCCAAAAACACAGGGAAGATTCATTTTTCATCAAAAGATTATAATTGCTCTGCTAGTTCCAGCAACTTGTTTATCAGGAACGAGGGTGAGGTGATAGAAAAGAGTATGCAGAGGCAAGAAGGATAAGCAGTGCTAGGCTAACTCCAGGGATAACAAGATATAAGAGAAAAATTCTGCTTTTGATTACTCATAGTCAGAGCTTAAAAGAGTCTGTAAACATTAGTGATCACTGCCCTGCACTTGCTACAACTGCCCCTACAGAGAAGCTTTTTCCCCTCTGAGACTGCTCTCCCAGGCCACCCAGGCAATCTCCAAGATGAGGAAAACAAGGGTACGGGGCCAAACACACCTCAGAGTGACAGTTCATGATGGGATCAGTAAGAAGTGTCAGGAATCAAGGGGGAGGGGTGGAGGGGCAGGGTTTGAACTGCATGTCTTTATTCTACATGAATGTAGCCAAAGGGGCTACTAGACACAGTCCTGTAACCTCTCATTATTACCAATATTATGGAAGTGTTTACAGTTAAGCTGGTACATGGCACAACCTGAGTCCAGATGTGACTTCTAGTAAGAGAGTGCCAAACTTGCCTGACATGGAACATCTGCAAGAACTTCAAAGGCTAAACCAGGATTCTCTGGTGTTGTGTATTTTTAACTTTAAAATAACTTTTTAAACCCTTTAAAAAAAATGCACTTTTACTCGGAAGACCTGAACTTGCATGTGAACTAGAAATAGGTGATCCGTCTTGGGATGCCCTAACCATGATTTTCACTTTACATTTACTACTAAAGCAACATGGCTGAATGACTCTGAGACACGCATTTATAAAATGAAGCCATTAGACTCAGTGGAGAACCTAAGCTGAAAAAGTGAAAAAGATTTAAAAAAAAAACAATTAAAAAAACCCCAACAACAACCAAAAAACCCCCAAAACCTCCACCCAGCTAAAACATTAACCTGAATACGCTTTTCTTCCTCTTCCCTCTTTTTCCTCTCTTCCTCTTCCTGTTTTCTCTTTGCCTCAATCTCAGATTTCCTATTACGAAAGAGGAGGAGGAAATGAAAACATGTTATTATGATGCACGTGAACAAGAGATAGGAAAGCATCTTCCATAAAACTGAACGGTACTCCAGAAGTCAGTACAGTCCTGACGACAGGACACTACATGTAAAGTCAAGAAACTTTCCAAGTCCATCTGTATTTCCAGCTGCATCATATAATTTCTTCCATACTCTATTCTGACTACAGATACTGGGAAAGGAAACGTTTTAACACTGCATAGCACACCAGGAGTACAATCCAAGTAACTCTCTTTAAGCATAGGAGTATTAAAAACAGTCTCATTAAAGTGCCTTTCCTATTTTCTTCTCCCTCTATAACCAACAACTTATTCAATACTCACAGACGTCTTTCCTCTTCTTCCTTCCTTCGTTGTTGTTCTTCCTCTTCACGTCTCTTTCTTTCTTTTTCCATTTCTTCCTGGATGCGTCGTAGCCTCTCTGCTTCCTCCTCTTGCTGTTTCTTCTTTTGCAGTGCACTCAGAAGCTGCTCTGAGCTTCTAACTAGAGCGTCATATTCTTCCTGTATCTGTTCCCTAGTCATTATAGTGGTCTACAAAATGAAATAATAAGAGGGGATTATATTCTTTTACATTTGTACTTCACTTCTAAAAAAATGTATATTGAAAAAATATTAAGTGAAATGAAAGCATTGAGAAATATAATTAAATTATATATACACTTCAGGGTGGGGGAGCTTGAGCACATCCTTCCCTTTCTTCTTAAAATCCTGGGGATCCATTACTCTCTCATATAAAACCATACAAAGTAATCTCCATTTTAGCACTGATACTAAACATGACTTCTCTTTAAAACATGCCTTCATTTTTTAAACCTTGCAGTTTTAAGCAACAGAAATTAAATCTTAGCATGCTAAGATGAAAACTAAGGGCCTCCTATGTGCATTTTGTGTCATGTTCTTAGCTGCTATAGCAGTTATTTACATCTCTGCCTTGTATGTGATAGCACAGAATAGTTTCTCTTACTGTATGTATACTAGCACTCAGAAAAAGCATTGGACTGTGTTGTGACTAACTTTTTTTAAAAAGGTATTAGTAGCAAATAACAGGTTGAAAATACTTAAAACAATAGCCTTTGCTACATATGCTTTCAAACCTCATTGATAGCTACAATTTAATTTCATTTTACAATTCATATTGATGTATAGTAATAAAACTGTGATATGAGGTGTTTGCTGACCTTTTCTGAGCGTGTATCATAATGATAATCAAATTATCTTATTTTTATTAGAAAAGAGAACTATAAGTTGACAGGTTAACTCTAATATTTTCAACCGTGATTTTAAATAGAAACATCTTAATACAGCTCACTAAGAAAGCTTTTATATTGCATGAAACAGAAATTCAACACATCAAATTTTTTCAAACATTAATAAATCCCAATGTTCTTTCATTTTGCCTGTATGCTTTTGTGATAAGAAACTGAGAACTATAGACCCTGAAGCATAATCAGCAAGCTGAATGCTCTTTACTACCAAGTCTGAAAAAGAATCATAACTGGAATAGAAATCTGTTCACTCTGTGACAAATGTCTGTATGTTTCAGCCCTGATTAATTTAAAACATTGCTAATATGCATTATTCAAACAGTAAAAGCAACAAGAAAATTATTAACACTTGCCTCATAATATCAACATACATTTTTGGTTTAAATTCTCCAGTGCCAATTTTGAAACACAGATAATAATACCAAAGTCTAGACGTATGCACCCAGTTTCAGGATTCACTTCAGTTACATTCACAAAGAATTTTAAACAGGATTTACCCAGTGCCTCTGAAAATTAAGACTTCAATATTAAAATGTCTCTTCTATAAAGAAAAATACATTGGCCTTCTACTTTAGATTAAGTTTTTTAAGATTCCAGTAATAAGAAACTATTTATCTGATTATTATCATACCTTAATTTTGGTCACTGAAGCATCAATAGAATACTCCAGCTCCTTGACCTGCTTGCTTGTCTCCGCCTTCCCCTCCTTCAGAGCACTTACTACTTCATTAAATTTATCAAGTCTCTTCTTCAGCGTACGCACTTTTATCAGGCCATCAATTCTGTGAAGGTAAGGTAGTTTATTTGTACCTTGAGATATTTTTACAAGGTGATATTTTTACAACTACCACTGATCACTCACATTAAAGAGGTAGACAGTGGATACAAGTTATGCCTTCTGATAAAACTCACCCTCTGTTTTTTTCAATTCAAACATTATCACATGAAGGAACTAAGCAATGGAGCCTTTTGCAAACAATAATTAAAACTGATCAGCAAATGGCAACTCAAAATGGAAAAATGGGTTTTTATTTTGAGAATTAATGTGGGGCAGTGGGTATTTTTTTTTCAATAACAAATCATTAGTATCCACCTGAGGTTTCTGACTGGAATGGATAAAGGTCGAGTTGTGCCACTTACTCGAAGAGAAATAATGGGACTGAATCAGATAAAACTTAACTACACAGCAGGGAACACAGTCATTAGACCCCACAAGGGAAAAAAGTCTGGGGAAGAGTCCAGGAAAATTTGGAGCTTTTTAAAGAACCAATGTCAAGGTACAAAATGAAACATAACTATCAAAGGATGTAAAAGAAAACATTTTTATAAGAAACCCACTATTAAAGAACAGAGAGTTGCATCTCTATCAAAGAACAAAAAGGTGTCAGCAGAGCTTAACAACGAAAGCATTTTTTCCATGAGTATTCCATGCAGTCAGATTAAAGCTAATGGAATTACTTAATTTCAAGAGGAGACACAACAGACAGAACACACAATTATTTTTAAGATAAAAAAGAAAGGGGACCTATAAAGGAAGGTGTGAATGGGTAAAGGACAAAAATTAATGAGTTTAAATTTCATTTAGAGAGACTTAATTAAGGATTTCTAATAACTAGGCTACCAAGGAAGGATTTTACGAACACAGAGTCAAACAAACATCTCTTAGGAAAGGTTCAGTTTTAGCCTACTCGTCCTTGGGAAAGAGAGAAGAAACACAGCACCTCTCAAAGTCTCTTTCTGTCATACTTAGCATAAGTCTATGACTTCAAATATATTTAGTTAAGCATAGTAAATCTCCTCTTTACATTCACAAGAAAATATTTTTTAAAATACATTTTCTTCAACCAAGGAATATCCTCTTACCGTGGTTTGTGCTTTCTCTTGCAAAGCCACATACGAATAGTCTTTTGTATTTTAATGCAGGCACTGGCTCGATATTTTATCTTATTTTTCACTGTAAACACACAGAAGATACTGAGTGTCTATGGTTTATACAATTTAACACAACTCCTACAGTACTCACACACTTGATGACTCCAAACTGTATGTAGACTACATGTGCTTGAGAGCTAGGTCTATACCGGAACCACAACTCCCAAGACACAGCAGACAACAAAATTCACAATCCTGAACCAGGCATAGAGGCTCCCACCCAAAACAAACAGGAAGAATTAAGCATACGCACACTCCCACGTGTGCACCACTCCCCACCTCCAGATTCACAGCTATCAGTAACCTCAGCGCAAAATCACTGGACCTAGGAAGCAGGAAATGCTCAGCTCGAAGTCTAAGTCCTGTGCTGAAGGGTAATCAAGTAGCCAGTATCTGCTAGAGATAATAAAGTGGCTGCAACTTTCCTGAGCATTTCTCTGCAATACTTAAAGAACATAAAACAAAACCTCTCTATTACCAGCAATCTCTATTCCACCCCGCCTCTTTCCTACTCTGCACAGTAAACTAGGAAGGCCAAGAACTTAGAAACTGCGTATCGATAGTGACAGGCACTTATTTGCTGATCAGCAGTAACTGCTGGAGTGGAGATGTTTGCCCCCGTAATTCATGTCAGTGCTTTCAAACATGCAGTTTCTGTCTGGAGGTGACAACCTCTGTTCAGGCACTTCCCAGAACTAAATGACTCGATGTTGTCAGCTGAGAGTTGAACTACTGTTTTTCTTGCTGGTGTAGAAGTCTCTCTCCCGTAAGACCTGTGATAGCTAGTTATTTCTGTGCAAGTGTTTACCCAGGCTTCAGTAAGCACCCAAGCAGACTGGACATGGGAGACTGGTGGTGGGCTGTACGTCCCATTTTGAAAAACCTCTGCTCTAATCCCCCCTGTATGTACCTAACATAAAGCATAAAAAAAAAATATCTCACCAACCTTGAAAGCAACTACTCAGACTTTAGTATGTAACCATCTGCTATACACGTCCTTGGCCACATTTCAAGGTGATAATTGCTTTGCTCTATTTTTAACAAACATTTTGATTTAATAAAACATAAAATACTGTCCCTGGTTTCGGCTGGGATGGAGTTGATTTTCTTCGTAGTGACTGGTATAGAACTGTGTTTTGGATTTAGGATGAGAGTAACATTGATAACACATTGATGTTTTAGTGTAAGCACTGCTCAGCAACAACTAAGTCAAGGACACCTCAGCTTCTCACAGTGCCCTACCAGGTGCACAAGAAGCTGGGAGGGGACACAGCCAGGACAGCTGACCCAAACTGACCAAAGGGATATTCTGTACTGTATGATGTCATGCTGAAAAAAAAATAAAAATGGGGGGTTCACCGCTGCTGCTCCGGAACAGGCTGGGTATCAGTCAGTGGGTGGTGAGCAACTGCATCATGCATCACTTGTTCTGTATATTCATTATTATTATTATTATTATTATTATTATTATTATTATTATTATTATTATTATCATTATTATTATTATTATTATTATTCCCTTCCTGTCATATTAAACTGTTTTTGTCTCAACGCAGGAGTTTTACTTTTTCTCTGATTCTCTCCCCCATCCCACTGCAGGGGGGGGTGGGGAGTAAGCAAGTGGCTGTGTGGTGCTAATTGAGAGCTGGGGTTAAACCACAACAAATACATACATTTAATTACTGAGAGAGAACACCATTGAACTTTTTTCCAACGACTGCAGATAAGCCAGCGATTCACTCGTCTAACCAGCTCTGCTAAGTGATCTGGATCAGACTTCATTATCTGATCAAACTCTGCAAACTAAATAATAAAAAAAAAGATATACAAATTAGGAGAACAAAGAGTGTTAGATGTTATTATTTAAGAGCATGTTGAGTTAAAAAGGTAAAATATTTTTGATGTAACTATGTCATATCAGCTTTCAATTAATTCAAGTGAGGAGGTATGTCTGGCATCACTTTATTCTTTAATGATAACAGAAGTGACTACTGGGGTTTTTTGTTTGTTTAATTGATGTGCAACACTTAGCATTTTGAATAATCCAACCATTTACTAATCACTAAAAATAGTTATTGTCAACATTTTTAAAACTTGTTTCTCTGCATCCTGAGCATTTACTCTGGCCTTCCACAACTTCAAGACACCTCTAATTCTGTATCTAGGAAAAAATAAAGCCCTGAAAGCACTTATCAATTTTTAACCTTTGTATAAGAGTACAACTAAAGGCAACCTTTTCTGAAAATCCTGCACTTCTACTTTTCAGTAATTATGACAGTAAGAACATTGTTCTGGGACTACAATAATTTTCCTTTCTAGTCACAACAGCTCCCTACCTCATTTCCTTTCTCTGCATAGCAGCAGCAATTCTCAGAATCACAGAAAGGTATTTCAGCTATAAACAGATTTTTTCTTTGCTCTGACTTGCTCTTTTTAATAACCAACATAAGTCTTAAGTGACTGGTAGAATGTCCGGGAATACAAACGTTGCATTAGAAATACAGCAGCATTACCAACAAGACTATGAAACCAATTATATCAGTATTAATATTGATGTTTTTCATAGAAAATGAACAGTATTTACAAAAAACCCTGGGCAACCTTATTTAAGTTGGCCACACTTTTAGCAATGTGTTGAACGATGTCACCTTCAAAGGTCCCTTCCAACCCAAATTATTCTAAGATGCACATTCATGAACTTCAAGAGAAACATTACCTTGCCGGGTCTAAAAAACACCTTGGTTAGCCCAAATTTGTAATCATTTTCATTCAGTCCCAAGGCTTTAAATAGTGCCTGAAACACAGAAAACAGTTAGGATTATATTCTGCCTCCTTCAAATAAACCCCCATAATACATATTCTGTCCTGGATGATATAGAAGAAGAATTAATTTATTTTTTACCTTGCAAAAGAGCCTAGGATCCAGTCGAGCCAATTTTTCAGGCAAGTATTTCTTGTACATATTATATAGTTCATGAAATGAAGCTCGCGAAGGGAAACCACCTTGCATCAAATCCAGAACTGACACCATTCCTAGATTCATAGAAACACATGCACAAAAGTTGGTATCAGTAAAATGCAAACTAAGCAGTGATTTTTATGATAACCAGTAGCTTATGACATAAGCCTCAAAGACATTGTTCAGAAACTAAACCACAAAATTCAGCTGGGACTTGATTCAGCCTCTAACATTTCTTGATCATTCATTAAATAGTTAATACTGAACGGATGAGAGGAGCCCATACAATTTTCTCCTTATTTAAGAGGTAAGTAACACCCAATCATGCAGAGATTTTTTTCTAATATTTTTCCTAAATATTTTTTCTTTTTAGCAGACTTGACATTTTCATTTTAAAAAGGGGGAAAAAAAAAGCAAAACCCAAACAATGCCCAGACAGGCTTTTACTTTCATCATGTCAATGATTTTTGTGAGATGTGGTACAGATGCAGCGTCAAATACATATGCAGTGCTAGAGCATTTAGTGTAATTGCAGTACTAGGTATAAGCTGCTAAGATGTAATTTTAATGCCCCAAATACTGTTACTACACTTTGGCTGCAACTAGGACATCAGTAAAGCACAGACACAAAGTCAGTAAAAGGTTCAAATTACTTCAAGCAGCACAGGCCATGCCAGTTTTTGCCTACTGCTTTACATAACCCTATCAACAGATTTTGCATATAAGTTTAAGTTAGCACTTAACTTGTGGTTGCTGTCTTTAAACTTAAATCTTTTGCATACCTGCTTTCAATGGAAATTTGATTTGTTTACACTAAGTCTTTCTTTTTCAAAAAAGATTTTAAAAAAGCAAGATGTAATGCTATAATATTACATATTACAACTTTGTTCTACTAGATTAAGCTTCATTTACTGTTGCTAGAGTAAGCACATATGGAAAAGTGAGCTTGTAAGGCTACTGTAGAACACTGCAGTTATTGGGGGGGAGGATGCTAATTTCTTATTTTTTCTTCTCTGACATGCCAAATGCTGTTAACCTGAAGAAACTTACTGCTAATGATGTTAATGGATTTCTAATTGCTGAAAAGTTGTTAAGCTTTTGTGATGATAACATGACATGTTAAATGTCGACTTGTCAAAACATCAGCTGCAGAACCTGAAGTATCTTGACTTCAGAAAGAGAAAAAATTAAGCACAAGCTACTGAAAGTACAAAAATACAGAAAAGGGAAAAAAATAAGTATCGAAGTACTTTGATGAACAAACACCCTATAAAGAACGACAATGCTAGCACTCTAATTCTCAAGCAAGCAGTTCCTTCCACTGCTCAGTGGGACATGAGAAAACTGCTAATATTCATTCATTAAAATAAAGCTGTAAAATTGGGAAGTGCCTAGCATTTCAAGAATAACGAAAATGCAGCATCGCAATCTGTAGTATGTAAAGCAACAGGAAAGACTATGGTTGTTCCAACTTCCCTTATTGCAAGTTCAGCTCCAAATCAAATTAATAGTGGTATAAAGTAATTTTGAAAAACTAAAATAAAACAAGGCGATTCAACTCTACTGTAGTATCTATAAAATCAAAGAAAAAGGGTGTGTTTCAATTATTAGATATCTTGGCTAATACTGACTGCCTCTAAATGCACACAGGAGTTTTTAACACTTCAATTGCCACAGTAATTTAAAGGAATTCTATTGCTCTGGACTGAACTGCTGCCCTATTAACATTGTGGGCAACACAGAGAGATGGGATTCAGCTCCAGGTCAGGAAATCTAAATTTAGGTACCAATATATGGCTACATGGCTTCTTACATATGCACCTGGTGTCTCAACTTTCATTATAATCAATAGAAAAAGAGTCGATGGAAATTACATCAACTCTTCCTGCGAAGAAGAGACCTTATGGCTCTTCAGATGAATTATTTCTAGGGTTCTATTGACTAAAATGAGACCTAAGTTACTAAGAATCGAAATAACTGTTCATAAGGCATAAATAAGGTACGTTCTAGAAAGCAACAGTTCAAGCAAGGAAATACTGCTTCCATCTCACATATTTCAAACTTAGGTCAATCTATAATGGCCAAAGTAATAAACAGAGGGAAAAATGTCAGAGGCGTACATTACCTGAACACTGAAGCTGAGAGAGGATCTGTCCTCCTTCAAAATGGTGATTTGTCATCTTTAAATTAGGTTTGATACAGCGAATAAAGCTAGACCCCTATTACCAAAACACGAAGTTAGCAGAATCTACACATTTTTAAACCTTCTGAAATAAGTTAGTAATTTAAGAATTATGGGTGGAAAAAAAAATATACAAAGTAATAGTATTCTGAAAAAGAAATGCTGACATTCTTTTTCTCTCATATATCAGTTTCGCACTCTAGCCTTCGTCTTGATGTAACTGATCTCAATGCTCAAGCTATTAATTGGATCCTCAACTTTTGAGTTTTCACTAAACTGTTCTTCTTAACATTAATATAATCTAATTATGATATAGCAGTCTAAATTCTACTAGCTTCATTATCTTCTACAATCACATCATGTAAATGCCTCAGTCCTCCAGAGTCCACATCAGTGAACATGCTACCAGCCTCCTGACGTTGGAACCATGCCAGATGAACTCTACCTTCCTTTCTTCTAACTTTTACTTTTTACAGGTTTTTTTGGCTCGTGGCTTCACTCTCGTTGCCCCATGTTGTTCCAGTCTGCTCCTCTCTTATCACCATGTGCATTATCTCTACAATTTTGACCACTGCTTTCTCTCATTATTTCACATTCATTAAGGATGACATTTTTGCAAAACACCATTCATTTATTCAGCTTTTCCCAAAACAGGTGGCTGCTAATGATAACCTACCTTATATACTAAAACAAAATTGGGACTGAGAAAACATAGTATTTATTACTTCTGGTTTGCAGTGTCTTCTCTCTTTTTCCATCTCTCAGCTGAGAGTGAGAGAGCACCTGCCAAGGGAGCTCTATATTAACAATACATCCTCACTCATGGGTTAGCTAAACTCAAGAGTACAGCAAGCCTGGCCACATACTCTTTCCCTGGACTGGGTCTCAGTTCTGGAGTGTTCTGTGTGAAAGAGATCATCTTTCTTTCAGACCAGCCTCATGAGTACAGTAAAATCTTAACGTCGACTACAATCCAGCACCTGTCCCATTTGTTTCCCATGTTTTTCCCCCTTTTTCTTTTCTTGACAGAGGATAACCTTGTATCTAGAATTGGTTAGAACATGCGGTCGAGAGAAACAAGAATGTGTTCCTACAAATACAAGTTCTAAAAAAAAAAAAAAAAGGGTATGTTGAACTACATGGAGAATTCCACAAACTATCAAATTACATCAGCTAAATTAGCAAACACTCATTAGGGGAATCAGGTTCTTTGACCATCTGTGCATTTACAGCCTATCACAAAAGTGAAATGAAACATTTTATTTTTAATGGCTTTATGGAATCTGAAAACAGTAATTAATAATAAATTATCGTCTGTCTTACTTCTACGTAACATCTCTAAATCTTCTGCAAATCAGTCATCAATGACAACCAGTGAATGGAGTGAAGTAAAAGTGACAAAAAAGGAGATTGCAGCCTAGACAGATTTTATATTGTTTACTCAAATTGTGTAACTTTCATTCTACAACAACTTTTTTAAAGGTGGTTCATTTATTTTAAAGTAACTCAATAATCATCACCTGCACAGCAAGGTGTTTCAAAAGTGCCATATAACTTCAAACTCTAAAGCAATTACTTAGCACATTTATTGTAGAGATAAGCAATTATGACATGTCAGAAAATTATGAACCTGCATCTGTATATATACTTACAGTACTGTGAAGCTTCTCAAGAAGCAAATTTAACTGAGTCTGTAAAAGAAAACAGTTATTTCAAGAGTCTAACCATAACTACAGAAATATACACACAGAATAGTGGTATAGCATTACTGCATGCATGTTTATTGTTAGTAAATCAGACAGAATTGATAAATCAAACATTCACAAACTTTAACAGACAAAATCATGCAAGTGTGCATGAATGGTCCTGAGGAAATTCCTTGTGTTTAATTGTACAACACTGTATGGATTAGTTACTTACTACAACATAGTTATCAAAAAAAGTGCAAGCCCATTTGGGAAAACAAAGGAAATAATGCCTATGTAATAAAATTATAAAGAAAATGAGACTGATTGGCAATAATTTAAAAAAATAGACTGAAAATTTATGAAAGCCCAAATTTAATCTATAACAAGCATATATTTGTATGTTAAATACTTAACACAGAAAACAGATATGCTCAGGGTTTTCTTGGTTTTTTAAAGCTACATCAACATTTAGGTGAATGAACCTGCATAATCTATTTTTAATTCCAAATTCCCAAATTTTTAATTCTCTGTTGATGACAATAGACTATAATTTTAAAATCACATTTACTGAGGCTGGATTTAAACATACTGTGATGAGAAAAGACCACAGCCCTATGATTATTTGGGGGTAAGTCTACAGGATCACCAGAGACTTAAGGCTATCAGGGAAAATGAGTTACAGTTGCTATTGAATGTAATTGGTAGGGACTTAAATATTCCAGAACCACATCAGGAAAACAGCTATACTTTTAGTTTACAGATGTGTCTGTTTTACCACATAGATTACTGCTGTGCCAGCCTTTCTAGTTTACTAGTATATAGACTGAGGTAAGACAAAATTCTGTATGTCCTAAACATATTCCTCATTTTCTGGACTGGAACCAAAATTGAAAGGATTTGACTTCTGACATTTTTTTAACCAGGTATTTCAATTACCTTAAATCCAAGAAACTAGATTTGAATGGGCCATATGCATCACCTACAGCTGCCAGTCATCGTTCCAGTGGATAAAATTGGTTTGTTGGGTTTTTTTTTAACTTATCATAGATATAGTTAGAAAGAGAGGAGTGCCACAAGAGGCATGACAAACACTAATAACCTCCTGCTCAGTTCTCACTTACACATACTCTGTATCTCTACTTGAATATAATCTTTATGTTTTCTTAAGTTAGAAATGCTTAATTTTGGAAGGGACAGCTTAATTTCCATCAACAAAATACATTTCTGCTAGAGGAAAAATACCCCTTCCTTATACTCTGTGATTTGACAAGAAATAAACCAGAGCCATTCTCAGCTAAATTTTACTAATTAAATGATCATATGAATAAAACATATTGCTAAAACTACTGCTCTTCGAATTATCACGCTTTAATCCATCATTATCGTAGTAAGGTAAAAATCATCCCAAAGATTCTTGAGTAGATCTGATGAACTAATCATTATTTCCTCAACTGATTTATGAGAATTAATTTTAATTAGTTATAAGGAAGGGATGTATGAAGGATTTCATAAAGAGAAGTCCCTGCAACATCATCTAATAATTAATGTAATTAGAATTTGAGACTGACTTACATACTGACGCACTAAGAATTCTTATTCTTAAAGAGATTAAATTTCTACTAAGATAATAGAACTTATTTTGATGTCATCTGAAGTGACATTTTCAAGGCTATTAGTGTTCATCAGCAGCACATGTTGTGTCTGGGAAGGTAACACTAAATGAATTACTGGAAGTAACACATACATTCAAATGCCATGAAACTTGAAAACATTGAAAGAATTATAGATTGATGGGCCAGATCCAAAGAGGACTTTAGTCACGTTCTAGGTGCAGAGGTGAACACTGAAGTCCAAAAGGCAATCCAATATGTCCCCCACTTAATTGCTGCTTAACTTAAAAAATGCCTCCCTTTTTACTTCATCCCTCCTTGGACAATGGTATCATTCACATGTCCGCATCCACTGGATGTGGGGTGCTAAACCCAAGAGGAACTGAAAACCCAGATGGAAGAATGCGGAAGCTATCTCAAAGATCCCACAGTTGGTTTCATTTTGAAAATGTAGTTACAAAAAAAAAAAAAAGGGTCCTAGCTTCACCTGCAACAGACTCATGCTTCCAGGGTTTGCTCAGAAGATGGCTTATCTGTATGTAATTCCATTTCTCAGTCTGCCTCCTCATCATTCATTTTATATTAAACCAATTGCTACAGTTTAATTCTACAACCACTGTATGAGAAGGAGCAGGAAATAATTGTCAGAGCAAAACTCAAGAGAGCAGGCTGCCCAATTCCCAGTTAAATACCAAAACCACTACCTTCCAAGTCAGGCTCTGTCTCCTACTCTTCCTGGCTCCATCAAAATTTTATTTCTGGCTACATAGCAACCCATCTCCAGAAGGGTATAAAGAGAATCCCCTTTGTCAGACTGACCAATAACATGGTGCTACAGGAAATTCAGCAGACATAGAACACTGAATACAGTATAGTCCTGAAGCAGAATACTGGTGCTACACAAAAAGCAAGTGCTGCTACCATATCCTTCCTGTTCTTCAGCCCCTGCATTTTTAGAGAACAGTTCTAAACACTAGCCACGAGATAGGATTATGCAAGAAGGAATTTATCTTGCAGTCCTGATTCAGCACTTAACCTTGACATGGAGCAGAAATGCTCTTCTGCTATTGGCAGTGCCCCACTCTACAAGAAGGTCTTTGAATTGTCTAAAATACCTGCTTTCTCCAGGGACTGTGTAAGGAGTCTAGTTAGAAAAGTGACGTGGGGTTTTAGGCGCCCTAGGTAAGGTAGCATACCAGAAACGTTGCAGCACTTCACCTGAAGGCATACAAATCCTTCATTGGATCTGGCCCAGATGTGTTGAGAAGAGCTCTTGCTGAAATTGCAGCAGCTCTACCAACAGTAAATCCACGAGATTGAAAAATTTACCTGCAGCCCACGGTTGTGCCTGCTTTTCATCTCTTAATTCCCCTATAGTTCTTTTTCTAGCCATCCTGAGCTGGAATAGTCCAGCTAAAATAAAACTGCTGAATGAGAAAAGGATGCAGAAAATATATGGAGAAGACAAGGTTTGAAGGTCAGCTTTACAACAAGCAGAAGAAAGGAGAAAATTAGGAGAAGCATCAGATTCAGGTATTGAGAAAGGAAACATTCAGCACAATGAACATCCTTCTGTGAAAGCCATGACTATACTTTAGAAGAGGAAAAACAGTGGTTAGGTTAGGTATTAAATTTTGAGAATGGCAAACTGTAGCCAATTGATAGATCTTCTAAAATGCACAATTAAGATATTATAGAAGAACACCTTTTGTCACATTTAGAGCCCCTTAAAGTCCACACAATCCAAATTTAGATCTCAAGACTTTAAACCTTTTGAATAAAGACTTCTATGTGGCTTTGTAAAATTCTGACTTAAAAATTACTGTATAATCTCTGTAAGGACTATTATGAAACATCTTTTTGACAGAAATGCATAGCACGTAGCTTGAATACACTGGTTTCTTATAATTCAATAGAAAAAAGGTCTCGTTAACAAAATTTTCTTTGTATGAATCTCAAGTTACCACTAGTTCTCCCAACCTTAGGTTCTACTTATTTCAGGTAACTGAAAAGTGGTATATATTACAAGAAGATAAGTATTTTTGCTATATTAATGTTACCTTGAATTTGTTTCCCACACTGATGAAACTAAGTTTCCCAGCTTTTTGTTTGAGATCCTTGTTGTTGTTAGTGTTAGATTCAAATAACTGTCGAACAAACTTGTCCTTGGATTCACATATGAGAGATTCAAGGGACATGTGCAAAGCATCATTGTTTTTTTCCACAAATTGCATCTGAAAAGACAACCCAAAAAATAATAGTACATTTGTTTCACTGCCCCAGTTACTTAAGTCTTAAGGAAAATTAAAGAAAACAATGCTATATACTTAATTCAAGAATCAGCAAGAATATGTGGGGTAAATATTCATACCTTATTTCAAACAACTTTTTAACTGGACACACAAAACACTAATGACAGAGAGAAAAGATACTCTTAAATTTGAAGGATGTTGGAATCATGAAACGCAAGGTAAGGTTTAGTGCCTTTTAAGAGATCAGTTGCGGTTTTGTCAATGATTATCCTTATTTCCATTTCTAGCACTCAATACATCACCACTTGGGAGTACTGAGAAGCTTAATTCTTCACTGCTTGTAGTATCACTTAAGATCTGTTGCGAAATGGGAATTAACATGCACACTTTAATTGGTGCATCTAGGCAGTCTGGAAAATGAAATGAAAAATGCTTATTTTAGTAGTGCTATGACTATTTAAGAACAGCTGATTTAATAAAAGATACTGTCCCTTCCTACAAACCTTACCTCGCTGGTTTATTTAAATTGACTCACTAACTTTTGGAAGTTCAGAACAATTCATTACACTGAAACTCAGAGACGAAGACACTAGTATCCTATTTCACACTAACAAAATTCTCAATAGCTTTTGGTGCCACTTTAATAGTGGCTTTGGTATTTATGAACAGACGAGGCCAAGACAAATTCAAAGAAAATATGAATTTGCCAAATATCACATAAAGGGATTTAATGGTGATGAGAATCAAAGGACCAACACAGGCCTCCAAAATTCCCCTGGACTATGAAAACACAAGACTGGAATACGAATGCAGCCAGAGGAGTGTCCTCATCACAAATGAGACTGTGAAAACTGCCACAAGTGCAGTGAGAAACAAGTAACAGATGAGGTACAAGGCAGCTATAGTCCAAAAATTCTAAGGCCCAAGCTAAGTAAGTCCCTCTGAGGGAGGGGATAAATTAAGTCAAGCATATTAGCATAGCTTCTGGGCCAAATCTACCTCATATCTGATTAGAGCTTATGTGCTCATACCTGACTCCTCTGTTCCTGAAGACGCTCTAAGGGATTATTAACATATCATGATGAGGTACACAGTTAAACACAGAGTACTTGGAACAAATGTGTTCCCATTTTGATATTGACTCACTGAGCGACCTCAGAAAAATCAGGCAGGTAACACACAGACATCAATTTTCTTATTTGTAAAATGGCCTGCAGAGTGTGCCTACTTCAAGACAGCACAGCAATCATTATAATTCTTGGAGTATTTTGAAGTAAGTAAGAATAAACCCTTAAAGTACTCATTTTCAAATGACAGAAAAAAAACCCCCATCTTTAGAAGTAGCTTCCCTCTTACACACTGGAATTACAGACCAGAACAATGAAGCATTATGGATCTTTGGTTTACCCCAAGACCTTATTTTTTAAAAAATTAGGTTTTAGATACTAGCTTCAGGTGTTTCAATGTTTTTGTATGATGAGCAGTCAAAAAAGTACAAGAATCTGGAATGTATTTTGTGAGTAGCAATTTCAGGCATTTCGTATTCTTACATGAATGATTCTATTGCCAGTAGAAATGGTAAACAAAAGCATAAAATGTAATTTTTACTATAACATAAACAGTGATTGCATACAAGGATAAGCATGCTTCTGAAAAGTTACTCTTAAGTCTAACAATACTTTTATATCACATAGTATATTCCTCTCCTCAAGATGCAAATGTCTGTTGAGATAAGATTTTCAGTAGATCATGAATCAATATATTTAATACTGACACCATTACCTATAGATTTATAACAAACTCTTACACAAAATACATGTCACCAAAACAGTCTGTAATCTGAGAATTTAAAAGAAACTGTCAATTCTGTCACATTAGTTTCAAAGCTAAGACATATCAACTTTTTAATTTCTCTTCTGATGAAAGGAAATTTTTAATTTCTCTTCTGATGAAAGGAAATTTTGTTATTTAACCTATATACACTGAAAAATATAAACGTACTAGAAAGCGTAACAAAAATAGTTTTGCACAAGTAAAATTACCGTCTCATAGCATACTGCTCCTGCAAAATGTCGGATAATAAAGCCTTCATCATCTCTGATATTTCTGTGAACAGCCAATTTAGACTTTCTAGGAATCTGGAATTAAAAAGTTGAGTTACAAAGAAGAATTACACTGGAGAGTGAGGAAAAATTTATTCTTAAAACATCACCATGATTCTGCCAGGAGCACTAGGTGTTAAAAATAACATTTCCTGCAGTACAATTGTGATGACTATTACCATTCCCATTCAAACCAAGATATTTCAGAAACCTATTTTCATTCTCATTCACACCCTTAGATACCTCACATTCAAAATAAAAGTCACCAGGGTTGCTAACACCAGCTAGTTGCTTCTCTTTTTGCCTTTAATCAACAATTTCTATACCATTCATTCCACCGCTGATGAATAGCCTTGTCATATGAATAGAATTAGATAGAAGTTCAAAATGTGTTTTTAAATAGTATATTTTAAAAGGCAACTACCTCTCTGATTGTACACATACCAACAGAAGTGTTTCATTGCACAGCAAACCAGTTAAGCAAGATTAAGTGGAAACTTAACAAAAGGTAAATGGATGACAATTTTATCTTATTTTATCTTATCAGCAGGGAACTAACTTTTTTTTTTGTATTTCAACAGAAGTCATGTACAAAAATTGCAATAATTTCTATTTATCTTCCACAGAGTGCTCTATGCTAAAGAATTAACAACAACAAAAAGGTTTTCCTTGTGTGTTCCCCTGTTTTCATCTCTGAAGTGCTAGCTAGACCCTCCACATGAGTCAGATATTCCCCAAAGCAAGATATTTTTGAAAGGAACAACAAAATAGCTCATCCGATATGAAATAGTCTAAATTAAAATGTGTTTTTAGTTCCTTTTCATGCATTACATGTCAACAAAATTCAAATGTAAGTGAAGAATATGGCTTTAGTTTCAGCAGGATATTAGAATCGCTAGAAGACTTAAGCCTTCAGTGAACTTTTCAACAAAACTAATAACCAAACTTGTCCTTAACAAAAGAATATGGATTGTGCAGACTGGTGTGGTATGAGATTTCTTAGGAAAGTTTTTCATTAAATTGAAGTACTACTATCAACTGTTTCAAGAACTGTTTTATTAAAACAAGACAGACAGCAAAAATAAACCTACAGAGAGTCTGAAATGGTCCTTGTGTTTTTGGTGCACAACTGAAGTAAAATGCTGGTCGCTTGGTTGGGGAAGACGATTTTCTTCATCCAAAATATCCAGTACACCTATTAATTTTGCTTCAATCAAATCTATTAATAAAACAAAATATGTTTACAAAAATTGAATATATAACCTCATATCAGAACTGAACATTACAAGTTTAAAATGCTACTGATCCGATTCTGTGTAACAGTATCTAGGGAAAGCTATTAACACAAAATACAAAAAGTCATTGCAAATTAATTCTACATATCTGAATTGTTGATTTAATCAATATCCTATACGTACCAAGTTCTAACTCTAACACAAGGAATACGAGGGAAAAAAAGATCAGGCACTGATTGTTTGATTTTTACTCTGGGTCTCAAGTTGAATTTAGTCATCTAATTCCCAAAAGGTGGATAAATGTTTCTGTGGTACAACCATAGGTCTTTATGGGATAATTGCTTATATTGCTGGGGTTTTTTTAAGCTTTTCATCTATGTTTCACCATATATCAAAACTAAAGGCATGAAAATGTGCAAACTTCCATTCACAACAGGATCCAGGGAGAAAAATGAAATGCATTTGTTTTAAGAAAGGCAGATCAGACTTGAAGATACAGTGATGGTTTCACAACTTTTTACAAGTGTATTGTCTTGACCTTTCACATACATATACAAAAGCCCTTGAAAGCTGACATAGAAGTTCATGCTCTTGAAACTACTAGACGCAAGAATTTTGCAGCTTTTAAAACTTTCTTGTATTATCTACAAAACTGTTCTTGTATGAGGAATTTTTACTACCTACTTCTTTTTCTGCGGAAGAAATAACTAATGCTTGTACTGCAGCAATGCCTATGAACTCTTACCACAGATCATAAACAGTATGAGGCTACATATAAAGCACAAAGATAGCCCCGATCCAAAGAATTTATGCTTGTAAAATCTGAATTAGCTAATTTAGCTACAGAGACGACTACCATTCCATATAGAAATTCTAACATACCATACTAATGACTATTTCTAAGATTCTTCCATAGTGTTAAAAAAGTGTCCATGTCAATATACTATCCCTCTCTTTTGTGACATTTAATATTTCCTACGTGTTCACTGCCATCACTGGCCTGGTCCAACACCTTAAATAAAATTGTATTGCAACAGAAACCAGTATTTCTCACTCACTTCAAAAGCAGTAGAAAATCCTTTTCTCCTGACTATGCAAGAACAGAAAAAAGGCATACATGCTGTGGTTTAACTGAGCTGTAATTTTATTAACTTACCTAAGAATAACTCGTACAATGAAGAAATGTGACAAATCTGTGGTGGAGTGCCATATGTTGGTTGGAATAGTAAAAGGGGTCATGACTGAGGGATTGCTACTTGTATTCTTGAGTAAGCTGACCAACCCTTTTCTATGGCATGAAAAGGCAACAACTTGGCAACAATCTCTACAGCCTGACCCATTTTCTCCGAGTCAGACAGAGACCTTTTCTTCCAACAGGCACCAGGGAACCCCTTTTGATCCTGAAATATGTTTCAATTAAAAAAAAAAACAACCCACAACCACCCATGCACTGGGGGGGAAATCAACCCTTTTTATAGAAACATGACAGTCTCTAAACTCTAACAACGTTTTTGGGAACAAGCTCATGCTCATATACACATTTTTAAAGCACTAGAAGAGATAAGATTTGTATTCATAGAAGTCACCTATTTCCTGTTGCTACGCTTTTGTTCCCTCCTCCAAATACCTTCCGGTTGCTTTTCCACAAGATGGCTAAGAAGTTTGCTTGACAAGAGAGGTCTTTAATTAAGTCAGAGTTAGTGACTGTACAGTCCTATCTGTCAAAGCCAGAACTTCTTCAGCAGAGCTAGAGAAACTCAGAAGAACCAGACATTTTGCAACAGATGTTAAATTCTGTCACACTCTGCTCAGCCAGGACTGACTAGTTGCAAAAGCAAAATGAACTTTTGTTCACAATACACCAATTTGGAGAACACAAGTTGAACGCAGAAGGGGGAAAAAAAACAAAACCAAAACCTAACATCATCATCATCTTAAGCCTCTGTTATATATCAGTCTGTGGAAGCCTAAAAGCAGTAGTAACATCTACAGCCTGTTGCCTATAGTTCATTTTGTTTCTTTGCTCACTGGCTTAAAAAAGGTGGGAAGAATGGGATGGGATTTTTTTAATTCATGGAATATTTTTCCCCAGACACCCTCACACCATTCTTCACTTTATTTATCCTATTTAGGTGTTCTAGTTAGTTTCCTAGGAAAATGCAAAAGAAATTCTCAAGCGCCAGCTGCAGTTATTACACACTGTAGGACAACAGGGCTCTATTGCCAACCAGAACTGGAATGTTATACAAAGCTGGAAGAATTCACAAGGTTGCAACAGTCATTGAAAGCATAAAATTACTAGTGCTACGCATATTTTGCCTCTTCTACTTGAAGCTAGTGCTATGCATACATTGCGTCTTCTGCTTGAAGCTTTTTTTCCTCCATGACACTAACAAATAGCTTGACATTTCAAAAAGTACATACCTATACAGTCCTGATTATCTACATAGCGCACTTCATTAACCCCCAGGCCTTCTTTTTGGTAAAGTTCTTGTTCCTAAAAAAAAAAAAAGGAGAGAAATCACCACTCACCATGTATATTTTTTAAAAAAACATGAAGACTTTTTTAAATACAGCATGAATCAACATAAATTTTAGAATTTCCTTCCATAGTTTACTATATTCCAACTTTACCTCCTTAATGATATGCCCATGCAATTAGATATTCCCACTAGGTATGAGATATTGTCCAGTATCTGGATGCCTCATTTTAATGAATGGTAAAAAAGAAGAAGAAAAAAGATTGTTGGTTTTCAAAAAGCCATATTGTTTTCTGGCACAGCCAGATGTCACACTGTCATTCAGTTCGTCAACTGATTTTTTTTTTAATCTAAGCGTAATGTGCAATCTTATGGAAAGCCGTGCTACTTTAAGTATCCCTTTACTAAAAAAAAAAATAAATCCTCAAATATAACATTAAATATAACATACCTCTTTCAGAATCCTTTCATTAAAAAACTGCTGCAGTTTTTCATTACAGTAGTTAATACAGAATTGTTCAAAACTGTTGTGTTCAAAGTATTCTGAAAAACAGAAGTTAAACTTCTATGATAACCACTGTTCCAAGAATTTATATTACATAGTAACTAAGAAAAGCTTTACCGTGCTAATATTTAAAGACGTGTTCAGATCCGTGTCTGTTTCTTTCAGTAAAATAAAAGCTTTTACAGATTTTCAAGTTGCACATAAGACATATAAAAATACGGTGGCAGATCATATTTCTAAGACAAGTAATAGACAGTTATATCTGGCAGCAAACCAAAGCAAGATGCTACCATGCAGTGAAACTGTACCAACACATCCTCATGCATCCATGTTACAACAGGCTGCCACAGGATATCATAGCTCTAAAGACCTGAAAACCAAAGGTTCCCTTTCTCACTGTTCTTGGACCACCTTAGCAGGGCTAGAGCACGCCAGAAAACATGCCCTATTCTGACTCTCAGTGAGCCAAACAGGACAAAAGGTTAACAGGAACCATCAATGCCCACCACTTCCAGGGAGCAACCAGGAGCCTGAAGTCCAACTCTGTAACAGAACTATCCAGCCTCCAGGAAACAGTACCTTAACTCAGAGACTTCATTTGCCTGTCTGTCAGTATGCACTGATCTTCTCAGGACTGAACGGGAGAACAGCATGCACATGCAATATCTTTCCTAGTTTTACTGGGTGGCCACAGTAAGATGCCGTTCCAAATTCTGAGTCCTTCAAAAGCTGTGTCTATGTAGACAATACAAGAATCTGAAACCGTTACAAAGATGCCTAGTTTCACACTAATGCTAGTTAGCGTTACTAGGTCATCAGGAGAAGCTCTAGACCTCCTCTACATTCTTGTATCTCAAGAAAATGAAGCTTTACCTGCTCTCTTGGTATCTTAAGCCCTTGTAACCCATCTGACCCACCACCACCAAAAAGAAAACCCTCCCACTCTCCATTACAGAATTTATCCTTGAATCTCTGGTGGCAATTATACACGAGTAGAAAATTAATTATTTTTTTAAACTATACTTACCAAAACCAGCTATATCTAGAACGCCAATGAAGAAAGAAGAAGTCTCAAATGGAAAACACTGGTTTACCCTGTTCACTACATGGTCAAACAGATGACTATACACCGTTTTAGCCAAGGCATCACGAGCATTGTTTGCTTGTTCCACTTTCAAGGGTACCCTAAAAACCAAAAATACAGATCTTATTTTTCAAAATTCCTTCCTCTGAAATACTGAGATTAGATGCTAAACTTAAGAGGAGCCTTTCCAATTATTGTAAATTAGGACACAAAAATACTGAGTTCTAGGCCCAGGTAGGAAACAAACTTGCTAAGTTAGACTAACTATACTACCTGTAAAAAGAAAGAATAATCACAGAATCACTAAGGTTGGAAAAGACCTGTAAGATCATCAAGTCCAACCATCAACAAGAAAACAAACAAACAAACAAAAAAACCGCACACAAAAAAAACCCCAACCACAACCACCATGCCCATCAAGCCATGTCCCACAATGCCACGTCCACACGTTCCTTGAATACCTCCAGGGAAGGTGACTCCACCACCTCCCTGGGCAGCTTCTTCCAGTGTCTCACCACTCTCTCAGTAAAGAAATTTTTCCTAATATCCAGTCTGAATCTCCCCTGGCGCAACTTGAGGCCATTTCCTCTTCTCCTGTCGCTAGTCACTTGGGAGAAGAGACCAACACCCACCTCTCTGCAACCCCCTTTCAGGTAATTGTAGAGAGCGATAAGGTCTCCCCTCAGCCTCCTCTTCTCCAGACTGAACAACCCCAGTTCCCTCAGCCGCTCCTCATCAGACTTGTGCTCCAGACCCCTCACCAGCTTCGTCGCCCTTCTCTGGACACGCTCCAGCACCACAGTGACCTTCTTGTAGTGAGGGGCCCAAAACTGAACACAGCATTCAAGGTGCGGCCTCACCAATGCCGAGTACAGGGGCACCATCACCTCCCTACTCCTGCTGACCACACTATTTCTGATAGAGGCCAGGATGCTGTTGGCCTTCTTGGCCACCTGGGCACACTGCTGGCTCATCTTCAGCCAGCTGTCAATTAACACCCCCAGGTCCTTTTCTGCGGGGGAGCTTTCCAGCCACTCATCCCCAAGCCTGTAGCGTTGCATGGGGTTGTTGTGGCCAAAGTGCAGGACCCGGCACTTGGCCTTGTTGAACCTCATACAATTGGCCTGGGCCCATCAATCCAGCCTGTCCAGATCCCTCTGCAGAGCCTTCCGACCCTCGAGCAGATCAACACTCCCTCCCAACTTGGTGTCATCTGCAAAACTGCTGAGGGTGCACTCGATCCCCTCATCCAGATCATCGATAAATATATTAAACAAGACCGGTCCGTAATGTTTCACTATCCTCAGTAAAAGTGAGATGCAGATCTTTTCAGACTCATTCATTAGACAATTAGAAACTGTATTGATAATTGCCAAAGAAAGATATTTAAAAAATATACATTCCCATCTACAAAAAATATTTCAACTATTTATTTATGAGTTGCCTAATTACAATAAAACCTATAGTTCAGTTTTGCTCTGACATCTTTGTCCCTAAGCTTTCATAAGGGCTATAACTAAAGCTATAAAGCTGTAAGTTGATCAGTAACAAAAATAAAAAGCCACATAGATAAGGGAGTGTGTTCTCATGGTGAAAGTTAGATGCAATCCCAAAAGAAGGGTTCTTTTTAAACACTGGAAGAAGGGGCCTTTTAAGAGATGAGCATTTATTCTCCCTCCCTTATTTATAAACCTTTATTCTGCATTGTGACCATTTATTACAAGTTTATATCCCAGTTTAGCAGTTAAAAAAAAAACAACATAAAAAACACATCACAACTTCAAAGGCTATGAAATGCATGACAAAACTGTTGGAATATCAGGCAAATAGAACTACATATTCAGCTATACATATAATAATATATATCTAGCTATTTCCTAAAGTCAGTATGACAGTGACATGCTTAGAATGCATATATTTCAAAGCACCTTTAACCACCTCATTTCCTGGATAAATGCATTCTACAAGAGGTTTGTTTTTTTTTAAAAATAGGTTTCTGGTTAACGGATAAGAGTACCAAAACTAAAAAACAGTTACACTGTACACAGCTGAGGAAGCACCTGTAGAAGTCTCCAGAATAAGACAATTGATACAAGGATAAAGACTTAAGAAAGTGTTTAAGAAACACCGTGAAAGAAGCATGAAAAATGAACTTTCAGCTTTATGGTATGATTGCAAATCACTCTTAGATCCTAAATCAAAAGCAAAAGTCCCACTAATCTGAATAGAATCAGACCAGAACAGAATCAGACCGTGAAAGATCAAAACTCTCTAAAGGATATTTATGTGTCAATAAAAGAATATAAATACAAAGGGAAACAAATTAAATTGAAATACTGATAGCCCCTTGACCAGACAGTATCAAAATTTCATGCATGGAAAGAAGGCCTACAATTTAGAACTACGATGGGTACACAAAGGCTTTGCACAACACTGCATCATGACATACAGATATATCCAATGTTAAAGTAAATCAAAAGAAAAGATTTTTAGGGAGAGAGCCTTTGCTAACCAAACTGATAAAATCTGCAGGGAAGAACAGGAAGAAATAATGTCAAGATATTTAATCACATCAATCCTCTTTGTCATGAAGAATACAAGATGATGGCTGTAAGCCAAAAGCTCTTACGCTTTTTCTAAATATTTCAATCAGTTGGCTTAATAAAACAAATCACTTCCCTCCATGTAACACCCTGTATTACTTCTCCCCATATACCTTGCCTCTTATATCCTTGGACCACCTGCTCTACAATAACAATTAGTAATAATCAAAGGATAGACTGTCCAGCTAAGGTGGTGGATAAACAGTTATGGAACTTCCCAAGTATGCAGCAAATCTACATTTTAAAAAATACCTCTTATCTGAACTGTTTAAGCACACCTTATGTACAAGGTTCAAGACGTCACTGCTGCAGAACTGCCCTGCTGCCCCCTCCAGGTAGTTTTCTGTACACAGGAGTACAGAGAACTGGCAGGTCAGAAAAGTAAAGCTTAACTCTACGCAGCTTACCCATATTGCATCATTTCCTTCACTTCCCATGATTCACAAGCACTAAACTAACTCATAACTGTTATTTCTGTAGTTTTTCAAGGATGACACTTCTGATGCAGAATGTGAGACTGATGGAGATCACTTTCTATTGTGATTATTGTGATATTATTCCTGTAAGTCAGGAAACCAGAGAGTCTGTTCACTAAGGACACCTGCAGCTACATTACATTAGATAGTAATTAGCTTTAACACACAATCTTGTCTTCCAGTAAGTATCTCCTGACTTATCTTAAGGTAACAAGTACTGACAGAAATCTTATCTTATAAATAGAAGGAAGGTACCTTTACATTCCATTCTGATACGTTTAAGAGATCAGAATACTAATTCCCACATGTCAGCTGCAGGCCTATTACATAATACAACACACTAAAATCATTTATGCTTTCAATTTATGTTTTTGAAGTATGTTAAACAACATTGCAGAGTCATACTTCTAGAGCGTGTATTTATAAAATGGCCCTGTTCTTCAAAAATAAAAAATTCTGTCATTATTAAGCAGAATTCCAGAGACTGCACAAAACCCTAATGTTATTTTAAATTATCATAGTATGCAGCAGAAACCCATGGAAAGAAAATGTAATACTGCAATGTGTTTTGCACAGCTGAAAGTACAGAACCACAAAATAATGCTGAAATTGCACTGAGTCGGTCGATACAGAAGAGCCCCATTACAGAAATGACATTCAGAATAATAACTTCCTTCTTGTGAACTTGCTTTCCCTGAGGTCCTCCTTTCTTCTGGTCTGCACACTGACAAAGGAATCTCCTTCCTCCTCCTGTTTCTTGTCTCAATAGGGAAAGATATATTTTCCTTCCTCCATTTCACCTTCCCCCTCTCTCCTCCATCCATCAAGTACTTGTAAGGAACAGGGAAGAAATTCTTCCAATTTTCTAAGCTATTAGGTAAGGGTGAAACAAAAAAACCTTGTTTGGTCTTCATACAAATTTCTTCAGCGAGGTTTCCAGTGATCCACAGTCCTAGGCCTAGGGGAAAGTGCTCTCATGGGCTAGATTTATCCTGTGGATAATTCCATGCAGTACACAAATTTTTCCAGAACAAATAAACTGCAGTTAAAATACGTATAATTTGCCCATAGTTGTCAACAAAATGGGGAGAGAGAGCAGGTGAAGCAATAACCATCAGTCACTGTCATCCAATCTGGTTACTGCTTCACAAATAAAATGGCCTGGATAAAGTAACAATTGTATGAGGTCCAACAAGGCCAAGTGCCGGGTCCTGCACTTGGGTCACAACAACCCCATGCAATGCTACCGGCTTGGGGACGAGTGGCTGGAAAGCTCCCCCGCAGAAAAGGACCTGGGGGTGTTGGTTGACAGCCGGCTGAAGATGAGCCAGCAGTGTGCCCAGGTGGCCAAGAAGGCCAACAGCATCCTGGCCTGTATCAGAAATAGTGTGGCCAGCAGGACCAAGGAGGTGATCGTGCCCCTGTACTTGGCCCTGGTGAGGCCGCACCTCAAATGCTGTGTTCAGTTTTGGGCCCCTCACTACAGGAAGGACATTGAGGTGCTGGAGCGTGTCCAGAGAAGGGCAGCGAAGCTGGTGAGGGGTCTGGAGCACAAGTCTGATGAGGAGCGGCTGAGGGAACTGGGGTTGTTCAGTCTGGAGAAGAGGAGGCTGAGGGGAGACCTTATCGCTTTCTACAATTACCTGAAAGGGGGTCGCAGAGACGTGGGTGTCAGTCTCTTCTCCCAAGTGACTAGCGACAGGAGAAGAGGAAACGGCCTCAAGTTGCGCCAGGGGAGGTTTAGGCTGGATATTAGGAAAAATTTCTTCACTGAAAGGGTTGTCAGACATTGGAACAGGCTGCCCAAGGAGGTGGTGGAGTCACCATCCCTGGAGGTGTTCAAAGAATGTGTGGACGTGGCATTGTGGGACATGGTTTAATGGACATGGTGGTGTTGGGTTGATGGTTGGACTTGATGATCTTACAGGTCTTTTCCAACCTTAGTGATTCTGTGATTCTGTAACACTACTTAGTGAAAGACCTATGTAATTAAAGAATATAAGCAGCTCACTTGCAATTTGAGAAAAGCTGAAGTTCCAAAATCTGGGGAAAAATACTTTAAAAAAAACCAGAAAATTTGAAAGGACTAGACTCCCAATATTTTTCCAACAGAGGCTTCATTACTACCACTAAAAATGCAGTTTGGTAGAAAACATACTACTCCAAAAGAAGCTGGAGGACCTGGAACAATGTCAGTTAAATTTTTCACTCTGTAAAATTATTTACTCTGTGATGACGGAGTTCTGTTTGAAATTCTTATCGGAAAGGGAGAAACTGAGTAAGAGAGTAGTACAGTGCATTTACAATCTAAGAGGTGTACTGGATTTTGAATACTAACACATTATTTCTCTCTGTAAACACACTTTACATGTATGGCAAAAACATCAGCCAACAAGGTGATCATTATGCTCTTTTTGGAAGACTAACATGGACACATAAATGTAGCGCAGCTGTCAAGTCTCCCTGGCAGTCCGCTACACATTAGTATTTCATAAGATTCACAGAGATAGCATTTAGCATCACCCTCCTACTGTTCCTTGTTGGCTCCATTGTGCCCAGCAGAACAAAGCCTTTGTTATACACTGAGCACAGTGATTTCAGCTGAGCTATTTATTCACTGTGACCTATTAGGACTCACATGATCTACTTGCACACAAAAGGTCCCTAAGAAAGAAAGAGAGAAATGAGTAGCTCTTTGGGTTGCTGGAACAAAATAAAATGATGTACTTGTCAAAACTCTAATATTGATAGCAATCAAATAGTTTCTAATCTATGCTACCAGAGCAAAACTTGGTGCCTATTTAATACCTACAACAGTCCAATCCACTTTCCTTGTACATGCAGTAAGCCACATGAGAAGAAGATATTAGTCTATTTATTAGCATACGTTTGCTTTTAGCTGCACAAGTTTAGAAAAGGCTAGAGAAAGAGGTTTAATGCATTAATCCTTTGAGATGGTGGAAGGAGTCCTCTGAATTCATTTTTGCCATCCACAAAATAAAACATTGGGGAAAAATAAGATCTGCTAGCACAAAAACATAGCTCCTTGTGTTTGCAGACTTTTGAAACAGTACACTGCTAACAACGCCCCAGGCTTATTGGGATAAATACGCTGAACAGAAAATCTTTACAGTCTTAATTCAAAGCGAATTTGAAGCTGTAACAAAAATTTTATTTGTTCTTAAGAAACCTTCCTTGATAGGGTCACTTGAGATGTGGTGAAAGGGAAGCAGTATATTATGATAAACCTTTGCTTGATATGTCCCACCAAACATTCTCAAAAGGGAACTATGTTATGTGTAGAACAGCCAAAACTAATCTGTTCTCAGAAGCTGAGTCAATAGTTCACTGAGAGCATTTCCAGTGGGGTGCCATCTGAATCTGACATGGATGCGATTTGTTCAAACCCCTTCTGCTTCTAGTTAACACTTTCACTTAAAAAGAATGCGAAAGTAAGGCTATTTTCAAAAAATGGTCTGATAATACTGAACTAAGAAAGCAGAAATTCTTGGTAACAAGATTAGCATACAAAATTATTTCCACAAATTGAAGATATGATCTAAAAATCCACAAGATAGATTTCAGTAAAGGAAAGTGTGTCGTGGTATACTTAGGAGAATTCAAAAATACAAATGCAAGATGGAGAATAACCAGGTAAGCAGTGAGTCAACAGAGAAAGATCAGCAGTTATAGTGGATCACAAGCTGAATCTAGATCTTGAGCTTTTAACTGAAGGCAGAATAACCCCTTCCCAATCACTACTTACCATTTGTCACTGCATTGTAATTTTTTCTATGGTAATCACTATGAAGGTTCTAACTCTTGAACATCCCTCCTTCCAAAGTACAGAAATAAGCAGACCACCAAGAAGTCTATTTGTTTGCTCCATCTAGAAATACACCTCAAAGGCCAGCTATTCGGTAATAATGTATTACTGGAACAACAGCCCATACCCATGCTGAAGTTAAGACTACTGTATATGTATATTCGGAAAAGCTTCTGCGTTCCCCTAAAAAACATGATGTTCAAACAGCCAGGCTGCCACTGATGGCTTACTATGCTCAAATTTTGGCCAGGAAGATCAGTTTCACCCTGGAGATCAGGAAGCAGGCACTGAACAGTATTTCCACTACAGCTATTCTCTTTTAATTTATCATTATTGGCTGTAATAAGGTAGAGATCAAGATTACTTCTCCTGCACAGAATGAGCTCTTGACCACTGGAAACCTTCATTACTCAAATCCATTATGTCCCTTGAGGACGAAAAAAGCCAATGCTCTCAGGTGCTCAAAGATAACTTTTCACCTATAAGTCTGATATAACCTAAGCATGCATTAACTAACACCTGCCCCTTCACCAGCCACAGTGACATACCCAGGTTAAATCAATCAGCTGTTACTTTGTTTCAGTCCACAAGTTTATGAAATGTTAGCAAATACTTCACACTATAAAACATAAATATAAACAATACTAATAAATTTCAAAAAATATAAAATATGCAAGGAACTTACATAAACCACATTAATACAGATAATTAATTATGGCTTTCATATATTAAACTTCTGGTGTAATGTGCACGAGGTTGTATTTCTGATTCAATGAAACTAAACCAATCTGATTGTTTCCATAAGTCAATATGAAGCACCCATGCATTCTTCCAATGAGTGAAGTGAGTGTTAATTAGTTTCCTAATTAAAAGATTGATGCATTCAGCTAAACACTGAGAATTACTTTTTAGGTGCTCACAATTGTTTAGCCCAAGTTCAGTTTTTGACGCAATGTTTTCTTTAACTCCAGAAAATACACGACACAGAAAAACATACAACTTAGAAAACCAAATGTTAAAATACACAATCCAGTCACACGCTGCTTAGCCAGCATCCCTTGCAGCCTGTGTGCTAGAAGGATCAATTTCAACAAGAGAAAATCTGTGGTGGAAGCTAGATTTTTTTCATAAACAAAAGGCAACTGTAGCGAAATTGATCGTTTTGATAAAACTCAGTTTCACAAGAGTCGTAACTTCCATGATATTGAAAAGTTATCATCAGTACCATGTTTAAACATGTTCTTTGTAATTATTCCTTCTCTGCGTGCAGACAGAAAGAAATAGCTCCTATTTCTGTGCCTAGGAAGTTACCTTGATAATAGGTTCTTGTCAAAATATAAGCTAATGAAAAAAAAAGGGATAATCACCCTTTTTTTAAAGGTCATTATTTACTTCAATAGTGACGCGTTCTTAATAGCTACAGAAAAAAAAAAAAAAACTTTCTCTTAAATTTATCCTGTTCCAGTATTTTTTATGTTTCTACGAAGCAATATTAATTTCGCAGTCAAGATTAAATGTTTGTTTACTAGCAACAGCAAGAAGCAGAGCATTTCTGGATTTCCATTTGCAGTGGTGTTTTTGAAGCTGAAATTTGCTTCCAGAAGAATTAGATGTGGCAAACACGGGGACACTGATCACCCAGACACTGAGAAGGGTGGATATATTACCCTCTAATTAAAGCATCTCAGATCTAATACCATAGGGCAGCAGAGTCATGGGAGCACTGTGCAGCCCCCATGACAAGAAAGATGCATCCAACTATCTTCTGAAATACTTTAGGCACAGCATTAACATCCCTTGAAACAGTGCATCTGTTAAATCTATTAGCATATCTAATTTTCTGTGTAGGTTATGGATTTAACAGGCTGACAGCTATACTTTCTTTGTCCAGACAGTGTACTCACTGACATGTGAGGTTTTATAAAAAGTGATAGTGACTTATTCAAAGCTGTTCCTTCCCTGAATAAAAGGCCATTTTGGTCAGACATTGTACAACTGCCATTCTTCCAAATGAAAATAAAAACACCTCCAAGGACTTAACAACAACGAAAAAAGTGAGCGTGAGCATCTAAAAATGTGCATTTGGATCAACTGGTTTAAAGAAAAAACAAAACAAAACAAAAAAAACAGCAAAGCCCTGTTAAAAATTTATCATCTCCAAATTAACACTTACATGATGGAAAAACATAGCATGTAGTTTCCGGCTTGAGGGGACTAACAATGTAAGTCTGCTAGTCTTCTGCACTCTCTTATTTTCACAGTACCATGTTTTTGTACTTGTATTTTGTAAACCATTAAGTAAGCACTTTAAATAGCTGCGGTTACTCTAACTGCAACTCAGTTCACACTTGCACATTGTCAAGCGGGAGTTCGAGGCTGTTTTTCCCTCTTCCCCGTGGGTAAGAAACCAGGCAAAGCCAGCGCCAGGAGGCAGACCCCAAAGGCCCTGGGCGGGGGGCGAGGCTGGGCAACGGGTTACCTCAGACCGCAGCTCGCGGTGCCGGGCGGGGAGGGGTCAGCGGCTCCCAGCCCCCGGCCACGCTCACTGCAGGCCCCTCCGTGAATACACCGGGGTCACTCCCGGGCAGTTCGTTTCGGAGGCGTTACGACAACACGCGTCCTCCCCGTCCCGCCCCGTCCTCCCCCCCGCACCCCCCCCCGGGGCCGCCGCGCCGGCGGGAGCGGGGTGAGGACAACCGCCGCTCGCGGCGCGCGGGACTCACTTGATGACCGTTCCTTTGGCGCCCCCTGCCGTGGTGAGCATGACGCGCGTGGTGAGGCTGCCGCGCAGGTCCTCCTGGTCCAGCCCCAGCAGCGCCGCGCAGCACTCCAGCGCCGGCTCGCTCCGCGGCCTCAGCGTGCAGCCCCCTGCGAGCAACCGCCACAGGCGTTACCCCACCGCGCCTCCTCTCAGCGAGGCTCTGCCCGCTGCCCACAGACACCGACACACGCTCTATTTTATGCTATACTTTCTACTGTTCATGAAACTGCTGCAAGTTTGGCATTTTTAGGGAGCATTCTAGGGAAAATACCGAACTGGTGATGATCTTGCCATGATGACTAGAAGTAACATCAACTCCGAAGGAACGGAAGTTTGCCTCTGGAAATTACTTCGTACACTAGATGTGAAGAGTCAGTTCTCAATAGAAAAAAAACAAAACCAAAACCAAAACCCACCCAAAAACTATGCATGAAATTCTCTCTTTCAAGAACATTGTTCTAAACGTCGGCCGTTCAAAAGCTAACCTGCTTGCGAGTAAAAGAACTATCCCACAACATATTAGTGCTAATCCCTAGAAACTAACTGTAGTGACCTAAACTTTTGGATTCAGACGTTCCTGTAACCCTCCAGACTTCCTTGCTATGCAACTGAAGTGCTTGGCAGGGCAGACTCCCGGCACTTGCATTTTCAGGTAATGGTACACACATTTTCCCAGGAAAACAGCTGAGAGGTGCGCTTCCTTCTGCTCCGCACCCACGGCCTTGGTGCCAGGGCTGGTTCAGCTACTACAGGTTCCTAAATCTCTAACCGAAGCACTCAAACACTTTAGCAAAACCTAACACTTAAGCAGTTACGTATGCCAGGATTACAACATGTATCTCCTGTTATTCTCAGTAAAATTTATTTCTACAGGTAAGTGAAGAGACCAAAAGGGATAAATAACTAGTCCAACACTGCTTGAATTCCTTAACTCTACAACCACATTACATGAAAAAAGGGAGGAAGGAGTCCGTACAAGATTAAGGCTTTTGTGAATTCATTTTGGAAGCTCTGAAACACCACCTGACCTGTAGTAAACAGCTTTTGTTTGGTGTTGCCCAGGTTTTTGAAACAGTAAAAGAACTTCAGAGGGTCTCTGGTAAGAGACATACCGCCTAGAGCAGTTCAAATGCACACCCTGTGCATATACATGCAAGGGAAGAGCAGAATAAAGTCTGTATTTGCAATGAACATTTTAGAAGTTCAGTAATTTATTCTAGAAAAAAATGGGTTTGAATTTCAATATTCAGAGACAGTAAATTTTCTGGTGTCCTTCTTCCCTTCTCCAAACCCTGACTTTCCTCACCGTCTGTGGTTCCCCCACTCCTCGTTCGTTCACCTCCTGAAACTGCCTCTCCACTCACACTTGCACCTTTTTTCACTCTGTCCCACCTTGTCAACCCCAAAGTCACAACTCACAGAAGGCCCAAACAGGGAAGCTCCCTGCCAGCTTATTGCTGAGCCCCATGAAGCCACTACCCTTCTCTACCCCCACGTCTTCCTAGATTCATTCACATTAATCATGTTCATTTCAGTCATCTTCATGAAGATGGCAAGATCATGAATTGACATTGGGGAGGTTCTGATTTGACCTAAGGGGGGGGAAAAAAAAAAAAAGAAAAAGAAAAACACAAAAAACCACCACCTTCTCTGTGACAACCCTAAGCTACCCAGTCTGAATTCAGTGTTGGTCCTGCTTTGACCAGGACACATTGGACTAGAAACCTCCCATCATCTCTTCCAAACAGAATGTCTGTACAGTTCTGTGGTGATTCTGTGCTGGGGGTCGGGAGCTAGTGAAGCTATAAGGCTAATACTCATTTAATTCATCATTCAAAACACCTTTTAAAATATTCTTTGGTATGCCCTTCCTAACAACTTTACCAAGTTTGGCAACAGCTATACATACTTGAAGTAGGCCTAAGAGGCACCAGTTTCACTGTATCTTTTGTATCTTGCAAGTCAAGATAAAGATCTACATACATATCTTTTGTACTGCAGTTATATTTGTAGTACGTCCAGACCGGGAGTTTCTTCAGTCTTTCAGGAATATTGGACAGCAGTTCTCAACTTAGAGCGGCTAATTTCAGTAGTAAGGTAAAAACAACTATTCCCAAAATACTCATTCCCCTTCCTCAGCCTTCCTGCACATTCTGCTACGAAGTCCCAGCTACGCTCGTCTTGTGAGTGACATCTTGAAATGCGGAAGTTTACATTTACCTAAGTTTTTGCTGTAACTTTTTTTCATCACCTCTCAAAATACTAACATGATGGTATTTTTGGAAGCCAAAGGACATAATGACTTTCCCTACAGATAGAGTTGATAATTTCATGACATTAGCAAGAAGTTGGACTTTTTAATATTATTATTAAAATACAAAAATGTCTCTTCGTTTGATATCCAACTTTGCACTGAACAGTTTCTTGAATAATTTCAGAGAGAGTCTATTTGCTTTCAGAGTATGTAAAGAAATACAACTTTCAAACAAACAGGTAAACTTGACTTAAAAATGGTGTGAATTAAGACTGAATTACTCTTGAACACAAGGCAACTTTCTAAAGTAATAATTCACATGGAAAGGAATCATCTATCATCAAGAGACATTTTCAGAATTTTTACAGTAAACAATTTATGTTTCATCTAACCTGAAGTGCTCCCAGCTTCCTCAAAATCAATATTTCCAAGGTGAAGGACACCAGCCACTACTCTAAAAAGATCAAGTTTTTCTGCATCATCCAGTCCAATCTTTTTCATTGCTGTGCACATTCTGTTAAAATCTCCATGATCATCTAAGAGTGGATCCTTCAAGGAACCAGCTTTGAGATACTAGAAAACAAGATAAATCAAAAATTCAGTAAGTGATTTTAAAGTAAATGTAAGCAATTATTTCCAGTCAAGAATAAACCATAACAAACAGCATAAAAAAGCATGCTGAACTAAGTAGAATAGGTAAGTAGGTATTAGAGCTCTTCATACAGTACAGGCTTTGCAAGAACCCTAATTTGTTTTAGGTTGTTGAAACTTTGAAGCATGATCTTCAAATGTCAGCTTCAAAGCAAACTTCAAACTATCTCCAGAAAGCAGGAGTTGGAGAGTGTGACAGCTAAAGACAGGGGAGTAGAGGATAGTGAGCAGTGGAAAGGAAGGTTTTGCTTAAGGATGTTATCAAAGCACTTAAACCGAGGAGTGCTTCTAGCCCTTAGCAGTTGAATAGGATGACAGAAAGTTTGACAGCTCATGGGAAAGGAGTACAGGACAAATCAGAATTGGAAGAGCTATCCCTATCCCAAACAGACTTATGAAGAGAAATACACTTCTTAAAGTTTGCTGGTGATTAAGAAACAATGAAGTTGTTCACAGTGTTCTATGGGTTAAAAGAACACCAGCTACGTTTTACAATACCAATTTAACATTTTGCTGATTTTCCTAATTTAAATACATCAAAAGCCATTTTAATTATTAATGGTTTTAAATAGTAGATAGTAACACATCTGCATGCAATCAAGAGACTAACTGAACATGCACAGATTGATCTAAGGTTTTACAATTACATTAAAATGTTTTCAACTAAGAAGAATAATTAACTTTAAATAGAAGCCTTGTTAATGTCAAATAAGCTAACGATTTTTATCAAAACAAAACACCACATGCATCTGAAAAATTCACTTCACACAACATTTAGACACATCAATAAAATAAAACTCCATCTTAATTATGTAAAATGATCACCTCATCTTCCTGATAAGGAAAACACAAAAACAATTTAAGTATTAATTGACTATTCCAGCTACTTTTATTGGAATAAACAATCTTAATATTTTTCACAAAATCACAGAGCAAATATTAAATTTCTGATTTAAAAAAACTGTACAATGCAATATATTTCCTGTGTAAGTGGCTAGACTAAGTTTTAATATCATTGAAATGTGATCATTTATTGCACCTTCAAATTGACATGGCTGTAGCATACAAGTATTATGGCATCATATGTTCCACTATTTAATGTCCAATACATATTTTCAGAATTATTCTTTCAGTATGTCTTAGTTTAGACAAACACTTCTTTCAAATTAAGTCCTTTAGAGGACAAATTTTATGACAGAACACCCGCCCGTAAATCACATCAGTAACAGAAGACTGCATAGGTTCATTTTCCAGTATTAAGAACAAATTACCAACTTCACTGCAAGTCTTACTTTAAGGCAAATCAGGTAAACTGAGGAAAAATCTCCCAACCATCTCTTAGCCTATATGCTTGACAAGAATTAAGTATCTATCAGCTTTCTGCCTCACAGTAACATCAAATCAGTATTTCTGTATGTCACTCTCCACCATCCGCGATTATAGAAAATAACCTACATTCAAGCAAAAGAAATTGCCATTACGTGCTCAGTGTTACAACATATAAACACTAGAAATCCAGGAGCAGACTTTACAACGTTGACCTGAGCAAAGGAAGTATCTATATTGTCCTTCATAGCTAGGCACAAGCTACGTACAAGCTCAGGCCCAAGTTCTCAAAGGTAAAAGAGATGGCACGGTCACTGGGGGAGAGAAGCTCTTGAGTAAACTTATCTTTGTATTATTCCACATATATATGCAGTTTGCTCTGCTACTGAATCCCAAGTATGGATTTAATTAAGATTTGAAATATCTTCCAGCTATACAAATAAAAAATTCATACTCCAGATATGAATAGATGAAAATTGTATTAAAGAGCAGAGAAGTTTAATGACGTTTTTAAACAACTTCCAATTCACATATACTATTAATTTGGATTAAATTCTTTAGTGTCCTCATGCAAACAAGCTCAAAGGCTTAAATGCTACAAATTCTGGTAATTCCAGTTTTAAAAAATGTAAATGGAGATGGAGCAAGAGGAAATAAATGTTTTGTAGTTTCACACTTTCTTCCAGGAAATGCCATGCTCTGCCATAAGTAACAGTTCACAGCCAAGGGGACAACAAAAATCAGTAAAGAACACAGTTCTAGGGAGGGTGATATACTCATGCTGGAAGTGAGGCTGCACTAACGTTTTATAAAACAGTTTGGAGCATCACTTCAAAAATCCAGACAGTAAAAACGGTTCTGGAAAAAACTACTGCTTCTGACCTATTCCTAGCAGTAGTAAGATTTAAAAAGAAAATTACAAAAAGTCTTGGATAGATTTTTGTTTTCCACAGAAGACAAGCTGCATCATTAAGTGTTATAATAATATAAGAATGAAAAGAAAACAATTTTATATACTGTGCCATTTGGGATTTTAAGATGCATGTTAAAATGTATTTCTAGGACTGAACTCCAAAACACGAGTTCTGAATATACCAGGTTTGACAGTACCTATTTAGACCTATAAAGATGTGTAAAATGAACATTTCATTCCACGCTGTAAAACTGTAATCATAATTTTCCTCTCTATCTGCATTACTTAATAATATAAACTAACTGAAGATACAAACATACCTCAGGACTCTTGCGATTTTGCAAAATCTGCTTGTCTGTTTCTTTGCTAGCAAAGTATCTGGTACAGCCTCGATTTAAATACTGAAACAATAAAAAAAGTGGAAATACATAAAGACAGAAGTAAGGAAAATATATGCTTTTATTTAAGACTTGCTCTACATAGCTTGATTTAGGTATGCTAGGTATTCAGAATTCATTCTTTGAAAATGCATTTATTTAGGTCTACAAAATTACAACAGTGCAACAGTAACAAACTTCTGTTGAAAGCTTTTCGATTCTCACAACTAAAATACTTTTTGACACAGTGAGACATTCATTTTGTTAAGTCCCACTCTACTAAACCTATTTATGGTCTGGGATTACAGAAAAGACAATCAAAATTAGGAACCAAGAAAAGAATTTTTCTGGCCTGTGTATACTACTGAACTTTACTCCAGCAAGCTGTATAGAACATCAGAAAAAAAATCACAATAATCTTTACGTTTTCAGCAACATACAGGCTTTATATAGTACATCCGGGGATGAGAGGGGTAGGATCAAATAATGTGCGGTACTAAGTCCAGTGTAGTTTTATGGTCATTTTTTCCTCACCAGTGAAATATTTCCACAGGTAGTAAGGGACATAGTATATTAAAAAGCTTGGAAAGCATTAAAAGCTTATAACATGGTACAAACAGAAACCTAATTCAGAATCTGGCTTCTGATATCCATCACATATTATATACTAAAGGGAACAGACCAGGCATTCAGATAATAACTTCCCCTTCCAGCAAAATGGGATCGCCAGCTTTTTCTTTCTGATTTGTTCAGCTGAAAGTAAGCACTGTCCAAAAGCTTGGACAGAGCCCTTTGTCTAAAGGAAGTGAACTGATTTTTTGCTCTGGCCCATGAACAAAAGAAGATGTTTTCAACTAGGTGAACACAGATAATACTACACTTTGATTAAAATTTATATACAAAATTCTAAAAAAAAAAAAATATATTCTTCAAAGCATTTCTAACAGCAGAAGGTGACAAATTTAATATTAAAACAATATTAAATATTAACTATTAAACTAATATTAAAACAAAGTGACAAGAAACACTGCTCAAAGTTAGCTTGATGTTTAACAAAATATTGACAAGTTTTCTTCATCAGCCAATAAGAATGCAAAGCACAGCATATTTTAAACACAACAATATATCCCTGTATTACAGTATTAGTAACAAGATCCCAGAAACTGGGATCTTCTTTTCAAGAAGAAAGTGTGGAAACTTATCTGACAGGCTGAGAATGTGAACCAGCACGGTATTCAGTAACAACATATATAGGAGGCATTTAATCACAAGACAATGGCTTTCATTGGAAAGCTAATAACTCAAGTAAATTTACTCATTAAATCTAGGAGAAATTATAAAGAACACAAATATACAGCTTGAGATTATAATATATAACATCTAAATTCCATTGTAATTTTTTTTTTTATACTCTAAAGTACAACACCACATTATAACAACAGTAACCCAAACATAAGGCAATCTGATTTCTCTTCCAGAAAAGAAGATCTGAAGAAAATTCAGCTTCTCATCTCCATCAACTATACTGCAGGTACAGATTTACTGTGCAGCTTTACTTTCAAAGCCATGTGGTATAGTCCAAGGCACCTAGACCTACGGGGTTCAGCACAGGGTTACCTAATGACTTAGAATTTCTGAAAACTTCTGCAGGGGAACCTCAAACACGAGCACCCAGGACTGCACGCTTTTGCAAGGGTGTGCTCGGAGGAGGGGTGTGTAAGAAACCTGCAACTTTGCATAGTCCTTTGCCAAGTAAATTCATGCTTCCTGAGGGGAACTGCAGGGGAAAGATGCTAACAGAGAGGTAACCCCGATCCGCGGTGCTGATATCCAGACAACAGGTCAGGCAGGTGCAGCCAGTGCAGTTGTCTTGGTTCACACGCCCAGAGCAACTGCGTGCCTATGCCAAGATGGCCAAATGTATGGGGAGGAGATTACTAGGGATGACTTAAGTCCAAGGGAAGCAAGCCTACTGCAGGGGCGGGGGGAGGTGGGGGAAGAGCATTAAGTTATCCTTGGTCTTTTAATATTGTTTCACTTTTGTGAAAAATGAGAATTACCTTAGATTTGAGATAGTCCTATTTTCAAGTGAGTGTAGTTCAGAGAAAAAAACATGCTGGAGTTTTACGACCCAAGCTGGCCCTAATTTGGACTTCGACTTGGTAAGTTAAAAGGCACAAGTCAAGTGGCACAATAGAACCAATGCAAAACTGCGACTTCAGGGATGGGTTTTTCTAAATAACCAATTTAAGAGTATGATATTTTTCTGAACGTTTTTCTTATCTAAAAAATTAGCATTAATATCAAAACACTGATCAATCATCAAACCTTGCCTAGTATAATATCACCATCTATTATTAGAAGCTTGAAAGATGGTATTTCCATGAAATTTGAACAACAGACAGACATGTAGTCAACAAAAAGTGTGGTAAAAAAGTGACACAAGTGTGATTATTCAGAGCCATTTTATGATAAAACCTGAAGCAGCAAATGAGAATGAAGAACACAGGAAAAAAATAATCCCGACAAAAGTGATACAAATTTAGGAAGAAAATTAACCTTTTACAGTGTGGTTTTTTCTTAACATCTCCTATAAAGTGATACTTCATGAAAATTTAGTGCAACATGACTAATAAACTTTAATTATATTTATATTAATTTACATACATACAAAGATGAAAATGATCCTAAGTGGTTGGGTTTTTTAATTGAAGATGATCTACTTTAACTTTGGGGGGGTGGGGGGGTGGGGGGAAGTGTTAAAATTTTTAAATTTAACATGCAGAGTGGATCTTTCACATGCAGCAAGGAACTCCGGATTCAAATACTTACTTATGGTTAAGCAGTAAGTATTCTTAATGGAAAATGAAAGCACTTAGCAGAAAGTCAAAAAAGTCATGTCACAGTGTGATAAGGCTGCTGTGACTGTAAACTCTTTATAATTGAAACAGGCAAGTGAGTGCCTTACTGCAGAGTCACTCAGGCTGTTCAGTACTGTACTGCACTAGCCCGATTTTAAGGAGGTTGTAATTCTGACCTTGACATCTACAACCTTGTGTGCCCTCATGAGCAGAGTTTTTGATTAAAAAAAAAAAATTCCCAAGAGTGGGCACGCAGCATATTCAGTTCCAGAATTAAAAGATCTATTAACTACAAGAAATAAGTTTTAATGGAAAAGTGGCTGCACAATAAAAATACGTCTTTGAAAATTTGTTCAAGATTTTAGCTTTAAAACTTACAAGGGAACATTGCATAGAATAACTGAACAGTAAAGAAGTAAATTTTGAAAACTAGCTCTGTATTATATGAAAATAAATGGCGGTGGGTTTTTTTCAAGTATTGTGTTTGTTAGATGTTTCGAAAGAAAAGCTTTCCTTCTAGAGAACAGAAGCAGTTCCTTCTTAATAAGCATCAGATCAAGTTTCCATTGCGCAATTGAGTTCAAACAGATGAACTATAAGAAGATACAAACTAAGTATTTAAAGAAATAATATAAGGTCTATAAAGGCCCCTAGGAATGCCTTTGAGGAAGGAAGGAATCTTGTCCTAAAATACTGCCACGGCATTTAGGGAGCAAGATCATCTAGATAACACAGTACAAATGTATGATGTGCATGATAGGGAAATGCAGCTTTGTGCCTGCTTCCTGGCTCATCAGTATACAGAGACTGATTTGGCCAGGCCAAGAGGCAGCAGCAACTTGTTCGGTCACCTGTGTACACCTGCATTCCCCATAAGTGCACTAATTTAGGTGTCACCTATGCAACCATTGCTTTACACAAAACCAGTAGGAGCTTTGTATCTTTTTAAGGCTTCTAGTTCGCTGCTGAATTCTGATGAAGCCGAGTATAAAAGATCTTGGGGAAAGAAACAGATAAGCACAGTCCAAGTTTTATTTAGAAAACCAAGTAGGAAGGCACACCAACAAAGAAAACAATCAACGCAGTCATGTAATTCCTTGTTAGCAGTGCTCCTCAACCTGTTTAAGATCAAGGAAGTCTAAAAAGATGACAGTCAATTAATTTATGTCCCTGTAATTGCACATGCTCTCCACAGTTGTGTTACAAAACCCTTCCAAACCCACAGCAGGGGTTTGGTCTATCTATTTTAGAAATGCACAGAATTCTGCTTCTATGAGATTCCAAACCAGGCGTAAGCCAAGAGACAGTGGAGAGATAGAGACAAATGACAGAACACAAGCAAACAACTGACCAGTATTTACCAGAAGGATTTGATTTGCCAATATTTTTCTTTTCGGTGCAAGTCAACAAAGCACATGGTGATATTTGTAGATATTTACAGTTCAAGTGTGATTGTCAAAAGTGAAAAAAAACAAAACTACTGATATATTTATACATAATTAAATAGCAGGAATGAGTGATTGAAGGCAAGAGTCTTCACCTTATTAGTAAAATTGGTGATGACAGTATAAGATGTAAATAGGCTTAAAAAGACCCTGAAAGGGAGAGCAGAAGCTTGCTTTGAAGAGAAAAAGAGAAGGGACAATCAGGAAAAAAAATGAGACACAGCTGTATCAGTAATGCTGCACTGGTTGGATAAGAGTTCATTTTTTTCTCAAGAAAATTTTTCTCAAGAAAAAAATTACTGCAATAATCAAGATGTAACACACTGAGAAATTAAAAGAGAATTTAAAAATAAGGGGAGACCTTACAGCAGCCTTCCAGTACCTGAAGGGGGCCTACAAGAAAGCTGGAGAGGGACTGTTTACAAGGGCATGTAGCGATAGGAAAAGGGGTAATGGCTTTAAACTGAAAGAGGGTAGATTTACATTAGACATTGGGAAGAAATTCTTCACCATGAGGGTGGTGAGGCACTGGAACAGGTTGCCCAGAGAAGCTGCAGATGCCCCCTCCCTGGAAGTGTTCAAGACCAGGCTGGATGGGGCTTTGAGCAACCTGGTCTAGTGGAAGGTGTCCCTGCCCATGAGAAGGGGGTTGAAACTAGGTCATCTTTAAGGTCCCTTCCAACCCAAACCATGGTATAATTCTATGAAATGGAGTTGGAGTCACTCAGGCAAACAGGAAACAAAATAGAGAAAAAATTTTGACTGACAAGAAAGGAAAAGAAAGCAAAAGGAAATGTCACGTTATTTGTTGACCATTTCTGAAAACAATTCAGTGAAATCTGAACATAGAGAAAGGGAGGAGAAAGAAGGAAACCTGGAGGAAAAAGTTAAAATTTGAACTGTACTAGTAAAACCATTCAGTGGAAAAATGGGAGGAAAAGGATGCAAGAACTTAATGGTAGGACAGAAAGCCAGCCTGTTTGTGGGTTTCCTACTAGAAACATAAAACAGAATCAGAGTTAAGCAGGAGAAACCACATAATCTGAGAAAAGGACAAAACCCCTAAAATAAAGCATAGGGAGCAGAAGGGAAGGCAGTAAACAATTCAGAAGTCATAACAACAGGCCCATTGGATTGAATTAAAAGGCCCACACTATCCAAGAGCTTGTCTTCAACCATGACCTCTGCTTCACCCAAGGATTCTACTGTTCCTTTCTGAATTGGGATGACAAAACTGTGTATGCTATTTACAAATATGAACATACGTTGCAGCATAACTCACTATTTCATTCTCCCTTTTCTAACAACTCCTAAAATTCTACTCTGCTTTTTCCCTGCCACTGAACACTAACCTAACATTTTTAAATAAGTATGCACAGTGATTCAAGTCTTATTTCTCCAGTTTTTATTTTAAGTTCAATTTCATTTAGGTATAGTTAGGAATATTACATTCAGCACTGATTTTATTTGTGTTTTATTGGCTTCTGCATTACTTGACTGACCGGACCAGTAACTGGTTATGGAAAGATAGCCAAAACTCAGAAAAAGTAAGTAGTCCTCAGAAAAGAATAACTTAGGTGAAGAAAAACATAAGAGGGAGGATCATGCTTAATGAATAGAAGTAATCTTGGCAGGAAGAGCTGAGCATGGGCTTTGGGTCAATTGGAGATAAAAGGGTAAGCTTTCAACTGAAAGGGACTGGTGAGTCTTACCATGTAACCTGGAGTGACCAAGAATGACAAAGGAGTATGATGAGAGGAATGGGAGAGGCTTGAAACTGGAGCAGTACAAATGACAGTCTAGAGTGTAGAGTATAGTGTGGGAGGAACAAGGTGCAACAGAGTAGAAAAGACAAGTAATGTGAAAGCCCATGGACTGGAACAGAGAAGCACAACAACCTGATAACTGTGGTCTGACGCTTGATGGGAAGTGTGAGGAAAGAATAATTTAAGAGAGAACCGTGGGACAATGCCTACATCTTCCTAAACACATGGCTGGCATAGGAAGAAATAAATGCAATTTTCAGGACTTAAAAGATGGGTTACCCACAGAACAGTTAGATCATCATCAAGAAATTCACGCTTTACACCTCTAGAAGAGACCATAACAACATTACTAGCAATTGGGTATGCAACAGTACATTTTTTGAAAAAGCAAAGATTCTTCAATTTTAAGACATAAAGAAAAAGTACAGGAGATCTTCCAATAAGGAAAAATGGCAGGCAGCTTTATTTCAGGATCAAATAGATTTAACAAAAAAAACCTTCTGATTTTTTTAACAGGAAAGAGACAAAGATAATAAAGATAGATTTTAATAAGATCTATCTGAAAAATCCATGTATGGCACTATGAGAAGCTTTACAAACACTGACTCAGATACTCACCCTGAAGTTGTCAGGAGAGCTGAGATACAGTTTTTCCCTAATGTCTTCTGGAGCACCAGCACAAAGCCTGTAAAAGATATGGTAATTCCTCTCTTCTTTGCCTTGCACACAGATCCTAGATTTCTCCAGCAGGTAATGTGATACAAATCCACCAACCACCGAGTTCTAGGAGGAAGAAATATTTTTCTGATTATCTGAATATTTTTGGAATTATTTGAGATTCAGAAATTTTCAATTTACATTTGTCTGATCATGGCTCGCTCAACGGACACTGCTCCAAAGGTGATTAAAATATATTTATACCTAATACATATTAAGCTTAGGAAAGAAACTGTTGCCTTTACCATAACTTCTCCCCCCTGCTCATGTATTGCATATACATACATTCCTCTTAAAAGAAGGGTCTGCTTCACCCCAACAAGCAGAAATCCGTGGCAGAATTCCAGTAGTTCCTGCAAAGAGCATTGCTACAGACACCCTTACACTTTCAGTGGATGGCAGTTAAGTGCCATTACTGTGCTATTACAACCTTCTCTAGTAGCATTTCACTGAGACTCTTGCAAAGGAGAAGGAAGGGTTAAAATTAAAGAATACATATTTGGACAACATCTTAGGCAGATTAATTATGAGCAAACATTTTATTTCCAAGACTTGCACTTCTTTTCTGAGATGGAAGTCTGACACAGCTTTTGAAAGCCATTTGTTATCTGGCTGATGATAAAATTCCCTGTGCCTAGACAAATCTTAATAGCAAGGAAATTCCTGAGCTTATGGCTATTACAGCAACTAAGAAGGACTTATTGACTGACAAATTTGACTGTGGTTATGCAGTCATTCACTTGTTCAGGAGGCCCTAGTCTGTACTTATATTCCTTTGAGAAACCAGACCTAATAAGGTCACCACAAAGTGAAGTCTTGTGAAGTATGAAGTCTTGTAAAAAAAAGGGGCTCAAGTAAACAGGCTGATCTTGCACTGGAAAGCTGAAACAGGCTTTTAAGCAGTTTCTGAAGATACTCTCAGTGCTATTTGCTTCAGCTGAAACAATTAATCTGAAACACCATGTAAGTGTCGACAGATAAGTTGACAGGTCATGAATGCATCATTCCAAGTAGAAATATGGGTCCTTTCCATAAGTCCATTAACATGAACTGGACCAACAGATAAAATCTCTCTTACCCTTAAAGGAATTTAGTTACTTACTATCTAAACTATTAACTAAAGATCTGAAGTTCAGTTACAAAACCAAGTGATGAAAACTTCGGTAAAGACCACAAGGTCAAGACCAGATGATGAGCTTAAATTCTGCAGAAAGGGACTGCAAGAATTTGTTTCTTTATGTCCTCAACCAGGAAGATAAGGAGGCATACATCATCTCTACAGGGATCGTTGACAAAAGTCTTCACCTTGGATATGCTGGACAGCCATACAGTCATCCTTAATTGTGGAATGTGTGTATACATATGCTATCCAAGCAAAACTACACCCAAAGAAAATTTTTCATAAGCTACACAGTGAATAGTACTTCTGACAAAAAACAATTCCATTACTTCTGTCACATACACAATGTGAGGTACCAAAATTCCATACAAATACATAAAAAACATCAATAATTCGTTTAAAGTATTAAAGCATTAAAATATATTTATATCTGTTTCTAGCTAATATGCAACTCACACTTATTTGTGCATTAAAGGAATGCACAAATACGTAACAGCAAGTAAGTCATTCTTTAGATATGCCTTTTTGCAATGAAGGGAACAATTTTTATTCTTTTGTGGATGGAAGCAATTTTCCTACTGACTTGACCCACCATTTTCCAGTAGTGACACAGTACTGTGTGGCTTTGGTTTTCCTTTCGTGGTGATAGAATACAAATTAAATCTGTAAAGTAGGACAGTAGCTATTTGCTGCAATATTAGTAAGTCTATTTAGCCTACTTACAGTCTAGCATTTCCATTTTATGGCAAAAAAACATCAGTGGTTATCTGTAACAAAATTCCAGTACCTTTTCATTGAAGTGAATTTCTACAAATTTCCCAAAACGACTGCTGTTGTTGTTGCGAACAGTCTTTGCATTTCCAAAGGCTTCTAATAGGGGATTTGCTGTTTAAAAAAACCAAAATTAAAATTTTTAAAGTGTTAAAATTTGATCAATAAACTACCAAAAAGAAGGAGAGAACACATACATACTAATTATTCAGTGAATTTATTGGGAATAAGGTTTGAAAATTAAAGGAAAAATATTACCTATTAGGAATAATCAATTTTGCAAATTGTACAGGATATACTTTGGTGGAACTTAAAATTAAGTACTTAAATATTATGTAACTCTGCAAAGTATTTGAATCAATACTGTAAGAAATTCAGAGACAAACAGCGAAAATTATTCAGTGATGTTCTTCTACAGCAAGTAGGTAAATAACTGATACATAAACTATACGCGACAACGCACAATTTGACACTTCCCAGTGAGCTGTTATTCATAAAATCTAAACGACCCACTTACCCCACAGAGAAAAATGTCACTTAAATGTCATGCATGCAACATGTTAGATTGATTAGGGAATAAAAAACCATATTAAAAGATTGTGTTGATTTCAAAAACAACTTTAAAATGTCCTTTCAAATTAGGTCAATTAAGTGATTGAGTGATTTTATTTTTTACTGGCTGCAGTTTTCAAGCACCTTAAAGCCCACACAGAAAGAATGGCAGCAATCTAATGCATGCGCATATATATATTTTTATTAAAAAAAATTATGCACAGTTTAAGCAGTTTGAAAATGCTTAGTAGTTACAAAACACAAGGCCTCTGAAAGACTGCATTTTACTAGCTCTGAAGATCAAAGAAAACTGATTTATTGAATCACATTAACAATAAACCATTGAAAATATCTGCAAGATTTTTTTAAGGCTTTTAGCTAAAAAATATGCATTGGACTCTAAGTGAGCAGAAACTCAGATTTAAAACTCCACTGACAACCATCTACAAATCTGCTCCTACTAAAATTAAAGAATGAAGGAATAACTACAATGGTTGGATAAATTATGGATGATAATGCATCATTTAGTAGGACAACATGAGCATTAACTTTTTTGTTTTGGCTAGGTTTTCATTTTTTTAATACTTAAATCTTATGAAAATGCAAATCTGACTTTCAAAACTGAATTCTTAACAAATCTTTAATAACTATTCATTTATTTTACGTAATATTAACAGTTTTGAAGAAAAGATTATGAATAAAAACAAATTGCAAGAAGTCTTTCAGACAGGTTAAAGGTTCCTCTAGTAACACGTATGCTGTAAGCATGCTCATTAAAATTGTGCCTAAAAAACTTCAAAATTCATGCATCAGATGCTGGTTTAGATTAAAAAAACCAAACTTTTCTAAGAATACCTACAAGTACCAATTAATTTTATGGCATACTGCATCAGGCATTATCCAACTCTCGGCCACTTTCTGAGTTCCTTTAGCGCACAGCGGATTTCACTAAGGAATTGGTTTAAGCAAACCTACAGCATCAAGAGATTAAAGGCTGCAGTACTTCTCCTGAATAATCCAGTGGCTCAAATTTGAAAACAGAAAAATTTAAAGCAAAAGAAAAGGTAAACATTTTTGGTTTAAGAGAAATACAGAGAGTAATGAAATTCCGAAATAGATCTACTATATGCTATAGAAGATTAAAACTGACATATAAGACATTATTTGATTGGCTGAGGGTTTTTTGTTTTTGAGATATTTCCATTTTCTCAAAAAGCTATTTTCTGTTCAATTAGGAAGTGCATGCAACATTAAAGAGCCTCAACTGGATGATCACCACAGTCTCTTCTGACCTTGTTTGAGAGTCTATTGTAGACACAATGAAAGTGTTAATCTGAATTATGTGCCTTCTGACAAAAAAAGACCTAACAGAAAAATGACCCAGAACCATAATTTTAAAGAACTTCCCTACTTTATCTGTCTTTGAGAATTTTATGGTGAGGAGGAGGAGGAATTACTCTTTCCTGGTACTAACCGATAGTAATGAGAACATGATCTTGTTCTTGCAGATTTCATACGGCATAAAATCCAATCTTGGGTACACGTGTGTGTGAAGTTCAACTCAAACACACACTTAAACATTTTCTAGATCAAGGACTGTATGACACTATATTAAATAAAAATAAAGTGAACCACAATTTAAAAAAAATATATATTTTACCTTGATCCTAAATTCTGAAACTACCAGTAAATTATGCCCTAGGAAGTCTGACAGTATTTCCATCCTAGCTTTCATTTAGTTACTGTTGATTGACATTTCAAATTTGAAAAAAAAACTTAAAATATTGGAACAAAATGAAAATTCAATACCTTCTACAATTCTATCATCAATATCTTGGCCAGTACCATAGGATTCTGTCAAATACCTGTAAAGTAAGATAAAAATATTGGTATCTTTCACGTGTCAGGTTACCTCAATTCAACAGGGTTTAGCATGGCTGTGCACCATATTTACTAACCATTTACTAAAAGGAAAGCATATTGATTATAAATTCCAAATATGTCTATCTTTGAAAATAAAAGCAGTTTTACTTTTCTTTTTTGTTAAAACAAAAATATTCTTGCAGACTTCAGATTTTTTTTTTCACTACTTCAAGACATGTTAGAAATTTCTTTTAGACGTGCATAAGGAATTTACACTTTTATACAAATATAATAAAACTATTACTGTGCAACCTTTTTTTATTAATAATCTTAGTAAACACATAGGTTTCACATGTATTTCCTGAATTAAAGACTGTTTCCATACATAGTTTCTGCATTCATAACTATTAGTGTTAATAAAAATCCCACATGAAGACGGTGAGAGAGGAAATTGCAGGTGTATAATTAAGGTAAGATTCAATTTAGCAACTGAAGAAAGAAATTGAAAATAAAGCCACAACGTACTTGCTCCAAGGTTGCAGCTTTTTTTTTTTTTTTTCCCCTGCACACAGGGCATGCTTTCTGGAAATTCACAAGTAAATCTGGGACAAGTTAAAAACAGTTCTCGAAAATGGGGCCTTCCAAAAAAAATTTAGGAGCACTGTCAGAGCTGTATTAGTACCTTTTTCTTTCTGACCACACAAGGGAAAAATCTTCCTGCTTTTAAAACTCAATGATGTTATGTACATGGACTCTGTAGGGGCAGGTGGTGGGGAGAAGCAGCGGCAGCAGCGATATTTGCCTACTGTGTAATTAGAACTTCCTTTTCTGAGAAGCGGAAGAATAACCTCCTTTGAGAGCATTCCTCAGGAGATGTTCTCCCAGTGCCTGCCATCTTTTTTTTACTCTTAGCAGGATCGAAGTTAGGATGTTCCCTATAAAAATAATTACCAGCACCTTGCAGTAATTCTTACAGTTACCTGTTAAAGGTTGCACAGGGGCAGAGAAGAGCAATATGAAATACAGATAGACAGCCGTGACGATTCTTCATGGGATGTGCAATATAATACCGCTACTGCACACACATACTAGAGAATACATGATGTCAGGGAAAAGGGAATTAAAGATTTATACTGGGAAACAAGGACAAGGGGGCGGAAGGGAGTGTATTCACACTGCCTGCACCATGCTTCCCTGGATAATCAGGCCTCCTATGATATAGGTGAATTTAATGGAGTAGTGCTTTCCAGTTACAGTGTTCCAGAGTGATATGAAGCAGTTAAAGTATAATGAAAATACGGTCAAAAACATTAAAACCATATATATCAGCCTTGCTTCCTCTTACATCAGCAATATGGCCTCCATGTAGTTTCATATGCTTGATGTAGTATCGATCATACATGAACATCAATAAATAAATAAATCCCATTATTCAATCTTATTCAGTAAATTAGGGTAAAGTATATTACAGAATCTCTGCAGTGATCTCAAAATCAAGAGTTAAACACTCTGGATGCTTAAGCAAACTAAAGAAGCAAAGACAGGGAAAACACATTAATGCACATTTATGGCAAAACCAACAGCGTCTTGCAAGATACAGTTAAAATGCCTAGTTACGTTTTTATCTCCCACAATACCAGATGTGCAATACTAAAATGACTGCATCATAAACCATAACTACTACATGATGTCAACTACAACCGAGTTAAGGTTTCTGTGACTATATAGCCGTTTCCTTATGTTATCATGTCAGCATTTAAGTTTAACCCTATGAATTTCTTGTATTAGAGTGTACATAGAAGTATCTTACTGAACTATGGCTTAAACCTACCGATTACTTTACAATTTGCTTTGTCTGTATGTCCACCAAATGCATCAACACAAGAGATTCACTAAATAACTGGTTCAAAAGCACAAACCTCAAAACAAATTTAGTGTTTTCTGTCTTGCCAGCTCCCGATTCTCCAGAGACTATGATGGACTGACTCATCTTGAGCACCTTCATGTCACGGAATGCTTTATCGGCTTAAAAAGAAAAATACATTAAACATGACAAAAAATTAATATTCAGGAGAGTTGCAAGCATAAAGTTAAGCTACAATACAAAAATTAAAATGTAACATTTTCAGGAATAAAAAAGTAAATCTTTACAACCGACTGCATTACAACTTACTAAAGTCTGTTTCCCTTTAAATTATATTATCGTTGCTCACCCTCAAACACTGACATCTAAGATCTGTAAATCTTTGAAAACAAAGACCTACTCAACTATATCCAGGACAAAAGAAAACAAAAACAACCACCTATAACTCTCTTGAATTACATGTAATTACAAAATAGTAACCAATCTTACTTTAATATGTTTTTTAAAGGGAAACTTTCAGTTTTACTTTGTAACAAATAACATCTAAGACAAGGAAGCTTGGAAAAACATGGGTTTCTTGTTATTCAACAGGTACTAAAACCCAAATATTTATACTTTTGATTGCAAAACAAAATGCAACATGGTGAAAAGCCTTTTAACAAGTCAAATGTTGATTTGTAGTTTCCAAATATTTTTTTCTTAAAAAAAGTGACTGAAATCAGATTTATCCCATTAATAACACTTAAATGCGCTTTCTGCCTATAACACAAACATATAAAAAGAAACAGTGCATGTGCTCTGGCAACATAATAAAAGACAAAAGAAATCACTACACTGAAAGACAGTGCCGATCATAATTATGTCATTCTTTGCTTGTAAAATCTGAATTTCTTTTTTTCTTTAATGGTTGTAAATTATATTTAAACTCCTTAGACATAAAACACTGGAGGTGCAGGATAATCATAACAGGGTTGCCAGGCTTGCTAATTTCCAAGTTCTTCAAACTGCATATCAAGGATGAGAAGATTTGCAATTTTAGCAATCAGTGGTTTTATTCTGAAATACTTTAAAGTAACTTAATTACTGTTACAGATGGCAATTTATAGATAACTGCAAAGTACTTAATGCTTGTTTTGTAAAAGACAAATACAGGCTCAATACGTACCAATTGCAAAAACATGTGGTGGCAATGTTCCAAGTGATCTACCCTGATACTTTTTAATAGTGTCTGAAGAATAAAACTTAGGTATATCAAAATACGGATTCACTGCAATAAGAATGTTGGCTACATAGGTCTGTGAAGAAAACAATTAACAGCAAACTATTAGCTAGTATCCAATCAAGTGGTTAACAGCAGTCTTCTATTACTATTGAAGACTACAGCCTAAGTATAACAATCACATTTACAATTCTCTCCATCTAATGCACAAACAAGAAGGGATATATTTTCAGAGTTATCTTCTGAGGACTTCTATGAAAAAGCTCTTCTTGGGAGAATTTCCTAACCACCGAGCTGTGGAGTACGTCCTGAATTTGACCTTTCTCCCAATCTCATTTTAAATTATTTCCTATTGTCCAAGTTACTGGGTCAAGGATAAGACACCACAACCTCCTCCTCAGAAGTGAATAAACTAAGCTTGTGGCTAGCATAATGCACTCTCCTCCAGTGAGGGGGATAATTTTTCAATATCTAATGGAAGCAACTCAGCAGGACGTACTGACAGGATCCTGCCTGGGAACGCGCTCAAGCCAAGCAATAAAAGCATTCAGCCAAGAGAAATTAGCTATGGCTGCTTCCACAGTGAGAAATACAGAATGCAAACGTTCTCTCACACAGAAGGAATTTGAGAAGAATCTCAAACCAAGACTGCTTTTTACCTTTCCATAGAATAAGGGAGACTGAGGATAAGGTTTTTTTTAACGTTTCTGAAAAAAACTTTCATACCGTGGTTATAATGGCCAGATTACATACAAGGAAGAACAATCACAGAAAAAAGCAGATTTGCAGGAAAAGTTCTGAAGAAAAATCAGACAAACCTTCAGCTTGAATAACTTATTTGGTTTATTGTTACTGAGCATATCCCTAGACAACTAAAATTTGGACAGTATCGTGACACGTTGATAGAAGGCTGGATCACACACAATATATGAATTTTCTTAGATGTTTCTATTTTCAGCACTTATTTCACTGAAGCAAAACATATGCACAGAGTTCTTCAAGAGCTGCAAGTACTAACATTAGTTTTCCTTTTAATAACAAGACAAATACTGTTAAACAGCACTAAACAAAAAGCAAAAAAAATTGTTGATTTAAACCGTATCTTAAAGTTACAAGGGAAAGGCAGTTAAAATATAAATGAAATCTTTCTCCCCCCCTACCCCCCAAAAATACACCTGCTCAGGACAACATACTAGTAGTATTTGTTTAAAATAAAGAAAGGCTTTATGAAGCTAAATACTATCCTACCTCATAACCAGTTCAGTTTTAGAATTTTACTTCCTTGGGAGTTTTTTTTGGTTTTTTAATTATTTTTCCAGAACAGTGTTCAAATGGCCATTTTTATTTATTTATTTTAAAGCTGATGCTTGATCTTGAGCCATAAGGAATTTATAGCTATGTAAAATTAACTGCAACAAAGGAAAACAACTATACTTTCTTTTTATATATATGTACAAAAGGGTTTAACTCCAATTCTATTCATTTTAGAACAGTATGCTAACACAAAAGTTGATTATTTTAACAGAAACTTAGAAAATATGTAGAACTGTTTTGTATTATCACTATCCAGCTTTCTATTAGAGAAAAAACAGGGAAGAAAATTCTTATCTTTCTTCTATTTCACAGCTGTCAGTGTCCGGGCAGATGGCAAGGACAAAATGTAATTTAGTCAGAATTCATTAAGTACAATTAGGCAATTTGATAGCAATATAAAAGATTAAGATGGACATCTGAGCTAGGAGGTGTCAAAGACGGCACCTGCTTACTTCGTTCAAAAATAATGAAGAAAGAAAACCATCTTTGTTAACAGCTACTCTGCTAGCAAAGTAAGTTACCTGCAAGAACAGACCTTTGTGATACAACGCTGTGCTATGATTGCACATGAACAGTCTTGCAGAGAAAAATCTATTGCTCTGCCTGGTAAAAATCAGCTAACGTTAACGTGATTCAGATCTCAAACAAGGTATAACGTAAAAAAAAAAAAAAAAAAAAAAAGCCTAAAATCTCCTAACCTTCCAAGGTTACCATTTCTGTTTAGTTTCTGTTATAGGAAAAAACAGAATTGGAAACACTTGTTTTGTTGATTTTTGAAAGGACATCTATCATTAGACTGGTTGTCATGACACATAATACTTACGTAAATTCTGTCCTTACTGTACCGAACTTTGATATTGTGAAGGAGAGTGGCCTCATTTAAATACATAAGGGAACCTGAAAGTAAAAGACAATCATATGTCATTAAGAGCTCAGGACTAGCTTTGTGTACAGCCAAACAACTAAATCTTAGGATTACAGAAAATTTTACTTCCCCTGCCTTTGGTTATATTTTAATCCTATCATTTCTTTATACTGTCTTGAGGCAGAACTGCTGATTCAATGTCTGTTTTAAAAACAGTAGACCTGCTCTTTACTGTACAACGGCAGTTACAGAAAATTGCTGAACAAGGAATCAGACTGGAGGAGTCTTGACACAGGCCCTGCTCAATGCAGGCTCCCTTTTATTGGCCTTTCAGATGAATATGGTGTGTATCCCTCCATGCCGTCCTGTAAGCGCAGAAACCGGTGCCTATCAAAACCCCCAACACCAACTGTTTCCTTCCTTCCAGCTCCCCTCTCCAATCTCTGCCACAGTGTCCACAGGATAATACCATCTAATGGACTGTTAGAATAACTGTTGTCTCCTGGTGATTTCCGAGATGTTTATATTCACCGATTCAATTGGGAAATACTGTCCTAAAGGCGGCAGCGGGCATCATTGCAACACCAGGCACCGACGCAACCTTTCACGTTTCAATTCTGAATTTTGCTGCTACTAGGCCTCCTCAGAGAAACTGTTGGGCAGGGGGGAGGGGGAATGTTAACACAACAAAACCTACGTATTTTATTTCTTAGCTCATTAATATAAAAATAACTGAACCAACTCTGTTGAAATGTTAGAAGGCAGTGGCTCAAGTGAGCAAGCGGGCACCCACAGAAAGCTTCAGACCATACGGGTTCACATTCTGGCAAAGCTGGTCCTTGTTTTCAGCTATAAGGCACTAGAAAGTGTTAGCAGCCTTAATTACAGAGGTAATTACCAGTTCCCATTTTAACAATATTAAAAACATTATCCCTAAACCAGCTGAGGGCACTACTCATTACATAGCCTCCGTTTTCAAATATGCTCAATCCTCTTTTTCTCACTGCTTAAAATTCAAGCGTACAACACAATTTTGTCTTGTTACAACTGACTGACTACCATACTGTATTACAATATTAGCACCACTTGAAAAGTTGTACACTGCTGTCGATGGAGTAAGCATTGCACCTGTAATGGTAACTGCTACCCCCGCCTCACACAAGGGCCACATAGGCATCACCTGTCGACAATGACCAAAAAAAGGTGTTTCTCAAGTTGGACCAAGTGGGACCGATGCCCTTTCTCGAGGGCTCCAGCAAAGGAAAATCTATTCCAGCTTATTTACACAAGCGTGCAAGGAAGGCTGCCAGCTCTTATGACGTGAAGTCAACCTGCTCAGCCACCTCGCCCTGCAAGGATGCCTGAAGCTCAGTAAAATGCTCCTTCCAGGCTCCTCCTGCTGAACCAAAAGATACTGGCAAAGGACAGTAAGAGCTTCTCAAGAACATCTGTGGTTTTGTTTTCAATCTTATATCCCTCCTTCTGTGGTGGACGGAGGAATGGCTCTGCCTCCTACCACCTGCACCAGCCTGGCCTGAAGCAAAGACAGGCTCAGCAGACATTTGCAGCCTCCCTCCGGCTTGCGTAGCTCTACTGAATAACAGCCCTTCCTTCCCTTACATGATTAAATACAGCTTTGCCTCATGTGGCTGGAGTTCACGCATCTCAGAGGACCTTGCAACTTCTGGGTTGTTTAGAAGAAACCATCTTCCTCTGCAAAATCCCTTGCATGTACACCCCTGTGTTGGCGGAGGCACACAAGGCACGCTTTAGCTTTACGCTAGGCAGAACCTCCCTTTAGATCACAACAGCCTTGAAATCAGGCCTGTGCATGACACCTTCACGAAGCAGCAGGCTGGCCCCGATCACCACAGCCTTTCCCTGCCACCCCAGCAGACCTACACCACACACTAAGCGTGCGGTCGCTGGTACGTGCGGCAACTGAGCGCAGGCACCCAGTGCTGCACAGCAGGACTTCTCCTCCCCTCCCCATGTATAAGGGACCTACCCACGTGCTCACCCCGTGGGGCCGAGACAATAGCGCTGGGACCACAAATTGCAGACCTGCCTCCACAGATCTCTTTTCGCCTTCACTTTTAACAAGGTCATCCCAAGAGAAAGACACGTTACAAGGAAATGGGCCAGAAACAGAAACTCCTGCTTGCTCTACTGAAAGTCAAAATCTCCTTCTCCCCTTGTGTATGCCTTGGGGGGGACGGGGGGCAGGGTGTTACCTTTTGAAATTTGCTAATTTTTTTAAGTCATTTGGATTCTCAATTTTGAGTTGAGAAAATACTATACAGTAATTGTCTACATACACTAAACGATCCTTTCCCTTGACTGTATCTTCATAAGACCCTCTCAGGGTTTGCAGTAGGTTTTAAGGGGAACAGTCATCAGTTAAGCATCCTAATAAAAACTTGACAATTATCTAAACAACAAAAGGACCCCAGGTTTCAGTGCTTCCCCAGTACTTTCTTTGCAAGTCCTTGTTAAAGCAGTAATACCTGCAGACTCGGTGCATAATGGGAGCTTGCTCCCTGAGGGAATATCGCGCCTTCACTCAAGATATGCAAACTCAGGCTTATGTCAGCAACTTCAAAATGCATCTTCTTTAGAATAAATCCCTTAAAAGAGGCATCCATATCCAGAGGCAAAGGAAGTCACCAGAGAGAGAATGCTGAATATTCATATGGCTCATGCCTAAATATAACCAGTGTATGTATGTGCGTTTAATAGTCCAGATATTTACTTATACACACACACAAAGTTCACAGAAGTGAAGTCAGGCACTAAAAACTAGGAAATATCAGCGTCAAATTTAGTCACACTGGCTCTCCTGTGCACACAATGAAGCAGGGTTTGTATGGAAAATAATTTTATCATGTAATTGCAAGGCCCTGCATCTGTAGAACAATTTTTTCAAGATTCTTATCTGATACCCTGCCACCTGCATTTTTTAAAAATTGTTTCACCTCAGAAATAAAAAAATAAATCTTTTTCTTGCCCATAAAAATATACAAATTCCACGTATGGTGACAACCCCCCAAAACTTGGGGGGGGGCGGGGGAGGAGGGCAGAGAGAAGAACAGTGTGAATCGCAAAAAACAGAAGTAAAGTAAATGCTTTGTCTCTGAACTGTTTGCAATATTTACTGAAAATTCACATGTAAGAAAGGGCTAGATTCTCAAAAAAGGTGTCTCTTGCAGCTAGTGCGTTTGGGATACGGAAAACTAAGACTGCAAAAAAGCAATACTTCAGCAAATTACTTCCTAGAAGGGAGTTAAACACTAAAGCATAGGTTGGAATGGTAAGTGTATTATTAACTGGTTTTTCAGGATTTTTCAGAACAGTATTATAAGGACAGACTGAAAGCACCCAGTATTTTAAAGTTTCTTCTTAATGATCAATGTGCTCAGCACAAATGCTCTCTGACAGAGAAGGAACATGAACTTGGGTTTCACACATCCTGAAGATAAACCTCAACTAGCGAACAAAAGGTGAGAATACATTAGAAAAGTCTCAAAATAATGTTTGATACAGAAAGAATTGCTGGGCAAAGCATTTTTAAGTCTTATATTTTACTCAGTAAGCCAAAGAAGACATTTTCTCTGATAGAAAGACTGTTTTAACTTAATTGAATAGTGTTTTGCTGAAATCTCAAATTTTGTCCATAATTTCATTCCAAATTTCAGTTCCCTGACACTAGGACACTGAGGTTCCAGGACATCTCAATAAAATCACTGCAACAGATGCACAGATTAAATGCATTTCCCTAACAGTCATCATATGCAGAGACTACAGATACCAGCTTTGAAAAGTTTCAACCCATGTAACGTTTGCAAAAATATAAGCAACTGGAAACAAGGCTGCCAGCTTGGTTCCACCTGTAACGACACTGTACCGTCTAAGTCAGATCATAAGCCTCAGGTCTCCTCTTCTTGTTCCTTACAGAGCAGCTGTAACAGTTATATTTCCTGTCACGAGATATAAATACTAACCCCTATTCCAAAACAGGAATTGTGGTTAAATCACCTAAACAACTTTCAAAGTCCTAGCCTCTATTTTAAATGAAGAACAATAGAAGATATTTTTGCCCACCATTTTCAAAGTTACCAGTATTTTCACCAACAAGTAAACACCACAGGAAACGTTTAAAAGAACTGCCTGCCTTCATCAGGTTTTCAAGACAGGAGAGTCTCTATGATTTGCTCACACAGAGCAACAGCAGCAAAATGTTTAACAGTTCTCTGAAAGCTGATGCTAGCGCTTGCTTACCTTTCTTGGTACTCTCTCCTCAGATTTGAATACTGTATTTGCTTCCACACATCTAACTATAAAATATTTTTAAAAATAAAAGCCCTGCAGATCAACACTGAAGTTTATTACACAAGTTCACCTCAAAACTCCTTCTCCAGCAGCACTCCTGTATCTAATTCACTACAACCTATTTCCTTTTTCAGTGGCCCTGATAGATCCAGATTCCTGTCTCCAGTTTTGGGAAGGTTATCTTAAAATTTATTTTCAATTACCTGTACTTCCACGGGAATGCTACCTGAGAAATGGGTTACGTGCAGGGAAAAGCTGTGCAATACAGCTGCTGATAAAGCAACTAATTATTTTGCTGCACTATAAAAAGATACAGTTAACCCCCATAACGCTGAATGTAGTTGATCCTGACGTAGTTACGTGACATCTGATATATATCTGAAGTCTAACAGTTGTATGTGGGAATAATGTAACTGTGAGTTCCTCTAAAGTGTTCAACTGGAAACTAAAAAAAAAAATTAATTATGTTTAAAATGGGCTTACTTTAAGACATTTAAAGGACTAGTAGAGGTCATGCATAAATTCAAAGCAAAGAAGCAAAACAAAGATGACAAGGGAGAAACAGGAAGCTTGTAAGGAAACAATATTCTCTTCTATATGGATTTTTTTCCAAATGCATAATTTATTTTTAAATTCATAACTTACAGTTATCTTCTACATCCTTTTTGCTGTCCTCTTCCGCAGGAAACACTTGATTGATAGCAGCCTGGAAAGTCTGTTAGATGAAAAATATTAACATTGTCAGAATTCCATAAAAACAGAAATATAGTTCAAAGATGTCTGATGTGATGATACAAGTGAGTACACTGTAATTGTGCATGGTTAAAAATGAAGTTGCCAGCTTTATACTTCAGCATTGGAAATTTTACCGAGTTACTAGATGCAGATAGGAGCTGCTGCATTTACATTATTATGCTACATTATAAAAATGCAGTCACTGTAAGATATATTTTAACTGCAGTAATATTTGATGCTCATTTCCAAAATTGCATGTAATATTGTGTAATATAAAAATAAGGATTAAGAAAAAAAAAGTACTGCAAAGGGAAGAGCATTGTAAAGGACACAATAGTTCCTCAGTTTTGCAAAGAAGCACAAAGAATAAAAATCAAATTATTAGTTCAATCAAAGGACTTTGCTGTCATTATCATATGCTGTTTTAAAACATTCCTACTTAAAATATGAATGTTCAATACATAGTATCTTCTGTATCCCTAAATACTGTAGCTTTGGTTGTTGCTTGTTGCTTTTTTTTCTTCAATAAATCAATACTAAAGTAAAACAAGACCTTCCTTCAACCCTTGTATTCCAGTTATACAAAACAGCCATTTATCAAGTGTTCATGTCCAACTGGAAAAATTCATAACAAAAGCAACTTTGTTTCTTCTTTATTCTCCAGAAATCATAATTTATATTGTTGTAAAAAGGAAGGAAAAACATCCTAGCACACACACATTACAGCATCTGCACAAAAATACCTATTGTAAGAGGTAAGCTTTTAATTGTACTTTTTTGTTTGATGTAGTAATAGCTTGTTTGAGCAACCTATAAATGAACAAAAACCCTGCTGTATCAATTAAACACGATAGCTGCTATGCTGCTGCAGACACAGTCTCCTCTTCCCCATGGAAATCAAGACAAGAAGTCTAATCTAATATTTGAAAAGGCCACCAACTGGATCTAAAAGAATGACCTTAATAAACAAACATGTTTTCTTGTTTAACGTTGTACTCAGCAAGATAGTCCCATGAGAAACATCTCACACGGAAGTTCAGGAGAAATACAGCAACTTGCTTCATCGTTGCTTCAGTACAACAGACACAGTATGTGAGCTCCTGTAGCTTACATCATCACGAACAGCCACAAATTCCAACTCCCTTTGAAGTGGGAAGGGTTAAAAATGTCTAGGAGCAGAACTAATTGCTGACAGTCAGAAAACAGTAGGTCTATGATATCCCTTCCCTACAAAGTTATAAAGTATGCAATTTGTAGTCATAATAAATTACATTTTGTCATCCCCTTATCAGGATCTAATGCAGAAAAACATGCACAAGAAGCTTTCCTAAGGGAAACGGAACTGCTCGATGATGTTGGAACATCTGAACGTCCATCAGACCAACTTCCTCCAAAATACCCTTTATCAGAGCTTGGTGGAGCCATGGAGGACCTGAACGTCTTTACCTACCTCAGCAAGTTGCCAGCTGCTATTCAGAGTTTTAGCAGGGCAGAGATCTGCCCCCCTTTCCTCCCTCTCACAATATTGCCATTAGAACATATTATCCTAATAATTTTCTCTGCAAGTTTGTCAACTATAAAGTTGTATCTTGTTGGGTAAAGATATATTTGAACACAACAGTTTCCCACATAATCAGTTCACTGTGCATGAAACCATGGAAAAGTTTAAAAAGAGCATGACTGGCTTCACGAAAATCTAACTTCACTTCTTGTTCTTGTCTGCTGATGTGTAACTCAAGTTTAACCACAAACAAAGACAGATTTTTTTTTTTCCCCACAGGAGAGAATGAACATGATACCCATCTATTCTGTAAGACTCTTCACAAATCTCTGATACTTCACCATTTCATGGATCTAAAGCGAGCCATACCAGATCTATCCCAGAAAAGGAAGGAAGAGCTTTTTCAATGTCCTCACCACTCGGTCTTCTGATCCAAGATAAATTTCAACGAAAAAAAAATGAGAATTCATGTTGTATTATGTCCTCCTTCATTTTTTCACTCAATGTGAATTGTGAATTAATTTCTAGAATATTTCAGAAGTGATAAAACAAATAAGCAGTATGAGGAAGACTTATCTGAAAGCTGATGTTTTTCTGCTGGACTTCTTTTGACGAGTACATGAAGCCTATTTTCAACTATGTCAACAAAGAGTTTCACTCCTTTATGTCACAGTTGGACTACTGCTTTATGTAAGGTGATTACTTGTTATGTAGGTAAGTACGTTAGCTAGATGTGCAGAGCTCTGAGTATTGCCAATTACTATTAAAATCTGATATATTAAATAGGAAAATGGGCAAGGTATCCCAGGTCTATCAATAAAAAAATTACCCAAAGAAATTCTTTATTATGTTGTCCCATTATTCATTTTTTTAAAAAGCATTTATTGTAAGAAGAAATCACTTCAAGCATTTGGTGGAAGACTTTTGCATTAAGGCACAGCTTAGGACAAACATGTTCTAAGAAAATGGAGAGGATATTAATCTTATGAGATGCTGAAGTGGTCTCAGGAGGCAAAACACAGGATTTAGGGTCTTTTGTAGGGTGGGTTGTTTTCCTCTTTGTAATGAAGCAATCCTTGAAACCCAATGGCAATCTTAACTATTCTCCCAGAGACTAGATGAGTGAAAAAAGATATCTTTCCATTCAAGCAGGATCTTCTTTCTACCATGTTATCCAATACATGTAACCATGCCTTCCTTTTACATTTCAGATACAGACAGGAGACATCCCTACTTTCAGCTGTATTTCACAAACCAACCTAAAGCAGTACAAGCGGTGTGTAAGACAGACAAGAACATGTCTCAGTCGCACAAGCAAGCTGCGCTCACTGCTAAAAAAAAAACACCTCTTAACTTGAAACACTGAACTTTGGACATTCTGATCCTTACTTTCAAAGTACATTTATTCATTTATACTTAACCCAGGAAAATACCTTTCTGGTTATTCACAGCATACCAGAGCAGGTGCTCCATAAAGCCCTTCACGACCCTTCAAAACCGGCACAGAGCCATAAGGTGCCTCTCAGTTGACGACAGGAGGGGTGTCAGTGGGTGCCTGCAGCACCCCGCACCCCCCCACAACTGACAGAAACTCACTAGTGCTGATGCTCTAGGAAACGCCTGCCCCCCACTCCTCATTGCCACAAGGGTCCTTGGATGACATCTCAGGGTGCACGTCCCTCCAAGACATCTCTTACTAATAGCTTTACTCAGATTTGCTACCTCCAGGAAAAGAGTAAATTCCCCATTTGGCAATTTCACCATCATCTGCCTTCTCCCTGCTACAGCATCAAGCAACACAATAAAGTAAGATACATGCAACAGGATCTGAGGTTAGGATTCCCAGTAAGTTCAGAAAAGTACGCTCCAATTAGAAATGTAAACGCAGTACTAGTTGAGTTTAACAACTGGCTGCCTTTCTACCCGCCTGCTTCCTTGTACCGGTGTGCGACTGCTGGTGGGACACAGGCAAGGGCTGCCAGCCCCGGCTCCCTGGTCCACTTCCGAGCCCATCCTCAGGGCAGCGCTCCAGCCCTAGGTGGGACCACGCTCATTAGCAAACTCCTCTCCGGTTTCTCTGTGTTCTTTCAGTCATGGCATTTATCAGTCTTGCAAGCCGATGATCTAGTTTTCAGGGAGCAGCTCCCATCGTGTAACACATGTATCCTCTGTTCCAATAACACACTCCCGCAGCTTGGGTTACTCTTTTTTGTGCAGTGCAGGCTGGGTGACTCAGATCCCCACCTCTCTTCAGACACCCAGCCTCCACACAGAAATGTCAATGCTGTTGTTAACTCCATATGGGCTGCAGATCCCGAAACTGCTATTGCTGGTTTATAAGTAAATCGGTGTGTTGGCCAGCTACCTTCACCCAGTCTGGACTGGGTAACTTGGTTTCAAAACACAAAGCAATCTATGGCCACACTGGCCTCAGGTCCTCCATCCTCCTGCCACTGCTTGCTGCTGACCTGAAAACTTTCCATTTCTTCATTTTTAAGGTGGATCCGTTCTCTGACCTCATTTGCTGTGTCACGCACAGCTTGGCAGGCAGAGCTGAGAGTGTGCCACTCTGCAACACCAGAGCTAACTACAGGTGGGGAACGGAAGGAAGATTTTAAGACATCCTGAAACTGCTGCCTTGCAGCATTTATCGCAGTTATTAACAACATATTTTAAATAGCCATGGAGGTGGTATAAAAGTCAATAATCAAACATATGCATACACATTTTCTTTTCAGCCTGTGATCTCTGGTAAGCTTCCAGCGCCTACAGAGAATGCATATGACATGTTAATGACCCAGATTAAAAAATAATAATACGTTACGCTGCCCAGATATGTTTACAAGATCAGGTTACTCCTCTCCTCCCTGTAATTATCATGGGCAACTCTGGAGCTGCTGGATCACTCTTTCTTACTGAAGAGCACTTTTGAACTATCATTTTAAGTAAATAGAGTTGATAATAATGGGTATTAATGCTGACTACTTCAAATTAATGGTATAAACACACAAGAACAGAGTCTTCTTAAAAAGACAAAAAGCAATAAGAAAAATTTCACTGTAAAAAAAAAATCAATGACACCTTGAAAAGACTGAGAAGGTAATCAAGAAAGTGTTTTACTTCATGGCTATTAATATAAGGAAGTTTGATAATTAGAAATATAGGACCATAATCTCTACGGTATTTAAACTGTGAAGTGTTTGTTCCCTTAAATGAGTGAACATTAGGCGCTTAACTGATCTGCTTAATTCAAGAAAACAGCCAACAGCAGAATAACAGACTTTCTAGACAAAAGAGATTGCTCGTTGTGAACCATGAAACAAAATATTTGTATTTTAAGGTCATTTTTTGTTTTCACAGAAAAAAAAAATTATGTATGCTCCCTGAAAGGAGTATATGTCAGAAATAAACAGCAACTCAGGAATGTCCTTATTGCCTGTTTTTGTTTCAATATACAGACTTTTGCTCTTTATCACATCAGAACCATTTGGGGATATAAACAGAAATAGTGGTGGGGGTCAAAATCATTTAAGTCAGTTAAAGACTACTTAGCCATAGCTTTGGAATATTTAATATTCTTGTCTGAATAATTTTGCTCTTCCCCAAACTGAAGAATGCATACTACTACTACTACTACTAAACCTACAGACTTTTATCTCTCACACATAAAAATCAGATGTTACACTTGCTTTGTATTTCTAAGGAAAGCAAAATCAACTTCCTCTGGAAGATGTAGAAAAAAGAAAGCCTATAAACATTTCCCCAAAAGGAAGGACTGCTGCATAACCTTTTGACCTGTGACAAGGCATTCTCTACTACTGTTGATGTGAAAAAAGAAGTTACAAAAAACATTTGGTCTTTTCCATACCTGAAGATACAGAAAGGACAAAATTGTTAGAAAGGGCACATATCACCTATTCACAAAGACCAAAATCACAACTCTTAAAACACTGTCTGATCTTATTCCAGCTAGTAAAAACCAGGATGCTGACCATCGGAATTAAGATAACTGACAGATACAAGGCGCTTCCTGTAAAAACTGACATTTAATTATGACATACTGAATCTGAAAGATGTCATGATAAATGACGCAGTTGGAACACACTAAATAGGATGAATTAGGACTTCATTTTAAAAGTTACATCTATTTTGCCTTTAATTTGATGTAGTAATTCTAGAGGAGCTTTATTTGATATTGTGTTACTTCTCAAGGTATTTGAGGTAAGAGGGTTCATCTCTCAATCTTTGTCAGTCTAACAGTAAGGTGTCTAATCTAAGTCAGAGTCTAGGACACCCCTGTAGGACACTCTCTATGCATATAAGGGAAAAGAGAAGCTAATGTCAACAGTAGACTCTTAACCAGCCTCTAATTTTGAAAAATAAAGTATACAGTACTGAATCAAATGGCTACAGAGGTTCAATCCTCCTCTCTTTCATGAGCATATACGCAAGGCACATGCAGACAACTGACAAAAAGCATGCACTCCTTATCAGTAGGATGTTTCATTTGCAATGCAAGCTAGAGCTAAACAAAGATCCTTAGCAAAACTTAGAACAGAAAACTGATTTTCCACTCCTTCAGGCTGCGTGTAATTGTAGATATTGGCAAAGGTTTGGCCTAGAGGTAAAACAGTTTTTGTAAGGTTTTTCTCCATTCGTTTGTTTGTGAGACACTTACCTTGCCTTTCTGATTCAAAGGTTCAATAGTTAAGTTGTCAGTGCCAATGTCCACAATCATCCCCATCTGAAATCCATCAGTTGGGTGTGGAGCCCAAACAGGCTTCCCATCCTCCATTGCAGGATCTATCCAGTATTTCCTGTAAGGGGAAAAAAAAATTAAACAAATTTTGTACACAAATTTAGCAAGCTATCAGGATTCACTATACAGACTTTAGTTTATGATGTTTATTCCTATTATTCAGTGTAGGAGGAGCCAGCCTACAGACTGGTGCCAGCCTGTCAGGACAAGATTCTTCCAGCCTTTTTCCAACCTGCAATGCTTTGCTTACAGCGGACACCCTCATACTTGATTGAGTATGGACAAGATTCAAGAACAGATCAATTTTGGGGGGGGTCCACAGACTGCTCCCTGCAGCTCTTTCCCCAATTGCCCTAATTTGTGAACCAAAAAGGGGGTCTATCTCATGATCAAAATAGAAGTACAAGACAGATTCAAAGCTAAGACTACACTAGGAGTGTGTATATACACATGTATAGACACACATAGATACGTGCATGACATATATATGTGCATGCAGTGGGTCATATGACTAATGGATACTTGTCTGTACTTGATTTGGTGTGCAAATACTTGAATTTCTGTAACGGGCACATGTCGAGGCATGTGAGCAGAAATCCAGTCTCTTGTCATTTGAGACGAATGAACGTGCTCACTCTTTGCATGTGGCTGGGCATGTGGCTTTTAAATAACCCACTAATATATTCGGTCACAATCGATTTATCATACTATAAGCCTTTGAGAGACTGACATCTGATACTGTAACATTACGGCTCTGCCTCTAAAGGAACACCAACCTTACTTTCTATAAAAATATGCTATGAGAATTGTTTCAGAGGAATCTATGATGTACAAGTGAAATAGATGCAAAGGCCAAGACATTCAAACCTTAGGCTCCTCAAGTTATGCAGCTAACTAAGCTCCCAATGAAAAGGAGTATTTGATCGCATGCAATGCTCATTGAACTAACCAGGAAAGTTGCCAGGATTGGCAGACTCTGAATGGCTACCGGTGCCATTTTAAATATGCTGAATTAGTCCCTTTTTTTTTTTTCGGGGGGGGGGGGGGGGGGGGGGGCGGGCAGGGAACAACCTACTTTATAGCCCTTACCCTAATAAGAATAGAGAGTCCACACAGCTTGAAAGGCTCACTTCTCCTGGCCGTTTCTTACTCCCCTCCAAAACTCACTCACATACTAAACTGACATATTCTAGCGATTCCAGAATTTGTAAAAAGTATCTCATATCACCAAGGTGTAAATCGCCTCTCTCAGCATGCACACAATGAGCCTGCCAAGCAGCAAAGAAAACACTGGCAGCAAACTCCAAGAGTCTGTAAGATAGGAAACGTCCCACATTTTCCTTTTCCTACATCTGAAGGAAAAAGGAGGTCCAAAATTTCTCACAACCGGGGAAAGTTGCACACCCCTTTGCCATAAGCAGTGGCAAGGAAAAAGAGTTATTGGCCCACCAGAAAGTTGTACAACCATGAGCAGAAAAGGACACTCTTGTCCCACAGAGGATCTGTCAGGACACGCTGCACATGACCTGCTTTTTGCTGCCTCCAGGGACTTAAAGTTGAAGAGAAGGAAAAGGCTTGCTGTGACCGCTTTGAGAATGCTGTTGATCTTAACATCTTACTCGTCAGGGAATAAGACAATTTGCTGTTAACTTTAATGTGAAATGATAGAAGATAAAAAAGTAATTCTAAAGCAAAGACTCAGAACGCAAAGTCAAGTATTTTTTAAATGAAGTAGTGTTCTGAAAAGATGAAAAAAACTAGCTCTAGCATTCTTAATTTAGTGTTGATATCTGGTTTTGTGTTTGAATTTACTCAATTAATCAGATCTTTTCTCCCTGAATGCAGTTCAGGATGTAAGAAGCTCATGAAGATTTTAACAAATGTTTCTAGTGTATTCTACTCATACAATTCATGCTATTTAAAACGTTATATTTAATACAGGAAAATGTGCAGTTTCCTCTTCCCCCAGGAACGAAGCATATTAACTTCTTTCAACTACTCATAGAAAGTTTATGTTCGAAAACCTCGAGTGTCACATTAACTTCTATTTACTTCAAACCTTCTGCCACATCCCATGAACTCCACAAAACACCATCTTCATCATATGTTGCCAGCATTGTAGAATAAATACTGTAAAACAACACCTGTATTCACTCACAATTGGCTGTTGGCCATTTTTTCTTTAGGATACCGTAAATCAGATCCAGTATACATCACATTTTTCTGATTTTTTTACTTTTTTTTAAGCCACATCTGACCTCTGAGTACAACTGCCATCGCGGGCATAGTCGCTAAACAGCTGAGTTTATTTCTGGGTATAACCAGGCCTTCATTTCTTCACAAGCCTATCATTTGCTTTTAAAATGCTAGTTCAAATTAGTAGTTAAGTGATATGTCACACAACCACTAAAAACAAGGCTCTCTTTTACATCCCGAGTAGCATGGGCAGGGCTCCGGACATAACCATGTCGCACAAGAAACAAACCCTGAAATTACTGCCAAAAGTTAGAATCCGACTTCCCCACTTGGCATCTAGAGGCTTCTGCTTTGCTCACTGACATGGGCTTTTGCATTCTTACATATTCTTAACCCTACTTCATGATTTCTTAATAAATGATGATAGGGAAGTATCACGAGCTAAAAAAAATCCTCTTGAAGGACAGAGCAGTGACTAAATTCAGCCACCACAAGGAAATGCATGTTTAAGAAAAATACCTGAGGCTTTGCAAGTGTCTAAGAAGCCCTTGGGTGAAAGCATCTAAATACGAGCATAGTAGTTATTCACGGGACAATTACTTTTAATAAATACAGTTTTTCGCCTGAGAAGCGACACAAAACCAGTTGTAACATTTTGGTTTTGGCACCACTCCATCTCTGTCAGCTGGGACTCTGACAGGCAGCGCATTCAAATTGGATACTGAAACCTATCAGGTCATACCTGCTCTATTACCTACCCCTCCAGCTGATGTATATGCCATTGCCCTTGAGAGAGATGCATGGAGTCTATTCCTGAACCAGCTCTTGAAAAGCCAGTTTCCTGCCCAGCATTTTAAGGTGAACAGAAACAAAAAAAGTTCAAAGTTCATCTACCTGATATAAGTCCTTCAGAAAAAGAAAACAGCACTTCTTTAAAACACGAAACTATGCTTTACTGATTAAAACATACATATCACAGAGTACAAACTGGGAAAAATATAGATTTGGATGGAGAACCTTAAAATCATATTTCCCCCATAAAAATACAGCCCCAGTCTGGTTACAGACCATTCATTAATAGCTACAAGTGGCAACAAACTTTTTCTTCCCCATGTGCATCCATCTAAATCCAATCCACAGGCAGCCAACTTCACTACACTGTTGAAAGAGCACACCATTTCTGAAAACTATCAAAGCAAAAAGACTCATATCCAGGATAAAAGCACTAAGGCAACAAATTTGAGAGCAACACCAACAAACACAAGGAGTCACCTGAATGATGCTTCCAAACAAAGGAGGCCAAAATGAGCCATCTTCCACATTTGTATTTGTATATATGTACTCAACATATATTAAAGTAGTTGATTATAAGTTGCTAGGTCATTTTGGTCTCCACAATTAAGTCTTCTTTCAACACGAAGGAGAGAATTCACAAAGGTTACACTTATAAGCGGGAAGCCAGATGCTCTTTTCTCTTTCTGCAGTCAGTAGAAAAAGAGACCAGGAACCCTGTACTGGAGTTTGTCTCTCCATTGAGCAGGAGAGGGACAGTAATAAAACAAGCCTTTGTCTGAAGTTGGTAAGCTCAATAGCTGTTCCTTCAAATGTCAGATTTTATATTTTTATAATTGGCAAGCAGTAATAGACCTTGCCTTAATTATCAGTAATAGTATTCAACATAGTCAGCACTGGCTAAACACTAGTAGCCAGCAGTTCAAACAACTTGCAAGACAAAACTATACTGCACTCCGCAGACTACAACAGCAAGAAAAACACCCGCCAGCTCTTCTTTAACTTTTTTGCACTACTATTCCCTCTTTTGGAGAATATTTAATGATACTGTTTCTCAAAAAAAATTATCTATATAACACATTGAGTATATGAAACAACTAAAAATTCCTCAGTCAAAAGTTGGTATGTTACCCTCCCACTTATCTTTGCTTAAATCTTATTGATTTTAAGAGAATGTAATACAACTACATTTTGGTTTTGTAGGGTATTCAAAAGGAAATCAAACAGTACCATCAGGTGAAAGAATTCTAGGAAGGCAAAATATAGTAATGCTATTTTAAATTTGTTACCAGAGCCCAGAGGTAGGCATTTGCATGATGTGTTTCTATTTACTATCCTATGAACAGTTTACTATACTAAGGCACTGTCCTGATTGCTGAACTAATTAAAACAAATGAAGAATAAAACTTCATTAAACAACTGACGGTATCTCATTAGGTTGGCTAAATCCAAGGAAAATAAGCTAGTCAGAATAGGTATAGTAGCAAATTATCACAGTAAAGGTAGAATTACATAGGTTATTTTATATTAAAAAACCCCTACTACTTGTGTGTTTAAGAGCTGCTCAAAATTTTGCAGGTTACATTGGGCTCATGAAAATGCTTTGGGAAAGGTCCTGTGAACACACAGGACAGACCAGATAGAGGAAAACATTGAGACATAGTGGTAGCTTACTGCCGGTCGAGTTATTTTTTTCAATGCTATTTCACTGTTTAACTGAAACTTGAACAAATCAAAGCTTAGGCAGCTTTCAGCACTCTGCTGCAAGTGACATAGTATTTCAGAGGAACTGCAGATACAGTACAGAGATATTTTTTCTTGAGTTAAATGCAATTCAGTCATAACTGCATTATTTAACTGAATATTAAACCCATTCAATTTTTATTTCTTATTTACTTTTTCAGTTTACTATAAAACTTCTCTGCACTAACACACTCTAGTTTAGCCATACCAAAGTGCAGTTTTTCATACCTACTTCAGTTTTTTCATACCTACTGATGACATCAGCAAGGTAACTGTGTCAAGCAGAGACTTCTGCCAACCCAGAAAAGAAGAAAACGGGCTAGAATACAGCACAGCACAAAGGTATCTTCAAAAACAATTTGCCTTGAAAATGTTAACACTGACATGTTAATTGCCAGTACATTTTGTAGATGTATGCAAGTAAAACAAAGAGTAATAGTTTATGCATGTGAGAATTACTACGTAAAAAAAATTCTTTTAAAGCTACATGCTCTGATTGCCAGAGACAATTTGAGCACAGCAGCTGATGAAATTATTCTCATGGCATGCTCCTTTTCTTGTATATTTGCATGTATCAATATGTTTTCAATACTGAGCAGCTAGAAACTGATTTCTGTAGTACTTCTGTAAGAATCACTCTTTTGTATTTGTATTTACTTTGTATTTAGCATTCACATAGGAAATACCTACTCTGTTGTTGTGTTTACTACTCAAAACATTTAAAAAAAAAGACAAGCCAATCCCTCATGCTTAAAGCAGAGGAGAAATCTAGTTTTATTTTCTCCACCTTAAATGTGGCAATTCCCAATTACAAAAAACTCTTCTGGACCTCAGTAAAGCAAGCCTGCAACACTCTGTGTCATTTCTCAAACACCTTTGCCTGGAACATCCATGCTCTCTTTCCACTTCCATCACTGTGGGAAACGTTTATGAAGTTCTGAAATTGGAAGGAAAAGACTCAAGTAACCCCAGAAATATATCCTTGAAGAACAAATTTTGAGGCACAGAAGAAGGGGTGCGGTAGAGACAGGTTTGGCGGAAGACCTGTACAGCTTACTCCGAACTATCTCACCTTCCTGTGTCTTAACTGCTGCTGCTCGAGCCAATTCACCCCAGCTACTCTCCAGGTTTTGCTCCCTGCTCCTGCCTCTTCCTCTCCTGGCCACGTATAGAAACACTGATCCAGGGCAGGAGATGGTCAGAGTAAGAATGAGTATTTTGAAAAACAAAAACAAACCAAAAAAACTCCACTTTCTCTGCAACTATTTAAATGGTTGCTGCAACCCAACAGGTTCTTGAAAACAACCAGGTTTGTTAACTCAATTCATGGTAAGAAATTTCCTTCACAGGAACTGAATGTTTCATATTTATCACTATTCTGAAAATAAGATGTTACATGCATTGAGCTGTAGGCAAGAAACTGTTCCAGTTTTGAAATACATTTGTTTCACGCTTTTTCAAATGTATCATATTTAATCAATTGTCACTTTTGTATGTATATGCACCTTTCACATAACAAAAATGTAGCCCATTAAAAAAGGATGAGACCATTAAAAAAGCACCTATTGTAGTAACATAATTCATCCTTTAACTGAATAGGTTTCTGAAAGGCCAAGTGTCTTTCCGCTGTTGTTTACTAAGTGCCAAAAGCCTCAGTACCGCCTCAGAAATAAGAATAAATACTGCGTGGCCAAGGAAATCTGCCACTGGAGGTTACAGTGAAGCTCCGAGAAAGCCAAAGGAAGGAGGGTTTCAGCAATTATAACAAACATGCCAACTCTGTGGGTATGGTGGAAGAAACAAGGCTGCAAGAGGGGCGAGAGACAGAAAAGGAAGGCTCTGCACACCAGCAGAGGAGAAGCAGCAAGCACTCTCATGAACTGTACTGTGTGAGAAGACGACAAGGAATAGAGAAGACAGAAGGTCGAAAGAGACTTAGCAAAGGAAGAAGGCAACACACATTTTATATTACCTAGCAGATTGATACTGGCTCATATTAAATCCCGAGGTAATCATGACCGTGTTTGCACCTGACATGAGGCACTTCCATGAAGAAGGACCAAGGCATATAAATAAAGGGGAATAAAGAAAAGCTAATTTCTATAAACCTAAAAGAATAAGTTGAAGGGAACAAGCAGCTTTCATCTGTCATCAATGCTAATAGATTTAGCTCTCAGCAAGCTGTAGCATGGAAGCATTTGCTTAGACCTTTAAAAGAAAAACCCATCATCTTATGTAAAGTTTCGTTTGGGAACCCTATACAAATCTAACAGTAGTTCTAGCTTCAAGAATTTCAAATCTACCAAAAAGCAACATCTCACTTTTACTAAGCCTAACCGAAACTGCTAGCTGCAAAAGCTCGGTGGAAAGTGCCCTATCTGCCAACAACGGGGGCTGCAGGAGCAAGCACTTGTGGGGAAAGCTTTCCTGGGGGCTCTGCCCAACCGGGCTTACTGGTTTTTGGAAATGCGTCCCTCACCAGACCTCGTGAGCACCAAAGATCTTTGTGGTACCTGATGCCACTGTGTCCCCCATGTGCACTATGCCCACATGCGCTCCCCACGGCAAGTACTGACTAGATCTGTCGATACGTGGCTTATGCAGTAGCATCCTACTGCAGCAACAGTTCAAAATGAGAACAAACCAAAACCCTTGATACCATGAAAGCTAGGTTGAAACAGCTCTTATTTGCTGAAACAGCTCTTATTTGCAGCAACATAGTTCTAGTTAATTTCTTAATAACATTCTAGCTAGTTATAAAATTCCCTCAAACTAGTACCAATTCTCTTCAGCCAGTATTTGTCCAACTGCAGTTATACAAGACCAAGATGAATTCTGTACAACCCTAAGCTTGTCAAACTCTAACCACAGAGGTTGTGATCTTTTGACTATGACAGTGGGAAGTTAAACTTGATTCATATTAGGATCAACGAGGTCTGATGATTTCCTCTGTAACTCTCCAGCTTTTTAAGCTACCGTTCTCTCAAGAACATTGTTCCTACTTTAGATCCTAGTAACAAAATAGAGAGGTTTCTGTCCCAATTCTTGTTAATTATAATAACCTGAGTGGAGCTCCCTGACACACCAAGGAATAAGTATGCCAAGGGGATCTGCACAAGCATTTTCAACCAGCAGCAATACCTAAGCCAGTAATAGTAACAAGCAGAAAGAGGAAAAGTAGCAAAACACAACATCAAATTTCAGCAAGACAAAAAAAAAAAAAAAGCTGAAGTTAAAATTAAAGAAAGAACTCCTCAGTTATGGTCTGGACACTACTTCAGAAGCATTACTAAACAGAAAAGAGGACCAGAAAAACAAAAGAAAACCAGTATGGCTAAGAGACAGAGTTTGAAAAAGGTTGTTCAAACCAACGGAATGCTTTCAGACTGTGCAAGTCAGCCCTAGTGAAACCAGCTGGCAGTGAGAGGGGAAGAAAGGAAGTACAAGGCAGATCTCGGCAAACAGATAAAGGCATTAAAGTAAAATCAAAGGCATGTTAAGCAGTCTCATGATAAAGTATAAAGAATACACAGGAGCAGACAGACACGCTCTCTTGAAGATCTAGCTGGAGTAGTTCAAGCTAACGAGGTGAACTCTGGAGATAACTACCCCTATAGCTGAGGGACCACACTGTTCGACCACTGGTAGCAGCGCTCAAGCACGCTAGCTTATATCATATTCAACAAAGAGCCTCAACAGGGGCAGGTAACTTCAAACCCCTTCAGCTAGCACTTTAACGGTGTATTTGTTTACACCCTTGTGTGCCATGTTTTCCAAATGTAAACATCAGAAAGAACAAATGCTTCTTTAAGACTGAGGATGACTCTCTCCAGGCTAATGAAGTTTAAATTCTCCTCCAGTTGTGTCATTTTCCAGCCTTCCCCACTCATTCATCTTCTACATCTCATACTCTCCCACTGTCAAATTAAGAGTGCCATTTCCCCACCCAACGCACCCTGCTGCCAAACTATTGCTCATCTTCAGGTGACCTAATACAAGAACTGATGTGTTTATTCTCTTTTAAGACTACGCACGTGACGGCTTCTCTTTGAGCTCTGTATACAAGATAAAACAAAAGCTACCAACTGGCCTCAAGTCTGCCAAACACAAGGGACCTCAGCTCCAGCACAAGAACTAGAAAATCAGACTACACAAATGAAAAAAATAGTAAGGTAAGAAAGTCCTTCGATTCACAAATACTTTAAGGAAACACTATCACATCATACATACTGGTTTGGTATGTAAATATCTGGTCACTAGCTTCCATAATCTGAATTGCAGATGCTGCACATTATGATAAGTAATTGGGACCCCAAAATTTTAATCCTCTGTAGACCATCATAAATGTTGGCTAAAAGTACACCTTGGTGTAACCAGTAGGGGCTCATACCAGTTAAAGCAAGCATATATTGCATTTTACATCAGCTGTTGCCAAGCTGATTCAGGAAGAGGCTGAGGTAGACTGAATCCTACTAATTTATTCTAACTCATATGAACACAGATAAACACAACAAGAAAATCAGAGGCATAATCCTAACCACCAATTTAAGAAAACAAAGAAAAACCAACAACAATAAAAAATTTTTGAGTGCTTTTGAAGTTTTGGTAATTTGCCAGCAATTCAAGAACTCTCCACAACTTAACTAATTTTTCAGAAAAATATTTGAAGAGGAAAGTCTACACTAACTACACTACACTGACAATACCATACATTTAGTACTGTTTAGATGAATCATGCTTAGCCCCTGAATTTCAGGAAACCCTACAATTCCAACAGAGAAGGTCAAGAGCTGAATCACAACCTTAAGCCTACCAGTAACTGTTCTCCTGGGCTGCTCTCCTGAATGCTTTAGAAACACTTCAGTGACTCCCAGGGGGTAACCAATACACAACTCTAGCCCCTTCCCTGAACTCATCTGTTTTGTGGAGTTTTGAACTTCAGCTATATAAACCTCTTGCTGCAGTGTAATAAAGCAAAACTAAGTAACTAAGTAAATACAGAGATGAGCAAGAAAGCAACCTGCACTGTGTTTTATCAGTTTGATAAATACATACGGGTATAAATAACACAACAGAGAGACACATTTGAATGAGAATTTGTTTTTGAAGTCCAGCAATAAGAAAACTTTGCCAAAAACCACTTCCTGGTACGTATCAGAGTGAAAATGGAACTGATATTTTAGAAAAATAAGAATATATACTCATCCAGGATCCAAGACAAATCAAATAAACTAAGCACTGCAGATGATAGCATCAAAGGCTGCTAGAGGGTCTGCAGGAAACCTCAGATGCTTGACTTCAGGCCACTGCAGAGAGGCTGGACTGAAAAGAAGACAATTCTACTTTCTGTCTTACTACTATAATAACAAATAGCAAGTAAATCAGAGGTTTCCAAATAGTACAAACTTTGATTTGGCCCCTTTATTAAAGGAGAAAATACTAGGAACTAGTGACAATCAGCATCTGCAGATTAACAGGTACAATCCAGGAACTGTTCACGGTCACCCCTCTCTTCACAGAAACCATAATTCTTTCAGAGACAGAATTAGCTCCTAGAAACACTTACGTTAGCAGGTGCTGCCTCCTTTTTCATCTCTTCATATCAGCTTGTACTTCCTACAAAAAGTACGGGTGTAATGTACAGGCAACGCAGTGAAACACAGACAATCCTCTACAGATTGTAATGAACTCATGAGAAACTCCCCCTTCAGAAACAGGTAACTAAAAAAGCAAGATTCTTGTGCAAATCTACTCAAGCTTGTCTTAACCAAAAAAAAAAAAAAAAAAGAGACAGAAAAAAGACAGAAAAATCTATTGCCGAGTTCATCAGTGTCACTGGTAAAGTAATTCTGAGGGATGAGACTAAAAGCTTTCTCTTAACATAAGAGAGCATGAGAGCCATTTGAGACAGTTATTAACAGCAAAGGACAAAACAGAGGTATTCAGAGCTACCCAGGGAAGGGTAGCATGTTTTGTCAGTAAATCTATCAGTTTTCTTGGGCAGATGAGTATAATGGGCCCCTTATTATGAGGCAACAATGTACAAATAGTAATTTCAGCAAGAGACAGTAACTGCAAAGAAATCATCTACACTATCTCAATCTCAAAAAAATATCTGGAACATATGCTTTAAGAATAAAATCCACCAAAAACCCATGAAAACTATCAGAGGCCTGGAATACCTCTCCTATGCAGAAAGGCTGAGAGAGTTGGGGTTGTTCAGCCTGAAAAAGAGAAGGCTCCAGGGAGACTTTACTGTGGCTTTTCAGTACTTAAAGGGGGCTTATAAGAAAGATGAGAACAGACTTTTTAGCAGGGCCTGTAGTGATAGGACAAGGGATAATGGTTTTAAACTAAAGGAGGGTAGATTTAGACTAGATATAAGGAAGAAATTTTTTACAATGAGGGTGATGAAGCACTAGAACACATTGCCCAGAGAGGTGGTAACTGCCCCATCTCTGGAAACATTCAAGGTCAGGTTGGACGGGGCTCTGAGCAACCTGATCTAGTTGAAGATGTCCCTGCTCATTGCAGGGGTGTTGGACTAGATGACCTTTAAAGGTCCCTTCTAATCCAAACTATTCTATGATTCTAAAATAACCTTTAATTCTTGTTCTATTCTGGAAGAGTTCGCATTTTCGCAGAAGGCAAAGTGCTGTAAAGACTAGACATCTGAACAGCAACAAATCAGACAAAATCTACCATTAGCACTAGGTCTCTGCAAGGTTTAAGAAAGTCCTGGGCTTCCCCAAACCTAGGTACAAGGCCAAGCAGAATATGGACTCTGGATCACAGCTAATCTTCGCTCAGATTTTGCCACAGCCTAAGACAAATGTACTCCTGCCAGACAGGCTGTTTTTCTTACTACTGGGTCAGTGTCTTAGAGTAAGTAGCAAGTAACTGATGCAGCTCCCACAGCTCCATACTTTTACAGACCACAAGTTATAAGAAATCCAGCTCAAGAACATCACGCTCACTTCTTGTTCAGAAAATGGTTAGAAGATCTAAGGCAGAGATCAAAGTCCAGTTGTATTTTACTGACTCATTTCAAAGACTCAAATACATCATCTGAACACTACTCACCACCCCCACCGTGTATAAAATGTTGTTTATTAATTTAACAGAAATGCTGCAAGAAAGTGCATCCCTGCTCAAAAGATTCTGTTAAAATCAACAGTGACTAAAAATTACCAAGCAGCATTACCACAAAAATCGTTATTAATTTTCTGTCCAAGTATTACAAAACCTATACAAGAGACAAGGCTTGGCCAAATCCGTCTTTCAGAAGAAATCTGGGGTAGCTTTAAGGCTTTCAATAGTAAGTCCCGTGGTGCAGGCGATACAGTGAGGGCACTGTCTCTTCACATATAAGAGAGCCATCCCTGGGGCTGGGAATTGTACTAAAGCACAGCAACCACAGGCACACGTGGTCTCAATAAATCGGATATGAAAGTAAACTGAAAATAACACATGCAGAATCACGGCTACCAGGACCAACCCTTAAGCGTAATTACAAATTTTGTACAGAAGCTCACGCAGAGGACAAACCACCATGGTCACATGCTAAGAACAGGCTATTTATTTTGGCAGGGAGGTCAAAAGTGGAGTCAAGGAAAGCTTTTAGTCAGGTTGTAAATTCAGCCACAAAATGCGGCTCAGGTGTTTTTAAATGTAAACTTCCTGAGCAATTACAGTTGGAACAAAATTTCTGGGAGAATGAGCACTGTCATGCTGTCACTGCTACTTCCCAAGTGGACTTGGCAGCTCAAAGATGAGAGCATTTATCTATGGCACTTGAGCCTTCATTTCAGACTATGCAAAATGTTTTATACAAATAGCACACCTCCTGAGGTTAGGAAACTCATTATAACCACTTTTGTCTTCTCCTCCTTCAATTACATGACTATTTAGTTTCCATTTCATTTTCCTTTCTTTAACAGTTATCCCAGAATTTAACATTACAGTGGGGCTACGATCATATTACATTAATTTTCATCTTAGAAACAAAATGAAAAATTAAAACACTAATATTATTTTCAACTCTAAGTGACACTTTTCCTCCATTCTGTTGCTCTTCCTACAATATTCTGAATTAAATTGCACACATTTTAGAGCAAGACCAGAGAAGTCACATAAAAGCCCTGTATGTTTGATTTTAGATACCTCTGATTTGGTGGGGGGTTTGTGTTTTTTTTTTTTTTTTTTTTTTTACTAATTGTAGAGATTTTAATAATATCCACTATCCAAATGAAAGGAGAATTTTCAGAAGGGTAGGACATATTATTTACAGATTTTCTTCAAGTCATTACTTGTCCTGACATAAATTCAAAAAATAAGTTTTAAACTCAATGGATACATCTATGTTGGCAAGTAACTACAAGAAGGACTTTGAGGTGCTGGAGCATGTCCAGAGAAGGGCGACGAAGCTGGTGAGGGGTCTGGAGCACAAGTCTGATGAGGAGCGGCTGAGGGAACTGGGGTTGTTCAGTCTGGAGAAGAGGAGGCTGAGGGGAAACCTCATCGCTCTCTACAACTACCTGAAAGGGGGTTGTGGTGAGGTGGGTGTTGGTCTCTTCTCCCAAGTGACTAGCGACAGGACAAGAGGAAATGGCCTCAAGTTGCGCCAGGGGAGGTTCATGCTGGATATTAGGAAAAAATTATTTACTGAGAGAGTGGTGAAACACTGGAACAGGCTGCCCAGGGAGGTGGTGGGGTCACCATCACTGGAGGTGTTCAAGGAGAGTGTGGATGAGGCATTGTGGGACATGGTTTAATGGGCATGGTGGTGTTAGTTGATGGTTGGACTTGATGATCTTACAGGTCTTTTCCAACCTTAGTGATTCTGTGATTCTGTGAACACAGTACAACAGGAGCAAATTTTTACAGTGAAACAGCAGCACTGAGGGGCCAGTGCCCATACTACAGGCATTTTGATGGTTTTACTAAACCTAGTCAGTACCAAACGGCTCTAGTCTGGGTCCCTGGACTGAATATTAATTCACAGCTGGAAAGCATCAGGTGTTTTTCTAAGAAGTATCATCCACTCTGGTTTCATCCAAACAGGATTCAGCTTGGTGCCTGGACCTGCAGTGCAGTTAAGTGCAGACAACCAGGAGGTTCACCACAACAGCAAGCTCATAAGATGAACTAAAACACACCTCCACTCACTCTTCATCCAGCTGCTCATGGTTCCTGGCACGGGAAAAGACAGAAATTGCAGACTGTTCCTCTAACATAGTCATGGACTGGATTAGGGCATTTTTCCCCCTTTTTTATCTGCATTTTGTCTTCAACTTTATCATCGTTTTAATCTAAGCTTTATTCTTTAATACTGAGTATTAGTGATCATACAACATATAGCTACCAATCATACAGCATTACTCAAGCAGCAAAAAAAGGCCTTAAAACAATGCAAACACAGTTTCTCATAACTTCTTTTGTTTTTAAATCATGTAAGCTAAGTTATTCTTCCTTCTTCCCTCCCCAAGGATGGGCTATTGCTACTACAACACAAAAATTTTGTCTTAGACCTCCGAAGTTCAATACTTTAAATGTATGCTGCTTTTAAAAAACACAGTTGAAACACCACTTAAACTGAGCTTCCCCTTCAGAGCTTATGTAATGGTAGTGATCTTGCTCTCTAATACCAAAGCATGATTAAAATTATCTTCAGTTTCCTCTAAATTGTCCCAAGACAATCTAGAAGCCCCCAGCCTGGAAGCCACCACCAGGCAGCTCTCCCCAGCCCACCCATGGGCACTGCGCTCCAACCAGCACCCAACAAGCAGCCCTCGCCTCGGCTACGGGAGGACACCCAAAGATACCATCATCTCATCAGAAAACAGATCTCAAAGTAAAATATCACTTATATTCTCAGCTGGTAACTTACCACCGTCTCCCCGTCAGATGATGCTGCAGACTGGAAACCTGGAAGCAGCAGCAACAGGAATGCGAGCAACTCCTGTTCCTGCATGTTTCAACATAACCCTGTTCAGCTCTCCCGAACAAAGGCTTGCACTTATTCAACCTACAAGTAACTTTAATCATCCTGTTTTGTCTAAAACTGGGTATGGATTCCTCTCTCCGGAGGAGACTAATCTTCCCACTGTTTGTCGGACAGAGAGACTTGAAGCAGGTCTTTAAGCCAAAAGCACAGCTAACATTTGCAGTTGTGCAGATCTAATCATGTATCAAAATTTCTGCTCCTGTTCCAACTTTACATTACAAAAAGTAAACTTTTCTTTCATGTATGGACAATATGTAAAACATAAATCCAAATTGTTTTAAAAACACACTGGAAGACATTATTAAAAATACCCTCGAGGAGAGCGTACAAGGCTTGTATACAGAAGTTTAAAGTTCCAAAACACATGATCAGTGCAACATTACTCTTCCCCACAAACCACAGATACCTCCACCAAAAAAAACAAATAAAACCCTCTTTCCCCTCTGACAGGACAACTCAGCCCACTTACTCACTATGTACAGCTCCACTCACAACCAACTAGGAAACTATCAAGAACTATCCAGAACATTCTGTGACTTAGAGAAAAGCTTCCAAAAAAACCACCCCCCAAAAAAAGCAGGTGAGGTCATTTAACAGCTCGCTGCCCCAAGGACAAAAGTCAGGTTTCCCGTTTCTCGGTCCCCTCCTCCCCACTCAGGCAGTACCAGCCCCGGTGCCTGCAGAAAAGTATCTCTGCCAAAGTGCATGGTTTAAGCCACTTAGATAATTCTTCCCAGTTCAAAAAGAAGATGGGTGAGCTCCACTGCCAGCATAAGGTAGAATTAGAAAGTGCATCCATGAGAAGGCAGAGATGACAGCAGAAACTCCTCCTTGAGGCCACAGCAAGTTGTTACATTGGCTCTCCACATCTCTGAAAATACGTTCAGAAGTGTGAAGGATGCAGCTGAAAAGAATGAATACAGACCAAACGTCTGCCTTTTCTAAGACACAAAAATGAGTCCACTTGTAATTCAAAGTTCAGGCAGACTAACTTTATTCATTTTTAACATACAATCCTTTCTTAGACATAAAAGTTTCACTCTACCAAAAGCAAAATATTAGATGAAGAAATACAAAGAGTATCTGAAACATTAATTAAGGGTATTTTCTTAATGATTCAGGTTAAAAACCTCAGACCTTTCTAAACCTAATGGCTTTTCCATAGTTTTGAAGATTTTATTCAATATTTCTGAAAAGTCAGAAGGTTTTTTTATCTCCCCCAGCTGATGTTACCTGTAATATTTTGCAAAAAATCTCAAACTACATACAAGCACGACCTGAGTTACCTGGACTCAGTTTGAGTTCAGACACGCAGAGCTTCTGGAATCGATTACTGGCATTTCTTTGAGCTGTCTGATGTCAAGGATGGTTGACATCACGATTCCCAACTGTAAAAGTAGGGCACTTCATGTGGATCAAAGAGATTTGGCCAACATGACCTCAAGTATTTAAGAAACGCTCTTCTAGAATAGTTATTTTTAACTGCTGGTTTGGCAACCCCCAGAAAGGGATTAAGAAAAAATAATATTCCAAAGACCCCACAGATGTGAAATTTCTAACAGAATCCAGGTGCCCAGCAGAAACTTCAGGGGGAACAGAAATCAAAAAGACTAAATTATTTTTACAAAGTAATGAGCAAAACTGACATCACAGCTGACATCACAGGTTCAAACCATGTATCAGCTACACATCTACACATAAGAAGTGCAGTTGATACGCTCAATATTGAGACCATCAAGAAACGCAATCAAATGTAATTGTGTAAACAAGTGAGAAGGACCAGGTGTAGGTGGAGCAGAAATGCACTGAACAGCCATTTCCACTTAGTATGTTTATCTAATCAACATTCTTGAAGAAATTTTAATTTTCTCAACACCATTCCCAAGAAACAGGCACAACCCATTTTAATTCATCATTAAGATTCACCCAGGTGACACAAGAGGAAAAACCAAACTTAATTAGATAAATCTAGATCAGTTGCTATAAAATCCATGGGTTTTGTTATTTGGCACATTTAAACCTATTATCCTGTTAATCAATTAGAGAAGAGGATAATGTGAAATAATTCTTAAGCATGCTTCAAAGATACTTAAATCTTCTTATACGTTTTTCTTTTAATTCAAACACCTTCTCTGATCAAGAGCAGCACCTTTAAAGCCTTCCTCCAATTCTAGCCCAATCTAACTGAATAGTTTCAAAATCCTTCAAACTTAAAAATACATTATTACTAATTTCTAAGCTTGAAGACACATCCCCTTGTTCTTCCAAGGCCATGGTAAAACATTTTCTTCTTGCACATCTTGACAACTTTCCTGTATATGCTCAGTACCAGCCACACAGAAATTCCCTGAAGTCTTAAACAAACCCTTTGCCAAACAAAAAAGGATAAGGATCACATAATCACAGGTTAAATATGTACAATATTTATGTGGAAAACCAACTACAGGATTCTTCAATCTAGCAGAAAAAGCTGTAACACACAATCACTGGAAACAGAGGCCACACAGACTAAAAACAGGCACTATTTTAAACACAAAGGCAATCATTCATTTTGAAAATCTTTTGTAGAATTACTTTTAACCAATAACACGGATTTTAAATTAGGACTACTTTTTTTTTTTTCTTTCTAGTTTAATATTTCTCAGTCTGATTTGCCAGACATCACACCCACTCTGCAAAGCAGCTGCCTTTTTTATTTATTTTTCAGCACATATACAGACACAGCCAAAAGATAAGTGCTAGTACCTTCTGCCAGAAACACTTGAGAGTCAATTCCTGGCAGGTTTCAGCATTTGCAGATATTGCAAGTACTCAGAAATGTCAACAATGTCAATCAAAAGGTCTAGGAAACGGTTCAAAAAGGCACACACTAAGTCCTGATGACAGAAACATTTAATGAATGCATTTGCGATTACAAGCAAGACCCTCACCTGCTGACTGCGAAACAGTAAAACACGAAACAGTCCCTGACTTTTTTTCAGGAAAACTAACATGCTACTAGTTTTTAAAAGATGAAAAATACAATTCTAAACCAAACCAACCGATCAAAGATGCAGAAGAGGCTATGCTGCTATTGAAGGAAAGACTGAGAGATCTTGTGGAACTTATCATCAATGGACTGACAAGAAAAGAACCCGATGTTTCCCTTGTGCAGGGCTTTACAAAGCATCCTCTTCAGCTTTCTGGATTTCTGGTCTACAACGCTCCAGCTTAAGTTCACTCAAGCACTCTATTTGGGACTCCAGTCTGCAGGTCTTCAGTGCTTCCTACGTTGCAGCAAATACATTCTCTATTGCAGATGCACATAGTCAATATATCTTCTTTGTATATTCATACAAAATTTGAGCTCCATAGGAGCTTAAATTACAGTGAACAGGAAATTCTACATGAAAGTCAGATATGACCAATGCAAACTCCTCCTTGTGAACAGAAATATTTCAAATCTCCTCTCATGATGGATGTTTCTTCAAACTGTTGAAGGGTCTAAGCACCCTCTTGGAGGGGCAGGAAGGGGGGCATGTTAATACCAAACACCCCAAAGATTTCCTATATTTCCTCTTTGGAGTAAAAATCTTCCTCAGAGAAGAGTTTTTGGTTTTGAATGATTCGTGGGAACTAGAAAACTAAAAGCTTGTGAGTATAGTTGTCTTACAACTTCATATGATTAGAGATCTTCTAAGGTCATCTTAGAAAAAAAGGGATTCAAAACACAGCATAAGAAAAAAGAACATGTGTAGAATAGAGATAAATCTGACTACCTCAAAGTGTTAAATTGAGTCAGGCACTTCCTCAGGAATCCAGAAAAGCCCAATTCTTTTGTTTGGTGCTGAGACAGAGAACACAATAAATACATGCTGTTCATTCACCTTCCAGAGACCTACATGAAGTCTTGAGGCAAGAACTCAAGAACAATTGAGTTCAAAAAGAGTAAGACGGTAGTACAAAGCAGTCCACTGATACAACTCATAACCCACTGAACTAAAAAAACAAAACCCAATCCACAGACCCATTCTGCAAAATGCATCAACAGATGAATCAGTACCCTCATCACACCATGTTATTGGAGACTCCACCTCTCTTTAGGAAGACTCATGTTCCACCCTCCACAATAGCATACCTGTCTTCCATTACAGGGACAAACGTGTTTCCTTTTATTGACTGACGGACACAAGGTCTGAAGAATTATCTTATTATTTCTATTTAAAAATAGAGGATATTTAAAAGAAGCACTAGACTGTCATTCAGAAGACTATATTTAAACCTGGAGTACACTTTTGCCACAGTATCCCCAAAAAACCAAAAGCAGCCAATATTTCTTTCTTACTAAGCAGAAAGAAAATTACTACTATTAACCATCAACCTGACATTGCATTTCAGTATCAATGCTCTGTTAAAAGCAATTTTAAAGGAAATTCACATCTTACACAGTTTCTGCTTTATTTGGGTAGCTAATAAAAATAACTCACTAGCTACAATGGTTTATCTTGACAAACTTAAAGCAAATATGTATGTTTCTTGAATAACTCAAATAACTTGGGAACAAGGAAAACAAGAAGTTAATCAAATGCCTTCTCAAATGCCTGCACAAGCAGCAATAGCCATTTCCTATACTCCCCTCACAGACAAGGGTGAGCCACACTGGCTAATCTCCCAGTGTTATGACCCATGAAGGATACAAATCTAATTTTGCTAAAATAAAAATACCACTGCATCTGGTCTGTTAAGAGATAATAAATAATATTTTTTTTCAGAAGTGATGAGTTAGCAAAATTTGCTGACGTTCAAGTTTAAGTACACAACAGAGAAGCCCAAGTATATTTCAAAGGTTATTCAAAAAGTATGTGGTTTTTCAGCTTCTACTCTATAAAACTCATTCAAGTTGTACTGGATGCTATAATTTAACTAATTTCTTCATACATCCAGCAGCTTGTGCTGTGTGATGATCCTCCTCTGATAGGGAAGCTTCTGACATCATTCTGGAAACATTTACAGAGTGTGTCCTGTAATAACAGCATAGGGAACCCTAATAAACCAGGTGTGGCTTTGGAGACAAATCCTGAGCCACCCAGGAAGTGCTCTAGTATCTGCAACAGCCCTCCTGCAAGCCTTTACTGCTGTGAGTCTCCTGAATGAGTTTTATACTGAAAAACATAAGGGAAGAGAGGTATAGGACAGAGGACTAATTTTTCGCCTGACCTGCCCTTCTATTGTAGCAGTGCATTAAAAGACAGGCCTTGACTGTAGTGGTGGTTTTCATCTTCTCTGGCACTCAGCTTCCCCCCTTTCTCTAGGTATCCCATAGTTTATCTCTTCTCCCAGCCTCAAAATGCTTTTTTGCTCTCTGAAGAGAAACTCTAAAGTTTCTCTTTGCTTTCCAAAGAGAAACTCACATCTGCTGTTAAAACTGTCAGTTAACAGCAAGTCAAAAACCATGGAAATGGCAGGATCACTGAAGACATTTAAGGGAAAACATGCCAGCAGAAAGGGCCACATCCTGGAAAATCACAATTGATGCCATTCCAGGTAAGAAAAACTCCTCAAAATGCTCAGGACTGCTTTTGGTTTTGGGGAACACTAGGAGCTCCCCATCCTGCCATGGGGGCTGTGCTGGTCCTGCACTGTGCTGCGCCTCTCAGCCCAGCTGGCCAGCAAGGCTCTGCCTGGAAGGTGAACCACATCTTCTCAGCCTCCTTCGTTCAGCATGTCTGCAGCTCGGTGAAGCCACTGTTCCACATCGTGCTTTCCCTACATAACATGGTTGCTTCTGCCTACACCACCCTGGTCAATACCAGCATTAATAATTTTGTACCTCTGGTAATTACTCTCCTTCTCAAGCCCTCCTACCCTAAACTGCCTCCCCCTTACACATTAAGCTACAGCTAAAAGTAGCTTCTAAAGCAGATCTCCAGCTCAACACAGCCGTATTTCCCCCACTTCATTCTTTCCAAAACAGAAAAACAGATTGCTGTTTCGGTCTAGAAATTTAGTGAATCCACACATACTATGGGCAGCAAAGGCATAGGGGTTTCTTTGCTAGGATGCCCTTGGCATGGTGACAAGGTGCTTCTGCTGACCCAGAACAAGATCAGTGCGGTATCACCTGGTGCAAGGACCGCTGTGAGTAGCCAAAGGAGTTCCCTGCAAAGCAGCAACCCACAATAGTCTACAACAACAAAAAATACTCATTCCTGCTGATTCAGATGGGGAGCAAGCACATTCCACTGCAGGGCTTCTCAGGCTGTGCTGGGCACACGTGAGCAAAGCCTGCTGTAAGACGAGTGTTCACCACAGCAAACATGTCCTCCACATCACTCTCCCAACCTCAGGCTGATGAGCAAGGGTAATTGTAGGTTGACAGCTTCCAAGTAATTACAGCCATCTCCAATCCAGCGCTTACTGGTATGACATTGGTCATCCTCAACAAGCGAAGGCAGAGTAGAGAAAAATATGGATTTTGATTAAAACTCTTCCCAATCCTTAAATTCTGCTTCCACCATATGTTCTGCCTTGCATGTCTCTGCTACCCTTCTCACTAGACACCAAGCCTGCCAAGCAAAACAAAAAGCAGTTATCTCTTTCACCCTCAGAAAAACGTACTGATGCAGCCAGTTTTACTTGCTCTATTGTACAAACTCCATTTGCAATCTATCTTGGTATATGCAGTCCATGAAGAGCATGTGAAGCTGCATGCTCACTTGTAGGACTGACGCCATGCAAATCCTTCTCATTTGCAGCAAGCTGTGAAACACAAAAGGCAGGATATCCTGGAAGTAGCAAAGTAAAAGAAACAATTTATAAAAAAAAAAAAAAAAATGGGGGGAGGGGGACAGAAAAGGCAGGTGTCCTGGCAATAGCACTTACGCAGGGCTTCTTTAAGGGTAGCAGCTGATCCTGAAAACCAAAGTCTGACTCAGAGGGAGCCACCTTGTGAAGCCACCCACAAATACCTGCACTTGAAACACCAAGGATCCACACCACACCTCCACTGCAGCCTGGATCTCAGAGTGATCCAGGCAGATGAACAATGGGTAAGACACAATGCAACCCAGGAAGCCAATCCAGGTGACATGCTAACAACATATACCAAAGTATTCCTTACATTTTACGCTCTGTTGAACTCCAAATGAACACTATCATATGCATCCGGGTCAAAATTTGACTACCATTATATTCAACAGTGCAAAGAGGTGGTATCAGCTATCACTGAACCAAAGTCTGCATCCCACATATGACTCACTATAGCCTGAAGCACCCAAGCTCCACATCAAGCCATTCCAGTCCCAGCTGGGTGGGGGCCCTTGGAGGAGAGCCCTGGTACCCAAAAAAGGGGAAATCCTCCCTCAGCTACAGGAAGATATTTAAAAAACCCTTTATTCTTCTCCCACCTTTTCTTCTTGTTAGTATTGAAATATATGTGAAGACCTCGACAGAAGTACAATAATATAGAAGGCACTTCAGCTTTTCTAACTTCCCTACGTACTAGTACAAGCTTTTAGCTTATATTAAAAGTTCAGCATAGTCCAAACACTTGCAGGAGATGCTTAAGGGAAGTGGTGATGTGGCAGAAAAAAGGAAAAAAAACACCCTTCTTTTTCAACAGTAGTAACTTGAAGACTGCTAAGACATGAGCTTCAAAAATAAACAGCCCCCACACATCAACCACCAAGCTTTGTTTAAATGCCTGCTAACATCACTAGGTTAATTCCTCACAACATAAAATTGCTTTTCCTGAAAATTTGGCTACTATTTCGTATTTGACTTGCTTCTCCTGTATCTTCAGGTGTGTGATAGCTACACAGTTTTTCCTTAAGCAAAGGCCCAAAAACAGTAAAATTAAATACTTGAAAAAAATCCTGTATTTGTCACAAAGCTATGCTTACCTCATTGTCAGACTGTAGACTACCAGTTAGAGTTTTGTGGGTTTGCCCGCCTACAAGATGTTCATCACAAAGTTAGGCCATGAATTTAAAATGGAGCAGCTGATCAAACTAAACAAAACAAAGCCACACAAGCCTCATGCACTGCTGTATCTTGCCCGTTAAAATTTCTCCATAAACTATGTACAGTGAAGGAAGTAACAGATCCTTTTGAGAAGGCTCCTGTCTTACCTGGATCCTCTCAAAACTCCTTGGCCATTTCCAACAAGACAACAGATGGAAATAAGAGAGGCTGCTAGAGAGAACGCGCCGAGTCCTAGGAAAACAGGAGCCAATTAGCTTTCATTAATTACAACTAACCACACCTCAGCACACCTTCATATGTTACTCCAAAACCTTTACCTGTCTTGGGGTGAAATACTTAGCCCAAATTGTGAGGCCTCGTGGTCATCTTACACCCACGGCAGGCACACCCGGGGTCAGTGCCTGGGCATGTATGGGGATCAGACAGCATCTTCCAGTTGAGGAGGAAAACATGGCTTTAAAGTGAGCCCAGGCATGGTAGGAAGGGCAACCCCTGACGCTAACCTGCTTTGCCTTCAAGCAGCCAAACCAGCGTTTTTCTTCCACTACAATCTTCAAGTGTTCCCTCTTAAATCTGCTAGGATCCCTTTGGTCCTCTCAGCTCCTCAGCCTTTCCCACCGTGGCATCGTCCTTCAGTCTTCATGTGTTCCTCAAGAAGGAGCCCACCGCAAACTACTCTTCCTCCTCCTGCTAGTTTCCCTCTCCCCTGCTTCTACCTCCTCCCTAGGGCTAAAGCAGCACAGTCACTCAGCAAACACGCCAGCGGCATAAAGTGGCCTTTGTCCTCCCTCTTCCCTCCCACGGGGATTCATAAAGAAACCAGGATTAATACAGAAAACAACTCATCTCAAATAGCCCGTTTTCTTTGAAACCATACAAATTTCCACTTCCATCTGATGGACTCAAGCAATAAGTACTTATTACTCACATGAATTACCAATTTTTTACTAAAAAAAAAATAAAAAAAAAAAATCAGGAAATAATAGAACTGCGTTTTCTGTATGGATACAAAAAATTCTCCTTCTACAGAGCTCAGTAACTGATCCGGGACCATAACAGAAGGGTTTGCAACAACAGCTGTAAAGAGCAATTTAAAAAAAAGTCTATGAATCAGCTTAATATCCTAAAATCCCTGCTAGGCTACATTAACAGACACACAACTCCTTATCAACAGAAATAAAAAAGCTGACCTCCAACACTTTCTAAAAAAATGTACTTTCAGTTCCAAGTTAAAAGAAATATGATACAGTATTTTCCAAATACATATATGCATGGAAAATTGGGAAAGACTGTAAGGATTTACATTTAAAGACAATAGTCCACAAGACTATATGGTCAACATTATTTATATTTATCATTGCTGCTTTGGTGATGAAGATCCATAATCATAATTTAGCATGTAACACAGAAATACCCATAGCATCAGATCCCATATCATGGAAAGACTGTATTTTCATTTACAGTAGGAAAGACTGTTACAGCCCCAAGAAAAGCAGCTATGTAGTCCACTGCACTGCAAAAACCATGTTCTGTGGCTGTTGACCTTTTGAGCAAGACATGACTTGTACACCATGACAACAGGCTAAAAAACTTCATATCTAAGATTCCTCTCCCTAGGGTAGTAAGAAATAATCTTTTTCTTTGAAAGGATGTAAAACTTCAGAGCAAAACATAAAATAAGATCTAAAATTTGTTTCAGACTACCATCAGAATATGACACAAAATGTATATGAAAAAGCATCCTTCCCCTAGCCAAAGCTTAAAATCTGTTCTTGTGTAGATGATCTAAAAAAGACTAAGACGTTACACTACTGTTCAAAAGCCCATAACATATTTCCAAACACATGAAGAAAAAAATTATTTTAATTTATGACATTCATGCAATGAACCAAACACTACCCTCAAGGTCTGTATAACCTGAGATTGAGTGTCTCACCATGACTTGTTGAGTATTTAAAAATTCAGGGTTCACTCAGAGTTCCCGCTGAAGAGTCTGGGAATTTCTCTATTGATTTTTCTGAAAGCAGGCCAGGCCCTGAAAGATGCTCTCTGCAATTACCTGAAAGGGGGTTGTAGAGAGGTGGGTGCTGGTCTCTTCTCGCAGGTGACTAGCGACAAGAGGAAATGGCCTCAAGTTGCACCAGGGGAGGTTCAGGCTGGATATTAGGAAAAAATTATTTACTGAGAGAATAGTCAAACACTGGAACAGGCTGCTCAGGGAGGTGGTGGAGTCACCATCACTGGAGGTGTTCAAAAAACGTGTGGATGTGGCATTGCAGGACATAGTTTAATGGGCATGGTGGTGTTGGGTTGATGGTTGGACTTGATGGTCTTACAGGTCTTTTCCAACCTTACTGATTCTGTGATTCATTCCTGAACATTTTGATCCTTGTCCTGGAAACTCTGCAGCACGCAAGCAGGGCCAACAGCACAGCAGGTTACCGCACACCATTAAACCTTGAACCAGCAGAGCAGCTACAGAGCATCCCCTCCCAAAACTCTCCAGTGCCTCCCCTCAAACAAGCAGAGTGCCACAGTGGGCAGGTTCGGCATGCCCGCACACAGTGCTCACCCAGCTGAGAAAAAAGAAGATGCAGCAAAACAGCCAATCTTTGCCACGGAGGATTCTGTGAAAGATTTTTATTGCTATCATCTCCACCACTATAGAGCGGGTGTGATGGGCTGCACTTGAATGAATCAGGAAAGAGCGAAGCGTGGATGGGAACTCAAGAAGAGGGTGTCCTCACCCCACCGCCGGCACGACCTCACTCATGGGTCGTGCCGGAGGACTGGAGACGGACACACTGCCCTCCCACAGGCAGCTTCTTCTGAAACGTGGCTATTACAGTATCACCTTTTATTCAGGTTGCTTTGGATCCGGGGCACTAAGAATAAACCTGAGACGACCAAAACCTTGCCGAGTGTCACCGTAACAAAGAGAGTACGGCAGATGCGAGGGACACAGTTCTGGACCGTACAAATCACAAGCTGGACTTACTGAAAATACAAAACATAACAATACTTACATGACTTCAGATCAGGCCTGAAGGATCCATAAAAACACTTAGATATAATTCAGGAAGCTGTTACTACCAATATAGACACAGATCTTGCTGATAGCAGAGAGATTTTTGTGAACCACTGACTTTGTTACACTCCCTGCTTCTCATTTTTTCCCCAAATTTCAAATCAGTCTGCTAAAAATTGTTCATTATAAAGAAAACAAATTTGTTCAGGAAACTAAAGAATTAACCAATATGTAAATAATACTGTTGATTTAATTGTCCATTTAACTACCTTTGGAAAATAGAATCAGCAGCTCATTCAAGGCAGGTTGCTTCAAAAAGCAAAGATAAGTTTTCTTTTATTTGCAGTTGGAAAAGGCCTTTTGTTGAGTATTTACAAATTCAGGGTTCACTCAGAGTTCCCGCTGAAGAGTGTGGGAATTTCTCTATTGATTTTTCTGAAAGCAGGCCAGGCCCTGAAAGATGCAGCCATGCCAGGTCCAGTAGCACTCAAGACAGCTCCGTCTGGCACTGCTGTGGCTGGATCCCAGTTTGGAGACTGGCCCCATTCTGCCTCTACCGCTGTGGCCAGGCGAATACAGCAGCAGCAGTGCTGTGAGCTGCACGTATGGAAATTGAGGTTTAACTCCAGATGCCTCATCCTTCTCTCATTCCCCGAAGCAAGCATGAACTACCCCTTATCCACCCGCTTCCAGAGCGAGAGGAAGCATTCAGCTGACAAGGAAAGACTCCTGGCTTGACAGAAGTGCTTCATGAGTCGCACAAACTCTGGGTACGACCCGCAGGGTAGCCACAGCAGCACAGACAGCATCCCATGCTAGCCAAGTGTTTGTGCATGCCATGCTACTGACGGGAGCTATCATTCAGTTCGCAGAGCTCCAGCATGTCTACAGGAGCTGCAGCCGCCAGCACTGTGGCTGCAGGGTAAACACTGCCTGGCTGCAACTCACTCCCTTTTCACTCAGAAAACGTTAGGGTGCTGCAGGGGCTCCCAAACCACCTTCACAAGGCCATGCTAACCGGTCCACAGGTGGAAAAAGCCTTTGCCTTTGAGCTGCGGCACACACAGCACAGCGGCAGGACCGAACCGAACCAGCCCTCCCTGGCCCCATCGCCCTCTGCTCTGTTTTTGCATGCTGTTCAACAAAAGAAAGAGCAAGCACTCGCTTTGGCTAAATCAATTTTTTTTAATTGGTATTCTAAGATAGCCGCTTATTGAAAAACAGAATTAGCATGCTCTTTCCAATAAAATAAATACTATTAAATATCTATGGTCATTACTTACAGAAATCATTCTGCCAGAGATTAAAGAACCCACGGATTTATCTGTCTTTTTCTTGCCATCAAAACCTTAGGAGAAACCATAAAGGCTGCTGATACTTCACATTTAGCTTTGCAAAACTGATATTTTGGAAGAAAAAAAAAGTGGCTTCATCCACAGACTTCAGTTCAAAAAACTGTATGTTTTCCATGTGTTCTTTCTATTATAGTGTCCATCAATACTTCAGAAACCTAAGTCTCACTCACCAGTATTTACAAAAGTAAAACAGTCATTCCAAGTAACAACAAAGCAAAAACCTAAATAGATGGTACGCTATGTTAAAATGTTAAGTCATTTTTATCTGCCTGTGCGTACTTTAAAAAACAGATTCAAAATGAGCGTACCTAAAGACACTACTTAACAAGTCTGATTTCTTTTTCTTAAATAGGCTGACAGTTCTTTAAAAGTGTTTCAGAACACAAGATGCTGTAACATTTGGACACAGGTTATGAAGCCACATACAGTATATACCACAGTAGATGATGAATACCTCAGGTTTTATCCCTCCGATTTTCCCGGTTTAAATCACAGTATGATCCTGCACCTACACTTCCTCTACAGGATTACGGGCTACACTCCTAAACCACAACAGTTTGCTGTCGAATGCAAGAGTTTGCTTCAACACTACTTTAAAACCAAATGCGTTAAGCTGTAACATCAGATGACCAGCAATAATTGAAAGCTTCCAGGTCTTTATCACAGAAATTGCATTTCTTTTGAGCACTAAAATTACTTTTCCCACATAAGCTCAGGCCAGAATACAGACAGCACCTGAAGAAATCATCAAGTTCAACCCCCTGCGTGAGAACAAGTAAAACAGTTGTGAGGAAAGTCTTTAATATATCCTTAACACAAGTTCTATTTGACTTTCAAAAACCTTCGCAAAAAGGAGACTGCACAACCTCAGCTTGTTCCAGTTTTCCCCAAAGCATAACAGATTTTAAGAACTACATCAAATCTTTGGTACAAACTAGTTTCATCTTTTTCAATACAGTCACTGACAGAAGGACACAGACCACTTCTCACTAATTTTAAGACTGTAGCATCTTCTTGTCCCCTCATCTTATCCTCTTTCTGCTGGAACTGAGTTTGTCTAGCCGTTGTAAAACACACTTTCCAAACACGTGTGGTCTCTGTAGATGATGCTTTCCAAACCCTTCCTAAACCTTGATGACCATTTCTGCCAGATTGAGCCATTTGCATTTATCTTTCTTAAAGGGCTGTGGCCAAAACTGAACACATTATTCTGTTAACTTAAGCTTCCTTAGTATGAAAAGTTAAATGATAAACTTCAACAGTACTGCATCCCACTGCTTATCGTGATCCCCCATAACCCTCAGAGCTGCTTCCATGGTGCTGCTGCCAAGTTGACTTTACCTATCTGCATTATGGGATCTCCTTCCTGAAAATTGTATCTTGTACTTGAATACAGCCATCGAATTTATCAAAAACCACTTGTCCTCCAAAACAGAGCATCAAAAATAAGGCCTGAAACCCCCACTCGGTCTCCTTCAGACTTTGTGATAATTCTGCTGATCAAAGACATCAATGACAACACCGAAGTACAAAGGTGCCAGAACTGCCCCCAGCACCACTTAAGCTCACTTCCCAGTTTGATGACGACTCATAATCACTCTGTGAGAATAATCACCCACAGTTGCTATCTCTAGACCTGGTCTCTTTGGGTCAGCTCTTCTCAAACACTTCAGATGAATAAATGATTTTCCCAAGAGCAGCCCTACTGGGTCAGACAGCAGGTCTGTTGTCTCCAGTATGCTGCCTGCAGTACTCAATGCCTGAAATGAATATAAAAATTCGGTAAATACATTTTCCCATATATTCTTCCGGGCTCCAACTGCAGCCCAGTGACTCCTTGAGCTACAGGAGGTACTCTGTACAAGTCAGCCTTAGTGGATTTTTCTTCCATGAATTTGCCTGGTTGCCTTTCAAGTCCCTGTAAACTTTCAGTATCCACATGCTTTAGAAAGGATTTCCAAAGCTTAACTAACTACACACTGGGTCAAAACCAAAACACACCCCTTCTGTTCATTTTGAACCTGCCAGCTTAATCTCGTGTTCCACATTTTGTGGTGAAAGTGACGATAAAAAGTTAGACCCTACTCAGCTTTGCCACATCACTCATGAGACCGTCAAAATTTCTAAAACCTCGAAGTTTTCCTCAGACCAGCGTTATCAAATACCAGGAAGGTTAGACTGGGTCACAAAGCCTTCTCCACCCCTGCAGACCAGGCACAAGGAAGCACTATTTCACCTTCCTAATGAGAACATTATGATTAATGGGTCAAAATACTGACCCAGTATCAAAACAAAGGCTCATGGGGATCCCAGATCCTGAAGGACACGGTACTTAGCGCAGATTATACATGAATGCCCACTCGGAGTGGGGAAATTAGTTCAACTTACAATTACTGCAAGCTAATACTGATGTGGTTTTAATTCAGAAAGCTATTAAGCCTCACAGCAATCTTTACTGCCTTTATGTTCACTCTGCTGGCTTTACAGTGTCACACTTAAAGGCATAACTATACTGTCACTAAATAGTTTATTAACTTGTACATATTAAAAACACATCCACTAAAAATACAGTCAAGCGAAATCCTAATTTCTGTGTTAGTAAAACCAACATCACAAAGGTTTCTAACTTTTGCTCTGACAATTTCGATATTTACTCTCCCACCTCAATAATAAACTCAGACCTTTTTTTTGCAATTATTTTATAAACCATACACTTCATAGTTAACTTGTACATGAGCACAGCTTTATGATATTTGAACAAATACTGCAAGAACACATTTACTTATGCTTTTTAATTTGCACAAGGATAATTTCAATCATTAAATAATTTCTATTGTTATTACGCTTTTTTTCCTAGCATTCCCCTCTATCTTGAAAAGAAAAAATGCAGATGACATTTAACTTTGGAGTTCATCTCTACCCTCTGTTAATTTGTCACGTTTGCAACAGAAGGAAGAGTCAGCCCCGTGGCCAACCTTTGTACTCTAATGGCTGCGAACCCAGTTCATAGGCCGCTCCGCAGCCCAGCGATGCCAACTGAACTGTAAGAAATTAGATTGCCTGGAAGGTCTTTTCCTTCCGAAAGCAAGGCAGGACACAAGTCACAACATACTGCTTCTCTCCACCTTTATAAAAAAAGGCTGACAATCAGTGATATTTAGATGAAATAACAGGTAACAATCATCCTTTTATGCAACCTGTAATCTATTCATTTAGCTGTCTCAATCTTATGGTCCTCTGGTGGCATTAGGATTTATTAGTTAGAAATCCGAGGGCCAAGCATCAGACAAACATCAACAATAAATGTGTTGCATTGCAAGTTGTATTCAAGTGATGGCCCATTAAGGGGACGAACCTTTTAAAGTTTTCCTATTCAGTAATGAATGCAAGTTACAGGAACCGGGTATCAGTTTCTGGTAGTACATCACGCTCGCACACGCTGCTCTCCAAAAACGCAGCCTGCAAAAGTCCTTCAATGAGAAACATGCCAAGAGAAGATCTATTTTAATTGCGCTACCGGACAAACGCATCCGGCTGGTCAAGGCTGTAAAAAATTTCTTTCCCGTGACAAGGACAGTCTTACTAGCACAGAAATCTTTTTGACACAAGGAGAGGAGCTCAGCTGTAACTCAACATGGATGGCATTTTACAGAGGATGATACTAAAAAATAAAACAAAAAAACCCAAACAAAAAATCCAGGAAAGACATTCCCGTGAAAGTTCATTCAAGGCAGTGAAGAAAAATCCCTTTAGACTGTAGCTGTACCCACTCGGGAAGGTCTGGGCGCAGCACACCCACCCCGAGGAGGGCTGAGGGGAGCGCTCACCCCGCGGAGGGGCTCTTCCCGGCCCGCGCCCGCGCCCGCACCCGCACCCACAGGTCTCTCCCCCGGAGCAACCGGCCCTCCGCCAGCCCGCAGACCCCGAGGCCGGCGCCAGGACGCATCTTGTGCCGCGACGTCGGCAGTAATTTGTTTCCGTCGTTACCGAGGCGCGTAAGGTGAGAGCCACCGGGCGCCAGAGCCGCCCCCCTCCCTCCCCGGCGCCCTCGCCGCCCCGTCCCTGTTCTCTCCCCGCAGCGCTCGCCCCCAGCCCCGAGCGAGCGCCCCTTAAAGCAATGATCGTGTTTGTTACCAGAGGACGCCTGCCCCCGCAAAGCCCCACTCCCTCCGGCGAACGCCCCGCCGGGGACCCGATCGCACCTGCCGGCGGGCCGGGCCGCGCCGCCCCGGGGCCGGGCGGGAGGCGCCGGCGGGGGTAGGCGAAGGGGCAGCGCGCCGCAGCCAGGCCAGAGGGCCGGCGCCCCCCCGCCGGCCGGGGGGAGGACGCGGAGGAGCGGCGGGGGAGAGCGAGGGGGCCAACGCGCTGCTGCGCGGCCCGGCACCGCGTCCTTACCTGCTGTTGCTGCTGCTGCTGCTGCTGCTGCCGCCGCCACCGCGCCCGGCGCCCCGCTGCCAGCCCTGCCGCCGCGGCTGCTGCGCTGCTCTGCGCCACCCCCCGCCGCCCGGCACAGCCCGGCCCAGCCCGGCCCGTTCGGCCGCCCGGGACGTCAGCGCCACAGGGGCCGGCCGGGGGCGGGGGCTGCGCCGGCGAGGGCGGCGGGAAAAGGAGGAGGAGGCGCCGGCGGCAGCTGGGAAAGCCGGCCCGGCGCCGTCGGCCTTCCCTCCGCCCCGGCGTTGCCTGACAGGGGGCCCCGGCCTGCCGCCCTCCCCGGGACTCCCCGCGGCCGCCCCGGCCGGTGCGGGCAGGACAGGGCCTGGCGCCCCTCGGGCAGCCCGACCCCGCGGCCTGCGCCCTGCCGCACCAGAGCTGTTGTTCAGGGGGTTGGTTTGGGGACGTGCCTTGCTTGGGGCCGGCTCCTGGTTGTTCTGGGAGAGGTTAGTTTTTTTCCTTCTGTTTATCCAATGCAGTTACGGAAAGGCTCAGGTTTTGGGTTATCTTTGTCTTAATTAAGCATTACCCCATGAAGAAAGGTACAGAGTATGTGGCGACTCTCCTGCTGCAGGAAACCTTGGAAGTCAGAGATTGTTTAACCCTCAGCTACCCCTGGCCCAGGCCCTGTCCTGTCCCTGCCCTCACAGCCCAGGCCCTGTCCTGTCCCTGCCCTCACAGCGCGGTCCCAGGGCACCTCCCCTGACAGATGTTACACAGGCGGGAGCAGCAGTGGTCGTGCCTGCTGCTCAATGGCGGAGCAGCACCTGCCTGCCCCAGCCCTATCCCCTCCAACCCTGCAGCTCCTGCGAGGCAGCGCAGGTGCCCACCTGCCTTCCCCCCTTTCTGCTGGCCTCCATGGCGGCTCTGTGGGATTTCCCTGCCACCTGCCTACTGCCGGCTGTTCATTCCCGCAGCTGGTGCGCTGGCATGACTCGGGAGAGCGGCTTGACTGGATGGCATTGCATCATGCTCAGCCGTGGCGTCACACCACCGACAGCACCAACAACCGCCCCTCCCTGACCAGCCGTGCTGGAGTTTTGTGTCACCTCCCCGTCCCTCAGCTTTACAAGCGTTCATTCCTAGCATCGCCCGCTGGTTTGTCAGCTTTCCCGTAAACACTTCGCTTCTCTTCATGCAATACTTCACGAGTGGCACAATGACCGTGACTGTATGCGCAAAGCCTCTTTGCTCTCCACCTGATGGCCATAAAATTCTTGTGTATTTTGCTGACAGAGGGAAGCAAACCCGTTCATACTTCAAAATCTCTCATGTTTTCCTTAATCTTGCAGCCCTACCTACCTTTCTTTAGGCAGGGTGTGCTTTGAGTGTTTGGACAACACCAGGGACATTGCGAGTACAGCCAGTAGCTAATAAATAATTTAAACAAAATGTTTTCTTCCAGCCATATCATCCCCTGTAGATATGATAGTCATAACGATGCCTTGGCCTCTTTTAGGGGATAAAGAGAAACCCCAGCAGGGTCTGTAGGGAAAGGGTTCTGTCAAGGATCAGTGTGGATGTACATGTGGAAAGGAAAATGGGAGCACACAAGCTCCTGAGTAATCCTGCATCCTGGGCAGAGCATGGGTGGAGTTAAATCCTGTGTCCAGATTAACATTCCTACAACTCATGAAACATGCTATGAGCTTGTTTAGGTTTTTAAAACGTTCAACATGCCTGCAAAGCAACAAGGTGAATTTGACAGTTGCATCTTTGCTTGACATAATTTAGGAATGTTTAACAATTTGGACAAATCAAAATATTGTATAACTTCCAGAGAATGGGTGTTTGCCTTTGGCATTACCTTTCAGGGCAGTACTTTGTATGTTCAGCCTTACTTTTATTTGTGAAAGACAGATATGGATAGTTACTATCTGGGAAATAAAATGACTGGACAGCTAAATGAAAATGTAAATTTGCTGACTGGATAAAAGCCCCTCTATTAGCAAAACAGGATACAATGTCAGGAAATGGTCAACAAAATATTTTCAATGTAAACAAGCAGGATGGTTCCATGGTGCTGAGCACTATCTCACTAATCAGACATGCCACTCCCTCATCAGAAGGAGCGCGTCTCCACTCTCTCTCCCCTTTTTTCTCCCTGGAAAAATCTAAAAATAACCCGAGACACGGCAGCGTCTGTTCTGTAAATCTTCTGGGAAAATACAGGAAAACTCATGCACAAGTAAAATCTGAGTGTAAGAAAGAACTTCAGCCTAAGCAAAACAAGGCAAAATGTATTATACTGTACCCGTTGTCTGTATAAAAGGAGACAGGCAAGAAGCATTTCCAATTTCATTCCTAGGAAAGTTGGACCAACCTCTGTAATTTCAGTCTAACCAAGACTTTTCAGAACACCAGGAACAGTGTGGCTAGGTTGGAGACGCCAACTGGACAGCCTACCAGGAATCCCGTGGGCATGCCAAAGCAGAAAGATGACCAAGACAAGGCAGCACGCATTTTAACAGGACTATTGACATGCACACATGCCTCAAGATTTAGAGCATTCAAAAAGGCTCTCACACTTGCATGGCTAGAAATTTCATTCCCGAGATGGCTGTTCTCAAGTGGTTAGTATCATGAGTGTTAAGTTTCTCTCCCCACACTTCATTATGAAAAATTGAAATGCTGAAATCAAGTTTGACATAGACGATAAGCCTTTACTGTATGTATCTCTTCACACAGAAAGCTTGTGTTTAAATCATGTTGGTATTAGCTGGGTTTCCCCAGGGATGTAGCTACAACTGTTTTACACATTGCATGTAATGGGTAAAGTTCTGCCTGTATAAATGTCCATGGGCACTGACTTAAGTCACAGTGAATGACTTAATGAGGCCAGAAGTTCATTTACTTTACATTGCTTTGTTGGCATACTCTAAATATATATGAATGTGATGTAATTACACTCTATCTGTGTAATGTGGTCGTGTTAAAATACCTTACAGCTTGTCAGCATCAACACTTTGAGTTTCCTGACTGTTGAGTATTTCAGTTTAGTGCCTTGATAGTCCCTAAAGTGATTTTACAGTTTTGCAATTAATTTCTGAAAAAACTAAACTTAAACTCACTGGTTTTAAAAGCATTTTGAAATTACCCATGCAGAGTTTCCAAACGTAGCTATTGTAGCTGCCAACGTAGTCCTGCCAGCACAATTTATCTGTTAGTTGTCTGGATAAAGAATAGCTTGCTCATATGTTTGCAAAACAACATTTCTAAGTGGCTCAAGGTTTAGCAGCTTATGTTCAGAGTCAGAGAAAGAACAAGAAAATTTGCTGGGTTTTTTAGCAGTAGTGTGCTTACCAGCTCCAAGATGACATTCCTTTCAGAATCAACCTTTGGTTTCTTTCCAAGGAGGCTTACTCTAGATAAGAGCCATTCATTTCCTTATCACGTAAATTATTTACTCGAAAGTGGTGTGTAAGTCTTATTTTATCTGCTCCCTTTCACTTAGTGTTATGTGCACATACATAATTCTCCGATTTTGACATTTGTGAAACTATCCTTCCCCCCCACCCTTTCTTCACAGTCCTTTCTTCCTGGTGCAACATACCCCCTGTCTCTGGGGAAAGGATTTGCTTTTGGTTTTGCTGAAGCTTTTCTTTGGCAAAGATATCACAGGCACACTCTCACACATATTAAAAGTAGAATGGGCTCCACCAGTTTAGATACTTCATCTGGAGGACAGGGAGGAGCTGTAGTATAGGAATGAGAAGCCAGTAAAAGTCACACAGATAACACACAATAGCATTTACCATAGTTTTTTTAAATTTTTGCTCTTTTTTCCCTTCCTGCTCTCTCTTCTGTGATCACCTATATGGATTTCCTTTTTGGTGATGAACAGCAATTGTTGATAAAATAACTGCTGGCTCATCTGAAAAGCAAAAATAGCCTGCAGTAAATAGGTAACCTATAGCTGTCAGGCATAGGGCTGTTCTTCGTTCATGGAGCAGAAGCTATTCACCTGTAGTTGAATGAACTTGAAATGAACTTTAGTATGGATTGGTAGATCACGGTACTGATAGCTTTTCACACTTCTTAGGGAAGTGGAGACTTTTTTTTAGAATTCTGTGAGGATTTTTTAAACCTTTCTGTAAAGGCCACTGCTCATCTAGCATGTTCCCAAATGATGGCATCCTGTTAAACATACTGTGAGGGCTTTTCTTCCATTCCATTTCAGACATTTCATTTTAGGCAGTTTTAGCTTTAGCTTTTGAGCCAGTCTTGAGAAAGAAAAATTGAAGAGGAATGAGCGATCCCCTTGAAATTCTAACACACCTTTGGGCAGGGACCAGAGGACATCTATCAGTAGTCTAAGTCACAGAGTAAGGAGGTCCAGCTGTGGCTCTCCTAGGCTTCACATTGATGGAAGAAGAAAAAAAAAATATAGTCTCAATTAAAAGGCAGCATAAGGAACGTGCTGCTGGGCTGAAAAGGAAGATCACTAATGCTGCTAAGACAGGAATGAAATTCTGCAAAGCTCTTGCAGGCACCTGTCTCCTGTCTAGCCCTCACATACCACTGTGGGGTTATTATACAGAACAGAGACAGTTTAATTTACATTGCTCATTGCATAAATCCACTCTCAAACATGTAGATCCTGTCTTTGATATCCATCTGGGCAAACCACTCAACGATCTTGCCTGGGGACCATTGTTGCATGAAGGAATCATAGGATCATAGAATATCTCAAGTTGAAAGGGACCCATAAGGATCATTGAGTCCAACTCCCTGCTCCTTGCAGGACTACCTCAAACTAAACCACATGACCAAGAGCATCGTCCAGACAGAAGAATAATACTTTGCCAGAAAAGTAGGCTGCTGAAGCAGCACGTTGTTTCAGCATCTCCCTCTATTCCTTTACAATGCAGTTACATGTGCACTCGAATGCTATCAAAAGCATGGACGGCCTAGACTTGCCCCCTCCCCCGCCTTCCCATACGTGTACTAGTTAGATTACCTTAAACCTCACCCTGAGTGCTTTCATGCTGGTGAACAGCCCTTGAATTGGGTTTTACACCCATACTTAAATTCCACCAGCAGCTCTTCAACCCCTTGTGGTAGGACTTTTGGTACAAGATAAGGCAATCCTTGCTGAGTAGTTGAATACCCACTGCAGCATGATGTTTTCTCCTGGCATGCTTATTTGGCCTAGGGAGTGCCAAATTGCCCAGTTCTGACTCAGTTACTAAATCTGCTAATAATCCGAATCACTTATCTGTTCACAGACAGTTCTAGTAATGGGAACCAAGTGGGAAAGACTAAAGATAGCCCTTAGTTTAGTTAATTCCTTGTGAAACCACATTTCTGAAATGGATGTGGAACGACATCTGAAATGTGGACATTCAATGCAAATACTAGTATGTGGGGGTTTTCTGGCATAAATAATCAAACCTCGTGGATTCAGAATGCTGTAGCAGCTCTTCTTAGTATGGTCAGCTTCTCAGACAAATGAGGATGAACTTTGTGGGTAAAAATAAGTTTGAAATCAGAAGATATTTCCTCCACTTCCCTGAACTCAGGGGATTTCTGACTATATAAACAGGCTGATAATCAGAGTAATTTAGTGTCACATTGGCTGAAAATTTGGAGGACTGTGAACAGAGTTTGGTATAGCAGCAGACTATGTAGGACACAAACTGAATGTCATACAAGCAAAAAGCAGCAATAATTCATAAATCACAAAAGTTAATATATTTAAGAGGGTTTACTTAAAAGCACATCTAGCTTGTAAACTGCAGCTATTCTGGGGAAACAGTCATATTTCTGTTCTAAAGGTAGTCACTGATTCCTGGTGAGAGTAGTTATGACACTTTCTAAGTATTTTATCAATACTTTTTACAAGGCAGTGAAGCTGCCTATTTAATTAATTTTTAAAGCTATTAATTGAAAGACCTCTCTGCTGAACAGAAAGAATATCCAAATCGTTCTAGATAAATAGCAGGTATCAAAAATTGCTGAGTTTTGCTTTCAGTTGCTTATAATAGCTTTACTAGCTTTCAGCTGCTTGGTTTAAAATTTTCCAAATTAGGTATTTGCTTCAAATTGAATGCTAGCTAAAATGGTTCTGCTTACAATACTAAAAAACAGTAACACTGATTAAGCTTTGCAAGAAAGTTTCCTACAGACTTGTAGCACAGATTGCCCTTGTAGCCAGTTGCCCAGGACACATCCAGATGGCTTTTGAGTATCTCCAAGGATGAAGATTCCACAGCCTCTATGGGCAACCCGTGCCAACGCTTAGTTACCCTCAGAGTGAAAAAGTCTTTCCTGAGGTTCAGAGGGACCCTCCTGTGTTTCAGTTTGTGCCCATTGCCTCTGGTCCTGTCACTGGGCACCACTGAAAAGAGCCTGGCTCTGTCTTGTTTTCATCGTCCCTTCAGGTATTTATATACACTGATGAGATCCCCCGAGCCTTTTCTTCTCCTTGCTGAACACTGCCAGCTCTCTCAGCCTTTCCTCACAGGAGAGATGCTCCAGGCCCTTAATCATCTTTGTGGCCCTTCACTGGACTCTCTCTGGTATGTCCATGTCTGTCTCATACTGGGGAGCCCAGACCTGGACAAAGTATTCCAGGTGTAGCCTCACCAGTGCTGAGTAGACAGGAACCTCCCTCAACGTGCCGGTGACTCTTCCCAGTGCAGTCCAGGATACTATTTGCTTTCTTTGCAGCAAGGGCACATTGCTGGTTCATATTCAGCTTGGTGTCCACCAGCAAAGCTGCTTTCCAGATACTTGGCCCCCAGCATGTACTGGTGCCTGGGGCTGTACCTGCCCAGGTGCAGGACTTTGCATTTTCCTTTGCAGGTTCCCATCAGCCCATTTCTCCAGCCTGTTGAGGTCCCTCAGAGTGGCAGCACAACCCTTCAGTGCATCAGCCACTCCTCCCAGTTTTGCATCACCTGCAAACTTGCTGAGGGTACCCTCTGCCCCATCATCTGGATTGTTAATGAAGATGTGGAAGAGGACTAGACCCAGTATTCATCCCTGGGATGCACCGCTAGTTACCGGGCTCCAACTAGACATGGTACCACTGAGCACCACCCTCCAAGGCCCAGTTGTTCAGCCGTTATTCAATCCACCTCACTGTCTGCTCATCCAGCCCATACTTCCTCAGCTTCTCTGCTATGAAGCTCCTTTGGCAACACAAGATCATGGAGGAAAAAGAACAGCAGTGGCCATTTTTCTAGAGTGTAGATTGAAGAATTGAGCTTAAAGACATGTTAAAAGATTAACAGATGTAGAGCCAAGAGAGACTGGGAGAAGAACCAGTGCAGAAAGGATATCATCTGGGATTTGGAAGGAAGGAAAACAGCAAGGAACAAGTGGTGCTGGGGCAAAATCTGTAACAACCACCAGAATGAGTTCTCCCTAGAACAAAACGAAGATTGATGTGCACCAGTGTTCCTCTGCTGTCGGCAAACAACTGGAAAAGTCAGTGGAATTTGTGCACTGTTTTCATCTAGGTGAGCAAGAAAATGACAACATACTATGGCTGCTTAGAGAGTAGTAAGAATCAGAACGGTGGAATTAGTTCTATGAGTGACCATCCTATACTGACAATGGAAGTCAGAAAAGCCCAGATATACAAAATGCAAAATACACGTTAAGTGAGACAATTACAAACACAAGTACTAAAAAGGTAGGAAGCATCCAAATTATTGAATTGTCCAAGGAACCTTAATTTAGTCCACTTGCATGTACAAACTTCTATGTAATCACATGTAATGTTTTCTCCAGATGCCACTTCACTCAATGGATGCTAAGTCTAGTGTTTAGGGAACTTAAAATTTCACAGTAAAGACAACTATGAGCTGTACAATTCCTGTTGTTCCATGATGAAGGCATGATCATGAAAAAATATTTCTCATCATTAAACTAAACACTGCATTTCAGACATGAACATTTGACCCATTGCTACAGGAAAATTATCTGATATTTGGCCAGTTACTTGAAAGTATTTTCCAGTGGTCATTAGCTATGTTCTTATTTTCAGGTGCCCAACTTGAGACATTTAGGGTCAGACCTGCAGGAGTATTTGCAAAACCAAAGAAATCAAAGGACAGCTCAATACAAGTACTGTTAAAAGCACTCACCTGTGTAAGGATCAGAGCAAAAACTGAACAACAAAATTAAACACTCACTTCGACGCTGGCTTCCGATAATCTCAGGTCAATAAAATTTCAATCTAGGCAAACAGCCCTCCTAACCACAAAATTAGTTTCTCTCTTCAAGTAGCTAAGTAAACAGCAAGCATCTTTTTAAGCTTAATTTTCAACACCCACAAGTGAGAGTAGCTGGAGTGTGAATTTCAGCAGTTTAGTTAGAGTAGCTTAGCTTAGTTAAACTAAAATGCTTTTAACCTCTTTCGCTGAACTTCAGCACTCAATTTGCAAAATGGAGATAATGACATCAAGCAACTCTGACTGTGGACAGGATAGTGAAGCCAAGATCACCCCGTCTAGCTCCTAACTAGCCTGAAAAATTTAGTGTCTAAATAGAAGCATTTGAATTAGACAAAGTCTCTATGAAAAAAGGAACCTCCTTTGACTGAGAGAACTTACTTGCTTTAGACAGACGACTGAGACACAGGGATGCAAGTTAGATACTGAAATCAGGCTGACAATACTGCATCCAAATTCATTAACTGTACATGAAAGATTGAGAATAATTGATATTAGAATGAAAAGCTCACAAAAATGACAGGACAGTAAGTTGTAGAGCAAAAAAGAACTAATAAATTCATTCAAGGAACACTGCTTTTGCAAAACAAAGGCCTGGTTTCCTTGGGGGAAAAAAAGCTTGCTAATTAAGTATCATATCATAAACTGTCCATACAAGCACATTCAACACATTAATCCAGACATTTGTTTAAAATATCTTCTTGATTCCTGAACCTAAACATTCATTTGCAGTGAAGGAGTCAGTGCAAAATTTGTTTGAAGTCTAGAAATTTCAGTGGTCTTGTAGGGTGGGAGGAAGCTGTACAACTTCTCACGGCCTTTTATTGCCCTTTTGTAACACGGACAGATATTATTACAGTATTGTTTACAAAGCAGTTTAGCTTTCAGAACCAAGGAACATTTAAGTAAGAAACATATTCCATTTGTTTGCACTCCAGCACAACTTATGTCCTATTTAGTTTCATTTTCTGTGAGAAACATGTCATGCTTTTAATAGTGCTCTTTTGCGGTTAGCCTGATTTTCTTGTATTACAGAGCCCACACACTATCCACCATATTACTGATGTATAGTATGAAATATGTTTCCAGGCCTGAAGCTATAGGGCTAAAATACTGTTTTCAGCCTGCTGCATAGATAGTGAATTAATCCTAGAGCTTTAAATTCCCAACCCGTTATTTCCTGAGAGTTCCTACAATTAATGTTGTAGGTTTGGCCCAATATATACTGATGTCCCTATCCTTCTTACATACATATAAAGATAGGGGAAACCTGTTAGTTCCCCAGAATATGAGTCAGGAAGGACAAACCCAATGTAAACAGGCACTGCCACATAGCTTGATTTAAAAACTGTTATATTTGGAGGACAAGGGGGGTAGAGGTTTGTGTAACAGTTTGCAAACTACTGCTGTGAGTTGGCATCAGTATATTTAGTTATATTTAGTGTATACATATATTTAGTTGACATCAGTATATATGCAAAAGTAAACTAAGTTCCTAAACTTAGAAATATGCTTAAACAGATACGAGTTTTGTGTAAATAGTTGATAAATTTCACGAAGTTAAACCACCGGGGAAATGTCACATGTTTTAATTTCTGGGTTAACAACCAGCATCTAAACGTGCTCTCAACACAAGAAGCTCAGGCTGGCCGGAGCAGGGTACTTTTCCCGTAAGCGGACTCGTCACAGCTCATGGGGAACAAACACTCAGCTGAAACAAACTAGTCTGGCTCCCATGAACCTTAAAGGTATTCAGTCAGTTTACAATAAAAGCGAATCTGGTCCTGAAGATGGAATTTGTAAATATCATATAAATCTATGATATTGCACAAATGGACACATATACTACGTGGATTTGACTATTCCATTAAAATAAACCATCTACTTATAAAAGTACATCCAGCTTTTTTGTTGCTGTTGTTTTTCTCATAAACAAGAATCTTTTATTTAAAAGAGTTAACAGTCATCTTTCCTCCCTCTCCTGAATTACTTACCATTATATACTGATGATTGTTCTGGGTAAAGTCATACCCCAAAGAACTCTAGAGAGAATGTGATCACAAAACACAAAAAATGAGGAGGCATGAAGACAACAACAACAACAACATAAAAAAAAAGTAGACAAGGTAAGTCTCTTTCTTGTTTACTAAAATTTGGATACTTTTTTATCTGTATAACCTTAGCTCATGTATCTTTTTAAACATCATCCTTCACAAATAGCTCTGTTTACTCTCCCCCAAGAACATCAACTATGAGCCTCACAGAAAAAACAAACAAACAAACAACAAAAAAGAAAGTTAAAAAAAAAAAAGACCTAGCAAAGAAACAGCCTGTCTGTTTGAATCTAGGTTGCAGCTAGCAATTACTCGCACAACTGAATAAAGAATCCCTGAGGTATGGTGTACGTTACCAAGTTTCCCTTTTGTAACCCCAGGTTTGCATGAGTCCACATGCAAATTTGTTAAAAGCAAGCAAAATCTAGTCTGTCAGAAAACTCCAACAGACCACAACAGAGAGAACACTCACTTTCCAGATTACATCCTCACTTAACCAGACTGGAGCCTGCAAAACAGACATCTTTCATCACATCTTTTGAGCAGGCATGATTGAGTTAAGCAGAAAGGGTTTGGTTTAAAAATATGGTGGTGAAAGATAAGTAAAACGGCTGCTACCTCACTCTTACTGTTCCAAAGTTGTAGTTTGCAACATCAGCTCCCCTTTGATTTCCAGAAGTAGATGGGAAGAGTCAAGACATGGGGAGATGAGGTACCCTTGTGAACCCAAGTCACTGCACAGAGGTTCTTCAGGGGTGCCAAGTATGTAGAATTTAAGAAAGACTGTTATAAAAAGTATCATACCAAAATGAAATAAAATCTTTTATCCAGACTCCAGTACCTCTCATCATCGTGGCCCCAAGAATCAGGACTCCAAAGAACAAGCACCTTTACAGCTACTTCCCCTGTTCATATGCTAAAACAAAAGTACCATGTTATCAATCAATGAAGGGCAATGTAAAGCTTTAACCAGCGACTGAAAATACATTCTATTGAAAAATCTGAGTAAAAAATTACCAATCCACTGTAAAGTAAGAAAACTGCTGCAGTTTGTTCGTCAGAAAAGTCTAGTAGTTCACTCCAATTTCCAGAGGAACTACATTAACAGAAATTTAGAAAAACATACATGCAAAAGCTTCTTGTTCTGCTTTACTCATTTGTTATGCAATAAATAAATAAATAAATCAACAGCATGGTTTTCTCATCATGGTGTAAACTTTGCTTGATTTTTCAACTCTTTCTTTACTGAATGTTTTGGAAATTATATTCTTCCAAGACGAGAATGCGGTGCAACCTCAAAAAATCAACAACACATTTCTTCTGTTTGAAGTCTTTGGACTTTAAAGAGTGCGCTCAGTTTCTTAAGCACGAAAAATAGGAATGTCACAAGGGACTACTTAGATGTCTCTTCTGCTTTTGCAGCTATCCTGCAAACGTGCACCAGAAGTACATGCATTTTTTATGCTAAGTAATCCAAAACTTTCATAAGAATGCCTAACTGTTATTCTACCTGACATGAAAAGCAATACAAACAGATACATTTAATTAGGTAGCCATCTGATACCTTACACTGCAGAATGCAGTCACGCTATTCTTAAAGCATTTGTAATCTTAAATCTTATAAAGGAATATACAACTTCTACTTTCCTCAGAGTTTATGTGTTGTCATAAAATTAGTAAATAAACATAACTCATCCCCACCCCACTAACTTCCACTGAATAAATCCGATTCATAAAATTCACTGGTAAAACTCTATGTTAAATTGCAAAACACTACAGTGTAGCTGAGCATTATGTTAAGAACAAATGCCTAACAAGGACATGCAGTAGTGAGCTTTTTAAACCAAGCCAGTAAGGTTTTAAATAACTCATTCTTAATTCTGTGTTTTTTTCTATTAACATCACATTTTATTACAAAAATAAGTTTCCTATATTTAACATGTATATTAGCTTGCTGTATATGACTGAAGAACTCGAGACCTTTAACATTAAATGATAATAAATCAAACACTTTCTTCACAGCTTTGAAAAAGGGGAGGGAGGAAGAAGGGGAGGACAGGAAAGAGTAAGGAAAAGGAGGAAGCACCAGGCCATTCCTAGCAAGAGAACCGAATAGTTCTACAGCATCAAATTATGAACCTGCATCACAAATGTCAGAAAAAGGAAAACTAACTATTATATTGATCAAATTTGGATATATTCCATACAATTAGAACATACCATTGGGAAAGACTAGACTGGGAAGGAATACATTCTATTTGCAATTGCCTCTTCTCTGAATTTCCAAGAAATTCTTTTCCTTCCTTCTCTAGAAGCCATCACTGATTTACTTGCATTTGTATATTCTGCTATTCCAGTACGTCAGTTGCACTAAAGCCAGATATACAAGACCCTGCAGGGAAACAATCTGAAACTATTTTATCACAGATTTTCCCCAACAATGGCAAGAATACTGGATAAATTTGATGGAGGAAACAACTTAGGGGTGTGCGCATTACATGTTTAATTTGTAGTCCAGATTGCCCCCACATACTTTCAACAAGAAACCTGTGTAGGAGTCATCTCTAATATAACGTATATACGTGGTGCTTACATATTCTCCATGTGGCCCAGAGTCTACGCAAGAAGAAAGAGACGAGGGAATGAACAACTCTCCCCTAAATTCCATGGGTTATCTATTCTAAAGATGAGGAGCCCACGGTTGTATTGCTCTATGTGCCATCACTCCACCTTGGTGAGTGAACCTCCCTTTAAACAGAGGGTTTCACAGAGATAGTTATCTGTGCAAAAATGCCCTGGCAGCAACGTCATTAGCAGCTGTGTTTTTGGAGTTTAGTGAGAATGAAAACTCATGGAGAACCTGGGTTAGACTTGATCTTGTGTATAAAAATTGATCTCAGGGGACACAGAGTTCAGCTAATGAATTCTCTGCTTCTTCTCTTTGGGAGAAGGGAATGACAAATGACATTCCCAGTAGAAAAATGAGGAGAGAAAATGCTACCTGCAAGTAGCGATAGAAGGTCCCTCTCTTCCCCCAACAGATTTCTTCCTGGGAAGGGACAGTTTCTGGTTCCCTTCAAAGATACCTATATTAGTAGAAGACTGGAGATACACATCCTTGCACGAACCATCTCTTACTTTCCTCATTTGAATACCAAAGCCTTTCTATAACAAGGATCAAAGGCTATGTTTGCAGTTTAAGCAATGATGGCATTTTAGATTGTTGTAAAATCAAAATACACTGGAAATATCCAAACAAATCCCAACATTAGTTTGATGCTACCTAAAGCCAAGAACAAACAAGCAAGCAATGAACACTGGTATTTTGGTTTTTTGCGTGGATATTACAAAAAATAGTAATCATACACTTTTTTCTTTTTAAATGTTCATTACTTAGATAAAGCACATATGAATGTAACATTCAGAATTGTAACATAGAAAATGTAATGTGGGCAATCTGCTATTCCAAGTACACTTACCAAAATACAATTTTATAATGAAGAAAATCTCAAAATACACCTGTACAACAATTGGGATCCACAAAATATGATTTAATAGTATCACTCAAGATCACTTCATTGAAACCACTTTTATGACACTGTTTGAATAGTAATCTCTGGTCAAAGAGCATTCTCCCCCTTTCTCTAGCATGTCCCACTAAAGCGAGGGTGGAATTTTAATTGCAATGCATATCTTTTAAAACCCCAAATCTGAAGCAGTCCTATTAACTATTACACTGCCTACACTTAGATACTGGGAGGATGGGAATCACCCTGTCTGAGGCCATGGTACATTGAGACACTTACCCATATTATTGTTTGTAGCGCAAGCAGAATAATCTTGTAAAGGGCAACTAAATAGGGTCAAAATATGAATTAATTATCTCACTACCAAATCATTCCCTATGTGTTACTTAAGCCTGTAACACTACAACTTTACTGAAAAAGAAAAAGTTAACCATTTTATCCTATAAATATTTTCTTTATTTGCTTTATATTTAGAAGTTGCTATTTAAGTTCTATTAACAGAAATACATAACAAAAGCTCCCTAACAAGTGGAAAAAAGTAATTACAAATGCTGAAAAAGTTGGCCTCATTAACATATGTACAGACTTGCTTACTTAATACACATCTTTGTGGGAATTAAATCATTTTATGACACACATTTATACAGGCATTAAACATTCCCAAGTAACTTTGAGCAGAGAATACGCCAAATCTTTAGTCTGGGCAGACAAAAAAAATGTATATTTCAGTTTTGATTGTGGAGCTAACATGCAACAGATACAACATTCAGTCTGAGCTGCTGTTGATAAGTTGTTCTGTTTTTTCCTGCAAAGATCTTTCCATTGAACTTGGGTCCTTTTGTCCCTTCTTCTCCTTGTTCTGCTGTTCCTGCAGCTTCAGGATTATTTTTCGTATTTCTTCTCTTTTGGTTTTCATTCTTGGGCGTGGAAACCAGTCTGTTAAGTTCATTGGTAGCTCAAAACTCAGAATGGGATTCTGAAAAGAAAGGTCATTTGGGTATTACAGTAAGGAGTTATAACCTAAAAGACTGGAGAGAACTGTAGTGGAGAAGGTACGTTCTTCCTCACCTCACTCCAGCAGCATGGAAAAAAATTTCTATAATTTGTGGGTTTTGTACATGCACAATTAAGGTAAAATTAATCAAGCTTCAGTATGTTACAGAGTAACATTTATCCAGATCACAGTTCTGGTTATAAAAGTGCCCAAACAATCTACTCAGTTTGCTACATCTTTTAGACAAAGCATTTGACTGCATAAATGTGTAAAATTGTTCTAATTAAAAAAAAAGAGAGACAAACATTGTAATGATATAGCACATTTTTTTAAGGATGACTAGCATCAAAATCTAGAGCTGATTAGGAACCCATTGCTAAATACTCCTGTTCTTACAGACACCTTTAGGACCACAACCAACCAGGAAAGTCAGTTTTACATTTCACCCTAAAAACTATGGCCTGTGAAAAGCCCTGGCTACCAGCAGCCCTTTTTATACTTGCATTCTGTTTTCCTGCTAGAGGTCATTCACCCAATTAAGGCAATAATTATTACGAGACATTATCTATACCACTTCTGTGACACTGAACAACAACTTCACCCTAACCAAACAACAGTTTGTGGAATAGTGTTTTCTCTCAAAGAAATTCTTCCCTTTGTGTATTCCAGTTTACATCATTAACGGGGTTATTTAAGAGTTAATTACATTCATCCATTGAGCTAACACTAGGCAAGGCTACTTGGGAAAAAACTAGTGACATCCTGCACAGGAACTTGTCAATATCTAATGTTGCACTAGCAACATTACCCCACATCCAAACAGATCATCAACTCGATAATATGACAATAAAAAACCCCTATGTTGAACTGACCTTGCCAATGAAGCTATTTAACGCCAGCAGTAAGTAGACTTCAGAAGAATGACACTGAAGATGCAGAAAACCATGGGCAAAAACTGAATAGGTTTTCCACCGCTTCAATTATGAAATAGGCCAGACAAAGGAATAAGAACATTAACAAAACCTAATCAGTGTGGTTACCAACAATGGAAAGATATTTCAAATTAATCTGAACACATCCTTAACTAGGGCTTTTTGTCATTATTCAGTTTGGGGAAGAAAAGCAGGGACACGGGTGAGAAGCCGGTTGTCTGCGTATTCTGCTGCCTCAGAGCTTCCTTCTTGCTTGGCCAGTTCTTTCATCGCGCGCTGACATTACCCATTCTCCCACCAAAACTCCGGCTCCTCCTGTAGGGCCTTTTAAGACCGCAGGCGGCTGTGTCTGCAGGCGAGCCCCGCCCGAAGGCCGCCCGCCCGCCCTCCGCGCCCCGCCCCGCACGGCCGTAGGCGGCACCACGGCGGCCCCTGGCGGCGGCAGCCGCGCCCCAGGCAGCCCGGCTAAGCCGGCCCCCCGGCCCGCATTTGGCAGGTCAGAGAGCTGTGCCCCGCGGGCCGAAGGGCAAAGCTGAACAGGCACGGCCTTGAGGGAGGGCTGAAAAACTGCTTGCTGTGGGAGCTGACAGATATGCTCCCTATTACACTACCTACCCTGTCAAATGAGTCGTGGTTTTAAAAAAATACACGTAACGATTTTAACCCTTATTACTAAAAAGACGACGTCTGAAATAAATCCACAAAGAAGATGTGCCTGAATAGTCCACAAACATCAAATTAAACACCCCTCCCCACATACTACCCATTCAGTCTGTACAGCAGCTGTACACAATGAGACTTTGTGCAATTTTTCAAATACATTAGCAGCTGAAATTATTAGTTCAATAACTGCAAGATGGTCAAGTACCACGCAGCCAGTACAGGTTTTCCTTTCCCACTAAGCGTTACTTCTGAGAAGACCCTGTGGCTTGCTGTCTGACACATCTACGTGCCATCTCTGTTCCCGGGTAGACAAAGCTGCTGCATGTTGCAAGACCAGACAGGACAAGGGATTCAGCCTGCTGTAATTCAGCAATCAATTTGCAAGAAGGAAGGGGCTCAGATTATTAAAACTTGGTTGCTCTTCATATCCCCCATGGACAAAACAGGAAGCATTCGAGGATGGTTCTAAGCTCTCAAGGGGTCATTGGTAAAGCAAAAGCTTTTGGCTTTGCTTTGCTTGAATGCACTCTGCTAAAGCCTTGCTGCTCTTGTATAAAGTATGAACTAGGAGAGGGTGGAGGAATGGAGAAGAAACTGCCAGCTCTCCCAGGAAAGGATTAGTTACAGGAGAGTTCAGGAACAGTGCTCTAAAGTATTAGGTGACTGTAAACTGAGTTAGTGTCCCACGCAGGCAACACCTCAATTGACCATCATTTCTCCTCCCAACCTAGACCTGAAGGTGCTAATGCCTCCACTCATGAAAGGAGCTGTAACTTGAAGATCAAGACAGTTAAAGGAAGTAAGAGTTTAACCAATTTCTTCAATGGATTCAAGATTTGGCATTTAGCAGTAATGATTCCATGTACATGTCTTCTTGCAAGTTAAAAAACATAGCTGTGACATATTAATGAATTTATTCAGAGTCACAGTTCTTAGGGGGAAAAGAACAAACTTTTTGTACTGTATCTTCAGTTTAGATTTTGAACACAAATTTGAACTCGGGTTCTTACTGGATAATTTTAAAGGGTATGCACTGTAAGAACACAAAGGAAGACTCTAAATGTATTTTCTTAAGATTCTCCCAGAAAATTCCATGGCCTCCAATTTCTGATATATATGTACAACTAAAAAGGATAATTAGTTTATTTTCCAAAAAGTATTATTATGCATCTTAATGCAGAAATTAGTTTATAATACATAATCTAATAAATAGGTGTAAGACCTACACTAGGATCCTTTTACAATTCTAGTAATTTTAATAGCTCATATTTGATTGCTGCAGGAGACCAAAAACAAAAGAAAAAAGGGTACACAAACAGGTATACAGACCTCAAAAAAGCTCTCCACATACTGCAGTATGTACACTCCACAATCACTGAAGTTGTTCTGTTGTGGCACTTTTGGGTTGGAACCTTTCATGACATCTTTGGAAAAGCTTCTTTTGTTGCCTTTCCTGACTTCCCATTCCACTTCTAAGTATCTATGATAAAAGACCATGCAAATTAAAACTTTTTTTTTGAAAAATTTTGCAAAAAACCCAAAAAACCCAGAAATGAAACTTACTCCCTTAGTGTTTTCACAACATTTGACCGGGAAGGGCCTCTCAGTGAGTCCATAAGCAAAATGCAGGGCCTATGAGAGAACATAATTTAAGTACACAGTATTTTACAGCAGTTTGGAAAACACAGTGTTACACAGCTAGCTATGAAATAGTTTGTGGGGTGACCTTGAACAAAACTAGATCAATACTGTAAAGTTTTGCCAGTGCTGCTATAATGCCCTAACTGGGATAGCTAAATGCAAAGTTATCTTTAGATTTAACAATACACCAAAGTACACTTAGGCATGCACTTAGAAAATACAGTACTGTCAAGTCTAAAAGCATTTGTTACAGGCAAAAACTAGTTGCTTACAACCCCCTCAGGTGTCTAGTGCTCTTTTAGATGTACAGGGTATCTGGGACACTGGCAAGAGACTAGAAAGTAAGGCACAGAACCCATAAACACACTTCTGGAGTAGCAGCTGGAGGACAGATGGGACAGTCCACAGCACCTAAGAGGACACTAGGTATGCATGTTCAAGAAGCGATCCCAGCCAATGAATCTGAAATCTACCTGATAGTTATGCACAAAACACTCACGTACTCGATGCGAAAGACTTTAGAAAAATAACGTATCCATAAAAAACACATTTTCTAGAGAACTAAGTCTGCTTGAACACTCTCTTGCACACTACAGATGCTTACATCCTATCACTTCATCTAGGGGATACCACCTTTGCAGTAGCTATAAACATAACAATCATTAACAGCCACCTTACATGCAACAGCTGGATTTATACATCAAAGCTAACTCATACCAGAGTTCAGAATCTCAGCCTTAGATGTATTTTGAGCGACAAATAGGATGCAGATTACTTTTCACAAAGCTCTGCTTTCTCTTTTCTAACAGTAACAGACATGCATTCAGACAAGGTGTCCTTTATAGAAACTGCAAACTAGGAAATTCGGACAAATGTCTGCATGCATTTATGTATAGGTTTGTTTGCATTTATAAGTTAATTTACATGTATGCAATTTTTAGGCATAAGCATATCACTTGAATAATGTTTGCTTTTACTTGTACTTGTTTTAATTTCTGATAAAAGAAAGTTATTATTTATATAGGCAATGCTCTTCAAAAATGCACAATCCAGCTGAGGGGGAGGAAGAGGGAAAGAAGTGAAAGCCTTTTCAAGGTAACTTGCTTTTTCATACAGAAGTAATTTTAAAATATGCGAATAGTAAAGCAGTTAAGTGCCCTTAATGACTTTAGACACTTAAGTGTCAAAGATCTCACAAAATTTCGTGTTTGGATTAAAATATTGTTTGGTGGAAAGTATTATGTACAGATAATCCATCATTGGAATGGGACAAATTTAGCCAAGCTATAATCAGAAACTCATAAATATGCTTAAAACTCACAACACAGATGGATTTTTACCCCTTTGTGAAAATGTATTAAGAATTAGTCATACACATTCCATATCATGTATAAATACATAATTTTATTCTGCACCATAAGAATGTATTGTGAAAGCCTTTACCTTTCTAGTAACCATTATATTCACAAAGAAGGAAATATAAAAATGCATAAATAAATTATGAAAAAATACAAAGGGAATTGTCAAGACAGCAATACTAGTAACAATATTTCTGGATTTGGAATCATGCATTTCTGTCACATCAAAATGCAAGCAACTGCAGTCAATGATTATTAAGAAATAATTTCTGTGTTTCAAACATCAAAAAAATAAATTTAAAGAATTTTCAAATCCAAAACAGGTAAAAAAGAAAACAAAAAAAGGTAACTGAATTTAGTACTGTGGAACACTCAAAGAAAAAAGAATAATACTAAGAACAGAGAGAAAGAAAACAGAAATATAACATGCTGATGAAAGTGTTTGGATACTGATGTATGACAATTTCCCATAATTACCGTCCTTTAAATTTCATAAACTTTTATAAAATCTCCATTTTAACTGCTTCAGTACTTACTGTTTGCAGATAGTAGGCTTCAGGTGCCATTGTCCCATTTCTGAATTACAGTTATCATCTACAAGGCCACCATCATCACTACTGTCTTCCTACAGAAGCAATATGTTTACAGGTGTTTAAAAGCTAATACTGTTTTTCAAACAAATGCAAAAGAAATTATTGCTATACTTACCATTTTTATTCAAGACCAATAACATTAGTCTAATAAAGAAGTGCTAGCTTTAATCTGAAACCATTCATTGTTTATGAAGTTTGCATTACCAACTTTTAGTCACACAGTTTCTCAAACCCATACTGGAACGACACAGAGTGAATGGTGCTATTTATTTAACAACCGCTGAAACTAGAAAAAAGCTGCAACTGACATTTTGAAAGCACTGTTGGCTTAAAAAAGGTGCATCTCCATTATTTGGTTATAATCCAAATTATCAATACTTTTCCTTGCTAATGATTACTAGAAACTTGCTTGGCGGTTTCATGTATGTTATCTTCTAGATTAAATGAGACAAAATCTGCAATGAACTCAGAAGTAAAATTTGATCTTTTGCTCCAGAATGCACCAACTTGGTTCTTAAGGCAAGGGAAATTAAACCACCACGATATTATGGTTGACGAGAAGCTCAACATGAGCTGGCAATGTGCACGCTTGCAGCCCAGAAAGCCAACTGTATCCCGGGTTGCATCACAAGAAGTGTGACCAGCAGGTCAAGGGAGGGGATTCTGCCCCTCTACTCTGCTCTCATGAGACCCCACCTGGAGTACTGCATCCAGCTCTGGAGCCCCCAACATAATAAGGACATGGACCTGTTGGAGCAGGTCCAGAGGAGGGCCACGAAGATGATCAGAGGGCTGGAGCACCTCTCCTGTGAAGACACGCTGAGAGAGTTGGGGTTGTTCAGCCTGGGGAAGAGAAGGCTCTGGGGAGGCCTTATAGCAGCCTTCCAGTACCTGAAGGGGGCCTACAAGAAAGCTGGAGAGGGACTTTTTACAAGGGCATGTAGTGATAGGACAAGGGGTGATGGCTTTAAAATGACAGAGGGTAGATTTAGATTAGATATAAGGAAGAAATTCTTTACCATGAAGGTGGTGAAACACTGGAACAGGTTGCCCAGAGAGGCTGCGGATGCCCCAACCCTGGTAGTGTTCAAGGCCAGGTTGGACAGAGCTTTGAGCAACCTATCTAGTGGAAGGTGTCCCTGCTCATGGCAGGGGGGTTGGAACTAGATGATTTGTGATCTTTAAGGTCCCTTCCAACCTAAACCACTCTATGATTCTACATCACGGGTTGCAGAAACAGTCATGCCACAAACCTGTGAATATTCTTTGACCTTTTGATTTCAATTTTGATTGCTATGAAGAATATGGAAGTTTTACAAACAAAACCACTATGTTGTTGTATCTGAAAGTATCCTAGTGATCCACAGTTTCTTACCCTTCTACTGAGTTCACTATTACTATCACAGACCATTGTGTGACAGGGAAAGAGATGCCTTCCAAAAATGGGAAACCCTGTATCAGCATGATTTGTGAATTTTTTTGGTGAGAACTATGTACACTTCACTAACATGCAGGATCCTGTGACTGAAATCCTCATGCTATGCCATGAAGATGTTACCATATTAGAAACTACTACCTAGTTCCTAATACACTTGTTTCTGTTGCAGCCTCAACTCCATTTTTGGCAGATGTGAAGGTGCACTCAGCTTGTCATAGGCTACCATTTCTATACTTGCTTTGTGCATTCTAGAAGATATCAGTGGCAGCTTCAGCCTGAGTTAAGTTCTAAGCTACACTGCTACCAGGGAACTCGGCATCTTTTCCGCCTCCCAAGGAACACATCTGGCCATGTGCTTTCTTCCCTGCCTTCATGCCATGTACTTCAGACTGGAAACACTCCACTACTCATTCTCTACCTTCAGGGAACTCTAACTGCTACAAAATAGACAGAAAGGCACTTCCATCAAACGAAAATCACAGAATGTTTGGGCAAGTGTCATAACCGGAGAGGTGGTTGAGTCTGTATGAAAAGCATAGTTAGGTTTCAACATAAACTAGAGCTTTTATATGTGTGCACACATATACATTAAAAATAGCTGCAGACTTTGGAAAATAATTGTTTGTTCTGGACTCAAAGGTGAAAACCAGTTAATTCCTAGAGTCTGTATTTGATAGCCTCCGATTCTTTATTTTGGACAACTTGGAGTCATATATCTGGAAGATGAACAGGAAGGCCAATTAGGAAGAGTAAATGTGTAACTCCTAGCTTGCTCACATTGAACTTACTGTAGAAGCAACAGGGCCATGGAATAATGCCCTCATACCCAGTAGTGAGTTAGTAAAGGATATTTTAATGATCAGTCTTTCCACAGCTCTAAAATCTAAATGTCTTCCAATTTGAACAAGAACACTACTTAATTATAAATCCATGCTGTTTAAATTTGATTAGGAGAAGCACTAATGAAACAAAACAGCAGAGTAGCACCTACTTATAAACGTGTCTGTTTATGTCCAGGAAATGCAGCTGAAAGAAGAGTAACTTGCTCTTGGGTCTGGTAGATAAACATGGTTGTGGGGGAGATGAAAGATAGAAATGTGTTGACTTTCAGTTTCCACTAAAATCATTGTGTAATATAGTCACTATGCAAAAGACTCATAAAATTAAATGCAGGATCAGTACAGCAGTTTCCTATTAAATAGTCTAATGAATGAAGGTACAATCCTCTCCTGTCAGCTAATGTGCAAATTTTTGTTGGCAACCAGTGCTTTGGATTTGTCACTTGTAAAGGTAACTAGCTTTAGACCATGCACATTTACAATGTGTATACAGCTTTTAAGCTGTGCATTCAAAATACAACACAACAGTTCACATTTCCCAAATAAAATTGCTAAATTCTTTACCTGGTTATCTTGGTCTTCAGAAAAATCTATAAGCTCATCTTCATTTAGTTTACTGCCATCAGCTGAGTCTTCACTATAGTTTAGCCTGATTTTGTGCAATCCATCTGTATCAATCACAGACAGTAGTATATTTAAACATCAAATACTATGTCATCATTGAAGACCAAACTCATTTTAAATACCTCAGATTTCCTCAGGATTGCTCACAATAACTGTGATACAGCTGACATACAATATTTTATTCATGCTTATGAACAAAAGTGAAAAGTTTCTTCTAAGTAACACAGCAGAAACTGTTCCTTATTCTGTGAAATGCCTAAAAAAATTCTAGAGACCTAGACTAAAACCCACCATGAAATCACCCTGTAGTTCCATGAAGCCTTTACAACAGCATAAATTGGTACTGCTGCCAAAAGGGGCAATCTCATTTGGCCCCTAATGTAACCACTTATTCCCATCCCTAGCTGGTTCCTTCCATAACACCAAATATATCCACACACAGTGGACCAGACTGAGAAAGTCAGTTACAAGCTTATTTTTTAACTTGAATCATTTCCTTAATCAGATTCACTGTGCAGTTATATGAAGACTTGTGCTGGTAAAAAGGGAAAAAAACGTGGAAACACGTTGCTAGGGAGGGTAGAATGCAGGATCAGCTCTCCTGGGAGCAGCAGCTTAGAAATGTTTATGAAACTTCACTGTTTGCTACATAAAAAGAGTATCTGTAAATTCAATCCCTACCCCCTCCACATATTTAGTCACTTGGGAAACAGCATCAGAAGAAATAAAGAATAATTAATGTTATAGCTATACCTGTGAAAGAAGCAGATACAGACAGCTACAGGTTCACTAGTCTTACTCATATTACCATGCAGGACTTCAGAACAGATTTTGAGGGGAAAAATAATAAACTATGTGGAAACAAGTGAAAAATTAATAACTCATGCCAGCAAACCCTGAAATCTTCATAAGAAAACTTTTCCTAGAAAAGGGCTATATAGTATATCTAGACAATAACAAAAATAAAAGCATTGGTTATGGTGTCACTGGAGGAAGTATTACTTGTTAAAGAAAACCAGGATTTCTACAAGAACAGTAAATAGGGCAATGAACTAGCTAATGGAAAGAACTAAGATCTGCATTTGAGAATACTTCAACAGAGAAGTTGAAGTAACACTTTGGAAAGAGGTTACCAGTGGAGTTCCACAGGGACAAACCTGCAAATTAGTCTTACTCAGTATCTTTGAAAAGACCTTAGCACAAGAAGTAGGCCATATACTAATGTGACTTATTGCTGACAAATTCCTAAAAAATAAAAATTGGTATTGAGAAGAATCACATCTCATACAAGAATTGAGCAATAAAAAGAGGATTAGTTAAATAATAAAAAAATACATGTTTTGGATGATTTCTTCGAAGTTATTCAGGTATCAACTCCTACAGATTTACTAGTCCAACGCCAGGATTTAATTTGAGACCAAGACATCTAAGTTTAGGCTCCCATGTACAGTAGGCATCTAGGGTCTCACAACGTTAAGTGGACACCATAATCAGAGCAGAGCGCTACTCAACTGAACAGCTACTCTATGTCTGCTTTAGGGTAAGAAGAGGAGGTCTCTTGGTTTCATTGACTATACTATCATAGAGACACCTGCTGTCTTTTGAGATATCCTAGGATATCCAGGATATACGTATGGATCTGGCAGAGTCAAGACCCACATCCTTCTGGAGCAACAGCTGAAGGCTGGGCAGAAAACCCAAGGCCTACATCCCCACCTTCCATCTGGTTGAAATGGAAGTTTAGATACATAGCGCATATAAATGTAGCTGCCTAAACATATGCTTAGTGTCAATCTCAAATTGAATCTCACCCTTAAACCAGGACTGTGTGAATGTAAGAATGTCTGCATCAATGAAAGGGTACATCACCTGCAATAGCTGAGTAAGAGAGTCTGAATGTCTTAGTCAGCAACAGAACAACCATCAGCCACCAATACAATGCAGCCATTAAAAAAAATCCTAGCAAAAATATATGCCATAAAGTACATTCCAACTAATTACAGACAAGTAGCAGTAGCAGCATCCAAGACACTTAAGACCATATCATACAGCAGCAACATCACAAACAGTAGCAAACACACATAAAATGAAAAATCAATTCAAACGAAAGCAGAGCTACACACACCTCCAACCCTGCCCCCCTGCCCCCCCTCCCCCGATGAGTGACAATGTTATCACAAATGAATAAATTGAGATTAGAAAGTAGGAGAGTGTTTATATCCACAAAGACATTAAAGTTGTAATGGCCTGCAGTATACAGATTAGACCATATGATTCATAACCTTTTCAGATCTTGTGCTATAAACTATGCAATTACTTACTGTGTAAATTAAGTCAGTAGGAATACTATCGGTAACTAAAAGTTTTTTGCATGACCAGATGTTTTGTACTCTATGCCTCAAGGGGATCCAAACCTCTGCAGCGAGCAGAGAATACAATCTTTTCCTAATTCCTTCAGCTGCCTTTAAAAGTATATCAGCTCCTTTGTTCACTTTGGTACAAATGCTGTTCCAGATCACTGAAATCAGCATCCACAGCAGCGATGCATGCAGAAAGCCTCTCTCAACATGGAGGTCATGTGAGACAATTTTTTTATTATTATTATTTTCTTCTCAGTCTTTTAACATACCTTCTGTCAAGACATTGAAGAACTTAATGGTGTTGAAGCAAAGCCTCAAATGCTAGAAGACACTGGAATTAAGGTTGCTCACACAATCTTAATTCAGCTCCCTCATACACATACATTATGAGGATCCATGGTCAACTACTATTCTTTCCTTAACAACTACAGTCTTAATTGATGCAAAGTGATACCTACAAAATTATTTTGTGTGAAAAAAGGTCACACAACTGAAAAATTAATCTGATTTAGGAAAACAGTGTTTTATCTCCAGCCTTGTGCCATGAGAGTTATGTCAACAGCCACAAAAACATTTTATACGCAATGGCTATAAATTACTTACATTGCAAGCACTCAAACTTCAGCCACATACTAAACTTTCAAAGTATGAAGTTTACACAATTGCAAAAGTAGTAACAGATGTGAAATCTCCAAATTTTTCTTCAAAATATGCATATTTTTACAATTACATACCCATAGATTGGCTAGCAGTTGTGAATTCACCCTGTATACCATTTTCATCCAGAGTCCTATGGTCAAGTTTATGGCATGTTGATTCCACAGTGTTAGGTTCTTCCACATCACTGTCTATTTGATTTAGTTTTTTGAAAGCACTTTTTCCCCTACAAGGGCTTCTTCTACAACATGAAGACTCACTGTCCTCTGTTTCATTGTTTGCGTCAATTAAAGCTGTATTATACTTTTTGGTCAACGTCTTCTTTGCTGTGGACTTGGAAGGCGAGTTTTGCGCATCTAACTCATTTGGCAAAGGAGATGGTGCATTGCTCTCTCCATCTGAAGAGGAAGGTTTCATCTGTGTTGCAGCATTTTCATGATAGTGGGGATTTGGTTCGTATTTGGGTTTTTCTAAACCAGGAAAACAGATGACAGCCAAAAACCAGTGAGCACTGCAAAGGAGAAAATACATTAAAAACTAGCAATTATATTAATGCTCACGGTTAAACCTGAAGTTGGTAAAAACCAAAGAAAACACTGACAGAACGTGTGCACACACACACAGAAAACCAAACCCTGTCCCCCACAGTTATCAAAGATAGATTGTAATAGCTGTTCACTTTTCTGAGCAGGTTTTACTCAAGCTTTCACAGTCTTCTCTAAAGGTTAAGATCATTCCATGCAAGTCATCACCAACAAATTCCTTATTATGATGCAGTTAGTTGAAAACAGGTGCTGTCTGAATATTTATTTCCATTTACTCATACTTTATACATTCTTCTCCTTCTTTGAATTAAAGCTTATTTCTTTTTTAACATTTTCTTTATCACTGCATGAATTAGAGATTGTAGAGTTCATGTTTTATGGCTCTATAAAGTTTTCTAGTAGTTCAGCACTAGCAACACAAGTAGTCAGATCTAACAGTATAGCTGAATTGCCCATATTCTTCCACCTATGAGATCTTCCAGTTGTATATGACACTTCACATTTTTAAAGAAATCTTGCCAACAATGAATTAAAAAAGGGAGGAAAGAGTGTTTGTAATGCCATCACCAAGACTCTGTTGTCCTCCTCACCCTTCACAGAACTGACATTCTAACCCTTTTAGGACCAAAAATAGTTATATCCCCCAACACAAAACAGGTTTTGCCCCAGTTTCCTCCTTATCTCCCTGCCTCTTCAGACTTCACTGACTTGCCACTCAATCAGAAATGGAGCAGCAGCAAATTCAGGAATTGAGGCATTGCAAGTAGATACTGACTAACCTGATTTAGAATTTTTCTTAAGGTACAGAACCTAGCTATGTATTATGCAGGTGAAGCCACATTTCAATGTGTTTTAGAAAAAAGAAAAAGCAGTAGCTAAAATGCATGTCTAATGGACATATTAAAAAATTAATTAGATTATTATGAAGCCTAAATTCCATCGAAACTCAATGGTAGTTAAAGTAAGTGGCCTTTGAAAGCAGCATGTGAAGTATGGAGGCATTTTGTCTTGAATGATTCACCACACCTAGTACATGAATATATTAAGTATTGCCAAACCCTGAAATTTGTGTGTACTCTATTAATACGGTCTTTATGTACCAATTATGTAAATAGGCTAGCAAATTAACCTGGATCTAAAAAGAAAATAGCTTGTAACTTTTAAAAGAACAGCCTATTTCCACTGGAGACTTGAACAAAAAGGACTGTACTGCCAAAGGATGCTGATGCAGTCATGGTTAAATCAGCCATATTGTTCTGAAGTTAATTCTCGCCTAGATTCATCCTGCCCACCTCCAGTTAATGCAGTTTGACAACTTGTTAGCTGATAAGCCCACATTTCCTAAACTAGTGGTTATGGGAGAGTCTGGAAAGACTTTCTGGAAGTAGATACTGAAGTCCAGCAACTCCAAAGCAATCATTTCTAGAATGTACTCTTAAACCAAATGCCAAAAAAAATAGCTGTGTCCTAAAAGAAAAAACCAGCATCATTCTAGGCAGCACAGGAGAAGCATTATCAGGAGCAACCATTAGCAGCATTCCTATAATGCAGGAGAAGCTCTCAAGTTTCCCCAAATCCTAGAATAACTTGTTTCACATACTACTTAATTCAAGACACAAAACCTCAAAACATTTTTTGACTGAAAGAAGTAAGACAATTCCAGTTCTCTGCTCTTGACCCATTTTGAAGCACAAGAATATATGGAAAAGAGCAGACAAATATATGGTAACCTAGTAAAACCTGCTATTCTTCAGTGTCATGGCAATATAAAGAAGGAGGAGACACTTAGCAGGTGACAGCTCTGCTACTAGGATAGAGGCCTAGAAGCCTCCATACTTGCCCCAGGTAGCTTCCCAACCTCCTCTCTGTCCTGCGATACCAATTACTCATCACAATGGGAGTATTTCATTGTCAAGTCACTGATTCTTTCCTAAATATGTTAGTATCTCCCTCAAAAAAGTTCAGCTTTTTGTTCCTCAAAACTGAGTGTTGGGTTTCCTGGGATGGGGGAAGTGACATGTTTGAGGGGAGACAGAATAGCAAGGTACATCCAAGAAAAATACTAGCAGCTAGTAACAAAAAAATTAAAAAAAAAAAAAAAAAAAGAAAGAAGTATGGAAGATCTAACTTATGCTTTTTTTGCCAGAAGGCAGGTCAAAAACAATAAAAAACAAACCTGCTCCTCCACCTCCCCCACCAAACCACCACTTTCTCATCTCCCTAGATATTTGGGGTTTTTTTCTGCTCTGCAATGTTCTTACCGTATATATCAGGAAACCACTTTTGCAAACGAATGTCCTACTAACACCACTTACCAAGTTTCAGTTCACAGTGAAGGACAGTTCCAAAAACTGTGAACAAGATCATTTCCAGATGAAAGATGCACACCAAGAGCACACTTTTCATGCTCTAATCACTACTGGATGAGTCCATGAGACCAAGCTAGTCCAGAGCAAAATCACCAACCCACACATGGTGTGAACATCGGGCCTTCAGCACAAACTGTTTTGTTCTGCAAATTCACTCCTACTGAGCTGCACTGCTTGCTAAGGTAGATGTTGCTTTAGTTGCTTAACAGTAAATGAACAAGACAGTGAAAACTACTATGTGCTAAGCTACTAGCAATATAACTAATACTTGTAAAACCACAGAACTATTTTTTTTCATTTTCAGGTGACTTTTAAGTCACGCTGTCTGGTATTTGCAGCATAATCAGTCTCATTTCTCCTACACATAAACAACCTGGATGTGTAAATGGCAGAAGAGAGGATGGTGGTAAGTAAACTATGTAACAAGCTCTAAGGCAACTAAAATTTAAGTGACAGACACTTCAAAGTTCTGGTACTTAAAGCGTTGGGAGAGAGGAATGGCAAGGATGAAGTCTGCAGTGGACAGGAGGAATATCTTGCTTGCACCCGAGTAATTTTCATCACTTAAGGACTGGCTGTCTTCCCATGGCTGTAAAGATGTCATAGCATCTCAAAATCTAAAGTCAGTGCTTGTGAACAGCTTTCTCAGGGTTTATTTATGACTTTATAACAAAGACATCTATGGTCAGTTACCTCATAACTGCCTCTCTACAGCTAGCCTCAGAATTCAGCTGGGGAAGAGGCAGGAAAAGAGAAGATGCAGAAATTCTCCTCTGACTGCACAATGGCACGCTATCTAGATAAATGTCTTTGAAAAGCTTTTAATTAAAAAAAACCCCAAACCCTATTCTTTGAATTTTCAAAAGATCAGTTAGGTATGCCTATGGTAAGTCAGTTACAATTCTCCTGTCTCTCTGCCCTTATTTATGCTTTTATTGTATATTTTTAAAATGCAGTAGTTTAACTTTCCTAAATATTTTGGCTTAAGGACAGCTTAGATTCTTTTTGTGAAATGTAGAAATGTGTTTGTGACAACTTGCTCTGATCTTAAGGAAAGCAAGCATCATTAAAAGTCCTTAACAACCATTAGAATGCTAACAGTCTGCTTCCTGACCCAAGAAAAATATCAGGACAAAAGGACATAAAGAAATAGAATAAAGGTCCCAATACAGGGCAGTAGAGACTTTCAACTGCATTTTCTTCCGATACAGGTTTATTGTAACTAAAGGATGAGCTCATCTAATCCAAAGAGATCTCATTAAAAGAAAAAGTAAGGACTAAAAAAAGGTAAATCCAAAAGTCATCAGTGACAACAGCTCAGAAGAAAGAACTCCAGAGAACCAGGTAAAACCTAGAAAAAGTACTCAGAAAAGTTCATTTTTGCTCAGTCTTTATATTGTCTGATACTTCCTACACTACAACAGTGCACTTACAGGTCTTACATTACTATTTTGTTTTTATCACCTGGAAAAAAGATGTTTATTATCTTAATTTTTAAATTCAATTCACACTATAATATAACTTTCAATTTTAGAATTTTGAAGCTTAAGCCTTTACCAAATGCGATAAAAAGGCATGTTTACTTACGCTTCATTAAGGGGAACAAAAATGAAATCTTTCTCAAAAATGTCAACATGCCGTGTCCATGTTTTTACTCGCCCATGTCGTTTTTGTTGTATTCTGCAATAAGAAACCAACACATGATTTGTAGGCTAGCTTATTTTAATTGAAAGACTACTTTTCCAGATATTTTCACCTTAACAGCTTAAGATTTTCAAGGCATCTTCCATGTTTCTTATACGTCTGGATGCTTCTTAGAGTTCTGTTGGTATCATAATATTGTCTGTAAGGATTTTATCTCTGTAAAGCATCTGTTCTTGTAGTCTTCACTGTATTTAGCTCTTAGTAAAACTGACTTAATCAACAGACTTACGAAAGGTTTGAAGTTTCATGAATATTTCTTCTTTCTCTTTGATTAAGGCGTTTATAGAAGAATGAACTGAACACATGTATTCTATCAGCATCTTCTTTTTTCAGTTTTTCAAGTACCAAATACCTAATTAGTTTAAAAAAAAAAATAAAATAAAATTCATGGAGGTGTTAATTCAAAGTATTCATCACCAGAGTAAAAAGGACTGCCAACAGTCCTACCTCCCCCTCAAATTGTTGCAGCCTTTCACAAAATAGCAATAAGAATATTAGAGCCAACTAACCACAGGAACTCATTAATGCAACATCTGTGTCAATATTTCAAGGTATTAGGTGCTCTGCTCAATCAACAAGTTGTTCTGCTGCTCTTGTATTTATTTTTATATCATGGCAGGAAAACAAATTTTCAATGAGTTTGTTACATATGACCTATCTAGAAAAGACCCATATTTTGTAACTGAGCCACTAAATCTCCAAACACTCCCAGAGGGATGCACTAATTTTCTTTTCACCTCTAAAATATTTTAATAGACTGAAAATTATACACAAGCACCTTATGTGTAGCATAAACATAACAGCATGTAACAATTTAATATGCTTCTAATATCTGTGGCATCAGTGACACCAAAAATAAATTTATGTATTATGATAATAAAAACAAATGAAATTCCAGGGAACACAAATACTCTGGAAAAAACAATTGAACTTAAAAAGGCTTTCCCCCCCCCCTTGCAGTTAAAATTCCTCTTCAGATGCTAAGAAATTTTAAAGAACCTTTTTTCCAAGTGAGAACAATGTCATGTCACTGTCAAGCAGGATAGGAGAGGAACCAAAATTTTTTGCAAAAATACAAAACAACCTTTAAAATTAGAACTATACATAGTTGGAGGCCAAGTGTTATCAACTGAGCTATGAATTTTTAATGTCAGAACTTCTAAAGTTTCAAAGTAAAAGATAACTAAAAACTGATTTGAATTAAAACTTACTTTAAATAAAAATCAATAATAACATCATTTAAAAATTCTCCTTCATTTAGACAATGGAGGTCTTCATTGGTCACAGAAATACCACCTTTAGCTGGAGGAGGTGGATAAACTATCAACCTGAAAAGAAAAACACATTCAATAATAAATAGGAAATTCCAAAAAACCTCAGAGAATTGTTACACGGCAAAGATAAATATCTTACTTTTCTATAGGACCAATAAATACTGTATGTGGTTCTCCAATTTCTTCATCATCATCAAAATATGGTAACTGTTTATTTCGCTGCTGCATTTTGGACTCAGAAGCAACCTTAAAAGAATAAAGTCAATATTATTTGCATACTGTGCTCAAATTTACCAAAAAGGTAATAAAGCTGTGTAAAGTCCATCAGTGTAATATCCATTGCTTTTGAGAAGGACTTCAAGTTTGGGTTTTTTCCTTTTCTAGTTTATTTATTACACTTAGGTCTGTACTAATTTCTTGCAGAGCCACAAAACTTCCGAATTCTTTAAGAGGTAGTTCTGTTTAAAGGAAGCATTAATTAAATTTAAATACAACACTGCAACTTAATTTCTTGTTTGAAATATTATAATTTTACTAGTAGATGAATTTGGAAACAATTATGTTTTCTAATTACAGTACATATTTCTTGTCCCTTAAAAAATTTTAAATGACAACATTACTTGTGGCCCATTGTACAACCTTACGATCAAATTAAACACACTAAGAAGTACTGTGAATGCACAGACTATTTCCCATAGTCTCATAACCCACCATGGGCCAGTCTGGGAATCCTTGTATAGAAGCCAGCAGAAGTTGTTGGCATTTTTTTTTGGTCTAGTGACTAGCACACTATCTTTAGTGTATTTGTAACCCAAATAATAGAATGACTTTGTTCTAAAACAAAAACATAATTACATTCTTAATTTTGTTTTCTCTGTGAGATGGGCTTCCTTTGGAATTGTCTTCCAAGCACTTAGTAAATGCAACAAGCCTGCCATTGGCTTCTTCAAAGGAAATTTTCACAAAGAAGTCAGAAATATTGTTTCTAATACCAATGTCAGTAATTATTTTTTCAAACACTGAGTTTGCATGAGAATCAAGACCAGTTTCAAAAATCAAAATGATGTACTGTTCTTCTTGACCTACGAAAAAGCAGAGAGAAGATTATTAATTCAGAAACAAAACATGTCACTATTATAAACAGATTTCAAAGAATCATGGGCCAACACATGTACACACTTCTGACAATACATACAAGCAGTAATACACATGTATGCAGATAGACTGAAGGATTAACTACCAAAACCTTCCACCTACATTTGCAAAGAGTGCATTCAACTTCTACCTTAATCTAGAAATGTTAATTATTACACCTGTGTGCTGGTTTTGGCTGGGATGGGGTTAACTTTCTTCATAGCAGCTAGTATGGGGCTGTGTTTTGGATTGTATGGGGCTGTGTTTTGGATTTGGGCTGGAAACAATGTTGATAAAGCAGGAATGTTTTAGTTACTGCTGAGCAGGGCTCACACAGCACCAAGGCCTTTTCTGCTCCTCACCCCACCCCACCAGCGAGTGGGCTGGGGGTGGACGGGAAGTTGGGAGGGAACACAGCCGGGACAGCTGACCCCAACTGACCAAAGGGATATTCCATACCATATGACATCATGCTCAGTATATAAAGCCGGGGGAGGAAGAAGGAAGGTGGGGACATTCGGAGTAATGGCGTTTGTCTTCCCGAGCAACCGCTACGCGTGATAGAGCCCTGCTTCCCTGCAGATAGCTGAACACCTGCCTGCCGACGGGAAGTGGTGAATTAATTCCTTCTTTCGCTTTGCTTCTCCGCGCAGTGTTCTTTTGCTCTACCTATTAAACTGTTTTTATCTCAGCCCACGAGTTTTCTCACTTTTACTCTTCTGGTTCTCTCCCCCACCCCACCTGGGGGGAGTGAGTGAGCGGCTGTGTGGTGCTTAATTGCCAGCTGGGCTTAAACCGCGACAACCTGATAGATTTTCAGAAAACACTGAATGCAAAGCCAAAACATATTTTGAAAAAACAGCTTCTCTGCTTACTGACAGTAAGACTCTGTAATCAATACTGTCTTTCTTATTACAGTTCCTATCCTACTGTTTTAATACAATTCTAGAAATTATGTATTCAGTATATTTTCCTCTCTATATAGGGAAACACCATGCCCTAATTTCTCTCAGGTCAACACTAAGAAGTCTAAAGCAGCTCTCTCAAAAATCAATGAAGATACATTCATCTGTGAAAATTTATTAGAAAAGGAGAACTGTATTAAGAAAGTAGATGGACTTTTGTGGTCTCAATGTTTATTATAAAAATGGCTTTCATCTGCTTAACCCCTTCAACATGTACAGTATTTTATTTTAAAAGATTTTACCCTGTTTTTCTCCTACTTTCAAATAGATGTGACTGCAAAAGGGGAAGGGGGGGTGGGGGGGGAGAGAACTAAGACAACATATACTAAATTAAACAAAAGCAGTGTATGATGTCCAATGATTCAGGTAGGTTCATGGTCTGTCCTGATCCCAGAAGGTTACACTATAAAACATTATTGCTTTTTGAAAATTTTACATATTAAAGTCACTGCAGCATATAAGCCCAGAGGTCCCCAGCCTTTTAGCTAAAAGAGTTTATAAAAATTACTTTTACATGGATATACAGCACTGACATCTACATGTCAGCTCTTTCAGACAATAGAGATTCTCAGAAACAGTGATAGGTTGAAAAAAAATACTACTTTAACTTGGGGTAGCTAGCAAGTAGGACACAAAACTTAAGCCACTGCTCAGAAACTAAACTGAATAGAATACTGCGGGGGAAAAAAAGTACGCTTTTGAGACAACCATTTCCAGACTTAAATGGGAAAATAAGCATGGTGCTTTTTAAAAAAGTGGATACAAACTGTATACCACATATTAGAAACATAAAGTTCTAACAAAACTACTCTTACTGATTCTAGGCACGTGTTGTTGGGTATATAAGTACAAAAACCTGTAATGGCAATTTCACAAAAGAAACAGTTATTTTTCTCTGTTCAGATTTCTGTTACCATAGAAACAGAAATCTCTTAAGGATCTCTGATTCACTGGCAAACAGTTTTCATTTCTAAAAAGTATGCATTTGAGAAGGAAAGGAATTTAAAATGTCACCGTAATCAAAATCTTCATCTCCTTACACAGGTAAAGGGATCTCACCACTTAGAAAAGCAAAGCCCTGCTTTCAGGACCTATAACATAAAGAAACCAAAACCCCTCTGCCCCCATTGAACATTCTGTGAACAGAATACCGTCAGGCACTCTCTCATGCTTACTCTTGCTAGCCCTAATAAATCTCCTGTTTCTTTTGGTACAGTGGCTTAGCTTCAACAAGTCAGCCTACACCTTTACCAAATGTTGAAGAATGTGAGTCGGATCAATCAGCTATTGTATAAATACCACCCGCTCACATCATCTGAAAAATAAAAAAGCAGTAAGTTGTACTAAGAGGAATTATTTAGGCAGTCAGACACAAGAATAGGATTCAGGCTGCAAATCCCAGTCTTACGTAGCTGGCTAACTCAGGTGCAGGGACCTGTTTTTCTGTAAGAGAAGAAGAGTTTCAGACACATGCATAACTATTTCCTTTTGGTTATTCTTAAGTCGGCATGCCAACTGTTGTGAAAAATAATTCTTCAGCAGCATATTTCCCAATTCACTGTACATAGAATTTGTGTCTAACTGGGTTTTGGGTGTTCCTATTTTGGGAACTAGGCATCTACACACAAGTGCTTACACAGCTATAGATTCAGGCTTAAAGTAATTTCATTGCTCACAAAGCAAATAGCAACTGTGTTATCACGAAGTCCTCATAAGCATCAAGTACAATATAGCAGTTGGGTGTAAAACTAGCTCAGAGCCATAGCCTCAGAGGGAAAAGCTGGGGGGAGAAAGGCTGAGAGACAAGGAAAGAAAAGGATTTATTACCTGGACAACTCAGGAAGCTTTTCCTTTTCTCACCTGTGAACACCTGTGTTCACCTAGGGCCTAATGCCTGCTCCCAGGATTGTCTCTAGCTCCCCAATTACTTTTCTAATTGTAATACTCCTTACAGCTCATATTTTTTACAGGAGGTAGACGAGGTTATTGTAATAGTATTATACATTGGAAGCACACAATTCTGAGACTGTTGAAAGCATTCTTCTTCCATTTGAATGCATCATGTATCTATGAAGTTGAGTACAGGTATAAATAACCACAAAATTTAACCTGAAGAAAACCTATTTAAGGGGAAGAGGACTCTATGCTAATTTAAATAATAGTGTGCATATTAAGATGCTAAACCCTTGAGGAAAACTATGTTGAAATTAAACTTAATTTTAAGACACATCAAGACAATCCACTTGTTTTCCAAGCAGGTATTTGTTTATGTCGCATCACTACAAGCGTATGGGGAAAAAAACCCAAGCCAACCCACACAGCAGTTTCTACTGAAACTAAGGCCTGTAAGCAGAACAGCACAGAAAGCAGAAGAAAGAATACCAAAAGTTTTCATACCAATGTAAAGGCCTGTATACAGAAGCTAAACAAGCCAACTTGCATTCATTCAGTACAAATATTAGTGAAAAAAGTTACACTAAACTGACTAGATACTGTAACTAGCATGTGTCTGGACAAACAGAAGACTACAGTTTTGCCAGGCTGTTCTGAACTGTACTCCTCATCAGCCTGGGAAAGTGATAGTTTCTGGAAAAACACTACATCTGCCCCAGCCAACGATGCTAGTTTTATTCTTTAGTGCAGTCAGTCATGATCCAAGTGAATAATAGACCAAAATTGTTTTACTTACTGTCTCCTTTACATTCGTACCAGACATTATCTTTACTCATTTTCAGTTGGTCTCTCAGGCTACTACAGGTTGATGGTACTGTTTGTAGGAAAACTACTGGCAATTTTCGGACACTACACCATTCACATTTGGTAAGTTCTGAAGTTTTCAGGTTAATCTCTCGGATATCACTTTCTGATTCTAGGAGAAAATAATGACAGTACATTAAATTATAGTAAAAATATGTCGGTTTTCTTTACAACTTCCCCATTATTTTAACAAGAAATCAGTAAGTGCCATTAACTTTTAAGAAAGCTTTTTAAAGTTTGAAATTAACACGTAACTGGGAAGTGATTTCTGCTAATATCTTAAAAGATGAACTGAACTCCACTGTCACCTGTCAGGAAAGTAATCAGAAGCAAACTGTTTTCTTCTGACCACCTTTAATCAAGTTTTTATTTCACAGAAAAAACAATACAATAGGTTTGTAAAACTTTCTTTGTAGGTTTATCCATGACCGAGTTCCCTTATGAAAAGAAGCTTTAAAATGAATCATAGAATCATTTAGGTTGGAAAAGACCTTTAAGATCATTAAGTCCAACAGTAAACCTAACCCTGCCAAGTCCACCACTAAACCATGTCCCTAAGCGCCTCATCCACACGTCTTTTAAATACCTCCAGGGATGGTGACTCCACCACCTCCCTGGGCAGACTGTTCCAATGTCTGACAACCCTTTCAGTGAAGAAATTGTTCCTAATATCCAGTCTAAACCTCCCCTGATGCAACTTGCAGCCATTTCCTCTTGTCCTAAGAGGAGGAATAGTCTCCTCTGAAGAAGAGAATAAACACATGCAGAGAAATTATTTGATTGCCTGAGGAAAATAAGGTACTGCTCTCAGTTTACCACCAAAGAGAGAAATGTCAGCAACATGGTAAATTTTTAACACTACATCTGACACTGCCAACACCAATGTTGAGTATTTTACAAGTTTTACTGAATTATAAACATGGAAGGAAAAATATGTGAAGTCAAAGTTCTTCAAATTTGGTGAAAAGACCCAAAAGTTCAATGCCAGTAATTATTTCTAGATAAAAAAAAAATGGTTAATGGTAGTCACTTAAAGCTTTTAGCTAGCGGCAGCTTTCACACATGCTCGATGGCAGCCTCCACCAGAAAAACTGTATCCCCTTACATAGGGGACAAAACATAGACAGGACAGAAGGAGAAACGGAGCCAACATAAAATCCTTCTAACAAAAAAATCAATGCAACAAGTCCATCTCCTCCTCCTTTCCCCCGTAAAAGGGAGGAGACAATGCAGGGAATTCCTGAAAAGACTAAGGCCTTTCTTAAGTTAAATTCTAGTAAATATTTCAATGACAAGACAGATGGTGAGTAAAAATTAGTAAAATGGTTACCACCTAAAGAGTTCACTTTGCATCACCCTGAACATAATTGTATAAAATCATATGATGGAAAAAAAAAAAAGACATAGAACACATACCCTTACTTTCTACCTTACTAGTATTGGTTATTAGAGGTTATTATTATTGTTAGTGGAGGGAGTGTTTTTTCCTCCCGCCCTTCCCCCGCCACCTTTTTTTTAAAAAAAAAAAAACAAACAAACATGTTTCCCCTATCCTTCTCCTGGCATTTAGCAGCCAGTGTCCAGCAGCAGCCCTCTACATTCTCCCTTCTTGTTGGCACCTGAATTCACACCCTTGTGCCTGCCAGAAAGTGAGCCTGCTGCTCATAAAGGCAGAGCAAACAGTTACCCAAATCGAAGCATCCACTGGCTGCAGGCTGGAAGTGGTGACCACCACAGTTTCTGCGGAGCAAACCTCCACTATCCCTGTCCCACTAGCTGGGGAAGAAGCAGCACAGCTCTGAGTCAGGCTGCAGCAACATCATGCTTCCTTCAAGCCGACTGGGCAGCATTTAGTGCTCAGAACAGTAGTTTGCCATCTCCTCAGAAGAGCAGCAGAAATATGCTACATGGATCCTGCTAGTCCATCTCCTTGCACTGATTCTCCTTTATGTCCCTGGGGACTTACATGGGAGAAAATGAAGCTAATAACTAAACGAAGGTTTATAGATGACTTCTAGAGTCTTCTCTCCTTTGTGTTTAAAACAAACAACAAAACAGCTTTCCAAGACTAGGCTATAATACCTGTCTCTATAGTAATACTCCAGTTTTCTCCCTCATAAATGTACACCCTTTCCTTAACTCATTTCACCTAACTTCCCACTTTCAGAGGCAGACCATAGTAACGATAATCCCAACTTAAAACTGGATTCAACCCATTTAACTGAGGCATACAGGTCCTTCTAACAGTGTCTAGATAGAAGGTCCTTGCCAAAACATGAGCTAGCTGGTCTTTGGAGAAAACTCTGAATCCTTGTAACTGTGTTTGCACTGAGATGAAGCATACGGAATTTCATGTGCGAGGAGACTGTCTACTCTTCAGATGAAAACTTAAATTATATTCATCCTTTTGTGTAAAGACAGGCATCTTATAATGCATTTCACCATAAACGCCTTAACCTGTGAACAATATTTCCTGTAACACTGACATAAGACAGACAATAGGACTTATCCATTATAAAGGCAATGTGAATATTTTTGTATGCATTAGAAACACAAAGCTGTTTCCTTGAAACACCAGTTGAAAGTCACAGAAGACTGACAAGGGATGTGGAGAGAATTTTGAGAACCTGACATGTATTTAGACATGCAAAAACAAGCTCAAGGCAGGACAGTACTGCTGTTTCTACAGCTGTTCAAAGCATTTGCCTCTCCTGAAAAAGCATGACCATCGTAATCAATCTAAAGAAAAAAAATATATTAGGTGTCATTTTTATGTCAAGATCCTTACTTGTCTTAAAACAAATCATGCTATGATTATGAAGTTAATAGAAATGAAGCTATCTGGGAATACACCCATCTTCCTCCAGATGCAAAACGCAAAAAAATGAAATGGAAGTGTGCTAAATGTTCCAGTAAACACAGCCTTTAATGAGTCGCCATTTTTATGCTATTGAGGGATCAAGTCCCATGGAAATAATTTCACCATGCAGTTGTTTTGACTAAAAATTGATATACATTTTCTACAAATTTTACTAAGCTTTTTAGTGGTTTTTTTTTTTAATGCATTTAATGCATGAAAACTAGTAGTTTCTAGTTTTAGATGTTGCATCTCAATTTTAGATGCAACAGAAACTTAAATACTTGACTAAGCAAAGGCTACGCTTATATTTACAGGTTGTGAGACATCTTTTTGCATGTAATAATGACAAAATACAATAGTTCTCTTTTACAAATAACAAAAGGCAAAATCCGATAGGACTGCATCTTCATTCGCCCCTCGAATACTGTGTTCAGTTTTGGGCCCCTCACTACAAGAAGGACATTGAGGTGCTGGAGCGTGTCCAGAGAAGGGCGACGAAGCTGGTGAGGGAGCACAAGTCTTATGAGGAGCGGCTGAGGGAGCTGGGGTTGTTCAGCCTGGAGAAGAGGAGGCTGAGGGGAGACCTCATCGCTCTCTACAACTACCTGAAAGGGGGTTGCAGAGAGGTGGGTGTTGGTCTCTTCTCCCAAGTGACTAGTGACAGGACTAGAGGAAATGGCCTCAAGTTGCGCCAGGGGAGGTTCAGACTGGGTATTAGGAAAAAGTTCTTTACTGAGAGAGTGGTAACACAGTGGAATAGACTGCCCAGGGAGGTAGTGGAGTCACCCTCCCTGGAGGTATTCAAGGAGCGTGTGGATGTGGCATTGTGGGACGTGGCTTGATGGGCATGGTGCTGTGTGGTGTGGGTGGGTTGTTTTGGTGGTTTTTTTGGGGTGGTTTTTTTTTTTGGTAATGGTTGGACTTCATGATCTTACAGGTCTTTTCCAACCTTAGTGATTCAGTGATTCTGTGATTCATGGAAATTTAAGATTAACAAAAGGAGGCAAAGCTTTTCAGGCCCAAAACAAAACCCTACGAAAGAAAACAAAGGAAACAGAGCAATAGTTGTAAGCTCACTGTTTCCTAAACTATGTCACAATTTTTTTCAGTAACAGGAAATACACAACCTATAGGCTAGAGAAGAAAACATTTCAAAGGGAGATGTAGACAGGAAAGGCCTAAGACACCTGTGTGGTTTTTACTCTCTACTTAGGCACCTGAAATAAAAGAACTAATAAAGTGTTAAAGAGGTAACATGTTTTACAGGAGGTTACTCTTGCCTATTGTTTTTGTTAATCACTTTCAAGACAACCTTTGCCAATCATCACCAGAATATCTACAGCTCTTCAACCAGGATGAAGGGGAAGAACTAATGACCCAGTTGCACACACACCACAAATTGCTAATTTCTGCTATCTGTGAATTTTCTTTCCGTAGTGCAAAATCATTTTGTTTTTTATTCACCAGGCAGTTCAGGTCAAATTTATACTCTCAACTTTTTTTCCCCTCTTATCTGACAGGCACCCAGTATAATTTATTACATACATAACAAAGCCAGAATCGACATTTCCTTATGATTCACCTGTTAATTCCTTTGACAAAAGTTACTTCATTCAAAATATATATATATTGTGTCTTAACATAAAATGAAAGATGTACTCACCTTCTTGACTTTCTAGGCGTATTTTGATATAATCCAGGCAAAACTGTGGAAGACAACACAATAATAAGATTTCACTTCTTCTCCAAACCAAAATTGACTTAATGTCTTTTAACTGTTAATAAACATATTTCAATTGATTAAGTACTTAAGTAATGAAAATCTTAGAATAAAAATGTGAAAAGTAATTATTTTTATTTTTAAAAAAGTGTAAATTTTAGGACAACTCAAGGAAGCAAGTATATTCTTTACTGTTCAGCATCTCTTTCAGTCATATTGACTGTTGAAACTTAAGATCTCTCTTAAGTACTCTGTTTTCAAAAAGGTTTAAAATACTCTGAAAAATGCCACAAATTATAGGGAGAAAAAAAAAAAACTTCAAAAGAGCATGTCATCTATCAGTATTTAAGCAAATCAAACAATAGGGTTTTGCAGCGAGGTGGAAAGAACAAGTAGCACCTCTCTGCTATTTAAGTGGTTACCCCAGCAAGAAGTATGTATTTTATCTGGCTTACTGCATACAACTAACATTCAATATCTCCCTGAAAGCCTTCATGTAACTTAGAAGGCTAACAAAAAATATATTGTTCTATAGAAGCAAAATTATTCACCTGCAGACATGTTTCTTCCTCCCACCTATCAATATCCATTTTTTGGTAATTGTTGCCTTCAATTTTCTTAACAAATGCACGCTAATGCATAAGCCCCCCCAACCAAGTAAACAGGGTTTTCAAGGGTTTTGCAGGCATGACGTTTCTGTTAAACACCAGAACTAGACTGTATGCATTAGTACAGAATAGTACTTTGGGATTCTTTGGGAAGCACAGCCTCTGAAATTAGAGACAAACTTACTGTTCCACAGACAAAAGGCAAAATATTATGTTGTTCAAATATGAAAATAACAATGTCCATCAAAAAACGAAAGATTTGTCAAATAACAAGTTTACTTACAATCACAGGTTCCACTACCATTCTTCGTAGTGTTCCTATTCGTATACTTCGACAGTTCAGAATGACACTTTCACAGGAATTTTGATAATTTAGAGGTACAGCCTCAGTTACAATCTCTTGAGAAATAACTTTACGACGTTTTATTGGAGTGTTAGACACAATGTTCCCAAACTGAAAAGTAATTTTCAAGGTTTCAGAATGTCTCACTAAGATTTATTACTAAAACAAGCTCGTTAAAAACTAGTGACTAAATTTTCAGCTACTTTTCTGTTGGTCAACAGGATTACTTGCTATAGCATCCACCTCAACCATATACAGAAGGTAGAAATTTCCTAAAGGACTTTTTGGAACATGTGAAGATGATAATATTGCTAGATTCAAGAAAAAAATGTAAGTTGACACTTGTAGACATTTTGTTAACATATCCAAATCACAAATCATGCTTCTAAAATTGCCAAAACCAATTTAGTTTTCGTCATTTTGAAACACTGTTCAGCCCGGCAAAACAAGGTTATTTTTAATATATTTTATTTCTTTATTTATATAAAAACACTAATCCTGTAAAAGCACCATAGTGTAGGTGGGGTTTTTTTTCTTTCCATTTTTATTAGTTCAAGCTTTTGGTGACCGAAAACACTGAGTTATTACTGAAGTACAGTGCATCACCACATTAGCAGGAGCAGAATCTTCAAGAAGTATAAATAAACAAGCCCAATAAAAATTCCTTAAAGCAACTCTACAGAACTATTAAGATGTTTTTAAGGCAGATTCCAGGATCAGAAGACTAAACACTGAAAGAAGGCCACGTGGAGTTTGGCTCCAGTTCAAGAAAGTGTCTAGATGCTGACTGAAGCTGGAATCTCAACGAAGTCTCCTGTTTACCAACAGAACAATCTTACAAAAACCTATTAAAATGAAAGAAAGCTGCCTGATAGCTGTCAGATTAATATATTTATTTGTTGTATTGCTTATATTGCTCTACTTTGTTGAAGGATTTTCTGTACACTAGTCTTTTCTTTGGTATTTATATTGTTTCAAAAGCTGTCTATTAATAAACATTCTTCTGGGTTACAAAATACAATTAAACTCCCACAGAAAAACATTTTAAGGGATTCAATATTTCTATTAAGACTAAATCTCAACAATTATTTCAAAGTCCCTAATCACTAGCCTATCTTGGCCATAATTAAAAATACACTTTTGGATGCTTCATTTCAATATAGTGGAGAAGGCAGAGATTCTAAATCCCTGTTTCCTAGGACTCTTGTTGAGGACAGCCTTTCATTTTTGTCTGCTGGACTACCTAAATATTATTAAAAGCTCAAATCTCAAAATCACAGTCAAACAGTAAGACAGTAAACCTTAAAGTGGTGCTATGCTCAAGGGGCCTCTCCAGTAAAAAATTAGTAACTATTTCGAGAGAAAAACAAATGAACAAACCTTCTTAAAGCACCTTCTATCATATCTGACAAAAACACTGTGATACCTGCAATTCTTGGTAGTTTCCTTGAATCAATGCAAAGTTTGTGTTAAATTTCACCGAAAAAAATTGTTTCCCTTGTTTTCAAAAGCAAGCTCTTTTCTACTTTTGTCTAAAAAACGCAGTTAATTTCCAGTGTTACAACTGGTTCTTAAATACTAGTGAACAGGAACATATGGATACACAAAGGAAAACATTTGGGAGAGTTTCAGAAGTCTCAGACACCAGTGCCTTCACAATGCAATGCTTTCAATTAATCCAGCACATAATGCCAGAATAACTGAAATTCAAAACTATTTATCATCCAAGCTTTTAGCCCCACAGCTTTATTGTAGGCTAGAGGTTCACAGCTTTATATTGATAGTGGTGACTAATTATACACATTATAAACATCCACAATTTCATCAATTACAGCACTAGAATGTTGGCTTCTGAATCTCAACATAGCATGAAGGTTTTGGCATCATTACTTTAGCATTCTAACTCAGAAAACACAAAGGATTTGAGACTGCAGGTGGAAATCTGATCAGATACTCTTGTTGAACAAAACTCGCAATAGTGAAACTGGACAAGTGACCCAAGAATGGTTTTAATCAGCATTAATTCAACGCCAGTTGCCACAGGGAATTTATTCTTAATAGCTCACTGTTGAGGTGGTTAAGTTTTTAACATACCGTGAAAGCTGTCCCCTTTGACAGCACTTAAGGAGTCTGCTCATGGTGCAATTTTTGTCTTTGTTTATCCAATTCTTGCAGTGGTATTCAACTAAAAAACAAAAGCCCCACCATGAAATCCTTAAATAAGTGCTATTAATTGGGACAGCTGCCAAAGTATTTTAATTTTAAAGGACCACTATTGTTCCCAGCATCTCTTTTCATGTTTTACTTTGAATGTCCAAAGTCTTACCAGGCAACAGCTGGTACTGACATTCTTCCGCAAACTAAGTAGACCCTTGAGTTTCATAGAGGTACCCTGCCCAGTCTCAAAGAGTATACATTCAACACAGAAGCATCTATGTCAAAAGCATAATTCAAATCATTATGAATGCTTGTAAAAATACAATGAACAGATTTTCTTATGTTTCCAGTATTATGTAAGCAGAGATACTACTTGATGAGCTACTAAATAAGAAAAGCAATCAAATACAGTCAACTTCTGACAATGCAAGACAAGCCTTTACATTTTCCATTTATGATTTGATTTTTGTTTTCTTTAAACAAAGCATTAAATAGTACCTGATCTTTCATTCTTGCTTTTCTTGGTAGTGTGACTGCAATTTCTGTATCTGTTGTTATACTACCTATTCTCTGTTCTACTCCACAACTGTTTTCCTTTAATGCTGCTTCCACCTTTCCTGTAGAAGGAGCTGGGGAGGAGCGGGCTGAATCTGCAGGACGAGGTGAAATGCTTTCCATTCTCCTAGTGCTGCCACTATCCTCCTCCTCATCATCATCACTAGACAAAACAACTAAACAGAAAATATTAAATTCTCAACCACTACATTTTTCTGTAACAGAAATTTCTTTTCAAGCAACGGCTTAAAAGTAATTTATGTAGTTGTCCTGCAGTGCCAAATAAAGTCACATTTATCATTATATTATGCTTTTATTAATGTTTATTTGGGAACTGCTTGCAGGCGCTCTCTCCCTCATTTTTTATTTCTCATAACTAACTATACAAGAAATGGGTATCATTAATCTGCCTCTAGACACAGAAGTGAAGCCATACATTTATTGGTTCAATCAAGAACTGACAGTGAATAATACATCTTAAGAAAAACTGACAAGAGAAATTATGACTTAAATTGTTTGTATCAGTAAGAAAACATGGTCTTGTAAACTAAGCATGGTACTAGAAACATAATTTCCCAAATTCCAGTTCCTTTCTGCTTACATACTGAGTTTATACAGAGAAAGCACAAAAAGTAACATTTTACAAATTATGAAATTTAAATAATTGGAAAACCTAGATAGCGTTCAGATGCATAGCCCAAAAGGAAAGAGGAAAAAAAAATAAAATCAAAGACTGTCTTTCCCTTTGGGAGAACAAATGACGTAATTCTGCTAAGAATGCTTTTTTTAAATTTGTAAAGTGTAAGTCTTTTTTTAAGAAAAAAAAAAGAAATAATTTTTGTTTTCCCCAATGTTCATCCTTCTCAGAGAGTACCTTAGTATATGAAAAGGAAATTATAAAAACGTCTGTCCCTCTTCCCCAAGAACACAGCCACTAAAAAATTCCATGCAAAATCAGTAATGTAAACCTGTAAGGACAGTTCCTTCATTATACAAAATTTTGGGTTTCCGGTTTATGGCTATATTCATAAAAAGATACTTACTTGGATCATTTAGTTCAGATGGTCTTGTACTCCTCTGTCTTAAGCTTCCTGTAATTTTAGGATTTTTTGTCCCAGTTATGAGACCAACTTTTCCATTCTGTCGTAACATCGAATGTCCTACAACTTCATTACTCAGTAGAATATCCGTCGGACCTTTCCCAACGGCAGAACTGTAAAACTTCTTTGTGTTGAACCCTGTAGCTGAAGATTTTTGCCCTGTTGAATTCTGATGTATTGAAGAACGTGATAAAGGTCCCACAGATTCACTTAATGTCATAGTTTGTCTGGAGACTCTTTGCAAATCCTTTAGAGAAGCACTTTCACAATGTCGGCATTTGGTCTGATTTTCATTTGCCCGCCCACAATTTGGGCAATCAGTAGAATAATCAATTTGTTCCAAAAGCTAGAGGGGACACAAACACACAAAAAAATCAGTAACTGTATAAGTAAAAAGATACCATTTCCAAATCTTGCATTTAATTTCTGTTCAGAATGAAGATTGACAACACTATATTAGCAATTACAGTAAACAGAGAAAGCAAGCATTAAAATATAGTTTGATTTTTTTTCATTTAAGAAAATGAAAAATATTCTAAGAGGAATAAATGTCATTTGTGGCAATTTTTAAAAAGTGATTAACATTGGACAATTCAGACTTTCCTTCTTGCCTTTTTTCTTTCCGTACGTAAGAGGTTGCACACTGTTCATATATGTATATACATCAGCAAGAAGGGCCAGTTACATAATTTCTGTAAAAAGTTTCATTGGACGAAAATAAAGTAACCTAAGGATCCACAGAGCAATGCAACCTAGAAGGTTGCTTCTAGTCCTGCATTGCTCTGTGGAGGACTAGAAGCAACCTCCTAGGTCACGAAGTTAATTTGTCCTCCCAAGGTATCTTCTAACAGCCTGGCAAAGCATGCAGAAAAATTACTCCTTAAAAAAAAAAAAAACGAGGAGGAGAGGGAAAGAGAGGAGGAGAGGGAAAGAGAGGAGGAGAGGGAAAGAGAGGAGGAGAGGGAAAGAGAGGAGGAGAGGGAAAGAGAGGAGGAGAGGGAAAGAGAGGAGGAGAGGGAAAGAGAGGAGGAGAGGGAAAGAGAGGAGGAGAGGGAAAGAGAGGAGGAGAGGGAAAGAGAGGAGGAGAGGGAAAGAGAGGAGGAGAGGGAAAGAGAGGAGGAGAGGGAAAGAGAGGAGGAGAGGGAAAGAGAGGAGGAGAGGGAAAGAGAGGAGGAGAGGGAAAGAGAGGAGGAGAGGGAAAGAGAGGAGGAGAGGGAAAGAGAGGAGGAGAGGGAAAGAGAGGAGGAGAGGGAAAGAGAGGAGGAGAGGGAAAGAGAGGAGGAGAGGGAAAGAGAGGAGGAGAGGGAAAGAGAGGAGGAGAGGGAAAGAGAGGAGGAGAGGGAAAGAGAGGAGGAGAGGGAAAGAGAGGAGGAGAGGGAAAGAGAGGAGGAGAGGGAAAGAGAGGAGGAGAGGGAAAGAGAGGAGGAGAGGGAAAGAGAGGAGGAGAGGGAAAGAGAGGAGGAGAGGGAAAGAGAGGAGGAGAGGGAAAGAGAGGAGGAGAGGGAAAGAGAGGAGGAGAGGGAAAGAGAGGAGGAGAGGGAAAGAGAGGAGGAGAGGGAAAGAGAGGAGGAGAGGGAAAGAGAGGAGGAGAGGGAAAGAGAGGAGGAGAGGGAAAGAGAGGAGGAGAGGGAAAGAGAGGAGGAGAGGGAAAGAGAGGAGGAGAGGGAAAGAGAGGAGGAGAGGGAAAGAGAGGAGGAGAGGGAAAGAGAGGAGGAGAGGGAAAGAGAGGAGGAGAGGGAAAGAGAGGAGGAGAGGGAAAGAGAGGAGGAGAGGGAAAGAGAGGAGGAGAGGGAAAGAGAGGAGGAGAGGGAAAGAGAGGAGGAGAGGGAAAGAGAGGAGGAGAGGGAAAGAGAGGAGGAGAGGGAAAGAGAGGAGGAGAGGGAAAGAGAGGAGGAGAGGGAAAGAGAGGAGGAGAGGGAAAGAGAGGAGGAGAGGGAAAGAGAGGAGGAGAGGGAAAGAGAGGAGGAGAGGGAAAGAGAGGAGGAGAGGGAAAGAGAGGAGGAGAGGGAAAGAGAGGAGGAGAGGGAAAGAGAGGAGGAGAGGGAAAGAGAGGAGGAGAGGGAAAGAGAGGAGGAGAGGGAAAGAGAGGAGGAGAGGGAAAGAGAGGAGGAGAGGGAAAGAGAGGAGGAGAGGAAATATATTGTTCTAGAGTCCAGTATCTCAGAGAAGAAAACAGGACTCCAGGAAAAGGAGTTCCCCAAACTTTCAAGAGGAAAGCATGGGCTACAAGGGAAAATATATCCTATCACTGCAAAGACAGAGATGTGTTTTGTTCCTCTCACATGTACTAGGTCCCACTTAATTACATATCACAAGTGCAGAGCTTGGACTTCTAAGTCTAAGGGATTCAATACTAACACATAAGCTACTGAATGTGTACTGAGTTGCATATGGGACACCTCTAGAACTGAAATTTAATGTATATTATTGTCTCCTGGAGCACTGAGCTCAAATGAAATAACCACTGTACTGTTAACTACTGACGTTTAATAAATACCACCAAAACCTTTTTGAACCTATTTTCAAAACATAGCTATCACATTTTGCACTCCCCATCCCTAGACATGAACACCCTTCCAGTAAAGAGGACTTCCTCAGGTGTGGGATCTTCAGTAATTTTAAAAACAAATGTAAAGACAAAAGTCATATAAAAAGAATATATTATTTTTAAAAAATTTCAGCAGTTTAACTAAGCTACACATACCATAGTGAAACAAATGCAAAAAACCCCAGCGTATAAAATGTATCAGACCTTAAAAACCTGAGTGGTGGGGTAAGACAGCAAGTGACATGAAAACCAGTGTTGTGCCTCAGTGCTAAGTTACAGGATGTAGTTTTTACAAAGAAACTGCTAATCACATTGAAGAATTTCAATCAGACATTAAAATATTCAACAGAAGCTACCAATCGTACCTGAAGGATCTTAAGTATAGTATAACTACACCCCTCTACCTCAACCACACACCAAAAATTTAAAACCAACTTCCTTTCCATGGTTTGAGAGCCTGCATCTTGATGGTAGGGGTAGCAGTGTTAATTAAGAGGGGCATACTCTTTTTTAGACTTTAAGATAAATGACTGCTTAAGTAGATGAGTTCTACCTAAATGTGTCTACCTTATAACTTGTATAATACAGCATTTTTTTTAACTTTGAAATCTACAAAATACAAATACTATATGCCCTATACAAATACTCTGCCCTATCTCTAAAAGTTTCAGAATCCAATTTTTCAGCTTTTTTTTCAGTAAGCACATATGAAGCAGAAAATCCTCCTTCCTTTACAAACTATGTACATTTTTATCAATTAGTGCAACCTGTTACAGCCTAGTAACACGAAAACCATTTGCACTTTGCCTGACAAAAACTCAGCTATTAAAATTTCCAAGTAGCAACATATTAATTAACTATATATGGAAATGCATAAGAGTAGTACCAAGTGTTTCATCCTAACAAAGAAATACAGTCTGGCTTACTTTCTAGCACACAGGAGCAAACACAAGCTGATTATATATAATAATCACAGAACAATTTTTTATTTTTTTTTTTAACCAAGATCTCCTTACAGGAAGTTTTACTTTGATAGTCATACAGTGTGACCTGTATGTAGGCATTATGAATCTTCGATAGTAACCTGGGAAAATTACAAGAAATACAGAGAGTCTTACAAGAACTTACAAAATATCTTGCATCTGATATTCAGAAAAGTTCCAGACAAAACATCCTGGTTGGCTGCATCTAGACCAGAGAATGCCATTTGGATGCCTGTGCTAGTTTCACTAAGAAAGAGACCAACTTAGTAAGAAGTACTTGCATCTTTGAAGTACCTCTGTCTCTATTGCTACAATGAGTACAGAAAATCATGACACTTCAAAAAAAAAAAAAAAAAAAAAGTCAAGAGAGTAAAATATTGTTCCTCTATTTTACACACAGCAAACCAAAACTATCAGTCTCTGGTTTATTGACCAGCCAATCAATTTAAACACAGGTTGTTTTGCTTTCCAGTGCAGCACCTGTTTGCTCAAATCAGAAAATAACTATTTCATAGCTAGTATGAATATTAACACTTAAATATCCCTATCATTATAACTTTTTTAAAATTTAATTATGTAAATCTTTCTCCCAACTCTGAGGATTTTCAGAATATCAACTTACTTTACAATTGAATGCCTTTTTTTAAAATATGCATCAACTTTTAAAGTTAAACAGAAGTTTACATGTTTTTAAAATCTAACCCACCTTTAACTGGGTTAAGCATTTTTTTGTAGCAGAAGATAGAGTCAAGTCAGATTGATATGAATTGCAGTGACGTTTCTGTTGCACCTTTCTCTTAATTTCAGATTCTGATTCTGATTCTGACTCTTCTGTGTTTTCCATTATACTGTCTAGGAGGGGAAAAATGCAAAAATGTTAATAAGAAATATCTACTCATATGCTTTTAAAATTATGATCAATTTATTTCTTCATATACACTAACTTGAACTAAACATAAACACCTTTTTAAACACCCAACAACCTACACTGCTTTAAGTGTCTCATGATTTGTTGTATGAAAGAAAAAATTCCCCAAAGTAACTTTGAAAATGTTGTTTTATTTATACAATTTCAGCATCTCTTGGTGACAATTTGTAGCTTAATATCTTTGGAGGAGGCTTTGGACTTGAAAATCTATACTAACTTCACAACAACTACAATGCTGCCAAAAGTAGGAGGGGATCTGCTAGATTATGCTGACAGTAATTTTCACTGAAGGACGGCTGGTGAATGCTTTAGAATAATTCAAAATGTTCCATGTAATTAGGATTTATTCCTTCAACACAAGACTCAGCAGTACAGTGAACTATACTGCCATACCCTGTTTTATATTGGGGCATTCATTTAAATACTGAAAGAGAATAGGAACAAAGAAGTCCATAACCTATTTAAACCAACAATGTACAGAGTGAGATTTTCTTTTAAGTAGTGCAGTATGTTGTACAAGAGTGCCTTAATTCAGTTTAACGTTAAAGTGCTATTTAGTCTCCCTAGTTTAATTGCAGTCTCCATACTGGAACTTTTTTAAGTCGGTATTTTTTTTAACAGATATGAACACTTTTTCAATACGCATACTGATAGTCTCACAAACATCCTACTATTAGAAGACATCTCAAAACTAAAGAATGACTTGTTTTCAAAAAGGAAACAATAATAAGTGGGTTTTTTCTAGGTTAACTTACTTCTGTGAGAATTGATGAAGTTCTACTTAACATTAACCTAAAAAGGCACAGCAGAATAGCTGGCCAGTGTAGATAGTCAAGCAGCTGAATAGCAAGCAGGTTTACAGACTGTATCTGTATCCGTACTGATGAAGCTCAAGCAAACACAAGTGATTTTTCTTTTCCAGTTTCACAATTTCCACACCTCAAAGCAAATTATATTTTCTCTCTTGCATCACCATCAATGGCTCTAACCAGTAATATAAGAGTATATTTCAGTTGAGCTACAGGGCAGTGCTGATGCTGGCTCTTCTACTCACTACCTCAGTGCCTGAATATACTTCATACCAAGTGTTATTTACCACGTTACATTTTGCACATACTTAACAGTGCTACAGAAGTTCCTCATCAATAATTCAAGAACAAGCTGGGGGCTTGGGCTGGGACTAGATGATATCCAGAGATCTGTTGCAACTCCAACTGTTTTACGACTCTAAATTTTTCCAGTTTCAGTTGTTTTTTAAAATAACTGAAGCCTAATTTAAAATTAATTATAACATGACTGACCAGGTTGCAGAAATCTGTCAAAAAGGGCAAAATCCTCCCTTCATGCACAAACTTGTATAAATCTAGAATAACATGGTATAAGGATATAAATAGATATACTAAAGGTTACACAAAGTTTGGCAACACACCGTCCAAAGCAGGTATTCAAGAAATTATGCTGCTTAAAAGAAATGAGAACTCTAAAGGTAACTTACCCACTCCTTGAGACCGTGGCAACCTAATGTGGTCTGCTTCTACTTTCTGAAGCTGAGGGGGGTATTCTTTTCTGGAAAATAAATTAGATATATGGTTGTTCTTTTGACAGACGCAATTATAATTTAGCCACAATTATACATGAACAAAATAAACCTGAAATGTATCTGAAAGCTACAAATAAATAACTTCTCCTATTACATGCTATTTGTACACTTAAAAAAATATTACCAGAATGCTAGGAACAGCTACAGTAAAGGTCTTAGAAGGGTTTCTGATCTAAATCCCCTTTGATAATAATCAGTATTTCAGGCATCTCTCACTTTCAGAACCAAGTCTTTAGAGACTGAAGCCTGCATCTTCTCCTCCTCATTCATGAAGTACAAGATAGATACTTTTAAAATCCAAAAATAGAAACAACTATTATTTAATATTAAAAGTAGATTCCGCAAGTTCCACAGGAACAGGAAGAGAAGATGCAAAACAGAGGAAAGAGATCTGATGTCAAAAATTGTTGTGGCCAAAAAATAAAAAGAACAAGACAGGAGAAGACATAGTTCCTATATATTTGTTTTTAAAATATAATAATATAGACAAATTAGTGGATAGTAAAACTTTTGTTTGGTATAATTTGCATAATATACATATCACACATTTTTTGTGCAAATTAATGCAATATAAATCATTACAGTAAGATTTTTTGAGTCTCCTGAAAGATATTTTCAGTTTACACACAAGCGTGTCAAATTGTGCTACTACCAAATTAAGATTCCTGAAGCTCACCACATCTCAGTTACTGTTTGTGGCAGTTCTCTTTCTCAGCTGTCTTACCCTGCTCTGCAGCTGTAGATTACTGATCCTGTTATAACAGAAGATGGCATGCACCTGAAACACAGGAGGCCTTGCCAACAACTTCAGCAGAAACTGGTTTTATTGGCAAGTTAAGCCAGTGCACTGGGCTGCAAATAGGTCACACACATCCCATACTGCTACCTCTGATTACAAGGACATTAATCAGCAGCAAGGGGGCAAAGAAAACAGCTGTAGGCAGTAACATCTCAAACTAAAAGCTAAATTTTGAAGACTCACCCGACAAAAATTTGGCTACGGCTGAAGCAGACTTCGGCACTAGGCATAAGTTTTTATTTCTTTCAGCATAGCATTTCCTAATGCACCAAATTATAAAACCTTTGAATTTTCTGCATTTCTAGGTAATATTTCTCAGGGTTTTCCTATATTTTATTATTAACTAACATCTTTGGTACAAGATTAATCTACAATGCCCTTTGGGATACTTCCTACCAAATCCAGCCCTCTAAATGTATTACCCCACTACTAAACACAAACACTTTTTATTGTGTTGAGGGGCTGCAGCATGAAGGAAAACTCAGCAGAAGGAAGGACTGAGAAACAAGCGTGGCTGGATTGCAACACAGAATGTAGTGATGTCACAGTACTTTACCATGAGTGCCCACAAGCACATCACAGATGACAGATTTAGTGGTTTACTTGTTACTGATTGTGTCAAACATGTTTCTGAAACAATCCTGCTCCCCCCAAAAGTTTTTTTGAATGCCTCCACACACAAAAACTGAACCAAAATCAGAAATTCAACATGAATATTTGTTCATGAATTGTGTATGGTTTTTTTGAACATTTTCTTTAAAAATTCAAATCACAAGTGATTACTTTAAAGGCAGAATTGGTGGAAATATAAGGCAGAGCTCAAACTAATCATTACATAATGAGAAGCTGTTAATATCAAACCCAATGATAATGACATTCTAAAAGACAGAAAAAACCCTTAACAGTATTATAGGAGATTTGAAAAATATAAACGCAGTATGGATGCGTGATCTGTTGTCTGACACGTTATAATTATCTTCCAGTAGTATTTCATAACAGTAAGTCTTGTTTTGAACATAACCACTGTTAGAAAAATTATTTTCTGTAAAATGTTTTAAATATAAAACATTTAATTGATATTTAAGGAAAACAATACTGAAACTATTTGACATTTAACTGAAAGCAATGAAAACAATACGGTAGATTTAGAATAGTAAAATTTCTTTTAAAAATTAGTTTGACAATTCAAGGTCTCTGGACATTTTTAAGTTATGATTTTTCTTCTAAAATTCATATAGGTTTGTATTAAATTTTTAACGTGCAACATATCTTTATCTTTTTAAGATAATAAATTCATCAACATATATTGGTAAATAATTTTTTGACAATGAATTGGAATACAGTAGCATTATTTACCCTTGTCTGAATTTTGTGTTATCAGCATAGACTTGATACTTATTAAATAGCCAACCACTTGCAAGAATATGCAAGGGCCTGCAGAAAACTACTATCTTTCTTCTCCCACAAGATAAGACTTTTACGTGTATGCTCACAATTAACCAGTAACACCCAAACCTAAGTTACGAAAACCAGCTCTAAGTCAACTGAGGCTTCCCAACCCAGTTTTACTTGGTTAGCAAATCAAGGTCAGATTTGAAGTTGCTTTGAGTTAGAAACAAAAGCAAAGACAATTTTACAACACTACTTAATCGTAGATTTCAGCCGAAAAAAATGCTTTCTTGGAGACAGTAACAACCCTCCCACAAAAGTGCAGCAACTTGAAGCACCTCCTACTAGTTTACTATCCTGAAAAACCCACACGCAAAAAAAAAAAAGGCAGAACCCACCACCACAAAGTTTTTACAGATGACAAAATGAAGCCTCTCCGCTCAGCACGATGTTTGTTGCCATTTGAACAGCCGCAGATCCATTGATACCTTCTCCAGTAAAGTACTTAGTACACTGAGCTGTTTAATTGCATGTGAGTGCAGAAACAGAGTGGAAACTATAGTTGGGTTTTTTTAAATCGAACATGACACCTATCTTTGAAAGGACTATTTGGAAAAAAAAAAAATTCTTTTAAGAGATTAAAAACGTGAAGCACTTCAGAACAAATCCCTTCTTGCTGTTAAATCCTAACTTAAACTAATAGTCTCCTGTTTCAAAAGGAATAAATGAGAGGTCAAACAGCTAAACAGATCAAGATGCCAGACCATCTACATACTGTGTCTAATAGAAAAAACAAGAAATACAATATTGATTGCTGTTCCTGCTATCCCAGTAAATATTAAAAATACACAAATTTTTCTTTGCCTGTTAGGTTTCCTAAAAATTTTTCTTATGAGATTTAGATTTTGCTTGAAGAGCAAGGCCCCATGCTCAGAGATTAAACCATTTTAGGCATCTCATTTATCTCATCCATTCTAAGCAGTTATGATTTTAATACCTTTACGTACACAGGAGGTACAGCAGCATTTGATAAAAGCAACCTCAAGAAATAGTAAAGCATCAAACAGCAAAACATTAATTACAAGACCAAGAAAGATCAGGCTCATCCTGCAACGGACATGACAAAAATACTGAAGTAGTCTGGACTGCGGAGAGCCCTGAACTTTTGACACATCTTAACAGGAACAGCTAAATGGTATAGCATTCTTGACTAAATGTGTTTTGTCCAGACAGAACGGTGTCACTGATTCAGTATTTTCAGCACACATTCAAGATTACTGCCATATTCCTTTGCTGATGGAATTGGACCTTACTATCTTCACCTTGAGCTGGTAGACAAACCTCTGTGACAGCCTCCAGCCAAAGTGAAATTTTCATATTAAAATTTCTTCTCTAGGGGAAAAAAAAAAAGCGGGGCGGGGCGGGCAGGACAGGGCAACAATTTCTGTCTATGCCAGAAAGGAGTAAACCTAAAGAAACATCTGGATCTGGGAATTCAGGATACAGTCCTGTCTTAGATCAGAGCTTTCAAAACTACCCACAATCTGGTACAAGCCACATCAGAAATACCATGTGTGTACAAGGCTGCACCAACTCCGAACAGCCTTTCCTCACTCTGCCTCTGTATACTGCTACTTGGAGGTATACCACCGCAGGCAGGCTGTTCAATTCTACATCATTACACAAAAACAGAGTAAAGCATGATAAGACAGGAAGCACCATGCTGCTGAGGTGAGATTTACCTTCAGTGTGTCTTACAGGAAAAGCAGAGTACAAAAGTCAAAGGCTGAAAGAGAGAAGAGGCAGCACAGGGAGTTGGGTTTTTAGTACGCAGGTCAGTAGCCCCATTTGGCCCAGAAAGTCAGGAGTTGCAGCTGCACTTATCATGATGGTAATGATTAAAACTAAATTTAGCAGCTCCTGGCTAAATCATCCACCCCTGCTAGGACAGCAACAAAAAGCAGGGAAAGAAAAAAGAACATATCCAGTAGTACTGGATTATGAAGCAGCAGGTGTCCCCAAGGGAAAACTAAGATCATCAGCATGCAACTCAACCCTAGTCTTCCTATGACACACAGTACCAAATTAAAAACATTAACACCTGAATGGTTAACTAATAACATAAATGCAGCACAAAGAAAAACAGGAAAAAATACATGAACACAAAGCCCAGGCAGTAAGAGGATGATCAAATCCCTTCTTAGAGGGCCAAAACTAACTGTTGAGTATCTCTTTGATATTTCTTTTAAGAAATAAAAGGCAGTAAAACAGAAAGGCTTGATTTTACTACTGAATTTGAAATAAATCTAGAAAATCCTGAATTCACAAAGAACAGATCTACACTAGATTTCTGTGTTATTTATATCATTATTGGTTAAACGTCATAGACACTGCTTAAACAGTTCAACCTGATATCAAGCGTATACTGCCAAAAAACACCTACATAAACAGGATATTTACAAAAACTCAATAAATTCATTACTAACAACAAAACATTTACACTAACATATAAATTTAAGTTATATAGAAAGAAAAACAAATGTATGGTATTTCATATTGCTAACAAAATATTAACAGCAGTAAAACAGATGCAGAACAAGTGAGAAATGAGCTTTACAGTGTGCCTGGTTTTGCTATACATGTTCTGTTAATTCCTTTAACATATACACTTCATGAACAGAATGTACACAGTAATGCAATAAAAACCTTTAATGCTATTCAAACCAAGCTGAGATGACAGAGTGAAAGCTGTTAAACACCCTACTAAGGTATGATTCAGAACCATTCTATTACACAAATTTTGCTGCTCTATTAAAAGAATTAGCAGCGAATTCTTAAATTCTAGAGAAAGTTAGAATTTATCTATTTTCACATTGGATATAAAAATAGATAGATAAATTTCCAGTGGAAATGTACCTAAAGTTCACATTAACATGGCATTATTTAGAGATGGATGTAAAGGTCCTTTATTAGTAAAAGGGAGTAAGTCAACCACAAAAACAGAACAAAACCAACCAACTTCCCTCACACATGAGCACATATGATTGACTGGATTGAATATTCTTTAACTACCATTGATAAAGCACTCATTCAGTTCATTTTCTTAATGCTCATTGCCATGCTCATTTCATCAACAGTAAGCTTACCTTTCCTTTCGGTCCAGATTGCTTAAAATATGAAAAAAGAAAAAAAAACATAAGATGCAGAGCCCCACATGTGTTGCACATCACTAAATTCAAAAGTTATTAAATATAAACTGTAACTGTTTCATTGCTTCTTGCACTCACTGGACTACTTTTCAAATGAGCATTATTATTTTTCACAGCATTTTTGTAAAAGTAATTATAAATGCACAAACAAATGTTACTTCACAGACAGCAACAGTTACTGGTCTAAATAGTACATTGTCTTGCCTCTTTTTCAACGTGTAAAATTTTATTAATTCTGAACTCACCCTGGTGGTCTCACTTAATTCACTGCCATGTAGGACCTGACATGACAGAATCCTAATACATTAATTAAGATCAAGCCTCATTTCCAATCCCTGATTGCCATTCAGAAGACGACAAAACAAATGTACATAACAACTTGTTTCCAACTATTCAAAAAATACTTAAGTGTTTAAATTGAGGAAAAAAATTCAGAAAGCACTACTTCAGTATTTAGGAGAGCACATGCAATCAGCTACTGCATAGAGAAGGATAAACAGAAGCAACCAGCCTTCTTCTGAGATTTTGGTTAAAAAGAATCTCCAAAAACATTTAAGAATTAGGGCCACTAGTTTCAGAAGTGTCTCCTTTAACATCAATGAATGTAGCTGGTGTTCACAACTCGGGTTCTTTGTATAACAAGACTGATATAAAAATAGATCTAACTAAGCACAGCACAAAGACAAATTGAAAACAGTATCTTTAGCTCTCCTGCCTTTTCAAAACTTGCAAGATGGAATGCTGTAAGCTTTTAACCTATGTGGTTGTTCTTCCCAAATATCAAAAGCATAACAAACTTCTGTTGTATATGCATTACACTGACACCATTCTAAAACAGAACAAATTCAAACTGTTTCCTATTTTACTTTAGTCAAAGTAAACAGAGTAATGATATTGCAGAGTAATATATAAACTCATTCTCCTTTCCTTTTCACAAACAAAACACTCACAAGAATACAGCAACCTCTCTCTAACTCTCTGTTACCCAGAGGAGCAGCAGGCTTGAAAGTAAACCAGGTAAGAAGGTAATCCTGATAATCCTACAGAGCGCAGTATGAAAACACATTCTATCTCCACAGTCCTCTGGGAAGAGAGTAAAAGGAACAAAACTCAATGTGACCACTGCAACTTAGACTGGGGTGGGGGTAATCAGCCAATGCTGCGTGGAAGTGGGGAAAAATTGCTTCCAACTGGAGCTAGCCTTTACAGACAATAAACACTGGTTTTGTGCTGGTCACATCTGAGTTTATACATCCAGTCAGATCCAAGCCATGTCTGTATGGAGCCATATCCAGTATCTTTGTATCCTTGGCACAGTTAATACGTAACTTGGATTAACTGTTTACAGGTGCTGTAAAGAGTCACACTGTTAAGAATTATGAATTTTAATGCTAAGGAACCTTAAAGGCAGGAAAAAAGTTTCCAGAACGCCTGACACTGTACACTGTCATTACATTAGATGCCTCACTTGCTTGTTTTAAAATCCCATATTAATATAATGCATTTAAAAGAATTCTCACTTTCACATCTCAGAAAAATTAAGAAATGAGAATCCTGGACAGGCCCGGGAATTATAATGAGAAGTGTCCCTACGAATTGCTTCATGCAGCTCATGCATAAGATTTGTTAGACATGCTGTACATACATGCTATTCCAATGCCAAGTCTTAGAGGACAGTCAATAGCATAAGATAGAACTATGCGTCTATTAAATGAAGCAAAATAGTTTGAACCACCTACAACACTAGGCTAAGCCATATCTGAAAATCTGTTGTATCAGAAGTGAACAAATTTTAATTTCTTCCCCAGATTCCACTGGAAAAAAACATGAATAGTATTTATCAAAGTATTATTTTGAAATGCCCAATTTTGTTGTACTGGAAACTTATATTTTAAATATGAGTGCAACAGATACTCAGCCAGAATTTAAATTAACATGCATGTGCAAAAAAGTTGGAGAAAGAGATAAGAAATACAGTACACATCACAAGCTCCAAATTCAACCTGATACAGATTACAACAGAGTTTCATAATTAGCTTGCCCCATGTGACACCATCCCCACCCAAAGAACCCAGTATAAATAACAGAATCTATAACATCAGTGCCAGAGACTCAAATCTGCTCAGAACTAATTTATTCATGTTTTTATTTTTGGTTACACTTTCAATAATCCACTATAGATTTAAGAACAATATATTGTGTTAGTTAAAACTATTTTTCCGATGTTGTTACTGGTCACCATACCATGAACAATTCTACAAATGCAAACAATGTAAAAGAATGCAACTTTGTGTTGCCTGTAAATTAGTATAGGAAAACAAATCCCAACACCTTAGAACTCAATTTCCATGCTACCAGCTCTTCTACATATACTCCCCTCTGAGGAGACACTATCGGAATTTACTTTTAAACTCAACTATTGTCTAATGTCAGTAAAAACTAGCAAAAAAGATCTAAAAAAAATTCCCACACAATTAAAAATACATGATCAAAAAAAATTACCCACTCTATAGGCCTTGAGACCCCCCTTCTTTTTCATTAAAAAAAAAGTATGATAGGAGGCCATATTCTATTAATTTTCAATCCTCTAACTCAGAAACAGATTTAGAAGCTTTTAAACATAGTCAATTGAGTCAACTGGCAAAAGATACTGGAATTAAATATGCTTTGCACTGTTTCTCTGTAAAGCTCACCCTCAGTCAATTAGATCATGCTGGTTCTGACATCCTGCACTAGCAAAGCATTGCTTGGAATTGTTGTAACTCTTTCCTGCCTTTGAAACTCCAAAGACAGTCTTAGCATAAGAGTTAATTGTCTGTTGTTAATGTAAATGAACTACAATAACAACCCTAAAAGAAAACATATTTAGAAACATTCAAGATGACTACTATCCAATTACTTCATGCAATATTCAGCTTGCCTGTATTATGCATTAGTTTTCTTTCTGCATGTCACACATATGCAGTTACTACTTCCCCCCCCACCATTACATTGTAGGCTTATAAAGAAGCAAGTCCCATAGGTGAGAAAGGCAAGCAGGCAAGTCTAACATCCTGTCAAGATTCAGAATCTCCAAAGCAGATTCTCTTGCATGCTGAAGAAGCCTATGGCAATTATCTAGGTAAAATGAATCCATGTTGAGTGGCTCTTTCAAAGAACCATCTCACAACAAAGCTTAATCTGGTACACTAGTATTTTTAAGGTTAACATCCAGAGATCCAAGAAAGAGCAGTCTCAAATGATTTTGCTTACTTCAAATACTTTTAATTAGCACTGCAGATCAAGATTTTACCTCTCAGAATTACCAAAAAAAAAAAAGTGAAAGGTAAGGGCATGAATGCTTAGAGATGTCCCATGCTTTCCTCAATGGAACATTGAGCAAAAAAATTCTAAAAAGGACTGCATGTAAGAAGAAAGGAGCACAGGTGGTTCAGCCTAAACCACACTGATAATATAAACCCCATCTTTTAGTTTAATTCGCAGGAAAACTTCTGCCAATCCTCCTTAGTGATCCCTGCCTTGCAATGATGGGAAGAAACAAAGAAAAGGGAGATCTCCTCTACTGCATTCACTGTTACTAAGGGGAAGGAAATGTCCATGCTATTTTCCATCTACAGATGATAGTAGAGTTTGAAATGGAAGGAGGCAACAACGGTATAGGTCCTCCGGGACAAGACTGCAAAAATCCATTTTTCAGTCTGTTTCTTCAATGCCAGATTACCCTAATACATGTTTGGATCACATCATTAATTCACATTAATATACAGGCTTTGTTTTTCTGAAGATAGCAAATGAAAGTGAGGGAAGTGGGATGAAAAAGAGTATGATGCCTACATATGAACCCACTACCCCAAAAATTCTACACTAAAAAACAAAGAGGAAAAAAAAGGGGCAGAAGAAGGAGGTTTCAAAATGCTGACAGGACGAAGCAGTCATGTGGGCTGGTGGAAATCCATGAAATTTATAAATAAAAGGAGCTCTGAATGGACAAATTTTGAAAGAAAATTCCTTAAAGCAATGGTTAGCTCATATGTTTGTGACACGTTGGGTATGAAAAGCCCGTAAAAAAAAAAATAATTAAAAAAACACCCTGCAGTTTATAGAAATCTGATGTAGTTTTAAGTTTTCAAAACAATGAATTTTAATTCAGCATAGCTGAATAAGATTCCCCCGTTTCCATTCATCCATTCTAACAACTCTTTATATACATGCAAAACCTTGCTTCTGTGAGATGTCCCAGTTTATATGTTTTATGCTGTATTTACAGACTACATATGATCAACAGATCTGTAACTTAATCTTTAGATGGATCTTATACAAGTTGGAGTTTCTGTGAATTAGTATTTGATGAACATGTCAGTTACATGAATTTCTACTGCATACTATGTTTATCCATTTCAAAGTATTTTCTAAATACATTTACATTAGCAGGTGCTCTGCTACTGAATATGCGTCATAGGGTGCTTTAAAATAAGTAAATTCTAAGATTATGTAAGCCCTAAATGGTAAGTTTTATGAAACTTTAGTAATTAAGACCAAAGCTGATAAATGCACCATGTAATTTACTCATCTTTCCTTAAAACACTTCATAGCATAAGGAAAACCATTACATACAAAACCAGAAAGGACTTTTTACAGTGGGAACAACTGGAGAAACAAATGCAGTCTTACCTTTGGGCTGCTGTTTTTACTACTGCTGTCTGCGCATGCGCATGGTGAAAACGTCTACCATGTACCACAGTTACAGGACAAGACATATTCTGAGCATTTTCACTGCAAGCATACAGAAAAATGGTTTAAGAAAAGACTCTGGTGTATTTGTACATTGATTTAGCTAAAAACTGTGATGTCCTGCTTTTACAATAACAGCCATACAAAACAAAAAATCAACAAAGCATTTCTGAATCAACTTGTTAGGATCCTCTGACAAGCATAAAAACATTCAGTCCTAGAATAAAAATAGACAAATGAAAATATACACAATTTTACTTTTTTCCTGGAAGAAAAGGTAAAGATTTTTTAAAATTTTATCACCATCCAAAACACTGTGAAGCAGCTCTCCTTTACTCAACCCCACCACTGCAAAAAGACACTGCCTTTTAAAATGAATTCTAATAATTTATAATTAATTTTATACTTCCATCCACACATTTTATTAAGGCATAATATTAAACTTCTTTAATATGACTTAAAGGGCATAACATGTGAACAGACTGAATTGCACATTCAGGAATTTCTCTCGTCTTACTACTCGTAAGGGAAAATAAACACAGAAAATTTATGGATGTAAAATGGCTGGTAACTGAAACAACACTCACATCTCGAAAAGAAAAGAGGATTCTCAGGTGCTCAGATATCTCAGCAGGACTCTGCACAGATAGTATATTCACCAACGTCTTTTAGCATCTCATTGGTTGCTTCGTTTCTTGCCCTTTGACACTTTAATCTCATTACTATGTAAAACAAGTAATTCTGGAAAGAAGATTACTTACCATCATTGTTTCTAGTAAAAGCTGATACAAAGATATGGTAGATCAGTAATATAGCACTCCTTCGAAGATTGTTAGAACCTAACAATTATCCTGCATGCTTCTGTGACAGGACACACAATACTACATTTGAAATGTTCAAAAAAGATGGAACTTTTAACAGACAGCATGTTGACAATGCAAACCGTTTCAAATTATGGAAATAAAATGCTTAAATTTTGCTTGTAAAATTGCTTGGAAATTTTAATTGCACTAAATAAAATAATGTGAAAAAGATTCTGATTGATTCAAAATATTTTTCAGAAATATTATTCAGCAGAAGTTTTGCTCCTCATTTTTGTCCTGTTATGAACAATGAAAAAAACCTGAAGTACCAAAACTCCCCAAAAAAGCTGACAGCCAATTCCTAATCCTTCCTTTACATTCCCCCAAAAGATGGAAGTAAGCAAACTGCTAGCTTGCTTGCTTTTTAAATTTCTTTTCAGTTTAGCACTACAAACCCTTTTGGGAGCCTTATATCAAGTATCATAAGTCACTATTAGAAGCTTTCAGAGCATTTCTGACAGATCATAAAGATGACTGTTATGATCTGACTGATAGTGACATAACCATGAACATAACAGAACAAGACCTATCAAAAGCAACCAAATGGTAAAACTCTCTTTTCTAGAATATGAAGTTTAGAAACATCATAAATGTCTTGAGTTAACAGTTCAACTTCCTCAGAACTAACCTAATATCGTCCCATGCAGTCACCAACCTCTTGAAAGTAAACACACTTATCCCACAAGCTTCCAAATCAAGACTATGTAACTCCTGCTGGTCAGTCATCACCCAGACTAATTTACAGTCAATCTTCTGTTTAATGTTGTCACCTGAGAAATAAAAAGCTGACAGCTACTTGCTCTAAATACTTAAGGGTGTCTCAAATCCCCTCTGGCTTCCAGTTTAATGTCTTTGAAAGAGATACTAGAAAAGAAAACACAAGCAGAGTGCATGAATGCCTTCTCAAATGCTTAAGACTTAAGGAGTTTAAACAAGCAAGCAAGTCTATAAGCACACCTATCTCATGTTTTATAATTTTATTTTATGAATCTGAGCTTTGCCAAACTATCATGATTGGAAAACTCTAAGTCTTATGCCCCTGCAGCACAAAAAACTGTTAAGCAGCACTTCTGCTTTCTGCCTCACACTCAAGCAGTGAGAAACTCCAGTAGGTGCTGAAATAGAATATCGCAGCCTGCTGGGTGATGAGATTTGAGTCAAGGCACACTGTTCTAGATGGCACAATTAAATGGTTCATATGGTGTCAGATACGCTTCCAAGTAGGACAGCTGTAAAATACAATTTGCTCTATAATCCTGTTCCTTGAATAGACCATACCCAGTGCAGACAGAAATTTAATCATAAAGTTCCAGCAAGCTGCAAAATGGGCACATCTGAACTGAAATCTGGGTTTGCAAGTTTCAGTACAGTTTCAAGACATTTAACATACAACACTAAAACCAGGGTGATGTAAAGGTCAGAAAGTTCCTTGAAAGAACAAATGTTCTAGAAGTCTCAAAGAGCTTACAATATATTAATGATATATGTCTCCGAGACGTGATCTGAGAAACCACAGAATCATTTAAAGTCTAGGCTCTGATGAAAACAAGGTTACACTATCACATTCTATCCACCAATCCTAGGAAATTCTTAATGCCACAGATTCAGAAGGCAAAGCACAGAGGAATCTTGCACTAGGCAAAGGGATGGATCTAGAAGTAATGGAAGCATGACATTTCAGGAACACAGGACACAACTACAGACTACATTAATTCTGCTGTTCATCAAGTAATTTTTTTATGAAATATTACAAAAAAAAATCTAAGAGGAACTTAATGTGAGAAATTTTGACACAAGTTATTGAAAACTAGCAAAGATAAGAGCAATTTAAAGTAAGACCTCATGATTAACAAAAAAACAACAACAAAACTATTAAGATTAAATATGGGTTTGATAACTGGATTTGCTTAACCGGATAACAGGTGATAACTTTTTGGTTTAAATTTTTGTACATGCAAGTGGAGATGTACAGGGAAATATTCTTCTCACTGTCCTTGCATATCCCTTCTTCCTATCACTCATTCCCTGAATTTTAGGGAATACTGTACTACAATAATACTAATTTGAGCCAAACCCCACCAATCTGGAGAGTTTTTAAGCCCTATTCTGCAGACAAGGTGGAAAAAAAAAAAAAAAGAGACTTCAACTTTGTGATAAAAATCACCATGAATAGCTCAAGAATCTCAAGTATCTGATCTTTTTATACTTAACTGTACGATCAACCTTCAGAATTTTCTCTAGTTGAAGAATACAAATATTGAAAGGATAAGTATTAAGCACCTTCTGTGCTGCATGTCAAAGTGAACACACCACCAACGTTCACTACAGACAGTGACTAGATAACAAGCCTTTACTGATTTGGAGATTTTGTTGTGATACATGTGTTATGAAAGACGTAATGCTATCAGAATTAAGGTATTAAATCAAGATAATAACTTATAGCATAATCGCATTTCCAAGCAGATTTAGTGACCAAAATCTGAAAAGGAGTTAATGTCGGTAGTATGAGTTTTAATCAAACATCAAGTGTTTACAGCAGTCACAGTGGCCTACATACATCCATTATTCCCCACTAAATTCCTTCATTAATGACAGTTTATTAAGATGAAGGTGGATACTTATATTTTCCATTAAATTCAGCTCAGTACTAGTCAGAAGGTGGATGCCTGCTTTCAAAGCAGAATACATGACCTTTAAGTAAGGTAACATACATGCAACAGATTTTACTTTTTTTAGTTGAATTTTATAAAGCATACTAGGTCTTAGGTTTATAATGTAGTATTTGTCGATAGAAGGCAGTCCCAATCCAAGTAACAGAATGTCTGAACTAAATGTTTAGACTGTCTAAAAAAACCTCAGCAATTACTTACCTTAAAAACAAAACAAAACCCACACCTCTCTGGAACTTAAGAAAAACACACACATACACAGTCAAGTATAACTGCTTTAACAGAAAAGGGAGAAAAATTATGTAGTAAGGTTGGATTTCACTACAAATCCCACAGCCAGACAGAAGAAAATTCTAGTTTCCAGAGTATTAGAGGAATCATATTTTAAATGGCTAGGCATACTCAAAACAAACAACAAATATAATGTACATGCATGGGCTTCTTCACTACTAAAACAGAGCAAAGAAGTCCTGACAAACTTATAACAGGCATTTTTATCTTTATGTCCACATTCAAGAACAGAATCCTAAAGAATGGAAGTAACCTGGATGATTCCATAAGAACTGGTCAATTTGAAGAGGAGCAAGCCAGAAACCTGGATATAATCATATAAATCTGCTGTGTACACTAAAAATTAAAGACCGAAATAGAAAACATCATTTGCGTAGAATAAATCAAGGATAATGAAGTACTGTGCTAATTTGTGTAGATGTAAAAAGAATTAAAAAAAGGGATGGAAGGAAGTATCCATGTTCAGAGTTAGCAAGAGCTGCCAAGGAAGTGTTTGAATATGTTGAAAAATAACAGACCCCTCCCTGTGCCATGACACAACTTTTAACCTATAACAAAAACCCCTGCCGTTATGAAATCTGTTTTATTTAAAAAAAGCTTTTAAGTTCCAAACATCAGCCTATTAGGCTATCTCAAAACCCAGGACATTGTCTGTATTTCCATCAAAGTAAGGGAGGGAAAATGTAGGTGCGCTCTCACCAAAAACTCAGTGAAATCTTTTTTGTAAATGTCTGATCATGTCTGATCTATGGATCTGATTTGATCAGGTCTGAAACATACAGAGAAATGCAATAGTTGCTTTTTTGTCTCATTGGACATTGGGAAGGCAGTGATTTTGGTTTACGTTTACATGAACAAACCCTATACAACAAAACTCTATGGGCAGAGGTGAATTTTTAAACTGGGATGGGAAAGATTAATACTCTTAGGAAGTCTATATGCCTTTTTTTGTCTTCATTAATATAACACTGAGTTAGAAATCATGACTCTTCAGACAAGTTCATTATTGAAAACTTAATAAAATGTAAATAAAGTATTACAGACACTTAAGCTTATTCAAAATAGCCTAGTATATAATACTTAATATCCTGTAGTTACTGTTCCAAATATACATTACATTTACCCAAACAATCCCCTATACAATGGCATGTTGGTAATAACAGTAACTTAAACTATTAAAAGTGCAGAATTTTACTCATCAGTGAAAGTTTCACTGTTCTTTGTCAAAACTAAGCCACTAAAAAAAGAATGCAGGATAAGAATATCCTTCATTCACCTAGTAAGCTATTGTTTATGTGATCCTTACAGCAATGTGGTCCCTACCAAGAAAATGTTCTTAACATTTTATCAGAAAATTCAGGATCTGTGGGGGTTAGTTTTGTTTTGGGTTTTTTGTGGGGTTTTTGTTTTTTTTTAATTTAAGAGCATGCATGGATTTAAGACCATCCACAAGCTACAGAAAAACTAAATTAGAGTGGTATGCATCACATTTGGTTAAGATAGCGGGTGAAGGGTCATCTAGGTTATGAAATTCAACAAGATAGATTAGTGTGTGAGAATAGGTTACAATTACAACATAACAGCAAGAAGAGTCCTTATTTTAACTGAAGTATGTACAATTCTTGTATTTGTTCTTCTCTATCAAACTGATGGACCACCAGTCCAGACTGGAAATTCTGGATTTGTTCCCTGTACATCAGGCTCAAAGATCAGAACAGCAGGAGAGGACACACATCACACCAAACTTCAAGGATATCTCAAGTGATAAAGACAGTCCCACTAACAAACAATGCTCTACAGATCAGCATGCAAGAATGAAGACAAAGACATCCCTCATACAGCTACATATGGGTTAGATATGTGATGACGGTCCAACTTCAGCTAGCTATCTTACGAACTTTTCCTTCCTGCAAAGGTAACCAAATTGAGTGCACTTTAGCAATATGAAACACTCCCAGAGAAAGTTACATGAACGTATCACTTTTTATTATATACAAAATAAAGAGGTCAGTCTGTTACAAGCTAGAGATGGTAGTAACAAGCAAGTGCAGCACTGAATACTTAACCACTGTTCCTGTCAGCTCTAAATGCAAGTGACAATCTCAAGTGATCATGTAGGAGTATGGATATTTGCTGAATCCTTTAAAGGAATAGTCCATGGCTCCTAAATCAAATTGTATCTTGCAGTCAGGAAAACAGAAAATGCATCCTTAGTTAACCTTGGCAATTCACAGTCATGGAAAGAAGAAATTCTTGATGGGGATGTTAGAAATATTCTTCTACCTGCTAGCACCGTATAGAGGAAACAATAGCACACACAGACAACATCGGTAAGGCACTGACAAGTACGCCAGTGAATGCTCTAACTCTATTTTAATAATCTTTTGGTATTTTACTAATGTGCTATTTAACATTTTGGAAGAGGAAAGACTTTAACAATCTAGTTCTGCACATTTAGCACTGATTTATATCAATGACCAAATAGGTAAGTAAACATAAAACTAAATGTAATACCTCAGTTTCTTGCTATTTCCCATCATGTTGAGGCCAATTGAGTTCCCTTTAAAAAGTCTCAAGCTTCCAGCTTTGCCTCGCCTTGCATATGTTTTTATGGAATCACCACTGGTGCCAACAGCTCCAGGTCGACAACGAAATGACTGTAACAAGAGAATTCACATATATTAAAATACTTGTATAAAAGTTAAAAGGAAAAAAATAATTACAAAATATTTCTGTAAATATTACTTTGGCTTCACTTTCAGACTGCTTTTGTACCAAATTTCATGTAAAATATACTGTCTACACCCTTACTCACTAGGACTCCTTACTAACCAAAATATTAATATTTTCAAAGTATTATGAAGCATCTTGCAGTAGTAAGCTATTTCAGTACACATCAAAAGAAACCACAGAACACATGGCTTTTGCCTATGTATCTTCTCCTTTTATATGTATATACACACACACACCCCTATGCATACAAAATTGGGAATCTGACTGTAAGCAGTGATGGGATATAATGATTAATATTTTGAATTAAAAATATAACCCCATTAATGATAATTGTCTGAACTCAAAACTACTTATTCATGCTCATATTTTCAGAATACTGTACAAACCAACAAGATCTATAGGAGTCAGAGGAACAAAAACATTAAGGGTAGACAGATAAACAGCTTGAGCATATGTTGCTAAATCAACACAAACTTTCATTTCATCACTGCACAAATGACTATGCAACATTGTTTAAGAACCTAGCAAGCTTTAAAGATACATTTTCACCATGAGATAAACAGAGTACTTACCTTCCTTTCTTCATGAGGACTGAAAGGTCCGTCGCTGTCATCTATGCTGAGCAGATTTGCCTCACTAGATAGATGTGGGAGAGAAAAGTAGATACATTGTAATGCAACAGAGCATTAGCAAAACATTTTAAACACACAAAGGGCTTGGTTTTTCTTCCCTCTTTAAATTTAAATGTATCACATGTACATTGTATATATATGCCCAGAACAACAGGAACATAAATTGGGCAATGTAGTGATCCAGATGTAGTATGTGAACCTGAACTTAAACTGTACAACAAATTATTTCACAAAAAGCAAAATTAAAAGCATGCTATTAATTGAAAATATAGAATACTATTGAACCTTTAATATTGTTATGGCAATGTTACTGACAACATCAAAGATTCTATACAACCCTATGCATAAATTGAGTCAAATACTAAATTAACCTATAAAACATAGCATTAGTTTGTTCATGCATATCAATGTTCAATTATGTGGTTTAAAACTGCAAACTTCACACTGCTTTAGGAGCAGAACTTGCATATAACTAAATTTTATCCCATATATCCCGATTACTGCCAAAATACGTCTTCCTAAAAATAGCGTATTCCATTTGGCTCAACTGTTCATTAAAATGTTTCTTTAGTACGTCTATGTCTGTAATCTTCAACTATTAAAATGAGGAAGAAGATAAAAAAAAGAAACCCACCCCAAAATACTGTGAAAATGTACCCTTTTCAGTAATAGGTAATTATCCTCAAATAATCTTAAGTATTTAAATTAAAACCCCAATCATACATTTTATACTGACAGCAGCTAGATTAGGCTAGCATACTCTTGCTTCCAGGAGAAGCAAACTGCAGATAATCCCTTCTCATCAATCCTGATAAGGTTACTCCTCTCTTAGCTGCAACAAAATAATATAACTAACTTTTAGCCAACATGTAATTGCATGGTTTGGGGGTTTTTGATTAAGATCATTCAAGCAGAAATTACTTAAGAATACAACCAATTATGCCAGGAGTTCCAAGGAACAGCTAGCTACAGAAGACAATGATGGAGGTGAAGGTGGAAACACTTCTTAGCTGCAGGTATGACATGTTGACTGCAATGTACTGCAATAATGACTTTAGCTCTTTATATATAAAGTAACCACTCAGTACTTCCCCCCCCCCCCCCCAATTTCCTAAAAACTTCTTCCATGCACAAGATTTCCCTTCATGTTACAATTTATTCTTCCTTCTTATGCTATACAGATACCCCTACATCACATAAAAGAAAAAAGCTCTTGACTCATAGGGTGAGAATTGCAGACCCTGAAAGTTCAGGAGATAAGATTGTGCGCACAGTTTTATTTGATATGGGAAGAATGATGTAAATGTTAACACCTAGCCAGTGGCACTGGTTTATTTTCCTTTCATTTACAGACCACAACAATTCTAGGTGCATAATGGTAAAATGAACAGCGTAGTGGATCATCACTAATTTCCAATACAAAGTGTCACAAAGACAAAACTGTATAGTTCTACTTCTGTACAGACTATCCATGGATATTAAAATTTTAAAATACTGCAACTTTTTTTTTAAACTCTTTTTCATAAGAGATTATTCTTTCAAGGCAGGCTCACTGAGCTTTCTCAACCCTTCATCAGAAGACAATGAGTTTAATGACTTCAGAAATTTTCCAGATCCTAAAGAATATATAAAACACTGCAGCACAGACATGAAGAGCAACCTATGGTACCTGCAGCTCTGTCGTTCACCTACTGTGTTGATCTAGCCAGATCATGGAACCTCTAGATACATTTTCCTTCTTCAGCTCCAGCTCGTACAAAAATCATGATGATTTTCGAAATGGCCTTGTACAGTGGCTATACTTTTATGGCTTCAAGATGCCACAGTACTGCAGCCATTTCAACAAAAGGCGTTTGGGTGGGTGAGAGAAAAGGTAACAGACTACAAATGAACAAAACACTGAAAAAATCCTTAAATCAAACTGAACAAGAGTAACTCTTAGGATGCAACTAAGATGACATGACTAGAAAAATATTTGGGAATTGGATGTTTTTAAAGAACCAGTATTTTTAGATTTTAAGGAATGCAAACTATATGCATCAGTACCAGAAAAGCTGTTTTTTCAGAGAGCAGAATACATAGCAACTGAGTAATGTCTATTTGCTCATGTATCACATGCTTACAGTTGCCTGCTTAAAAGATCCAATTTATACAGACAGGGGAAAAAAAACACTATACCACACTCTGACATACCAGACAATAAAATTTTAACACTAATGAAAGGAAAACTCAGTGGTCTTGCTGGGAGGAGTCTGTACCTCCACACTTTGTAACTTTTAACCAGGGAAACAGAGAAAGATATTTTCACATTAGAACAATAATTTTTAACTTTTTAATACTGTAATTAAAATTTTATAACAAATGAAAGTTAAGTCTTTACTAAAATTAAGAAAAAAAAATAGAAGTAGTTTAGGTAAACAGAGTTCTTTCCAAAGGGGAATTCATAATTATGCATTCAAATTTAGGCACTGAACAAGAAAAAAAAATATGGTTTACTTAAATCTAATCACTTACCATTTGTTTAATGTCTTAAAACATTAAGAACTGTGCAATAGCTAGTTAGATACCTCAGTTTAATAGACCATGTACTATCTACAAGCAATCCAAACTTTAAACCTCTGTTGATCGTTGAGGTTACACACCAATGAGCTGCAAGCATATTTCTATCAACTACTAACTGATCCAGACACGTTTCAAATGTAATTGGAATTTTTCTGAGAACTCTTACATATAAACACAGGAGGCTGACATATTTCCCCTCACAGTGCAGTGCACTTCACATTCTTTATTTTAAATTACATGGTGGTAGGCAGCACACTAAAAAAAAAGCCCTGATATCAGAGGCTCAAGAGAAGCAGTGGTATTATTCAACTCATGCACAGTGCCATCCCATTAAAAATAACCTTAACTGAAACTGCTAAAAATTAAGATCTGAGGCTCTGAACAAAATGGTTTTTATCAATTTAAAGACTATAGAGCCTTATTAACAGGGTCACAAAAGAAGCATAAACCATCTATATAAATATGGGGGGGGGGGGGGGGGCGGGGGTGGGAGAAAGGAATAAAAAGGAAAAAAGTATTGGAAAAAAGCTAAAAAGAAATTAAAGAAAAAAGAAGTATCATTGCTTTTCCAGTCAGGAATACAAGCAGTTTATCCCCCTAAATAAAAGGAAAAAAAACCCCAAAACTTTTTGAACCAAAATGTTAATTAAGAAAGGATACCATAGTGCAAATAAATTAGACAGGCCCATTTATTTGTATTCAGTTTTTTGATAAGGCTATTATTGAACAAAACTCAGTGGAAGGCCCAAGTCTAGACTATTAACAAACCAGTATGACAGCCAAGAGAAAACTGGGCCCCTCAGTTTACAAAACCACAGTGGGGCATATTGAGACATTTAAAAAACTTTTACCCAGATATTAAAAAGGAATTAAATACTAATTATTCAAGACACTTCAAGAACAATCATCTGTAAAACTAGTAAGCATCTTATAACATGTTAATTTCAGAAATCAATTTAATTAATATATTACTTTGGCCATGTATGCATAAGTCTTTTATCCTTTTATGTCTTCTGCTACGTAAGATACACATAATTTCCATCATTTATTCTGCGGCAGTCTACACAGGTTTCAGTGTGTCCAACTGACCAACTGGTCTTTTTTTCTGTTGTTCTACATAAAAGTTCCTCTCCTGCGTGATCTCCAAGTACAAAGCATAAAAAGTCTCAAGTCGCTTGCTATCTTAAGTATCTTGCTTGCTATCTTGCTTGCTATCTTAAGTAGATCAAATCTTGTAAATCATCAAAAATGTTAGTTTTACACTTTCAAGTAGACGGAAGATTATCTGCAGGCATTTACTTTGGGATATGATACTTGTCAATTACCAGTCTGAATTTCCGTAACTCTAGTTCCATGCCAACTATCGACTCTAGCAGCATTTAAAAATATACATATTGTGTTGGCTGATCATTATTTTTTCCAAATCTTCTTCAGTTTACAAAAGTTCTTTACTCTTTTTGTGTTCATTACTTAACACCTTACCATTATGAAACAGCCCATCTAATTCCCCAAATGACTTAAACGACACACTTTTTTAAAATAACCTACCTATTCTAAAAATTGCTTTGGTAGGAGGTCATTAGCCACATATTTTGTGTTCATCTCACTGAGGAAAGATAATCCAGGCAGATATACAGTATTGACCAACATCATTAGCACAGATCTCATGGGGTAATTCAAGAATACAGCCAAACCTTTAAGTGCTAGAATGGTATTCCTGGGCCAGTTCAAACCAAACTTACTGTGTGACTGCCATTAAGAGGGCAAAAAGCTGTGATAAGGTGAGTCACTAAAATGCTAGTGCCTCAACAAGTATGAGATGCATTCAGATGCTTGCTTCAGACTTCCAGCTTTCTCCACACAGAAATGCAGTAAGTTACAAGCATTGCTAGTAAGTATCAGCATACCATAGCAAATAAGAATGACATTTTTAAAAAAAATCACAAGAATACATACTTATTGCACGGTATGCTCAAAATACTGGGGGGGCACAAAGCTCTGTACTGGAACAATTCTATGAACTAAAGCTGCTAATCTTTGAAATGTTCTGCTAAGGGAAAAGGGAATATAGAAAGAAAAGGATAACTTACTGTCAAATAATTTGTTTTCTAAAGATTCCCTGCTGTCGGTATTTTTTAATACAAAGTAAAAACGTATCAGAAAAGCAAAATACACAAAGTATTTCAAAATGCTCAAAGCTTACAATGCCATTAAGAAAAAAAAAGGTGTTACCACAAGTAAATATGTGGGCAGCTTAAAACATATAGCTGTTCAGAGGGAGTGAGAAGTTGCCTGAAATGGTATCAGAGAATGGGTAAGCAAAAAACCCTCCAGTTTAAATCAATTTTCAACTACTCTTTTATCTAATACTTCCAGATAAGATTCTGCATAACTCACAGGTATGAAAACAAATTACTAATGTGAGTAGGTAATAAAATTTCAATACTAGCTGTGGGAAAACTGTTTATCATACAGAATATTTGAAAGGAATGAAAAATGACTCAGAAACACCATCTTAAAATCAGATAATTATATAAAACAGATGTTCCATAACCAGTTTTTCCAACTTTTTTTTTTTTTTTAACATCACTACACTATACATATCTTATTCTGTGTTCTGAAGTCAACATCAGTTGGAGACAGATGGAAAAGAGCAGCAAATTACTAGAAGAAAAAAACCTGCTATGCTTACAAACGTGAATTACTTTTCTTTCTGAAGACAAGTAAAATGCAAATACTAACTGTATTGTATGTACTGCAACTACACTTAAAACATATTACTGTGCACCAGAAATGGATGTGAAATTGCTAAGAAAAAAAAGCAAGCTTAATCTTATAAAACTAAAATGCCCTTAGTTTGAGAACCTTTTGAAAAGTGGTTTTAACTTCTGATACAGTTCTGTTTTGAAAAAAGCTCTTAATGCTTACTTCACACTTCAATGAACTTCTGAACTAATTTTTTAATCACTAAAACATCACATTTCTTACTGTTTTTGTAAGATTACAGCATAGCCTACTGCTGCAGCCTAAGTGGTTATGTGTCTACTTTCCTATCTCCCCTCCAACACACAACATTTGGTAGAATATTACCCAATGAAAACGTGACTCCATGGTGGTCTCTTTAGACTATTAGAGAGATCAAAATACAAATTCATATAAGAATTATTTTTGTACTTAATCACAGGATTCAGTTTCTCCTTACTAGAGAACCACAGAATCCTTTTTAAACTTGCAGGTCCTACTCTCCAAATATCTAAGAACAACAAATAAACCTAACATGCATTCTTCATGCATGAAACTTGGTCTTTTAACAATTTTTTAGTCTTTTTGGAAATAAATACATTAGTGCTGAGAAAACATATTAGTAACAATAAAATGTCACAAGGACAAAGTATGCATTCAAACTACACACATAGGGTTTAAGTCTTAGTCAAAATCCAAACATACCAAGTAAAGAAATCAGGGAACAAAACCAGCTTTAAGTCTACCCAGTGAGATAAGCACAAGGGAGAAAAACCTACGTTCTTTTAAGCTCAGTTTAACTTGATGTAGGCCTACAGCTACTGAAGTACCTTAATCATAAAATCATAACTGTGAAGTACTGATTATCATCACCACTAAAAGGAAAAGTTGAGGCTGCTTGGATACCCTACCTTTCCATTTCCTTACTTTGCATGTTAACATATTTCTTGTCTGTGTTCCTTAGACTTACACACTAGCTCCAAAGACAACTGCAACACTTTTGAAATGTACTATACCCTATGTTGTAAGCACCATGTTCACAATTGAATTTACATTATAATGCATTTTGATATGGCAATACTATTTTAAAAAAATCACTTATTTTAAATAATTTTTCTTAATCACTGAAATTTTCAAGATATTATATATTGTTTCTTATTAATAAATTACAAAAAAGTATTTATTTATATATAGACACTTATACTTTCAATAGCCTAGATAAAAGCATCCTTACTCTTTCTCTGCATCTCCTTCACTTTCTTCTGCATGATCAAAGCTCCAATTATTTTTAAAACCTCCATCTCTCTTGGACTGTGATCTATCCAAAGCTGAAATGAGAACAAGTGAAGATAAGTCTTGATTTCAAGCAGAGTTATTCATCAACACAAACTAGAGGAGTAAACCAGATGTATATATTTTCCCCAAGTATTTATTTTGTTGATGTCAATGTTTAACTATCATTTGACAAAATAAGTTCATCAATGCAGTGGTGACTCATTTTCCTAAATAAATACAATTGAGAATCTGTCAACATCTTGATTACTAACGCAACAAGTTAGCAAGCTATTAAAAATTATGTCATGAGGTAGTTTTACATGGATTTCAACTGTTTTAATGACACCTGTAAATTTAAGTGTTCATTTTCTGATATGAACTATAGGCCACATGCAGAAAGGGTCCCAAAATTTATTGTTTAAATATCTAATACCCAAGCACATATTTGATTTTTTTTCATATAAAAGCAACAGTTCTGAATGATCCCAAGTACAATTTCAACATAATACACTTTTTTTTTAATACAACATCTGACACTGACCTGAATTAACATCTGATGTTAATTGAAATTTCAGTGTTAGCATGAACTAAGTAAAAACCTAAACTTTCTGAGAACAATCACACTACATCAAATTTTAGATTTATCTACTGCAATACCGAACAGTGTGGAGATTTTCATATAATATGATGACATGGGGTTATTCTTAAGTGAAGGAGGTCCAGACCATGGAGACAGCACTCATTAACGCAAGGCACTGTTCACCCCAAGCCCTAATTATTGCGACTAAGAGCTGTCTCACACAAATTCTATATGACAAACTATGCAGCAGCTTTGATTTTGGTATAATTTAAATGTGTCTTTTCTTACCATGTTTTTCTTTACATAGTTGGAAATACATTTAGAAATAATGAATGCAACTCTATGTTTTGATAAAAAAGAAAAAAAAAAATCACAACCAACAACAGATGTCTAGGGTAAAGTATAAACAGTGCACACAGAAATATTTATTGCATATTCAACATCTGCTTCCAGCTACGTGCATCTACTGAGGACTTCTTGAGCCATGGGTGATATTTTTGTGTTTAACAGCCTCTGCTAGCATTTTTCTTCTCTGCACTTGCTTTTTTAATCAACCCTACTTTACAGAATCAACAGCATCTTGCAGCAGATAGTACCTCAACTTAATTACACATCATATGACTAAGTACTTCCTTTTGTTTGTCCTGATTCAATCTGGCATCTTTTGCTCCTACTTAGTACTCCACTCCTTTAGTTCTTGTACTTTGATAGGTAAAAGTAATCAATCCTTCCCTATTCACTCACGATTGCATAGATCTCTGTTGTGTTCTTTCACGGTCATCCTTTTCCCAGGAAGAAAAAAAACCGAACTGAGTCTTTTTAATTTTTCCTCAAATGAAAGCTGTTTCATGCCTTTAAATCACTCTCAATGCTTCTCTCTGAACCTCTTCTAGTACCCTTTTTGAGATGAGAAAAGAATACCAACACTATGAGGAATATTCAAGATGCATATGTGCCATGAATTTCTACAATACAGAAACATCATGCTGCTTCTGTTCTTTATTTCTTTCCTAGTAAGTCTTAACACTGGATTTGCTGTTTTCACTGCTATGGAGAACTGCATTGGTCTTTATGTACCAGATAGTTCCATCTTTCACTCATGGTTGGCAAGAACCAGTTCAGAGCCAATGATTGCCTACAAAAATTCTCTTTCCTACTTCTCATTCACTTAGATTACTTGGCATTTACCTACACTGAATTTCATATTCACATAACCCAAACCCTGAGCATCTGCAATCTTCTTTAAACAGGTAGCCATTATACTAACCCAAGTAAAGTTTGCAACATCTACAAACTTTGTCACCTCGCTATCAAACCCTTTTCCTTGTACCGGTGCACCAATGTTACCACAGAACCTTGTTGAATTCAATGGGTTACTCCTTCTATTAACAAAACAAACTATTTTTGGCCTCTCCTTCCATCTGTTGCCAGTTGTTCCTTATAAAACTTTCCATTTTATCCAGAGGCAACTTAGCCTCTCCAAAAGCCTTTAGTGAAGGACTTTACAGAGGGAACGATGAAATTAATTCTAGTCTTCATTATGATTTCTATGAATTTGGGTCGTACAGTCACAAAGCTCACCGATGTAAAGTTCCTCAAATACCTCCACTGCCTTTTTAAAAAGCTAGTATCATACCTTCTTTACCCATAGCAGAAAGACAATGCTAACCAACAAGTAACATGCTACAGTCATTAGCTCCTTTATCCCCGAGTTCCTCTTTCATGAATGCCGTTTGATCCTGCTGCCGTGTTCACTGTTTGCGTAACATACTGCAATTTCTTCTACTGACATTCTGTTTTGGGTCACATACTCTACCACATTCCTTCTTAAGAAATATTATGGCATAAAGACCTCTATAAGCATTGCCAAAGTGCATGCAAGCAATTCCGTTTCGTAACTATGACCTTATATTCTCCAAAGCCACCTTCTACAATTTCGTTGTCTACTGATCCTACAGATAGTCCAGAAACTTTTCTTCTGAGTTTGAAGAAATACGTAACAGTAGTTTTTATGGCTGTTGGGAGTTATTAATCAAAAAAATTTTTGCCTGCCTCATTAGAATTATAGGTTTAATCCACCAGCTTTTTTATTGTTCTCTATTTTCATCATTTGGACAAAAGTTCAGATTCAAGAAGGATGATGTTTTATTTCAGACGTCTCCCCTTACCCTGCAGTTTAGCCATGCCAACATTTTGAGGGGCCTTTTAAAGTCTATTTAAATAAGCAGCATGCAAGTGCTGTAAGCCTCCAATATGGCGTCTTTAAATAACTCCCAAGATGTCTGCAAATATTTTACACTCTGCCTGCATCTTTTAGTTTCTTTTCAAGAGTTGCTTAAGATTTTCTGTATTAAGCAGAAAGCATTTAAGCATTTCTGTATCAGATGGTTTTCCCTTTAGTCTCAATTTGTCATAATGTCCCTCTAATTATTTTCCTTCTATCTAATTTCAATTAAGTTAATTCTGTCAGTTTCCAGTTCTCCCATTTTACCTAAAATATTTTTCTAGGTTTCTTCACATAAATGAAGCAAACACTTTTCTTTGTATGGGGTTTCTTTTGGTTCTTTTTCTGTTTAAATCAGACTGTTTGTACATAATTTTCTACATCAATTCCTACCTTAGTTTTACCAACTTCAGTAGTAAAAAAAACTTTTATAGTTTTATCCACTGAGCATAAATTACATCAAACCATGTGCTGCTCCACATGTATCAGCCTACCCCCACTCTAGGTACGAGAAGACTGATTCTATTTTCGTTTTGAGAAAAAAAATCCATCCCCACTGCATGGAACTCCCTCTCCAAAGAAGGAATTTGCAGATGCTAACTCATCTTCCCTGCAAATTTTTTCTGACTTGCAACTGTCCATTTTTGTGGCCCGGCACCTGCTAGAGAAGATGCTAAGATTTCTATCACGTGCATCAATGCTACCAGCTCTTCTGTTACATTCTCTACAAGTCTTCAGATATTTCCCAAGAGTCAACTTGCCATGGATACTGTGTACTGTCATAAACCCAGCAATCTCTTTGTGCAATAATCCAGTCCACTGCTACAGACCAGCTCAGTTGTCCATGGAAGAATAGTCTTAGTATCCCAACTCTGTTCACTCAGCTCTGGATCAATTCCCTCTCTCTAGTATTCCTGGTCCTACCAAAAATGCAAATCTAGAAGTATACCATCATGTTAGCCAGACTGTTCACCTGAGTTACTTGATCTGAATGGTCACTTGGGATCTGATTCACAGCATCATTAAGGTTGGAAAAGACCTGTAAGATCATCAAGTCCGACCATCAACCCAACACCACCATGCCCACTAAACCATGTCCCACAATGACACGTCCACAGGTTCTTTGAACACCTCCAGTGAGCGTGACTCCACCACCTCCTTGGGCAGCCTGTTCCAATGTCTGACAACCCTTTCAGTGAAGAAGTTTTTCCTAATATCCAATCTAAACCTCCCCTGGCACAGCTTGAGGCCATTTCCTCTTGTCCTATCACTAGTCACTTGGGAGAAGAGACCAACACCCACCTCTCTGCAACCTCCTTTCAGGTAGTTGTAGAGAGCGATGAGGTCTCCCCTCAGCCTCCTCTTCTCCAGACTGAACCACCCCAGCTCCCTCAGCTGCTCCTCATAAGACTTGTGCTCCAGACCCCTCACTGGCTTCGCTGCCCTTCTCTGGACACGCTCCAGCACCTCAATGTCCTTCTTGTAGTGAGGGGCCCAAAACTGAACACAGCATTCGAGGTGCGGCCTCACCAGCGCCGAGTACAGGGGCACGATCACCCCCCTACTCCTGCTGGCCACACCATTTCTGATACAGGCCAGGATGCCGTTGGCCTTCTTGGCCACCTGGTCACACTGCTGGCTCATCTTCAGCCGGCTGCTGATCAACACCCCCAGGTCCTTTTCCACTAAGCAGCATTCTAGCCACTTGTCCCCGAGCCTGTAGCGTTGCATGGGGTTGTTGTGACCCAAGTGCAGGACCCGGCACTTGGCCTTGTTGAACTGCATACAATTGGACTCGGCCCATCAATCCAGCCTGTCCAGATCCCTCTGCAGAGCCTTCCTACCCTCGAGCAGATTCTACACAGAATTGTGTTTTTTTAAATCAGGGATAACAAGTCATCTGTCACCCAGGCTAAGTTTCCAACTATTTTGTAGTAAGACTTAAATTTGGAACTTCTATGTTGCAATTTTTACTATGGATGCTACCAAGACCATTTTAATCAGCAAGACACATTAATACTCAGAAGGTGAAAATATTCGAATAAGCAGACCTGCCCCTAAGATATTGAGCCAACAGAAGTCAATTGCTATGCCTCTGCCCAAGAAAGGCAGCATGCTGGAACAGATTTCACTAGCAATGACAAGTCATTTTTCCTCCCGCTATAAGCTCCCTTTGGTGCTATTATACCAAGGGAGATTAGCAATTCTGAGCCCCAGAAACTAGACGGAATTTAAACGGACATCTTAAACAGGTATATCTAACATATATCACTGCTTTTTTAAATAACTGTAATCAGTTACATATAATTTTTAAAAAGCCAATTAAAGAACTTTGCTGAAAAAATAATTTGTATTTTAGTTTTTTATTAAAACTTTTATGGCATTATTAACCACATCCTGAAGCTACCCTTTTAAAAATGTCCATACTGTCTTTTTGTGTAAAACCCAGTTAACAAATTTTGGATTAGAAAAGAAAGTATGCTTGCAGGAAAAATGGCAGAAAGCAGATTAACACCTTTTAGTTACTGTGTGTGGACACTGTTTTGTAAACTCCTTTAGCAGGAGTTTCTATCATTCAACAGTGTCGTTAAGCAATTCCTAAATGGGAGGAAAAAGTTCACAGTGAATCTCCATGAACTATAAGCAACGTTGTGCATCTGCAAAAAAATCCTTTAAAATTCTGCCTAAAACACTGAAGTGAGGAGTGACACATACAGTATTTAGTAAAGTCCTAGTGTCCAACAGAAGATATCATCTTAGAAGATTTTTCTGCACGTCTTGTACTCTGTGCTCTAAGGCCAATCATTCCATATGAATCTATATTACAGCTGACCAGAAAAACATACCTATTTCTTTTTATTGGTTTGGATATGATGCTGTATTGGGTTTGTGTGGCAAGGTTTTGGTAGCCAGGGGCGGGGGACAGGGGCAGCTGCAGGGGTGGCTTCTGTGAGAAGCTGCTAGAAGCTTCCCCTATGTCTGATAGAGCCAATGCCAGCCAGCTCCAAGATGGACCTGCTGCTAGCCAAGGCTGAGCCCATCAGTGATGGTGGTAGCGCCTCTGTGATAACGTATTTAAGAAGGGGAAAAAACAACTGCGCGATGGCAGCCAGAGACGAGAGGAGTGAGAATATGTGAGAGAAACAACTCTGCAGACACCATGATCAGTGAAGAAGGAAGGGGAGGAGGAGTTGCTCCAGGTGCCAGAGCAGAGATTCCCCTGCAGCCCATGGGGAATCACAGACTCACAGAATCATTAAGGTTAGAAAAGACCTGCAAGATCATTCAGTCCAACCATCAACCAACACCACCATGCCCATTAAACCATGTCCCGCAATGCCTCGTCCACACGTTCCTTGAATGCCTCCAGTGATGGTGACTCCACCACTTCCCTGGGCAGTTTACTCCCGTGTTTCACCACTCTCTCAGTAAAGAAATTTTTCCTAATATCCAGCAACTTGAAGCCATTTCCTCTTGTCCTGTCACTTGTCACTTGGGAGAAGAGGCCAACACCCACCTCTCTGCAACCTCAAGACCATGGTGAGGCAGGTTGTCCCTCTGCAGCCCATGGAGGTCCACAGCGGAGCAGATATCCACCTGCAGCCTGTGGAGGACCTCACACCAGAGCAGGTGGATGTGCCCTGAAGGAGGCTGTGACCCCATGGAGAACCCATGCAGGAACAGGCTCCTGGCAGGACCTGTGGCCCTGTGGAGAGGAGGCCACGCTGGAGCAGGTTTGCTGGCAGTACTTGTGACCCCATGGGGGACCCACACTGAAACACTCTGTTCCTGAAGGACTGCACCCCATAGAAAGGACCCATGCTAGAGCAGTTCATGAAAAACTGTAGCCTGTGGGAAGGACTCACGCTGGAGAAGTTCATGGAGGACTGCCTCCCGTGGGTGGGACCACATGCTGGAGCAGCAGAAGAGTGTGAGGAGGAAGGAGCAGCAAAGACAACATGATCACAACCCCCATTCCCTGTCCCCCTGCGCCACTCAGGAGGGAGGAGGTGGAGAAGTTGGGAGTGAAGTTGAGCCCGGGAAGAAGGCGGGGGGGGAGGTGGTTTTTAAGATTCAGTTTTATTTCTCATTATCTTACTCTGATTTGATTGGTAATAAATTAAATTAATTTCCCCGCAGTCAAGTCTGTTTTGCTCATGATGGTAATTGCTGAGTGATCTCCCTGTCCTTATCTTGACCCACGAGCCTTTCATCATACTTCCTTTCCCCTTGTCCAGTTGAGGAGAGGGAGTGATAGAGCAGCTTGGTGGGCACCTGTCATCCCACCAAGGTCAACCCCCCACAGACATCAGATGCATTTACTGGCCACGTGAAGACCAACTTTTCTAGGAAAGCAACTTTTTCAGATGTATCTATCACTGGATTGCCAGAAGAACTTCCCACCACCCCCAGAATACAGCAGAAGCAACTTTAATGTTTCTATTACAAGACTCAGAAGCTTTTACAAGTCTTTCATCTGCTAAGATCACATCTCTTTCTGTGTTTCCAAGAACCACCCTAAATATGAAACCTAAATCAAACAAAGGTTTGGTTCAGGACCAAGGAGTTTTTCCAGGAGGACCTGAAGTTTACATTCTTTTTCCCTAGGTACACTGGTCTGAAAAAAAAGAAATAATAAAAGCCTCATCTTACAAACGCTTAGACCATCACAGTTGCAACCAACTTATCAAATACTGCAGCATTCGCACAAAAATGCAAACTAATTTAAATGTGCTCAGAATCATTGCCTTCATCCAGACTCTTATTTAAGTAAATTAAAAAGAATGCTGCTGAGCTTTCGAATCTGTGGTTCATTTAGTCATCACATATATTGTTAAGAGGATACAAGTACTCATAAAAATCTGACACAGAAATGTTTAATTGTTTTACTTTCCCCGTTGCTTCATTATTCTTTCAGACAGACTTCTTCAGGCTTCTATGCAAAATACCTTTTTTCCTTCCAGCTTTGATACCATCAGCTCTAGTACGTCAACTGTGTAACCACAGTGAGGTTGCATTTTCATATTCTGAAGAGCACTACATGAACAGGTTTACGCACTCCTCACACTTGCTAAAAGCTGGGGCTTCTTGCTCCTGTCCTGCACCCTGCATACATCAGCACAGCTGTTTTTTCACTGCAAGCAAACCTGGGGAAGGAAACTAATTCAGGCAAAAATACCTTGAGTGGCGGGGGAGGGGGAAAGTTGTTTTTAAACTATGTCAGTTCCCTCTTCTGTTCAACCACACTATTACAGCACAGCTGTGACAGCACAGCAGAGGTAAGGGGCATCCAGGAACTGAGGTTGTTTTAGGCACTAAGGATACCAAACAAATCTGCACAGAACCATAACCTAACCTACATTTATAGGCACAGATTTAGAGATCTATTGCTTAAAAGATGCTTTAACTTCCCTTTCCCTAAATTAACTGCACATGCAAAAAACCTGTCAAAATCACTTCCAATAATAGGCAGTAATCATAAACTGATAAGAAGTGAGACATTACATGAAGCACAGAGTTCAGTAGTAAAGTTCTATGATACCAGTGTAATGGATACGAAGTATGGACATTCCTTCACACAAGAAGGCAATTTAATTTCTCAGATGGCTAATAAAAAAACCCACCCTTTCAAGAATGTGATGTCAGCAGAAAACCAATGATAAATACAGAGCATCCACTCCTGGACAAAAAGTTTGCAAAGAAAAAGCATTTATAAGAGGTTTGTAGTTAAAAGATGGAAAATCAGCTGCATATTCTGATAAACAACTTTTTTTTCCTTCAGGACTTCCATACACATTGGATTCCTTACAGTGCAGAATATCACGTAGAATAATTGGACTCAAGAACACAGAACTGTGTAAGTTTTATAAGTTGCTGAACTGCGTTTAACATTTTCGAAGTATTAACAAGGAGTAACAGAGGAGGATAAAAGGATGATAGAGCTTTGAATATGTTAAACATTTTCTTTGCAATGTCTTTGAAGGTTTTTCTGGTAAGACAGTGGTGGTAACCACATAATGGACAACTAGTGTTTCTTGACCTTTTCTACCAATTCTCCCAATAGAGATGTAGACTTATCACCCAAGGATGCTGCCCTTACGACAGCGTCAGAAAACAATGCAGAAGTACTTCAAGAGGGCTTCTTTATTTATACCAGCAGCAAAAGGAATGCTAAGGAAAATGCAGGCCCACTGCTCAATGAGACAGGAACCTAGTGACAAAGGACACAGAAAAAACTGAAGAACTTGATCCTTTTTCTTTTGCCTCTCCAGATTTCACTGGTAAGTTCTGCCCTCTGACCTCCCAGTTCCCCAACTCTACCAGCAGAATCTGCATGAAAGCAACATAACCCACTGTTGAGGAAGATATGATTAAGGAACGCTTAAGCCAGTTGTACATGTAGAAGTCCACAGGATCAGACAGGATGCATCTGATGGTGTTGAGGAAGCTTGCCAATGTCACTGTTAGGCCTCTCTACATTATCTTTCAAAGGTCATGGCACGACAGAGGTTCCCAATGACTGAAAAAACATTATACCTGTCTTCAAGATGGGCAACAAGAATGATCTGGTGAACTATAGGCTAGTCTGCTTCACTTCAACCCCTGATAAGGTCATGGATCAAATCTTCCAGGAATCTGTTCACAGCGACATGTTGACAAGAAGGCGAACAGCCATCATGGATTTACCAAGGGCAAATTGTGCCTGACTAACCCAGCTGCATTCTACAGTGAGATGGTTGGCTGTGTAGGTAAGGGGAGAGCAATGGGTGGTGCAAGGCCTTTGACATGGTGTCCCACAAGGTCCTTATGGCCAGACTAGAGAGACATGGACTGTGTAAATGAATGAGAAGGTGAGGGGAAAACCAGCTCGTCCATTGGGGTCAAAGGGTGATAACTAGCAGTACGAATCCAGTTGCTGGTATCCCTCAGCAATCAGTACTGGAGCCAATACTGTTTAATGTCTTTGTTAATAATTTGGATGCTGGGACCAAGTGCACTCAGCAAGTTTGCAAATGATACCAAATTGGGGGAAGCAGCTGATACACTGGAAGCCAGGGCTGCTATTCACAGGGACCTGACAGGCTGGAAAAATGGGCTCACAAGAATCTTAGGAAGTTCAACAAAAGCGAATGCAAAGTCCTACATCTGAGACCAAATGCACCCATACAGCAGCGCAGGCTGGGGGACGAGTGGCTAGGAAGCAGCTTTTCAAGAGGATCTGGGGGTCCCAGTGGACAGCAAACTGAACACAGGTCAGCAGTGCACCCCCACAGCAAGGAAGGCCAACCACACGACATATTAGCAAAAGTTTAGCCAGCAGTCAAGAGAAGTGACTCTTCCCCTCCATATGGCACTTCCACATCAAACTGTAACCTGAGTACTGCATTCAGTTTTGGGCTCTCCAGTATAACAAAGACATTGACACAATACAGCAAGTTCATTGATGGGCTGTCAAGATAGCCAGGGGGATCAAGCACATGAAGTATAAGGAGAGGCTAAAAAAGATGGGTTTATTCAGCCTTAAAAAGGGGGGAGGGGAGACCTTTTGGCTGTCTTCAGCTACCTAATGGGAAGGCACAGAATAGATAAAGCCAAACTTTCCACAGAGATGCACAGCAAAACGACAAGAGGCAACGGACACAAGCTGGAACGAAGAATATTCCAACTCAATGAAAGAATTTCTTTTTTACCATGAGGGTGCTCAAGAGTGAACCAGGTTGACCTGTGAGGTCATGGAGATCAAACAAAGCCCTGAGCAACCTGCTCTAACTGTGCTCGGTTTGGATAGGAGGTTGCAACCTACATGATTCCAACCAGCAGTCAAGTAAAACCAGTGACTACTTGTAGGTACAAAGCATCACCTAAGGCAACTGCACCATTAAAATGAAGTACCTCAGTCACTTCCCTTCTTTTCTCTCTCTGAGTCAAGTCTGCCACCTACTCAAACTTTCCACACAAGTAAAATAATTTAAATAACATGAAAAGCAGGATCCATCAATAAAGAAAAAACCCCAAACAAATAAACAAAAAGTAATTTTTTCATCTCTAGCATTATGACTATATATAATTCTCTACTTACGTAAGACCTCTATTGCTAGACTGGAGATATACTAAAAATTCATAAAGAAAGAAGAAATTTTCAGTGCTTTTATAGGAAAGATAAATGTGAGAGAGATATCTTCCTATTTTATTGGAAAAATTGGAGGATAAAAGATTAGGATAGGCTAGGGACAATTTCTGAACTGCCAATTTACTCTCAAAATGTGAAAAAGTATACAAAGCTAACAAGCCATTTCAACAAAGATGACACTTGAACAAGAAATCCAGAATACAATTTCTGTGGCAAATCAGTATGTGATGTTAATCACATATGAACTCAAATTCCGAACACTGGAAGAGTTTTATAAGATAAGCAAAACACAGCAGGAAGCCTTACAGCATATTATGCATCTGATTTGCACACTTCTGATTTTAGATTTAGTTATGCACCGTGGGATCCATCTTCATAAGAAAAGCTAAGCTAGTGCAACTGAGAATACAGCACCACTAAACAAACAGCGATCTATTTTTAGAAAGTGCTGAAAGGCAGTTACATACAGAATAAGATTAATAACCTAGCCTAACTACCTGGAAATTAGGCAACTAACATTTCAAGAAGGTCTTCAGGTTTGCTGCAATAATTGGAGCGTCGGGTTGAAATAAAGCACTGTATCTACATACCAAAAGGAAGAAGAAAAAAAATGAAGAATTTGTATTATTTAACACTTCTGGATTTATCCCGCAAACTTTCAAAGACAATGTCAGATAATATCGCCTCTATAAAAACATACAGAAATTGAAGTCCAGAAAGGTTCCATGACTTCTACAAGAAAGTAACTTGCAAATATAGGACAGAAGAAGAAACTCTAAAATGCAGTTAAGGCAGAAAAATACAAGACACTTCTTTGATATAACTTCTTTGGTCAAGTGAAAAAGACACATGTCAGAAAAACCTGAGTAGGGAAAGGACGAAAGGAGGATGACAGAGTTAGATAAACTCTAAGCTGTGAGAAAAATTTGCATTTGCCTTTCTGTAAAGGCCAAAGACCTGTTTTTTTCCCTATTCTTAGTGACACTGGCAAACTTTCATACCCATATGAGAGGGCAGTCAGCTGGATTAGATTGCTGATCGCTGAAAAGTAATACACACTAGCTCTATGAACACTTCCCCCCCAGGACTAGTTTTCTGCCAATTTTGTTCCTTCAGCCAACTTGCCACGAAGCCAGAGAAGTGCCAGTATTGACTCAAGCAAAGCTGTGAGCGCATTGTCTCTGGGAGGGGCAGCAGCACTGTCATACTGAGCAGCAGAGAGCAGTTAGGTAGGCCTGGCTGTGTTGTAAATTGCTGGCACAATTACCTGCACAGCCATACAGTATGGCCCCAGACATGGCAACTGCTAAGAGTTAGAAAATGATCCTGCAAATACACATACAGTTAAAAATCAAGTAAATCGTGTCTGGTTTTAAAACAAAAATAAAATCAAAGAAATGCAACGCAACTATAGGCAATAGCCTCCTGCTCACACTATATACTTTAACTCTCTTTGCAATTAGAGATCATCAATGCAGTGAAGCATGATGTAATGCAACTACATTACTGCATTAAAACTACAGAAATCTTTGTAATGAAAGCATCCAACTTCACTATACCTAACAACAATGAGTTTAAGGAACACTGACAACTGCTACCTGAACCACAGTATGCTAAAATTCACTAAGCAGGCTTTATTTTTAAAAAGCTAAAAAAAACCCTTTAACATCCCTGAAAAAACAAACATTTTCTCAGTAATTACTTGTAAAGGCAGTGAAGATGAGGAAGTGCTATCGATCAGCTAATTTTTAATATAATAAAAAAACACATGCCAGCTTGCTAATTGCACCTAGTTATGAACATACTTTTCAGGAAGTATCACCCAAAAGGCAGCTGAAGCAAAACGTCCAACTTCCTAAGAGACCATCCTGCAACTGGAGATTAGTGTCAGTCACCTTCATCCAAACATGAAACTCATGCTTACCTTCATCTATCAGTTCTTTCTATCACAGGGCACAGAGGAATTCTTTCTTCCAAGTAAGGAGCAGTGCCTTTTCCATCTAACAAAGGCTTCGCAAGATGATGAAGAACTTCTTTATTACGTTAATGACAGATATTTATTTTTTGTGGTATTCACCAGGTGAAGATTCAGCTACAACATATTCACCTTACAGCAGAACTAGTAATCTCAGTTAAAGGTTTACTGCCCCACTGTGCCAGGTATATGCAATCACAATAACCCGGACCAGAAGTTCACTTTTGAAAGTTTATTCCCAATTGTAAAGAATCCTTAAATTGCCTCTTGAGCAGTAAGCCTTGGTAGAAATAAAGTTACAGAGGACTCTAGTAAGTGTTTCTAAAAGAAGTGAGCCTCAGAAATTACAAATGCAATTGTAAATATGAAAGCTAACATCTACTGCATAGTTCAAATTCTCATCTAATGGGCTCTTGAATAATCTTTCTGTTAGACTGTCATATTAAATTCTGTCATCAACAGGATATTCATATTTTGCTAAATGAGCCGTAAAAATTGGACATGCCAAACAAACACAACATTATATCCTACAACATTAATAAAAATACATCAGTAGAGTGAATTTTAGTACAAGTGAAACAACTGTATGGCACTGGATAGAAACATTCTAATGAAAATAACAAATATTTTTGCAGCCCTTTCTTACAGACCTAAATGGCTAAGATTACATAATATTAATCATGTAATATAGCATTATGTTTTACCACACTAGCAAAATATTGTTGGTATTTATCATTCTTAAAACATCTTGTGGCAAGTCTTATTTAAAAAAAAACAAACAAAAAAACACACACAAAAAAAACAGGGAGACTTTGCTCCAGCTACAACTTACATGGTCTGAAAACAAACAAACAAAAACCCAGGAAGGATTAGCACAGTTTCTGAATCATTACTGTTCTTTATTTATAATAATTCAAGATTCACTCAGAGAAAGATATCCCAAATTCAGTTGTCTTTCACTCCAAATTATTCTTTCACAGGAATTACTGGAACATGCATTCAGAAATGTTTCCTTGCCTCATGCAGCTCCTACAGCACTTGCCCGTTAACAAGAACTTTTTAAAGGCCTGCTGACCAACCTAGGAAGAATAACCACAGCCTGTTAATTTATTCCCTCCAGTCTCCAGCCTTCACCATAAACTTGTTCTGTGCAGAAGTTAACCTGTTATTTAAAATAATTTAATTTCCCTGGGCAGGATAAAGCTGCTGTTACACAAAAGTATTTATTCCAAACTTTAAGTTATGTATTACACCTTAACAGCTCACCAGAGAGAGATGAAGGGGGAACATCCTACTCCTCTCACAAGCAGAGTCTGTCTGCTCTCCTCAATCCAAGCCATTGTCCTACCTCTCCTGCTTACCCTTCAGTGAGCAAATTCAACAGAGGTTTGGCAAAGCGCCAGTCTGGGAAGACAGTACACAACAAGTTCGATCTCTTTGGCAACAAATTGGTAAGTCTCAAGGGTGGTGGGCAGTACCAGATACACCACCAGGCTGGAAATTGCAGCAGCAAAAGGGGAAGAGAAGCAGACCTCTCCCTCTCCTGCACCTGCAGCAGTGAGCCTTAAGAGCAGCACAGCTGCAACACATAACTCCCTCTAATCAGTTAATAATATTCTGTTAGTCCCTATACCCAAACCAGCTAATAATTTTAAGCCTTGCAAAGAGAACCAATAAATAGTTGGCAAGCAGCTTTGCATCCAAAATGGAGTCACAGCATGATACAATAAAAGCAGCAATGTCACAGTTCGCCGCTTTAGGGACTCCATACACCCAATTTATCATTACCCGGTACAAGACAATAGCATCATACCTTAATCATTTTACTATTCTTTGGACAGTTTATTTTGAAAGCATTATTTTAAAATTTGATATCCATGATGCAAATAGCTAGTGTACATTAACTACAAGGCATCAGTACTCATGCATTTACTACAATCCTTCTAATAACCAACTATCCTCCTATATTAGAACATAATCCCTGACACAGATTATTTAGAAAAAAAGTTATTCAAACAACAGCATTGCCAAAATGCTATTTCTTTACCTCATAGCAGACACTACACCATAAATAAAAACAAAAACAACTTCTCAAAAGTTATTTGCTCTTAATCATTCCTGTTAGCTACAGTACCCAAATAATCATTAGCCATTCTGTATTCTGATTTATACTAGACTGTAATTCAGAGACTGAATGCCATTTGGCCCAATCCCCAGTTCAGTTCAGGGAGACTACACTACACCACACAAGAAAATTAAGTTTTCAGTACTTTTATGACATTCTACTGAAAGTACTCAGAAGACATCTCACAAATGTGTCTATGTATTAATGAACTACTAAGGTCTACTTATAACATGTTAGTAGTTCTCAAAAAAAGCTTCCAACCTAAACATGTGTCACTGAATTAGGCAGTGATTCAATGATTAAAAATAAACCATTATTTAAGAACTGGTTATCTTTTCCACATTTCCTAAAGAAAATGAAATTTCATGGCCTCAGCAGCAGAATGAAAAACATTTTTTATCTTACATTTGTGAAGGAACAGGGAAATAAAGACTGCCAGGTAGTTCTTTTTGCATCATGATATCCATCAACACAGGCTGCTGAGCAACCACTATGGAAATGCCATTTACTCCTGTGAACAGGACATTCATAAGCAACTGACTTGGCCAATGCAAGACACCAACTTTGGCTTCACCACAACTTAAGGTCAGCTTCACCTGAAAATATAACATATGACTTCTCTGTTTTATGGAAGTGGGCAAGTTTCACAAAATTTCTAGCTATTTACCTGTCAGATCTCTACTCCTCTGCAAACAAAAGGGTTTAATAGCTATTAGTGGGAAGGGAGGAGACAAAATGATGAGACATGACTCAAAAACCCCTCATATTCTTACAAAGCAGTATTTAAAAGTAGCAAGTTTGGTTATTAGTTTCATATTATAGGACCTGCTACAACACAAAACACCTTGACACCCCTCAGTTATCTCAATTAAGAGACACAGCTAAAACTCTATAGAAAAGGTGAAGTCTGATACTGCACTGAAATCCATGCATAGCCTTCCAGAAACAACAGTAATAAAAGCCAAAGTTGTTGTTGAAACCATTACAATAAATAATCCATTATGTTTTATCCTTGTACATAAAACAAGAAACAAAAGACTAAAATATCCAAATAGGTTCATCATAAAAGTATCTGCGTAAGCAAGACGTTTGCAAAATGTTGGTTTATGCCTGCTATCAAGCCACATATTAATGTTATTATTTTATTACTATTACTTTTGTATTTATACTTACATAAAGAAGAGTGTAAGGAACTCTTTTACAAACACTCTCAATTTAGTATTTTTTTCTGGCCACTAAAAGCCAGTAGAATTTCTGTACTTTTTCTGAGGAAAGAGTAGTGCTTTCCTATCAAATCCAAGTGCCAGAAAATAATGGATGAGGCATCCCACACAAGATAGTAGCTTCAGGTATAAAAGTAACTATGTCCCACTTTGTGCAAAATTATTATAGCAGCAGCTACTTAGGAAAAACTAACAAATAATAAATGCCCCCGTAATGAAAAGCAGAAGATTGCACACAGATGCTTTCCAATTCAGAAAGCCGAGGACAAGCCTGGGCTCCTAGAATCCTATGTCCCAAAATTAAAAAGAAGGTGATGATGTGGATGAGGAGTTGGGCACAGGCTATTATTTTAGAATGCACCACCAAGCATATTACAACATATGTTATAGAGCATTAATAGATAAATGAAGTTTCTTTTTAGTATCTTTCCACATGCTTTAAGAAGCACCTCGTCTTTCTTAATATTTCATGCCACCTATCATCCAAGTTAGATTGGTACACACAAAAAATAAGACAGCAAGAAGATAGTTTCAATTTGACTTTGTTGAGAAATAGTTCTCAACGAGTGGGTTTCATTCTTAGAAAATAATCTGTCATTGAAGTCAATGAGAAGGTTTCTTATTCTTAAAACCACTGGAAAGGACAGCTGAACAAAGGTCTGAGAAGACACATATGCAGTGCTGGAAAGAAATTCTGAACGGGTCAGAGGACCGGGAGACATAAGCAAGCCATGGAAGAGTGACGCATTTCCCACTTTCAGACAGAAAATTACTCTCAAGAAAAACAGAAGAAAGGAACAGAACATGTCTGGACATTGATGGGACTGATGCAAACCGGAGAAGAATTCAACAGCATAAAGCAGGAGTTTAGATTATGATAAACACACAGAAGAAGGTGAATGATACCCCAAACATTCCTTCCCCTCGTTTTCAAGCTATACTTATCTCCACTAGGTCATAAACAAAGCATCAGAGACTGCTTCAAAGACAATTACAACAATTGATAATTAAATTTCACTGTTAAGAGAAAAATAAAGAGAAGAGTCATAGCAGGTAGGAAATTTTCAAGTGTTCTATCTGAATAAAAACTCCACCCTGCCCGCCTAATTTATATTACTGTTGTCAGAGATTTCTCAATATGATTAAAAGAAAAAAAAAAAAAAAAAAGGCAGGAAAGGCTGACCACCACTTCAAATGGCAACTCTACGTCTATACACTAATATACAAATGCTGTGTGCTTCTGTACCACTCCAGAATCTCAGCTACCTTTAAGAAAATGCACAAGTCTACAAGCCTTGCTTTGGTGAAGACCATTCTCTACATGTGAGCTGAATGAAAAACAAAATAGTCCTCTAGAGTCCTCTGGCAGACAACTGTGAAGTTTCTTCTGCTGCTGCTACTGGGTAGTCCTCATAGTTTTCCCCTATTGTTATTAGGAAACCTGTAGCCAAGAAAATAGAATTACAATTGAGCAAATTCCTGTCATGATTGCATTGAAATCTCTCAGCAGCTCTGAAGGTAGGGACTGGCAACATTCCTCAGAAAGGAGGTCCTCAAAAAGAAACTTCAATATTGGTTCTCAGTATCACTACTGTAACCACCAGGAGACTGAAAAAAGAAAACAGGAAGGAATAAAACATTTCTCCTTTCTTCTGGAAAATACATACATTTAGGAATACTTTAAAGTTTGCCTGTTATCTACTGCACAAACATAGGGAAACTTTAAATTTAAGGCTGGAAAGGAGTAATATCCAAGGAGGCAGAATATAACAAGAGTTCCCATAATTTTTCTCCAGGGGTAATGATCAACAGTACTCTCCATTCCTATGCGTTAAACATCCCCCTATTCTAAATCCAAATAGATTTGCCTGTCATTGCTTTATATTTTAGGTGTGACTATCAATTAAAAAACACAGGAATTCCTGTGGCTGGAATTTGGAGGACTAAATTTCTAGTCCTCCAAATCAGGAAAGAATTCCCATGCAACAGGACTACTTCGTTATTGTGAATTTCTGCATATTCTGCTCATAACTTTGAAACCTTTCTGTAGGAAAGTAAATTTAGAAAACAAGGGAAAAGTTTTACTAATTCCACTTGCAAACTAGCTTAAATAACAAAAATAAGGTACTTCCTACACTTCTGAATTCTAACAGTCCTCACATTTCAAGGAAAGTAAACACACAGGTCATGTATATCAATGTATATGATGTATATCAACATGCTAAAAATTATTAGCACTGCTCTGGAACGATAACAAATGCAGCTTTAAAAAGCATCAAACATTACAGTTCTAGGGATCTTTTTCACATTTTCCATAAAACAGTCTATACAACACAGCATAAAAAAAAGATGACACATTAGATACGCAAAACTGGACAAAAACCATGTGCTAGTATGAATCACTGTGTTCAAGAACAGCATTACCAGAAAGTCAACAGATAAATCACTCAAGGAACACCCTTCCAGAAAGACCGTTTTGGTTTTATTGAAGAATAAATAATAAAAATATTAAAAAGGAAGCACTTTAACAGCAGAATGACAGCCATATTTCTTCATAGTAACATCTGTCACACTAAATGAGAGAAAAGCAGTATCTTACTGGACATGTGGAATCAAATTCAGAATTCTGAACAACTGTCATACTTGAAAGCAATTAATTTCATTTAACTGTACGTTTATCTTAAGTCTGACTGATAGTCAACATCAGCATGACAGCACCAGAAGCTTCTCTGTACATATATATACACACACACATACATAGGTACGTATTTAAACAGCACAGTTTCCATTAGACTGAGTTCAATTAGTGATAGACCTAACATCCATTTGGCACATAATTCATTTGTTTTGCGCATTAATGGCAGGGATGGACAGAGGAGTCCTCACCCTCCTCTCTACCAGCCTTTAAGATAACACTTCCAAAAACATCAAGTAAACAATTTTTGGTTGTTGCTTATACAGACTTCAACAGAGTCCATGAAATATACACACTTAGACTAGTCATAGATAAAACTCTAGGCTCGTGTATTAATCATCATCTTCCAACAGAAGCTGCCATATTTCCTACTCTATCCACTTTTATCCCCGGTTTTGTCCACATTGTACTTGTTTCACAAGACTGGCACTCTGTGCTCGTCTAGCCTTTGGATAATGGTGGTTCTCCCATCATTAGGTTGATCTAATATGCTGCTGTACGTTTCCAGATTACAGATTGCCAAAAGCCCCACATATATATATATATATATTCTGTGCCTCTACTTTTTCCTATAAAGTCAACATCCCTAATAAGAACCTCTCAAATAATGTCTGAAAGACTTTATTTTCCTTTGCTTCAAATCAGTACAAAGTTTACCAGCTCCTACTAGATCTGCTATAGTACTATCATCCCATTTGGACTTGGGCCGCCCTCAGAAATTTTTTGTCACCACCATCCACATTAGGTTTTCTTCACACATGCGTGCACACTTGTACACTCTTAGGGTTTCTATCACATCATCAGTCCTAAAATTAACACTTCCCAAAATAATGGGTAAACACAAAAGCAGCTGATAACTTGATTCACCAATCATGGATTACTGAAGCTTTGAATAGGGATGCTATCCAGTGTCGTGTTGGTCCTGCTGTTGGAAGGAGATCTCAGAAGTAAAAAATGTGTGAGTCTTGCACATGAAACCTGTCGGTTTTTAGCCACCTGTCTAACCAGCAAGTAGCCAAGGTGCATGCAGAAGGCCGTGACTAGTCATCACCCTGACACTTTTAGTTGTCTGCACAAACCTCACTATATTCTGTGGAGAGAGTTCAGGAAAAAATGGAGTGTCATTTCATCAGGAAACATTTTAAAGGTAGAAGGGAGGTAACGTGACAGTGGTTATTAACCAGAGTGTCTGAACATCAGAATTTCAGATTAATTATTCAAAACAACAAGCAGTATTTTGTTCACAGAGTACTTCTATTCCAGAACATCAAGTAATAAGAAACAAAACCCAACATCCCGCAGCAAGAGAAAATCTGCAAGAGGTATGTTCTGTATAACATAGGTTCTGCAAAATCTCCAGTGCTAAACTTATCCCTGACTTGAAAACCTCTACTTATAAGGAGTAATTTATTTCATTAACATATTTTTTTCTTCATTATCATCACGGTAATTTAGCAGAATTTAGCAGACTATTGGCCTATGTCATCAGGATATGTGCTCATAGCAAGTTTGCAAGACTACATTAGCGGATTTTTTTTTTAAATCAGTGAAACTGTAAAGGCTCAACAGTTAAAGATATTCCAATCTCAGGAGACTTTTTGCATTGTAATTAAGAGCTTTACAGGGACAGGAAAAAAAACCCAAACCCGTACGTCAAAAAAATTACTCAAGGCTTTATAAACGCTAAAGGTTTCTTTCAGCTGCAGCTGATAGATTCATCATCATCTTCGTATCACAAACGTAAGAATGATCCCCCTCCCAAAATTAACCTCAGTCCCAAACCTTTAAAGTAGCATTTTAGCAGCAGACGAGACTCATTTTATGGTGGGGGGAAAGGGTACGGACTAGGCCGGGGCCTGGGAAAAGACTAAGGCAGGGTAATGCAACGGGGAGGCGGCACAGCAACCCTCGCTTCCCCTCCTCACCTAGCGCTAACCTTGCCCAGCCGCCCCCCAGCCCACCGCCCCTCCGAAAGAGGATTCCTCCCGCTGCAAAACCGGCCCTGCTGCACCAAGCCCAGGCTGCTCTCAGCGCTCTGCCCCTACAAAGAAAACACTGCACTTCCAAAGCCTCAGAGCATTAAAAGATAGAAAGAAAGAAAGAAAGAGAGTAAGAAATCAAATCGCCCTCACTAACCCCTCCCTCAAAAGCAGGTCTCTTTCCACCAAATCAAGCCACCCCTTACAGCACCCACCCTTCCCCCACCCCGAAGCCACCTCTCATTGTCGTCGTCCCCCAAAGGGGACCCATTCCCCCCCCCCCCCCGCCCCGATGAACACAGACGCCCGCCTTCCCCGTTCCCCAGTCTGTACCGTGCCCCTTACTGGTTGCCAGAAGGGAAACGCAGCCCATGGGCCGCATTCCCCCCCTCTCAGCCATGCACGCACCTTCCAGAAACAAGCTGTCTCTGCAGCCGCCGCCACCGCCGCCACCGGCCATCTTCCTGCTGCCGAGCCTCGCTCCCTCACTCCATCGCCCAGAGAGGCGGCGGGGCCTGGCCCTTCCCCCGGCCTGCGCGCTCCGCCGCCCACCCCCACTGCGGAAGGCTGGGTGACCCGCAGCGGCGGCGGCGCCGCCGAGGCCCGGCCCTCTCCCGCTCCCCAGGCCGCGCGCACGGCGGCCCGGGCCGCGCTGCCTTCCGGCCCCCGTGCAGGAGGAAGCGGCGGCAGCGCGCCCGCTCCTCCCTCACCGCGTCCGCCACCAGCAGCCCCCCGAGCGGTTGCTGGTGGGGCCTGGCCCAGCAGCCGCCGATGGCGCCCGGCGGAGGAGACAGGCCTGGCCGGGACTCCGCCGGAGGCGCCTCCGAGCACGCGGGGAGGACGAGGAAACGGTGCGCGCCGCGCTGCCGCCCCTCTCCTCCATGAACGGCGCGGCGGGGCCTCACCAGCGCTTCCCTGCCGAGACCCCCGGCTCGCCGGGCGCCCGGCCCGCCAGCCGCAGCGGGGGCCGCCGGCTTCCCCCGGCCCCTAGGCGATAAAATGGCCGCAGTAGGGCTGCGCCCGGTAATACCTCGGGCTTTCCCGCTCCCCCCTTGATCAGCTCCGAGGCAGCAGCTTTTGGGAAGTGAGGAGGTGGATTGGACTGCGTGAAATGAATGAACTTTCAAAAGTGCGGGAGTCCATTGCGCAGGACTGGGGCCCGCTGGTCTCACCTCACTCACGCTCGGGCAAAAGGCCACAAAGGTTTTACGAATTCTTGCCAATCGTAAAATCCTCTGCGGCCCTATCAAGGCATATTTAAAATACCAAACTTGGATTCAGCAAAACGTACAGCATTGCCAAGCCAGCTATACAGAAATTGCAAGTCATGGCCTCAGGTATATTTGACTTCAAAATTTGAATTTAAAATTGAAAAATGTTTTCTTAGCATGTAAGGTTTTACATTTTAAAAAGCTTTCTTGTGAAGCCCAAGTACCTAAGTATCAAAAACATACATCCTTTAAAAAATGGAAGATAAATTCTGACAGTCTAGAGTTAGGGAAAACTAGATACTCCTTTCTAGGACAGGTTCCTTCATCTGGAATTCTACTGACCCCACTTTACTGCAGAATCGGGGAATTTTTATGTCTAATTTAAAGTACCTAGTTTCTAAAATGACTAAGGTCTGAAAAGTGAGCTTGAACTTAGGAGTTTGTAGACTGAAGTCCTAAACTAGGTGTGTATGAAAATTAAAAACTAGAGAGAGGAAAGTTCTTTGCTTTCCTTTAAGTCTTATAAATTTGTTGTTTTCATTCCCGAATTTTCTGTATTGACACTAACCGTATTCATAAGCCAATGTGTTTAAAAATACTTTAAGTGTGAGTGCTCAGTTCTTACACAAGCAAGAGGTAAAAAGAAGCAGAGAAGAGTGACATCAGACTGCTCCCTGAATGCTACATAACACCACCAGAGCTAATGGACCATTAGAAAGAATTCCAAAAGCTGGAACAGTGCTGGCAAACCTACATATCTTGATCTTCAAAATCTCCGTATAAAAAAGACTTTTTCTGGAAGAGGGATCACAAAATATTCTTGTTTCATTAGTAATAAAATTAACAGGAAACAATTAGGAAAAATCATTGCAAGCTAATTATACAGAAACCAGAAGACGGTATGTTTAATAGAAACCTAATGTTAAAAAATAAACAAAACCAGAAAAAAAGGAAATTTATAATCTAATTTTCAAAAAACCATCCTATTGTATCTCAGAAGAGCATTGTCTAGACAGAGGGATACTGTGGAGGTTACAGCATTAATCTACAAAAACAGTTCCTATTGACAGCTGAGACCAGATTGGTTCAGGTCTAACGAATTTGTCACAATTTTTTAAAAACAAAGGATTATGAGTTATAAGTTATTTTAAGAAATGTTTGCTACACAGTATTGTGTTTTTATTGATCAAGTCAAGGCATCAAATACAGCTTCATAGTCTTATTTTTAGTGAACAGAGGCACAGTAGATTATAAACCCTTTTAAAGTAGAAATAACAAGGTAAGAAGTTATCAATATTCATCTAGATGCATGGTTGATTTTAGACTTCTTGATTGATAATTTAACATCTACTTTTTTATGGAGAAGAGCTGCCCCAAAATTACATCTCACTGCAGTGTTCTTTTTGCCTTTATTTTAAAGCTCTTGAAGGATGCAAGAGATGAGTATGCAGTCAAATTTCTTGTTCATTTGTTTTTCATTAAGCTTTTATTAGTAGTCTATTCTCAACCTTAGAGGGTTTTTTTTTTCATTTGAGAAGTATTTGTGAGGCAATGCAATACTGATGGCACTCAAGTCTTACAAAATCTTTTCAGCATCCTCTTTACTTAGAACCAGAGGATTTTCTCCCTGTATAAGAAGTAACTGAGTGATCAATGAGGAAGAGAAAATTAGCATTTCCCTTTCTGCTGGGGGAAATAATACAGAATTTACTGAGTTTTCTTTCTCTTCTCAGCCAAAAATGTTAATTACCTTCACAGAGTAAATGCCCAGGGATGAAATACATCAGATCATTACTTCCTGGCTTTTAGCAGCCACTAGAACTTGACTAGTCCCTCCATGGGTAGTTGACAATCACAGGACACAATCCAAGATCCTGAATTTACAAACACTTGCATGTGCACAGCTCTGCTGGCACAGCACTGTGTAGAGTGAAAAACTCATTACTTCACTAGGCAATGATGAAGAATTTTTTTTGTTTCACCTTAGAAATTTAATTTTTCCTTCTCTTCCCACAATGAAAAAATTCTTATTAATGAATGTGACTTAGATGATTCAGTACTGAAATGATGGAAAAAATACGTCTTTTTTCTTTGTATTTCTGATTCTTTCCAATTACTTCTTGGTTCCTTTATGTTTTCTAAGGTTAGCCAACAAAATGGGGGTGGCTACTCCACAGAAACACTATTTCCTTACTTAAGTAATAAAAAATCGGGATTTTTTGCAGCTTCTGTAGTTGTTGTCGTGTACATTACTTAATTTTCTTTACTGCTACAGAAATTGCATATAGAAGTTTAAGGGAATTTATGGGCATCTTGAATGATTTTTTATTACTTACAACCCATGAACCCATTCTACAGACTATAAATCAATGCTTTTTAACAGTCCCACCTTTCAGAAAGTAATGGTTTATTTTTCACTGTTTTCCACTGTTGTTCTTAGAACTGTTCCTTGAATGTATTAATGATGCACAATCTGTATCCTTTGTTAAGAAAAACAGTTTTGTTGCTGTCCTCATGACCTGATCCCTGTTTTTTCTCTGTGCATTTTTAAAGCAAAATCAGATTTATTTCTTGTGCTTGCCATGTCTTGTTCTTGCTATTAAAACTAGTGTTTTAATTTTAGGGTGTTTTTTACCTGATGTTATTCCAGGATAGCTCACATACTGTAGTTAACTCTTCAGGAACATTCCCAAATGGAAGAGTACCATTCGTCTATGTGCTAGGATTTATAATGATACATCAGGATGTGGAGAAGTGTTTTGTTAAATTTTGGTATCAAAGATAGTTTGTCGAGTAGGTGGTAAATAACTATAGACTGCTTAAGATCACCGGGACTTTGTCTAAAATGTTTTCTTAATTCCATCCTTGAAGGAGACCTGTTTTTTAAATCTGATCGGCCTACCCCAAAACGCAATATTGTGTTGTTGGAGAATAACCTTAATAAACACACCTATTAGGTTTCCTGCTACTGCCATAAACATTTTGAAAATAAAAATCCCATTATTCATTGCTGTGTCTGTCCCTTAAATATCTGCTGCACTGTCTTAGTCATTACTGCATTATAACCATTCAAAGAGAAACAGTTTTGCTTTAAGTCTTCAAGTTCTCTTGTTGGACAGTGAGATCAAGCAACTGTGTTGGGCTAAAAGGATTACGACTCATTAAGCATCAAAGTCAGGTTTATGAAGATAAAAAAGTGATTGAGAGATGTGTCAGCATCATTAGGCATAACACAGCATTAGAAATTACTTTTGGAGGTAAACATTTCTTTTTGCAGGGTCTGGGCTACACCTGAAAGGCCATTTTTTCTAGAAGAAAAAAATAGAATTTGGTGCACAGCCCAGAACCATTACATCAGTGACCTCTCCTAAATAGAAGAGTTATAATTACGATCGTAAGAAAAAGTAAAACTTTGTAAAAGAGAATGATTTAAAATGTATGCACGGAATCATATGAAAGAAGAAATGACCAATTATAAATCAAATATAAAATATTCCATCTGACAAATTTGGGATAATCTGCTATATTTTTAATTATTCCTTAATTAGTGTACATTGGGTAATTATTTTATGTCACATGTTGAGGCCAAGATTGATCTTTAACTAAAGAAAAGCAAAACTGTTGATAGTTTTGTAAGTGTTAAAAGGGGAGCACATAAAAGGCTAAAGAGATCAGATCTGAGATAGTTAGAATATATTTCGCTGTGTATATCAAAATGTACGTATAAAAGATATTTCAGTATATTTTTACAGACTTTATCATATTTTCTGTAAGTTTCCTGAAGCAACTCTGTTGTTAATCTGAAACAAACTTTTCCTTTTCTGTAATATTTTTATGGTGATACTCTAATGGAAATATGTTTTTGCATACAGACTGATGAAATACATTTATTGATTGCAATCCAAGCTCTGTGATTAGGCAACAGTATAAATTTCTTGTTTGTCTTTCAGTGTAATTCTTTCATCATTTTACTAATAAGAGCAGAAGTTCCAGCTGATTTAGAGGAGGAAAAACGCATATAAGAAACAGAAAACATCTAATTGAAATTGTTTCAGCAGAATCACACATCTTAGAGGAGGATCACTTTTCCCCTGCCTGTCTGTTTCATTAGATGTCTGTTTGTCTAAAGCTTTAAGAATACTTAGGTTTCAGAGCTATTAAGGCAATCTTTTAGCAGAAGTTATTATGTGTTTTATGTAGGAAACTTTGTGTATTTCTGAATCATGTTTATAAAAATTAACTACACCAAGGGCACATAAACCAGCAAATATTAACCCATACACATACAAGCAAAAATACGTACTAAAGCAAAGAAAAATAGTCAGGTTTGTGTACAAGAGGTTGTTTCATAATCATAATGAAAGCAGAGACAAAAAATGACTATGCCCTACCTATAGTCAGTGTGCATGACTTACTCCCCTACTGCTCATGCTGTTGGCTAAGACACTGAGTTTTCTTCTTACAAATTCCCCTTCTAATCAGAAGAACTTCTGAAACCTCGTTCTCAATGTACAAACGAGATTAGAGATCTGGACTATGGTGATGGATGTGCTTCTGTCTGCGTACTTCAGTGGTTAAGTACAGTAGTGTACTCAGTCTCATCTGTGAAGTGGAACCAGTAAAAGCATATGTAGGAAGTGGAACCAGTAAAAGCATATGTAGGAATAACCATGCTGCAAAGAGTGGAATCCACACAATACCGGATTTGAAAGATGCAAAGGGATCATTTCATTTGTCCTTCTGCGTAGAGTTAAGTTGTAAATACTTGAAATGTCACTGGCATATGCCCTTAAAAATTTCAGTTTAAGATTGATCTTCAGTGTCCACAGAGAGTGTATTAGAAACGTGGGGGTTTTTTCCATATTAACCTAAATAATCTTCTCCACAAATAAGTTCCTCCTTCTATCTCAATTAGAGTTCACTATGCTCTTTTGAGTAACTTTTCTATACTGGGAGATTGCTGTTGTGTTTCTCAGTCTTTTCTCTTCTACAGTTCCTTCAGTCTTCTTTCATTTATTATTTTTAATCTCTCTGGAGTCTCTAACTTGTCTGTATTTTAAAGTGGGGCATTCAAAACAGGATGTAGTACTTATGTACGTCTCCCCAAAGCTGAATAAAGCAGAATGACTGTCTTCTGCTTCTGACATACTGCAATTCCCTTTAATATATCCTAAAATATTTTTCAACAAAATCACAGTTAGATCATGGTCAATTTATAATCCAATGTACTTACCAGGTCCTTTTCTGTACTTTTGTTCCCTAGCCAGCTATATCTCATTTTGGATTAGCTCATTTGATTTCTCGTTCTGAAGTGTATGGTTTTCTATTTATCTTCACTGCATATCATCTTGCTGGTTTTAGATACTTTCTTTTAATTTATCCAGATCACTTTGAGCTCTAATCCTGTCCTTAACCTAACCACCTGTTAGGTACTTGCGACACTTGTGGTCTGGCAGTGAAAATAATTGTAGAATTATAGCTAGGATAAACCTGTGTAGAATCAACTGCCTCTCTCAGGCTGTCAGTGAAACACCGGGAGTGCATTTTTTCAGCCTGTTTCCTGGTTTGGTTTTAAGAAGCCACACAGGACAGTGGCTAATGTCTTACTAGTGTCAGTATCACCTGCATTCTCTCCCTATTGATCCTGCATGACAACTATTCCAATGAAGATGGACAAAACTGTAGTGTGACATCAGAGCTTTCCAGTGATTCTCCGGAGATTGGAATACAAGTCCCAGAGATGTATAAGAAGACCTTCCTATCTGTGTAGAAGTCCAAAGTCCTTTGCTCTTCTCAGTTGTCTTCTTCTTTTCCACAAGATGAGGAATGTTATTCTGAGACATTATTTGCTCTGTTATAAGGATGTGGATGTCCCCTGCTATTTTTGAAGATGACATTTACATTCTTTAATGGAGGTATATCCTAACAGCACCGGTCCACATGAAATACTCAGTTATACATATAGTAATTGTCAGATGGTGGAATGTGCTCAAAGCAAGATGACGTTTTCTCCAGAATTGTATGGATAACCAAACTAGCCCCTGTATAATCCCTATGAAATAAGAGGTGAGAAATATTCATGGAGTAGAGCCTTGGCCCTGATGGAGTCTGTAGAGAACTTTGATTTTTGTAAGCAATATGGGCCCTGAGACAGGGGAGGTTAAAGAAATGAGAGTTGTCTCATGTGCTCACAGTGATACTGTATAAGGACATCTCAGTGGGAGGGGATGTTCTAACTCATAGTGAGTTCTGCACTATTTGATAACAATCTATCCTAGTTTATAAAGTGGCCTATCACAAGCATTTGTTGCAACTTTAAAGATCCTCCAAGTCTTTATGCTCTTTGATAAATGACAGTGTCAGTCATTATATATGTCTTTGATTCATTCCAGGTGTATATCATCCTTATCATTAGCCGTATGTATAAAAATGATATGAATCTTGTTGTCATTGGTATATTATTCTTAATGGGTAACATCAGGTCACCTTCTTCAAGTAGTCACATGTAGCTGTTAAAAGTAGGAGGCCAAGAGACTAGGAGACAATGGGGTCGGGGAATAGCTGCTACCACTCTGAGTCTTGTCAGAAATCATTGGAGCCCCTGTAATAACACACTTACGTCACATAAAAATGTCACTAATATCGCTGTTGATTTTGTCAAAAGCTAAGGAGATGTAAACTACTATGAGCATAATGGGTATGTGATTGGCCTGCAGATTATAACAGGAGTGGATTAGACTGGTTTTGGTGTTACAGTCCTTTTTCTGCTAAAAATTTTTGAGAGTCACTTTGGTAGTTATTTGTCTTTTCTGCGAGCATGAGGTCCACAGCAGTTTGTAAGCATATTATGAACATACATAAGTACATTACTCAAACTATTTAATGCTCAGAAGAAAGATGCTGTTCCTTTTAATATTATGAAGACATTAATCTCTATTTCTTTTTGAGAAAACCCTGTAACTTGTGATTACATTTGCTTACTTTAATATATTGAATTCTGTAAATTTCTATAAAAGGTACCTAGATCACAAGCACTGTTTATTTTTAATCAAAATAAAAATATCAAAACTAAGCAGTTTTCCATCAGTTTGAAGATACATGTACTTTGAGAATTTATGGTTGCTAAAACAATGTGAAATTTTAGCAGACTGTTTAAATTACTGTTACCATATGAGGACATTTAAAGTGGAGCTGACCTATTATTAATGTCTATCCTGTTTGCTGCCTTGTAGTATAGAAGCTAAATGTATTCTTTTTCAGCATAGAAAAGTTGTAGGGTGTATCAGTTTTCATCATAAAAATTCCAGACTTTCTACCACCCATAAGGATGAATGAAGATTGTAATCATTCTATGGAAAATTCAGCAAATGAAATATAATCTTCTTAAGAATAAGTAATATAATTCAAGAAAGGAAAATTAACTCTTACTCATTACCCATAAGTAGTTTTCCAAGAGGAAAATCATCAAATGACACTTGAAATGTATTGGGAAGAAATTCAATGCTGTAGAATGTTTCCTTTCTTACTGCATGAAACTTTGTTGCTTTCATACAGCAGAAGATTTGAAGAGGCCTTAGAACAATACATGTGCTATCTATATTAAACTATGTTAACAGTGTTTTTGTGGTTTCTAATTTGTAGGATCAAATTAACAATATTGTCATAATTTGGGGGTATTTTGAGTTCTATTATTGTTCTCATCAGTTTGTTTAATAGCAACCCATCAGCTACCATCTTCTCCTCCTCCCCAGACAGACACCTTGTTTTCAGAGTCTCTTTATCCACTTCTCACTTCTCCCTGTGGCTCCTGCACTAAATGCAATCCTGCAACTTCTTGTCTGTCGTTGCTCAAGTTCTTCCCTCAGTCTTCCCTAAAATCTTTCTGTCTGGCTCTTTCCTTTCATTCACTTTCTGTTTTCAGCTTCTTTCCACCTACTCTCTCAGTACCAAAATCCCTACCATCCTTCCAACAGAGATTTCTCCAACCCTTTTCTCCCACAGTTGCCACCCGATTCCTGCTTTTTGTTGTGGCTTCCTCCCATTGCTGCTTCTGCTATATTAGTTTGTTAGGATCCATGATCCATATTCAATAACTGTGGATAGTGATAGCTAAAATTTAGCTAGATGAATAAAAATAAAATCTTGTCCCTGTTTCTTGAGTATATTTTCTTCTGTGCCATAATTCAGTCTGGTAATAAAACACGTTCTTCTCTTCTCGTATTAGCTAACACATGTCATTTTGTTTTTAAAAATGTTGCATACATTTTTGTTGCATTGCAACTGAAACAGCAATCCAACAAATTTCATACTCGGTGCAAAGAACCTCAACAAAACCATAATTAATGCAATGCAATGTTTGAGATTTTAAGCCAACAAAAGCCAGACCATTTAGAGCTAAGGTTCCCATAGCAACCTTACTCTATCTCCTCCTGTGTCTGTGTGATAGGGTCTTTTTTTATGTGACCACATATTGCTAGAGAATGTGCTGTATTATTCCATAAATAGAACATCAGTTTAATAGTGAGTTAACTACACAAGGACTTACAAAATTATATATATGTCTTCAAAGGAAATTAAACCAGTGCAGCTTGTAGAGGTACTGTACACATATAAATACTAGAAGAAATTTTTATGTAAGCTTCAACGTAATGTTACAACACCATTAACATAAATCCTGCCTGCAAGTGGATTTTTTGCATGTTTTTATCTGTTTCCCTGTATATATAGAAAATATAAAGGCTGAATAATTATGGGAGGAAAATTGTAGAGATTTCTTAAAAAAATAATACAAGACTCTTCAATTTTAAGTTATTATTTTCCAGAGTAGGCAGCTACATAAAAGCATATGGGAACTCAAAAGAGGCAGACTTTAGTCAGACTTCAGGGCCTGAAATCATCCCATTTAACTGTATGCACTTAAATGAAGGGGCCAAAGTTATATATACCTTGTAATTTCTCTACAGTTTAGTGAGGTAGAAGAGCATCTCCAGAGGATGATTCAGTCCTCCTGAGATGTGATTTGCCTTCTGCCCATCTTACGCTACTGACTATCCAGTAGGTCTGGAGAAACCAGTCAAGATTCCTTCCTAGCACAACTTATTGCATAAAGTAGGATAAATCCAAGCTGTATTGTCCAAGAAAAAGGAATGAGATTTTCAGACATTTCTGAGTACTTAATGTGTCTTACGGATTAGATGCAGGAGTCTCCCCAGACTACACTGACATCAGTGTCTAAATTCATGACTTCATGTTCACTTGATAATACAAATTTGTTCTGGATTAGATAGGACAACACAGGCCATCTCTTTTGAGTAGATATAGAAACAATACTGAATCACAGAATCACTAAGGTTGGAAAAGACCTGTAAGATCATCAAGTCCAACCAAACTGTGATTATTCTGGGCTTACATTGACTGCAGAAAGACAAATGATACCGTATTTGACCTAATATTAAAATGATGCAGACAATAATACCTGATTAATATATAAAGACTGTTGGAAAAAACTTAACTTCATTTGTGTGTGTGTGTGTGTGCATTTGAACGAGCAGAATGAGTTAACACTGATTCATCACTTTACATTCTTCAGGTGTGACATTTTTAATACAGGGCTGTCTCAGAGTACCTAGGAATATATCTTTACAAGCATTGGATAACGTACATCAGCACCCAACTCATGAGTTTTGGTTTCTACTTCTGGATGCTGGCTTAGGCACTGCAGCTCAAAAGTAATCAAACCCTAAGTTTTTAAGGTGACAAAGTTGAGATCCCTGGCAGTTTATCTGTACCCTTGAAATGTATATTTGGAATTGGAAGTGTTTTATATGACATTGATACAGAAGTCTGGCAAACCAGATGGCAATCAGTTAATTTGGAGAGGATTTTAAAACAATAATAATACCATGAAGAAAAACAAGTAATAACACTGAAAGAAATACTCGTGACACAAAAGAGAGAAACGTCATCCATTTCCTCAGTTGGGCTGCAGAATACGTTTTCCGTATTCAGTTTCTTTGTAAAAGAACAGAGAAAACCTGGTTAATGTTCTGACAGTTGTTAGAAGCTAAGCAGGTGGATCTGCTGGCATTCAACCACTGTTAGCTCCGAAGAAATCCAACACTCAACAATTAGATGACTGGCAAATCCCTGAAGTATCTGCTTTCCCGTAATGATATATAGACAACAATGAAACAATGTGTCCAAATAAAAATGGGTAGCAGTCTGAAATATTGAACAGTACCCCAGAGAAATAATAATGAGGAACTATTCAACTAATAGCCTCTTCCTCACAGGGATGTTACAGGCAGTAATCATACTGTGCTATGTTGGATTAAACTTTGTTGGAAGTAGCACATCTAATTGTAAACCTTCATTTAAGATAGTAGTGAGAGAAAGCTAAGATTTTTTTTCACCTAAACAAAAAGCAAACACATGAGATGCTAGTGATCTGAATGCTCTGAATGAAAAGCTTTCATCTAGATACAGTTCAGGAAGGCAAAGCGGGGAAATAGCTCAGATGAAAATATGTAAACAACAAATAGAAACATAATGGGAAAAAAAGCTTGGGAGTTTGAAGAGTATGAGTGTGTGACCGCAGTTAGAAGTCAAGGATTATATGTCAAAGCATAGGCTGAAACGGTTTCTGATGCTATGAACAGGGGAACTCTTAAGTTCTCTAAATCCTTTTATACCATGGGAAGCAGAGCCTTGCAAATTCTCTTAAGTAAATGAAGTAGCAACAAGAGTATTTGACCTACTTACCAATTTGTCCTCTTAGTTGAAACAGTTCAAAACTTTCTCTATAGTAGGTAAATATACCTTTAACCTACAGTATAAAGTTCACAGACAACAGCATATTATTTCCTCTTCTAAGACAGCAGTAACTGCAGCTTCTCACTCACTAGGAGAGCAGCACCTGACCATCAACAGCGGCCAGCGTGTGAGGAACACTGTCCACTTGAACTAACTGTAGCCCGAGACAAGAACTTCATTGACCCTGAGGGTCCCCAGGCAAATGTGTTGTTCTCTCATCAGGTTTTAGGTTGGTTATTTTTTTAAACTTCATGCATGGTTACCTCCGGGCTTGTAGCAATTGCCTGGAGAAACCAGATTTTGACAGGGGATAGCAAAACCTCTTTCCTGCGTTCCCAAGAGAAAGGCCCCCGTTTCCGGAGAGGAAGGAAAAGAAGAACCAAGAAAGATGCGTCTAGTCCAGAACCAAAAGTCACCTGTCGGGGGAGCCTTCTGCTGAGGTTTCCTGAGGCAGCTCCTGACCAGCTCCCTCTACCAGAGCCCGCAGGAAAGCCTGCGGCCGCCTGGGCAAACCTGGCAGCCCAGGTTCTCTGGCCGTTGCTCGCACCCGCCCAACGGTCACCACAACGGCCGCCTCGCCAACCGCCGCCTCCGCGCCCCCTCGCCGCCCGCCCCAGCCGGCCTGGCCGCGTCCCCCTCAGCGCCCCTCGGCTTCACTACCCGCCTCAGCACCCGCCAGCTCCGCCTCGCCCTCAGCGCCCACCGGCCTCCCCGCCGGCAGAGCCCAGGCAAAGGCCGGCCCGGCCCGGCCCAGCCTGTGGGGCATGAGGGCTGTTTGCCCTGCGCTGGGCACTGCCCGGAGGCACCGGACTCCACACCTGCAAGGTGCGGCCTCATTTCACGCGGTAAGTGTTGGTAGTGGAGTCGTCCCTCAGGGAAGGGCTTCTGGCATCACTCTCTTGTCCAGCTGCCTTCTTGTTTGTGCTGGTTAAGAAAAAGGGGGAGGAAACATCTTTGCCCGAGTGTAAAAATGTATTCACATCTATGTAATGAAACCTGGGGTTACAGCTACAGTTAAAGATAGACACTGTGTTACTGATTACTGTGTTACTCTAAGAAAGCAATTTACGAATCTTGTGAACATAAGTATTATTTTCAACTGGAAAACTCACAAGCCTTTCCTTTTTTCTTAGGCAATGGGTCAAACCATTATTGTTTTGCTCGAGCTATTTGTTACAAACGTCATAAACATCTACATTTTTTCACCGTTATTCATCACGTACAATATTTGTAAGTATACTGGTCATAGCACTTAGGTTAATATAAATAAATACATTAGTCTTGCAGCACTTAGGTTGATATGTATACACATATATGATAGCAGCATTGTAAATAACAAATGCAATATTTCAATTTCTATAAAATAGTAGTAACCCATAAGTAAAAACTGTACCAAAAGGTATGTTGAATTACCCATAATTTATGTGTACCTGTAAGAAAAGCCTACCACCAAGGTTAAGTGCAAAGCAATAAAGTTAGCTTTATCATCAACGTTTGCCTTTCTTGGGCTGTGAAGCTTTTCTTGATGCTTTTACACTCCACATATATTATCTGCAGGACATTTGCAAGCTGTAATGCCATGGGAAGTGTCAACATGTGAGATACCATAGAACCATTTTGGAACAGTGTAATGGCATTCTGATACAGATCTCTCTGGTTTAAGAAACAGCCACCACTTCTAGTTTAGATGAACTCAGAAACTGGCAACTTACATTTCAGAGGTAAAATTTTGTGGATGTCTTTCTGCAGCAGAGATTAGGGTTAGTTTGCTGGAGATCTACCATCTGTGATTGTCTGAGACATGCCTACTTCTTAATTGGAGCTTTTGGTGCAATAATTACTAATCTGTTTACAGCAATAATGTAACTTTTAAATCAGTTGTTTTCTCACAGATCCAAACAATAAAGATTAGAAATAAGGTATCAGTGCTGCAAGGTACATTAACCTGGCAGCATAAGATAAATTAACACTTAGATTACTACTCTTTTGCTTTTATGCACCATTAAGAAAGTTAAGAACCAGCAGTCAGGTGGGGAGAGGAAAACCCAGTTTTACTCTTGTTCAATTTTAAATTGATCACTGATAGAAGATCTTGAAAGAAGTTGATAAAGGTAATTCATTCAGGTTTCGGATAAAGCTGTTGAATACAGCAACTCTTTCAATTATGGGAGCAAGGAATCTGAAGTACTGAAAACAGGAGAGCTCAAGCTGAGAGGGGAAAGATACTGAGAATGAAAAAGAATAAGGAGATCCAAATAGAGCTTTTAAGTCCATCAGCAGGACCAGCTGGTGAATGTTTTGGAGAATTGGGCAATTTACTTGGGCAATTAAATACAACGTCAGAAGATTAGCACTTGGCCTTAGTTTGTGTTTTAGGAAACAGCTGCATAATACAGATGATGTTGACTGATATTTGTAAAACATGGATAAAGCCAGGTATTATTAAGAAAAAAATATCTCAAATAGATATACTCTCAAAATACCTACCCTGAGAGGTAAGAATTCTGTTATAAATGCCATTATAAAAATAAAATTCTGTTCTGGCTACCTGGCCCATGAGAAGTCAGTCTTTGAACTATTCACAGCTTCTAATGCCTTAAAATTCTAATGAATTAAGAAATACAGTTATCTTCTCTTAAAGTAACATAGGCACAGACAGTGGGATTTGTCTTTCTTGTCTTTAGATAACTACAGAACTGTAGTCTACATCTGAGCTAGAGGTCTGGCATTCTTTTATGTTTAATGGAGAGAAATAGATACTTTTAAGGTATGACTCATTTGGGATATTTTTAGGCGTCTACTTTAGAATGAGATGAATTGCTCCCTCAAATCTCCTCTTTCTTTCCATTAACTATAAAGGGTATCTAGATGTCTAGCTCAGATGTAGATTTCTATAGTGTAGAAGTCCCTATTTGATTAGATGAATTGTATCTTGAGAGACTTATCAGAAAATACAAGCTGGCTATCTCAGTTCCAGAATCACACATACGTCCCTAGTCTTAAAGAGGAAGTGCTGGATAATGTTGTATTTCTATGCACTGTCCAAGTGTCTCAAGATTAATTTAATCTTTCATTCCTTTCCTCACTGATTTTTCTGGGTGGGTTCTCTTCTCTAATGCTGTTGGACCCTGATTTACGTTCATGAAATGGTTTACGTTCATGAGATTTATGTTCGTGAAATTTACATGTCGTGCTGTGAGTAGACACAGTCTTTCTATGCTGGTGCTGAAAGCTAATACAACCTCACACTGCAAGTGTTCTGAGCCAACCAAGGGTGTCTGCACTCAGTGCCTGGCCCTGGCTAATTAACCGTGCCACATACCAGCCTTGTTAGCTCCGGCATCGTGTGACATTACTGCACTTACGCATCTCTTGATCAGCACAGAATATAGGCAGGGTGATCTGGGACCTGTCTAAAGCAACCATGTAGGCAGAGCTGCAGCAATGTCATAACCTTTCCATCTGCTTTTTTGCAGCTGCGTGGCCTGCTTGTCATTTGATTAGGATTATGACTGTGTAATAGAGTAGATCATTGCATAGAAGTAAAATATAAAAGATCTAATGATGTCTTGGAATTGGTGAATATATGTAGATTCTTCTTTCTTTTGTGTGATTTGATTGAGTAGACAGCTCTAAAGGAAAGAACGTCCAATCTTCTAGATAGGAAGAGCCAAAATTTGGTGTTACACCAGTGTGAGTAACAAGTAATGAACAAGAGTTATTTTTAAACTTGAAATCAGAGTGATTAAGATTAGAGGATGCCCTATATTGGGCAAAGGATATGATGTACAGTCATTGGGGTGTAGTTACACTGAGAGTCTCCAGTGAGATGGCCTTTACAAAAACAATATGTTAATCTCGCCAGGAAATTCAAGTGACTACTTCACCTCATGCAGTCTGCATCTATAATCATTGCATCCACAGCATTATTCTCCCTTTTTCTTAGCTTCATCACTTGCTGTGGAAACAGCTATATGACATTTTCCCTTAACTGTTGTGTTATCTCCTGAGAACAGGGAACTTAGAGCAAATTCTTTCTTATCCTGCCTCACACAGATGTCATTTTACTTGTGGAAGCAGCAGCTTTAATAAGTTTTAGTTAGGACTGCTCTCTTCTGTCATCTCTGGAATGAAAATGTCTTCACAACTTTTTCATCTAATGAAATTGTGTTGTTATGGCAGTGTTTTATAGTGCTGACCTATGCATTTGGTGAATATAATTACAAAGTTTTAAGCAAGCATAAGAATTTATAGAATACTCGTCCATACTTCAGAGTAAAGTGGAACACTGTCATTTCACAAGTCATTTACAAAGTAAATTAAAGGATTATGTTCTTTTGATTTTTCATTCTGTTATAAAATTGAAACTGAAGAATGACTCTTTTCAGGTTTTTGAGGGAGTGTTCTAATTAGTGAGCTGAAGAACAGCTCCTAGAAATGTCAATAGTTAGGCAGTCTTGGCTTTCTAAACTACGTATGTGCAGTAATAAAAGAGCAAGTGTCCTTGAAAATGACTTTGTCACTTTTTCAAATCATGCTTTTAGAACTATGCTTTTAGTCAGATGAATTGCAGCTGAAAATATTTCATTTTTATGAAGCTAGTCTTGACTATATTGTGCCATTAACATACTTTTGTTTACAAAACAACAAAACCCCCCTGTCTTGACAGTCTTAATCTTAAAAATAGGCTAAACTAACTATGAAAGTATGTATGAACATTTCACTCTCCAGAAGAATTTACAAATCTTATAAAGTACCCTGGCATATCGCTGAACTCTGTGGCACAAGGAACCACAATATTAGGGTAAAAGTAGCCCAAATTGGTATAAGACATCAGGAGGTATAACACTTCTATGACTAGCATTTAGTGAATGCGTTGTAGTGGACTTTTAGTGGACTACATTTAGTGATGCTGCAATCTCACAACAGCATCAAAAAGCTTTGACATAGCCAACCCAACTTTGATTTCAGTTTCACTTACTGAACTCTCAATTAAATTTTTTAGTGTAAAGACTCCAGGATTTTATTGCTCTAACAGTTTTTCTTAGTCTGTCACAAGGGGGCAGATTAATACTGTTGAAGTTTGTAATTTTTTTCCAGCAATCAGCAGTAGCAATCTACAAGAGAAGACATATGTTCAGATCATTTGAGAAATCTTGAAATACTTTGTTGCCTGCAGTTTGATTTTCTTATCAATATTGAATGATGAGGGGTTTATTAAAGTATTTCAATCACTGGATTAATGCTTGTTCTGGGGGATTGTATTTGTAACTTTTTAACGCAAGAAATCAAATTAAACAATATAGTGTAATGGATTTTCCATTCTACTTATCACGTTACTCATGTGGTGTTCAGTTGACTACTGCAAACATTAGCTATTGCCACTTTTGTAACTTTTATAAATGCAAATGAGAAAGATTTGATTCGTTAAAGCTTGTTTCCAAAAATTCTAACTCTTTCACAGTTTCTGGTAATCATGTGATAATAATGTGTAGTACCCCTTAAAAATAAAATCTATTTATGAAGGTAAATTAAAAAGTTAGAGATTTAGTTCCATAAATAAACCCCTTTCTTAAAAAAAACAAAGCTTTATTATCTCTTCTACGCTTTACTTTTCAAACAGTATATTCTTACCTCAAACTGCATCCCTCTCTGCTACAAGCATAACTCAATAGTACACTCAGCTGAAGGATGTAAACCAATTTAACTTGAATATTCCTCATTTCCTTTTTCTCTCCATTGTGAATTCTACTCGCTTTTAGCTTTTAATTTTCTACTGAAAAGTAACATTTTAAGTTTCCTTTTTAGGAATTCAAAGTAATAGCATTCAAAATTATCTATGTTATCTTTGGGCCTCACTATGTTTACATATATACTGAAAGAAGAATAGTGTTTCAGCTTACAGATTTTTCAAGATAAAGCTGTCCTCAAGACCTTAAACACTTAGCACAAGCTAGTATCTGACTCAAATAAGCTATTAAAGGATGCCCTGAATTTTGATCTAGAAAATAAATAACAAAATTTTGCTTTGTATACCAGAGAAAACCAGTAATAAATCTATTGAATTTACTGCATGCTGTAAAGGGAAAAAAAAAATATTGTTTTTCTGTTAAAATTCTTGCTAAATTCTGTTGTAGCATGAGAATGTTTCCTGTGTTGAGAAGTTTGAGACTGAACATGCACCGTAGTACTTTGTTTGAGCAAGTATTTTTAGAACATATTTATGTACTAAAGAATGTCTCATTTTTAATACCTATGATTCTAGGAAAATAAATATATAAATGATAAATCAATATATTAAGAAGCTGCTAACAGGAGAAAGATAAAAGTATCTTCTACTTCTAACCACTTATAACAGAAATGTTACCAATGTCACCTGGCGAAAAGAAGACAGATGATGATAGGAAAGCAAGCCTAACTGAATTTCAAGGATGAATTTCACCAAAATACTGTCTATTTTCTATACTCCAGCGTGGAGGCTAGTCCATACAGACAGAATCTTCTATTTGCCAAACTAACAAGCAGGCGAAGTTTTAAGCACTTGCTTCTTAACTATTGCAAGATAAGATAATTCAGAAGGTTATAATTTAATAATAAATGGTGGCTTTACACCTTCAGAAGTATCAGGTCTTTTACATAAGACAAGACCGAGAAAAAAACCACCTTCATTTTAGCAGAGTTGCAATCAATCTCCACTAGAGGATGGCAAGAATTTTTTTCTGAAATAAAGTGTCTCAAACCAAATAAAAATAACCTGACCCTGAAACTGAAATCACATGTAGAAAATTTCAGCTCAGATGTTTAAGGTCTGAGAAAACTATAGGAAATAGAATCTAGCTAGTAGTTTCTCATGCTATATATATATATGACTGAAGTATTTGACATGTTAAATTCTGATGCCAAATTAAAACACAAATTATTTAAATGGGATTGTATATCTTCATATATACATATAAATGCATCTTCAGATGTCAGGATTTGTTACAAATAAGCAAATGCCTTAGATATCTGTTCTCAGTCTGCAGGTTATATGTACGTGGGATGAAGTACAGAGTGGTGATTGTTCCAAGATCAAAAGACAGACATTAAAAAGCCTTGTTGTTGAAATTTATGCTCTAGTTTTAAAAGAACAAGATGACAACTTGTCTTTGCCTTTTTCTACATCAAAACAGCGTTATTTAAATTTCTTAATTATTATGTATACTTCTTGTGTTTTTAAACGTCCCATGGTAATAGTTAATGAGAGAAACAGAAATGTATTTATTATGCCAAATATTTATTCCATGCTGCCATTACTCCTACTGGTAAATCTGGTGTGTACTGACGTTATTCATTGTATCCAAGACATTATGTAAGGGAAAAATATGCATAATGTTGTTGTGGACAGTACATCCCACACTTAAACAGAATCAAAGTACTCTTTAAGACATTTTCTAGAATCTAACCAGTGATACAGACCAGATGGCAAACATTCAGCATACTGTGTTTGCAAATTTCAGCTGAGCCCTCTAAGAGATTTTTCTGGATGTGAATGGACTTTTTACTCTCTATGCACTTTAAAACATCGTTCAGGATGTGTGTCTGATCTTTTCTCTTTGATTTTGAATTCAGTAACAAAGTATAATGCCCAAAAACTTTTGGAAAACAGTGACAAAGGCGATGGTAAGAAAGTGTTTTTTTAATTCAGTTTTATGTTATAGTACTCCTAGAATAAAAATGTTGGAAAATTAATTTTGAAGCTTAATTCGGTGGATGAATTGATTCTGTTGTTTAATATCTTTTCAAATATTGACCTCATACCAAACACAGTATGAAAGAAGACCTGATATAATTTATACTGTTGCTAAAGGTTATGTTGTTTGACTTAGATTTTTCACGTATGTATACTGATATATACATTTCTAGTATCTGCATATATGTAATGTGTATGATAGTGAGATATTTAGTAAGTTTATTACAGTTAGAAAAAGAATTTAGCTTCTAATTTTTAGGAAGGTATTTTTATCACTGTTTTGCTGATCTCATGGCAAAGGATTATACATTTCTACAAAAAGGCAGAGGGCACACAACTGAATGGGAACTATGGTGTTTAAAAAAAATCATTAACAAACTGAAAAGGGTATCATGTGCTTTACATGTTACTCAGTCTTGCAATGAAAACGGCTAGAAACACACCATCTTAAAACAAAAGTTTAGACTGAAACGGGCTGCTCAAGAAACATTATGTAACAAAGCATCAAAACTACTCCCTCTGTGATCTCTCTTTGGAGATCACAGGGTGCAAGTGGAAAAGGGAGAAGAGTTTCTGAATTATTTTTATAAGAAATATGTATGGTTCATTTTATCCACCTACTTTTATGTCATGCTCTAAGAACAGAAGTGTTGACAACTTCTTAAGAACAGGCAATGAGAGATGGTTGTAGCTCATGTATTCAGGAGTGTATTAGTATACATGAACTACGAGAGAATGTCCACTTGTAAGTAGTTTTGCCTTGGAAAGAAAATAGGAAACGGACATGCAATGCTCTAGGTGCCTAAATTTTAATTCTGAGTCAAGTTTCTGAAACTGGAACTTTGCTGTCCAGTGACACTGTGGTTAACTGTGCTGCAGGCCTGGGAAGGTTGGCGTAAAGCTGCTGGAATATTCATAAACCATTTCTTTCCATTACAGTCTGAATACTCTAAAATACCATTTATTGCTCCAGCAGCCTATTTCTGAAAAGACTGCCCCATCATCTCCCAGAATGTCAGAGGTTTGCATTCCTACTGAGTGGTAAGCTCTCCAATAGAGACGCAGCTTCATGGATGTAACTGAAAGAACAGCTATGAAAAAATAGAGGGCACATCTTGACTGATCCAAACTATGGGCCTGAGCACTGACACATGACATACTGTGAAATTATCAGAGCAGACCCTGTGGCAATTTTGGTTAGTGCCAACCAACATTTTCTTAGATAGTGCCTGGGAAAGGTTCAGGTTAGCACAGGCCAGGGTCTACTCCCAGTAGGCAGTTTGGAAGCAGGTAAAGGAGAGCCATGTGGCCACAGTATTATTTACTAATACAGCTGTGGCCAGGGATGGTGAAGCCAGAAACCCAGTCTCAGTGTAATGAGGCTGGTAAAATGGAGACATTAAAGGCTGATAGAAAAGGGTTTCTTTCCAAGGGAGTTGTATAAAGGATCCAGTAGAATAAGAGCCTCTGTGGTTCATCTTGCTTTACAGGGCATAGAAGCAGGGGGCTGTGTACGATGTGGCCGGTTCTGCACTGACTCTGAGGTTTGACCTCCACAGGTGGAGCGTGTATTTAAATGTGAAGAGTTATGAATATATAATCACATTATTATTATTTTTTTGCTATGCACCTTGTTTTTTCTTTCGCTAATAGCTGAAATATATTTGCATCAGTCATGAGAATGGGTGCTATATATTTGCCCTGAGACTCTAAATAACTGGTTAGTTATTGCACCTGTTATAAATGGATAATAATACACTTTGAAATCTAAATGGATAATAATAAGCTTTGATATCTTTAGGTTTAGAGGATCAGTTTATTTTAAACAACGAAGTCATAATTGTGATGGTTTTGGTCACAAGTTGGACAATTAAATATCCTAAGTGACAAACTTTAACCTAAATTTAGCAGGTCTTTTAAAAGAACTGAAGGCCTATACCACTAGATGGCATTGTGTAGTCATTTAGGAGCTATGGAAAGGCTCGGAATAATAATAACAACCCATACAGATAACGTGAAAACGGATATTACTGCACCACAATAACCCTTTTTGTTTTCAAGTAGTAATAAAAACATCTCATACAATTTATAATGGTATCACTCTAAGGGCGGGACACAAGATACGATATTTGAATATTGGTTTTGTAACAGCATGCTAGTAATTGCTAGCTTATTAACTCAGACTAGCAGTGTATACACACTTAAAATGATCTCTGGAAAAATTGGTAATATTAAAAACGCATGACAAAAGCATTGTGAGTGCAATGCACTCGCACAATGTAAGGTTTCTTCTGCAATTCTTCCATTTGTAGCCAACCTTGACTTATAGCTAAAGATGAACCTCAGTTAAAACTCTGGAGATGAATAACTCCAAACCCTGATGATGTTCAACACTCATTTCCAGTTAGGAATTTTGCAAATGTTCCCCATGTTTAGAATGGGACTACCTCCTGGAACCAATTATTTATGAGCTTTAGTGTGCTTGAAATCCAGTCTCAGACACAAAATTTGCAGCCTCAGTATATCTCTACCAAAAGTACTGCAGCCCCTGGGACTTTTTTAACAAAGCCTATTCAGTTTACCAGTTGCTATGATGACTTCATAATGAGAGAAAATATCCATGAGAAACTAGTTTTCAAATGGTTCAGTTCTGCAGACAATGCCTGTAGCCCAAAGGCTTGTCTTAGTAATGGCCCCAATTCTGACCAGTTCTGTACAGGCATATAGCTCTTGTTGATTCACCTTTATAAATGAGGGCAAATTTAGTCTTTAAATTTCTCAAGAATCTTGATAAAAAATCAAATTTTACTTATCTGTAAGTCTTGTTTGTAGATGCTTGTAGTTTAAGTTCCTAAAAAATTTCTTATTTCTGATCTGTATTAAATAGAAAAAATAATCCTTATGTTGAGCAAACTGTGTAGTCCTTTTCCGTTTTACTGGACTAATAAATCCTGACACTATTTAAGGCAAGGAAAGGCCAAGCTTTGTCTCAATCTGTCAGCTCCTGGATGCTACATTGCCTGATTAGAGTATGGAAAAGCCTACCCATAAGGTCCATGACAGGTGCATGTCCTGTCATAGGGTGGAGAGGGCTTCAAGCATAACGTTTTAGATTGGGACCATGCCTGCTAGTGGGGCTTCTGTGAGCCTGGGACCGCGCTGAGTGATGTGCCTGCTGCAGGTCCCTATCAGTCTGTAACGCCAGGCAAAAGTACAAGTGGGACAGGCCAGCTAGCTGCACATGGTGTGCTTAGTGCTGGGGCAGGAGAGTGGCTGTGACAGGCAACTATTGGTCTTTGAGATGGAGGTGCAGCAGTGGAAGAACCTGAAACTCCTGTCAAATGGGTATCATGTTCTGTGTAAGGTATTTGACAGGTCTGGCAACGGAAAAGAGATGTTGTTCCCCAGGAGCACTTACAAAGCAAGAAAGGAACCTGTTCTTTTTAACCTTTCCCACAGTTTCTGCTGCATGACATAGGTTTCTCTGAACAAAGGAATTGTAATAATAACTACCGTTTGGTGATAAGTAGCTCATATGGGATGTTGGTAATGGTACCAGCAAGGAGTGGAGAGATACATCAGTCTCCAGAGCTGTTCATGGTGGAAATCCTCCATTTGTGGCACAAGTGTCTTTCAAATCCAGGAGGCAGCTTTTTTTGTGAATGCCAGAGTAGGCAAACTCTTCAGTGGATCACTACAGGAAGAAGCTTTCCATCCCATATGCTTTTAATATTTGTCATTAGGCTATGTGAGCAGAAGATATAAAAATAGATGTTATTTTAAGTTTTATTCTTTTTAGGATTAACCTGATGATAAAGTCTTATTCAAATACAGGTATAATAAACATAATCTGTTCTTTCACCGGTCACACTCATTCACTCTATACTGGATAATATAGTAGTATAACATCTACTATATAGTGTACTGGGACATATACATACAAATGTACCTAACTAATGTAGCATGGTAAGTCTGTCTGCTACAAAAGCAAGACTGTCCAAGGCAGTTTAATTATTTTCTGGCTTTTCTTTTCTTTCTTTCTTGTTTTTTTTTTTGTCTTTGTTTTTGCATACACTGAGTATGATGTAGTGTTCTTTATAAAGATCTGATGTAAATAAGGCTTGAATCAGACTCATTAAACTTTCCTGAGATAACCAGGATGCTTTGAAGAGGTTTTTGTATTTTGTGGTATGCCCTTCCTTGTTTATACTGGCTTCAGCTGATATAAGCATGACCACAGAGTTAGTTTACATCAAGCTCAAGTTCAAGTAGGAAAATTGGGTTGAAACTTGGAGAAAAACATTATTAGCTTACCTAAGTGTATTTATTCCCAAGGTACATATATCTATTGACCCTTAGACAGTAAGTCTCAGTAGTCTTCACTAGCTGTGGCATGATTTTCTGGCTAGACAGAAGAGCTGAAGAAAAAATGGAACCCATAGGGCTCCTTAATTTAATGAAAATGGAGAACAGAAAATTAGCTGTTTAAAATAGATGCTTAAATGAAAACTTCAGGTTTGTGAAGGAAATGCAGTTTTGTTTTCAGGGGTACAAACAGATACTTGGGATCTCAAAGCAACAGTTAAGATGGTAAGGGTGAGAATCATGTCATCTAATTTCAGACATCAGGGACATCTGATTTAACCTCAGCATCTTATGATCAGTGAAGAGAAATAAACACTTCTAGGGAGAGATTTCACTAACTATATTAGTAGGAGAGGAACTATACTTTAGAAAAGCTTGTTTCTCTCAACAGCACAGGGAGATTGGGCAACTAGCTCAAAAGCATTCATGAACACTACAGATTTCTATATTAGTAGAGCTGAACTCCAAGCTGATCGTAATGTATACGATCCGTGGTATAGATATCATAATATAGCTATGATGGGGGGTATCTCTTGCTGCTCAAATCAGAGAGTGGGGGGAAAGAGCCTTCTGCCTCTGCTTGCCCCTCCTTCCTCTAGAAATTCCTCAGGTTTGAGATGCAAAACTCTTCTAAATCTATAGGTGTTTGGAACCAAATTAATAAATTGGGGCAAGTTTTTAGCTGCAATTTAGTGACATTTTTCTGTTTACCATATAACGCATAGCTATCTCAAGCTCATTGTGGTTGTTCTTTTCTTCCATTTGATGTGAAGTTCATTGGCTGAAGAACAAAGTTACAAAAACTCCCCTGAAGTTTTGTTAGACTGGAATATCTAATCTGAAGTGTCTTCAGGAAAGACATGGACCTGTTGGAGTGCATCCAGAGGAGGGCCATGAAAATAATCAGAGGGATGGAACACCTCTCCTATGAAGAAAGGCTGAGAGCGTTGGGGTTGTTCAGCCTGGAGAAGAGAAGGCTCTGGGGAGACCTTATTTAGGCCTTTCAGTACTTAAGGGGGCTTATAAGAAAGACGGGGACAAACTTTTTAGCAGGGCCTGTTGCAATAGGACAAGGGGTAATGGTTTTAAACTGAAAGAGGGTAGATTCAGACTAGATAGAAGGAAGAAATTTTTTATGACGAGGGTGGTGAAACACTGGAACAGGTTGCCCAGAGAGGTGGTAGCTGCCCCATCCCTGGAAACATTCAAGGTCAGGTTGGACAGGGCTCTGAGCAACCTGATCTAGTTGAAGATGTCCCTCCTCCTTGCAGAGGGGGTTGGACTAGATGACCTTTAAAGGTCCCTTCCAACCCAAACTATTCTATGATTCTATGATTCTCTTCAGGTATCAGATTTCTCACAGCTGCACTACTTGTATGAAGAGTAATTGTGGGATTTCTTCTTCTGACCAGTAATAAAATGGTGCATTTCTGTGTAACCACTGTTAGCATCCTGAATTAGTCTCAGAGCTGTGGGATAGAGTTTGAGCAATATTTTCATACTATAATGCACTGACAAGTTGCAATATACAGTTTGTTAAACCGGTGGAGCTAGACAAGTAACAGAAGTTAATTGGGGAACTGCCATGCTGGGTTTTTAACAAATAGCGCATTGCTGTTTTATCATGAGGTGTACCACAAAAAGAATGAGAAGCTTCAGAAGCTGTGGGCAGTCCAGGGCGATGTATATCACTGTGATTCCATTTTTTGCAAAGGTCAGGTGAAGGCTGACTTAATTTTGTTGGTAGCTTAACAGAAAACAAACCTGTTTACATTCCAGAGGAATTAATTTCATGATTGTGGTGAAGTCAAAGAAGAGGAATTTGGGAGGGTTTGCTCATTAGTGATCTTTCAGAACAACATCTCAGTGCTTTTCCTTTTCCTTTTATATGCTTTAACTCATCTATTTTTATTGTTTTCAAACAGTATAGAAAACAAAAATCTATGTCTTTGTTTCTGAAGTTGTTCTTTATAAATAGAGTTTGCTATAGGTGTGCTTATTCTGTTGTAACAAGGAGGTAATTTTGTAATATTTATGAAATTCTAATTTGTGAAGGTAATGATGTTGGAGAATTATTGAAAACACAGAAAATTTATTCTGCTGCCTTCTCTTGTACTTACTTATTCATTGAAGAAACCTGAGGTGGGATCTGGGATGTCAGAAATATTAACATAAAAGAATAGAGAGATGTTCATATTCAGTTCTATAAATAGGTTTAAAGTTTATATGACCCATATATGTTTGGACTAGATTTTGTTCTTTGTGGAATCTCTCAAAGGTACGGGTCTTAGTATTTTTGGAGTAACCTATTTTTCCATTCTTTCTTGTAATGTATCCAGGAAAAAAATCTGGGATAGAATAAAAGGATATGCACTAGCCAGGATTAAAGAAAAAAGCAGCGAATCAGTGGTAAGAAAAAAAGAGTGACTAAACAGTCAGAGGGTATTAACTAAAAACCCTCCTGCTTCTGTCCATGACCTGAAGACTGGAGTGGAAGGACCTCTTCCCACAGTGCCTGTGTAAAGGTTTGACTGGTTTTGATGGAGAAAGATCTCAAAGCAAGGAGATAATGCTCTTCACGGGAAAGCAAGTTCCTTTTTCTTTAGGTTGTAGTGTTTTCCTGAGGGTGACTAGTCCTGCCTGTGTTCTTGCCAGCACAGCAGAGGCTGTCTCTCTTTGTGCTGTCAAGTGCTACTTGTAACTTCAAACCCTGGCCATCCTTTGCCTTTCTGTGAGTCTACTACACTCAGCTACTGGTAAATCCCTTATATTCAAGAGGAAAAATATGTAGCAGGCAGTTGGTGAGGAGCTGTATCCTTTCCTACCATCCTAATAAAAATTCTTACATGTAGCTCTTGTTCTACACCCAATTCGGTTCCGCGTCTGGCATCCTGATGATTTGAGATCAGTAGTTTGGTTGCCCAGGAGTGTCACATAGATTACCAACTACACTTAAATACAGTGTTTGTCCAGGTTTGCTTTGTCCCATCAGTTCTAGGTCTTTACAGGGTGTGAAAGGCCTGTGATGTGCTGCTGTACTGCTCAGGTCCCACTTACAGCTCCAGTTACTGTCTGTATGCTGCTGCCTGGTGCATTCTTTTGTTCCTAAGACCTACTCCAAACATGCTGTTTAGCAGATGCAAAACAGTTATTTTCTGTATTTTTCTCTGTACTTCCTGAAAGGTTGCAAAGAATATTTCCTTTGCAGTTTGAACACAGTGATGAGGCTGATCCTATGAGTGGCAAGATGTGAAATGCTTATATGTGCGGAAACAGATGGAAAGCATACTCACTGTCTGCCCATCACCTTTACTGTACGTGGGGATAGGCTGCCCAATCCTCTCTGTTGCTCCCTTCCAAAAAGAAAGTGTTTTGAAGACGCAACATTTGTACGATATTTTGGCTTTTTAGAAATGAATGTTGCCCTCAGATGGACTTCAGCATCTTGAGTTAGAGTCCTTCTCTCAGGCCTGGGTGAAGCTAGAATCTGTGTTCACAGGAAGCTACTTTATACTTCGGTGTAATAGTTAACTGGCTTCAATTATCAGTACAGAAAACTATTTAAAATCCCTTACTATTTTACTTTATTATTTCTCATCATATTTCTCTTCTGATGTAACAATAATCCATGAGCATGTTTTTTGCTTTAATGCTTGTTGAAGTTCATTTAGATGTTTGGAGTCAAATTGGTTTATTATATGTCTTTATATATCCTCCTATATATATATATGTACCAAAAAAATCAAATCCCCATCTTTGCAGCTAAACGTCTGTCTTGGTGGCTGCCTCTTGCTCTGTATGATGGCCTCTGTTTTTGTTATGAATGGTGGAAATAAACCTCAGTGCAGGTAAAGGCTTGAAACTTACACTCCTACTAAAGAGTGTTTAATATTCTTGATTTTGGAGAGACTTACGTTTAACAATGTCTGTCAGCTGGCAGTGTAAGCCAAACTGATTGCACAAAACACTCGTTTATGTCTAGTTAGGTTCTTAGACCACCCTCATCACTGAAACTTCCACACTCCTGCTACAATATATTGGGTGCACTAACTGCCCGTCCCACCACTTCACTGGTTTCTTTTCTTACCTGCGTCAGGATATTTTTCTATTTTCTTCCCTTTTCCTGGTTGGATGATTTGTTTGGCTGTTTCTGAAGAGCTTTTTCTCTCAGATTTGTCAGCTTATTGCTTAATAGGGAAGGTACAATTCCTACTAATATTTAAGGTGAAGGATACAGAGCTCTTCTTCATCAGATTTTCCTCCTTCTTTGACTAGCTAGCAATTCTTTTGGTTTCTTTGTCTTATGGAGCACTACAGCTGTATGTGACAAACCAGCTATATCCTTCAGCTATAGCAGAATTAATCTTTTCTTCAGGTGCTCCTGTTCTGCTTCAGTACTTTGTTACCCTCTGTTGAGAATGATTTATTTTACTTGTTTTGCAATGTTTTTCTGATTTGTCTTGTTTTTAACTTAAAATGGTCATGTTGTCCCATTCTGTTTGAGTTAATTCCCAGCTATGTCATTATGGTCTGGAGAGTATTAGCTTTTTATCTATTATTGTTTTCTGAAGGGTAAACTGTCCCTAGAAGAGTCTTAGTGATGGTGCCCTGGAGATTTGTTATTTGCTGGAAATTTTTTATATCCCAACCTATCATACATGCAACACTAAAAAGCAAGCAATGCAGAAGCACTTAGTGGATGATCTGGAGGGCATCCTTTTGACAGAAATGTAGAAGAATAATTTAAGATTCATTAGTGTCTTCTTGACTTTCTAGAAGGATTTACTTAGACCTGAGGGAGAAAGAAAATCTGCTTAATATGAAAGAGTTGTGGGAAAAACATGACAAAATAAAGTAAGCTTCAATTTTTAAAGGTATATATGTAGGAAAGAAGCACAAAACACTTAAAAATCTTGGCCTCCTGCCTTCTGTAAAAGGAGGAATGTGAGGGAAATATTTGCCAAAAAGGGATCTGTTTCTGGTTAAAGGAATCTTAGGCTTAATATAGATTCTAGGGATAATACAACAGAAGTAGCACAAAGTGCATCAGCTCTGGATATTAATTGTATCACATGTTTCCTCAGTATCATTTAGAATGGAATAGAATAGAATAGAATAGAATATTTCAGCTGGAAGGGACCTACAAAATCATCTAGTCCAACTGCCTGACCACTTCAGGTATGACCAAAAGTTAAAGTATGTTATTAAGGGTATTGTCCAAATGCCTCTTAAACATTGACAGGCTTGGGGCACCGACCACCTCTCTAGGAAGCCTGTTCCAGTGCTTGACCACCCTCTTGGTGAAGAAGTGCTTCCTAATGTTCAGTCTAAACCACCCCTGGCACAGCTTTGAACCATTCCTACGCATCCTGTCACTGGATACCAGGGAGAAGAGATCAGCACCTCCCTCTCCACATCCCCTCCCCAGGAAGCTGTAGAGAGCAATGAGGTCACCCCTCAGCCTCCTTTTCTCCAAACTAGACAAACCCAAAGTCCTTAGCCATTCCTCATAGGACATTCCTTACAGCCCTGTCACCAGCTTTGTTGCCCTCCTCTGGACGCAGTCAAGAACCTTCACACCCTTCTTAAACTGTGGGGCCCAGAACTTGCACACAGTACTCAAGGTGAGGTCGCACCAATGCTGAATACAGCGGGATAATCACCTCTTTTGACTGACTGGTTATGCTGTGTTTGATGCACCCCAGGATGCGGTTTGCCCTCTTGGCTGCCAGGGCACACTGCTGACTCCTGTTGAGCCTGCTGTCAGCCAGCACCCCCAGATCCCTTTCTGCAGGGCTGCTCTCCAGCCACTCCTCTCCCAATTTATAATTGTGCTTGGTGTTACTCTATCCGAGGTGCAGAATCTGGCATTTGGACTTGTTAGATTTCATCCCATTAATGATTGTCCAATGCTCCAATCTATCTAGATCCCTCTGCAATGCATCTTGTTCCTCAAGAGAGTCAAGAGCACCTCCGAGGGTTAGTATCATCAGCAAACTTGCTCATGGTGCATTCAACTCCTGCAATATATGGAACAGGACTGGCCCTAGAATTGAACCCTGAGGAACACAATTGAACCCCGAGGAACACTTAAATGTGTAGTTCAAGAGATTCTTTGGACTTCGCTTACACAGTTAAACTCTGACTTTCAGAGGCAGTTAGATACTGTGCTTTTCAGCATTGGAAGACCTGTAGCACTTAAATGACCAGGAGAGATCTACCGGTTTGAACAACCAGCAGTGCAACTTGCTGTCTGGCCCTGTTTTATTTAGCTAACTATGAAGACTTAGGTCTTGACACACTAGAGTCTTGAAAACCTAAAAAAAAAAAAAAGAATTATCTGCTTTATTTACTTTCTTGTTGAACCTAAACTTTATTTACTTCTTAAAAATGTGTTACATAAAATAGCACATGCAAAATACTACTAGATAGACTCATGAAATTAATACAAATTATTACTCTGGGAAAATGCTAAATATAAGATGTGGAATTGTGCTGCAGACTTGATTCTTCTCACATTACTCGGACCATCCAAAAAATAAGTGTTTAAGCATCTCCTCTGGATCAAATTACTTACTTTGACTATAGAGGGAGCATAAACAGCCAGCTCAGATTGTATACCTAACTTCATGGCTGATTTAGGTGAGATGAAATCTGCTCTGATATACTGTTCGTTTTGTGTCTTGACTCCATGTTTGAGGATATTCAGAAGCTGTCTGGACATGGTTCTGGACAGCTTGCTCTAGGTCACCTTGCTTGAGCAGAAGGATTTGATGAGATGACCTCCAGAGGTCCCTCCCAATCTCAGCTGTTGTCTGATTCTGTGACATCTTTTAAATAAAGATGATATTGCAAGTAGAAAGTATCAATATTGTTAATTTGTAAAGAGAAAGGTGGCCTAATAAAAAAAATAGTGTAATATAATTTCCTTACAAATGTCTTTAGCCAGTACTAGCTCTGGCTTCTCTGCTCAGCAGTCTTTGTGCTGTTATGCTTTAGAGTACGGAAAGAAAGGATACTCAGGAATTAGTTGAATATAGATCTGCTTAAATTAGCCAAGTAATGAAAAAGAAGAAAACCTACATCGTTATCAGTGGTGATTGTTGCTTACATTTGATTTAGTATGTACCTCATTCTGTGGAGATTGCTTATATCCTGAAAGCAAATAGTTTAGTGGATGCAGAATGCTCAAGGTACTATCTCTGTCTCCCTTTCATTTTCTAGGAAGAGGTGCCTTGCGAGAAGGCATTCTGCAGTGCTTTTGCTACTGGAGGTTCAGTTTCCTCTGTGTATCCCCTCTCTTGATCTCTGCACTGTGCAGTAACACATTTCCCTGTTGCCTGGGCATTCTTCATCTCACCTGCCATCACTATTTTGGTTTCTCTAAAAAACCGCATTCTTCTTAACAAGGACTGAGAGGAACCTCAAGGAGTTTCTTCTAACTTAAAGGGGTTTTCATCTCAGTAATTTGTGTTAGTAGACAGGTATTGGACACCAGTCTGTACTGAGATTATCAGATATTCATTGTAGGTTTTGGTTCAGATGGATTTTTTAAGCAATTGCATAGTCAATATATATGGAAGAAAAGGGATTGTATTTGTCAGTTTGCTCTTTAGCACTAAGAGCATATGGTTTAAGTCAGTCATGTACTGATGTGATCCTGATCTCCTTTTCCTACTTCGGTGCTAAATTCTCCCATGGGTGATGTTCTAGCATGGTGCTTTGTAGTCAGAGTGAAGGTGGCAGATTTAATATTCAGTCCAAACATGTAATAGTTTAAACTTTTTCTGTTATTCCAACTGCTGACTTACTGGTAATAACAGGAGTAGCATTTGGCTTTTTTTACAGAGAATGTTTTCCAATAGATATGTTTTAAAAATACAAATCTTCCTGCTATTTGGGGAAAAAAAAAAAAGCCGTTGTACAGTTTTAGTGCCAAATTATACAGAAAGTTTATATGCTAATATGGAAAAGTTGGGGCATAACTGGCCCTACAGTAACAAAAACTTTTTTTTTTCAAATTTCCTATTTTCATCCTCACTTGTTACTGTTAAAATTTTGTTATCTAAATTCTCCTGCCCTTTCAACAGTCAATAAAAAAGGCAAACCAAGTCTCTCCTAACAGTCCCCAGTAAAGTGTGTGCTTAGAGAACTGTTCTAAACATCACCGCTTAAAACCAAGACATTTGAAAGACTATTTTATTTTTGACTATCACTGGTAAGCAATGTGTCTTCATTCAAGTGAATGGAAAACCAGTTTAACTGAGCTCTCTTCATTATTGTTCACCAAATTCTTAAATAATAGGAAGTAGAAAGAAGTGCTTCAGCAGATTCCTCTTCCCCACATCTGTGAAAGTAAAACCACAGAGTGTAAATTATGGCAAATGTTCAGAGATATCTGCAGAACAGGGCCTATTGTTTGCTGAACAGTTTAACAGAAGCAAGCTATTTTGCATATATCCTCTTTATATATTCATATGACTTTGCTACTTCATGGAGATTATAATCTTAAATTTCAAAAATCTGCTTCTGGCCACTTGCAGAGATGTTCCTCAAGCATGGATTTGTGCCTGAATCTAAATACCTTGTCCCTTCCCTCTTGTTCTCCTGCTCAGCGCACACAAATTATTCTTGCAAATGCTATGACTGTCTTTGAGAGGTGTATGTGTACAGTTTGGTCATGGGACTGGAGACAGTTCTTCATGAAAAAGTTAGTTGGACTGTTATTTACATCTGGAGTATATTTGTGGCTCATCTCTGGGGCATCTTGTCCTGAGGCTTCCAGGGAGACAAAATGAGGAAAGGCTGCTCCTGCCAGCCTACCCTTTCCTAGATAGAGGACTCCAGGCAGGTACCTATTTTGAAGCTATTGGGATGCTTATACATGTTTTAGCCACTCCTTTCTCCTCTGCAATTCAAGTTCTACAGGTCCACAGATAATGTAATAATGAGTTTAGGCTTCTGTCAATAAAATCTGCAGGAGTACTGATGATATGAGTGTTAGCATACAACGTCTTAAGCAAAGTAAGGTACAACTAGTCAGAACTTGAAGTGAAACACGTAAATGGCACTGAGTTGCTGACAGAAACTGCTGTCTTACGGGAAATGCAGCTGCAGTCTGGGGATGTGCGGTGGAGGCAGCCTCCCCCCAGCCCGCCGGAAACCAAGCGAGGGAGCAACGGGTGGTGCTGAACTGGGTGCGAGGAATCCAGCCCCCTCTCCCCGTCCTCTCGCACCGCCTACCGTGAATTAACCCTAAGGTGTAGGTAGGTGGCACTGTCTTCTTGGAGATGTCAAAACCAGAGCTTTACCTCCTATGGACATCCAAGAGTGCATGACACTGTTTGCAAGGATAGAGATGCTGTTCTTGGTGATCCAGCCCTTAGGTGTTGCAGCTTTAATAATACATTCAGATGATCTGTTTTGTTTGGATAAAATATTATATTACTTCTGGTCTGCATATTTATAGTGTAACATTCTTAGTTTGCAAAGACTGCCATGTTTCACCTCAGACTGCTGCACTTCATTTGAAGATGGCTCATTTGTATGGAGGGGAGAGATCTGGTAAAGATCACATCTAGAGCACAGGGATGTTACCAAGTTCTGTCGATATCTGTACTGTTACGTAATTACAATAATGGAATTGCATTTATTTGATAATTCCAGTTTTCCTGCAAGCTGTTGGACTAATGGAGGCAAGACGGACGAAAGAATTTAAGCCATCTTAAAGACAAATGGCCAGACCCTCCACTGGTATAAAATAGATGTTGAGGTACTGACTGCAATTAAGCTACAGTTTTCTGGTTCACAGCTTGTCAGATTTTCTGAAAAGACTGGGGTGCTAAGTGGGTTGAACACAATTAAGATGAGCTACAAGGAGAAAAATGTTTTGTTTAGTCTTATTCCATTGAAAGTGTAAGTGAAGTTTGTGTTTGATTCATCAAGAGCAAGTGTTTATAATATCCTCTGCGTATGCTACTGATAATTATCTACCTGCAGCTGGTATCTTCATGTTCCTTTCCAAGTGTTTTTTCCTTTAGATATTATTTTTAAAAATAAGATTAATACTAATATTAAATGGAAGGTGATATTTCTATTACCTTACAAAAATCTGTAGCAATTCTTTTGGACTCCTTTCAGGGTTGAAGAACGCACAAACAAATCTTGAGAAAAGACAGGATTGTTTTAATTCAGTGCAACATCTCATCATGGGACTATTTATGAAACATATTCTAGGTGTCCTTTCAAGGAAATATTTAAGCCTCAAAATAGTATTCTATTTTTATCTGTATTTATCTAACGGGTAATCTAATGACACAGGATTAGACAAGTAGGATGCATGCTTATTTGCTTGATTATTTTTTAATAACTGTAGGTAATCTGAGTGAGTTCTTTCATAATGTACAAATATCTGCTAAGGGACAGTAAGAAGCTCACTATATTTAGTCCCTAAAAGAGAAGGCTCAGAACTGTCTTGATAATGATTTTTAATTACCTGCTTAATGAAAAGTGGTGTAGAATTGTTTTTACTCTGTGGTCCAAGGACACCTGTGGGCTATTTCCAAGGGGGCCACAAAACCCAGGAAAACCACAGCTAGCTCCTGTAGGCTTAGATTTTCTCTGCAGGATTGTTTATCTCCACAGGAACATTTTTAGAATTGAACAAATTGAGAGGGGTTGAAGGCCACTGACCATCAGTCTCATGGGTTAGGAGCTAAAGTCAGCCAACATCAAACTGGAAATAAATTGCAAAGTTTCGGTTTGCTTGAAACAGTAAGTGTAATTAACTGTTGGACTGCATTATATATTGCTGTGGCAAATTATCCATATTTGATTTATATAATCTTTCTAAAAGATGTGCTTTAATTCACTGCAACTTGCTGTTTTGCATGAGGAAAATTCCACAGCCGTTCCTGTGTAGGAGGCTGTATTAGATTATGAAAATAGTTTATTCTGGCCTTAAAAGCAATTAATCCATGTTCAGCTCATTTTTATCATTGTCTTTGAGCAAGTTGCATACCACTCCTGGGGTGTGGCAGTGAAGCAAATAAGATGATTTACTCCATTTCCAGAGGTCTGAGTTGGCACTTCCCTCCAGATTCGTGCCTCAGACTGTCTCCATTTGACCCAACTGTAAGTGAGAGCCAGGTTCTGGGACTTTGGACTCAAAAGTGTCCAAACATGATTCTAAAGTTATCACTATTTTTCCTGTCATTTTTCGTAGATAGTGTTGTGCCCCTCTAAGTCTGATGGGCCATCTGATGTTCGTGACGTGGCTATGTATCTAACTGTCTGAAGTCATCTTTGAATTGCACCTCACTTCATTTGGAGAAGACTTGTGAAATGCCAATATTTTTGTTGGCACAAAGGAGAAATATGAAATTTAAAATAACTGATATGGCCAAGTCTTTTAATATGTTTCTTTCATAAAAAAAAAAAATCCAAAAATGCTTTTTGAAGACAGAATATAGATCAAGACAGCATATGAAGAATCAAAATGAAAGACACCCTGTTTTTATTTCACTGATAAAGCATGGAAAACTATTACAGGAAAGACTATAAAACTCCAGTAAGTGTTCCTGGAGGTTTATGACTGTGCAAGGATCTTAAGGCACAGATTTTTTTTATATATCTGACATGTTTACCACTAGCAAAATTAAGATTAATGGCATATGTTTTGCAGATGTCAGAAAAAGGAGTAAATAGTGTAAGGAAAAAATAAATAGCAGTATTAATTATGCAATTCACTTTTTAATTCTACATGTATTTCTTAAGAAAAGAATTTATATATCTGGGGAAATACTTGGATTGTGGAACATCACAAGTTTTTTTAGTTTCATTAATTTGGCAAGATTATAAAATAGACAACTAAACTAAATCTATGAGCTAAATGGCAGAAATGTGTTTTTTTTCTTTGGTTCTAAAAAAGCAGGTGCTTAAGCTGAAGATACAGCAGACCTAATATCTAACAAGCAATATCAGCTTTTATGAGGTGATAATAATATCTGGAAAAATGAAAAAAATAAATACCTAGCCCTCTCAAAATGTAGATTTGAGGGGGTGCAGCCAAGATCAGATTGAACATGATCAAACACTCTCCCTTCCAACATACTGTAAGGCAGCACAAGCTATACTGTAAAGCCAAAACAAAGCTAAAAGCAGTAGCATGATCTAAAATAATATAGCTTTTATGGAAGTGAGCATTAAGTATTATGAAAGCAGGTGTCAGACGACTATGGTGCACTACCCTTCAAGCAAACAAAAAATAAATTTTTTAGAGACTAAAATACTGGTGACTCTTACTTCAATGCATTTTAAGGAGCAACTTAATGAAGAACTGGCAGTGGTTGCTCACACAGAATGCTACACATAGTAGAGCTCCTCAGGACATACAGTTAAGAAACTCTAAGCCCATTTAGATAGATTTGCTTCTAATATATTGGTCCAGTTAATTATGATGTAAAATATTTGAAAAGGACAAAGGTAGAAGGCTGTATCTCTGGATGCCTCTATGACTTAAGAGAGTGAGATATACTCGTACACTACAGTGATGGATAATTGAGATAAAAATTATATAGTAATGCTAGTGTATGTGTTCCAGAAAAAGCTTTTTACAGGCACACTTTTTAAGGTCAAGAGGGACTAGTAAGGTCAGAAGACGACATCTGTTTTGATCTTCTCTATAAAAACACATGGATTTTCTGCCAGTAATTTCTGCCTCAAGCCTGGAATTTCACTAGAGCAGTTCAGGTCATAAAAATTTTTCTTGCATTTTCTACTAAACTAAGTACAGAGAAATATGATAGTGTGAACAATGACAATCCCTCTTCTGTATTTGTGACTAACTTTGTCTCCAAAAATAGCAACAGGTCCTGCTGCTGCTATTGTTCACTCTCTAGGGCCACATTTTGTCCCCTTTGCTTTGCATTGCTCTGGCCTTTGGTGTTTTGGTTGAAATAATTCTGAGAGCTTTGGCTTCCGTTAAAAATTTTCTTAGAAGTATTTACTTTGGACTCTAGTATTCTGGTTGCTTAATTAAGAGATAACATAATTATCAGAAATTATAAGAAAGTAACTTTTTAGACTTAGTTGTAGGATGCCACTAGGTCTTAGGGTGATGCTGTATATTGACATTAGGACCTAATGGAGGATGCCAAACTAAAAAGTTTCTTTTGTGGTTCTGTTTTTTCTCTTATTCCCCAGCCTCCTCAACCTATCTATTTATAACTGGTTTTTACATCATTCAGTAGGGGAAATACTTAGATGTGAACCATTTTCATACTGCACAAAGTTAAGTTTTACCCTTCTAGTAATGCAGACTAATTATACTCTTTCCTATGCTAGAAGTCCTTATATTTTCTTGGATTCACTTGCAAAATCTTCTATTTTCCCCAGATTTTTGCTGTAATTCCCACTGTGTTACAGAATTAATATCTATGGTGCACAGCTGGGGAGTAAGTTTGCAAGTGTACAAGAATGAGCAGACTTGCATCAGCAGGTCACTATTGAAACCCACCCACAAAGGCTGGCAGCAGAGTTTGCCTCCTAAGAAGTTGTATTGTTTTCCACTCAGTGAATGTGCCACTAACTAATGGGAGAGAAATGTTGAGAATAATTTGGTTTTTCTGAGATTTATGAGCCAAGTTAATTGTCTTCTTTGCCTGATTTATTATACTTGAATGGATAAAGTACTATTAATATTGCCCTTTGAACAAGAAGTTAAGGCCAGAATAGTCAAAACGTTACTCATCTGATTGGAGTACTTCAATTTTATATGAGGGAACAAAATTAGATATTCTTTTTAGAATGTGAATATATGTAACTCACTTCAGTTCAAAGTGTAAGCATGTAACACCAAACTTTGTGCCAATATATTATCTGACTCCACAATAATCTTCCAAATAGCTGTTTCTGTAAAATAGAAGTGTTTCTATTTTTATACATTCTAGCTGTTCTGTCCAACTCAAATATTGAAATGGACATCATTAATTAAATGATTATTACTTTGTCTCCAAAATAAAATATATTTGACATGATGGAAGTGTTTGGGGCATTTATAAATGTGTCATCAATGTCTAAATATCAGTTACTTGACATAATACCTAATATTTACTTTATTTTCTCCTTATAAGCTCCTTGGGAATTAAAGGATTTTTTCATCGTTCCTTGCTTGTTTAGGCAACAACACAGATCAAGTAGAAGTCATTCCAGAGACAGGGTTAGAGCACCAGGCTACAGCTAATCCTACAGCTGCTTCCCATAAGGGCTTGTTCTCACCCCCTGGTATCTCATATAGTTGTGGCCAATTAGGTTCCTGCATGTTGAAATTGCCACAAAGAGCATGATACCTTTTTCACTACCCATCCTACTATTTGCATAGTGACCCAGCATCACTGAAGGGTACTGTTATGATTTGCTTGAATCTTCTTCTTTTGCTCTGAAGGGTTGGGGTGTCTCCATGTATAAATATTGACAAGCAAATTTTTTAGCATCTTTCTACTTTTTTCTTCCCTTTCTTCTTTCTTTCCTTCCTCTTCATCGAACCTAGATGAATATCGCAAATCATCACAAGGGAAAAGCTTTCCAAAGGAGGCCCATTCTGCATTTCACTCTGAAGCACAGCTCAGATGAGAACAGAGTTGTTCGGGTAAGGAATTTTCCTTGCTGGAGGCATTTACAGGGGCTGTTCTGCCATGAGGTGGTAGAACTTTGCTCTGGAGTCTGAGATCTGCAACATCTTTGGAGAATCTTGATATCATGATGGTTTGTGGGCTGAAAGCTGCCCAATGTTACTGCTGGTCTGTTGATTAAGAGACTTACGGCTTAGAATTTGGAACAGTAATTAGATCCAGAAGCAAGTGTGGATACATCAGAATGTATACAGCCCTGGAGTAGTGTGTTCGTAATACTCATATCAAACAAATCGGGATTTGCGTGGCTTTCCTTTTCTTCTTCAGTGAGAGTTAGAGACAGAGTAGGTATTACTGTAGGAAGCTCTTGGTCCGGGAGAAAAAGGTTGTCTTTGGAATAAATGCCACACTGAAAACTTTCCAGCCTAAGCCTTTCATTAATTTCTCCGTGTGATCTTAATATATTTAAACTCTGTAAAAAATTATGCTGCAAAAAGTTCTCCCCACGTGTAATTTTTCCTGAAGTGAAGTGCATGCCTTTCAAATTATAAACTTCCTACTTGTCCTAGGAAAATCCTCACTGTATAAATAATTGAACTCATCTGCTGTGAACACAAGTATTCTTTCTCTAGCAGTCTAAAATATATGCCTAAATACACATCTTGTACTTAGTGCTTTAAATAGTAATTACTCCCGTGAAGTCACTGGAAGACCTTAAAAGGATTTGACAGTTTCCCCACAATCTTTCAGTGAATGTAGTAGCTGAGCTGTGCAGTGCTACATCCACTGATAATTCAGCAGCTGAGGAACTCAGCAAAGCCTGCTCCAAACTTCTCAGCTGTTGACAGGCTTGACTTGCTGAGAACACTGGTTAAATATAGCACAAGCGAGCTGAGCTCAACAAAGTCATTGCTGTAACACTGTGTGAAGAGACCAGAAGAGGGGAAATACAATCTGAGAACTAAACTGCCAAAGCCTAACACCACCTAGCAACAGTTGAAAAAACTTTTAAACAAAAGTCTGGGTGAGACACAGACAGAGTATACCTCCTACTTCTCCTGCCTGGGATTTCTGCGAGAAGCAGCTTTGGTTTTCTGTTCTCTACCCCATTTCCTTCATTACTTCAGCTGCTGGTAGACCTAGAAAAGTGGGAAAAGCTTCTCTCTTTGTGTTCTCCTGGGCTGGATCAGTCTACTACTGTGGTAGTGCTGTGGGACAAGCTACTGTGATCTTGCGGTGTAAAGGATATATTCCTAGGTTCGTGTTGCTGACAGGTAAGACTGAGCTAACCACTCCAATGCATTCTTTTTAAGAGAAGTGATTTTCTTTTCTAGTGACTATTGTCTCTTTCCTTCTATGAACAGTCTTCTGCGTGATTTGGAAACATCAGTAGATGAAAGCTGGGATAAAAGTTTTAGATTTTGTTTTTACACTTCCATCACAGCAAAACATTGCTTAAATAACTTTCGCAGTTCTTAGAACGAGCATAATCAAGTAGCTAGTAGTAATATGAAAAAATGTGTATCGATTTTGTCATGTATCTTGCTTATATCTGCTTACATGCTGACAGAAGGCAAACCAACATTAAAGAATAGAATACATATCATATCATCCCTTACCAGTGATAGTCTAGTAGCTATTAAAAACAGTGACAGCCTGTGGAATAAGTAAGAGGAAATAGCCATTCAGTAACTGAATTAACTGAATACTTTGTGACCCGGCACATTTGTACTTTTTGTTTCCTTAATAACTTTTAGCACACAGAGACACCTGGTGCCTTTCATACTATCCTTGTAACAACAGCTCTTGGTTCTTCCTCTTATTTACATAGAACGAATATTAATCTCTGCTCAATTGATTAGCTGTATAATGCAACCATCCTAAAGACTGACCTTATGTTTATTGTACCCAAGTGTGCTTGAGCTGGGTCATTGTTGTTGAAGCGTTTGTTTCTTTTGCAAAATAAATGAGAAACCAGTTCTCAGATGTTTTACCCTGACAGAATGGAAGCCTGTTTGTCTGTTGGAAATGCATATCCTATGGTCCCATAATGGTCATGTAATTTAAGGGAGGTATTGCTTAGTATGAATTGCTGTGTCTAAACTGACAAAAGCTGTTTGGTCAATTGAGGAATTGACGCCCGCGCCCCCCCCCCCCCCCCCCCCCCCCAGCCCCCCCCCAGTCTTTTAAAGCCATTTTCTCCAAACAAAAGAAATCTAGTGCATGAATTTTTAAAAGACGTACTGATTATGAATTCATATGTAATATGAATTCAGTTATGAAGGCAAAGATTTAAAGAATGCACTTAACCCGTGCAAAAACCCCGTTCACAGATTTATCTAGAATTGTCTTCGATGAAAAATATTTGTCCTAAAGAAGGAATAGACTGACTGAGTCTACGCTGACTGTCTGTGGTGTTTGACACTCAGTCTGTGGACTCTGGGACTGCCTCAGGAAGATGAGGTCTTGCTTTAGCTAAATAATTCTAGTTTCATCCCTGCATACTATGTAAATGACATCAATACTACATCTTATCAGTGACATGCTTACAGATTGGATGAAATTAAAATACTCTGAAGCAACTTTGACTTGGTGGCTGGGAATGTAACTGCCTGTGAAACAATAAGATAAATGAAGTATTAGGATGGAGGAAAATTCTTAAAAGCAAACATAATATAGCATACATTTTATTTCATAGCAAGGGGCACACTACTTAAGCACTAAATAGGAATACTTTTTGGTGGCCATGATTTAATGTGATAATCATTACCGTGGAATTACTACAGTACTATGGTATCCCAAATCTAAATCTCAAAAGGAAACTTTGGTATTACTTTTTAATATAGACATATCCTGAGAAAGTTATTTTTTCATAAGAAAGCTGTACAGTGAGAACTAAAACTGAGACAATATGATTTGTACAGTTTTTGTCATCTTGTCATTAGAGTGAAAATTACTGTTTCTTATTTTGAGTGAGTTAATTGGCAAATAATAAACTGTGGAGAAATGGCAAATTTGACCTTCTGAATATATAGGGTTGACAAAATCTGGGAAAAAGCTGTGCTAATTATGGACTGCTTTTTGGTTTTAGTTGTTGCTCAGCATAATGTACGGTTTTATAATTTTACTTTTCTTGCACAATTTACTTCTAGCAAAGTTTTTAAAAGCAAAACGCAAATTTATTTGCCTGATAACTATCAAATGAAGTGACTTTTTGAACAGTCTGATAGCAACTTCCAACTCTAACACACGGAGTTGTGGTTTTACATACATCTGTCTTCCTTTCCACTTCAAAATGGAGGAGGAGGCTAAAATTACTATTCTCAACAGGTGTCCACAAAGAGGCTCTGGGATTTTCCAATCAAATCTGTGGAATATGTAATGTGGCTATTCAACAGATGGTTTCATATTTGAAGAATAGCCAATTCTACTAATGAGTACAGTGAAACCAAGCTCAATTTTATATCAAATCAAAAAGTAATTTAGGTTTTGGCGATACACTCCATTGTAGAGATTTTCTTGGAAGACAAGTAGACATAGCATACCCATTTATTTTCCCCATTATATACTGTTTTGATTTTGTTTATATTCCCATAACTGTGGAATGAATAGTGCCTTTCATGGTGCTAAAGACTGTGTATTCCTCCCAATCTGAATCCATTTCCAGACTCTGCCTGTGGCTCATTCTTTCACCTTCATTACAGTAATATTATAATTTATGGCCTCTTTTAGCCAATCTAGCCACAGCTAAAGTCATCATCTTAACTGAGTGTTTTGTCATCACCTCAGTCTTTCAATCTCTTTATAGAATGTCTGGTTCTTTTTAACACCAAATTCAAAGACTTGAATTCATCTTCCAAGTTCAGCACTGTTCTGTCCCTGCCTACATCTGTCCTGATTTTCTCATACTCCTCCTGCTCATAACTGGTAGACTATTAACCTTCGGCTCTGGAGTTAAGTGGTCCGTCCTCTATGCTACGGGTTTTAGTAAGCTTGAAACTGACCTAATGACATACGAGTTTTCTATAGTGCCTCTCACTGTAGCACCTGACACTAATGTAATGGAAAGACTAAACTTGTCTACTAACTATGTCAACCAAGGTAGGACTCCTGAAGATATAGTTGTACTTCCTGGAAGCAGCTTGTGTAGTAAGCATAAGTATGTTGGGAAATCTCTACTTTTACTAGTATGTCCTGTTTTGTTCCTCTGGGTCACAATTTTGCCAGTGTAGCCATTTCCATACTAAAAGGTTTTTACTGATACACCTGTATCAGTAAAACTCCTGATACAGGATCTTTCTGTTGGCACAGATTCCCCACATGCTTAATTTAAGGCTTTTGGTAATCTCATCTGATGCAGTTGATGTGCCCCTAGGCATAAATTAAGAATATGCCTCAGAGCTGTGCTCAGTCAGAGGCCAGGTTTATGCCACTGAATTAAGAGTGAGATTTTCTTTGAGTTTAATAAGATCACGTCTTAGTGTTCAATAATTAACAGATAAATTTTCAGTCCCCTCAAGAGCATTTAACGAAATGGATCATCTATATTCCTGTCCAAATAATTTTTTTCCTAAGAGACATTTTACTTTTTCTCTAATTTCCTGTTTCTTCCCTTCTTTTCTCAAGGTCTGTTGTTGCAGTTTGCCATACTATTTCAATATATAAACTGAATTTTGGGGCAGCGATTTTGTCCTTCTACATGTCTAAAATGCCATTTTGGGAAATAGAGCTATAATATTTGTGAAGAAGCCAGATGAAACAAGATGACAAAGGAGAAGGAACTCCACTTCATCTATTCATACCTCCTATTATTTCACTAAAAAAATTTATTATATAAAACCTAAGATAAGAACTGAAAGCTAGAAAGATAAAATAGTGTATGTGATAAAATAATAATAATCTGTTGTATAGAAAAGTTTAAATATTTCTTTATAAGAAGCACAAACACTTATACTTTTCAGCTTCATCATCTTATTCTGGTGCTTTTCATTTTTAGCCTTTTCTCTTTTCATTTCTTTCAGTGTTTTCTACTGAAAGTTGTTTCCTAATTTTATACAGAATACTGGGAAATATTTGGGGAATACAGGCTTTTCTTGATATTGGATAACTGAGGAAACAACTATTTCATAAATAATTAAGATTTCTTAACCTCTTTTTTTCTCATTTAGTAGCTAGTATTTGTACCAAGTTAGTGATGCTAGAAAAATAAAGCCTTTGTAACACAGTCCTGTAGTTACTCTTTGAGGTGCTGGTGTCCAAAGGACAGGAACAATTGTGCCTATTTCCTGTTCAGGAGAGATAGTGGGAGTCTCTAATCCCGTTGAAGATTGTGTGATGCTTAATGTATTTGTGAAAATTGTGCCTTTCTGCATACTTGATTAGATTTTTCCTTTTATTTTGAGTCTTTTCACCTACTCCTCCAGCTTCTGCAGATAATCTGCACTTTCTGTATTACTACTTATTCTTACCATCATAGCAAAATAAGTACTAATATCCATGCAAACACAGTCTTCCTAAATTGGGACAGCTTTTTTTTTTTTTTTAATTCAAGATGGCTTTGCCCTATCATTCTCATTCTGCTGTGCTTGGACTTTATCTCTAAATCTTTTCCAAAAGTAAAGCCTGAAAATGGTAGCTCTACAGATGATATGTAAGATTACATAGATTGTGGTCTCCTCCAAAATGTTTACACAATTCGCAAATACAAAGAGATGATTCCTACAATTAAAACCATATATCCTAAAAGTACAATTGCATCTTATTTTTAAATCGTTCTTCTATTGCTAGATAGACACCTGTTAAAATACATGATTTATCCTGGGCTGTTTAGCGAGTTGCTTCCCCCCCCCCCCCCCCGCGCCCCCCCCAGTTAATAGAAAATTGCTATACGTGGTATTATAGAACTGAGAAGAAAATGAAGAATTCCAACATCCAGTTCCTTAATTTTGAAGTTCTGTGAGACCTGAGACTTAATCAGAAATGTGCACGTGTGTGTGCACGTGTTTGTGCCTTTTGTAAGAAAAGAAATGCTTTTTGGCCTTACAGAATGCATTGCTGAAGGAGTGGGACAAACACGTCCGAAGCACAGGGAAATAGGCTGGAGCTTGTACTTTTTCCCTTAAATGGGCAACCCGTCTAGTTGCTGTTAGCTGACACAAGCAAAGGGGTGTGTGAATCTAAAAGATTGTTGTACATTGTCTGAATGAGTTTCATTTCAAAGCTGATAAAATGGCAATTAAAATCTTAATTATCTATGATGTGACCAGACTTATTCAGATATAAACGGGTGGGGTTTCAGAATAAGAGCAAAAACCTCAGTGAATTTGCAATAAACTTTTTCAGTTTGATTTATATACTTTAAGAGCTCTTTAATACAGTAAGGGTTGCTTTCTTTGTTTTTCCTTTTTGGGGAAATGGTGTCAAAAAGTGTAATATTTTGTGATTTATGCTGTTCAAAAGTTTGTTCCAGTGCATATGTAAAAGTAGTATTTTGGAAGCTAAATCCATTTTCTGTCTGAAGTCCACAGTATTTAGAGCCTTGTAGATCTGGGTGGGGGAAGGTGTCTAACTAACTAGTGTGTTATGGCTGTATATAGCAAGAGCTACAGCTTCACTAACAAACTTAAAAAAAAAAACAACTAAGAAAAAGTGGATTCTATTGTAATAACAGGATAGGATTTTTTTTTTAGAAACTGGTTTTAAGACGGCTCCTATTCAAAAAAAGTAATTGAAAATGAAAGCTCGTATGTCCTTGGTACAAGAATTTTCGTTAGAGTTTATCAGACTGCTTGCATTTTTCAGAAAATATAAAGCAAATGAACGCAACAGAAAACAGGAGACTGCTAACATCAGTGTAATGCTGATGAATTGCTGCCAACTTGTCTTGTTTATCTAAGAGATCTCTGTGAAAATAAGGTCTTTCCCACACATGCATGAGTCATAGGATGTAATGGGGCTAAGCAGACTTGCTTCAGCTTTCTAATGCGCACATATCTAAACTAACCTGGTTTAGGGCCTGTTCCTGTAACTAAATGAGATCTTTCTTGACAACAGGAAGGGAGAAGTGGTGGTGAGTTCATGGTGCTATTTCAGTGCAATAACCTGAATGCTAAGGAAACGATGCAATTTCCATTTATTGGGAAAACTACAGTTACTGTGACAACAAATAGACACTAAAGAAAAAACATACACAATTTATCCCTAAGTTCAAATTTGTGAACATGGTAGACAGGATATTCATAAAACCTCACACTATTTAGTTATATGATTCAAAGAACATTCTTACTTTTAAAATATATAATCCAGATTGTTGAAAAATTATCCCTTTAAAAGCCGTAAGCAAGGACATAAATGAAAGGGTGGCAAAGCACACGCAGTTAACCATGACTGGTTCAGTGTTGGGCTGACTAAAATTTAAAAAAAAATTAGGCATATATTTCTCATGCTAAAGCTATTCAATTCCCGTGTCTATCATTCATGCTTGTTCCCGCAATCTCACTTGTCCCACCATATGTAATCACAAAACCTCTTGGATCTAACTTTTAAGGTAAAGGTTACAGTAGTTCTTCTATAGTGTCTTATTTCTCCTCCTTTTATTCTTCTACAAGGACTTCTGTAATAAAAAGAAACACAAATTATATTCCAGTAGATAGGGATTTCAGTTCCTCAATCTGATAAAATTCTTTAGAGAAAAATAAGCATTCTGATTTTTGACTCTGGGCAGGAGGCAGGAGGAAGGGAATGATGCCGTGCCTGATGTCCTCAAGCATGTCAAACATAGTGCAGAACAAGATGTCCCTTGCACACAGAGGGACACACATGGCAACAGAGCTCCTGAGTGCCAGAGGAACCACATGTTACGAGGCAGCTGGCTATGGGAACCACTGCCGCTTCGAGTGGCAGGAGCCAGAAGCTAGAATCCAAGTCACAAAAGGCATCACATTGCAAATAGTAAAAGACAGGATCACAGCAGCACGTCCTCTGAATGAGAGGTGCCACTTATGGAGTTATAGTACCAGAATTTAGGTGGAAAGAACTGACGGAAGCCGTCCAGTCTCACTCAAAGTGGGACTAACTCCAGAGTCTGATCAGGTTGCTCCGGACTTTGGTTATTTTCAGTTACCGTGATTATTTTTAATCTGTAATTATTCTATGGTCTTGCATCTTATTTGGATCACAAAGTTTTGAACATGTCTGGCTGAGGAATATTTTGCCAGTGATGACAATCAGTGTATTGAAATCCGTACACTGAATAAAAGATGGCTGCAGAGACGGTTGATAGTAACATAAATCACAAGCCTTTGGCACTTTCAAAATTGCAAAAGAAGCAATATTTGTAGGGGTTTTTTGTTTGATTTTGTTATGTTTGATGTGTTATATCCTAAAATAAGCATAATAAGAACCAAAATCTTGTATGTAATTTTCTATCCTAGTTTACTCCAGCTTTTAGAATGCACACTCTCCTCTTCCTCCCTGCCACATTCTGTTTGAAAGCCAAACATTTAGAATTAAGATGCCATCTCTCCACAAAAGAATTCTGAAAAAAAGGTTAGGTATATTCTATCTTTATCTTTCCAGGTAGTCCCACATGCTGAAAGGCTAGCATTGAGATTGTAAGTAATAAGCAAATAAGGAAGGAAAAGAGAGATGCTGCTTTTGGGGAAGGAAACCCTGAAGACTGCCTCCACTGCTGCGTTCACTTTTCTCACTGAACATCTCTTTCCAATTGTATCCTAATCAGGAACAGAGCATGATGCACATATGGCAAACAGGATTCCTAGATGGAGTTCTGGTTAACCTGAGACTAGCTTAGGCTCTTTTGGTTTAGAAAAGCCCTTGGTAGTGGAAGCATCCAAACTTACCTGGTGGTTATTACTGTAGCATGAAGCAAGGACAAAATAATGGCCTTGTGGCACTCAAAGGGATGTGGCAGGCAGTCTTTCCATATAGGATTTCTCATACCTATTAAGAATAACCACTGAAGACAGGTATTCTTCTTCTCTTTAGATGGATCAGAAGTGCTAGAAAAATATGTGATGGTAGCTGTAGACAGTGTAATCAGTGTCTCGTTAGCTTAGATAGCACAAAGGAAACACAGAAAAATATCAGAAATAAACTGAATAATCTATGTAAGTGTTCAGTGAATACTCTGAACATAACACAACAGTTTGTAACATCGTAATTGTTAAGAAATAAGTAGAGCGGGAACAATTCTACAGGCTATTGCTGTCAACTCAAAAAATCCCTCCAAGACAGCAGTATCTAAAGATGAGGCAAGCATAACTGCACATAAGGAGAGTTAATTAGATACCTCCAGCATTAGTTGTATAAACAAAGACTAAATCACACTGCAGGGAATAGGCTGTAAGAGTGACAGGACATCTGATAGATTGCTTATTATTCAGAAACACTTTGCTAAATTCAGGTTCCCTTTCCAAAATATTCATGCCATGTTTGAATTTTGTTGTTTATCCCTTTCAAATAATGTTACCCTAAAACTTGAGGTGATAGGTATTATACTGGGGGAGAGGAAGGCTGGTTAAATGGCTGACTTTCACATCAGTGACTCCTTGTATGACTCTCAGCAAGTTATTTACTCCTACACTTTTAATAACACCTGGGATGTTACAAGAATAAATATAGTAGTGACTTTGACACCCTGAGATGTTGCAGTATTGAACATCGTGTCAACAGCTTTGAATAAGGAGACTTAAATAGCCCTCCTTGGAAACCAGATTCTGCTGGGAGAAGTAGGAATAGAAGTTGAATTAGTCTGAATGACAAGAATATGTATTTTTAGAGGAGCTCCCCAGAGGGAAGCATAGCTGTGCGCTGAGTTGCGGGCAGCAAGAAATCAGCCATACTGGTAAAGCACAGCAGAAAAAGGAAAGAGGAGGACCAGGGATGTGACAAGGAAGCTGCAAGAACAAAACCACACCAAAATAGAAACCAAACTAGTGCCAATACTAAGATGTTTCAGGAAAAATAAAATAATTCCCTCAGGTTCAGTTGTACCAGAAGTAATCCATGGGGCAAAGATGGTGCTGTCAGCTCGTGAGCTTGTTGTTATTTTGGGAGTGCTCAGGACAAGCTGTCTGATAGAAGAAGGAGGCTGCTGAGGAAAAACAACACATTGGAGGAAAAAGGACCTTTGAGGGAAGGGATGGGCAGGTGGTGACTACCCAAATTAGCTGGTCGTGGGGCAGCCCTGGAGCCGCTATGGGGCTAAGGGGAGGCCACATGACCCCCACATATTGGCTGGGGGAAGAGAGAGCACCTGGAAAACAGAAATGTCCTGCGGTGCTGCCTGTCTCCTCCAGGCTCAGCAAGTAGCCAGGGTCTCCAGTCTTGCCTGCTTTGTTAAAGCAATGGCGGCAGCTCATGTGACTCTCTTGGCAACTGAGATTTTTTTATAAGGGTTTACCCTAGGGATTAGGTTGCCGTTACATGACTCTCAGCTTTAATTAAAACCAGAGAAAATTAGCAAAAAAACAGTCCTGATGGCTTCAAGAAGTCTATGAGCTCTAGATGATCTGATGCCATGAGGTATTGTTTTAAAATCTCCTGAAACACAACTTTGGAAGATTATCTCAAGATTTTGAATGTGTGCGGTTGGCAATACCAGTAGACAGAAGGGACAGTGAGTCCGAGAGCAGGGCAGAGTCCCACGCTCACTTATGTGTCATGGCACAGAAGAGGCAGACCAAGGTTTGCAGCCACAGCTGCCGAAACACCGTCGAGGGTAATGCGGGTCTACTACACCGTGCCCTGCCATGGTGTAATGGCAGCGGCAACTGCAAAGGTGGGCCCAAAGCTAGCCCAGATCAAAGTAGGAGGTCTGGAAATTATTTCTTAGTTTACTTGAGAGCCTTTCCAGGGGGCAAAGAATGGGGTAATAAATGACCCTTCCTTGGATTTCATGAAAGGGACGTCAGGTCTTTATTGTGAGAGCTTCCCCGATAAAAGGTGTGAAATGTGGAAGCCCAAGCAGCCACCCACGTACCTAGGTGTGCCAGCACAGGCTGTGCATGGGAGAAAACTGCTCTGCGTGTCCTGCTGGAGAGGCAGTGAAAGCTGAAGTCCTCCCTTGGGGCACAATGCAGGGAAGGGTTGTGGGAAGATAAGGAAAAAACACCTACCAAAAAAGGGTAGGGGAGAGCAAAAAATTAAAGTCTCCTCGGGAGGTTATGTTAAGCTGCAAGAAAGAGGAGTGGGAAGGAAAAGAAACCAGTGGCACCCTTTTATGTGATCCCAGCTAGTTTTAGGAAACCAGTTAATTTCACTCGAAAAATAGGGGCCCGCAGTAACAACATTTTGAAGGCTCAGAAAATGCTAGGGAGTTGCATACGTACCATAGTGCTGTACTGAAACATAGCAGCATTTCAGCAAACGATTTAGCGTAGCGGAGAGTGGAACTTCTCCCCATGTGTACAACAGTAGCACCCATGCTCTTACAAAAAAGTCATACCATTCTTTAGCAGACAATGAGTTCAAAAGGTTTGTTTACAGTCTCACAGTAAATTGTAGCGTATCAGGGTTTTTTTAATTTAGGTGTTTTGGTTTTTTGTTTTGTGTTTTCTTTTTTCTTTTTATAGTGAAAGAACAAACTTAAACCCTCAGGGTTTTGGACCTACTGTCTCAAGGCTGAACCTAATATCTAATCTCTAAGCTCCCCTGGGCAGCCTACTTCTTTCTTGTTTTCCTGGTGTAAAAACAAGGGACTCTGAGAAACAGACAGCTAGTAACTTCGTTTCAAGGTGGTCATTTGGTTGCTTCTTGAATCAGGCAGCTTGACATGCTTGAAAACAACCCAGTGTATCTCCCCTAGAGGATACATATACATCATATCTGTGATGTGTCTAAGCTCCCTTGGCCTCTGTCCAGGAACATCCAGATTTCCTGACTCATGGCAATGTACCCTGTCTGGTTGTACTTCATTAGCAGCAGCTCAAAAATCAGAACAGTATTCTGCTGTTGCATAAGTTTTTCCAAGCAGTAAACAATAACACCCCGCCACAAGCTTTATTACATTTATCTTGGAATTCAAGATCCAGAAGAGACTGCTGCTTATTATTTTCTTTAATGGCAACCCAAAAAGACTGTAAGATGTTATTCTTTAATAACTATTTTCAGGATAGCTTAGTATCTTATTAATTAAATGTTCTGAAAAGGAAGAATAAATGCTACAGAAGCTATAATAAGCCAATAATTTTTCTTCCAGCTATGACTTTTTATTGTCATATCAATTTTATTGTTATATCAGCACTTACACACTAAAATGGTGAGGGTAAATTTAAAGCTACAGAAGCTGAAAATAATTAGTAGGAAAGAATACATTTTCTAGGAGTAGTAACATACCTTTCAGTAAGTCCTATTCTAAATAGCTCTTTACTTGCATCTCAAGCATTTGTTTAAAACATTTTAAAAGCAGTAGTGTTATCAACTGGCTCAAAGCATGTTTGAAAATAAACAGTCCATGACTATTACTGGGGTTCATTAAAAGAAAACTCTGTCTGACTCTAAAATCTATTTTGGAGCTACGACTGCTCCACTCCCCTGCTTGTGGCATGATGCAGCTGCTCTTTCTTTAATATTTTTGCTGACAGCTACAGCTGACAGATAACATTTCAGTTCACCCCAACATCAACCCTACCTCAAGGATCCCTTACTTAGACTGAAAATGCTGCCTTCCTCGTGGCTTTACCTGCATCACAGTGCAACTCTGTAACTATGCAATTATTCATACTGGTCACTTGTAATGGTACAGCAGAAATAGGGCTGCAGTCAGGTCATGTATTGGGGAAGCGCATCAGGCATCCCACAGTTGCTAATGGCGCAGCAGCGGCTCCTCTTCTTTCCCTTCATCTCCTCTGGTCTAAGAAAATAGGCACCTGAGTCTGGGGATAAAACTAATATTGTATATATAGCTATGCAATATGTTGATTGATATTTTACATTAGTTGTCACCTTATCTCTTTGTTTTAGTTATATTTGTTACCATGGCCAACATAAAAAATACTTTATCCACTTAATGTATAATTCCCTAGCAAACAGGTTTTGATTTCTTGGTTCATAAAAGTTTTCATGTAATCATCCATCACTTGGTAATACTGTGTTGATTCACCCACAAAAGGAACTTTTCACAAATGCAGCACTGTTTTCCTCCCAGACAGAAAACAAGAACATTTACAGTGCTCCCAGTTCTGACCCTGAACTGTTCTGAACCTCTGAAGCTATAAGGAAGGAGAAGAAGGTGGAAGATAGGTTTCAGAAGTAGCCAGCATGTAAGAGAGAGACCCAAAGAGAAAAGTGGGAAGGAGGCATTGCTCAGTTATTCCTTCAAAGGAATTCCCAGGAAAATTAATTAAGACTGTGCATATAACTGTACTTTTTCGATTGATGGCTGAATCTAAAAAATAAAAACAAATAAATGCTTTGCTATGTTTTTTCAGGATTTGCAGTGAGGCACATCATTAGTTTTTGTTTGGATTAAATCTTTTACCAGACTGCAAAATACTGTTTTATTATGGGGCTCTTATAGCAAAATTTAAAGAACAAGAAGACAAGTGGGAGTTTGGAACCAAGAAAAAAAAAAAAACACGCAAAACAACCTAGAAAGAAAAATGTTAGAATACTTTATTGCTACAATATAGGGATTAAAACACAGTCTTCCACCTCACAGGAACATACTTTAAATACAAGGTATTCTGAGATGATTGCTTCCCTCTTCGCAGAAAAAAAAGTCTACTTTGTATGAAATGCTTAAATATTCACAGCAGCAGAAGCTGACACTTGGGAAGACCTGAAGCTACGTGCAAAGTCATAGAGTTGTTCTTACTCCCTGTGACCCAAAATTCACTCATTTTTATTCAAATACCCATTTTGAATCATGCAGACAATTTGAACAACAGTTTCTTTCTGTATAGTAAGAACTTAAAATGCTACTGGGCTTTGACAGGGAATTGGGACATGTGGAAAAAAAGAGCAGAGAAACCATTTTCTCATCATTTTTCTGCTTCACTCTGATAGTACCTCTGACTTCTTGTGATGTTAGTGTGGGGAAAAAAAGATTGGAAATAGCAAAAGGAACTGTTTCTGCAGTTCATACATTCCATTTTCATTTTTTGTTTCTCTGAGACTTTGTACTGAATTTGACTCAAATCTGCTTCAGAGTACTCAAACCCATGCTTTTAGGTGGGATGAATTGTTTACCAGAAGAAATTGCCCAGCATAATTTCAGCTGCAGGCTCTAATCAGGCTGTTCTGCTTCCAGTCTCCCTGCAATAGGAATCTCCAAGGGGCAAAGCCTTGGCAGCAGGACAGCTGCGTAGCTGTAATACCAGGGGCTAAGTGAGAAAAGCACATCCTTGAGCCTTTAGAGATAGTGTGCAGGTGTCCCAGCCCTTCTCTAGGCCACGGGAACTGATTTAGTGCTGGACAATATTGGTATTAACCTCATATTCCCATTTCTCTCCATAGAGAGAACCTGAGCAAGCACAAAGCCATCACTGAAAAAAATATCTACCAGTACAAATAACTAATATGGTGTCACTATACTATGAAGAAAGCAATGAACCTAGGTTTTCCATGAGTCCAGTGATGATGCTAGATTATGTAGCCTTTGACAGTTTACGAAATACCTAGTGTAGGTACTGTTGTATTTTAATTTTGTTTTATTTTGTGTTCTTTGGTACAACTCTCCTTCCACAGGCTTCTCAAGGATGGTAAAACTTTGCAATTCTGTCACGCAGTTCAGTGGAATCATCTGGATTCTACCTGTGAGGAGTAGCAGTTCATCTGTGTGACCCCTAAAATCAAACCAGTTTCTTTATGGAAACAAGCCTGCCTTAAACAGCTTGCATTAAAAGTCCATTGTAGTTAATAGGTCAAAATTCCCAAGGACATCGCAGACAAGTCTGGCAGATATGTTCATTTTAAAAACGCTGTCATAGAGCATTGCAGGCAGGAAAACATAAATTGCAGACGTTATGTTATTTTTATATATTTTCAGAGTGCTGCCAAAATAGGTCATTTGTAGATCAAATAAAGAAAAAACTTAGCAAGTTTGGCTGAAACCATTATAAGGAATATTTAGAAATTTCTTAGGGCATCTTTGAGAATGCACTGTGTACGTCAGCTCACCAATCATGACCATCTCTTTTGTTCATGCACTCTCTAAGAAACCATGAAATCCACTGAGAATAAGATAGTGAAAGTCAGAACAGACACTACTTCTGATGTTTCCGTTACAAACAAAAATATATTAATTTATTTAATAGACCCTCTTTTTTTATTTTTACCATCTTTAAAAATGCTTCTTTTTGAACACAGAAGGGAGGGAATGGGTTTGTTGATAAGCAGACTTATCGACACAGGTACATTCTGAGTCTCATCTGTTTAATTCTAGAACGAGAACTAATTGATCTAAGTCAACTGCTTCAGTAGCTTTCTCTTAAATTTTCTTTGTGAGTCCTTCCTTAAAATCATGAGAAAACTGGGAAAAATCAAGATGTTCCATCCAGGTACTTTTGTGAGGCTGACACAGATTTCTCTGGTCTAGAAAGTAATCTGAAACTCTGTTAATAGAGGCATTCTATTAGTCTCAAGTTTTGTCGTTGTGTTAGCAAAATATAGCTAATCAACTGGGAATTAGCAATAGATGAAAATGGGAAGTACAAATGTAAGCAGATATTAAACGCTATATTAGAAGTCAGGTATGCCAATTAACTTACAAATGAGATGTTAAGCTGGGACACAGAAGAGAAGACATACTACAGAGCAAGCTGATAACAAAACTCCTATCTATGTTTGCCTGACATTTTTCATTAAAAAAATCTAGTCTTGTATGAAGCCCAGTTGTTTACAGCTTTGCCAAACTTAGTTGCTCAGGCTGGATGTCTGGCTGAGTCTGAATTGTTTTTGGAAGTTTCAACTAGAATGCTTTGAGCATTTCCAAGAATGAGATGAGAGAAAATTGTTGTTTGCCCATGTGAAAACAATCCCATAACCATTTTGCTGAAGAGCTTTAATGTCTCCGTGTTCCAGAGTGATCTACTGAAATTCAGCCAGGGAACTGCTCTGTGGCAGCGAATTGACTTTTGCCATCCCTGTGAAAATTATGCTAGCCTAAGAGCCACTGAAAAAAGTATTTCACCGAGGATACCTGGTAGAGATTTGTCGCTAACTTCTCAGAATAGCCCACATATGCTGATGCTGTCCCAGTTCCTCACATCTCACCTGTTGCAGCTGGCTTATGCACATGCCATTTCCAGAGAGCACCTCTGTCTCAGGGTTACAGGGTTAAGCAATACCCTTCCTACAGTTACTTCTTCATCTGATGCTACAGCGCTACAGCACTACAGCACAAAAAAATGAGGTGAAGGCTCTTGTTCTTTCTGTTTCGCCAATAATTCCTCAGCAGAGCCTGTGCCACGGTGGGAAAAAATGTGTGGACAGCATGACTGCTCTTGCTGCTAGGGAGGGACATTGGGAAGGAATAGCACTGTGACAAGCCCTTGTATGAAACCTTTGTACCTGTTAGGCAGGATTTCTTTGCCAGTATAGGTATTGTCCATCACCTTTGCCATGGGATGGAAACACTGTCTTCAGGAAAGCAGAGGAAAATCAACAATCACACTGACACTTTGCCAGTGTAAATATGCTTTTATTAGGAATTTATCTGGATCTTCAGTTGACTCATTTGGAATCAGAATTATCTCAGTTCATGTCGCTCTGTGGTCTGAGATTTGTGGCATTGCTCTCTTTGGCATTCACCGTTGCCTGCCAGGAGAGTTGGACTTTTCTCAGTGTCCACCTCAGCTGACCTTCCAGCTGTGAGCTTTGGAGGTGATCATCTCCAATCCCTCTCTAACAGCTGCAACAGTGCAGAGTCCAACCTCACCCATCTGCATGGCACTACACTTCTCTGCAGAGCTGTCTTCTTAGTTCTTCCCTTTGGATTTGGGCACAGGGCAGGCTCCTGAGGCAATTTGCTCAACCAGCTTTACTTTTGCAGAAACAGCTATGGCAGCTGCTATTCCTATATTTTTACCATACTCGCCATTCCTTTTCTCTCTGCTGCACTCCCCCTCAGGAATTCATTTCTTCTGACTGTGCCATCTGTCTGAGTGCTTCTCGGTTGCTTGCCCTCCTCTCAAAAATCAGGGCTTTGCAGTTCTGCTGCAGTTTTGTAGAGCAACAATATGCATTTCCACTTCGCACAGTTTTATCCTTGTTTGAAAGCAATGTGGTAACAGCCATACAGAAACTATTAAGAATTTATGGGTAACACTTTGGCTGTATTTGCTTTCAGGAAATTAGACAATGCCAATGCTGGTTCTCTGACCTTCAGTCCAGTTGTCACTGGCTGGTCATATCTACATTATTAAACTTCCTTAGCCTTCAAAACAGGTTGGCTACGTCCAGGCTGCCAACCCCTGGCTAGGCTGGTCCCCAGCCAGGGCTAATTCCTGAACCATTCCAGGAAGACCACTGGTTAGTCCGTGCTAAAATTTCGACCAAGTCCTGGCACTGCTTAATCTACTAGTTTAGACATAATCCTCATGTCATACTCATCTGAACACATCAAATGTCTGGGATCATCTGAACAATCACATAAAACCCTTTCTGCGTTATAAAGATATATTTTATTATTATTGAAGCAGACTTCTCTAAGATTACAGATAGAGTGACTGCTTTCCAAGAATATTTTGAACTTCCAACACTGGAAAATTCTAGCATTGGAAAAAATTTTGTGACGCATGTTTAAACCGCTTTTTTTTTTAGTTGGTTCCTTAGACACTATTTTAGTATCTCCTTTGCAGGCACCTTTGTTTGCTTTCTACTGTTCTGCTTCAAACACCTGTTTCCTTGTTCTCCTTTCATTAGATGAGTAAAAAAAAAAAAAAACAAAACCCTGACAATTTTAATAAAGCTCAGGGACCAATGATTCCACCTGAACTATTGCAATTAATGAGCATAGCAGATGATACTTTGGTCAGATGAGTCAAAGCTAATAACACTTCATTGGGTCTTCTTAGTTCCTCATGGACAAACAGTGCTTAGAGCTACAGGCACAATTGTGCCCAGGATTTCACAAGATTTCCTTTTCAAAAATAACATGTGAGCAAGGAAAAAAATGCCAGCAAAAAAGCTTATTTTAACCATATGTTGTTTTGGAGGGCTGTCTTTTATTGAACAGCAGTTCAATGAGTAACGCAAAAAACTCATACAGGCAATTCTAAGCTCTGTCAAAGAGAATAATAAGAATTTCTTGATGCATCAATGGCTAAACCGTAAACAGCCAACAAACCAACCAGAAACTCAAATAACCACTTTGAACCCTTGGCTTCAGCAGAATGGAGCACACAACTTTTATGTAGTGGGAACATCAGGCCATGCAGGGCTTTCTACACTGTTCCATGCAGAAGTAGAGCATTGGGGTTTGCAGCAACTCGTAAGGATTTGATGCCAGCTGAATCCCTTGGCCCTCCTCTCCTGTGAAAAGACAGTGGTGGTGCCTTAGAGCCCCAGGAGTTGTTTGTCCTTTTAGTGAAGCAGAACCTCAGAGCCAACTCTGTCCTGAAGTGATAGCATGAAGTAAAAAAGACCACCCTCTTCTTGCGTAAGTTCCTAATGCCCTGTGTACAATGCATGTTTTGTTAAAATTAGAAATTATTATATCATGATTTTAAAGCAAACCAAAAGGTCTTTTATCTGCCAACATCCCTGTTCAAATCCTTCTCCAAAAGCTCATGAAATCATCTGACATAAAGCAGAGCAGAAACTGCATTCTTTAGAGAGCTTTGAGTGATGCGTATTTTACCAACTCATCCATGAGAAAGGGATTCTTGAACAAAATGGCTAAGTGAAAGAAGAGATAATTTTAAAAATACGCTTATGTCAAATTTTAGTTGTGACATGCACCGTGAACATTGCTAATGTTTTCAGATCTCACACTATTCTGCAATTAAGAAGCAATTTAATACACTTTCAAACTGTAGCTCTGAAAATGTAATTTATGTTTCCAGTACTTTTATCTTAAATAGTCTTTCTGGCTTAACAAAAATTTGGATACAGATTGTTTAAAAACTTGCAACTCCAGCACTAATTCAGCTGAAAAGTTTCTGAGGAACAACTGTTACATCAATAAACATAAATCTCTAAATATTTGTAAGATTGAGATCCTTGCTGCTCAAGTTACTCACCTTTAATTTTAGGTGCTTGAGGCATTACCGAAAGCTTAAAAATATTACCAAAAAGAGTGCTGTGACATCTGAGCCATGGCATGCAACTCATTCACATGCCCAGTGACAAACAGCATGCTCTGCCCTTCTTTCTGTCATGAGTTGATTTTGTAATTAATTCAAGGGTGAGGCAAGTGCTTTTGAGATAACATTTTGCAGTTCCCTGCTGCTCTGTTCTTATTTGCAGGCCCATTAAACACTGTTTTGCAAGAACAGCTTTCTCATTTGAACTGCTCAGTAATGACAACAAATTTTTGTGGTTTAAGACTAACATAAGCCAGTTCCAGAGCACCTGCCGGGAGATACTATGATTTTTCTGTACTTTAGCTGAGGATACAGTTAGCTTGTGTTGTTACAGGGTATGAATTACAGTTTTTCTTCTAAAAATAGAAGTCTTTTGCATTCAGACAATAAAGGAAACATACCATTTACATTCAAAACAATTCAATAAAAACAACCTCTGTGGGATAACAATATGTTTTTCATGTCAGGACTACAGTGGGATAAAGAAGCCTGCTTTCAAGTGCCCCAGCCAAGCCATAGTAATTTAAAATAGCTGAGCATCAAGTCCTTCAGTTTTAGCTCCATGTCCTGTCATAAGCAATCAGATGAAAAGAGAGAAGTTTACTAAATTAGTAGTAAGCCACTGACTTATTTTCCCAAGGTAAGGTTTAAGCCTTGCACTCTCTCTGTGCCAACCCCTGCAATTCAGTCAACTGCAGGGAACTCCACTGCACAATCTGTGGCAGCTGGGGACTGCATTTGTGCTCTGCTCTGGGCAAGCAAACAAACCAACCAACCAACCAACACACAAACCAGTGGCCGAAAGCAGCTAGCTGGGGAGAGCAAGTGCAGGGCAAGGATTTGAAACTTCCCCTGAGCACTCTCCCTGCCTCCAGCTATTTTCAGTTTAAGAGATTGCCCGAACCTGATGTGGTTTATCTGGTTAGCAACCATAAGTGTGTATTTCTTCCAAGTATTTCCACTGTCTCCCTCCAAGCCATGTTAACTTCTGTATCCACGGACAAGGCATTCTGCAGATTTGCTGTCCAATATGTGAAGAACCACTCCGTCCTGTTTGTTGATGGAGACTGCTTCAAAGCCCATGTAAAGCAAAAATAACCAGCCAAAGAGAGCAGGTGCCAGGACATGACAGGAGCATAGACTAATTTTCTTCTAGAACTCTATGGATTTGAAAGATGTCAAAGTCACCCAACTTCTGGCTTCCTTCCCAGACACAGCTGGGATGGGAGGCAGTCAGCCCTGGAGCCCTGTGGAGCCCGGCTCCCTGGGCTGTGGACAAGAAAGGAAGGGTGAAGGCAAATGCTCTCTGGCTGACACGATGCACAGAAATGATCTGATAGCTCCAGGAGATTCTTGAGAACAGGTTTGCCTCTCACAGCCAATGAATAAAAAACCTGCACATGAAATTCTTGCCCAGGGGTCTAGATCTAGAATTAGTATCATAAACTTTCTGACCACCCCTAGACTGTTTCCCCCTAATATTGCAGAGGAGCACAGACACCAGCAGTCCTGAGGGAGGCTCTACTAATACCACTCATAACGGAGACCTAAAACCTACAGTGCTGGAGATTCCTTAGTGAAGCTATCTCTTGTATCTGATAAACAAACCTGAATGAAATAATGTGGCCCATTAGGATTTTCTTAGGCATCTTTCAGGGCCCTGACACTTCTTTGTTGACTCGCTTGTGAAATAAGCTCGTGATCTTTGCCTTGTCAGTGTTGGGCAGCTCTGCATAGGATCTGCATGCAAGATACCATGGTGCTTTTTTATGTGAATAAGCATCTGTTAGGAATCCCACAACAACCACTAATTTATTCCATATAAACAGCAGAGAAGTCATGAGAAAATACAGGCTCCTGTTTACTACCAGCCTGGCCTACCATCACACAAGCACATTTAAGTGCTGCATTTTGATCAGCTCTTGCTGAGCGTAGCAGCCATGCTTAATTTATCTTGTCTAAATTAATGCACTGAGTAGTGACCGCTTTCACTGGACGTGGAGATGACTTAATTTATGGATTGGTGAAATCAGTCTATTTACACAGAAAAGCACATTGAGAAAAAAAAGCAGAAAATGCCTAACCACCTTGGTTTTTTGCACAAGCCCTTGAGAATAATCTGTAAATTTTCAACTGAAGATCAGCATAATTCAGCATGTTGCTGTTTTAGAACTACATTGCTATATTTACTATGAAATGGTGGACGAGATCGGACATAATGCTTTAAATTAGTAGGTGATACAATCATTTATGTTACTTTTAATGCGGGAGTAACAAGTTAAGAATTAGCAGTCTGATGGCAAATAAATCTTGACAAATCAAAGGAGTACATTTTGAAAAAAGTTTTGAATTACTGATGCGTAAATTCAGAATCTAGTATCAGAAAGTATAAATTCAGCATATAACTTTTCTTTTGAATATGGATCAAGTTTTCTTTTAAAAATAGCAAGGACATTTCCCCCCATGTATGAAAAAATGTTTCAGAACATCAGCCTTCTGAAAACTCATGAGTCTCCATTTATTCATGACCAATTTGTTCCTGAAAGAGTTCAGAGCATGTGGACAGTTTCTGTTCAGATCAAGGAATACTTTTGCTTCAGACAAAAGTAGCAGTTTAAGGAGGAAACGAGACTGTTTTGATGTATATACGTCATGTGGACTGCTGAGGTGAATTAGGAACTTGAAAAATGCATATCTCTTCTGATTGAATCCTTACAAATATATAATGGGAATAGAAACAGAAGCTATAATGAAAATCACTAGCATTGTCAGAGTCAAAAGTGAAAGCATGATTGCTTAGTTGAGAGAAAAAATTGTAAAGGAGGCATGAAGATAGGATGTTGAATAAGAAGAAGCTGGAGAAGATGGATAGATGAGTGAATGTGCATATGGTAAAAGCAAGAGGCTACAAAATTAAAACTAAAAAGATATATGCAAAGCTATGTAGACAAGCCAGAAGCTTAGAATACTTTCAAAAGAGTTTTTGTATAAGGTAGGAAAAGACATTAGAAGTCAATAATTCAGGTCCTAAGCCATCCACTGTATAATCTTACAGTAATGTTTTGGGCATCTTCATAGTAAAATTTGCCTTCCTTGTGCCAGTACACTTAATATGAAGATAGCATGCTGGTATTTCTATCAAAATTTCCAATAGGAGCTACAGGAAAGTGAAAATATGCGTAGTTCCATCATGACCATAGTTTCGTCCCATTTGGGGGGCTGTCTGTGTATGTATGTGTTTGTGTGTGCATTTAGAAAGAAATACTTCTTGTAAATGATTGATTTTTATATAAACATTTTGCTGCTTTTGGTGAAAGTAGACTTTTTTCCAAACTTTTTTTTACCCAAGAAGTTTTCTGCTTTGTAGAAGTTAATGGGTTTTTACTTCAAGCTCAGCATAAACAATCTTTTAAGCATGAAAAAACTGCAGTTCTAGAAAGTATCTCCAAAAAAAGATGGCTCTGTTTTTAACAAAATGTCTTTCCTTTCACGTGTATAACCCATGCTATGACCAAAGTAAAGGAGAAACAATCATAATTCTGTTCCTTTGGCTGTATCTTTTGGATACCCTCCAACATAAAATGCATTAGCACAAAAATGTACTTGTCCTTAATTAATTTATAGCTTAGAGCAGAATACCATAAATAACAGTTAAACTTCAGCTGCAAAGGTTTTAAGGTCATGGATAAAACATTGTATAAAATTTTTAATAAACCTTAAACATGCTAGAGGAGAATTAGAACTAATTATCAATAATCTTAGGAATTTCAGTGATGGGCAACTGAATGTAAAAGATGTTTATTTTTTAATACATTTGGGTTATGTTGAATTCATTGTCATTGTGGGAAAGAAAATTATTTAAGTTTTACCACTACCCTGAACAAATACACTTACTAAACTGAACTATTTGGTTGGGGTTTTTGATTTGATTTGTTTTGTCTTGTTTTTAAATAGCTTGAAGCATATAAAGTATGCTGGCATATCTTGTTCTGAAGCATGCATGGTTGAAAGTTACAGAATCTGCATGATATACTATAGCTTTATACAGGAACACAGGACTGGAAAGGATCTCATGGGTCATCAAATCTATTGTCCTAATATTGCAGGAATCCCATTTTATAATCCCCTTCATAAACTTTTCAAGTTCCACTCTGAGTGCAGTTAGGATTTTTGCTGCTGTTACTCCAACTGGAAAATTGTTCCCAAATCTCGTTGCTCCAAGTGAGAACCTGTTTCTGGTTTCTAGCACAGATTAAATTCTGGCCAATCTAGGTGGAGGAGTTCCCTTGCCAACACTGTCATTTAGTTTAAACGGCTCTCTCATCTCCCTGATGTTTGCCTCCATGATGTATTTATAGACAGCAACTGGATCCCTTAACAGCCTTTATTTTGCTAAGCTAAACAAGCCAAGCTCTTCATTTTGTCTTCTCATATGATAGGTTCCCTATTCCCCTGATCATCCTAGAAACCCATCTTTATACCTGAACATGTCTGAGGTAATGTGCTACAAATGACAAAGTACAACAGTCCTGTGTAATAGCATAATAAAAGAAACCATAGTAAACAGAGTAATAATTTCAGGCTTGCAAGGATGTTCTGTGCCAAATATTTAGGAGGTTGAGTAAAGGTTTTGAAATCTTCTAAGGGGATCTTTATTGAAAATAATGGGGTTTTTTTCTAAGTAAGTTGTTGATTGAACTTGCAGTATGAAAGGTTTTAGGGTTTTAATCAAAAGCTGGGAAATCAATGAAAATTATGATTTGGTTGAGACCTTCAGCCAGCATAGTATGCAGTTAATTAGATTTGTGGCAGTAATCACTGAAGAAATGGGTCTGGCATTTAGGAAGTTTGTTTGACAATAATGACTGAGAAAATTCCTATGAACACAATTGAATTCACACGTTGTCTTTAAGAAGCTTCAGAGGCAGAGTTCAGGGGTTTGGTTCCCTGCAGTTAGCTCTGCAGAGTGCTCCTGTCAGTGTGAGCCACTGGAAAGCAGAAGAGAATGTGGGGACAACTGATCCCACCACCTCCCAGGACCACAGAGAAAAGGATAATTGGTCAAATCCAATATCCCCATGTCTCTTGTGCCATAGCTTCTTGGAAAACTCCAGGAAATTCCTGACTCCCAGCTGTTAAGACTGTGACAGTGATCTTTTTTGGCTGTTTTACTTCTAATCTTTACTGAGTCGATAGTTTAATCAAGTTTCAAGGGGAGCTTCATAGAGAAACTTTTTCCGAGTCGTGCCGAGTCTGCCATGCCAGCGCTTGGGGCCACGATCACTGGAGTGTAGGATGCCTCTGCTAGTGTGGAGGAGAGACATTGTTGGGTTGATTTGGGGGGCATTTGTTTTTCTACAATCCTTCTTTTCTCAGGAATAAACACACTGATTTCTTTTTTAGTCTTTTTCTGTCCTGTAGCATAAGGAAAAAAGAGCTTTTGTAATATGCTGTAGGAAAAGAGAAGTACAAATTTAAGCTGGTAGATGCACATACGAAGATCGATGAACATGAAAAGCTTTTAAAATACAAGCAATTTCTTAAGCAAGAGCAAAGGGGAATCCCAGCCGTGATTGCAAGCAATTAAATACACAATCAAGGAAATAGATGTCAGGGTACTGCATGGGTGGCTGCTCCCTGGGGGTTGGCAGCAGGGGCAATCCCCATGGGGATGAGTGGGCTGGAGGCAGGCCCTGCTCTGGGCATCAGATGCTTCCCTGGGGATGGGGATGGGCTGAGGCCGGGATGGGCTGTGGTCCCACAAGTGGGCCTGGCTCAGTGGGGTCCATGGCCGGGCAGGGCAGGGCAGGGCTGTGGGGAGCTGGTGACTGGCCCTTCTGCGGCGATGCTGGGGCAAGGGCTGATGACCCCGGGGGGCTGACATGGGGCCCTGGGCCCCCGTGTGATCCCTCAGCATGACTTGGACGGGCTGGAGAGTTGGGCAGAGAGGAACCTTCTGAAATTCCACAAAGGCAAGTGTAGGGTACTGGACATGGGGCGGAATAACCCCATGCATCAGTACAGGTTAGGGGCTGAGCTGCTGGAGAGCAGCTCTGTGGAAAGGGACCTGGGAGTCCTGGTGGGCAACAGGGTGACCATGAGCCACCAATGTGCCCTTGTGGCCAAGAAGGCCAAGGGCATCCTGGGGTGCATCAAGAAGAGTGTGGCTAGCAGGTCAAGGGAGGTTATCCTCCCCCTCTACTCTGCCCTGCTGAAGCCACATCTGGAGTACTGTGCCCAGTTCTGGGCTCCCCAGTTCAAGGAGGACAGGGAACTGCTGGAGAGGGTACAGCAAAGGGCTACAAAGATGATTAGGGGGCTGGAACATCTTTCTGATGAGGAAAGGCTGAGGGACTTGAGTCTTTTTAATCTGGAGAAGAGAAGACTGAGGGGGGATCTTATCAATGCTTATAAATACTTCAGGTGTGGGTGCCAGGAGGATGGGACTAGTCTTTTTTCAGTGGTGCCCAGTGGCAGGACAAGAGGTAACCAGCACAAACTTGGTCATAGGAAGTTCCATGTAAATGTGAGGAGGAACTTCTTTCCTTTGAGGGTGGCAGAGCACTGGACCAGGCTGCCTAGAGAGGTTGTGGAGTCTCCTTCTCTGGAGGTATTCAAAACTCGCCTGGACACATCCTGTGCAACCTGCTCTAGGTGAACCTGCTCTGCTCTGGTGGCGGGGTTGGACTAGATGATCTCCAGAGGTCCCTTCCAACCCCTATCATTCTGTGATTCTGTGATTCTGTGATTCTAATGAACATTTCTGACGGTAATAGTTGTCATCAAGCAGTTGATTTGATAGTGGAAGCTGTCGCATGCCACCTGCCCCCATGGTGGCCTGTGGGCCATGGGAAGTAGCTGCCCCTTCATGCATCCCGAAGCCTTCTCCAGCGATGCTGGTGGGCTGTAGGGTGCTTGTCAAAATCAGCTTCAGTTTGTGTCCTATTCTGACTAGCTGCGCATAGCCAGACCTTCATGGTGCCCCACCAGACTGTCCATCCAGAAGGGCTTGCCCTTCGTTGTATCATCCCCAGTGTGACAGCTGGGACTTGGAGCTGTGAGGGAGTGAAAAGCAACTTCGAAAGCTCTTTGCTTTCCCTGGCTGTTCCTTTGAGGGTCCTGGGAACTGTGGCTTGTAGATCAATGGGAAGATGGGGACTTCCGTCAAAGCTGTCGTTAGGGTATCTTGGCCAACCTGCCAAAGAAAACTTCAGCTTTCCTTCTGCTAAGTTTGGTTCCCTGATCCATGGTGCATTGGGGGAACGGGGGCATGCATATGTGAGCGAGGAAAGCTGAGAGGCTTTCTCCAAAACAAATCTACAGAGAATCAATAGCTTCATATTACTACACTGAGAGCAACAAACAAAAATGATTCTGTTTAGTGCATGTGATTAAAACTCTCAACAACCGGCATGGAAAAAACAGCCCAAGAGACATCCTGCTGTGCAAAGGGCTGTGATGTTATTGTAGCCCTGTTAGGTTAAAGATGCTAGTGAGGCGAAGTCTGCAAGCAAAGCTGCTTCTGTCATTAGCCTAACGGGTGGTTAGGAGCATTTTTTTATGTACCTCTGTGATGGCTGTGAGTGAAGTACCAGCTTTATTAAAGTCAGTGGCAAAATCCCGTGGGCTTTTCTGTACAACACAATGCTGTATAATGAAGAGTATTTTAATTAACAGTGATATTCATCCTGACTGTTTCTTTTGCTTACCACATTTACTGTGGCTTCACTTAGTTAAAATGGAGAGTAAGACATGTATAGGCATACATATTATCTCAATATATTTTAAAGTTTAATGAAGTAAACAGTTTTCTAGAGTAGTGTAAAACATCTACCTTATCCTGATGCTTGGTAAAAGATCAGAGGATGTAAATTACTCAAGTCCTAACTGTGTTCCAGGATGTCTCCTGTTGGGAAGATTTAGGTGTAGTTACTACACTTGTAAAATGACTTTAAAACAATATATAGTGGAAGGAAAGTACTCTTAAGGGCCTGTTTTTAAGCCATGTCTCCTGCGAACAAGGTTTCTGCAAATCGTGAACAAAGCCACTTTTTTTTGCATTCAGTACATCAGATTTTAATCTCATTTAGACTGATGAATATCCAGAGTAACTTCTTTAAACTCAGAAGAGTCAAGAGAAATGTGGTTGGAAAGTGACCTATTAAGCCTTGGTCCACCCTTTTTGTAATCTTAACAATTAGTATGAGCTGATTGACAGAAAACTATTCTTTGCTTCATATACTTTGTGAATTGCACTGAAAATGAAGCTCTTCATTGTGAAAACATGGCTCACTTTCTTTTATTAGCTCTAGATAGTTGCATATTAACTTTTGAAGACAATAGTCTTGATCCTTCCTCTGTTCAAATTAACGAGAAAACTCTCACTGACTTTTTTGAAGGACAAACTTTTTGTAGGGCAAAGAATTAATTTCTGTAAATCCCATGTGCCTCATACAAATTATCTCTACTTTGCTTGTTGTAAACTGTCATGCCAGATGTGATTCAGAGCTTGTGGGTACAACAGTGTGATAACCTGAATTCTTGCACTTGTAGGAAATGCTTTCTACTATTAACAAATAAATAAATAGATGGATAATTGCTCAATTTTCTCTTAGAACTCACTGTTCAAGACTGAAGTTTCCTAAACAAATTTTCAAGAAAATTAAAGTATTTATCAAAAAAATAATGTTTTTTTTCCTATAAAGCCAAATTTTACTTAATATGTTTGCACCAATTTAACTGTGATTACAGCTGGTTAAGATTTCATTGTTGTATCTATCCTTTGTTGTTCATAATGCAATAAATCTTGTTCTTTCAATTCAGAGCAAGGACCAAAAAAATCTACAAATACCAGGTTGGTATTTACTATTTCGCAAGAATTCACATACAGTTTGTTAAGAGATAATGAGGAAATGTGTCATACACTGTTCCAACTGCTATTAACTTAGACATCATAGTAGTTCTGCAAATACCTTAAATGATAATGTCCTTAGTATGACTACATTAAGAGAACTATATAAATGGTTTAAATAACAGTCAGTCTGTAGAGTTGAACAAAATTGTTACTGTTTTCTTTAAAAAGATCTCAGCTTTCTAGAACACCGTGTTCTCCTTGACCAAATGTTTTGCCAAAGGAAAGACCTCCAGAAGCTCTCTGGCACCACCAGTCCTGCCACTGAGCCTGCCTGGGCACATCACTTCTCAGATCCATTGGCTCTGATCTTTCCGTGCTAGCTGTCTCTGAAGTGGGTTTGACCTACCAAACTTTGCTTATACCATAACCGTGCTGCACAGTTGAGAAGGTCAGGGCAGAATTCAGGGAATCCACAAGACGGATTCAAATTCTGTTCACTTATGCAAACAAATCAAATGCATGAGTGACCTTTTATCAACATGAGACTTTGCCTCCCTCCAGCGTTATGGCTCTGTTCCCCACATGCCCTGCAACATCCCCAGCTTTCCAGTAGCAATGCTCCCAGTACCCTCCATGTCTGCTATACCTCCATGGCATTTGGAGTTGTCACCATATCCCCAGACTTCCTTTGATTGCTTTGTGGGCTGTGAAAGAAACTGGTCTGCAGCTCTTGCTGTGCTGTGGATTGCCCAGCTTGGCCAGCCAAGGGAGTCGTGCATTCTCACTGAGCAACTAGAAGTCTGCAGACTGCGTGCAGTGTAACTAATAGATGGGCCAAGCTGGACACGTTACTTCTCTGCTGTCATTTTGTCACCTCATTGCATTGCACATATTCTGCAGAACTAGTCTACTCAATGAGGAACCCAGTGCATTACCTGCCAGCTTTTTCCTTCCCTTGTTACAGCTGCTTTTTTTGGGTGAAGGGGGTTACTTGGTGTCAATTGCTAAATTAAAGCAAAAAGCTGCAACTTGTGGTACCAGCTCTTAGGAGACAGCAGGAGTGCGAGGTTTTACCACTTGGGTTGGTATACTGTATCATACCTGCTAACACGTCACCTAGTGTATTCTGGATTCTTCAGGTCACTGTGCTCTTTCATGGCTTTGGAGACATATGGATAAAGTCAATGGGAAATTCTAAATTAAAAAATATAAGTATTTTCAAGCCACTTTAAGTCTGGAAATCTGTGTTTTCTAGCTGGCCTGCTGGCTGGAAGGCAGAGCAAGCAGAATATGCTGCTTCTCGCTTTGTCCTCGCGTGCAGCCCCTGAGCCTTATCTTTTCTCTAGGGAGCAGCAGGGACCCCAGTCAGCCTCAGGTGGGAGCAGCAGAGCGATGGCACAGGGACACCTCCACCCTCGACTCCCTCCTCTCCCCTCTGGACCTAGATTCTAGCGAAGCCCCTGCTCTGGAAGCATCCCTCGACACAGGTATTACTCCACTCCACATGACGGGCTGTCCAGCTGACACGCAGGAGCTTCCAGGTGGAGCAGCACTCCAATAACATTCAGGAGATGCTGTTGCAGTAGCATGGCTGGATAACAACACTTGAGCTTCCTGCTGATGTCAGCTCCAGGAGGTGACCAAAATTACTTATGTCATCTCTTGTCTTTCAAAGGCTCATCTGAATTGCAGAGCTGTCAAAGCCCTCAGGGACTGTTGAGGATTACCAAGGTCATCCTGAATGTACATTATTTCCCCTGAAATTTTTTAGCATAATGAGTTAATAATAAGCATCCTGAGTTAACAAGTTAACATAACGAGGAACTCTGCAGCAGGCACCACTGACTTTTATGACCATACTCGGTGTCTCACAATATTCTTCTGGGATTTGCCTGTCTTTTAAGACCCCCATTGCTAGTATCACATTGGTTATACAGTAATCTTTACTTCCAGTTTTAAAATGCCTCATGGTCCTGAAACATACTTGGAAATTGTGAACCCAGCTCAAAAACTGAAAGGCAATCACTAACTGATTTTACAAAAATTTCACAACTTTAAGCCCAATATCATATCATATTTTTAAATGTCTGACTCATTTGGAAAGCTCGGCATTGTCTATATTAATTACGGCCCCAGAAGATCTATCTCAACAGTCAGAAAGCAACTCCATTTGTAGTCAAAGATCGCAAACACAATCTTCCTGGAACTGAAAGTTGTACATTGTGCAATTTTTATGGCTTGTATAGTTTTTCTATTTTTAGTTGGTTGAAACCTGCAATACAACATGTAATCCTCCTTAAATTGTCATTCATAATGCTAATTTCCATTAACTTGGCATAAATAAGTTATTTTCTTTCTTAAATTTGTGTAGTTGCTATTTTGCCTAACAATGTTACACAAACAAAACTTTATTTTTCTCTGATACAAAGTTGATGTGAATACAAACTGCTAGTGATGTGTTTCCAGTTATGGAATTTTTAAACCCAATTTAAAAAACCCTGCATTATTTTCTTTTTTATTTAAAAAGGTGCATGCATTATGAAGTCCAATAACTGTTTCATTACTTCAACAAACCATTTATTTAATCCTCCACCTTTATAGGCATTTGGAAAAGTTTCTCTGAGGTTTGAGAAAGCCTAATAAAATTGCACTTTTCAGCTTTTTTGAAGATACAATGGGAAGAACAATTCTGGGATTTTTTTCCTTTCTAGAAATGCATCTTCAAGGTCTAAGAGATCAGTCAGTGACAAGTATTTATACAGAACTCTCCAGCCTTGTTCTTGCTTACTTAAATAGAGATAATGTCATGTATTTGGCTACCTGCAGAAATTGTTTGCGCAACATTACTTCATACCCTGGCTGAGCAGGGAGCGGGGGAGCTAAGCCTGCTGTGGGCTCACCAGTTCCTGATGCCTGTGCCATAATGCTAATTGCTGGGTTCTGGCAATATTTTTATTTTCTAGGCTTTCCTATCCCTTTAATTATAATCCTTTGTCTTTGACACATATGCTTATTTTAACAAGTCCGAGGTTTGTCGAATACTCAGTGTTTGCTGCTTTCCGCAGGGTATGGCTGGGTGGTTTCTAGTGCCTGGAAGGCCGGTGCTACAGCTGAGCCATGCTAGCTGGCATGTGCTGCCAAGCATTTTTCCATGCAGGCTTTTGGTTTTTCTTGATGCCAAAAAGTATCAGTATTTGTATCAGTAAGTACAATTATAATAAAGATTCTTTTGCAAGCATGACAGCTACCTTAGGTCAAGCACATGGCAAACTCCCAGCTGTACAGAGATTCTCTAAATATGGCCATTTCATACCACGTCAGTTTTGCAGTCCTAGAATCGACTAACAAACTGCTGACTGATTTTTATTTTTTTTTAATTTATGCTGTTTTTTTGGCATGGAGTTAATGATGTTGTATGGGATGAATTTAAAAGATATAGTAGGATACCAGATTTTGCAATTAACTTTGATTAAATGAGTTACAGAACTTAATATGGAAGCAAATATTTTTTTCAGGTTTTGACTGAGTTTAATAATTTCTCTAAGACAGTGATACACAAATCCTAAAGCACTATGCTGATAAAAGAAAATCTGAAAGTGCAACTGAATAGAAATGAACATGAACTGATGAATTTAATTTAGTTTCCTAGCTGATAAATACTATAATAATAAACAAATGTATGTATTCCTCAAATTACATTTAGTTTAGCAGAGTCTTTCAGGTTTAAATACTCTTAATAATTCAGTAAGGAAATTTTTATTCAACATGAGGACTTTGTCCTGACTTTTCTGAAAGCCTTGTGAAGTATTATCAGTATATATACAGTGGAGGCTCAGCTGGTTAGTCTGAGCTTGCTTTTTCTGGACAGCTGTGCTTACCAGTCTGCTACTGGGTGCTCTGGAGACCTGCCCTTTAACTTTCAGCTGGGCAGGTCTGAAAAAAACCCTTTCACCTCTGAAAGTCCTGCAGTGTGCATGTGGACAGATGCAGATAAGGAAAAGCTCTTATCTGTGGCCTATGCAGTGAATATTAAGAGGAAAGAGGTGGTACTCAAAGCTCGCTTAGACATTGTCGCTAGGTGTAGAAACCTGAGTGAGGTTTATTCTCACTGGGAGTAAAACAGTATGTGAAATGTGAAATGAGCACATGAGAATATTTTGTTACATCTTGTTTCTTAAGATAACTAAATATAGCACCTTAATATGATGAGAGGTGAATTTGCATCCTCACAGGGGGAAAACTGGTTAATATTCCTTTTCCGAAACCACAGGTGAGACGCTAAAAAGCAATAACAATACCATTTTGAGCAATTCAGAGGCAGGAGGAAAGATTAGGCTTTTGACCATAACTAGCATTTACACCTAAGAAAGCCTGGGCAGCGCAGGGTCCGGCTCACTCCCCGCAGAGCCAAGACATGATGGAGCTGCCAACAGTGACCACATCGGGTCCTTGCCAAGGCCATGGGTCCACCACACATGCACAGGAGAAGCAGCCCAAAGTAATTTCTCAGTCACCTAAACTTCCTTGAAGGCAGCTGAAAAATATTTAAGTAAACAAATAAGTAATACTGAGACATTACATAGCTGCTGGGTCAGACAGTTTTTCAGTAAATAAAGAGAAACAGTGATTTCTCTATTTATATGCTGCTTTCTTACCTGATTTCTTACCTGATTTACCAATCATATACCATCTGTATATGCCGCTCCCCCTTCTTTCTTTGGATGATGACCAAACTTCTTGGCATTATTGTGAAAAGCCAAATCAGACTTTTAAATCTATATTGAGAGACCCAGTGATGCCTTAATATTTAAAGGCAGCCCCCAAGTCCCTTCAGCAACACTGAGACCCACATTGCTTTTCTGTCATCCACCTCCTCATAGGAAATAGGAACTTGACAGTTTTGTGATTAATATTTTTCAAATTTACCTTAATTATTAAAAATGAGTCTCTAGTTTCACTTGCTCTAACTAAAAGAAAGCTAACATAGATCCATTGCTTATTGTTGTTTCTTAATTACTTGTTTTGGGCAATAATGGCCAAATTCCCCCCATTTTCCTGCCAAGAAAGAGAGTTCAGTACAAGGAGTTGTGGCTGGAGAGTCAAATGAGCTCATTTCCCAGTTAGGTAGCTTAGTAAGGGTTAGCTTTTGACTCTTTTCAGTACTTTTTAGAAATACGGGGTTCTCTGCTCTTCTCGACCAGAAGTGTCCCTGCGGCAGTGGTCTGTGTACTGATGCCTTGTAGAAAATCCATCCCAACAGCACAAGCCACTTGAGTTTGTGACTTCACTTGCACAAAGTTGGCAGGGTTGGTTATAGCAGGGACTGTGGGGGGTGGACACAGTCCCACAGCCTCTGTCATGTCCTACCATTTGCCACCATGTGTGGCACTGTGCCAGATGCTGATAATGAGGTGCCAATACCTGCTATTGCCTCCCCACCCAACAGCAAAATCGGCTTTTGTGATGATGCATTTATGGATCCAGCACCAGTTTATCAGTCAGCTTACTGATGTGCCCAAATTAGGGGCGCAACCTCTTTAGAGAGGTCAATGGTGGCTCAGAGGGGCAAAACTGAGACCTCCCAGCACATCCCAGGGGCAGGATGCAGGGGTGTCCTCCAGCCATGTCCTCTCGAAGGGAGGCTGGAGCAACACCGCCCTCTGCCCAGCACCTTTTTCCATGGAAAGAAAATCGGGAGGTGCTTTCCTTGATAGACAGGAGCCATAGCGGGCTTCAGCAGTGGTCACTGGAGCTGCATGACTGAGGACAAGGGCAGGCCTGAAGTCTTAACATAGCCTCAGAGAGCTCGGGCTCCATTTCAAAGACACTGCAGATTACGGATGAAACCTAAACTCCTAGCTCAGTCACACAAGTGAGATACTTAAAGCTGAGCAGTGTGAATTTGTGCCAGTGCAGATGATTTTATCTTCATGTAGGCTTGTAAAACACCCACTCCATTTGTAGGAGCTCTTTTTAATATCTTTCCATGGCTCTGAACTGAAATTACTTTCTAAGAAAAGCAGCTAAGAAATTTTTACTCTATCCTAGTGGAAAAAAAAGAAAATTCAACCTTTTTAAAAAGTTAAGTAAGGTAGAGTGTTTGGCTAGTTGCAACGAGACAAACACAATTCACTTAGATTTTATGCCTGTTGAAATTGGATTTTAACAAGTCACAGACATTAAAGCAACTTGAATCTGGCAGCAGGTAATTTTAGCTATGTTAATGCGAGACCAAGCCCATGCAGAGATATTGATTTGCTTCTTCCCTCTCTCTTCCTTCCCTACTCAAAGTAGCTATGCTGTGTTTTCAGCTTAGCCTGACTTTTTGCTCTGAACTAAAAAGCCAGGTGAAGATTTGAGCAGATTAACATTGACAGGCTGTTCAAAAACGATCAAAACCAGCTCAACCTGTAGATGCAGGATAACTCTTCATTCTTTTCAAGTGACGAAATTGGCTAGGGATTTTGAAACCAAGACATTAGAAGAGGCATGTAAATATGGTTTCTATAAATGAAAGCTATTAAAGTGGATGAGGCAATTTTCAATGCCCAGGTGAGGTATCCACAGGTTTTTGTGCTGCTCCCTGTCAGCAAGAGGCATTGGTATTATTTAAATCAGTTAGGCTGACATTTACTTATTTACTTTTTTTGCCACAAGTTCTGAAGTCAGTGGAAAGCCTGCAGGATCGCTGGGAAATAATGACAGTTACTGGGCTGGCACTGCCAGGAATGAAGTAAGACTCTCCTTTCCTTTTACCTCTTTTCAAATAGTAATGACAAGTGAAGGCCAGGGCTTTGAATAATGCAAGGGCCACTCTGGAGCCTCGAAGTGCTAGTCCTCTTATCAGTGACATGAAGCAGAAGAGCTCAAAGTTTGTGCCACAGAGCCCAGTAAAAGCCAGAAGCAGCCTGGTGTGAAGTGGGGATGTTGTGCAATCTCTCTCTGCTTCAGCTGCCCTGTCTCTTCCTGACCCCTGCTGAACTGCTCTATCTCCAGCCCATCCTTCAGAAGCAACTTAAAAATACGCCTCTGGAATAAGTAATATACTTCTGCATGCCTTGACCTAACTTACTTGAGAAAATACTGATTCTTTTCGGTTTTCCCACCACCCTCTGCTTATTTTCTCTCTGCAGACTGTGTATTTATGGTGAGTTGCACTTTCCCTTTGCATGGCTGATTAGTTTTCCATTTCCTTTGTTTGTAAAGGAGCAGGCTGTGGAAAGGAAGGGCTGTAAATTAAACAGTGTCAGCGCATGAGCACAGATACTGGAAGGTGAATGTCTGTACTCTTATTAAACTGTTGGAGTGGTCCCTGGCACACTTTTGGCCAGGCCACTTAACACCCTCCCAAACTATTGAGAGCATATTTTGGGCGTCAGCATGGGCTAGGAGCAATTCCCAGTGGGCAGTGTGGATGCAGCCAGCATGTTATGGATGCTAAGAGGGCTTAAGAGCCTGAAGGATTTTCCAGGACAGCTGGCCTCACAGTCAGAGAGCAGTCCTGGACATGGTTAATCTCCAGTATATATGTAGCCAGAGATTTCCTTTTTTTTTTTTTTTCCAACGGGAAAAACATTATTGTAAAACCACCAAAATTGATAGTGAAACTCAAGGGCAGGTTCAGTATCAGAGACTATTTTTAACTCCTTGCTTTGCAACCAGTTAAACGTGACAGAGGAGGAACCTTTTGAGAGGTGGAAGGCAGCCCAGTCTAACAGAGGGTGTTAAATTCACCTCTCACCAAACGACCAGGCATTCATGTGCAAGCTGGTACTCTGTGTCTATCAACAACTGAAACTTCCTACAAAGGAGTCACTGAGAGAGATTTGGAACTTGCTCCCTGCTTTGGTTGACAGCTGAAATTTGAGATGCTGCAGATGTGTTTTTACACTGTTGTCTCTTGGAGACAGTATTTGTAGAAGATACAGGTCCTCTGTATAATTTTTTTCCCCTTGCTGTAAAATCTGTAAGGGTATCTACATCACGATTATTTTTTGTTATTTTTATAAAACAAAAGAAGGATAAATTAGTCAAATGTAAAATGTTTACTGGTTTCAGCAAAATCAGAGCTGTGCAAATCATGGCTACTGAAAAGAATACGGGATTCATGATTCACATCTGGTCAGCAAGAGACAACAAACTATTCCCCTCGACCCAAAGCTTGAGGTTTGCTTTTCGGATATTTAGCTTTTTGTCTTGTCTCACACTTGTTAAAATCCAGTTAATTCTGAAATAAAAAATAATTTTAAAGTGAAAAGTTTAAATAGATTTTGTAGAAAGCTAATAGAAGTTAGTTTCTTCATTTCCTAATTGCGTTCCCTATTTGCCCCATGGCTCATTCCTAGGTTAAAGTAGGATTGCAAGGACCACAGAATTATTTTACTTTCCATGCTGTGTTCCCTCAGCGATATATCAGTTTTAGGTTTTTTGGTTGGTCATTGTAAGTATAGAGATAAGGGACTCGGAGGCAAGAGCTGTGATGATTATCAGCCTGCTCCCATCTATTGCTGCTTTCAGCAGTTTCCTGCCATCTTAGAAGCAGAAAATGCATTGTTATAGGAACAGTGGTCTTTAGAAACTACTTACGAGAGATATAGCGTGGTTCGTAAGTCCACAGTATATTTGATCTGGCAGGTTATCAGCTTGGTTCTATGCTGTCAACAAAAAGAAATGACTAATGCTTACCTAACACCAAAGATTACCCATCTGCAGGAGTGAAAAATCTTTGGTAGGCCAGCTAATCTGCATCACCTCTCTTACCATTTTCCAGGCACGTTCTGGCTGTCAGGTGATAAAACAAATGTTTAGTGGGTTTGGACTGAAACTAATGGTGACATTGCTAGCTTTATCTTCATGTGAAGTTCACAGTTTGGATTTCAATTGAAATGGCATTACTCAAAAGGGCAGAAAGCTGTAAAACAGTATGTGAAGAATCTTGACAGGGCACAGTGCTCATCCAGCCCTCAAAGAGTGGCTGTGTCTCGAGACAAGCTCCATCAGCTGGGTGCAAGGTACACAGCCCCAGGAAGCAGGGGCATTTCTTTCCTCCAAGGATCCGTGCTTTTCCTTCAAATCAGAAGTAGTCCTGGACACAGCACACTCCAGTGGGCTGGAAACAGGCTGGGAAGAGGGATGAGTAGGAACCAACCTACTCCCATGTCTCCCAGCTCAGCTGAAACGTGCTAGAAAGGCTGCACCGCAGGCAGCTAGCACTGTTGCCACCTCCCTTGCTCCTGGCCAGTCCCTTTCAGCCACATAGCCACTCCGGAGAAAAAATATCTAAACCCTCATCAGACCTAGCAGCATGTTTGTCTAGTGGTGTCAGCTACTTGAGCTGTCTCTTCTCTATGACTCCTGTTTGTACTTTCTGGCAGCTGGGAAGCACAGTAATCAATACACGGGCAGAGTGATATATAAAAAATTATTTTTTTGACTGAATGATGATCTAATAGCTTATCATTCCTCATGCCTCATGCATCCAAGATGTTTTTCCAGATGAAGCCTGGGAAACATGAATCTTTGTGAAACAAGTCTATTTTACTCCTTAGTTGGTCAGCATGCATTACTCAAGTAAAAGTATTCCAGCTGAAACCACAAGTTTTCCTGAAAATGACAAAATTAATGGAATTATACCAGCATAAACTCTGTTCTTTGTAAATCTGTGCCATAATTTAGCCAGAGAAGAGTTTATCTTGGAATTAAGAAAACGGTGTTAAAGTGGTATAAATCTGCCTTAGTGATGACTGGGTTTCCTGTTTTAGTTTTGTGAAATCCTTTTCTGCTTTCACACAGATTATACCTATTCAGAATGGCACCTGGATATGGAACTTTCAGAAATCTTTTAAATCTTTTTCTTTTCTTCTTGAGAATACATTTATGCTTATTCCTCTTATTTCTTTTTTCAAGCAAAAGAACTATTCTTGATATAATCCTTGGTGAATATAATCCATGTGCTACTATGCTCCACTGTTGTAAGAATCAATTTTAGAAGCTATAAAATAAATCTTTGATAAAGCAAAAAGGCTTTTCTGATTCTCACGCTGTACCTCAACAAGTGTGTCTGCTATAACTTTGCTACTTTTTTACACTATTTGAAAGTAGGATAAAAAGGAAATTTCTGTTCACCAAAGTAGATTAGGAAATAATGAGATAGCTGTGACTTGATAGAAGAAAATAATCTGTGTCCTGCATCCAAAACAGTCACTGCATTTTTGTCAGGTACCCTTAACAGGGACAAATTCTCCTTCTTTCTCATAATTAAAAAGACTCTTTGATGAGACTCCATGTACGGTATGACAAAATGAGGGAGACACCATGACATCCGTCTGCCACAGGGCAGTATCTCCTTCCTGCATGGGCTCCTCTGAGCAATGCCATGGCCTCTCCCCCTCACTGGAGTGCAGGCAGCGGGTGCAACCCAGTCTGCTGCATCTGGCAAAGGGCTTACAGGGCCAGAGGGAGCCCAAAGAGCAGCACTCCCAATGCAGGTGGTGCAAATCCCACTACGGAAGCAGAATCAACAGGATGACATCAACATTTCTTCTTCAGTGCATGAGGCTCAGCACATGTGCTTGGGCGCTGCTCCTCCTAACACCTGTATGACAAGTGCTTTTCCAGCGCAACAAGGAGGCCAGGTGAATTGAATGGCAGCAGTAGTGCTATGTAGCTAGAGTAGCCATAAGTTCTTTCCTAGTCTGTATAAGAATTAAAGCCCTGTGGCTTGGTTATTCAAGCTGTTTACTGAGTAGAGAATTGTCCTGATTCATAAAGTATCCATACCTCCATGCCAATACTCCAACAACAAGGGCAAGCAGCTAACACGTGCTCTCACAAAAGCACATGGATAATGTATAATACTGTCAGAAGGAACAAAGACCTTTTCTTATTTTGTTTTGCAGATAAGTCATGATGCATATGAGGGCAAGAGACTGGGGGAGGGTTAGAGAGCACAATGGATTAGTCGTCTAGGCATGAATGTTTAGAAATTCAGGAAACTCCAGAATTGCTAAGGGTAGATATTTATTCCATTCTTCATTGTATTAGTAATTTAGTTTAACACTCTCCTCTGACCAGCATGACTGAAACAAACACTGGAGTCATCTGCAAAAGCAAAACCAAGAATGAGTTCTGCATTCCCTTGGCACGGTGTTGTTCGGCTATTGCACAGTCCAGAGTCTGATACATGTCTGCTTCATGCGGCGTCCAAGTCCAACTGGGCAGCATTGATCAGCATGCGCCTCTGCATAATGCAGCCATCAGTTCCTACCTGGTACTATGACAACCTCTTGGTAGCGTGATTCCTTCTTATTTCTTCAAGTCAGACAAAACAATAATAATGAACATTTGCAGAGTCCAGGAAAACAGCCTGGAATAACTAATAATAAAACTAACAATTGTAATCAGTCTCTGAGGTGGTGTGAACAGTTGCATCTCTACATGTTTGTCTTGTGAAAACCACACCACTGAGGCCATGTAGCTGGATCCCTTGGGGCTAAAGCCGTCCATTCCTTTCTAGGGTGGTCCTCACTGAGGGCTTCTAAGCCAACAAGGTCAGTTTGGTGTCCCTATCTTCCTCTCTTCCTGACATCTGAGAAGGTGTCATCTTTTTTTGTATTTTTGTTTGGTGTTTTTTTTGTTGGTACCTTCTACTTGCAGATACAGACTGATACTATTTAAACATTTTTCCAGCTCTCCTCCTCATTTATGGGTTATTTCAGATCTGATGGAGGTATTAGATGATATGGTCTCAATTTGGAGTATATTTTGACTTATTTTTCACTCTTGGTGCTATACATTGTGCCTGAGTTCTCAGCAATCTGCCCTGTGTACCAGGTGCTTCTGCACAGCACTTTGCCCCACTCCAAACGCCTGCGCAGCAAAGCCTCTGAAAGGTACAGTTTCCCAGCATACAGTTCCCAAAGCCACAGCTGAGAAACAATTCCAGCTTTGGCTTACTAATAACCCAATTGCACCAACTCTACAATACATTGTTAGCCTGTCAGAAACCCAGCACTTTCATGTGATATCTTAATCTGTTAGATCTGCAACTGAACTCCAGACTACAGATTTATAGCCAAAGGCAACAACCATATCATGGCTGTAAGTCAACTTTTTGTGTGTGTGTGTGTGTATTATAACATCATCATCATCATCATCATCATCATCATTATTATTATTATTATTATTATTATTATTATTATTATTATTATTTTAAGGGAAAGCACTGCGGAGCCAAAATCAGCATGTCCAATTAGCAGGAGGGACTACACGTTAAGTTCAAAGAACCCTTTTGCATTATCTGATTCTAATACCACTAGTAATGGAGCCTGATCTAACCTGTCATTTCAAGAGCTATAGGGAGAACAAATTGCTGTCGATGGGGGAAAGGTTTGGAACAACATGCAGCCTGTCCTCTCCTGACATCCTACTCAGCAAATTCCTCACAGATTTCCTCCTGATGTCAGTAAAACTAACATAAAGGTTATTTCATAAAATCTTGTGTGGATTGCTAACTTGTGAAAACTGAAGGACCCGTGCCCAGAACAACAATACAGACTCAAGTAAATAATCATAGCATTTGTCCTTTGTGCTTAAAGCTTAACAAACGAGTGAAAGAGAGGAGAGGCTGAAGAGTTCCCATGCCAAGTACCAATGCTGTGAGCACATATTGAAATGAGTAGCCAATAAATGTCGAAATCAAGGTGACTGATCATATAAAGGCTTCTTGTTTGACTGGAGACTGTTAGGAAAGGTTTCCAGTTTAATATGCAATATGATGTGGGGTGGAAAAAAACCAGTAGAGTTAAATATTAAATGCTGAAGTCATCATAAATCATACCAGCTATTTCTTCAGGGAACACAATCCCTTCCCCAGATCAGGAATGCTGGAAGATACAGAGACGTGATCAGGGCGGACAGCAGGAGGACATTTATTACCAGTGTTAGACTGGCAGTGTCCCCAGAATCAGTTTTGGAATCTTGGTGAAACAACAGATAGGCAAAGTTTTGGGATTTGCTATTTGCATACCAAAATAATGTCGTGCAACTGGTCACAAACTTTTCTTCTTTATCATGATGCCATCAGAAACACAGACAGATGTCCAAAATGATAATACTAAGCACTCCTTTCCAGCACACAGTATTTCAGCCAAGATCACTGGTATGTTCTGGCTACTTCATGCTGCTCTAATTAAAACTCAGTCATCCTTACAGCTGCTTTGTATTCCTAGAGCACTGCACAACAGCTGGATCATGCCATTGATTTTGGCCCTTGAACTCCTTGGAAATTACAGCGTGAATATCAAAACTTTGGCCCTTTCTGTCACATTTAAGCTTGACTTCATCTGCATCTCTCGCTTCAGCATACAACACCTTTGCATTTGGGTAACATGTTGGAAAAGTATCAACATCGTAAGTGAAGATAGAGTAGGTGTTAGCGTTACGCTGATTTTGGCAGACTTTTACACCAAGAAATGCTGTTAGGGGCAATGTCCCCGAGAGTGACAGACTGTCTGCCACGCTTACTGTGATGTAAGACTTGCTGCAAAATAAATCCACAAGTGCTAAAGAAATTTTAAAAAAGGCCAAGTTTGACTTCCTTTAGTGACAATCATATTCTAATTAGCTAGTTGATACAAAACTCCAGATCAATTGGTTAAGCTGCTCTGCTGCTGTATTAATGAATTTAAAAAAAAAATAAATTTGCATCTGTCCTTTGTGGACCTATATTGAATTTACACCAAGTAAAAGGACACTTTAAATATTCATTCCTAACTTCTCTGTTAGCATGCTTATAAACCTATAGTCAACTACTCAGTCTTTACATGGCTTCATGAATTGTTCTCTCAGCTCTCACAGGGACCGATGGATCAAAGTGGCTGTCTTGAGTTATGATGTGACAGGGTGACACACCACCTTTCATGAAGTCTAACATATCCAGCCAAGTGCATCTGGTTGATTATGCAATGCTTGAGGTGGATGATGTGTCTCAACTAGTCATGAGTTAAATTTAAAAATAATTGTGCACCTTCAGGTCTAACAGTTGAGTCATCTTACTATGGAGAAATCACTAACACAGCATGTTACTAAGCAGAATAGACTGTAATGTAGTAATCTGTTTTCCAGCGGAAAACATATGTAAGACAGACTTGCAATATTTATTCTTAAAACATGTAGGATGTTCTAGAGCCATGAAGCCATTCACTTTAAGCCATGAAAAATAGGTTTGGTTTAGAGATGAAAGTGGCTGGAGGCTGTGACCCACAGGAACTCAGAAGGAAACACTCAGAAAATAGAGACAGATTGAATCCCAAGTGCTCTCTCCTGAGAGGAAGCATGGTTGGAAAGTTTAAAGCCCATTAAAGTTAAACAAATTGAAAAGCCCTATCTGAGAGGAAACATAGTACAATGTTTATTTTTCCATTACAAACCTGAGACCTAAAAGATTTCCTGAGGTTCTCAGGTATTGTTCATGCTTATAATGGAGATCTGTTTTTAGAAAGCGTAATTCATGTGTTTAATCCAAACTGTTTGATGAAAAACACACTGCATAAGCATTCAGGAAGTTGAAGGCCATTGTATACCTGTATCACATATTATTTGGATAGGAGCAGACCTACAATGTAAGGAATCTCATTGTGAAACTCTCTCACTCGAAAACATTGGGTCTAATTCTCTCCCCGTTTATGCTGCTGGACGAATTCCACTGAATTAATGAAGTTAAGACACAAGTAACCAATGATAATAAAAAGACGATCTTCCTGCTGAGTGTGAAACTACCAAAATGCAAGGCTAATGTAAGCAAGACATTTATAACACTGGCCTGAGTCAAGTAAGTAGCAAGCCATAGCAGGCCCAGCGTAACATTAGCCAAGCTGATTAGTCAATGTATTTTAGGTTTTGCCCCATCCCTAGTGAACTGCTGCTCTGAGATCCTTATCAGAAAAGTGTGTGATGTTAGCGATGTTGAGAAGCATCTGTTTGACTAATGAACAAGCTGCAAACTAAATCCAGAGATGAATTTAAGTGAGAGGAAAGATTTGGAAGCAGTGGAGTATTATTCATTAGATCTACTGATATAAAAACTGGGCAAGTTTCAGACATACAGATCCTTCTTCAGCTTTCTTCAGTCTGTTTGTTCACATTGTAGTTGATCTAAGGCAAGATATGCCTCTGTGCAGACCTTGCTTTCTAGTATTCTTAGACTATCTTGGGTAAACTGGATTTAAGTAAAAAGTTAAGGTACCTGAAAATATGACCATATACAAAAGTAAATTGGAGTGAGGCAACATACATAAACTCCTGATGGTTTCCCTTGTCTGTTATACAAGCAGTTTCAAGCAGGATGAAGAATATCTAATTTTTAGGAGACCAACTTACTTTTTACACCTGAGTTTGGCCCTGAACCAAGCCTAAATTCACTATTGCCTTTGTATTGTGTATGACAAATACCATGATTACAAATAACAATCAAGGTCTTCTACAGTTAAACACTGAAAATAATTATGAAGAACTACTTCAACATAACATAGGAAGGTGACAGGATGGCAAGGTGACAGGATAGCAATATGAGTCCACATATAAACATGTCTGAGTATCCTATGCACATCTGTTAATAATGGTAAGTAATGAAATACACACTGATGAACCCATCTTGTCTTCTGTGCCATTGTTAATCAGTGACACAGGACCACACCTTATAGGGTAAATGAGATTTTAAAGGCTAGTGACCTCCCTGGCCAATCTGCAGGGTCAAGGGGGAAGAAAGGAGAGAGATGTTCATAGGAGAAGACGACAGACAGGCAGATTAAGCTAATTTTATTTGAATGTGTTGTTTGGATGACAACTTGAAAAGGGCTGATGGGTAAGAAAGAGAACTGGGAAAAGATTTTAAGATAAGGGCAAGTGGTTTAATTTGATATTGCTGAATGGAGGGAATCAGAGAAGACTGTTGTTTGATGAGGAGGACACACAGGAAGGATGATTTTCACACCTATGTTTTGTGTGGCACCAAGGCTATGTTACTTGTAAACTAAACAGTCCCAGGGCCCCCATTCTGTTCCTGGGGTCAAATAGCACAATCCAGCCATGCTCATACTACTAAACTCTCTTCTATTCCAGAAGAGGGTGGCTGCCTCTGGACCTGGCCTGGGTTAATTCCTGAATTGCGCCCAGGAACTGATTGGGAGAGTGGTAGTTTGCCTGGACAAGAAGTGTGCCAAGGAGTGTGCTAAAATTTAGCAATACAGTAGGTCACCTGCCAGACCTCAGGAACATTTGCTGTCACTGTTTAATTTCCTAGGATAGACATAGTCTAAGAGTGCAGTGTAGGTGCTTAAGAGGGCAGAGATGTGAGCATTCGATGACCACGACCTGACATTTTGGAGAAGCCCTGAATCTTCTGGAAGGACTGCATTGATCTTGCCTGTTTACCTCTTAGTGATTCTATGCCCTCTGTTCTCTTTTTTCAAACTTCTTTTCAACTTTCCTTTGTGGCACTTACTGTCTAATAAACTTGTGCAGTATTTAGCTTAAGATGGAGTTTGCCACTTGATTTAGTCTGCATTCCCCATTTTTCTTGGTTACCAGGAATAAAACCATGGCTTCACTCAGGTAAACTATAGAGTGACCTTTGTTTGTCATGCATTGTCACTTCACTCTCATAGAGAATTTATACTCAAGGAATATACTTTTCTAAAATTTAATTGCATTCCTGTCTCTCAAGTAAACCTCATATTAAAATAGGATCTACTTAACAACCTGATTTGTTTTGTAGTGACGAATTGTGAATGATCAAAATGTTGACTGAAGGAAAGGGAACATTGGAAAACGTTCTTTATCATTTTCCTGCATCACTTTTAAGTTCCATACATTTAAACTCATATCAACATCCTGGCATGCTGAAAAAGATGGTTACTCCTACTTTAGGACTCTATTAAATTTATAATTAATGCCCTGGATTCACTGTCTACCACACACAGAGTTGTTGAAATGGTTGAGCTTTCTACCGCTGTCACTTGAGCATGACAGTATTTTTCAGTTTTTAGAAGATTGTTGTTCTTCCAAAAGGCAGTATTTCCACTGCAGTTTTTTGTAAGTAATTTTGCTTATAAATGCATCTTTATGTTTGTTTCTTTCTAGGTAGGGATGAGATCCCGAAACCAAGGTGGAGAAAGCTCGTCTAACGGGCACTTCTCCAGTTCCAAGCCTGTCATCAGCCATGCAGAAAATGAAAAACTTCAGGAGGATGCCAAGAAAAAGAACAAACCTCATCGGAAGGAAGATGAGGTCATGGTTTCAGCAACTGTCAAACGGCACTCAAAATCACCTGGACCTACTGAACGAAAGAACAAGAAGTCCATAGAGCTTTCTAAAGAGGACTTGATAAAACTCCTCAGTATAATGGAAGGAGAACTGCAGGTAAATTAAACATTTTTTTTCTATATTTTCTATGTATCTATTTATTTTTAGGTTGTCCAAGATGCACAGGGCTCAGCTGACAGCGACATGCAAGTTTAAGGCAAAGGACCATAAGGAGAGAGCAGTGGTAGCTGGTGTTCAACAGGATAGTCACAGTTTTAAGTACTGCTTTATTTACCACCTCTATCTGCAGCTACCAAAGCATCGAAATTATAAACACCTGTCAGAACTGACAAAGAAAGGGGGATCTGAAGGTCTTGAACACTTAGAAAGAGGCAGAAAACAATCACAGGGAAATCAGTTTGGAAAAAGGCAAGCAAATACAGTGAGTGTAATTATAATCTTCAATGCAAATATTCAAGGGGCGAATCTGCAAGTCATACTGAAAAAAGGACTTAAGATGGCCCCTGGACCTTCTGCATATTCAAATGTTGCTCAGGGCCCAGCCAAAGCTCTCCATGTCCCGCCTGGCCTCCAGCACTCTGCACATTCCCTGCCTTGCAGAGGCCCGTTAGTTTTATTTCTTGGAGTAGTGCTCGCTTGAAAGTTTTCTCAGTTGTCCTGATTTGCATGTTTATTCAGCCCAGTAGTAAGTCTATGATGGCAGACAATCTGATTTTGTGCTTTACTTACATACCCCAAACTTTCATCCAGTTTTGAGGATTCTTTTAATTCCTAATAAATCACTGAGCTCTCAGGAGTCTCAGCCTTCAGGGAAAATACGATTTCAAAATAAAGAACTGAAACATGGTATTTCAAAAAGCCAATACGAAGACTTCTGACTTTTCAAAATTTCTCCCTATTTGTGGTAGGACTGCTTGCCAAATTTATACATTCTTTTGTTTGCACTTTAATGATATTTTTCACTGAATCCATGGACAAGCAGAAAAAACCTGCCCAACCTGTGTGAAAATATTTTATGCCTCAAACCCTTTATTCGAGTTAACCATCATTATTTAGCATTTCATATAAGGCTTTACTTTTCCCCTGAAACCCACATTCATAACATTTTAACTTTAATTTTGGACTTGTTACCACTTTATCTGATTAAGAGAAGCAATTGTTTTGGAACTGATTGGTTAATTTCTTTGCTATATGAGTCACCTGAGTTGCACCATTACCACAACGCTGAGATTTCATTTTATTAAGTATCACTCTTCCCGTACATAATTCACCTTCAGTTTGTCAGAAGGTACTTTCAAGTTTCAGGAAATATGCATTCAAAGCAAGTAATTTTGTCACAAAGACAGAGAACAGTCATTTTGCAGAGAAGAACTGGGGAAATAAGCTAGAAAGATTGTTGAATGCAATTTTGCAAAGGAAAAAACCCTTTTATCATTACAGAACAGTATCCACATTTATACTGCTTCATTTTACTTTATACAAAAACTTGTATATGTCATTTCCTAAAAGATGGAGCTAGCATGCAGCTTCAGTGGTGAAAAGAGCCAAACCTCATTAGAAATGTATCATGCTCGTGTTGTTCAGAAAGATTTACCCTGAAGTCACCTTTGTGGTCGGGAAAGGGGAGGCAAAGAAAGTCACTAATGCTTCCTGGGTGGCAATAAATGCAGTCTTTATTTTTATCTCTGAGTAATTTTCCTGTTCAATACACGGAAATGTGGTTCTTCACCATAGTCTTTTACTTCGTAGGGGAGTTACACAACCTTTAAAGGACTGCCCATGTTCTCATTATCCCTGTGGGGATGGTGATGGTGGGGACAGCTGCCATCTGCACTGCAATATGGGTTGAAATTCCTCACCAAGATGACACTCCCATTGCCCTGGACAATACTTTTAGGGATATTCATACGTACAGACCCCACAGAGATGCTTAGGCATTGCTAAAGTTTCCTGGCATCACGGGAGGATTGTGAGGACAACCACATTGGTAGCTGTAGAGTGGGTCTGTTCTTCTGCTCCCTACGGCCAGGCAGGGAAGAGAATCATTATTCTTTTCAATCCATAGGAGTTTTTAATTTCATTTAACCCCCCGCCATTTGAGTTAGTTATTTACCTGGTACCTGTGTTGAACCATTACTGAAGTGGGCAAGCTACAGCACTTTGGCTTGAGATGAGAGCCTGGCTTTGATGCTACAAATGAAGATGAGCCAAGGGAGACTCCAGCCAAAGTAAATACTCTGGTATTACCTCCTGACTGTCACAGTGACCTAATGCACTGAGTCATTTCGTGGCTTTTCATTTTCAGATCTGTTCAGACATCTTTGGTGGGTGGCTGGCGTTTTCTTAGACTGACAAATCAGACTGTGGGTTTAGTTTGAAGCCATTTCAATACTGGCAAAGCAAACATTATATAGGCATATGTAAGAAGATATTGTTTTGAGAATAACAGCAGGCTGTACCTGTAGGGAGATCCGATTTTTTTTGAAGAGAAAACTGGGATAAAATACCATGACTCTTTACTCGACAGCAATGAGCAGGACGGATCTTATGTCTGCACGACTGAACGCAGAGCAGGCTGACACTGCCTTGTAAACCCCAAACAGCGATCTCAGCCATAGGAAGTAATCTGGTCATGACAACCATGAGGTTAGCAGGCTAAACTGGTAATGAATACATATGCTTCATGTGTTTAGTTCACTGTTCAAGTAATCTAACAATATAGCAAATGTAGACCCATGCCATGTTGCTGTTGGTATCACTTTTGAGTCCTTACTTTGGGACCTGACCTCCCAGGTCTTCATTTTGAAGGTGAATGTGCCAGTAAACTGTGGAGACATGCCCTGGTAGTAATGTTCATGTCTTCCTTTTTTTTTTTTTAATTATAATGACCTCAGGTGACTTGCCTGTGCTATAGCTTCTAGGGCCAAGTTGGACTCAGCTTTGCCTGTCGTCAGATTTCCTGGCTGGGCTCTCTGCACTTACTGAATATAAGAAGGAAAGGTTTTCATGAACAGCTGAGGTCACCATAGCCTAGGCCTTATTTTGTAAGAAAACGAAAGGGGAGAAAAAGTATTCAGAAGCTGTGGCGATGAAGATGTATCCCAATATACATGGCAGGAGAGTTCTTAAGTGCAACCTCTCTGAAGGAGAGTGGGAAACAAACAAACTGATGACAGGAATTGATTTTAAAGGCCTTATAGCTGAATAGTGTCTTTTCTCTTGTGGGATCTCACTGCTCATATAAAAAAGTGGTGATTACATGGTCTTTAAACACATATTGAATATTCAGGAACAAAAAATCCACGAAGGATTTCTTCATATACCTGAAAAAAAATTTCTAATTTTTAAATACTGCAAAACTGATTTGAAAAGAAAACTTCGAAGACCAGTTGAATAAATCAGACCATGAAAGCACAGTATTAATTTCCCTGGTAGTTACAGTGATTTCAGTCAAACCAACATGTGAATATTATTAATTACAGAGCAACACAGGCAGCATGCATCTTTACAATGGTGATATAATCCTGTGATTCACAGATTTTTGTCCAACAGCCTATGTATTTGTCCTGGCAGAAATTCCCTGTACACTTTCTGAGCAGCAGCCATTAATCTCCAGCAATACCGACACTGATTTTCAACATTTCCTGATTAGGGGCCTGAAAGGAAATGAGGAGCAGTATTCATACATGTTTACCATTCATTCTTCTATTGCGTGTTTGGAAAAAAACCCCACAATAATAAAAGTCCATTTTAGAAGACAGCATCCCACTACAAATCATTGGGTTTTTCAAGAAAAATACTTTCTTAGCCAGGTTCTGTGCCTAATGCCAAATGACAATTTAAGCTTGGGAGACAGTTTCCTATATTTCATACCAATTCAAATAGGAGCAACTTTTCCACTCGAAGCCTTTCTTATAGCCCATGTTTTACTGTGTTTCTGCAGAGCAGAAATTGCATTCATCCCCTGCAGCTCAGTCACCCTTTCCTGTTGAGGTCCCTCGCATGCTTTAGGGCAGAGGGAAATGCTTCCTGAGAGCCTGGCACTGCAGAGGAGCAGAGCTTTGCTCCTCAGAGCTGGGCAGCAGTGTGGGATGTAAATGAAATATGTGTTAAGGTATCAGCTGTACATTTCTTCTGCTGCAGGCCTGAGGATGTGGATGGGCAATATGTGAAATGTGATGTCTTGGAGAACAGTATGTCTAAAATACAAGTTAGATATAGATTAATCACAAGCCACAATTCCTGAAAAGTCTTCAGACTTCCAAATGGTCTAATGTAACACTGGGTTTGGGCTGACTTTTGAAGGGAAACACTGTGTAACAGATATTCAGAGGTAAACCTATTTGCATAGCATCCCTTCTTCAAGGGAAGAGACCAATTGACTCCACTGTCAAAGAAGCCCTTTCCTTTAATCTGTATTTATTTAAGACTGCATTTAATGGCTAATTTGAGTGCTCACACAAGGTGTCAGACCGATAGCTCCCTGGGAAGGATGTCTCCCTGTGCCTGGGGAGCAGCAGCCAATGCACCCCATGGCAAGGTGTGCTCCCCCTGTATCTCTGGTCCTGACTTGAAGCCAACACTTCTGGTCATGTCCAGTTTGACTTGGTCTCTCTGATGAGGTTGCTAGTGAAAACATCATTCCAGGATTAAGACTGGGGTTAGCAGGTTAATTGCGTTTGTGCCACTGATTACCAAACTGCAGATTGCACTGGTGGCTTCATCAGCTGCAGGAGGGGTTGCTGTGGGGCAGGTATGGGGGGCCGGTTGCTGATTGTTGAAATAGGGTGATTGTGGGGGTGAAGGAGCTCTCTCATCCAACAGAGCCAGGAGGAGCTCAATGTCAAGTGGGCTGCAAGACTTTCTTCTTGACCTGGGTGTATCAGGGAAGGGTTAGCAGAGGTGGCTGAGGGCTCTGTGTTTTGTTCTCTCTGGTAAGGTCATTGGGAAACACTTAGATACCAGTGGCTGTACATCCTGCGACGAGGGAAATCCTCTTCCTTAACAAACTCAAATAACAGGTACCCACATGGGTACATGTTGCGTTCTAACATTTCTAAAGGTATTTTGGTATTTTACCATCTGTCTTTCGATCAGAAAACTAAGCTTTGTAAATGTAAAGGGTGAAAGGAAAATTGTTTACTGTTCCCTTTTTTCTACTTTCTTTCCTTTTTGTATAGCTACATATTTTATTAATATATTCTGTTCTATAATCATTCTGTTCTGTTCTCTTTCCCAAGATCTAACTTTCCTTCTTTCTTCAGCTTTCTTTCCCTTCTCTTTTATTTCTCTGGTTGTGACGTTTTTCCCTATTCTACTTTTTGTCACTTCCTCATCCTCATGCTGCAGATGTGTTCCCTGACCCATTTTCTTGAGAATCCTGGACATAAAACTCTAGAAGATCTGCTGTAAATCCAAGTCCCAGCAGCTAATTCTTTAGGCAAGCACTTCATTCAACCTTTGTCATGAATTTATCAAGCTGTGTTTTAAGACTAGGTGGGTTGTTTACCTTGACTACTTCTATTGGAAAATAGTTCCAGAACTAAAAAGCTTTAACATTTAACAAATTTATTTCTTTTACTATCTAGTGCAATTGTAATTACGCCTAGTTAAACCTTTATGAAATTGTGTTATACACCGATCATGCTTTGAAAAGCCTACCTTTCTCCCTACTGTTTAATGGCTGATGTGTTTGTAGATAGCAGTCTCACACTCTCTGAGCCTTTGTTTTGCTGTGCTAGCCGTGCCACGTCCTTTTAGTTTCCTCTAGCAAAACAGACTTTCCTTGTCTTCTATCACCCCTTGATCAGCGCCAGTTACACCCTGGGTTCTTCTTAATGTCTGTAGCTGGAACTGCACACAGTGCAGTAGGAGAGAGCCACACAGTGCAGTAGGAGAGAGCTCACTGGTGCCTTCTACATTGGGTTTAATATTTCCCTTTCTCTGATGACATGGCTTTACTTGGCCTTCTCATCGCCTGTCAGTCTGATTGATATAAGAGAGTTTGACTCTGTAGCTGTAGTTGTGATGTTTTTCTCTCTGTCTCTTTTTCCTCTTGCTGCAATGTGTAAACTTTCATGTAATGCCTTGAACTGCTTTTGTTTCACACTTGACTTTCCTGAGATATTGAAACAACATTGTGATAGCCACCTAGGTATTGCTTAGTTAAAAACACTGTACAAACTCCAATATTTTTTCTTCAGTGCCTTTCTTGATACTCTTGCATTAATGTTATATAAATATTGAGCTGCCTGAAAGCTCAAGCAAGGAATATGGGATAGATAGATGGGTGGAAACCAAAAGTGGTTTTTTTTAGGTAATAGTAAAGTCAGAAGAGAAAGTTGGGACAAGATGCCTCAGCACTGGAGGAAAGAGTACATAACAGTGAAGAGGAGTTTTCAAACGGTCATTAGCAATATCTCACAGTTTGAAAAGCTGAAGAGGAGCCAGAGAGAAAGACTAAGTAAAGCCAGAGAAAAGTGCATGTAGAGTAGCTTTGCATAAGTGTTTATAACTGTGAAGTCTTCCTAATTGGATTGAAATAGTTTAGGATTTTCTGAGCATATCATACAGATGAAATTCAAATTCCTGAGAGAGAAACTTTAGCATGTAGAGAGCTACAGGGAAAAAGAGAAGATAGGGTTAATATGAGGAGGGAGAGGTGACTTAAGGAGAATGGAATGAGAGGAAAGAGGTTGGGCAACAGAAGAAAAAGAGTGTAAGGAAAGGGGGAATACAACAGTGATAAATGGAGCCAAGCTAGAGACATGGAAAGGGGACATAGAAAAGGCAAGATAATGACGAGAAAGATGGTATCCACACTGTAGCAAAATGAGAGCCTAAAAAAAATCCCTGAAAATATCTGGCATAAGAATATCAGTACAATGAGTTAAAAAATTCTCTACCCTCTGTCTGACCCCTTGTTTGTTTGTTTGTTTGTGTTTTCCTGGTGAAGCAGACTTTTGCAGGACAAAAAAATTAAGTTAGGATAGACTTCAGACCACAAATGCTGTCTTCTATTTTCATCGAATAATTTATAACCAGAGATGAATTTTGTCCAGAATAATATGTTTTTTCTGTAGCTTGCAATCATTGCTGTGCAAAGTGCAGGAGATACCATTGGAGGTAAGCAGGGCTTGTCTAGCAAGTCCCAGAATCATGAATTTTAAAATAGAACCCTGCTGTTTTAGGAGAGAAAAAAAAAAAAAGATAAGACAGTATACTGAAATATAGTTAAATTGTGCTATTCAGACAATTTCCTGCTCCCTCTGAAATTAAGGGCAGAGGTACTATCAACCATAGTGATGATAGCCATCTCTTTAGTAATAAAATTGCTTTCAAATTATATGTTTTTCAAAGTAATTATCCTCAATAAAATGTCACTGTCACTGGACAGCTGCAGGCTGAAAACCTCTTTCACAAAGACATTTTAATATTCTTCTCTGTTAATGCCTAGGCTGCACTTAACAGAGTTACATCTATCCTGTTATTTAGGCTTGGAGGGTCAGAAGAGAGGAATAATTGGCAGGTGTCTCTGATCCATTGAACATCTTGTCTAGAGTGGAGGGAAGAGTATGAGCAGCTTGGGGTTTTTTCAAAAATTCTTGATCTTCGGTCCAAAACAGAACAGTAAAGACTGCCCCGATCAACTTTCAAGTTTTGGTCTTGTTCCCATTGGGATCAGTGTCTTTAACTGATCTTCCTTTGCAATCTTTTAAAAATAATTTTAATCAACTGATGTCATTTGACTCCTTTTTTTTTCATTTACTCAATAGAAATTGTATACACAGTGCAACAGTAATGAGAAAGTTTTTATCTTTTCTCATTTTCTTGAGAGAAGGCTCACTCTGTGGGAGAGGACATGGCCAACCCTTTTGCAATAAATGCTACATGCATGAACTTTCTGGCTTTAAAATATCTGGGATTCTTGGGAGAGCTTGCAATGAGCATATGTCTTATCTGTCATAATGCTGTCCAGTACTCTGAGTCACCAGTTGTTAATTTAACATTGCAGTTCTGGCTGGCTGAGTCTGCTTTTATTAACTTTGCTGCCCCAGTTGTGTATTTATTAAGTTTGTGTCTCCTGTTCTCCAACTGAGGATCAGATAAGCTCTTGAGAGCAAAACAGATTATTATCCATCCAAAATGAGCTTTAATAAAAGCAAATATAGGTCTTTATATAATAATTGTGAGAACATGGCTATCTGAGAAAGTCTCTTGTTTCTAGGGTTAAAGGCTCCACCTATTGGTTGACTAAAATGAGAGAACTGTAACTTTTTCACATAGAAAACTGCTGGCCCTACTGAACATCCTGCATCTTGCCACATCTTTACGAAATTGCTGGCTTCTGTGTAGAATTTTGCATGATGTCCAAAATAAAATGAGCTCAGTGACTTATTTCTGAGGGCTGTGCACATGCAGCAGACAAAGTGATGTACTGCTGAGACACTATGAAGGGAAGTTCTTTCCTAAGAAGGGAATGGTTTGGATTTTGCAAGCAAAGTCTTTCTTATCCTGGAAATGATTTTTTTTCTTTGCAAAAAAATTAGCATCAATTCCTCCATGCCAGCAAAATAAGTGGAACTGACTAACCCAAGTACAGTTGCATGGTGACTTTCAGGCATTTGTCACCTTCAAGCTTAAACAAGTCACAAACAGAAGTATTGATGCAGTCAGCTTCATAATGAAAACCCATTTCCCCAGTATTGGCTCAGGCGGTCTCAGCAGTTCAGGCAAAATGGCATTTTGAAGGGCTTCAGAGTCGTTCCTGGGAATACAATAGGAGGATGGAGAGGGGAGAGGATGTCCAAGTAGGGCTTGGGGAGGGCGAGAGGAAGGACAGACATTGGGGAGGATCAGGGGGATTTTGGAGACAGCAGGAGGCTGTGAGGGCATCATGAGCATGGCCAGGAGCTCTTGCTCTGTGCCTTTCATTGCCCACCCTCTCTAAGTTACTTCACTCGAAGAGTTCACGCCACTTCCCTCGTTTCCTCTGACAAGTCCTCTGTTCAAATAATTGGCTATGCTGGTGGGTGCTTGCTGTAATGCTGTCTTACTGTTCTTGCCCATTCATCAGTCATCAGGAACTTGAATGCACATCCGTGTAGCACAGAGCACTGAAAAACAGCTTGTTGAAGCCAACAAAATGCTTGGACAAGAGAAAGTTGTGTATACAGTTTATTACACATGTATACACACTTATGTCTTTTGGTATCCCACTCTGAGTTATTCTCATGTCTCTGCAGAGGAGGCAGAAGGATTTCCTCTGAAGTTCATCATCCTAATGGCTATGGCTCTGCTAGCATCAGCTTGTCTCTCACTCCGGCCCACCCCACATGTGCTCATTCCTGCCAGAAGGCAGCTAGATCACTGCAGAAAAAATACCTGAGCAGATTTGTTCCTCTTGGAGAGGGGCACTTATACCAGCAGCTTCAAGTGCCTCCCTGAAGTTCAGGTCAGAGCACCTAACTTCAGATGCTTCAGTTCCTTATACAGTCAATAAAGCACTTTCAAAGAGCAATTTAGACAACCTGAGTTACATGTCTAATGAAGATACTTTTTAGTTTCCAGTGGATTTCAACAAATTGGATTATAGTATAGAAGTACATAAACATGGAGAAAATAAAAGACTATAATGAATGGGGGGAAATGAATAGGAGAACAACTATAATGTTGTCAGACTGCTAAATTTTTTGTAGTATTCATAGTGTTACTACCTAGATCTTATATATACTTATTGAATTAAATCTCAAAGCATTCCTGGGAAGTATTATGTCCTTTATGGAATGGGAATCGGAGCATGGTGAGGTTAATTTTATGTGTGAGGCATGAGAAAGAGGTCCATGAATAGAACATGGATCTCTTGAGTCTTGGTCCAGGCTGGTTAACATAAGATTAAGGGGCAGATGATAACAGAAGAAAGAGGAAAATAAATGCTTTTTATGTTATTACCCTTTCTTTAGTCATATTTTTTTCTTCTTAAAGAGGTGCCAACTGATCACAAAATAAGTTGTGGTTACAAAAGGAACACGGCAACTTACTACATGACTCCAGCAATATAAAAACACCTCAATGTGTGGGCAATGTGTTGCAATTTTAATGACTTCCTATACTGCTATAATAGCTTGTGATTGGCCATTCACCTGGGATACGTAAAGCTGCAGATCATTTCCTTAGCATGAATAAAACAGAATAGGGACTTAGTCATTTGGATTTTCATGTCTGATTTGGAGTACCTGAACCAGGGAGCTCTCCTCTGCCTTTGCAAGCATTGTGGTGACTAGTGCTGGTCAGAGAAAAGACCTCAAGTCGCTTTGTTAATTTGTTAGTCCTTTGTTAATCCTCATTTGTGAGGATGCACACTGCATCGTGCAGCCACATACCAGCCCTGAACTGCAAATACAGTTACTCGTGTGCTGTTGTTAATGATTTTTCCTGCTCAGGTGTCCAAAAAGGTGTTTTAACAGATGTTCCTTCCTCTCCCTGCTGGCTAGTTGGATCAATCTGTGGTCTCTGCTTGCTGCTGGGCTTCAGGCCATGTGAAAAATGTTATAATATGGTTAATGTTGGCTGAGATGTAAACTACATGACCGGATACTATATGACCCAAAACAGCAGGTTTAGCCATTGTGATGCATTGCTGAGGCATGTAAAGCATATCCCAACATGCAGATTCGTGCACATAACTGACAGTGACCCCTCACATTGGTCTCTCTGTGTTGACTGGATCATGACACTGTAATTCTAGATGCTGCAGTAACTACCCCATGGTTCGATAATATCGAGCAAAGCACTCTTTCAGTGTGAAAAGACAAGACAGGATATCCCAGACCCTAATAATTCTGAAAACATCAAGCAGTGTGGAGTTAATACTTCTCAGGGCCTTGCCATGAGAATTTTCTGGCTGTGGCCCAGACTACAGATAATTAATTATGTCAGTGAAAGGCTCTGGTGGCCTGTTTTCTTCAGAAAAAAGTGACATCATCCATGCAGCTCTCCGGCAATAAAGCAGAACAAAGCTGTGTGGGCAGGAAATAACAGACAGATGTCTTCTAGTGCTCATTTGATCTGTTTCGAATCTTGCTGTAAGAAGTAATACATTGCTCTGTGCTGTTTCTCCCCAGCTCTGCAATCTTTAGCGTGGACCTTTTTAAACATAAGAGGCCAAATTAATCTCTGATGTAATTCTCCTGGAGCCACTTCAGAGGGTTTGTGCAGTGGATGAGCTGGTCTCTCATGTGCCTCTCCTCCAGTATTGATTTGAGAAGGACTTTCTGAGTTATCACTGTAAGATAACGCACAACAAAATGAAATACACTGTATAGCTCCAAAGGCTTCATACAAGGCCAGAAAGTTCTGCACAGTGTGGAGAAGACAGGACAATTCTGTTTCATATCCCCAGAGTCATGAGGGATCACTTGCATTTCCAGATATTTTTCACTAAACTTTTGGACAAAAAGACCAATGGACACTTTTCATCACTGAAGTTATCTATTTACCTCCAAAGTAAATCACGTACATAGACCCGAGTCCAGAAATGTTAAAAGAAATTCATGCAAGTGAACTCCGCAGTTTCAAGTATTGGGAAATTAAGCTAAGATGAAAGGCAAGAAAAAAACTTTGCTGTACATAGAGTCTTCCTTGCAAGAAAAGCTATGCATACATGTCATTATCCAGCATTTTGCATGGCTAGAATCACTGAGTGAGTGATATAAACAAGGCTACTTCAGATATCTGGTATAGCAGAGAAAAATATTTCTTGAGTTTTTAGCAAAAAGGCGCTTTGTACGATGCAATATGCAGTAAAGCATCTAACTTCCCAGCTTCAAAGCATGCTTTGTACACTAAGTACATCTGACCTGGAAGAAAAATTGCTACCCAGTCCTTGTAGCAGTATGTAGGGATGGCTTGAGGAATCAGGCCTTTAACAAAAGCATCATTCCAGTAGGCAGGGGTAATTTTTATTACTTTCTCTATTCATATTCATAGTATCATGACACAAAATGAAGAAAGTGCACTTTCCTTTTAATTATTTGAATATCCTCCTAAGGTAAGAAAAGAAAGGAAGTTACTGACTTTAAACATGGATTACTGGATTAGTGTTAAGAAAGTTTTGCAGATACAGTTTTTCAAGTACACCTGCCTGAAGATGCTTTCTTCATTAAAGTAAACTAAACGAACACACAGTATTCAGTCTCTGAGGTCTCTCATGGGAATTTTCAGAGACAAGACTATCCCTGCCCTGGCAGTGACACAGCATGAGCTTGTCCTGGATAGTGCAGAAAGCAGTGTGAGAACATCCTCCTGGTCTCCCTCAGAAGGATGCCTTCGTTGTGATGTTAGTTAGCTCTAGGTGAAACATTTGTAAAGTCTACTGGAATTTAGGAAATCAACCACTGGTAAGACCACAACATTATATTGAGAACCTGTGACCTTATCTAGTTTCTGATGCAGTACAGAGCAGCTGTTGCACTATAAATAACCTGAACTGTGTGAAATACAAGTAACAACACCACAAGTAGAAGTAAAAATTCCTGTCTGTGGTTTGATGGTTATTTCTTGCCATTAATCACTGGCAAGAAAAACATGACTTCATAAACACTAAACCTCTATTACTTGGTGCTTTCACTGGTTCTGGCATAACAAAGTGCCGTGATAACTGGAAAAGAAATAGTCAAAAGCCGGTAATATCAGATCTTCCACATATTACATAAGTGTATTCCCTGTAAATACTACTCCTGCTCCCGAATTTTCAAAACTTCTTTCAATTAATTGAGATTATTGTCATCATGTTGTTGAAATATTTAGATTGCTCTGAAGTAGTTAGACACATTTTAGATGGCTCCAAACACAGAGCTAAGATGGAAATAGCTACTGGCAACTGATTTTGAGAGAGCCACAGTGTGAATTTGCAGGAGGGCTACTTACAAACAAAATTCAGGTGAAGAGTTTAGGAGATGTACTGGCAAAGGATCTTGAGTTGGATTTTACTCTCAGATAACAGTGATTACTTTGACTCCATTAAGCCCATCTTGAATACAACTGAATTTTTTTTCCGATTTACTACATGCCTTACGTGAAACAAGTTTGATCAGCTCAGTCCCATTTCCCAGGTGACAAATGGGCTGTGGCAAAAATTCCCTGTTCAGTGGGTGCTGAGTTTTGTTAACAGTCTCATAGGAGAGGCCAAAGACTGTGGGAATGGGGAGAGAGGGCTGTAGTAAATTGGCAGGGCAGGGCACGAAGAAGAAGCACGTCCGAACGCCCAGGCTTGTGTAACAGTTTTTCCATTGACCAAGAATTTGGTTGCTAGGCTGCCGGTCCCCTTTTACAAGCAGCAGAATCATGCTATTGTTTCCTAAACGGTTTCAATTTTATGCAGGGACCTCTTTACATCCTTTCTATATCATTTAAATATTTTACTAGGCATGTAGTAAAGTGAGGTTTGGAACTCAGACCCCTGTTCTGCTGAAGCCAGCGAGCAAAAGAAAGCCCTTGTCTTTTATCCTGCCAAAAAATGAGTATTTCAGGGTAACCCTGCAAAGAGTGGCCTCACGTCAGCCTTCCAGCTGGCCAGCTAGCATGCACTCCTGAAGGGAGGGGAGCATTGTCTTGGGGAATTCGTATTTCCCAGGTAGAAATGCAGACCCCACATCTTAAGTGCACTAATCACTGGGAAGAGAGGAAGGAAAGGAAAGTGGGTGAAGCTGTGCGGGACAGCAGTGCTCCATGGCACTTCAGCCCATCCATGGACATACTTGAGATCTCAGGTCACCAGCCTTTAGATTTTGCAAGCTCCAGTAAGCATAGAACAAAGCTTAGATACCGTTCAACTTTGCAGTTCCTCTATCAGCAGGGACAGCCAAAGGAGTTAACTGAGTACTGTGTCCAGTTCTGGTCCCCACAATTCAACAAAGATGCAGACAGGCTGGAGAAGGTCCAAAGGAGGGCCATGAAGATGGTCAAAGGGCTGGAGAACCTGAGGAAAGACTGAAGGAGTTATGTCTTTCCTCCCTGGAGAAGAGAAGGCCTGGTGGGACCTCATCACAGTATTCCAGTACTTAAAGGGCGGCTGCAAAGGAGATGGCAGCTCTCTCTTCACAAGAAGCCACATGGAGAAGATAAGGGGCAATGGGTACAAGTTGCACTGGAAGAGGTTTCATCTCAACATACAAAAGAAATTTTTTACAATGAGAACAATCAATCACTGGAACAACCTCCTCACGGATGTGGTAGACTCCCCATCACTGAAAGTTTTCAAGAAGAGATTGGACATGGTGATAGATGATCTCATCTAGGCTTCCTTTCCCATGAAAGGCTGAACCAGATGATCTTTTGAGGTCTTTTCCAACTTGGGCTGTTCTATGGTTCTATGAGTTTGGACAGGAGTCTCTAAGCAGGATTTGCTCCTGGAGAAAATAAGTGTGGAAAAACAACTCTCAACATATCTGGTCTTCTGTGTTTCGTGTCTTGAGAGTATTACTAAGACATAAAAGTGGCCTCTTCATTAATCTGGCTTCATTGCTCCTACTGTTTAGAGAATCAGGTACTTGGGGGCACTTTATTAACAGAAAAGTCTGTTTATTTTCAAGAACCCACAATCTGAACAGTATAGATATAAAGTTAGCTTGGAGTTTTCTGTAGGACAATTCAAGTAATGAAAAAACAATAAAAGTAAATGTATGTATTTTCTAAATTCTGTATCTTGTCATTAAAGAGCTTCTCTGAGTAATTGTAGTCTTCTGGACTTATGCAAGTAAGTTTCATTGTGTTATAAGCTGTTGCAATATGTGGTCTTCTCATGCCTGAATACTCTCTCTCATCAGAGCACCAACAAGACAAAAAAAAGGACTTGAGAGATGGCTTTCCTGTGCCAAACACCATGTTCCTTCCACCAAAACAGCTAACAACTTTTCTCTGGGATTTATATACAAGTTTACTTCCAATTTGAAATATCTTCCTTGTGTTTGTCTCCTAGCTTACGACTTATGCTGAACAGCATTGTGCTTTGAGACAAGGGAGGCACCTACAGTAGATGTCCATCAGTAGCAACAGCTTGCCAGTATGGTTCCCTCTTCTTAGCTAGGACCCCCCACTTTGAGCCTCTTATACCTCTTTCCAGGTATGTGTGTTGAAGTAGCCCAAGTGTTCCTCTACAGGATTACTCTGACATGTTTTCTGAAAATGGTCTGTATCCTGCAGTTTAATATAATGATAGTTGTTCACTATACATTGAAAGAAAACATCTCCACATGAGCTCTCTTCTAGTTGTTTCAGTGCAAAATTAGTCATTTGGAGGAAAGATGAAATAATGAGTTACACAGGCCTGCTGTTTCAGCTCCTTCCCTCTACCTTTATCCTAAGGAGTTTCAGAGACAGTAACTGGAGTTTGCAGTTCCCGAGGCTGAGGGGAGGTTAGGATGTCACCTGGGCCCCTCTCCGACCTAGGCTAGCTCCACTTCAGAATCTTCCTATGCTGGGGCTTGTTGCTGACCAAATAAAAGCAAATTTCTCCCCGGTTTATTATTAGCATGAGGCCCCTTTTTTGGTCCAATGCTTCCTAGCAACCTGAGTGTCTGTTTGTTAGTTTGCTTTTCACAAACTGTTATCGTAAGTCCATGGAAACAGAGTACTTGGTGAATTAGCTGATACCCTTGAAAAGACAATGATAGGAGCAGTGGCCAAGCCCAGAAAAGGCAGAAGGCACCTTGCCGTGCTAAGGCGATCCAGATCCCGAGTGCCTGCAGAGCGTGGGGTGCCCAAGAACAGGGAGCTGCCTGCGCCCTGGGGATGGTGCCACCCAGCCTGTCCCCGGGCTGAGTACCCTCCCCTTGGGCTGCAGCGAGGTGTTTTCAGGGCTGACAGTCCTGCCCTGTCCCCTGGAGCTACCTGTGTCACTGCTTCCTTTCAAAGATGCAGCAATGAATGGGGGTTTCCTTCAAAGCTCTGAACTGAGCTTGGGGACATTCTTTCCTGCTTGGGGTGCCAGCTCCTCCATTCAGCACCACCAGCTCCCCTGGCTTGGCTCCTTCTGGCTCTCAGGGGACCCGAACCTGCAGCTTCCAGAAACCTTTCTTAGCTGGCAAGTTATAAGCTTAAAAAAAAAGATTAAAGGGTCTTTGCCATTTCCTGAAATTATTTCCTTCCTCATTTTAAAAGCAGGTGGTTTTGTAGAGCTGCGATGCCCCTGTGGTACTGGGTAAAGATTTAAGATTTGCTACAGGGATAATATGGAGTGCCATTATGAACACTGTGGAAAAGCATGAAGCATTGGTCAGTTCATAAATCCTAAAGAGTCGTTGCTGGATGTGGCAGGATTTGTAAGCGATTTTTCCTAAAATATCTTAACCTTTCCTTAGCCCTTAGTTTGCTTCCCAAGCTCACAGGGGTTGAGTGTCGGAAGGGCAGGTGAGAGAAAAATTGGTGCCCATACCCTTCTGGCCCCAAATCCCTTCGGGCTTGTGGGAGAGATGGGAAAATCTGGAAGCTCCTTCGTGCCCACAGAAAACTTACACTTTTTACAGCCCCTCCCTGGATCATGGCCTTATAAACCTGCCTTGAAGGACAAGCAAGTGCCCTACCCCCATTTTACAGATGGCTTAACAGATGTTGGCAAGTATCATTAGAAACAGAGATCGGGATTAAGCGTTTGTTCACAGCATAGCCCTAAAATGCCCCTTATTCATAGCCAGGTGGCCTTGCAGAGCAGTCTCATCGTGCCCAGATGCCTGCTCGTGCCACCTGAAACTGAGGGCTCCCAGCCAGGGCAGGGAGCAGGAGCTGGGACCCGCGCTCCCCTCTGCCACGGGAGCACCACTGCTCCCAGGTACACCCCCTGCTCCAGCGTCAGCGGCCCTCCTCTGCTGCCGGCAGGGTTTGCCCAGCCTTTTTGGGTCTGCCACCAGTTACGTCGGTTAGCCAGGGTCTGCAATGTTTCTAGGGGTTTGTTTAAACGAACAGAAGTTAGAAAACTTTATTTTAAAAGTTACTTGAAGAGACCATTTAGTCACAAAGACAGGTAGGGAATGACTAGGAAATACTTGCTTCGAGGCTGTCTGAGAAATATTAATTCAGCGCACTTGTGCTGCTTGTTGTACTCATCTTCTTACCCCAGTCAGGGAACAGCATGGGCAGTGAGTAAGATGAAGTATATGAAGAGTAATGATGTTTCCTGGCTATCATTGCAACCCAGATAAAAATTCATAGCATTCAAATGTAATGACAGGCAGGAATAGAATAATTAGTGCCTACAAGAACCACATTTGGATTGCGCAGATCATGTTTACTCTGATATCTACCAAAGTTTTTATATTTGCATTGGCAGCCCAGCATTCTTCTAATTTATTTTATTTTTGTGTATGCAGTCCGTATGTATGAAATGCATCTATTTTCCCTGTTGGTTAATAGGTTGGCTTATGGTACTGATTTGCAATGTTACAGGCAAGGGAGGATGTGATCCACATGCTGAAGACAGAGAAAACCAAACCTGAAGTTTTAGAAGCTCATTATGGGTCTGCAGCTCCAGAGAACGTGCTCCGAGTACTACACAGGGATGCCATCCTTGCCCAAGAAAAGTCTATAGGGGAAGACGTCTATGAAAAACCAATTTCAGAGGTAATACTTCTTGATTTACATCATTACGTCTGTGCAGAGGGAATCATAACCAGAAGTAAGACTCCACGTACTTTGCATGTGTGCAAAGCATGCAAGAGGATAATATAACGATTGCACAAATGGCAAGAAAATGAAGAAAAATTGAATATTCTTGTTCACTCAACCACAAAATAAATTGTAAGCAAAATCACTGGGTTTGAACACAAACAATAAAGAGCTTGTATGCTCCTTAGGGGTAGTGCTGTTAAGCGAGAACAAAATCTTTGGGTGTTACATTTCTGTTTTTTAGATTCCTTTCAATTGTAGGCTCCAACCTCTACTGCTTACAGCACTGGTAAGCACTCTTTGATTTTCTTGGCATACTAGAGCACTATCATGTGGGTCGTTAGGAAAAGAAGACCTTCAGAAGTCGACTTTAACCATATTGATGGGATCATAAATCCATAATCATTTTATGTCACTTAAGCTCTAGGACTGCAATGTTAGTTCAGCCCGTAAAGGAGACCTGTAGGACCGGATCTCTTGCTTTAAAATCTAAGCAATAAACGAATGTAGAATAGACCTGGGAATGTCTGAGATCAGTGTGAACACCAAAATAAGCAGCCACTGCTTATGTTTATAGTTTCGTAACAGCCCAGGGCACGGAGAAAGAGCATGAAACAATGTATGATATAATATACTGTAGCGTCTGTCCAAATCTTCATAATTCCTCCTATTAGAACATGTAATTTTTCTCCAGGAATTGTATCTACCACAGGATATCTTTATACTGTGTATTCTTGCTGAAGTGTTTTCTGGAATATTGGGGATGATGGTAAATAAGGAAAGCAAACACTAGCATTTGGGAGCGTGCATGACATACTGTCGAATAAGATTAAAAGAGCTTAGCAGGGCTTTTGCCTAAAGAAGCTGATAATTTGATGGGCACCTCAGTGTAAAACTTGTGTCATGTGTAGGTCCTCAGGGCTTATGTTGGAGCTAAAATAGGATGGTGACAAAATTTCGTAAGTGCAAAAGATCTACTCTCAAAGGCTGAATCCAACCTGGCTCCTTTAAAAAATGCAACGATTATTTTACTTTGACTGCCATCGTCAACTTCTGGAGAGCAAATCGCCTTGGTCCTCCTGCTGTCTTATTTCCCTCAGTTTGCTGAGGCACCCTGTGAAACAGCAACTGCCTGGTGCAGCTGGAGCTGAGGAAGATGCGATTCCTGCAAGGCAGGGGCTGGGGGTGTGCAAAGCAGGCTCTGCCATGCTGGGGGCAGGCAAGCAGAGCAGCTCCAGGGCTGCAGGCTGCTTTGGCGAGGAGGAGGATGGAGTATGTTGTCTGCTCCCAAGGAACAGTGAAAGGAGCGACATGAATAGCTGTGGTGGCTTTGGTGTGCCCTGGCAACTTTTTAGACACGCCTCCCTGGCCTTAGTGTTTCTTTGAATAATAATTGGCATATTTAATTAATTTAAAAAACCCAGAAGACAAAAAAGGTGAAGTGTCGCTAATAAAGAGAGAAATTTCTGTCAAAAAACAGGCTGAGGGGAAAACCCCAAGGCTTATAATGAATTGTATTTGGTAACGTAAAACTGAATCTATGCTGAATCTAAATAGTGTAGACTTTTTATCTCAGCAGTCCTACAGGTGCGTTGAAGATGCATAACTCAAATTTCAGCCTTGAGCTTACGCTCTACATGTAGGTGTCTAGTCCTTATATAGGTGTGTGAACCCAGGCTCCCAGGGTCTGAGGGCACGTAGCCTGCCCTGGCATTTGCTACAGCTTTTACTGTGCGAAATGAGGAGAGTGTGCAGAGCACCTCCCCACAGGGGAAATTCTGCACTGCAAGAATATTACTTGTTACCCTAAAACTAAGCGAAGTTCTGTCCTTTGTGTACCCGAGAACTGCGCAAATGTTTATTGCAAACATTCTGTCCAAAGAAATCATTACTTTTACAGGACAGTTACTCTTATTTCTAGTCGCTGCTTTATGTAAAGCCCAAGACATAAAATTATGGGACTCACATTTACCAAACACAGCATCGTTGGTTAATAAATCAGATTAAGTAAGCAAGGAGACCTTTAAAACAGTCTGTTCTCCTTTCCTACAATCCAGCTGGACAGACTTGAAGAAAAGCAGAAAGAGACATATCGGCGCATGCTGGAACAGCTCCTGTTGGCAGAAAAGTGCCATCGCCGCACAGTTTATGAGTTAGAAAATGAGAAACATAAACATACAGATTACATGAACAAGAGCGATGACTTTACCAACCTCTTGGAACAGGAGCGGGAGAGGTGAGTACCTGAGACGATGCAAAGAGCATCCCCAATGTCCCAATGCTTGGTGGTTCAGCAGTGACATGGTCTGGTATTTTCTGTGTTTAAATGACACTAAACTCATGTGTAAACCATTTGTAAATGTTGGTCCACTCACGTTATTAGTAAGTACATTACTGTGCAAGTCTAGAGTTGGAGGAATACCATTGAATGTTCCCGTAGTGTGCACTTGAATTAAGAAAAGAATTTGTTTTGAATTACTCATGCCCGTTTTGGGTTCACCTCCTGGTAGCTTTTGATCAGATGTTATTCATGTTGGCTAGGTTTGGGGCTGGCTTGCTCAGCTAAGCACCGAATTTTGTGAGGGACAGGCCACTGTTTGTCATAGCAGGAGGACAAGGTAAGGAAAACCCCAACACACATTAGGATACTGGCACACAAGTGGTAGGGACTTTGCCATGCCCTTTGCATTTAGGCTTGCATAGTCACAAATCATTTACATATTTTTTCATATTTTTGAAGATGCGTGCCTCAGGCAAGATCTACGTTCCCCTGGAAGAAAATATTTTCATGTTTTATAAAATGTGCCCAGCCTGCAACGGGCTGTCTGCAGTGTTTATCTCACAGGCTCATACGCTCCAGGTTTTTTTCTTCAAGTGTTTGTCCTCCTTGTGGGACTAATTTGTTCTCTGAGTCTCTAAGAAAAGAAAGAGCACCTACCTTAGGTGAAGAATGAGCACTGGGTAACAGCCTCAGTTTTTCATTACGAAATTTTCATGCTCATCCTAAACTGCTTGAAACCAATCCACAAAGTTTTTTTTTAAAAAAAGCTCTGAGAAAAATACTTAAGGCAAGTTCAAAAAAGAAATGCTTTTGAGGAAACCACAGTCTGGTGGCAGACATTTACAAAAAGCCAGGAGCTAAATTGTTTTGTGTTATTATTTCCTGTGCTGAGTTCAGTGCCAGCTTTGAGTAGGTGGCACATGAGCTAAAGTGACCATATTTCCTGGTTTAATAGCTGCTGTTTTTCTCTCTCTCTGTTTTCCTGGGTTGATTGGCAAACTTTAGAGGACAAAAATGCATCTTAGCAATTTGATTCTCTTAGCAGAAAATAAAAAATTTGTTGCATTTTCAAGTAAGGAGCGATCTCACATCTGATTCTCACAGATGCCATTTTTTCTCAGTGCTAAATATCCATCTATGTGTGGACATGCATGCAACTAAAATGCTACAAAAGTAAAAGTGGTATTAAAATACCATTTACATTTGTCTTTACATTTTCTATTCACTTCAATTCAACAATTGTTGCCTTCTTATTATTCCAGCTCAACTCATGAAGGCCACTAAATAGCCTAAGGCTAACCTGTTGTGAACTGATTTCCATCAATGAATTGATTAAAAAGCTTTCTGTCTCACATCACTACTGCTGAGATATCAAGTCTCATCTCTGTGGGCATTTTCTCATACCCTTCCTGCTCTTTTGTGTCTTTTAAACTTAAGTTTTTCTACATTGTACAATTTTTGGAAAAACAGAATAGAAAAAGGAGAATTTGAGTTTGAACTTCTACTGAAAGCAGATCTTTAAGAGCAACTAAATCTGCTGACTTTAGTCACCAGTGCCTCTATACCGGTGGCTGCAGGGGAAGAACTGCAGTGCTGAAGCCCTTTTGATTTATGTTGAGTGACACCAGAAACCTGATGTTTGCTATTTAATCCACTTTGTTTGTCTAAGGCACTAATGAGAAAATTCGTTTCAAGTTTAGTAGCGACCAAGCAGAGAGAACATGCCGTGTAGCTAAACATAGAAACCCAAGCATGCACGTCCCTCCCTCTTCAGCGTCCTCTTCCCAGATCACTTGCAGAGCAGATTAACAAAATCAGGATGGGTTGGAAACCACTCACTAGTGTATAGTCTTAAATGATCTCAAATCCTCATCTTTGTTTGCTGCGTGCACATGAGGCTGTACCCACATCTTTCTAGGTATTAAAAACTGGAAGTAGTATCATTTGAGGGCTATATTCAAGGTGAAAGAGAGGGTGATGGAATGACCACAGTGGCAATCAGCGATAGATTTTTGTCAAAAAGAAAGCGTTTGTAGTGGAAAGATTAAGTTGCAATCGGTTAAAACATACAAAAAACTCCCATACTCACTTAATCTGCATATTGGGACAGAGGACTGACCTGCCCAAAGGCATTTCTCAGGGTCCCGCCTAGGCATTCCTGTTTTATAAGTACCACTATATATGTAATTTGTTTTACTGTGGTGCTTTGAGGCCTGAGGGTTATTTTATTAAGAGCTGAACAGACTTGTAGTCTCCATGAAAAAGAAAAGGGACACAGAGGTGAACTTTGCCCGTCAGCCACTCTGTTGCACTCAGAGTTATAATGTTAATGAGACAGGGTGAGCCGGAGGAAGAACAGTCCTGTGGGACGGCCGTCTCACAGCAGTCCGGTACAATGAGAGCAGTAATAATTTCTGTCCTGGATCTAAGTATTTTAAATAATTTCCTTCCTCACAGTATTTTACCAATCTTTCCTAACCATTGTTGTCCACACCAGCTTTTAGAGGCCACATCTGCTTTTGCTGTCCTGGGAAAGTTTGAAGAAGGTAAAAAGGGCAATTCTTTAAAAGCAGAAATATGCCTCGGTTCTAATGTATTTCTAGCACTCTCTTAATTTATTTACTTTGGAATATTTTTTTACATACACTTTCATACGTTATCTCTAATCCATCCACAACATGATATGAAAGCAAACAGTCCCTATGAGGGACTAATTATTAGGTCAGCCTTGCATAGGAAGGAAGTAACAGGAAAACATGATTTGTCAAGAATAATTATGCATGAAAGCTATAAAAAAGAAAAAATTGTACACAGGGATATTCAAAATGTAGACAGCTAGGAGGGGTAAATGGAGAAAGCTGGAGGGCCTGACTGTTGATGTTGGCTCTGCAACACCAAGTGCAACTAAGCTGTAGAAAGGTTGTGGAAAAGGTTGGCATGTTACAGGAAAAGAGTGCTGGATGGACATGAAGGAAGTCTAGTACTTTTAGTGGAAGGTACTTCTACAGACATTGTGGCTGAAGTGTTTTGCAAATTTCTCTATAGTATGCTATAATCATAATTAATGATGGGAATGTTTTGAAAGTTAGGGACAGTATTTTGTATTTTTACCATTCGACCGAAATTCCCCTTTACCATGCTTGCCCACCTCAGCCACTGTTCCCGTACCATCAAGTTGTCCTTGAGCATCTCCTGTCCCTGTGAGTGCAAAAGCAGCCATCTTCCTCCTGAGGAGGCTGACGAATAAGGAGAAGAGTTCAGAGACCTTTGGTGGCAGACGGTGGAGTAAGGAGTCTCTGCTCTGGCAGGTGGAGAATGAGGGGTCTGACTGGAGCTGCACTAACAACACTTGCACTGGACACCTGAAGAGCAGGAGACCACGCATCAAGAGCTGCAATGATAAAGTTGCTCCTCCCAGCATAGGCACCTTCCCGGTCTTCAGCTGCACTTTGGGGAGTGAACTGGTGGTGTAAGCTTGGCCACCGGCTGACCTGGGTCCAGCTAAACCAGCTATTGGCACTCCTCTACCCCAAAAAGCTCTTGCGTAAAGCAGGCTTAACATGAAGTGGTACTTGGTTATTCTTCTCTCTGCCTAGTCTCAGCCGTCCCGCCTGTATAGGGAACTGTAGGAGGGGAAAAAGGAAAGAAAAAAAAAAACCTTTAGGATCGAATATAAACTTTTTTATTTGATCAGCAGGGCTTTTTCTTCTGGTGCAAAGGGGGAGAGCTCTGTGTAACCTCAGCACTGCTTCGACCTCTTGATCGACCTAAGAGAGGAGGTTTAAAATCCTGACATTTTTAGAGGTGCTAATCTCTGAACAATTTGTCTTGTACACTTCTTTTAATCCAGTTTGTTGACAGCACATTTTGCTGCTATTAAAAGCACTGGAAAGCACCCATTGATTTTAATGGTTCAGAAACAGGCTTGTGATGAGGACCACTGAGCTAGTCCTGCAGGACGGATGGCAAAAATAGCCTGAAAGCCTTCAAAAATGGGGGGAGGAGGGAGCTTCTTTCATATGCAGGGGACATGGTTTGTCGAATATAGGGTGCGATGTGGCAGAAAGGCTTTGTTGGAGCTTGTTAAGGGAGATCTGTGCAACTGCTTTGTGAGTAATTTGATCATTTCCAGCACGATCCCTGAGACTGCTGAAACTCCTTTACCCCACCACACAACGCGTCAGTAAATACACACCCAGTATCTAATGTAAGTATTGTCCGTATAAAAGCATCGATGTTATGTGCAGTCACATTTTATTGTAAGGCTTCATTGAAATGATGAGGATCTTAAATTGGCTCTTGCTTTCCTTGCTGCAGCGTCAAATTATTCTTTACAGCCACAGCGACACTGTTCCCAGTGCACTGAAGCATTTTGTGTTTTCCTCAAAGGCAAGGCCGAGGATTCAGTCTGTACTTCCTAAGCAGTGCCCTGCTAAATCTGGTTTTAGTTAAACTGTCTTTTTGAAGTACGTGGCCATAATTAGATCTGCTTAGAGGAGACAGCAGGACTATGACCCCAGATCTTTCCTCCACAAAGTTTCCTTTCAGTCTTTGCGCAAAATTGTCTCCTCTCTGCCTCCCCCATTGCAGCACCCCCAGCAAGGAATGCACTGGCAAGTCCCTCGGCGGTCTGTGATAATACATTCCTCTCGGCTTCGGTCATCCTGGCACTGAGATGCTCTTGGCTGCTCTGCTGGTGATGTAATTCTGGGCCCGCATCACCTGCAAAGGAAACTGATCTGCGAGCAATAAAGCACATAGCCGTCTTGAAACAAAAACGGGAGTGTTGATGTTAGCAGGTTTTAACAATCTTTTTTTTTTCTTTTTTTTTCCTTTTTTTCATTTCTGCTTTTATTACCAAAGCTCCTGTTCTCCCTTTTCCCACGAGACGGCAGCACCAAGCCTTTCACTGGGAAGTGCTTGTATTTTTGTTTCCCTTTATTTCATGGACCCAAGCAAGTGTAAAGGCTGGAGTGTGACATAGCTTGGACGTTTTGTGTGAGTTACCTTTCCAGTTTGCATTTTCTCTTGATTTTTATGGAGACTGTAAAATAAAGAAGCTGGCAGGAAGACAGCGGGGCAGAGTATCCATAAGTCAATTACTTGTTTAGGGAACAATCAAGCCAAAAGTATGAAGTGTTCAGGGCTCATAAATCGCTGTGATTTTCCACTTTAAGGCCAATTCTGTGCTTAGAGTAGCCCCATACAGAGGTATTAGGGTGAGGTGTATGGTGCAAACATATAGCACAGACTGTGGCCTGTAATTGTGTAATCTGTTGGTGGTTCCTTTAAAGTCTGGAAATTAAGTTACTTTACAGAAAGATTTTTGCCATTTTTTTTGCTCCAAGAGTTCTTAGTCCTATTTGTACTCTGACTTTTGTTTCTGTGTCCTGGTTTCCAAATTGTGACCCAAAAAAAAGGAAAAGCCAGCCTGATGGGACTGTGGGAATTCACCATTGCCTACAGTAGTTACTCATCTTACCGCACATTATTGGCCATAGTAGAGCACTGAGTCACTCTCTGTCTACTTTTCAGTAATTGCATCTCTAAACTTTTAATCTTATAATGTAGAAGACAAGGGCAACAGTACAGTTTTTATTCTTCTCTTTTAGGCTGACATGCTATCTGTATGGTTTGGAAGTGCTGGCTTTTTTCTGTCAATGTAATATATTCGCAGGATCACAGATCACAAATTCTGTGGTAGTCTATTAAAAGAAATAAATGAAAAAACCTGGCAATGACAAATACCATTTCTGCACAGTTAAGTAAATCTGAAGGTCATCCATTTTGCAGGTCCTGTTTTGAAGCTTCTAGCTGACTGCAAGGCAGCAACTGCTCAAAGTTTATATTTTAACTAATGAATCTGGTCCCAAGTTCCAACAAAATGGCTCCGAAGGTAATTTAAAAATGGGAGAACAAACAGCCACATTGGACCATGGAGAAACACTATGAAAGTATTGCGAGCCTTACACAACGTGAGGCTTGCCATGAGCTGGGATTAATCCAAATCCATCTCTTCACACTTGGATAGTCCTCAAAACTGTCCAGTCTTTCAGTCACTTCTGGGATTACATAAAATGGCATCATGTGTTGTTTCAGCTATTCTTACAAAATTATTTCTAAGTAGGCATCAGCTTCACAGCCCTTGAGAGAGAATTATTATACAAAACTATATGTAGTTCATTATTCCTAGCAATTTTGCTTGCTAAAATCATCAATCCCAGGGTCAGATGGGGGGGAAAAATGACTTCATTCAAAATCTACTCATGAACCCAAACTCTGTCCAGGGTGCAATAGGTAACAATTTTAACATTTAAGGGGGCTTTGGCATGATTCCGAGTTATTATACTACTGAAATAAATATCAGTTCACAGCTCAACTGAGGCCATCTTTTTATGTTGCCATTTTTTTATTCAAAGAAAACAAGAACTGAATCAGGGCCATGTTGGGAAAATTGCTTCCTCATTCAGAAAGATTAGAAACAGGTTTCAGTGGAAGTGCCAGGTTTCACTGAATTTCTAAAAAATGTACATAGATGCCAGTTATTTACAAGTATAAATATATGCTAATAGGCACTCAAGATTGAACATGTTGGATATTCACTTTATGTCTAAATGGAAGTTTACCTTTGCAGAGATGTACAGACTGATTAGCGAAGTATACAACTGACTTACAATTAATGCCCTACAAATATTCAAGACCAGTTCTACATGGTCAAATAATTTCCACTAAGTTGTGTGAAGAACCTCAAGATGTCATCTGATTTGGGGTTTTATGCTGACTCAGTAAGCCTACATAAAAGCTTTCCTAACCTTAAACAGATGTAATGCTTTTTCTATCTTCTTTCCCCAAAAGGGTGCTAAGTTGTGCATCCCTTCTCATTCCTGCAGTATCTCCACCAGCAGTGGAGAATACCAAGAACGAGTTTTATATTTGCATCATTTCAGTTTTCATTTCTTTTTAAGGCTTATATGTGGAAAAATTTTAAGGTAGAAGAAGAAACCCAGGGGGTGCAAAAATCCAAACCAAATGTTCTTGTGAAATTTGCCAAAGCTTGTGCAAATGTGAAGGAGAAGAAATGCAGAATGCAAAATGTATAATTCAGTGCATATTTCTAAAGCCCCTGTGATTATAGTATTGTGTTGCCATAGTTAGCGTTCGGACTAATTTTTTAAAAACTCATTAAAAAAATGCCATTTTGGGTGTAACATAATTATTATAAATGTCATCAAAGGAAATCTGGTGGCTTAATTCACAAGGCCAGCTAGGAAAAAACCCCATCAAATAACCCTGTGATTATGCCATTCACCTGTTCTGTGGGAGACTTTCAATCCTCCTGTCAACATGATGGGATCTGAACCCACCTCTCTGAGGAGGTCTTGCTGGTCATGTCACTGGGTCTCTTGGCGTGTCTGTTCCCACTCTTCCAGGGTAAAATTGTTCCATTTTTACAAGTCACTTCTATACTTTTTGAGTTCTTTTCACCAAAGGGGTGAAAATCTTCTTGTAGATTAGTGCCTGGGCATTCAAATTCCCCCAGACACAGGAATTCACTGAGCCAGGTCTCTCCTCCCAAAAAGCAAGGATTTTTCATTTGTTGGCTTGGTGAATGGTGCCAAGATACGGTCCTCTCTCTGTGTTGCTTTTCTTAAAATGGCAAAGATGGAAATGAAATTACTTATTCAAGATGAACAAATGTTTCACTGAAATCCACATGAAACTTTTTTTTCACTTGAATGAGAGAGAAAAATAAAGCCTTTTTTTTTGTCTTTGATAATTACTTATTGAATTTTTGGTTCAGCTCTGGAACTGAAAAATCAATTACTCACACAGCTCTGTTATCCAGTTGCTTATGTTAGGGAATGATTAATAGCAATATAGCTGAATATGTAATGCCCTAATGAGAAAAGATAAAGAAATAAGCAGAAAATTAGGCTAAATTATAGCAGAGTGACAGCAATGCTTTTCTGATGATTGCGATTATGTCATAGGTGAAAAAGTATCTCTTGGTGACAAGTATATATATCACAGGATGAAAGTTCCTGTACAGTTCCGTTTAAAATGTTTATTTTCAGAGGAACTGGAAAGGGATAGACGTATTCTCTTTCATGATTTAAATATCAGTCTTTTCCTAGATGACTTAACCTGTTTTAAAATGATGCACAGCTTTCAACATTTTTTCATTTTGCAAATCACTGGCTGGGATACAACCCTGGTTTCCAAAAACAGCAGGGGCAAAACAGTGTCCACACTGGTGAAAGGCAGGTGGGTGGTGCAGAGGACAGAGCATTGCCACTTGCAGTTGTTGCACAGCTCACGCTTTGTGGGCACTGCTAATCCTGCAATGGTGAAGAGCGTGTCCTGGTTTGACTGGCTCATGTCCTTACCTGACAGACCATGTGCTGTTGGTCCAACTTGCTTTGGGTGGCAGGCACTATTGCTTTGTGCCCATCATCAGCACACTGAGCTCTGTACATCCAGCTTCTTCGGGTCTTAGGAAATAACTGATCCGTAAAAACTCCAACTTGAGGCTGGATTTTATGAGCACAAAGCTAGCACTGGTGCAATTCCTTTGAAGTCAGTAAAGCTATTCTTGATTAATGGGATTAATAAGAATCAGGGTAGGAACTCTGAAAATATTAAAATTGTGTGTGTGTGTGTGTGTATCTACCTGTAGAAGTATATATATGCATATATAAATGTATTACATACAGCAGTTTCTTGAGTGGAGTTACAGTTCCTGGATAAGAGTTTGCTCTCCAGCAAAATAACTTATCAAAAATTTTTATTTCCTTTATGATTATATTTTTATATAACTTCTATATGCATTTTCTGTTTATGATATTAATAATTTATTACTACATGACTTTTACATAATTTCTACAGCCATATTACACCTTTGTATTTTGAATTATTCTTGGTCAGTATTGCCTATTGATTCTGCCAAGGAGGCTGTAAGCTTTTCCAAACTGATTTTGCCTCTTTTTGTATGTGAGGATCATTTGCACTTACGTCACTATAACATTTAAAAAAATAATAGTGATTTGTAAGTGAGGATGGTCAGTGGAAGTCAACAGCTGACAAATGAGTAATACCTGATTAGAAAAGAACAGGGCCAGGATGCATAAGCCCTGCAGTTATTCAGAGGGCAACACAGACATGTTAGAAAGAAATTTTAAGGCAAGCAGAGGCAAGAAAAGCACCCTCTAATTCACACTTACTGTATGAAACTGGCCTGGTTTCTCCTTGCTTGCTCTCCATCTGGGTACATGAGTTTTCCCCATCCTTTCCTTTCGCTGTCCAAATGCTCAACAGGCTGGTGGTCAGGACATAATCTTGGAAAGGGGTAGTGCAAACGAATTATTTGAGAGTGAGGAGAGAAATAAAAACAGGTATGCCACTCCCTGGGCAAGTAATGCAGCTCACAGTTGCAGGTGCAAGAGGCAGGCCCCTTGCAAGTCTTCCTTCTAATGGAAGCACCTATGGCTCCCGTCCTTGTGTGGTGGCCCGTGTCTCCCTGGTCCTCAGAACAAGCCTCTTGCTGTTCTGTGTGTGAAGACATGTATTTTATGAGTCCCAAATAACCTCGGGTGGAGACTGATGTTCAGCTCAGACAAGATGATGGGACATCCATGGATGTTCAACAGCAAGTCTAGGTGACCAAAATACAGATCTGCCCAAAAATCAGGTGCCTATGAATATTCATATTTATATGTGTGTTCTTTTCTGGTTTTTTTTTATTTTTCCCTCTTAAAATTCTTCATGAATTGCATTCCAGAAATCTGTGTGAGTCTTTTTTGGATCCTGCTCTAAGCAACTACAAGTAGGAGGTTAAAATAGCAGGCTCAAATCTTGGGAGAGTCTAGCCCCTGGGTGAGTGCTGTGGGGTGTACAGTGGGGACAGTCTCTTCCATAATTGCCTCTCAATAGATACATCTTCAAATGCAAGCAGCAAACCTAAGAATTGCATGAGCTGTAGTAATTAGCTATGTGGTAGTAGAAAAGCTTTGTGTAGGTGTAGGGGGTTTTTTGGTTTTGGGTTTGGGTTTTTTTCAGGGTTGTGGTGGGTTTTGGTTTTTGGTTTTTTGGGGGGTTTTTTGGGGTGGGGAGGGAGTGTCCATTTACCCTGCACTTCCAGAACACAGGGGCAAAAAGCACTAGCAAAGGTGGGGTTGTGAGATGAATGTGGTGGGCAGGTGTGTGCTCCTTTGCATTCAGGGCAAGAGCTGAGGGTCCTGGCATGAACGTTAACAGAAATGCCTTCATAGCCTTGCAGACTGACAGTTGGGACATGGCATATTAGGATGTGGTATGACAGCCAGGATTACTCAGTCCTGATGTTGTTAAAATCTATCAGTCTCGCTTTAGTTTATAAAAGCAGGTGCTGACTGCTCTTTTAGAGCATTTGAAAATTTTATTGAGGATTCATTATTTACTAAGTCACTGAATATGGTGCTCACAGGAAGTCATGTTTAAAAATCAAGAAGGAATCTTCATGAGATTATTTACTTTTCTCCACTTTTATAGGTGTGTATTGTTTTATCCTTATGTCAAGCTGTGACTGAGGTGGTCAAATACAATATAAAACAGTGCACAAATAGCCTGCCTTTCCAAGAAAATCTGAGACCCTGTATTGAGGGAGACGGAGTTTTTATATTGACTCCACTTGAGCAGACTCTTGCTCTCAAGCTGCATTGCTGTTGTACAGCTGTGTGAGCTCTTCCATGCTTGACTAGCCCAGTGCATGCAATTATAGGAATGATGCTACTTCCCAAAACCAGATTTTAAAGCTCTTCACTCTTTTTTTTTTAACACTTCTCCCACGTTTGAGACCCTGTCATGGTGACTCCAGACACCATCACTTGGGTTCCTTGATGCTAAAACAAAGCAGCAATTTTTTGGTGCCTGTTTTCTCTTGTTTTTTCCTGCCCACTTGTTTTATTCACTCTACCAAATAGATTATTATAAGGAAGTCCAGAAAAGGTCAGCAGGAGTTAGACCAATGGGGCAAGAACTGAGCCAATGGAACTGGAAAGTAAAGGACGAGGAATAGCAAAAAGGCAGGTTTAGGGTGGGGGATAGCAGCCACAAGACAAAGAATATGGGAAGTGGATCTGAATTAAGAGATTAATGAGAACAGAGGGAGTAGTGAGGGGAACTAGCTGTTGGCAAAAGTAGAGTGCTGTAGAGGCTTCCAGGTGGATGACCAGAGGGAAGAAAGATGATGAAGGGATGGAGGTGGAAGAGAGACCGAGCTGCAAGCAGAAGACAATGTAGAAATAAAAATACAGCAAAATTGAAGCAGAAGGCATTATATTGATGATGTTGCTTGATGCAGTATAGCACAGGCACTGGGACTTCCCAGAACGTGCACTTAGGGAAAAAAGTAGTTCTGCCTTGATTTTCAGTTTCCAGTAGGGGAATATTCACCACTGTTTTCTATGAGTTATTTACTGTCATGCTTAAAAATGTGACCCTTATTTCTAAATGCAGTATTTCTGTTCTATAAACCCGCACTCGGAGAAATCAGCTGAGGGGGAGGCAGCAGAAGGGGCAACAACAGAACAAAAGCAACAAGCAGGTGAAAATCGGTCAGGGTTAATTAATGTCCCAGACCCAGCTTGAGCAAAAGAGGCCAAGACACTACTGAAAGACTAAGTCTCTCACGGTAAGCTGAAAAAAGGCACAGCCCTCCCTGCTCTCAAAGCCTCAAGCTCACTCCTCCACGTCATTTTTCCACATGAACACCTAGCACATCAAAAGTGAGTAATTTAGAAAAACAAGGGTGGAGACCGGAGCAGGTAAAGGCGGCATTAGTGGGGTGTTCTGATAAAGCACGGATAGGTGAAGCAGCCAACGCTAAAAATGGCAGGTCCACACGGGGCAGCAAGGAACCGTCCGGCCATGTGGCACTTCGCTGACGTCCTGGACGCCTCTGCCCCTGACTCCAGAGATGCTTTGGTCAAAGGGCCACAGCCTGCTTCTGTGACACTATTGGTGCTTATTCACAAAATAATGATCAAAACATACCATAAAACGGTATCTTTGACCTGGTATAATTAGCTGTGTTGACGGGTCCTACTTCAGCTGTAATCACCTTTACTTCAGGGAGCCCCACCACTATTGGAGATACTGAGATTTCCCAGATATCAAAAGGATACACACAAGCGTTAAGAAAGCAGCAAACCAGAAGAAAGAAAAAAAAAAAGGTGGAAAAAGAAAACAAAGCCAGAAAAGCTTTTGTTAAACTTTTGAATCATGCTTCCATAAAAGGCAACAGATCCTAACGTAAGGCAATTTTCATGCTGCAAAGAGAAAAAGAATTTTAAATCTAGGCTGCATGACTTATTTAGAGTGATCTGGGGAGTAATAAAAAAGCCAGTGTGTGAATGTGTGTGTGTGTGCACAGTTTCTTTAACAGCTGCATGGTACAACCTGTTTTAAATAAGAACAAAGGTGAACAAAGCCAGTTGTCAGTGCAGCTCACCAAATGAAGTTTTTTAGTGTGCATGACGTATGCCATATAAAATGTATTGCCTGAGATATAACAGCACAGAGTCCAACTTGAAGTCTTTTTCTCATGCTTTTCCTACAAAGTCATGTTTCAAGAATTTATTATATTTATCCTCATTCTTTATTTGTGCCCAAAAGGCCCAAGGGATCACCTTATTTACTGTATCTTCAGCAGCAAATTAAAATCAGCCTCTTTCCTCCCTCAATATTCAAAGTTTTCATGTTCTATCAACATGCCACTGAACTCATTAATATCTGTTACGCTCAGAGTAGGCAACTGGCTAAGTAGAAAGTGGAGGACAGGTCTGACTTACCACATGAGTTTGACTTACCAAAAGAAGGAAACTAAACCCCAAAATAATGATGGAAGATGCTTTGAAGGTTTTATGAACAAAAAAATTAAGTCTGGCAAGCAACACAGTGTACTTTTTCATGTATGTAAGTAAACACAAATTCAGGAAAAGTTTTATGTTGCACATACAGAAATATTTGGGCTTTTTGTAACATGTTAGAGAACTTGGAGAGAGTTGCAAGCACTGCCTTCACTAGAAATGTTTCTGCACTGAAGATAAAGAGCTAACAGAGAACAGGGTGGTCTGCTGGAAGGGTTGCAAAGCTCTGTTTACAGAGAATTTTATAATCAGGCAATCATTTGTTACAAGTCTCTAAGATCCACAAGAGGAATCCATTGCTGTGCAGAGTTTAGTGAATTTTTAAAGAGAGCAACATATCGAAGAAATGTGTAGTCTATTAACACATCATTAAATAGTTAAACCAATTCCATCTTTTGCTTCCCAGTTACTCTTCTCTATAGCAGACAACTGTGCCAGATGCACAGTACAATTTCTGACTTTCAGAGGTGAGTTGGAATTTGGGATTCCTATCTATTCCCTCCCCTGCTTTTATTTCTTGGTGTTTTTCTTATCTGGTCTCACAATGTTGCAAGTGCTGCTTTACTCAGGAATGCGTTTCTTGGACTACTTCATCCCAATAAAAGCATAAACAAAAAGAATCATGAAATTCTGGGGAGCAAGTTAGATTTTCCCAGCCTTTGATGTGACTTAAAAGTGAAGGTACTCTTGAGAAATAACCACATATGGAGTACCTTTATATTTTTATATATACACATAATTTGATTCCTATGCAGCAGAAGAAAAGTTGTAAAGGTTAAAGGCCTGTTTGACCTTAGCTGTGACATCCTACATGATGTCCTCTATAGCTCTGGTACTGCCATAGTGGTGGGTACCTGGAGTAGTTGGACTGGTGATGGAGAATACTTTAATTGTGAAGTCAGGTGGTGGTACAGACATATCTCAGGTAGTGCAGGGTGTGTAGGTTCACCACTACCACGCTGTACTTTCTCTAACAAGTCTTGCAGCCAGTTGTCTGCTGGCTCACATCCAGACAACTTCAGTGACTCTACATCACCTTCCCTGGGCTTTTATTTCTAAGCCGCAGAGTAAGCTGGGGGACCTGGCAGTCTGGCATAAGTCCCCTCTGGGGATCACTGGTGGTCACCGGTGCCGCTGGTGACTACCATGAGGCAGTGTATGTGGTGTATGTCACCTTGTCTGACCTAATTTACCTAACCCGTCTGACCTAATTGAGATTTTTTTCAACATGAGGTTGATCAGACCCTGTAACAGGTTGCCCAGAGATGTCTCCATCCTTGGAGGTGTCTGGGACTTGGGTAGAGCAAGCCCTGTGCAACCTTCTCTGACTGGACTTGTGGGGGGCTGGAATAGTCATCTCCAAGGTCCTTTCCATCCTCAACCATTCAGTGGTGTTATGATGCAGCACCCTTCAGAGGAAACCACGCGTTTCCTTGTGACTCTGCTTGCACCAGGGCGAGAGGTGGTGGCTTAGACTGGGACAGGCTCTGTGACAACCTCTGGGCATTCCCTTTAACACATTCCTTGCCAGGCAGGGACACTGGCAAAGACCTCAGTCACCCTCTGGTCTTCTCATGGCACATTATTGTTCTCTCTGCTGCTTTTTTGCTGCCAAATTTGTGATAAGTAGAGGTAATGCCTTGAAGTCTGTGGTGTAGGCAGGAGTCCGCTACACGGCTGCTGCGACTGTGAGTGGTCAGACTTCATGGAACGGGTGATCCTTTCTGGCCTGGACCACTAGTGCCCCCTCCCTTCTTCATGTCACATCTGTACAAAGCTGACCGCTATAGACTTACAGTTGCTTTCCTCATATCAATATTAGGATCCTCTTAATGTCCCTGAAACTTGTGCTCTGAGCTGAGACCATGAAAACACAGATGAGGGAAGATGTGTCGCTTCCAGTTCCAGCCTGGTCCAAGCACGGCATCACGGATCAGAGAAGAGCCAGAGCAGATATGAAGGGTCATCTAGGAGGGCTGTGGATTTGGGGGAAGTGGGGGTTAGAAACAGAGTGCGGAGATGAGGAGGAGCCTGGAACTGAACGGTGGGTGCAGCGGGACTGGGACGAGCTGTGCAACAAGCTCAGAGCCCAGAGCCAGCTGGGACAGGGTGTGTGACCGATAGCCTCCTGCAGAGCCAGCAGTGCTGGGGGGGGCAGAGCCTCGCTCCCAGCTGCTGATCACAGTCAAACCCATCTGTCAGCAGATAGTTTTGAAACTTGCTTGCAAAGCGCTCTGTGCCCTTCTAGTATCAAACTGCCTCGAGGCTGACAACCTGCTATTGCTATCAATTATTTTGCTAACTCAGAGTTCAGACTTTTATGCAGGCAATCTAGAGGATCTAAACTCTCCTGATGATCTCCCTAAGTGCCAATATAATGCCACATCATGGTGGATATCTATTTTAGTGTTTGCCATTGTGCATGCAATTTCCTTTTTTTAAAGAATATGTAGCTCTACCAGAACAGTTATTAGGATTGCAAAGGACACAGTAAGTAGATTAAGCAGAACATTTGTGTGCCTAATGCACGTGATCATTTGTAATTGCATAATCAAACACAAGCTTTGTACAGAAACCTTTCTTCTGACACTAGAAAAATAGAAATGTATTGAGATGCATCAGCTTTGCACACAGGAGGCAATGATTTCTCTGTAGGACACCAACTTAATCTGTTGGAAAGTATTTAGTAAATGAAGTAGGGGAATATAAAAAGGGAGAGAATGATTAAGGCTGGTATATGTTTCCTTGGAAAATGTGACTCTACCGCTGTTGAGTTTGTGTGACAGATTTCGTACATGCTGCTAGTTAAGTCATGTGAAGCTAATTTACATGGGTAGTGAACGTTTTTCACTTTAAAACTGATTCTCATTTTGGGGCGCTTGTTGGAGAGCTGGGCTCTGACGCTCAGGAGTCTGGAGCATCCACTCCTGGGCTGGAGGCAAACAGGGCTGTGATCTGAGCCCATGCAGCACCCATGCTGCAGCGCTCTGAAAACCACATCCTACATACCCCGGAGCAGGTGTCCAACTTAGACCCTAGTCCCTTTGTGCTTCTATTTCCCACCCAGAAATGAGCAATTCTGTTCTCAGCAGAATCTGAAGCGTATGTGGTAAACAGGGCCTTGAATAAAAAGCATAAAATCAATCATTAAGCACTTGCTTTTCAAATGAGCACTGTCCAGCCTGTATACTGAATGAGGCGAGGGTCCTAAGCAAAATAATGAAAGAACATGGAATTAGGTAGTTCCTCAAAAATGTAAACACGCACACTGGTCCGTTTTTGTGGATAATAATATTTGACATGATACACTTTCAGTGGTCTTGGATATTACAAGCTTCTTAAGAAAAAGGGGAAGTTGAACGGGCAGAGGAAGAGGTAGAGGAAAGAAAAGGTGAAGGAGAAGGAGAAAGGGAATGGAAAGGGAAGAGTGGTTTCTAGTTTCCCTTGTAAAGACTGAAAAAGTGACTGTGGGCGATCTAGGGAATCATTAGGCAAATAGAAGGAATCCCCAAATTCTTTCATGTTGGTTTGGGAACAAAAGGGTTGATTTAGGACTTCTTCAATGCAGGGAGCTAGCAGAATGGTGCTTTTCAGACCTCATGCAGACTCTCAGTTAGCCTTGCTACTGTGCATGAATTTTCAAAAACAAACACGCATGTATATTAAATCCACGGGGGATTTTCTTCATGTATTCTTGCCTTTATCAAGTGATCTTAAGACCAGCCAGTGCTTACCAACAGTCGTACTGTCACTTCAAACGCCAGGAAGACAAGAGAAAAGCAACAGGAACTTTTCTTGAGTCAGAGGGATGAATTGGCCGCTCGGACCGGGAAGCATCGCTTTTGTGCATCCTAAGTTCAGTTAAGCGAAAGCAATTCACAAGGGTTCTCTGCCATCGAATTATAATTTCTTAATCGTTAACCTATAAACTGTAAGCCCGGAGGGGGCTGTCAATAATAAACTCCGGGAAAGGGGTGCTAAAAGGAAGCGCTGGCAGAGGGGAGCCACCGATTCAGTTAAACCCCTTCCACCGCTCCTGCCCCGCCGAGGCGCGGCGGCGGCTCCACCCCTTCCCCCGGCCCCGGGAGGGCGCGCACAATGCTGCGCCGCGGCCCCGGCCCCCCCGGCCCCGGCCCCGGCCCCCGCGGCGGGGCGCAGCCGCCACCTTGCAGGGCGCGGGGGACATGGCAGCGACGTGAGGGCGCCTTCCCTCCGGCGGAGGGGCTGAGCCGGCGCGGGGCCACCGTGCTGCAACATTTTCCCTTTTTATTATTTGTTCGGTAGCTTTAAAAAAAGAAAACTCTAATTGTAAGGTAAGATAATTCAGACGTTTAAAGAATTTTTTATTGGAGCAGTGCTACTTGTTCTCGTACGTGCGCACCTCGCCGGTCAACTGAATGCACCGGGCATAAGCGTAGGCGCCGGCGGGAGGCTGGAGCGGGGTCTGCGGCCGCGGGGGCCCGGGATGCTCAGCGTGCGCCCCGGGCCGCCGCGCTCCCGCCGCCGCCGCTCCGGCTGCGGCTCCGGCCGGGCTGGGCGGGGCGGAACTGCGCTGATTGTAGTGTTTGGCTGGAGCCCTGGAAGGCGCACCTGGTGGGGTTGTGCTGCGGGGCTTCCTCGCCCGGACAGCGCATCGAGGGGTCAGGGAAGGATAACCGCAGCTCGGAGACAGGTTTGGCGAATTTCAGCTCTCAGCTTGAGCGCTGCTGCTTCCTTTTCTCACAGATGCTGTTTGCATGCTTTCTGTTCATCCCCCTTCCCCTCCTCCGACCTGCGAAATTGATGTGGCTATCTTAATTGGGGGGCTAGAAAAAAGCGCCTGTCCGGTTGTAATACTGTTTAGCCTGAACAGATTTCGGTCGTGTTTTGTTCTTAAAGATCTTTGGTGCTTTTCTTACGTGAACAAGGTGGTGGGACACTCAGTCTAATACGTGTTCTTATTTCGAAACACTGCCTTTAATCACCTTTAAACATAAATGAACTATTTCAGCAAACTGGGTTTTAATTTTTACAAAATCAGTGTTAGAAACAAAAGGAGGAGGAAAAAATGTTGTAGTAAACAAGCAATGTGTCCTCTTAAGTAAAGAAAATGTTTTCTTTCTTCCAGTATTATTTGGGAACTGTCATGTAATTTTGACGTACCAAGATTATTAATTTGCTTTTGATATAATTTGAGACAATCACTTCTCAAAAGTTAATTCAGCAGTGAAGAATATGCAGGTTTTTTACTCTTCAACTTTGTATAGTAGGTAGCCACAAAAATTTGTCTTTAGAGTTACTAGAACTGATAACTATTTTTTTTACAAGTTCCTATTTGTTTTCAGAGTTGACCCTGTGATAAACTGAACAGCAACTTGGGAAGTTCTGTAGCAAGGTCATTCAAACATTTGTCTCTGTTCCTTGCCTTTAAAGTTTAATGGATAGAAAGGAGAAAGTAACACAGATGTGCTTTATTCTTTTCTTGCCATGGGATCTGACCTCATTTACATGTTTCTTCTCTCAGTTGAGATGGATATGAGGGAAGGACTGAAGCTGATGATTTGAATTGCCCAACTTGAGTGTTAGGCCTGATTGTTTTGCTTCCTAGAGAGCCTGACCACCTTTTGGCTCTGTTCGATTTTAGCTGACATTGTAAGTGCTCAGAATCAGTGAAACTCAGCCTCTGGGTATCTCAGCCTGGCCCCAACCACGGAAGCACTCAGAAATAGTCCTGACGTGTGGAGGATTTCCCAGTGGCTGTAGAAGTAATCTTCAAAATCAGCTGTTGTGCATTAAACAGGAAAAAAAAATGAAGCGGGAACTCCTTTATTAAGTTAAACCACCTCTTGCTGGTTTTCATTGTCCCAGGATTCTAGCAAGCAGCCTCTCACATCACTTAATGGGCAGCAGCTTTCTAGCTACCACTAGGAAGTTGTCCAGTCTCTCTAACTCTGCCTATGCAGTAGCAAACTCTTTAGGGTTGACGTGGAAAGACGAGCTTGCGAAGGCATTTGATTTCCCAGTGCTTCCTTGGGATTGCCGTGTGAGTGGCAGAAACGCTGTGGGCCCCTTGGGGAGGAAGCAGCCTTCATCAGCCATCAGTCAGCTCATCCTTGGAGTGACCAAGTCCTCGTTAACATGCTTATCTTACTTACTGGCCATCCACAAAATAGGATAGAAGTCATTACATCCCACCGCAACAAACTTTTTGGAATTTAAATGGCAAAATAAGGCACTAGAGGAGCAGTACATCTGAGATGGCTTTGTGCTGGAGCAGCAATGAGGAGCTCTGTGGACCTCCAGGCTGTGTGTGAACTCAGTTAAAAGGTCCTCCAGAGACCTTATCTGCTTCCCTCCTTCCCATCCTCTTCCTTCTACCTGCTGTTCCTGCTGCTGCCCCTGTCTTGATAGCAGGGGAAGTAGTTCTCCACCTCTCTCCAGATTGCCCTCCACATTAGCCCCTCCTGTGCGTGCTTCATTAAACATTGGGAGGCACCATGGGAGCTAAACCATGCCGACACAGCTGAAATGTGGTGCCAAAATGTTCACACATACTCAAACTGCAGGGGCAGCTCATGTCCTTTCAGGTCATCCTCTGGCTTGCCCTGCCTTACCAGCGTTTCCTTGTGTAGGTGAGTGCCCATTTCTATGCTAGAGATCAAAAGGTTCCGTGAGCATTTGTGACGTTTTCTCATCTTGATGGAAGTACAAATGGAAAGGGCAATGCAAACACTGGTATAATTTTCAATAAATGTTTTGGGGGCTTTTCACTTTTGCATGCTCTGTTTAAAACGTTCTGAAGTGAGTACTTTTCTGAGGGGAGAGGTGGGTTTTTGGAAATCACTGAGCATCTTTCCCCTGATAACTGAAACGTCTTTGTATTTTCTTAAAATATTGTAAGCCACTTTGGAGAAGGGGTTCTTGTATCAGTTGCTAAGTAGGGCTTTTATCGTTCCCAGTTTGCTACATTTATTGTATTTCAAATGTAGTCATGAAGTTTATGATCCTTCAGAAGGCAAGAAAATGTCTACTAACCACTATTTGTAATTTATTTTGCAAATGTAGACAAGAACTAATGCTTGATTTTAGCTAAGGTCTTGCTGCTGCTGCTACTGCTTTTACCATTTACAAATAAAATATATCCCATCTAAAATCCAGTAGTACGCTTTGGAGCTCTCCTGGTGTGAAACTATTGCAATGTCTTTCAAAAACGCGAAACCATTCTTCTCCAGCTGTAAGTTATAACTCACATTGCAGTCTTACTCTGGTCTGAGAAGAGATGCTGTGAAAATGGTGGTGTGGTGTTCCTACTTCGCATATCAGTCATGGAACTTGGCATATGCAGAAATAAAACAGGAAAAACAATGTATGTGGTTAAGCGAAGTCTGTAGCTTTATTGATTCAATTAATTGATCAGCCTTAAAGAGAGTGTTAAACCACCCTGATGGCTACCCAGCAGACTCCAGCAAGAAGCCTTTCAAGCACTCTGCATTTCTCGTTGGAAGGAGGAGATACAGCCATCCATGTCCGCTGTCACCCATCCTTCAGGGCAGAATCAGGGACGCGCTTGCAGCGGGTTGGATACCTCTTTCCAACGTACCCAATGTGCTGTTTCACCAACTGTGTCTGTGCCGTAACCCAGAACTGTCTCTTACAAATACATTGACACAATAACCGGACTTTCTGGCAGCTGGCATGTAACTGGGGCGGCGGGGGGAAAGTATGTATTAGCCAGGTTTGCTTTAAGGAAAAATTGCCATCCAAACCTGAAGGACAAGAGGAAATGGCCTCAAGTTGTGCCAGGGGAGGTTCAGGATGGATATTAGGAAAAATTTCTTTACTGAGAGAGTGGTGAAACACTGGAACAGGCTGCCCAGGGAAGTGGTGGAATCACCATCACTGGAGGTGTTCAAGGAATGTGTGGATGTGGCATTGTGAGACATGGTTTAATGGGCATGGTGGTGTTGGTTGATGGTTGGACTTGATGATCTTACAGGTCTTTTCCAAGCGTGGTGATTCTGTGATTCTGAGTGATTAGCCCCAGCCCCAGCCCCAGCAGTCAGAACTGGTACGACAAAGCACAGGAATATAAACATAATAAAAGAAATGAAGCCATATCTCTGGAGGGAGAGGTTTCAGCAGCTATCAGTATCCCGTCGCGCTTCTGATGATCAATCTGAAGCTTGGAGGAGGGAGGGGGAAGCAGAAAGACCTTGCGGCTGTGAGCAGCTAGTGCTGCAGTCTGGGGGGAGATGCAGGAGATGCAGCTCCCCAATGCCGCAGGGACCACGCGAGGTTGCATCAGTAGCTTTTGTAGTCCAGTGTCCTGCCCCGTGCCAGTCAGGGTCAGAGGCATCTTCCTTTTTGGTACAAAATCAGGGAACAGCATTGTCCTGGGGTGTTTGTTTTTAACTGAGGCAGTTAACAGTTTGCACGAATTCATACATAAAGGTTTGCTATTTTATTTATCCCATTTACTGTAAAGGGGAGTGTAGTCATCTGAATGACTCGAGCTGCGTGCTTTGACATGATATGTGTGGTAACACATGGAGAAAAGAGGTGCTGCACAGACCTCAGCAGCGCTGTCCACAGAGGAGCAGGCGGTATGGTCCCCCTCTCCACAGGGAATATAAGCAGATCTGCCCGCTTCCCTGCAGCGTTCCGGATCCTGAGCCCCTGAGACTCTTACTGATGAATGCAGATTATCCAATTATATCCAAATATTTCTCCCCATCTCTAAAAAAAAACCCAAACCAAGACAGCAAATACAAGGACGGGACGGGGGGTACCAAATTGTTGGCTTGTCATTGTTTTGGCTGTATCTAGCCCCACATTTAATTATTAAAAGTTTTGATTTTTTTTTCTTATTTTGACCCTGAATGCAGGTGTTTTCAACCTCTTGACAATCCAGAGTGCAGTTGCTCTGGATAACACATTGAAGACACATGTGCTGTGAGTCTCTGAGGTGCTTTTAGTGTTGCATCGGAGCCCATGCAGGTCTGCGTTACTTAGCAAACAATTAGCAGCAGTAGTCAGATGAGAAGCCTGGTAATAAATCAGTTGTGAGGGTCAAGAGGGGACAACCTTGCAGTCCTGCTGAAATTCCAGTTTAACCACTGAGGTATGAGGGTTGTACAGAAGATGGAAAAGCAGGAGCAAGCTTAAACTCAGCGTTATTTTAGAAGTAACACTGAAAAGGTGTAGATTTTGTTTACTACTTTGGCAACTGCACAGATTTGGATGCTGCATTGGCATCCATCTCTCACAGAACCAGATTTTAGAAGCAGTTTTCCTGGACATGGAAAACAGAAGTATTGTCAAGTATCTTCTGTGACAGTTCACTTGTCAAATCTTAGGCAGTCTAGTTTCACTGGATAAAAGTTGAGGGAGGATAAAATGCTGCACGGTGCTTCCTACCTTGTTCAGTACACACATAGGCAAATTCACCTGGCCGTATTGGCAGCTACAGTGCTTTGGTTTTGCTATTCCCAGAGGGGCCAGGCCAGTTATTCGCCACTGTTAACTCTCCTGCTAGCTACAGCAAGGCAGTGACAGTGCTCATGTGCTTTCTTCTCCTGTTGCTCAGTCTCATCCCTGGCATTTCTTTGTCTTAGTTTAACAGGTATTTGGTTTGTTTTCAGCGAAGGGCTTTCTCAGCAGTATTCCCCAATAGACTCTCAGGTAATCGTGGGGCCAGTGAATTGTTTTGCACTCCGCTTAGCAGCCTGGCTGGCATGTACCACCTGTAGCAACCGCTGGGTGAAAATCATAGGTGCCCTTTATGAACAGCTTAGGAATTCCAAATCATAGGCAGTTTTCTGAGCATCTCTAGACAAGCTTTCAAGTGGCAAGGTTGTTAAAAAGAAAACAAAATGCTGTCTTCTGTTTTTTTAATTTATAGGGGTCACCTTAAAATTTTCCTGTGGGACAAGGGAGGCTGGAAGCGTTCTCTGTTTTGAGGGCCTCATATTCTCATATATATGTTCATGACTTTGGGAGATGGGTTGGCTAGAGCACCACCAGGTTAGGGCACACTGTTCTGTCACAGCAAATAATATTTTGTGGAAAGACACGTATTCTTTCTTTAAAAATGTAGCCTGGGGGAGATGAGGGAGAGTTCTTGGCAGAAACTTTTGCATAAAGCATTGTGATAGAGCAGCCAGGGAATATATTGCATACTAATAAAGCTCCTTCTTCGTTGTGAAAAGTGCATGCTTTGTGAGTGGCAGTGGGTCTTTTTTTACCTTTTGACATTCTAACTTGACCCATAATGAGGCATCCACCAGCACGCCTTTTCAGTCCTTTCCAAAAAGCTGCCAAAACTGAGGAGACTTTTTTGAGAATAATCTGTGAGCCAGCAAGGTTGGCTGTAAGGTTTGTTTGTTCTTCTCTCTCCTGCTGGTTCCTACTATTTTCTTACTCCCACATCCTATCCGACTCTTGTTTTCAAATGTATTCTTCAGCCTTCTCCTTCCCTACCTACTGCATCCTGTGTTCTGCTTTCTCACTTCCTTCTCTTTTCTTATAGCTTTTCTTTCCATTTCCTGTTCGTTCTGGTCCCTGAGGAGCGAGGAGTGAAACATTAACAGTTGCTGGAGGACCAAGTTAATGTGGCTGTTGTTATGAGTTTAGAGTTCAGGTGAAGGCTCCAGGAGACATCCTTTGTGTACGACATTGTGCCCCGGCGCTCTTTGCACCGCTTCATTGCTGGGGCAACAGAGAGGAATGTATATCTGTGCTTCACCCACTGCCATCTACAGTCCAGCATTTAAGATAAAAATACTAATAAAAGTCGATCTTTGCTAAGATACGGATGTTCCAGTTATTGCAAGTTAGTTAACAGGTGGTAAATTGCTCTGCTATTATCACTTCACTGCACGTCTCAGTTACAAAGAAGTTGAAAAGCTTCAGACATAGGGTAAGCAAAGCAAGTGGATTTGGATCATCACATGTGTTTTGATAGGGGATATGGGAGTTGCAGGTACTTTGGCAGTGGTTTGAAAAACATGTCATTTCACAGTAAATTCAGCGTACATACCTGTGTCTTCTTTTCTAAGTCATATTGCTGCTTTTACAATAAGGCTGTTACATTAGTAGGGGACATATCCCTGTGTAATCTGTACCTCTTTGTCAGCTGAGGATCACCATCCTCATAAATCTGTGCTTACAATATGTGCAGGCACTTCCTGTGCTGATGTCAACGTATCCTGAATATAAATCACAGATATAAAATACTCATATTGCTAATAATTTCTCCATTGAAATGCAAGGGTAAGGCTTGAAAATGTAGGTCTTTATTATCTTTCTGAGGATACACCTAATTTGTGTATTGTGAGCTTTTATATTGTCTGAAAATACAGCTTTACAGACTATATAAAGAAGAGCATTTTCCAGCTGAGGTTAGCTGTAGCCAAAGGTTTGATTAGTCTGACCCTTGCAGTCCACAAAATCTACTATTCTAAATGGAAACGTGCCTGGAAGAACAAACCTCTTAACATAATAGTCACTGTGCTGGCAAATTTATCTTCCTGCTAATTTCTTATGCCTGCGATGCCCAGATGGTTATCAGTCGTGTGCTAATGTAATCTCTGTCCTGCTGGTTTATTTATAACCAGGATTGATCCATTTATGTATGGCTGCATATAGCAATTACTTTTCATTTTTTATCTTATTTTACACATTTTTGTGTATGCAAGACATAAGGAGGATTCCACCTTGTAAAACAAGTTTGGTATAAATGGTGAGTAGATGTACCTGTCCTGTTGGGATATTATACACTTTTACCAACGTCATCCTAAAAGAGAAATAAATATAAAGGAATTAAAACCTGATGTATTTGTTATCTATACATGTATAAAATTTCACTGCTTTTCAGATTTCTAGATGATTTTATCTAGTTTGTAGTTAACTTTTGTAATTTAAAAGACTTGGTTTGGGAATGTACCTGTAGGTAGTAATTTCTTGAAAGACTACCAAGGTTATTCGTGAAAAAAAAATTTATAAAATGAAGGTGATTCAAAAAATGAAGAAATACACCTCTCTATATATATATATATGTTAGTTTAATGCATCTCTTCTAACTTGTTTCAGGTTGAAGAAACTTCTTGAGCAGGAGAAGATCTATCAAGCCCGGAAGGAGAAGGAACATACAAAGCGGCTCAATAAACTAAGAGAAGAACTAGTCAAGCTCAAATCATTTGCACTCATGCTGGTGGATGAAAGACAAATGCATATTGAACAACTTGGTCAACAAAGCCAGAAAATACAGGACTTAAATCAAAAACTAAAGGAAGAAGAAGAAAAGCTTAAAATTATTAGTGCAAAAACAAAAGAAGATGGACAAAAACTGATGAAGTTAGAGGCAGAACTTGAACATAAAACATCATCATTTTCTCAGGAGCATGAGGAGATGACTGCTAAACTGGCTAATCAAGAATCGCATAATAGACAGCTAAGGCTGAAGCTAGTTGGGTTGACTCGCAGAATAGAGGAGCTAGAAGAAACTAACAAAAATCTTCAAAAAGCTGAGGAGGAACTTCAAGAACTAAGAGATAAAATAGCGAAAGGGGAATGTGGGAACTCTAGCTTAATGGCAGAAGTGGAAAACCTCCGCAAGCGTGTGCTTGAAATGGAGGGGAAAGATGAAGAGATCACAAAAACTGAATCCCAGTGTAAAGAGCTAAAAAATAAACTGCAAGAGGAGGAGCACCATAGCAAAGAGTTGAAACTTGAAGTGGAAAAATTGCAGAAAAGAATGTCAGAACTAGAGAAGCTGGAAGAGGCTTTCAGTAAAAGTAAGTCTGAATGTACCCAGCTACACTTAAACTTAGAGAAAGAAAAGAATTTGACTAAGGATTTGATAAATGAGTTGGAAGTGGTGAAGACTCGAGTGAAAGACCTTGAGGCATCAGAGAGCAAGTTGGAAAAGGCTGAAATAAGCTTAAAAGATGACCTTACAAAGCTGAAGTCATTTACTGTAATGTTGGTTGATGAACGAAAAAATATGATGGAAAAAATAAAACAGGAGGAAAAAAAGGTTGAGGGTCTAAACAAGAATTTTAAAGTTGAACAAGGGAAAGTTATGGATGTAACAGAGAAACTGATAGAAGAAAGTAAGAAATTTTTGAAACTGAAATCTGAAATGGAAGATAAAGTGTCTAGTTTGACAAAGGAAAGAGATGAGTTAATTGGCAAACTGAGAAGTGAAGAAGAAAAATCCTCTGAACTAAGCTGTAGAGTTGACCTGTTAAAGAAAAGAATTGATGGTATGGAGGAAGTAGAAAGAGAAATTACAAGAGGTCGAACCAGGAAAGGACCAGAGCATGGTTGTCATGAGGACAACAAGATTAAAGAACTTACTGTTGAAATTGAAAGACTGAAAAAACGTCTCAAACAACTGGAAGTGGTTGAAGGAGATTTGATGAAGACAGAAGATGAATATGATCAGCTAGAACAGAAATTTAGGACTGAGCAGGATAAAGCTAACCTACTTTCTCAACAGCTGGAGGAGATGAAGCTCCAGATTGCTAAAACTAAAGCAATAGAAAAAGGTGAAGCAGTAAGCCAGGAGGCAGAGCTGAGGCACAGGTTTCGTCTGGAAGAGGCCAAAAGCAGAGATTTGAAAGCAGAAGTTCAAGCTCTTAAGGAAAAAATCCATGAGCTGATGAACAAAGAAGACCAGCTTTCTCAGCTCCAAGTCGATTATTCCGTTCTGCAGCAAAGGTTTATGGAAGAAGAAAATAAAAACAAGAGCATGGGGCAGGAAGTTCTGAACCTAACAAGAGAGCTGGAACTTTCTAAGCGTTACAGCCGTGCTCTGAGGCCCAGCATAAATGGACGAAGAATGGTCGATGTTCCCGTGACGTCCACCGGCGTGCAAACAGATGCTGTAAGCAGTGAAGCAGCAGAAGAAGAAACTCCAGCAGTGTTTATAAGGAAATCCTTCCAGGAAGAGAATCATATCATGAGCAATCTGCGACAGGTAGGTCTGAAAAAACCCATGGAGCGTTCTTCAGTGCTCGAGAGATATCCTCCAGCAGCGAATGAACTTGCAATGAGGAAATCTTGGATACCATGGATGAGGAAGAGGGAAACTGGGGCTCAGGCAACTCCTGATAAAGGAGCCCGAACTCACAGCAGTCCAGCGCATCCCGGGGAGGTTGTCCTTTCACCAAAGCAGGGTCAACCTCTTCATATTCGGGTGACACCAGACCACGAGAACAGCACAGCTACTTTGGAGATAACCAGTCCAACCTCAGAGGAATTTTTTTCAAGTACCACTGTCATTCCTACTTTGGGAAATCAGAAGCCACGAATAACCATCATTCCATCTCCAAATGTTATGCCCCAAAAAGGGAAAGGCAGTGAAAGTCCCATGGGCCCAGATCGTTCTATGTCTCCAGTCACTATAACAACATTCTCCAGGGAAAAGTCCCCAGAGGGAGGGAGAGCACCCTTCGCCGACAGACCTGCATCGCCAATTCAGATTATGACGGTATCAACATCTGCAGCACCGGCAGAAATCTCTGTCTCTCCGCAGTCACAAGATATGACCATGGGAAGGGCTGTCTTCAAAGTAACACCGGAAAAACAAACTGTCCCGACTCCAATCCGCAAGTACAATGCCAACGCCAACATTATTACAACAGAAGACAACAAAATCCACATCCACTTAGGTTCCCAGTTTAAACGCTCTCCCAGTGCTGCACCTGATGGTGCAAGTCCTGTGATAACAGTCAGACCGGTGAACATAGCAGCAGAGAAGGAAGTTGTGACCGGTACTGTCCTTCGATCGCCCCGCAACAACCTGTCCTCGCGACCTGCACCAAGCAAGGTGACAAGTACTATCACTATAACGCCTGTTACAACGTCTTCCACCCGAGGAACACAATCAGTGGTAAGCAGCATAGTGTCATGATGTAGTCTTCATGGTGAGGAGAAGGGAAACCAAAGTTTGGGTTTGAGACACCAGAAAGAATGGGTGGGGTGAGGAGAAACTCTTTACTTCCCTACCATCTGTTTCAGATACAAGCTTAACTCTAAAATTAGAATTTGCCTGATTCAAGTATTTTTGTACCAATGTTGGCCACTGGTATACTTTTAGCATTATCTCCCAAAGGAGTAACTTTCAAAGGAAGTCCCTGCAAAGTTCCTTTAAAGTTATTTTCATAATGGCAATCCTGTAAAATTGCAAGTGAGAGACAAGAGAGGGACAAAGAATGATGGAGATGACAGAACTGGAAACTGTATTTTTATTTTTGGTGAGTGCAATTTCTGACTTCTGAAAAGACTCGTAATGATTTTTGGCCTGGCTGGTGGGTCTTTAGAGTCCGACCATGCAGGCTGGTTATTTCTTTGGTATAATCCCATTATATTTGTAATTCAATTAATACCTGCTATAATACAAAACTCCAAAGGAATAAATAGCCAGACATGGCATCATTGCTTACAGCTCCAGGTCTCTTTCGGCCAGTAAATACTAAAGCTCTTTCTGACATTCTCAGCTTTTGTTAGGGCCATATTACAATAGTGCTTCTTCTAATATATTTTTGCTGCTTTGTCTCTGTGCCTCTGTGGTGGCTTCCTGGCTTCTTTTTCATACAAAGTCTTGCTTAAATCAGTCTCTCACCTCTGTCTCTAAACACATTGGACAATATTTACTGATAGTCCTCCCCCAAAGTTTACTATTGGGCATGGTTTTGCATTGTTTTAGTTGGAAATACCCTGGGAAAGAAGAATTTAACCAAAATAAAAAAACCCCATCAGTACTGTATTAGTCCAAAAGCTTATGGAGCTAGACAGAGCCTGTAGCAGATGCTTAGGGGAAGATTATTTTAAGTGGGTAAACACTCAGTAATGTTTCCCTCAGCATCTGTTCCCACTTTTTGGCAATAGGTGGGTATTTCTTTCTGAACCAGGGCCTGTAGCCACATCTTTGTGTTTAATAGACCGTGGCGAAGTTTTCTTCTATTTATTCTTCCAGTTGCTTTTTGAACTCATTTATACTGTTGTTTCCACAACATCAGGGAGCAGTGAATTTGGTTGTGGGCTCTGGGAAAAATGCTCTTTTGTTTGACACCTTTTATGCAATACCTTCATTGGTTACAGCCTCTTTCTTGTTTCTTGACAAATACTGAATAGTCATCCCCTGTTCATTTGTCCGTGCCGCTCAGGAGTCTGCAGACCCCTACAACATGCCTCTTCAGGCATCTCTTTCCAAGCTGAAATGTCAAAGTGTGTTTAAGATACGCTTGCACACTTTTGGAGAGAGGCTGCCATGCCCATTTAAGCCCTCTGACTTAAGAAAACTTGCATTCATCGTACGTATCTATTTGGGATTGCACGTGCAATCTCTCCCCACATATATAATGTATTGTAGATGCTTTACTGTACAGTGTTTTCCTACATATTAGAGGCAACTGTTCGTTTTTTAAAAAGTCTTGAATTAATTCATTTACAAACTCCTTTGTCTCTCAGAAGCTTGGAAAACTTTTTTTAAGAGTTCCTCATTCTTTCTAACTAGATGTCTGTCTCTACTGTGATGATGCACTGAACCGTGGCAGACAAAACTTTTTTGTTTTGTTTTCATCTGGCTAAAAAGTGGCTTCTTTCTTCACTTCATCCTCCCTGATTTGGAATGTAAGGAAAATAGTTCAACCATAAGATTTACTTTGTCTTATGCTTCCCTTTGTTTCTTAAGGTCCCTAGTCAGATAAGTAGGGAACTTGGAACAAGTCCAAATGTGCCTTTTCTTCCCTAACCCCCTGGAAAAAAAAAAAAAAGTTGTATATTCACTATCTGTTTTGCAAATGACTACTTTACAAACACATTTCAATACACCTAGTCAGAAAAAATAAGTTGTGATCATTTACTCAGTAACCCTAGAAGAAACCAACATTGATATAATTTTGAGGGTTTAAGTTCATAAAATCAAAGAAGACAAACTGATACAAAACTGCTTTCTTAGCTCACCGGTTTTAATATTTTTCTTCGCTCTCCTCATACAAGATGCTCTGTACAATGTACTAACGCAGTGCCAAACTACAAAGGGGAAAATAATCCTGAAGTTCCTAGCTGTCATCTGTTGCTGTAACAAATTTGCAGTTACTGTTTTTATATTTGAAAACATTTAACTCTTCTTCCAATTTGAATTTATAGAGTTATCTTCAGTACTGCAGGTGAAGTTAATGTTAAGGTGCACACATGGTACTTCTAAAGGTTCAGCCTGAGCTGTGGTGTCTCCCTGCATATGTGAGCCCAAAACCAGAGACTGTGGTTTCATGATGGACCATCATGATTTTTGAATCCCATGAATCCCGTGGATTAAGGAGTGTTATGGTTGTGTTGATTTCCACTGACATACACCCTAGAGTAGCTAGAGATTTATATTCCCCTGATCCAGTCCTCTTCTGAGTCTGCAACAGTTTTGATTTTAGAGCAAATGAGACCCTGATCCAAAGAAAGACACAGGCACCTGAAGGAGGACTTGGGAAATTTTTGAGCACTTAACCAAAAAGATCAACCAAAAAAGGCACCGGTCAGTGACTGTGTCTGCACTGGCACCGGAACTCACTGGACCCAAATGTTTTGGAGGCACTTACGTTCTGCCTGCTGCACAAGCCCAGGGCTGTATTAGTCCAAAAGCTTATTTAGCTAGACAGAGCCTGTAGCAGATGCTTAGGGGAAGATTATTTTAAGTGGGTAAACACTCAGTAATGTTTCCCTCAGCATCTGTTCCCACTTTTTGGCAATAGGTGGGTATTTCTTTCTGAACCAGGGCTCATCACACCAGCGCTGCCACCCAGCCTGGCCCAGTCCCCCAGGGGTCTCCACGGCAGGAGCTGATGTGATGGAGACTGTTTGACGAGTTGGATTAAATTCAGCATTTAACAGAACCGTTGCCACTTTGATTGAAAAAAAAGAGCCAAACCCTAATCTGGTAACTGCCTTTTGTATGATAGCCTATGGATTTGGGTAATTAACACAGAAGTGGAAAAAATGGGGTTTGGTCTTCCTTAGCTTGATTAGAGTCGAACCCACACCCAGGAAAATACTTGGACTACCCTAGCAGACCTAGCAGATAATTTTTTTTATTACAGATGGACCACAGCACAACCAAAAATTCAAGACTATGAGACCAGAGGATATGCAGACTAAAATGAGCCTGAAACTGCAGCCTGGTTATTAGTCTTGCCTTAGCACATTACCCCAAGTCCCTGTTCTCAGGACAGTTCATATAGTTTACAGCAAAAAACCCACAGAATAAAAACAAATATTCTCTGGAAAAAAACCCAACTGTGGTGCCTATATCCTGTTTCTTGATTTAGGCCTTACATTTGGCTGTAGGATTGTTGGTGAATTTGCATTTTCTTTGGCTACCAGGATGGGTGTTAGTCCTATAATCACTTCGTCCCTGTGCTCTCTACTTCCGACAAGCCTGGCATCCAGTGCCAGCTGTTTACACTGCCAGGGTACACAGTGAATCCGGTGGCATGCAAATCTGCAGGGAGCGGAGGGAATCCTGGCTGCAGCAGAGCCAGCATAGTGGCACGGCACCAACCACACTTGGTGTCCTGTGACCGAGGCAGCAAGACACGGCTGAAAGGCTGTTGGGTGCCAGAGCTAGCTGGGCACACGTTAAAGCAGTCATAAGACTACGTTCATTTGGGCAGCATTTCATTTGAGATCAGCATCTAAATTTAGCTCTTTGTAGGTGTCCCATATATGCTCTAAGCTTCTGTTAGAGGCACTAGAGATCTAGGGGTCAGCTCATCTCTCCGTATAGAGGTGCATGGTGCTATCTGCGTGCCCTACGGCAGCTGAGACACGTGCACGAAGCTGGGAGGTGTAACACGGACCTGTACCTTTCTGCAGCAGAACTGATGGGATACCTCAAATGGCACAAGATGCCTCAGTCTGGGCAACTGAGTCAGTCCCCAGTCATCAGTCCCCTTGTCAGCACTGAGCCCTACGTGCTGGCTCCGTGGAGGCTGGAGGGTCATTCAGCTGAGATGCTGCTCCCTTCAGTGTGAGCTGAATTGCCCACTGGGCTCCACTGACTGTATTGACTAGATCTCAAGTCCCACCCTTTCAGGATTCAATTGCCTAAACATAGTGTCATTTTAAGTGCTGTCAAGTAGCCTACCTAATTTCCAGCTGCATTATCAGAGGCTGCAGTTCTCCTTGGGTCCTCTGTCTTATCTACCAGCCCTGTGCAGATAGCTTGAGTACCCCAGGGCATCTCACATTGCACTAGATACCTGTGTTAACCACTGAACTGAACCATTTCTGTCCAGGGCAAGCTGGTCCCTAATCCGATCAAGAACAAGTGCTGAAAAAGCACCTTTGTTAGGAAAGTATTCCAAAAGTAAATGTGTGCGTGAAAGCACTCTTTTTGTGTGTCAGTAAAATGCACTAAGCAGGATGTTATAAACCACTAAAACATGCTAAATGTTCTGTACATTCAAATTGCTTTTCTTCCTTTCATGGGATTGTCCAACCTTACTGCAACCTCACTGCTTAATATACTTGCCAGTGTCTGCAGTGAGCGCTGATTATTGACCTAACCAGTTTAGTGGCTGCATGTATTTCTCTCGCTCTCAGTAACGTATTTACTAACCTCACTCTGGCCCCCTGTGCAGTTCCAGCACCACGTACTGCCCATTCGGAGCCAGCCAGTGTCACTCTGCGTCCCGTGGGGCCGTGTCTCAGGCGCTCTGTGCTGGCTGCGTAAGAGTCGGTTTCTGGTTGGAGCCGCATTCCTGTATCAACCAGAAGAGAAGGCAGCAGCCTACAGACAAACGGGGCTGGAGGGAATTGCTTAGAACTTGGGTCTTGGAAGAAATGACCAAGAGACAGTCGTGTGGGTTCTCTGGCACAGACACTACAGACGCGTACGGGAGAGTGTCCTCTGCCTGCTTACCCCGTCACTCTTGCCAAAGGGGACTGCTTGTTGAAGAGCCACCTTTGTGCCATTTTGCTTAGCAAACACAAAATGCTTTTGCAGCTGCCTGCGAAGCGGGCGTTAGCTTCCATGTGATCAACATGTTAGTATGCCATAAGGAAGGCAACTAAGAAATTTAAAGCGAGTTAGAGTTCTTTTCAAAGTGCTTTTGAGTGATTTAGGCTTGAAATGAGTAACTTGAAAGCACCCAAATCCTTAGTTAATAATTTACATGTGAATAAAGCTGAAGAAATGCCTGAGATTCCAGCTACTTCGTTTGATTGCCTCATGTTTACACACTGTGGAGCTCTTTCAGGGAGTACAAGATGTTTGTCATTTGGGTTCCCTGGGATGTTGACGTATTTTCCAGGGCTGATGGAATGCATTTGCATGTTTTGCCCTACAGAATTGTATGGGCCTAACTTGTTTTGACATCTACATGTGAGTTCCATATTAGCCTTTAGACTGCTATTGTAAATGTTGCTTTTAGTTATTGAAAATGGCTTCCTTCCTGCCAGGCAGACAGCATTCAAGTTTTCCAATTGTGATTTTTTTGTGTGTGTACACATGGGTTTTGAACTGTTCTTAGAAGATTAAGGAATGGTTTTCCTTTGAATACTCAGGATGGAGACAGAAGGCTCTGATGCTACTGGCTGGAAATCCTTTGAGAGAGAAAAATGCTCCTTCGTGGAGCATTTTTTAAGAGCCTTTTTAAGTAAATATGCAAATACATGTTGCAGTTGATGCGATCCCTTAATCCATTCTATTTCAGCAGTTTAGTTTTATTTTGCTTACATGTCATAAGTTGCAGAATTTAGTCATTTAGCAGATGGGTCTAGCTAGGATTCCAGCATCTTATGAAAAGTGTTCTTTTTTGTGAGATCAAAGTCTTCATCCGTTATCTGAACAGAATAAAGTCACATATGAAATTCAGCTGAGACACTGAAGTTGCCACCATTAACATTTGTGTCTGTATTGCACACTGCAGAAGATAAATCACATTTTCCTTTCAGAATTGTCATGATTATAAGTATTTTCTTTAGGTCATGGTCCATAAAGGGTAGCTTCCAGTTTTGGCCTTGCAGAGTGTGTGCAACATTGTCTGGCTAAGGGAATACCATTGAAAATACCAGTTGGCCCAGTTGAATCTTTTTTTCCTATCCAAGTACTCCTTGTTCGTTTACACAGTGGGATTCAGTTGCCTATACGTATGTACTGATTGCTATTTTCAAAGCTATGGGATAGCTGGCCTGGCCTCCAGCTGGTGCTCCAGAAGGGCACAGATCCCTAGTAGGAGCCGTGTTGGGTCTCCCAGCCCCATGCTTGGGTCCTCAACCACTTAGGTCATTTTTATTTTTTTTTTTATTCTGAAGTCCTCAAACTTGAGGGTAAGTGTGCTCGGTAGGCTGTTTTCCAGGGCAGCAGTCTGGCAGAGATAGTAAAATGACCATGTCTGCACTGCCGGAAATCTGGGCTGCCTGCTCCACCCTCACCAGAGTTCATCAAGTTGTGGCGAGGGCTCAGAGGGGGAGAGCCCTCTCCCGTGTCCCTCCTCCCACAGGCACAGGAAAAGGAAATCCAAATCTTTGCCCTGACTCTCACTCCCAGCCCCCTGCACTTCCCAGTGCAGAAATAAGTGGCCCCAGCCATGGACCCGGCATACTTTGGGAAGCAAAGTTCAGTTTTATCTGAAAAATCTTGCCCCAGCTCTGAAAATACGTCAGTTACTCTGGGTTCAGCATTAGCCTCACGTGGCTATACTGTTTTGAGGGCCTGTGCTAGTCTCTGTGCAAGATGCTAATATTGTACCCGTCTGACAGCTAAGCCAGCGTTTCGATAGCCTCTAAGGCCATCCTGCACTATGTCGTGCTGTGGAATCGAAGTTTTGCAGGGATTCCCATCCCTATCGTAACTTGATCCAAAACACCGGACCTCACCTCTGGGAAACTCGTTTGATCCCGACTGTACCTTTGGCCCTACTCTAGCAGCATGTGCCACGGCCAGGTTCCAAATGTGAACATTAATTTGCTAATAGGCGTGATCTGGGACATTGTGGCTTGAGAGGTAAATGAAGAACCAATGAAAAGTGTAAGATGAACACATGAGAAGAAAAAGTCCTCCGTTCATGCCATTTCTCTCTGACTTTCTCTTTTGCAGACAGGACAGGATGGGTCATCCCCGAGACCTACACCCACCCGCATTCCTGTGTCAAAAGGTATGAAAGCAGGAAAGCCAGTAGTGGCAGCCCCAGGAGCAGGAAATGTGACAAAATTCGAGCCTCGTGCCGAGACTCAGTCTATGAAAATAGAACTGAAGAAATCTTCAGCCAGCAGCTCTGCCTCCCTGGGCGGGGGTCAGGGCTGATGGCGGTGGCTCAGGGGGTATGTTCTGCAGGTTTTACTGCTACCATGGAAGTCAGACCCCTGTCTGTGTAGTTGTTCACGTCTGCCTGTACTAATGGAGTCCTGCAGCTGTCACTTACAACAGACTAATACGTGTGTGCACTGACTACTTAAGTAACAACATCCTTTTGTTTTCTTACTGAAGTTAAAAAAAAAAAAAGCCATCAAAAGGCAGTTGTACGCCAGGAAGATTTTCAGCCTAGGAAGTCAGAGTGGGGCAACTGCACTAGGTTATTAATCTAGCCCAGGATTTCTTAATGATAGACTTGGTCACTTTTTAGTGGATCGAAGGAAGTTTGGTCACTTCTACTGGATTGTCTTCCACCTTAACGGATCACTTTCCACCTTCGCTACTGCATGGGGCACTTTCCTTCCTGCCTGTGATCACATTTTTTGAGATGCCACCTTGCCTAGGGAAGCAATGCCAGGAGACAGCGCACTTGAGGTCCTGTTTTAATGAAAGCTAGTACCTCAGATGTGGGAGGGAGGGGAAGAGAGAAAGGATGGGCACCCTGTGACCAGCCTTCTCTCTAGCAGTCTCCCATCCAAATCAGTGTTTCTCAGTGGTAAGCTGCTTTCTCAAGGCGGTTACAAAATTCAAGGGGGTAGGGAGGTTGCAGAATGTTTGGCAGCAGCAGTGCTAAGCAGCAGCTTACTTCTTCCAGAGGGGGTTAACACTTGTAGACAGTATTTACAACCAGGTCCCTGACCTACACACACTGGGTTACTGCCAGCTCAGGGGTCAGATGAAGGCAAGTGAGCCAAAAGGTGTTTAGTCTTTAGAAAAAGCTTGAGAAACATTGATCTGGCTAAAATCAATAGCATCCATTTGTGCCTGCTCCAAAGACCACTAAAGGCTATGAAGCAAGTCACTCCATTGACTTCACTAGGTTTTCAGTTTTTCTGGTTGGATGAACTTGTGCTATATTTAAACCTCAGTTGCCAAGCTTCCTTGTGTCTTAGAAGGGAAGTAAATACAGACTGCTGGTAGCAGAAATTGCTATCTAAAGGCACAGCTCAGGTACAGTGAAAGAGATAGGGTTTAGTGTGGAAGTCTCTCTCCAATTCTCAGCAGTTTCAAATATTTTGTCTTAAATACAGACTGCCTCACAATACTATGGCGATGCATCATTTTTTCTTCCCTCTTTGTGATTTCCTCATTTATATGATTGCATTTTTAAGCATGTTTTAAGGAATTGTTCCAGCATGGAAATGGTGTGGATGCCAATGATTGTTATGATTGTTTATTTAATAACAGTAAAGTTATTAAAGGGCATTTTCAATAAGTGATCAATTTCCACAGAAGAAAGTCACAACCAAAAGAAACAGAGCTGAGCAGACTGATAAATGAGGGGTTTAAAGCTTGTATAATACCTCAACCAGCACACCAAGCTGTAAAGGACCCAGTGGTTAGGAACAGCTTTCAGCAGATGAGGCAGGAAGACCACCAATAAATAACAAATACAATTCACAGAAAAGAAAATGCACCAGTGGCTGAAATACTAAATGGCTTTCTGTCTGGGAGAAGAGATTTGATGGAAGAATCTGCCAAAGAAGGTCAGCAAAATTACGTTCAGTCCAAGCAATGTTTAGTCTTCAGTCTGCACTTTGCATTGCTCTCCAATTTAAGATCCAGATATGGCCATAATCCCAGCGTAAAGCTGGCATTTTATTATTCACATGAAGGGCATTTTGTCTGTGGTGTAAAAGCTGCTGCTGCATCAGAAAAGAAGTAGGTTTCAATTTTTACACATGTAGCACCTGCAGTACCTGTTAATTTTAAGGTTCTGGTTCCTATGACATCTGAAAATCGGATTCATATTAGTAGCATTTTTCATAACACTCGATTCCCAGTATGTCAGATAAAACTTGGAAACTGGAATTAGCAAGCAATATGAGTTACTATGCCAGAAATATATCAGATCCTCTAAACTAATTGTTATCACTTAAAAGCCTCGATTTATCAATAAATTGTTGCCGAGATCTTACTGTTCTTATTGTAACATAGACTTTTTAGCAGATGTTTGAAGAAAACACATTATTAAGAGCTTTTTGCTGGATAGTCACTCTAAATACTGGCACTGAAACAAGTCTTCAGGTCAAAACAGTCACTTAAATAATACTGCAAACATGAGCCCCAAGCTAATGTGGCTTGATACAGTGATAAACTACAGCTGCCTTAAGCCTTCGTTTTCAGATCGTTGTTTCAAAGAAACTTAGTTCCTTAGTTAACTGTTGCTATAGCCGGAGCAATATTCTATGTGTGCCTGTGGTTGAAAAATTTGTTTGTCTTGCTTGAGATCTAAGAAACGAATTCACCTAAAGAAACAAGGCAGCCTTACAGTACCTAAAATCCAGGACACACAAATTAGCACAACTGAACCAGAACTGCAGGCGCAAGTCGGGGATTACTCTTGTAGAGTCAGTAGGATTTAATGAGATGGACTCAAGAAATTCCAGACAGGTCAGACTGAGGATCCTGTTATTTTTCCCAGGAGCAGCACAACAAAAAGGAACTTCTGCTGCATAGGAGAAACCCAAAGAGTTGGAATCAGGCAACAGGTTTAACTGTTAGCTAAAAATAGGTATTTAGTTGTGCTCATCATTTTTAACATCTGTTTTAATTGACCTGAGAGTCTTGTTTCTTAAAGGTAGAATAAGGGTAAGATGAAGGAAAAAGAAAGCATATAGTTCAGAGGTCTTAAAAGTTGAAGCAGAACTGTCTTTATTATATTGGAATTCCCTCTGAATCTGAAGACAGTTATGTTTAATGACTACAGTAAGATTCCCCACTCAGTAGATCAGCTTCAGAAGGCAATTTAGACAACCAAGTCTAAAGACAGTGGTTAAGCCCCAAAGGCATCCTGAAGATCTTCCTGAAGTTCTTCCACTGCACTTGTCTAGTCAGTGTTTCAGTTGTGGCTTAATTAGCACTGCAGCCTCTGAACCTAATCGAGATCCGTAATCTAGGTATTCTTGTATTTCCTCTAAGGGCTTTAAGTCAAGCCATAATGTCACGGTCACCTGAAGTCAGGATGTAACTCCACACTGGAGTCAAAAGCTGTAGTCCTGTCTTTGTCACCTCCAGCCACTCACTTCCATGTGGTTGTCCCTTGAGCTGGCACAAGTGTTTGAACTTAACTGGGGAACTGTTCTGAACTAAAAGGAATCTGGCAAAAAGCGTAAAGGCTGGCTTTGACATAGCTTCGTTCCAGGATCTCGGGCCAGAAAAAGAAAGAAGGCAGGCGTAGGAAACAAAGTGACTGTGGAATCATGAATGCCTCCTAGTAGATCAAATACCACACAAATGTAGGGGTAGTGCTGCTTATTTTAAAAACCTTTTGATTGAAAACTTTCTTCAAAGGTAGGAGACGGGTCCCCTTTCTCATCAGTATCTGAGGAGACTCAAACCCACATCAGCTCCAGTCAGATTCACCAATGGCACTGACAGACAGTTGAGGGGGAAGAAGAGGGCATTCTTATTCCCTCCCGTAAAGGCTGTGCTGTTCTGCATGGAGGGCTTCAGTATTCACTGAGCAGAAACAAGAGAGTGGTTGAGTGGTCAGGATATTGAACTAGGAGGAGAGAGCCCCCCCAGATTCTGGTCCCTGTTCCAAAGGCTGCCTTTGAGTTTGGCCTTTTGTGAAACGAAGGCTTATAAGATGAAGTGTCTATGTTCATCCATCCCTCCATCTGTCCTTCGTTGATGAATAACATTGAACACATCAACCAATTTCAACCAAATCTGACAAAGCAATAGGGGTTTCCAGAAAAAGAAGTTCTTCCAGTTTAATGAAAAGGGTGACAGAGAAGAGGAGCAAGACCTTAGCAGTGCCCCACTGCACAGAAGAATGTAGCATGTGCTCACCTTCATACAACATGTGTGATGTCAGAAACAGCACAAGGACAAGCTTTGTTCAGACCTCAGATTTTACTAGGCGCCAAAGAATCAAACTCTGAGACACCAATCCATAGGAAAATATTAGGGCCTTTATTTACAGGGTTTCTTGTGTATTCTACATTACTCAATTACAATGCAGAAACCAAACCTTCCTCTGCCCAGGTGATCATCTAGAATGACTCATCCTCATGCTTTCTCTCTCTTACCTTTTTCTCTGTATTGATTTTTTTTTTTTTATGAAGTGGAACAGTTTCAGTAGCAAAACGCACTCAACTCAGAGTAATGATGATAGTCACAGTGCTTCATCAGGAACTGAGCTGGCTGAGAACCATCTTTCTATTTTTGGTAGGATTCATTGTCACCTGGAGAGATGCCCTGTTTTGGCTGACTGCATGGCCATATAAGCAGTCATGATAACTCAAGCCCATCAGTGGGAACATATGGCTTAGGACAGCAGTAAGGTGGAGAGGGGGAAGAGTATGGAAAGGGCCAACCCATTCATGAGCAGCACATGTGGACTGAGAAGGTTCACCCTCAGTTCTCCAGATGATCTCTGATTTTAAATCTAGTTCCTAACAAGTTTTCCACCATGTTCTCTAGATTAGATCCCATCACCTGAATTACTGTTACATATGAGTATTGCTTATGTAGTCATTAGCAGAGCAATACATTTGAGTAAGTGTGACTGAAAATGAGGGAGCATAGAACTTCATCCCTAATGCTTGGGGGATTTCACTCAGATTGATAAACATGCTAAGTAAATAATAGAAGAAAAACAGAGATTTTGATTTATTTTGCCCACCTTTTTTTCCTTTTGTGACACCCATTAGTGTGATTTTTCAAAAAACAAGTAACACTTTGTGACTCTTCTGAATACGCCCATAGAATATGCATGTTACCATATTTAAACCTCAAACCACTTACAGCACATAGTAATTAGCATCATGTGAGTAATCTCTAAAGTCATGTTAATATGTTGATTCATGCCAGTCGGATGCCAAGTCATATATTACTGCCTGAAATATGCTACACGTTCTAAAACATGCCCAATATTTACATGAATTGTCAGTGATTCTGATCAGAAGTGGAAGAGCATGTCTTTAAAGAGGGTAAGCTACTGTCCTGCTGGGTTTCAGGTGCTTGGCGTAAGCTGCAACAGTCAGGATAATTCTCAGACCAATTATATGTTCCCATCACACGTCAGTGGCCGATTTCATTGAGTCGCTGTGAAACCTGTAGTTTGCTGGCAGGAGTTTCTGTGAGCTCATCTTTCAAACTTGTTCTCATTTAGGGGAATGTTTTTCTCCCCTATGTCAGTGTGAGTTATCCTCTTTCCCTTAATTTTGCCTCTCTCAGGCAAAATTGTATGCAACGTTTCTCATTATAGATGATAACTTCACTTTGAGTCTTTCTTACTACCTATATACTCCTCTTACTTGGCTTTTTGGAAGATGCAATCAGGGTTAACTACTCTCAGATGCAGAACTATCAGCTCTGAGAGTCGGGTATGAATCACTCAGGTATGAATGGTTCTTCACTTTAAAAACTCTTCAACAGGACTTTAAAAATAGAAATACTGATGTATGATTCTCTTCTGTCGCTTCAGCATGCGTTGTCTGTGGTACATACATTTTTGTATTATCTGGTGTTATTTGTTATATATTGTAAGAAGAAATTAAACTTTGTATGTTAAAATGTCAGTTGATGTGCTTCATTATATGAACTGGTATTTTTGATAGGCCAGCTGTTTATGAAGTCTCCCAGAGAAGTTCTGATTTACATCAGTGGGACTGAAAGCAGAATTAGCAGTTTTACATTACATTCGTTTTCTTTTCCTGTCATTAAAATAGTTTTGTTTAAGTGAATTCATAGCTCCTTGAAATATTCACATCTATAACCCTAGAAAAATTTATGTAATCATATCCTACAGATATAATTGTATTCCTGCAGAGGGTGGTCCAACAGAACTCTGACAAAATCTGCCCTACTATAATTTTAGCTGAATAACTGCTCAGACACCTCTTTTAGTAACTAGAGAGTGTGTGTGTATATATGTGTGTGTGTGTGTAATATATATATTTTTATATATATATAAGCATTTCAAATACAAACAACTGATAGAAAAACTAAGAGCATACATATATACGTGTGAGAAATGAATGAAAAAATGAATACTAGAACTGGAAATTACTTGATCTTTTTATTATTTCTCCTCCTCTTTTCTGCATAATTGCTCTATTTGGTCTGTAGGAGGAAGACTGATTCGGAAGCCTGCTGTAGTTTTGCTGTTCATTCAGTGACTGAGCCTTTACAAGGAGCATGATATTTTTCTGCTACCCATTTAGTTTTTAGAATTTTGTATCTAAACTCTGTATTAATATTTAATGTGCATAGTGAATATTAAGAAAAAAACTGTTTCATACGGAGTTTGTGTGATTCCCATTGAAGTTAATGGGAGAGTTCGCCTGAGGTTACAATCTGATGCAGCTTTTTACATTGTATTTTGCAAGAGCTTGAAGTTAGAGAAGAGCACTGGTTGTAAGGCAAAATCTGATTGTAGTTTGTGTTTTTTTCACATTCATTGCTCAAATTTGGTAGAACTGGTATACATATCTTGTTGAAAAACATTTGTTATTAATAAATTATAAGGAAAATAAATACTTTCTATTTGGGAAATTCTATTATTTCATTTGCCTTAACATATTTTCTTGAATACTGCCTTAGCCCTGCTTTTCTGATTCACCGTGTATAAAAAGCACGACTGGAATCTGCCACCTACTGGCAAAGTTCTGGCACTAAGAGTACCTGGAAAACATCTTGATTTTTCTTTCTTCTTATAATGTAACTTAATCAAACATCTTGCAAATATCAGGTAGGAAGCAGACAAAGGCAGAAGTCAATAAAAATGTAAAAGGGAATAATGATATGATTAGTGTAATTTCTTGGGTCCTGTAAATTTTGAAAAATCTTCAGACTATTGAAGGAATCTTAAGAAAAATAATTTCAATTAAGAAAATGAGTGTTTCTGCAAATGTATTATTGTAAGTTTCTAGGTAGCATTGGTGCAGTTACATTATTTGAAATGCATAAAATACACCTTTTCAGAGAAAAATGTCATTGATCTCTAAATGCTTCTACTAAAAAAGTTGCTTGTAAGAGCAGTGTATATAGATAGAAGAACAGAAGACCAGGTCATTAGTATTTCAGCAGAGCCCAGAGATTAATCAGGATCAGGGATCTCCTACATTACACACAGGGAAAAGTTAAACCCTGCCTTTCAAAGATAACAGCAACACTTAGTTTTGCATGCTGTGGCTGAAATTTATCCCCATTAAAGTCAGTAGCAAAATTCAAGCAGACTTGCTGAATAAAACCAGCATAGGTTTCTAAGCCAAATTTAAACAAAAAATGAGAAATGACCCCATACCTCTTCCTCATCCCCGTTTCAGACTTGCCAGCAGATTTATGACGGATTTGTTCAGACAGGATACAAGAGACCTAACTCCAAGTCTTCCTCTACCTGGTTTGGGTGTGGGACTGGAACTGTGGTGTCCCTGTGGTTTAATCCATTCAACTGTATTATTCCTTTTCCCTATGGACAACCGAGTGATGGTCTTGACATTGAAGTGGAAGCCAAGGGCCTCTGAGCCCTAGCCTGCTTCCAGTTTACTTTCCCTTTGTAGCGTTAGCCAGGAGAGTTTTTATCAACCAGTGATGTGAGAGTAAGCCCGTGAGACATTTCTAGAAGAAAAATGCTTTGCACTGCCATTGTAATTGTTCTTCTTTAAAGCAACTTGTAATTCATTTGCAGTTTCATAAACCCAAATGTTTTGCTATCTTTTCTTTTAGAGAGTGTCATCATTCACCAGTTACGCATGAACTCTAGATGAGTTTCCGCCCCCACTATATGCTCTCTGTGTGCACTACCCTCCTTGCCAGCTGGATGGATCACTGCAGAAGCTCTCTACCATCAACACCAGGGTCACTTGTGCTACTGATTCTTCGTGGAAGTATTTATTGCTTCCATTAGATTTTATATATTTTTTCTTGGTAGAGCTTTAAGAATGAAGGGCCTTGCTGGAATTTTGAAAGTACATAGTCAGAGGGAGGGAAGCAGTCTTTCTGCCAGCTGAATTTCACTTTTATTTGCAAAGCCTAAGGCACGTGCTTGATTTTGTTTGATGTTTGCCATATAATTTATTTTTATAATACACTTTGTAAAGTAACTGTCCCAAAGTTGCAATTCCTGTTGTCCATGGCGCATTTATTTGTATAATACACTGTCAAATTTGCAATTTGATATTTTTGTAATAGAGAGTATGTAAAGAAAGAAAAATTTAACGTCAGCAATGTTTTGTGTTTAAATGGAAAAATACTCAGCACATTTTATTGCCACCATGAGATTCTGTGAGACTAAATACTCTGAAGACTGCTGTATGGAATTTGTACTATTGCAGAATTTTTCTTGCACTGTGTGATGGTTTGGCATAAAATTAAGTATTAAAGTCCAATGCCTTGAAATGCAACCAGATTTACTCATTTTAAACAATGTAAGCCAGTTTTTAAAGCTGTGATTTTTTTTCTATATAATGTATGTTTTTACTTCTGCCTGTACCAAAAAAGTTGATTTTCATTACACTGTAACTAATAAATTTTCACAACTATGCAAATGTAATCAAGTGTTTGAATTTTAACTCTAATTTCTTAAGGTTGACAGTACTCATATATGTATTTTTTTATAGGGACAGAAGGTACGGCTTTGGAAGTTCCTTTTTCTGAGTGGTATTTCACTGCGGTATCAACCGTGATGTAAAACTGATTCAGATATTAAGATATAGAGAGGGATCTATCACCAAGCCCTTAATGACTTAACCATTTCTAACCTTGCGCTTTCACTGCATAGGCAGAGCTGTCCGATTGGTATGGTCAGAATATTTAATCCAGGACTAAAAGGACTGTATAAACAAGATGCCATGCACTCTGCCATACGCTGAAGGGTGCGTTTTACACTGGTGGCTGTAGCTTTTCAAGTAGCATCCAGAGAGTCCTGTGGCAGCTATACTTAAAATCATTTTTGAATGAGTTATATATGAAGCTGGATACAACCCAGGCAGGGTCTTTTTTCTTATAATGAATTATTTTTAATCTAAGTCATTGGCACATATTTAAAATACTGCAGATTTTTTAATTGCAGAAGCTACTGGGAGAAACTACTTTTTGGAAGGGAAAAGGGTGTTGCTTGCAGGAGATATACTGTGGGACGCCAGAAAGAGTGCATTCACTCAGCATCCCACGGAGATGAGGAGGCCAGTTCATTTTTGAAGCTGTAATAATGCACTGCTATGCAGTCAGTTTGATCTTCATGGTTTAGTTTGCTTGCCAGCCATGGGAGCTGTTTTTTTCTTCTAGCTACGAGTTCTGCAGCAAATGCTGACATTGTAGAGAGGGAAGATACTCTGGGACCTATATAAACTTTGTTGGAGTTGATCGGCATTGTAAAGAGTTTGCTAATACAGCTGTACTGAGTAATCAAAATATATGCTGCTTATCCTTGTGAAAGAGTCATTTTGTTGGTATAGTTTATACTTCAGCATATACTTCAGCTAGTGCACCCAGTTTTTTGAGTGGGTTTTTTTTCCTTACATCAGATAATATATGCCAATAGCATAGCTCTGTCTGTAGATCAGATTTTAGAGTGAGTCAAGAAGAATTCCAGCTTTCAGAGACTAATACAGCTGAGGTGAATGAAGTTTGCTATGTGCCACATTTCAATTTACTGCACAGTACAATGAACATTGTAATGACCCAGATATTCTAGTTTCAAAGCAATACTTGGGAATCAAAACTTAACCATGTTAATAACTACATTGAGCTTATCTGGAATGAAATTGTCAGCTATTTGAAAGTGACAGTGATAGGCCTGAAATAAACTTCAGCTTTTAAATATGAGTAAGATATAAGTAATATCTTATTCTGAAGTTGAGTCTAGCTTTAAAAGCTCCCAATCAAAGTAGAAAATATTTTTACTTGTCTAGATTTTAATATAAAGACGATTCAGTATAAGTGTATGTATAAGTTGTCCCCTTTTCGTTTATGAGTCCTAAACAAATATATAAACTTTTATGGTTTCGCAAATACATTAAGTTTTTAAGCTTTACAAAATAAAGGTTTGTTTAAAGCATAAATACAGTTGTGGTGTATTTGAAATCATTTAGATTTTTAAATATTATTGATGAACTGTAGCACTTTGGAGTAGAAGACTGGTAACACTGGTCATAAAAGACCTGTGGTGATATACACTATTTCATCTCTGATAATGGTTTATGCAGGTAGAATAATAAATTCTGATCTGACACCTGGCAAGCAGCTAAAGTATTTCATAGAAATGCCCAGAGGGTAAAACTCACGTGTGCAAAGGCTGTATTTCATCTTCAATGCATTTATGTTCCTGGACAATTTCTTACATTACCTAATTTGGATTTGAATCTAAACCAAATAAGTAAAGAACGTGCATTAGCCACATAATTAGCTTATATTTTGGGGACAGTCAGGGAGAAATCTATTAATATAGACTAAAGATGTGACTAATTTCTACAAGCATTGTCATTTTAAAGGAAATAATCATGAAGTGCTTTCAGATGAAGACAATGTAGAGACTACCTTGGGCTATAGATACCAGTCGGTTTTAAGCAATTGAAAAGCAGTGAAAGATCTACTTTTCTCTTAAAGATCTCTTACTGTCTAAAGAGGATTGAAAGACCTGTGTTAGTATAACTATAGGTGATAAAATATGATGTTTCAATCCATTAAAAATACTTCAAATACTTTGATTTCTAAAGAAAAACTTTACAGCCAGTGAGTTTTCCTTTTGCCTCATTGTGAAACATAATTGGACCAAAGATGAGACAAAGGTGCCTGTTTTGTAGAACCATCTCTAATATAGAAAACAAGATATCAAATGGAGGTTACTGCCCTGAATGTTCCACCTTCTACTGTGAATCGCTGGGTTTTATCTCTTCTTCTGAACAGTAACATTTAAGTTGGAAACTTCATATTTAATACTTTAAGTTATGTAGCTTTTCTCCCTGAAATAATCTATTTGACAGTTAATGCATTTTATTTGCCTTGCCTGTTCTAAATACTAGTGTGTTTAACAGCATAAGGTTTTATTTCTTCAGATTTTATTTTTAAAAGTATTAATTATTTACATCTTTCCTATAAATAAGTGGACAATGTGATAGGATAAGAGCCAGAAGACGACCATTTTGGGGACTAATGGAATACAATTAAAAAGTAAATGCCAATTGGTAGTCCTTTAGATTAATACATTCATTTTTGTACAATTTTAAGGCTCATTTTATACCCCTGAAACCAGACTTAAGTTTTCAAATTAAAATTTTGTAATTTTAGCATTTATCCTTAGGTAGTCTGACACATATTTGCTTCTCCCTTGCCTTAAAGATTAATAAATGTAACACACTGAAGTCTTGACTATGTTAGATGTCTATGTAGCCCTCATCGCTAAGTCAATGCCTAATAAATCAGCTTGCCATTCCACATACTAAAAAGGAACGTTATAAATGTATGTTTTTATAAGTATTTTTCTTTCTTTTTTCTGTACCCATTTGTCTTACAAGTGCACACAAACCAATGTGAAGTGCACTACATCACACAGCACCTCATTGTAAAATTTCATGAACGTGAAATTTATTGGTTGTACTTGCCTGTATATAAATGAATTTGCCTTAGTGTAAAACTGTGGAATAATATCCAACCAAGACCTTAGCTTACTGGTGAAAAAGTGAAAACAAGATATTGAAGTATTTACGCTGATATTCTTTATTTCTCTAAAGAATGGAAGTAAGATATACCCTGTGATTGCATCCAGTTATGCTACTGAGGATATAATTATTTTGGTAAAAATTAAAATCATGCTTCTAACTAATCCAGTTGTTACAGTGCAAAGTGTATGTGTAGGCCAAGCTTATAGATGGAACATACGGCCTTAGATATGACTATTTGAAAAGAGAGAGCTGTAACTGGTTAGTAATAGTGGATCTGATCTGTAGTATGGTACATTAAATAGTTTTTCTGTTTCACATCATGCAGAGATTAGTTCAGACACCTCACTACAGTTGTTGCTTTGTTGATATGGCAGTACTTATCCTCGCATGAGGACTTGGGCATGAGGACATGTACCGTATTGCACCTTGTTAAATTTGTCCAGTTCAAAATCAGACAGCAGCTGATTCCACTGTGGTGGGAAGGAGGAAGTTCTCCTGTTCTCTCTTGTTTCCACATTTTGCAGATTTATCCTGGGCTTTTGTGGCTATGGCTGCATTAGCACTTCATTTGATACAAATGGAGCAGATCAGCACATAAATGTTCTGGGGCTCCTCCCATCTCCATTGGTCATAATTTGAGGTTTTCCTGGACTGGATTTAGTCTGTCCCCTAGATGAAATGTCTCCTCTGCAGGTCGGTTAGAAACTTTTTGCAGGAAAACTTTCACAGCAACCTGTGTTTGCTTGACCAAGGGCATCTCTGCAAGATCCTCTAGGAAGCGCCCCGCTGTTCTGCCTGTTTCACACAAACAATAGTACTACATCAGCGATCCATCACCATGGCCCACAGCATCACTATTGTGGCTATTCTGCAACAGCTGACAGAGCCTGTGCCCAGTTTAACCACTGCAAAACAGAGTCCCGCACAAATTTAATATGCCCTTTCTTGCCAGTCCTCTCATACCTGGCGGCATGAGGTTCTCAACTTCCCGATACTGCCCCTCTGTTATCCTGCTGCCAGAGAAATTTCTTGCCATCTCACAGCACAGGTTTACAAGCAGTCTTGTTCCCTTGGGATCCTAGGTTGCACCTCACTGGATTTTCTGTGAGGCTGCGGGAGTAAAAGTTACTATAGCTGAAGCTGGTAATTGAAAAGAAAGATAATAAATAAAACGGTGGTAACAGGGACAAGGGACTTAGCTAGGGGGAATGACAGCAAAAGGTAGGGCCCATAAGATAAAGGAAAGGATGAATTAGGAATGACATATAGCTTTAGCACAGATGCCACAAGGAATGCGATTAATATCTGAACCCTAAATAATTATTTAGGCACCAAATTAATTCTTATATTTTTGATGCTTAAGTGTCCAAATTTCCTACACTATGAGAAGAGGTCTTTTGAGCCCCCACGGAGAGACCGTTTGCACAAGTCATTTGCTCCCCCCAGTGGTCTTTGTTGATACTATCGATTCTTCAGAAAATGAAAAGGCATGTTCCACAGGCAGCTAAAAAGTCTTAAGACTGGGTTGCATGCTTATAAAGTTGTTTAATTAAATAGTTTTAATTATTTTTTCCTAAAATGAAGTAAATACATAAATATTTGCTGAAAGTGATTTTTGGCTACACTCTTTCTGTATAGTAATGACTGCACAGTCCTCACAAAACAGACTTTAACCTAAAAGTGCCAATGAAGTGATAAGTATGGACTTTCAATGTTGCATTGGCTTGAGCAATGCCTGATAAAGCAGGTATTCTGGGGTATAAATACATACTCCCACACTGCTTTCCACAAGGTGACTACTTGAATTGAATAGAAGCCAGATTAGCTAAGGGAAATAAAAAGTAACAACTCTGACAGCAACGTCCCTACCCGCCTTCACGTCGCTCTGATTCACTCACATGCCTCCTGACAACGCAGCGGGAATATACTGCAAAACAACTCCCAGAAGTGATGGTTCGTATGAATGGCTTCAATAAAATAAGCTCTCACAACTTTGTTGAGATGCCCTGTATTATTACATCTCTACAGTGGCACCGATGCTGCTGCTATTTACGAGAGCAGGAAGCTGAAGTTAACGTCTCCATTTTCGATCCAATGGATGCTGCCTTTCTCCAGCAACCCTCTTCTGACACAGTGGGAAGACGGGGTGGGGGTGTGTGTGGGGGGAGCTGTTCCTGAAGCAGTGAGTGGGGGTGACAAGGCTGCAGGCCCGGGGCTTCTCCGCTCAGAGGTGGCCGCCGCCGGCCGGGCTGGCCTCACCCCGGCGGCACAGGGAAGCCGGAGAGCGGCAGCGGCGGCAGACCCCTCCTCGGGGGCGCACAAGGCCACGCCGCCCACTCGGAGGGGGCGTCTGTGGGCCGGCTGAGACCCAACCACCTCACCAGGCCGTGCGCCGCCGGAAGAGGGCGAGGGAACTGGACAGGGACGCAGTGCTTGACGCAGCGCGACAAGCCCGACAGCACCGACAGCAGGGCAGGCCTCAGCCCTCGGCGGCACCAGCTCCCCGAGGCGCAGCTAAGCGCCGAGCTGCAGAACCAGAGAGCGCGCTCCCTCCCCTCCTGTCCGGCAGAGGCCGCAGCGCCACTACGCATGCGCCCTCTCACCCCGCCCCCGCCTCGGGCCGACGGGAAGAGGGGAAGTGCGCAGGCGCAGCTCGCCCTCCCCGGCGCCCGGGCGCCCCGTTTCTGCGCACGCGCGTCTCTGTCGCGGCCGTTCTCTCGCTACCGGGAAAGGTGGGGCGTGGCCGGGGGCGCATCATCAGCCGCGCGCCCGCCGCCTCCCTTCTGCCGGGGCCGAGCGCGCAGGCGCGGTGGCCTCCGGTCACGTGTCGGGAGGGGAGGTCCCTGACGCGGGGTTGCTGGTGTCGCCGGCTGCGCCGGTGGCAGCGGGCGGCGCTGGGCGGCGGGTCGTTGGGGGCGCCATGGCAGTGAACTACAGCGCGAAGGAGGAGGCGGACGGGCACCCCTCGGGCGGCGTCGGGATGCCGGGCGGCGGGGCCGTGGGCGGCGGCAGCGGCGGGGCCGTGAAGACCCGCAAGCCCGATAACACGGCTTTCAAGCAGCAGCGGCTGCCGGCCTGGCAGCCCATCTTGACGGCGGGCACGGTGCTGCCGGCCTTCTTCATCATCGGCCTCATCTTCATCCCCATCGGCATCGGCATCTTCGTCACTTCCAACAACATCCGCGAGTACGAGGTGCGCGGGGGGGGGGGCGGGTCGGGACGGGGACACGGACTCCTCCCGCCGGTGGGGCGGGGGAGAGCGGCGGCTGGTGGGTGCCTGGGCCTGGCCGTCTGCCCGGGCGGGCGGTGGTTTGGAGGCCGCTCGGGGGCCGGGCCGGGCCGGGCGAGCGGTGTGAGGGATCGCCTACCCGTCGGCGGCCTGCTCCTCCTTGCGAAATCTGCCGCCGTCTCTTCCTGCCGGTGCTCGGCGGGAAGTAGAGGTGGCTTACGTGGTTTCTGTGATGAACGGCCACCTGGCCCTGGCTGTTCCGATTCAGCTTAACATTTGTACGCTTTAACAAACCAACTATTAATTACTCTGAGTGGACGTTGAACTTGCAGAGTATCCGCATGGATCGTAGCCCTCCTGTCAGCCTTGCTCCTGAGTGAACTTCCAGGGAAGTTAATGCCGGTATTTAATCAACACAGCCCAATGCAAGTTTTGTTCTCAGTAGTAGGGAAAGTATGTGCGTCATCCTTGGGACAGCTTGTGGCAATGGTTTATATATCTTTAAATGTTCCAAAGTAACTGTAGTTTCAGGACAAAACCCTGTGGTGAATGTATTGCTATAGTTCTTATGTGCACTACTGATTTAACGTTTTAAATGCTCTGTGGGAGACCAGGGCATCCAGAGTAAACTTGGAAACAAAGACTGAAGAGTGTGGCTTTTTCTAATTATACTTGCAAAAAACTGAGCCATTTACATTTGATAATTAGCCACACCACTGCTGCGAAAAGCTGCTGAGCATTAACTGAAAACTAAACTGTATATCACAATTAGGTCCACTTGATAACAGAATCACTTTGTGTTGTAAGGAAACAACCCAAAGAGCTTAGGGACAACCTTGAAAAGCAAATTAATGGCTATGATTAGTTTCACTGAGCTAATGCAACCAAGATTGGTTGTAGGAAAAAAAAAGCGTGGTTGTTAGTTCGATTGCTGTATTGGAGAGTATGAATTTTTGTGGATCAAATCATTCTAGTTATCAGAGTAAGCTGTCACTTTCAAATAAGTAGTGTTAGAGACAGTGGCTTAGCTGGTGGTAGCAATGTGGCAATGGAGCCCAATTAACTAAAGAAATCCCGAGGCAGACAATGAACGGTTTTATATTTTCATATTTTTGCTAAAATGCAAACAGTGTTATAATAAAATGCATTTAAGGTTCACTTTTCCTTTTATGTTAAGAACTAAAATTCCAGTCAAGGAGAAAAGCAGAAGTGAAAAGCAAAGCTGAAGTGTATTTTACCCTGTCCAAATGTTTTATGTAAGCATACTTTTAAAAGCAATTGCTTCTTGTGTCAAGATTTGAGGGTATGCAAAACATCTGAAAATTGACACAAGTGCTTCGGAGAACATTGCTACATTGTGATGGACATGTAGACTTTTAAATTGTCATGTTATAGTCATGTTTAAGGTAAATACAATCCCATGTTTTTAACAGGATGCTCAATGGAGAGAAGTAAAAAAAAAATCCTGATTTCTTTGACAATTGCATTTAAAAATAGCCATTTCTATAGTAAAGCAATACGAAGTCTTAGATCATAATGACTGTAAGGTAAATATAAATGGATAAATATATCTCCCTTTTTTTCATTATGACTGGATCTGTGTTGATCTATAGGGACAGATAATGGATCAGAGTTTCATGAGTACAAAAATGTAAGTGACTCCTTATGCCTGTATTGCTGCGGTATGCATAGACAGGATTTTTATATACTATTGTTGCTCAGCAGCTCAGTTATGTACTCCTAATAAGTCCCAGTAGGAGCCAGAAACTAGATGTTCCCACTTAACGTGCAGTTTGAAAATCCATAGGTGAGCTGGGAGCATGACTGATGCTCCCCTATGCAATCAAATTGCATATATGAAGCAGTAGTAGCCATTTATATTTGGAAACCAGTTGGCAGGTGCTGGCCTTCTGCCCTTTCTGATTTCAAGATATTCAATATTAGAAAGGGTTTCGTTTGTTTGTTTGTTTTACAGTGTGGGTTTAGACTTGTGTCATCTATCTCATATGAAGCTCTCCCAAGTCAGATCATTAGGCTTTTGTGAGGGCAAGGGGGACAGAGTTCTTGACTTCTGAGAATATGATCAGAAAGTTGGGGTATGCAAGTGATAATAGGGAAACTTGGGTTCTGTTCTCTGATCCTCATGTGTGTTTTATCAAGTGTTACAGTGCAGACATTCTGTGAGTGAGATTATCATTCTAAAGGCGGCTGAATTTTTTTGGGAAAAAAAAAAAAGTTTAACTCAAAAAAGGCTTTACAGTTGCAGCAACAAAACATAGATGAAGCATTTTACAGGCCAGCACTTGGGCTCTGAACACCAGTGAGGGATGCAGTTTAAGACACTGCTATCACCTATATGCTTAGCTGAGATATGTCTGCTTCGTATGCTGGCTTTTGTTAGTAACCACCAAACGTTACTCACAAATAGCTGTAAATTCAGCTCTGGGAGACAAGACATCTAGAAGCTAGGTGCAGTGACTAAGCTCTTTTGAAAACGTAATGGGGGGAGGAAGTAGAGGTAGTTATTTACACCCACCTCCTAGACAATAGCATACTTGTTAAGTGTGTGTGCATATATATTTATACAGCTGCCTCTAAACTTAGTGTATTGGAATTGAATAGGATGTATAATTTATGCCCCTGAAATATATATTTATGTACAGTTCAAATCACCCTTTCCTGGAACTAGATATTGCAGCCATTAGTATCGCTGTGAACTGTGCTGTTCTCATGCAGGTACAAGGACTGAGCAGCAAGATGTAGCTTTCCCATTGATTTCCTTTATAAGCTCTCTTGAATTCAAATGTGGAAGATTTCCAACAGCTTAAGTGTACTGAAATTATAGGGTTTTCACACTGGTTGTTCTCTAGCATTTTCTCACTGTTTCAGAGGGTATAAACAGCCGTTTATCTTGAGTGTGTCATGAAAATAATTCATTTCGGTGGAAAATGAGAATCAGCTGTGTAAATGTGTCTTTTTGCTCTGTTATTAAAGGGTGAAAGAGTTCTGGTTTTCCTGATTTTTTTTGTTTGTTTGTTTTGTTTTTGAACAGGTAAGAAGCGTTGACAGAGCATATTAAAATGTGTTTAAAGATTAAGGAATATCCAAAACATTAAGTGTGTAGAAAAGAGATCTTTGTGCTGTGACTGCTGCTGTGAAATGCGTAATTGTAGTTAAAAAGCTGAATAGACTTTAAGGCATAACTAGAATGAAGAACTGAAAGGAAGTAGATTACTGTTGCATGCATCTTCAGTGCTGTGTGCAGTTCCAGTAGCCCCATCTCAAAAATTATACAAAACTTAATAAAACCTACAGAGAGGGATAGCAAAGAGGACCAGAGTTATGGGATGCCTTTTATACAAGAAGTGGCCAAGCAGAGTAGGATAAATATGTGACAGCATATGAAATCTACGAAGTCATAAATGGTTTGGAGAATAGTTATGTTACTTTTACACTGCAGAAATGTAAATCAGCTGAAAAGCCGTCGGTGCCAGATAGCTTGGATATATGCAGTGTCCTTAGATCAGGGGTTGTTGGGAAGGGCTCGCTCTGTGTGGGTTTGTCATACTTAGCTGCTGGCCGATCCCTGGGGAATCGGGTCAGAATGCTGGATCAGGTGGATTCCTGCCATGGACCCCAAAGTCAGTCCTTCAGTTCTCAAAGTCCTAGTTCCGTTATTTTGTCAAGAGATGAAGACAGATACCTCTATCCCTTTAGTTCAGCTGTGTGTTGAATGTAACCTGTAAATGTGGATGCAGAAAAAACCACTTGCGTTGGCAGTTACTGTACAGGAAAGCTCTAGGATAGCACTGAAGCTGATAGCAGTGGTCAAAAGCATGGTTCTGTTTCAATGTACATAAATTTCATGCTCCACAGAATTTAGTCAATTGTATTTTTTGAAGTGAAGGCTTTAGGTCTTTTGCACCCTTGGAGTATTTGAGTTTTGTTTTTGATCTGAAACTTCTCCACACACTGAAGAACTAGCTCAGGATATGGAGGTTTAAGTTCTTTCTGAAGGAAATGCTTGTTTAAGATACTTTAGCAGGAAAAAAAAACCCCGCTAAGTTAACCTTGAATAAATGAGATGCATTGTTTGTTGAGAGCAGTGATGGTCGGTCCGTCTGCTGTAGCTGAACAGAGCTGTTCAGGACTGCTGCAGTAGTGCTATTTCTAGATCAGCATAAACTCAATACCTTGTTCAGCAAAGGAAGTGAAGATTATGTGATTCTCTCTCTCTCTGCCAGCTAATAGCTTCTGAAGCTGACTCGTTTCAGCTAGGCTTGTTAGGGTGTAGGTCTCATCTATCAGAAATCTGGCAGCAGAGCAGATACTAATAAAAGTGCTGAGGGAAAGGCTGCAGCTTAATAGATATTGAAGAAATCACAGGAAGAGAGACCTTGAAGAAGATCCAGAGGAAAACAGGCTTCAGTTGTTCCATGAACCTTGAAACTGCGTGTTTGTTTTAGCTAACCTTAATACAGATATTAGGACAGATCATAAATCATTCTAATCCTTGATAATGCGTTTGACTGCAAGCATAAATCAGGGCAAACCATTTGCAGCAGTCTCTCATAAAACTATATAGGCATCATAGTTCAAATGATACTGCTGTTTAACAGTTTGTTGCCTTAACTTGGTATATGTTGCACCAATCTGAGTGTAAATTCTAAATAGGAAGTTCATAGTAAGTGTAGAAATACATATTTTATAGGCAGATGGAAGCTTTCTGTTGCTACACTTGGAGCTAGCCTGCTGAGTCGAAGTTAATTATTTCCTGCCATTCATATGCTGGAGCTATACATGAGGGGGAGCTAACGCGGTGAAGCAACTTCATTTGGCTTGGGCCAAAGGGTGAGCTCATGGCTGCTCAGGATATGTTATGCATACTGTCCAGGTAGCCTGTATGTACAGATTTCAACTACTGGCTTTTTTTGAGCTACAGTATTAAAGACAGATAATATTGTATAAGCCAGATTAACATTGATCATCTTTCTTGTCCCTTTACTGATATTTTACTATTCCTGGCAAAACAGTATTAGTGTCTTCATCTTCCCTATTTTAGGACAGTTCTTGGGCATTAAGTGATTTTTTTTTTTTTAATCTTCTGACTAATTAGATGGCTAAAAATGGTCAGCAAAGTAAGTTTTCTAATGCAAACCTTTTTTATTAAATATCTAGACTTTTAAAAATTCAACCTCTCTGGAAAGCATGAAAAAGCTCAGATCTGCTTGTCATACAGTGTGTGTGTGTGTGTTTGGAAATACCATGTTGTCTGGAGTATCTGCTGTTTGTGTTTTGGTGTGTATTTTTTGTTTTGTTTGCTTTGGGTTTTTTGTTTTGTTTTTCCCCAGCAGTAATGGCCCACCTCAGTGTTAAATTTGTTTGAGGCTGAAATCGAGCGTATACACAGAATCACAAAATCGTTCAGGTTGGAGGGGACTTCTTGAGATCATCAAATAGGCCTGAACAGGCTTTTGGAGTTGAGGTGTAATAAGATGGCAAAATAAATGCCACGCCAACTCTCTGGCTTATTAATCAATTTTCTTTACTCTCACGTTGTAAATTAATGACTGTTTTTCTGTTGTAGATTGACTACACAGGAACAGAGCCTTCTAGTCCCTGCAACAAATGTTTAAATGTGTCCTGGGACAGCACACCACCTTGTACTTGCACCATCAATTTCACACTAGAACATTCATTTGAGGTATGCTACCCTGTATGCAAAGTGAAATTAAAACAGTTTATATGTTTTATTTCATAATCGATAGAAAAGCTGTATCACTTAAGTCTTAATTTTTTTTCTGTTTTAAAGGATTATTTCTGGATCTCTTTTTTGTGTGCCTTTTCAGTAGCAGGGATGAGATGGTTTTTTAATGCCTCTGTTTATCTGGAAATGTACAACATTAAATGGAATGCTTGTGTTTTACACATTTAGATTTACCATATGTCATCTAGCTGGCAAGTAGATCAGCTATTCCTGCATGATCTAAAAAAAGCTCAGTTCAACAAGAATTGGAAAAAACAGATAAGTGCATTCTGACAAATTGGAGGCAAATAATGAGGCTTATGTGCTTAACATCAAACAAGATAGGTGTTGGAATTAGTGCTGGTGAATGTCATTCTGATAGTTTACAGCATGTTGATACTGTTGGACTTCAGGATGCCAGCTTATGTTAGGATACTCTGTGTACTCAGTCTGAACACAGGATTGAGGCTCCTGGTTTATGAATGTTGCTGTAAAGTAAACACAGAGTTTAAGAGGTTAAAATTTAAGTTTTATGATAATTAGCGTGTTCATATGTTTTACTGAGCTGTTCTTTGTGTGAATGAAAACCCCTCTTGCCCCATCTTGCTTCTTGTAGAGCAATGTATTCATGTATTATGGACTTTCCAACTTCTATCAAAACCATCGTCGTTACGTGAAATCTCGAGATGACAGCCAGCTAAATGGAGATAACAGTTCACTACTTGTAGGTATTCATGCTTCGATATTAATAAGCAACTAACTTCTGACTTGCGTGAATTGCCACATAGCAGAGTATTTAGTTTAATAATGAGGTACTAGAATTTTGTGTAACAGAAGACAACCATACAGAATTCATATTTTGTTTACAGAAAGTAACGGTGTAAAATACTGTAAAATTTCATGTCAGTCATTTCATTAAGTGGACAGCAATGCAGTACTTTGATCACTTCTCAAATCTGAATAGTTTTAAACTGTCCTGTTATCTTCAGTCACGAGTATCTATCTTATCCATTCTGTCTGAAGTTTCTGTTTTCAGTATAAAATAATATTTGGTTACCTAGCACTTGGTTTGAATATTGCAGCTAAATGAATCCATTTTTTTGTAGACTCTGGTTCAATATTGAACATCAGCAATACTGGAAAATACCAGTACTGTGTGTTCTCTTCCAGGCACTGTGTAATGTTCAGGGCCAGACCTCTCCTTTTCCTAATTTTTATGAGGAGTAGAAATACAGTTGGGTTCTTGCTCCAGCAAGAATGTGTCTCCCTTTTTACCTGTAAACTTTAAAAAAAGGGGAGAGTTTCAGGAGACTACATCTGATGACTAACACAGGGTTTTGGGCGGGCTTTTTCTGCTTGCATTTTTGGCATGCTGTTGGAGTCCTTGCAACCTTTTGCGTTTTATGTTATGCTTGGTTTCTTATTACAGTCTTATTTTCTGTAACACTGATGCATACTTCAAAAAAGAAAAAAACCTTTAATAAAAGAATACTTCAGTATTTCTCGTTGGAAAACTGTTTCTATTAAAAGATAAAAGAAAAGTTCTATCACCTTCCGAGAAAAGCCTTATTTTTAGTAAGACCATGATGGCATTCTGACTTTATTCATGTTTTATTTAGATTTTATTCCTGCTTGTAAAAGAAAAATCAATCGTGCTAACGAGCATTGAATGCTGAAGTATTTGTAAATAACCTGATTTGCGAAAAGATTATTTTGTCGTACGTTTAAGATGTGCACAGGTACCGTAGTAAACAACAGGTTAGTTGGATAAACTAGCACAGGCTCATCTGTCTTTTCTTTCTAACTCTCAGAATCCAAGTAAGGAATGTGAGCCTTACCGCACAAATGAGGACAAACCCATTGCTCCTTGTGGAGCTATTGCCAACAGTATGTTTAATGGTATGGTAACGCTTTTAAGTTATCACTTAGATGTTTTTGTGATCTAGTGTGTGTTTTGTGTTGAGTTGCAAATTATTCTGAGTAAAGACATCATGGGATTTTTTGTTTTGAATTAACACATTTTCATTGTTCAGAATAAAATAAATGTCTTGTGTTGTACTGCTGTTGCTTTTTTTCAAAATTGCTATGAGAATTAATTTAATCTCATAGCGTATAAGTACCTGTTGTGAGAAGCTGTTACTTCTGTGGAGTAGAAATATAGATACCATATATGGATAATATGCTGCTATCTAATATACATCGTTTCTTACAGAACAGCTTGTGATTGTGGCAGGCAGGTAATAAATGCCTTGTCCAGTGTTTTTGTTTTGTTTCTCCTGGAGGTAATTGTTTCACTGCCTATCAGGTTCATCTGTCTAATGAAAGTTTCTTCAGCTGGTTTTCTAATTTGATTTTCTCTTTAGATACATTGGAATTATACCGCATTGATAATGACACAAGGATTCCTATTACTTTGATTAAAAAAGGCATTGCATGGTGGACGGATAAAAATGTGAAGTTCAGGAATCCTACAGGAGATGGAAATAACTTAACTGCGCTTTTCCAAGGTAAAAAAAAGATGTGAGTTTTTAAGAAGAACAAAACACTACAAACACATTTTGATTCCAGTGAGTTTTGCCTCACTGACAACATTTTAGTGAACATGCTAATTAAAAATATTGTGAAATATTGTGGTTCTCCGAAGAAATCCAAGCTAAGGACTACTTTGCTATGTAGAAAGGTTGCCTTTAAATAATGAAAGCTGCAAATTTCACGTGAAAGTGTTTGGGTTTTACCTTTACTGTAATCATTAAATTTTTTTTTTCAAATTTCTGATTTTTTTTTTTTTTTTTCCCCACCTTTAATACTGAGAAAAGCCTAATATGTGCACTGCTGTCATGGTTTTACCCCAGCTGGCAACTAAGCACCACATAGCGGCTTACTAACTGTGCCCCCGCCCAGTGGGATGGCGGGAAGAATCGGCAGCGTAAAAGTGAGAAAACTCGTGGGTTGAGATAAAGGCAGTTTAATAATTAAAAATAAAAAAACATTGTAAGGAAAAAACCCCCCACAACAGAGAGGAAAATAAAACCCAAGAAAAACAAATGATGCAAAAGAAAACAATTGCTCATCGCCAACCGAGTCCCCAAGCAATGGCAGCCCCTGCCTACCTTTACCCTCCCAGTTTTATTGCTGAGCATGATGTCATATGGTGTGCAGTATCCCTTTGGTCAGTTGGAGTCAGCTGTCCCAGCTGACCTGTTGTGCGTCCCAGCCTACTCACTGGCAAGGCAGTCTGAGGAGCAGAGGCGGCCTTGAGGCTGTGTAAGCACTGCTTAGCAATAAAATATCAGTGTGTTATCAACACTGTTCTCATCACAAATCTAAAACATAGCAGGATACAAGCTGCTATGAAGAAATTTAATTCTTTGCTGGCCAAAACCAGTACAACTGCTCTAATGCTTGGATTTAACTTAAAAAGAAATCCTCCACTTGTTTAATCAAACTCTTCATGTGGAGTTTTCATTTAAATGTTTCTACTGCTAGATTGTGCAAAGTTTTCTAAAAACCCAATTCCTTTTTGTGATTAGAAGTCACTGATTTCTCTCATTTGTTAGGTTAAATATAGTTTGGTAAATCAAAGTGTGTTTATGCAAGGTATATAATAATTTCAGTTTTAACCTGATGGGGGTTTCTTGCTTAGTCACAGCCAAATTGCATGTTACCAATGTGATGCTACCCTTGGAAAAGCAGATACCTTAACTCTAATACAGTATAGAAGTGTTCTTCCGATAAAGTTAGCAAAAGCATTAGCATGGCATCGTCTAAAATATTGTACATAATTTTATTTCTTAGTCTTGTATTTGAAATACTTAATTGTTGTCATTTTTATTTAATCCTAGGCACAACAAAACCTGTAAACTGGCCCAAGCCAGTGTATATGCTGGACTCAGAGCCTGACAATAATGGCTTTATCAATGAAGACTTCATTGTGTGGATGCGTACTGCTGCTCTGCCAACATTTCGCAAGCTGTATCGTCTCATTGAAAGGAAGAATAATTTACAGCCTACCTTGCAAGCTGGAAAATATTCTTTGGATATTGCATACAGTATCCTTTGAAAAACCTTTGAAAGCAGCTGAGGACCTTACCTGGATTACATGGGCTTATATTTGTGCAAGTTCAAATTGAACTAGCCTTTTTTTCTTACCGTCTCTAAAAGAAGACGGTATTGAACTGTGGTTGAAAACTGGTAGTGAGAACTGGGTAGAATAATTGCCATCTTGTACTGCTGTGCAAGTTTTTATAGAATTAGTGGTGTGTGTAGGTGGCCTGTTAGAATGTGAAATGCAGTCCAGTTTTTAAGCTTAATAAATGAAATGACTGGGTTAGACTTATGCTCTTTAATGTAAGTGCAGTTTTAATCATAACATTCTTAAGCTATTTTGTAGTTCATATAAAACTACGTTTTTTTAACCAGGATGAAAACAGTCAGTTCAGTTTTTAAAAAAAAATAAAAATAAACTCTTTAGAGGAAGCGTTTGTGAGGAGATAACGGAGATGTTAATCCTAGGGAAAATTTCTGTGTAGACTTTACCCAGTAGGCAAATTTTGGAGGACACTAGTGTGTTCTCTCTATGCTTAACTTGAATTATCACAGGTGTATGGTCAGTCTTACTCACTTTTTTCTCACACATCTTGTTCGTGTTTATGGGTAACTGCAGTCCCCAATAGCTGCCTCGTGGGATAGAACCTAAAGTCTATGGATGGGAGCATTTCTGTCTGATAATTTTTGGGCAGACTGCCTGCATTTTAGCTGACAGGAAGATACTTAAGTGTAGTTCAGGTAATGCTTAGCCTTCAGGTGAGCTGATAAGCCTTCTTGAAATATGTTAAATGGCCTAAGTAACAGTTAGCCAGGTTCTAGCTTCTGCAAAATACTGTATATGGGCACACTTTATTTACCCTTAGGTTGATAATGTGGTAAATTTGCAGTGTGCATTTTTACTCATCAGCATATGCACTACTAATTCTTATGCCTTCCTGTGCTTTCCTATGGATTCTTAATTACTGCTTTGACACTGAAGGGTATTGAATATCTGGGAGAGACATTTCTCATGGTTGCAGGAATTAATATTTATTCAGGAGTCCAGGGCCTGCTTTGGATCCTGTGGCTCTATGTATTGTTGTCAGATTACTCTCTACTTGCAGACTTGCTCCAAAGCAGCCTGCTCTGCTGTGCAATTACTCAAACCTGTGTATAAAATCAAATAAGTAACTTAATAGCGAAAGAAAAATCAGGTTGTTTGGGCGCTGTAAAGGAATTGAGAGAAGCCTAGGCAAAAGGAAAGAACAGAGGCTGTAGCATAGAAATTTGAGAATTTTTAACTTCAGGGTGTAATGACAATATGTAATCGAGGGCAGACTGACTTTGGAGTTGGACTTTGGAAAAGTGCCAGAGCTGTGGATCAGGTGGGGAGGTCTGTCATTCCATTTTGGACAAACTGAAGACTAGGTAGAAGTGCAGAAGACTAGAGGAGGAGGGTTGTCATAGTTACCAAATTCTTAAAATTCAAAAGCACTTAACGATCATTTAAATAGCTCCTGCAGTAGTTTCCTTTGCTGCAAAACTGTGGGGAGTGCATATAAAACTGAATAAACATAAAGTCACTAAGAAAAATTTTGTACTAAAATATATTCAATAATTAAAATTAGATTTCCCTCATTTTATTGAAGCTGCTTTCAAAAGCCCACAAAATCATGCATTTACTCTTTCCTTAAAAAGGGGTTAACATCTTCTAACGTGGTAATTTTTCTTGGAGTAGCTAACAGTTCCCAGATTAGTCTTAGTCTAAAAGAACAGCTAAATTTTTCATATTTGCACTGCCAATATTCAAAGAAGGCAGTTTGTATTTGGAACCTGAGTGAAATGATCCAAAATTTTAATGTACCTGACCGCATAAAGCTAGGTTTGGAAATGTGTTTCTTGTTTTCCTATATGTTTTTCAGATTATCCTGTACACAGTTTTGATGGACGAAAAAGAATGATCCTAAGCACCATCTCGTGGATGGGAGGCAAAAATCCTTTTCTGGGAATTGCTTACATCACTGTTGGGTCCATATGCTTCTTCTTAGGAGTTGTATTGCTGATCATCCATCACAAATACGGAAATCGAAACACTAGTGCAGACATTCCCAATTAGTCTTGCATTCTGAAAACAAATGTACTGCATGTGCATCAAGGCCAGTCCGGAACGGACCCAGTTTTTGAAAGATAAATCTCTGCTTCTGTCACTTCTGAGACTGGGTACATAATTTTTATCTAATGCTCCCCTTTCCCATACTGTGGATTAACTCTTGGAAATGACGGGTATACAATTAGCTATATTGATTGTATCTCTGCCTAATACAGACACAATTTTTCTGGTATTTGCCTCTAACTGGGCAGGCCACACGATGCATATAGCTCCTGTTCCCTTGATGCATCTGCTGCTTGTTCATGTGCTGTGTAATGTTGGTATGATTCAGTACATATAGATTGTGTGGAGAAAGACTGTTATACTGTAAATTGTTAACTTTCTGGAATTCAGGTGTCAGTGCTGTTAGGAAAAGTCAAGTCTTAAATGTTTTTCCAGTTTACTGTCTTGTGTGCATGGGCTCTTACATTTCTTGCTGAGATTTTAATATATTTATATAAGTTGTTAAATATTTTCCTTGTGTCCTACCCACCTCTGTTATGTAAAATCCTTTAAGTGCTATGTAAATTTCAGCACTCTGGATTCTTTGTATATTTACAATATATGTGCCTGGCCAGTAAACTAGCATCCCACGGAGATATCAGAAAACCTATTTGTTAATTATCTGTGAGAGTCCCTTTTAAAGTTTCTTCTAGATTGGGAAATGTTTGTTGCAGGTAGAATCTACTTTTTTTTCTAATTTTCTTTGCTTTAAGTTATATCCAATATTAGTTTACCTATTGTGCTTGCTGGTTTTGCTTTTTATAAGCAGCTCCAAGCGTTAATCAAGAAGAACCTAAAATGTTTTTTCCGTTCACAAATTTGGGTGAATTCCTTTTACTGTAATTACTTTCTAAATTTCTTGAGGCATATGTATCCTGAGCAAGCTTTGTTGTAAAGGAATTGTCATATACTTTTTCCTTATTTGGAGTAACCACCACATTACATGTTTGCAGTGTTAAGATTAGTAAACTATAGAAATTCAAAAGTTGAGATGGCAATAACCTCTTTTCATTGAAATGCAGGTTGAGCTTGCTGTGAAACCTAATTTAAATATTGCAGTTAGAAGCAATGTGCAGGTTAGTGTCTTAAATCAAATTACAGAAGGGTTCACTTTTAGGTTAGTTAAAAGTTAACTGTAACCTGTAAAATACTACTTTTTGGTGACTTTTTTTAGATGATGCACAGAAATTGTAATGTATGTGGTGGAGATCACTTTATATGCAACTAGCTTGATAAAGTATTGAGTATATTAAAAAAGACCTAATAAATTCTGCAAACCATTTAATAAGAGATTTTATTTTGTTCTTGAACATATATTTATTTTCATCTGGATGAAAAGATGTATTCTCATTAAGTATGAATGCAGTTTAAGTGAGTTGTATTTCTGGGATTGCATATTTGTCACAAGAAGTTGTTTATTCATGGTCCAAAAGCTTAATCTATAGCCAGCTTTAAACAGCATTATTAATTTATCACATAAACATAGGACCACTTTTACTGAATTACTTGTGTAATCTTTTTAAGCTAGCAGTTTAAGTGTGTAAGTCTATAAACTGTGGAATGAGGCAACGTTTCCAGTGTGCTAGCTTTCTGTAACTCCATATACTAATTTGTTTGCATAGTACAGTGTGGCAGCACAGGACTTTAAAATAGTCAAAAGATGTTAAGATTTTATTTACAGTGTTGTATCTGTATTGCTGGAATTACAGAATAAGGGTATGTACCTTTGTATATTGCAAGGCAGAAAACTCACACAAACTGTTAAACTGGCTTTCATCTGTAGAGTAGTTGCTAGTCCAAAATGTAGTAAGCGAGTAAGGGGACGTCTCCCAATTACTGGTTATTAAAATACTTTGATTTTTAAACTTTGTGTTTGTCACTTGAAATGCAAATATATTCTGCTTCATTCATAATCCCTATCTTTTTCCAAGTAGGAAATGTTGCTTTTTGGGCTGTGTTCAAAATTAAAAACAAAGTATTTTTCTGTCTTTAACTTAAAATATTTTTCAGTGCCTTTTTTTCTTTCTACTGACTATAGCTGTCAGTGCTTCTTTGATCTTCTCAATGAAGTGCACCAGGATAAGAATCGCTGTCTGTTTGGTTTCTGTGACAATTACGCTTTTTCTCTTGAAAGCCTGCAGCAGTAAATACTTGTCAGGCAGTATGCCTGACAGACAGTGTGCCTGAGGAGCTTAAAATGCTTATAAGAGCTTAAAATATTAGGTCAAATTTGTAAACTCTTCCTTCATTCATGCTCATTTGTCTTGATGCCATGTTGATAACTATGGAGATTACTTGGATTTTGTATTCATTACAGGTTGCCCATATGTCACGTGTTCAAAGATGAAACTCCGGTGTCCCTGTCTGACGCTTTGCAGGGCGGTGCCACTGTCCTGGTGTTCAGTGTCATGTGTTGAATTTGGATTTGACCACCTGTGACCTGGTTCTTCAGTAGCATCCTTCAGAGGTACTCGCTACCAGGGTTCAGAAATATGAAGGGCAATGCCTTTGCTTTCTGAGTGCCAGTTTGGTGCTTTCCAGGTCTTGTCCAATTGAGGCAGTGCCTGAAGTGTGAGAGATTATAAGCTTTCTGGAGGCTGCTGCTGTTACGAGGGTCTGCTTATGAACAAATCTTTCCTGAAGAGAGTAATTTGGGAAGCTAGGATATGTCCCTGTCTTACGCAAGAGCTCTCCAAATTCTCTTGTGTGAGACCAACTTCTTTCTGGTTTCTTGTAAAAAATCTACATCCCTGTAACAAAGCAGATTGTCACCTCAGATATTTTTTAACTGCATCAGGCTACTTGGGGAGCTGTCGATTGTGCTTTGCTGAGTCACAGGGAAGAGTTTCCAGCTTATAACTGGAATGTGAAGGATCGTTCACAGCCTGCCAGGGTCACACTGGTACCGAAATGAGGTTCTCAGCAGCATGGTTTTGCTTTAATTATGAATGTTAAACCTTGAAGAGTGCAAGCCTTCTCCTTTGTTATAGGCACCTCTGTGGGAGAAAAGGCCATGACAATCTAGGGTCAAGTAACGTCTGCAAGCATATATTATCTCCTTTAATGCATCAAATAGAGCAATGAATGTGGCTGGCGTTTGGGTTGGATTCACAGGAGGCATTATTGACTGCACTTCTCTCTCAGATATCCTATTTGCAGTGGGAAAATAAGGGTTACAATGTCTATAGACAGATGTCCAAGACTGAGTTGAAGTGCGTGCCTGGGGGAGAAATGTGCCTAAGTCTAAAGCAGAATGTACCTACAGTTACTTTAAAAAAAAAAGTTACTGATGGGAATGCAACCGCTGAAGACAAAGAACAAGGCGTAACCATAGAGTAATCTGGACACATTGCAAATGATTTTGATCTTCAAAGTTCCTGTGAATAGAATATGGTTTCTGGTCTTGCCTGAAAACTTGTGATCTACCCTTGGTACTACATAAGTCTGCTTTTTATAGAAGTTTGATATTTGTGTTACCTGGGGTCATTCCCTGTAACTGAACTAACTAGCTATGGTGAATTAGAAATGAAGAGGGCAACAACACAGGAAGGTCTGCGCTATCAATCTTAAAATCAAGCCAGTCCCCTGAGGGTTTTGTATTGACCTAGTCAGTGAGTTTAAAAACCAAAAAAACCAACCAAACAAAAAACCCCAAACAAACCCCAACCTAAACACGAAAGAAAAACCCAACACCCCAAAATGTTCCACGTATCAAATACTTGTCTATATTGAACAGCCTGCCAAAGATTCTCACTTTGAAAGTAGGAGAAAAAATGTGAAAATCTAAGCCAATTTTATTCCTGCTCTCTTCTTAGGAATGTGGCCAGTTCATGGAAGAGGCTGCTTCTAGCAGTGTGAAAATGGACTCTGAGGTAGAAAGCCCAGTTGCAAAAAGTTCTTTTTTTTTTGTAGCAGTAGTAGTAAATTTCCCTCAGATCACCAGAAGTATTTTCATGTAAAAATATCCTACGTTCTAGCTCACAGAATCTGTTCTGATGACTGTATTGGCTTCTATGCCTAAATGTGAAGTCTAATCTTCCTTTATAGTTTCAATTAAGACTAAAGTCTGTTACGAAATGGCCTGATAAGAATTAGCAGGTCCTTATATGACCCGAATCTCAAATAAGAAACTACCTTCCTGTAAGCCTGCCATTCCAAATGTGCTTAACCTGTGTTTGAAAATAAAGTAATACTGCCCATCATTTGAATTATACCAACTGCTGCTAGAAAGTCTGAATTTGGAAAATTATCTTCCTCGTTCCCTGTTGGGAATGAAATGAAGAGGAACAAAAGCATAAGTCAATAATGAATGAAGCTCAAGAAGTTTTAAAAAAAAAATTGAAAGAAAGTAGGTGGAGTTCTTTCTCACCGGCCTTTCTCACCTTAAAAGAAACAATTCAAGCAAACTGAATACCAGAGTTATGTACAAGTTTAATTGAATTTGCACCTGGATAAGTGAATTGTGCTCAAATTTTGCAAAATAAAATGTTGAGATGCTTGAAGTAGCATTAGAGGGCCAGGAATGTAATTAATGACCTCATTAATTCTGTTATGAAAATGGGAAAGATTGGACTGTGATATTCTTGGAAGAAATGAAGGTATGATTGCCTGCAGTCTTTCCTACTGAGGTCTGGAGTTATGTGGCTGAAGCTAGTGTATGCTTCACAATTGTAAACTTCAGAACAAATCTTTGTTCTGTCAGCAAGTTCTTTTAATGCAATTTTAGTGTATTATACAACTCAAAGTAACTTCGAAAATGGTTATACTAAGATAGAATACAGGGTGTTCTCCCTCTTCATACACAGTGTAGCTTTTAACTGAGTTAGTCAATTATTTTGTTTGCAAGCAAAAACTTACCAGTGGGCAGGCAAGACTTAGGAAGAGGTTCAAAAAATTGTTATTTTCAGCTGCCCTGCCGCACCATGGTTTCCACTTCCACAGTTGGATTGAATGTTAACTCAGTTGTTTGTGTGATCTCTTCAGCAGGGTTTACATACCTTTCTATTATTGGTTTAAGAGGGAGAACATTTTTTGTGACGAATGCTTATTAACATAGAGATTAACAGCCCTGTTTTCATTCTGGCTTAAACAAAACTGTTTAATAATGAGTTTTGATTAAAAATTTTATTATTCTTCAATACAGTGCATGCAGAAGTTACCCTATCCTGTTAGGAAAAAGCAGTCTGAGTTTGCTTCTAGTGAAATATCCTCACCCTGAGGCAGCAAGTTGCCATTTCGCTTTCCCTCAAGTTTTCATTTCTTCATAAATTAGTCAACACTGAAGACATCAGCTGTGCTTCCTCTGAGCAGTCATCTTGTAGCTTTGATTGGTACGTAACCCGTATGGCCTTTCTATTGTAAAGTGTATATTGACAGACAATAGCACTGAAGCTCAGATTTAGACATATCAGGAAACTGTCTACACAGCAGAAATTAAGCAATATTAATTTCTCTGGGGATTATGATCCTTTTACCAGTATCTAAATACAACTGTGTGTATAAAAATCAGAATACAAATATTACATGCACTCGTAAGATGAAAGATTGCCAGAGGAATGAATGGAAATCTATCTTGCAATAGTAGTAATGTATTCTGTGTGTTATTCTATAATAGCACTGCTTGAGTGTTTGAAAACTATTTGTTAAATAATGCATCCTATTTCCTCCTTTGTTATAACACATGATATTTCTCCGTGACTGTGCTTCCTAAATGGTATTTTTAATACTCTGCTCAGCTAAGGCTATACCTATAAATACTTCTTCATCTTTGCATTTTTAGTGTCTTTCTGGGGCAGCTCATCAGATTGAGAAGTGCTGTGCTTTGAGATACGATCCTTGTTATTTCCATACTAGATTGAGCACTAATTTGCTGTGTTTGACACACATTATTCATCATGAGGTTTGGCACCAGTGCAAAAGCAGCGTAATGCCAAATACTCAGTGTGCTGCAACTGCAGCAAAGCCGGGAGATAGTGTTCCCAACAGCATTGGTTGAAGCACCAGAAGATGCAATTACGCGGCTATATCTGCAATGCAGAAGAAACACAGGCTTCTCAGAGCACTTTTTTGAAGGGCAAATAGAGTCTTCCTCCAGAATCGAATAGGCTTGCATTTCATACAGATCTGGCATTACTTCACCTTCTGTAATCATGTATTGTGAAACATGAAACTCAAGTTGGGTTTTCTTCTTTCACATGCAGAGTGCTCAGTATCCCTGCTACTAATAGAGCTTGAGGCAGTGGGCAGGAACATGTTTTAATTTTGTCTTTTCTGTGTGTAGTGGCTCAACAAGGGATGCCACATCCACCCCAAGGGGCCAAGGCCCACTGGCTCTGCCCAGCTCAGTGTCATGCCTCCAGTGACGGCCAAAGGGGATGGATGCCGAGGGAGTCTGTACGAACAGCAGCAGCCCGTGGTGTTACTCTCCCGGGCCGTGCTTCCAGCCCTCTGCAGGTCTGAAACTTAATGAAAGGTGATTTTAACATCTGTATGTAGCAGCTCTGAGAGATGTTTCCTTCATGGATTTGCCAAAGTGCCCTTTGAAGGCAGGGAAGCAGCCACAGGATCCTGCGGCAACGGAAGTCCCCCGTGTGCGCTGTATGGCGTGGAGAAGTACCTCCCGCTTTGAGCCCGCGCCGAGGTGCCCCCGCTTACTGCCCTGCACTGCTCGTTGCCGCTCCCTCCTCACCATCCCTATCCCACTCCCGGTGCTGCGGGGCTCATCTCCGGCTCCCGGGCTCCGAAACCGGACAGACATCCCATCGGACAAAACTCGTTCCTAGGGCAGGGTCCGGGCCTGGGCTGCGCCCTCTCACCCGCCCGGAAACGGCTCCTTGTGCAGCTGCCCCCTCCCGCTGCCTCCCCCACCTCAGGGCGGGGACCCTTCTGCCGTCGTCGTTTTACTGGGGAAAGGCTGTCGTGGGAGCGTGAGGAGGGGGACAGCCTTTCTTAGGCCAGCCTGCAAACAGCCGGGGCGCGCTCACGCACCTGTCCGCTCCTCCTCAAGCCCCTCCGCGGCAGCCGAGCCCACCGCCGCCATCTTCTCCCGGGCCACCCCTCGCCAGGAGGACTGATGAGGCGGGCGGGGCGGGGCGGCGCTGTAGGCTCTGCGGCGGCGCTCTGGACGCGCCGCACGGCTGCCTCTGTGGTACCATCGGTGGAGGCGGGGGAGCTGCTTCCGCTTCCGCTGCCCTTGTTGCCGGCGGGAGGTGACGGGACCAAGAGCCGCGATGTGGCGGAACTTGCTGGTGAGGCGGCCGGGCCGGGCCGGGCCGGGGAGAGCAGTCCGCTGCGGCTGCCGCTGCGTCAGCCCGCCGCGGGGCTGTCGCTCCCGGGGCGGCGCGGGCAGCCGAGCCTGGCGCGGCGGTGCGGGGGTGTGGAGGGGCTCCCTCAGGGGCTGTCGGCGTCCTCCCGGGTGCCCGCCGGGGCTGCGGGACTCGGCCGCCTGGTCGCTTCCCTGCCGGCCGCGCTAGTGCCGGGTGCTGCTGGAGGAGCTGCTGGGGGGGGGGAAAGCGTTACATTTCAAGTCCTGGCCCGCTCGCTCCACCTAGTGCTGGGTTTTAGGTACTGGAAGGGATGGGAGTTGAGTCAGTGGGTCCAGGGCACGCTTAGTCCGCCTCTAAGGAGATAAATTTTATAGTGTGTTTATTTGGGGTGGATGAGGGGAGGAGGTGTGTTGTTCCATTACTTGCCAGCAGCATCATCTGGGTGTTTGCCCCGTGGCTGCGTTTTTCAGTGGCGGTAATTTTGCGGGGGAGGATCAATGTTACCAGTGTTGCTTGAAGGGGACTGCTGGCAGCTTAGAGGTACAGCTGGTTCATGACTTGGAGACTTGTCATGTTAGCGAAGATAGACTTTGAGCCATCGGAAGAATTGCAGATTATTGGTTTTGGTGACCTGACCTGTGCTAACAAGCATTTATCTGTGGAAATGTATTCTAGCTTAGGACGCTGTAGGGTGTCTTTAAACTGCGTGTGTGAGGGGGGGTGCCTTCGTCAGCTCTGTGAAGGTTAGGTCTTGTGCTGGTGGCTAGCAGGTGAACTGCAGCTATGACAAAAGATCCTTGGCTGCACAAACACGTTTGCCTTAAATGCTGTTGTCCCCATTGCTAGAGTCAGACACAGCAAATGGTGCTTAAAACTGAGATCTAAGGGGCAGAGATCGAGACTTCCCCCAAAAGGATGCTAATTATGAAGGTTATGCTGCAGATCCCTAAATCTGTTGTATCTTACTGAAAGTAATTTTCCTGAGTTTTTCCTTTTTAGGTAACCAGTCAATCAGTCCTTTACATATGTAGTCTGTTGAAAGATTGATTGAATTGAAAACCAGTGGATTTTGGTGAAGTGTTGGTTGGGTGTGTTTTTTGTTTTTTTTTTAAGACTTTCCTTTTTTTAAGACTCTTCCTTTTCCTTCCACGTCTATCTTATTTTTAAAAGAAACTATTTTAAAAGAAACTATTTCTACCCAGTGTGGATATAGCTGAAAAATTTCAGTGTTTTAAAAGTACTGTTTATCTTCTATTTCAGGGTCTTCGCCAAATTTCCCAGAGGACCATAAGCACTGCTTCACGCAGGCAGTTTGAAAATAGAGTTCCTGAGAAGCAGAAGCTTTTTCAGGTATTGAGTGAGCACTGATAGTAAAATAATGTTAGTAGAATAACAAGGTTTTAGTAGATCATAATTGCATACATTTTGTTTCTAAAGAACTGGTGAAAGTCCTCTTTACATCTGAGGTGACCTCTTGAAATCGGTTGTATGACTACAGTGTTTGAAATCAGCAGTTGTTTTCTACAGAGATTAAGAGTATTTGTACATGCATACTTGACATGCTGACTCTTTAAGGTTTTTTACCCTGTGAAATGACTGGTACCCGAGTTTCTTATGAGTCGTAGATACTGTACAAAGATAAAGTACTCTGATATGAGATGGGGGAGTATGTCCTAAGAACAAATAGAGAAAAATGGCAAGTGCGAGGATAGAAGTACAGTGAAAAGTTAAACCTGCGGTCTTACAGCTATATCCATAGCTATATCCATAGTTTATAGATGACCCCCATAATTCTTAATGAGGATGTGGTATTATTGTATATCTCAGTGATGAAAACAGTAAAGGTCTTAAGGGATTGGATTCACTCCTAGAAAATTACTGAATCTTTATAAATAATTTCTGAATTACTCCCTTTCTGATTGATAGGGCCACCTAGTGACAACTAGTGGTTCTTCAAATGCCAAAGCAGTGGATACTCAAGAGCATACTCCCAACTGTGAGCCATAACCTGGAGCAGTAGCTTCATACTGAGGATAGAGTAGACTGGGCTTCAGCGATGCAAAAGGGAAAAAGTATGTGTTAGAAGCCCCAGTTTAATAGTTTTTGTGTCTTGTTGCTTTCCTTTCCCCTGAAAGAGGAAGCAGGATGTTGGCAATGGGTGAGGTCAGAGGTTCTGTTTCTGCTGGCAGAGATCTCTTCCTTCTCCCATTCCTTACCTGTGGGACAGCAAGTTAAGCTGGGCTGGGTTGTGGGCCGCCAGCGCTGGAGGCTGGCTTGAATTCCAGAGCAGTATGAACTTGCTGACTAGGGTAAAGATCATGTGTATCTGGTGTCTAGGAGTTTTACTTTAGGTGGAGCAAAACAATTTCCTGTATAACACCAGGTGACAGTAGAGGCTCCTCCCCTTGCCGCTCCCTATAGCAGGGATTGACTATGCTGGAGATGGATGGGAAGTTTCTAGGGATGGTAATCATATCCTGTGCACTGGAGAGGGCTGGCTGGCAACTGGTGTCAGAAGTGTTTAGGCATTTGCCAGTCACTGCTTTAGGAATTAATGTGCACATCATCTACTGTACTGCCTTAGTGAGTGATCACCTGATACCAAAGTGAAAGCTTGAAAGACAAAGTGGAATCTAAATAAGGTTCAGTGTCTTTTGGGAGTTGGGAAGATAATTTGGGGAAGTAATTCTTGTTCTGAGTAATTCTAGTTATATTTACACAATATTGCAAGAACTGTATTTAAATAGTTTCTTTTTGTCACTTATTTTCATTAGGAGGATAACGGCATCCCAGTGCATCTTAAAGGCGGTGTAATGGATGCTCTGTTGTATAGAGTCACCATGGGTCTTACAGTTTTTGGTAAGGCTAATGCTAAAATATTTGTGCTTTGGTACAATTTCCAATGTGCTAATATTAAAATACTTTTTATTTGGTACAATCTCCAATATGACTGGTGTTTCCTCTGTAGATTAGTTATGCAGTTCCTTCAGTCTGTTCTTTGGAACGTGCAAAATGAGTGTAGAGAGGGGGAAAAAAACCATTTGGACATACCATATATTTATTTGTGTTTTCTCAAGTTTAGCTTTTCAGATGGCTTTTTTTCCCTGACTAATAATGCTATGGTTTGAATACTCCTTCAGAAATTGTGTACGTTATAGCTTTCTCTAACTACTTAGAAAGCTTATTCTGAAAAGGAGTAAAATGTAATTACAGCACATACATACATATACCAGTTTTCTCACTAGCCTGACTATTTTTAGGCCTAGGTGATAATTGATGTGCTGAGGTTTCACATGCTGTGCAAACTAGCAGAATATATCCAAACTTTATGATACTATCTATATTTAACCTTTACGTTGCTTGTTACATGGTTTTGTAATAGCCTCTAACTTAACTGCTGATTTTCAGTCCAGTTTAAGAATGAGTAACCATTACTTTATGATCATCTGTGTAAGTTTCACAAATATGCCTCTCCCCTTTTTTTTTTTCCTGTTTCTTTATCTTTTTGCAGTCTATGAAGAGCTATTTAAGGATTTTTTTTCCTCTAAAGTATGAATTGCCAAAGAAAAAAATCAAGACATGGCTATAGAAAGGAGGGCTAACTTGAAAGAAATTCTGTTTACCATTCTGAAAATATCTTTTCTGTCTCTTAATTCAGGAACAGCCTATGTTGTTTATGAGCTGCTTGTTGCTTCAATGCCCAAGAAGCAGAAATGATTCCAGTTCAAGACGCCTCAGTGACTAGCATATCTTCGTCCAATTCCATGTGACTACGATGGCAGCTTATACTTACTGTAAGCGGCTGGCTTAACGCTTGGAATCATAATTTAATTGTAACATGTGAATTGCAATCAATAAAGCAGTTTCTACGTTGTGTTGTGGTGGTCTGGACTGTATCATGTCTTCTACATCAGAGTGCTTTTTACTTCCAGTAAATGTACATGGATTTGATCAATAAGCAGATCTTAGAATTGTGAGCATCTTTTCTTTGTACATGGTTTATGTCAGTACTTTGAAGGTGAGTTAAATGCCCTGAATCCTTATGAGAAGGTGATACCTTGTCTTTATTATAGGAATTTCATCTTCTTGCTTTAGTGGAACAAATGAATCTTATAATAAATTATTAGGATTAGATTAAACCTGTGTAGAAATGAATGTTGAGAACTTAATTATGCTTTATCTTTGCTGTCAGCTGCTGAAAGTTGACATGGTTTAATGGGCATGATGGTGTTAGTTGATGTTTGGACTTGATGATCTTACAGGTCTTTTCCAACCTTAGTGATTCTGTGTAATACATCTAGAAATAGAGGAATCTGATTCCTGATCATCATCCAAAGGCGACAGTTTTTACTGTGTAGAGGTGATAACACTGGCCTCTGCAGCTTCGGGGGCTTAGAAGTAGTCTCAGGTTTTTTTTTCAGTGGCTTTTCTCTGCTACAGTTTAATGGAACATTATATTTCCCGAAAAGAATGAAGATTTCTAAGCATGCAAATGTGATTAGTAAGTTGATTGTGTATTTATCTTGCTGCCCATGATATCAACAGATACATGTCAGTCATGATTAAGACTTGGTAATCTTCCAACATTGTCTCATGTTTCAGATGAGCAAAGCCAGCTTGTTCCCAGTTACTAGGGTAAGTAAAGCAATTGGCTCTTTAGCATAAAACAAGAAAAAAAAGTTTATTAGAGAATTTGAGGGTGTTGTAGAGCAAGTAGTAAAGTGGAGGAGGGGCACAATAAGTGTTAATACTAACTGTATTAGTGCAGTACTACAATTTCTCTGCTGATTGAAAAGGTTTACAGTGACTGTTAACTAGACAGATACTTTGGCAGTCGACTGCTAATTTGATCTAGGCTAAACAGGACACTATTGAGCCAGAAAAACTGAAAATAGTGAAGGTAGTGCTTATAAAAGCTTCAAATTGTTACTAATAATTTTTGTCAGTTTTTAATGCTCTTTTGGAAGAATTTCTCCAGAGCTCTCTGTAACGTCGAGGATAGGCTTAGAGAGACTGCCTTCTCTCTCTATGAGTTGTACTCCTCTGTAGTTTGAGAATAGGACTGCCCCATGTCCGTAAGATAGGAGCAGATCTAGTTCATAAGTACACACCAGGTTAAGTGGGTTAGGTTTCAAACAGTTGTAGGACAATTTGGGTGGGGAGGGACCTCTGAAGATCAATTGGTCCAATCTTCTGTTTAGAGCAGTGCCACTTCAGAGCTACACTGGGTTGCCCAGGGCCTTGAACAGTCGCATGGGGAGTATCTCCAAGGACAGAGATTCTACAGCCTCTGTGCAACCTGTGCCTGGGTTTCACTGTCCTTTCTCTGAAGAGTGTCTTTCCTTTTCTGGGATACAGGAATACATGTGTTTAAAGGATGGTTGTAAGCATTCCTGTAACACAGCGCTAAAGGAAGCCACAATTGCACTTCACTACTTCTACCTAGATGACCACGAATTTTACAAACTTAAAAAGGAAAGGAGGTATCTTTCCATATTTTATGTTAAGACCTCACAGAAAATGAGGCAAAAGCTGTAGCCATGCCTGAGTTCTAGGTTGCTGCTACTCCTTCATGTCGAGGTGTCAGTAGCTGCTGCTTCTAAATCTCAGTCAACACTATGGTTTCTGGGACAGCTGTCAGCTCTGCTTCAGTGTAATTTCTATTGGGTCACTCCAAGCTCTGGCAGCAATTTGAACTTTGTGCCTTAGCAATAACATGGTTGAGGAGTGCTCACCTGCTCTGTTTCACCAGCAGAACTGTGTGACAGCCCTCTGCATATGTAGAGGAACAGCAAATGGCTGATAAAGCTAAAGGTTTGATCATGATCCTTTCTGAAGTCCTCATCTTTCAGTGGCTGATGTATTTATCAGCTTGCTATGACACTCAACCACAAATGCAACTGGAGATCCATCATTGTTGGGGGTGGTGGTGGGTTGGGTGTGAGTGTGTGAAAATTTGATTGTGGTTTAGAGTTGGGCAGGGATACCCGGTAATTACTACTAGCTGCTAGCGTGTATTTAGGAACAATCCTTATATCTGAAGTAGCTAGGGCTGTCAGTGAGAATGCCTGCTCTATGAAAACTGCTTCTAGGAAGCATCCTTAAGTTGGTGAGTATGAGAATCACTTGTAAGCTACCCTGATAACCTCTCACTAGCTTGACTGCTGCACTTACTGGGGAAGAACGTCTCTGGGAACCACTAGTAGCTGTGCATCCCTAGTTAGGTTTTATGTTCCTGACACAATTTGTGCCTTTGTAGCCTTCCTGTCAAGTTGCTACTTGTGGGTTATTATGCTGAAAGTCTGGTGTTGACTCTGCAATAAATAGAGCTTCTAAAAAAATTTCCATCAAAATAATCCTTTTGTTTCTCTTCTCAAGGAAACAGTGGGTTTTCCAAAATGTGAAAATGAGCACAAAAATCTGGCTTCCCACTACAGTACTATTTTAAGCCTCTTGTGGATTAAGTTTGCTTAGAATTTTTCACTGCTATCCTGGAGAACCAGAGTATGCTTGTTAAATGAGGCAAACTGGAACAGAAGGACCCGTGTACTTGGAACTCTCTAGTAGAACCAAATATCTTAAAAAAAAAAAAAAAAAAAGAGTGAGGGAATACCCCTTGATGGTAGTCTCTCTGCATAGGTGGATTTGGCCAACTGCGTGACTAAAAGAGTAAGAACTGCCTCGATGGATGTCTCAGAAGAAGGCTTGGGAAATAGGGTACAGCTTATCTTGAGATGAACATTGATGCCTATAAGGAAGAGAAACCTCACAGCACAGTGAACTATACTTCACACCATGTGAAGGAATCGGTCTGCTATCTGCGACACTGCTAAGGCTGGTGCTGCTACCATGTGCCCAGGGTTACTACCAAGATGTGGACAAAGTGGTGGGCATCTGGAAGGCAGCAAAAGGAAAGATAAAAATTTTTAAAAAGCACACATCCTTTCCCACCCACAGGAATTATGAAGAATATTGAAAGAAGGACAATTGTTTAAATAGTCTAAATTATAAAAATCCTGTGATGAGCTAGGTGCTAAGTGTTTGTTTCTGTGTGCAACTGAAGCAGAACATGCAGCTGTTCTTGTTCTTGCCATCAACTGCATCTCAGAGTCCACTGTCACAGGAACAGCAGCTGCTTGTGAGCTGTGCTGCAGGCAGCAGCCCTGGTGGGAGGGCATGTGGGGTAAATGCAAGCTGGGAGAGTACTATGAAGTGATCGATATTTATAGACAGAGCCTTGAAATGTTCTTTAAATGAAGCTACTGACGACAAAAAATTGTTCTGGCAGAGGTGGGTCTAGTAACCTCAAAACGTGTCCCTGGAGTCTGCAGCTGGAGGCAGGCGGGAGAGCGGCTGACGTTCCTAGGGCTGCACTGTGCTGCTGCCGAGCGCTCACGGGGCGGCGTAGGCAAGCCATGGGTCTGCCAGCGCTTCTGGATTGTTTTCTGCTGCAGGAACAGTGGGAGGGTCCAAACAGGACCCATGGTCAGCTGCTCAGCACCATTGTCTGGGACCGCATTACAAAGCTAGCAGGGAAATCCCTATCCCCTGTTCAGTCTATATGTGTAATTTGCTGCAGGTATGTCCACATCACAAGTTGCCAGAAGGTGTAAACTAGGTGCTTATACTGCCTATACTGTCTTCCCCTAGGAAAATGCAAGAAGAGAGCTATGCATCTTCTCTAGGGCTAAAATTAATGGAAAGTGTTTGGAAGTATCTGAAGATCTTGCCTTCAACCTCCCTATGGGTATTTTATGAGCAGAAGAAAACAAAATAAGCAACATCTATTATGCCTTGCAAATGTGAAAAAAAGATAAATTTTAAAAAATAAAATGGTCAGTAATATGAAGTCATGGGCTGCTAGCAGTTAACACACTCAAATTGTGTGCTTTTCTTGTCTGATTCTATTACTGTAGTGCTTAATTACCTAACTCCAGAAAATACTGATTTAAGGATGGTATTTTACTGATGTACAATATTGCTACCTTACTGCGGTCCTACTTTTGGTTTGTGTTTAGGCAATGCACATGGTATCTTTCCCCAACAGAGATTTCATGTAAACTGTATTTTCTATTTCAGGTTCATGTAAACTTTAGTTTTCACTGTTATTAGAAATGGTAGCTATGATTTTTTTATATTTTGCTTTAAAGAATGGGAAAGCCTCGTGGATCTGAGGACATGGGAATGCTGTCCTGGCTTCCACAGAGCTCCATTGTTCTAAATGTCACCCCAAAAATATGGGGGACATTTTCTGCTAGATAGGCAATGAGTACTCCATCTCTTCCACTTCCCTTGCCACCCTAGTTCTCATTATTTAAGCTTTTAAACATAAGCTTAGTAGTGTGCCAGCTTTGGCAGAATGAAAAAAAATTGTTCATGCTGCTGTAAAAGAAATGACTATTCAAACAATAATCAGACAGATGAAACAGAAAAAAATTAAATCCTCAGTATTGCAGTTCTAGGTTACATGATCCTTTCTGAGACTCCAGACGTACAGACCGTGTTTTACTTTCTCCATTGGGAAGATGGCTCAGAACTGTCTACTCTTAGAACTGTGCCCTGGGCTACATTTTCTTGGCTGCTCAATATATGTATAGATCCAATTAGCCTGACGCACACAAAAATTTCCCCAATAAAAGTCTGAGGACTAATAATACACAATATCACAGCACTGGCTTCCTAAAAGACACCATGAAAAAACTTCAGAAACTCTCAGAAGTAAAAAGAAAATACCAGAGAGATCTCTAAGTGTGTGATCTTATCTGTACTTTTTTTTTTTCTTTTTCCAGATCCCGGAGTAAAAAGACCACTTTTCTAATGTTGCTCACCTTGGCTATCACTGCTTTGAACTCTCAGAAAGCACGATTAATTTTTTTTGGCATTTTTCACATTCAGCTCTCCTTCCTTATTCTCCCATTCTTTCCCAATTTTGTTACATATCAAAGAGCTGGAGGTTGACCTTCATAGCTGCTAGAGTGAATCAGACTTTCAAAGACAAAATCAATCTGATCAACCTGACTTGACCCTAAATAAGGTATTTAGGTGATGAGTAAGTCAGAACCAACATATCTTTTCATGTGCATGCTTGTGCAACTATTTTTTTAAAGAAGTTCCTTTTAATAATAACACCAACTTCTCTACTCTACTTGCCTGAGCCATTGCACTTATTTTTTCAGTACTCAGTCAATTCTGCTGTAAAAAGAATGGCGTGTCCAGAAACACAATCTGAGGAGAATCTCTTGGCTGTACTGTACTCTTTTTCTGAATACGAGTGTTCAAGTCTTCAAACTCAGTGGGCAGCGCATACTGTCTGTGAGATATGCTTTGGTCTTGTCTCAATAGTTCCTGAGATTTGCTCCTGTTATTCACAGGTTTTCTACTAGACTAACTGATTGCAGGCTTCCCTGAAACACTTGTAAAGCTAAAGCACACTCCTATCTATATTTTCAATAAGATATGTTCTTGCAAAAAAGGTAATTGGCCAAGATTCCTGTTTATAAATATTGTGACAAGCCAAATTCACTTGCAGAGGCTGGGCAGGTATTTGAGAGAAGGGCGTTATCCCACTGAGTCCCCAGTCAGGCAGTCCTGGTTTTAGCTCCTTGGGGAATACCAGTATCTGTATACAGTTCACTCGACTCACAAAATATTCACTCCTGTTGCATATAGCCTGCTACGTCCTAGAGAAAACTGCCAAAGAGCGATGAATTTGTCTTTACTAATGTTTTGCTTTCTTTGAGTTCCCAATCCACCAATCTGAGCTTTCTGAAAGGTAAGAATCTTTCCTCTCCTCTGTCAGATGCCATCTGGTGGGCATGGAAATTAACTGCAAAGGGATGGTCAGGTAAGATCCGGTAATATTTGAGCTCTACATACCCCAGAACATGGAAGGAGCTGCAACAGAAAGGACTACAGGAGGCTTGGAGGTTTAGAGTTACCTAAACTAAGGCTTCCTAAATAAAATTGTTTAAGTGTGAAATGAACAAGGTCACGACATTGCTTTAAAAGCATATTGCAGCATCAGTGCTCTCTTTCTTCTCTGAGCAACATACATTTGACTGCTAATGGAGGTGTAAAATAAGAGAGGAGTAGGGTGTCTTGTGATACGTAGTCCAATAAAATGGTATCCTTACCATTAGAGGTGTATCAAGGAATAACTCTCTTCTTGAGGCTGTCTGAGAAGTTCACCTAAAGATGCAGTTCCCTGTGATTTCACCAGGAGCAGGAGCAGGAGCAGGAGCAGCAGCAGGATGTTTTCCTTGAAAACAACAGTAAGGTGTCCAATTGAGACACTCTACATGTGCTAATCCAAAAGTGTTTCAGCTGCCACAAGGATCCAGAAACAACTTGAACTGACTCTCGATTTTTTGGGGGTTAAAAATTTTGTAGAGGAATTCTCAGAGCCAAAAGAGACTTATGTTTGTTTGTCTAGTTTTAACAAAATCTGAAACAGCAGCAAAAAAAAATAAATACTTGTAGATGGCTGTCTTTCATTTTCCACAGAACTTTTCCCTTTTAACCAAGAAAACTGGGCTGTGCAGGACCTGAAGGATGTGATCTGCCCATTAAGTTCTTACTCCTAAATTAAGATTCCTCTAAGAGTTTCTATGCAAATCTCCTGGTATAATTCTCATCAATGTGACCATAACATCATGCATAGATATTCAGAGATGCTTTTTGGAATAAAAGGGAGATGGGAGACTCAGTGCTGCTAGAGCTTGTCTCACCTGTTGAGACAGTTTTTTCCCAATAACAGTGAACAGCTGCTGTCCCTGCAGGGGTGCAAGGAGGAGCTTGTGATTCCATCAGGACCGTTAAGCTACAAATGTATTCTTTAGCTAATTGAGTTATATATGTTTGTTTAATATCAAAATGGTTCCACATTGTTTCATCTCAACACAAGTACTTACTCTGGATGACTAATGCCCTGGGACCTGAAGTTTATAATGGAAAGGCTGACACACACATGCAATCTTATCTATCATAACACTATGCAAAAGGGAATTATATAATTAAAACATTGTAATGATCTCTATTGGCCAGTAGGAAGTTACAAGTCCCAAAGGAGCCAGGCCAACTTTGTTATCAAGGTTTATTCAGTCATCTCTTAGGAGTAGTAGGGCACATTTTGCTAAATATAGTGTGGTGTGCTAATATGTGCTATGTGTGGAGCATTGCACTGGGACCACTGTGCCACAGAGCAGGAGCGCACTGCACCGGGAGGTTAGTACACCTTCTTCCTTTGGCTGAGATTTTCAGAAAATGAGTGCCTAAACTTAGATTTACATAAATAGCCTGATTTTTTAGAAGAGCAATACCAAGAAATTCTCTTCTATTTAAATCATAAAATAGAAAAAAATCTTACAACAGCAACAAGAGAAAAGATTTTATTATTTCTGGAAATAGTACTCAAATGTGTGGCTAGATTTCTGGGAAAAGAAGAGGTGAATGACAACTTTTGGTTAATTAATTATGGAGTGTAAATGCAGTTTCTGAAAGGAAGTCACAAAACTTGGGACTGGTGCAGGAGAGACATCAATTGTATGGCTAGGCGGTAAAAGTTGTATATGATGTATTTCACAGAGTTAGGCAGGAACCTCTGTCACAATCTTTACCTCTCTGTTTGGGTGTGAGATCCAAAAGCAGATGGATAGAGACTGGAAATCACTACCATCTTTTGATCAACATCAGGCACATTTGCTGGTCTCATTCTGGTCCCCAGTAAATAGGTACTTACATGAGCAGACTACAAAGCTTGGCACCAGCAGAGGACTTGGCTGGCAAAAACACCAGGGATGAGAAGTAAAAGTGCTCAATCCAGCTGCCTAAACTTAGGTGTCGAGCCATTTCAGGCTATATTTGAGGCATTTGTGTGGGACTGGCAAATACAACAGTGCGTTGTGCCTGCAGAAGACTCACAGGCTCATGGTACAGCAGCTGGGGCCTTGGCAGGATAGGATGTCTGTGGCACCCAAAACAGCACTGGGGGCTCGTCTCTCCTTCCTCAGTGGTCTAGCACAGTTTGAGATGTGCCAGCGTACATGGGTCCTGGACTGTAGCTGGCAGCTCCACAAGAGGTTTCAGATGCTGCAGGGCACTCAAATGGCTCTAGAGCCCAATGTGAAAGCAGCTGAACCAAGCCCCGTGGACGGTGGTCGGCCAAACTGCTCAGGCACCGCCAAGTTCATTAACTAGATCTTCATTAGCCATTGCAGAAGTTTAGATGCTGGGCTCACATGCAAGCACCTAAATGTATTTTAACCCAGAGCCAAATGCCGCCTGAGGTGACCATGCAGGACAGAACAATGGGTGCAGCCAATGTTTTCAAGCAGCAAAGCTGCAACAGTGGGGCATCTGTCAAGGAGCGCAACCCCTGTCTGCCTTCTCTGGAGGTTAGAGAAGCAGATTCTGTAGTTTTTATTAGAAAATAAGGTCCCAAGAGCTGCTGCTGTTCTTAACTGGAGAAGATGATCATGATGTGGTAAAGCCCCATGTTGTGATGTGCCTTAAGCAGCACATCACCTAAATACATTTCAAAGAGCACTGGGCAGAGGGTAAAGAAGCAACTGGTCAGATTATCAGCTGAACATTTACACTCTAGAAAATGGAATAACAAAGGATGGAGAGAAGCTGGGTGGTGTTTCAGAGTGTAATTTGTGCTTTAAAAAGTATTTGTTTAGAAGTCCTAAGCAGATGATTTTTTTTTAAATACTTTTTTTTTTGGTAAAACAAATAAGAGACACTGGAGCTAGTAGCAAACACATTTCTCCTGAGAAGAATACATTATAACAGAAATCACACCAATGCCAAAACCAAGACATGTTCAATAAACTGGGGTGGCTAAAAACTAACAGAGTAGTGAGGCCAGCTGGAAAGCACCCAAGAGAGCGGGGGAAAGGGCATATGAGAGGAGACGTTTTAACAGCTTCCTGTGAAGCCTCTCTGCAGACTGTAGAGGTGTTGATACACAAGAGAGACACTGAACTCCAACAGGTGAAAAAGGCTGCCAGCAAAGGGTGAGTAGGAGCTTTCAAGTAATCTTTAAAAGTAGAAACAAAAACCAATAGTTTTCTGTTTACACAACAGAGTGCTTCTGATACTGAAGCACAGGGCAACATCTATTTATAATCCAAATAAATCTTATGTTTTGGTATTTGGAGCTGTCAGCATTCAACATATTGGGAAGCAGCAGCCACGAGGCTGCATTAAGAAATGCCTATTTAAATCTGCATTGTTTTGCTCCGTGTACTTTCCCCTTTAGTCACTAGCCAATTATGACTCGTGCAAAAGAAACAAATTTCTTTTTTTAAAGTTAGTTCATGTGGCATTCATAAATGTCCTGACAGGTTATACCTAGGCAGTGCCTTTAATGCCTCAGAGTTAAGCTCTTGCCTGACTCTTTTTTCCACAAAACCCTCAAAATTTCCGTGTGCCCATCAACACCTGTGATAGGTGACATGGAGATTAGAGCCCCATAGGTCTCATGGAAATACATATAACCGGGACTATCCAGCTCCTTGGGCCTGGTGTATTCCCTGGCCGTGTCCTGGCCCAAGTTTTGCCTCTTGTGCCCACTCTTCTTTTGGAGAGGAAAGAGCTCTAGTGAATGCCACAACCTGCCTGTAGGGATACCAAGGCACTGAGATTGGAAAGGTGGAGGCGGGGAGGTGATGACCATGGGGTCCATCTGCCTTAAAGTCTAGAAATGGTCAAAAATTGCATTACTTTTAACTACAGACGTACTGTAACAGCAAAAGGTTTTTTAGCAAGACTGGTGAGGTCTGTACCTCTGGCAGTCACATGCAGGAAGGAATCTCCAGTCCTGGTTCTTTGCTATCAGGCTGAGTTTGCAGAGATGCCAGTTAAGCAAACAATTAATTTTTCATATTAAACTGAGACTATTTTTGTGGAATCATCCAAAGACACAGGCTTCTCTGGTGTAGGGTTTCTTTTTTTTCCTACATAATTTTTCCTTTCACTTCAGAGTAGACTTTTACTCTGTCGAACCAACTTGTTTCTGACTGCTGTGCTCATAGCCCAACTATGGACAACATGCGGCTCACCTAAAACAAGTTATTATCTATTGTCAGCCACTAGGAAACAGCTCCCCAAAGTGTGCTGTTAGTACTAAGTACGGTATGGAGGATTTCTCTTTGAGGTCCTAGTGTACTTTAAATAATGGGGAATGAACTAAATGGCCTGTCAGGATCTTTTCCAGCCTCATATACTATGATTCTGTGCATTTTTATCAGATTTGCTTGTTAGAGTGTTTAAGCTTTTGAATGTCTGTCCTGCTGAACTGACAGGAAGTTTGGGGCTGACCTTTGCATCCTCTAAACCTTCTGGAAAGGTGTGTATTGGGAGAGAGTGCTGCAGCAGCTGAGTATTCCCCCTTGGCAGCTTCCCTCCAACCTGCTCCTCAGGCATGGGAATCGCAGCATCCCTTCTGTACTTCATGCCTTTTTTCCTGTTGGGGAGAGAAGGACAGCATCAGTGGTTGGACTAATGACAAGGTATTTGGTCTTAAAATTCCCACAATGTAATTAATTAGTCCACTATCCGCAGCAATGTGGTCCAGTCACTCATTAGCGAAAGCAGCTTGAACATTCAACACCTTTGAATACATTGTCCATTCAGGTACGAGCTTATCTTCTCCATAAGCCTACCTACTACCTACACAGACCCTGCTGTCACAATATATATTGATATTTTTTGATATAGAAGTACTAAGAAGAATTAGAAAAATGTTCCTATGCAGAGCTTGACATTGCACCATTTCAGGCTTTGTTGTGGATTAATATTGTGTGTTTCTTTGTAGGGAACGATTACATTGAAAGAGTTGAAGCGTTACCAATTGCAGGGGAATCCATGGCTATTAATCTTTTGTCATAGGCTGAATCCAATTAGACACTCAAAGAACACTGTATTATAATGTTCTGCAAGTAGCAGCTAGTGGCTAGTGATTTTGAAAAGTGTTTTGATTTTTATAATGATGCGTTGCCTCAGTGGAACATCATTCTTTCACCGGGAACCCCTCAGCCATGTGGAGAAGAGGAATGCTTAGACCTGCATCCACAAGTCTTTGTGGCTAGTCCATTGCTGTGACAGGAATGGTTATGTTAAGACATAATGTGATACCTGACAAATACGTAGGGTCACCGTCCTCAGTTATTCTTTTCTTGCCCTCTTTAATCAGGCAAGATTGGTAGTGGCTTCATTGGAGAATGCTTCCTAAATAGATCAGGATTCTGTTGTAAAATAATGAACCAGCTCCTTTGAAACAAAGCAACTTAATTTAGGAATGTTTTAATATAAAGCGCATTTGTGTATATATATGGAAGGGACTCTAAGATTGTTGCACCTAATTTTTTCCAATTTTAGTATTAAAGATCTGATATTTTTAAAAAATGACTGCTACAAATTAACTGACTTTTATAAGACTCCCAAATCACATTAGAAGGCCAGTTCCGTTCTATTTATACCTCTGCTTTTGAATGATTTATTTACTTTTCCAGTTCTACTTATTTGGAACCACAATAATTTCTTACTTTCAGAGCATTACATGATGGGAAAAATCAGTTAGAGATATTAAAGAAATAAATAGTTACTAAGGAAAACATACCTGGTGAGGTAGATAATTATTTCATGGCTGTAACACTCTCCAGGGACGCTGCTTCCATAGTTGTTCCGCTAAATGAGTAGATTTTAGATAGAACCAGTCCTCTCTGAACACTGCTAATGCAAGAAGCCATTCCTCATTATGAGAGGTCAGACTAGCACTGCTCTCTGAATACCAGCTCTGAAATGAAATTATCTGAATAAATAAACACCAGACTGAGTTCTTCTCATGCCATCGACTGGAAATCTCTTAGAGAAGGCAGGGCCTGGAGGAAGCAGCTTGCTGTATTTTGTCCTTCTGCATTTTGTGGATGGAGATAAAATACTGTGCAACACTAGCTTTATGACTGATTTAATAGGGAATAAAAAATACACTGGAAAGATTGTCCTTTGTGCTGTAAAGAACAAATGGGCCTCCTAAATGACTGTAGTAAGCCAATGTCTAATTTAGATAGTGATAGATGCAGTGATAGACCAACCAGCAAAGTAGTTCCCAGGTAGATGTAGGTAAGTCACTGGTAGCAGCGCGGTTTTGCCTGTATAACAACATTTAATGCTGAATCTATCCATTGTTTAGCGTTCAAAGAACTGACACTTTTTTTGATTCTTCCTCTGTGTAAAGCATATACACATATATAGACACATATGAATAAGGCATTTACCACATTCATATGTAAAGCAGATGCAACTAACTGTCAGAAAGCCAGAGGGGCCAAATCTAGTGTGATATCCACATGGAAAATGACATTCAAGGTTTACAGTGCTGCAATGCAGAACGTCCTGTTTTATTCTACCCTGGCAATGCAGCCTGAGGAAACAAAAAAAAGGTGCCAGAAGAACAAAGTACTTTGGACTACTCTAGACCCAAAACCAGTTCAAAATTTCTAAGAAATTCCTGGTTACCTGCAACATTACCATCACATACCTACCCCAGAAGTGGACAACATTATTAAAAGCATAAATTTGAATTCAAATCTTGATTTTTGTATTTAAATTTGTCACTGTTTCAATTTATTCAGCTTAGATAGCAAAGAAAACTTCAGAGCTGGAGTGCATGGTCTTAATGTGTTTAACACTTGTCTAAGAAACAAGCACACAGGAGAGTGTTAGTAAATGTTTATGCATTTCAGAAATGCCTTCTGCATCACATATTATGTACTCAGACTATGAATGTACATAGCAACAGAGCTGATTAAAAACAACCCATTTAATTACTGTGATGTATGGAAGCACAACTTGAAATGCAATTCTTTGGTGTATTTTACATGTAAAAGATCTTAGGAGGAACATGGTCAGAATGGTTAGAACAAAGAGTTAAAGATAAGAATGAAATCCTACTGCCCTTGGAGTCAATGAATTATTTGCTCCTGCCAACTCTGAGTCTTATTTCATGCCAAGAAATTAAGCAAAGCTGATCAGCTGAGAAGAATGGGAGATAGTCCCCTCAGCAGCACCTAAGTCTGCAAGGGAGAGTCTATGAGATTCTTGCACCCACTGGTTTCAAAGTCTCCCCACTCACGTAAATCCAGTTGTAGAATTAGTACAAAATTATTAACATAAAATCTCAGCTATCCTATGATGAAAAAATCCACGGTAAATTGTAAAAAATACCATCTCAGTGTAGAAGTAATAAAAAGTACCTCATTTGCACCAATTCACTTCCTATGGAAGGATATTTCATTATAATCACTGATATCCATTCTTCTGAAACTGCTGTTCACACCACGTTTATACTGGCGTTCTTGGCTTGTTCACTCAGGAAATTAAATTAAAATTTTGAAAAGTATTATTTCTTAGAAATATTGCTTTTACATATCAGATCTGGATAGGAAGAAATTAAATTCCTCGTGCCAAAATGCCAAAAGGGAAAATCCAACTCAACAGCTGGGCAAGGGGGTTAACAGGTCAAGAGTATTTGAAAGTTTATCAGCAGAGGAGATGTTGCTTTTGGAAAGTGCATTTTATCAATACCAGACAGCTGAAGCTGTGGCGTGTCCCTAAGAGTAGCTGACTCACTTCCAAAGTGTCTGGAAATGTCAGCGCATGTCTTCTGGTTATCACTGTCTTTTCAGCGTTTGGGTTCTCATGCAGATAAGTGGGCTATTACAGACACGAAGACAACCCGATTCAGCTCAGGAGAGACAAGTCCTTCCGTTGACATGTCCTTGATCTCCCAAATCCTGCGGAAAAGTGCCCAGGAGCCGTCCGCCGAAAAACTATTAATCTCCACTATCAGGCACTTCCACCCTGGCTGGAACTCGTCCCGATCGCACTGAAATTCACGTCTGTGCAAAAAGCTGACATGGGGCCAGGATGCCCCCGAAATATTACAGATCTCTCCGAACGGGGCGGGGGGGGTGGTCCTAAACTCCCCACTGAGGGTTCGCCCCCGTCTCTCCCGCTCCCCAGCCTTTTGTTTTCCTTTTGGTCTCCCCACGTTGTAAGTTGTTTTCTGACAGCAGTGGCCCCGGGGCGCCCTGCGGAAGCCTTCGCGGGGGGACGGTCGGTGGCCTCTGCCCCGCTCCGCGCCCGCCCTTTCCCGTTGCCGCCGCCAGGGGGCGCCCCCGCACCGCGAATGGCCCCGTCCGGCGCGGCGCGGGCGCGGTGCTGCGGCGCGGGGGGACGGAGGCGAGCGCGGCCGCGGCTGTGAGACACCCGCAGCTTTTCTCTCACTCCCTGTTTGTCCCCGCTCCTCGCCGATCTCTGTTCCCTTTCCGCCTTCCGAGTTTGCGGACCCGCTCCGCGGGGACGGTGACATCCCGTATTTTAGCCCGAAGGAGCCTCTTCCGAGAGCGTTACCGGGGCTGCCGTTCCCCACGGGTGCGGGAGCAGACCTCGCTGTGGCGCGGAGCCGGCGGCAGCCCCGGGAAGCTCCGCCTGGGCCCGGCCGGGGACTACCTGCTCCCCCGGGCCAGGGAAGGGCCCTTGTGCCCCGCCGAGTCACCCTCTGGCACGGCGCGCTGGGACGCGCCGGGTGCCTCAGGCAGGCTCCCGGGAGCACGAGAGGGGAGACCCTCGCGGAGCCTCTCAACCAGCGGGCTGCCCGATTTTGGAAGGTGCAGTTTCTTTTGAAGGCACCCGGTTTCAAACAGGGGCCGCGGGTTTGCCCTCAGGGTCTGAGGGAGGAGGCGGCGGCCACGCGCCCCATCCCCTCTGCCCGCGGGGCCCCGCTGCAGGCGGCACCGGCGGCTCTTTGTGCTCGAAGGAAAACACCCATGTGGCGAGGGAGGTGGTTTAATATATGTAGGCTACTTAGGGTGGGGGCCAGACACACCTGGATTGTGTTAAAATGACTATATTCTCTTTGCCGCCGAGGCTCCCGGCCGCGGCACCCCTCTGCAAGGTTGTCCGGGGGACCAGCGCCGGCCCCGGGAGGGCGAGCGGGACCTCAACGCGGGGGGGGGGGGGGGGCAGGGACTGCGTGGAAAGCCCCGCGCGGGGACACCCTCTGCGCCGTCGTCCCTCGAAGCCGTGCCTGAGACTCAGTTTTTCCACTGCCCTCCCGTGTCCCCCCGTTTGGGAAGCCGAGGGGAGGGAGGGGAGCGCCGGCCGGGCCCCTGCCCCCGGGCGCGCTGCCGCGGCGGCCGCCCGCCTCATGCCGCAGGAATGCGCGGAGGTATGCGCCAGTTTCCAGAAGTGGATCCCCTTCCTTGCTGGAGCAGAGCAGCGCATATATCACCCGGTGGCAGCAGTCCACCTTCCCTGCAGTTTCGTAACCGCTTACGAGGGTAAATTGAGAGTTGGGAACAGCCCTCTATTAAGTAGCAGATTGAGAAGAGGCTCTTCCCACTTGGAGAAGGCAAGTCTTCCCAGACGGACCCCTCGCACCGGGAGCTACAGTAATCGAGGCGCCTCCTCTGCGCTCAGCTATTGCCGCTGCTTCTGCTCCTCCTTCGCCGCCGCTGCTACTTGCTGCTCCCTCCACAAGGTGCCCCCGGAGCTTCATCCTTTCTCCTCCTCCCTTTATCCAGGTCCGACGGCTGCGGCTGCTGCTGCAGGCACCGCCGGAGCCACCGCCGGAGGAGCTGCCTCGTCACCGACCCCGGCACCCTGCAGCCGCCCCTGAAGGTCTGTGCCCGCGCAGGAGCGGGGACCCCCTGCCCTCCCCTCGGCCGCCCCCCGTTGCCTGTCCGTGCGCACCACGCACTTCTGATGCGCTTTAGGCTGAGATTAGCAGCGCGGGGCTGAAGGCTGACACAGGAAGGGGGAGAGCGTGTGTGTGCCTGTGTCTCCGCGGGCGCGTGTTGGGCATGTCAGAGCCGGCTTGCAGGCGTGAGGCCGAAAGGGCGGAGGAGCGGCGCAGAGCAGAGCGCCCCGAGGGGCTGCTGGCTGTCAGGCCCCGGGGAAGGCACGGGGGAGCCCGGCGGGCGGCCGGGTGCCCGGGCAGAAATGCAGGGGGAGGCGGCGGTGGCGGTGTCCCGGCCGCGGTGGCTCTCCCCGGCCGGAGGCTCCAGCGGAGCCCGGTGTCAGCGTCCAGCGCGCCCCCGGGCACGCTACCGCTGCGGCTTTGGCAGGAGCTCTCGCTTCCCCCCCTTGGGTGTGCAGCTGCCGGTGATGCTTCTCCTGTTTCCATTTTTTTTATGCCTTTGATAGATAGCGGGTTTTTCCTCGGTTTTTTTTTCGTTCAGGTTATTTTTTCTTCTTGAAAGTGGCAAATGTCGTGCACTGCGCGGTTTGGAAATGCTTTGGCTAAGCTTTTGTGAGGTTGAATTAGTGTGACATTGGACTGGCACTGGTGAAAGGACTCTTTTTTAAAGTGGTCTCTAAAGATCAACCAGAAAACCTGTAGTCCTGACACAAAGTCTGTTTGTGTCCCTGCTGAGCCAGGGATAGGACCTTTCCTCCGCTACCTCCAGGCTTTCTTTCACACACCTAAGTTTGAGAGAAGGAAACAAAATGTTTCTAGATGGGCAAATGAATGCTTTAGCTGAGACGTTTTGTTTCATAAAATAAAAATATGTATCAGGAATGATAGGCCTGCAGCAGTCGTGAACTCCTAGATGCCTCTGTGAGACGATTAATTTCTGTTGCTCTTGAAAAAGATCAAAAGATGGCACTCTAAGCCCACACAAGATTTCTGGGACGAAAGTCCATTTACACGTAGTTTAGGCGATCCTTAAACTCAGGGACAGCTGTTTCCCACAGAGCAGTGATATGATTTTGGAGCTTTCAGGACAATTTAGTGCTAACCTTGGTCTTCCTTGTGTTAGTGTCAGGGAGTCGTTACGGTCAATGTTACTCTTCTGTTTACCTGCTGGAGGTATCATTGGACTGAAACCATTGCCTAGTTTTCCTTTTAGCTCTTGGTATTTTTATGTGCAGTAAAGGCACTTGGCTAAGGCAAGTATATACAGCTGCCCGGCAGAAGCCTGTTAATTCAGAGTCAGAAACTGGGAAATTCCTGGATCTCCATAGCATCTACCCACTAAATGTGCCTGGCTGGTTAGTTCTCTAGATGGCAGAAGAATATTATTTTCCCCTGCAGCTGTTTCTGCGGACTAACGATTTACGTATTTTTCTTTTGTTTTGCTCTTGGCACCTTCCGGATAAAATCTGTTGCCTAATTGCTTTTGGAATTCTCTTTCCTCCAGCCTAATTATGCTATATGATGCATTTATGACTTTAGTCAAAAAAATTACCCCTCCCCTACTTCCTGAGCTAGAACCCCCCAAACTTTAGAAACACTTACATGCATATATGATGAGGACGGTTCGTATTTGCCTTTACTTGGACAAGGAAATAATTTGGAAGTTTTGCTGGAATAATTGGGAGTAATTTGATGTGACCTAGAGCATATAGTTATGAAGGTATAGCTGCTTGCAATTAGGAACTACTAACTTGGCCTAATCCCACCTATTTAGCTAGACAACCTGCAGTGATGGCGAGACTTTCGCCTGCCTGCTTTTTATAGTGTATTTTAAATCTGTTTTCTCTCAGGACGTGTAAATGAATTATCAGATGTTGAAACATCATGGCTAGACAGACGTGTCAGGTTTCAGTTGTGTGTTACACACACTTCTGTATAATCTATTTCAGACCCTCAAGAAATGAAGAATAGCACATTCGTAGGCAGAACCATTCAAAAAAAGTTTTATTACAGTTTCCAAACTGCCTTGAGACCACTAAAACACAGCTAACTAAGTGCTTCAACAGTTATGAAAAAGGAGCCGCATAAAATCCCCAGCTGAAAGAGACATTTAGTTGATCCAAGGCAGGAATGACCTCTGAATTAGCTATCATCAGACTCGGCGATGAAGTCATGGAGCTCCCTCCTGGCTCCTGCCCATGTGGAGGCACGGATCTTCACCGCGCTTCCCTGATCAAATTAACCCCAACTAGGTTAAAGCTGCATGTGATTGCCATGATTGGAAAGGGTTCAGCAACAAAAGGCGCATTATTGCGAGACGAGACTCTCCAGTTAGTCATGCAGATCTGTCATCATCTTGGATGGTTTTCAAGTCTAGAGGTTTCAACCTGATCCCGTGGGTGGGGGCTAGGGATAAGGGAACAAAGTAAAATCCACGGTTCGTCTTTTTATGTTTCATGAATACACCCACGCAATCCTCTAATCCACGCGTATCATTTCCTTCTCCTTTTTCCCTCCCCCCCCCCCATCACTGCAGATTCATTCATGTTGTTGTGATCTGAAAGGGCAGAAATGAAGACAGCGCTGTGCTCGGCAGTCGCTGCTCTGTGTGCAGCCGCCCTCCTCTCCTCCATCGAGGCTGAAGGTAACCTTCCCCTCCCTGCCACCTTGCCCCCAGTGCCCCACTGACCAGCAAACCACCCAATCAGCCTTGAGCTACCGTCTCTCTCCCTCTCCACTTTTGAGTGTAACTACTTCGCCTTCTCTCTTTCTCTCCTTCAGAGAAATGCCTCTCCTTCCTTGCCCAGCTCCTTCTGTGCTCTGTTTCCCGGCTAGTCAGCCGGACCGTAGCTCCCTCTCTCTGTCTCTCTGGTGTGCTGTCCACACCGCCCCGCAGATAGGACGCGGGCCAGCCGGCACGGCCACCCGGGCGCAGCACCCCGAGGAGCCCGCTGCCACTGCCACCGCTGGCGTGCAGCCTGGCACGGTGGGGGCCTGCGGCGCTGCCCCGCTGACCGACCAAGAACGGCTGGGCTCTGTGCTGTAGAGTCTCGTTTAGTTATGTTGAGAGAGAAAACGAAAAACCCACCACCCGACAACCCGCAGCTTTGAAATAAAATGCTCCAACAGAGTCTGGCTCTCTGCGCCTGTGTGTTTTGTCCGTGCCAGACCCCTCGCCTCCGCCCCGCCGGCCTGCCGGCTCACTGGCCTCCCCTGCTCGGCGGGGCAACCCCCGGCTGAGCGCTGGGGTGGCTGGACCCTCTCTCGGGGATGCTTCAGTCTCCACGTCGGGTCTGACCTGGGGGACACCCCCGGGGAGATGCTGCCGCCTCCATGACATACGTCCTGGGCCCCGCTGAAGGGTAGCTGGGCCTAGGCCAGGTCTTGCTGTGGTGGCCGGTGCCCCAAGGCTTTGGCATGCATGTGGCGCCGTCACCCCCAAAGAGGCCTTTCTTCTCCTCCTCCTCCTCACAGGGCCCTGGCCCAGTCTCTCTGGAGGTTGAGGTCCCTGTCAGCCCATGGTGGTGTCCTGCCTCCAGCTGCAGGCACAAAGACCTGGGGAGACCCATCGTGGCCACCACACTTGCCACAGTGTGGCTCAAAATGGCCTGGCCCTGACATGTTTGCCTCCTTGGTGGTTCAACAGCAAGTGTGGGGACAACCTCCCCTGTCGCCCTCTGTGTGAGCTGCGTGGCTTTGGTCGTAGTAACAGTACTTCTGTCAGCGGTGGCTGCCAGGGGAAATAGAGATGCTGAACGTCCTGTGCTGAAATGACTTGATCTGACCTCTGGGACCTGGCTCCATTGTAGGGTGAACTGAACTGCTGGGTGTGAACTCCCCTGGAATTACTGGGTAAAAAACAGAAGCCAGCATCTGATAACTCAGTTTTTTTCCCTTCCTTCTCTTTCCGTATTGAACTGAAACAAATTCCCTGATCGTGGCCTGCGCAAGCTCCTGTGTCACCTTGGCTGATGGCTACTAAAAGCACAGGGTGTCAGAGATGCCTCTGAGGCGTTTGCCACCCCAGCAGCAGTGCTTGCTTGGGGCACACAGATGTAAGGCAGACGGGCTTTCTGGCAAAGGATGACATTTCTGCCAGTAGTACAACATCTGATCACCCTAGGAGAGTATCAGCCTGCTGCCTCCCTCTTGTGCTGCGTTGTTGTTGGCTGAGGAACCGAAAAAGGTCATTTGAAGTCATTTCAGAGTTGTATTTGAAATGCATGACTGCCGTGCCAGAGAAAGCAGAGAAAGTGTACAGTTTTGATGGAGGAAGGGAGTGGATGTGTTTGCGCACTCTTCCCCATCTTAGGAGGGAGCTCAGTCAGAGCTGGAGTAATGTTGCTATTGTCCTGCACCACTGATTACATGTATGGAGTAGGTTATTTCAAATGTAAGCGAAGGTGTTTTATTTAGCTATAGTGTGGACTAAACCAGTCATAGCTTGAGTACTATTAATGAAAGCTACAAAAATGTATTTGGAGAAGCATGCAGTTACTTTATAACAGCAAAACTAGATGCGTTGCCAGAGAAGCTGGTCAAGCTTGTTTAGATCTCATGTTGAAGGATGCGCCACTGCTAAGCAAGAGTGGACAAAGCCTGATCTTGTGAGTTGCAGAGCGCTCCTGGACAGGACTTACATTACTCTGCATTCAGAAATGTGTATTAAATAAAATATGTAGTTTACAGTGATCAGGTTTCTACAAGAAACTTCTCCTAGCTCAGAGTTTTGAAGTAAGAGCAGAAAAGTGTCTTGAGTAGGAAGTGCAGTGAGAAATAGTGGTGCTGGAAATGGAGTGAGAAATAGTGGTGCTGAAACAGAAGTTCAAAGCTAGGAGTACTTTAGGACTTGCTCTGGTGGGAACTGCTTTTGTAGAGCTTTTTGCAGTGTGTTTTTTCTTTATACTATACTGGTCATCCTTCTGCACTGTTCTAATTTTGTACTTCCATTTTGCATCATCTTGTAAATTGCATGTTGGCTCTTATTTACTTTCGTTCTGGTATCATTACGACTTAAATCCTGTCTGCTGAACTGACTTTCTCCTGTGGACTTTTGTCCTTTTGTCTATTTTTCCTACTTTCACATCACATTGTGGCAAAGCTCTCTCCCCACCAGTCAGTCCTGTCTCTTTTTTTTTTTTTTGTTCCTTTGGCTTTCCATGTGGTGTTCACAAGAGACGCAGGTTGAATTTTCTTTCCCTGAGGTGTGGGTAGACACTTGGTGGGATGAAAAAGTGAGAGGAGGATAAGGGAGAAGGCCATTTGATGTGGTAAAGATTGTTGATATGGGGTGGGAAGATGGAGTGAAAGCAGAGGGAAGGAAAACCTTAGTTGTATTTTTCTGCCTTCCTTCAGCTTTCATTTTTCAGTCTCCCCTGGCAGTCGATCTGGTGTTTATCCGATACTGCTGTTCATAGATTCCTGAATCTTCCAGGATGAAACTGGTTCTTCATCAGCATCACAGCTGCTCTGCGAGTCCTTCGTGAGAGCTATGCTCTGTTGCTGTTGGCAAGGCAGTGAGCTGCAGTAATGGTATTAGAGCTTTTCTACAGAGATACAGCAGCACAGGGGTTTCTAGATGGATGATCACTGTAGCAGTAGAGGGGCTAAAACCAACATATAGTCTAAATGCATTCATGGCATTTTCACTGGGGAAGCTGTTTGTTTACCCTGGACAAGGAAGCAAATCTGTTTTCATGCTCAGCATTTTTGCTGTTTACATTTATAGTGAAATTCTTCTTGTTTTATTTTGTAATCCTTCTGATGTCTCTTTCTCAGCTTAAAATTCTTGTGCGTGGTGCTATATTTTATGCTCTGTTTAAATTGTTTTTTGCCATTTTAGTCCAGCACTGCAATACTCCAGTGCATTCCTTGTGCGTCCTCATGTCAAGATTTCTTTCTGTCACAGTATTTTTTCCATCTGTGATCACAAAGAGCCAGGGGGAAATATATGTCCTTTCACTAGATAAGAATTTTTTTCCTTATTTTAGTCATAATTAAGCCAAGTAGATTAGTATGTAAATAACCTGTTAGATATAATCTCAAGGTAATGCTGTGATGATGTCATGGCTTGTGTAGTGTGTCACATTTCCTAATACAGAGGGATTTTCAAAGGCACAGGAGAGGAATGAGGAAATCATTAGTTCCGTGTGACCTCACCAAGCATGTGAAGGTGCTGACTTTTCAATGTCTCAGGAACTGGTTCAGACCCAGAAAAGTCTGTTTTCTAGGCTGGAGGCAGGGAAGGAGGGCATCACTGAGCCAAGCATAGGACCTTTGTGTAGTGCAGAAAAAGGTTTGTCAGGTGAAAAATCTGTCTCCAGGACATGCAATACAGTAAGTAACAAAAAAACTGCAGCACAGCAGTTACAGAGGATTAGCAAGTTTCTCGGTTAATAAAGTTTGTGTTGAGTATATTAATTTTCATTGACTGAATGGTTTAGAGATGATCCAGGATAGCTGAAACTTTTGAAGTTAACCATCTATTATTCACCTTTGGAACTGGTTGGTGGAACCATTATTTTATTACCTGTTGATGTCTGATTTCTATCTTTCGAGAAACCGGCTATTGATTTCCAAGTTCCTAAAGAACCATATAGGTTGATGTGTGAAATTGAAATTTGTATATACATGAAGATGACTATAACTCCCTGTTTTTCCTACTGCTAATTAGAAGGAAAGTGTACATGTGTGAGTATACATATACACATGCACATACATATATATGCACAAACACGTGTAAAATTGGGTAGTGATTCATGCATGCAGTGTGTGTATATATGTGCAGTTATGTTCAGTTACATACATCTTTATATGTATAGGTATATATATTTAAATGAATTTTTTTTCAAAATACACTTATAAGCTATATATCTTGTATTTTGAAGAAATTTAATATACATGTATAAAATAAAAAAAATGCAAACATACTGGTGGCAATGTTTCTGTGTTGTGACTGGCAATGAATATCTAACAAGGCTGAGAAGCTGCTCGTTACGACATTGCTAGGCTATAGCTCATTCTTCCTCCCATTCACATTGGCAACACTGACTTCAAAGGAGCTTGACTGGGGTCGTCATCTAGTTAGTTGTGTCAAATCCATGCCATATATGAAGAAAATAGTAGATGAATTTTGGCCTCTTCCAGCCTCAGCAGGGGTTATTTCAGTGAGAGCAAGGCTGGGCTGATTCTTCAGCTTCTGTGATCTGTATGTTATTTTGACATGGGCTAACATGTTATTTCACACACTTATGGTAGTTAGTCTTTTCCAGTGATGGAATTACAGATTTTGTTTCACATAGGGATTGTGGATGGCAGCTACTTCCAAGTTATATCACTTTTAAGTCTGGTTCTAGATTTAAATTGCTTGATCTTCTGATTATATTTTACTTCTGTCTTGTTAAGATATTCATTGGGATTCTTCAGCAGTCACATTGTGTTATCTATAAAAAGCTGTAGACTTTTGTATATTAGGTTCATATTATCTGTTAAGTAATACTAGTTAGTATAAGACATACATAGCATGAGAAAGATGCCTTGCTCTATTTTTTTTTTTGCTTCAGAAAATATACTGTTATTATACATGTATATAACACAAGGAATGGCAATGAATATATTATGTCTGATATCTTTTTTTTCTTTTGTGGTGCATAAGGTAGGATATCTGATCCAGGAAGTTGTCATAACATAGTTCTAAGAGTGGTGGAAATTAACACTGTATAAACATTATTGTCATACAGCAAGTTATTTTTTTACTACACCGGAAACCCGTAGGGGCGCCATACATTTCTGTGCATCAACAGTGGAATCACTGTATTAAGGCAATACTATAATGCCATCACATGTTACGATCATGATCCTGTACTTTGGCAAGTCAGTGAGGCATGGATTTTGATGGACACAGGGTCAGACTGATCAGCACTGTCACTACACTGTAAGCGTATGTGCAACTTCACTTACGCAAGTAGCCCAACATCAAGACTGCTTGCTTGAGTAAAGCTGCACTCACATGTAAGCCTTTGTAGAGTGGAGTTTTAAGGTTTGTTCCTGTAATGGGACAAACTCCCACCACAAGCAGGAATATTTTGTTCCTTGAAGTCTGATTCTGATTCCATACTGCAGATGTATTATTTTTCCACTGGTGAATTCCCTTCTGGAAGAAGAATTTTCAGAAGGTGGAGTAACAGTTGCCCTGTTTAATTATTGCAGTAAGGTTTTTATTGTCTAAATATTTTGCTGTACTTCAGACTGACTTACTGCTCTCTGTCATATGACCATGGTTTGGTCTTTGTCCTGCAGCCAGTTTCACACAGGTGAAATCAGACCCATGTGAAGGTCCATGGAGGTTTTTTAGGTTCTGTTTGAGTATCAAAAGCTCACAGGCCATCCAGAAGACATTTTGATGACATTGGATATAAACCGGCTTTTTTTCACTCAGGCGAGGTTCCTTTTTGGATTTCAATGGGAGAAGCATTCAGTGCTTTGGTTTGATAAGCCAGCCATAGGTTGAGAATGAATGGATTTAAACTGCAGCAACGAAGACTGGGGTTAGGTGTCGAGAATAACTTTATGGTGATAAAGGGATTGAGGCATTGAAGTAATTTCCATGGGAAGCTGGCAGTCTTGCCAACAGTGGAGGTCTTTAAGAATGATCTGAGCAAACATGTCAGGAATGACATGGGGTGGCTGATCATGTCTTGGCCATGGGATGGACGAGGGGACTTTCTGAGGTCCCCTGCAACGCTGTTGTTCTAAAAGGCTGTGTACACCTGGATGAACAGATACATCACTTATATATTGATGTACTTACTATTCTTGTTACCTGCCAAGATCCACATCTGAAATTTTCATAAAATGGATTAAAATCCTTTAAAATGTTAAAGACTTTTCCTCACAGTCAGTTTTTTCAGTTTATCTGGAATCCGGTCATTTGGATACCAACAAGTTGGGCTGCTGCTGTCCTTCAGCAGTTAAAGCCTAAAGTCTCTGCTGCAACATGCCAATTTACTTGCAAGGTTGGTGGCGCTATTTTTTCCATGTACTGAGTTTTTTTTAAAAGCATGCTCAGGTCAGTTGTCTCTGCCTTTGCATTAAATTTGTCCTGAGCCATTGCTACTGAAACAATATTTTATAATGATATTCTTATCACCTAAATGTATTTTACTATTAACACGTGTTGCATGATTTTGATACTAAGTAACTACCTTGCTGTCTTTAGCATTGTGATAGTCATAAACTGAATGGTGATTAAACTGTGCATGCAGGTTAATGGTCTAATCTCACTGCCTGTGTATGGACAATAGGAAAAATAACATTTACTTCAGTACTAGCGTATCTATTGTATTAGTATTAAAAGCCATATTATCCTATGGTTGGAAATGACAGTAAATTAAAGGGAAAAAAATGCGTACACAATTGGTTGCCAGTTCTTTTGAGCTCACTATTACTTATTGCAATTGGACAGTGTCTTTTCATAAGTATACATTCTAGCATTTATTTCTTCATCTGCTCTTTAAATTATGTTCAAAACTGAAACAAAATCTGACATGTGATGGAGATCTTCCATGAAACAGAGTAGATCTGTCTATTAAATATGCCTGCAAAACAGTCTCACAGTAGTTAAGGAAAGTATGGCTGAATCTAATCTTACTTTGTAGAACTATTTAAACAATAATGTGTAATACACCTACCATGCACTGACAGTGAGTCAGTAAAATACTGCATGAATAAGCATGACAATTTTACAAAGAGAATATCATTATAAAATATTTATGAAACGTCTTTGTGTAATAAACCTTGTACATGGAGGCTTTTGTCCATCGTGGGAAGCTATAAAATTAATAATCAACATTTCATTTACATATGCATGATGCTGCAAAATAGCGTATGTAAACTATTTCTTTCTGTACTGTTCAGTTACTTCTGTCATCAGCTCCTACAAGTTTTATTTGCAGTCATTTGTTCAGATCACTGGTGCCTTCTTTGCTGTTTTCTATAAATTCTGTAAAATAAATGTCCATAAATATACTTTGATGTTGTCTTTTCATAATTAACCATTGTGTTGTTTGGAACCATACTGGCATTTTATGTTAAAATGCCACTACTAGTATGGGTACACCTGCTGCAAAGGGAACATGAAAACAATAGTTTACACCTTTGAAATTGTACAGCAATCTGGTGTAAACAGCTAGAATCTTATTTTTGTGAACTTTTGCATCAGTTCAAATATTTCAGCAAATTGCAACCATTACTAACCCCATTTATTATCCCCTTAGTTCCTGAATCCTTTGCAGTCTTATGCAAAGTATGTCATTTTAGTGGCTTCTAGGAACAAAGGGGTAGACCTCTCTGTATTTTGAACCAAAATGATACATCAGTATATTATTATGACTGATATACATTTTACATGTATATTCATATGTAGACCCTAACAGAAATTGTTTTACTGAACATAAAATGTCCAATCTTTTCCTGTATTCTTTAAAATAATTTTTCTCTGCCAAGTTTCTAGATTCAGTGAAATTGATAAGAAATATGACTATGCAGAGACTATATTAAAAAGCTGATCAATACTTCGATGTCTAATTAAGAAGAGTACTGTGTTCTCAATGTCCTAAATGATCTCATGATAATTGTAAGCAGGTTGTGATTTGGCATGCTTGTACGGATTGCACCCAGCATGTAAAAAAATTTCCTTTAATTGTTATGTGAAATGTTTGCATATGTGGTGATTATCTGTAAACTCATTGTACATGTATCCAAACATGTTTTCTATTGTGCTTGATTTTGCTGGCCATTCTTGAATGTCTTGGCAACTCAAAAAACATATGTTCTGTGCTGTCCTCTGTAATGCGTATACTCTTTGATGTTTTGTCATATTTTGTCAGCTTTTATTTTACTCTTTTTCCAACAACATATCTTTATATTTGTTGGAAACAAATTTATGCAAAGACAATTTTAGTAAGCTTTGCTAAACATTATTTTATTTATTCATTTGCCAAAGCTTGTTCAAACTTTTAAACATCCACCTGGTATAAATCTTTTGCAGTTAATCCACCATCAGACTTGAATTTTACAATTATAGATGAACATAATGTTCAAATGTCATGGAAAAGGCCACCAGATGCAATAGTGGGTTACAGGATAACTGTGGTTCCAACAAATGGTGAGTTCTGTAAAATTTTGTTATGTCATTAAATTTTTGGAAATCTTGGGTTTATTTTCACTTATATCTAGCTTAGGTATAACAGTAGCTATTAACATCTTTCTGAAGTTTGTGATCAAGACTGGGTAGCAGCAAAGGGCGTACAGGAAAGACCAGTGATTGTTCCAAGTTAGAGTTTTTCTTACTATAGCATTTACCCTTTGGGGACTGCAAGTAATAGGTTTTGGACACCTTTCTTTTGCAAGGAGCAAAAAGAAGGTAGAACCATCACTATTCTCCTCTTCTATGCTTTTACCTTAAAGTTAGGGAATTGTATTGTATTCATTCAAGTACTTCTCCCAGGGGAAATATTGCATGTGTCAGGTAATGATGCAGTGATGCCATATGACTTCCTGATAATGGCTGTGTAAGACGCCCATTATTCTATTTCACTTTGAGAAATAATCAGTGTAAAAGTGATATTGAATCGGAACTGGACCATGATTTGTAAGATGATAGTACATTTTGTATGTGCATTGTAAGTTTTGAATTTATTAAACACTTCAGTAATTTTGTTCACTATTGAAAACAGGTTAGTTTGAAGTCTTATGTTTCAAAATTCATACTTCAGGAAAAAAGAAAGTGTATTGTTCTGAAATTATCACTGGATTTTAGATAGATTATTCTGTTGCTTTTTTTTTTTTTTTTTGGTTTATGATCAACTTGTCATTGATATTACTGGATTTAAAGGCTGCATTAACTGTTTTATATATTTATTGCAGATGGGCCTACTAAAGAATTTACTCTCTCACCTAGCACCACCCAAACTGTCTTATCAGATCTTATACCTGATATAGAGTATGTTGTATCAATAACTTCATATGATGAAAGAGAGGAGAGTCTACCTGTTTTTGGCCAACTGACAAGTAAGTACCTGTAATACAATTAGAAAACCAAGTAAGATAACTGAGTGTTCATTCACAAAACTTGGCTTTGTTCCAGTTCCTCAACAAAATATTGCTACATATGTAAACTCTGATCAGATGTAGCTGTCTGAACAGCCTTTTCCCATTAAGCGTAATTCCTAGTAGAAGCAGAGATAATTTGCAAGAGATAAGAGGAGACGAACATGGATATATTGTGTCTGACAACCCTTAAAGAATTCTTTGCAGGAGGCCACTGTTTTTTTTGAACTAAAACTACTTCCGATAAACTGCATTTGCTGAAGTCAAGGGGAAGATTCTCATTGACCTCAGTAACAAATGAATCTGACCAGCTTCCTGTGTGTGTGGGGAAAAAAAGCTAACTACCTTCATCAAACAATAAAATGTGACACAGTATATCTATATGTGTAATAAAATATGGAATTTAAATTGTTATAATTTATATTTAATAATTAAATAAAGCATAAAGTAAATTTAATTAAATAAAAACGTGAAGCACAGCAGACTACCTTCTATGACACATTTTGTCTCAGCCTTCCCAAACAACCACAGAAAAATTACTTATGGTGAGTTCCCCTGTGTGTTAGAGAGGGGTAATATTGGTATTTCATACAGGGATGTTACAGTTAATTTTCAGGTAATTACTGTACAAGATGTACAAATACAGAGGATTCTTAGTTATTTGCATTTTCTGTATTTTGTGTTGCCCTGAATGCTATGTTGTCAATTCTGTAAGTACAGGTGATGTATTCATAACTTGCATTTACGTTTTCATGTTCTGAGGCTTGTCAGATTTGTGTCTCTAGTTCCCTACATGCTTTTCTTTGATGTTAACAAATTTAACCTGATTTCTTCCATTAATTCTCTCTATGTTGTGCTTTGTGCAGTTCAGACAGGTGGTCCAGGGATACCAGAGGAAAAGAAGGTTGAGGCTCAATTACAAAGTAAGGTGTTTTGTCTTTCAACTTATCTGACATTTTAGAGATTAGTGAGGTCTAGCTCTAGTGCCCCATAAAATTAAACTGTGTTCCTGTGTTACCTAGCGATAAAGTTAACTTGTAAAATTGTCCAGAGTTGAGAAAACTTGGGAAGGGACTGGGATGGAAAGAATTTGTAGCCGCATTGAAAGAATAAGGTGCAAAGTTGGTACTGAAACTAGGAATTTCATGCAACTAATCTGAGCAAGTCCATGAGTGTCTTAGTCCTATTAACAAAAGTCATTGTGCTGTGGATAAAAGGCATTGCAGAAGAACCTGTGCAGCTATTATGGGGAAATAAAGATGCAGAGTAGAAGTGGTAACAAAATGAAATGTTCCCGTAACAAAATGAAATGTTCCCATAATGTCAAGGTGTTGCAAAAAGTTTTATTTGTGAGTTTTCATCTGCTATGGCATAACAGAACTTGTGGAATAGCATGAGAAATGTCTCAAAACTGAGTATCTAGGTGAAAGTTCTTTTGGTAATGGCAGTTAGAAGGCTTGTATGGGTGTTCACTTCTGTGAATAATGCTTTCCCAAGTAAGATATTCCAATCTTATCAATCTATTAAATATCTGTTTGTTTTGGCTTTTACCTACTAAGTTTCTGTTAGACATTTCTCACTGATTTGTAAGAATGCAATTGCTCATTTGCTAACAGAGATTTTTTTGTGTGTGTGTGTGTTCCAGGATGTTCCATAAGTGCAATGACAGATTTAGTTTTCCTGGTAGATGGTTCATGGAGTGTAGGGAGAAATAACTTCAGATACATTCTGGACTTCATGGTTGCCCTTGTATCAGCTTTTGACATTGGGGAAGAAAAGACAAGAGTTGGAGTTGTTCAGTACAGTTCAGATACAAGAACAGAGTTCAATTTAAATCAGTATTTCAGAAGAAGTGATCTTATTGATGCAATTAAAAGGATACCTTACAAAGGTGGCAACACAATGACAGGTACAGATTTCCCACATATCTATTTATTCAGCATTTCATTTTATAATTCAAATTTGCTTAAAATCCTAGTTCATTCAAGCCTAATAAAACACAACTTGTGGTGTTGTTTTTAGGTGAGGCTATTGATTACCTGGTTCAAAACACCTTCACTGAGTCTGCTGGCGCAAGAAAAGGCTTTCCCAAAGTAGCAATTGTCATTACGGATGGAAAAGCTCAAGATGAAGTTGAAATTCCTGCAAGAGAGCTTCGCAACATAGGGGTTGAAGTTTTTTCTTTGGGTATGTTGAGTTTTTCTAATGACTGAGATATTAACATTCCTAAAGAAGTAAGTTACATGTTTTACAGATTCTGTGTTTCAAGAATTTTGCTATGCCACTCTTTCCAGGTGTATGCCTTGAAATGTGTTGTTTGCGTCCTCCAGAGTGGAACATACCAGTTGTGTTAATTTGATAGTAATTCTGTAGCTCCTACATGGAGATTAAGATGACTGACAAGCATAGTTTCAACCTTGGCCTTACTGAAGATACCACATCATTTTCTCAGGTTGAAAATGGAGTATGTCACTTCATTGCATTAATCGTTATTTTGTAGGTTGATTATTGATAATAACAGAAGACAGCATTGAATTTAACTCAGCTTTACCCCAAGATTTTCTGATACTTTATGAATTCATTCACAGGTGTCTGTATTTTATGGCCACTTAACACAGTCCTGTCTATTGCAACTTCTAGGAATCAAAGCAGCAGATGCAAAGGAACTCAAATTAATTGCATCTCAGCCTTCACTGAAGCATGTATTCAATGTGGCTAATTTTGATGGAATTGTGGATATACAGAATGAAATTATCTTGCAAGTGTGCTCTGGTGTTGATGAACAACTGGGTGAACTGGTTAGTGGAGAAGAAGGTGAGATACTTTTATATAAATGTATTTATTGACTTCAGTTTATTCTGGTGCGTATTTAAGGGGCTATCCCCACTTCCTTTGCTTTATTTCTGGAGTTTGATCTGTTGCCTCGTATAGCGAGTGTGGAAAACAGGTCTCAGCTTTGTGCATTTAAATGCAGGAGAACAGAATATGTGACACAGTAGATTGGGAATAGCTCCATTATTCCACAGTTTCAAGGGCAACACAATGATGAGCAGTTATCAGTCTCATACAATCAATCACTTCTATGGAAAAAATGTACTAAAGGGAAAAAACCTGCTTGGTGAAGGGGCAGAATATGTAATAGGCTAAGAGCCAAGGAAAAAAACCTGGAGAATACTGAGAAAACACAGACGTCAAGCAGCATCATTGCAGCTTTCTGGCCCTGTAAGATTCTAAGTAACTAGTTTTTCTTGGACCAAAATGGCAGCAGATATGACTCCACTGTTATACTGCTCTGCTCAGGTCTGCATTTGTTCACACTCTCTACTGTGTTTCTGTGGGTGTAGCTTTTATTTCTGGTTGAAACAGTATTAAAGCAAGACAGCATTTCTCCTGGAACTTCTACTACACTCAGGGAAACACAAATGCATTGTTCATATTTCTGCCCTCCCTCTCACTGATGCCCCACTTGGACTGTCCTCTAATTCACTTATGCTTATTTATGCTAAAAAAATAATGATTTTTTAGTAAAGATTAAGCAAAGTTGACTAAGTTCATTACAGAAATAAAACTGTGCAAGAAAATCTGTTTATAATCATAATTAATATTTTGGGTTTGCTTTTGATTTCTTTCAGTGGTGGAGCCTCCTTCAAATCTGGTGGCCACTCAGATTTCCTCAAAATCTGTTAGGATCACTTGGGATCCATCCACAAGCCAAATAACTGGCTATCGGCTGCAGTTCATTCCAATGATAGCTGGTGGAAAACAACATGTACTGAGTGTGGGTCCTCAGACTACTGCTCTGAATGTTAAAGATCTCTCTCCAGACACAGAGTATCAAATTAGTGTTTATGCAATGAAAGGACTGACCCCCAGTGAGCCAATAACGATAATGGAAAAAACACAACAAGTAAAAGTTCAAGTGGGTGAGTTAGGAGCTACGCTATTTTCACATGGTAGCTTTTTGCTGTTTAAACCTTTGATGTTTGTTTTAATATCGTACCTGTATTGTTTATGAGAAACAGCTTTACTTAGCATGGTTTATTTCCTTTATAAAAAACTGGGTATGATACATGAACTGCAGATGCAATTGTAATGCTGTGGCTATTGAATATCTGTTTATAGTGGTGATACTTTTTCTTTACAGAATGCTCACGTGGTGTGGATGTAAAAGCTGATGTTGTGTTTTTAGTGGATGGTTCCTACAGCATCGGTATCGCCAATTTTGTTAAAGTAAGAGCCTTTTTGGAAGTGTTAGTTAAAAGCTTTGAGATATCGCCTCGAAAAGTACAGATAAGTCTTGTCCAGTACAGCAGAGATCCCCATATGGAGTTTTCTTTGAACAGATACAACAGAGTGGAAGACATAATTCAGGCTATTAACAGCTTCCCCTACAGAGGTGGATCTACCAACACAGGCAAAGCGATGACATATGTGAGGGAGAAAGTATTTGTTACCAGCAAAGGATCAAGACCAAATGTGCCGAGAGTCATGATTCTTATTACTGATGGAAAATCATCAGATGCTTTTAAAGAACCTGCAATAAAGCTGAGGGATGCAGATGTAGAAATATTTGCTGTTGGTGTGAAGGATGCAGTGCGTACAGAGTTAGAAGCAATTGCATCACCTCCTGCTGAAACCCACGTTTACACAGTGGAAGATTTTGATGCTTTTCAAAGAATATCATTTGAACTTACACAGTCTGTCTGCCTACGGATTGAGCAGGAACTAGCTGCTATAAGGAAAAAATGTAAGTAACTACTATTACTTAGAGAAATGTAGAAGATGCAATCAAAAAAGATCTGAACCAATGTTTTGTGCTTTTAGTTACCTAAAGAATTGATACTGATGAAACTGTCCATATACAAATACTAATTTTAGTAACTGGGGATTTGGTTCTCATTTTCAAACATATTCAAAGCAACAGGGGAAATTTAATGGAGAAATGGCAATGAAAAAATTATTGGAGAAATATTTTTTTTCCGTCCCCTCCTAGGTACCTGGAAAGCTATTAAAATGTGTGTCTATCTGGAATGACCTTAGTGGATGTGCTCTGCTCTTAGACTCAATGTCTTGAGTAAAACAGTTGCTTACTAGGGCCATTCTTCTTTAGCTGTCCAAAATGAGGTAGCTAAGTTTGTCTTTTAGAATTTCAAAGGCAATGGAGCAATGCTGACACCTCCAGAGAGTGATTTGATTAATTTTTAGGGTAAAATGAATGACCCTCTGAAATGGGCTTAGACAAGACAATTTGAGACAGCAGATGCTAGGTGATATTAATCTCAATCTAACTGAAAGACTGAAATGAAGTAGCACATGAAAGTCTTCACATGCATCCAAATTTTCTGAGCTTGGATAATACTTAATATTTAAAAGATTTTTAAATGACCAACTTTTGGTCAGCTAAAGTTACTTATGATTAGTTGCACCCTCAGTGACCCTACCTATGTTTAGTAGAACACTAACACTGAATAGTCCCCAGTATTGAAAACCCCACTGTCTTTAAAAATAAGCCTTTTGTTTCAGGATAGCTATGAGGAACAAACCAGCAAAGCAGCCTTTGTTTTAGAGGGCTCAAGCAGTCTTAACATCCCCACTGTTAGGCTGACTAGGCCAACAAAAACAAGCCCAGGATGTCAGGTTTGTGTTTGTGCCTCATGTTAAGTTCCTTGTTTCCCCTTTGACTCCATTCCTGAAAAAATACTGGGATTTATTTTGTCCTATTTCTAATCTAGATCTGAAAAAAACCAAGGACTCTTAGTTCCCATTGAGGGCATAATGTTATTGCTGTTCATGGGATGTATGAAAGAGGGAACCCAACTTGATCATCAGATTCTAACTTAAGTTTTCATAAGTACATTTTTTTTAGATGGACTGTTCTCATTTGATCTAGAAATCACTGAGTTGGTGCTTCTACTCATGGTCATATGATTTGAGACAACCTAGCTATGATCTTCATGAAATTTGATAGCTATAAGCAAGTATAGAAAACAAATACTGTTGCATGTTCAATAAAATATCTGTTCAATTAGAAAAAATCAAATTATTGAGGGACATCTTTCATTTAGTTTAGAGATTTTGTGTTAAAAAATATTCTAGCAAGTATGCCTCATCTGTGCATTTTTATTTCCATACAGCTTATGTACCTGCAAAGAATATGGTCTTTTCTGATGTAACATCTGACAGTTTCAAAGTGAGCTGGTCTCCAGCTGGATCTGAGGTTTTGTCCTATCTCATTAAATATAAAGTAGCGGTCGGTGGAGATGAATTCATTGTTTCAGTACCAGCTTCAAGTACTAGCTCAGTTCTCACCAACTTGCTACCTGAAACTACTTATGCAGTCAGTGTGATTTCTGAATATGAAGATGGTGATGGCCCTCCCTTGGATGGAGAGGAAACCACCTTAGAAGGTAGGCTTCCCATTATTCTCAGACACAGAGAGTCATACGTTCAAATAAGAATTTGCTTTGAGAGAATGGATTTATGTGGAACAGCCAGCTAAGCCTGAGGAGCTGTACTGCTATGCAGACTGCTGTTGTCTCTCAATGCATTTAGTAAAGATACAAAATTGTAATAACAGACCAACATTAAATTGTTAAGATTGGATTTTATTTTCCCTGAAAGTTGGATGGATGCTGTGTTTCTCTGCAGTGGCCTATTTTCGAATGAAGTTTTTTGTTGTCAGTAGTAAATTTATTGACATTTATTAATCTTAATATACACTTAAGTTGGACTAGACGATCATTGTAGGTCCCTTCCAACTGAACTAAACTATTCTGTTCTATTCTATTTAATAATTATGACTCTGATGCAAGAATGCATATTGACTTTAATAAGTTTAAAGTCAAGCATGTCCCTATGTAATTCGCTGTGTCTACATCTAATTTACATTAATAGAAATTCTGTTTTATGTACCATAGGCTTAAAGGGGGCTGAGGTTTTGGTCAGCTGTTTCTCATCAGAACTTCATGAGTCTGATCCAATAACTCTTACTGATTCAAAACTTCCATTAATGTCAGTGTGAGTTTATGTGATCAATGGCTGTAAATTTAAGCACAGTAGCTGTACTTTTCCTTGATAGAATTGCCACGATGCATTTCCACTGATTTAAAGTAGAAGGATGTCAGTAAATTTGATTTTCTATTCCAGTAGTTGAATACTCAGTCTAGTCTAAATCATGCTTTTTAAAATATTGATCCACTCTTTTTCATTATTCCACGCTGTCATTTGTGACCTTTGGTGACGTAAATGGTTCCAAGGGAGCAAAAGAAACAACATAGAAATTCGTTAATTGCTCTTTCCTCTTAGGATTGATAGAAATACACATTTATAAAATAGCTTAGTTTGGATGTTAAGTTTGGAAGATGCAAGTTTCGCTATTGGTGTGCATATTTCCATAACTGTACCAGTCAGAATGTTTTGGCCACATGTAACTTTCCCTTAGGAAAACAGACAAACTGTTGGCTGATAGAATATGTAGCTTGTGAGTGTAAGGGACAGGAGAAGGAATAGCTTTAATAAAAATAATCAGTGTTCCCATGTTGTAACTGATACTGCCTTAAATAATTGTCAGCATCTTGGTCTGATGAAATCCCAACATGTCTGAGAAGACAGAGTTCTTCTGCAATTATGTAAACGTCAGAAGCTCTCCATGCAGATCTAGCTAACAGTTTGGGCCAGACAGCTTTCTTGGCAACAAACTTTGGTTTCAGGCTTTTAAAGAATTTGAAATTGAGTATTGTGCTTGTGAATTATATGTTAGATACTAAAGATTAAAAAAACCGAAACTTTTTTTGCCCAAATGACAATGCTACATACTGCTAGTGAACTTGCAGTACGGTAGATCTTAATGTATACTGAAAGAGTCAAGTCCTTCTTTGGTGTGCCCACTGAGTTCATATGAAATGACCTGAGCTGCTATATCTTTTGTCAAGGAGCAGGCTAGGTTAAATGATTCACCACAGTTTTTCCTTAATTTCTGGGATAACAAGCTATTTCTTGTCTTTGAGTTCGAGACTTCATTGAGAAGCCTTTTTTAACCATTAGGTGCAACTCATATTTGAATGAATATATTTTTTGTTGTGAAAATTTAACTTAAAGAAATAGAATTGTTTTGGTGTTTTTTCCCTGTTGCATTTACCTTGGTCATTTCTTTAAAATAGGAGAGCTGCTTGTGTGTAGTCAGGTGTATCTGTAAATGGAGGTGATGCAGAAGCAAATGGCCGCAGCAGCAAAGAAACCTATATGATTTGTTGTGTTAAGAAATTTCCCCACTCTGCCCAAATATCCCATACACAGTTCAGTTCTACTGTTACCACTAAATGCGATCAGACTGTCTTAAGTTTCAGAAGCGGTTGTATAAACTGGGATTAATGTACTTTTGGGGACAACTTTGTTGCACTGCTGATTGTAACTCTGACCCTAAATTTTCAGAAATGACTCATGGTTTGTGTACCTTAAAACAATGGGAGAGCAATATAAGCTGTTGTTTTGGTAACCGGGATGAGCTAACAGAATGGTTGGAATGATTTCACTTCAGATACTACTTGATTAAATGCAAATATTTACAAATTATATGTGTATATTTTTTGTAGTTAAAGGTGCTCCTCGAAACTTAAGGATAACAGATGAAACTACTGATAGCTTTGTAGTTGGCTGGACTCCAGCTCCAGGAAATGTCCTACGGTACAGGCTTGTATATAGACCACTTACTGGAGGAGAAAGGAGACAAGTGACTGTCTCAGCAAACGAAAGATCAACTACTCTGCAGAACTTGATCCAAGATACAAGATATGAAGTGTCTGTTATTCCTGAGTATCAATCTGGGCCTGGGAATTCGCTGAATGGATATGCAAAAACTGATGAAGGTACATGATCAATGCTGTGAACGTAGTAAACTTGAGAAGAACTCCCTGCATTCTGGCATATTCATACTGAAAAGAGAATAACCCATATTGGCTGTATGTATTATCCCAGATGAACGGGGAATTATAAAATTACTCAAGCCTAGTTGAGATGTAATTTAAGACAAGATAATTTATCAAAATTGGAACATTTAATTTTAAAACATAGTCTATTGAACGTGCAACACGTAATATGGCAAGGTAACTCGGGTGAAGAATCTACCTGTATGTTTAATTAATTGTCCTCATGATTTTTCATGTTGTCAATGATATAAATTATATTTCTTTTCAGTAAATTCAGACACTGTTTGTACTTTGTTCTGAATGACTAGCAAGGAATGAATGAAACATTTAATTTACCAAAGTTATCACTGTAGCCTTAACTTGTATAAAAATGTATGATCCTTTAACCGGTATCATGCCTTATTAAACAAAATCTGAAGAGTACAGAGACGGTACAAGTGTCCTGATCACTGGTGAAACTTCACTGAGATTTTAAATATTAGAAACCAGAAAGACTATCATCAAAAAGAACTCTCTAGGAAACCATAATGTGTTAATTTCACATTTTTCATTGGTGATCTTTGACTTGATTCTGTGTCAGTGTCTTCAACATGGATGTTGGCATGTTGAAGTTGAGCATATATTCAGGTGCTGGTATGTATAAATGTTCCAGGACTGAGCCTGTTTTAATAGAAAAAAAAGGAGCAAAAAGACTTTATTGGGTATTTTTGCCTAAGGAGAGTGGGAATGGAATTGTACGATCCTGATTATAGTAAAGTTATACTGCAGCAGTGTTAGTGCAGGCTCTTCAGGAATTATTTTTTCAGCATTAAGTCCTATGTTGTGGCAACCTAAAAAATAAACTAAGAAATGAATCTTGCTTCAACTTTTTTTCAACATCTTTTCACATGTGCAGTCCGAGGAAATCCAAGAAATTTGAAAGTTTCTGATGCTACAACATCAACAATGAAGCTGTCTTGGAGTGCTGCTCCTGGCAAAGTGCAGCAGTACTTTATAACATACACTCCAGTTACAGGAGGTGAAACTAAGGAAGTGACTGTGAAAGGTGACACTACCTCTAAAGTGCTGAAAGGCTTAGACCAAGCCACTAGGTATGCATTGACTGTGTCTGCCTTGTATGCCTCTGGAGCAGGAGAGGCCCTTTCTGGAGAGGGAGAAACACTTGAAGGTAATTATTTATTGTTTCTGTACAGTCATTCATTTATTTGATTAATGTTTAAGATGTCTTAAAGTGTACTGTCTCACTAAGTTTTCTGTAGAAGTAAATATGTGAATGAAAAATAGGCACAGAGACATTCTCCTGCTTTACAGGGGTTTTCCAAACCTACTGTACACCAGAGAAAACAGCGGGGTCAAATCACTGGTTGTGGAGGGGACTCTGGGTCTCTTGAAAAAGATATTGCCAGAAGCAGCAACTAAAACTGACTGTACTTCCACACCAGCCTCTGTGAAATATTTTGTCTTATAACTCTCAACTTCCAAGCAGTTTTAGCGGCAGATTGTTCTTAATGTAACAGGTTTAATTAATGGCGTTAAAGTACCTCATCCATCTGAAAATTTGCAGGGTTTCTACTGTACTGAGACTGAAAGATGTCCAGGGACCATTTTTGCATTAGAGAAGCAACATCTAGTCTAGGCATATCAATAATGAATCATAGCCTGCTTTCAACTAATACGAGTAAGAGCATTAACAGAATGCTGGCAAAAGTGTAAGGTGGAACCAAAGACTTTCTTATAAGGAGGGGAGGCTGCTCTCACTCCGCCTTCAAGCAGAGAATTTCCCAGACTTGCTCTCTGTGAGCATTCTCAGTGTCATCTGTTAATTGTCAGAGGATAGGGAAAGCTGCCTCCTAGGCCATGAAAGGAAGTGTGACTGTGCTCTGTGCTGGCCAGGTATGTATTGCTAAAGTCTGACACTGAAGCTGTGTAGGCATGGCACTTGAAAACATCTTACAGATGAATTATGTGGAAATAAAACTCGTCCATTGACGCTAATGGAGTTATAGTAGGGATATACTTGGCTCTTCGTTTCTCCATCAGTTTAACTTTTTGTTTATGACATAGGTTAGGAAACAAACCAGAAAACCTATTTTAAATAGGAAACGGAAAAAAAAATCCATTCTAATGATTCACCAATGCACTGAATTCATCCCACTAAAATTTAGGGACTTATTTAAACACTGTAGTTTGCAGCAAGGACTCTCTAGGATACTTCCGTGATTGATGAAGAAAGGCAGATACTTCCAGAAGGCAGGTGGTCCATCTGAGGTCTCATTTTTCCTTCAAAGGAACATTTCTCTGTCCATTGACTATAGAAGGAGCATCTGAGAGCTAGGCACCAACCCCCTGCCCACCCCACTTCCTCTCAGACAACGATCCAATCCACCTACTTACATTGAGACAGGGTGCAGCCATCGGAGAATCACGCACCTTACAATTCATGCTGAAAGTTACCCAAGTCCCTCGCTTTCACTACGCATGCAAGATCCAAAATGCTTCTTTTATAGGAGAAAAGAACCTGTCTCCTTCCCAGAACCCTTCTGAGACCCAGGTAAAGGAGAACAGGTAGCTGGATTCTGCCCATATCCTCCAGAAAAGCCAGAGGTGATCAGGACTTAAGGAACTTCCCTGTTGGTGGTGGTGTTACCACTTCCTTTTGTATGGTATTCTTCTAGGTCTAACACTTTTGGGGGGGGGAAGAGGGAATGTGGAGATATAGGCCTTACTCAGTCTGGGAGAGTTTGAATTCACATTTCCACATCCCAGAAGATTCACGAGGCTGTAGTGTATGCTGGGCAAGAGTCTCCTTTCCTCTTTCCATTGAAGCTGAGCCACCGTACACCCAGGAATGCAAATTTCACACTCTGAACAAGAGCAGACTGGATCCCAAGTGGACAGAGGAGCCTGACATCCCTGGCTTTTTCTCTGTGCTGTCAGTGGAAGGAGGAACGCATCAGTCTTCCTTTGCAAATGTTGAGAGGCCTCTGCCTCTCTGTTAAACAGACTGAATTGTCCACTTCCTTATGGAGATGCCTCAAATTTTAATGAAGCGTTGACCAAGTTAGCTGTTTACATTTGGTGGAAAGGTGGAAACCTTTGTATCTTTGTAGTAAACCCATGAGAGACCCTTTATTAACATGGAGCTCTGGAGAGATCAAGTGTGTTTCAAATTCATAAAATAAGCTGAGCTTTTAACCCTATCATAAAACTTGAGCGATAGAAAAGTCTTTTAAGGCCTTGAGTTAAAACACATTCTAAATAGAGAAAACAGTGAATGAAATACAGCAGAATCGAAAAGACAGTCATCAGAAAACCAGAATTCAGTCTCAGGTAGACACTGTCTTGTCCTTTCAGTGCTCCACCCACAGGAGGTCCCCCCTCTGATTCAGTGCTTTCAGTGCCCCCCCCTCTGATTCTGATTTGGACTTTCTGCAGTGATAAATTGTCAATAAGAAGAGTCAAAAAATTTGAAAGGATAGTTGACTATAGCTCAGGAATGGGTTTATATGCAACCAGATGAAGTTTAAAATGAATGTTGCACTTAAAAGGACACAGAAGCATTCCTGTAAGAGGTTTTACTCTTATGTCAAAAATTCTGTGACAGATTTTGTCGTGTGATAAATACAAATAAATGAGCATCCTGTCACTTAACTGAATTACTTTTTATTCGGTTTCTCAGCTGGGAGAAAACCAAATTAAAAATTACTTTTATCATTTTGACAGGTTTAGCTTTGTAACTCAAACACATACCCTTTGAAGATTCAGCTGGCTTTGAAAATCCTATCAGGGTGCTCTACAGAAAACATTACTCTTCACATTAAAGCTGTCTATTAAATTTTTCTTCGTTAGATAAAATGTTAGTAAGAGCATATACAGATGTCAGTCATTACTGGATGATCAAAGGTAAAGAATAGAATACAAATTTCTGTTTGCATGGCAGCAGTGGCCTAAATCATGATGTTTCTTCATGGAACATCCACTGTGTATTTTAATAATCAGGATATCTGCAGTTTCATGAGGTAATAAAAATACTTGAATTAGGCCAAAACTCTTTGGACATCGTCCACAGATATTTTAAAAGACTCTCTGACTAATGGTATGAAAGGTTCTCAAAATATCTGTTGAAGAACATATAAGACAGTATTTCAGTGCATGGTACTGTCTTAACTCATTGAAGGATAAAAAGACAAAACTTTTGAGGAAAAACAGACAACTGAGAATAAAAGGGTTGCAATTTTGGAACTGAAAGGTACCATTCAAACTTCAAAGCTTAGTACAGAAATTTACTTGAAAAAAGAAGTCATGCTGCCTGTGAAGCTAAAATAAATATGGTTGAACTCAGCTGAAAAGTTGCACAGGTCAGTAAAGTGAATACTTGACTAACTATTAGCTGAAATAACTTGTCTGACTGAGGCTGGGAATGGGACAGATCTTAACTCCCGGAGAAATAAACTTATCAACAGTAATGACAAAAAAGCTGTGAAAGGAAGCATAAAAAAGTGTCTAGTATTTCAGTTAGTTTTTCTGTGAGCCATGATGTCTGAAAGACAAAATAGTGCTGTGTGTGTTTTTCATTGCCAACAGCACTGAAGTACTGAGCACTTAAGTATTTTCCTGTATCAGGAATCCCAGTGGGGTTTACTTGATGTCTTCACCATATGAATTCTCACCAAACCTATTCAGTCAGTGATGCCATAGTTGCTGGCCACTTCAGTTCATCATTATATCAAGAGCTAGGCTTGAGATTGCTTTTCAAACTGGGACAGTTGTTAGTTTATGGTATTGATACATAGTCTAAGACAAATCAGGGGTGTAGTGAACATGTCAGTACTAATAGGGAAGTGAGAAAAGAGGAGCTGGATACAGTAGCTTCTCCAGCTATTGTATAGTCAAGTGGTAGGAAATAAAAAATCCAAGCTTTCAGATGTTTATGGAATTTTACTGAGTCACTAAATGGTCCCCTGTGACTAAGGGTGTAGACAAACATTCTTACTGCCTTCAGTAATGATATATTTTGCTCTGCATGTAGTAGGAGAACTCACATGGGCAGTTACCGTATCTCAGTTGCAAGGGTAGCCTTCAGCAGAGAGAGAAAAACTGATAATTTTTTGGACTGCTCTAACATGATCGGCAAGAATGTGTCTGCCCAGGCATTCATTGAAAGTCCTTCAGTTATGTATGTTATCTCCAAAGTAGTTTGGAGCAGTTACAAATTTCTCTCGGCAGTTCCTCCTCTTCCTCTGCTTTGCTCTGCACAGCAGTTTTTCAGCGTTTAGAAGTGGCTTGTTTGTTTCAGGATACTTGGGAAAATCAATCCACACAAATCCAGCAATCATTCTGTGTACTTGATATCATTTAGGAGACTCTCTGCTTCTCCTTTTGTTTTTCTTTTTGCTAAGTATATGCTTGCCCTTATTGTTTCTCCACGTAAAACAGAGAGGGCAAATATTCCCCCAAGTAACTGTAGGTAATTTCTTCTATAAATTGTTTGCATAGCTATCTGGTCCAGCCCAAAGATAAACACATGCCAGAGGATCAGAATTTTATGACCTGTTCACAGACAAGACAGTAGAGAGTTTAACAAATTTAACAAACAGAAAATTTCTCATTTTTGAGGGTACTGTTCTATACCATACAGATAATTGTTATTCAGAGAGAATGGGTTTATTTCTTTTTTGTGTTTGCGGAGCGGGAAAAGGGAAACAATGTTTTTGCCCCTTGGTTGAAGGAATGTGCTTTCCTTCTTCAGTAATCCAGGTTTTAAGAAATTTATAGTGCTCTGATCTTTTATACAGCCTCTTTCAGTCACTGGCTGATTTTGTCTGCAGTTATGAAGTACCATCCAGAGGTGAAAGTTCTGGAGCTTTATATTTCATACTGCATTAAACATAACTGCATGTGCAAAATATGTGCTGTAGAAAACTCTCCACTTTTATCCTCTCACTTTCAAAAGTGCATGGTGATCCATCACTAGGCAGCTTTGGTTGGAGCCCTTCTATAAAGGTGCCATGGAAAAATTTTCCTCAGACACATTTTGTTGGCTGTGATTGCCCTCAGCTCACACAAAGTCATGGAAACTGCTAAAGTAAATTAAATCAGTGCAGGCTGCCATTTGCCGTGTGGTGGAACAAGGCTTGTGACAGCTAGGGGAACTAAACAAATTAGCACTGATGGTTATATTTGATGATACATAACACAGATTGAAGAACAAGCAAGAAATACCCACAGGAATGCCTTAGGGAAAAGTCTCCCTCTTATCCCCAAACACCCCAAACAAAGCATTTGGCTTTCAATTTTTTGGGGGATTATGTGATCTTACGCCAGAAATCATACACCAGAAATAAAATACAATGATAAACATGATGAGGGTGGTGTGTGTAAATGCAACAGACAGCGAGCGGTTTGCGAGAGCTACTGTTTTTCTAATCTGTTTTTTAATAAGAAAGGTGGTTGTAAGAATTTGGTTTTCTGACGAAAGGCATGCTGTCACATGAAAAGAACATACTATACATTAATTGCTAAATAGATTAACTTTCATAATTTACAGTTGTTTTAAAGAGAAACAAATTAATTGCTAGATTAAGCAATCTACACAGAAATGTTTAATCCTAATGAATGTCTGAAAAGTTTGAAAGCTGCAGATCTATTTTATGAGTGTCCTTTTGCTGGCAGTTATATATTTTTCAGAACAGCTTTAAGAATATTTCAGTTACTGACTGTAAGCAGTTTTTAATACTTTTAAATACGAATTTCAGAGAAATTTAGAAAAAACGGCTTTTTTTTTTTTTTTTTTTTCAGAAAAAGATTCAGTGGTCAGATTCCGATCTTGCTTGCACTGAGAAATTTTAAAGTATATCCGTTTATATCAGTGAAGTTCCTAGACTAGAAACGCTGTTGGTGTAAATGGATGTAGTTCTTTTGAAATAAATGAGACTGCTAGTGTACATTAGCAGAGATGTTATCCCATTTTATTTCTTACCTTTGTACATTTTAGAATAAACAACAAGAGGTGTAGTGTATTATATTCAGGAGATAAATTTGAGACATAATTGTGTCATAGTCTCTTCCCCTTTAGAAAGAGAATCTTTATGTTTCAGTGATAATAGGGCCCAGTCCTGCCATCCCGTTTGACAGGGTAGCTATTTGTGCTGTAAGAATTGGGCTGTACTAAAGCAATATATTAAAAAAAGTTGTCATGACTGAGTCACTTTTCAGTTTTAAGTTATTTTCTGTTGTATAGGTTTCTTAGCGCTTAGGTTTTGGGATTTTGGGTGGGTGGGCTCTTTTTTTTGGCCAAAAAAAGGATGGTAGTTCTTTGGTAAGTAAATGATGTCTTTTTGCTGTTTCTATAGTAACATAAGAATGCTTTAGAAATGAATGACCTCCTACAGGCAGAATAGTATAAATTCAAGTGACATTTTCTTACAATGAGGTTTTTAGTATATCACAGGGACTTTACATAATGTTCAGACTGCTTAGTGCTGCTTCCATCCTGACAGAAACAAGGACTCAGTGTCCTCAGGAGATTTAATGCTGTTTCATGAGAGTAGTGTTAACTGATTAACTGTTGGAAAAGACAGATAAAATATTAAAGGGACTGAGTATGATTTCTTGGTGGCTCTATCCTAGAGCAGGGACTCAGGAGTGCTCTGACCAAAGTCCTTCTGTTTTGGGTCAGAACTCTCCCGGTTTGCATCTTCTTACCTTTCTGCATTCCTGGTAGCAGAAGAGCAAGAAACCTGCTCTAACAGGGACAAGTGAGCATTCCCTTCATGTAGCAAGTCCTTGACTCTCCCTTGCGCCATGTCCATATCCCCTCTCTATGTACCTGAGGGCTGGTACTCCAGGAATAACCAACTACTTTGTGGCACCGAGGGAAGGATATCAGCTGACCAAAGTGACTGCCTCCTCCAGTGCTGAGGAGGGTTTGGCCATTAGAGTAAAACCTTAGAGTGATTCTGCTATCATCTCATCTGATGCATGCACTTGGATCCTTGGCTGCGGTGACCTAGCCTACTGACTTAATAGGATACTCCTGACATATCCCATTGTAAACAAGGCAGGACTCAGGCTATAAAATTTTGGTATATGCCTCTGCAAGAGAAGGCTTATTTATTTATGATTCTGACCTTTTAGGATGCTGGCTTAGATCAATCCTATGTTTAACTTAAATGAAACATGGCTCTGCATGAAATTTACTGCTTGCAGGTTGATTTTGAAAGCTGGTTTTAAGAGAACATACAGAAAATTTTTTAAATTTTGGGCCCAAACTGCAGGTACAACTCCCACTGAAATCAGCTGGAGTTGTGTAAATGTTTCTGAGGGGAAAGGCCATTTGAATAAGGCCATTTGATTTTTATGAATGCCCACATTTTAATTTTAGCTGATTCACAGTCTTGTGTTCAGTAACAACAGTGATTGCTGGAGAGCTATGGGAAGTCCGTCAAGTGGACCCAGGGAAACCGCTTTAATATTATGTCATGTCTCTGGCATATTATAGTGGAAAATCTTAATATGGAAACTGGACATTGCAGAAGTCCAGAACTGGGTGTAAAAGCACCCGAATGAAAGTTATGAAGTTAATTTTTGAGAGTGTGTCTGCACTGAGTGATGGTAGAGACGTACAAGGGACTGTAGGCAGCCTGCAGCTCTGAGCTAAAGACAGCCTAAGAGAATCTGATAGCCTGAAACTGGTGACTGGCTTGCTCGCCCAGGGGTTTGACCTGTCCGTGCAAGCACTTCATTTTACTGTGTATGTATGTACTCACCATGGCTTACAGCTGTGCTTACACCAGCTGGTTTGGTGCTCCGGAGCATCATAGGACCTAATGCCTGTTAAGGGATAATTTTCAAAAACCAACTGCTTCCTCACTTGCTGATGACTTGGGGGCTGTATGAAGCGATGGGTGTACTTTAACTTCCATTTCAAGTCAGGAAAAAACAGGAGTCTTTTGACTGTTAACTACTTGCGAGCCAGTCAGCCAACACTTTTCTTTCTTACACTGTGCATTGTCTTTCCACACTCCTTATCCATGCTATTTAAACAAGCAGGCAAGAAGCAGGTGTACAACAAGCATTTCTGAACGCGTGCACTAAAGAACAGAATGACTGCTTAGGTGCCACAGTTGTAGATTTTTTCTTTTGTGAAGCGTAATCAAGGTAACTAGGTATTTTGTTTTAATCCAAGGGAAAAATATCTCATAGGTCTAATTGCATGTTTGCTAGTCACTACATTATACCAGTGTTATTGTGGAGCATAAATATGTATCTTGACTCTGAGTATAGCAGCTTAGATAATACTTGATGGAATCCTAATAATTTAAGACTTACAGTTGGACTGCATCTTAAACACAGCTGCTCCCCTAATACAAAAACACTTGTGGGAGATCCAGTGAAGCAGAAAAAAGTTGTCAGTGAACTTCCACCTCACACATGAGGTGCAAATCAAGTTAGTGTGTTATGTTAAAGAAATGTTCTCGGTTGCAGTGTAACATATAAAAAGTCTAATTTCCTTTAGTAGGTAAGTTGTCTTGTCAGCAGTTTCCAACTATTTGAAGTAAAAATTTTCCATTTAGTTCTAGTGGTTTGGTTGGAATCCCAGTCCCTTTTCCCTCTCTTACCTTGCCTTATAAAAAAGACATTTAGTTCCAAAGGTTATTTCTTTCAGAACCAACATGTTACAGTTACTGGTGTTCATTACAGTCCATTCCAAACAAATTATTTTCCTCTGTTATTTAATGACCTCAATAATGACTTAATCAATAACGGTTTTAAATATGCAGTTATTTTTGCAGTGTTTCCAACATGTATCATTAGCTGTAGCGTCCAAGAGTAGACTTGCAAAAAAATTGTGCTGTGGTAGCAGATACTTTAATACTGAAATCATGTTGTGGCAGAGCCATGTTTTAAAGTAGCCAAAATAAAGTTACTTGTATATTTATATTACATTAAAATATGGAAAGAAAGGCTTTTATTGTGAGACATCTGTGCATTCTATCAAGTTAGGTTTTCCATATTTTTTCCATTTGGATTGCCTTAATATTTTTTTTATTGTATGAAAAAGCCAAGATTTGGGAGAAGAAGCTTAAGAGCAGACAGAAAAATTGGTGTAATTTACTTTTGAAGGCAAATCTTTTTTTCAGGCTTCCAGGAAAATTGGTCTTTGGAGTTTAGATTCTGCCCTGGCTTTCATTTAATGCAGTCACTGAATTCAGTGAGACTGCAGGAAGCATGAGCTGAATCAGGCCTTTTCAATATAACTTTTTCATTATATGCAACTGCTATTGTTGTGAAATGGTAAACAAGTGAACTTTACCAAAACCTTTGTATCTTAACCTTTTTCTGAAGAGAAGATGCCATAAATTGTGGTGATTTATATTGTGAGGCTAAAAATTAGTTTGAAGAGTAAAATTGTAAGAACTGATGCAGACTTAGGATGCAAAAAGAATGGCCTCCAGAAGAACATGATGGACTGTCCCAAGGTTGTGAATTAAAATCAGAAAAACCCCACAACACAAAGGAATTCTATTACATGCTCTACTAGCTATGTTTGAGAGTCAGCTTCGTGATTGGAGTGGTACCCTCTGATTCTGTAATCTGTGTAGATGATGAATCTTTACTCTAAGCATTTTTTTCAGATAGGTTGATATTAATTTCCATTCATCATTAAGCCAAGTGGGATTCATTGGCTCAGTTTTAATGAAGTTGTGCTGGCAATGAGATAGTTCCAAAGTGAGGCCTTCCTACAGGTAGTTCTGTTTGCTCCTGTGGGATTATGTTTGGAAATATTGCAGGTTTGTGGTGGAAGTGAAAGACAAATGAATATGAAAAGTGAAAACACAGTATACGACTGAGCAACTTGTTGCTCAGTCTTGGAGTGAAACTGCTTCAGGCTTCTGAAAACAGCGAGGTCTGTTCTTGCAATAAGCCTAAGCAGTGGAAATTGGATGGGTACTGAATTTCTTTGTGTTCAAAGAATTTTGACTCTAGTCCTGTGGTTGCTGTGGTATAATATAGGGATATATTTCTACCAGTGCAAGTAAAACTTAACTGTGATGCCATGAGGCCACCTCAAGTGTTTAAGTCCTCTTGCTAAGCAGTCTTTCAGGAATGTCCTGTAGGCCACAGCGCATAGACACCAAAGAATCAAGCTTTTCTGTGTGTATGTGGATCTGGTTTTGTAGATCCTTTTTGCAGATTTGCTACAGTGAGGCCATTGCATTAAAGCCACCAGTCAGCGCTCCTTTCCTGCCATCAAAAGCCAGCCGCTGCAATAGGAAAATTGAACATATGTTATAAACGTATGTTAAACATTAAACAGAGGCACTTCTTTCATTGCACCACTTTAGACCAATGAGCTCCATTTTTAAGCGGTGGAATTACTCTGGTGTGTTAGGTGAGACTCATGCACCCAGCTGACAACTGGATTTCACAGACTAACGAGCTGTTTCCTTCGTTCCAAGCTGGCTGGAACAAACTACAGGGAGGAAAGAGGTACAAGTCTTATGAGTGGAAAGATAGAGACTGTTTTCTACTGTAACTGCTGCATGAAGTAAACACACTGCAAATTAGTTGTAAACATAAAATTAAATAGCTGATAGATCTGGTTAGTGGTAGTCTGGAAGATAATAATAGTACTATTAAATCAGAAGATAAGGTTGTCAGAGAAAGGACTGTTTCACTCAAGTAAAAGTCTCCTTTATTTACCCCCCAGAAAAAAGTTACACACATGAGGATGAAGATGAATTAATGAAATAAAATTATTTGCTTGAGAGTTAAAATCTACCTAAATGAGCTGCAGCACATTTAAGCACTGGCTTCGTTCCAAGTCTTTGATTAATGCCATTTTTATTTTGCATATTCTAAAGCATAAATGCTAAGTGTCTTGTGTGGTAAGGGATAGGATCATTCATAATCTAAAGTTAGCTTTAAGCATTTTGTTGAAAAATCCATCAATTTTCTCTTGGAACTACAAATATATGTTATTGAAACTAACATTGATGGGAATTTGATTTTGCTCTTATGATGATTTTACTTTTCCATTTGTACTTTGCTAACGTTTGCTATTTGTATTTTAGAGACAATTTTCTGTTTTCTTTCTTGCAGAACGTGGTTCACCACGTAATTTGGTTACCACAGACATAACTGACACTACAGTTGGGTTATCATGGACACCAGCTCCAGGAGCAGTTAATGATTATAGGATAGTATGGAAATCACTTTATGATGATACAATGGGAGAGAAGAACGTCCCTGGAAATACAGTGGATGCTGTGCTAGAAAGCTTGGAGCCAGAGACTAAATACAGGATTTCAGTATATGCAACCTACAGCAGTGGAGAGGGAGACCCAGTAGAAGGAGAGGCTTTTACTGACGGTGAGTGCAGTACAATATTACCACCATTTGTAACATTCTGTTCTTGATGAAATTATCATATTTTAAAGAAAACAGACCTTATTTTTCTTCACCTTTTTTTTCTGAAAAGTCCCCCCAAACCAAAATGCCACCTCAGATCAGTCAATTCTGGCTTTTTGTTTGGCCATTAGAAAAAAGGAAAATCTATTCTATGTCATGTAGGTTTGGATTCAGCAAGAATTACTTCTACCTCAAGATATGATTTTGTCTGTAAATTACTCTGAAGCTAGCCTTTCATAGATTTGGTGTGACTGCTGGAAATCAGGAGGAAAAAAATGTTATGGATAGAGTAAAGAAGAAAGGTGGGGTAAATTCCCACAGAATCAATGAATTTCCTTTCCAAGCTATTGCCCTTTCCAGTCTTCACAGTCCTCAAACTGAGGCTCGCTGAGTGATTTTGATGTTTGTTATTTACCTTTCCTGAGAGTCTTCTTTTTTCTTATTTGATAAACATTATGTACTATTAGTCAAAGCAGGCTCAAGCCTCTCCTGCAGTGTAGGCAAAGTAAAAAACACTGAGAGGCCAGGGCTAGCTTGTTGCTGTACAGCAAGAACTGGCAAGTAGAGGAGACAGAATGAATGAAGGATGCACTGGATCAGCCTTGATGTTTCTGTTGTTTGCCTGAAGGGGCCATGTGAAGACAAAGACTGAGGGAGTGCTCTGGGCAAGCATCATGTATGTTTACACGTTCTTGTACTCTTTCCTAAGCATCTGGTTTGACTAGTTGGAGACAGGCTGCTGAACTACATTAACCTTTGTCCTAGACCTGGTATAGTTGCTCTTAAGGTCTCGCAGGAGTAGTGGTTGCTGCCACTACTGTTCCACATCTTTCTTTCTTCAAGAACAGCAGTATTACCTGTCCAGCCTTTTCCAGATTAAGTAGGCAGTTTAGCCATATCATTTGTTGCTTCTCTCAATGTGCTGCCTGAGGGAACTTGCTGTCAGGCCTATCAACAGACCCAGACCTGAGACTGACTAATATTGCATCTTTCTGTTGCAAACACAATTAGAAATTCTCAGTTCCTAGGACCAGGAGAGGATACAGTAGCCTGCAAAGCTTACCTTACCATGTGATGAAATACTGACTAATTCTGGCATGCCAAGAAGGTTCAGTTTTGCCAAAACCTAGATGGCTTATTCCAGCTGACAGCCAGCATTACATACTTTTCAGTTCACTTCACATCATTTGTAACATTTGTGCAGTCTGGAAAATACCTCTTAAAAGCCTGCAATTTGTAGAGAAAATGCTTTATTAGTCCATGTGCTTATTTCAGCACATATACTGTCCTGCAAATAGTGGTGAGTGATTTTCCAAGCATTTGGAAAGTCACTCACCGTTATTTGCAGGATAGTTTGTATGGAGCCCAACACCCAGCAGTTTAGGTATTTACTAGTACCTAATCAGATCTGTAAACTCAAAACTTAGAAAATCTTAACTCTATAGGACATTGTGTTCATAAAAACCCAATGGCTTTATAATTTATCACTTTCATTTGAGAGTGCTGAATCCATTACTTAACAGATTCCCGAAAAGTGTGACTAAATAAAACTCCCAATTATGCTGTGTCATCATGGAATTTATACTTCACTCTTTTTTTCTCTGTAGTGGAAAGCACACTTACGCTTGTTTAGTCCATTACAATTAAAAAATAATTTAACAATGGTCTGTGAGAGTCCCCTGTGTCTTCCCCACATTCAAATACAGTAATTTTAAAGAGGGCATTTTTTTTTAATACAGCAGAATGAATTTTGTAGGCATGCATTTGAACATATCTTTATGTGACAAAGTAAACATTTATCTGTATTTTTACACTGAAAAGTGTCACCAGATGCCAGGACTGTGACAGTAGACAATGAGACAGAAAATACAATGAGAGTTACATGGCAGCCTTCACCTGGGAAAGTCTTGTCTTATCGTGTGTACTACCGACCACGCAATGGAGGAAGACAGATGTTTGGAAGAGTAAATGCTCCTGCTACAAGCATAGTGTTAAAGCGACTTAAGCCACGAACTACGTATGACCTTAGTGTTGTTCCAATTTATGATTTTGGACAAGGAAAATCAAGAAAAGCAGAGGGAACAACAGGTATGTGTCACAAATTTGTACAGGATTTGATAATTAAAGTTTTGTGCTTAAAACTAATAATCATGATGTGTAGAAAAGTACCGTGGAGTCTGCCAAGATCATGAATTAACAGGCCAATTGAAGAAAATGCTAGAGGTTGAGAGGAGAGTTTGATTTGTTGGAAACTTCACTATGGCATCGCCTGAGCACAGCTTTTTGCTGTTGATATTGAGGGTGTAAATATGGTGTAAATTCTGGTTGAAAATACTGGACTTGTTTTGAAACACTGTCATCAGAAGTTAAAACACGGTGTTTTGTGAGGAAGACAGTATATCAACAGACTACTTAATCAAGTGTTGTCAGTTGTTTCATAATTTGCCTTTTGGTCCTGGGTATTGATTAAATAGATACCCAGCATCCTGTTACTTAGATTTGTCTTATTTGGTCACCGTATTTTCTGTGGAAAACCTGAGGTGATAAAAAGTGGGATTAGATGATTTTGAAGAGTCATCAGTGGAAGCCTGACCTCAGAGACCACGGTCTTTTGGACAAGCTGTCTTCTCTCTCAGAAACTGAAACTCTAAAACATTTATTAAGTCCTGGTGAGGGGATTTTTGCAGTAAAAGCAAAACTCATTTTCTACTCTGCCTTTAGTATGTATCTGATGCTGGTCTTTCATTTTGTAAGGAAATGTTCTCTTGCTATCCAGATCAAATCAACCAGATTTGGAGTCAGTTTTCTGCTTCCATAGATACAGAGCCGTTATCAAAAGAGAATTTTTTTCAAGATGTTTTTGTCCATGTGGGACTAGTGCCTTTCACTGAAGTACACTGTAAATACTTTATGCCATTCTGTTCTCTGAACATATGGCATATTGAATGATGACAGGAAGTAAGAAACAAGTCTCCTAACACCTCATTAGCACCTCAGTTACTGAAGGAAGATTTCTTTTTAAATTAAAATGTGGTTGATGTAGAGGAGTCATGAAAACTTGATCAGCTCTTGACCAACACCTAGTTTTTCTATCTTGAAAATTATACTGAGATAAATCTCAGATCATCCAGCTGCTTTTGATTTTTGACCTGTTCATCTTGACATGGATACGCCTCTCTGCTTTCAGTGTAAATAATTGTGATGGCAATCACTCTCTGGAAGCAAGTGAAGCCTGAGTGATCTTGTTAGTTGAACCTGTCATTATAATTCAGGGAGGAGTATCATGGGAGAGGCTGTATTTTTCCTTGTGAGTGAGAGTGTATCTACTGTTTCTTAGTAGAATTCACAATCTGAGGACATTTATGATCTTTCAGCTATAGTTAGACAATTGCATTAGCACAGGGATAAGACAAACTTTTTTTTTTCCCCTCCACCTTTTCTTTCCAAAGCTATAGTGGTGACTCTGTTTACTCTAATTCCCATTTTTGCAACTTTGAGATTACGCTGCTGTAGTATTTTCTACGACTGTACTTTAGATTTACACGAAAGTGATGCAGAAGCTAGCAGCAGGCTTGTTAACCACTTTGTCTCTGAGGACTGACCTGCACTGTGTAGTCATTAGTCTTCAAAGGAAGCTGCTCTCGACCTAAAAACTTCAAGCTGTTTGGCTGGCACTCCTCTGGAAAATTGTTTTTTGACATACTGCCACACACGTGAAGTTGCTTGAGCTGCCAGGTCCTGAGCATGTAAAGGGAGAGGACTATTGGCAGGACCTTTTCTACAAAAGGGTCCTTGCTTCCACCCTCTCCAGGCTGGAGACCCAGGGGTCTGAGGAAGCAGCTTGAGAAGTGATATTGGTGACTGAGTATTGGCTGGGTATGACTTTTCCCTGCAGTAAATTCTGATTTTTTCAGTGTTGGTTTGAAAGGAAGCTGCTTCTGTTTCTTTCTTTTGGTCTATATGGCTCACCTTCTTGTTGCCATTTAAAAGAGAGGGATAGTCTATAACTAATAGAGAGAAAGACTGACGGTGGTTAGTCTACCTATTGTCAACATTTATTGTAAGATCAGATGGATGTTTAAGATAGGTGAGATGAATTGCTAGCTATCCCGCAGTCCGTTGACTATAGAGGGAGCCTTGATAACAAACTGAGCCCACATACCTATTGGTTAGATAGCTAAAATTATGTGAAGTGAATCTCACCTTTCACCTCTTGATACTTGTCTTTATGTCAAAGGAAAGGCACAAAGAGTTTAGGGCTGCCACTAATACTGGATTTGCATATAGATTTTACATAAAAGTATACGTGTTGATTTTTTTTTTTCCATAACCAGACCTGATTTAAATCCTTTTTTTCCATCCTCAAAGCCTCTCCCTTTAAGCCACCTCGAAATCTGAGAACTTCTGATTCAACTATGTCAAGTTTCCGAGTAACCTGGGAGCCAGCCCCAGGGCGAGTGAAGGGGTACAAAGTAACTTTCCACCCTACTGAAGATGATGGGAGTCTTGGAGAATTAATAGTGGGGCCGTACGACAGCACAGTGGTATTGGAGGAGCTTAGGTATGGATAACAATTCATGTCTTTTTCTTTTTTTTTTTTTTAAATAACTTTAGCTTAGTGTTTTGTTTAATCATGATCTGGGATTGAAATGCCTGGCAAAATCTACTGTAAGTGAGAAAGTAATTTTGTCAATAAGCTATGAGGATCTTGTTATGCAGTCTCTGAAAGGCACCTGGCAGGGCTTTTTCTGAGATTATTCACACCACTTGGGGTGTTCTCACAGGAACTGAAGGAGGCAAAGATGTGGGAAGAGGCTGTGTTCTGCATTTTGCATATAAGAAAGCTAATGGGACACTGGAGAAAGTTGGGATTTCTAAAGTTTCCTCCCAAAAGTTCCTTACCTCATGTTAAAAAAAGCCTAGTTTAGTTCTTGATTTATTTTCTCAGAGAACTGGATTTATAAAGTAGGCTTCAGACCATGTCAAAATCTGTTATGCAAATTTACTAAATATATTTAAAATAGGATCATTAATTAATTATGATATTAGTCTTTATTAGTCTTAAATTTCTTGAATGAAGAAGGCTATAAATTTATGTGTAGAATCTAGAATCAGCTTTTAAATTGTCAAAACTTCACTGTCTTGTGGAAGAGCTCGTCTTTGGGCTTCATGTTTTAGCACCTTCTTTTCCATGGGGGATTTTTTTCTGTGAGGATTTCATAAGTGAAGTGTCAGCATTTAGCTAGCCAAGTGACTTTAGTTACAGTACATTTGTTTAACTATTGCAGGGCAGGAACTACCTATAAGGTAAATGTTTTTGGAATGTTTGAAGGAGGAGAGAGCAGCCCTCTGGTTGGACAAGAGATGACCACCCTTTCAGATACTACTTCGGAGCCATTTTTATCTAGAGGTAAACATGACTGAACTGAAGAAAAGACAGCCTTGGCTTTTGGATAAAAAAAGACCAAAAGTTTACCAGCATTTCCTTATCCTTCTTCTAAAGCACATAAATATTTATTTACAGGATTCAGTATACTCCCTACACTGATGACATAACCTCTGGTCTGAAATGACCACTAAAGTATGCCCCAGTTCATGACTCTAGTCCTCTGCACCCTTTAGATGATCTTACAAAAATGATAACTCAGGCAACCCATGTTTTGCTGATTACTCAAAGCCATCTGTATTGCATTTTCAAGCCATTCACATCTGTGTTAAATCACATAAGGTCAAATTCTTGAACAGAGATCATGGCTCATCTACAGGGGTGTTCACAGGAGTAGAACAAAGAATTTTAAGCAGATCTTTAGCCCTTTGCTTGTCCTTATATGGTGACTTTTCCTTTTAAGACTAAGACGATATAATGAACAAAGATCTGATAGTTGGGAATGTCCCAGTGTTATTGTGTATTATCTGAGATTATACGCAACATAACCATTACTTAGTAATTTTTTTTTACTATAGAAAGAGGAGACTTAGTTCAGAAATGGAACTGCTAAGTGCTTTCCAGTGTCTGTTTGGGAGTTTTTCCCTGTGTAGCTAAACCTTCCAGTCGAAGTTTCTATGAATGTTATGATAGCAGCTCCCTTGTTGTGGTTAATGGGCCTCTGCATGTTAATAGTTGCACCCACCATACTCTCAATTAATATTGGATTAAGAGAGTTTCACGGCTCAGTCCTCCTTCATGGAAAGCATAATGAAGCAGGTCTTTGCTTCTTAATAGCCAAGTATACATGTAGAAGTAAAGATTTTTCTCCTCTGCCATTTCAAGGTTTGCATAACCATCAGAGAGAACTTGGTGAGGAGAAAGAACCTAACTGCAAGGGCCTGTCAGAGTTAAACAAAAAAAAAAAAAAGTTTCTGACAGTTGACTCTCTATTCTTTTCGCTTAACCTCTTTGATGCCTTGTTTCCGCACTGGACTGTGCAAAAAATATTCACCTCGTGTAACTTTATTGACAACATTTTTAGACACTTCATAATTAATTGCTGTCCCACTCTGTCTAATACAAGAGGGTAAAACTGAGAAAAACTACGTAACAAGTCATCAGTGACATTAGAGTAAAGCTATAATAAGTCTGGCAGAAAAATAATAGCACCAAGAGTGGTTTGTTATATTTTATTACAGCAGCTGTCATTTCTGTCTTCAGTGTTATATTCTTTAAGCTAATTAGTTTTACTAGTGCATGGATTTGAGTCATGGTTAATATGAAAAATGAATTTTATATCTGGGACTGTAAATGTAATAGTACATTATTTATTAATAGGGGAAAAAAATCACCTTAGGTCTGGTGCCTTTGCTAGAGTTTTCCATGTGGGGAACTATGGTAGTTGGAAGAAAAATAAAAGTCAAAATAGTTTAACTTTTATATTGTACATGAAGCTAACTTTAACTTCCATATTGAAGTTATGCATGCAATTTTTTGAACTAACATGGTTTTACTTAAACCTACTCCCAACTGATTTTATTGTCCTGACTAAAGACTAGATCTATATTTTCTATGCAGAAGAGGATCATGCTTTTAACCCCCAGGTACATGGAATAGTTATATTCATGAGTCTGCAGTGTTGGATCAATTATGTGGAACATATATGAAATCACAATATCTTTCAACTGTGATGAGTGTGGCTGATTTTTCTCAATGGGATTTCTTCCATATAAAGACCAGAAGCTCTGATGGCAGGAAGCCAGAAAATTTGCAGCTGGTAACACAATCTACAGGAAAAGAGAGAGAGCAAGGATTATTATTATTTTTTTTTTCAAATGGCTGCGGATAAAATCATTGTGTTTGTCTGTTTTGTATAAATATTTTGTGATTTTCCTTGTGATGAAAACAATATGATGCATATTTTATTCTGTAATTTGTAAACTGAAGATATCTGAAATAACTTTCTACCTTTTCAGAACATTGCAGCTTTATATAAATGTTTGTTCTTGCCCCCTCTCTATCTTTTGACCTTGTTTATGTTTGTGTATCTTCTTTAAATTGTGTCCTTTCTCTTTCCTGAATGAGCAAACTTCTATAGCACCTGTATTACTATGTCTTTTTCCCCTGAAAATGCAGAAATATTATTTATTTGGAAGTGGTTATAATATATGCTATTAATTCCACTATTACATAGTTGAAAATTAAGCAGTAGTTTAGCCAACCATGACAGATTAAAATACTGTAAATTTGGATAAACTGATAATGCTCACTGCCATGTCAATGGTCAGCTTAGTAGTCTTTTACAAAACCTCTGAAATCAAGTTATCGACCATCTTTAAAGACCAAAGCAGATGACATGACAATAGCGAAGAGCACTGGCCTTGGCATAAGCGAAGGCTTATTTATAAAAGGAAACATACATGAAGAAATTTTTACATCTTTTGCCATGGAACCAGTGACTAGTGTGAATAATGTTCACAAATAGGTCATACTTGACAGAGTGCCAGTGAATAAAACTAGAGCTATTTTGGAAGCTAACTCATGACATATGTCATATAAAAGGATGGGGGAAGAAAGCTATCATGCTAAGGCTATATTTTTCTGGTTGATATGGCAGGTTTAGAATGTAGAACCAGAGCAGAAGCTGATATTGTGCTGCTGGTGGACGGCTCATGGAGTATCGGGCGGCCAAATTTTAAAACTGTCAGGAACTTCATTGCCCGTATTGTTGAAGTTTTTGATATTGGTCCTGACAAAGTACAGATTGGTAAGTTCTCATATGTTGGAGGGAAAATGAGGAGTAACTGCTACACAGCCATGTAATAACTGAGTAATGATGGCTCTTTTTCCAGGTCTTGCACAGTATAGTGGAGATCCCAGGACAGAATGGAATCTTAATGCTTACCGAACCAAGCAGGCGTTGTTAGAAGCTGTAGCCAACTTACCATACAAGGGAGGCAATACTCTAACAGGTATGTCACACTGCCAGGATTTTCCTTAAACTCCAATAAAAATAGTTCTAGTAGCTGACCCCAGTATTGTTCAGTGAGCTCAAATTTGTCCATGATGAAAGGGCCTTACAATTCAATTCAGTATGTTTGGAAGAGAACAGGCATAGCCTCTAGACATATAAACTCAGTGGAAATCTGGAGAAAAGTGATGGAGCAGAGCTTCGGTGAAGAGCTTGGGTGGCTGCTGAGCATATGAGAAGAAGAAAAGGCAGTTCCATGTCAGGGTTGGGATGAAGACAAGGTGTGGACCCAGAAGGGTGGCTAGAGGAGATCAGATAGGAGGGTGATGCATAAAACATAAGAGATCAGAGACTTTGAAGGGGCTGAAATAGTATCAGTTACTGTTAAGTCTAGAAGATGGGCTGCAACTAGATTCCGAGTGAAGGAAGTAAATTGTGGAATGAAGTTGTCAGAGTGAAATCACTAGAATGAAATACTCTTCTTTGCCATGAGTACTATGTGGAAATACTTTATAGTGATGGTTACCTTCTTTGTATCATGAAAGGAATGGCCTTGGATTTCATCCTAAAAAACAACTTCAAACAAGATGCAGGCTTAAGGCCCAGAGCTCGCAAAATTGGTGTTCTCATCACTGATGGCAAATCACAAGATGATGTAGTCAACCCTTCAAGAAGACTCAGAGATGAGGGAGTGGAGCTTTATGCAATTGGTAGGTATTATATGAAGAGGTGGCCAGTGCCAGCCCCCTCCTGCCCATCTGTTAAACGCCCAGGGAAGTGGCAATGTACATAAGTACCTAAAAGGTTATTCAAAGAATATGTTTAGGGACTTAAGTTCATGGCATCGTGTTTCATGGCCGTTATTTCTAACAAGTTTTGTTTTCATGTCTTCTCTGTAAGGTATTAAAAATGCAGATGAAAATGAATTGAAGCAGATTGCAACAGATCCAGATGACATCCATGCTTACAATGTTGCAGATTTCTCCTTTCTGGCTAGCATTGTTGATGATGTAACCACGAATCTGTGTAACAGTGTGAAAGGTCCAGGTACATCACATTTTCGATCTAATTCATCCTTTTTCCATTTATGTACTTGCACTGCTAATTCCTTTTTATTACTTACTGGGAACACTGTGTAGCCCTGGGCTGTTTTTTCAGCTGCTGGTGTGAGGAAGTTGTGCAGACCACCTGGACTACCCTGCAGGGGTTCTTCCTTTCTTTTCAACAATGACTGTCTTATACCTAACACAGCATGACATGGCTGGATGTGCCTTCTTTTCTCCCAGAATCAGGAAGTATGTTGCTCATTGTGTCACCTTTTTGCTCATTGTGGCACGTTCTTTGATGATACTCATCCAATAAGGAAAATTTCAGCAGCCCTGCTCAAATATTAATGTCTGACAGCCCAAAAGCAAAGCCTGGCATGGAAAAACAGTAGTGTTAGCTGATGGTTATCCAGTGAAACACTGGTATTGAAGGTAGAGTAGGAATGATCGGGAGCTTGTTTGGTCTTGAGGGTGTGATGGTGAGCTATCTCTTCACACAGTTGTTTTAAGAATTTCTGAGGAAACAGAAGCATAAGCAAGTACCTAAAGTGTTTTGTTTTTTTTTTTAACTAAGCAATTTTTTTTGTCTCATGTTTTTATTCCTGATGATATAAGATAAATTAATAATTTTTTAATTTGCTTCCACTTGTAGGTGATTTGCCACCTCCCTCTAACCTAGTTATTTCAGAAGTGACACCTCGTTCTTTCAGACTGAGATGGAGTCCGCCTCCTGAGAGTGTTGATAGATACAGAGTTGAATATTACCCTACCTCTGGAGGTAGCCCTCAACAGGTTAGTACTGTGTGTTCATCTCTGACATTGTCCATAATAACCTTGGACTTCCACATTACAGTAATGTAATTCAGAAGTTTGTGCTGTTTATGGTATAACAGTAAATGTAAAAAGGCTCCCAAGGACAAGAATATCATGCCTCAGTAAATGATACACAAAATTACAAGAAGTAGGAGCATAAAGATGACTTTGGTTGTTTTAAAATCATGAATCCAGGAGCAAAATATGTTTCTTAAAAACAGTTGACTGGTATTTCTAGTAATTCCTTTATGTTCATATTCCACTGTCATATATTGATTCAAGTAAGTCTGTTGTAGAAGTTTTCTGAGAATACTCATGGGTAGGCTTACTGTCCTTTTAGTACATTTTCATATTAATAGAAAAAAAGACAGTGGGTGATACAGGTTGTGAGTTAGTGCTTAGATTAACATTGTACGACGGTACTTTGAACCTGTGCCTAAGCGTATCCTCCAAACTGTTTAATGCACAGCGTCAAACTTGTCTTGTGGGTTATTACTTCTCTACATAGAGACCCAGTAACTGGCAGCCATTGATCCTAGGCAATCTGAATTGCTCTTCAACCAGACAGAATAGTATTTAGGAGAATGAAGTTAGGTGCCTCTGTGTACCTAACTCTTAACTTCCCATGTCTGAATGTGGTTTTTAAATCTTAACTCAGATTTGACTCATGGAGAATTTATCTTGGTAAACCATGACCTCAGGACTTGGCCTTTGATTAAGGTTGGAGCAGTCATTCCAGTGCACACTGACTTTACAGCTTGACTGCTTGCTGGCATTTCTGTTCTGCAAGATGTTGTTAATGCCATGTGCTGTAACCATTTAGATTATCCTGGGTGTTTAAAACTTTTTTCCAAAGTGGTAACATGTACCCCTGGCACTTCCTTTATGTTGCTAAGTAATATAAAAGTGTAAATCATGTGTGAAAGCAGGGTGCAGAGTGAGTGCTGCTAGATATATCCAGATCTATTGAAAACAAGTGTCTGTCTGAGGTTTCCCTACAGCTTGCTTTGCAAAAATAATGGCATACTGTCAGACAAAATGCATAGAAGGTTAAGACCATACTTATTTTTAGTTCCATATCATTGATTTCTGAAGAGTTTCACAAGGAATGATTTTTTTTTTCTAAGTGATAAGGTTACAAATGCATTTGTTGTACAGTGGTTAACAATGCTTCTCTTTTATGTAGTTTTATGTAAGTAGGATGGAAACAACAACAGTTCTGAAAGATCTGAAACCCGAAACAGAATATGTTGTTAACGTGTTTTCTGTGGTAGAAGATGAAAGCAGCGAACCTCTAATCGGCAGGGAAACAACTTGTAAGTTAGAAATGGAACTTGAATAACGTGTTAACAGCCAGTTTGGCATCTGGGGAACTGTCCAGTAGAACTTTTAGCACTGTGGGCTTTCTTCTTACAGGAAACAAAATTTTTAATTTGAATTACCAAATTGTGTTGTGTTACACTGGTTGTTCAGATCTTGGCTGGAAAACTTTAGCAAAGTGAAACTGCAGTGTGGTGAAAAACATCTGTCCAGCTTCTTTCCAGGCTCATAAAGCATGGCTGTACAAAAGTAGAGCAACAGACATGAATTACAAGACAGAGTTTACAAATTCCTGAAATCTGATCATATACAAATGTGTACTCCTTCATTTTTATGGTAGATAATTAATTCCTGCTACTAGCAGCCAGAATACTATAGAAATTCCTTCTAAATTTGTAAGATTAACAAAAAGTCAGATCAACGCAATTACGTCACTTATATGAGACATAACTTAGCCATGTTTCTACTATTAGCTGTCTACATTATTGATTTTAGGTATATTTATGCTGAATGCAACACAGGGTGACTTTCCTGACTCTTTAAGAATATTGAATGTTAGGTTTTCATTTCACTTCTTTGATTGTTTTGTATTAGGCTTGCCATAAAACCTTAAAGTATGTATGTACATGATTTTTATGAAGTCTGTGGTACTTTTTCATGTTTATTTAATAATTTGAGAAACATAGAAAACAAGAAGGAAGTACAAAAAATCCTTTTACAAGTACAGTTCCCAAACCAGTCATGTTGTTTAGTGTTGGAGCATTCGTGTGAGTTAATGTTGCTTTTCAGAATATTCAAGTGTTCCAGTGCAGACTTGTAACATAGTTTTAGCTGTGTGTATAGCCAATCTGTAGCACTTTCAAAATGTGACGACCATTACCTCATTCTTAAACTAAGCACCACTTAAAATACAACTACTTGAAGATCACCTTTCCACTATCCATAATGTACCCTAATACCCATGTGCAATATTCTCAGTGGTACTACCTGTGAAGTGAAATATGAAAGGTGAAGAAGGTGAAGGAAATAAATTAATATATATTTTTTTATTTGACAGTGCCAATCTCTTCAGTTAGAAACTTGAATGTTTATGACATCGGATCAACTTCCATGCGAGTGAGATGGGAACCTCTCAATGGAGCTACTGGTTATTTGTTAACATATGAACCTGTGAATGCCACAGTCCCAACCACAGAGAAAGAGGTAAGAGAATTTTTCACTTCCTGTACTCTACCAAAAATAAATTAAGAAAAAGTGATAGATTTTCTTGATCTATCATAATAATCAAAAGAGACTGACATGTACCTCTTGAAGTACAGTGAACTTACTGGGATATTGTATACAATTACATCAGTCAGGAAGCTGTAAATATACTGTGAATCCTGCAAACAAAATTCCCTTGAAGTTAAATCATTGCTTGCTTTTCTGCCATTGCTTTCTTCATGGTTTGTTATTTTTCATGTACAGATGCGTGTTGGACCAACAGTGAATGAGGTGCAGCTGGTAGATCTCATCCCCAATACTGAGTACACTTTAACAGCTTATGTATTGTTTGGTGATATCACCAGTGACCCACTGACCACCCAGGAAGTAACATGTATGGACATCTTGATTTTTGCTTTGTTATGACTTCAGCAACATTTATTTTAAATTTTATTTCATGCAACAGTTTTTATATATTCTGTTTTGTTTAGAAGACCATCTTTTCCATGATTTATGCATTTCCTAACACTCATACATTTCCAAAAGACCTTAAATGCAATTTCAGTGGAAAAGGACTAACTATTAAAAGAGGAACAAAAGAGTTTTTTCCTTGAATAATGAAGGAAGTTGGCTTGACAATCTGGAGGTTATAGTGTTTTTAAAAGGTCTCAATTTTGCTTGCATTAGCTTAGAAACGTTGTTCCTGAATTCAGACATTCTCTTAAGTATAGAAAATGCTAAGGAAACATGCCATCTCAAGAAAAAAATTGGCCTAAACATGGCTTCCTTTATTATACCTTTCCTTAAATATCTTTCCTTAAACATTTCCTACTGGTAGAGGCATGTTTCTGGGCTAGATACATGCAGTATGGTTATTCATATGTTCTTAAAAAGTGTTAAACCCTTAATCATACATGAAAAGTGGCTGTTGTCACCAAAAGTTATGGTCTTAAGCACTGATACTTCTAAAAGTATCGTGCTTATAATTTACAGAGGTGAAGCTACCATAGTTTATAGCTCTTTTGCTCATTGCAGGGACAGTAAGTACCTAAGCTGTCTCATCTAATGGCCAGAGCAATGAACTTCCCAGAAAGTTATTGCCTCCATTTCAAAGAAATGCATTAAAATAATTTAATTCCCTCTGTGAGAGACCTATACCTCTGCTGTGAATAGCATTTTCACTTACTATTATCATTATTTTTACAGTACCTTTGCCTGGACCCAGAGGCTTAACAATTCAGGATGTTACTCACAGCAGCATGAATGTCCTTTGGGATCCTGCCCCAGGGAAAGTTCGAAAATACATCCTAAGATACAAAATAGCTGATGAAGCTGATATAAAGGAGGTAAATGACAGGAACATTTTTGAACGTATTAGAAGACAGTTTTATTTTGAGGAAATAGGTTACTAAAGTAATAGTAAAAGTAGTATTATACTCCACCATTGAGAATAAAGAACATCAGTTCATGGCGACTGCAGTCAGGAAAGGGTACTGATTTCTTGGAAACGGAATAAGCTCGAGATAGGTTTCTTAGTGTACTCCCCTCTTCCTCCCCCTCCAGAGAGGGAAAATCCTCAAACTGTCTGGAGAATTTTCCTGTGCTTTGATAAATTTCTACTCTCTGACTAAGTGTTATCTTGACAAGCTCTAACAGCTTACAATTAGGAGGACAGGATTGTGGAATAAAGGTATGTTAGCCCCTTTGCCCACTGTCAGAACACATGTGGGCATTGTTAGAGATGTCTTTGAATTATGTGCAAGCTTTCCATAATTGCACTGCTGGGCAAGAATTAGCTCTTGGAGGATCAAATGTGTTTCTGTAAGGGAATGAGAATTTTCTGGGTATGTAGTCTGCATCCTTGTTTCCAAAAGAATTAAGCAGTGAAAGATCCGCAAGTAGTACTAGTATCTGAGAGAATATGCTTTGCACGGGAGTTAGTAGATAGCACTCAATATTCAGGTGTAAATTTAGGGGTAAATGGCAAAATTTAGTGTGGAATACTTTTCTGTTTTTCAGTACAGGAATTCCTGCCATTTAATCAAATGCAGATTCAGAAATAGAGCAGTTAACAATTCTTAAGTCATTATTTTTATTCCTAGGTGGAAATCGACAGACTGAAAACCAGCACTACTCTCTCTGACCTTTCCTCCCAAACACTGTATAATGTAAAAGTTGTTGCTGTATATGATGAAGGGGAATCGCTACCAATAAAAGCAGAAGCTGTCACTCGTAAGTTTTCCTAATAATCCTTCCTGTGGTTATTTTTGCCTTATGTTGTATTTAAGCTGTATGTGTTGCAATATATTACTGAGTTTAGGTGGAACTGTAATTTAATCTATCTGAGAAATATTTTACTTGCATTTGTAGCATTATTTGCAATATAATAATCCCTGGGAATCTTGGATGAGTTCAGTGTCTTACTGCAGTAAACACTGAGCCTGCAGTCTGCAGAGAGGTGACAGATGAGCAACTGAAGGAAAATTATTTGTGTTTAGAGACTGAAGGAGGAGGGCAGGGGTAGAATTAATAAGAAAATATGAGGGCAGAGGAAAGGTTTACCAAGTCTATGCAGGAATCTAGAAAAGTGAGTAGGGAGCTGGGCATATGCTAGATGATTAGAGAGACATGATTTTGCTTCGGATCCAAGAGAGTTTTTGTACTATGGGTTGCTAAACCAGCCTGTACTTTTAGAGAATCATAAAGGCAGCATTTGAGTAATCTCAGCAAATAGAGGCAAGGAAATGGGGTTGCACAAATGGTAAGAGCCGATCTTCATACAAGAGAGGTGACAGACTGAAAGGAGAAAGCTGATACCAGGGAAGCCCTTGTCCTGATCTAGTCTTATGATTTAAGAAAACAGCTAGCCAGAAGAGCTAGAAGAGAAATAAGCAATGTTACCTTATCACTGCTTCTCACTCTGATGTGAAAAAAAGAGGAAAAACATGCACGTGCTCTCTCTCTTTTTTTTTCTTCTGAATTTTTCCTTTTGTAGCCTGGTGCTTTTAAAAATGTTTGTAAGATTCTTTTGCTTGCTTTTGTGCTAGCCTTTCTTCTATAGCTGTGGTTTTGTGTGAATGTGTGTGTAAGGAAAAAGAAGAAAGCTCTGTCAAAGAAATTAATTTTAGTTAATTCTCTGTTTTTACCTATTTACTCATTTCTTTCCAGTGGCTATAATATTTTGCCTCCTTAACGTACAGTTAACCTCTGTGAATTCTTTCTAAATAAGTGGTGTAATTCAGTCATGACTTATTTGGCTTGTATAAAGAATTTCAAGATCTGGGAGAAACTCATGCAGGAGCTTGACTTCTGTGTGTGGGAGTTCATAATCAGTCCTTCAAAATGTAAGAGCTAGGACTTCAGTTGTGAGTAAGCATGTGAGTTGTGACCTCTACTGAGGTCAGTAGAGCTATGCCTGTTCTATCTGGTGACGACCTTATGAAGGAAGATTTGCTTAGTGTAGGTGGACTGGGTTATACTACAGCATTTTATTGTAGTCGTTAGATACATGGTAACTGAGAGATGAATTTTCTACACAATCTTCTAAATTCTTTGTCTGAGTAATTCCTTGGTTTAACTGTATTTATGTTGTAGTTACATTTTGTGGAATACTTTTCCTTTTCTCATAATAGAGCCGGTGCCAGCACCAGTCAATCTCAGAATCACAGATGTAACCACGAATAGTTTCAGAGGAACTTGGGATCATGGAGCTCCAGATGTCTCTCTATACAGAATAACCTGGGGACCTTATGGAAGATCAGAAAAACAGGAGGTAAGAATAGATAGTCACCAAAAGATTTTGTGGGCAGTCTCTCAGAGGGTATATTTTTAAAATCAGAAATGTATTTAATAAATGGCCTATAACTTGCAAGCCCTCCTGTTGTGCTCAATGGAAATTCAGTGAGAAGGTGTAGAATACATAGTTACAGCCACTTGTAGTGATGTTACTGTGTAAAAAGTTACTCAGTTATATCCCACTCTCTGTTTGTTTGTTTTGGTTGATTTGTTTTGGTTTTATTTATATTTTTTTTTTACTTTTTTTTTTTTTAATTTCTCCACAAGACTATCTTAAATGGGGATGAGAATAGTTTGGTCTTTGAAAATTTGAATCCAGATACATTGTATGATGTCTCAGTTACTGCCATCTATCCTGATGAATCAGAAAGTGATGACCTCATTGGCAGTGAACGAACATGTAAGTAAATAAAGGGTTTCTGCATTTTGTTATTCGTAGTTATTAAATCAGAAGGCATACACATACAAGAATTCTGAAAACTCTTTCTACTTTTTTCTAGTACCCTTGGTACCTATCACCACACAAGGTAAGAATCTGAATTTCCAGGTATGATATTATTAAAGAAAACTCATGCCTATCTTTTTCTAAACTGCAAGGAATATTGACATTAAAAAGCTGAGATCATTTAATGAATATTATTGTGTATTTAGAAGAATACTAAACACTAGATTACCACGTGTTTATTATTTTACAAACATTACAGTTCGTGTCGTCTTGTACTTAATACGTTCTACTCTTGGTCAGGCATTCATGCAGCTCTAAAAGTATGAATGAAGTGTTTGTCCCTGCTTTTTGCTTGAATTACATACTTATTTTTTTCTTTATTACGTTTCTCAGCCCCAAAGAGTGGCCCACGAAACCTTCAGGTGTACAATGCAACTTCACACAGTTTGACTGTGAAGTGGGATCCTGCCAGTGGTCGAGTGCAGAGATACAGGATCGTTTACCAGCCTATCAGTGGGGATGGCCCTGAACAGTCGGTAACTAATTTTGAAGTGCTATAGTTATTCAACCTTAAATGAAAGTTCTGAAAATTAATCCATTAGAATCATTTATTTTCAAGGCACAACAGTGTATATATTAATCACCTTCTAGGTGAAGCTTTGTATTTATAGTGAATAAGTATATATTCCCACCTTTCTCTTTCTCCCCTTTGAAATGCAAGATAAAATGCTCTTTATGGAGCAAAAATAACTTTGTATACAGCCTGTTTTCTTGAAAATCATATAATCTATAGATATAGCTAGAATAAAGTAAAAATGTGTTGAGGAACAAGTCAATCAGCATGAGACTGCAAGCCACAGATATATAGTTATTACAACAATCAATAATATGAACTATGATGACTACTTCCATAGTCCAGAGTTTTCCATTGTTTTCATAGTGTGGTTCATGGGCTATCAGAGAGACTTTGCTGTGGAACGTACTGTGGATAGTTGAGACTGTCTCTTTACCACGTTAGGGACAGAATAATCATCCAGAAGTGGCAGTTGCAAAAACAAATCCATGCAAAACGTATTCTAGGAAGGGAAGTGTTTAAGTTATTTCAGTGTCTTTTAATATGATTGAGCAGCTGTAATGATAGGGAAAGCCAGTACTGTATGATCAGCCAGCTTTCCCTGCATTGTCAGCAAGGGCTGTGTTGGCTACTGGCGGCCTACGCAACACAGCCTGGGAATGGTAATTCAGTCAGCCTGTTTATCAGAAACGTGTGCTACTTAAAAATGCCCTATTCTGCAGTGGGAGGCTGCTGTGGTTACTGCCAAATGACTCAGAGGAACAGTCTCAGATGAAAACCACACTCATTTAGCTAGTTCTTGTAATTGGAGTTCACACATGTTCAGAAGCATATCTAGGAATGTTTACTTTAGAATCAATTGGATACTTAGGCATCCATTTGAGTTGAGGTAATTGAACTGTTGTATGGATTAAGTAGTTGAATGCAAGTTTAATGAGAAATCACTAGAAGAATAAGGAACAGCAGTAAGGTTAATTAATATCTGTAATTAATTGCTGGTACTGGAGTAAAACAAGAATTATGGGCATTCTGTTGAAATGTGTGCAAAGAATAGACTGAATAGACTTAATTATTCACAATTGGATGGAGTCCAGCAGTGGCAGCTGGAGAAGACACCTCCTTTTAGGGAAGCACACATGCTCTGTTCCTGGCATTTTAATGTCTGTCTGCAAATAATTCTCAGTCATATGACAGTAATTCCTTGTCTGCTTTTTTTGTTACTGTGATATTTGATTAAACTGCAGTTGGTGGGTAGACAACAGCAGCGTCCCCACTGAAATATTTAAAATAGAATTTCTAAAAGTTTTTTATTGCTCTGTCTGACATTTAACGGCATCAGCACCAAGAAAGAGCACAGGTGATTTGAAGACAACTCTGCAAAAACTGCACACTGAACTCCAGAGACCATCATGATCTTTTAGGATCAGGTTTTGAAAGGCAAATAGATACTAAAATATGGAGACAGCCATGATGGGATGCTAAAAGCATTCATGCTTTGAACTGAGATTTGTTCACTTGAAGCACAAATAAAAAGTTTCCTTGGAAATTAAAATAATCTACTTCTATGAAATGTGAAGATGTATAAATGCTTGCTCATTATCAGTTCTTCATCAGAAGCTTTTAAGTATTATGGCAAAGATATTAACTGAATAGGCTTTGAAAATGTGCAGATAGTCTTAAAAGTATGAAGGATGCCCTCGAGCAAGTGTATTTTCACACAATTATAAACCAAAAAGCTCATGATTCACCGATGCTGAAGATCTAAATATTATTCTCAGTGCACTGCAAATCTTTTCCTTGGTGGAGATTATGATCACAGGATTATATGTAAAAGGAAAATTGAAATGAAAGTTATATAATGATTTTAGACTCTTAACAAAGATGTTTTAGAAGCTGAAGTATTATGCTGTAAATTTTTTGAAATCAAGGATAGACAATGATGTTGATTTGTAATTTGTTCCATGCTTGCATTCTACCTGAGAGTAGAGCATAAAGAGCCCAATTCAAAGTCTGTCAAAATGAATAAAGACTCTCATTGATTTCAGTATGATATAGTCAGAGGCAATGTGAAGAAACAGCTCTGTGCTGGCACAGAACTGGCCGTTGATATGTAATTGTGGTTATATGCAAGGTTGGAGGTCTTAAAGAATACTGGCTTTGTGTCACTTGACTCTGTCTAAACTTGCTAAGATGAATATGTACTAAATATTATTATTGTTCAATATCTACTGTTGTTGTCAGTCACAGTCACAAGAGCATTGCAGTATATGATACATCATAGCGTTTTCCACTCTGCATCAAATGCTTACATTCGTCACTATATCAGAAAGCATAAAAGGGGCAGCATAAAAGGGATTTTAATCTTTTTCTTTGGTTTTACTGCAGACTGTGGTTGGAGGGCGGCAGAACAGTGTGGTGATACAGAAGCTGCAGCCTGACACACCATATGCTATTACTGTGTCATCAATGTATGCAGATGGTGAAGGGGGACGAATGACAGGACGAGGCAGAACCAGTAAGTAACTTCTTGAGATCTTATAAGTGCGAAACAATATTGATGATTTGCTTTTCAAATTAGCCAAGAAAAATTCATTGCAGTGAAATTCATCCCATCTGTATTTGTCATTTGTCTTTTGATGGGTTTCAAGTATCTAAAGTAAGAAGGCCTGTTAGTCTACTGGCTGTAGAGAAACCCTGGACCACTACCTTAGATTGGATGCCCAGCTTTTAAGGCTGAGAGAAACCCTAATGCCACTATGGAACTTCTTTCTCATTTTAATCTGTTTAATTGTCTTATGCCACAATTTAGTAAACACCTTAAAGTCTCTGACTCTCATAAAGCATGTCTTATGCTACAATTCAGTAAACACCTTAAAGCATGTGACTCTCATATGTGTGCTCTTAAGTTTACCATTTTCCTGTCAGCACTTTCAGTTCAGAGGCTGACCTTTATAGTGTGCACTTTCAGAGTCTACCATTTTATGTTGATAACATTGTTTTGATCCCACTATAGGAAGCACTGAATGATTTGCTACCAGAGACACTACAGGCATAAAACCCAATCCACTATTTTTAATTAATTAATTATTTAACTATACATATATTAATAAATTTATTAATTATTTTTTACTTAGTTTACTTTTGAGCTTGCAATGGAAAGTCAGACATAGCAATGTGTTTGGTGAGGAATGAGCAAACAATCCTAATGAACTCATCGTATAACTCATCTAAAATACTGTCCAGAAGGAAATTTTTCTTACTATGTTTAGCATTCCTTATGCTGTTGGATGGGGCTGATGTGTTCTGATTAATGAAGACAAATAACATTTAACATGAACTATTAAATGTGTTGTTTTTTAAATTTCCTAATGATACATTACATAGGCATGATCTGACAGCACAGATCAGAGAATGTGGCTCCACATTTCTGACAGATCATTGATCTGTTTCAGAACCTCTTACTACTGTGAAGAACTTGCTAGTTTATGACCCAACCACCAGTACTCTGAACATTCGATGGGATCATGCAGAAGGAAGTCCTCGCCAGTATAAAGTGTTTTATGGACCTACAGCTGGAGGTGCAGAAGAAATGGTAAATACTTTGTGCGGATCTCACTGTCTCAGATAAATTGCAGCTCATGGTGCTAGTCAGAGAAATGCTGTTGAGTGAAGTGGGTCTTGTTTGCCTATGCACTGTCTTTTTTTCTGTTCATAGTTACCCTGGAGAAAATGCAGAGCACCTCTATGAAAGTCAGTTACTCCCATACGTATTACATATGTTTGATTTTATATAGTATACCTTCAGTGATTAGTTCTTAGCAGAAGGTTTTAATACCACATACAATTTTTTGTTTGTTTATCCTTAGGGCAGTGCATGTGAATGTAAAGCTGACTTCAGGGTGTACAAAAGGCTATAAAGTCAGCAGACCTCATTTCTACCCTTTTTTACTGCTAAGAAGTCATGTGACTGTAGGCAGTCAGCTGGGATGATATTTGTGAAAGCAAGAAAATCCACGTAGGTGTCTTATTCTAATCGCCTAAAATTACTTAACTGCTAAAGAGCTAAAACAATCTTGCAGATGGGAACCTTTGTTGCAGACTGGGAAAATATTATTCTTTCCCACTCATGTTTCTTTGGAAAAAGAATGCAATTTGATGTGCCTGTGAAATGAGGAGTACGTGAATTGCCACTGTTTCAATAGCATCTAGAGATCTACTGATGATAAACATTCTTAAATGCTGTGGAGTTTTACTTTCTAACATGAGCTGCTCATTACTTCTTGTCCTTAGCATGTTGTAGTGTTATGTAATGTTTATTCTTCTGATTTACAAAGTGACCTTTTAATGCATCTAATCTGCTAAATAGTAGTCATTAAGGAGATCACTGAAGATTCTGCTACTGTTACTGGTAGAACAGGATCTGGACTCAAAAGTGAAGATAGCTGTAAGGGATTGTATAGGAGCATAGGACTTAACAACCATTTTTGTTAGGTCCAAGACGGAATCTTCTTGAAAGGCAATTCCAGAAGATACCATGAACTCTGTTACTTCAAGCTTCACATTTTGCAAAGTTTTTTGTCAAATCCAGTCTAGAAATGAGATGTGGTGGAGGAGTAAGGAAGATAAGCTTAAACTTTTTGCATATTTATTTAAATATCATTCTCCTACCTTTCTTTTTAAATTTGTAGACCACAGTACCAGGAAACACAAACTATGTCATCCTGAGGACTCTTGAACCCAACACACCTTACACTGTAACTGTGGTTCCAGTTTTCCCAGAGGGGGATGGTGGACGTGTCTCTGACACTGGAAGAACTTGTAAGTAAAATAGTCCTGTTCAAGAAAATGTTAGGATTTTTTGTGTGAGTGGCTTAGATCATTAGAAATTGATTTTACATCAAATGTGGAAGTTTATTTTCCCCAAAGCTAAAACATAAGTGTAAGAAACTCTGTTTACCTATTTGGTTATGGTTGCAGCTCTGTAACTTACTCCGTTTTCTTTGCTTCTTCTGGTAGAGGCTTTCAGTCCACTTATCTCAGGCCAGCTCAGCTCTTACATTGTGCAATGAACTTACTGTTTATTTCTGCACAATAGTAAAATTTAATTGTAGTGCCAGTAGCAATACCGGTGAACAAATGGCAAATATTATTGTTAATCCATGCTAATGTCCATACCATGTACTTAAATTTTCCAGGGAGTTTGAGGTCCTAATGTTCAGTTGAGCTAAAATGTGTAGATTGTGGCTACTTTTCATACCTGTCTGATCAACAATAGGGTAACATACCTTCAGTTTGCAGCATAAACGTAAGTACTTTGCATCCCTGGCAGGGATGTTTGTAAAGACTAATCACAGAGATTCTCAGATTTGCAGATTTTGGGGTAACAAAAGCAATGTGTTTATCTTGGGCTGATGCACTTTTCAGCTTCCTTTGAGCACTGTTGTAAATTCAAGTAGAACTAGAACTTATGTAAGCAACTTTGTAAAACTTAATTTAAATTATTCTTCCTCTAGTGGAGAGAGGAACACCAAGAAATATTCAAGTTTACAATCCCACACCAAACAGCATGAATGTCCGATGGGAACCTGCTCCAGGTCCAGTACAGCAATATAGAATTAATTACTCTCCACTGTCTGGCCCAAGGCCATCAGAATCTGTAAGTAATTTAGGTTTTATACTATTCCTTAAAAGTGTGTGGAGGATATTGCTTCCTTCAGTGAGTACAAAACAATAATAATAAACTCAGGCCAACTGTCTGCCCAGGAATGTCCGTGCTGAAAACACTGTGTCTACAGGAATTTAGTCCGTTGTAAATAAATGCTAATTTGATGAAATAAAAGAAATAAGAAATAAGACTCTCCCATTTAAATAAAACTTTTTTTTTTTTTTTGAAAAAGAGAGAAGGAAGCAACAAATATTTATTAGGAAACATTTAATTATGAAAACACATGCCAAGTTTATGTGATTTTACCACTAAACCATCTGTTTACCCCAAATCATTAGAGTTTAAGTAGGTCTTGGTGAGCACTGAAGTCTGGATGTGGGTAAAAATTTGCCCTCCAGATGTGAAGTAAGAGTTCTTGGATTTGTGTAGAAATAGGTGCAGTTTTAGAGCTAAGCTTGTGAATGGACTCACACAAAACGTGTGAGTATTTACCCATATTGTACACATGCAGTTGAATATGTTTTTATGTAAGGAAGTGTAAGAACTTTTAATTAATCATTTGCATCTGTAAAGTGAAACTGCATATTATTTCACACGAGTGGGAACCTGTCTAGTAGTACCTGTTAGAAAATATCCTTTCTATGTCAGTAAACCATGACAGAACTGACTTTTTTAGTTTCTGTTCCTGGATGTTTCTTCTTTTTTTCTGAACTATTTTTGTGTAAAATGTAAAAAATAACAATTCCTTTTGCAGAATGAGAGCTCCTTATGTATTTGTAATTTTTTTTGCACCTGCTTTTGAATTTTTATCAATATTATTTGGTTATTTTAAGCTTGTATTATTTTTCTTGGAAAATGTGCAGCATGGTCACATTCCCAATTTTTCTGTATTTCTTTCAAATTGTTCATTCTAACAAGACATGGTATAAACTGAAGCTTTTTTTATATAAGTGCCTTTTATTTCTGTTTTAGATCGTGGTACCAGGCAACACTCGTGATGTGATGCTGGAGCGCTTGACTCCTGACACTGCTTATTCAATAAATGTTATAGCTCTGTATGCAGATGGAGAAGGAAATCCAAGCCAAGCGCAGGGAAGAACATGTAAGAGACAGTCAGTACTTGCTTTGTGAAATATATGTCAAAATTAGTGTGTGAAGAATTTAAAAAATCAGTTACAATCACAAATAGTGTAAGCCGTTCAGTGCAACTCTGAGATCAATGCATCTGAGTTACGGCTGAAGCAATTATAAGCCTCCATGGAAGGGAGCTTTTGATATCTTGTCTGGCAGTTGTGGAACATGCATAATCACCGAAGTAATTTTCACTTGTGAAATAAGCCTGATTTGAATGTTTAAGAGTTAAGAGCTCTTCTTTAGAATGTGATTACAGATAAATGGCAATTTGTCTTCACAGAATCACAGAATCACTAAGGTTGGAAAAGACCTGTAAGATCATCAAGTCCAACCATAAAACAAAACAAAACAAAACAAAAAAACCAAAAAAACCCCAACAAAACACCCACACACACCCACAAAAAACCAAAACCACCCACAAACCACAAAACACACCACAACCCACACCAAAAAACCCACCCACACCACACAGCACCATGCCCATCAAGCCACATCCCACAATGCCACATCCACACGCTCCTTGAATACCTCCAGAGAGGGTGACTCTACCACCTCCCTGGGCAGCCTGGTCCAATGTTTCACTACTCTCTCAGTAAAGAACTTTTTCCTAATATCCAGCCTGAACCTCCCCTGGTGCAACTTGAGGCCATTTCCTCTTCTCCTGTCATTAGTCACTTGGGAGAAGAGACCAACACCCACCTCTCTGCAACCCCCTTTCAGGTAGTTGTAGAGGGCGATAAGGTCTCCCCTCAGCCTCCTCTTCTCCAGACTGAACAACCCCAGCTCCCTCAGCCACTCCTCATCAGACTTGTGCTCCAGACCCCTCACCAGCTTTGTCGCCCTTCTCTGGACACACTCCAGCACCTCAATGTCCTTCTTGTAGTGAGGGGCCCAAAACTGAACACAGTATTCGAGGTGCGGCCTCACCAGAGCCGAGTACAGAGGCACGATCACCTCCCTGCTCCTGCTGGCCACACTATTTCTGATACAGGCCAGGATGCCGTTGGCCTTCTTGGCCACCTGGGCACACTGCTGGCTCATCTTCAGCCGGCTGTCAATCGACACCCCCAGGTCCTCTTCTGCGGGGCAGCTTTCCAGCCACTCGTCCCCAAGCCTGTAGCGTTGTCTGGGGTTATTGTGGCCAAAGTGTAGAACCCGGCACTTGGCCTTATTGAACCTCATACAATTGGCCTGGGCCCATCGATCCAGCCTGTCCAGATCCCTCTGCAGAGTCCTCCTACCCTCGAGCAGATCAACACTCCCACCCAACTTGGTGTCATCTGCAAACTTGCTGAGGGAGCACTCTATCCCCTCATCCAGATCATCGATAAAGATCTTAAACAAGACCGGCCCCAAAACTGAGCCCTGGGGGACTCCGCTTGTGACCGGCCACCAACTGGATTTCACCCCATTCACCACAACTCTCTGGGCTCGGCTATCCAGCCAGTTTTTAACCCAGCGAAGAGTGTACCTGTCTAAACCACGAGTCGCCAGCTTTTCTTTTGGAAAATAGCACATCAAGATGGGTAGAATTTGCTGTCAACAGAAAAAAATGTGCTTCACGTTCTGTGTCTTACACGATAATTTTATATGCCAACCTCCCCAGATGTTTGTTCCTTGCTGGAGATGTCTAAACACCAAAACCTCCTTGTTACAACTTAGCTTGTGGGGTCTTGGTTGGCTTATGCTTGGCTTCTTTAAAATTCATTCTAAAAATATTATGTAAAGACACTGTCTATGGCAATAATATGTCACCTCTTCTATTTAAGACCTTCAGGCACTGCTGTATTATCATTGACTAAATCTACCCTTATATGTTTATTCAAGGTTTCAGGGAGGGCCCTTAGCTTTGGCTTCAGGACAGCATTTGAACCAGTGGGAGTGACACTGAACTGGAAGAATCGTGTTCCATACAACCTTCTGTATTTTCTTTCTTTAGTGCCTCGCAGTGGTCCAAGGAATGTGAGAGTGTTTGATGAGACCACAAACAGCCTTTCTGTGCAATGGGACCATGCTGATGGGCCAGTCCAGCAATACAGAATCATTTATTCACCCACTGTGGGAGACCCTATCGATGAATATGTAAGTTCTGTAATTCCTTAGTAAGGACTGAGACATTCTCAGTTGATTCTTTAGGTTACAGAAAAACAAAAGGCTCCTGTTTTACATGTAGTACACCTTGCATGCTCTATGGGTTCTTTGGTCATTGTTGTCAATGCTGAGAAGCCATGGTTTGTATGAAACAGGTTTGGGGTTTTTTTTTCCCAAATCTGCAGAACATATACAGTTTAATGAACCAACTTCTGTATAAAATAATGTTAAATATGTGAGTCACACATTAATCAGAAGGTTCTGAGCAGAACCTGCTTCCTGACATTTAGTTCAAACATTGTGCTACAGTGAATAGTCATCTATCACTTCATACTCTATTCATTATGAAGTCAGTGTGCTAAGATACAGAATAAACATAAGTCTGCATTTTATAAATTGAAGAGAGTTGGCAGACTTTAATAAGAAAGCAATGGTATATTTGATTCAGCATCTGACTTGCTTTTGTAAGGTTCAGTATGAATTGTAAGTGTTTGTGTTTAATTTCCTGCAGCTTAATGATAGCACAAGTTAATCTGATGCTTATAAAATTCTCTGAGTGTTTATAGTAAAGCCAAACTCGAATCCTGTAGAGGTCAATGGCAGAATTCCTACTGACTGCCACCAGCCAAAATGTAACATGTATAGAGCATTATTTAAATGCTATTACTGCTTATATATTACTGTATAGGGCATGCTGAAAATTCAGTGGTTGAAAATTCCCTACTGGACCTGTTAATCAGGACACACATGTTTTTCAACACACATATCTTCTTTGCAGAAAATATTGGACATTTCATAAAAATAGGAAGTCTCAAACAACTGAAAATTTTTATGAAGTAATAATGGAAAATGATGACTGGGACATGCTTTTGAGATAGATACCTCAAGTTACTTTCCGTAGTTTCAGTGCTTTGTGGCCATTTTATGGAGCAGTGACACTTTTTGGATTATACCTACCTTTTCATTAAAAAGGAGCAATAGTGCATGGCTGCACCAGGAAGCTGAGGAGACTGAGGGTTGCATAAACAGGCATGTTTTTACATATCAAAATATTTAGAGCTTCCTTCTCAAAATATTTAGAGCTTCCTTCTCAGGCTGTTGTTTCTGCCAACAAAATGATATCCTAAGATGAGGATAATGAAAAGGTAGAAATGAAACTGATGAGTAGCGTGAATGACTTTGACTTCCATCCCCACTTTAGGAGCTTTTTCCTCTCTTGTTCTGTCTCCAAACACATCATCATGACTTTTTGCTTTCTATGAGGGAACAGTACTGAAATCTTGGTGAGGAACAGCAGCATCTCAGTCTGATATGAGGTTAGGGACTGAAGAGTCAATTTGATTTCTCTTCTCGTGCTGACCACAGTGTTTTATAATTTCAAATAACAAATACTAATAATTGTTTATAGGCTATAACCCTTAAGATATGCTGAATTGCTTTATCTACAGTGGACATAAAAAAAGTGCACCAAGTGTCAAAGCAAATTTTTAGTTCTAGTTACTGTCATTATTGATCAGTTACAGGACTGTGAGTTCGTTTAGCTCTGTTTCTTTTGTGTTCTAGACAACAGTTCCTGGGATAAGAAATAATGTGATACTACAACCACTGCAATCAGATACGCCATATAAAATTACTGTTGTGGCTGTGTACGAAGATGGAGATGGTGGACAACTGACTGGAAATGGCAGAACTGGTAATTAATTTTCATATTGTATATTCTTTTTTAAATTTAAGGCACATATTCCTTGAGCACTCCAACATTGTTAAGGTTTATTTATTGTTAATTATGTCTTTGACATGATCATTACCTGACAGATTTACAATATAAGTTTCTAGACGTTGAAAAGCAGTCAGTAGTCTAATTAGAGTGTTTTTCTTTTTAGTTGGCCTGCTTCCTCCTCAAAATATGTATATAACTGATGAATGGTATACACGATTCAGAGTTTCCTGGGATCCTTCACCATCCCCTGTTCTTGGCTATAAAATTGTATACAAACCTGTGGGTAAGAAAACCTGTTCATTCTGAGTATACCACTTTCAGAATAGTGAGTGGCTAATGGGAGATCAGAATAGAAAACATATGTATCATGAAATGTTTGTGTTAAAGGATTTATTTATTTTCTTTGTTTACTGATTTTGATGGAAGGTTAAATCTTGATAAGATTTTATAAGAAGCACAAACTATCAAATACAGTGCTTCATACATTCAATTACAGACACTGAATTGTATAGGTAAAATTTAATACAGTGACTAGATAAAGTTGTGGATCAGACTTGGTTTTCCTCTCTTTAATACCTCGTTGCCCTTCTGAGGATATGAACTGGTGTATGTGAGATGAGTATTGGACAAGTGTTTAGATACTAATATCCTTCAGAACCTTTGTTTTATGTGACAGTGAAACAATATACATACCTTTCTATACATTAAATTAAACACAAACATTGCACAATAGCTTGTAAAGCTATGTGTATGTTCTGTTTGCAACAGTCTAATATGCTAAAATTTAAGAAATTAGTATGTTTTGCTTTCAAAAAAATGAGATTAACAATTGATGACATGTAAAAGACAGCGGATAGCTTTGTAGCTTACCTAATCATGACTCTTTCCCTCTCTCTGTACTTTCTTAATGCTTCCTTTCAATTCAAGGTTCAAATGAGCCCATGGAGGTTTTTGTGGGAGAAGTGACTTCCTACACCTTGCATAATCTGTCTCCCAGTACTACTTACGATGTGAATGTTTACGCCCAGTATGATTCTGGAATGAGCATACCTTTGACAGATCAAGGCACTACACGTAAGTCAAAATAATTTTGTTGTAGTCATGCTAAATACATATGCTGATCTGAGATAATATTGATTAAGAGAGGATTTTTATGGCTGGTTGTTAGAAAGTCTGAATATCCTCTCATGGAGAATACTTATCATCTGTCCATGATGTAGATCTTAAAAACACTAAGCTTGGGAATAGTAATGGAAATACAGTTTCAAGTAATGATTTGATGATACAAAATTTTAGGAAGCTGAGTAGAAAATTTTATTCAGCTATAGCTGGAGTCAATCTTTAACTGCCTCCAGGGTACTACAGAATCTAACCACACTAAGCAGGTCTAGGCTTTTTGCTACTCTGCCTTTATCTCACAGGAATCTCCAATGATTGGAACTTCAGCTTTTTGGAAGGAGATGATTTTGTTGATGGCCTCAGCTAAGAACTTCTAAAAATTTCTTCAGTTAAGATAAATCAAACATACTGAGTTTTGTTGACTCAGTACATTCTTTTCATACAGCCATATATGTGAGTCAGATTCCAATTTTTGGTAGTTTCTTATTTTATTGAAAACTCAACTCACTTCATATGAAAACTCATAAAACAGGCTGTTACCCAATACGGGAAGGTTATCAGACTTTGGGCTTTTGTAAATAGCTAGGCTAGGATCTCTAGGACATAACAGAAAATGCGGAGATTTGACTAGAACTGCTCTTTCCTTCTGTGACTATTTTAAAAAAATCAACTTCTGGACCAGCACTGCTAATACAATTTTCATTTTGATGTAGTTCATTGAACATCCATCACATACTGTTTTCCAGAGGGCAATCGATCTCTTTCTCTGTTCACAGTATACTTGAATGTCACTGACCTAACAAGTTACAAAGTGGGTTGGGATACTTTCTGTATCCGATGGTCAGCTCATCGGTCAGCAACTTCCTACAGACTGAAGCTAAACCCAGCTGATGGTAAGTGCATTTTATTTTTTGCATTTTCTAGAAATGTAATTGTCTTATTTCATTGACAGCACCACTTATTTGGGATGGTGGCAAGCCTCCACCAGAAGCCATGATGCATCTTGTTGAGCTTTAAAGCTCTGAATATAACCTGTTTTCCTAGAGTGGTGAAAAGCTGCAAAGAGGGAGTGCTGCTTATTGTCAAGTTAACATTCTTTAGTGGGAATCTGCTAGTTACCTGGATTTCACATATACCCTGGAATGTAGTTACTCTCCAGTATGCTCCAGGGTGTGTAATCACCACCTAATCTTGGTCTAGAAAAGCTTTTATAAGACTGTTGTCCCATCTGCTCCAACCTCATCGCAAGAGGTCTCTAATTTCTACACTTATTTGCACACATATTAAAGGGGAAATAGTGGGTTCTAACTTTCTTTCCATTGGGCTTTGTTTTGACAGGTTCCAGAGGACAGGAAATCACAGTACGTGGATCAGAAACAAGCCATTGTTTTACTGGTCTATCACCAGATACAGCATACAATGCTACTGTCTTTGTTCAGACCCCTAACCTTGAGGGACCTCCAGTGTCTATGAGAGAGCATACAGGTGGGTAACAGATACTGTGAACCTCAAGATTTGGCTATAGAACTTGTCTTGTTTCAGCTGTAGAATTTGTCTTGCTCCTGAATGACTTTCAGTATATCTTTTAAATGATCTTTTTTCCTCTTTCTCTCACTGTAATGTCAACTGGATTTTATGAGGGAAGAAAAATTCTCATGCTCTTCTTCAAACCAAGTGTTTGCTAGCACTTGGATGAATAATTGGGATGCATTATGACAGTGCAGTGTTACTCGTGTAAAAGCATTCCTGTTATAATGAAATCATATACCTTTGTTTTAGCAGCAGCTATAATCTCATTACTTTGGTAACATGAGAAATTTTTCCTTGCCAATTATACACTGTTTAGGTTAGTGAGGAAAGATTTGAATCTTTCTGTGTGGTAATATAATACATAATCTAGAGTTCTGAATGAAAGAATTTATATAAAGTAAAAAAAAAAAAATCATTTTATTTCAGTTCTCAAACCTACAGAGGCACCAACTCTACCACCTACACCTCCTCCACCTCCCACAATCCCTCCAGCTCGGGATGGTATGTTTATTTGTAGATTTATTCAGTATTTTTACATAGTTGTTGCACTGCTTCAGGGTTTAATTCTATTTTTCATAAGTTTAAATAGATTTAAAACTAGCACAGCATTTTAGGGAAATGAAGTTTGAGACGGGTTTCCTAATGCCATCCATTTGCTGTTGAGCTTTACTGGACTCCAAAATTTCCTGGTTTAAGACAGCAAGGTGCATACATTTGGGGAAAAAATGATGATATCCTATAGCTCTACAGCAAGTCTGTGAGCCTGGGTCTTATCAGAAAACTTATGTTTTATGGTAGCTGCTCAGAAAAGAAATGTCATTTAAAACATTTGCATATGATTCTTGAGCTCTTCCTAATTTCTTGCACTTTTCTTTGAATATTTTTAATAAATGGTTTTGTGTTGAGCATAAGCCATCTGCCAGGTTGACTGTGCCATAATAGAAGATTGCTGAATATTTGTCATTCTTGAATTTTCAAATTTTGAAGTAATGCTCTTTATTTAACAGTGCTATGAATGACGTGGTTTAAGTGTTCCTTTTCTTGGTCTTTCAGTATGCAGAGGTGCCAAAGCAGACATAGTATTCTTGACCGATGCTTCCTGGAGTATTGGTGATGATAACTTCAACAAAGTAGTGAAATTTGTTTTTAATACAGTAGGAGCCTTTGACTTGATTAATCCTGCTGGAATCCAGGTAGGGTTGTTATTTCCGTTGGGTACATTTTGGAGGGAAACTGAAGATGAAGCTGAATTATTAAAGTTACATCTGATTTTTAATTTCTTTCAGAATGCTGTCATTTTTTTGTATTGGATTGTTGTACGATGCAAGCATACATGTGCACATGTATAATTATTTACAAAGTACATTGGGCATTTTGTAAATACAAAGGGAATCCCATCTATCCTGAGAGGTTACTATTCTGAAAGACAAAAGTTGTAGTGTGTGGGAATCCTTCAAGCAGAGAAACTGGGATTATGTATGGTCAATATATGGTTAATTTTATATTTTTGTTTCTTTGTATAGGGCATCAACAACCGGTGTATTGCCTAGTTGTTATATGCTAGGTTTTGTCTGTGTCATATAAGAAACCTGTTTTGGGGATAGTCTGACTGTTGAGTGAGGGTTACGTTTTAATTTCTCAGTGCAAGAAAGGAGTCTTGTGCATGTAGAGTCCAGCTGGCTTACCATTAGCCTTGTCTGGTTGAGCTGCCTAGGATCCCACTGCAGTAAGTAGGAAGAATCCCTTTGAGATGCACTTCCAGAGGTCTCTTCATCCCATCCTAAAGATAGATAACATGGGTCCACTCCACAGCGGGCATAGTGAAAGTATGAAAAGGTGAAAAGTTAGTCCTCTTAATGAATTAATGAATCTTTGAAGACTGAACAGTAGTAGCTAATGAGGAATAGGCTTTCAGGATTTCTGGGCTGATCATGGTTATGTCAGAGACATTTCCTGTTAGGCTTACTGTAAGCCTTGCACCATTACTGGTTTTCTTCTGCTTATGGGAAGCTGGATGACATCACTGCCTATGTTCCCATAACTATTTGTCTTTCAGTAGGTGAATTGAATAATTTGAGACATGAGAGAGTTTCAAACAAGGCATTTCTGGAGCATTGCAATGACCTGCAGGTGCAATGCATCTTCCTTGGTTAGAAGGCTGAAGGTGTTTTTTTTGTGGAAGAGCGATTTTCCCCAGTAACTATAAAAGGCTATTTACATCGCTCATGAACTGCCTTTCGTCTTCTAGGCATATTTTTAGGTCTTTGATTCCCTACCTTTAACTCTTTAGAAATACTTTTAAGGAAAAGGTACCCCTCATACTTTGCTTTGACTTGGACATTCTTTATCCTTCCTAGCTCTAATCTATGTTGTGTAGTTTTCCTTTTTGTTCATTTGTTTGTTTGTTAATGTCCCTGGTCTAGAGATAGAGAAGGCCTGATATAGGTGACAGAGACATGTAACGGCTAACGTTTAGTAAAATATTGAAGTAACATACCTCTTGAAATGGTGATGTTGCAACAATCTCAGGTTTTAATTGGATATTAATAATTTAAAAAGGGAAATTTACTTCAAGAAATGTGAATATATACATACAGAGAGATGTCTATTCAGCATCAGATTAGTATACTATAATGCAATTTTACAGAATATGTAAAAGGAGAAAAATTAAATATATACATATACAATATTTAAATATAAAGATGATGTCAGAATAAATATTCAGTGATTGTATTCCAGTATTTAAGGCAAAAGAGTACACAATTTCGTATATATCCAACTTTATTAACATTCTATTGCCAAGCTCTTTTTGTATTTCCTAAAAAACCTGGAAGACGTTTTTTAGGTACTGTACATCTGCTCAGAAGCAGAGAATAGGCACTATATATACTGCATCATAGTAATAGCAATAATTTAATCATATGTATTTAAGGTCACATCACATTTCATACAAGGAAGAGAAAGGAAGGTGGTGTGTGTACATTGCTGTGATGATATCTGTGTTTGTAAATATGTATGTATGTGCTTAATCATACACACATGAAAAATTTTTTTCAATTATTTAATGCTTACTAATATCCACAATACATATTTCAATGGAGAAAGTTGGTCTGAACATGGAGGTATGAGACTGAACACTGTGATACATTGCATTTCAGGTTTCATTTGTGCAGTACAGTGATGAGGCAAAATCTGAATTTAAACTGAATACATTTGATGACAAGGCCCAGGCCCTGGGAGCTCTTCAAAATATTCAGTACAGAGGAGGAAATACAAGGACAGGTAATTCTGAGCTGTAATTATATTTCTTGAAGACAAGATGTTTTCAGAAACTGCCTCATTATCCTAATATTGCATGGCTGAAGAATTAGGTATTTATGTTCTTCTGTTTTAGTTGTGTGGCTGTTATCCTTTCAAAGTAAAGTAGGGATTTCTTCTCTTGTGGGTAATATGGCTGACTCCTTGTTCATTGTGCACTTTGCAGGCAAAGCCCTAACATTTATCAAAGAAAAAGTTTTGACTTGGGAGAGTGGCATGAGGCGAGGTGTTCCCAAGGTACTTGTTGTTGTCACAGATGGTCGGTCTCAGGATGAGGTGAGGAAAGCAGCAACAGTCATACAGCACTCTGGTAAGCGATTCACTGTACCTAGCTGTTTTGTTTCCTTATGTGTTAATGCAATTATAAGTGGTGCTTCAATTATCTGGGAATCCTTTACTCATCATTCATGGACTCAGAAACATATTCTGAGTGTTTGGGAGAAACTCAAAACTATTTAAAGAATTAAGACTCCCTGGGCCAGACTTACTTTTTCTTTCTCTAGCCTATTCTCTGGGGAAGGATGTGGCTTCCCAAGGCTTTCAAGTAATTCCTCACGCATATCATTTCATAGACGTGACTTTTGGTTACTTCTTTCTCTCCTTGCTTTGTGGGCCCCAGGGATCATTGTGAAGTGTACTGCATTCTAGTGCTTTTGATCCAATGAGCCTGGTTTTTTGAGCTTTATGTTTACCCGGTATCAACCAGTGGATCTCCAGTTAAAGTAACTGCTCTTGCTGGAGCAGGGTCTGAACTGACTCCTTCATTGCCTTTTGAGCTGAGAAGCATTGCACTTCCTCTTCAGATTTGCTGAATGTGGCTAATGTGAGTCTAATAATCTATTCCTGTCCCCACACCCAGCAATTTTGCATTTCAGTGCATGAATGACCTGGTGTTCTTTTCCCTGAGTAAGGAGATGTTGTACTTCCTTATGGAAATCACTGGCATATAAACCACAAGCGGTCATCTTCTCTGCCTCTGCGATCTGAAGGAATCAGCTCTGTCTAGATGGTTTCTAAAGATGTTTGGCTAACCTATTCATAAAAATCTCTACAGTGTCCCTGGATGATCTGCTTCAGTGCTTAACTACCCTAATAGTTGGAAAGCTTTGCCTCACATTTCACCCAGGTGTTTCTTCAGGCTAATGAAACTATTGTCTTCTTTTCATTTCCCTAGTTCACCAGGAAAGCAACTGATCACTGTCCACTGTAACGGCCTTCATTCTTGAAGCCTGTTGTCATTTCCTCTTTCTGTCTTCTCTTTTCTAGACTAAACAAACCCATTTCCTTCAAACTCCTGTTGATCATGTTTTCCAAACCTCTTATCATTTTTGCTCTCCTCTCTACTTGCTTTGGTTTCTTTGTGTCTTAAATGTCGTGCTCAAAGCTGGACGGAGTATTTCAGCCAAAGCTTCACCAGAATTGGCTACAGAGGAATAATTATCTCCCATTTCTTTTTGAAAAATTAAAAATGTAAATGAAGTTAGCTTTATCATTTGCAATAAATATGAATTCTGCTTTCAGCCTCCAACCAGCATTTCCAATGTCTGTGCAGTTCCTTGTCAATGAAATTTTGTGGGAGATTTTTTCTATATAGTGCTGAATTGTGCAGTGACTTTTTTTTCTTCCTTGTTTTCTGGTATGGCAAAGAGAGGTCAAATTATCACATGGGGGCTTAGGTGGGAGAAGGGAAAGGAAGAAATGAGTCAGAGACAGAATTCTGTAAAGCCTAGAAGAGAGCAGGAAACAAAAACTTGACACAGAAGGCAAGGTTACACTAATACAAGGATTTGAAGAGGAAAATCACCCTGACAAAGAAGGAGATTATGCCTTTACACCTAGTGATATGGTTAAATTCTAGGGTCTGGGTTTTTCTCATTTGACTTAAGCCATCTAACAACTAAATGTTTAGCCTAAGGTCATCATGTAGTCCTTTTATGGCTAGTGAAGAGAGCAACAGAAAGGCACCTACAGACCATGGCTTCTTCTGTCTTGAAATTAACATCTTAGAGAGGTGAGATGAATTGCACTCTGAATCTGCCCATGTCTGTCTGTTGATTATAGAGGAAGACTAGACAACAGGCTTAGACTTGTTGCTAACTTGCAAAGTGAAAATTGGTGAGATGAATACCACCCTAAGAAAGTGAAAGGGAAGCTGAGAAGCATGAAATGCAGGAGGTGGCAACAGATAGAGACCTGGATAACTAATAGTGTGCACAAAGATTTTGGACACAGAACAGATTTGTACATTTTTTATGAAAGAGTGAGAGGAATATGTAGCCAAGGCTATGTGAGATTAGATAATGCCCAACAAAAGTCAATGAAGGAAGGAGGAGAAAGTTTTGAAAGAAATATGCAAAAATCAGTTTAATCCCTCTTGAGCTTTGATAGGGTGAAAGAATGTATGCTCATAATGAAAGCCAGACAAAAGACTAGATAGAGCCTGAGAAATCAATGATAGAGATGGTTTGTGAAATATCGACCTGAAAAATGGTAATGTATGTTTACTACATTTCAAGTAACAACTGTTATTTTTACAGGCTTCAGTGTCTTTGTGGTTGGTGTGGCTGATGTAGATTACAATGAGCTGGCCAAGATTGCCAGCAAGCCCAGTGAGCGTCATGTATTTATTGTTGATGACTTTGATGCCTTTGAAAAGATTCAAGATAACCTCGTCACCTTTGTGTGTGAGACAGCTACCTCAAGTAAGTAGAAGACATAATTTTCCATTTTCCCAAATTAACACATTTGCTTATAGGCTGCTACAGTTGCCATCCCATTTTAAGGTACATAAAAAGAAATGTTCATATATAAAAGTTAGGTTTCATAATAACTGGACGTAGTTTAAGGAGCAAGTTACTTTTTTTGAAATTTTGAAGTAGGTATTATATTTTATGTAATCTTGTCTCATATTTCAAAAGTACTGGTATAACAAAAAGAGAGTAACAGTCAGTGAGAACTACTGCTCTTTAAGAGGAAGTAGAATGATGCCTAATGTGAAATGGGGGACACAACAGGTCTCTTATTTACCACTGGTCTACAGGTCCTAAAGATGCAGCTATAGTGTGTGATGCTGCTTTAAAATTATCTAAATAAAGTTCAGATGTTTACTCAAGTGAAATCCTTCTATGGCAAAAATGAGAAATTCTCAGGCCTGTCATGTGCAACTGTGTACTCCCTAACTGCTTCATCCGCTGGCTCCTGAGGAGCCATATAAATCTGCAGTTTTTCCTTGTGAATATGACAGCTATTATGCAGCCTGACTCATGCCTTAAATATTAATGGAAAGACTGTGTCATTGTGCTCGTTTCTTCTTATGAATTAGACTCTTAAAATATTTGGGGGGTTCATTTGTTATTCCATACAATTTGTCACAGTAGAAATATCCTACTAAAAGCAAAGAGTAAATATTTTAACAGTACATTACCACAGAGCAGAACACAGTATAACAAATGTAACAAAAGTTGGCTGATAAGTAATAATAGCATAATAAAATTTAGCATAATAGTAGCATAATAAAATACATCTTAAATTTCTGTTAGATTTTATAGATTTGAATTATATGTTTTTAATGTCTTTTAGCTTGTCCTCTTATTTACTTGGAGGGATACACTTCACCTGGTAAGTGACTATCTAATATTTTGGCATAGGTTCATTTGTGTCTTTTACAGTTCTACAGTGTTTTTATTTTTTATTTTCTCTCTGGATTTAAAGGTTTCAAGATGCTGGAATCATATAATCTAACAGAGAAGCATTTTGCTTCTGTACAAGGTGTATCACTGGAATCAGGCTCTTTCCCAAGCTATGTAGCATATAGACTCCACAAAAATGCCTTTGTCAGCCAGCCGATACGGTAAGTAAACCTGAAAGACTCATATTTAGGGCAAGCAGGTGAGGAAGGATTAATACAGTTTATAGATGATAGCATTAGTATCTTATGGAAGATGCATTTATTTGATGTTCTTTTTACTGAACTCCAAGAAATATACTCCAAAAAGCATCTATCATTGTTCTAATTAAATGCTAATCTCTTTCTTCTGTTGCGATCTGTTCAATATTAATCCAGTTGCTTATTGTTCTTTTTTGGAGATTATGCTTCTTGCATATAATGCACAGTTTGTCCTTAGGCAGTTGAACAACAGCCTTCTTAGTATGATAAGCTCCACATTGCCAGAGGGAAATGGTTTCAATATGGAGGGAAAAGCACCACTTTATGCAGGGGCATCATTCATACTTCAGTAGGCAGCACATTGACGCCATTGACTTAGAGTAGTTTCTCCTCTACTTGAGTTGCTATATTTGGCAAATGGAGTGGAGTTTTCAAGGGCCTGTGGTCTTAGAGCTTGGTTATGGAGGGGTAATATGTGGTCATTCTTTCCAACATTTTTTCACAAAAAAAAAAAAAAAAGATGACTTAGTTAGCGGTTAGTTTTACTAAGACGAGAACAGTACCTCTCTCTCTTTCTTTTTACATTTGTTCCTCTGCCATCTGTTTAAGTAAGTTTCAAAAAAATCATGAGTCAGAGGAGATGCCTAAAGATAGCTCATTATTCCTATTAAGTTTAAGGAAATTTAATCTTCTTTTCATACAAGCCTTTGAAATGTTCTGCAATCCTGCCAGACTGGGTAAAGATTGGATCACAGGCACAAGAGCTGAGAAGAAATGAAGAAATAATTTCTTTTTGCCAGCCTTTTCAGTTCACAACTTTAAAAGTGGAGGACTTGAGGACTTTTTGAATTCATTGACATGCCATTATAGCTATGGGGGTCATAAGTCTCTGACAGCCTGCATTTTTACGATCTAGGGAAGTACAGATAATCCCAGTTTTGCAACTCTCTTACATTAAGATAAACCTCGCATTTAGTGGGATAAGATGATAAAAAGACAATACAAAGACAGACTTCCTATTTATTTTATTTTTTAAAGAATGTTGTGATACATAGTCTGTTGTCTGCTCTAAGAGGTGGAGTAGACTTGCCAGAGTATTCTGGGCACTTATCTTTCATATCAAGCCAGAAAATAAAACTCACTTTAGACCGAGTCAGCAAAACAATAAAAGAATCCTGATCCTGGTGACATAGTTTCCATATCTGAGATAACTTGGTATCCGAGTTATAAATAGTGTTGCCATATCTACTTTAATATTTTCATTCTTGCACTGTGCGGTGTGGTGTTGTTGACTTAGTGATACGGCTATTATTGCAGAGTGTCCATAATTGTATGGGTACATAAGCTTTGCCTAAAATACAGAGCAGGTCCTCTCTTCTTTTTAAGATTTCTGTGTTTATGTTCAAACATAAGGGAGGCCAAATCCCCTTCTCAGTTCCATTATAATGGTTAAGGAGAAGCAGAAGCTACCTCCTTTTTTACAGTTCCCTTCCTGCATTCCCTTCCCCTTCAGAAAATGCTGGAGGCCATTTAATGCATGATTTTATTTACTTTTGGCTTTCTGCTTTTTTAATGTCTAACAGTCTGAACATCACAAGTCTAAACCTCATCCACTGATGAATGAGGTGGAGCCCAAATACATCACCAATTGCAGAGAGTACATTAAATATCTCCTTCTTTGTATCTGTGCCTGAAGGACAGCAATAGTTAAGTGCTGTTTTCTGTTGCCTGTCTAAAACCATATGAAAAAAGAATAAAGCTGCAGTACTTTTTTTCTGTTCTTATCATCAAGGAATTTAAAATATGTGTAGTTTATACAGAATCTTGCCACAGGAGTACATATCCAAGAGTTCTTGGTCATATTCTGGCTTCCTCCATAACCATCGTGCCTGGATCAATTGAAGACAGGCTGTGAGTTCATCTTAACAAATCACATAGTGTTTTTTATCACAAAGTTCTTTTCTATTTGAGAGGGTAGTTAAAATGCTCAGTTCCATTAAACACTGTGGTTTCCCTGTTACTCTGATGTCTTTTCTTTGAAAAAGAGCAAATGATGAAGATCTTACTGTCCTCATGTATTTCTATGTGAAATAATGTCTTCATATTGTCTTAACAGGGAGATTCATCCAGAGGGATTGCCACAGGCGTACACCATCATTCTGTTATTCCGTCTTCTGCCTGAATCCCCCAATGAGCCTTTTGCAATTTGGCAGATTACAGACAGAGATTACAAACCACAAGTTGGAGTTGTGCTTGATCGTAAGAATGATTACACTTATTGCATAGAGAATTTATACATTACATTAATTTGCATGCATTCTTCCCAAATACTTCCAAACCCAAAGCATTCCTACATTGTAAAAGGATTATATATTTTTAGTTCTAAGAGATTTTTTTTTTTTTACTTTGTACATAACTTATTTTTTTCAATTAAGAATAATTCAACTAAGCTGCGTTTTCAACTTTGGTATTACCTCTAAAATAAAGGAAAATACATCTATATACTTATGGGTCAGTAAGACCGTTTATAATCTGTGTTTACCCAATTGAGTGGTATAATACATTTTATCTAGAAATGTATCTTGGATTTTATCTAGAAATGTATCTAGAATGGCGGTTTCAGTAGTACATATGAAATGAAATGTATTCTTTTCATTTATTGCAGCTGCCAGCAAAGTGCTGTCATTCTTTAACAAGGATACAAGGGGAGAGGTTCAAACTGTAACTTTTGATAATGATGAAGTAAAGAAAATCTTTTATGGAAGCTTCCATAAGGTAAAGGATTGAAATTATGAATGTTGCTTTCTGAAGTGCTGTTCTTTGAAACAAAAGACAAGCAAGCAGAAGTCACTGTCAGTTATATCCGGTCTTTGTATAGTACTGTAAATTGACGTAGGGACTTACGGATCATGTAAAACAAGATCTCTGAAGTTATAGGTCTTCTTTGAACCAATGTAAGAGATTTGTCAAGATCGTGTCAAGAATTTGTCAAGATTGTGCACGTGGAGGGATATAACTGAACAAGATATTATAGCCTGATTCCTGGCACATGAAAGAGGAAAAATAAAAAATAAACTGAAAAAAAAGGAAAGGAATTTGTGTTGAGAAAAGATTGAGGGGCAGTGTAATGATTTGAAATCATTCAGAGAAGAGGAAGATATAGCCGCAGAAAGTAAGTAGCTATTGACTTATAGACAAATGCAGGAAACCAATTTTGGGAGGTGAATAGCATATTGAGTAAGATTCATATGTTTAACAAACATAATACATGCATATGTGTATATTTTGTATGTATGAATGTGTATTGGTATATTTTTGGCTTCAATTCACTGGGCCTAAAATATTCCAAAGTAATGTTAGCTGAGGAAGCAACAATAATGAGAGAGAGCCCATAAAAGGCTGTATAATCTATTTGTGATTTAGAATGAAACTCATGTTTTTTGAATTGTCAAAATGGCTAGTGAAATCCTTACATGTTACTGCATCTGCCTTCAATTGTTATAGTTTTGTGCTTGCTTTTCTAATTTCATGCACTGAATTATGAAAACTTGATCCTGCCAGACTTCCTTCCCTCTAGTCATCAGGAACTGTTTGACTCAGGCTACAACACAGACTCAGGCTAAAACACAATTTAAAAAATATTTTCTTGCTGTGTTAAGTATATATGTTTAGGGCAAGAAAGTGAGTTGCAATTGCAACATTTTTGGTCAGCTGAAATGCACATTCTCATGTTTTCTTTCATCTCCCTTCTGTTTAGTTTTGTTTAGTTTTCTTCTGATGACTAAATATGGCTGCAGTATAACATTTGTTTTTTTTGTGATACCCTCTCCTGTATGACTAGTCACTAACAGCATTCCTTTGAGGATACTGATAAGAGGTTGCCTCTGTCAACTTGCTGATACTGGACGCCACATTGTCAACCTAGTTCTGCTAGGCTGAAAGCAGGGAAAGATAGCTGGTGCCAGCATTATAATGTTTTGTGACTTCATCTGTTTAAGACACGGATGACTACGAAAGTCATACAGTACTAGAAAACTATTGGTTTCTGCAGAATTTGACAGAGGATAATTTCCCAAACTGCTTCTATGTTATAGCCAATTATTCTTGTGTTTATAATGTATTTAATGGCTAATTATTTTTGCATATATGAAGAAATGTTTATGTCATTGACTTTGTAACGGATACTTATGAGTAGGCTTGGATCACACCTGCAGTATGCAGCCTCTATTTTGTCCTTGGCATTTGGCTTTTTGCCTTTTTTTCTGATAGCTTAGTAGAATAACTGAATTTTAAGGAAATGTGTTAATTTACTGGAGTGAGAAAAACTGCCAGTAAAGGCTAGGATAGATACTGTTTTGGTTAAGTTGTAAAAGTTGAGTCATCACCCAGAAGTACTGTTAAGACACAGAACAGCATGTAGCATGCCTCATTTTAGGTATCAGTGTGAGAGTTGAGACTTCCCTTCTCCAGGCCAGTGGTGTGAAGGGAAGAAGTGAAGTACTACATGCTGTACTGCCAGCAGTCTGTTTTAAGTGTCTGCTGCTAATTTCATTGATGTTCAGAGTCATATTTTTCCTTGTAGTTCCTCTAAATGTGATAGAGCTGAGCAGAACTATTTGACAGCACTTACAGTGAAGCTCTGCTCATTTTTCAGAGCAAATGGGGAACAACCTGCAACCCCAGCAATACTAGCAGTTATATATAACTGTTTATTACACTTGCTGGTGAAAACAATTACAGGGAAAATAAAAATCCAGAATTTTGTATTATTTTAATAGTTAGATACACTCATATATGCGAACAAAAAGCAATCCTAAGATGCCGAACAATGTACAGGGTTAACAGCCATTTGCAAATTATCTTAAAGCTCTGGAAATGCGCATTCTTGCCTTTGAGACTATTTCTTAAGCAAAAATGTATCAGTTATTTATGCACTGTGTCATTCCCCTTCTCTTTTTCCCAGAAAGGAATCAAAAGTTCAGATTTTGATAGTATTGAAAGTAACTGGAGTAGCCTTGGTTTAAAGAGCTGTATTTGAGATTTTTCACCATGTAACTGAGCTGACTCCTCTGGATCCTCTCTAGGAAGATTACTGAGATTGCTATATGAGTGAGGTTGTTAATGATAGCACATGGGATTCTCCAACTCTGTACTGGGAAAGCCTTATGTATCAGCCATGTTGATTAGCTCCTAATAAAGAATAGGAGTAGTTTCAGCTGGATGAAGGAAGGAAAGTAGGATTAACACATTTCAGAAGGTACTTTTGCAATTTCTCCTACCATCCAGTTTCAAAGAAATGACAAATCTTTAGAATGCAAGAAGATGTTTTCCAAAATATCAAACATTTTTGTGGTTTTCATTCGATGACTTACTGGCTCGTTCAGTGAAGCACAGTTAACTACACCTAACTGTGCAGGGAAATTTACTCTTGCATATTTGAACACTTTGTGTAGCATAGCTATGGTGAAAGCTGTTGAAACTGGCAAGTCCCATAGGAAAAATCCTGACTGCCTGAGACAGTCATTAAATTTATAACTGAATGTTTTGTAGAGACAGATGACTTCTACTTTCTTATTCTTACCATGCTAGACTTCCTTTTAGATAGCAGTTTTGTAGTAGTTAGCCACAGGAAATTTGATAATGAGTGTATGTCTTCCTGCTGATGTACATATGGGATAATAGTTTGCTTAGCTTATTGATGTGGTTTATTTAGCAGTAGATCAGAACACCATCAAACTTTACCTTAGAAGGGGTCCAGAGAGAAAGATTAAAGTATATTTTCTTAAAACCTCAGTGCTTTCTGGCACTGGAAATGGTCAGAAGTGATGCTTTATGGTGGTGTGTTAGAAATTGAAAAGAATGTTTCTGTTAACATTTTGTTGAAAACAAAATGTAGCAGGATTAAATACAGAGATGTTTTATTTACTGTAAACACTAGATGAATATATTTTTATTAGATTTATGCCTGGGCCATGAGATTCAGGATGGAATTCAGCACTGGAGTTATATCAGCAGTTAGCTGATGGAGTCAATGACTTGGGGGAGCTCTGCTTATTTTTGACTGCTGGGATTGCTGCTTCTTTGAATAGATAGATGATGCTCAGCAGTCATTGCTGTTTGAACATTTTCAAATTGATGGTCTCATTCAGCATTCTGATGTAGATTCACATCTCCTAAGTTTTGTGTGCAAATGAAAATGTAGTAATATGCATTTGCTATGCAGATGTCATTTACTTTATTTAATTTGTGACAAATACTTAACATTCCAGCAAGAAGGACTTGAATGTTAGGTACCTTTCAGAATTAGTAAATCATATCTGTGATGAGTTTAAACTGTTTGATGCATTAGTTAACCTGTAAAATTTAGTCATATAATCAAATGACTGAGTATATGATGTATAAATGATAATGAATTTAAAGTTTTGGCATGGTGCTTATTTTACTTTGTGGAAGGTTTGGCATGTAATACCAAAATATACTTTGGACACACTCAGTTATCTTTCCACTATTTTTTTTATTTGGTTAATGAACAATGCTGGGAATGTTAATTAGAAAAACACTTGCATACACAGCACTGAGAATTAAACTGTGATGCCAACTGAATTTCAGATGACAAAAAATGAGGGCAGTTTCAAAAGTCTTAATTCCAGTTATATAAAGCATAAGCACATAATGTTTAAAGAGTTTTAGATAAGCTATGATGATGCCTTGGAGATGACTCCACATGGGAAAATATTTAATATGGAAAAAAAGAACAAATTCTCAGGAGATTGTTCAGGCACTTGTTGACTCAGGACATTTAAGGGAATCTCTGTTTCAACTTTATGCCAATTTTTTTAAGCAGTCATCAAATAGCAGTATGTTTCTGAAGGGTTATGTACTGTGATAACAGAAGCTTTAAAACATAAATACATATTTCAAGGTTTCTTTACTGCTGCTGCTGATCTTACTGTGTTGATATTTTAACAATTACATAGATGTTATAATGTTGTATACAAAATACATGCAGTATGTAAGGTATATAAAGCCACTGAAACCTTTCTCTTGCCTTAAGATGTTCTTCCACCCACTGCATATCAGATTTACTGAAATGTCAGGCCCTTGTTTCTTTCTTGGAGACTCCTGAATGTCTTCTCTTTTCACAGATATGTAGGAAATTCACTGGTATAACATTTGCCATATGTACTATGAATTTTTTGAATGGTAACCTTTGCTTCAATTTTGTTTGTTCTTCTGTTTAGGGTTTACTGTGTTTTCCCCAAACACTTCATTCTCTTCTCCTGGTAAACATACTCTCCCTTTGTTACAGTCATTCTTTCCTCCTTCCTAAGTTTCCCTTATTTCAGATAATTAATCTCTTCCTCTTCTTCCCTGTTTCCCCTTATTTTGGCATATGTTTTTGTAGCCAAATTTCTCTCATGGAAATTTCTCTCTTGCATCTTCCATTATTTTGTCTTTTTCTGGGCAGGCTTCTCTGCTTACTTCCTGTATATCAATGCAATTAATGCTTCTGGTTGAGTCATCTGTGGAAACTGAACCCTGGATCTTTGGATCTGAAACAATCTACTCTCTAAACTACAGACAGAGTCTATTAGCCAGTGGGCAGTCACAGACTCGTAAACCTCTTGTGTGGTCCCAGCCATCAGAAGAGGACAAGAAGAGCTTATATTTACTTCCTCTCAAAAATTCTTTTTATTTTTTACTTTTATGCCATCTTAAATCAATTTTCAGGCAAGCTTTTTAAAAAAGATTATTGTAGTTCAGCTGTTATATTAAATAGTACTACTTAGCTGTGCTTGTGTATTCGTCTTACTGACTTTCAACACATTTTAAAGAGGTTACTAATGTCACAGACTTTCCTTGAGTTTGAATTTTTCCACCATTTGAAAGTAAAGCAGGATTACTATGAAGAAAATTTATAACAGTATTACCTAAACAGTGAAATACTGTTAAAATAGTAAAATAAATATGCCTATGTGCTTTTTCTAAATATTACATTAAACTTTTTTCAGGTCCATATTGTTGTAACTTCATCAAATGTTAAGATTTACATTGACTGCAGTGAAATACTGGAAAAACCAATTAAGGAGGCTGGGAACATCACAACTGATGGCTATGAAATACTTGGGAAGCTTCTGAAAGGTGACCGGAGATCAGCAACAGTAAGCAATAAACTTTAATCCATCCATTAATTCAAGCCCTTGAAATTTTCTGAGGAAAGAGATTAGAGATTAAGGATTGCTAAGAAATCAGTATTGCACCTAAAGCTTTCAAGTGTCTGTACTGCAAGACCCAATATACTTAAGTGAGAAGTTTGGTCTTGATAGCTTCTCATTCTAGCAGAATTGCAAAACAAAAATCTAATAGCTGAAAGTTGTAGTCACGTAAATTCAAGCAAGGGCAGAAAGGGTTTTTCTTTTAATAGGGAGAGCAGTTAATAATTGGAACCGTTTACTGTGGATTGTCTATCACTGGAAATCTTTAAATGAAGATTCTTTTGTTTTTCTAAAAGACATTCTCTAATGAACAGGTTTTAATTCTGGCAAGTCCTATGGTCTGTCTTGTACTGGGTGATCAGAGTGATCCCCACGGGCTTTATGATCTATAAACCTATAATGAAAAAGTGGCTGCTGCTATGAAGGGCACGTCAATTATTTTGATGGATTAACTATACTTAATATGTAATCAGTGCTATTACCTGGGCTTCATATTAGAAGATTTAAGGCTGCAATCTGACTTGTGTGCAAACCCTAACACTGGAAGAAGATTCTTGATGCTCACCACCAAATGTTTGGTTGCATTTATCAAACTACATGATCATAGCTATTGGGGTGAAAAAGAGAGAGGAAACTGCTTTTACCGTAGTCTACCTAAGGTCCCCACTTCAGCCTTTCTGCAGAACTTTTCCCCACTAATGTCAGTGAAAAGTTCCATACGTGAATTTGAATTAATATGTGACCCAAGGACTGCAGTCCCTAGAGTTGGTCCAAAAGTTTTTCAGCCAGATTTCATGCTGAAGTGCAGAGGCACTCAGGTGATGTAGAAGTTTATTGGTGTTTTTAATTAAGTATTGCAAAATATTTCTTGAGTCGCTTTATTTGGTTACCTTTTGCCCCAGAACAAGAACAAGCATCAGTGGTTGCAGTTCTTGTAGCTTTATGTAGGCTTGGTTTTCCATTTTTTATTATTTTAAAATCATTTTTCTTTGACACTTCAAAGAAAGAAATGAAAGTCTGAATGATCTTAACTACATTAGAAATAAATCATTCGAGGAGTCATTTTTAATGAAAATGCCAATAGATTTTGTAAATAACATCTCTAGTATCTTTCAAGAGTCCTCCTTTCTTTTACAGTTAGAAATCCAGAATTTTGACATTGTATGCAGTCCAGTTTGGACTAGCAGAGACAGATGCTGTGATCTTCCTTCTATGGTAAGTATAAATGAACCAGAGGCTATTCAGAAAATCATTATTAATAGCAAATTTAATAATATCAATATTAGCCTGGTATTATACCTTGTACAGACAACATATCTAAATCACAGTTTTCAGAGCAGCCAGTGAACAACACTACATTTCAGAGTTCTGTGTCTGAGGGAGAAAAATTGTAATGTGCTAGAACTGAGTCCCTTAGGAATGGTGGAAAAAATGTCAGTTATATTTTGTATTTCAGTGATATTTAAGATCCTAGGTATTATGAAAGGAATAGCTATATTATTTTTTTATTTGATCTGTTCTTAGATTGGCATTCAAAAAGTAACTAGTTTATTCTTAGTCAGTGCAACCTGATTGTTTAACAGATATAAATATTAGAACAACAGAAATTGCGTATGAATTTGATTTTCCCTGTGCCTCTGTTGCTAGTGTACTGTATAGCTCACAGAGAAAATTTGCTAAAAATATCAAAGGTACTCTAGAAATATTTGGAAACCACTGTTTAGCTGTGAGTTTTGCTTGTACTTGAAAACAGGATAAAAGAAAATCTTGCTGTTATTGTTGTAGAAAAGTGTGCTGCCACCAAGTACTTTTCTTTAAAAGGACATTAATAGTTGTGATTGAATTTTCAGAGAGATGAAGCAAAATGCCCAGCTCTTCCAAATGCTTGTACCTGTACTCAAGACAGCGTGGGACCTCCAGGACCCCCTGGACCAGCTGTAAGGAACTATTCACAATAGAGAGATTTTCTGATTTTTAAATTTATGGAAGTAGAGAGAGATTTTCTGATTTTTAAATTTATGGAAGTAGTTTTGTGTTGATTTGTGGTTTTGTGAAACAAAGTTCAGTCATAACATCATGATAATCTGTTCCCCTTTCATCTTAGTTTAAAACACAGTTGGGCAGCTCCTACCACCTCTATTCGTTTATATAATAATCCTTTTCCCATACTTCCAATGTGATCACTGTGAATAGCTCCTTATTGTGTGATAGGTTGAAAGAATCTGGCCCAATCTCAGCCATCTTGCACTTCATGTACAAGATCTTTTTAATGGACTGTGCAAATATTTTTCCTAAATACAGAGTCAGGATTTCACTCCAAGGAAACATTCTTTACTCTGTCAGGGAAATTAGTTACTCTCTTTTTTATATGGAGAGGTAGTAATCTATGGAATGGATATGCTCCTACCACTTGCTTTGAATATAAGGGAATTATACTCAGCCCGGTAGTCCTTCTACTTTGAAGTTATCAACAAATGCTGCATGAGGAATCTGAAGCTCAGCTGAGATTTCTGGCAGTCTACCAGAGAAGTATCCAGAGACTTGGATGGATATAAATTGAAGAAGTTTATATCTGCAGAGACAAAAATGACAATAGTTTTTCATGGGCTGAACTGGCAAGGCTGAAGCTGATGCGGTTTACCTGAGTTTCTGATGCATCTTTTATTCTAGTACTCTTTTTAGCAGTGTGGTCTATACACTTCAAAACTTTGGGCTTTCACATAAGAGTTTGATAAAGAGGATTCATACCGCACAACAGTATCATGTACACTAGCTTTCCCTGTATGAAACACGTTTTCTTTCTGAATATTCAATTTAGGGTGGCCCAGGCGCTAAAGGTCCCAGAGGTGAAAGGGGTTTGACTGGATCATCTGTAAGTATCTTTCTGGAATGCATCTGTAATGTTGATACATGCTTACCTGTATGAAAATTTGTATGCTTAGTTCTATGCTGAGCTAAGAATGGAGATTAAAAATTTAATTGGAAAATTAATTGGAAGATTAAAAATTTAATTGGAAATATGCCTACATGTTATTTATGTACAGCCTACCTATTTGAGACTATATATACATGGCCTATGTATATATATGTAGCCTCAAAGGCATTGTCTGCACATCAGAAAACTAAAGTACATGCATCAGGGTGTTAATGCACAGTCTGCAGCATTGTTGTCCATTCTTCTGTACAGAGGAGACAACTATACTTCTAATCAACATTGCCAGAAGGCATGCATTTCCCTGAGACTGCCAACATAAATCACAGAATAGCTTATGAAAGGATACGCCACTTGGATAAGTGTTTCCACAGTTGTTCTGAAGTATTAAATGTGTCTCCAGGCTTCTGACTTGCCCTGTCTAACCCAAAGGATTTTGCAGTTACAGATCTAAGAAAGGTTGTAATTGAAAATCTTGTTTTAATTTTTTGCTTTAAGGGGCCACCTGGTCCTCGTGGCGAGACAGGTCCTCCTGGCCCTCAAGGTCCCCCAGGTCCACAGGGCCCCAATGGGCTGTCAATCCCAGGAGAACCGGTGAGTGGCCAGTCTGATTGTGGGTGGCACTGTGTGTGGAGTCAGAGCTGTCCATGGGGGTGGTGGTCTTGGGAAGAGGGTGCCAGCTTTGCCCTAACATTCGTTTTTCCCTGCAACGCAGCAGTATTATGAAACAAGTCTCTTTCAATACAATAGCATTTTATAACCTGAATGTTACATATGCATATGGGATGCCTATGAAGGGACAGAGTCTAAGCGTTGTAATGTGCATTGTGCTACTCCGTTTTTAGTCTTACAGCTTTTCGGTAGACTTGCTAGGCCTTCAAGTTCTAGGACTCAAAACTATCAAAATGTGGTGCAGGAAAATTAAGCATGCAATATTACTCTGAAACCTTTCAGATTTACATGTCCAACTTCTATTTCCTGAGCTTAAATCCCTGGCTGAAAGTTAGGCAATGTGTGCCTAGATCTAGGCATACAAAATAGCCCTTTGTTCCTAGGGGGCTTTCTTCACAACAGCATGCATATTTTAGTGAGGGGCTACTTCTGATTTCACGTACATGCCTTCAAAGCCACAGTAACTACTAACACCAATGAAGTTTCACCAGATTCTGGTTTTTAGAGTGGATAAATAGCATAGATAACCCTTTGTCTATATTCGCAATGTATTAAGGTTGGTTTTGCCATATTTTAATAAATAATTGCCCCAAAAGCAGGAATATAATTTTGATGTTTCCCATTTTGGAATAGCTTGAATTTTAGTATAATCAGGAGCTTTTTGTATGAAATCTTTGATTAAAATATAAAGTTTATGAAAACAAATAATAGAATTGGTGTCTGATTGCATACTGTCTCCTTTTGCATTTGAAACCAGGTTGCCTTCTCAGTCTGTAATGTAATTTGGTAAATGGAAAACAAAATGTGCTTTAAGATTAGGTACACCTTCTGTTTTGTAAGGACAAAGTAGAAAGATTTTGTTAACCAGTTGTGCAGGTTTTGGCTGAGGTAGTTGATTTTCTTCATAGTAGCTAGTACAGAGCTATGTTTTGGATTTATATTGATAACAGTGTTGATAATACAGAGATGTTTTTGTTACTGCTGAGCAGTGCTTGCACAGAGTCAAGGCCTTTTCTGCTTCTCACACCACCCCACCAGCGAGTAGGCTGGGGGTGCACAAGAAGTTGGGAGGGGACACAGTGTAGATGCTTTTCAGGTTTTTTTAATAGACCAGGAGGAAAAACTTCATTAAGATGGCCTAGAGGTGCCAAACAGCAAGAAAGGCCAAACATATTCCTTTTACATATAGAATACAATAAATACTTTTTTTTTGTCACATTCAGTTTGAAAACCTTTGAAGAATGAAAGCACCAACAAAACCAACATAATTCTTGGAACTTCTCATTAGTTAACAATGTTAGAGTGCCACTTCTGAGTCATGTAATTTAATTTTTCATATCAATTGCAATTCTCATTGGCAGGCTATGTCTACAAATTGTTTGATTATTTGTGTGTCATCAACAGTTATTAATGCTGGATTATCATGCAAGCCACAGTGGAAAATAAATATTGTATTGTCAAATTTAGCTCATGTGGGTTTAGACTGTGCATTTATACTACAGTGCTGTAGTATATGTGGAATTGTTGTGAAAGTTGTGAAAGGCAATACATTGCTTCTTTATATGCTCCTACACCTTGTGTCCTGGAAATGTGTAGTGCCTTTTAGACCATGGGTTAGAGAAAAACAGTGATACTTTAAAAAGGCTGAGCTTTTACTATTCTTGAGTAAAGACAGCTCCATTCAACAGTTGAGAAAGATAAGGGAGGTTGGGAGAAAACACGTAACCCTTCCCTGCTTTCCTGCTTGTGAAGACATTGATATTAATCTCTCTTACTAAAAAGTCTGTGTTACTTCCTTATCACAATACATGCCCCTTCCAAATGTCTGCTTGCCTGTGTTTTTAATATAATGTCAGCCAGTCATCCTACATTTGCAAATGTTTGTGAGATGATCAGTATTGCTTCAGTTAAGAGGTATATGTGTATTGGTTTATTCCATAATCATAGAATCATAGACTCATTTAGGTTGGAAAAGACCCTTAAGATCATTGAGTCCAGCCATAAATAATGACACATAGTTGGCTTATGGATTCCTTAATTTAGGCATCTTGCAGGAATTATTTCATGTACATTTACACAAATTAGTTATTTTTCTGACCTATTCTGTAATTCAGAATCTCTAACAATCATTTATGGAAATTATAGGGTCGTCAAGGAATGAAAGGTGATGCTGGACAGCCTGGACTACCAGGGCGATCGGTAAGTCGATACTTAGACAAGATAATATCATTTTACACTTCCTGATGCAGGTTGGCTGGTGGGCAGCTGTCTTTGACATCACTAGGAGTCATGGGCTCTTCTCATACCTTCTTAAGCAATAGTTTTGGAAACATAATTATCTTACACTTAGGAATTTGAAATGTAGGAAATAGTAAACCATTCAAAACAACAAGAGTGAAAGAACAGCTGTAGTGAGTCAAGCCAAATGTCGATCTGGATAGTTGTGAATGCACAGGGACAGACCATTGGATTAGGAAAAGTATACTGATAACTCCCCAGGAAGGTGTCTCAACTTCTGACCACCTGCAGTTAAATGTCTTCCTAAAATAGCGGTTGCAGAACCTTTCCTGAACCCTTCTTCAGCAATGTTGTCTAATTGCTTTCTATTTTTCAAGTCAAATGGTCTTGGGACATTAATTGTATGCTTTCTGAAAGAAGAAAACAATATTAAATTTCACTTACTTGCAGGTTTCTCTATTGTAAACTAGGATTAGGTTTTGAGGAGAAACAAAAAAAAGGGTTTTTTTTGATCATCAGCCAGATTTGAATAATCTAAAGTCATTGATCAGAACATGTGGTGACATAGCTAATATTCCTTGGTTACAATGTTGTCCTTGATTTTACTGGGGATATGAAGACTGTATGGGAGATGCTTAAATGGTGTTGTAGATTTAGTTTCATATATCAGATAAGGTCAGTCATGGACCAAGGGCCTTGTATACTTTACCTGTTTTATTAGTCCTTAGTAATATACACTGAGGGAATAGTAATGTTCTGTAGAAAGCAGTGCTACATTTTAGTGTATGGTGAGATTAGACAGAAAAAGAAGAACATGACAACATGATACAAGGCTGTTCAATATCCAATTCCTACAACAGTGGTACTGATCCTACAGAGCGTTAAAGGATTAGTTGACATCTGTAGGTCATGCTTGTAAAGGCAATAAACCAGATAGATCTGTTTCATAGGAACAGTATTGAAAATTATTTCTGAAGTTGAATTATGGGCTGGTAAGGAAATGGAAGTAAAAAGTAGAGTGAGGGTGAAGACTCTTGTATCATGTGTATAAAATAAATGATTTCTCCTAAAGGTTTGTTTTATTTTTGTAAATACCAAAAAGCAACATTGAAGAGAGTTAGATATTTAAATGTGTGGATAAATACTGGGATGATTAGCATAGCAGTGATGTTTGTTCCATCATGGATACAGTTTATCATTCCTTTTCCCTGTAGGGAACCCCAGGTTTACCTGGTCCACCTGGCCCAATGGGACCTCCAGGCGAAAGGGTAAGGTTTCCTCAGTTTATCTTCTGAAAAGACCAAGTAATGTGGGGGTTTTTTTCCTTCTTTATCATGTCTTTTTGCTTTCAAATGCTTTTTCAAAAGGAGTCCTTTTATCAGTATCCAACCCAGACAGGTAAAAGTGGAAGGACTGGAAAAACCTGGGGGTGAAAACCTCCCCAGATAGCCATAGGGTAGCTAGATAGTTTCTGTAAAAATTGCACTGCTCACTCTCCTGACTAGTTTCTCAGATGTCTGCACCTGTAGAACAGTATGTCCACTGAGCAGGGCTCTGCTGAGGTACTCAGCCCTGCTGTCTTTCACACACTGTTGCTGCTGCAACTCTGCTTGTTTCAATGTCTGGGAGATATCATATCTGTAAAGAATCTGTCTGTCTGTGCCATTCTTAATGTGAAGGTCAAGTTTGCGCCTTAACCTTTGACTAGCTAGAGCGAAGAACTTTTCTTTGGATGGGTGATTCTGAAATGTCTTCATAATGAAGGGCATGCGCACAGGTATTTCATTGTGGAGTTGTTGCAATCCCTTTCTTCTTATTTGGGGTCAACTAAGCAAATCTCTTTTGTCTTTACAGTGGCATATCACCTTTGAGATGACTGAAGCAATGACTTACCTTTGCAGTCAAATTAATAGCTGATACATGGATTTATAGTTATCCTTTAGTGGGAGTTGGTAGCCAGAAATTAAAACAGACCACCATGTGATAGCCAGTTGCCAAAGAACATACCATAGGATTGGTGGGTCATTAGTGGGCCATGGACAATCAATGTTAATTTGTGAACGGTGTATTAGATTACTGAAATGGGATTTCTCAGCATCTCTTCTTGCAGGGGAAGTATCTGAGAGGGAAGTTGTTCTTCATTTAAGTAGAAAACATATTTCCAGCTAATCTGTGAGTGAGAGAAGAGCAAAAAGGGAGATCTTACTCCTCTGGGATAGAACAATGATTCCTTTTCTTAAAAATGTTGAGAGACTCATTCCTAATCAACAGCAGCTGAACATCTTCTAAATTGGCTGAAACTCATTGTTCCACAGCCTCCTCCAGCATTAGTCGCGATAGCTATTTTTATAACTTACATTGTGGGCAGGTTTTAAAATACATGCTAGTAGTAATCAGGAGTACTGCAACTACATAATCTTAAGGGTCATTTTAATCAAGCTACAATCTTAAGTTAACCTCTAATCATGCTTTTGTTTTTGAATAGGGTTTCACAGGAAAAGATGGTCCCACAGGTCCCAGAGGCCCACCAGGACCAGCGGTAAATATAATTTTGTTGTTGATATACTCTGAAATAAGAGACCTGAGCCAAGAGAGAGCCACACTGACATTTTCAGTTTCTGTCAAATATGAAATGGATCCTTTGTTTAATATCATAAATGGATCTGGGAAACTCTCAGGAAAAGGTGAGCAGACAGCTGCGTAAAGCATGTATTCACAAACATACATAACAGTGGGTTTGAAACTGATTCCTGCCAGTGTAAATAAGGGAAGAACTAGTTTACCTGGTTCTTTAGCTGTGATCTTTAAATGCATAGCTAGGTCTACTGAAACCAGTCAGCTTAAAACTTGTAGTCTGGTGAAAAAAAATGCTGTTAATACAAGTTTTTCTTGACAAGAGCATTTGAGGATTAGTTTTTGCTTAAAAAGCTACTACATTGTGTTTTGTGGGACCATGTTAGAAAAGGTGCTGGTTGTTAGAGAAAAACATATTATGCTGGGTCAGACAGCCCAAGATAGGCAAGTTGCTGCAGCTCCATTTTACCAGGTCCAACCAGTAGCAAGGCGGAAGATGTATTCCCAGTAGGCACATGCACACAGAGCACACGTTTACACCACGTATATTTATATAGACAGGAGTCCCTAGGGCAGGGTATTATTTGGGCTGCCCCCACTCCCTCACAATTGTCTGTCTTGTGGTCCTTTGTGGGTGTACAGATGAGCTTTTATCACATAACCTAACACTGGTCTTTTATTTGTTCATATTTATCTAGTATCACTAGAATGACTTTTATGGACTTCTTGTTGTAGACTTTTGCATGGATCACAGACCTGCTAGATGAAGTTAAAAGGCCAAACTGTCTTGTTCTACTTTAGGAATCTGCCATTAAGAGCGATACCAAAAACATATAGACACTTTCTGCATCTTTAGATTCAGAAATGCCTGTTAAACTGTGGTGTTATGTAAAAGGACACATTTCCATGAAGAAACAAACTATTTTTTTCCAGAGGAAAGTTTTCAAGCCTGATACCTACCTAACAGAAAAAAAACCCTGATAGGAGCCATTCTCAGTATTGCTTGGCACTCAATACAATAACACATTTATTATTAACACTTAGGCTGTTGTGGATTTCCACAATTCACTTTACATGTCTTCTGCTGCAGGGTGCCCCAGGAGTTCCAGGAGTTGCTGGCCCAAGTGGAAAACCAGGGAAGCCAGGAGATCGTGGGACACCAGTAAGATAATGATACACTTACAGTATCAAATTTAAAATTACAGTCTGTTGATGCATATGAGACTTACTGCTTTAAATACTTGTCTTGCACTTATGACAGTGGTTAATACAGTGGAGCTGACCTAAGACCGCAAGCCTTTTTTTCAAACAATTTTATTTTTACAGTATGCCATTTTGCTGAGTTTAATAGTTGGGGCTGGAAATTGTGTTCTCTGGTTTCCACTAAAAAGATCGTAGGCTCTTACGTGCCAAGACATATGTTCCTACACTGCATAAGCATGAAGAACTAGGTCAGCAAAATGACTGGAAAGTCTTTATATTCGTGTGTGTGTGTAGTAAAAAAGTGGTACACTGCTGAAGGTGGACAATCTTTGATAATGTCACATAACCACTTCTGTTTTGCAAACATTTTGTGTTTTTTACAATGTGATTTCAAAATTATTTGGGGGTGGTTTCTGTGGATTCTGTTCAAGCGTTTAAAGTGCGTCCTGAATAGGGAGAAAGAGCAGGAGGTGCTGCCTCCCACCAACAGTTTCAGGAGAAATTTGAATTGATTCATTTATAGGATCTCTGAGAAATTATGCTTGAGTTAGGAGTGGAAACAGCAATTGAAATGGGAAGTCATTCATTACTTGTACTTAATATCTGGCAATCAGCCAGAATTTTCCATTCCGCTTCAATGTCATTGTGTATATGACAGCTGGATAATTTGGAAGAATATATAGTAGGCTGGGCAGCTTGGCAGCTATGCAGTGGAAGTTCCCAGGAGCACCTGGAAGCTGGGTCATTTTCTCATACACGTGTTGAATTCAGTCTGCATTTGCCAGCCTGTAAATCCCATTTCTCCTTGCAGTAGAGGACATTGAGTGTTTTAGGAAAGCACTGAAGCTTTCCTGCCTTTAGACATACTTTGCTAATATGATATTTCTGCCAGGTCAGATGCTTGATAGACATAGCTGGGGCACAAGGTGCTGTGGTTTGTTCACAAGTGAGCTTCAAACTACCAGGTGTGTCCGAGTTTTCCTTCACTTGGGACACTGGATAGCTGATCCAGTTCAGCAGCAAAGATCTTCTGCAGGTAAATAATTGTGCATAGAAGGAAATTTGGCTACAAGCCCAGTTTTAGTGCTTTTGCAAAGCAAGGCAGTCAACTCTTGTCCAAGCACCACACATAAGTTCTCCTACACTCTAATTTTAAGAGTTCCTTTCAGTTAGCAATACATTTTTTTCCCAGTTATTGAACTTTCTTGTAATGGGACACTGTGCACCATATTTACCATTTCTTATGTTTGTAGAACAGATCCCAGCAGGAATTCTGGCTTGCACCTTGCACAGATGTTTTATCAGACTCCTGGCGGATAGAATTTCAACGCTTTCCTTTGTGTCCAGTATTAGAATTGCCAAAGGTGCAGCCTAATGGCCAAATGCAACTTGTAGTGTCCTGAATCATAGTTCAGGCCTGCCTGAATGTGTAACTTCCTGTCCTGGAGAAAGATAATGAGGCTTCACATTGCCTCTGGTAAATACAAGGAGTAAATATTTTTTTCACTAGATCCTGCCATTTTTTCTTCTACCTGAGCAATCTGTATTGTTGGTACTATGCAGCACAAGTCAGGTGGTAGACGCCTACAAGGCAAGGAACATTACATCCCAGGCAAAAGATACAGTTATGTGCAAATTATGAGGAGCCTTGGTGTTGAGAAGACATTTCCAGTGAATGCAGTCAATAGGAGCTCTTTCCTGATGTGTTAAATACCACTAATGCGCTAATCTGAGGTGCAGACCACACCATGAATGTGTCTATAAACATTTATTCACCTCAATTTATACTTATACTAGAACAAGTTGATAATTGAAGCATTAACTGAATTTTCATAGAAATAGGAAATTTGACTTTATAATCTGCTTATAAGTACCTCCAAGAGAAACTTTCGTATTTTTAGAGTGCAGTAAAAAAACAAGAAAGGAACAGTAAGAACACAAATGAGTCAGTAAATCTATTGAGAACTGAGCACTGACTATCCTAGATGAAACCAATACATCTGTCCTCTGTCTGTCTGGTCAAACAGAGAGTGAGAATTTGTTAGTAGTCCATACATATATCATCAGGTAACTACCAGCAAGGGTAAGAAGGAGTCATAAAGCTGAAAGAGGATATTGGATCAAGAAGAAGTGGATATACATTTTCTATGAATAAACGTGACAGGAAATAGAAGAACTTCGACTAGCAGAGAAGAAAAGTTCCAGTACTGTTGTTTTATAGGTGTGAGAGTGAAAATGGTAATGGATGGGTAGGCAGCATACGTTGTCTTAAGGTGGAGCTGTCTTGTTTATAAAACAGACTGTGACAACAGGGTCTGACTTTGTTGATCTAGAAAGTCCCCAGGAAATAGTGCGAGGCATTTATGTTTTATATATAAGGTGCTACTGGACTGATGCCTCCAGGACCAAACAGCCTGAGAAACCTAATTCCAAGCATATAAAGGAGAAGTTTGTCGTGAGTTAAATGCAGTTTTTGAGTATTTTTCATTCTCTGCTGCCATGTATTCACTGATCTTATGTCCACCTATGCAGACAACCTAGATGAGGTCTCAAAAAGATGCCGCTTTGGGAGCAGCAAACTGGTGGTTCTTGTGGGGAGCAAACATTCTTTTGCAGAATACAATTGAACACATTATCTTTTAAAGTAAAAATAGCAAAAATTCCTTTGTTTTGTCCTCCTTTGGCCATAGAACTTTGCTGCAGCCCCAGCCTTCATCCCACAGCTCAGAAAAAATCCACATAAAGCATAAACTAGCTTTTCCTCACACTGACCCCAAGTAACTCCCTCATCGCAGGATATCAACAAAACAGAATGTCAGCAGCAGCTGCTGCTTCTCAAAATGCTGGCAAGCAGTTGGCTAAATTGCATGGTTTTGTCTATTAAAAGAAAACAAACTGAAATTTAAGAAGAATATGACCAAGTGGGAGGAAGATGAAAATAGCAAGTCAGTAATTGCAGTTGTAATTATTTTTTGGAAATCATATTTCTAAAATATCTAGGTAGAAAATAAACTTCGTTGTTAACATAGCCAGTCAGCCTGATCTTCAAATTTTAAAATTAGTTCTGAATAGCCTATAGATTTCCACTCACAAGGCTGAATCAGTGTATCTTTGCAAGGTCACAAATTGAAAAATGAGGCTCATTTGATTTCAATGAATTGTAAAATTGACTGTGTATCGCTTATAATTAAGGAATGGCCTTAGCATTTTCCTAGCTGGGGGACATTTGTTGGCAATACCTTGGAGCAATATTGTGTTTTTGTTACCAGAGCACCTTCCTGTCTTACCAACATGGCCTGTGGCTGAAGTCAGCCTGAAGAACTTTTCTTGACCTGTCAGCAAAAATTTTTCCCGGAAAACAGTATATAGGATTTGAACATTTTAAGTTCGCTTCATTTTTTTTCTCTTCTGTATATAGTTCCAGTGTATGAATGCTCTAGCAAGTGAATTCATTGGAACAGGGCACTTTAAGTAATTATTAGAACATTGCTGGGATAGTAGACCAGAAATCCGATTTCTAATGGTTGCACTTACCAAGTGAATAAACAAGAAGACGTACTGCATGATTTGCTTCCAGTCAAAACAACATGAGGTTGTACTGTGAAAGCCTTAGAAAGAATGAGAATACAATGAGCAGGTGTTATATATATGTACTCAGAACGTAATTTCAAATGAATATGCTTTCAGAAAATAGCAAAAATTGCCAAATTTCAAACAGAAAGAGAAGCACCTAATAATTTGTTAATATTCCGCCCCCCTGATTTTTATGTTATAGCCTAGTGCAAGACCTGCAATTCTATTCAATGGATGTTTCAGATAAATGTGATAGTTTATGACTGAGATGTTAATGTCTGTTGAATTCAGAGTCAAATTACATCTCTTTTAGAGCTGCAGTACATTAGCATTTACCACAATGTTAATTATTAGAGAATGACGGATAGAAATGTCCTATCTTCCTGATGGTTTTAATTGTTACAAGTTATTTATGTTATGGCATTTAGAAGTCTATGGTCTGTTTCAGTATGTGGCTGTGCTAAGCTAAAACTGAAAGACAGACCTTTTCCCTGTGGACTCACAAAAGTAAGAAAAGATATAGATGAAAGAACGAACGACAGAAGGGAAAGAATATTTATCAGTTTGATGGGTGTATTGTGTACATATTAGTAACTGTCTCATTGGTGTCATAGTTTATTCCAGTGGCACATTTGTGGTGTTGCCATTCTAAATCTTTCATTTGAGTCTGTACAATTAATTTTGCATGAATGATCTGTTATGCATGTTGCAAATGTACAGTGTGCCAACTACTTAACTCAGTGATGGATGAGCTGCCTCATATTTTCTGTGGCATGTCATGAGTAGGTCTATGCAACACTGCTGCAGAGAAGCTCAGACAGCGTACTAAGTTCACACCCCAACATACCCCGTGGAATTTGTTTGCCCAAACCCTTGATGGAAGTCTATGAAACAGTGCCACCACATTTAAATTATATCTGCTGTGACCTCAGTGGAATGATTTGTTGTCTTGTGTTGTTGAAATTAATTGCGGGTACTGTAGGAATGTTATGAAAAACAGCTGCGGCCCACACTTAGCCTTTGCTTTGTTAATGGTGATAAACAGGCTCCTTAAAGAAATACTACGGTGTAAAAAGCAGTAAAACTTAAGATTTATGTGTAACTATGTGGAGAGCCATGCAGAGCAGCAGATGACCAAACTGGCTTTTCACCTTTGAAATGTCTTACGTTCAAATAGTAATTTAGGCTACAAGTGCAAATCTATTTGAACTCATGCTAGCCCCTTTTTGCTTCACTAACAAAGCTCCTGTGCTCTTTGGACACATTCTGGCAGGGGAATTTACAATAGATTTTTAGAAGGACTCAGCTGTGGCCTAAGTCTGCATCCACTGAAGTGACCTGTAAAACTCACACTGGCCACTTCAGGAGCCATAGTTTTGGCCAAAGTTTTGTTTGTACTGCCCAGGAATTTGGCACACGTGTCATTTGTCACAGTGAGTATTCAAAAGCATTGGAAAGGCTATTCATGACATCTTCCTAAGCAGGTCTTGCAATAAATGCAGTTTTGTTTTCCTTTTTTCTTTTGTATTTTGATGTCAAAAATTAAAAGAATAGTTTTAAAACACTTTGCAGTTTTTTAGATTTTTCAAAGGGCAACCTAGTGGCTGAAACAAATGACCATGAATCTAATTTTCTACTTACTTTAAATGGACGCCTGCAATTTTTACTGTGGCCAAAATCATGTCAAATAGACCAAAGCAAGTTATAAACATCGTTCTGAGATCATTGCTGTCTATTTTAAAAATCTTTAAAAATCCATCATACCAAGCATTGTAATTACATTTTCTTTGGAAAGTATAGTTTGTTCTCTCTTGATGCTTTTCTTTGCCAGCAGTGGAATGCAAACATAAGGCTAAAATCTCAAAATGTTGTGTGAGAGGTGCACACAAAAAATTTTGTTTGCGGAGTAGATTGTGCGTGCATATCTCCAGTTCAGCATTTAAAAACATATTTACAGTATACCTGATGTATGTGTCTATGGCTGGAAAAAGATATATAAAAATTAGAATCAGTCCTTCTGATTGGCTTCTTAGATATTGTTCTTGAAAACCAAAAAACCCACAAAAAACACTAGTGTATTCAAAGGCAAATGGAAATTGCTGTTAGACAAAAGTTAGCTCTTGGCAAATTTCAATAATTATAAAGCAGCTCAAGCTACGATTTCTATGAGACTGTTGTAAGACTAGAAATGGTTGAGAATTATCAGGGAAGATGTCATTATAAGTAGAATAAGTACTTAATGGCATCTCTCTTCATCTTATGTATCATCTCTGCATAGCACTTTTTCGCTTAACACAGGGTCTGTTTCTTTGTGGGTTCAAGGAGACAGGTACCCTTCCTAGACATGTGTTATTCTTCCTAACTTACCTTCTTTAATGATGAGTTGGCTTAAGACTTAAAATTAAACAGTCACAAATAACTCATATAAGACCATTCAGCATTTACAGAAATGTGATGCTAGAAATTCAGTGGTGCCAGTGTCAGAATATGTGAGTTTCTTTGGCCTTCGTTTGAATTTTTCCTTCAGATCTTTTTCTTCTGCATCTGTCAGTGTGTTTGATCATACACAAAAGATCATTGCTTGTCCAGTCTTTTCTGACACCTGCTTTAGCATCTCTGAGATGTAAAGTTCAAGTTGGACCAGATCTGTCTTCTTGAAGGAGTCAAAATGTTTTCTAGAATTGCATGTCTCAAACCTGTAGGTGGGGTGGCATAACATAATCCTTCAGTTGTTTTATTTTTACTGTGTTTATTTTAGGGTGTACCTGGAATGAAGGGAGAAAAAGGTGACAGAGTAAGTCTGCTTTAAAGTCAGTTTTTCTCAGTTTTTTTAATTAAACACTATGTCTTTAAAAGCACAGACACTTGCTAATAAAACACTTGTTTTGGTTTTGATTATTTAGGGTGACATTGCTTCTCAGAACATGATGCGAGCAGTTGCAAGACAAGTTTGTGAACAACTGATAAATGGTAAACAGTGTTGCTTGCTTTGTTCCTCGTACTAGTAATTTACTACTTTGTTTGTCAAAAGAGAAAACAATGGTTTACATTTAAGGTGAGGATACTGGCCACAGAGCACAGCAAGAGCTTGAGTGATCTGACAGTTGTCCAATGCCAATGATTTGGTGGAAAAAAATATAGCACTAAATTTTTGCCAGATCCAGATGGCTAGCTTGATCATGAACTAACCTGTGACCTTTGGAAATATACATGCAAGTCTAATGTCCTGTACAAGGAGGTGACTTTCCTTCTGTCAGTCTGGTCCAAAATTACTTCATCTTTGTCATAAAATCAGTATATGTTTTCTCATTAAACGTGTCTTATCTTCAGGAGGAGGGAATTGGTGAGAAAAAGGATGCTCGCTGCAGGTACTTTGCTAGCAGGAAAAGACAGATGAGTGTTGGGTAAATACTGTGCACAAAATCAGCTGTGCTATGCAAGTAAAAATGGTATTTATTTGGAGAAGAACTCCAAACTGAATTTCAGTCCTCTACTGCCACACAGTGCAGCTCTGCAGGCCATGAAAGTGTTCTCTACAGAGGCTTTCTCTCTGTCCCTGAGGCAGTGCTTTTACTATCAGTAGACCTGAGGAGGACAGAGACAGTGCTCATCAATTGTTTTTAATATTTTTTCTGTAACAAGGGTAAGTGCTGATTGAGGTAAACAGATATATTCCTTTTGGATCATTAAGAGTGCTTGTCTACAGGGAGGAGGACAGTATGTCCTTTAAAATGTCTGTAAATGGCTGCTATTTAAAACATGTCGATTAGTTAGCCATCGCAGAGGAAGGAAAGTACATTCATGAATGTATTAGGCTTATGATTAAGGATGTGTTATTTGAGATCTTCTAGCTTCTCTTTTTTGAACATCCCTGCCTTATCTTTTTCATATTCAGCTCACCTCTTCAGGGTTATGCTAGGACTGGCACATTTAATTAATCAGGTAGGGCTAGATGTGGCCCTCCATTAAGGGCTCCTTTCTGCATAGTTTCACAATGCTGTTGCTTTTGTTCAGATACCTTTCTTTGGAAATGAAATTTGCCTATAGCAGAAGGAATATATAGGTACAAGCCTATGCATCCTACAGGCTTAAGAAAGTGACTTCATAGACTGAGTGGTGCTAGCTCTATACATGAATAATTTATACTGTGTTTGTGGTAGCTTCAGAGCTCTGAAAGTACACAGAAATGTGATACTCCACCTTTAGAAGTGTAACAAGTCCTTTCTGTTCTTCAGAGTAGAAACAACCTCTAATTAGAACACTGAAAGCAAGAGTATTGTAAACAAATGCTTATTTTGTGACTTCAATTGCTTTAAAATTAATTTCTATTAATGTTATTGGCTTCCAGAATCGCCCTTACCTTTTTTCCCTCCCTCCTGCATTTATGTTTAGCCTTCTTATCTGACACTCATGTTAAGTCTTCCTAACTTATCTGTACTAGTTCACCACTGATTTATTGAATGGGAACAGGGTTAGGATTTAATGAAGAGAGATAATTTGTTATTCCTTCCCACTCTGATAAAAGACTTTCACTCATTTCATGTGGTTTATTGAACCATTTTACTTTCCTTTTGAAGGTCAAATGAGCCGGTTCAATCAAATGCTGAATCAAATCCCGAATGATTATTATTCAAACCGTAACCAGCCAGGACCACCAGGACCACCTGGTCCCCCAGGAGCTGCTGGGACAAGAGGAGAGCCTGGACCTGGGGGAAGACCAGGATTCCCAGGGCCTCCTGGGGTCCAAGGACCACCCGGTGAAAGAGGTGAATAGATTCCAAGGAAGATGTATATATCACAGTGGACATAGTGCAGAGGCTGCCAGAGGAGCAGTCTGATCCTTTTACCATGTCAGTCTAGGAAGCCCACACCTAGCAGTAGCCTGTTAGGTCAGTTGGATTGCCTGAGGGACACTGATGTTCTGGAGGACAAGGTTAATTACATCAGTGCTTTCCCCTGTCTCTCCTTTGCTCATGTTTCATGAAGTACAAGTTGGTATAACATTTTGGCTGCTGTCTCAGGCTTCCACAGGATATCCCAGGAAAGTGAATGTTCTCAGAACTCTTCTGGCACTAAACAGCTACATCTTGAAAGGCTGTTTGGAGTAACACAACTCTTTGCAGAACAGAACTCTGATTAAGAGAGAAAATGAGTCATTACCAAGAATAAAAAGTAGGAGTTGAAAGAATTAGGTCTACATCCTTGGCTCTTTGCAGTACTCTAAGGGAAGGAAGCAACTCTGAACTGAGTTTGAGCATATGGGTAAACCTGTTTTGTGGCTACCTTGGATCACTGCAATGACATGGAGTGTCTGTACTACACTATGTTGTGGCCTTTGCTTATTCCAGCTACTCTACTGTAGCATAGACTAAGTGCTGTGTTTTCTAGCATATATTTTAGTATAATCTTTAAAAAAGACTAGAAAAAAAATCAAGGAATAATGAATCCCTGAATTCTGCTCTTCATGGAACTTATTTCATCATCACTATTTCTGAGAAAGTGTAAAGCATCCTTTATAGCGGAAGTATGCAAGCTTGAAAATACCTTCCTCTTTGTAGTTTAAAATACTAAGGTTCTGTGGTGTTTTAAGTATCTCAAAGACTTTTTTATGTTTGAGAAAGTTTATTCACACTAAATTACCTCTGCATCCTACTTTATTTTTAGGTTCATATATTTATATTCAAATTATTTTCCCAAATGCACATTTGGACATCTGTACAAAATAAGGTTTGACCAGCCTTGTTACATTAAATAATAGGAACTAAATATTAATATCAATGAGAGAGCATGAAGAAATATTTGTTGATGTGGCTTCCTTCCTTTGGTTTTTATTGCTTTTTTAAAATTTTATTTTATTCTGTAGGAATGCCTGGAGAGAAAGGGGAAAGAGGGACTGGATCTCAAGGACCACGAGGTTTGCCGGGACCACCTGGTAAATATTTCTTGTTTTATGAGATTACAGAAAAGTAGGAGAAAAAGACAATTCTTCATAGGGAACCAGATTACATATGGTGAATGAAACTGCTTTTCTCTGTTCACTTCATGTTTTTGGCATGTATTAGAGTTTACTGGAAACCCCTGCAAAAATGGGCAATTTAGAAAGATTTTTGGATGTGTCTAACTAATAGGTATTTATCTTTATCTTGTAATTTACTCATCTGGCATGCTTGCTTGTGTGAAAATGTATTTCATGAAAATACATTGTCCAAATATTTGACGGATATTTTCATAAGTGTTATCAGATGATACTTTTGCAGTATCTAGTTCGATTTTTCACTTGTTGTTACAGAACTACAAATTGTCCCCGGACTACAAAATACTTCCACATGCAGAATGACCAGATGATAGAGTCATATGATTTGACCATTGGTTTTGCTCTTTGTCATGTAATTTTGTTCACTGATGCCTTGGCAGAAATCAGCTGCATCATTTGTTTCTGCTCGTAGTTTACTAGGCTAAACACGATTTTTCATTACAGGACCCATAAAATGCTTGCAGCAAATTGTAGCCCCAGTTACGTGGAGCTTTACTTTTCTGCTAACCATAATAAGATCAGTTCCAAAAAAAACATTACCTCATCTATCCTAGGGCTACAGGGTAGCAGAATTAATGTACTCCTATATTTTAATTGAAATCCAGTGTGCTTGTCTAATCTAGTAGTTTCCCTTGAGATCTTCATATCTTACATGGAGGGGAAATAAACCAGAGAATTGACTGATGTTTCTTACTTGGCTCAAATGTTACTAAATCAGTTTCTGTGAATAAATGCTTAAGTAAGCCACACACAGGGAAGCAACTAATGATGAGTCACATTTCTAGTTTTCTTTTGTTTTTCTTTCTGTTGACCCCCATATAGCAACAAAGTGCAAGTGTTTTCTCACCAAAGACACAGCTGAGACTGTGTAGTCTAGACAGCAGTAAAGTTAGCTGTTTTATCAAGCTAGCTCTTAAAGAAAACAACCCCCCAACCTTTCGACTCTAAAATTAGGTCCACAAGGAGAATCTAGAACTGGTCCACCAGGCTCCACAGGATCACGAGGACCGCCAGGGCCACCAGGTCGTCCTGGAAATGCGGGTATTCGAGGCCCCCCAGGGCCACCAGGATATTGTGATTCATCCCAGTGTGCTAGCATCCCTTACAATGGCCAAGGATTCCCAGGTAGGTTATGAACAACTTAACTTGCCTTAAATAGCCTTCACAGATGTGGCTGTTCATATTGAGCTGCTTTACATGAGACAGTCCTGCTAGCTTGGACATATGGAATCAGGAGGAAATGGTTGCAATGAGCAGGCCTGCCTCATTGTAATGTGCAGGTATATGAGCAGTCATTTGGACTTTGATGCAGATTTACTTGATGTTATGTATGGTTTGCTTTAAATAGGAAGTAGAAGCTAAATATTTTAGTCTTTTTTTTTTTTTTTAAACATAGAGGGTTAGTAGTTGATAATGTTGCTCATAGGATTTAAGTGACCATTTTCTTCTTCTTCTTTTTTCCCCTCCATCCCCACCCCTTCCAATCGTCTTCAGAACAAGGTTGAATTCTCCATGTTTCTCTTGAAAAATAAAAAGAATGCTGTGGTTGGCAATTTCCGTATGTCTCTTTTTGAGCAATGTCAGGATTATTTATACAAAATTGATACCTGAAATAAAAATTTTCCACAAAGGAAATCCATTCGGTGATACAGAGCAGACAACTGAAAAACACCGCTGTCCTGCAATTTCTAGCGAGTTAAACACCATGGAGTCTCTGATTAGCCCTGGGGTCGTACCAGCCTTCAACTCTGTGATGTAGCTCAAAATAGTAGGCTGTTTCTGGGATCAAAATAAAGGGTCACAGCGGCCACCAATTTCTGACTGGAAAGATTCGAATATTCTTTAACATGGGGATCCTGCAGGACCACAGTATTGTTAACAAATTAATATGTATGCATTGCAACATCTCAAAATTAGTGTATGTGATACTACTATTGGATATGGTTTGCTGTTAGTGTATTGTGCATGTACCCATGAAAAGAAAACAAAAGAAAAAAAAAAAATATATATATATATATGTACACACTTGCAGACTCAGTGCTGCTGGGTAAAAAGCCAGGTGGTTGTGCAGATCTCACACAAAATTCTTATTTAAATGAAAAAGAAAGAAAATTGTACCTGTGATTCAGCAGCATTGTCCTTTCTAGTAAGCAGCTTTGTATACATATATAAATATATGCCTATGACTTAACTGTTATGTATTTAGTTGGATGAAAGTATGTTTTTGCACATCAGATGGACTTTTTAAAAGACTAACATCATCTTTGACCTGTTTCAGGTTTCGGCTAACACATTTTCTAAGTCGCCAGTGCTGCTTACAGTTTGAATACATGAAAATCCTGTTTCTGAGATGTTTGCGCACGTGCTTATTAGAAAATGAGTCCGTATGGATATTTCACCACGGATATGGTTTTTGAACCATGTTGGCCTCCTAGAATGGGGAGATTCTTTTTACTAACACAACTTGTGAATGAGATAAAGGACAGTGATGTCAATTCCTTAAGCCTATTGCATTTCAATAATAAAATAGACAGTCTTTCTTTTTTTAAAAAAGACCCAGACCATCAAAAGCCTCAGTGGTGAAGGAGGCTTATAAAACTACTAACCAGCAAAGGTAATGCCATTAGAAGAGACAGATTTAACCTGGTAAATGAGAAATGACTTATGTAAATAGTAAACTAATTGTGGCTTGTAAATGATTTGTATGGGACTGTATCCACTAAAATCTGTTAACAACTCTATGTGATGCTTTTGCATAAAAGCCTGCTGCTGCTTGCTATATGCCAGAATAACATCTTTGACAACTTATGAAACTTACCTGTCTGTTGCTTGTTACCAACATGTCTGAATCAGGGCATGTGCCTTTTTTTATATGTAATCTTGTTGGATTCTGTAACTGCAGTTATAAATACCAAAGTTTTATAATTATTTTTCTTCTGTTTTGCTGTAGTTTTTGGTGTTCCTGAAGCACCAGCTGTAACTCGGTTTGTTACGAGGAACAGCACGAGAAAATGACATGTACTGTATATTGCCGCTGGTGACAGTTATGTCTACACTTGCTTTCCCATTCTCAGAGAAAATTAGTGTATGCCAAACCCACCTGTTCATTTTACCTGCTCCATGTCTTCTATTAATATTGCAGTCTAAAATGAAGTCCAGTGTTTGGATTTATTGAAGTAGCTGTAAAATATTATTTTTATTTACTTTGGTTTTTTTTCTTTTACAATAATTGGTCCCTTGCATAATTTAAGACTCTTTCTGCAATGTTTTATATGTTATAAATACAAAACCTTTCAAAATGAATTTTAGTATTTTTATTATTTTACTGCCAAAAAGTATTCATGAACAAAACTGAAAAATACCCCCAGTGAACTATTAATTTATGTATTTATTATATGGAAATAAGATTGGACTAACATTATGTAGACAAACTAACTTTCACTGTATTTGTGGATTCAAAGACATGCGATAACTATTATGTTCAATCGGACAACTATTTTCAACCAGAACCATATGTGCCTGAAAGTGGACCCTATCAACCTGAAGGTGAACCCTTTATAGTACCTATGGAGTCAGAAAGGAGAGAGGACGAGTATGAGGACTATGGAGTTGAAATGCATTCACCAGAATACCCTGAGCACATGCGCTGGAAAAGATCACTGTCAAGAAAAGCAAAAACAAACCCATAAAAGATTTGTGCCTTGTTTTGGTTTTTTTGGTTGGTGGTTTTTGGTTTTGCTATACTTGCATCTGCAGATACACACAGGGAGAGTGCATAATTTCTTTTGCAATATAGCTTTCTGGTCTTTCCATATCAGACGCACCCCTGTTTTGTATCTTGCTTATGTGGGGATAGCAATTTGTGTACCTAGAGACTTCATATTGCTCTGGAAATGCTTGTAAAATACTTTTGCTTATAGTGGCTGCGTACAGGTTAATATGCCCATTCAGTTATGCCAGTGCTGCCTTTTAATTAAAATAATGTAAAATCAAACAAATAAAAAAAAGAAAACCAAAAAACCAAAACAAAAATAACTACAGAGCTGCTGCAAATTTTCTAAGGACTGTCTGCTCTAGCTCTACATTTTTTTTCTTTTTCAAATGCATGTTTGCAGTTCAGTCAGATCACAGGTCTGCATTATCTAGTTAAAAAAGAAAGAAACAAAGAATTCCCTCTCTTTCCAATATCATTGTCATTTTCTTCTATTCTTAGTTACACTTTGCAGAGCATATACTGCTCTTATGCATCTCCTTTAAACACCACAAACATTAAGTAGCTGAAATCATTGTATCAACTGGATACAGTTTAATAATGCCTGAAATCTTCTTGTTTATAGACACAGTAACATTTATGCCAAATTGCAGTCAATCCTGCAGAGATGGAATTGCATGTTTATATTGTATATTTAGTATGGAATTTTTTTTTCAGAATACAATGTTTCTTAGTTATCAAAAGCAGTTGGAAATTGTTTGCAAGACTATGGATATAGAATTGCTGCTTTTATATTTTAACTGCAAATTGTGAATTTCACTGCCTTATATTATTTATTTCTGAAATGAAAGAGGCATTTTTCAATAAAACTACTGAAAATTTGCACGTGTCTGTTCATTTTTTGAAAGGCACGGTGAGACTGGTGTGTGTATATTTTTTTAGTGTTATTTACTCAATCATTTGGAAATTCCAGGTATCAAAAATCAACTAGAATGGGAATAGTCTTAAGATAGGTATTTGGGCTGTGGTGTCTAGAGGTGGGTGGATGAAAGCAGGAGAGGCTTCCTCTGTCTGAGGTGTGAATAAGACTTTTAATGAACTCAGTCTGTGAGGCTTTTAGTGAAGAAAACAAAAGAGAGGCTCTGAGCTTCAGTTGTTGTCTCTTTTGGGGTTTCTGATGGATGGCTGTTGCAGAGAGAGAGACTCTTTCCACCTGAGGAACTACCTGGACTGCAGTGAATACCTACAGCCACACAAACTTTTAATTCCTCATGCGCTGTGAGCATTGTAGACATGGCAGCACCGAGTTCAGTATTAGCAAATAGCTGGCTTGAGGAAGTGGGTGTCTGGTGTTTGCTGAGCTACATCCTGCTGGGACCGTACATGAGCTGGCTAGTCTCTGCTCAGGAGGTCATCTGTGTCCGCACAAGATTTGATCACAGTCATGGCTGTGATGTAGCTTTGCCTAGAGAGGGTGACAAGGATGATTTGGAAAAGAACAACAAAACTGCAGTGGACCAGAAGAATCACTTGCTAACTGAGGAGAGAGTGGGCTAGTGGTGAGCCTTTCTATCCATGGTACCTTAACCAAGGTCTGTCTTAGAAGTAGAAACGGCTTTCACCATAGGCCCTGGAGCAAAGCCTTTTGACTTCATTGGGAAAGCTGGAACGTCATTTCTTAAGATCATGCAAGACCTCTGTCACAGAAGTGAAGTTAGACGTGCAGGCTGGCTTCCTGATCACTGAATTTTACTCCACACTGGAAGCTATATGACAAATTTTCGTGTCCACAAATGGAAATTATACAACTCCATAGACTGCCTGACTAGTTGTCAGTGAAATGAAATCCAAACAACTGGCATTTCAAAGAGTAATCCAGACTACAGCCGTATGCCTTTTAGACCATAAGAGAATAATTCTGGGCTGAACTGAGGAACTTTTAAAGGAGAATCAAAGACATTGATTCTTTATGTTTTCTTCTAATTGCAGAGAGTTAAGTGTGAAAACCATGTCCTGCAGCTTGTTGTGCAATAAAGAAATGCATATGCCTGGCAGAAAAAAAGATGCTGGTAGAAATTTGGAGAAGTGATTAAAATGTTTATCTGAATTGTATTTAAAAATAACGACATCTTGCATTGATCTGCCATCTGTCTTTTTCGGGCATTAAGTGTGTCCCTAGGACAAGCTTAACCAGATGCCCATATCTTCATAAAAAAGATTCCCTTCTGTCCTCCAAACAGAAAGTTTTACAGAGACAATACCATATGTAAAGTATATATTTTAAATTATTTTTCTATTTCTTCACAAAATATACCCAATGCCTGCCAACCATGCCTTGTATTCTTTGTCTTGTTTTATTAATATCAGTCTTAGTAGAGATGCTGCTCTTTGATTATCTGGTGGCCTGAGATATTTAAACATTCAATAAAACCTCAGCTTGTTGGTAGTCAGTACATTCCAATGACAACATTTTGCTCACAGATCTGCAGGGTGGATACGAGCTCTAGGATGTGTACTTCCTATGGGCACAGAATCACAAAGTATGAATCAAGACCATCTCTGAACATGAGATAAGTGCTGATAAACATTTGTATTTCATAAAAAAATCCCCACAATCCCCAAACCTGGTTAACGCTTCTTTCACCTGTGTGACAATGTTTGACAGAGTCAGACTTCTGACAGTGCATTTTGATTTAAAAAGGAATTTCACTTGCTCATCTAAAATATGGAGAAAATACTTGAAATGTTTGGACAGCGTATAAATGAATGTTTACTGATGGAGGCCAACAAGGAAGAACAACTCATTTCCAGGAATTCTCAGGAGAATGACTCTCGGGCGGTGGGGGGGTACTGATGACACTTCTGGGAAAGCTGTTGCAAAGCTAAGCCAAGCAAATCCTGGAGAAATACAGATGCAAAGCAAATACAAACAAGTCTGAGCTCCTGAATATCTCATCCACAACTGAGCAGTTTATGTAGTCTGGCGGTTTTAAACAACGAAATTGTTTAAAAGCACAATTTTAATTGTATATGTGTTTTCGTTCATTTTGGCAAAAACTGTGGATACGAACAAGCAGGTGGGAAAGGGTTGCTGATTGTATGAAATTAGGATGAGGCACTGCAGAGAGGGACTTAATGAAGACAGTCTTTCTGTGTCCTTCAAACATTTGGTCAGAGAGCAAGTTCTTTGCATTCCTGATAGTATGCATAGGAAAACTGCACAAATACCCAGACAGCGTTACTGTTTTGTGAAGGTTAAATATTATGGCAATGCATCACTGCTGAGATGTCTGTGCAATAACAGGCAAAAACGGAGTGAAGGACAGCATGTAAAGAGCCTTATTTGAAAGAGTGCCTCCCTTAATTTTCATTTCTGTTGTGGTTTTGGAATAGTCTTTTGAATGCCCTAGCATTGACTGCACAGACATGCTTATAAAAGAAGAAGATAAAGGGACAGTGACTGATTTTGCCAGACATGAAGAGTTTCAACCAACAGCATAAGCAGTTGATCTTTGTTCCCATGAAGACCCCTTTTGGTATTAAAAAAAAGGTATATTAGTGATAACTTGATCAATCTATATAGATCTTAAAGGCAATAATTCATAGTAGCAAGCTTCCAAAATAAATTCCACTGTGGAAAACACATTATAGGAGTCACGTAGTCCTTGAGGTTGTCCACTGCCCTTATGAAGTGAAATAATGTGTTGATATTTTTTGACTGCATCTTAGACCAAAGATACAAATGGGAAAACATTTTGGGAAGATGATGTACTGTGAAAACACTAATTATTTTCGTGTCAGCTTTTTAATATAAGAATGAATACCTTTTGTGTCATTTTACTTTAGATGCCCCATTGAACACACTGATATGAAGGTAGTTGCATTTCTCATCTACAATGTCAAAAGGATCAGATCAGCTTATAGCCATCAAGAAAACACAACTTCTTATAAAGGCTTTTCTTCCTTCAGTATTCTGCAGAAGACCTCAAACTTTTGCCTTGACCAGCTAGTTAAAAGATGCACAGCCATCACTTTCATGCTCTAGAAAAAGAGATGGGAATGAAAGAAAATTCTCTTGAAGGTTTCTCCACATGTGAACATTTCTTAGATGACGTTCAGTTAAAAAGAATAGACTCAGACAGGGATTTTAGTGCGATACACTATTGGCTTCTGAAAAGAAATGTTCAGTTGCATTTTTTTCCTGTTCTGTTTGTTTACTATGTTTCCATCTACTGTTTTTGTTCTTTTGTGTCATGCATAAGATCGTTGAGCTAATTGTGACAAACTGCACCTCAGAGAGTTATTCTGAAATGCAAAGTGAAATCCTGCCTCCTGTAAGATCAGCTACATTTTGTACTGAATTTAGCGAGGTTGAATTTATAGTCTTGCCTTCATTCAACAAATCTGTTCTGTAAGTTTGGAGAAGTAGAAAACCCTTAGCAATAAATTATTGGGGTTTTTTTGATAAGGAAACACAGCAAGACCACTTGGAGCTGTCACCCAGATGCTGCTCTCAGTTTCATTTCTGGGTCAGCTTTGTTGTTCTGAATGTCTTCATCGTTGAAATCCACTGTTTGTTTCTGAACTGTTCTTACAGAATAGTTTAGTGCTCAGTTTGGCTTCTACTGCCTTTCATTTTTATACGGACAGTCCAGGATGTCTTGAAGGTTTAGTTCATGACCACTGTGCCTTTTCTTTGTGCAACCCATATTTATTCCTCCCTGGAGTGATGCACGCTACTCACTGGATTTTCAAGAGTTGCTAAAGATTTGGGAACATGACATTTCTGGATGCTCACTTTGAGACACCCATTGATCTCTTAGTTTCAGAAGGCAATATACCTCTAATAACTTGATGTCTTTAACCGGCCTCGAGTTATCTTCTGAGTCACTAACAAGATTATTTGTATAATATTAAATATTGAATAAAACAATAAAAATAGGACAGAGAAGAAATAAAATACTCTCTATCTATCTCTCATTTTCATAGCATGTTATTCCTGCAAAGCTCTTGAGTTAAAAATACTGAAGGAGAAGGATTTTCTTCCTTCAGCTATAATGAAAGTAGAAAAGCTTCAGATGCTCAGGAAGTACCAGAAAGGAGAAAACAAAAGCTGTATCTTTTTCCATTAGAGAGCGCACCTATCCAGATACTTCTGCCATAAACTTCACCAGAATTATTGGTCTCTGAGCAAAATAAAGACATTTATAAGTTACCAGAACTCCAATATTGATAATGAAAAAAGTGTTCCTGTCTGTGATAAGCAGAAGTGTATAAAACTGATAAATACCTTGAGTAATACTGTTTTTTACAGCTGCCGAACTGAAGCAAACATGAGACCTTTATCAGTTATAATGGCCTGCTGTTTGTGTCTCATAGCAACAACCACTGGAAAATTGCAACACATTATTTCATGTTTGCAGCTCTGGCTTCTGTTCATGACAATGAACAGAACAATTTAATTAAAATTACTGTACATTGCACAGTAATGGTTTTCTCTTTATCAGTTATGCCGACATGTCATGCCTTGCACAGTTTTCCTTCCCTTCTTCCATGCCCCCTTTCCTTCCTGAAGCTTATGTGCTATTCCCCTCTGTTCAGCCCTCCTGCCTGTGCAGCTCCGGGGTCCCTGGGGACAAGAAGGACAGGGACATGTTGGAGCAAGTCCAGCTGAGGAACACCAAGGAACAGAGTTTTAGGGTTCCTTATTGTTGACAGTTGTATAAGTGTTGGCCTTTTCAAGTCTCCCTGTATCTTTTTTAACTGTTAGTCCTCTTCCTGCTTTTATACTACTGTTGTAATAGACTAACAAGCAGGAAGTCTTCTGGGTAGATTTTATTATTTTCTTTTTATATGTAGCTACAGGTGCCAATTACCAAGTAAGAAGGTTCAATACATGTTTTTAACCCAAATCTATTTCCTCTATATAATTACAAGAAATGAAACAAGTATTTTTTTGTGCACTGGAAGACAGTGAAAAAAAATACTCTTTTAACCACAATGGCTTTTAATTTTAACTTTAATTTACATTATGGGTAAATAACCAAAGATATAAAACCATAACCAAGGTTTGGAATAGAAAGAAAAACAATCTTAAAAATTATATAAATATGTCATGTTTATACACATCCACTTACAGATAAGGGAAGGTTTTTTCCTTCAAAGTCCAAGGTTTTTTTCTATAGTTCCTGAACTTTGGCTGATTTCAATGTATTTAGGATTTTTCCCTATAAAGCCGAAAAGGAATCCTGGCCCAGTATCCATCCTTAGATGTTTATCCTTAAGTTTTCAGTTGTAGAAACTCTGCTGATGTGAGAAATGTCAGCATAGCATCAAATAAAGGGTAATCCGCAGACTTGTTTTCTTTGGCAGTTCCTCAGAATACCATGAATACTCTCTGTTATTTGGCAATGCCCTTGTGTATAGTATATCTGACAGAAAACGCCTGTAGACTGTAAAATCCCAGCCAGCGCATCCTCCAAGGTAGTATCTTGAGGTTATATTTCTCAATCTCCCTAGCTGATCTCTTTTCAGTAGCAACAGAAATCAAAACAGCACCAAACATTTCATCTGTCTGTCTCATGTCCCAAAGACATGTCTAAAAGATGTGGTTTTTGCTCTACATCACTTGCTTCCCCAAAAATGAGCCAAGAAATTTGCTAGCAAAATGGGTGAAGCTTTCAGAAATTTGAAGAGAAAAGGTTTTAAATGTATAGTAAAGATTAAAAGATTTGCTTTAGACAGTGGCATAAAATTAAAGTGTTTCTATGGTTCAGAACATGGCTGGCCCAATCTAAGTTCCCACCCACAGGTCAAGACAACCAGGTAGAGTGACCAGCTGGCGCAAGAACTATGTCCTTCCACAGGGTGACAGGTTGCTCCCATTTCTTCCTGAGTCTGAGGTATTAGAGGTGATGTGCTGGTTTTAGCTGGGATACAGTTAACTTTCTTCATAATAGCTTGTATCCTGCGATGTTTTAGATTTGTGCTGAAAACAGTGTTGATAACACAGGGATGTTTTAGTTATTGCTGAGCAGTGCTTACACAGAGTCAAGGCCTTTTCTGCATCTCACACTTTCTGCATCTCACACCACCTCACCAGCGAGTAAACTGGGGGTGCACAAGGCACTGGGAGGGGACACAGCTGGGACAGCTGTCCCCAACTGACCAAAGGGATATCCCATACCATATGATGTCACGCTCAGTAACAAAGCCGGGGGAAGGTTGGCAGGGGGGCTGCTGCTCTGGAACCGGCTGGGCATCAGTGATTTGGTGGTGAGCAATTGTTTTCATTTGCATCACTTGTCTTTCATGGGGTTTATTTCTCTCTGTTCTTTTCCTTTTCATTATAATATTAATATTGTTGTTATTTGTTATTAATATTTCATTATTATTTTATTTTATTTCAGTTATTAAACTGTTTTTATGTCAACTCACGAGTTTTCTCACTTTTACCCTTCCAATTCTCTTCCTCCATCCTGCTGCCGGGGGAGTGAGCGAGTGGCTGTGTGGTGCTTAGTTGCCAGCTGGAGTTAAACCATGACAGGTGATGAAAAAGACATGAAGGGGAAAGCAGCACTAATGAGATTCCCAACAGTTTCCTCAATGCAATAGATTAATTAGCATGGGCCCAAACACTGAGCTATCATCAGTTCACTGAGTACATTATCAGTGAGCCAAGACAATAAGGAATTTCCAGAAAAAGAGACTTCCTAAAGGCCATATCCATCTTACCTGAACTTTGTCTTCATTTAATTCCTTTAAAACACAACCTCTTTCTCCAGCTGAAGTGGGAGAAAGTTCCTAACTTCTTCTTGCTCAGGTAGATGAAATCACAAAGAGGAGAAAGAGTTTGCAAGCTGTGACTCCCAGCACCCTGGTCCAACAAATTTCTAACCAGTCCCTCAGTGTGGGTTACTGGACTGGCATATAGCTGTGAACCTGAAAGGTTCAGAATAAGGAACTAAAACAAGGCTAAAATGTGAAGGAGCAAATGGGAAAATGCACAGGGAAACATCCAATTGCAGTCATCAGCTAGTGTAGTTTGGTGGCTGCATTTTTTCCTGCAGTAGGCTGGGAAGAAAGGCTAGCCTTCAAGGGTGGGAGAAAGCTTAGTCTTTACTGAGGAGGACAAGAGAAGGGAGAAATACGACTTGCTGTTCTTCCTTTGATAGAGAACGATGCAAGGAGCTCTTGCATAGTAGGTGTCCTCATTCAAACTCCATCTACTTGTAGTCATCCCAGAAATCAAGGTGATTTGCTCTTTTTCATAAGGACCATCATTGCTCTTGACCAAAAGAATGTTTTATAAGAGGCTGTTTTCTGACTGCTCCTTCTTTTGCCCCACATGCAGAGCACAAGTTTTGCTGCCTGTGCCGGTAAACTGATGGGAAGTTCACCCCATTAATTGGTATGCTAACAGACAAAAAACCTCAGTGGGACCTAACCCATTTTATTAAGCACTTCATCTTTTAGCCTATGAAGTAAAGTTTTAGGGGTTTAGTGACACTTTCTGGGTATCAGAATTTCCTATAAAGTCATGGGAAGGCACATGTTCCTTAGGAAGGCTCTAGAATTGCGTTCAGCTGGTGCAATACAAGAACCTAAACTTGGGGATCTGCATATGCAAGAGTGACCTCTTGGCTTAGAAGATCAGCATATTAGAGCAAGGAAACTTGTGTCATGTTGCCCAGCACGAGCAAAAGGGCAAGAGCTCTGTGTTGTCCAGCAAGACATGACTGCATAAGTAACCATCTTAACAGCTGGAGACAGGCCCTGCTGTGGTGGCACTGGGGCAGGGGCTGATGGCCCCAGGGTGGGCTGAAATGGCATCCTGGGACATGGACAGGGTGGGGAGGCCCCAGTGGATGTTCGGCAGGGACCGTCAGGCCTAGTACTGCCCTCAGGTCTCTGAAAATACTATTTTCTGCCCATACAGTATTTTACAATATTTAGTTTGGGAAATCCTTAAATGGTCATCATTGGGGCTACTCATTCACCAGGCTGGATGTTAAAATTTTACAAAACGTGTCCCTTACGAGGACTATGTGGGCTGTTCCTCCTAAGGCTGAAGGTATGCTGTGATAGACAATGGCTGTTGACACTGGAAGATGACTCTCAATGCAGCACAGTCTTGCTGAAGAGTTGAAAGAGAGTTACTGTTGTCACCAAATAAAGATGACAACGAGGCCTCTGCTGAAAACAGAGAAGTGGAATAAATTAAGAACCAAGATATTAGGCATATAATACTTGGACTAAAGTCACTGGAACAGATGTAAAATTTAAGAAAACCCACAGTTTTGCTCACAAATCCTCATGCTCATATTTAAGGCAATGCTATTCACTGTGATTCATTGAGATCTACTGGGGAAAAAGTGATGAAGATTATAGCTGATGATGTACAGGAATATAAAAACAGAAAGTAAGAGGCCTATGCTTTTAAACAAATGTACTCATCATCCCATTCTGGCAGAAGAAACACAGATACAATTTCTGCATATTCTAAAAATGAGGTAATTTGAAGCAAGAGGGGATTGATTTTTTTTCAAAAGGTAGTATGTTCAGAAATGTGAATAACGATTGCTATATCCTGCTTTATGCACCAGTATATAGAAATAATAGCTAGAAATGTACAATGAATAAGAGCTACAGCCAGTCATTTATAAATAGATATTTTAGGCAATTCTCTTTGGAATTTAGCTCTAGATGGAAAGACATTAAATGGAGTTATAGACAATAATCTTTCAGCCAAGCACTGGCTGTGTCAGAGGCAATATTACAGATTTCCTGAAATAAAGGTTTTCTTCAACAATCCTGCATGAGAGAATTCATTCAGTTGTGTGACTGACTTAGTTCATTTGTGATGTGTCTCAACTTCAGTCTAACTGCATTACTTAGACTTGCAACTTATAATTTTAAATTCCTGCCTTAAATTAAAAGATTCTCCTTTCCCATTTCTCAATCATTCTCTATCTCTTATTCAAAGCTGAATGGGTAATATTACAGCCATATATGGCTAGGTGTCACAAGAACAGCTTTTCCCATTTTCTGCATTGTAATATTGTGCATTTTTAATAGATCCATTCTGCATATAAGAGTAAATGAAGAGTTTGTGATGTCTCATGATGTCTCAAAGAATATTATCTATCCCTTCTTAGAAGTACTTCTAAGATGGCCTCATAAAAAGTGGTAGGGTTCAATATGAAGTTAGAGATGTTAGAGAGGAAGAAGTATCTGGATGGTTTCATTTCAGATCAATGTATAGATCTTACCCAGAAGTGCTCAGAAAAGGCAGACCTCCCTTATTACCTGTTAACAGTCTTTATCAGACTTTCTGCATGTATTGTAATGCTTCACAAATATATGTAAGTCAGAACATAGCGCATTGGTTTTATGGTAACTCACAACACCAAAAGTTTCATTAAAATATTTTTCAGTATGAAAGAATGCTCCTGGGATACTTAGATACTATACTACATGGTCAATTAAGAAAGTCCAGTCAGCTGTGCTTTCAGAACCCCAAAAGATCAAAATATCTTATATTTTCCATGTAGAAAGACTTTTTTTTTTTCCCCCTCATTTTTCATTCTGTGTGAACAGAATGAATAGAATGAGGTACAGCATGACAAAACGTGTTTTGTGATTCATAAGATGTATATTCACTGTCATGTCTTGGTGGGATACATATTTCATATATTTAATCTATTTTGCTTTTGCAGTTTTAAGAATGGCTCCAGCTGCAACATCTGGGAAGTTCTTACTGTAATACCAATAGTGTATGACATTTTGTTCCAGTTTAAAGTTCACCCAGCTTTATCTGCTCCACCTGATTTTATTCTTGCTAGTCTTTCCCCAGGATCACCTCCTACACAAAATGCTGCAAAATCTTACATATTTATAAAGCTGCATGAATAGATTCAGCTTTGGCAGTCAAAATTTACAACCAACATTTCTCACTTTCTTAGTATGTATTCTTTTGGCACATCACATTGGACTATGGTTATCCTGTAACATTAGTAGCATTGTGCATTGTACTGTGGGAAAAGCCACATCGCAGTGTGGTGGAAATTCCACTGGAGGAAGAACTAGTTCCTTCCAAACCAATTGGGTTTTGCCTTTAATAAACTCTTTGAAAATGGATCAGTATGGAATTTCATGAGTTATGGCCAGATTTTCAATAAGTCTCAGTAACCTGAGTTAAGCCTAGTTTTTTTTTCCAGAAAGTTCAACTTCTCTTTAGGCACTGAATCTAGTTACATTCTGGGTTCAGATGTGAACCAGCTTTTTAAAGGAGGTTGGTTAGCCACGCTGTCATGGTGCTGAGCCCTAGCTAGCAAGATCTGCTGAGAGGATGCACTTTTTGCTGAGGTTCAATGCCAAACTAGCGTATCTACATAGCTCCTGAGTAGGAGGTGGCTTGTAACAACCCATCTTTAAATGCAGGTAGGGTTTACATGTGCCTGCCTTAAAGCAACCATGCAGCCTTAATCTAAATGAAAAGGTCATGTTTTCAAGAATATCTAGTATGTAAGAATTCATTGTCTGCCTTCAGTGAACATTAATATAGAAGATAGTGTCAGAGAAAAATCAGAAAAAAAATGTTAGCAAGTGTCCTTGACACCCAAAGTGCATAAACTAAAGGCCAGATAGGAGAGTGGAATTGGTTCAGGGTGGTAGGTTAAGGGAGGCGGTGGGATGGCATTACCAGGAGTAGGGGGAAGATGAAGGGAAGAGAAGGAAGACCAGAGCTGCACCCAGGTACTCCTCAGCTGTAATGCACCCTGGGAATCCCTATGGTTCCCTATAAGATCAGCCAATGAAGGTCTGCAGTTTGCCATTCATAGATACAGTAAGCTTGTTCACTTTAGATCATGAACGCATACTACCAAGTGACCCAGTGCTTTCCATGAGGAAGCAGTAGGTGCCTACAGAAAGGTAGACAGTCAAGAGTAAAAGTATGAAATCTTTTGTTAAAAACTTTTCTTCCCTGGTTAGCCAACCAGGCCATTTAGGAAAAGACTGCATGGCGAGTGCTCCATGGCAGGGGTCCCATGCCTACATTATGGTTTGGGTTATGGGATCTCATTCCCTGCTGAACTTCACCATGCATGAGTTTGGGAAAATATAATCTTTGAGTGCATGAATTTGAATCTCTCAACTAAGTATGCTACTAATATTGTATAAAAGTAAAATGCAGAATAATTTTCTTGTGGGCTATTTTTAGGGTAGAAACTAGAAAATAATCCAAGAAGAAAAAAAGCAAAGAAAAGAATTTTCTCTCCGATATTAAAAATATCCATCCATCTCTCCTAATAGCGAGGACACACAGAAGGCACATCTGTTAAAAATATCTGCCACTGAACAGACGCATATGAGCTACGTTATATAAAATCCTAATTGTTTTAACAAATGATGAGAGAATGGGAAGAGTAAAAGTGAGAAAGCTCATGGTTGAGATAAGAACAGTTTAATAAATGAAATAAAAGAAAAAAGATAATAATAATTGTAATGAAAACAAAAATAACAACAACAAAAAAAGGATAAATAAAACCCAAGAAAGACAAGTGATTCAAATGAAAACAATTGCTCATCACCCTCCAACAGATGCCCAGACTGTCCCCAAGCAGTGATGTCCCAGCCAGCTTTCCCCCTAGTTTATATGCTGAGCATGACATCATATGGTATGGAATATCCCTTTGGTCAGTCGGGGTCAGCTGTCCTGGCTGTGTCCCCTCCCAACTTCTTGTGCACCCCCAGCCTACTCGCTGGTGGGGCAGTGTGAGAAGCAGAAAAGGCCTTGACTCTGTAAGCACTGCTCAGCAGTAACTAAAACATCCCTGTATTATCAACACTGCTTCCAGTACAAATTCAAAACACAGCCCCATACTAGCTACTGTGAAGAAAAATAACTAAAATTAATTAGCCAAAACCAGCACAAGCCTTTACTAGTTAGATTGGCCTTCAGGAATCCCAGGTCCCAGAAAGCAGAGGGAAAGTCTGGAGCAAAGAAGACAGTCCATTGGTGGAGGATGATTAGGTCAGGGAATACTTAAGCAAACTGTACGTACATAAGTCAATGAGCCTTGATGGGATCATGAGTGTTGTTCGAGCTGGCTGATGTCATTACGAGACCACTCGATTATCTTTGAATGATCATGGTGATTGGGAGAAGTGCCTGAGGGCTGGAGGAAAGCAACATCACTCCTATCTTCAGGAAGCACCAGAAGGAGGATGCAGGGAACTACAGGCCAGATAGCCTCACTTCTGTCCCTAGGAAAGTGATGGAACAACTAAACTTGGAAACCATTTCCAGGCAAATGAAAGACATGAAGGTGACTGGGAGTAGTCAGTGTGGATTCACAAAATAGATGTCATGCTTGACCAGCCTGACAACCTTCTATGATGAAACAACTGCCTTGGTAGATTAAGGGAGAGCAATGGATGTTGTCTACCTAGACTTCAGGAAGGCTTTTGACACTATGTCCCATAAGCTCCTCATAGAGAAGCTGGTGAAGTATGGGCTGGATGAGCAGACAGTGAGGTGGATTGAAAACTGGCTGAATGGCTGAATCCAAAGAATTGTCATCAGTGACACAAAATTGAGTTGGAGGCCAGTAACCAGTGGTGTACCCCAGGGGTCAATACTGGGTCAATCCTGTTCAACACCTTCATTCATGATCTTGATGATGGGGCAGAGTGTACTCTCTGCAAGTTTGCTGCTGACACAAAACTGGGAGGAGTGGCTGAAACACCAGAGGGTTGTACTGCCATCGAGAGGGACCTCGGTAGGCTGGAGAAATGGGCTGACAGGAACCTCATGAAGTTCAACAAGAAGTGTAAAGTCCTGTACCTGGGGAGGAACAACCTCATGCACCAGTACACGCTGGGGGCGACCCAACTGGAAAGAAGCTTTGCAGAAAAGGACCTGGGGGTCCTGGTGAACATCAAGTTGAACATAAGCCATCAATGAGCCATTGCATCAAAGAAGGCTAATGGTATCCTGGGCTGCATTAGGAGACTTGCCAGCAGGTCGAGGGACGTGATCCTTCCTCTTTACTCAGTAATGGTGAGGCCACACCTGGAGTACTGTGTCCAGTTCTGGGCTTCCCCCAGTATAAGACAGATATGCACAGACTGGAGAAAGTCCAGTGGAGGGCCACTAAAATGATTAAGGTACAAAAGCATCTCTCCTGTGAGGAGAAGCTGAGAGCTGGGACTCTTCAGCCTGGAGAAGAGAAGGCTCAGGGTGGATCTCATCAATGTGTATAAATACCTGATGAGGGCAGTAAAGAAGACGGAGCCAGGCTCTTTTCAGTGGTGTCCAGTGACGGGACCAGTGGCAATGGGCACAAACTGAAATACAGGAGGCTCCGTCTGAACATCAGGAAAAAACTTTTTCACTGTGAGGGTGACTAAGCACTGGTACAAGTTGTCCAGAGAGGCTGTGGAGTCTCCATCCTTAGAGATACATTCAAAAACTGTCTGGACATAGTCCTGGGCAACTGGCTCTCGGTGGCCTTGATTGAGCAGGGAGATTGGACAAGATGACCTACAAAGGTCCCTTCCAGCCTCAACAGTTCTGTGATTCTGTGATTCAGTAACTGACTCTTCCTCAATTCCTGCAACTTCATACCTGCATGCAAAACACTTGGGCAGGCATAATAAAATGAATGTAATTTGAATTTCTGGCACAATTTCTCATGCTGTAAAAATAGTTGTTGAGATAAAGCATGAAGATGTTATTAGCAGTGTTTTATGATCTCCTCAGATTTTGACATCTTGCCAGTCTAGCCTTCCCCCGCAGCTCCCACTGCAAACTTATCTCAAAGAAATGTTGAGTATCCGTCATTAGCATAGCAAGTTTCCAAGTATTGTGACATGAGTCATGTAAATTTATGCAGTCACTGTCAAAGCATTTAAAACAGAGACTTATTTTCAGAAGTGAACCCTTAGAGAGGACAACTTTTTTATGTAAACAAATGACAAAGCACTAAATAGTGGCTGCAGTTTTGGAAGAGGATGGGAGTCTGATGTGTGCAGAGGTGGCTTCTGAGCATCTCTGCTGGGTTCTCCATGACCTAGTGGTGTTCCAGGGCTGGCTTAATTTTCCATCCCAGGTCATCTGGCACTTCATAGGTTTGATCCCACATACAGCAGAACTATGTGCTTTCTCTCAGAGGCCAACTTCTACCATGGCTTGAAAAGCTGCAGTTTTGAGCTGCTTTCAGGCAGACCTGAATTTGGACCAGAACAGTCATTTGGTTCATGTGTAGAATTGAAAATTAAGGCAATTAATCCTATGGAAAAGCTTATAGGGAAAGAGCCATCCTAGGACTGATGAGGGCAATGGAATGGGGAGATCACAAAATAGCTAATTTTTGACTGTGCTCATCTAATTCCTGCTCTTAACCTTTTTCCAGCACCTTGCAAAATAAATAATTGTAGTCAGCATGGGAAACAAGATTTTTACAAGACCTTTTTCTAGACTAAAAAAGTGAGGCAGTAATGAATTCAGCTCTTTCTGTCTTGTTTTGTTCTCCTTCCTCATTACAAGGGAATAAAAGCAATGGAGGACCAACCTTCTCCCTCACTGAAATGCTCTGATGTTAAATTAATCATTAGCTGCCACCCAGTAAAAGCTTTGTGGCATGGACCCCAGCACTAACTGGAACACCAGTGACTGACCCAAGGGGGGAACCTTCTCATCCATTGAAAGAGGTGTTTGTTAGAGGAGCATCCTCTCAATGGTCATGATCTGGGGAAGATCACTGACAGCTGTCTTTCAGTGGTTTGTCACTCTGTGGCAGATTATTGTTCGGATGCAACACCTTATTTTGACATTATCTCTGAATTGTTCTTTCTGGAGAAGTAGATTCAGGACTTCCAGTCAGAGCTTGGTTTATTGCCAGGATTTATCACAACCATAACCACAAAGCTTCAGGGAGGAATGAATTATACATCTTTATCTAAATGGACCCCCTTGATTCTGCTACATTCAATGTACTGTCAACAAACAAAAGCATCTGATCCTTCAGAAGATAAACCAGGAGTTCACATCACTGCCCAGAGGACTATCCATGCCCCATAGCTCTTTCTAGCTATGCTGCTCTTCAGGAAAAAGGCTGAAATACATTGTGTCAGCTGGTGGGAAACACTGCCTTCAGATCTTTGATGAATAGAGGAAAGCCTTGATTCCTTGTTTTCATTTTTTCCCTGGGGTTATTCAACATGCCAAGTCTAAAATTAATGCTCATGATGCTCTTAAAGCAGAATGAAACCCTAGCACTGAAGGCTTTTATGGGCTGTGATGTCATGCCTAGAGACAAGTTTGTTTATGTGGTTGAAAGTGGACTTACTGGGTTTTCCCATTGCTTTTTGTTTGCCCATGCCAGTACAGTCTGTTCTTGCAGAGTCTTGGGTTCCCAAGAAATACTTTTGAAAAGAAAAACAAATATTATCTTTTATATCTGTAGACATCTCTTTTGATCTTTTATTTATCATCTTAACCTTTCTGATGTGATATCATAATCCTCCTTGGCACTAATCCAGTATTGGTCTGGATTGGTCAATGGTCTGGATTGCTCAGTGTTGTAACTGCAACTGGAAAACCAGGTTGATGCTTATATTTTCCTATCCTGTTCTTATTTTTGCATCCCCAAAGAGCTCAGAAACTTTGTTCTGGATGTGTTCAGATTTATGATGAACACTTCAATTACAAATTTGGATGGTTTAAAAAATGTGATTTTGGAATGCTACTTCAGATCATGTGTTTTGGAAATTCATGAACTGAAAGGCTTTGTCCTACCTTCAAACCCAGCAGCAGCCTCATAAGAGAAAGGACACAATAAATAGTCTGTTTTCATGCCACCACCTTAGGCTGAAGAAGGACTTAGACCATTCTTATTGAGGGAGGATTTTCATATATGTGTGGATATCAGTTTTCAGCACCACTGTTATTCCTCACTGTACGTTTTCACTAATTTGGTTAGGTGAGATGGATTTGTGTCTCTGAGCCTGCCTGAAGAATGCCTTGGCCTTACTTGCACAAAGGCACTGTAGTAAGTCAAGTCTGTGTTGTGACCCATGTTGCTGAAGGCCATCCAAAATAACACTCTTCAGGGCCAGTCCATAGAGGAAATAAATCTGGGCTGTAAAACTGCTTGCAAAGCACGGTAAGGTTAGCCAGAGCTTGGCCAGGTCAGGCATAACCAAAGCAGTGCCAAGCTGGTGGGGGCAGCACATCATGAACTTGAAGAACTCACACACACATGCACGTGCACAGGCACGCACACACGAATGTGCGCGCGCGCGCACACACACACACACGTTTGTTTCACAGTAGGATCTGCCCAATTTGTGTCTTACCTAGGCCGACTAGCCGAGACATGCATCCTTGCCCTGAGTAACTGCTGACATGGACTCAGCCTTCATGCCCCACTCCTGGACCGAGAGCCAGGTCTTCCTCAGTGGGGAGCAACAATGGGGTGAGGTGGTACAAGTGGCTGCACATCCAGTGTCTGGCTCCCAGGGCTACCTAGCATCCGCATGGCTAGATATGCAGGGAAGAGGGCTCATCTCCTCTGGTCCTGGTGCCCTGAGGTGCTATTTGGAGATTGTGTCTGGGCAAGGTGTCCTATTACTATTCAAAACCTAATTTTTCCTTGTGCTGCTGAGGTGGCTCTGGATGTACATACTGAGACACATGCCATCTCAGTGAGACTGCTATTGTTACATGGGATGTAAACACAGCAGGGCCACTGCTGCTGTTCACAGCAGTGATACTATACTAATAGAGGCTCCAGGACTGCCACTCTCCAAAAAGTACTAGTTCAGCTCCGCCAGGCACAGAATTTCCTGTGCTCTCCTCTCTTTCAATAACATGAAGATCCTTTTCTAACAGCTCACAGGGAACATCTCATCTTACTCACAGGCTGTGCAGAGCCAGAAGTTTGCAGTCTGCCAAGTTCTCCCATTCTTACAGGAGCTCAGTTCACTTGTTACATTTAATGAAACATCCCATGATTATTTTACAATTTTGGCAATCTAATAAAAATTTTTGTCAGTGAAAACAATCAATGACTTCCACTACAGATTGGCATAAATAATTTATTTTTTACATACAAACAAAAATATTGTGTTTGTGGCTTCTGGGGTAAAGTCCCACATAATTCTTATGTTAATTTTCCTGGCAATTCTGATTGCTGCAAAGTTTCGTAAATGGATCAGTATTTCTACAAACTCACATCTTCATAATGGGAATTGTGTTTCAAAGCTTTTTTGCTTGTTTGTTTTGCTGCACATTATAGATACTCTAGTATATTTATTGAATGTTTGCTACTTAATGGTTTGTCATTTTGGGTGTGGTGACACACAGTTGCTGTCTATGCTTCTTTGGAAGTTTGCTATGAAGAAGGGAACTTTGTGCTAAAGCACTTGGGTCTTTATTTTGGACCATTAATCGGAAAAGATTTGCAGAGGCAATATGTATGTGCTACTACGTGGAGAAAAAAGCAGCAAAAGACAGCATGTATGTTCTAGACCCATGAAGTATTCCTGGTCCAGAGAGAATGGAAGTCAACCAGAAGTCTTTCCGTTGACTGTACTGGATTTTGGATTAAGTCTTGTGTACGTAAGTGGCGTCCAAAGGTCTGAGCTGTTCACAAATGGTCCGTGTCTGTTGTAGTTACCAGGAAATGCAGGGAATGGGCCAGAGTTCAAAGCTTCAGCTTTTTCTATTCCAAGTCACACAGACAAAAAGAAAGATGCCATTATCCAACCTGCTGCAATCCTCTAGAGTGCTGAGTTTCCCTGTGATCCAGCTCCTCAGCTATTAAAAAAGTAACAAAAACTTTGCTGGCTAGAAGTATACTGGGGAGGAACTGGTAAATCTCAGCAAAGGGGAAAAGTCATTCTGAAAATGATCATAAATATAGTTGGGCTGGAAATTAGGAATACAGAGACTTTCCAAACCAGACCTCTGATACAAGTAAACCCACAAGTGCAGTGAGTTTTGAGATGAAGATTGATAAGTGTAGGGAGGGGAATCTTATGGGAGCATTCTGTTCCTGGCAAAGTCAGTAGCCAGAGAGTGTCTTAGGAAGGAATTACGTGGTACAGTGTCTGCCATTGTGGGGAGTAGGCTCAATGAATAGATATACTACAATAAGTACACTGAAGACTGCGAAGTATGCAGGTACTGAGGGAGCTGCAAAAACACACAGGATAGATTTCTATGTACACTGCATCAGCTACTGAAATAATCTATTCAAGTGCAACATAATGTCATACTGCACTGAAGAACTAGCATGGGTCTCAAATTAAGAATTACATCTCATGTTGATTTTATGTACAATGTCTGAGAGATAATTGTGCTTTGAACTTGAATTTCCCACCTTCCCATAAAAAAAAAAAAAATTAGACCTGAAGAATTCCAATCACTGGAGCAAACTAGACTATTGGTAAAATATTTGCAGGGAACATTTATGTACACAGGTGGAAAAGGCCTTCAGAAATCATTGCATAAAAAATAACCAAAATAATTAAGATTTTGTTGATCTTTTATTGAGAAATTGTGGTCTAGAGGACAACTGTTTGCTATACTTGAAACTAGTTCTCCATGAGTAATCCTGAGGAGGATCCATTTGCAAATCCAGGTGAGCATAATCAATGGCACAGTTAAGTAGGATGTAAACTGCATTCAGCATCTGTAACCTCTTGCTCATGTTGGCTAAGAAAGTAAAAATCACTTCTGGCAATGATTCAGATGTTGCCAAGAGGTCTAGTGTGTACCGTGACAGAAGTGAGAAGATGGGAAACCTGTTTCTGCTTATTTATAAGTGCCCTGAAAATGATTAACAATTACTTTCTTCAAAGGGAGTCCTATAACCTGACCTGGTTTATGAATCTCAGCTTCAGGAATACAGAAACAATTTCCAGCTTTACTGCACCTTTCCAAATATGACAGAAGAGTTTTAAGCTCAGTTTGTTACCAGTGTGTCCATTGCTGCTGAACGGAGTGCTAGACATTGTGTATCAACAGTTGGACACACCACAGAAGGCAACAACTGTTTGACAGTTATTCATTGTTCAGGGAAGCCATGGAGAATTCTCCAGAAGTGTAACCAGCTATCATCACTATTTGATTAAATCCTGAAAAGTAAAATTGCAAATAAATTAAATAATGAGTTTTTGTATTTGCATTGGGTGCTCTTCATGGCTAGCAAGCACCCATTTTGAGAAAACCCAGTACAATGGGATCAGAATGAAACGCTTTGACTTCAAGACTTGCTAAAATGCCTTGAGAAAAGTAGCACTGAAGGAGAATATGCCTTACAGTCACAGAAAATCTATTCATCCTTTCTTCCATCAGTGGTGACAACAGCAGACAAACAATGCTTTACTTACTGGTTAAAATAAAAGGTGACTCACACAGGCAGTGTGGGTGAGTAAAATTTTGCAAGACTGCCTTTCATATTTGACCAGTGTAATGATTATGTTGCAGACCTTTTATGGATAATTTGGAATATATGTGCACATAGAATGAACGTGGGGGTGAGAAACAGCTTTTTTTCCCACATATAAACCCTAACCACATGAATCGCAAATGAGCATTAAAGCCATAGTTCAAAACAAGTCCAGTTGCACTGGGCTGAGCTCTTGGAGTTCTTTTTATTGTGCAGAAAGAGCAGGAAACAGGAGCTTGTGCCCTTTTCAGAGTCAGTTTAGGACACCGTAAGTCCTGGGAGAACAGAAGCAGAACAACTGCTGTCTTCCCCTAATCAGAAAGGCTGTTGCCCATGATCAAGTTGTGCCCGTATACTCCAGTCCAGTAGGCACAACTGGGCAATCCAGGTAGATAGAGTTTGTACAAATTAATGTCTGGAAGAATGGGAGTACTTTGAGTCTTCTTGCATGAGAGACATATTTTTCAATGGTGTGGAGTCAAATCCAATCTTGTGTTCTCAGCCTTGGACCTTGACTTCCAGTCAAGGCAGTCCCCTGGGGTCAGTATTTTCTTCCCATGTGTCATACAAAGTGTTAGAAGAGCTTCATTGGACACTGACTAACTGGAGCAGTATGTGCAACCTTAGAGCTTTTCCTGGGAGTCAAGATGTGCCAAAGCAACTAGGCAGAGGTCATCTAGGTGGCATTCCTCATTCTGCAGCCTGACACGGTCTTCCCCCAGATGCATGCCACAGTCCTTCGGCAGGGTCCTTTTACCTTCTCACTCAGAAGAGCTTCTTTATTGCTGGAGGGTGACTTTAATCATCAGATTAAAATTTCCTGTACTCTTGAGCACAGCTATTGTGAAACTTTTTTGCTACATAGGCCAGGATGTTGTTGTTAGTGTTGCTTCTCCCCATCTCTATGAATTATACAGTCAACTAAAACAGTAGAGTTTAATATGTGCTCATTGTGTGTTTGTCCCTTTCTGAATAGTTACTGAGACGTTATGATGTGGTGACGAGGCAGGAAGCCCCTCTTCTCAGTGTGCAACAGACTGTGGTGGAGCAGCACAGCAAGTGTGTGGGCTTTGCTTCTGGGTGTAACATGGCTTGAGCACTATCCTGATGTCTGGGTGGTGCTGCCTCCTTTCACACTGTCTAGGGCAGATAGATATCAAACCTCTAGAGACAGAGTAGCCTTGTGACATGGGTGCTCAGGATGCAGCCTTGTATTTGTGACCTTAGTTGAGCAGCTAGGCCTGGCATGTTGATGTTCCTGGAAGAAAACATCAGGCTTGCCTGCATCCTCCCTGTGGCTTTCCTAGTCATGTGCTCTGTGTGTGCTGCCACTGGATCTACAGAAAAAGTCTGCTTCATAATAAGGCTGTAGTCTTTTTACCTTTCTTTTACGTTTCTTGGTACACTTTCTGACTTGATTCTATCCCCCACCACAGATTTTCTTGGGGCTATTTCTCCTCTCTTTCCCACCCCATGCCCCTCCCCATTTCCCTTTTCTGTGTGGACCAAATCTGAATTTCTCCACAGCTTTAGGGACAGAAGAAAGTTTGTAATTTATCTGATCCCTGCACTCCCATTGTATAGCTGTTGTGAGAGAAGTGTTTGGTGTGGCCAGGGTTGAGTGTGGGGAGAGAGAAGGAGAGAACAGTGCAGCTGCTGCATGAGACACTGGCTATGGGACAGAGAAAAGGCATACACTGATTTATTCCTGCCAGAAGTTACCTCCCTGTCTTTGTGTTCTCTATTGGTACCAAAACCTCCTCCTGCCTTATGACCTGCCCTTCCACTTCTTCACGGGCAGGAGCAGCAGACAAATAGATGTCCATTTGGGGAAAAAACATATTTTTCCTTATGATGTGCAACATTATCCTATCTTTGACACATTCATGCCCCTGAGGTACTAATTGTTGGAAAACCAGAACAGAAGGAAGGCAAGGAGGTCTGGAGCATTAGCTTCAACCATGCCCAAACCTTAGGGAGATTTTTCTCTTACTATGGCAAGACATGCAATTGTCCATCTTTTTGCAATTGGAATTGCCTAAAATCACAATGACACTTTGAAATGAAGGGTATTTGGCTCCTAAATCTACATCTAAGTTAATTTGGACTATAAGTTCCTTGCAAAAATCTGTCCTGTTTAATAGTTAGATTTTGAATTTTTTATTCTAGCCATACCACTTCCACAACCTTTTGGTTACAGAAATATAATCCAAAGTGTATATTTTTTAAACCTAATTTAATTTATTTTTGGAAGCTCTCTGGAGATACACCAACAAGAAAGAGGCAATTAGTCAGCAGAAGCAAAGCTTTATATGCATGGCAGCATTTTCAGTAATTCCTTCCTGCTGTACAACATATTAAGTGTTCTGATCAATTCACATCATCACTGACGGGGTTTTCCCAGCTATATTTCTTAACTTCTAAAACCATGTAGTTTAAGATATGTTTGCAATAGAAATAATTATTATATATTATTCTTGTGACATTTTTTATGTTGGAATGAGTTGGGGCCCTTGCAGGGATCATCCAGCTAATCTCTCTTTCCAAGCAGGGCACTGCTAGAAGTCACTTGACGGCATCTGGAGTGGATTGCCTGAAGGAAATGTAGGCAATCTTTGGATGTCTGGCTTTTGTCAACACCACTGTATATATTTAATGATGTTATGATGCAAGCAAAGTCCTGCTTCCCTGTTCAGCCTTGTGATCTCAAGGTCTGCAAGCAAGTTTCTTAATGCTACTGTGAGACCAGACTGTTTAATCTGTCGTGTAGGCAATTTAAGGATTTCCATTGCCCTATTCTTCTGCCAGCAACTAGAAGCATAGTCAGGACCACACAGTAATAGTCTTAGGATGTGTGCACTAAAACCAGCAATTCTAAGGTTAGCATGTCTCTGTTTTGGCACCAGTTTTTTTTTGTATATGCCAGAACACTAATGCATGCAGAGCAGGTGCTTACTATTTGATAGTTTCCTGTACCTCTTTTTTTGCTACCTAAAAGTGAGGGAATAAATAGGGATGCTATTTTTGGCAAATCTAGGTCATATCAAACACAACCTTATGGCTACTTTTAGCCTGTAAGAGTCAAGACAAAGCATAGTGAAGGGTTCTGGTTTTTTTCCTCCCCATTTTTAATATAAGCCTCAAATCAGAGCCACTAAGGACGGATCCTGAGGCTTAGTTTTGTGTATTCAAAATTCTGCTTCTGTTAGTACATTAGTGCTTTTTTAATATTGGAGTTTGTTGCATGGTCTGTAGGACCTCATCAGAGGTTCCTCCTTAGCTTGCAACAAGGCTGCCTCTCTGCAGGGGGGTGTGCCAGGGCGCAGCCATCAGCCTGGGCTCTACTCACTTCTCTGTTTTCTCCACTGTATTTTTTGTCAGTCCAGTCTGATGCAGAAGTCCTCCAACTTTCCAGCTAGGGTAAACATTTTTGAGGAATTGCTGTCCCAGGTGCAACTAAGCAATGCATTGGTGTCCTTGGAAGTAGAAAGGCCCAGCAGTCACACCTTCTCAATTCCTGCTACCTCTCATCTCTAGACTGCCCACCAGCCATGGTCTGTCAGCTCTTGGCGGGGAGTGTGTAGCTGGGAAGTCATGTAATTTGGAAGAAGCGATCCATTGACTAAGCCTTTTTCTTAACAGAAATTTAAGCCGTATAAAGCCATTATTCAGGACAGCTGGTGAGATAAAGAAAAGGGTTAGACTTCCTCCTTTGTGATTTCTGTTTGACTTCATATTAGCATACTACAGTATTTTAGCACCTGACCTAAAAATGGCATGCCAAATATGCTGGCTCCTAATTTGGAATGCTTCTGCAAGTGTTATTTTCCTTTTCCTTTCCAATTGCACTGAGAAGCAGTTGTATTATCCATTTATTGCCAGGATGTCAGCTCTAAACAATACAGTACAAGTCATCACCATCCTCCGATCACATGAGAAGCATCTTGATGAATTTTCCCAAGTTGCTCTTCTCATGAGAGAGGAACCTTGTCATACATATTAATAAATTCAATAACTACACATGTTTTAGCATATGCCTTTTGCATAGTACCTGAGAGACTTAACACTAGCTGGTGATATGCTAAGAGAGTTGCCTGTCAGACTAAGTACTGTCCATCTACGTAGATTTAACTATTGTCTCTTCTTCTACACAAAATGGCTTAATTTTTGGTTCTGTGATTGTGCATTGCACAAGGGTCCTGGACCACGACTGACACACAGAAGCATCACTGCGAAGCAAACAATCAATAAAGATCAATAGTGACTATTGTGCCTATTCTGTGAGCCTAAGACAGTTCTCCAGTGCCAGAGGGTGAGTTATGTAACCCACCCTGGGCCCCGTGCAGGACAGAAAAGAAAAGTGATCATGTCTGTGGGAAAGGGAAAGGGAGATGAATCTAACATCTTGATTTAACATGGATTTAACATGGATTTAAGCAGGCTGTGGCAGATAGGGCACAGGTTCTTTGGGAAAGGTGAGATAAAAGTGATGTGTAAATCCAGCAGGTGAGATGTGTTTCTGTTTAACAGAAACAGGTATCAAATAGGACCCTTGAAATGTTTGAGGAGTTTCTAGAACTGCATAGACATCTTTTAAATTAAACTTCCAGTCCTATGTCTTAAAAAAGCTATCATCTTCTCTCTCTCTCCACATAGAAATATACAGACACACACATCCACACTATATTTTTTATACAAATATATATGTGCGTACGTGTATACACTGAAATGACCTTTTCTTTTATGACTAACAACAGATAATTAACAAAAACTTTGAGCTGCTGAGCTAAGGAATTCTTGTAAAAATGCAGTTATTGTTCAAACACAAAATTATCACAAGATGTGGTTTCCAAAAGACAGTGAGGGATAAGGTTTGACTGTCCTGAGCTATGGTTCTCCTTTTGCACAGTACTTTACATTCTACTTTTAAAAAGTAATCTTGTCTCCCTGAGTTTCTAAGCTAAAGTTCACCTCAAAAGCAACACAAAACTACGTAAACTGCCATGTTATCACTACCTGGCACTGCTGTTTTGCATAATCATGTGGGTTGAAACCTAGAAGCAGCTCACAGTATTATTGCTCAGATCAACTCCTACAGGCTAAAGGACATTACTCAGTAACTAACATATGTTCATGTCCCATCATTTATTGAAATACTTCCCCAGACTTCTCCATAGGCAGATCAATTTCACTCACTTAAAAAGGAAAGCAGCTTGAAAAAAGAAAACAAAAGGTCCAGCAGTTGGAAATTAAAGCCAGGTAAACCCAGGTGGCACTATTGACAGCGAAGGTAATTAACTATTAAAAATGCTATAACTAAGGATGTGTAATCCATCACGATTTAAATCCTTATGTAAAAGCTGTGTGCCCTTTGAAAAGATATCACCTGGTTCTGAGAATCACTTGATGAAGATCCATGAGCAGAATAGATAGATAGTCATGAGAGAAGAAAGGGTAAATGGATCTCTCTGTCCTGGCTCAGGTTTTCCAGGTTTCTTGGTAAACTGTAAGGTAAGTCAGAGCTATTACATTTGCTATGAGTATTTTTTTTGTGTGTCTAATGGCACTGTATCTGAACTTGCAATCACCCATGTGTTCTAGAGATTGGGCACAAAGAGGAATGTGTGACATAGAGTTAGTTAATATATAACGTATTCCACATGATGTGCCCTGATGTGGAAGGATAATGGACTTGAGAGCACTATGTGAGTGGGGAAAAAAGTTCAAGCCCCTGTGTCAGAGAGAGAGACAGCTCACCATATCTTCTACAAGGACGGTGGGTTAACCCCTTTTCTGCATGTGAATCCAGAGGGCTGCCCCATGGGCTCAGGGTCCCAGGGTCCCTCTGGAGTTTGTGCAGTTCCTTCACAAAGGTCTGAAGCCTTGGGATTACATCCAAAGGCCTGTGTTACACGTGGTGAGCTGCTTTCCCCAAATGGTCATCTCTATAAGCAAAGAAGGGAGACAATTTCCTCCAGTGACGTATTTGTTGCATTTCAGGTTACTGCTTTCAGCACCTTCTCTCCTGCACAGAGGGATTCTGGGGTTACTGGATGAAAATTAGGTTTTGGGAATACTTCTTTTGGCAACTCATTTCACTTCTAAGCAAATAGTCCGAGATGGCAGAGCTTTTCCTCTTTCACTGATTCTGCTAGCCTCTCCAGCATTGCATTGCTGACAAGTTTAAGTGCTTGCATCGTTAAGAGCATTTGTTCGGTCTGCGTCTGTGTTGTTCAAACAACGTCTGTATTGTTAGAAGCAATGTTGTTCAGAGTAAGCAAACACTGCATTGATCCCAGAGGAAGTCTGGAAAACACTCTGGTGGATAAAACTGCATTTTTACATGCGTCCAGTATTTCTGTCTCATTTCAGGTTTGGTTTACCATGAAGAGTCATTGTGGTGGCATAAGGAAGAGGAGGAGCCAACATACATGCCTCTCGCTACAGAAGTTTCTCTGTTAACATCCTCATTTGGACATTCGCTGGATACTTGAAAGCTCTGGCCCTTGTCTGTAGGGAGTGGCTTGGCAGCCTTGCTCTCTGGCTACTGCACAGTCTCACCCAGTCGGATGTACAGCATCTGCGACCCGCCCGCCTGTCTGCCTGCACACCTACACACAGAAGGAAGGCCCAAAAAAGACAGATTCCCTTGGGCTTCCCTAGGAATGTAGTTGTAGAAGATTAATGTAGGAAGCTGTGGTTTAAATAGAAGTGGTGAGGAGAGGGAAGGCTATGTTGTGGTTGTGGTTCAGGACCCAAGAGACCTAGCACTAATTTTGCTTCTCTGCTGCTCCCTGAGTAACTTCGAGCAAGTCACGTAATATCTCCAAGCTTTGGCTCTCCATCTGTATGTTGAGTCAACACTCCTCCGTTCTTAATCTTTGTCAAGACCTGGTGTCTGAAATGGTGGGGCTTGATGTAAGACAGAAGTGAACTCATGTAATTATAGAGAGGTCTGCAAGTTATTTAACTGTGATTTAAAGGAAAATGTTATTTGAATGTGTTTTAATCAGATACAAAATGCTATATTCAGCATGATATATAAGCACAATGACATCCAGATGAAAAATGGGCCAATTTAGAATATAGTAAAAATAACAATATATAAGCAAGTCAGAACATGACCTTTAAAGGATCAAAATAACAATGAACAGAATAACCATTGCATTTTTAAAACTACCACACAGGACCTCCAAAAAGTGACCAAATTTTATTTGCTGATAGACAGTCAATGAGGTTTGCACATGAACATCCTCTTCCACAAGCTGCTTCAAAATGTTAAACTCTTAACACCCCCAGCTGATGGAGCTGACTGATGCAAAGGAATATAATCAGCCATTGGCTGGCTTCCACAGATCAGTAGATTTCATTACAAAGCTAATATTAGCATGTTCTGTTGCTGTAGTTAATATACAGATTATGGCAGGATCATTGTTCAAGGTAGGAACAACCATAATGACTCAAATCAGGTATCTGCCTAGCCCAATATCCTTTTACAATAGAAGCAAGGGGAAGCCTAGAGGGCAACCATGTGAGATATTTCCCCCAAGTACTCTTCTGGCCTCCAGCTATTTCAGCTCAGGGAATTTCCTGAGACAGATATCATACTAAACCATAGTAATATGAAGACTCTCTTCTGAAATAACAATGTGGATCCAGCAGTTCAGGGATTGTTTGAGGTGGGGGCCTAGATAAAGTACATCTGCTCAACAGTCTTCTCTATGCTGTTTCAGACTGTCTACTTGGCTTCCAAACTCTCCACCCTCTATTGCTTTGTAAAGCTGGTTGATGGTTTTTGGTCCCAACTCATACTGGCATTAACAATGACAGTAGTTTGAGCAAATGTACATACACTGCAGATAACTGTAAGGCTCCCAGTTATAAAAGCCTGACCAACAGCAACACGTCAAGGATAAACCATCAGAATACCGTACAGAACAGTAAAGAAAGAACCATTTCCTACTCTGAGAACAATGTGTAGCCCAAAAGTATCTGTTCATGGATCTGCTGCCCTTGAATTTTTTTAATCCCATTTTAAGTCTGCTGATAACCATCTGCCTCCACAAATTCCTGTGGCAACAAGTTCCACAAGTTCACTACCCTTTGTGTAAAAAATGTACTTCATTTTAGCTGTTTCATACTAATCTCCTACTAAGTGCCTGTAGTTACAGTCTTGTGGATTATGGTGAAAACCAGTTTTGTGTTCTTTTTAGCCATGACTATTATGACTTTGTAAACCTCATGAATATTCCATTCAACCTTCTCTCCAAATTTAAATGTTCCGGGGTTTTTAGTTTCTTACCATATGGCAGCTGCTTCGTCCTCTTGATCACTTTAAGTGCCTTTCTCTGCACTTTATTTATCTCCCCTTCACCCTTTAGATGTGAAGACCAGGGCTACACACAATATAGCAAATGGAGGTGCAACGAAGTTTTTGATAGTGTCAATGTGATGCCCACCATGCTGTTCTCCATACCCTTTCTGGTGACACAGAGCACTCCAGTGACTCTCTTTAGGCTGCTACTGCACAGGTGCCAATGATTTTAGAGCTGAGATACTCCAAGCTCTGAGTTACTGAACTCAGACCTGACAGCTGCATCTGTAGACATGATATACCTCATTTCTACCTATACGTGTCATTTTGTGTTTTTCTACACTGAAACTCAGTTGTCATTTTTTGCCCACTTACTCAGCATTTGACTACTTGAAAGGCCTTAGTATCATTGCCAGATTTGGAGAATTCAGATGTTCCTCTCATCAGGTCACTGTCGAAGATATCAGTTAAAAACAGTCCCAGCAGTCTGGGACTGCTAGTGAAACTCTGCTTTCTCTCCTCTAATCAATTTTAATTTCACAAAAAGACCTTTCCTCCAGTCCTGTGGTGACTTAAATTCTGTGATTGTCAGGGCCTGAGGGCACGAATAAGCCTTAATTGCCCTCACCAGCTTCACCTGGGGGCCACATCCACACCTCTGCCTGTGAACCCAGGGACTCCAGTTCAGACCTGGCCCTGGCCCTGAGCTATACTGTAGTTAATCTTGTCTTGGCCTTTTGTCCAGCTGCCCTGACTTGCTGGCTGAGGTTTTTTTATTGCATTGCAAGTGTAGCTTTATCTCTAGCCCTGTCTCGTGGTTGGACCTGTGCTGTAGGTAATCTCTTGCTCTAACTCCTATTCTTCCTGCTAGGACTTCCTAGATTGATGCCGGACCTGACTCAGCACCTGACTTCACCCTGCGTGGTGATCACTGGGCAGTTGATGACACCTGTTACAATCACCACCCTGGCCTTGCTCGGGTGCTGTGGGTGCCCAAGGGTGAGGGCACTGCTGGTGCTGGGGTCACGCTTGGCTTCTGACTTGCCCCCTCAGGGAGCAGCCCTGCTCCTGCTGCTTTCTGGCAGTAATAACTTTAGTGTGGAGCCTTATAAACGCCTTTTAAAAATCCAGATATGTTATGTCTGTGGGCAGCAGATTAGTGAGGCAGGATTTTCCCTTTGCAGAAGTCACACTGACTTTCTTGTGATGGACTTGATTTATTTACATGTTGCATGGTCTTGTTCTTCACTATAGACTCTAACAGCTCACCAGGGCTGGAAATCTGTCTCATTAGTCTATCGTGCCCAGGTTCCCCTGCAGAGTGTCTTCTGTGGATGGAAGTTATCAGTCCTTTGGCATCACGGCTGTTTGCATGACAGGTTGCATACCTTGGCAGGCAGCTCTGCAATTTCATGTTAGAGTTACTTTGGAGTGCTTGGGTGAGTATCAACCAGCCCTCTGTATTTTTTACTATCTGTTTGAATATCCTTTGCTTTAAATTATTTTTTAATTGGATGGTTTTATTTCCTTTTTGAATTGCAACATTGAGGTTACCTGAGTATCCTGGTGTTTTTGAACAGCCTCCAGGCTGCTTGTAGGCATTTTGCTTTTTGGATTGCATTTTTTTTTATTTGGCGTGGGGTGGTTTTGTTTTCTGTTTTTGTGGAGTTTTTTTTCTTTTCTTTCTAATTATATGATTTTGGAGAGTCCTCTTTCTTGAAATTCCTGGTGATGCATTGATTTACCTTACTGTCTGCTATTACAGCTTTGAAACCATTTGTATTCTGAATATTATTGAGGAACAGCTTTTCCATTAATATCATTTGAACTAGGCCCTGTTGACCCCTTAAGGCCACATCTTGTGGGTCCTGCAACTGACTGGTTGAAGCAGCAGTCCTTTACTGAGCAGCTGAAATCTCCCATTGTTACTAAATCTTCAAAATTCACAACTTCTCTAGTGTCGTTGAGTTCTTCCTGATCATTGTCATCATTCCAAAATGGGCTCAGTAGAACAGTTTTAGTATTACAATTTTGCTTTTAGAATATGGGATTTCTACCAATAGAGATTTCGGGGTGCTTCTTTTTTCTTGTGATACTTGAGCTGCAGTACTTCACGTACAACATCACTCCCTCACCTGTGCATCCTGCCCTCTAAAGTTGATAACCTACAAACACTGCATTGCACTGATCTTCATCCTTCCAGGAGGCCTCTGATGTGCTGCTGTATCAGGGCGACCACTCAGTGCTTGCACAGTGTTTCCCCTTTCCTGATTTGTAGGTATCCAGCACTGGAGTTAGAAGCACTTCCAGGCTTTGCTTTTGCTCTGTTGCTCAATATTACAGTCTAACTTTTTTTCTTTCTTGCCTATGCTATTTATTTTCTCCTCCCTTTTTCAGGATGTCTCAGATAGGCCTAACTGAGTCTTTTGTAATTGCTCTGAGCCCAGAGAACAACTTCCTTCACCCCTGTTGGAAGTGTTTCTGTTGCCCTTGGCTGTCTAAAATGATTCTAGATATTTAAGTTTATGAATCTGAGACATTCTCAGTGGGCCAGAAGAGAAGATACAGAGCTGGGGAGAAACCATGACCTTTGAGACCTTCTGCTGGAGGATGTGTGGAGTAGTCTAGAGTACCTCAAAGGGCATCAGATGCTTACGTGTGGAAAATTGAATCAAGCTCCTGACACTAGCACCCTGTTCAGTGCTAATCAAGGACATAAAATACGCCTGATCTTTTATGCCACAGCCCACTGCACGTACATCTGTATCTGGACACAAGGGTACATGATAAACAAAGCTTTTTTTTTTTTTTTATAGAGACAATCTTAGCATGAGACTTTTTGGGGTATTCTTGGCTCAGTGTAAAACAAGAAAGACTGGTGGGGTGATTGGCAGAGACTGGAAAGGCTGAATACAGACTTTAGGAGAAAAAAATTAGGTAATCAAAACAGAGTGGCAACTGAAGAATTTTTTAAATGTTTAGCTTTTGGGATAACTTTTATCATTTCCCTAATGGCCATTTACACTGCCAAAATTACTACTATCCACTACAGTACTACTTCCCACAGATAAACAAAAGTTCTGCGAAGACAGAGCTATATTAATGCTTTGGTTAGGGTAAACCCTGCTCTGAATTTTTGACTTATCGACATTTAAGTTACTGTATTTTTTTTCTAGAAACTGAATTGTTAAAAGACATTGTCCTTAGACAGTTCTTTGTCATTGGCTTAGATCATAAGTATCACAGAATCACTAAGGTTGGAGAAGACCTGTAAGATCATGAACTCCAACCATCAACCCAACACCACCATGCCCATTAAACCATGTCCCACAATGCCGCGTCCACATATTACTTGAACACCTCCAGGGACGGTGACTCTGCCACTTCCCTGGGCAGTTTATTCCAGTGTTTCACCACTCTCTCAGTAAAGAAATTTTTCCTAATATCCAGCCTAAACTATCCCTGGCGCAACTTGAGGCCATTTCCTCTTGTCCTGTCGCTAGTCACTTGGGAGAAGAGACCAGCACCCACCTCTCTGCAACCCCCTTTCAGGTAATTGTAGAGAGCGATAAGGTCTCCCCTCAGGAAGATATGTTGTGGGGTTTTTCTTTTTAATTGTGGTCAGCTTGTGAAATTTTGTAGCATTGTGCTTCTCCCCCCCTTTCCCAACCACATAAATTGTCATTGACATTTCAGTCAAATAATTGAATTTAACACACCTTTAGGCTTATATTCAGATTTGTTATATGTTCTGAGTAGCCACTGATTTCAAGAGAGGATTTTTCTTTATAATTATTCGGACTCTAATAGAAACCCTTTACACAGATGCTGTCCATAGCTCATGCTTTTACACAGGCAGAATTGAAACTTTGGAAATGAAGAAAGACTGTGAAGCATACATAGGAACAGTGTTAGAGGTGAGTGTGTGAGAGGTAGTTAATGTATTTCATTAGTCAGGATAATAACCTCTCAAAGACTCAGTGAGGTGGGACCCATTCGCACAGCGCCTGCTCCAGTAAGGGTTCAATGTGAAACATTGGAGTCTCAGTCATGCAAGATGCTTATCTAATCTAGAAATGCCTGTGATCAAATGAATGCCCTGATTGGAAATCTTACTGGATATTTAGTGCCCATATGTTATGTAGGGTCAGGGTGACCAAATGTATTTAAAGCCTAGAATAAAAGCTTCCATATTTGTAACAGTCTGGACATCTTAGACCACCTACTAGCTCAAAGGCATTTTTGGAAAACAACATGTTTTGATATCCAGAGGGAAGAAAGAGGCATTTCTATGACATGCATTGACACAGACCTACTGACCTTGGTAAAGCATCCAAAATCCTTCCTAAATAAGTTTCCAGGGGCAGAAATTACGTTATTGCTGTGTCCATAAGCTCAGTGCCCTGACACTATGGCTACTTTGTACTGGTTTGATGTGAACAGCATAACTGGAAAAAATCTCACATACTGACTGGCTAGTGATAAAGTCATCAAAAGCCAAGCAATAAGCAACAACATATTTGAAGAGTGACGTCTTCTTCACGTGTCAAGGAGTGCAAATGTAGCCGTTGGCAGATTATTCTATTTACAAAGAAACAGAACAGCAGTGGGACGTTAATTCTTGTGGTCATCATCCTTTAATCCAGAGCAGAAGCTGAAGAATATTGTCCTTTTTAAAGTCAGCTGTTACTAGGGGTTACTAACTTTTACTAGATCTATTACTAGGGATAGCATAAAGTAAGGAATGAAGCTGAATTGTTACTTCCTATCATTTGTTCTAAGGTATTTAGGAACTCAGTCCATTGTGGAAACAGACGCAGTCTGCACTGGCTGACCTTAGGATTTTTATAGGTAGAACAGAGTGGATCGACAGAAATCATCCCATGTCCTTTGCAGATAATGCTCCTGTTTCTCCCTCTGAATGAGCTTGTTCTATTTTCTTCAACAACAGAGCATAGTTGATCCTTTCAGTTTAGGAACCACCAAAACTTTCAGCTCTTTCCTGAAAGGCTGCTGCTGAGTCCAGTGTTTCTCAAGTATGTGCTTCAGATGCTTAAGGGATATTCAGGACAACCAGAGAGGGATCAGATGTGCTTTAGACATCTCTAGACTTAGGAGGTGCCAAAGACTGGGCAGTGTAGACCTTTCCTTTAATTACAGATACATTTTAAATGAATCATGTCCTAGGTTGCACAAATCTTAGAATCATAGAACCACTGAGATTGGAAAAGACCATTAAGATCATAGAGTCTAACTTTAAACCTAACACTGCCAAATCCACCACTAAACCACATCCCTAAATGCCACATCTACATGTCTTTTAAATACCTCCAGGGATGGTGACTTAATCACTTCCCTGGGCAGCCTGTTCCAATGCTTGACAACCCTTCTGGTGAAGAAGTTTTTCCTAATATCCAGCCTGAACCTCCCCTGGCACAGCTTGGGGCTGTTTCCTCTTGTCCTACCACTTGTTACTTGGGAAAAGATACTGACACCCACCTTGCTACAACCTCCTTTTAGGTAGTTGCAGAGAGTGATAAAGTCTCCCCTGAGCCTCCTCTTCTCCAGGGTAAACAACCCCAGCTTCCTCAGCCGCTCCTCATAGGACTTGTGCTGTAGACCCCTCAGCAGCTTCGCTGCCCTTCTCTGGACACGCTCCAGCACCTCAATGTCCTTCTTGTAGTGAGGGGCTCAAAACTGAACACAGTATTCGAGGTGCGGCCTCACCAGTGCTGAGTACAGGGGCACGATCACCTCCCTGGTCCTGCTGGCCACACTATTTCTGATACAGGCCAGGATGCCGTTGGCCTTCTTGGCCACCTGGGCACACTGCTGGCTCATCTTCAGCCGGCTGTCAATCAACACCCCCAGGCCCTTTCCTGTCGGGCAGCTTTCCAGCCACTCGTCCCCAGCCTGTAGCGTTGCATGGGGTTGTTGTGACCCAAGTACAGGACGCGGCACTTGGCCTTGTTGAACCTCATACAACTGGCCTTGGCCCATCGATCCAGCCTGTCCAGATCCCTCTGCAGAGCCTTCCGACCCTTGAGCAGATCAACAGTCCCACCCAAACCTAGTGTAAGATAAGCAAGGGACGCCATCAAGGTCTTGTAGAGAAGCTGTTCTGCTATTATGCTATCATTCCCTTGGCTAGACAGTGGTTTTACTAACTCAGCTTTCAAAGTTAGATTCAGTTTTAATTTTTCAAAAAGGAATAGTGCACCAGAAACCCTCTGTTGTGTGAGATAAGTGCTGTTGCACGGTGCCTTAGCTTTTGCAATGCTTAGGCCCTTCCATTTGCAAGGCTCTGGTCTGCCTTTCCCTCTCAGCTCTAACTTCTCACATAAGCTCTTGTGGCAATGTCTTTTGAAAGCCTTTGGGGCACTATTTTCCCCTTGTTCTCATGCAGTTGTTTCTGTGCCACTGCTTTCAAGACCTTGCACCCAGAAACGCTGGCAGTGGTATGACAGTTCTCAAGGGAAGGACCTGCCACTGCTGTGGGAATCTGTCTTCCTTACCTTTCCCTTCGTTACCTTCTTTACCCTCCTTATCTTATTCTTACCCCTTATTTTGTAGGTTTTCATTTATATTAAACTAAAAATTAGTGTGTAACAAAGTAGACAGTGGTAATTTAAGTGCCTTATGTTACCCAATAATATATATGGATGGAAGCTTTGCAATTGATTGCATGCAACATTTGTGCCGAGTCAAGCATACTCCATTCAGTGTGAGGAACATCCCGACAGGCACAACCAACAGGGAGCCTGAGCGGGTACTGCTGAGAAGTGTACAGTACTCTTGAAAAAGCACAGCCAAATGTCTTTGTCACAGTCACAAGAGCTGCACTGGACAGCACCCTCCAAGGAGGGTGCCCCTGTGGGACTCCATTGCTGCTCTTCCCTGCTGGCCCCTAGGGAGAGTTTTCCTTTTTCCTTTTCTCTCTCTCCTTTTTTGTTTTTTATTTCCCCCCAAAGTAACCTTCACCATTAAAACCAATGCCTGTTGACAATTAGGGTCCTTAAGCTATGAGTCTCGCTAATAAAGCTCTGTGTGTGTAAAACTGTTTCAACATCCTTTGTGCAGCAGTGCACATCTCGGTACTTAACCATGTGAACTGCCCAAAGCAATTGCTGTAGATCGGTGGGAGTTTTTTTAACAAATATTATGCATTTGCCCCAGACTGTGCATGTGTAACTTAAAGAGATAAGATTGTTACTAGGTAAGAAGACTTAGTAATTGGTTTAAAACTGTGATAAGAATTGATCAGTAGGTCAAAGAGACCTTCCAAAGATTAAATCTCTCCAAGATGAAACATAAGGTTCTGTGCAAATGGTTAATGCCCCTGAGACACTGAAGACGAATGAAACTATCATAATGTAAATTGAAGAGTGCTAACTTCCATTGACACATTAGTTGTATGGCTTTTAATAGCAGGAATGAATTTAGCTGAAATCATCATCACTCCTGGGGACTAAAAGGATTCAGAATAGACTGTATAACCAGTCAAGTCTGGATACTGTTTTGATTTGCTGATGAGCTGTGCTCCAGTGCACCCTTTGGAGTGAACTATAAAACAACTCTCGAGAACCTTTTAGTGCGTAGTGCCATGGCTCACACAGCTCCCACACACAGAGCCAAGACACAGAAAGAGGAAGGATGTCTTCTGAGAAAGACACATCAGGGACATTGGAGGTTTATCCTGCATGTAACCTGACAGCCAACTCTTTTAAGGCGTTAGGGGTAAATAGGCAGCACCAGTGTGAGTGAAGGTACAGGCTTTCAGTTCAACTACAGCAAGACTCATATGCTACATCGCTCTTGTTGCACAATTGCTAATGTTATTTAAACTATGCTGTCCTGTTCATTCTCAGCTGGGAGTGACTTGTGATGATTAAGTAAGTAATAATATATTATCATATGTCTGCATGATGCTTTACAGGGAATTTAAACTGTTTTCCTGTAATCAGAGTTGATCATAGGAAAGAATTTGAAGAAGCAAAGGGCCTAGCACGGTTGTGGGAGGTGAAACAATGGAGGCAAAGTTCCTTGCACAAGAAATGAAGGACCTGGGTCCTCAAATCAGACCAAAGGAAGGTTCATGCCTGTGTCAAAGAAAAGAAACAGACAAGGAGAACAGCAAGATACAAAAAGCAAACAGGCAGACTCTCCAAGCAGAGAGAGAAAGTGTGTGTGAAACTGTTACTTGCTAAGCCCCTCATTAATGTTTATTACTAATTATAGCAATTAGCAATAAATACACAGTGCTGTATCTGATAAGCAGTTATTTCACCACAAAGCGCAAGTGCTGTTGTGCATATTTTCTTTCAGTTCTTGGCCAAGATTAGCTAATCAGAGGAAAAAACTATTGATTATGCTTGAGAAGAACTCTACTCTCTGTAGTAGTCTTGAAGTAATGACATGTCTTACTTGTGTTACTAAATGAATAATTTATTTTAAATTACTCTTGGATCACTTTTGGGAGGAATAGGGAACACTGACAATAGAGCAATACAAGTTGATGAATGAGTAATCAGCTGAATCATCACAAATGAGGAAAATAGCTCATTAATCCAACTGTGAAAGGATTCTGGATTTTTCTTTTTGAGAATGAATTCCGTGATCCTTAGTAGAGAAGTAGAAGAAAGCTTTCTAGCTTTTGCTTTAGCCTACTTTGTTCTGTTGGTGCATCCACTGGAAAATCTTTTTAAGTTGTAAAGATTTTAGAAAATGCCGGTGTAGCAGAAATGACTGTGAAGATAGTGAATTTTTGGTAATGAAGAATCCCATAGGAGCTGCGCTATACATGTCAGCCTTGTGCAGAAGTCTTAAATACCCTAGAGTGATGCAAAGAACATTGGGCACTATTTCTTTGCAACATAAGGCAGGTAAATATGCTAGGTAAGCCATTCTTTGGATGTGGCAGCCAGAGGCCAGACAATGCCAGAAACAGCAGTAGGCACAAGAACTTATGCAACTGAACAGAAACCAAGAAGTGGAATTCAGTTTATGATGACAACATTTACATGTAGGCAATCTGGGAGGTATTTAGGCAATACCTTTTGAGACGTCTTAGGTAATCTTTCCTGTTCTCTAGATGCTGCTCAGGGAGTGTATGAGTCCTCCATAGACCTTGTGACACATCTATCCATCCTCTGTGGATGCCATGTATACTTCTGGGCATTCAAAAGGCACTTGACACCAACATGTGAGCAGTTGAATCAAATTCTAGATGGGTCTAGGCTTGTTGGAGCTCCCTCTATAGTCAGGAGACAGAAAAAGGCTTCCTGTTGACCTGGAAGGGGACCTAAAAGACAGTGAGATTTGCTTTTTTTTTTTTTCTGTACATATAACAAAAAGCAGCAGAATCAGCCATTTTAATATAGAATATTAATTTTATATAATATTCTATTATTAAAATTATGGAACAAATTAAAATTAATTAAATTTATATAAGAAATATTATTTATATTTCCATTATAGGGGTCAGCAAAATGGAAATATGACAGAAAAAATTCTATTTGCATTTAACAACCATAAAAGCAAAATTAAGTTAGAAGTGAGTTCCAGAAATTAAGAACCACAGAACAGAAAGAAGAAAGATAATACTGAACAGTAATAATTGCAGTATGCTGTTGAATTTGGAGAGGAGTTGTGAGAATAGGACTGAGATGTTGGCCAGTTCTGTATGCATATTTATTTGCAGCATTTTAAATTAGTCCTGAAATTTAAAATAGAATAAAATAGAATTGAATTAAATCAAATAGAATATTTCAGTTGCAAGGAACCTACAATGATCACCTAGTCCAACTGCCTGACCACTTCAGGTATGACCAAAAGTTAAAGCATGTTACTAAGGGCATTGTCCAAATGCCTCTTACTGACAGGCTTGGGGCATTGACCAGCTCTCTAGGAAGCCTGTTCCAGTGTTTGACCATCCTCTCAGTAAAGAAATGCTTCCTAATGTCCAGTCCAAACCACCCCTGGTGCAGCTTTGAACCATTCCCACGCGTCCTGTCACTGGATACCATGGAGAAGAGCTCAGCAACTCCTTCTCCAAGTCTCCTCTTCAGGAAGCTGTAGAGAGCAATGAGGTCACCCCTCAGCTTCCTTTTCTCCAAACTAGACAAACCCAAAGTCCTTAGCCATTCCTCATAAGACATTCCTTACAGCCCTGTCACCAGCTCTGTTGCCCTCCTCTGGTTGATTCAAGGACCTTCACATCCTTCTTAAATTGTGGGGCCCAGAACTGCGCACTATTTAAGGTGAGGTCGCACCAATGCTGAATACAGCGAGATAATTGCCTCTTTTGACTGACTGGTTATGCTGTGTTTGATGCACCCCAGGATGCGGTTTGCCCTCTTGGCTGCCAGAGCACACTGCTGACTCCTGTTGAGCCTGCTGTCAGCCAGCACCCCCAGATCCCTTTCTGCAGGGCTGCTCTCCAGCCATTCCTCTCCCAATTTGTACTTGTGCTTGGCGTTACTCCATCCAAGGTGCAGAATCTGGCATTTGGACTTGTTAGATTTCATCCCATTAATGATTGTCCAATGCTCCAATCTATCTAGATCCCTCTGCAATGCATCTTGTTCCTCAAGAGAGTCAACAGCACCTCCGAGGTTAGTATCATCAGCAAACTTGCTCATGGTGCATTTAACTCCTGCATCCAGACTGTTGACAAATATATTGAACAGGACTGGCCCTAGAATTGAACCCTGAGGAACACTGCTGGTGACCAGTCGCCAGCCAGATGTAGCCCCATTCATTACAACCCTTTGAGGTCTGCCCTTCTGCCAGTTCTTCATCCAGCATACTGTGAATCCACTCATGCCACAGTTGGACAACGTGTCCAGAAGGATGCTGTGAGGGACAGTATCAAAAGCCTTACTAAAATCCGGAAAAACTACATCTACTGCCTTCCACTAGGCAGGTGACATTATCATAGAAGGATATCAAATTGGTTAAACAGGACTTTCCTTTTGTGAACCCATGTTGACCATGCCTGATGATTACATTATTCTTTAAATGCCTTTCAATAGTACCCAGTATAATCTTCTCCATGATTTTTCCAGAAACTAGTGTTAGACTAACAGTTCTGTAGTTCTCTGGGTCTTCCCTCAGGCCCTTTTTGTAAGTTGGAGTAACATTAGAATCATAGAATCGTTTAGGTTGGAAAAGACCTTTAAGATTATAAAGTCCAAACGTTAACCTAACACTGCCAAGTCCACCACTAAACCATGTCCCTAAGTGCCTCGTCCACAGTCTTTTAAATATCTCCAGGGATGGTGACTCCACCACCTCCCTGGGCAGCCTCTTCCAATGCCTGACAACCCTTTGGCTAGCTTCCAGTCAGCAGGGACCTCCCCAGACTCCCAGGACCTTTGGAAGATGATTAAGAGGGCTCCTGCCATAACATCCTCTAGCTCCTTCAGTACTTTGGGATGAATCCTATCAGGCCCCATGGACTTGTGAACATTCAGCTGGTACAGCTGGTCCCTTACAATTTCAGCGTCCAGTGCTCGAATCCCCAAACATGAACAGGGCAATTTTGTAAGCATGCACTGACTTTAGATTTATGACCAGAGACAGCATATGAGAAATTTAGAGTAAATTGAAACAGATAATTGTAAGGAAAACAACAGCTGGTTATCAGAAATAACAAAAATAAAAACTTTGATGTATGTCAGGATGTATGTATGTCAAGAGATGATGAAACAAAAAGAACCATTACATGTAAGTGTCAAATCATAGAAGTGGTGTATGATTGTGGTAAAAAAAAGACTGCAACCTTTTTGTCTGAGTTTACAAAAGTCAGAGGAGTAACTGTGAACATGCATCACAAAGGCAAGTAAACAGAAAAGACTTCCCAGTTAAAAGTGAAGTTTCAAGAGAGAGGAAAGTTTTTTCTTGGTCAACAGAGTTGGAATCTTTGAAGATAAAATAAGAGAAGCTGAGGAAGGAAACAAAAGAAAAAGGGAAGAGAATGTGCTTGTACAGAATTTATTGTCTTTATGCAGGTAGATGACTTAAATTTTTTACCTGTCTATGTTATCAAAGTTTACGACTATGAAACTAATCTAAGCTTTCAGTTACAGAAAACCAGAAGATTTAGCTCTTTTGATTGGAAGCCTTGAACATGTAAAGTGCATTTGACAGTCCGGTTATGCCTGGAGTCAAAAAGTCTAGAAAAAAACCAAATCAAGCTTTGATCCTCTGAACAAACCCCAAAATAGGATATTGATATGCAACAGGTACCTAACCATCTTTTTCTACGTGGAGTAATCTAGTTGAATCCAAATAATTCATTTCCTCTGGCAATAATCAAAGGCTGATCTTGTTTCAAACACCTGTCAGCAAAGAAGATGGAGAAGGAAGTAGAAAACTTAGCACCTTCCTCTTATCATGTTTAAAAATAAAAAAAAAGGGGCTTTCAGTCGTGCTAAAAACTTGTCAGCAATAACCCACAGATGGCAAAGAGAGAGAAAAGGTGATCCTCGGCTCCAGCTGGTGATACTGAGACCTCTGCCTTTGCTACAGGTTGGAAGCTCCAGTGTGAGTGAGTTTTGAATTCATGTTGAAGGCAACAAATGAAGAAATAGAACTGAAATGAAACACCCAGGTACTAAGCAATACTGCAGACTCTCTGGAAGTTGAAATGGTTACCTCGTTCGTAAGAAGCATTTCCTATGCTATGAGAATGATTGTGGCCTTTCATAGAGGCAACATGACAGTGGTGGTGATAGATAGCACATTCACTCGATGTGCTTACTACTTGCTGTAGATGTACTGCATTATTGTCTTCTGCTGGAAAGAGTGGCTGGGCAGCAGGGAGGAGACCCCTGCTTGCTTTGTCCTGGATGCTGCTCTCTGGGTCAGATGAAGCTCCTGGGGGGAGGAGATTTCTAGGAGATATCTAGGCATGCAGATCTGGAGTAGAAGATGGGATGGTCAGTGTGAGAGCATGAGGGAGCCAGCAGGCAGGAGCCTGCAGCATTTAGGCACTGTAAGTTTTCTTAAAGGCGTAGGGAACAAGTACATGTGTCTTGGAGGTGATGGGAATAAGACCTTCCCAGTGGACCCCACGCAGGCTGCCCCGTGTTTGTTGCAACCCAGGATGCCAGGAGAATGCTGTTGGCCTGGGAGAAGACTGGTGAAAAGGACCTGCATGCCAAAGGGTAGTTTTGTTTTCTAACCTTTTATTTTAATCTGTCTCATCTGTTGGAGTTGACTCATTCTGATGTCAAAAATTACTGCTTTTTGGTCTGTGTTTTCAGAAATCTTGGCTGTAGAGATCTAAACCTTTGATATTTTTGGCATCCTCCCTGTAAATGCAGACAGATGCACCTCAAAGTAGTGGCTGGCTCGTGAGGCTTTCCGAGTCAGCAAGGCCTGGATATGCCCCACCGAGCATTAGGCATAAGCTGAAGTAATTAGGGGAAGGAATAACCTTTCCTAACTGCATTTCACTGAAAAAGTATATGTTTAGCGGAAACTTTCCCTAGGAATGCCTGGCCAGGTACATGAGAGGTTGGCTGGAGGACCAGAGTGGGGCAGGCCTGTCTCTCCCACTGACCACCCCAGCACCTCGTGTGCCATTAGTTCAATTCCTGGCATCTGAGGGGGTGAATCTGTCTCCAGGAACTCAGAAATGAAAATGCCTTCCTTAAAGTGCACAAGTTTATGTCAGGGTGAAAAAGAAGGTGAATTGTATTACATTGGTGCAACAAGATAAACCCCCTGTTAGGATTACTGGATCCAGGACGCTGGATCTCATCCAGCATCCTGTATTTCTGCAACACGGATCATGTATCTCTAATAAAGGACCATTTCTGTGAATGCCAGCAAACAGTGCAATGTTCTCTTTTACAGCAGACAGAAGGCTGTTTACAATGGAGGGGAAACATTTCAGATACTAACTAATGGTTGTAATGTCCTCGTCTCATTTGAAAGTTATTGCTAAGGAACAGGAAGAAAGAGCTGAATGTGCGGAGCTCTACATGTGAGGGCAGCAATCGTGGGCTCCTCGCAGCAGCATTGGGAGGCTGAACTTCCTATATAAATATTGCCTAAAGGAAAGCAAGATGGTCTGGTATCAGAGAACCCCGTAAATGAGTCTCTTGGAAAAATGTTTGCTGCTGCTCTTTGTTAAAGAGCAACTGTGATAATGCTGAAAGGAGAATTTGTTAGCTGATGTTAAGAGCTACTTTGTCGCCACTGTGCAATAGTAAGCTGGAGCTTGTCTTGTTTTTTGGAAGAGAGGTCAGTCTTTTAAGAAAGAAGGGGAGAGAGAGAGTCAGGCTCTAAGTGGTTGCTTCTAGACAAGGTGACGTGTGAGGCAGGCAGTGCCATTTACTTTTTGCCCAATAATTCTGAGGCACTCTGGGCAGTCGTAGTGGGTTGACCCTGGCTGGAAGCCAGATGCCCACCAAAGCCACTCTATTACTCCTCTTCTTCAGCTGGACAGGGCAGAGAAAATATAACAAAAGGCTCATAGGTCGAGATAAGGACAGGGAGATCCCTCACCATTACCGTCAAAAAACAGCAGACTTGGGCAAAGCAGACTTGACTTGAGGAAATTAGTTTAATTTATTACCAATCAAAATCAAAGTAGGATAATGAGAAATAAAATCAAATCTTAAAAATACCTTCCCCCCACCCCTCCCTTCTTCCCGGGCTCAACTTCACTCCCGATTTTTCTCTACCTCCTCCCTGCCAGTGACACAGAGGGGGACCGGGAATGGGGGTTGTGGTCAGTTCATCACACGTTGTTTCTGCCGCTCCTTCCTCCTCACACTCTTCCCCTGCTCCAGCGTGGGGTCCCTCCCACAGGAAACAGTTCTCCATGAACTTCTCTAACGTGGGTCCTTCCCATGAGCTGCAGTGCTTCATGAACTGCTCCAGCATGGGTCCTTTCCACGGGGTACAGTTCTTCAGGAATAGACTGCTCCAGCCTGGGTTCCCCATGGGGTCACAAGTCCTGTCAGCAAATCTGTCCAGTGTGGGCTCCCCTCTCCACAGGTCTACAGGTCCTGCCAGGAGCCTGCTCCAGCGTGGGCTTCCCACAGGGTCACAGCCTCCTTCAGGCATCCACCTGCTCCAGGATGGGGTCCTCCATGGGCTGCAGGTGGATATCTGCTCTGTCATTAATGTCCACGGGCTGCAGGGGGACAGCCTGCCTCACCATGGTCTTCACCAGGGGCTGCAGGGGAATCTCTGCTCCTGCGCCTGGAGCACCTCCTTCCCTCCTTCTTCACTGATCTTGGTGTCTGCCGAGCTCTTTCTCTCACATATTCTCACTCCTCTCTTCTCCAGCTACCGTTGTGCAGTTGTTTTTCCCCTTCTTAAATACGTTATCACAGAGGGGCAACCACCACCGCTGATGGGCTCGACCTTGGCCAGCGGTGGGTCTGTCTTGGAGCTAGCTGGCATTGGCTCTATCGGACATAGGGGAAACTTCTATCAGCTTCTCACAGAAGCCACCCCTGTAGCCCCCTCGGCTACCAAAACCTTGCCATGCAAACCCAATACAGCCGTGATTGTCCGAGCCATTCGTGCACTACTCGATGTAAATGCTAAAGATCACAACCAATGTTGAGAACCGGGCAGACACATTTTGTGTAGTTGCCTCGAGCCCAATCTAAGAGAAAATTAAACTTAATTTTCATCAGATCTTAGTAATATATATATTTGATACCTCTGCCTACTTATACTTATTTCCTTATACAGCATTTACAAGTATATCTTTATACAGACATCTATATATATATCATAGACAGATGCATATTTAGTGTATATATTAGATTGCTATTAAGAGGTGTCTTTCATTAATCACTATTGTTCTGTTGTTTTTAGAACTGAAGAATAAAAATGAAATGGATTTCTGCTAAACATTAACTAAAACAATATCAAGTTAGTCATAAAAAGGGTTTCTTTAGTGAAAAAAAAAGACTTTGCAGACTTGTGACTTCAGCAAAGTAAGGTTAGTGTCTGGTGGGTAAGAAGAGCAGAGTTTTATATCGTCCACAGAAATCAAAACCAGCTGTGAGCCTAAGAAAGTGCTGTAAGGAATCCCAGCAGGCACCCATGAACATGATTAACAATAGCACTTTAAAGGAGTACATTTTCAAAGTGATGTGTGAGGCTGTAGCCTCCTGACAACCACCAAATGTGATGAAAGTCATGTGGCTAAAAGTCGTGCAATGCTGTGTAAATTCAGAAGATTAGGATCATTTGATCAGGTGACATGAGAACCATATGATTAAAGTGTCTGTAATTCCAAGTTCCAAGACAATGGAAATTTATAGGGCTCTTTATATCAAGAGACTTTAAATAACTGGAGAAGTGCAGAGGACATGGTGAGAGTTCACAAAACACTGCAGTGCATGGGTAGATAGATGTACAGATGTGTAAGTGGAGTAGACTAACCCGAACACTTTTTTCCTTTTTCTCACACAGGATTTGTATGCAACTACGTTAAATTCCCATATGTTGTAATACAGTACTTGAATATACAGTATTTATCTACAAGCTGTCATAGTGGCTTTTATCACAATGAAGAGTTTTGATGGGTGTGTATCACAGTTTTAGAGACTATTATAAATACTCCATCAAATACCTGTGTATAAAAATTACTAACCTTAAATACTACCAATATTGAAGAACAAAATAATTACTGATGTATAAAAAAAAATAAAGAAGGTGATAAGACAGTAAATATTTTAGGTAACATTCACCTCAGCTTTAGCTGTGTGAACTGAGATGTTAAATCTAAGGTAGCTGTTTTGGCAAAGGCAAAGCACAGATATCTGTCCACTTAGATGCCCATCTTAGTCATTCATCCCCTTTTACCTCTCTATAATTCACCTTCTGAAGGCAGCTCCCTCTGTCCTATTGTCATCTTTTAATATTTTCTCCAGGACTTTCTTTTGAGTCTGTTCAAGCAGCTTCTCATTCAATTTTTTACAATTTCTGGACTTCTCTTCCTTCTTTGTTGTTTTTTCCTCCCTTCAGCAGTCTTGCTTTGTTACCACAAAGAAGAGGAGTTAGTGACAAATGGGTGAATCGCAGAAGTTTGGTTCCTTATCTGATGTCTCTTAAATGATGAACTTTTACATTTCTAAAATTGGCCTACAAAGTTCATGAGAACAGAAGACTCATGAGAAAAGACTGCCTTGCGTGATTTTGAGTGTTTTCCCCTTTTCATTTGGCTAAGCATAGGATTTCAATAGAGGACTTTGGCATTCTTACTCATAGACGTTGCCAGAAACCGGAAGCACAAGGGCATACAAAACTGAAGTAAAATGAAAATAAATTAGCCAAGGATTTTGAAGCTAAAAATAATTTGGTTTCCAGAGTTCAAGTTTTAAGAAAAGGTTCAGGGTCAGAAGCTGGAAAATATCTAATTTGATATGGCTTAAATTTACCCATTGATACATCTTTTTGAAGTTTTACAATTTGGACCTTGTATTCGACATGGGTCTGAAAGAAAGAAGAGTTGTATTTATTCTGTCAAATTCCTGCCTGACTGGGTATCAGCAAGCCCTGTTTTATGCACTGGGTGTGTTCTCACACCAAGGAAGAGATGGTCTCTGTCATAAAGAGGATGCCCTGGAAGCAGGCAGACAAGAGAGTATTATTATCCAGAAAATACAAGTGAGGAACATGACTTGCCCAGAGTTGCAAGGAGTGTTGGCGGCAGATGCAGGAGCAAGACTCTCTTTAGAATCAGCTCACACAAGGACCGTTTTTGGCCTTTAAGAACAAAGCTTTCTGACACTATTTGTTCTGACAGCAACCTTAACTCTAGAAGCTGGAGGCTAACTGTAAACCACACATGGTCAAGAGTATCAAAGCACACTGAGGTGATGCACGCAGCTGTGTGATGAGGTTCATAATGGTGGTAAATGCCAATACTTTTAATAGAAGTTGCCTTCAGCCACCTCTTAAAAAGCAGAATGCCTTGTATTTTATGACAAACTAAAAGGTGTTTTTTCATATGACATAAACTATCATTAAGTTTTCTGCAAATGTTTTTGTGCGTAAAATAGTGACTTTCTGTAAATCTAAAATATTTTGTATAGGATTGAATGGCACCTCGTTTTTGTTACTAAAAAGAATGGCTGATGATAATAGCAATTTTTTTTCCGAAGTCATAACACTGTTTTTCAAACATGGAATGAAATAAAAGAAAAATGGATGTCTCAATACATCTGTACTGTTACTATGCTCTTTTTGAGCACCAAAGAAGAGTTAAATAGTGCATTCTGCTTACACTTGAGCATTTATCTTTTGGTTGACTTCCAGATAATTGCTTATGTTTGACTGAGACATTAATGTGAATTTCTAGGTGAACTCAGAAAAGAATTTAAAAAATCACAAAATACAAGGATTCCAAACTCCATCTTATAATAAATTTATTGGTAAATGGATAATGTGCCAGAGTAGAAACAAATATGAAGGAGCACAGGACAGTCTTTCAAAAATGAAGTCATAAAAACTTAATGTGTCTGGAAGAAAATGAAGTCCAAATGTTTTACATTACATTTAGGAAACCAGTGCATTTTAATATGACTTACAGTTTTTATTGTAGAGCTTGTTTTCTCAGCAGTTGTAACGGATAATATAATCACAGGAGGAAAAGATAAATATTTTAAACAAAACTGAAAGCAACATTACATTAGTCGCTGCAAATAAAACTCATTACTGTCTGTAAGATACTCAATACATGGATGCTTATACAAATGCTTAGTATCAGTATGAATAATGTTTAATGCAAATGCAAAGAATTTGACAGTTGAAAGATCCACAGCAGCTAAAACAAAGAAAAGATGTAAATAAAGTGAATATTACTCCAGTGTAAACTGGTAGAATTTAATAGAACAAGGACTTTAGATCATGGCATGGCACTTCAGCTGTTGCTTGCATGAATCTTAAAACTGTAGCACAAAGAATGCAAGTCCTGAAACCATATTGTGAGTTCAAGGGTGAGGAGTACCAATCTCCGTTCAAGATTCCAAACGGAATGCCGTAATGTGCCTCTGCAGCTTGGATCAATATGCAACTATATGCAAATATCAGATGTTTTAGTACACTTTAAAAATCCCATTTGCTCCTAAGAATAATTGCACATAAGCTATTCACTGATTACAACTTTTATATACCTTCATTGAAATTTATGTATTTTGTGCAAATTGGTTCTTCCAATTCTGTTTCCTGTGTGGACTCTCTTTTAGGGACTGATTTGCTCAAGGGTATTTTTAGTGTTCTCCTTAGTCCTTATTGCCTGATGTATCACTAAAGTGAATAATATTAATGTGCTAGGATATTGCAAGCAATGAGATACAGTGCTGAGAGACTCAGAAAAAAGCACTAAGCAATTTATTTATGTCTCACCAGAACACTTGAATCATTCCAGTGGGCAGTACTGCCAAGTGAGCAATATCTGGCATGATTCACTGCCCTTGATACACCGGTGCCTCTATTAACCCCCCCGATAAACCAGGAAATCAAGTTATGGAGACAAAAAGTGAGGCCGGTCTCCTTTAGGGGCTGTTCACATGGGACAAAGAATATGCTGGGAAGGGAATCCATGGACCAAACAGGCCACTGAGGAGTGATGTACAGGGAAGATAAGGAGTGGGTCATCTTTGATATTATGGATCTTCTTGACTCACAGAGCTCTATAGGGCAAAACTAGAGACACGCCTATTGGGAGCTTCTGCATCAATGACAGAGGGGGAAGTAACACTGGGGACATCTTGGGAGTCTGCTATAGACCTCCTGACTGTTAAGAAACAGAGGAAGAGGCCTTCTTCAAACAACTACTGAAAATCTCCCACCTGCAGGCACCTGTTGTTATGCGTGGCCTCAACTGTCCACAGACAACTGCTGTGAGGGCAATGTTGCTTCATGCAAACAACCCAAGGTTAGACTGTGTGGGTGACACATTTCCAATGCAAATGTTAAAGAAGTTGGCCAGGGGTGTTGCTCTGTAGGAATTACTGCTCACAGACTGAGAAGGACTGATGAAAAATGTAGTCACCGGTGGCATTTTAGGCTGCAGGGAGAGCAAGGTAATGGAGTTCAGGATCTGGAGGAAGGCTGGAAATAAAACTGCAGAGCTAGGGCTCTAGACTTTCCAATAACAGACTTGGTTATTTAAGGAATTGCTAAGCAAAATCCTCTGGGAAGCAGCCATGCAGGGGCAGGGTGCCCAACAGAGCTGTATGACTCTTCCAAAGTGAACTCACTGAGGGATCAGGAACAAGCCATCCTTTTGTGTGGGAAAACTAGAAGTTTCAGCACAAGACTAGCTTGACTGAAAGGGAGCTTCTTGATGAACTAAAATACAATCAGTGAACATGTTTGAAGTGGAAATAAAAAGAGGCAACAAAGGAAGAATATAAAAGCATCGTTAAGGTACTTAGGGACAAAATCAGGTAAGTCCAAACCCAGGTAAAGCTAAAAATAGCTTCATTAAATTGAGCAATAAGGGCAAGTTTTAAAAGAAATGTGGTGCTGATGATGTATAAGAGACAACACAGTGTGGATTATGTGGAAAAGACTGAAGTATTCAGGGCCCTTTTTACCTGGCTCATTACAGGCAGAACCTTCTCCATGACCCCTGCAAGTATCAGAACAGTTTGGGAAGGTGCCAGCACTGGGTGAACAAGTTAGAAACTACTTCATCTGGACATATTCATATCCTGGGACTGACCTAAAGGTGCTGAAAAAGTTGGCTGCTGCTGTTGCCTTGTTGGCTGCTGTGATTGCAAGGCTCCTGTGTATTGTCTGTGAAAAATTCTGACAAATGGAAAAAGCGAACATTGCAGTCATATTCAAGAATGGCAAAAAAGAGGATCTGGAACACTGTCAGATGCTGGCTTACCTCAGTCCCTGCAAAGACCAATGTGCATGATCTTCTCTTGGAACCCATTTATAAACTCAAACAGGACAAGGAGGTAATCAGAAACAGTCATCCTGATTGCCTTCTGTAGTGAAACGACTGGTTATGGGAATGAGGGGAGGGAGGTGGATGTGCCTTTAGTAAGGTTTCTGACCCCAGAGCTCTCATCTGGAAGCCAAGAATGTATGGGCTGGATGATCAGAGTATTGGGTGAGTTGAAAATTGGCTGGGCTGCCAAGCCCAAAGTGTAGTACTTAATGGCTCTGTGCCCAGCTGGCGCCCAGTAACAAGCAAAGTACTCCAGGGCTGACAATGGAGCTGATGTTCTTCAGTATTTTTATCAGTAACCTGTATAATAAAACAGAAAGCACTGTCTGGCAAATTTGCAGGTGTCACTAAGTTAGGGAGGAGCTTCTGATACAGCAAAGGACACAGTTTCTATCCAGACTGACCTTGAGAAACCTGAGGATTGGGCCAGCATGCATTTCAAAATAAAGAGTACATATCTGCACCTGGGAGACTGGGAACAGGCTGGGTGAGTAGCAGCCTTGCTGTAGAGGATCTTGGGAATACAGTGGGGGGCAAAGAGAGTTACAGGCTCGTGCAAGTTGGAAAGGTCTCTGTAGGTTTTGTTGAACCTTCTGCCATTAGATCAGGTTGCTCAGAGCGTTGTCCAGTTGTGTTTTGAATATCTCCAAGAATGGACACTCCCCAACCTCAACCTGGGAATTTTGCCTTATATTGAATCGGAATTTTATGTGTTCCAACTTGTGTTTGTTGCCTATTGTCCTTTCTGCACCTCTAAGAAGAGTGGCTCTGTCCTTTTTATACCCTCCCAGTACATTGCTGTAGGTAGCAATCATACCTCCCACAGCCTTCTTTTTCTCCATACTGACCAAACACAACTCCCTCAGTCTCTCCTTGAACATCCTGTGCTTCAGCCCCATGACTACGCTGGTGACTCTCATACTGGAGTGAGCCCAGAGGCCAATATCTTGTATCGGAGCTAGCCCAAAACTGGATACAGAACATGTGATCTCACAAGAGCTGGAAAGAGAAGAGAGTCATTTCCCCTGACTGTTGGCTAAACTCTTTTTAAATGCAGCCCAAAATCTGGCTGAATTTCTTAGCAGCATGTGCACACTACCGACTCATTTTCAGCTTCTTTTCCACAAGGACACCAGGGGCTTTTCTGCCAAGCTGCTTGAATATGAGCCAAAAGTGCACTGCCATTATGAACGAAGCAAAATGCATAGTGGGCTACTGTATACATTAGGAAGGTGTGGCCAGCAGATTGGAGGAATCTATTATAACCCTCTGCATGGCTCTGGTGAGACCACATCTGGAATGCTGCAATCTGTTTTAAGTCCCCTTTTCAAGTGGATGTTGAAAAATGGGGACAGGTCAATGGAGGCCTTCTTCAATGGTCAGGGGTTTTGAACAGATGGCCTTTGCAGAGGGGTTGGAAAGCTGGGCTAATTCAGCATGGCAAAGAGGAAGCTAAGGGATAGTCTGGCAGCAGCCTACAAGTACTTGAATGGCAGTTGCAAAGGTTATGGAGTTTAACTCTTTGCAGTAGTGGCAGATGGCATAATATGAGACAACAGCACAAAGTGCAGTTTGAGAGGTTGGACATTAGGAAAAACATTTTCACTGGGAGGGTAGAGAAGCACGGGAATAGGTCACCCAGAGAGCTGATGGAATCTCCATTCTTGGAGGTTTTCAAGACTTGGCTAGACAAAGCTGTAGCAGACCTGATCTACTATTGGCAATTGTTCCACTCTGATGGGATTTTGACACCTGCAGAGGTTCATTTCAGAAACATTTCTGTGATTCTGTGATCCGATGCAGTTAGGCAGGAAGTGCTGAGACAAATAAACTGTGCTGCTCACCAGAAATCATTGTTCTTATTCAACACTTAAGGAGGCACAGCTGGAATGAACAACCCTTTCCACTGATAACCGCCAAGAAGAACAGAATCCTTCTTTTTTTAATTTGGACTTGGCTGTAGTGATCCACACGTTGATTTTGACTTTCCTATTTCATTTCTATACTTCTCTTCAGCTAGAACTGAAACCACTTACCTTAGAGTAGCTAAAAAATATTCAGGATTAGTAACCATTCTGCTCAGAGAAGGCTGAAATGCTTGTTGTTACTATTTCTTCACTGCTTTGTCAGCGCATTTCGCAGAGGTTAGTGTTCTAAAATGAAAGATGGTCAGGAGAGTGTATTTTCTTGGAAATGTCAGAGAATATCAAGAAGTTGCTAGTAAGAACTATTGGTGTAGTGGCGACTACTATGAGGACTGAGATTCCTGGTGATTTGACCTCTCTTCTGGTGGATGCTGAAGGAGTGGCATTAAACCCAATTTCCCAATGAACCTCACTGGCAATTTAGTCAAGTGCAACAACTGGCTGTAAAAGAGTCCAGAAGTTTCAAGCAATGTAACAAAATCCATTAATTTATTCCTCATACTTTTTGTTGCTAGTACAGGTGGAAGTATCATTAGAGAAACAAGCCTATATTTTAGTTTATATTAGTTTAGTTATGTTGTTAGTATACTTATGTTAATCTGTACGTTGTCAGTATACTTATGTTAATCTATATTCAGTAGATTCATGCTTGTTCACCTCAAATGTTGCTTGATCAAGGACGTACTCCTTTATGTGTCACATTTATGTATGAATGTATTCTCCTGGCTTTAACATTTGCTTTTACATTTGCAAGAAATGTACATATAGGAAGAAAAGGATTCCTTTTTACCCTTGTTTTGGCACTCAGTACAAGTAGGGAAGAAGACTTCACGCCTGGTATTCCTTATTTTGAATGAGTAGGAGGCATGACACAAGCTGCTTTGTTTTTATGTGTTGGCCAATAATGCAGATTGGATGTCAGGGGGGAACCTGGTGTAGTCAACAGCATTAAACAGCTTGCTTTTTGCAGTGAAAAGTGGGCATTGAAGTTATGAATTGTGTTCCTGCAGAGGCAAAAAGAAGGCATGGCTGCCTGCTCAGAACTCTGACATAATAGCAGAATTTTAATTGTTCTCATTATGCAAGTTTTATTAAATGCATATATTTCAATGAAGTTTTTTTACCAGGAAACTGACATCTGTTTCAAGCTGATCAAATGGTTGGAATTTTTTGAAGTGTTATGGTCTATGTTGTTTGCTGGAGTCAGGCAAAGGGACTGAGTGTTTCCAAAACTTTTAGTCCTCTTGTTCCAAACAGCAGGTTAATTTTAAAATGCTTAAGTAGCATTCAGTTCTAAACCAAAAGTAATGTCACATTGCAATAAAAGCAAGTAAGAGTTCCTTTACAAAGATAAAGCTTAACTAAAAAATTGGAGGATTATGCCATTTGGAATGCAGATATAAAGTTAATCACTGATATGTTTATATTGGAATAATTTAGGGAATGAGAAATTTCAAAATGTTTTGCATTAGCCAATGTTGTTGAAGAGTTGACCTGGCAAAGCATAAAGCCCGTGTGTCAATTAACAGTTTTCAGATAGCCAGAAAACTATAACTTTGTGATTCTTCTTGAGCCTAGCAATGGCTCCCACACTATAGATTATAATGATTTCTTTCTTCTTTTGTACTCAGATCTCCAGGTCTTTAATTCAATATTTCCCCGATAGTAACACCAAATGTTTGGGTATGTGTGATAGTGTTTGAACCCCAGTTTTACAGATACATATGCACTGCATATTCTGCTTGTGAAGAGTCCAAAATCAATGGGAATATTTTTGCATGTGACATTAAGTATGCACATTAAGTGAGAGATCAAGGCCTGAGTAGTGTGTTCACTTTCTTTCATCTGTATCATGTTAGACCCCTGCCCTGGGAAAACTACGAGATGTTTTTCAAGGAAATCTAGTTCAAAAAATAGTCCTGTTTAAAGGATTAAGACGGTGTAAAATACAGGCTCTTACAAACCTCTTGGGAAAAAATGTCCCTTACCTAGAAGTTAAGAAAGGAAGAAGCTGCTTGGAGAGAGCTCAAACTAGGAACTGGGCCATCATGGTCCTTTTATAGCATAACTACCTGGATAGATGTAATTGGCTGTCTGCAACAACCAAGGTATGCAGAAGCCAATCCAGGGATGTCTGATGACATGACTTCTGCAGAACTTCTAATAAAGACAAATGGTGCAGACCCTAGAGTCTGATCTCTGTCTCAATGAAGGAAGTGTGACAAACAGATCGAGGCTCTAGTTGCAATTTTTAGCCCAAGATCTGCACAGCCTCCTTATTAGTCATGCCCAGAGGGTAAAACTCTCCTTCCTTTTACAGGATAAGCAGTACTAGTGCAGTTGTGAAAGTTCTCTTTTGTTTTATTTTGCAAGTTAGGAATATACCAATGAGTAGTTGCTTTTTGGGTAGACAGAGTGTTATCACTAGAGATTTTTAGAAGTCTTTACCATTAATTTGAAGACTTTTGAAGCAGGTAAGAAAAAGAAGCAACTGTATTTCTGCAACAGAACTTTACTTTATCCTTCTTATTCCTACACACCTGGATATACCATGTTCCTGCTATAGTCTAAAGCCCCCTGCCTCCTAGTTTTCTTCTAACTCTCTCTGCTTTCGACTTTCCTCTTCCACTATTGTGTATACAGCTTGACTAAAGCTCTTCAGAAATCTTCTGCACTAGTGTTTGACTGTCTCTTGTCAGATACCCAACAAGAGACCAGCTCAGTTTTTGATTCCAACGTGGGAAAAGCCCATATAGAACCATAGAATAGTTTGGGTTCGAAGGGACCTTTAAAGGTCATCTAGTCCAACCCCCCTGCAACGAGCAGGGACACCTTCAACTAGATCAGGTTGCTCAGGGCCCCATCCAGCCTAACCTTGAATGTTTCCTGGGATGGCGCAGCTACCACCTCGCTGGGCAACCTGTGCCAGTGTTTCACCAGCCTCGTTGTAAAAAATTTCTTCCTTAGAGCTAGTCTAAATCTACCCTCTTTTAGTTTAAAACCGTTACCCCTTGTCCTATTGCTACAGGCCCTACTGAAAAGTCTGTCTCCATCTTTCTTATAAGGCCCCTTTAAGTACTGAAAAGCCACAATAAGGTGTCCCCGGAGCCTTCTCTTCTCCAGGCTGAACAACCCCAACTCTCTCAGCGTTTCCTCACAGGAGAGGTGTTGCATCCCTCTGATCATTTTTGTGGCCCTCCTCTGGGCCTGCTCCAACAGGTCCATGTCTTCCCTGTGCTGAGGGCTCCAGAGCTGGACGCAGTACTCCAGGTGGGGTCTCACCAAAGCGGAGTAGAGGGGCAGAATCACTTCCCTCGACCTGCCGGCCACCCTTCTTTTTATGCAGCCCAGGATATGGTTGGCTTTCTGGGCTGCGAAAGCACATTGCCAGCTCGTGTTCAGCTTTTCATCCACCAGCACCTCCAAGTGCTTCTCGGCAGGGCTGCTCTCAATCCCTTCATCCCCCAGCCTGTACCAGGGGTTGCCCTGACCCCGGTGCAGGACCTTGGACTTGGCCTTGTTGAACCTCACGAGGTTCACATGGGTCCACTTCTTGAGCTTGTCCAGGTCCCTCTGGGTGGCATCCCATCCTTCAGGCCTGTCAGCCGCATTACTCAGCTTGAGAAAGACTGTGTCTTCTGCCTGTGAATCCCTGTCATCCCAGAAGAAACACAGAGGAAGTCAAGTGAATCCACTAGGACAGCCTTTTATTCTTGTCCTGGTTAACTGGTTAACCTGCTTGTCATGTTGCAGGTCCAATAAGAAAATTAGTGACAGTAAATGTGTAAGAATGACATTATTTTATTCTCTAGATTACAATCCTACTAAACTTACTAATAAAAAAAGCGTGCCATTTTTCTGAACAAAGAGCTACTACATGTTTTTCACTTGAGCAAGTAACATTCCTTTCTATTGCTCTATTAGTCTGAACATCTAAACCCATTGCTTGTTTTATTGGCTAAGCTACTGCACATTAGTGCTTCTGACACAATCTAGTAAGTGTAAAGACTAAGCTGGTGGTATAGAATGCACCAAAGAACATAAAGAAGGGTCAAAAATACATACTTAGGAGTCTTTATCTTCTTGCTTACAATACACCACCCCATTTTTTTTGAAAAAAAAACACATTGTGAACAAAAATGTAGCTTTGCAAACACACCACAGGGAAGTACTGGGCTTCACCAAGAACACAAAAAAAAAAGAATCTTGGCATCATGGTTCAGTCTTAAATATAGGAAAAGAGCCTTTCTTTAATCTCAGTTCAAATGCAAATAAAATTAATAGTTTTTGTATTTTTTGTGTCATCAAGGAGCCAAAGCAAGGAAACAAGAGGAAGCTGAACTTCTTCTGCTGTAAATCAGTAGTAAACTAAAAGTAATAGTCCCTTGTTGAATTTTTCTTAAGAAAAGTGAGGAATAGAAAGCAGCCCCCTGCCCCAGTTCCTTGCCCACAGGGTTTGTAACACCAGTGTGTAGAGGAATCTTGGACCTGTGTTGGTTCTTTATGATGAGCCGACAGCAACCTCCAAAGAGGCTATCCTAACAAATCTAATTGCTGGCAGCTGTGAGTCCTTCAGCATGATTTCAGGGTGGAGTCTCCTGGTTACAGACCCCTACAGATTCCTGAAATTCTACGAGTAAAATTAATTAAACCTGGGAATTCCAGTACTGCTGATTTCACAGAATCACAGAATCACTAAGGTTGGAAAAGACCTGTAAGATCATCAAGTCCAACCACCAACCCAACACCACCATGCCCACTAAACCAGGTCCCACAATGCCACGTCCACTTCTTGGCAGACTGGGAATAATCTGCACAATGCAAGCAGTTTGTCACTAGTTCCTTGTGAAAGAATATTATTTCTTTGAATTTGCTTACTATAAAATAGCCCTGGTTTAGAGTTGATTATTCAATTTACTAAGGTTGCCTGGGAAGTAAGTGACTCTGTTCCAGAGAGTGGAACTCACATAATGGTATTGTTGTGTACTTCATTTACACTCCAGGTCTTGTTCTCTGATCAGCTTTTATGTCAGCTATTATGATTGCACTATGGCTTAAACAAGCTTTCTGGTGTCTTTGTTCTCTAGATCGGAGCTTCCCACATGTTCTCATTTGGGTCCTGCCATTGTGCAGATGGTAGATATTATCAGTGATGGTGCCAGCAGCAGCAGTTCCCGTCTCTGTCATGGTCCATATGCACGTGAGGAAAGACTTACACCTTCACTCTTTCTCCTTCATCCTTCTGACACGTATTCTCTCCGCCCTAAACTAACTTGGCTGAATTTTCTGCAACTTGTCTCTCTCCTACCACTTCATACCATTTTGAAAGAAATATGGAAAACTCTGCTCTAAGTGGTACAGAAAGAAAAGGAAGCTGCAGAATATTACTAAGGATGAAAGTAGCATCATGGTGGAAACTGAGAGCAATTTTTATTCTTGTTCTGTTGTTTTATAGGATTTTGTGAGAGTATAAATAGAATATTCCAATGAAGATCACAGATGCAGTGTCTGATGGAGATAAAACTTTGAGGATCTTGACAAAACTAAACCCAAGTTCTAATAAATTTCCTATTCCAGAAATTACTTGGCAGTCCAAAAAGGAAGTTGGGAAACACATATTGCTTAACATACGGTTGAAATAGAATGTTTCATATTAGTGCATTTTGCCTGTGGCTATGCCAGACTGAAGACACCTCCAGCTTGTCACAGAAACTAGTCCCAGCCTGGTGGGTAATTGGATGGAGAGACCACCTGTGAGTCTCGGGTGCTAAAAACACAAGCCAAGAAACTGTGGCTGAACACTTGGCAAATATCTGACAATGGAAACCAAACAAGTGGAAAGACTTCACTTGGCCCTATTGTTATTCCTGACCCAACAGACTAGAGCAGAAGAAAGTTATTGCTTTTTATTCATTAATTTAAACAATGAGAGAACAACAAGAAATTGTGAACTTTCTAGAAAAGGTAGCTTTAATCCTGGAGGCATACATATCTTCACAGAATACTGCTAAGCCCCAATGCACTGTGTGAATTATTTTTAGGAATGAGTATCTTCACATCTTCACATCTTTAACCCGGGCCCCAGGGAGGCAGCAGACCTCACTAAGAAGTGGGTCCGGTCTGCATATTGGGCCTTCTGTTCCCTTCAGAAAGGAGTCTCCTATGACAATGACCCATCTTTTTTTCTTTATGGAAGCAGTTTTGATGCAGAGCGTAGGACATCCTAACCTCAGTGACACCTCCAAGCTAGATGAACCATCATCCTCACTATTGTTGAGTTCCACTTGCAGGACCTCATACCTGTTATGCAAGGGCACCTGGGAAAGTGGGGTAGTCACAGAGGAGATGCGCCTGCTGCGCCGGGCAGGATCTTGTCGTCATTGCCCCCTATTCCTTAAGTCACTGTGTTCAGCCAGGAGGAGAGAAGATAGGGAATCCTCTCTATCATGCGTCCCGTCTGCCTGTTGGGCCTGTCTCAGGGAAGGTAAGGTGCGATTCCAGTAGTCTATCTCTCTCTCGCACTCCCTGATACTCCTCAACCTACTCGCCTCCTCCCGGAGCTCTGTCGCTAAGCGGAGGAGTTCCTCTACCCGGGCGCACCTCCCACAGGTGTGCTCACTATTGCCGTCCAATACTGGCATAAGAGTAGGGCACAGCCTGCAGCCTGGCACCTGGGTGGCAGCATGTTCCCACCGGAGCTCTGTCTGGGAAGCTGCATCAGTCGTGGTGGGTGCAGAGCTTAGAGAAGCCATGGCTTTCTGCTGGGGGGATACCATTGCTCCCTTGTCAAGCTTCAATTCCATGATTGTAAATACTGTAAATCCTGATTTACCAAATTCTTAATCAGAAGAAATATATCAACTCCGTTTCATCATGATCAACATTTAGAACTGATACAGTACATATAAGCTATTGCTGTTAGGGTGTAATTTTGAGCTAGACAGTTTCTCCCCACTTTCCCCAGTGAAATAAATATTTCTTGCAGGCCTTGGCAAGAGTTGTGTTGGGGAATCTGCTTGGCTCCAGAATGGGATTTTTGGTCAGAGAAAGTCGCAGTTCACAGTTACTAACAAAGCGCCAAGTGCCTGAACCATCAGCCTGGCAAATGAACATTCAGTTTCTTCTTCTACCGAATTCTGGAACTTGGAACTACATGGAAAATGAACACTTTACTTACTACAAAAGCTATTTTTATGTTGATGTCTCATAATTTCTATTATTATTACCTCATGTTTATAAATAGAAAATGCTGAAGCAGTCCTTCATAAGCCTCTCTTAAAAAAAGCCCTCAATCTTGAAAGAGTGGAGTTATCTGAACACCTTCTCCTAAAGGAACCTGTTCTGGTGCTTAACCAGTGTTAGATTCCTTTGTAAGCAGAACTTCAAATTTCACCCATGATCTTTAGATTTGAACATACAAGACTTCTTTCCTGATTTTGATTTCTTGTCTAACTTTCCTCTTACAAATTCTCAATATTTTCACTTACTGTAATATAAGAGAAATAAAATCTGCTTTTTACTCTGACATGTGTACAGAATATAGATGGAATTTTTACTGATGGTAACTGAGCCTCTCCAAGAGTAAAATTCCCACTGCCATCAATTCTACTTGCGTGAACAGTGAAAGGTAAAACTCACCTGAAGTCTAAGTTATTTGCTTGATTGTCCCTGGATATTTGTAATTTTTCTGTTGGGTAACTCAAGGCATGGAACTGTTTTTTCAAAGTGAAATAATTTAAAATAAGGCGCTTTTTGCTGTGATATTTTCAAGATGCTGGCCCATGAGAAATCACCACACTTTTCACTGTGACTGAACAAATAGATATATGTAATTATAGTGATTATGATATGCATTTATGGAGTCAGGAAGGACATAACTTTCCTAAACTTTTAGACAATGAGCAAATGTTACTTGGTTTACTTGCCTCTCATTTTTATTAAGTAGTGTGGAGGTGGTGATGGAAAAGGAAAACACTATTCTGTTGCTTTCTCAGCCTTCTTCAATTTGTGGACCCCTAAACATTTTCTGAGATTTTTCTATTTCAGTTCATAGGCTCTTTGCCCTTTTCCATGGGTTCCTTTGGGTTTGGTAGATACTCAGATACCCACAAACAGATTGTATTTTGCTGTTACTGTGCACTGTGGGTGGCTATGTAGTCCTCACTGCCCCTGTATCTGAGCATACCACAGTTACTAACTGGATTTACTGCCATCTTACCTGTGTGAGGTGAGGAAGTATTATCCCTGTTCTCTTGCATGTAAAGAGAGACACAGAACAGGACATGGGATGTCCCCACCATGATGCTGGACAAGGGGAGAAAGCCCCAGCTCTTTACAGGAGGGTTCTAACCTACTTTCCCCATTCCTCCTACCATCCACAAAACAGCAGTTGAAGAGGGTCAGACTAAACCTCTGTCTAGCTCTTCTTCCAACCTCCAGCAGTAGCCACTGCTAGATGATGAAAGAAAGCACTTAAAAGCAAAGCATTTTGTCAGCATTAGCTCTTTCCTGCCTCTGGGACTCAGACTGGGAGGCTGCCAGGGCAGGAGACAGATGGCATTCTGCCCATCATGTTTAACAGCTGCCAACACAACTGTGAATTTGTCTTGTGCATTCTTGAAACCCACTTACAACCGTGGCCCTCAAAACATCCTTTAGAAGTGAGTTTCACTATTCAGCTGTACCATGTATGGAAATCTGCGTCCTTTTGTTTGTTTTACGTTGACATTGGATGCTGAATAGTTTTCCCAGTAATCTCCTTCTCCAGGCCCTAGGCGAATGTCCAGGTATGATTTTTGGATACGTATTTGTATATGGTTCCTCTTAGAAAAACAATTATCAAAACTCCACTAATTATTACTCCACATGTTTCTTTATTGCCCAGTTTATTTGGACAAAAAGCTTGCCTGGGTAAAACTCATACTGATACTGAGCAACTTTTAAATATCCAAGCCCTGAATTTAGTAGTGCCTGAAGTTCTTTGCAATTTAAATGAACTTGCTGAGAGAGATGGATCTGATTCAGACCTCAATATGCCAATTTAAATGAAAATTGATTTTACAGAAAGCCTGCAGAATTGACCCATGTATGAACAGCTGAATCAGTACATGGCCCATTATCTCCAGATGAAACCTGAAATGCAGCCTTAAGATGTTTCAGGATGAGATACTTTTATTTGGAACTCTGATCATAACTAAGGAGCTACTGTGTGAGATTAAATAACTTTAAGGATATTCCTAAAGTATGATTCAGTTGCTAACCACTTGTGAAAGCATTCTGCAGCAACAGGAATGAAAGCAAAAGCATCAGCATCTCAAATTGTTTCACTCTCTAATTAAAAAGAAATTCTGGAAAAAATCAGAGAGACTGGTTTCATGTATAAAGTGTGTATAAACATGCATATACTCCTGTACAGCTATGTTAATTCATGGGGCTGAGAACAACTCTGTGAATGAAATGTGTGGATTGGCCTTTGTAGGGAGTTAGCAGTCCCTTTTATTGGCGTTTGCTCTGGGCCAGGACTCAGGGGCACTTTATAGGCTGGCACGGGGCATGGCAGGCCAGATTTATTTAATCTAGGAGCTGGAAAGCTAGGCAGAATTTTAAGACTAACAAAAAAAAGTCTGCTATTATATTCATTACAGCCAAGCACAACCTTTTCTTTTTCAGGCAGGGACATGAAAAATTGGCTCTAAAAAGTGGGCATTTTACTTTAAACAACTTTAAAAATCAATCAACCTAACAAATGAACCCCCGCTGCTGCGTATTTTGGTCCACTCTAAAAAATTGTGGGAAGATTGCAATAAACATCCTTATTAATGAAAATTTAACACAGCATGTGAAACTATTTAAATTTCAAAATTTACCAGAGACCAATCCCTGGCAGCTATTCTGTCATTTCCCAACAGTCCACTCCAAGTCGTAAGTAGTCCCTGGACACGACTCTTTCATCTGAACTCCCAGGTTACTTTTCAAACATGAAAGTCCTACCGGTTTCCAGGTTGCTAGGAGTCTGAGTCACAACCCAAACTGAACCCTGCTGGTGAATCCGAGGGCGCTGGGTTTGGGAAGTCTGAAATAGCCTGGAGAGTTCTATATGGTCTGGCAGGCGTGGCCTTAAAATCACTCTTCAAGACCGTCTTTGCCTGCCCTGCCACTCATGAGCCTGTAAGTACAGCCTGAAGGCTGGGAAACATGCACCCAATGGGGTGGATAGGATCACAGCACAGGGAAGTGTCCTTCGCTCACTGTGTGAAATGTGGCCAGAGGACGGGTAGGAAATATAGCCGTAGCTACTGCAGCTCCAGAAGCTGCTTGACAGTCTGGCACAAAGATGATCTCTGAATCCAGTTGACCAGGCTTTGCCATGGGTTAAGGTCTCCAAAGGACACCTGTGGGGTGCACAACTTTTCTAGGCTCAGTTGATGGATGATGAAACTCCTACAGTCCTGTCATACTCTTTTGTAGCCCAGGAACACACACATACCCTGAATCCCAGTCAGATGGGAGACTGATTTCACTGTTTACTTCTACGACTGGAGGCTGGCCAACGTGACACCCATCTACAAGAAGGGTCGGAAGGAGGATCCGGGGAACTACAGGCCTGTCAGCCTGACCTCGGTGCTGGGGAGGGTTATGGAGAGGCTCATCTTGAGGGCGCTCATGGGACACGTGCAGGACAACCAAGGGATCAGGTCCAGCCAGCACGGGTTCATGAAAGGCAGGTCCTGCTTGACCAACCTGATCTCCTTCTATGACCAGGTGACCCGCCGAGGGGATGAGGGGAAGGCTGTGGATGTTGTCTGCCTGGACTTCAGCAAAGCCTTCGACACTGTCCCCCACAGTATTCTCCTGGAGAAGCTGGCGGCTCATGGTTTAGACAGGTACACTCTTCGCTGGGTAAAAAACTGGCTGGATGGCCGAGCCCAGAGAGTTGTGGTGAATGGGGTGAAATCCAGCTGGCGGCCGGTCACAAGCGGAGTCCCCCAGGGCTCAGTTTTGGGACCGGTCTTGTTTAATATCTTTATTGATGATCTGGATGAGGGGATCGAGCGCACCCTCAGCAAGTTTGCAGACGACACCAAGTTGGGAGGGAGTGTTGATCTGCTTGAGGGTAGGAAGGCTCTGCAGAGGGATCTGGACAGGCTGGATCCATGGGCTGAGGCCAACCAGATGAAGTTCAATAAGGCCACAACAACCCCAGGCAACTCTACAGGCTTGGGGACGAGTGGCTGGTAAGCTGCTCCGCAGAAAAGGACCTGGGGGTGTTGATTGACAGCCGGCTGAATATGAGCCAGCAGTGTGCCCAGGTGGCCAAGAAGGCCAACAGCATCCTGGCCTGTATCAGAAATGGTGTGGCCAGCAGGAGTAGGGAGGTGATCATGCCCCTGTACTCGGCGCTGGTGAGGCTGCACCTCGAATCCTGTGTATGGCGTTGGGCCCCTCACTACAAGAAAGACATTGAGGTGCTGGAGCGTGTCCAGAGAAGGGCGACGAAGCTGGTGAGGGGTCTGGTCCACAAGTCTTATGAGGAGCGGCTGAGGGAGCTGGGGTTGTTTAGCCTGGAGGAGGCTGAGGGGAGACCTTATCGCTCGCTATGATTACCTGAAAGGGGGTTGCAGAGAGGTGGGTGCTGGTCTCTTCTCCCAAGTGACTAGTGACAGGACTAGAGGAAATGGCCTCAAGTTGTGCTAGGGGAGGTTTAGGCTGGATATTAGGAAAAAGTTCTTTACTGAGAGAGTAGTGAAACATTGGAATAGGCTGCCCAGGGAGGTGGTAGAGTCACCCTCCCTGGAGGTATTCAAGGAGCGTGTGGATGTGGCATTGTGGGATGTGGCTTGATGGGCATGGTGCTGTGTGGTGTTGGGTGGGTTGGTTTTTGGTGTGTGTTGTTTTTGGTTTTTTTTGGGTTTTTTTTGTTTTTTTTTTTTTTTTAGGTTGGACTTGATGATCTTACAGGTCTTTTCCAACCTTAGTGATTCTGTGATTCTGTAATAAGTAGAGCATACAACATCTACATAGCAAGTTTGCAGGACAAGGAAAGTCTGGCTGTACTTCAGTAACTGATCTAGATGAAACATAAACTTCTCTGACTCTTATTCGTCGCTGTAAGGTATTCTTCGGGCCCAGATCAGCATCTTCTGTGCTATACAATACCCTCCGTCTTCAGTCCATGCACTTTCTTATTAATCATAGTCTTCCCTAACTATGAGCAACTAGGTCTGACCTGACAGGTCCCACAGCTAAACAGCTTTTCTCTAGTATAAAAATGTGCTCCTCTCCTTCTTCTCCAGTACCTTTGTTTGCCTTCTGACATACTGTGTTCCCTGTGTTTTAAGTGCCATGACCAGAACTTTTACTTCAGTGGTCTGCAGATGGGAATTGTTCACTCCCAAATACCAGCTACATTCAAGTTATGGAAGGAAACAGTTAATCCTGATTATCTCAACAGTTGTCCCCAGACACTGTTCCTATATCAGCTGACAGTGAAAAGAACACTGTGTCATTGTACCTGATTGGGGATGGGGGCAGGGGAAATGAGGACTGCTGTGCCACAGAGATGCTCTCCATACTCGCAGCCACGAGGAGATCCATAGGAAAGTGTCCTTTTGCCATACTGAACTCAAAGACTACCTCATCTAGAGGCAGGTGCCCCCAAATCATAGGAGCAGTTCCTTGACATATGTACTGAGGTCCTGTAATATAACATGGACTAAAGAGCTGTAGAGCCTGAATTGTTGCTTGGTTGCAGAGCAACATGTATCTGCTGGGTTGGCTTCATGCCATGCTGGCACAAAATCAGAGCATGAATGCCCTTTGCAAAACTGCTGTCAGGGTCTCAGCAGAGCTTTACTGCTTGCTGATGAATATAGACGATAAGGTGGTGAGTTATTGCTGAAAAATCTGTATATACAATCTAAGTGACAGATTTACTGCTCCTGAAATGAAAGGAAAAGTTCTTAGGTGAGCCTCCTTGAAGCGTAGCCATCTTTTATGACACACACAAAGGGGACCAGGGGTAAGGTGGGTGTGAAAAGGCAGCTTGGAGGAGGCAGGGAGGTCCAGGTGTGCCAGTGCCTTCCAGGGAGGGCTGAGCAATGCTTCTCTGCGTGCCTTTGAGGCCAGCTGTTGATAAAACCAGCACAACCACTCCAGCCATACTGCTCCACACAGTAAAATTTTTCATTACATTCTCTGGGTAGGAAAGCACACTTTTTTCACAAAGTTTCACACAATTATCCACACACACAACCAGCACAATAATGTCAGGTGTTTCTGTTTTATGTGCCATTTGCATTTAAACACTTCTGGCATGGATATGCCGGCAAGGAGAAGCTGGCAAGATGCCATCACCTAGAGGTGCTGCAAACTCCAGCCTCTTGGGTCTCTTCCCTTCCTTGGCTGAAAAAACAGTACGTGGTGACACCTCTTTGCAAAATTATCTTCATTAAATATCTTCTACTTCTCAGAGATCCCCAAGTTGTGCCTGTGAAGACAGGACACATATTTCTGCTTTGGAGAGAATTCTCTAGGACCTCACAGCATGATTTTATGAAAGACATTTGAAGTAACTTTGGTTCAAAACCTCTGTTCAGGATAGGCTATATTTCCAACGAAGATGGAGCCAGCTCAATTTACTTTGGCTTTCAACATTTTTGCATGCTCTTCTTTCCATGCTCTTCTTTCCTCTTCTTTTTTTTTTTTCTTTCCCTCTAGCGTCATGTTAGAAAGGTTTATTTTTGGAAAGATATTTAGGTTCTTAAACATAGAGCCATTTTAGGTGCTCTGCGGTATCTGAGGCACATCTGCATGGGGCTGGCACATATGACACAGGACCTGTGGAAAGATGCCTCTCTGACGTGGTACTGGGGTATGCCACATGCACAGGACTCTCTCAGGCACCTATGATGCCATTAGGCAGCTACTGAAATCCTGTCTTTGGTGTCAGGGGTGGGAGACATGAAAACTGAGAGGCTTGACCAGGAAGCACGCGTGGGTTGGATGGCTGTTGTGGCTTCCTTTTTTAATGGAATGTGGAAGAAAAGGGGAAAGAAAAAGAACAAGGCAAGTATAAACATATAAACAAATATGGTTTTGCAAGCTGCCTGTGGCAAAGATGGACATTCCCGTGCTGGAGACATAGAGCATTTCCAGCTTACTCTTCTTGTGTTCTGTCCTTGGCTTGCAGATGAAAGATTAAGAGTGCACAGGCCAGTAAGGACTATCCATTACTGACACCCCGCAGACTGCAATCCTGAATCACTGGCAAAAGCATTCAGTACAACCATATGAAATAGCAGTGACAAAAGCAAGCAAACAAAGAGAGAGCTTTTTTTCCACACAGAATAAAAGAAGCTGGAAAAACCCTCTCTGGCCCCAGAATGCAACGCCCTATTTGGGAAAGCAAAAAAGATAGTCATGATAATGGGAAAAACAACTTATAACTAGTTTACACTTTGTGCCACGCTATTGGTAAAGGATGTTTCTTCAGAGATTGAGGAGCTACATAAATAGTGTAGAAATAATTAAATCCACCAGTTCGTTCACAGCAGCTTCCAACCTGAATTGAAAGGTTATTTTCTTATTTTTATTTACTTAGCCTCAGTTGGATGTTTTACAAAACACAGAAGCACAGGAAGAAAAGACCTTGCTCTCAGGAGTTGAGAGACAAAAACACACAAATGTGTGAAGGAGCAGCATGAAAAATCCAAAGGAAGGAGTCATTCCATTGGATGTTCTCAGTAAAATTTGTTGTATTGAGTGGTGTTTTACCATTGCTCAATTAATGTAAGTCGACAGGTGCTTTTGCTTTTGGCTGTAAGTTAGTTACATGGTCTCCAGGTAGACCGGGCCATGTAAGCTATTGCAGTGCAATAGCACTCTGCAGTATCAAACATCTAAGGAGTAAAAAAGAAAGAATCAAATTCTCTTTCAGCCTTCAACTGCTCATTCATTAAGCAACTTCCTTCTACATCAAACCTTTCAAAGCTCTGGCATATCCTCAAGGTTATGGGCAATTATCACCATCTGGGATGCACCCTCTTGGGTGCAAATAAGCATAAACTGTGCACTAGAGCTTTCCCTTTTCAATGGTGTGCAATGCAGGCCAGTGATATCTCAGCTGCATCCCAGGCAGCAATGGCATCAGCTTGTTGCAATTACCAGCAAGGCATTGTTAGAAACTAAATGCCCTGACTCACTGCTGGAGCTTGCTGCTGGTGCTTTGATTTCTCACCACCTCCTCATGTACTGCCTCCGGATGCAGCTCATTTTGCTGCCCTCTTTGCTGCTCCATTTGTAGGTATCACAGCCTCCAGAAGCTGATACGGCATGAGGCCTGTCATTACCCTTTCAGGAGGTAAGAAGGGTCTATGTAACCTGAAATACATTGTCCTCATTAGTTATTCCTGTAACGTGGTTTTGCTCCTCTTCAGATTCCCTTTTGATAAAAGCTTCCCTGGAGAGGTATATTCATGACTTTTGCCCTAATCCATACTTTCCTTTCCTCAAGGCTCTGGATAAATGCTAGAATCTAAATATCCCTTCTTTTCTTCTGAAACCTGAAGTCAAACTAGTGAAAAATCTCTCTTCAGCTCTCACTGTCTCCTGTCACTATTTGGATGAAATATGTACAGTTGTCTTTTAATCAGATATAAACTTTAGTCAGAGTCTCAAAAATTTTTTTTTTATCTTCAGAAGCTTTCTCTGAGTTTCTTCATGTGCTTTGATTTTTATTACGTTCTTTTTTTTTTTGTTGATTCCTAAGAGAGGGAACAGGGTGTTCGTAATCTGCAAGTGGACTTGGAGAATACAGCTCCTCATCTGAGCACTGTGTGTGCTGTTGATGCCAGGACATGTCAGAAAGACTGCTGCCATTTGCATCAGCCCTGCATTTTCAGACAGCAGGGCTTCTGCTGCCTCAATTAAGTGTCTGCCTCCACAAGCATAATGTGTTTGCCCACACCACTTCCAATAATACTAACATCAACCAGTTTTACCTTCTTGTGATCCCTCATCTATCTATTTCCACTGTTGCCCCTCACCTTAAAGAGTAATATGAAAGCTGACTTCCCATTTTTAGGTGTTTATGAGTGCAACTGAGTTCTGTTTCATGGCAAGATGCTACAGCAACCACAACAACAAAAACTAGTTATTTGCTGTGTGAGCAGTTGTGGTTTAACCCCAGCCGGCAGCTGAGCACCACACAACTGCTCCCTCGCTTCCCCGCAATGTGATGGGGAACAGAATTGGAAGGATAAAAGTGAGAAAACATGTGGTTGAGATAAAGACACTTTAATAAGTAAAAAAAAAACAAACAAAAAACTCCTATCCCCTAAAAAACTCAAAGAAAAACAAATGATAAAAAACCCCCTGAAACTACAGTTGCTCACCACCAGCAGACTGATGCCCAGCCAGTCCTCGAGCAATGTCAGCCCTGACAAACTTTCCCTCCAGTTTTTATTGCTGAGCAATATGTCATATAGTATGAAATATCCCTTTGGTCAGTTTGGGTCAGCTGTCTCAGTTGTGTCCCCTCCCAGCTTCTTGCCCACCCCAGCCTACTTGCGGTCAGGGCAGTGTGAGAAACAGAAAATGCCTTGATGCTGTGTAAGCGCTACTCAGCAATAACTAAAACGTCCCTGTGTTATCAATGCTGTTTTCATCACAAATCCAAAACAGCACCGTACAAGCTATTTTGACGAAGATTAACTCTATCTCAGCCAATTACATTGGAACTATAAACTTCCTCAAAGGCAAAAGGATAACCAAATGAACTGTGATGGTGAAAATAATAAACATTTTCTGGCAGAATATGAGGTGTGAACAGATCACCTGTATTTCATTATCGTGACCTTGAACCACAGAGGAATAAAGTGACCAGATTTTTTACTTGCTTTCTACTTTGTTAGTTTATTTTCTCAGGTGCTTTGATTGGTATACCTTTGGTCAGCATTATATGTATTACACATTTTCTCTGTACATGCATATTTAATATAAAATATTATACATATAGTAGTACATAACAAATGTTCTTCTCCTAACCCATGACTCAAGACTGACCAGAACAGGTCACAGCTTTATAACTAGCATGGTCATATTTTGTTTAAGTGCCTGAAAATGCAAGATGGGGCTCTCTGCCAAAAGAGAGTTCAGTGCCTAATTTGTCCACTTTACGATGTATGCCAGTAACTGGCCGAACGCACATTCAGTTCTACACTTCAGGGTTCCACTGCAAATTAAAATATCTCCATTAGTAAATAGAAACCTTTTGGTGAATGAATCAGAGACCACATCAGGGCTGAAACTGCAAATACGTAAATTTCATTATAGATTTAATTGGGTCCATGTGTTCAGTATCAACTTCTAAGGAGGATTTGTTACTGATGAAGAAGAACAGCCAGCAGGAAATAGTGGCATGCTGAATTAAACTTGAACACTCTAATCAAGAGAAGGCATGGGTGTAAATTCTGCTTCTTTGATGTATCACTCCCCAGTGTTATTAGGTAACAACTCTTTGTTTGCTCTTTGAGGCAACAGATTGGGTTGGATGACATTTAGTTTCTGTGCTATTGGTTAAAAGGACAAGCAAAGATTTTCTAAAGTAATTTCAAGTAAAGGAATAACTCAACAAGTAAATTAGCAATGCCACTGAGGGTGTTGGGGAAAGAAACCCTATTCGATGCTGCTGATTATACAGTGTCTTTTATTGTGTCCAAAGAAAGAAATACTAAGAATGCTAAGAATAATAATATTTCATAGGAAAAAATGTTTGTATCGTGGGAAAAATAATGTGATGCCTGTGATGCTGAACTTAACCTGTACTTTAACAAGGGACCCATGATTGCTTGGAGACATTAAAAATACATCCCTTTCTCATTGTATTCACTGAGTGATGGGGATATATGAATGATTACAGGAAGGTGGCAAACCAATGGCTCCAGCTAAAGATAACTTAATTATTCCTCTGTAGCTATTAATTTCTAAGATATGGTTGCTAGTTATGCAAAGTTATGTCACTTTTTTCCTGCCTTATCAAAGGACAAGACTGCAGTGCAACTCATTTAGACAAAAATTTCTTTCTTTTGTGGAAACTCTTCAATTAGTAATCAAAACAGTAGACTGATCAAAGCCTCCTGCCATTTAAAATGAAAATATTTTGGAAACTGTTTCATGCTCATTTTTATAACCTGATGAATCTTCCAGTAGCATTAAAAGAAATCTACTTTTTATGTGGATCTATGATGTCTAATAACATGTGCTGCCAACTTTAGAGTATTGTGAGAGATCTATAGTCATAATTTTTAATCACTGATACTAATGCAAAATTTTAAAGACTAGATGATAACCACAAGATGATATTCCACCCAGTAGCCCTTGGTTGGTTCCAGATTGTAGGGTGCTCCCATCCATTTCCCATCTTTCTTTTGGAGAGGACGGGAGCAGCTATTTGAAGAGCAGACCTCCCTGAAGAGCTGAATAGCCCTTGTGTGCCTGTGGCTGTTTGTCTGTGCAGAGACTGGAGGCTTGCCTTGCTCTGTGTATACATGCATAAAGGCCAACCTCCCAAGTGCAAAATCAGAATTAGAAGTCTGGCCCAAGCTGTCACATTTCTTTAGGACATTTGTCACATTTCTTTCCAGAGAGAATTGGGAAATACAAAACATATAAGTAATCTTTTCGATCAAACTGTAGTCTTATTTTGCATTCTGACACCTCGAATCATGTGCAACTCGAATGCTGTGTTCCGTTTTGGGCCCCTCACTACAAGAAAGACATTGAGGTGCTGGACTGTGTTCAAAGAAGGGTAACGAAGCTGGTGAAGGGTCTAGCGCACAAATCCTATGAAGAGCGGCTGAGGAAACTGGAGTTGTTTAGCCTGGAGAAAAAAAAGTTGCTCTCTACAACTACCTGAAAGGAGGTTGTAGAGAGGTGGGTCCATCATTTACTGGATGCAGGCGGGAACATTGTCACCAAGGATGAGGAAGAGGCTGAGGTACTTAATGTCTTCTTTGCCTCAGTCTTCAATAGCCAGACCAGGTATCCTCAGGGTATTCAGCTCCCTGAGCTGGAAGACAAGGATGGAGAGCAAAATAAACTCCCCATGACCCAGGAGGAAGAAGTTAAAGACCTGCTGAGCCACCTGGACACTCACAAGTCTATGGGGCCTGATGGCATCCACCCAAGGGTACTGAGGGAGCTGGCGGAGGAGCTTGCCAAGCCACTCTCCATCATTTATCAACAGTCCTGGTTAACGGGGGAGGTCCCAGATGACTGGAGGCTTGCCAACGTGACACCCATCTACAAGAAGGGTCGGAAGGAGGATCCGGGGAACTACAGGCCTGTCAGCCTGACCTCGGTGCCGGGGAAGATTATGGAGAGGATCATCCTGAGGGCGCTCACAGGCCACGTGCAGGACAACCGAGGGATCAGGCCCAGCCAGCACGGGTTCATGAAAGGCAGGTCCTGCTTGACCAACCTGATCTCCTTCTATGACCAGGTGACCCACCTAGGGGATGAGGGAAAGGCTGTGGATGTTGTCTGCCTGGACTTTAGTAAAGCCTTCGACACTGTCTCCATAGTATTCTCCTGGAGAAACTGTCGACTCGTGGCTTAGACAGGTGCACTCTTTGCTGGGTAAAAAACTGGCTGGATGGCCGAGCCCAGAGAGTTGTGGTGAATGGAGTGGAATCCAGTTGGCGGCCGGTCACAAGTGGTGTCCCCCCAGGGCTCAGTTTTGGGGCCGGTCTTGTTTTATATCTTTATTGATGATCTGGATGAGGGGATTGAGTGCTCCCTCAGTAAGTTTGCAGACAACACCAAGTTGGGTGGGAGGGTTGATCTGCTCGAGGGTAGGAAGGCTCTGCAGAGGGATCTGTACAGGCTGGATCCATGGGCTGAGGCCAACTGTATGAGGTTAAACAAGGCCAAGTGCTGGGTCCTGCACTTTGGTCACAACAACCCCATGCAACGCTACAGGCTGGGGGACGAGTGGCTGGAAAGCTGCCCCGCAGAAAAGGACCTGGGGGTGTTGATTGACAGCCGGCTGAAGATGAGCCAGCAGTGTGCCCAGGTGGCCAAGAAGGCCAACGGCATCCTGGCCTGTATCAGAAATAGTGTGGCCAGCAGGAGTAGGGAGGTGATTGTGCCTCTGTACTCGGCGCTGGTGGGGCTGCACCTCGAATACTGTGTTCATTTTTGGGCCCCTCACTACAAGAAGGACATTGAGGTGCTGGAGCATGTCCAGAGAAGGGCGACGAAGCTGGTGAGGGGTCTGGAGCACAAGTCTTATGAGGAGCGGCTGAGGGAGCTGGGGTTGTTTAGCCTGGAGAAGAGGAGGGAGACTTTATCACTCTCTGCAACTACCTGAAAGGGGGTTGCAGAGAGGTGGGTGCTAGTCTCTTCTCCCAAGTGACTAGTGACAGGACAAGAGGAAATGTCCTCAAGTTGTGCCAGGGGAGGTTTAGGCTGGATATTAGGAAAAATTTCTTTACTGAGAGAATGGTGAAATACTGGAACAGGCTGCCTAGGGAGGTGGTGGAGTCACCATCAACTGGAGGTGTTCAAAAAACATGTAGACGTGGCATTGCGGGACCTGGTTTAGTGGGCATGGTGGTGTTGGGTTGATGGTTGGACTTGAGGATCTTACAGGTCTTTTCCAACCTTAGTGATTCTGTGATTCTCTGATTCTGTGGGTGTCAGTCTCTTCTCCCAAATAACAAGTGATAGAACGAGAAAAAATGCCCTCAAGTTGTGCCAGGGGAGGTTTAGATTCGATATTAGGAAAAATTTCCTCAGCAAAAGGCTTGTCAGGCATTGGAATGGGCTGCCCAGGGAGGTGGTTGAGTCACCATCCCCGGAGGTATTTAAAAGACATGTAGATGTGGCACTTAGGGACCTGGTTTATTGGTGGGTTTGGCAGTGTTAGGTTAAAAGTTGGATTCTATGATCTTAAATGTCCTTTCCAACCTAAATTATTCTATGACTTGTTCAATGTCCCAGGTAATGGCAGCAACTGGCTGGGGAATCTACAGTATATACACATTTGGTATTGCTCAGAGGACTGCCCCGGGATCCTGCCTTTTTGCTCTGCCCAATCAATGGCTCTGGTTACTCTGTTTATTCTCAAAGAAAAGGACTTCCCAAAGAAGGAAGATAAACAGCAAAGTCCAAGTACAGTGTTCAGCTAGAGCTGGAAGAAGAAGGTCCTTGATTGCATCAGCTCAGCAAAGCACTTTTAGGTTAAAATTTGAAAATTCTGTTCCATTACTAAATATTCTACTCAGTTGATTGCAATATATTCCTGCATGTCATGCAGACTCAGTGCAGCATTTCCTAGGGTTTAGTCTTAAAAGGGAACATGATACAGAGTGCATCATTATAGGGCACTGTACTTGAATTTAGCAGACTGAGCCATGAGTGAAGGGGTGCAGATTTTGACCAACAAAACCAAAATTTTCCTCAGGTGGTAGTAGCATTTCAGATTCAGAACCAAATATTAAAGAATCATCTACTGAATCCTCTAGTGCTCTATGCAGTATTCCAAAGGCAATTCAAGTTTTCAGAGCCAAATATCTTAGGGGGCCTAAACTTTGTGGGAAAAGAAACTAGGTGTGTAAACAATTAGCCGCCGCACATGTTATATATGTGTGTGTCTGTGAGATTAACTGTCACTTCTGTCCATGACTGTGGATACAAAATTTAGGATGTCCATTAAGATGATATCTTTCAAATATAAACTGTCTGACTACTGGGAAGAAACATACTGCTTTAGAAAGAGGAGATGGCAATAACAAATGAGCAATTGTCCAAGAACCCTCTTGCAGCACGAAATGATGCCAAGACTGTTCCAGTAATATTGCACCAGAATTCAAATCATTCCAATAATGAAGACTATGTTTTCAAAAGCAGCAGATGGTTCTGGTGTTAGAATCAAGAAATTGTATCCTTTCTCAGCCAGGAGAGACCAAAGAGCAGTGTGGTTGTAAGGCTGGAATTATCCGCTTGTTGTGAAACTTTGGGCACCGTGACTGCAGAGGAGCTTTAATTCTGGCCTGAGGTGATAGGGAGAGCTTTCAAGTGATGACATGTTTATCTGAATCTTCAGAGAGCATTATTCAGGAAATCAAACCGGTAATCCCATCAGGTGAATCTTTGGAAAACTTTTTAATACTTATGCTTCTTGTTGGAGTAGAAAGCCATGGGTGGATCCAAAGCCCAACAGCAATAATTGGGAACCACTGTTTATGAATGACTTCAAAGGACTTTGGATCAAACTCATTGTGACAGCAGGCTTTCCCTTGGTATTTTAATACTTCCATACCCAGCTTTATCCAAAGCAGGCAGTGAACTGAAAGGCGAAAGTAAAGCAAATGTTTTTCTGATCTTGAAGGGAATCTGAAGACTAGTGTAATTACCAAAGAGAATCAGTTCTGACATGAATAGGCATGTGTAAGAAAAGAGAAGCTGTAAAGGGAACTGATGCATGATCAATAGAAAGTGAAGGATAATAAGAGTGAGGTGCCTATGCTGCAGGTCAGACTCCCAAGGCAATGGCCACTCAAGATCTGTTCCTTTCTGTGTCTGGAAGTAATTCTGAAAAGTGAACACATATGGGGCTGTATGCTGTGCAAGCCCAAAGGCGCCTGTGAAATGGTTTAGTGTGATTCTCTCTCAAAAAAGACAAAAACCAAAAAAACTCTCAAACCAACATTATTCATTTTAATAATTTTTATAACCGCACCTGTCAGAGGTGGAAAATTAATTATTTACATGTAATACATGCAGTGTTCAGAGCAGCTGTGTAGTAGTAAGCTCATTTGTAAATGTATTTCATGACAGTGATGTTGCCAGTTATTTATTTATGAAGGTCCCAAGGCAGACATTCATTGTTGAAAACTCTTGGAGTGAAATAAAGAACATATAGATAATTATGATGGCACTTTTTCAGCAGAAACATTACATATCTTTTCCACAATTCACAAAACTTTTTAAAAACCACATAATGGGTTTCCTTTGCTTTCTAGCTATTCAGCACAAATGTGGTTGTCTATTCAGTTCTAGTTAGCCACCTCCTTGGAAACCTCCTGTGGAAAGCTAAAAGAGGATGTAATCGATATCCCCATATTCTGAATCCTCAGCCCTTACTGAGAAATACCATTACTAATACACAGTTGAAATATTTAAGATGTGTTTTGAAGCTGATTTTCTTTTGGAGTTGCAGTAGGAGGAGAAAGCCCTTTGAGACTTAATTACTGTAAGGACTATTTAGCTTTTCCGTTTTCAGATAGATGCTTACCAACCACAGCCATGGTTGCTTGTCAGGAAAGAACTATTGCCATATATCATTATGAAATTAAGGTCCATTTTCAAGGCACCATTACAGTAGCACAAAGGCATGAGCATACACTGGAAAGGCAGTGAGACGGCGTTTGCTTCAGACTGTATGCAGCATCTCTCTTTTCTTCTTTGTCGCATTTCTGACACGACCCGTCTATTTACACCAGATTATTCCGTGCTGTTTGTGAGGCGGGGGAAAGGGAGACAGGAGCTTGTGCAGTACTCACCATAGACTCTGAAAAATTAGAAATGGAAAAGGTTAGTCAGCTGATTAGCCACAGCAAATGGTTGTGTTGGATTATGAATGGGAAGTTTATAGCCAACACATGTATTGTCAGAAGGGAACAGGCAGTAGGTCGTGCGCCATGGAGGGGCAAGCTGTCATGTGCAAGCACCGCAGACCGTCTGACCAAACAGGAGAGTCAGGCTGATGGATTGAGAGCTAGCCCCAGTTTTTTTCATTGCTGAAGAGAAAGTACACGCTGATGGCCATGGTAACTAGTGGGTGCATCAGTCAGAAACCACAGAGTGAAGGTAATGTGAATGTAATCCCAGTGAGCTCTAGATTTATTGACCCTTCAACTGATTCAGAGGATGGGCCTAATGACACTAGGCCAAAAGCTACATATGTACAGGGAAATACCCAAGACCAGTCTTCTCCTACTTCCTTTCATACATTTTTAGCACTGTATTTTTTTTTTAAAGGAAGCAAAGAAAGCAAGGTGGAGGTCAGAGCCAAGGTTTGATCTGAGGAGACCTTCCACCCCCATCTGGTATCTGAGTCTTGCACAGCTAAAGTCACTTTAACCAATGTTTTCCAAGACACCTGAAGGTAATACACATAACAGAAATCTCTGGTTATGTCTGTGCCTGAGGCCTGGAGGAATCTGGGCTCCAAACCTGCCAAAGGCAAATCACTTAAACATTTTGTTTCTCCACTTGTGAAACAAGGATGATAATAGTGTCTCTGTGGAAAAAGATGGCTACAGGACTCTATTTTTGCTTCTGTAGATTCTGTAAATTTATTCAGCTTCAGTTCCTCTGCAGTATCATCAGCTTCAGCCAGAATCACAATCTTCGCCTCTTTGCCCCCCACAGGCTTCCTCCTCAGTCCTATTGTGCTCCTCTCCAGGCCCCTGTGCCTGTTCTCCTCCCCTGGGGCCAGGATCTGTCATGTCAGCAGGGGTTGTATTTTTTTGGGTTTTTTCCCCCCTTTCTTCCCATATACTCTGTGTACTTCATTTTGTATCCTGCTTTCCTTTAACTACCTTTGGGGACCCCCAGGCTTGTCACTCATGGAAAATAGATTGCACTGAGAATAGAGCACAGGCTGGGATAGGGCAGCAAAAGAAGGATACATCTGATGAGGTAAATGCTGGCCCAAAGTCCTGAAGAAACCACAGAGCAGCATTAACATTTCCAGGCAGCTGGCTCAGCAGTGATGTATTCTCCTACTGGTTAAGCAGCAATTGCTCTCAGTGCTCTCGGAGCTCTGCGCTCCTCCGGAATGAAGGGAGTAGCAGGCCAGCGGTGCTATGAAAAACATGTGCTTGCTTTGCTTGTGGCTGGGACAGGCCACACAAAGCATGGCTCCAAAAATCTCCTCTGCAGCACCTTCTCCTGGTCCACCTAAAGAGAAACCGCAGCCAGCAGCTCCAAAGAGACTGCCCACCCTGTTGTCACTCCAGAGGCAAAGAACATAATTGCCGCTGTCAAGCCTGTATTGCCACCAGCATCTTTGTGGTGGTGAATGTTCAGCTATAATTGTGATATACATAACTCTTAAACCAGCCACATTGCTGTGATGAACACCAGCTGAAGTCATGTTTACATGCTGACAGATGCAACCTGCAGCCACTTGTGGTTTATAGCCATGGACAAATAATAGTGTAGACAAACTGGATCTGATTTTTCTCACTTGATCTGTTGAACTCAGCAGTGTTACACTGCTGTAAAGGAAAGAATAGTGAGACCTGTAGTGTCTTGGCAGGTTTAATTGAGGACAGTCTGTATCTAAAGGGCAACAGGTCAGCCTGTGGTTTGGGCTCTGTGCCTGCACAGGGGCAAATGAGGATGCAAAACACTCCTTCCCTGCACACTGTGGCCATTCTGCATGCTTCCTTTCTGACCTCGTGTCCAGGAATACAATGGCAAATGGGCTTCCCAGTGTCCTACCTCTCCCAGTTCAAAGGCCATCAGGACTGGATTCAGCCATGATATTAATGGGGAACAGACACTCCCTCTCATTCTTTACAAAACATGCACTGTACCAGGCAATGACAACAGGAGGCTGCAACTCTTATCCTCTTACTGCCAGCAAGTGAAGTCACCGGACCTTTCTAGGGGGGAGACCATGGAGGGCAATAATCTGCTGCTGAAGAGTCACACAAGAAGGAGCAGAGAAAGCTTGGGGATGTCTGTACTGCTACAAGCCAAAGCTGGAAGAGGATGGTGATGGATATCGTGCGTTAGGTTGCAGTACACACACAGAAGCATGGCTGATGTCTTATACTACTTAAAGTCACTGCCTAAATATTGTAGTGTTAAAAAATTTTCCAGTGGTTCCACCCCATGGAGACCGTGTTCCATTGTAGAATATTTTGTACCATTTGTCATATTTCTTAAAGTTTAGCTCTTTTGCTGCAGCACAGGAAGTGAGAAAGCACCTTCTGTGCTGCCTCATAATCCTGCCAGTAAGTTTCACACGCAGAATCTGTTTAAAGCAGTATCAATACCGGATGAAAAGTAACACTCTAGCAGGGAAGAGGTTAAGTGTATTTGAACTTACTTGTTTCACGTTCCTTTTCCTTGCTTGAGCTTTTCCTACAAGCTTCTACACTCATTAATTGCAGCTGACCATAAAACCCTACAGGTGATCCAAAAGCTTTAAAGGTAGGATTTTCAGGGATAGAGTTTAATTGCTTATAAAACCTCCATGCACACATTGAGCTCATGGAGGATTCCTGCAGGCTCACCATCAAAAACCCTTTTGATTTGTATTTGCCAACTTTCCTGGTAATATCACATGTTCACATTAATTACTTCATTAGAGGACCAAACAAGAACTTACAAGAGAAGTGAATACATATTCTCTATGCTGTTTCAATATAATCCATTAAGAGTGGAAAAGGACACAGAACAAAATGTGAACACGCAGGCATGCAATTAGTTATCTTATGGAAAACCACCACTGATGTTTCACAGCTTCTATTTTCATAATATTTGTTTAGCTTTTCTGTCTTTGAGGACAAACTATTCTCACACAGCTGTCAGCATCTGTGAAAAGTTTTCTTTAAAGGCCTAGTGAATATTACGGCAATGTTTTTTATATTTTTGGTTCTTTTTTTTCCCCAAAATACCTTTCTCTTTTAAGAAGCAAACAAACTTATGAAACAAGCTTATGAACCAGACCATACAACGCTGCAAGCAGACATAAGTTCATGATCTAAAGGAATGCTGAGGCAAACTATTTTGACCCTGTTTTCTGACCCAGAGTTCTTAAAAATTATGTTCAGAGATGCCAGGAATTATCTGTCAGTTACAAAGGCTGATAAACAAATTATCATTAAAATGTTTTGCTGCTGGTGTAGAGAAAATACAGAAGTGAGATGTGCCCATCATCTTTGGAGTGAATAGGTTCATAACTGGGAAGAAATTGTTACAAGGATGTAGTGTAAGATATGGGGATCAAGTTTTGGCTTCTGCACCACTACAGTAAATTCTACCCTGTGGGACAGGTAAAACCCAGAATATATTATTGTTTAGTGCTCTCTGAACGTTATTATAAGTTTGTGGAAGTTAAAGCTGCTTTAACCTACATTTGGAGATCAAACTGTCCCAAGGATTGCTTCTCAAGGTCCTACAGTGAACACAGCTCAGCTGAGCTTACAAAATCTCATCACGCCCAGGTCTGAAGTCTATTTGATGAGACAATGTAGAGCAAACCATTCTTCATTTGGAAACCTGACTAGATACATTGTTTTTTTGAGTTGGTTTTTGGGTTTTTTTGTTTTTATTTTTCATATCTTGTTGCCCAGCAAACAGAAATGCCAGTTTTAATAATCTGTAAAGCTGTGACATAGTACTGTCCTGAACCAGACATAATCCTAAAATTTGTGTTCAGATACACCTCTAAATTTCTGGAGTTTCTCATGACACTGTTGGATTTTATGCAGGCTCCAGGCACATCTGGAGGCAGTCAGCTATAAAAAAAACAACCAAACAACCAAAAGCAAAGAAAAAGGAAAAGAAAAAAAGAGGGCTTCTGAATGTTTTGCTCTTTTTTTTCCCCTTTTAGGGGTTTTACCCACAGTCCCCTGTGACTTGGGCACAGAACACTATTCCCAGTCTCACACAGTTGCTTCTCACTTCTTGCTCTCCAACTTGCATCTTTTATCCAGGGTTTATATGTAGGGATATCTCCAGACAAGCCCTTGATAAGGAGAGGGATACCTCCCTCTGGAGGGATATCTGGCTTACCTCCTGCTCCTGCGGGCCATGGCATCCACATGAGAGAGGTCTAAGAACCCTCATTCAGTCACTTACTGTGTCTGCCATGTCTGGAGGTAGTAGCCTTCAGATAAGGGGCAATAACTAGCAACTTAGGGGTTGATGAGCATATTTGCCCTTCCTCTCAGGGCTTTGCTGGCCTGCGCTGCCTAGTCATGGAGGCTTTCTCTGAGAGACTGCTTCAAATGTGCCAGGCCCAGGAATTGTTGATATTTGTTCAACTTGCACATTTTGTGTATGGTTTATAGATTAGTTTGTGGCTGAATCTTCAATGGCACAATTGGAAAATGCCTAATGCACTTTATTAGAGTAAATAATGATGTGAGAGGATGAAGAAGAGTTGTTTCAAATAGCACTTTTACTTAGGGAGACACAAAAAAGTGTTCCAAAGACTGAAAAGAACAGGCTCAAAGCTGTGCTCAGGATGCTGCTGGAGCTGCAACACAAGATAAACTTTTAAAAGAGAGAGAGAGCAGGTTATGAGGAAATGGTGTACAGAAGCAGCGAGACAGAGAAAGAAGGAGATTTTAACTCCCATTTCAGTTAGAAAAATGCGTTTGGCGAAAGTGCTACTCTCCAGACTGAAAATGGCAGTCCCATCAGTTTTCCCAACAGCTCCATCAGTTTTCACTGCGATCATAAACCAGCAAATGCTGCTCACAGTAGGGGTAGAAACCTTGATCAGAAAAGGGGTAAAGGTTTACCAAATGTCAGCACACTCATTTTCAGTGTTTGGAAACCTGACAGAGGCCCCTATCCAACTCTCAGTGATCCCAGTGGAAACCCTCCTCCCCAGCTGATTTCACTGGGATCGAGACTGAGCTTGTAGAGCAGAACTGGTGCCACCAATATGGAAAGTTAGGGTCACATCAAAATTCCTGTAATCATCTGCAGCATTTCTGGGAGGCTTGGTCGAAGTTTGTACCCTTCCACTCACATACACACTGCACACTAGCCAGACAGGATACTCAGACTTACCGACTTTCTAAATATTTCTTGAAACCTCTGGAATGTTTTGGGCAAGATCCAGGAACCAGAAAAATATAATCTTGGAGCTTCTTGAGAAAAAAATAATAATGCTGGTAGTTATTTGAAAGAACACTAATTTAGAGTGACTGAGGGAACCTGAAAGTTGCTGAATGGGTGGAACAGCTGGGTGAGGTTCCAGGCAGAAGGACTTGTGCTGGAAATCAAAGCCACGCAGCTGAGATTGAAGCTGCTGGGTTCATGCTAAACTCTGCCTCAGGTTTGTAAGGGCTGGTAACAACCATACACAGTGCCATCTAGTGGGTCTGGGACAACTTTTAACCATCTTTTTGGGCTCTCAGAATAGCTCTGAGGTCGGCTGCCTGAACCTGGCATTGATGACTCTGTAGCTGAAGGGTCTGGTACATTGATTTTCTCATTGGCACTGTGCAGCATAGCTGCAGCGATAAATATAGGGCAACACACAAGATGTCAGGAAAATCAGAACTTACTGAGAACTGCATAAGACTGAAAAACAGCATATGCCCTGTGCCGAGAAGGGAGAAATACTCCTGGGAACTATAGGAAATGGCCTTAATAGGGGATGTGAGGTTTTTTCCCTCCAAAATGAAGAGGAAGAAGCAAAAAGCATATCCCTCTCTCACCTCCCACCAGCACCTCGTAGGTAGAAGGACAGATGGGAGAATGAGAAAGGTACAGACTGGTGGAACCATGCTCTGCCCTGCCTGAGACAGAAACAGGAACAGCCACCAGAAAAAAAAAACCAATATCAAGGGGATCCTGTATCCTCCCCCTGCCTGGCTGAAGACAGTAGCTTAAAGGAAAGGAGTGAATGAAGGTAAGCCCATGCTCAGGGCAGCAGGCGAACCCTCTTCTTGCCCACCTCACCTTATCAAGTGCCTCTGTACAACGGGTACAAGGCTCTGGATGTAGAAGACCAGTCAATGGATGATGTGGATGATGGTCCATCTACACCAGAGCTGTTGCCAAGGTTGGAAAGGCCTACCCTGTGTATTACGACCACCTCCACGAGGAGGAAAAGATGGGTTATAGTTGCAGGCGACTCCCTTCTGAGGGGAACAGAGGGTCCAATATGCTGGACAGACTCTCCTCTTAGGGAATTCTGCTGCCTCCCTGGGACCCGGGTTAAGGACATCACTAGGAAACTTCCTAGCCTGGCATGGCCCTCAGACTATTACCCGTTACCTCTCTTCCATATGGGTGGTGATAAAGCCACAGCACATAGTCCAAGGGCAATCAAAAGAGACTTTGAGGCCTTGGGACAGCTGGTAAGGGAATCTGGAGCACTGGTTATTTTTTCCTCTCTCCTTCCAGTTGCAGCCAATGACATTGGAAGAAATAGACAGACACAGTCTATTAATACATGGCTCCATGGCTGGTGTCACCAGCACAATTTTGGGTTTTTCGATAATAGGCGTCAAACTGGATTCACCTTTCTCAAAGGAGGAAGAGGGTCTTTGCTCACGAGCTAGCGGGGCTCATTGACAGAGCTTTAAACTAGACTTGAAGGGGGAGGAGATAATATCAGGCTTGCCCATGACAGCTGTGGGATGACAAGCCAGGGTTAGAGGGATGGGTGCTAGTGACGGCCTTCACTCTGTTGTTCTGAGACGTGCTGGCTACACTGGAACACACCTGAAGTCTTATGAAGATGAGCCAGGGGCTCCTTAGGTAATAGGAGCCAACAGGGAAACACCAGTGAAATACCTCAGAAGAATTAAGGTGTGTTTCTCTAAGAAGGTGACACAAACGACAGCCCGGCTGAAGTGCCTCTACAGCAATGCCCGCAGCATGGGCAACATACAGGAGGAGTTGGAAGCCACCATGCTGTTAGAAAGCTATGACCTAGTTGCCATTACTGAAACTTGGTGGGACAAATCCCATGGCTGGAGTGCGGCTTTCGATGGCTACAGACTGTTCAGAAGGGACAGGCGAGGAAGGAGGGGCAGAGGCATTGCCCACTACATCAAGAAATGCATAGAGTGTGAAGAGCTGTCTGAAGAATGGCCACGAGCAGGCTGAAAGCTTATGGGTAAGAATTAGAGACCGAGGCAACAAAGGGAACCTTGTGGTTGGTGTCTACTACAGGTCGCCCAATCAAGGGGAGCCTATTGACGAAGCCTTCTTACTCCAGCTATGGAGGCATCCAGCTTGCAGGCTCTCATCCTGCTGGGGGACTTCAACCACCCTGACATCTGCTGGAAAAGTAGCACGGTGAGCTATAGGTAATCCAGGAGATGCCTGGAATGCATTGAGGATAACTTCTTAAGCCAGGTAATAGACAGCTCTACCAGAGGGGATGTGATGCTGGACCTGTTGGTCACCAATGCAGGTGAGCTGCAGTCATCATGCACTGGTGGAGTTCGCAGTCCTGAGGGATATGGGTCAGGTGAAGAGTAAAGTCAGGACCCTGAATTTCAGGAAAGCAAACTTCCAGCTCTTCAAGGAAGGAGTCAATAGGACCTCCTGGTAACCTGCCCTCAGGGACAAGGGAGCAGAACATTGCTGACAGATCTTTAAGGACACTTTCCGTAGAGTGCAAGAGCTCTTAATCCCCAGATGTAAGAAATCAGGAAAGGAAGGCAAGAAACCAGCATGGATGAGTGAAGACTTGCTGGTCAAACTAAAGGGCAAAAAGGAAATGCACAGGCAGTGGAAGCAGGGACAGGTCTCCTGGGAAGAGTATAGGGACTCTGCCCCGTTGTGTAGGGATGGGGTCAGGAAGGCCACGGTGCATCTGGAGCTGAACTTGGCAAGGGATGCACAGAATAATAAGGGCTTCTACAGGTATGTCAGCCAGAAAAAGAAGGTCAAAGAAAGCGTACCCCCTGATGTGCAAGACTGGCAAACTGGTAACAGCAGACGAGGAGAAGGCTGAGGAACTCAACAATTTTTTTGTCTCAGTCTTCACTGGCAATCTGTCTTCCCACACCTCTCGAGTGGATGGACCATAAGAAGGGGACTGGGGGAGCGAAGTCCCTCCCACTGTAAGAGAAGATCAGTTTCATGACCACCTGAAGAACCTGAACATACATAAGTCTACAGGACCTGACGAGATGCATCCCAGACTCCTGAGGGAATTGACTGATGTAGTTGCCAAGCCACTCTCCATGATATTTGAAAAGTCATGGCAGTCAAGTGAAGCCCCTGGTGACTGGAAAAAGGGAAACATTGCACCCATTTTTGAAAAGGATAGAAAGGAGGACCCTGGGAACTACTGACCTGTCAGCCTCACCTCTGTGCCTGGGAAGGTCATGGAACAGATCCTCCTAGAAGCTCTGCTAAGGCACATGGAGGACAGGGAGGTGATTCAAGACAGCCAGCACGGCTTCACCAAGGGCAAGTCCTGCCTGACCAACCTAGTGGCTTTCTCTGATGGAGTGACTACGTCAGTAGACAAAGGGAAGACCTATGGATGTTGTCTATCTGGACTTCTGTAAGGCCTTTGACACAGTCCCCCACAACATCCTTCTCTCTAAACTGAAGAGATATGGATTTGATGGGTGGACTGTTCAGTGGATGAGGAATTGGTTGGATGGTCATGTCCAGAGGGGAGTGGTCAATGGCTCAATGTCCAGATGGAGATCGGTGACAAGTGGTGCCCCTCAGGGGTCCGTACTGGGACCAGTACTGTTTAATGTCTTCATCAATGACATAGACAGTGGGATCAAGTGCACCCTCAGCAAGTTTGCAGATGACACCAACCTGAGTGGTGCAGTTGACATGCCTGAAGGACGGGATGCCACCCAGAGGGACCTGGACAAGCTTGAGAAATGGGCCCTTGTGAACCCCATGAGGTTCAACAAGGCCAGGTCCAAGGTCCTGCACCGGGGTCAGGGCAACCCCTGGTACCAATACAGGCTGGGAGATGAAGGGATTGAGAGCAGCCCTGCCGAGAAGCACTTGGAGGTGCTGGTGGATGAAAAGCTGAACATGAGCTGGCAATGTGCGCTCACAGCCCAGAAAGCCAACCATATCCTGGGCTGCATAAAAAGAAGGGTGGCCGGCAGGTCGAGGGAAGTGATTCTGCCCCTCTACTCCGCTTTGGTGAGACACCACCTGGAGTACTGCGTCCAGCTCTGGAGCCCTCAGCACAGGGAAGACATGGACCTGTTGGAGCAGGCCCAGAGGAGGGCCACAAAAATGATCAGAGGGATGCAACACCTCTCCTGTGAGTAAAGGCTGAGAGAGTTGGGGTTGTTCAGCCTGGAGAAGAGAAGGCGCCGGGGACACCTTATTGTGGCTTTTCAGTACTTAAAGGGGCCTTATAAGAAAGATGGAGACAGACTTTTCAGTAGGGCCTGTAGCAATAGGACAAGGGGTAACGGTTTTAAACTAAAAGAGGGTAGATTTAGACTAGCTCTAAGGAAGAAATTTTTTACAACGAGGGTGGTGAAACACTGGCACAGGTTGCCCAGCGAGGTGGTAGCTGCGCCATCCCAGGAAACATTCAAGGTTAGGCTGGATGGGGCTCTGAGCAACCTGATCTAGTTGAAGGTGTCCCTGCTCGTTGCAGGGGGGTTGGACTAGATGACCTTTAAAGGTCCCTTCCAACCCAAACTATTCTATGATTCTATGACTCCTATTCTCTCCCTCACCTCTTATTCCATCACACTGATCTGGGACAGCTAGGAGTCATGCTTGTCTGCTGTCTCTTGCTCCTGTAACCAGTTAGATTGATCATCATGATGGGTTCAGGAAAGAATTTTCCCCCACCTCTGATTAGGAAGGTTTTTTGCATTTTTATTGAAAGTATAAAATCTCTGATGTGTGGAGATGCCAAGAATATTGTCTACAGCTATTTTTGTAGTAAAGGTCTGGAAATTATTATAAGATGTTGGGAAATACTCTGAGGGTTTTGCAGTGTGGGAAAGAGTAGAGTTCTTTGATCCAGCAGTATGTTACCTGGTTGTGGACAGGGGATGGAGTCGATGATTCATAGAATCTCTTCTAGTCCTTTGTTCCTCCCTGGGAGTTTGCTCTGCTCTTCCTTTTCTTCCAAGAAAAGGAGAGCACAAGATTTCATCCCCTGGGTCAATTGCATGCTGCTTCCTCACTTTGTTTAGCAAAATGAGTAACTGCTGTCCATGAGATAATTCACCCGTGTGAACTGGCTGCGGGATGCAAAGCCTGGCCTATCACTCTCTGCAGAGTGCGCTTAGAGATGGTTTTCAAAACATCAGGGAAGGCTTGTTTGCACTAAATAGTAGTCTGCCTGTGGAGGCTGGTGGGGTGTAAGTGTTTATGTTCCTTGAAATGAAAGTTGACTGACACATCAGAACATGGTTTCCTTAATATATGTGCAGAGGATCCTGCAAACAGATGGAGCAGCAAACAATGGTGCATGAAAGGTACCCAGGAGAGGCAAATGCTGAAAGAAACAAGTGAAAACAAGTGTTAGAAAAGTGATAGAAAAGACCTTTTTTTTTCTAGCAATGTGGCCTCAACTTTACCTTTCAGAGTTATAGCCTGCATCTGCAGTTTGTTTCTTAAATATTCACAAAGATTGTCATTGTGTAAACTGGTGCTGTTGATATTCCACCTTAGCACACATACATTTTGTTCTTAATATAGCTGCAAATAGAGGAACATCTTTCTTCCAAAGAAAGGATACAGACTTATCCAACTTAGAGTATCCAGCATGACTGGATTCCCATTCTTCTGTTTTTAGGTTCCAGTTTTGTTAGAGTGTCATTGTGAATGATATTAATTTGAATTGATTCTATGAAGAACATAGAATCAAGGACATAATAAATGGTGGCGAAAGAGAGGAAAAAATGTGATTAAAATAAATAGGCCATATTTGTTCTTTATCATGCTCTCCTTCTCTTGTGCACACATACACAGAATTTTTTCGTTTAGCAAAAAAAGCTATAGCTATATAAAAACTAATATATATAATACTTGAAGCATTGTAAAAGAAAAAAAAAAAAACACCCCAAACTCTGTCTTCTCATGGCAATGGTTCCCTATTTACCAGTACCAATTCTCTGTAAGTCCTAGAAGAAGACTAAATTACTTCAATAAGGACTTCAAGTACAAATGGTTAAGCAGACATTACGACATTACAGCATGGGTTTCAGCTAAATTTGAATTCCACAGTTTTAGCTGTGGAAAGAACAAATCCAAGAGTCACAAAGGGATGTTAATAGTACATAGGACTGAATATACATGACTCTGCTGGTCAGTAAGTGAGCCAATAATTTAATAATACAGTACAGTAAAGCTATAAACACATATTAACAATTTCGCACTTTGGTTCCTGATCCAGGAAAACAATTCAGCCTTTGCTTAAGTCCAAGCATGTGATTGGTCCCTTTGAAGTAAATGGAAAAAAGTTAATTAGGGTCAAAGCCTCAAAATGGGGGTTCTTCATTTATTCATTGGAGTACCTCCTACACAGAGACAGCTCATGGCTCTCTGCCAGGTTGTGTGCATACACAGTGGTGGGGTGTTTTCAGCCTCTTTCATTCTTTTGGGATCTTCCCCTCCCTTAGCACACCTATTTTCTTCACTGCTCTATCACACACTGCTTTCCTAAACCAGAGCTATCCTCATTTCCTCTCACCTCTTCCCTGAGTTATCGTAGGAGTATCTCCACACAGAGAAATACCACCCATCGGCCACCTAGATAACCAATTGTTCTGTGGCTCTCATACCTACCTCCACACAGGGAATTTAACAACTGATTGTTAAATCCAACTGATTTGGATTTGTTGTTAAATTCTGGTGTGAACATGTTCCCATGGACAGAAAGGCTTGGTACAGACAGAGCTAGACCTGCTCCCCTGGAGCAGGATTCCTAAATTTAATTGATTTGGGGATCATTTTGTGCAGAACTGGTCTGAAACTGTTCCAACACCACTAGCAGTACATACAGCACAGTCTGGGAACCTCTGCCTGGAAAGACACGTACATTTACTGGAGAAAACCACGATCCTTAAATATCACATACCTTCCCTCATGAGCCATCAGACACATCTTTCATTTAGGCAGGCACAGAATCAATACTTATTCCCGTAACAGATATCTGACTAATAGGTTAGAAATGTCTGGTGTGAGTCATTCACTACTATCTTTGCTTCTGTTGCTTGGTGGTCCAAAAAACTGTGAAATACCCACCAGAAAGGAAAAAAAATAAAAATAAAAAGGAATGTAAATAGCCATACTGTGTGTAGGAAATCTTTGGTGAATATACGTGTCTGAAAACCTCCACGTCCTTTTTCTACAACACAGACCAAAAATGTTTCATTGTTTTCAGTCTCGAGCACACTCTTCTGTTCTAGAGCTATACATGTATTTATTTAACTTCTTGTTTTCCCTTGACTGCTTTCCATGTAATTTTCTTCTCTTTGCCTTTGGCTATGCACAGCTTTTTCTGAAAGAACATTTTGTACCCAGTCTCTAAGCAGGTTAGTTTCATGTGCATGGTGACTGATGGGGCTGGGACTGGCAGCACCAGCTCATGGGATTTGTGGATCCCCTCACATTGCTTTTGAAAATTTGGAGGGGGATACTTTTAGACTGAAAAGCAGAAAATCACATCCAACTTCTGTGAATATGAGTCATGTTGCCAACTCGTGCTTGCTGTGCTGGAAATGTATTTGGAAGAGAATCTTTTATTTTATTGCTAGCAGCAAATAGTTACTTTGAATAATATTTTTTTTTTTCCTTCCTGATCTCCATGCTACATCCTGAGCTATTTCTTGTTCAGAGAGGTGCCCGCTTCCTCTTCCTTCTTCTCAACAAAGCAACCCCAACCAAACAAAGATCAGCGAATGGCTGATTTCTGTCACCAGCAGCACATGCAATGGGAATGCCCTTGTGTATCTCTGAAAGCATCTCCTTAGAAAGTGCAGGGTGTGATGAACTGCCCCATGACCGAACCTGGGCTCTAGTACTGTTCCTAGGAGCACGGTCCAACTGCATGGCTGTGACTGGGCTGCTCTGCAATGGGAAGAGAGGGGATGTGACCACAGAAGTCCTTTCACTGATGATTCATTTGTCATTCTTCTCTTCTTAATTTACCAAAGGTGATCAAATGGTCTTTTTGATCCTGAAATGCCCCAAAGAGGCTGAGACTTAGTACTTCTCACTCTTTGATAGGAGAACTAGACTAATGTTGTCTAAACACTATTTCATATTGAAACACATGCAACAGTTTTCTGTCTATTGTATGCCTTGTTTGTGTCTACCATACATTTTTCAGGTAAAGAAAGATAGAAATATTTGTAAGTTTAATATATTGAAAATCAGCTGAGAGTTAAAAAAAAAGAAAAAGAAAAAAGGAAAAGAAAGAAAAAGGAAAAGAAAAAGGAAAAGAAGAAGAAGAAAAAGAAAAAAAAAGAAGAAAAAAAGAGAAAAACAAAACCAAAACCAAAATTGAGAAAAAGAAAGAAAAAGGTGAAAAAAATGAAAAAGAAATAGAAAAAGAAAAATAATAAGAAAGAGAAAAAGCTCAACAGCTTCATCTAACAGAATGCCAGAATCTGAGGAATTAACTCACTAGAAAAAAAAGTATGTGCATGTCCACATGTATAGAACAGTGCACTGAAACTCTGTCTCTCTCTTTCTACAAAGTATTGAGATAAATAATACTGTGAGTTGGGAAGGCAGGAAGAGCAGTGTAATCAGTGTTCAAAATGGTTTCTTCTTAAAACACACTTGATTGCTCTGGAAGCTTTCACTCTCTGGACTAGAATTTTCCATTCTGGTGGCCTCCTTTTACTTATACAGATACTGGTGTAAATTTGGAGGAACATAGAATCATAGAGTAGTTTGGGTTGGAAGGGACCTTTAAAGGTCATCTCGTCCAACCCCCCTGCAATGAGCAGGGACACCTTCAGTCACCAGCTCTGTGATTTTTAATAAAGCATATCGGGATGCAGAGCATCCAGTAAGTAACAGCTGAGTTTGGCAACACTTAGCAAAGGTTTCAGAGCTTTCAGAGCAGTCTAAGATTTTGTGTGGACAGGAAGAAACAGTAGCAGAATAACTGCACAGCCCTTAATCTTGCTCTGCAGTCCCTCCAAAGTCATATAGGTCTGCCTAAATTAGCCAGCTTTCTATCAATTCCCAGGCATGTTGATGGCATATGACAAGTGTTATCCATATGCACATGTTGAATGATCAGCAGTTAAAATGGTGGAAATAATATTGGAAATTATTTAAAATAGCGTAAAGATGAATTTTCTTCTACAGAAAAGGTCCTGGGTCATATCCTAGGGAAAAAAAAAAAACCAACAACCTATCAAAGGAATCTTCTCCCCGTCTTTTTCTCTTCTACACCTGGGTCCTTTCTTCATCAAGGGGATGTCCTTACCATGCTAAGTCCTTAATGTATGTTTTCTTCACTCATTCTATATTTAGAACTCTGATTTGTTGACTTTGGTCATTTTCCTCCTTTTTTTTTTTTCCTTCCCCCAGAAACGCTCTTTAATGATGTTCTTTTTATATTATTTGTCAGAGCTCACACAGTGTATATCAGGGCTCAGAACTCTTGCTTAAATTGACTTTTTCATGCTCTCTTGTCACTTGTACCACAGCCAAACAAATTGGCTAGAACAAATGTTGTGACCTGACTGCATTATTTCTAGACAGAGCTGGTAAGCTCTTTGACATTAGAACGTAAGCTAAAGAGGGTCCTGAGAGACCTTGTTTTTGTGGAAGAAACCTGCCCAGACAGCCCCAGAATATGAAATCAAGGGAAGAATTTGATCTAGGTCTAGCAAGGATCGCTTCCCTCCGTCTGGGGGCTGATAGCATCAGCACTGCTGCCCCTTGATCACAAGGGACTGGCCTGTGTAGTTAGAGGTAATCTATGAATGAAAAACAGAAACGGCTTTATTTTGTGCCTCATCTTTTTTTAGTATGAGCTCATATGTGGAAGTGTTTGGTACTTTGACTCATGTTAAAAATAATTGTTATGGTTATGAGAAATGCATTTTCTCATTCAATAAAACAACAACAAAAAAAGCAAATATTTGATCCTATGTACAAGGATAGGATTGACTTTTAATGAACTCTATAGGCTTTCTTGTTAGTTTTATGCTTAGATTTGTAACTTTTGACCTTTTCCTGGCATGCCAACCATGCCAAACAGTTTATAGAGCTATATTCACAAAATATGTGAGCTTTAAATTTTAGGTCCCTGGATATAGTTTCCAAAGCAGGATGCCTAAGCTGGTACAAAGTGTACTCATATTTGTTCATCATCATTAACAAATTTACTCAAATTGGATTTGAAATGTGGAGGGTGTTTTATTTCCAGAAAATAACAGTATTTTTACAAGACATTCGGGATAATTTATGGCCTTGTCCTGTAATACCAGCTGACTGTTAAATAATATAGTGGAGAAATATATGATTGAAAGCAGAGTATAAAGACCTAGTAGATTATCTAATCTTTATCTTTTCCAGTACATTGATTTCCCTGATAGGTACTGGATAAACACAATCCTTTCCTGACTAGTCTCTAGATTTCACTTTTTAAGGTGTATTTTTGAGCAAAAGTTTTTCTGGAGACATTAAAAGGGCATGACAGAACAGACAAATGGAATATTTATTCTACAGAGCTCTCAAAACTGAGGCCTTATTTCTACTGCTATGTCTTTTATTTGCTCAGTGTCCTGTTTGCCATACAATGTTACTGAGATAAGAAATGCAAGAATACCAGTAATATAATATTCTTTTACCACTGAAAAAAACCCAAGCTGTATATTCATCAATGAATTGTTGTGACTTGCTTGCTAGGTAAGTGGAAATGTTTACGCAGTCAGGTGTTCAAATCCTGCTCTCTTTCTGAATTGCCTCATTGTTTGCTGATGGCTCACAAGCAGAGTGATTGCATGAATGGGACTTGGGAAAGCACCTGTACTTGAAAAGAATCTATATTAAGATGAGAAAACAGTGCCAGATCATGCTCCCATGAAAAAGCAACTGCGGCAGATATCCAAAGACTACTGAAAGAAGGGACCTGAGGAAATATGATTTGTAAATATCCAGCAGGTGAACAATACCTTAGTTGAATTATGAATACCACAGACAAGTTTGATAATCTCTAGGAAGGTAAAGTTGATTTTTTAATAATTAAAGCTAATCTTGATCTGCCTTCTTGTTTGTTTACTTATTTCCTGCATTTGGAAAGTCAAAGACATTAAGGTCGTTTAGTGAAATATATATATGAATAAGAAATAAATATGCACACTACAATTTAGAGACATCCTACATGGTGGCTATTTGACAACATTTTGTTTCCTCCTCTCAAGAGAAAACAGTGAGAGAAAATGTTAAGGCAATTAGTTTTCACTCTGTGCCCCTTTTTTCAGTCCCTCCGCTACTTCTATTTTTTCTGTTGCTTTTCCTTATCTTACCATGATTTTATTTAGATTTTAAGATCTAAATAAATTTGACTAAGGGGCTGCTGCTTCAAACTAGTGCAGTCTTTGCAACTTTTTGGAAGATTGCTACAAGGCATGCAATAACGAATTGAATGAAAATCTTTAATACAAAGATTCAAAGCCTAGAGAAGTATCATTACCTCATCTGTCTTATGTATGACATTTGTTAATGATCCTTATGTACTTTGCTTGCAACTGTCTTGTTCATAAATGAATTATCTGTCTTGTTATTCAAGCCAGTCATGTAAATATTGAATATTATTTGTAACAATATATAATGAACAACATATAATGAATAATAACACACAGTAAATTTTAATTATATTTACACAATAAATGATAATATTTTGTATAATGATAAGATTTGACCTAGTTAGGTAGAACCTTTTTTGAACCACTCTTTCTAAGTGCTTTTGGTTTGATAGTGAGTCCTTGATAACTACTATTTCAATTTAGTTTTTCAACTGCTTATTCACCTAATCTATAGTGACATTGTTTTGATTAGTGATATGCAAACTTATTCTAGTTGTGAGAGACTACTTACAGACTGGTAATTTTGTGCAATCCAAACACTTAAGCATAAACAGTTGCTTTTTGGTTGAGCTTGTAGTCCCACTAATGACTGTTATGATCCTAAGTGGGGTTATGACTCCAGTTTGTGAACAACCACTCTAGACTGTATTTCCATTGTTTGTTTATGACAGTGTTATGTGAGGTACTATCACAAGCTTAATAAAGCCAGACGTATCATATCATATCATATCATATCATATCATATCATATCATATCACATCACATCACATCACATCACATCATATCACATCACATCATATCATATCATATCAACTGCTTCCTGTCTACCCTATAAGCCAGTTATCCTGTCAAGGAAAGAAATTTGATTGAGCTGACAGACGTTGTTGGCTGGCACCCTACCAGGTATCAGTGGGACCTGCCAAGATTTGTCTTGGCAGCCTCTCCCATCAGAGCTATGAAAGCTGGCGGGGCACAGAAAAGCAGATGGTGTGCTTACTCTAAGGAATTATTTATAATGACATTGTTTATGATAAACCTATGCTGTCTGTTTCTTATCGCCTTAGGAGTTTCCTTATTGGCATTCTTGCACCAGGTGAGACCCATGACTGTGGATGCATTAATTATTTCCTCTGAAAAACTGTGAAAAGAGGTTCAAGTTATACAAGACTGCAGAAAGGATCTTGTGATGCCTTCCTTCAAGAAGAGAAATGCAGGAAAAAGCCCAAATACCAGTCATCATCACTTTTATTTCTCGGCACGAACACTTAGAATACAAGAAGGTGATAAATATGCAGCACCAGGTCATAGTGAGCAATCCAGAGGCCCTGGCCATGGTTTCTGCAGATGTGCAGTGCCAAACATGCTGGGGAGGGGCAATGAGTCAGAGTGACTGAGTAGTTGTGGAGGGGACTAGCACCCTATGAGCAGTGACTGTCTGCCCACAGGAGAGGTTTGCTGGTGCGAGAAGCTACACTGTGACAAGGTTCAACAAGGCCAAGTGCCGGGTCCTGCACTTTGGCCACAACAATCCCAGGCAACGCTACAGGTTTGGGGAAGAGTGGCTGGAAAGCTCCCCCGCAGAAAAGGACCTGGGGGTGCTATTGACAGCCGGCTGAAGATGAGCCAGCAGTGTGCCCAGGTGGCCAAGAAGGCCAACGGCATCCTGGCCTGTATCAGAAATAGTGTGGCCAGCAGGAGCAGGGAGGTGATCGTGCCCCTGTACTCGGCTCTGGTGAGGCCGCACCTCGAATCCTGTGTTCAGTTTTGAGCCCCTCACTACAAGAAGGACATTGAGGTGCTGGAGTGTGTGCAGAGAAGGGCGATGAAGCTGGTGAGGGGTCTGGAGCACAAGTCTGATGAGGAGCGGCTGAGGGAACTGGGGTTGTTCAGTCTGGAGAAGAGGAGGCTGAGGGGAGACCTCATTGCTCTCTACAATTACCTGAAAGGAGGTTGTGGTGAGGTGGGTGTTGGTCTCTTCTCCCAAGTGACTAGTGACAGGACAAGAGGAAATGTCCTCAAGTTGCGCCAGGGGAGGTTTAGGCTGGATATTAGGAAAAATTTCTTCACTGAGAGAATGGTGAGACACTGGAATAAGCTGCCCAGGGAAGTGGTGGAGTCACCATCCCTGGAGGTGTTCAAGGAACGTGTGGATGAGGCATTGTGGGACATGGTTTAATGAGCATGGTGGTGTTAGTTGATGGTTGGACTTGATGATCTTACAGGTCTTTTCCAACCTTAATGATTCTGTGATTCCATGATTCTGTGATTCCAAGATCTGCCAGGCTGAGGCACCCATGGCACCACACTCCAGCCCACTTCCAACCAGGATCCTGCCTTGCCTTTCAATGGAGGTGGGCATGGAGAGGCAGGAAAAGAAAGGGGGGAACATGATGTGCAGAAAGTGGTTGGGGAGACACAGAGGTGGGAGTCCTCCCGGCTCCACGGCATAGGTGTGGTGGAGGATACTGAATTCACAGCAAGTGAGATGCAGACACAGCTGGGCTGCTTTTCATACCTGTAAGTTCAATACATCTAGCATTGGACCCCTTACACCAATTGTGACCATTTTGAACTGGAAACACAAGGCATGGTGTCTCAGTTGTTTAAGCCCTGAATCAACACCAGAGCCGAAATGGTTTTATCAAGCACATATTATTTTAAATCCATTTAATTTCATTCTGGGAAGGGATAAGAACCCTTGTGGATAGGAGATAAGTGCTAAGTGTGATATTACTTGGCTTTGTTAACAGTTTTCACAGTGTTTCATAATATTGTCTTAAGCAATGAAGGAACTGTAGTTAATAGGAAATAATCAAAAGATGGTGCAAAACTGGCTGGAAGAAACACATAGAGAGTAGATGTCATTGGTCCAGTGTCAAAATGGAAGGATGTATGGACTGAGTTTTTCCGATGGCTAAAGCTATTCACATTTCATAACTTACTGGAAAGTTTTGTGCGTGAATAAGAGATATGTTTATTAAAACCAGAAATTATTCCAAATTGAGAGAGGCTAAAGAACTCCGCAGGCCAGGGTGCGAACTCAAAATTAACCGATGGTATCAGAGATACTTTCTGAAAAAGGATGTTGTTCACTAGGGATAATTGCAAAGAGTTTAATTAGGTCCATTTAATCTAAACTTTATCTAACTGTTTGGGATCCAGTCTAATCCAGGAAAGCAGGGCTCCATCACGCATAACAGTTACTTGGGAAGACAAACGCCATCACTCTGAATGTCCCCCACTTCCTTCTTCTTCCCCCAGCTTTATATGCTGAGCATGACATCATATGGTATGGAATATCCCTTTGGTCAGTTGGGGTCAGCTGTCCTGGCTGTGTCCCCTCCCAACTTCTTGTGCACCCCCAACCTACTTGTCTGTGGGGTGGTGTGAGAAGCAGAAAAGGCCTTGATTTTGTGTAAGCACTGCTCAGTAATAACTAAAACACCCCTAAATTATCAATACTGTTTTCAGCACAAATCTAAAACATAGTCTTATCTAGCTACTGTGAAGAAAATTAACTCTATCCCAGCCAGAATTAGCACATTGGGTTTAGTAATAACTCTGCAGGTCCTACTATCACTTTTGAGATGTTCACAGAATCACAGAATGGTTGAGATTGGAAGGGACTTCTAGAAGTCATCTTGTCCAACTCGACTGCTCAAGCAGGGCTACCTAGAGTCAGTTGCTCAGGACCATGGCATGCTATTTTTATCTTAAGCCCTCTGAGGATATGTCAGCTGTCATCAAGCTAAGTGTCACATATACTTACCCAGACATGCTTTGCAGACCCAGGAACTGTGCCATTTACACTGAAAATGGACAGGGATATTTAGGGATAAATGGTATTTCATTTTAGGCTGAATTCTGTAGGCAATCCCAGACTGGTAAACATTATTGATAAGGCTTCCAGTAGCAATTCACTTATTTTGCACTCAAATACCAATGTCAACTACATCAGTATTGACCCATCTTTACCTTTCCACCAGCACATTAAAAATTTTATGGTTTCATGTGTACTAATGAGTAGTGTATTTTGCTTCCCTGCAGACGCCACTCTTTATTCAGTAGTTATCTCCACTTTTGAAGATTTTCACATATGTTAAAAACAAGAGAGAGATTGAATTATTCCTCTGTTAGCAGTTTCCTGGATTTCTCTTGAACTACCAACTTGGACACTTCCTAGGTTGACAGTTCCCTGCCTTGACACTGCACTTCAGCTCTCATTTCTTGCACTCCACTGGAAATCAGGGAGAAACTACTGTACAGAGTTCACTCTTTTGATGCCTCCACACTTGTCTGTCTTCAAATTGAAGATCTCAGAATTGCCCAGCTGAGGGTCATGTCAAAATGCATTAAAAAAAGTCCAGGAGATGTGTAGGCAGCATCTAGTATGGAAGGGCTCTTACAACCTTTGGTAATGTCTGTGCCACAGTAAGACATCTTGGGATGTCTCACACCAATAAATCTCTGTCTTCTGATTCATGACTGCCTTGCAGGCATCTAGTGCACACCTCATACAGCCTGCCTGGCTTCACATAGCTGGACATGTAGGGTCCCAAAATCCCTAAAGGGCTCTCTGCAGCTCAGCTGGAGTGAAGGAGATGGATTAATTTGATCCTGACAGTAGTCTTGGAGCACCCATAGCAAATAGAGTTTGACATGGTCATTGATAAAGTTACTGGTCACTGAGATTTCTGTGATTCCAGCAGATAAAGAATACCTATTACCAGACAAGACATCCACTTCAGTTTGTTCTGTGACTTGGGCTTGCTATTTTTTTTCACATTGGTTTATTTTCTGGATGTGTACGCTGTGCTTAGTGCTGCTTCTCTAACCACACTGAGCTGAAAAGATGCCAAGTTGCTGTACAAATTACAGCCACCACAAATATGAAGCCCTGCAGTGAAAAACAGCATTGTCAACAGTCCATCCTTAGAAATGAAGATAACTAAGGAGTAGGATAATTGAAATCACAAAAATAAAGCACCTTTTGAGGAAAGAACACATAATAGCACCAAATTTTTCTGATGGGCCATTGTCATGAAGTATTTTGTCAAAAGTGATTTTTGAACACCTAAGAGCTATTTTTCCAAATGCAAATAAAATCTACATGTAGTAATTAACAAAAAATAATAAATGAATATATCTTTAATAAAAAAAGCATAACAAATTCCTACACAATATAGTTAATTTGTTGTTGAGTCCACAAAACTGGTAATGTGGTAGGAGCTAATTGCTGTAAAGTTAGTGCTACTGACTCTTACACATTTTCTCTGTCAGCTCTATAGCTTTTAACATTTGCCTAGGCATGTTTTAGCAGAAATGGTCCTATATTTAATAACTTACTTCTTCCCATCATCCTTTCAAGGATATAATAAATCAACGATGTGATTGCAAGAGTTGCTGGAATGAAAATCTCAACCACTGGGAATACTGGCTTTTTTGAGTATGAGCCAGCTCTTCATAAGCTCAGCATTTCTGGATTTTTTTTCTCTGTCCTCCTTTTTTTGTGACTTATTTATTCCTTATGGTAGTATTTTATCTTTAAAACTCTATTAGAATATATGAGTTCAGCAAACTTCTTCAAAACTCAGCACTGGGAACAGCAAGAAAGGTACAGAATTTGCTCCTTGGGCGTAGTAAAGAGACTCTCTGATGACTGAGAATTAGTGCAAGCAATATAGCACATACTCACAAAATAAGTCTGAAAAGATGTTTGTATATGTAAATTTCTACCAGTCTAAAATTACAATGTGGTTGTCATTTGTCCAGACAGAGGACAGGACAGCAATATACCTTGGATATCACTGTGAAACCACGACTCAGACCTGTGCTGTGCCCAAGGGCTACTTGTGCCACCCTGGGTAAACCACACTGAAATTCCCTTTGTCTCAACTACCCATTAAATGATAATGGTTAAATGATAATGATGGCACGTATGAGTCTTATCAGATAAAAATTTGAGGGACATTGTGATACAATGCCAAATAAGCTCTGTAAAATGGAGAAGTATCTCTGAAAGAGCCTGTTTTCCATATTATGTGCTGTAAGCTTTAAATAAATACCAAGCTTTTGACAAAGAGTCGGTAGGTATGGGGCAAATGCAATACTTTCTGATCACTGATGTTTTTCTAGCAGAAATTTATCATATTGCAAGAAATCCATGACCACCTAGTCAGTAGCAAACATTTCTGAAATGTTAATGGGAAGAGTATTTTGGCATATAAGCTTATTTTTTTCACTATAAAATGAGGATTTGTAGATTTTTTTTTATTTAAAGCAAAATTTTAGCAAAAATTGATTATTTATTGGATATGGGATAGCTGAGGGACAGGGAGAAGAAGGATTATGGTTTCCCACTTTAAAATGTAGAAGAATATACTTCAAAAACTGTTGACATTAAAGAGGCATTAGAGTTTTGGCCAGCAGAGAGAAAGAAGTACTTTGCTAAATCTGGATGTCTGGGTTCAGAGCCATGTATTTACGTTCTAGTACATTGAAATTTCACACATTATGGAATTTTTTTAAGGTTGTTTAAAAAATTCTGTGACTGTTTCTTCAATTAAGGTCTGATTTTTGAGTGTTTGCTGGTGGAAGTAATACACATTAATCAGACGAGGTTATTTTTTCTTAGGTGCTTACTCTCTCGCTTGATGGAAATAGAATTGATCAAGATGAAAAAGCATTGCTACAGAGTTATAAAATTAGGCTGTAGGAATTTTCTGATGTGTTATTATGTCACTCAGTGCCGTAACTGCATTGCTGAATAAATGGTAAAAAACCCCCTGTGCAACAGAGGAAATTAGAGATCACATGCAGCAATAAAATGGAAGTAAAATTCTGCATTATGTATGCACATAAAGACATTTTACTTCCCTGTGCTATTTAAAACCTTAATTTGATACTCATGTGGCCAGAATGAGAATGAAATGAATATTGGACAATGCTCTTCTGCCTCACACTTTGTCAAAATATGTTTTTTGGGGAAACAATTCCTCAAATGCCTATAGAACAAGCTTGTCTTCGATGCATTTGGTCCTTTAAGACATCTTTATCAGTTTGATGTCACTACTGGAGGATATATTCCCCCAAGTGAGAGAAAGCCAACGACTTCTGCTTTTCACATAAATGTTTTGAATTTCTGACATTTTTTAAAACATATTGTTGTCTCAGTCTACTTCCCAGTGTCATGAAGTGAGAAAATATTCTTATTTTATAAACTTAAGGTACATTGCAGCCTCTGTAACTTAGGTGCTTATGCAGAGATACACAGTAGTAGTATTCTCCTTCAAGAGCTCTATCTATCATCTGCCTCTATTGCCTGAATAGGAAATATAGGAATTTTTCCTATAAATATAGGAAATTTACTGCCTAGATTAAGACATAAATTAAGTTCTCAGGTTAGACAGACTAGATGCCATGTTATAACTCTGCGTGTTGCAACCACCTCGAGTTTCTTACCACTAGTACTGCTGTAAGGGAGATGGAGCTAACACCTATGACACGGAGGGTAGAAGGGACGCTTGTGCCCTTCGGGAGTGGAGCTGGTTGCTAGATGGGACACTTCTGGTGGTCTAAAATGGCATTAGATGCAGATGTGGCATGGATGAATCCTGCTTGAGTAGTCTGTCATTGAGGAGGAGGGCTCCAGCAAGAGATATTCAACTCTTCAACTATACATGTCTTTGCCTTTGACTCAAGAGAAATTAAATGGTAGACAGTAAGGAAAAGAATAAATTCAATTGGATTCCTACTTTCCAGATGTGGAGACTGATTTCTCATCTTTGTCTTAGAGGTAATCAGTCAGTTACATTTGAAGGTGTCAGAAGAAAAGCAGGAGTATCCCAGGAAAGGTGCTTTCCATTTTTGGCTGGTACCATCACTTAGAATTTTACCAGATAAGAAGAGATTGTATAAAAGTTCTGTGGAGTTACTAATGACCTTTATCTAATGAAATAATGGAATAAACTGATTTCAACAGCAAACTCAGTACAACAACAAAAATTCTGACTCATGGCCAAAACTTAGGGGAAGTTTAGGGTATAAAAAGAATTTACATCAACTGAGACTTGATCACATGTACTTTAGTTCGAACGGAGAAAGGTTGCTTTTGTATTGAGAAAGATAAAGAGGATTCATAATAAGTCCACTTCTTTGGTTGAAAGAGTAATCAGCACATAAATCTTCAAATTTAACCCTGGTGGGTTTCCTCCTGACCACAAGTAAGAATAAGTTGGAAGAAAATGTTGCCTGAATGCTTGCTGAGCAGGGAATTTAATTAACTTACCTTCAAAGGATAATTTTCACAGCATACTATGATGAATGATCTGCAGGAACCTATTATTAAAACAAAATTCTATTTTAATTTGTTGTTGGATGAAAAGCACAATAGAGATTAATAAAATGAACTGTCCATCATCTTAGCTGAGATGCAGGCAATCACATCTTTGTGGTATGGACTTGTCTTTTACCAGGAATTTCTAATTGCCAGTGAAGTAGTAAACGTGATCATCATATCCTGGACATATTACTACCAACCTAAATACCAGCTGAAATGATTATTTTCTCCCCCAGACCTTCCTATCTTCCATTATTGTATTGCACCACAGTATTCTTACTGACACAGGCCCACAACCTAAGATCCTCAGTTTAATAATTGTGACAATAACAATTAAGAAACAGAAATTATATAATGGGCCACAAGTCATTAAACACAACCAACCCTGGAGTTGAATTTTACAAGAAACTTACACTTTTTCCAAAGTTAGCTTCAATTATTATTTTATTTTGCTTTTTACAAGAATAGCATATAAAAGGGCAGTGCATTATGCTTCTGCAATAAGCTATTTTTTGTTTAATTATAGAAAGCACAAATAACTGAACCAAATAATAGGACTGCTAATGGTGGTGATGATTGGTACAGGTGAGTGATTACTCCCAGAGGGTTCTGTTCTTGTCACGGTCACTCTCATGGTCTTTTCCAAACCCTCCTCTGCAACATTTACAATATAATTTTCTGTGTTTCAATGTAGTCAATATACATTTTGGACAAGTGATTTTGTAGCTATCATGAGATAAATTAAAGACTCAACAGCATTTAAAGAACTATCCAAGGCAATCTCTTAAGAATTAGAGAATGATGGAGTAGACCCTGAGAACTTAGGAGGGCAAATACAGGATTTTAGAAATAGGACAGGAAGAATCTGGTTGATTTTCAAAACTTCATTGTCCAGAAAGGTGTTGGTGCAGCTGATTTGTGAACACTGAGATGATCTTAGAATACAACAAGATTGCGAGAAACAGCTAGTATAGCTCTATTGCTACCAAGTCACACCAAAGTAAATGATCCTTTGACTAGTTCGTTTGTACAGCATCTAAGGAAGAGGGCGGGGAAATAGGGTGGTCTTTAATAAACTTTTCAACAGCCTCACACAAGAATGATATCTCACACACAGATTAGTGAAATATGGTCTGCATGACATTACTGTAAACTGGATGCCCAGTGTAGGCAAAAGCAATTATCGTTAGTGCATTGTGAAACTTGAATTGGCTGGGATTCTTCAACGTTTTCTTACAGGAAAAGCACCAACTATATTTATAGTGATGGATGAAAAGTACCTCCATCTGTGTGTGGATAACACTTGCCTAGGAGGGGTTGAAGCTTTTTCAAGGACAGGTGCTAGGTACAAAGAACACAAACTCCAGATCCTGTGCTGGTCCCCTAGATGCAATTCATCATCATCAGTGGCATTTTATATCTTGATAAATGGTAATTTTCCAAATTCTGGGTCTTGTCAGGCACTGACAACTTGATCTTCAACAACCGAATTCTATGGGAACTTCATGAATATCATGGGAGCAGGAGGAGGGCTTTAACTTCATATTATTCAAGAACAGAAAGAAGGAGTCATCTTCATCTCTGTCTCTTGAAGTGAGAACATTAAGTGGAAAAGTTCCTGTTCGCTCCTTTCCTCTCTTAATAACAGATATGCAGAGAAACCCTTTCTGTAACTATCTCCTTTGTCCGAGTTGCATTTTGTCGTCTTTCACTTCAGGCTGATATAGCTACATATTTCAATGTTCTGTTCCATACCTTCTCCTTGGGAGCTGAAGCAGAGGAGATGAGAAGAGTGTTGTGGCTCCACTTCTTTCTTCAGCTATGGAACAGTGACAGAAGGACACATGCATGAGTCACACACTTGTCAGAAAGTTGCTTTGAGATTGTACCATCACATCGGGTTGAGGAATTAGGAGAGGAAATACAATGTAAACCCCCAGAAGAACCACATTACAGTGTCATTTACTTGGCTCAAGGAACTGGCCAATATTTGGGGCTTTGTTTGGTGTTTTTATTAAGACAAATTTAAGTTAGAATAATTTGTTTGTTTCATGCGATAATTTACCAAATCCCATACACAAAATTCTGTTTTCCAGAACACAGTAAGAATAAGACACCTAGGGGAATTCCTTTGCTCTTCTTTCTCAGCCTAACTTTCTATCCAGTGCTCTACCCAAGAAACAACTTTTCCTGCTGTCTTATTTTCTTTCAAGTTTACGTTCTCACTGATTGTTTTGAAGCCTCCTCAGTTTTTTCCTGTTTGCTGGCTGCTTCTCAGCTCCTTCTGACAAATGAATACAAATAGCTTCACTGATTAACTCCTGGCCCCTGTGTTTTCCTTCAGTTTGATTTGGGCCATGGCTTTCATTATATCCTTTTTTTGCTCAACAAGGGGCATTTAATTGTTCCTTCTTTTAGTGTTACTGGAAGGACATGATTGTGGTCTCCAGCAGGCTTTTTTATTTGAAACAGTGAAATTCAGACTTGTTACGATGAAAGATTTGTTTCTGGCCTACTCTTAATTACCATTTCCAGGCATTCCTAAAAGAGAATTGCTGGTATGGATCCTGGAAATTTTTTGTATGTTTCTTTCGCTTAGGTGTGGCAACCACATAACCACAAGCACAAATGGATTCTCCTAGGGTCAGAGACTCGCTATGTGCAAGTGGAAAATGGACTGTGGCAGAGATGGATGAAAAGTCTGGTTAAAAGAAGATTCCGGCCAACAATATCAATTAACATAAATATTTAATCAGTTTTTGTCGTAACATATGTACAGTAATGAATGATGACATAGTTTATAGGAAAGATCAACCTGTGTGGTTCTTTTATTCACTGTGACACACACATTTGTATTTTAAGTATAATAAAAGCTAGCTATGTAACACCTTTTACATTCAAAGGTATTACCGTTGTACCTGGGTGCCACATAAGCTAAAAATGGCATTGATTCCAAGAGCATAAACATTAATTTTCTTTTCTCCTGTGGTTATGCTGCTTTCTCAAGTATGGATTTATTGTTATATCTCCAGACAAACCCTTTTTTTAAAGGAAAATTTATGAAAATGTCACATATGGTTTTGCAAGGTGGCATTGTTAAGACATGAAGTCTGGTGGTTATGGTAATATACAGAAATTCCTGAAATGAGAAGTGTCCCTAGGTGTGGTAATTTTTTTTCTGTTGCCTGTCATGAATGAGGGGCCTGATTCCTACACATGAGGAAATTAGCCCGTTAATTTTTGTTGTGTTTTATTATGTCAGGTCAGCCACCTGCCCAAATCCCAAAAGGGGTGTACCTGAAACTCATCTTTTGTATGAACTGTGATGTCTTAGCAAAACTACACTTCAGAGTGTGAAACCACTTACAGGATTTAGGTGACCAGATCCCAGTATCTAATTAAGAGCTTTTAGACACTGGCCTGACAATTAGAAGACTTGTCCAGGAAGCGGGAGACCTGGTTTTCAGGCCAGGAAATGCACCAATCACTCAACATTTTGCATAGCAAGCAATCCTCACTCCGGGTGATGCTGGGCTATGGTACAGAGAAGAATGCACAAGGAGAACATACTGGCTTTGTAACCCAGTGGTTAGAGAACTCACTTTGCTTTTGGAAATACTTGGCTCCTGGGCCATGTGCCCAGAACTGTTTGTGCATTTTACTTCAGATCATCACTGAATAAAAAACAGAAATACTGAAGACAACAATGACTGGAACCGCACCTCTCTGCCTTTCCAGCAAAGTTCTTGAGTCATTACAATATTAAGTCAAGCACCCATTGCCACTGTGGTTTTGACTGTCCATGGTTCCAGCATCAACAAGAGGTATGGAAAGTCAGTGCTTTTCCAGCATAATCTGTTGTTTACTAGTTCAGGCAAAATAGATCACATATGCAAAAAATAAGTCTTAAAAGAAGATCAGCTCTCCATGCCACATGAAAGGTGGAAACTTATAATGGGTTTTTCAGCTGATCTCAGAGAAATATGCTATAAACACACCTCACATGTAAGTATGCACAAGAGACACAGTTGTGGTAATGACTTTCTGGGTTGCAGCTTCATGTAGGAGGGGGAGTTCAAACCATTGCAAAATATGGTAATACACGATAACTCAACCAGATAAGGCTAGAAACTGTAGGTGTGCAGGGTATCTCAAGTACATAAGTGCGCTAGACAGACTAAAAGATGATTAAAAGATCACCAAAAAGATGGACTTTCAATTGACCAGTATGTTGAATTTAGGCAACAAGACTATTCTCAGAGCACTAAAATGCTCTCTAGATCTTCCAGCTTCCCTGAATAGACAGCCTTTCCTAAATTTCTTTAGTTTTTAATAAACCTGACTGAGGCTCAGCACATTTGCCAGTTCTTGGAGTGATTTCATGTAGTTGCCATGAATCTTGGTTTTAGGCTTCAGAGGCGTCCCACTTGACAGGCAGATTCTTTTTATTGTAGTCGCTTGTCTGACAAATTTCAGCCTAACTGATGACAAAAGTCATGTTGGTCTGTTCTATCATAGAACCATTGGAGGAAATAAAATCTCTATAATTTTTCACCCTTCTTTTATTTTCTTTATCGGCCCAAGAAGAGCCTTTTGGCTCATATGGGAAGCCGACTGTCGGCTACATGTTTTCTAATTCATATTTTCATGAAATTCAAGATTATGGTTGTTTCTGTTTGTGTAGCTCTTTCTTCTTTTAGAAGCACCATGTTAGAAAAAAATGTATCAAAAGCATTTTTTATTTAATAACATTTTACTTAGGATGACCGAACTGCTGGGAGAGCTGAGTAAAAGATGTTTCCAACTTTTGACATTATACAATGTTACAATAGCTTGTCTTTGGATTATTGTTTGTTCCTTAAAATGTATGGCCTCCAGATCCTAGTGAAGATAATCTCAACAGTACAGCAGGCGTCAGAAAATGGCTCCAGTGGCTTCAACAATGTGTTCCTGATTTCCCCTGGTTCTCTTCTGTTTAAATTTTTTATTATACCTTTAACTTCTCTTTCTTAAAAAGTTCTGGACCTTTAACCACCTGTTGCTCTGAGTTACATTTAAAATTGCTGTAACTGAAAGTGGTTAAAGCACAATTTTATTTCCCTTATTTTAAGGGAAATTTCCACTGGTGTATTAGATAGGACTCTGTTTATACTCAGCTTCACTGTTTACTCTTTAGAAGTGCTATTCCCCTTTATCATTGATAAAGTGAATATTTCATATAGTCACAAGGCACTGAAAAGTATTTCAGAACAGGGAAGTATAATTAGAAAAAACTCAGAGGGGAAAAATCTTTAAAGTATTTTTGAGTTGTTTCAAAAATCAATTAGATTTCAAGGGGTCTGTGTCTAATTCTGATTCTGAGAATGATTTCTTGGGAAATAAAATGCCCAATCAATTTAAATACACTATCTACATCTGTTCATATTTATCTAGAGTTTATGAGATGGATCAAGATTGTTGCCAACTCTTGTGATTTTATTACATGTCTTATGAGATTTGGTTGAGATTTTTTCTAAATCTCACATGATCTCAGTTTTATTGTTTCAAACAATTGCCCCTCACTACAAGAAGGACATTGAGGTCCAGAGAAGGGCGATGAAGCTGGTGAGGGGTCTGGAACACAAGTCTGATGAGGAGCGGCTGAGGGAACTGGGGTTGTTCAGTCTGGAGAAGAGAAGGCTGAGGGGAGACCTCATCGCTCTCTACAATTACCTGAAAGGGAGTTGCAGAGAGATAGGTGTTGGTCTCTTGTCTCAAGAGACTAGTGATACAATGAGAGGAAATGGCCTCAAGTTGCGCCAGGGGAGGTTTAGGCTGGATATTAGGAAAAATTTCTTTACTGAGAGAATGGTGAGACACTGGAATAAGCTGCCCAGGGAAGTGGTGGAGTCACCATCACTGGAGGTGTTCCAGGAACGTGTGGACGAGGCATTGTGGGACATGGTTTAGTGGGCATGGTGGTGTTAGTTGATGGTTGGAGTTGATGATTTTACAGGTCTTTTCCAACCGTAGTGATTCTGTTATTCTGTGATTCTGTGAAACCTAATGAAATCTTCCTCAAGAGTAATGGTTCCTATTACTTTCTGCAGGACTTAAATGAAACTACCTTTAGCTGTGGTACAATCATTCCCTTCAACCTTTGTCATTACAGTAACAATTTGCCCATGGGAAGTATGATTGCTATTACCAGCTTCTCAAGATCTTGTCAAATATAAGAAATATCTGTATCTGTGCCTAATAGTCAATTCAGCAAACTGTTAGGAAAAAAATTAATAAACATATCTATATTTAAGAACAACAAACTCTATTTTGGGTTCTAGAACATATTTTGAAAAAAAGGATGAAGACCACAGGAAAAGGGGTTTTAAAGCCACATAGATTTATGTGAAACCAATCCAAAAGCTTATTTGACGAGATAACAAACATTCAAGACACCCTATCCCCCAGCTATTAATCTAATCTATCTGGACTTCATTAACACACATAATACAGTTCCACAAAGAAGAATATGGGCACTGGGCCAGAGTTAGACAAGAGTGTCTTTAGGAGAACTCTCAAGGACATATGTTGCCTGAGGAAAAATTAAGCAGGACAGAAATCACAGTGGAGCTCCTCAGCAGTAAGTTCAGGGATTGTTTTCTGTTAGTTCTCTCATTAGTGATGTGGAAAAACCTAAGCTCCATTGTTCATGGGTTCCATTACCAATATGAACGAAAATTGAACTTTGGTCATGAAATTTCATAGTCAACTTGGGTAACCTTGAACTCATATAAAAGTAGTGGATGGAAATATATTAGTATAATATGCAATGGTGACTTTCTGTTGTTTTGTTTTTTAAAGGGGTTTTATTTGGTTGTTGGCTTTGGATGTTCCGCCCCCCCACCCCCACCCCCCCTGCCCACCCCCCCCCCCCCCCCAACCTAACACCTACATAGTGAATTTGACTTGGAATAGGTCAAATACCTTTGGAATACTAAATCCAACTTGTGAGCTATACAAATACAAGCTCACTGAATTCTTCACTTATCAATCTCTTACTGAAATTAACATGACTGAGAAAGAGGAATAGTTAGTCATAGTGTGTTTCGGCACAGAAAAGATACTAACAAAAATCAAACAAACACTGGTGTGCAGGAACTCATGAAGAAAAATACCTTGTTTAAAGGTTTCAGTGGTATTGTTTGGGTTGTAATAGTCTTAGAAAAATCAGCATGTCTTTTTGCTTTTGAATCTTTCTAACAGTAAGTTTTAAGGAATGTATTTAAAGGTAAATTAAAAAAAAAAGAAAAAGAAGGCAACTTGGCAGGCAACATGAAACTCCACATAAGCCTGAATAAATTGTCTTCATGTTGCCAGCATTAATTGAAATCAGTCACAGTATTCTAAACAAAGAGCAGAAATGCAATATGCCTTTCACATAAATGCCTATAGGTAGGCCATATTTTATCTATCCAAAACCCTTCCATATAATCACAATAGCCTAATTGTCTTCCTGTTGACTTCCTACTATTTCAAAACACTGTCCCATTTGGCACAGATATTTTCTGCTAGCAGCTAAATGTACTTTTTCTCAGGGCAGAAAATCTGTTAGCTTCAGCAATGTCTTAGAAGGAAGCCAGCATTGGTAAGTAAAGAAACCAACCTAGAGTTTCCCTTTGAAGCTTCTGGTTATTGACAAGTCACAGGATGTAAGAAAGAGGAGAGGCTGTGCCAATATTTGTGCTAAGTAACGCTTCTGCTGTATATTAAGGCATAGGAGTTTGGTATGTGCCTTGAGCACTGTACGACTTTGCAAATTGATACTCTTCTGGTTTCCCTCTTAGTCTGCATCCTTCATGACTTTTATTTACCGACTCTTTGATGCAAAGCTCATGCCATAAAAATTCGGGAATTCCCAAAGAGTATTCTCATCATTGAGTACTCTTCTGTTCCCATTTTGTATCTCTACTTCTTGCTTACACTCTGTATTTATTTCTGCAGAGTGACACAGTTTCTGCAGCGGAGATGGAGAGTCTCACCTAGCTCCAACTTCTTCACAGGGTATGCTACAGAATAGTGTGATGAACTGGACATTTTCCTAGAAATGAAGGCAATATAAGGCTTTTAAATGTCCTTCGCCGCAGGGGCTTAAAACTGGGAACTCCTAGTATTTCAGCCACTGGAGAATTTTTCAGTCTGAAATGTATGGTTTGTCAGACCCGGCTGGCAGCTAATACTCTCTTGAGTTTAAATTCCAACTGTGTACTCCACTCCATTGTGGGTGTGGGAGCTAGTCTGAATAGAGCTCAGAGTTCCCCAAATGGTTTACATTAAGCAGTCCCTCTTTTCTGGTATCCAGCATGTATCCCTGTAATGGCTGTCTTGGACTTTGTGGTAGGAACCAGTGAATTCGTGTGAAATGTCACAGAGGTATAATTTCAGAAGATCCCATGCTTTTTTTCCATAATTTTGAAGCATGCTCTTTGAATTTCAAAATTCTCCATCTAAGTTTGCGAAGTTGAATCAAGAAAAGAATTTTCCTTTTTGAATGGTAATCATCACCTGTGGGATTTTCCCACCTGTGTGAACCCCCTCCAGCTATTCCACTTTTGCTCTCTCCAGTGGAAATGGCTTGGCAGCCATCTAACTTTTAGCTTTTCTCCTGAAACTATTCTCACTTGTCTGACATTTCCTCTCTTCTGCTCATGCTGCTCGAGGCCAATAAAATAAATCTTTAGCCAGCTACAGGTTTCTTTGCACTCCTGTGTGGTTCATGTCATTATGGATTCCTTGTCATGTCAAGCTGTGAAGACTGGAAGGAGTCATTAGTTGTTTTAAAACTTCCTTTCTTTTCTGAATCTTTCAGCACCAAACCCATCTGCTGTAAAAAGCTCTGGTTACGCTTTTATGTACTGCTGAGTATCATATGTCTCTTCCATCTTCTTATCATGATTTGGTCCACAGCCAGGTTCTGAATAGCAAGTCATCTATCCTATTTCCTTATCAGATCATGGTAAAGCCTTTCTTTCAGTAGTATGAAAATCTTGAACATTTGGTCTTCTGGGCCATAAACCTGCAGTTGAAAATTTTAACATCCTGTTTCATCATGAAGCAGGCTCTTGCTGTAGTTTGAGATGCTGATTATGCTTTGGGATTATCCTCTGGTGGTTTGATATGTACTTTTTGCAGCTGTATGTTTTTTTCAGAGCTGCACAGCTCCTCACATGAATGCCAGTATCTCACAATACTGCAATTGTCTCTGCTACTATCAGCTAAACAAGTTGGGAATAGCAAATCAGAAATAACAAATCTATAGTAGTACCAGGAGAAAATGTTCCTATTATTTATATCAAATTCTGACTCATTGACAGGCTGGGAGAAGAAGTGGCGAGGAACCAGAATGACTGGGAAGGTTTGATGATGTTGTGCAGTACATAAATGAAAAATAATGTTATGAAATCTCAACTAATTCAAGGGATGAAGACATATATTGATCTAGAAGCCAAAGAGAAACACACAAAAGCCACAGTGTCAATAAACTTGGTGGACATTATTTAAACAAAAGATGGAAGTCTTTGTCTATGTGTTTATAGATAGATGTACATTGACTTCAAAATACTAAAAAAATACAAAGAATGGAAATCTTTGCAATAGACAAAGGAGAATGTATATCTGGTGAGATGGTCGGTACCAAATATTTTTACCTGAGCTTTCTAAGAGCCGTTCTTAGAAAATTAAAATTCATTCTTTCCTAAAGATCCTACTGGAATTCCTTTTGGCCCTGGATTCTTTAATTAGAAAATACAAAGTATTTTTTTTTAATGGTATAGAGGGTTGTAATGTCTGAATAGATGACATTTTGATCTAGAGAAGACGAGCAGACCAAATGCAAAGCAGCTTAATCTGCTTTGTTTAGTTTTGAAAGGTAGTTTAATCTGTCGAGCAACAATTTGAAGAAACCTTTGAACTTGTAGAGCAAAAGTAGCATAACATGAGAAAAGCTAATATATAAAAGTGCTCAATTGTTTACCTAAAGGTTTATGCACGTCGAGGCATGCCTCAGCAGAAAAGGAAGCAGTGAAAATATTTCCTTGAAATACAGGCAGACAAATTTGAGTGTCTAATCTAGATGTCCAAACCGGCCACACAGGCATTCAGATCTCAAGAATGGAAAAGATGTCCAGCTGGTGTGGTATGCCAATCTTGATAATGGGTCTAAGAAAGGTAAAAAGTTTTAGTTCAGAGGCCTCAGTGCTGAGGTATAGTGTAAGCACTAAGCAAGTATAAAATAAAATTCTGCCTAGGAGAGTTGGTATGGTTTACTGCTAATAGCATAGTCAATACAGCCAATATTTAGCCTGTTTATCCCAGTGATTTATCCTAGACAGAAGGTAAAAGCAGCTGACTGTCAATCCGCTTAAATAAAGAAGGAAGTTTTGTCCTGTGTCCAGGACTAAACAACATTTCTGGCACTAGTCAACATTTTCATTAATGACATGAATGATGGAAGAGCATCTTTATTACATTTGCAGGCAACACCAAGCTGGAACAGTGCAGTAGAGGACAAGATTAGAATTCGTCCAGGACCTTGACAAATTGGAGAGGAGATATGAGAAAAATAGGATGCGTTTCAGTAAGGGTAAGCAAAGACCTTTATATTTAGTCAGGAATTGTCAGCTACATAAACTCAGGATGTGAAACAACTGCCTGCCTAGTGGTTCTGCAGATGAGGATCCCAAGGTTACAGTGGATCATAGCTGGACATAAATCAACAACATCACAGCATGTAGTAAGGAAGACAAGCCAAATACCAGACTATATAGAGAGTCATGTCTTTTGTAAGACATTTGAAGAAATTCTTCTGCTCAGCTTCGCATTAGTACCACCTTAGCTGGAGCACTGTCTCCAGCTAGGGGACTATACTTTAAGGCAGATGTAGAGCAGTTTGAGAGAAGAGCAGTGAGAATAGTCAGAGGCAAGAAAATATAATGGATGAGGAAAAATGTAAATATTGTAGTTGTTTTGTCTAGAGAAGGGAAGATTGATGTGAGACATGTTAGCAAACTTCAAATATTTAAAAAGCTACTGCACAATGGAAGGGAATATATCAGTAGTGTATGGTGTAAGAAATAATTGGCTTAAACTACAGCAAAGGAGACTTAGGCTAGACATTAGGAAAAACTTTCTAAGGATAGTGAAATACCAAGACAGATTGCCTAAAAAGGTTGTGTAATACTTGTCTACATTGTTAGAGGCTTTTAAGGATTGATTAAACAAGTATCTGCCAGGAATATTTTAACTAAGCACTTAAAAGCGAAGTAGACACGTAGATGAAGTTGTTCATAATGAAATAAAGTTGCATTGGTGGTACTGAAGTCACCTTGGTTCCGGAAACAGGTGTCAGGTACTCAGCCAGTGTAACCTATCATGGTGTAAGAAACTTTCATGATGATTAACAGAGACTTAGAGTATAACTGAGTATCCTTGCAATTCAAGCAACCATATGTGCAATGTGTCAGACAATGCATACCCTGCCTATTGCCCTACTACAGTTAGTGAACTCTTTTACGACCTTGGGGATACTCTTGAGGATAGGCAGATGTTTTGGACCCATTCCTGGTCATCTCATTTCTAGATGATGATGTAATCCTGCCTGGAATACTTCTCTCTGACACAAAATTGCAACCTGGGTGGGAAGGTGAAATGTTGCTGCTTGGACAACTCTGCCTTTTCTCAGTATATTGATCAAGAATGGCTTGATTGCCTGGTTTGATTGGGTACAAATGACCTGAGTGGTGACACAAGATCCAAGCCTCATCATGCCCTCCACATGAGCCACACACAGAAAGTCTATTCAGATCACGTAGAACAGGAGCTCAGGGTTGCTGCTGAATTTGGTTGAATTTGAATTGTACTCATATAGTCACCTAAATTGAAGCAAAGTGCATTACAGAGGGGAAAAACCATCTGGAATAGTTATCAAGTGGCTGTGAGATCCTCTGGGCTGGTTGAATGGATGCAGGCAGCCTACCACCAATATCCCTTAGCTTCAGCAATGTAAATGTGAGCAAATACACTCCAGTCAGTGTTGGGACTCCACGTCAGGGTAGGGGCAGCCTTAAGTTCCTTCTTGTGTGCATTGCAGAGAAAGGATCTTAAAAGCTGTCAATAGCACCAAATAGTATTTTTTTTCAGGGAGGAGAACTCTATATGAGCTGCTTATAGATTATAGCACAGCACATAGCACAAACAACTGAGTTCTTATACTTAAAATAGGGAAAAGCATTGAAAGCCAAATTCTTTTCCATTTTATCCTACCAAATACCCCAAAACCAGAACTGCAAAAACTTACTTGGGGTGAGAAGCCATCCTTCTAAAAGGAGACAAGGGGAATATGAAGAATGAATACCTGAAGAATGAGAAGAGATTTAAATATCAAAGAATATGAATTAAAGATGAATTTATATGTTAATTAATAAGGAACATGATGGCATAGTGAGGGTTGATTGAGAAAAAGATTGTAAGGTGGCTTTTAAGTATGAATTTACAACAAGGAAAAACCTCAGTGATCTACACTGAAATGTAGGCAAATAGGAACAAATGCTCCATCAGTTGCTTATCCTTGCTTTTAGGATTTAACAGGAGGAATTCAATATACGATACCTCTGATGGGAAATATTTCAACAACAGCTCTGAAGTTCTATTTGCTAAGTTTAAATGTTCTCATATCAGTAGACTCCCATAGCCTAGGCGTATAATAGCATTGATAGTGTTAACTAATACGGAATTTGTACTCATATAAGTTTTTTTTTCTCTAGAGGAAAATTTAAAATAAACATTTTAAGGTATGAAATATCTAAGCTCAGCTAAAAAGGTGAGACTAAAATTCAGAACTTTTTACAAATTCACTCCAGCATTGCTTATTGAGTTGTAAAAACTGAATTGTTCCTTTTGCTTTCTTCTTTTGCTCTTTTTCAGTTTCAAATATTTTGGTTTTCCTGCTTTTTAGTTAGCACATTCTGTTCTTTGTTGCCTGCTGTTTACTGCAATTCCCCTCCATGTCACAAATCACTATAATCATATGGTTGATGAGATCTCTGGTTTCTTCTTGGCATTTCCCTGTTCAACCCTTGTTACTCAAATACAGATTAATATTACAGAGTTAATAATTAATATTGCCATTTATGTCCAATGATTTTGAGACTGATCCAAAGCCTCTAACTTTAAATGGGCTGTTGGTTAGGTCTCAAATGAGGATATGCTCTTGCAGAATTAAAAAAAAAACACCCACTATCATAATGTAAACAGTATTTTATCACTATTTTTTCTGGCAAAGTTTTTCTTACAAAGTAGTGCTCACTTTGACCATCTGTGCTCATTTAAGTGAAACTGAGCAGTTTCTTTTTCTGATTTAGAATCCAGGCTTCCCAAATTTTTTATTTTGTGACATCAGAATCATTGCCTATTTTTTCATCGAGCTTTTTAATTCTTTTCTGATTTTAAGAATTACTAATGCTTTCATAGAAATTTTCACAAAAATGAATATCAAGAGAAACTCCAAAGTTTCCTAAATTTAATCTGCATATTACAGACCAGGTAATTTCACCCAAATGCACCACTCCCTTTGGCAAAGCTTTGGTAAACATTAACAAAAATCCAGAAGAGGCCAATATTCCATCGATAGTGGCAAAATAGTTGAGACCAATATAAATGGTGTCACTGAGTCAGATATGAGACTCCAGATGATCACTGAATGGTAAATCAGGCTACAGAAGAAGGGGAAGGCTTGCTAAGGAAAAAAAACTCCTTCCAAAAAAGAACCAGTGACTAGCGTAAATTTTGTGCAGCATACTCCAGTCAGGTACCTGGGAGGCTTCTGCATGCACAGCTGAACACTGATTCATCTTTTTCAAGATGCTGCAGTCTTCGGCTCTAAGGTTAGTGCTCTGTGATCAATGTCTGATGCTGTAGGCAAAGATAAAAAATGTTTAATCAAAATTCTCCTCATTTATAAGTCAACTTGTGCAATTACTACTAACCCTCTGAACCTAAGAATTTGTTAATAAGTATTATTGGGCTATAAAGACACGAATGCTGCATTCCAGTGCTAGAAAGGGTTGTCCCAGACAGCCATCTCAACTCTGCCTTCACCTGATGCAGGCAGAAAACAAACCACATTTTTTAAAACATTGCACTCATTTTTTCCTCAAAAATTTTAACCAAATATCCATCCACTATGATCCTTGGACAACTCTTTCAGTGTTTAATCCTACATTTGCTGTTGGGCTGCCTCAAGCACACATGACAAAAGATCTTTTACAATTCTAGACCATTTTTATGGCAATCATGAAATCTCTGACAAAATCCAAGACAAAATGGCCTGATAACAATACCTGGTATGGGAGAGTAACAGCGTATGTGATGGGATACCCAAAACCGAGAGGCAGTTTGCCCCAAACTGATTATGTTAAAGAGCAAGATGAAAATAAGCCAATTAAAGAGTATCCAGTGAATTACAGAGACTTTGGAAACAAAGAAGGCATCGACACAAAGAACAACAAAGAAACAACAAAGAAACGACAAAGAAACAAAGAAGGCATATTCGTGTATAATGCAATATTGAAAATATCATACAGTAATAAGTCAAGTACTGACTGTAAAACATCGGAATGTGTCATCTTCCAAATACACTATGTCAATGCCATTGCTTTTGGAAATCAGATTTGTACTGCTGTCAATGAAGACCACCAATTTATTTCTGACAAGGCTTTTGTCTGTGAACAAGGTTGACTAATTTAAATTCCAGGTTTTATCTTTATTTGCATGTAACTATGAATCTATTTAAATTTCTTTATTTTAGCCTTCCTAAAGTTAGGCTAACTGATTTGTGATTCACAGGATTATTCATTTTATCTTGCTTAAATGCTGGAACCGCATTTGTAGTTATCCAATCACTTGGAATTTCTTCAGTTTCCCAAGACTTGTTAAATATCGCATGAGTTGTTCTGAAAGCTCCCAGCTGGTTTTCTTAGGGCTCTTGGGTGTCAGTTATCTGGGCCTGTTGATTTGCAAATGTTTAATTTCAACAGATGTTCCTTTACATCTTTCTTTGCTACACATGGTAAACTTGCTATTATAGCAGCAACAGCATCTGGGATACATACAACTTCACTCTTCTTTCCATATACAGTGCATAAATGTCTGTTGGCCATTTCTGCATTGTAATTCATTTTTTTGCCAGAGCCATCTATATGGACATGTACCTGTAATCCAGTCCTCTCAATATTAGCTTTCCTTCTGTTTTAGCAGGTCTTCAACATCTCCTTTTAACTACGCTGGCTTCCTACCCAGAATAACCTTTTTTTCACCTCCTTGGAATTGTGTTTTATGGGATACCCAATAGGATATTCATGAACAATTCCTGGCTGTTATTAAAACACTCCACATTAAACACATGTGCTTTGTCAGTTATAATCAGTTGCTTCGAATTTGGTAAAAGTGACCACTTCAGAGTTCAGGTATGCTGATAATGGGTTAGTGCTGTGTTCTCATGAGTGAAATCTAACTAGATTAAGATCACTGGCATCTTTTTTTAGGTAAGTAATTGCCACAGCTCTGCCACTAGGAATAATGCCCAAATACTGAGTTACCTCATCCTGTCTGCTTTTGGCTACTCAACAGGTCCAGCAAAGACCCCTTGAGTTGAAGTCACTCTTGGCAACACCGGTTTTCTTCCTATTGCATCTCAGCTGTGGTTTAAGGAGCAGTTGGCATTGTGCATGAAAGATTAAGATTGTAACAGAAAGTTACCTTCTTTAGTTTCATTAACCAGAACTTCTGTCCATAAACTGTCACAGCGCAGTGTTTGGAGTCCTCTGTGGCTGCAGCATCTTTGAAGTGAACTGTTACTTCCTCTCCCTTACCCCTCTTCCAGTCGTTCTATTTTTCTAAAGGCAAATTACAGGATTAGTTGCAATGTTCATGCAATAAGATTCATCTTGTCACTTTGCAGCGCTACCTGCTCCGTAGTCCTTCTCACACATGGACATCTCCGTGCCATTCATCATGGTGATAGGTTAGACTCCCAGCATTGTTATATAGATGTTAAAGAAGGATGTCTTCCTTCTGTGCTTAGATTATTATGAGGTCACAAATTTCGTATACACAGATACTCTAAACCAACAAAACTACTGTAAGTATAAAACTTGCATAAGTCTATTAGTTCATTCTAGAACATTGATATAACAGAATGATCTCTGCAGTTTGGCAGGTTCAATGGATATGTAGGCATAAAAACCTGATGTTTGTCACCTCGACTCATGAAATAGCAACTTATTCTGGGCATGAAAAGTGCTTGTCATTACATGACAAATGTGAAAAAAGCTATGGTAAAAATTGGGCTCTTTACAGCCAGGAGTTCACCCTAAGTGTGCACACATGAAGATCATGAACTAAATCTACATTCAGGCACCTAAGCACAGACTATATACTTAGCAGAAATGCAAGCTCTTTTTTTTTACTCCAAACTGGTTTGACTTGGGGACTAAAAAGCTTTCAAAAAATCACTTCTCAGAAATATGTTATTTGATAGAATTATATCTTGAGACTCGCATAATGATCTTAGTATGCCATCTTCACTCTTTCAGAATGGACAGTTTGACAAAATCACAGATGCAAACAAAAGTGCATTGACGGTCTGGCTCCATCTTGCAAAGAGTAAGTTGGCTACAAAGAAGAAATATACGGAGTACTGTAAAAGGAAGAACAGTGTTATTGCTGCATGGGGTGTCATTTGTCTAATTCTACTTTTGAGGCAGATACTGCAGGTGCATGCAATAGCATATGCACTCTGGTGCAATCCATGTATAATGTAAAAGAGGTTATGAAAAAGAAAAATGAAAAATATTTCAAGTTGATTTCATTTCTATGACATTGCGAACTTCTTTAGGAATTTTTTTTTAATAAGCAGCAGAAAATTATTAATGATTTTTAAAAATAAATTATTTTATTTAATTTCTGTATCACAGAATCACAGAATCACTAAGGTTGGAAAAGACCTGTAAGATCATCAAGTCCAACCATCAACCAACAAACACCACCATGCCCATTAAACCATGTCCCACCTTCAGGGATGGTGACTCCACCACTTCCCTGGGCACCTTATTCCAGTGTCTCACCATTCTCTCAGTAAAGAAATTTTTCCTAATATCAAGTCTAAACCTCCCCTGGCGCAACTTGAGGCCATTTCCTCTTGTCCTGTCACTTGTCACTTGGGAGAAGAGGCCAACACCCACCTCTCTGCAACCCCCTTTCAGGTAATTGTAGAGAGCGATGAGGTCTCCCCTCAGCCTCCTCTTCTCCAGACTGAACAACCCCAGTTCCCTCAGCCGCTCCTTATAAGACTTGTGCTCCAGACCCCTCACCAGCTTTGTCGCCCTTCTCTGGACACGCTCCAGCACCTCAGTGTCCTTCTTGTAGTGAGGGGCCCAAACTAGTATCAGGTAGTATCAGGTAGTACCAGGGGCCCTTGCAGTGTCAGGTAACTAAGCAATTTTTTTCCCTTGGTTTTCCATATCAAACTAAAAATTTTTATTCTCAAAAGAACTAAAAAATACCTTCTTAAAAATGAATAGGCATACTACTATTTCGAGCATAAAAATATTATGCTGCTTTAACACCAGTGATATTAATTTGAATGGGACAGAATATAACATTCAAAATAAATGATTGTCTAGCAATGAGACATGAGAAATCTCCAATGTGAGATATTTATTATATTTTGAATAGCTTTTCAGTTACTGACACTGAAGGTAATATTCATATATCACATCTAACACAGACTAGCTCTTTTGACAGGATAATGAGGAAAATTCCCGTTGTCTAAAGACACATTAGGAGAGAGAGAAGATATATAGTGGACAAAGGGAAGAAAGAATCTTATGAACGATGACCTTCAAAAAGGAAGACGCATTATTTATATACACTGACAAAGTTTGCTGTGCCACTGAGGACTGGGAAGGTAACGCAGCTACAGGAGTGAATGATAGACACTATAGTTAATCTTGGGCCTCCCAGGTCTCTGTGCTTGGCAGCAAATCTGGGGGGAGAGAGACACTACCTGTGGTAAAGGGAGATAGTGTTGGCACAGCTTGAGTAAACTGAACATATTTAAGTCCATGGGACCACGTGGGGTGCAACATTGTGAATTAGCTGAGGTCCTTGCAAGGCTGATCTCCATTGCCGCTGAACAATGGCAAGGCAAATATTGCACCCACCTTCCAAAAGGGGTGAATCATCCTCAAAGAAGGAGAAATCAGTAACTACCGACCAGTCAGCTTCACCTCAGCCCCTGTAAAAACTTGTGGAGAAAGTCCTCTAGGAAGCCATGTCTAGGTATTGGAATCCTAACAGAACAGGTGGTTTAATCTTGAGGAACTTTCAGAAACATACATAAATCAAAAAATGTACTCCCTTCTTCCTTATTCAGTCCGATGCTTTGTTTCTCTTATCTTTGCATTGCCTGGCTTGTGAAAAACACATAGCTATGTTACATTGGAGTATGTGTATTTGTCTACAGAGTAAACCTTATAGAAATCTTGTGAATAATTCAGCTTTTGTCTCACCTTTTCTCCAAGAATTCCCAGCAGCAGACCCTCATCTTGTTACACAGGCTGAGTTGCACTATTCTATATTAATCAGTCATCCTGAATTTTCCTGTTAGCTGCTGAGGAAACACTGAATTTAAAGGCACTTAAAAAAACATATTTATTCATATACTGTATTGATTATTGGACAAAGTACTCTACTGGCCTAAGGAGAGCATAGATATTTCATGGCTGGAGAAATGCCAACTGTACATTAAGTGATTTTTCTCTTTGAAAGATTATATGTGCAATATCTCATTCCAACTTGATTTGCCCCATTTACAAAATTGGCAGTTGAGTCCTTTTGTAAAATGGGTCTGCTCCTTAAACATTTGCATTTGGTAAAAATGTTGGTATGATTTAGAGTTGGAATGGCTTTGGATTACTCATTTAGTGGTCATTGTCACATTTATTTATTTATTTGTTTAATTCTATTTATGCATTTATTTATTTGCAGTTGCAGAGGACTTCTATTTTGTTCATTGTATCATTGGTTTTTGACAAACACAAAGTTATGAACTAGCAAAAATAGTATTTCACTCTAAAAGTGATGGTAATTCTATAAAGCAGCAGTGAATTTTGGATTAAATGCTTTGAAAAAATGAAATTATGTTTGTGTTCATGTATGAGTTCAAAATTTGTCCTAACTTCATCTATATCAGGTCACATTCTTCTGTGGGTTGCCTTTTTGCACTCTTTTGTCTGCACTTTAAATTTGACTTTGTGTGGTCTATCATTGTCTTTGCTGAGAAGTCATTATTTCTTATTTCCTGAGACACTACGGTAGTGGAGATCAGCTTAGATATTTGAACTGACAAATCCTTGGCTTAACACTTGGTCTAGCAAAGAACTTGAAACTATGATTAACTTTAAACACCACTGTTTTTCATGGGACTGATTGTATGCTTTAAAGTAAGCATGCCCTTCTGCACTTCTCTTGAGTATGTCTGTATCCAAGATCTGAGAGTTCTGCTTGGCTTAGGGAGGGGAGCTGTGCTTTTCCCCTCAGTCAGGTGCTCAGAGCTGTCCACATGCCAGGAGTGCTCAGGCATTTGGAGAGGACCTTGGAGAAGAAAGAGAAAGGGTAATGCTGATTTGTACTCAATCATGAACACTTCAGTAGTAATTTGCTATGCGCTTTTGTAAAGTCAGTTGATGATTTTGGATTGTTAATTTTGGTGAAGATCTAGACCAGTGCACAGAGCCTACATATAGAAACTTCAGTAAGTGTGTGAGAGCAGTATACTTGATTTACTAGCAAATGGTGCTGTTATGGCTACTTCAAAGCCCCTTTGCAGCCATTGTCATCTAAGCAACCTCGGCTACCACCAAATACTGGTCAAAATCAGCTCTGCTGCTAGAAGGCAGACTGCAATTTATAAGCATGCAGATTTTTTAACGGAAAATTCAGCTGAATCTTTTACCCCTTGTGGATCATCTCCCTTTTGAGAAAAGAGTATTACCATTACATCAGAATGGAAGCAACGTAAGTATACATGTCTGAAACTGCGAACTACAACTCAGATGTTATTTTTAGTCTTGAAAGGCACTGTTGTACCTATTCTGAGATTCAGTATCTGTATAATCCCTTCAGATTCCCTGGAATGAAATCCCCAACATACACTTTTCACCTGAAGATATCTCTTCCTTGCTTTGCCTTGCCTTTGCCTTGTCTTGTCTTCCCTTTTCTTGTTAACTAATTCCCCTTCTAATGAAGACACATCTGGAGTTAACAAAGAAAAGGAGCTAATTCAGCCGTTTGTGTATCATCGTTGGGCTCAGTCTTCTGCATGCTCTGTCCCTTTCCCTGCGCTTTGTCTCTTGTCTTTTCAGCAGTTAAAGCCTGTTAGAGAAGGAAATGCATTTGTACGAAACAAAGCACTGTGGAGAGCAAAGCACTTCAGTGAGCTCCTGAGGCTTACTGTAATATCTATAATAGCAAATAGTTTAATGTGGCAACAGTTCAGTAAGGACAAGAAAAAAATAAATAATATTTAGGTCACATTCCTAGTTTCTGAGAAAATACTGAGGGGCAGAAGGAGGAAAAGAAATAGACTTATGTCTGGAAAAAGCTAACATACGTAGCTAAGTCCCTTCGCATGAAAAAAGAACTGTGTCACAGACATAGCTGAGGTTAAGAATAGACATGTTACATCATCTTTTGCACAATGCAGTAGTGGGAAAAGGGAGGAAATGAGGCCTTAGGAGAGGAATAAATAAATTACAGCCAGATTTTATAGCAAAAATGGCTAGACTGGAAGGTCCTTAGGAAAAATCTGGATTGTGGTCTGTGTTAGATACAGGTGAGGAAAGAATGGAAAGAACTGCTTTAACAAAAAGAAAAGAATACTTGGGGTTACTGATGACATGGAAGAAATGGTGTATTGGGTTTGTGTGGCAAGGTTTTGGTAGCCGGGGGGGCTACAAGGGTGGCTTCTGTCAGAAGCTGATAGAAGTTTCCCCTATGTCCGACAGAGCCAATGCCAGTGGGCTCCAAGACGGACCGGCTGCTGGCCAAGGCCAAGCCCATCAGCGATGGCGGTTGTCCCTCTGTGATAACATATTTAAGAAGGGCAAAAAACCTGCTTTGCAATGGCAGCTGGAGAAGAGAGGAGTGAGAATATGTGAGAGAAAGAGCTCGGCAGACACCAAGTTCAGTGAAGAAGGAGGGGGAGGAGGTGCTCCAGGCGCCGGAGCAGAGATTCCCCTGCAGCCCGTGGTGAAGACCATGGTGAGGCAGGCTGTGCCCTGCAGCCCGTGGACGTTAATGACAGAACAGATACCTACCTGCAGCCCGTGGAGGACCCCGTGCAGGAGCAGGTGGATACGCTTAAAGGAGGCTGTGACCCCGTGGGAAGTGTGCGCTGGAGCAGGCTCCTGGCAGGACCTGTGGACCCGTGGAGAGAGGACCCCATGCTGGAGCAGGTTTGCTGGCAGGACTTGTGACCCCATGGGGAACCCATGCAGGAGAAGTCTGTTCCTGAAGGACTGTACCCCATGGAAAGGACCCATGCTGGAGCAGTTCATGAAGAACTGTAGCCCGTGGGAAGGACCCACGTTGGAGAGGTTCATGGAGAACTGTCTCCTGTGGGAGGGACCCCAAGCTGGAGCAGAGGAAGCGTGTGAGGAGTCCTCCCACTGATGAGGAAGGAGCAGCAGAAACAATGTGTGATGAACTGACCACAAGCCCCATTCCCCGTTCTGTGCTGCTCGTGGTGAGGAGGTAGAGAATTTGGGAGTGAAGTTGAGCCTGGGAAGAAGGGAGGGGTGGGGGGAAGGTGTTTTTAAGATTTGGTTTTATTTCTCATTACCTTACTCTGATTTGATTGGCAATAAATTAAACTAATTTCCCCAAGTCGAGTCTGTTTTGCCCATGATGGTAATTGCTGAGTGATCTCCCTGTCCTTATCTCAACCCATGAGTCTTTCATTATCTTTTTCTCTCCCCAGTCCAGCTGAGGAAGGGGAGTGATAAAGCAGCTTTGGTGGGCACCTGGCATCCAGCCAGGGTCAACCCACCACAAATGGGTGGGTTGACCCTGGAGGATCTGAGAACATTCAGTACTTTTTTTTATTAAGAGATCCTCTAATTACTTCTGGCATGTTAGCGATGGGGGCAAGCTGTGCAGCAGCCTTTCAGACTCCAGAGTCTCCCTAAGCCCAAGAGGAAAAATGTATACAAAACTCTGAACAGTTTCTTTCCCACATTAGACTTTATCCAAGACTGCAATCAAATTAGTCACGAGAAGGTTCCCTTGAGAACAAATTCTACCTTCAGGACGATACCTCTAGCACCTTGTCTATAGCATGTGAAAAAATAAGGGAGTCTCATTAGTCCTGTGAGAACATAGAACCTCTATAGGACGGGAGCTCTGCTCAGCAGTGGCAACATCCCAATCCTCCCTGGAGAAAAGTGGCACTTAGGTTGAAGGAACGTTGCCAGTTGGGGTGTGCAGAGGAGCTCCTAATAAACGTAGCTCAAAAGCCAGCTGAATGCTAGGCTTCTTTGCACAGACTGAACAAATGGTTCAAAAACTCTTTCTTTGTTTCATTGGTGGCTTTAATCCTAAATAATCCAGAAAGGAACACTTAACCTGTTAAACCATAGTGCAAGGAGCTGAGCTGGCTGGCCTATCAGCCTCTAAATCTTTGGGTAGGGCTTTGTAGAAAGACCTGGTCTGCACTTCATTTCTAGCCTGGAGCAGAGAAATGGAGGGAAGGGGGAAAAAAGTGTGCATGGTGTTTCTTAGTTCAGCTGGAAAAAACTAACATCCCAGCTCTGAAAGTATAGACTGAAAGTCTGAAAGCAATTTAAACTGTTGGGAGAAAAGTTTGGAAAAATAAACAAAGTGCATATGGTTACATGGGAAAAATGCTGGACACTAAATGATTAAGTTAGAAGCAGGTGGCAGACAAAGATTGTACAAGCTATTGTCTAGGGATGAAGGCGAACTGGGGATGATACAATATGTCTGCTGAAGCCAACCATTAGTTTAATTCGGGAGTGCTGCATCGATATGTGGGACAGGATGAGGTCTATTTCTTGGAAGCTCTCTTTTGTCTCTGGACACTAGAAAGATGGAAACATTCTGGAACATCATGGAATTTAGTACGTCTTATTACTCTGGTTTTAGCAATTATACTTATTTCTTAATTTTTAGTTAAAATTCTTCAGCATGCCAATATAGTTTTGCTTCAAACAAGCAAGCAGATTCGGGAAAGGTGTGTGTCATGTAAAGGACCATAGCTCCTAATTCCACTCTCACTTGTGGCTTGTGTCTAGTAGAGTTTCTGTCCCTGTAACAGACAAAGGAGCAGTCTGTAATCGGTTTACGTTCACAGCCTGATACAAATCCAAAAGTAAGCCAGTGACAACATAAGATGTGTTTACCTTGGGAAAGGGTCCATGCTGTTTCTATCCGACCCCTAAAGAAGCAGCTTAAGGAAGCCGCCTTAGATTGTGACAGGCATCACAAAGGTGTAGAAGTCTAGCAAGACCTGTAGAGGGACATTGTGAATCAGAAAACCTTTTGCCTCAACCACAGCAATTCTTTTCAGGGCAACGCTGGCCCTGTGCTGGCCTCCAGAAGACCAGGTAATGGATTCCCTCCATTGCTTCCATCTTCACAGTGGCTTCTTGACCCTGCTGGCTTCATTTCACAAACTTACTGCTGCAAAGCTCTTAGGAGACTTTGGGCAAACTCTCATTAATGGAGACTAGACAGAAGATACTGCATATGTATATGACAGGAATAAGTTAAGGATGATTGAGTAAAATTAACTTTGGCATTTTTTAAGTTTTGATGTTCAAATTTACAACTATAACACTTTTTTTGAAGAGTGCTTTTAAATAATTTCCTGCTGTATATAAAATAAAGTGAAGATAATTATCATTGTATGGTTATATGCAAAGCTAAAATAGACTGCCTTCTAATCATTGCACAATCAATGAGACAGAACGTTACAGGAACAGACAGTGGAAATTTATGCATTTGGATCCATTTTTAAAGAAGGAAACAAGTAATATTTAGGTTTTCATTTATTGTCAATTCAGAGGAAACTGCCTTATAAGTATGCTTCCTATTACAATTTCAGATAATCATTTCCTGATTCCAGATAGATTACCTGCTCTCAGTTCTCCAAAGTAAACCAGTTAAAAAAACCTCCAGAACTATAGGGGGTTAAGATGTCCGAAATGTAAGTCTAAATGTAGGTAAAACCCGCTTTGGTTGCTATTTCAATCTGAACAGACACTCGCTCAGCCTACTCAGAAAATAAAAATAAATCTGAAACAGACTTCAAGAAGTCACATACTTTAAAAGAGCCCTGCCTGGAATGGCCTAACCACACAGGGTCACTACGGCTGAACACTGAGACTGTTTAAGAATAAGTATCAGTTCCAAGAAGAATTGGCATATTATGGCAGTCTTCGTTGTTTCCATTATTACCATGGTTTTATAGCGTTTAGAACACTTCTACGGTTTAAAATGTCATATCGTAATCAAATTCAGTGTAGTGTTATTACTGCAGTAAATCCCCTCAAAAAAGAATTCTTTTAGCTTTCATTTCATGTTTGGCAAATGTAATAAAAGAGATAGCATCATTTGATTTGTAGTCGCTGGGCAGTCCCACAGGAAGCTGTCTTGCCAGCAGAGCAGCTCAGAGCTTCTCAGCCCTGGAAGCAAAATTTAAATTCTACCACCATATTTCAGCCAAGATGCTCCTGTTTGGGGTTGAGGGAGAAGGGCAAGTGATAGAGATGAAATGGTAGAGTGGGAAGGGAGACAAATGCTGCTGCTATTCCAAGACTGCCATATACACTCCAGTCTGCCTATTGGCAGTTGCTGCTGCTGCAGCCAGCAACTTTCCCAGGCTTCGAGCACAGGCAAAAAACCTCTGACAAATCCATTTTGCTGTTGCTCTGTGTCATTGTATCTTTCCATATATGCCAGTACAAATGTCACCAGTCCCACAGGTATCACACACAAGGATAAAGTCAAGCATCAGTGGGTAAAACCCTTCCCCTGACTGCCTCATACCCTTGTGGGATAACCTCTGTCAGCTACTACTGGCACCAATGCCATTGCTTAACCTACAGTCCAGCAAGAAGCACCTTAATTCCCTCATCAGTGCCCACTTCCACACAAATCTTCACTTTAAATAGAGGGCTGAAACGGAGCTTACATTGATTGCTCTGTGTGGTAGAAAGCCCCAGGACCTCACTAGGGTAGGGGAAAGAGAAGGAAGGGGAAACAGTAACGTGGAAGCATGTGTTGCCTCAGGAATGAGCTGAGACATTCTAGTGGTTTTCTGGAACTAAAAACTCCACTGGTTTTACTTGACTTAGCTGGGAATATTGTCCAGAATTCTAAACAGTCATTTTTTCACACTATGTACAAACACTCGGTCTGAATTCTATTTCTTTAACAGCGTTCTTGAGTTATCCTGCTTGTTTATGCTTGATTGTCTGAATGGGATATTTTAACATTGGAACTCTTAAGTTCAACTGAAACTGTACCAATGGCATGTGATCTAATGTGTTCATGTCAAATGCAGATATTTGTCTGCATGAAGTTTTATGCTGGATTTTTAAATTGTATTTCCTTATGGAGAGGTGTTAGCACACCAGAGGGAAGAATGGGAGTCGGGATGATGGGGAACTATCTTAAGAACCAGTATTGACTTGATTTTCATCCTGGCATTTTGCCTTTAAGTCTGGAAGTCTTCCGGAAGGCATTTTGCCTTCCAGTCTGGTTTTTAGACACCTACTAGTAAAGAATCTCCTTGCTAGTGTTAAGCCTTGACATATTGGAAGTGTATTGGAATTTATGACTCCATAGATTTGTACATTGATTGCTGATGATTTTCATTCACATAAACCACACAGTTAAAAAAAAATTAACAGCCTGTAAAATAAGTATGAGAAAGAACTAACAAGGACTGTTCAGTTCATTATTAGCTCATGAGATAATATGTATCTTACTCATTTTATATCACATGAAATGCTTTCAGGAGAGCTATTTAGCAGCTCAAATGCTTGTTTTTACACAAAAATAAACATAGATATGAAACTCAAGCTGTTTGTCTCTTGGATACATTTTCTGCTTTAACATCCAGCATGTAATTTTGTAAAATCCTTTGGTCTCAATGCAACAAATGGAAGAAAATATTTCAAGACAGACCACCAAAATGGAGTCTTGAAAATTAGCATTCTGGTTGTGAGAGGGTTTCGTTCTGAGTTCTGTATGAAGTGATAGCTCAGCATATGTACATCAAAATAAAAGGGGAATCAAGTCCAGCAATAACAATAGTGTTCCAGCCCTAAAATAAATAAATTTTCAGTTATTTTGTATGTTAAGAATGCAAATAGACCAAAGTGCTTGCCTCATTTTCCCTTCCCTTCCCTTCCCTTCCCTTCCCTTCCCTTCCCTTCCCTTCCCTTCCCTTCCCTTCCCTTCCCTTCCCTTCCCTTCCCTTCCCTTCCCTTCCCTTCCCTTCCCTTCCCTTCCCTTCCCTTCCCTTCCCTTGATAACTTCACTAAAGCAAGAGGGCTTAAGTTACTTAGAATTTCCTTTATTAAGTGTAACTTTCCCTGTTGCTTAAGAGAGCATTACAAGACTGATAGTTTTCTGCAAACAAACTATGAACCAATCTGTTGCATACTGAAAGCATCTGCCCAAATTACAAAAAAAAAAAAAAAAACCAAGAAACTTAGATACCATAGAACTCTGCTATGACCACATTTTGAATTTATCTGTTTTCTATCTCTGTTATTTCTTTGCTTCATGTTCTGGTCTTTTTGCTTGTTTTTTTGGATGCATATGACAAACAATGATGACTAAGAATATGATTGAAGGATTAATCCTCTATTTTCTTTTTGCTTGAGTGAACCAAATTAAACAAATGATGACAAAGTTTAAGTTTCCTTCGTATCAAGAAGAACATCTGGAGTTGTTTGTTTTGAGTATGTACCTTTTTGAAATATACATCCGCAAAACTTTTCCAGCTAGTCTCACGAGGCCCAGTTCTTCTTTCATTTAACTTGGATAAGCCAGGAATTACTCCACTCAGTGGAGAATGTTAGGTTGCTCAAATGAATGAAAATTTCAAGTAAATGAGAGCAGAAGCTTTCATCAGCTGCGTTTATCTTTTCTGTTTCAGCTTTTGCGTTTACTTGTGTGCCAGACAAAATGGCAACTTCCCAAGTCTCTGAGTAATAAGAGAATTAGAAATTATTCTTTCTGGTTACAATAGCTCTATGTGAATTGTAGGAATGAGGCATGTCTTTCAGCTCCTCTCTTTGCTGCATGCCCCACTTGTTAGCTGAGTGCACTGGGGGGAAACCTGGGGCTGGGCAGTAGAGGCAGAGTGCGCGCGCGTGGTTCAGTGACTGGACACTGGGAGGCCAGGCAGGGCTATATATACTCTGTGAATTTATATGCATGGGTCTTGTCAGTGAAGGTCACCAGAGGATTTCCATTTAGGCAGTTTTTAAGCAGCATGAGAATGTATAAACAGAGCACTTAGCTGGGATTACATTTTGAGGTGAACAATGATGTTCCAGCACAAAATTGCATCAAATTTCCTTCACTAATGTCTGCTCCTGCTGTCTCCTCAGCAACCACTGCAGCCTCCTCATTCTCACTTTTAAATGTCATGGAGACGCTCCTTACCACTCTTATGACTCTCATAAATGATGTGACCAAATTATTTATGATCAGAGGCAGCAGGCAGGAAAACTGAGACACAGATAATTTGCTAGAGTTAGAAAGGAGGCATGTCATAGCTAGAAATGGAGCTGAGAGCTTTTGATTTTTAGACCTGTTACTTAACTGTGTATTTATTTTTGCATCCTCAGAAGCAAAAATGTTTATAGAAGATGTTTGGCTATTTCTTCTTTTTAATTGCTGTGTTCTAGGAAATTAATGGATTACAATTTGAAATGCAAAATGAAAGGATTAACATACTAATTGGTATGCTTTAATTCAGTGCTTATTTTATTTGCAATTTACATATTCAAAATATGAAGACTGGGCCCAATGGCTGAAGCTAAAAGAACTTTGCCTAATTAAAGACACTGGTTTACTAATTTTCATAGTATCTTGATGAAGCTGTATCACATGCTAATGCACTGTATTGTTAGTAAACCAAAGTTAAGGAATAGATCAGAATGGACTGGAAAACAAAAGGACCTGAGGCAAAATATGTTCCTCATATGTCTCCAGGAATTTCCATGAACTTGGACTCTACACTAAAACATGAAATGTATGTTCTGCTGGCTATGGGATACTGGGAAAATCCCTAGAATTTTTTGTGCCTTTGGCAAACTTCCTGGGGAAAACTATGCTTAACAACTGCATTTCATTGAAAACCAGGTGGTGCACATGAACTTCACTTTTTTCAGCAACCACAAAATCCATAAGTGATGATTTAATAGTAAAATGTGAAGACTCTTTGATTTTTGTGACCACGTGGATAACATCAGATTTGGGGCTTCTTGTAATAGAAAAAAGACTTGTATCACTTTTTCTGATAGGGCCCATGTAGCTTGCTCCTGCGAGGGAAGCCTCTCTTGTTCTCTCTTGATTTTTGAATGTCATATTGGTGGAAGTATTGTGCTACTTCTTTATTATTAGTACAATTTCCAGTCATCCTGTCTCCTCTGTTCTTCCTCTTTTCAACACCTTCTCATCTGACATTGTTACCCAACATCTATCATCTTTTCTTCCATGAGTATTTCCTCAATGATTTTGCCTCTTGTCTCTCATTCTTCTTGTCCTAAGAATTTTCCACCCTCCTTGTTAAAAACACCCATTTCAAGTGATGAACTTTCTTAATATTTCCTCCAGTTGCATCTTTTTTTAATCTGAAACATTGATTCAGCTCTCCCATTCACAAGGATTTTTCAGCTTCATGTCTCCATCAGTGTATTTACAGCATAATGTAAAGCCATCCAAGCCTTACACTGACAAAGCTCAGGTAAATACTGCAGGCTAGCTGCAGTAACACAAATCTTAAAATAAGTTGTTAAAGCTGCTTGAGAAATTATAAACTACCTCACAGCACGCTTGTTGTTGCACTGGACTGTAAGTCACACATAATTTAATTAGTTTGACACTAGCTCATTTACAAGTTACTTCATGTCTATGGTGGCTATAGAAGATTTGCTGAAGTTTTGTCTTTTTGACCTTTCCCGGTTCCTCCTTATCTTCTCACCTCATTGATGATTTTTCTTCCCTTTCATAGTTACTTCATCAACATGTCTCTTCACCATTCCCTTCTCCTTTCTCTGAAGCTCCTTTACAACACTCTTCTGTGTTAGCTGTTTCACACCAGGAGGTGCTGATCTGTTATTATCTCAGTAAGAAAGGTGCTCAGATTCTGTGAAGTATCATTTAAAATGCTATTTGTTAGAGCTAATACAATAAAGAAATCTTACTTCCCTGTAGGTGCTGGGAAGACCAAGTTGCGAAGCATTGAATGAGACTCCAATAAATGTGCAACATGCTGTGCAAAGGGTTACTCCATTGTGGTCATTTGAGATATAACAGGATTTTCTTACAAGAAAACAACTCTACTCATCATTTCTACTGTCAAACAGAAAGAATGTTCATGTGAGAACTTCTTGCTGCACTTTTAGATAAGGCAAGGACACGCTGGTGGTGTAATTGCTGGTAGCACGAGTGAGCTGCCCACAGGCTCCTCTGTTACAATTAGCTGGCATGGTTTATCCTGCAGCCAACAAATATGCACAGCACAACCTGGGCCTGAAGGCCATGTTGAATGTGCAGCACAGCATAGCACAGGCCTGCACTCACTCAGGTTAAATGATATGTGGATCACTAACTCCTGGATGTACAATGGTCTTCTAGTCAGGATCATTACACAAGTGCATGTACATGAATAGTTTCTTACCACCTCAATCCATTCCTCATTGCAATTACCTCCTAGCATAATTGTCTTATACTTTACTTTTCCTCAACATTAAATATTTTATCTTTATGTGTCCACCCCACTGACCCTCCAGCCTACCTTAGTGTTAACATCTACTTCATCATTTCCATCTCATTCTGTTGCAGGTCTCTGCCACTTAACGTTATCCCCAAGCCAGCCTCTTCAACTTTGTATCAATTATTTTTCAGTTCTGACAATCTCCTACAGGCGAAGATTGCTGGCACAAGTCCACTAGTTCTTATTCTGAGAGTAGATGTCTACTAGAGATGGATTTTAAGAAGACAAAACCAATAAAAAGGATGATGCATCAGTGGTGCCTTTCACATGCTTTTTGCCTATGAACAGAGTGGTCAGAGCACTTAGCCAGAAAATGCAATGTGAGGAATCCTGATGGATTTGAGCCCAGGTCCCAGGACAGTGTGGTGTGTCCCAGACTTTGGAGCACTGTGAGGAGCCAGTGTTCCCTGATACATTTGGGGCATTGGGAAAGCAGGACAGTGAGAAGGTGCCAGGAGGACAGTATGCAAAAGAGAACTGTCTTGAACTTCTTGCATCTTCCTTAAGCGCATTTGCTTTTGCTTCAGAACAATAGTTCTCCTCCTGAGCATCATTTAGAGTTAGACAGAGTATTTCCCAGTACACTGATCACTTTGGTAAACTAAGGGTCTCTGTGACCGATGGCCAATTGTTCTTGCATATTTGACTGAAGAGTGGGCCTGCTTTGATACATGTTTCTAGACTACCCTATAGAAAATTATTGAAGTTCCTCAGGTTGAGAAGACGTTAATGTGTCTTCTTTTAAGTGCTTTATTTATTTAAAAATTGAGCAGAACGCAAGAGCTGGCATAACCACAATGGCAGATGACATAGTTGTGATCAGAACTAACTTCTGAGGCTTCTTAGAGATCTGTTAGGGAGATGCCTAAACTTGGACTGCAGTGGCACCCCAGCCATTTATTCCATAAAACAAAGCTTTCCTGAGCATGAGTCAGGCAATAGGTTTAACCTGGGAGGCAGTCTTCAGGCACAGATAAAAAAGGCTATATCATGAGTTTAGCTCCTCTGAGGGGCAAGAAATACTGTAAAGTATATGTCAGGATTGCTTTTTAGGGCATAGCTGAGCATTTAGTGCCTAAATCAAAGAAGGATTGGCTTTGACCTTCATTTATTAAAAACTGTCATTGCAAAACTATGTCTTCAGTGTTATTGAAGATTAGAAGTCTCTTGTACACAGCCCTAATCTCCTCCTGCTACAGACCATATTCCCTTTCCTAAGTTTGTCATTGATGTTCTTGGGGTATTTGTATTTAAAATATTCTGTTTTGCCCAGTAGTAGTGGCTTCCAAACCATATAAACCAGATGAAAACAAAGTTGATAAACAATGCAGCAGGAATTTTGTAACTGCTAAATCAGTTGTCATGTTAAAGAACAGATGCCCTCCTAGCAAGTGCATAAGCATGTCTCCTAGAAGATCCAAATTCCAGAGCCACCTCAGTTGCTTATTTACTTGGTGGAATTGTTTGCAGCTTTTGTGCGTTGACTAGTGCTTCTTGTCTACATCGCAACTCCTTTGCTGAGCACTGCAAATGAAAATAGCACTATCAATCAGTAATGGTTTCTTCCTTCTCATCATTCTCATCCTTCTCATCCTTCTCATCAAGTTGCACCAGGGGAGGTTTAGATTGGATATTAGGAAAAACTTCTTCACTGAAAAGGTTGTCAGACACTGGAATGGGGTGCCCAGGGAGATGGTTGAGTCACCATCCCTGGAGGTATTTAAAAGACGTGTGGATGAGGCACTTAGGGACATGGTTTAGTGGTCGACTTGGCAGGGTTAGGTTTACTGTTGGACTTGATGATCTTAAAGGTCTTTTCCAACGTAAATGATTCTATGATTATAATGCCTCATTACTAAAATATTGTGCCAAGCCATGTAGTTTTGACTTCTGTTATTTACATGTTTGTGTTACATTCCTTTGGCTCTTAAAGAAAATATGTTAATTTTCTGATTGCAATGCCACACACAGTCTGCTGGTATGGTTAAGAGGTTAAGAGAAAACAGACTCAAAGGAGGTTAGGCAAATATTTTCACATCACCATTTAATTATCCCAGGTGATTCCTAAAATAAAGTTTGTTCTATTATTTGAAATTAATTTGTCTTGCTTCAGTAAAATGAATTAGTCTTGACTTCCTTTTCCCAGTGAGGCTAAGAAGGAACAGATATATAAATTTACCCTTCAGGTAGTCTGCAATACTGAATAAATCCTTAAGTTCATTCAGATGGTGAGTGGGTACTTATGAAATAGGATGTATTTCATGGTCAGCACTGTTGAAATTCGTAGTTTAATTTTGTATTCTGCTTGAACAGAAAGGAATTGCTTCTCTTGTATAATGATCTGACATGATAGATCTGTGGGCTTTTTATGGTATCCAATTTAAAGCAGACCCCTTCTCTGCATTGGCAATGACCTACTGATGTTTTTAGCTGGAACAAGAGGTTTCTCAGCAACCTTCTTGAATATTGCACCTTTTTCCATTGGAGAGTGTCTTCCGTGTTGGCTGGTCTCTCATGGAACAGGCAGTTCTTTATTTGGGTGTAGATACCTAGCTGGCACTGGGACAACTTTGTGATGGTACTGGCTGCATCTGGAAAAAAGAAAATACAAAACTGACTTTTACCACATTTTTTGTTGATTGTGGAAACCATGTTGTTTCTTAACTTCAATCTTAAGTAAGGCCAACAGGAAAGACACATGCAAAAACCAGAGACATTTTAGGAAGTGGACCAATTATCCTCTATCAGTCTAAGGGTCTTGCTGAAAAGTGTGGTTGAAAGTACTGCAGTGCTTCACTGTCTACTCCTGATAATATGTCTCCACAATTGCTCTGTTCTTCAGATATGACTGTTTTCAGGAAAGTGTTTTAAATTCCATAGGAGTTCTGTATTTTCTTTTAAGATTCATCACAATTAAGAGAGAGGATCTCATGAAAGCACATGCCATATTCTCTGATATTTCATCCAATGCTGAAAATTTCTTTTTATTTTACAACTAACTTGGGAGCTAAAAACATTTGCTGTAAGCATGAGAAGCAAATGTTATTGTCACTACATTTCTCCAACTGAAAATTTATGGATCTGATAAGACCTTCAGGAGGGCAAAGGACATTTGCTGTTTGCTGTTCCTCCTATGCACATTGGTGTGCTGCTCCTTCTATACCTGTTACATATCTCATGTTACACTAAGGAGCACTGATCACCAATATACCAGAAGAAAGAGAGGAAGAAACAAATGTGGGAAGGAATTTCAGAGTTTTTATCAGCCTCTGAAAGAGACTGGAGAATTTATTGCTTATATAATTTTAAAGGTAAAAGTTAAAATTAAACTCAAACTTTATCCTGTTAAAAATTACGTAATTTGTTTTTAAGTGGGAATAGTTACTGGTATTGTACATATAAGAAAAAAATGATGGTTTTGCTTATGAAAGCTGCTGAGATGAAAATCTTGGAAAATGAAGTTTTTTTCTTTGCAGTACATGTTTCACACTGATATTGCTAATGTGAAAAAGAAACATTTACATTATGAAACACACAAAGTATCACAATGATGTGTTAGGAAAAGGAAAGCCTTCCACAGAAAGTGTACTTTATTCAAAAAGTGACTACATGAGAAGGTTACCTCTTACATATAGCTTGTCTGGTTTTGTCTGAATGACCAAAAATAATGTTTAATACTTGGCTCTCAAGTGCATCTTGGGAAATCTGACTGGGTTCCTTTATTACATTTACTGCACCAAAAAAACTATTAAAATCCCAAAGGGCCACATTCTTCTTGGCTGCACTTGTGCAGCTCATTGGAACCAAGTGTCACAAACCCCTGACAACAGGCAGAACTTGAAAATAAGAGGGCTGGTAGATAGGTCTAGTGGCACAATGTGTCCTGCTGGATGGTTCAATGATGCACAAGTCAGAAAATCTTTGTTTTGGGGATATGAGGTGTGACAGGTCAGAGTCATTATTTAATGTGACAGGATATGTAATAAGAATGTGACAGGACATGTAATGAGAAGGCAAGGGTGTCATAAAATTATATTTCTTTGAGCCTTGCTATACTTACCTATCTATTTTTTAATGGTTTTGGGCTATTTCATCTGAGCTGGTGTTAGGCTTTGTCTCAGCCAAGAGATTGTGGGTCTGTAACCTCAGGCATTTAAAAATATCAGTTGAATAAAAATCCAATAAACTAAGATAATACTTGCAAAAATGGGAAAAGAGAAGGGCAAACAGACAAGCGAGCCATTTGATCCTGCTAGAAAAATGACAGAACTGTTCAGAGTAAGCAGCAAAACAACATGAAACCTGATTTCAGAACACACACACAATCCGTAGAGAAGCACTGTGGAAATTCAGGAGATTAGGTTTGCAGGTAGTTGATTAAGATAAATCAAAAAGAAACTCAGGTTAAGTTCATAGCATCGATGCTTTGTTTCCTTGAAGGACCATATCTGACACAAAGACAACTAGAATCTCATGTGGACAACGGTGTGGGAAACATCAGAGGCAAAAGAGTAGAAATAGCTCTGATCACTCTCAGCAGGATCTGGTTTCCATCATCTTTTGTGTGGTGTAACAGATTTCTGGTTAGAGCAGTGTGTAAAGGTAAAAACACTGGTAACAAAATTTATACAACAGATCTTGTGAAGACATTATGCCCACTTCAACATCTTTTTAGATTAATCACTTCTGTAGAGTTAAAAAGGAACTACAAAGGTATAGCATGTCAAAAGTCTAATGGCTAAGATTTTGAAAGACACAATTGTGCTTAGACAAGCAAGAAGTATGGTAAAGCAGTATGTGTAACAAAGATAATAAAATTATTTTTCCCCCATAAATGCTTATAGCCTTGTCATTTGTTATTGGTATGTTGATGAATGCCTCAAGAAACTAGGTTCAATTCCCCCAACAGCGGGCTGTAAATAGGATGAAGTCTGTTACCTCAAGCACTTCTCATCTAGGACCTTTTCGTCCTGACTGGGAGGGCCTCCTGCATTAGGAAGACTGGAATCACACAGCCAAACTACTGAAGTCCTGAACACAGGAGAGCTCAGAAGGGTCAGTTGATCCCATCCATGTGATACCAAAAATCACTGACTGAGATTTGAACCAGAAACTTTCAAAAGAATTGTGGTGATAAAAGACCAGGAATTACTTCTTAGAATGAACTTTATCTTGTTATATCAACAGGTGGATCTTTAAAAAACGCTATCTTTAATGAAAAACAGACATCTGAAAGTAAGAATCACCAGTGTTTCCATGAGATTCTCTCTCTGTAGAAGAATGAAAGCTAAGGAAGACAGGCTCCTGCATTCCTGAAGGATTACATATGATCTTGCTAATTCAAGAAAGCTGAAAGACTGGCTGCTGAATGTCTACAAAAGGCAGAATGGATTTTTGTCAGAGGCAACAAATCCTATTCTTTGTATGACCATTTATATTTATTTTGTACTGATATTTCATCCTGTCGTACGTTTTTCGTTAATGGAAGTCTTGACTCAGGTTTTATCACCACAACCTTTTCAGAGCTGTAAGATCTGGTGTTCAGTGGCCACAAGCGGACTCTTAAGCAGGACGTAAGAAGCTTTGGAAAAAGGAAATAAAGTGAATCTTTTCATCACGCTAGCCACAGTATGTCTGCAATAGCCTGAGTTTTCAGTTCCTACACTGTTTGCCATCCTAGCAACCGGAAAAAATATTTTTACTTGCAAAGTGAGTATGTTTGTGCTGGAAGGCAACTAGGATCCAGTGATGCAGAGCCAAAAATGCCATCTTACAGAGCAAAAATTTAGAGCAAAGTCAGTTTAATGTAAACTTAGGCATGGACTGTATTTTACAGAAGTGGAGGCATCTCCTAAGCCCTAGGAACTCTGGACTATGCTATTTTTTTTAAGGCCAACTTTAAGGCCGAAAAAGTGATGTCTGTTTCTTTCACCTTGTTGTACATTCACTATATTCCTGTGCCTGCTGCAGTAGGAATAAGGATTGAGAAAGCATAGGTAGAACAGAGGCCTTAGCCCATAGCTTCATCAGCCTATGGAAGGGATTACGTAGTCCAATGACCTGCAATAACATGGGATGTGACTTAGTAACAAAGGGAATCTCTTCAACACTGTGTTCTTTAAATATAATGAAGAAGAAGCTGGGACTAATATAATGACTAATTCCTTCATTTCAGTACACACAAAAAATTAGTCTCTCCACATGTCTAGTTTCCACTGATTCCTTCTTCAGATTTTGCTTGCAGAAGGCTTTCTATGAGTAAACTTATATAGAAATGGGCAATAGGCTAATTATGCATGCAGTTAAAATTACACAATACAGTTTTTATCTGAAGAACTTGGGCAAAGAATAAAATATAAACTTTGGAAAGAATAAATCTCATTACCTCATTAAATATGTTAGTAACTCTAAACTGTGTTATCTATCAAAATTAGGACTATGTTAAACAGAGCCTAAAAGAAATAGACTATTAAACCAATTTTTTGAAAACATGAATATTGTCAAGAAGCATATGTGCAACTTTGGACTTCACTGTCATTTTTTCTGTAAACATAGTCCCTTACGCAGATTACATAGTTAACATTGGAAATTTTTGTAAGTAAGTTTCATGTGTAACTAGATTTATTAATAAAAATTCCAACCCATCATTTACCGCTGAATGAGTGATGATGAAATAGGCTAGAATTAAGTTAGAGCATAGAGTTATCCATGTGGCACATTTTACTCCAATAATGTTCATTCCATGCATCCTGGATGCGATGTTGACTCAAATCCGTGGTACAGTCTGCACCTGAGAGCCACAGCAAAACACCAAGTGATTCTTCTATTTCTTCAGTTAGAAATCTGGAACTGGATATAGTTCCTCAGCCTCACTGAAAAAGTGTTAGGCAACTCCCATAACTAACTAGGTTATCAAAAATAACTTCATCCAAGTACGGAAAGTTAACTAATCCTCTTTTTCCTCAGAGACCAAATGGATGGTTGTACAAAACATCCTGATGTGCCAGATGAAGACAACTTGTTATTGCCTGTGTCCTTGGGTAAAATGAAACTAAAAATGCAATAGAAAGAGAAAAAAACCACTTTTTTTTCTTTTACCTTTTGTTTGCTTTGTGCTCCTTATCTAGTTATAGTAGATGTTTTCCTATTTTCAGTGTTCTTATGACAGATATAAGAAAAACTTACCTCTATGTTTTTTCTGACTTTACATCTGCTATTTCAATTTCAAATAATTGTAACTGCATGGGTAGGAAGAAAATTTTAGGAATTGCCTCTGAGATGCTTTCAACAGAAAGACCAATTATTTCTTAGCATTTAAATAAACAAAAAAAAGATTAATTAGGTGGCAATGTAGTGCATTTATGAGTTTATCTCTAAAGACAACATCAAATGTTTGTGTCATGGTTAGTTTTGGGATCTGTAAGAGCTCATCAGAGTCAAAGTTCAGATAGAGAAATGGACATCAGCTGACATCTTGCTAAACTGCACAGCATTTTGAACAAGGATTTTAATCTGGAATCATTGAACACTTCTCAGTTTATCAGTTTTGATAAATTGTTTTTGCACATACAAACAACAAAACATATTGGATTATTTTTAGACAAAGGGAGTCAAGTTGGGAGAGCAAACAAATACAAAGCTTTTATATGGAGAGGGGAAACATAGAACTTGTCACTTATACTGCGAATACCATTTTCACTCACAGAAGTGATCCACATTCAACTGTTTTTAAAAAAATATTATAGAAATAATGGAATGGTATCTCTATATTACTTAGACCATATGATATAGAACACTTTCTGAGTCAAACAAAGAGCTTGCTATGGCCTCTGCCTTAAACACTTCTCCTGACACATTAGTGTCACTTTTCACTTTGAGATGTTCTCAGGTCCCTGACTAGCTCATAAATATTTAGGAAAAAGGGAGTGACCAAGAAAGTCTATGTCTCATTGCTCATTGTGTAAATACATAGAAATCCAAGGAGCACATAAGATCAGCTGACAGCTTCCCTATATTTTATAGGCTGTCATATTATTATCAGTCTGAAAGTGATCACTTGTTGAAACTTCTCTGTGTACAGGCTTTAATATGCAGGGCACAAGAGTGAAGCAGAAGATATCAAAGCACCTATTGCCATTTTGCCTTTATGCTTGCAGCATTTAAATATTCTGTCCAGGACATACACTTGAATATCACTTCAACAACTTGGTGCAGAATATGAGTTACTGTATCACTAACAGCTTGTAATACTTATCTATTTTCCACAGAGATTCCCCCGAGCTTGTAATTCGAATCCTTGATGCTGTTTTTCATCTCCAGACCTTGTGCAGCTGATATATACCTGTACCTATATACTGGAATTACCGATCAAGTTTAAAATGTTGACTTGACCCAGAAGTACTTCATCTTTCAATAATACATCTTCTCTTCTTGTCTGATACATCTGCAATGCTAGAGCTCAACAGGGATGTGAAATGTAAAGCCCTTTTCCTATTTGTTAAAAACCTGATGAATGCAACTAGTATCTGTCTGGGCTTAGCAGCTGTGAATCTTACACTGTCCCCTTAGCTGCTAAATACCTAAATAAGGTAAGGTGCCAGCTTCACACCCCCTCCAATTCCCCTCCTGCTGCGGTAAGAATGATAATTGGGAGGATTTTCTGGGGCATGAGGATGATTTGGAACTCTGTGTTTTCAGACTTTCTGGTAGCAATGTACAATTCTGTAGTACTAAAGAGCCATAAAACATAAATATAGCTGTTCATCATTTTAGTATGAGTACAAAGGGTTTGGCTAGAAGCCAGAAGAAGGACTAGAAGTTCTAAATAGCGTATTGTTTTCATGTGAAAATAAGGACAAAATCTTTCATGCCTTATATTTTAATTTTTGGTTCTCTGAATTTTCTCTTAGAGGAGATAGGGATGGGAAGAGTTTCGTTTAGGAGTACGCTGCTTCTCTTTGTTGTCAGACATTGACAGCAGTACTAATAAAACTATTAGGACATCAAGTTAAATAGAATTCTTACTAAAAAGGGGTGGTGCAAACCATATCATATTCCATGTTGTTGTGCAGCATTGTGTTTCCGTTTTCAGCACTGGCTGTGTGTCTCTGAAACGTGAACCATCTCTTGGTTTATGTTTGCTTGAAAGCAGAGTTTCAAATTTCCAGCAAACCTTTAAAGCTGAGTATTCACACAGTTTCTGTTTTGTGCCATACTATGTGTTTTATACACAATACTAGTCAAATGGACAACACATAGATCATAAAATCTTTAATTAACATCAGTTGCAGTGATTTTAAAGTCAGATCCTTGTCTGATTGCCATAAATGGTGAAGTTTTACATTTTTGTAGTCAGGTGCTGAACAACAAGATATTGGTAGGAAAGGGTTCAGATTTGACTATGAATAAATAACTCAGCAAGTTTTTGTGCTTTTGGAGGCTTGCAAAATGGAGATCAGGGTCATGGTTCATGTCATAAAACACAAGCCATCTAAAACCTAGGGCATGCACTCCTAACTGTTTGCCTAAGCTCTGCTTGTTGTGAATGGAGAAATCATAGAAATCATAGAAACATTTAGGTTGCAAATGACCTTTAAGATCATCAAGTTCAACAGTTAACCTAACACTACCAAGTCCCACTAAACCACATCCCTAAGCACCACATCTACAAGTCTTTTAAAAACCTCCAGGGATGGTGACTCAACCACCTCCCTGGGCAGTCTGTTCCAGTGTCTGACAACCCTTTCAGTGAAGAAGTTTTTCCTAATATCCAATCTAAACCTCCCTTGGAGCAACTTGAGGCCATGTCCCCTTGTGCTATCACCTGTCATTTGGGAGACGAGACCAGCACCCACCTCTCTGCAACCCCCTTTCAGGTAGTTGTAGAGAGCGATAAGGTCTCCCCTCAGCCTCCTCTTCTGCAGACTGAACAACCCCAGCTCCCTCAGCCGCTCCTCATCAGACTTGTGCTCCAGACCCCTCACCAGCTTCGTCGCCCTTCTCTGGACACGCTCCAGCACCTCCATGTCCTTCTTGTAGTGAGGGGCTCAAAACTGAACACAGTATTTGAGGAATGGCCTCACCAGCACTGAGTACAGGGGGATGACCACTTCCCTACTCCTGCTGGCCACACTATTTCTGATACAGGCCAGGATGCGTTGGCCTTCCTGGCCACCTGGACACACTACCAGCTCATACTCAGCTGGCTGTCGATCAACATCCCCAGGTCCTTATCTTCTGGGCAGCTTTCCAGCCACTCTGCCCCAAACCTGTAGAGTTGCATGGAGTTGTTGTGACCCAAGTACAGGACCCGGCACTTGGCCTTGTTGAACCTCATACAATTGGCCTCGGCCCATCAAAGAAATATCTATGCCTCATTGTTTGCCTTTGTGGTTGTTAACGACAGATTGATTGTTTAGAAGTAATTGGTTTCAAGTGTAATCCTCTTTACAAGGGTGGAGCTTTTCCTTACTTGTTCCCACATGGCCCTGTCCAGCCCCAGGGGAATTTATCCTTCCAGCACCACACTAGGAGACAGGAATTCAGAAAAGGACTTGAGACTCAAAGTTTCCCAAGGTTTAAAGAAGTATCAATCTGAGCCAGGAACTAAACCCTCTCTTTATTTTCACGTCATGCCCTTTGTACTAGCCTCTTGCCTTGTTGGTCCACAAATTAAAAAAACAGATAATCTCTCTGGCTCTTGCTCACTCCCTTACTATCTTGCTCTCTCACTCTCTCTCCCCTATTTAAGTCCAAAAAGAAGTACATTTGTTATTTAGGAACCTGGATCACCATGGATCACTAAAGCCAAAAATACTTTTATTCATTAATTTGGTGGGAGAAGGATCACTCTCTAAAACCACTGCTGTTAGCAGTAAGCAGAAAGATTTTATGATGTGTGTGTTGGCATTGGGACTGTTACTGAAATAGGTTTTCAGATTCTCCACCTGAAATATGATATGAAGAATCCAGCTTTCATGAAGTCATGCACCATTAGCTACGTTTAACAAATGCTTTAAACTCTCAGACTGAAGCAATAATTTTGATTATGACTATAGTGATATAAACCAGGCCTGAAATATAACAGCAGGAATCCCTGAAGAGCAGAATGAGCATTAGAAATGAAAAACCATGTTCAGTGAGGTGTTCCAGTACAAGTGTGGAGGGCCTTTTGTGAATGAGATTCAACATGTATCACTTTTCACACATGTTTGAATAGGGTTGTGTGTACCAGGGAGGCATCTGGAAGAAGAATAATCCAGACATTTGTTTTAGGATAGCCTTTGTGAGGAGCTGGCAACATTAGTGCATAAGTGGGAGCACTTGGTAATTCTCTGTTGAAATACCATGTACCCTACAGGCTGCTGGCTCTTGTTCAGTGGTGCAGATGATTTCTTTTCTGAATATCACTACAAGTATTCTGCCTGCATTGTCATGTACAGTTTTCCTTTAAGGCAGTAAAAAGTGTCTTTGACTTATGGTTGTATTTAAACTAGACAGACAAATGCAGCCAATTAAACCAAACACACACAAGTGTTTTGACAAATAACTGGCAAATTATGGTTTTAATTTGTTCAAATGGATGTGAATGTAAGCCCCTGATACCACTAAGTAAATAAGGTAAAGTGCAGGTTGATTTGTCAATGTAATCTGACAAACAATATCCATACAGTTCATTCTGGCATATAGTTCTCATTCATTGAATCTTATGAATAGTGTGGTGGGTTTTTAGAGTGATCACAAGGAAACATGAATTAATCAAACCACAAAGCTTATTCAGTTTGTAACCTGAACTAGCCTTGACTCATTAGATGGAAAAACTGAGTAAAAGTGAAGGTGACTTCAGTTTTCCTTCAAACTAAATCTAACACAGACTTTCAAAACTCAAAAAAAATGGTGTGAAGAAGTATAATTCAGTTTTCAGTTTCAAGGCAGTTTTTTCTGGCATGACTGAAAAAAGAGTTTCTGGAAAGGTCACATGACTTCCTAGGTTTTACTGATTTCAAACCACAAATGTTCGAAATCAACTTGAAAAATATTCTTAAGGGAAAATTTAATGGCAGTTTGTGTTCTCCCTCTTCCTGGGCTAGACAAACCATGTTATCACTGAAGTAAAAGTAATCAAGTTTCAAATTTCTGCGGTGTTCAGTCCTATTTTCTTCAGTTCAGCATTACTTGCAGACCATCCTGCAAGTAACATCCTGAATTGATGTTATTGTTGCAGTAATTGACACCTTTAATGAAGCTGAGTATTGCTAGAACTTCCATTTATAACTGAAGTCACAGATGCTTTTGCAGCACCAGACCACACACATAGTAATTTAGAGGACAGGGATCACAGATCTTTGACAGAAGCCTCTTGTTTGCATGATTTCCCCAAAATCTCATTTGTATACCCTTTCCCACCTGAACTCCATGGCAGAATGATGGATTATTCTATCAGACTCTAAGAAGATAAACCACCCTGTTTATGTTCCTAGCACAGCCACATGAACATAACAGGATGGTGAGACTAGATCAGGAGCAAAAGACAAAGTATTGAAAGGTGAGGGTGGAGGACAGTAAGGGCAGACAGCAAAGGGAGGTAAAATAAAGGGGAGACTGAATTCAGCACTGAGTCATACAATCCTAAAAGGAATAATTATTCATGAGGGAGAGCTTACCAGATGGAAACTGGAAACTAGAACAATAGAGGTTGCTTGACCAGGGCCACATGGATGTTAACTGAGAGAATATTTACTGAAGTGAGCTGGTAAGTGTGATTTGTAATACCGCCAGTGCACTCATGCCTTCTTGGATCTGCTAGAGGTCCTAGAATTCCTTGTGTATTTTCCCTAGTGCAAATCTTGCAGTTGATCTAAACTGGCAAAAAAGTGCATCCCTCCTCCTTGTTAGTTTGCTAGTGTCTGCAAATGTCAGCTTCATGTTTGTTATAATCTGCATGAATATCATGTCACTTTTTATTTTCCCTTTTCCAGTAGAGTTTTGGCAAGAGTAACCACGCGATTTTAGTAATCTGAAAAGAAAATAGTTCAAAACAGGGAGAATTATATTGCACCTGGGGAGAAAGAAAACTAATCTTTAATTTTCACCAGTTCCCCAAAGTTCATGGTACAGAATTGGATTCAGATGGTAAAATGTACTTGAAGAATGTACAAAAGTGTTGTTCAAGAGAACTCTGAAAGGTGGTAACGGGGCGCTTTATTAGTAAGAAATGATCAGGTGGAAATGTGTATATATAGTCAAACATTTGGCTTCAGTTAATACTGAACTGACAGCAATTACGTGGCACTAGAGTCTGAGTTACAGTCTTGTTAACTAAATGTAAAAATATTTTTTTCTCACAGAGATAATTTTCAGGGTAAGTTTCATTTAAGTGGCAGCATGTGCAAATAAAATTCAAACAAAGACATCAAAAAGCAAAAAATATTTTTTTATTAATCCATTGTAATGTAAAAACACTTTATTTTTCTATTTGCAATAGAATTCTTGAAAGATCATGAAATCAGATACTCATGATCTGTTAATCACATAAAACCTCTAACCGTATAAAATGTCAACATCCCAAATATCTTTCTAGAACCTGAAAGTAGGTACAGTTTATGCAGCTTTACATTTCCTGTAAATTAAACAATATGCATGGAATGTGTATGTTGAGAGGGAATAGTTGGACGTGGTGGATCTAATTAATCTCCCCAGTATCTCCAGTCTATGCAAGAGTCATAGCTAGAATGAAGAATTTGAAAATAAAATACTAGAAAGTTAAGAAATTTAAAATAGGAGATTATTTTAATGTGAAGAGTCATGTTGTTCATAGTATTTTTAGCAAGAAAAGCAGGTTATTATACTTGTATTCATTATGAAAATTAAATTTAAAATATTTCCTTTCCCTGACTGCATCACATAAGCAGATCAAAAGCCATGAAATTTTCACCAGGACTGGAAAATGAGTAAGACCCAAGAATAAATATTTAGATTATGATTATCTAATAAATGTGTCCAATCTGTCAGCTACGTACTATTTGTATAGTGTCATGAATGGTGAGGTAAGTAATGATCTATGCTTTTAAAATAGGTGAGGAAGTTAAATCTAAGATAATTTCTTGCTTAGCTGAACTTCTGAGATTAGCACATGCTTTAAAAGAGTCTTAATCAGATCCTGTTTACTTTACTTTTTCCTCTGTGGGTCCCCATTCCTGCAATCAGTCTAGTACAAGACAGGCAACAGTGGCATGTCTGATATTCAGACTGACACAAGAAGCAATCAGCCTATGGAATTAAATACTGGAAACACTGCAGAGAATGAGACTGGTGAATAAGGTTAACCAAATTCCTCCTCACAGGGCCTGAAGCAGATGCAAAGTCAAGTCCCAGAGAAAAAATATTTGAGGAAGCCCATAGAAAACAAATTCTAGACAGGTTGCTTGAGACTTTTGATGTCAGGCTGTGGAAAAAATAACTCCATAAAAAGACACTCTTAGGGGTGAAACTTCTGAGGAACAGATTACCTCTATACAGTTCATAAGAGAACACAGCACAGCATTCATTGACTGGGTTGGCAAGCTGAGGAAATGGTTCCCTATATGATTAAGGTTAAAATACCTACAAGAAATATGATCAACTACAGACAATTTAACTTTGGGAAAACTGTTAGCTAGGGCGCATATGACATCTGAGGAGCAGATGGAATTTTCACTAGGCAGGTGATAAAAAGAGGTGTGATCAAAAATTAGGTGGATTAGGAGGTTGAATGCAACACCAAAAGAAGTCATACATAGCTTTAAAAGAGAGATATATAGCAAAGGCTTGGGAATCTCAGATTAGCAGCTCTTCAAAAGGTGAAGTGCCTGGGAGAAGAGAGAATAAGTGCAGAGCAGAAAGTACAGTGCAACTGAGAAATACCTGCTTGGAGAGCTGATTGGTGTATTCTTTTCAACTGTAATATAGAATAAGGAAAAAGAGACAAATGTGGCCACTTTATTTTAATAAACTTAGAAATGTTCATAAAAGTAAAAACTGGCATGAAGATGTAAAAGTATGAAACAAAACAGAGGAAGCAAGTTGTCCATGCCATAACTGTAGCAGTACTTGTGTCAGACTTGGATGACTTGTTCAGATTGTGGATGGAATATCTTTCACACATTGCAAAAATGCAATGGCAAATAAAAGGGCATTTGCTATTACACAGAAACCACAGAAATAAACATACCAGCAATCTAGAGATAAAAATCCTTGAAGTCATTCATCTTGGTCAAAATCCCTAATGCGCAGCATTAGGGCAAGTCACAGTGAGGGAAGATAGATATATTTTACAAAGTCCGTATTTGATGTTTTTCAAGATACTGAGGATAGGATTTATCTTATTACAGTTTAAAGATCTTTCAGTTTATTCCTAGATCTGAGTGTCTTTACAACTAAACAGAAAAATACAGTTACACCATAATTTGTTCAATTTATTTTAGAAGTCTCTTTTACAGTCAGTGAATCACTTATTAGAGGCAGTTATGTAGAATGAGAGTCTATAAAATTAGTTTGAATGTAGTCACCTAAACTGTAGACATCTAAACCTGACTGCAACAAATCTTGCCAGACTATCTATGTGGCCACTTCAAGAAATCTGGTGCAGAGAAATGCATACAGCAAGTACTTTCAGCAAGGAAGTTCTGAGTGGGGAGGGAATACTGAGAAGTTAGAAGAGCACTTGGATTACCCTTCTGTGCACAACAGAAAATGAAACATTGATATTATGTGGTTATGTAGAGGCATACAAGTAGGAACACTGCAGCTTCCCCACAGTGCTATCCTCACTTAAACTGTCTGCACCAAAAGTATTATATATATTAGGTTTCACAGCCTTTGGAGGCAGAGTCAGCATTACAGACTTCTTTTCTTCTCATCACCCTCTTCTCTTTGTTGCTGTCTGCTTCTCATCTTTAGACTACCACTGATGCGTCTTTGGTCCTTTCTTCCTGCTAATGCATCCTCACAGTTCTATCTGGAAGCCACTATTAGTCTTAAGATGTAGCAAGTATGTAGATGCAGAGGGCAAAATCCTTTTTACACAGCAGTTTTCTTACAGGAACTTTTACTTTCTTTGATAGGAGAACAGGCAACATTTCCAGCTGAACAGGTTAAAAAATAAAATGAAAGAGGAAGGTATCTGCCAGAGCCCATGTACATAGTAAAGCAGAATATCATAAAGAAAGCATTTCCAAACACCTCATATTTTGTCTTCTGGGGGAACATTTTGGCCCATCTGCTAGGTTAATGTAAATCCTGTGTGTTCCTTCTGAAAATTAAAAAATGTCTTGAAGTGAAGGTGGAGGATCTGGGTTGTAAGCAGATGTAGAAATAATGTATTGAAGATAATTCTAAATCTAAATACTGATGCATAAACACACATGCAAGGTGGAAAAATGTATTGGAGCACTTTTTCCACTTTCCAAGGGACAGTATAAATTTGTCTTCTACACCGCATTCTATCTTTTTGGAAATTCTTATTCTAAATGATTTGTCTAAGATGTAACTGTTGGGGTTTTTTTCCAACTATGACTCTCATTTTCTTTAATTTGTATTATTGCAGCTTTACTTCTTCCATTTAAAGTCTTTAAAATGCAGCACAAAACTGTTCCAGTATGCTGCACACCCACTCAGCCCCATCTTGTTCTCCTAGGGCTATTTACATTCCTTGTCATGGCTCTCAGCTCCACTTATTCACTACTAGTGTGAGAGAGATTGCCCTCCTGGTGTTTCTACCTAATTGCACAACCATACACTACAGGGTCCTTGGGCTATTTACATGTTCGCTAAGCATACTGGCAGACAATAAAATGATACCACAGCTAATGGATCTGGTCTACCAAAGCCCTATTCACTACAATTATCATCTTCATAAGTGACAAGGAACACGCATTGTGCCTGAATATTGACTTATTTTGTGCCAGAACAAAGGATAAACTATTTTTGCATTTTAAACCATTTAAGAGAAACTGACCTGTTGTTTTGCGTTAGCTAAACTAATTTAACATCCATGCAGAAGATGAAAGATGTCTTGCTATTGATGGAATAGAGCAAATCTGAAAAGAGGAATGATACTTGCATCCTGCCTCCCATAATAATTTTTACACCACTGGGCATGTCTCAGCTTACTGAGGGTAATTAGCCAATACCCTGTCCCAGAATACAGGGTGCTACTGGTCTGGGCAGTATATCCATGAGCTGGGGAGAGTCTGAGATTACTGAAGGCCAGGCCTTGAAAACACAGAAATTTGCAAAAGAGAAAGCGCTTTCTTTTCCTAAATATATTCCTTTATTAGAAACAGTATTTGAACAGATTGATGTAGCACAGCCACACACTAACATTCTCCTCTATAAAGAGCTGCATATCTTAACATATTTGGCCAGAAACAAATCACAGTTTAACAGACTATACTATATACGTCGCAATCCTCCCTTACTATCTTCTAATGTGTTACAGGATAATTTTATTTGAGCTGCTTTCAGTCTCAGGTAACTCAAATCAATTTGCTTTTTCTTTTATATTTCATGTCTAGAAAGGAGTGCTCTGTTTTAATGTTTCCCTAAAACTTTCCTCCAGAAAGGATTTGCTATAGTGGTCTATACTATAAATTCATTTACTTTGCAGTTCTGAGTGAACTTTAAGAGAAATTCAGAAGATAACTATTTCTCTCAGATCCTGTTAGTTAGTGATTGGTTTACAGACCTGAAAAGGAGACTTTACATCCTTAATCATTTTAATCTATGTACTACAAACATCTTTGCTTTCGTCATCCTTATCAAAGTCTGACGCTTGCTGATTCCCATTATTCTCTCAGCTACAGAGATGTCCAGCAGCAAGCAATTCTATAGATAAAATTAGTGCTATGTGAAAGAGAAAAGCACGGTTATGATTTGTAATTTGATAGGTTTTCAGTATAACAGAATGATCCTTTTGCTTGTGTTATGAAGCAAAGTTTAAAGGAGCAAATTATATGACTATCTTGTCATTGAGTATCTGCCACACAGCTTCTTACGTGTTTCTTGCAGTCACTTTACTTGTATGTGCCTGCTACGGTTATTTTCTGACCACTCAAGGACACTTAGAAAAGCAAATGTACCTCAGGAATAGAGCTCAGATAATTCTGAATTTATTCCAAACACAGCTGTATTTTTCACACATTCCCTGAGCCCTGTGAGTTCAAGCACTTTCCTCTTTTCCTCAGTTAAAGTCATTACAGACAAGAACTTGGGGTGAGAGGCAACTGCTTTACATTACTAGCAAATTCAGGTCATAAATACAGAAAATACGGTTCTGGGAGCATAGCATGAGTTCAGGATATATAGCCAATATCAACAGCTTGCCAACAGCCCCAGCCCCAGGCATCAGGAACCTCCCTGGGGCTGGGGCTGCGCAGAGGCTGGGCCAGGATGTGGGCCTGTGGGTGGGCCCGGCTCAGGGGGCCCATGGCCGCACAGGGCAGGGCTGTGGGGAGCTGGAGACCGGCCCTGCTGCAGCGCCACTGGGGCAGGGGCTGGTGGCCCCAGGGGGCTGACATGGGGTCCTGGGCTGGGGGCAAAGTGGGTGTTGCCCCGGGGAGCCAGGCAGGGCTGACAGTGTCCTGGGGGCCATGACACGTGCAATACACGGGCCAAACCCTTCTCAGCACTGGTAGATGAGACAATGGGGCAATTGCCACAATTTACATCTTGGGAATTTCAGGCTGGACATCAGGAAAATCATTTTAACCCAGAGTGTAGTGCCTCACTAGAACAGATCACTCAGGGAGGTGGAGAAGCCCCCATCCTTGGAGTCTCACAGTACTCAGCTCGTCAAAGCTACTGCTGATCCCACCTCATGCAGGTGGTAGTCCTAGAGGTTAGACAAGATGATGTCCAGAAGTCCATTCCAGCCAACACTTCTATGATTCTGTAATTCACTACTCCTCCGGTAACAGTCCCTGAAGAATAAGAAATTGTCCAATAAGAAATTGTCCCTGAAGAAGACCACAAAATGTGCATGTGAGAGTATGCAAAGAAGGATGCGTTTAGATAAATAAGCCTAGGTATTATTCTGAAACACTACAACTGGATATATATCATATATCTGTGAAGGAAAATAATCCTGTACAGTGAAAAAAACCAAAACTTGTATAGGTTGCCTTGGGTTTTTGAAAAGCACTATTTCAAGAGTTGTTTAAGATGCTGTCTGCCATATTTCTTTTGAAAGAAATTGTACAGGTTTGAATGAAGTGCATATAAGATCCTATAATAATAGGAAGTGTGGCAGATAGGCAGCTGAACAGAACAAAACATAGAGGCTAACCTCTCTGGCACTCTAATGCAAAGACGTCTAGTTGCCTACACTTCATTCGGTTTTATGCTAATGTGAGTGGTCTCATCTGGTCCAAAATCTTTGCATTTAAGTTGCAAGGCTTTATGAAATCTCTATAAGGAAATGTGGCCCACTTCAAAAACATTCAACACAAATGAAGGAAGAGGGGTGTAATACTTCTATTTGATTTTCCCTGGTAATTTGATAATATTTTGATTGATTTTTTTGAGGATTGATGAAATGCATTGCATTTGTTATAGACAACATCTTAGCAAACATTGCTCTGCAGAAAAGCATTGGAGACAATGTATTCCTAAATTAGCATTTTAGCAAATACATCTAGACTAATCAGAGAAACCTACAATCTGACTAATTGACATGGCAGTTCCATGACTTTCAAATATTTCTCTCCAAAATAGTCAGAAGATGCATAGGAAGATGGTTTTAATAATTCCACACTTAATAAAGGAGATGTAGAAATCAAATGAATCCCTGACAGATTTCAGCAGATGCCTTTGTTTTCTCTCAAATGTTTCCTGCTCTGTTTTTCATGTTTGGTGCTGAAGATTAAACAGAAAAACTAAAAGGGAAACAAACAAAAAATAACATTTTATGCTCCCAGTGATTCTCTTTCTGTTTTCATTTATGCCAACTGAAATAACTGTCGCTTTTTGGCTTATTTCCTGCTACTTCTCATGATTAGATGATGTATTTTGTGGCCCTACTAAATTCACCAGAGTTAGGAAAATTTCTTATGGTGTTGTGTGACTACTATGAGATGAATTATATTTATTCCTTTATTGCTTTTCACAGAAGGTCAAGATCCATAGGCCCTGGAATGAATCTGCAAATATCAGTGACAAATACAAGGCTTGCACATGGTAGCCACTAACATGAGTGTCCCCAACATGGACAGAAATGGAGCTCCAAATGACATGACGGTAAGATCACTAGCAATAGGAGAACAAATCAGCTCTAATAAAGGAAGAACAATAAAGTGAATCCAACATAAAATTCAGATTTGTCCCTTGTCTGACATATGCCCTGTATCATGTTTCCTGTGTACAGGATCTCAGCAGGCAGAAGGTAATCCTAAGACTTAAGGTTCCCACTAAAGCATCTTGAGTGCGTACCACCCTTTGAACAAGTGGTTTGATTTGAAGAAGTGAGATCAGTAAAAGAGGGCATAATCATAGAATAAACACATTCATAGAAGAATTAATCTCCCAAATGTAGTCTGCTTCTGCATCAAATCCAGAAGGAACCTGGGAAAATGAGGAAATAGTGCATCCCTAAGCAGGGCTGTATGGGAAAGGCTCAGTTCTTCTAGTTGCAAGCCTCGATGAAATCTTTATTGTCTCTGATATGAATTGAGGGGATTTCTTTCAGATGGATTATTCTTTGCTGCTAGGTTAATATATAAATATTATCCAACTAGTCTTTTAGTGGCTGGGGTTGAGTATTTACAGCATTTTAAAAATCCAGGTCTTGATTCTGAGTGCATATTCCAGTGGATAAAATTGCCTGTCATTTTCAGTTATACTTACAAGGAAATGCTTAGCAGGTCAGAAGACTAGCAGATAAGATTAGCATATAATAATATGTGGATGTATACATGTAATCTGACCAACTCTGAAGCAAAGATGGTGTCATTTCTTTAAATGGCTGAATTCCAACAAAACAATTCAGTGAAATTCCAGGGGGAGGGATTTAACTGTGAGCTCTTGGCAGGTGATTAGGAACGTACCAGCTATCCCACAAGTCTCAGGCAGAAAGGATATGGAGTGTGGAGAATCCATTTCTAAAGAAGGAACCTCTTAATATTTAAACCTGTGAAAAGTCAAGCAAAAATTGTTAGCTGATTGTTCATTTATTGTGACTAAGTCCACAGCTGAAGAAAGTTTATTTGAATATCTGCATTATGCAGACTCTAATTTTTGAGAAGACAGAAAAGATGTGTTGTCACAGGGACATGTTCCTAGTGATGATAGTCACATCAGGTCTTGATGTTTTGGTGGTCCTTACAGAGGGTGAGTAAAATCCAAAAGGGCTGCAATGGAAGCAGAAAGCTGCATAGCTTGTGCCAAATTTCAGTTCAGAAAATGCAACAGAATATTTTGACAATAGCAGAAAATTTCATTCAAAGTGATATAATAGTGGCAGAAAGCATAACTCGACAGCCTAGAGAAGTAATATTTCTGTCTGTTAATTTTGTGTGTAACCTGTGCATTCATTCCCATTTCTACTGTAGCTACAAACCCAGCATTTTCCAAAAGTGACAGGTAATGTAACAGGATGGTAGAGTTGACAGGGAAGTACTTATTGCAAGGGAAAATGCCTGTTTCATATTTATTAGTACTTGTACTTATCTTCATATCTAGCATGTATTTAGGCATTTCAGTGTGAAAAATGAGTTGTATTTGAAAACAGATTAGCAGCTGTTAGTATTGGTACTATCATATAGGTTTCAACTTGCCACATAAATACCAGATAATTTAATGATTACCACACAAATCTGAAGAATTAAAAATTATCCCTTTGTTTCTCAGGCCTTGAAGATTTAGTGGATTTGCAGTAACATGTAGTTAGCTCTGTCTAATGTCAGCCACAAGTTCTGACATTATCTATGGACGTGCAGAACTTTTCTCAATTACAGGAAAAAACAGGCACATCCCTTTCTCCTTTTAATATCTTTGTTTATAAAACTGCCGTTTCGTGGTGCCTGGAAATGCAGACCATACAAGCCCAGTCCACTTAAAACTTGAGAACACATTGAATAATTTGACAAAGTTATTATACAGCATGGCAGCATGTATAAATGTGATATATTCATCCTGTGAACAGTAAAGCATGGAATTAATTTCAATGTGACATTTGGTAATATATTTTATAAGGCTGCCCAATGAAAATTTATGATATCTCTCTTATGTAAAATATATGAACAGTTAAAAACATTGGGAACAAATAATGATTAACGTGCAAAGATTTATGTCTTCACAAAACCTACATGTAGATTTTCAATTGCAGAAGCAGGACTATGCAGCAAGCATTACAGCTTACAGCCAGAAATGAGGAATGAATATATGCAACCAAATCTGGTGCATAATGTAAATTATATAACTTCACAATCTGTTCTTTCTAACAATTTGTAGCTGAATTGGAGCATATATTTCAAGAAAACACCTAATCGTAATTTAGAGATTTCAAGTGATGGACAAATCTCACATTCATTTTTACCTTTTCCATTTGTGAATTACATCCAGCTAAACAAAAAGATTTGAAACAGAAATAGCTAAGACTGAAACACCCAACTAAAAAATTGTCTTTTCTTGATAACAAAGCTGAATATTGTCTTTACCAACAAAAGATATCTTATTGTTAAGAATCTCCAAATGACATGCTTATAGCACTTGTAATATTTCAGAATGCAATGGGAGCTGCCAAATCCAGCAGCCCGGCAGGTGAGGTTGCTACAGCTCCATGTCCCCAGGTCCATCCTGTAGTGTGGCTGGACCTAGGCATGTTTTCCCAATAGGTACACACATACATATACAGCATATGTATAACACATATCTGGGTGCACAAATCAACATACAGAAACACTGGCACAAACATAAATGGCACATGTGGCCTAATCCTGTCCCCCTCATGACATCTTCCAGTTAGTGGGAATTACACATATATCTGTACTTGTATATACCTACAATATGGATGCCCTCAGTAAATGGCTTAGACATTCGCCTGCCCAGTTCCTGTCCCTGGGCCTCCTGGCCTCCCAGTTACCTCGCATGCCCACATGTGCACCACCACCCACACGCATGCACTATGGGTCTCTCCATAGCTGGGGGCCACAGCCCTGCTCCAGCTGCCAGTACAGGCTGCCTTACACACCAACACACACAAATGCATTGTGGATCTCTCCTGTACTGGCCTCAGACTCGGTTTACCCACGTCCTGGCCTTTGGATCCTCCCATCCCCAGGTGCCTCACACACACAGACATACTCAAGCAAATGGGTGGGTCTTTCAACCAACTCTTCCAGATGCACTATCTCCTCAGCCTTAATCTTGGGCATCTTGGTCCCTCCAGTAGCCAACTCTCAGGTCCTCTGCTCTCTCCAGTACCCAGCACAGACATGGCTGCTTCAGTAGCTGTCTCCCGGATCTCACGCATGCATGCAGAACAGAATCCCTCTACCCAGGAAAACAGAAATGGAGTTTAAGAGGAAGACAGGACAGGCTGATCAGGATTTGTCTGTACAAGCACATGGCCAGACAAGTGTCCTGACCAGCCCCTGTTTACATGTGGCGGTACGCTTTTAGCCCCTCATCTATTTTCGCGTGCTTGTTCCTCCACAAACCACCTTGATCCCTCCCTTTTCCCACCCTTGGTTCTTCCCCCAAACATCCCATAATAAGCCTTGTACAATCCCAAGATTCTCTTCTGCACCCATAATGAGTCCCATATGTGGGTATATGGGGCAGTAGGCAGTGAGGTGACCCAGAGAGCCTCTTGACTTGACTCACCGTGATGGATTTTACCCTAAACCATGGATCCTCCAGGACATCTGTAGGAAGGACTGGATTGGGGACTCATGTCTCTGATGGGGTCCTTAGTGATCGCCTGCCCACTGTTGTACCTCTGTGCCCTTGTGTCTGGGTGGAGATGAACCTTTTATCATATAACCTAACACAGAATTCTGGACTTCATTAGTGGTAATTAATTTTGATATAGATCAAAGAAGTTTGTAAAGTGTGAGAACTAAGATTTCACTGTACTGAAAATGTACTTCAAAACAGAAGTTTCCCTATAATGTAAATTAGTTTAATGTTGAATACAATATCATGCTGTGTCAAGATTTATGAACCTATAAATATAAAAAGAGAGTGTGAAGTCTCTGAAGTCTAATTTAACTAAAATTGGCATCCCATGTCCTGTGTTGTCATAGAAAAAGATGTTTAATGAGACCTTTTATAAGACATGAAAGAGAAAAGGAGGAATGTGGAGCATAAAAAGCAAAGATGGAGACTGCTTGGTATTGGTTTCTATAATTAATTTGACAGTACCATTTAATCCAACATCTGTTACAAATGTTGAAAGCTATTATACTTGGAAAAAATTGAGAGGCATGTAATTTTTCACTCAGTCACCTGTTAATGGCTTGAGATGATTTTAGTCAAAATACAGCTGACTTAAAAGGGGGATCTCCAGGCCACAGACTCTGAAAACATGTCAAGGGGCAAAGGACCTACTTATACTTCAGCAAGGAATAAGCTGAAGCATTTATAATTCTCTTGAGATGATGAGTTTTATTCAGCATGCACCAGTCAAATTCAGTAGACTGTAACCTGGGACCTGGAAGTCAGCCAAAGTCCATTTTATCCATAATATTAAATAAAGGCTTGGTAGCTTTTCTCCATTAAAAGCCTTTCTGTACTTTCATAAATTCAAACACATTTATTGTAATTATTCATTGTCCTGAGAAGAACATAGCTCCTCTACAGAATTGTAGGCAGGTTTCGAATGTATTACATTTTAAATTAGTAGTCTTTTACTGTCTGCTTTTATTAAGTCTGCAGAAAAGGAACAGTGCAAAAGACAGCTTTGTGCACTTTCTTTTTCAACTTTTGTAGATTTTTGTGCAGCAACTGTATTACCCTGCCTATGATTATATAATGGAATTTTTTTTAAATCTGGACTTTTTGGGTTATTGCATGAAAATGCAGTTACTTTTTATCATCAATAAAGGAGCATGGGGTCAGAAAAAACATTGGTAGCATACTTAGCTGTAGACATTTAATCAAAATCCTTATAAAAGGTTCAGCTAAATGATATAAAAACTTAAAAGCATTTATTTAAAAAAAATGAGACAGAGCCACACAGCTGGGCTTGTAATATCATTTGTTTATAATTTATGTCATTTCAGGACAGAAGAAAACAAAGATGTTAATCAAATAATGATAATGTAACCATGTTGTATGTGATGTAAGTAGAACTAAGGGAACTGGAAAATGGTGAACTATCATAACAGGAAATAAAAAACATGAATACTTTGCCACACATGTCATATGGAATCCAGTGATAGAAAACAGCTCTCTCTTTTCATGTTGTGTGAGAAATATGACCAGAAAAGATCAAATATCTAATTCTAATCACTGTTTATAAAAGGTATGAATACGAAACAACTCAAATTAGTCTTCATTAACAGTATGGAAAAGTTGTATCTCAGGGTTATAAAAGGACTATTTTTTTATGCCTTCGCAGACTATTTGGTCAGCTGACGCATTTTCAAGAAGTCTTGGTGTCTGAAAGATCCTGATTTGCCAAAACAAGTGTACCTGAGAAAAGTGAGTGTCACCAAATTTCTCAACTAAAAAAAAAAAAGTTTTAAAGACATCAATATTTTGATTGAACTTTTGATAAATGATGCATTCTGGTTTCCTCATTTGAGGTGGCATTTTCTTCTGAAAGCAAGGTAATTATAGTAACAGATTAAATAAACTAAATAGTATGTAAAGCTTTTGACTGCTCAAGTTGTTTTAAAATGTTTACTTTTAGTGTGAAGGTTGGTCAAGATTTTTACATTTCATCCTGATACAATGCAGTAAAATTCTATTGACAGCAGATAGACATCTACTATTTTTGACATGAAAATATTGGACTATATTACAAGACTGCTGTCAGAGTATGCAGGGATGAAATGAGGAAAGCCAAGGCCTCCTTGGAATTAAACCTGGCAAGGGAGGTCAAGGTCAACAGGAAGGGTTTCTTCAAGTACATCAGAGGCAAAAGGAAAACTAGAGAAAATGTGGGCCTGCTGTTGAATGAGACAGGTGCCATGGTGACAGATGATGCAGAGAAGGCGGAGTTACTGAATGCCTTCTTTTATTCAGTCTTTACTGCTCCGGCCAGAGGTAACAGAGAAAGTCTGGAAGAAGGAAGACTTTCCCTTGGTTGAGGAGGATCAAGTTAGAGACCAATTACGTAAATTGGACATTCAAAAGTCCGTGGGTCCTGATGGGATGCACCCACGAGTGCTGAGGGAGCTGGCAGAAGTCATTGCTGGGCCACTCTCCATCATCTTTGAAAGGTCCTGGAGAACAGGCAAGCTGCCTGAGGACTGGAGGAAAGCCAATGTCACTCCAATCTTCAAAAAGGGCAAGAAGGAAGACCCAGGAAACTACAGGCCAGGCAGCCTCACCTCCATCCCTGGAAAGATGATGGAACAGCTCATTCTGGGCATCATCTCAAAACATCTGGAGGAAAAGAAGGTTATCAGAAGTAGTCAACAGGGGTTCACCAAGGGGAAGTCATGTCTGACCAACCTGATAGCCTTCTACAACGGCATGACTGGATGGATAGATGAGGGGAGGGCAGTGGATGTTGTCTACCTTGACTTCAGCAAGGCTTTCGACACTGTCTCCCACATCATCCTCATGGGCAAACATAGGAAGTGTGGGTTAGATGAATGGACAGTGGGGTGGATTGAAAAGTGGCTGATAGATAGCGCTCAGAGGGTTGTGATTAGTGGCACAGAGTCTAGTTGGAGGTCTGTAACAAGTGGTGTTCCCCAGGGGTCAGTACTGGGTCCAGTCCTGTTCAATATACTCATCAATGACCTGGATGAAGGGATAGAGTGTGCCCTCAGCAAGTTTGCTGATGACACACAACTGGGAGGAGTGGTGGACACTGCTGCCATTCAGCGTGACCTGGACAGGCTGGAGAGTTGGGCAGAGAGGAACCTTCTGAAATTCAACAAAGGCAAGTGTAGGGCACTGCACCTGGGGCAGAATAACCCCATGCATCAGTACAGGCTAGGGGCTGAGCTGCTGGAGAGCAGCTCTGTGGAAAGGGACCTGGGAGTCCTGGTGGGCAACAGGATGACCATGAGCCACCAATGTGCCCTTGTGGCCAAGAAGGCCAACGGCATCTTGGGGCGCATCAAGAAGAGTGTGGCAAGCAGGTCGAGGGAGGTTATCCTCTTCCTCTACTCTGCCCTGCTGAGGCCACATCTGGAGTACTGTGTCCAGTTCTGGGCTCCCCGGTTCAAGTAGGACAGGGAACTGCTGGAGAGGGCACAGCAAAGGGCTACAAAGATGATTAGGGGACTGGAATATCTTTCTTATGAGGAAAGGCTGAGGGACTTGGGTCTTTTTAGTCTGGAGAAGAGAAGACTGAGGGGGGATCTTATTAACGCTTCTAAATACTTCAGGGGTGGGTTCCAGGATGATGGGGCCAGTCTTTTTTCAGTGGTGCCCAGTGGCAGGACAAGAGGTAACGGGCACAAACTTGGTCAGAGGAAGTTCCATCTAATCATAAGGAGGAACTTCTTTCCTTTGAGGGTGGCAGAGCACTGGGACAAGCTGCCCAGAGAGGTTGTGGAGTCTCCTTCTCTGGAGATATTCCAAAGTCACCTGGATGCATTCCTGTGCAATCTGCTCTAGGTGAACGTGCTCTGGTGGGGGGTTGGACTAGATGATCTCCAGAGGTCCCTTCCAACTCCTATCATTCTGTGATTCTGTGATTCTGTGACTATAATTTCACATTTAAAAGATGCCTATTTTTTATATTTCAGATTAAATTTCTTAATCGTCAGACATATGCATTTCCTTTTTTAATCTGTTCTCTAAGAAGGGAAGTTATATATCTCGAGGTTTCATTACCCTGTCTAATAATCTTGAACAAAGAAATGGGCTTTGTACTGTGGCCCCAGGGGATATATATTTCAGTACAGTGGGCCTTTTGCTGAGAAAATGAACCATCAGGCTGAATATTTAATTCTGTTGACATTTAGCTTGACGTCTGCAGCTGGAACAAACTGTCAGAGGGACTCATGAAAAGAAAGATGGTGTCACTAATAGCCAGGTTACAAGAGATAGGAACATGTCATGATACATTGCTGTGGGAGATCAAAGCTTGTTTGAGTACCAGTGGCAACATAATTCCTTAGCATGCCATCCCAGGTAGACTAATTAACACATGGAGCTGGGAGAGAATCCTGTGGCATTCATTTTTCACAGAAATGCTCATACAGCGTTATAAATCAAAGCCTGTAGCTCAAGTCGCACGTGTGAAGGTTGGGCAGGCCTGGTGACTGTTCACTGTGAATGGCCTTTGGGAATAGGCCCACACAGGACTTTAGAAAGCCTGGGCCTGGGTGTGAAAGAAAAATGCGAGTGTGCCTGTTTAGCTGTACAGCAAAAAGCATATTTAGCAGCAATACCACCCCATTTTCCAATTGGAGGAGAAGAATAAGACAGAGGACTAAGAACACACCAGAAATACAGACATTTGTATATTAAACCTGGACTACCAATTTACTGGTAGGAAAAAAGAGTGCTCTATTTTTTTCCAGCACCCTCTCTACTAGCTTTGCTTTCACCTTGTCCAGACAGAACCTTGGACACTGTTCCCTTAATCCTCATCTTTCAAAAGCAATATGAAAAGTCAAGCATCCTTCTGTATGGGCTAGATTAAAAGACCAGTTATCAGTTGGGTACCTTTTGCATACTTACAGCTCTACAGCCAGAATCATCTTCCTGTCTTTGTGTCGTTTTATCCATGCTGAGTGTCAAGGATGACACATACAAGCTCTTCAGGACCTCAGACAAGACTGCATTCTTGTGGAGAAGAAGAACTTGGAACGAACTTGGAAGAAAAGTGATTGCTTTTCAGATATTTCTGTTTGTCTGGGTTTAGAATTAGGAATTTCACATTCTAGGTTAAACTTAAGAAATCCTTACCTTAAGTTTTTTAGTATGGGATTTAATTCACCTATTCTGAAATAGGCAAAGGGTAGTCATTTCCATCCATGTTATTCTAAACTCCTTTTGTAGCCGATGTTTAATTAATTCATGTCATACTAAGGTAAAATGAATAGCTCTCTGAAATGTTTTCTCTCTTGGCTAGAAAGACAGCCTAGATAACGACTTCAGGCTTAGACAAATAATTTCTAGATGCCAACATCTATAGGAATGTAACCTTCTTTAAGTTGCTTTAGGATCTATAAAATCGGGTCATACGCTTCTCTAAATCTGTAGATTTTTTAAAGACATACTGGACACATATGCATTCGTTAAAGCCACTGCTTTTCCTAATCCAGCTAACAAAGATGAGCAGTGTGGTTATCATGCATGTCTCTTGATTTAGCTGGAAATTTCATCCTGGAGCTGAGAAACTTTCTCCACCCAAGATCTACTTTAAATTTCTCTGAAACCTTAAATTTTTTTTGCATCAGTATTTTATGAAGAACAAGTCCTCACCACATCTGTTTTAGGGTGTCCAAGTAATTTTTGTAGACCCCTAAAGTGCTTCAGGGATGCATTCAGACAATTGCACTTACATTCTGGTCTAGGCAGATTTCAGCCTTCTCTTCCTTAAAACCCAACTCAGTCACCTCCATTAAAGTATTGCCAGAAGTCATAAAATATGACAGCCAATCAATCATCAATCAGTCTGTGCTTTTGTGGTGGGTTAATCTTGACTGGCTGCCAGGTGCCCACCAAGTCCACAGCTCCTCCCAGGAGCCTGCTCCAACATGGGCTCTCCATGAGCTCCAGCTTCCTTCAGGGCATATCCACCTACTGCAACATGGGGTCCTCCACACACTGAGGTGTGCATATCTGCTCCACTGTTGTCCTCCATGGGCTGCAGGGGGACAACCTGCTTCACCATGGTCTTCACCATGGGCTGCAGGTGAATCTCTGCTCCCGTGCCTAGAGCACCTCTTCCCCCTCCTTCTTCCCTCCCCACCTCCCTCACCCCCCCACCCCAGGTGTCTACGGGGCTGTTTCTTTCACATTTTCTCACGTCTCTGTCTCACACACCTGCACAGCATTTTTTACCCTTTCTTAAATATGTTATCACAGAGGTGCCACCAGCGTCACAGATGAGCTCAGCTTTGGCCAGAGGTAGGTCCATCTTTGAGGTTGCTGAAATGGGCTTTGTCTGACATGGGGACAGCTCCTGGTCTCTTCTTACAGAGGCCACCTCTGCAGCCCTCCACTACCAAAAACTTGTCACATAAAACCAATACAGCTTTTCATCCTAGATTCCCATAAGGTCAGGAATATCAAGGTCCAGGGACAGAGGTACTTAGCTTCCATCTAAACTGTGATTCACAGATAATTCAGGAGGGGCCAAAACCTGATGTACTAAACCAGGCTCAGATGATTGCTAAATCAATAGAAAAGCAGACAGTTCTGTGCAAAACTAATCTAATCTAGTGTAATGACCTGGTTTCATCCGGAAGTGTGATATTTGGTTACCTATATTTCATTGCATAACACTGTACTTTTTACTACTGATATAAAAGATGAATGTCATTGAGCAGAGACTCATTACAAGTTCCACAGAAGTATTATGCCTATGTGAAATTGGCACTGAATGCCATGACAAGTTGAGCTAAGGATATCTCAAAGCTAGTTATACCTGCCAACTAATTTTCGGCTTTTTGCCCACCTCACAGACATTACTCTAACTTGTAGGTAGAAAACTAAGAGAAAGAGCTGGAGAACATTCTATCTCATTGCATCAAGATTTGGGATAGGCTTTATATCCTTGCTCCCTTTCCCCCTCAGGTGGTATGCAACACAGCTATTCAGGCCTTGATATGAGTTTTATATATTTTCCTGACAGTGCTTGAAGCAATCTCACTTATATTACAGGTGAATCAAAAAGAATTGGTCCAATTTATTCTCTGCTCTCATGTGCCTATACATTAGGTTACTTATATTCTTTTGTTTTATTTCACATATTAATATCACCAGAAATCTATGGTTTTCCTCTTCATGTGCATGGGAAAGACTACAGGGAAATTCTAATTCTTTTGTGTTAGTGGAATGACATCTACTTTCACTTTGAATACAGTTCTGCAGGCCATGCTGGAGTGAGTCACTGACCTCTCAAAAATACAATTTATTTTCCTTAACATTTAGATTTTTACAAGTTTCTCTTTGGCCATTCCTTCAACGTTAAGGAAGAGACAGGGAAAAGAATGTTTAAAACAAAAAGCAGTAGATAACCTTAAAAAAACAGCTTAAATATTTTAGCTTTTTTAGATGATGTATTGTTTTTGTAACTGACTTGCTTAAGAGGAAGAGTAGTAGAAGCATCAAAATATGAAAAGAAAGCAAATTCGGGGTGAAGTCCACTGGTTGGGTGGATGCTGAATGAATAGGCTTTGTAAGCGGTGTGCAGAATTTGTAAATTAAAGTTGCAAATTTACACTGAAATATTGTGTGTAAGAAGGAAGTTGCTTTTTGACTGCTTCATTCTTGTGAGAAGAGACTAAAAAGCAGAGATTTGCCTTGCTACTTGACTTGTAACAACATGCGAATAAGACTTTCTTATGCCAGTTTAGTAGTGTCTATTCAAATCATCAACTTTTCGGCTCCCTTAGGCCTGCTCTGCAGTAATCTTTCCAAGGAAGGGTGGGACAGAGGTGGGGACTATTAGATAGAATTTTTCTTCCCACTGTATCAAATCACATAAAAACTGATTCCTCAATCCTTTTTCTTCTTTCTTTCAGAAAATTTTGTGAGAACAGAAACAAATTGTAGCATGCCTGGAAAGTTAGTACATTTGCTGAAAGGGTTTCAGAAACAAATACCAAATCAGAGACTATCTCATAAAGAACATCCATCCAGCAGCTCAGCCATATAAAACGAAGGTCTCTTAGTCCCTGCATATCCAGTAAATCTAGAAAACAGTTATCTTTAAGCATTCAGGCATAAACTATGCAGTGTGTTCTTCGGAAAAACCAGCTCCTTAATACTCCCCGAACCCTCCCCACCCCCAATAGTCAGAATCCTATAGTGGGCTGTTGGTGGGTACAGTTTCACCTGCACTAACTTCAATTCCCAAATATGAACATCTAAGTATATTCTCTTTCAGGAGAACTGATACAAAACCAAACCTAACAGTGCTCGTTCTCTGCCTAAAGATGAATTATCTTCTATCTTCTAAGATGAGGTAGAAATACAGCTCAGTGAAGGTATATCTAACCTGTATTTCAGATTATCAGGTATATCTAACATATATTTCTGTATTTACAAACACATTGGGCAGAAGAAAAGAGAGGAGAGAACCTTGCACTGAGTGTCTTCCATGCAGACCAACCATTTCTGAGTATTGAACTCTGAAACATTCATGAAGAAAGACAAGAGTTGCTTCGAAATAGTTCTTTTAATCTTGTTTAGTATCTTCAGTTTTATGTCTAAATCCAGGTGTTTCAAAATAGGAGCGGTAAAATAGTACTGTTAATCAACAGGAAACCAGTGACTGTTGTAAATATGGCAATTTTGGCTCTAAACCTGTCTCCAAATCAGAAAATTACCAGCTCTGGTGAAGAACACCAGTATTACCTTAGCTCACTGCATTACAACCACACTTTTCAATACTTTTAGCAGGAAAGAGAGGCACAGATGAGAAAGATGTCTGTGTAAACAGATTGTATTTTTCTTTTTTTAAGTAAGAGATTAAGTATTGCTTCCTTCTTCTATTATTCTATTGCTGGAACACTCCTCTTCCACGGGGAGCTACCAATCATTCTTCACCTGAAACAGTAGAAATTATGTGAGTTTTACCCAGAATATTTCACGAAGAAAACAATAGTAAGTGATCATCTATGCTAATCTCTTCAAACACTTGCTGAAACTTTGGTAATTGGGTATGTATGATTATGGTTCCCTTGAGTCTTCCATGGAAAATGAATCATTCCATGAACATTTTTGCTTTAATTTTTTCCATGCCTTACCTTTCTAATTATGGGGGAGAATAAGGAAGGAAAGGAAGGGAAGAAGCTTGAGAAAGAGGGCAAGATACAAATAATGGCTTAGACATTTAGTGCTGTACAAAATTTAAGCATTTGTGTCTGAAAGTCTTTCTATTAGCAGGAAGTTTACCATTTTTCAAAACAACATTGAAAATAAACCTCAAATCTTCCTCTCCTGACAACGAACTGTTAATGAATGTAGGTGGCTATGGCTTCTCTGGCATTTATGAGCTGCTTCCTGAACTGTAACTCCACACACTGCCACCGGCTGTCTTAAAATGAGGAGCAGTTTGTCACTGAGCTCCAGGAGGAGGGCATGGAGAATACCCCTAGCTCCCCCATAGCACATATTCTTCTCCTCTGCCAGCTCTTTCCTTGCCCTCTGTCAACCTCCACTTACCTCAGAAATGTCTGTGGCTTTTGGGATTTGTGATCCCACAAACAGAACAAAATGCAGATTTACTGGATAAACATTAGCAAAAATTGTTCCACAGAAGTTGGAATATCTGCCACATCTCTTCAGTTACACACAGCTCTTGCATTACCTGAAGTAGGTTAGAGCCTGCCTGCAAAAGTACAGCTGCAACCTCACAGCACAACTGTGGATTGACATGGCAGTGAAAGGAACCATATTTTGATTCACATACATCAAGTTGATATTTCAGTGTCTTGTAAAATCTGTGTCAGGTGGAAGTAGTTAGGATGAGATACTGGAATTTGTTGTGCATGCCAAGGAGACATATTTTATCCTGGCCCTAGAAAATTTCCTGCTTCATGATTGTAGCATAGGTGAATCTTCCTGCTTGATAGAGATCTGTGTCTGGGTGCCACACAGGCATATTTTATGTGATGTACAGACAAAACACAAGCTTAGGTGTTTGAATGCATTTCCATGTAGAAATACCTGTGTCAGTGATGCAGTAAGTTATTCTGAAATTAAGTAGTAAAAATATCCATAAAGCTAACAGAGGAGTTTATATTTAAAGATCTCTCCACTGAGAAAATTACCTTTTTAACTGTATCCAGTTAGTTAGATTATTTTCTGATTAGGCATAAGCACATCTAACAGACTGCAGATGACACTGGTCATCAAAATAGGACCATTTAGTCATCACAGGAAAGAAAAAACTTTCCTTACAGCATCTGGCATAGCTAGAGCAAACTTGACAGAAATCAGTGCTGGAATTTCAGAGTACTTATTTTCCTTAAAGAAAGTATCAACATTTTGGGGGACTCTCTTTTATCCAAGGGAAAATAGAAGGAGAGTTGGCTTGGTGTATAGCTTTCAGCTTCTTGGTTATTGGAGGAGAAGAACTAATTTAGACACTGTAATGTCTTAAAGGGTTGCTGGCCATGCCTTAGAACTTCATGACAGTAGATAGAAAAAGAAATTAGCAAAGGTTTTGCGGTTCTCTGCTCTGTAAAGTCTTTCTCCAAAGGTGGACATACGTGACTGAAAAATGCAATAGAATTCTTTAATGAGGAAACATAGGTACCATTACAAAACCTGAAAATTTACTAGAGAAACTCTGCTCCTTTCAGATTTTCTTCTCTGAAGCCCTTTCCTATATCTGTTACTATGAATGACTATACTTTATACAGTATACAGATTCCTGCAAATAGTTAAAAATCTGGAAATCCAGAATTTTCTAAGCAATGATCTCAATTAGAAGACAGTGAATACCCGTATATGTGGTTAAACTTCCTACATCTCTGTGCCAATGGAAAGCTCTATTAAATGCTTGGAGCAATTTGTAAATTAAGTATTTTCTTACCCTAGGCATCTTGTAAGAATGTAAGATTACCATAATGGATTTTTGTTCCTTTCCATAGTTTTATTTATATTATAATCTTCAGTAAGCATTTTCCTACTGAAAGGTGTGAGTAGAAAATGAAGAGTAAAGAGAATATGACAGAAGAGAAGCTGAATTATGGCTGATAGCCGAAAGAATATAATTAAGGATTAGGAGGGCAATAGAAGTGAAATCTCTGGGCTTTAATACCCTCACTGCTACAGATCCTATCACTGATTTGGGAGTGCCATCCATTATTTCTGATTTACTTCTGCCATCTATAATTAGAAGGTGATGATGACTTACCAAATATTAGCAAAAAAATAGCATTTGAAAATTATTTTGAGGCACTCACTTCTGTACTATGTTACTCTGTATTTATTTAACAGAGGTTTCAAGCAACAGTCCCAATAGTTAGGGGTGGGTGAGTACATAGGCTAAAATAACAATGGAATTGAATCTTTCTTAAGACTTGAGTTGGACCTCTGATGCTTTGGTTAACTTTCTTGAGGTGATTTTTCATTTTTATGTGCTCTAAACTTCCTGGTTCCAGTGGGCCATAAAAACAGATGTGCTGAAATACAAACACTACCGGAAGGTTGCTTTTGTGGTATTTCCAGCCTGAATGGAAGCCAAAGAAGTTAGAAATCCTTTGAGAATGCCTATTTCCAGCCTAATTTTGCAGGCAGATTTGTCTATCATTTGTTTCTTTTATGATGGTAACCCAAGATGGACAGGAAATAGCAGAACTCAAACACACTCTGTCTGTTATTGGGTCACATTCCTACAGGGTGCTGAGCAGAACTACATGGAGAAAAGTAATTATGTTTTCTGAATGGTTTCCGTATTTTGAAGCTTGGTTGCAGTTTGATTTTTTTATGAAAGCAAAAGAAATCAACACTCCCAGTGAAAAGGGAAGGCTCCTCGCCCTGTGCTGTGGGAATGCATGATGGACCCTGGAAGTGGAGCCTGCTGGCAGAAAATTGAGAGGAATTCTATCTGAATTGGATCTGGTTCCATTCAGAATTTTATTGAAATCAGATAAACTTTGTGAATCACTATGTCCTGAAAGAACTTGTAAATTCTGCAGGAAACATATTATTCTGGAATTTCTTTCATTCTTTTGAGGTTCAGAGACTTCAAAGATACAAATTTCATACTCACTAGGGTTGCAAGCATCAGCTGATTCAGGTCACCTTAAAAGAAACATCTAGTCTGGTTCAGCTACCTAAAGCCAGAAGCCCTGTGCTGTTTAAGTTTTCCATCTGATGTTGTGAGAAATTACACAGAACCTATAGCACAACCGAGTCCATCCAACCTGGTGGCTAGAACCTCTGTGAGATATGCAGGGCCGTCAAAAATACCTATACTTAAGCAATTAACTTGAGACCCTGGGGCATGATTCAGTTTAAGAATAAGACACATAAATCTAAGGGTCTACCCTTAGGTGTACCACTGATTCCGTAAGTGCCTAAGCTCCCATTAAAGAAAATGAAGATCGGTGATAGATAATGACAGAGACGATGCTATGATGGAACCTAAAGAGTTGTTAGCAGACTAGTCACTGAGTGTCTACTTTAGGGTGAGCTGAATTTCCTCCTAAGCTCCACTGACTGCCTTGACAAGATTCCAGTGACAATAATGGGAACTCTGACATTTGCCGTGGTGGTATATACCTATATGTAGACACTTAAATTTATGTGTCTTAACACTGAATTGAATTCTGCTCCTAATGGTTTATCAACTGAAATGTTCCACTTACATTTACTGTACTGACTTGGCATGTGGTTCAGTCCAAACTGAGGCAGCTGGTACCAGTTTTGGTGTTCCACATATCCCCAATATTATATCTGCCTACACTGTGCTGGTGACTAAGGTACTTTATGGAGTGTCAGATGGTGCTACCTGTCTAAGTTTAGGTGGCTGAGTAGTATGCTAGGTCTCTAACAACCATAATGTAATGTTGTAATTTCAGTTACTCTCACCTAGGCTTCTGGAGACATTTCAAATGCTATGTGAAATATGTCTGATACATCCATGTTGGACTGCCAGTTGTGAATCTATGAGACATGTGGGGCAGCCGGATGCCAGTCAGTAACCTCAATGTCTTGGGAATTTCTAGGGCCCTGGAACATCTCTAGAACACGTGTAGATGCCTACCTGTAGAATATCTGGAGCTCAGTCTCACCTTACAACTTTAAAGTGAATCATAAAAAAGAAGCTACCACTGAATACTCTTTGGTTAAGAGGCAAGTTTGGGGTTATGTTTATGTCTTGAGATGGAACCTGGCTTCAGTTGTCTGAAAAATTAGGGCACTTAAACTATTATTTGATTATGCAGTTTTTACTGCTGTCACTACTCTTATAAAAGCTACATCCTTGATTTAGATATAAAACTCCAATACAGAATATAATAAAGAAAAATATTATAGCTGGCTTTGGAAGCTTCACATCCCTTTTGGTTTTACAGTGCAGTCTAAGCAGATCAGAAAAGTGGGATATGGCTTTTGTTACTGCATTTAAAGCGTATTATTACCTTTCTGTTTTCTTTCCTGAAGTGGTTTTACGTTGTAGCTTGTGGCGGTTATTTTGAATTCTTTTTAAAATAGCTAGAAATACTATTGATCTCCTGATAGGCAAAACTGTCTACAGTAAGGTCTTTTTAGATGATCACACATTAACAAATAAAAAAAACTCCTAAAAATATATGCTGTGCAGGTGTTCATGTCTGCCTCTGGCTCATGAACAAAGCATAGGACAGTCACAGCCATGTGTTCTTTGGCTCTGGATTGTAAAGTTGCAGGTAAGTAAAGCTTAGATTTTTGTATTTTCTTCTTTAATGTTGATATTAGACACTTTTGAAACTTCAGTTGTAGAAAGATTGCATCTAAGATGCCATTTCCAGAATGCCAGAAGGGATCACTTTGATGATGTAATTTGATCTCCTGTATCACTTAAGCCATAGGCCTTCTCTACTTTGAACTAGAGATGGCTTTCAGCAATATATCTTATCTTCTCCGCAAGGGCACTAATAAATGTTAGCAAAACATTACTCCAATAAATCAGCTTCAAAGAAAAAAAAGTCCCTCAAACAGAACTCTGTTTCCTAAGCTGAATTTGTCTAACTTTACCGTCCAAGCACTGTTCTGGTGCTGCAGGTTTCTCTGACAAAGAATACTCTATTGAAAAATGTTGTTCCATATCAATGCTTTTATGGCTGTAACTGAGACACTAACTTTCTCTTAAACTAGGTATATTAGTCTCTTCAAGTTCTTAATTTTAAAATATTGTTTCCAATCCTCCAGTCATTCTTCTGGCTTTTTCCTGAATAATTTGAGTTATCAACAGCTTTTCTTAAATGTGTGTACTGATTTTGGCTGAGCTAGAGTTAATTTTCTTCACAGAATCTGGTATGGGGCTATGTTTTGGATTTGTGATGAAAACAGTGTTGATAACACAGGGATATTTTAGTTATTGCTAGGCAGTGCTTAAACAGCATCAAGGCCTTTTCTGCTTCTCACACTGCCCTGCCAGCAAGTACGCTGGGGGTGCACAAGAAACTGGGAGGAGACACAGCTGGGACCACTGACCCCAACTGACCAAAGGGATATCCCATACCATATGATGTTGTGCTCAGCAATTAAAGCTCAGGGAGAGGATGAGGAGGAAGGGGGGACATTTGGAGTTCTGGCATTTGTCTTCCCAAGGAACCATTACACATGATGGAGCCCTGCTTTCCTGGAGATGGCTGAACACCTGCCTGTTGATAAGAAGCAGTGAATGAATTCCTTATTTTGCTTTGCTTGCATTTGCAGCTTTTGCTTTACCTATTAAACTTTCTTTATTTCAACCCACAAGTTTTTGCACTTTTACCCTTCCAATTCTCTCTCCCACCCCATTGGGGAGGGAGTAAGTGAGTGGCTATGTGTGGCTTAGCTGTCTACCAGGGTTAAACCACAATGTGGACATCCAACTGTCCATAATGTTCTAACTGGACTCATACCTGTGCTAGATGTGGATGCAGTGTAGCCTCTCTGCTGGCACACTGTTGAGAGCTGAAACATTATAAACATTATCTGTTTATAAAGGCAAGAATCATGTTAATTCATCGTACCTCAGCATCATCTGGATTGCTCAAAGACGTAATTTGCAACTGTGGGTGGAATCTACTATCCCATATGCACGGCTTCCATCTTCGGTGTGTGACTGTTCAATGCTTGCCTGTGCCTGTTTACCAGCAATCCAGCATGTCCTGTGTCACCAACCCAATGTGACTAGGTTGGTCTTCAGCACTTCCCAATCTGGTCATTTGGTCCATTTTTGTAAAAACATAGGTAATTTTACAAATGCAGAGTGCCTGTAGATGTTCAGGCCACTTCTGGGGGGAAGCACTGCAACCAGAATCACAGAATCACAGAATCACAGAATCACTAAGGTTGGAAAAGACCTGTAAGATCATCAAGTCCAACCATCAACCCAACACCACCATGCCCGTTAAACCATGTCCCACAATGTCACGTCCACACGTTCCTTGAACACTTCCAGGGATGGTGACTCCACCACTTCCCTGGGCACCTTATTCCAGTATTTCAGCACTCTCTCAGTAAAGAATTTTTTCCTAATATCCAGCCTAAACCTCCCCTGGTGCAACTTGAGGACATTTCCTCTTGTCCTGTCACTTGTCACTTGGGAGAAAAGACCAACACTCACCTCTCTGCAACCTCCTTTCAGGTAATTGTAGAGAGCAATGAGGTCTCCCCTCAGCCTCCTCTTCTCCAGGCTAAACAACCCCAGTTCCCGCAGTCGCTCCTCATAAGACTTGTGCTCCAGACCCCTCACCAGCTTTGTTGCCCTTCTCTGGACACGCTCCAGCACCTCAATGTCCTTCTTGTAGTGAGGGGCCCAAAACTGAACACAGGATTCGAGGTGCGGCCTCACCAGCAAGGAATACAGGGGCACGATCACCTCCCTACTGTCAACCAGCACCCCCAGATCCTTTTCTGCGGGGCAGCTTTCCAGCCACTCATCCCCAAGCCTGTAGCATTGCATGGGGTTGTTGTGACCCAAGTGCAGGACCCGGCACTTGGCCTTGTTGAACCTCATACAATTGGCCTCAGCCCATCGATCCAGCCTGTCCAGATCCCTCTGCAGAGTCTTCCGATCCTCGAGCAGATCAACACTCCCACCCAACTTGGTGTTGCCTGCAAACTTACTGAGGGAGCACTCAATCCCCTCCTCCAGATCATCGATAAAGATCTTAAACAAGATCGGTCCCAAAAATGAGCCCTGGGGGACACCACTTGTGACCGGCCGCCAACTGGATTTCACTCCATTCACCACGACTCTCTGGGCTCGGTCGTCCAGCCAGTTTTTTACCCAGCAAAGAGTGCACCTGTCTAAGCCACGAGTCGACAGTTTCTCCAGGAGAATACTGTGGGAGACAGTGTCGAAGGCTTTACTAAAGTCCAGGCAGACATCATCCACAGCCTTCCCCTCATCCCCTAGGCGGGTCACCTGGCCATAGAAGGAGATCAGGTTGGTCAAGCAGGACCTGCCTTTCATGAACCCGTGCTGGCTGGGCCTCATCCCTTGGTTGTCCTACACATGCCCTGTGAGCGCCCTCAAGATAAGCCTCTCCATAACCTTCCCCGGCACCGAGGTCAGGCTGACAGGCCTGTAGTTCCCCGGATCCTCCTTCCAGCCCTTCTTGTAGATGGGCGTCACGTTGGCAAGCCTCCAGTCGTCTGGGACCTCCCCTGTTAACCAGGACTGTTGATAAATGATGGAGAGCGGCTTGGCAAGCTCCTCCGCCAGCTCCCTCAGCACCCTTGGGTGGATGCCATCAGGCCCCATAGACTTGTGAGTGTCCAGGTGGCATAGCAGGTCATTAACTGCTTCCTCCTGGGTCATGGGGAGTTTATTTTGCTCTCCATCCTTGTCTTCCAGCTCGGGGAGCTGAATACCCTGAGGATACCTGGTCTGGCTATTAAAGACTGAGGCAAAGAAGGCATTAAGTACCTCAGCCTCTTCCTCATCCTTGCTGACAATGTTCCCTCCTGCATCCAGTAGAGGATGGAGATTCTCCTTGGGTCTCTTTTTATTGTTAATTTATAGAAACATTTTTTGTTATGCCTTCCAACCATGGCCAGATTGAGCTCTAGCTGGGGTTTTGCTGTTGTAATTCCCTCTCTGCATGACCTAATGAGGTCCTTATACTCTTCTTCAGTTGCCTGCCCCTTCTTCCAAAGGTGGTAAACTCTCCCTTTTTTTCCTGAGTCCCAGCAAAAGCTCCCCGTTCAGCCAGGCCGGTTGTCTTCCCCGCTGACTCTTCTTACGGCACACGGGGACTGCCCGCTCACACATGTGGACTGCCTGCTCATAATGCAGTCTCATGATGCAGTTTCATAATGCGCTCCAGCACTTGACAGGAGTTCTTCAGAGGGCAGGATGTGAAGAAAAATATTATATCCAGTTGAAACTGAGCCAAGAAAGCAGAATTTACTTATCTGAATTAAAATCTCTGTCTTTCAGATGTTCCCAACTCAGCACAATGGCACATTACACACTGAGAGACCTTGTGTCATTATACATTAAAATGGAAAAGAGTCATTGACTGACTTGTCATGCTGTATGCGTGATACCCCTTTGAGATTTCTGATTCTGTTGCTTACCAGCCCCAAACCTGCTGAACTTATGAGATCTGACAGAAATGTAGTTTGAGTGGCATATATGCAAGTTATTACTAAAAATTGCAGGAAATTCATATGTCTAATTTCCAACAGCCTGGGTAATTCCTTCATTTCACTGTAATACCTATTTCATACAGTTTCCAATAAGCCATTTTGATGTTTCTGTGGTATGTTTTGCTCCTAAATCTAAAATAATTACTGTTTTATGTATCCCCACCAAAGTGCATTCAGATCATGATGCCATGTTCTACTTGTCACTAGCAGAAGGACTGGTATTTTGAATGGGCTGGATCACCATCAGTTTTGGATGTTATGATGCTAAGTAGCTCTACTTATTTGCAAGAAGATGTTGAATTACTCACGGAGTTGAAGAATTTTATGATTTCCATCTCATAAAATTTAGCTTGGATAAGCTAGTCCACTGAGTCATGCAGGTATGATAACTCCATTGCTGGTGACTCAGGAAAGAATGTCTGCATCTCAAGTCAGCATAGTTCTGCCATCAGTCATCTCATCAACTCTGGTAATATCAATGTGAGACTAGGACACTTTCCTCTGTCACCTGAACCTTTTCAGCAGGAGAGTCTGCTTAAAAAGCAAATCCTTTAAATGATGAGTAGATTTACTTTCAAAAAAGAAGGAGAACAATGTTGAAAATGGGCAGATGTCTATTTTGTAAAATCATGTATCGCTCTTTCAGTGTGGAAGAACATATTTCAACACCTTAGAAACAGGTGTGTTTTGTTATAATATTGAAATTACTAGTGTTAGAGTGCAATAAATGTGTTGTGACAGAATGACAGAAATATTTTTTCTTTATTCCCTAATTTTTGTTTCTCTGAAATGTGTTAAGAAATATTTTTAGGTTGGCCTTGTTGGTCGGTAAAGCTACAGCAATATGCATTATTTTTTAAAACTGTTTTTACAAATCTGGTACATACCCGGTACAAACCCCTGGGTAAGGAGGCCAAAATTAATTTTAGAAGCTGATGTAAATTCAGTGGAAATAAACTGGTCTTAAACTAATGAGATGTTTGAATTCATTCTGTCTTTTGCTGGTTAATGGAAAGACCTAGACAGATGTCTAATTACCAGGGAGAGATCAACATCACCATATTGTGATTCAGCACATGCAAGAACTGTAGAGATAGGCAGGAGGAATCTGAGTCTGACTTGGAGGTACATGGACATGAGTAAAATCATTTTAAATGATACTGTAGGTTAAGCTGTGCAACTCATTGTGTAGGCAAGGCCTTTGGTTGTTTCAAATATAGGTTAAATTGTAAGAAGATTCCAATGATTATGCATCTAAAATAGTGGACAGCTCTGGTCATCAAAAGAAAATGACATGTAATGAATGCAATAGGAAGAAGAATAATACTTCATCTGGTATATCAGCAACAGAAAGGCAGAGGGTTCTGGGCTACACCTCTGCAATGGGAAAACATTTTGCATTGACCATCCCTGGAAAACTCAAATTTGGAGAGAAGAGGTTAGATCCTGTTTTCCTCCTTAAAACCATATTTGGAGCAGAAGTATGGATGTGATGAAAGCTCGCTGTTGAAGCTGCAACCATTGAAAGTAAAACAACTGGAAAGTTTGAGAAAACCATAAGAAAAAAACCTCAAGCAGTTCAAAGTATGAAGGGCAAATGACAGACCTAGAAGGGGTACATGGAATTTGCTCTTTGAAAATGTTGGTGTCATCCCTTTTCCTGTCTAATCGACTCACTGTCTCCTCTCTGACATCCATCTATAATTATGGCAACTTGCTGTTGTCACAGAGCACTGCATAACCTCTTAGCATTGAAGGAAAAAGAGAGACAGAGAGAAAGAAAGATAGGGGGCATGTATGCAAATGCTCAGTTGCACTGAATGATACTTTTAGGAATCTTTCTTAACAGATATGTTACAGGAAATATGACCAGACATAAGTTTGTGACAAGTTCTTATAATTGGCACACATAAAATCTTTTGGACTGAGAGTGTTCACACTTAGATGAAGCTCAGTTCTTTCATATCTGTTCATACACTGAGGAATAGCTCTCTTTTTGTTTGCTTGTTTTCATAACTTTCATGCAACCTGATAAAATAGTTATAAAACTTCCGTGTTTACCATACAGGAAAAAGCACACGTGCTGTGGTTTGGCATATATTTCTTTCATCCATTCCAGTTGGAAAAGGTTATCAAGCTTATTTCAGCTGGTTTGATATGTTGTCCTGACTGGTGATTCATTTTAAGTTGAAAACATGTGGTTATGTGGCACTCAGATAGAACAGTCTTGAAAGACAAATTTGTGAGAGATTGGAGTGGGTGACCAGTGATCAGTTACCCTGTCCTTGAATATTGTCATGTGGTATGACAGTGGTTAAAAAGATCTAACTGTATGCTGCACTTAATGGAGTTCACCTTATCAAGAGGTCTGTTGTGTATGAAAATGTGCTTTATGAGGGAAAAATATGCAAGAGCAAGGTACTGTGAGTAATTTCCCTTTAATGTTTTTCCATAGAGAAAATTCAACACATCAAATGTCAAACTATTGGAAGGGTAAATAAGAAAGCACATTTAGAGCAATGAAAAACAGTCTTGATGGCCCAAAGCATACATGAATGTTAAAAGCCATACAACTATGTTATAAACAGAAAAAAAATGCTTTTAATAAAAACTTGGAGAGTTTTATACTTGTCTGCTTGGTGAGCAAAAGGAAAATGAGTATGTCCAATTCAGAACCTGATTTAAGCCAAAAATATTCTTATAAAATTAAAGCTCACAAAGCTGGAAATGAACTTTTGTAAAAGGAAATGGAAACAAATTCTTTTAAGTTCAAAAGGTATCTTTAAAATGAGAAAATTGGTTTGGAAAGAAACATGAAACATTCTTTTGCACGTCTGTCTCTTATTTGCACTGATGTATATGCCTCCTAATCAATGAATGTGAGTCCTTCAGGTTCATCAAACAGATAGAAATATAGTAAACAAATATAGTCCTTGGCATTCAATAAATTAATTTTTACTTCTAGACTGTAATATCAACATCTGTTTGGTGAATGAGTAGTGTTTTGTATTCAGTTTAGGATTTTTGTTATAAGCAAAACAATAGTGTTAGCGTCTAAAGTACAAGTATGCACGGAAGAAATGACATCACTGTGTTTTGTACTTAATTTCTCTCAGTTTCCATATTCCACTTTTTTCCATATTAAGCTAGCTCAGTTTACAAACTAGAGGATGAATATTCTGTAATACCATGATTGCAAACTGTACTTACAACCCAAAAAGCTAGCGTCTCCTCTTTTATTCTCCCGTGATAAATATTTTGCTGTTGGTTGGGGCATAGCTAGCAAATTGATGTAGGAGCAGAAGGGAGTGTAGGTTGCTTTTCCCGTAAACAGGCTCATCAGTGATACTGAAAACTTTGCTTATTACAGAAAAGTTAATGTAGAAAATGGATGGGCATATGGGGTATCATAGATAGGAAGTAGTACTTTATTAGAGGTTAGCCTACAAAGACATTGCCCTATGCTTATCAAGTTCAGTAAATGCTGCCTGGAAAATCAGCATGGTTAAAGGTGTTAGAAATTACAGACAGATGAATAACAGAATGAGAATTAGTATTTGGCAGATGTCCTTATCTACTTGAAAATATTATTGGAAAAAGAAACAGGAACAGTTAATTAACAAATAGCTTTCTGGAAAGAAACTTAACAGAGAGAGCCTTCTCAGTATGAGTGCTAATATGCTTTGTTTCAAACAGTGTATCATCAAGTTACTATTTGTATGAATACTTCTTTTTGACTGGGTTTTAGCCTGTATGAAAGATGCCAGACTGGGAGCTTTGGAAACTGAATTTATTTATCCAAAGAAAGCCTACAGCCTCAGCAATGGCCGTAAGAACCAGTGTTCACCTCCTCACACTGAGAAGCCTGTTCTGCAGAACTATTAATAAAGTCAGAAAATAGGTCAGCTTCCATGTGCATTAGCCTTTGGCCTCTCTGCAGAGGCTGCCAAGGAGAATGCCAATTAATGACAGCTGTGTTGGACATTTGTTGACTGGGAACTAAACTGAGATTGCAGATTCCTTTCAAACAGCCTACCAAACACCCATCAAATAACAATTTCTTTTTGACCTTGGACAGCATTAGGTATTTTCCAATGAGGAAAACTTCTCAAAATCAGTAGGTTGATCAGCATAAAGAAAAAAATAGGGTTTTTTCCCCCCTTGGCAGAGCAAGTTCCTTGTATAAAGCTCAACAAAAAATACATAAATTTATAGAAAATTTATGTGGGTATGTCAGAGAAATCCCTTTTGTGTGACAGCAAAGATATTTTCTTAAGATTATTTGATGCTTTATTTATGAAAATGTTATTAAAAATCAGGTTTGTTTAGAAAGGGAACATTTTTCCAGAATTTTGTGAACAATTTTTTGTTGTGTTGAAAATTTTGCTTTGAAAATATCAAAATGATGTTATATCAGAATGCACTAGAACCCCTACAGAGACCTTAGAAGATCCTTTTCTGAAAAGACAGGCAACAATTAATTGCTTGAAGAACTTTCAGGACCTGTCAAAATGTGTACTCAACGGAGTACTATCTAAGCTAAGTTTTAAGTGCAGAGTTTTAAAAAGATTTACTTAATGTTTAAAGGTGTTTGTGATTAAACAGATTGTACAAAAATTCTTCTGACTTAAGGCAATCTTTGGCATGGTCAGCATCCATTCACACCCTCAACAAAGCTGTATCGCTGATGCTATGGGCAGTACTTTACACTTGAATTCCCACTGGTGCACAGACATAAGTGTAGTTATTACTGGTGCTTTTGAATTAGATTTGTCTTACTTTTGATTTGAGCTTATATTTGCCTTTTTACATGACACTTTACTAAAACATGGCCTAGCAGTATGATGTTTCCAAAGGAGAAGGCTATGAATACACAGATGAGCATATTACAAACAAACCTTTCTGGGGAGAAAAAGTAAATGGCAAATAAAGCAGCTGACTGTTTCAGAAGTGCACTTCTGACTACTTGGCAGCTTTTCTATTCAGTTCCATCTTTAAGACTGTAGGTTATATTCAGTCACTTGTCGGAGAGCCAAACCCTTATACCCCAAACCAGGGGCATGATCAACACCCTTCACTGGGGAGAAAGTACAGACATGGCCAAGAGTAAGGATGTCCTCACAGGCTTGAATCATGAAGTTTCCTTATTCATTTACCTTCTGGGCCAATGCAGAACAGTTCCCAGAGTGTTGCCTGAGACTTTGCAGAATCATGAGGTCTCCACAGTCCCAGGGGTAGCCAGAAGCTCATAAAATCACTTGACATTCTTGTAGTCCACTCCATCTGACTAAAGAGGAGCACAAGTATCACTAGGCTGCCTTATTTTTACAGATACATCTATTCATTATAAATGTCTTCCTTTTCCAAATCAGTTCCCCATATCTGCTGGACAATCCAGGTATAGGGAAACTATTGCATGGCAAGAGACTCTTTCTAGGTTAAAGGACTATTACCATTAACGTAGAAGAAATCTTGCATACAAGTGGGGGAGAAGTATTAAGTCCATAATTCTTATTACGCCACTTGCACCCACTCATTAACATCAGTGTATCTCATGTTTCAAAAAGGTCCTAAGAACTCACGATGTTATGCACTGTACTATGGACTGTAAATATGCAAGTCTAGTACAGGAAAGTTGTTTCTGTTTCCCGGCGACATGAATTAGCAGAAATCTTCTCTTTTTAGCAAATTTTGCATTCCTGTGAAGATGGACAGAAAGCAATACACCTTAACAATGAAGGAGGAAATTTTCAGGAAGACAAATTCCAAGAACATGAGGTATGTCTCTTGAATCTGCTCACTGGAACATTAGGTACATTGTGCCGAAACTTTTCTGGCTCAAAAATTGACTCTGCATCTACAGGAGAAGGTCCTTTGCTAACATCATGACTATGCAATAATTAGCTTTCTGTTTCTTTTCCTGCACTTGTGCTACATTTATCTGAATGCTTTTCCCTGTATCAAAAAAAATAGCATCTATTGCACCAGTTAAATTTTCTTTGTCTACATTTTAATCAATAGAGAGAGAGAGAAAGAAAGATAAAAAAAATAAGCATATGCTATTTTATGATGGGAATGAAATACTAACTACCTGACAGATACCATAAAGTCTTTTTGATGATTTTGGTTCATGTTATGATTTTAAACAGTAGCAGACCTCCATATGACAACCAAAAAAAGAATCACATGAAAAGGTATCCTCAGTTACAAGGAGGAAAAACTTTTGCTTGTGTATTGCTCTAAAATGTTGTGCTAGATTAGGATTGAGTGCATATTAAATTCAGGATAGAAGTCTGACAATAACAGCTGTTCCATTTGTTTTAAACTGATGAAAAATTCTTTGTGGCTTTACTAGGATAAAAGTTATTGATCACTTGATATCTGATGCTGGATTTACTGAAAGTAGTAGATAGTATTACTATTTTTAAAATGAGAGTACTAGTTTCTTCCAGCTTTTTCAAGGAATGTGTCTATAATCTTTTAAAATTTATCTCTTTAATGACAATTTCCAATTTTAACAATATATAAAACACAAAAAGGAAACAAATAATAGAAGTACATGATAGCTTTCACAAACCACATTGAATTTTATGGTTTAGCTGGCAACTACACTCATAATGATGTTCAAGACTGGAAGACAATTAACAATTAATAGATTTTTACAGGTACTGAGTTACATAATTAAAAAATAAAAAGCAGGTAAAGTCAGAGGGCATTTTCTTAACTGTCTTGAGGCAAGGAAAATTTTGATACTGCCATGAAACACTGGGCTAAATTAAAAGTTAGTGAATTTGGAGAGAGTCTGTGTTAATGTAACTACATGTTCTCCTGACCACCCTTTTTGCTTACAATGTGCTGCCAGTTTAGACTTGGATTCTTTTCAGTACATTGCTGTTAAGCACCCTTTGACTTTTGCCTGTTGACCAAGTGCATGAGAGACTCTAAATGAGTCTAGAGGAATTTTAAATTGCTGTTCTTCGTTCCTTCCAATGGTGCTATATCAAACTGTACTACCATGAGAGTATCTTTAAGGATTTATTTATTTATTTAGAGAACATCTGCACTGGCTTTTCCAAAATACTCTTGGAGTCCTCATCAGTAACTGGTTAACTTCGCACATTACTTCTCATCCTATAGCTCTCATGCCTTCTCATAGAGAACATGCCATAAATTCTTTGGGAACTACAAATTATTGTTGTCTTGTTTTACACATATTGGAAGGCGACAGTGCCTCCAAACTCAAAAGTGTTGTAGCACAGAACTGAGGCAGCAAGTTTATTTATTATTTTAGAGGAAAAGATGCCTGCATCATCTCTACCACTTCTTGTGACACGTTGAGCTTCCTGAAATTCTTCCAACTCTTTGCTATGTAAATGCAAATGTGTTTAGCTGGAAAGTGGATAGAACTGTTTCTAATGAAAATGCTACTAAGAGTGCAAATTAATCTTTAGCACATACATGTTTCATCTATCACTGTATGCTATATACTTATAGAAAGTTGGATCTTAGACTGAGATTCTAAAGCAATATTTTTTGTTGAAGAAACTAGTCTGAAATTTTATGTTTCCTACATTTTTTTTCCTCTCCTCTTATTTAGGATCTTTGCACCACTTTTGTCAGGTAAGGCTGTAGCAAGATCAGGAGAGTTTGAAGAACTTTTTTATTTTTAGTTCACTGCACCATGATCCGTTTTCTAGGTCAAAGTTTTCCTTAGTGTTATGACTCAATATCAAGCCAAAAATTCTTTGTGAGTTTTCAGCAGACAAGTGATGTCAGCCATTTGGTTTTTGGAGTGATTTTCAATGGATTCAAGCCATTGGTGGATATGGGAAACTTATTTGGAAAGAGGAATTATTTCTCCATAGACTAAATCCAACTTTACAAAATTTCTAATAGTTAATTGAGCATAGCTCATCAGATGGAATTTGTGATTGAGCAGATCAATGTTTTCTAGTCTGTGCAGAGGAGCCTTCGTCAGCTGTGGTATATATTCGGCTGAGAGATACTTTTTCAAATACGTTTCATGAAAGGGATTCCTCAGGTCCCCTGAATTACCCCTGCTAATCAATAACTGACTTCAACACTAAAAGTTGGCATAAGTATTAAGAAAAGGACTTCTATGCAAGACACTGTGCAGTGGCGTCCAAAGCCACTAGCCTATGGGTCCCCCCAAGCCAACAGAAGTTGAGTACCTTTATTTCCAAGTGCGTGTAGCATATAGCAAAAACATTGGAAAGTGTCTTAATATTTTCACCATTTTTTGAAATGGTGTAGAGTTGATAGTAAGTGCGTGATAGTACATGCTTGCTTCTAATTGCTAATGTTAAATGTGTTTCTAAATCTTTACAAAGCTGAGGCCTGCAGAAGTAAAAATGAGGAGACTGCAGGATTAAACTATAACTTTCTTGCAAATAATTGCTTGTAATAATTGCTTATAAAGATGGACATGCTAAGCTATCTACTTATGTTAATTTCCAGAAAAATTAGAAAATTCTCATGCTTTTTAATAATGGGCTCCAGAGAAATAAGCAGGAAAGAAGCAGACTATATACACAAGACATAGTCCAGCAAATACTTAAGGGGCTGTAACCTGAAGTTATGAAGGGTTAGCTTCCAAGTGACAGGCCAGTAACTTTTTGATAAAATTCAGAATGTTGAGATAAAAAAAAAAAAAAAATCAGATTTTTAGCTGATGTAAACTAACCTTTGAGAGGAAGATGCTAGCAGAGGCAGAAACTGCAGTCAGTCTGTAAGTACCTTGCTGTCCAGTGAAGGACAGCTGTGTTGACAGCAGTCTGTCTTAACTTGCAAGAGAAGAGAAGGTTTAGATTATACTGATGTATGTAGTATGTTTTATTTTAATAGATTTCTCTGATCATGGAAATCCTTTGAATAAATCAAGAAGGCATTCATTTCAGAGAAGCTGTTTTTCCTTTTAGTCCCTGGCCAGAAATGGAAGGAATGTTGGGCCTGCTGTGTTAGCCTTTGAGATGGAAGACAGAGTGCAAGCCAAGGATTACACTGAAGAGACATGTCTTCTGAGAAATGTCTTGAACAAGGAAAATGAAATAGTCAAAAGTACCACCTGTTTTTAACTTCCAGAAAGATGGTATCACAAGAAATGAGCCGAATACAATTATCAAGAAGAGGCACAGCTGATGGTCCTTTATAGTTTTAAAAAAAGAAATTCAGAATTGGTAGAATAACCTCAATATTTGCCTGAGTCTGAGGTTTAATATTTGTAGAAACATTTCTATATCTCATTACATTTCATTTCCAATTCAAACTGATTTAGATCTGATTAAAAACAGGCTGAGGAACAGTATTTGGGGCACTTGTAAAAGCAAGCAAAAGCATATTGAGTTGGAATGAGGTGTTTAATGAGTTTCTCCTTTACTTAATTGTATATTGTTTTTCTGTGTGTGTTCGTGTAAGATGGGGAACAAGTTAAAATTAAAGTACCTACAAGTCATAGCTCTCCATCCCGTTTTCTGTGCATATTTCTAACTTCTATGTATATCTTCCATCAGACTTCTGTCATTCTGAAGTGCGCAACACCTTCACTTTAATTTCACATGAATTTTCAGTCTGCTTATACTACGGAGAGGTAGTCTTACTTTCTACTCAAGGTAATCCCATTTTGATTCAGTATATTTTGTCTCACAAGTCCTGCTTCCCTTAGAGAAGAATAGTTATCATCACTATCTTAATAAACAATACATTTTAAATTTCTCACCTTTATTAATTTTCTCAGCACCCACCATCGTATAGGATTTGCACTTTCCTATAAGATATCTTTATTAACAAAAAGTACTAGATATTTGTATTACTCATTTGATTAATAGTTTGAGCAACTCCTCACATAATGCAGTCATACCTCCATGAAGTTCAGTGACGCTGTGACAATTTTGACCAGCTGGGATCTGCTCCTCTCATTCAGTGACTGTTCCTAGATCATGATCCCTTTGTTTTTTTAATTTTCACAATTTGTTGTCCTTTTATTCAGCTTTCTTGCTAGAGGACTTAAAAAGCAGTCAATAAACAATAAAAAGGAGGACTTAACCAACCAATTAATTATTCAGCATACTATTCTCACCTCTGTTAAATTGTATGTCATCTGAGGGTTGTGGGTGTCATAAGATTACTTTCGGCAGAATATAGTACCCCATTATAAGGATTTTCCTGTTACTTTTAATCTTATTCTCTTATTCAAGGCAAAATGTTGGGGGTGAATGGAGAGAGGAATACTCTGCCTCTGTCAATACTGCAGGTAGGTCTGCTCTGCAGTGTGCCCTGTGTTCCCTTGTTATCCAGCCTGGCAGACATAGCAGTGCATTACAGCCCCCTTGCTATGAGCCTCTGTTTCTTTCTAGCAGAAGCTGGCATGTACAGGGTCGATGCTGTACGCCCACAGCGCATCCTGACGTGCAGCCAGGGCACTGTCGAAGTGCTCACCCACGCCTGGCAGCCAGGGAGCATTCTCATTTGCTGAGTTTAGACTTCTCCAGGGTAATTACGCTCTGGAGAGAAAAAGAACAATGGCCTTATTAATCTGGGGAGAGGAGAGAAAGGTCATATCGAAGGCAAGGTTGCTATCATTTTGGTCGTGGAGATTATTTGCAAGGATGTTAATTTGTATTTTCTCATCACAGCTTATTTCTATCTCCACATCTTTCAATCCATCTGCTTCATCCTGTTACAGTGCCAGCCTGCCAGAAATTTATTTTCATTTACTGTTTTTCTTTCTACTAAATAATGTATCCTGACCCCTACTGCTTATGTCCTTCTCATAAGTTTGCTGGCAAACAGATATTATATACCATGTCTTTAATGTAAAGGATGCCACGTGAACCCAGCAGGACCCAGAAGCATGGACTCATTCAGCTAGTGTGAAAATGAATGAGGTGGAATGAAAGCCTTCCCAAGGAAAAAGTGAATGAAGGGAAAGGGGTTTTTTGCTGCAGTCAGCTGGCCTTTTCTTTAAGCTCACTTTCAAAGCCATTGAATTCTTTCTGAGGTGCTCATTAGCTACACTTAGCGGATAACAGTGCATTTATTTTGGCACAAAGGTGGTGGGCAGAGAGAGTCAGAGGCGATTTGAAGGATTTAAATAGTTTTAATGCCAGTGGAGGGAGTGCATGGTCTGAGCAAGTACACGGGAGAAAGCAAACACTGAAGAAATTAGCAGTTTATTTCCCTTCTGAATTGCAGGTGAAAGAGGTGAACCAGGCCCTGCAGGAAAACAAGTTTTCCTCTCATATGTACATTTTTTGCAGGGCTAGTTCTCATTGTTTATGAGGTTGCTAAGAATAGTAAAAAATTCTGGCTTGTATAGTCGGAGGCATACATATTGTGAACAAAGGAGTACAGTGAGGGCAAGATCTGCAAACTGGTGTCTCTTGCAGATACTCGCTAATCTTAGGCAACGTACCTTACAGATCTTCTTGAAACAAGCTACATGGACCCATATCATGTAATCTTTCTATGGAAACAAGCATTTCCAAATAGTAAAACATTTTGAAGCAATGTTTGCACACCTGCAGTATTACAAAACCTTGTTAAGAGTGAACATAAGAAAATACGAGACATAAGAAACAAACCAGCCAAGCAACCTGTAAGCCCTTGTTGTGTCTGTACAAGAGGAACATTTTATTTTATGGTTAATAGCCTTGATCAAAAGTTCACTGACGTCAAAGAGAATCTTTCCATTGACTTAACTGGAATCTGGGCCCAACCCAACATCCTTTAGACTTGAGCTGTAATCATAGCCAGCAAATCGGTAACACTGTGAAGATAGCTTCACTCAACAACTGGTCTTCCAGTCCATTGCAGTCTCTTCCTAAAGGCATTTGGTGAGAGCTGCAACGGCTAATGGAGAATTAACATGACTGCCAGTGACATGTGGTAAAAAAGGTTAAAAAAATGGAAGATATTTGTATGTCCTGAGCATGTGGGTGTCAGGCTGACCCTGTGTGCGAGCGTGAGGTTGCAAGAAGGAACACAGCTATAGCGTAATTCAATGTTTGATATAAACTTTCACCAAATCAAAAGAATGTATCCACCTTTATGTCTGAGGTCCAAGGTGAGGCCAAGAGTTTTAGCTGAATGCAGACTGATAGCCAGATAGCCGTCAGTGCAATGGTTCTGTTGAACTGCCATTGAACATCCGTGGGGTTCTGGCTGATGAAGTCTTTTCCTCTCTTGAATCTGTGAGGGGAAAATACTCCCATCTTGCATGTATCAGCTTGAAAGAGATGTTAAAATGTTTCCCTCAGCACACTGACTCAGCAGAACAACATGTGTGAGCACTGGTAATTAAGAGCCATTTACGGTATGAAAATGAGAGTTCAGATATTCATCTCCATCAAGTATATACTGAACTGTGTGAATGCAGTGACAGGAAATGCGAAGTTTGGTCAGTCAAGGTGCAATATTGAAATCAGCCTGAGAGGTGAAGGAGAGCTGCGAGTTGCGTAGGTCAGGCCAGCAGTATCACATTAGGAAAGGCTGTAAATTTCACTTGATTTTCTTGGCAGCTTTCCCAGCTCTTTCTGAAGCCTTTTACAAGATCTGACATGTATGACACACTGTTAGCTGAAACAGAGCCAAACCAGAGCAGCTGCCCTTAAATCCAGGCACGAGTAAGGCTCATTTTGGTTGGTGGAAAGTCCATTCCACACACCATTTCCCATCCAGAGCACTCATACTCTTCTGCAGAAGAACCAAGACAGGACCAAGCCCATTGCATGTATATCGTGAGCATCCCTATGTTAGTATGTGGGCTAAGCAAGTTTTACTGCCCCCAGTACACTCACTCCTTTACTGCTTAGCCATGCAGGAGATCCCCACTGTCTCTTTCTAAGAAACTGCATGAAAGTGATGCGGATTGCTGCCACATTTTTCTACCTGTAAAGAAACTTGATTCATCACAACCAAAACTTTTTGGTACAACGATATTAACTTCAAGCAGTTAAACTTTCTCAGAGAAGAATTTCTTGTCAGTGAAACAAGTCAAACGCTGAAAAGCCAAAGATGACATACAGGTTTGGGATCTGGGATGGCTGTGGGTCCTGCTCCAAACCAAATCTCTCGAATCCTTCTATTGGAAGAGTACAGTGCTCACAGGCCATGTGGAAACATGTGGATGGCAGCCTGGAGTGCTCTTACATGTCTGTCATCTTCTGCTCTAAGACTAGAGACACTTCCAAGACAAGGGAAGTGTCTCTAGGAAACATCCATATTTTTCAAAGTCTTAACAACCTAATAATTTCCAGTATATATGCTTCTCCGTGTGATTTCATCTTTGCAGTCTGAACAAACATATTTTGTGCTTTCTAAGTGACATCAGTAAAGTGAGAAATAATAAAATTATTGTGTTTTACGAAAAATAGCTTTAAAAAGCTCTAGTGCAAAACGTTTGCAAGTTGTCTGCAGTGTGTATTGTAAAGAGAAAGTGTTCAAACATGCCTGAAGGGTCAGGGTGCCACATTTCCAATAAAGTTAATGGAAACTTGGCATCCAGATGCCCTAGGTGGCTTCTGAAAATCCCACACCTCCCTTCCTCTATGCTTATGGAGTAGGCAGAATTTTCTAATGTGAAACATTGTTTGAAAAATCACATACATTACAGAAATCAGGAGTCTGTGTTTCTGACTCAGTAGTGACTAAATCTAAAGACTTCATCTAAAACTTCTTTAGACTTCATCTAAAAATAGCTGCTTCAAAAGGAATACAAGTCACTGGAGGGTAATAATCTGACTGGGCTGTTGTTTTGCAAAACAAGGTTACTTGAACATAAGATAAACATGGAACAATCTGTTCAAGCTTTAAAACAGCCTCTAACATTGTCAAAAACTAGATTTCTGAAGGAAGCAACTGGGAAGATCCCCTTTCCTGAAAAAGTAAGTGCTGTGAAGATGAGGGTGGATCCAGGAAAGGAATGGCTTGCAGGAAGCATAAAGCTTAGCTCAGCATTTAGTAGTCACTGGACTTCACAATACAAACAGGTGTTACAGTCCTTTCTCTAAATACAGCGGAAAGTCTAAGGGATCTGTGCAATCTTCTGCACATGGGAAAAAACCCAGACATCTTACATTCAAAATACAAAATTAAAATGGGCACCTAATGTCCCGCCAGCCAAAAAAGTATTTGGTTCCTTGACAATTCCAGAGGTGTCTGAACAGGACTTAAAGCATTCAAGTGACTAGTCCCAAAACCTACTCTGGGATCTACCGACATTCCTAGTAAGGAAAGTTACATTGCCCTCAAGATCATCTCAGTGCAGTCTTTTTGCAAACTGGGGTAATATCAGTCCAACTTGCACAAGGATTGCAGGCAATGAAATACTAACTCCCAGTGATTGTTTGCAAATAAGCATCCTTTGATGCCTTGTGAACTACTGAGTTGGAGTTGCTTTGTCTGGAATGACATTTCAAGAACAGCAAGTGGCTTTCTTTATTGGATCTGAAACATCATTTTTGGGAATACTGTATACTGTGAAGCATTTGTAGCAGATGATTATCAAACAACTGCATGCAAGAGAAAAAGGGCTGACCTGAGCACAGCCACTCTATGAAGCATTGTGTAAAACAGGTTTTTTTTATGTTTTGTGAAATCTTCCTAAGAAAAAGGAAAACATACCAAAATAATTTTTAATATTTTCTTCCCTGATGACACATCTGTCTATGCTGGGTTTGACCAACTGATTTCTTATGGATTCCACTTTTTTCCTTTCTCTTTTAAAGCTGATTTCTTTCTGTCCTTTGTCTGTTCCTGGCCATGCCCTTTATCACTATTGTGTGTTGCAAAAACTCCATAAAGCACTATTGACTGTGACAGCACTACCCTGTTGCAAGACTCTGTCCCTGCTTACAATTTTATATTCCCTTCTGCTAGCTGATCATTGCCTGCCATGGCTTCCAGCAAACACTTCTTTGAAGCTAACTTCTCTCATGAAACACCTCTTTGTGATCATCAATTTTAGCAAAGTTATAACCTCACCTCAGCACATTAGGCTTCTGAGCTATGACAGTACAGAAACTCCTCATGGACTGTATTTTCTCTGGAACAAAAGTATCAGGTTAAAATATAAATAAAGTTACATCCTTATGTCCAAATGCTGGGCTGTGAGTGGTACTAAGTGTATCAGAAGAAAACACAGGAAACCTGATGTAGAAAATTATGGAGCAATCCACTACACAGAATAAGTTTCCTTATCTTACTTCAGAGACTGACACATGCTAGAAGCACTTGGATTTCTAGCCTAACTATTTTCTATATCTGCCTGCTGCAGAATAAAAGAGGTGACTGATACTGAAATCACTATCAAATATTGGCCTTCATGAGAGCTGGCTTCATGAGGCTTTCAGACACAACTTTTCTTTGCCTTATAACTCCCCAGTGACCTTCATCGTCAGTTCCTAACTCTCTCTCAGCTAGATTCTATCAGAAAAGTTGGCATGCAAAGATGAATGCAAACTCAAGGTGAGAAAGTGCCACTGAATTATAAAATGGAAATGGAAAACCATCACTTGCTGTGTGTTTCCTGGAGTTTGCTTCTGTAACTAGGGACTAAGTGTTGTCAACGTGGGATGAGAATCAGATTCTAGAAATAAAATCCACAAAATCTGCAGTTTAAATTAGCATACAGCCTTCTAAAGAGGTAAATTACATTGATCTGATGCTTAAGGAAGAGCACATCTTCCTTATTTACAGGAAATGGGTTAAAGAACTGAGTTCATGACAACAGGATGTTACTGTAAAGGAAGAGAAAGCCAAACAACCTAATGAATCATTTTAGTTAACTGTAGTAACCCTTAGGTAGCAAAATTGATCCTTTCTGCCCCTTACACAGCTGTGATAACCCCAGTCAAGTCCTTCTCTGGATGATGAACTGATAGCCCAACTTTCTTCCTCTCTGCATACTGCCCATCTTTGACAAAAGGATGAGCTGGTCAATCTGTTTTTCTTAAAAGATGTTCTGCTTTTGGGTATGCACATTCCCTCCCAATTAAACAGCAAATGTCCTATGCTGGGGCAAGGTAGTGCACCAGAGTCCATACAATAAATAGCTGAAGATGGCAGAGTGGGTCTTACACTCCCTTTGGACATGGTGCCTGGAAGCCCCACTCACCAGGTTCATGAGCAGACAGTCCTGTGCTGAGCCTGCTGCCAGCCCCTGCACTGTGCCTAGCTGTGGGCTGCTCTTGCAGCACAGCCTACATGTTTTGGTTCTTCAGAAAATAGTTGGTGATGTTCAGACAAGGTGTCAGGTGAGAACCGTCACTGCACTGTGCATGTCCTGCCACATAGCCAGCCTGTTCAGGAGTCCAGAGAGGTTTTAATAGTCCCGTTGCTGAGCAAAGGTGCTCCCTCACGGGTACGTAGTTCTCCCAGTAGAGCAATGGACAATGTATCAAGCCTGAAAGAGGACTCATCCTGAAGGCATTGGAAAGAGTCAAATGCTTATCCTCAAAAATCAAAGGAAAGGAATGGAGGATATTCAACTTTAGTATCTAACGAGCATTATCTGTCCAGTTGAACTTCTACTAACTAGATTACTGGTATGGAGAAGCAACTTCATAAAGTAGAACCACAAGCTTGAGTTGCATAACTGTCAAAGAAAGTGGGTGAAAGTCTGCAAGAAGTAAAGGTAAATGACTGAAGACTTCTTTTTATTCTACAATCACCAGTTAGTATTTTACAATGTAGCAGTTATGATTGCTAATGAGCAAATTAGTAGTGTATTACCTACATGGGAAATTAAAAGAAAGGAAAATGAAGTCATGTAATCCTCTCACTAGCTAAGGTTACTAAACGAAAAGGTATCTTCATGATTATTGAACAACAAGCAGTTGACTAATCCAGTGAACAGTTCTTTCTTTTTGCAGGTTTATTTGTTGAATTTCATAAATTTATCTCTTTGTAAAACCTTAACTACAGAAAAAATATTTCCTAGTGGGGAAATTCAATTCCTTTCTAAAAATACTGGATTAATTAGTGTCACTACTCTATGTCGCATAGCAATAAGCAGATTGCTGTGAACTGAACAAACAGTAAGGTAGGTTTTTGGGGACTACAGAAAGCCTATATATCTTTAGCCAATAGCTAGATCAATCTGACTGAATGTTTCAGAGTTGATGAACCCTGCAAAGGATGATCAGGCCTGACTTTTTTAAAAGAGGAATCACAGACAAAGCTGAATTCTCATTTTGTGAGAAATTATTGCATCGTGCATATTTATTTCCTACATCCATGCTTATATTAAGTATGCAATTGAATATGCCTCTTTGGGGATAGTATTTGGTTCCCTTTTTTTAAAGTGGGTGTTTTTTAATAGAATCATTGAATGGTTTGGGTTGTAAGGGACCTTTAAAGATCATCTAGAGGGACCTTTAAACGTTGTCAGTGTTATCATCTCAGAACTAGTAGGGGTGGATAAACAAGGCTTATTCACAATGGCTAATTTTGAACACAGAGACCAGTCTAAATTAAGCTCCTCTCTTGAGTCATTCTCCAAAGGAGAATCTGTCCGTCTGTCTCTCTCTGTCTCTTCCTCTCTCTCTTTTTGTTAAAGAAGCTGGGGATGACATTAGTCCTCATGAATATTCTCTCTGATACTAACTCATGTTTTTCCTGAAGAACTGAATACTTGTATCTTAAACAAAGGGAAAAGGGACCTTAGTAAAAACGTTTTCAAATAAACTGAAAAAGAGAGGTGACCTTTGAAGATAACTCGCAATCTAGAATACAGCTGAGACATGTCATTCCTTTAAGTAGAACACAGAATTAGTGTATGTCTATGCTGTTGTCTGTAAATACAGCTATCACATATGCTCTATTTTAATTTCTCGCTCATTTCCAATTTATTTTACCTTTACTAACATTGAAAAAAACCTATAGATGTAGTAGTTTTGCAAGGATCCCTACAGGTTTTGCCACAGATGTGTAACTGTTTGTGTCTTTTGCAAAGGTTTTCTCCATTTTTATCCAAAGATCTAATAAAAGTATGTGCAAAATGTAAATATAAACAGTCGAGGAAGCAGTCTCCAAAATGTGTGTCCACACTGTTTCCAAACTAGGAGATAACCCATCCAAATATGTTCTGGAATTGGGGCAATACTATACTGGTCAACAAGGAATAAATGTGATTAGAATCTTTATTATAGACTAACTCTTAACTGTATGAAAAAAAATAAAGCTTTGCTGTTTTAAGTTGAGGATTTCTAAGGATCTACTGGAAAACACACAAAGCCAATAGCATTTTGAAAAAATATCTCTATTATAAAACGTCAAAGTCTGGGACATAAATCCTGAACATGTTGTATAACACTGTTTACATGGTGAGCAAGCAAACCCTAATACCTAAAATGTACAGAGTTCAAATGTCATGTCTTAAGCTGTATTTGTGCAAAATGTGACTTAAGTACGGATTTTTATGCAACTATTCCGTACATATATCGAGAAGACATACGAATGTTAAATTACAGAATATAAATAAAGAAAAATAATAAATGTCAGACTTTTGCTTCCGAGAGATTTATTTTGTGTTTTCATAAGCAAAATATCACAAGATGGCTTCTCTATTAACAAAATTGTGATGACTGTTCTGGTAAATGTCATCTAAACAATTTAAATACTTAATATTCTGTTCTACATGCATAACACTGGAGCAGCATATGAATAAATAATAACAATGATTCAAGTTCGCAGCTCACCCAACTCTAATAAAAGGCTCAAAATAAGTTGGGAACAAAATATTTGAGCTGTGATTCAGTAAGACTCTTTAAATAAACACATGGGAAAACTATTAGAAACAGGGAGAACTCAGTTTGATAATACATGATATTCCGCTTATGGAAAAAAATGCTTTCCTTTATTGCCTAACACAGGAAGCTTTCTGCTACTAGTTAATAGCAAAGCACATTCAAAAAAACAAAATGTCAAAACATTACTGGTTTTCCCTATTTGAACTATTTAAATATACAGATCCAAGAGACCTCATGAGTGACAGAAGTGACTTAGAGGAGAAATATGCCATTTTCAGTTACCATACTTGGAATCAGAGATGAAGAAATTATTGTAGCAATAAAACTCGACTACAAAATATTAACAGAATATAATAGAATATAGTGAATTCTATTTGAGTAATTCAAAGCACCTTTACCCATATTGATTATCTAAGGATTGCAATTTATGGATATAGGAAAGATAAGTAATGTTATACTTACACTAAAAATCAACATCCAGAAATGTCTCAGCCACAGGAATTTGAATACAGGTATTCTAACACCCAGACTCTTCCTCTTACCTGTTGGCAGCACTCCCTGCCTTGGACACAGCATGTGAGTAGGAGCTGTGTTACCTACCTATAGCCACGTGAAAGAACTGTTGTCTATTTCCAGTCCTCCTTGACTGAGATTTAATAGGGTTTTGCAGATTTCTAGAATGAAAATTAATGAATACTGTATGAGTTTTACTGTATGGAATGAGCACAGTAATGCAAACAGCTCACAGTCCAGCAATTTACCTACAAGCTGTACGCGTGCGTTTATTTACTATGCAAACCAGCAACAGAGTTGCACGTGAATGTCAGACACACTATGTTATCTGGGCACCAGTTATTTTTAAAAGTGGGCAGTGAAGGTGGCATTGAAAAAAGGTGGCAGGGGATGTGATTAGAAGCTGGCAGGAATGATCTCCTCTTCCCATCCCTCAAGGCTGTGAAGTTCTCAAGCGGCACTGCCTTGTCAGCTAAGAATACCTGGCGTGGCCTACAAGAGAGGAAACAGCAGCAGCAGGAAGCAGAGCAGATTGGAAGTGGGATTTTAACAGGTGATATGGGAATTGGCTGTGATTTTAATAGCTCATTCAACTGACCAGGACCAAACCTTTCTTACTGCTACTCTGGAGAGGATAATAAAGCTCAGAGCAAGCAAGACTGAAAGCAAGGAACATAATTCTGTAAGGAGTAAAGCAAACTATCATGCGATGTTGAGCTAGCAACTGTGTAGAAATTAAGGTGGGATCATAAACGTTCTGGAAATGTTACTGTATAATTACAAAGTTGTGATGTTGCTGAATTATCACTGATTGAAAAATCTTGGATTTATCTGGAAAATAATATAAGTTTAAAATTTTATAACTATGCCATCAATATCTCTGTAATTTTAAAGAATATCAACAAAGCACTCTTTTATTGTGCAATGTGTGAAGAAAAGGAGATAAGTTAGAAAGCTACTGAGGAAAGAAGAGATACTACTTCTGACACTGAATTACATAACTGTGATCCTTTATTAGTTTTTCAATATAAAGAACTTCAAATTTTGCAATAAAATTGAGTATTCAGTAGTCAGCAGCTGCTGAGCCAACAGAGAGCAGCAGTAGCTGGACCAGACTAATGTGTGCATGTTTCTGCCTCTTAACATCAGGAGGTTTACTGGCTGAGAATCGGTATGACTAATGATTTATAAACAGAAATAATATGGGCTTAATTCTTTGGGTCTGGGACTCAGTTAGGAACAATTTTGTTTTGTTCAGCAAATAAAGAATGAAGTACTGTTCAACGGTATTTTTAGCGAGCATCTTTCTTTAATTAAAGTGATTGCAATGACCACAGTGTTTTCGGGCAACGTACGTACACTTCTATAGGAATGAGAACAATTTTCTTATGAGGTACTTATTCTTTTCTTACTTCAAAATGCTGTCAGGGAGGGAACTGGAGGAAATTGATGCTCTCTCCTTTCTGGTAGATGAGATGGTAGAGAAATATAGACATCAGTGACCACACCAGTATGCCAAAATGGAAGTAATTTAATTCAAAGGGATTTAAGGTACTGCACAATTAAATAAGACACTGAAAAAGCTATGTATGGCTCTGCAAAAGGACTGAATGTCCCTACAGGCACATGTGCTTGATGGAATATAGCAACATAAAATTAAATGTCAATTCTACTTAGAAAAGCTACAGCCACATAGACATCATGATCCTTCAATCAATAATTCTAGGTGTTTTCTAGTGTAGGATGTGCATATATGTGATAAAGGGTACTTTCTTTCTCATGTGAAAGATAATGAACAAAAAATTTAAATACTCAACTTGGACTCTTAGAAAGAGAAAGACTTTCACAGAATGTAAAAAATCCTGTCATTTTTTCCTTTTCACAAGAAATTTTAACCTTGCATGAGTCTCTAGATTACCCATCATTCAACAGCCTTCTATTGATCAGAAAGTACGCATGTATCAGAGAGCTAAGGGTAACAGTAAATGACTACCTAAAACTGTTCAAATCTAAGGTATCCCTGTACTATAACAACCTGGCAGCATAAATATATAGATAAACATTTTACGTATATAATACATGAATTGAAATATGTTTCAGGCATAATTTTGAAAAGGAAGCCAAAAGAAAAAAAAAAGAGAGACAACATGACTCTCAAAAACACTTCCATCTGTTTGAGCCTAAAAAGAAGAGACACATCAGTCAAACTATTTTCAACACGTAGCTGGGCAGGCTCGTTATCTGTCAGGCAATGTGCAAGTCGCAATCAGGGTACTCAAAACTTTCTGAACTAAATAAATGATCACCATTACTTTCTGCCTACTGTACTAAACTTTTTGAAACTGCTATATTTAAAGGGTATATATGCTAACTTGAGATCACTGTAACGAACCTTTTCATTTATGCCTTTACTCATGAAGATAGAATGATGAAAAATATGAAAGTTTATAACTACTTGAGAAGTGCTACAACTAAAATAATCCCATTGTGTACAGCTTGGTTGCAACCTACCTAATCTCTTTCAGTGTAAGGTGAAGCACTTAATGCAGACCTCTCAGCAGAATCAATTGATTTACTTTTTGATTTACATTTTTTGGTTTGCTTTTGAGCATGGTATTTTCAAATTCTCACTGAATCCATATAGACCTGGCAAGAAATATTTGAGGCTCCGTATACATTCTCTTCTTGCACCTTTATCTCTTCTTAGCGTAAGTGTCTCCATAAGTCCTACTGCAATCTTCCTCCTTTGCCAGCCCAGGATCCCAGGCACCAACCAGTCCCAGTAGTGTCACCTGGGCTCAGACTGCAGAACAAATTCCTCAGTCATGAGAATGAGCTGTGAGAGGGTCTGTAAAAAGAGAAGAAAGGTAGAGGTGGGATTGTTGATTCAGGATTATAAGTAGCTCAAGGGTTCAAGAGGAGAAATACCAACTTGGAAAGGTATATAACACTAATGGAAAAAATAAGAGAGTCTGCTTGAGGTTGGTTAGGAAGCTTTGGGCTGAGTTATCAGAGTCACCAGTGTCAATGGAGCTGAGGGACAATGGCAACTCAACAGGACTGAGAACTTGTCCCCAAAAGCTACAAAGACCAACCTTCCCCTCCTGCCTAGCCAGCAAAGACTTTCTGGGTGCTGTATTGGGGTGCTGAGCACATGGATGCTTAGTCTAACAGCTCATCAAATCCTAAATATTTTTTTTGTGATAATCAGTTAAAAATTGCTTTTCACTTTCAAGTTACATATATCCTGCTTACAAGTTAAAGATGGCCAGACAAATTGACCCAAAACAAGGGAGGTAACATTATCCTCCTTCCATCTGCTGCTGTTCCCCCTTTACTCCCCCACCTTGGACTTGCTACCTCTTTTCCTAGACAGCAGCAGCAGGTGAAACCTGATGTTATTTGACCCCTTTTGCTTACCCCTTTTGTAGTCCCGTGGAAGTAACACTACCGAAATATCAGACAGGAATTATTTTTTCACCCTGTCTATTGTGGGTTTCTGTTAGGAAACTGCTGGTCCCAGATATTAAAACCCATTTCAGCCGATGTACGGAAATGTCATCCTTAATTAGGCAGCTGTTTTGTTGAAGTTGAAACCAAACCTTCTTCTGTATAGTAGTATAAACATAAAATCTAATCCCAATGTTCCAACTGCCATTGTTTTTCTATAGACTTCATATAGATTTCAGATCAAGAATGTTAGTGCAGCCAAAGTGGCATTGAAATCAGACCTTCATTTTGTTGCTAATAGCTCTGGAGGGAATGAGAAAGAAACAGTGAGAATGATTTAGTGAGGTTCAGTGCTTCAGCAGCTAAACTTAGACTGATTCACTTAATAGATTTCTGAAGGTGTGAAGATGCTTTCCTTTAACACAGCATTTTTATTTTAAGGTGTCTTGCACTTTCTGGGTAACTTTTTGTCATCAAAGGAAGATATGGATCTGTTGCAGAGGTGGATCTGATATCTTGCAGAACTTTCAGAACTTCCTGCCTCGATGTAATGAGGTACAGAAAGAGTCACCAGTAAAGAATATAAATCTCACTTGGAGTGAGTGTGGTAATTGGTTGTGGACCAGGACAACCATTTCTGAAGACTGGAATTACAATTCTTCATTGAGTAGTGCCAGGAAATTGATTTGTGGTCATTACAGAAGAGAAGAAAGTGGTGCTCTTGACCTATACTTCCTAACCTTTCACATAAGATAATAATAATTTATTGGTGCTTCATTTGTTTTCTGCTGCTTAAAGTTCTGCACTGGAATTCCAACCTTCTTTCATGTGGCTTCAAGTGGCCCATATTTCTTAAGCAGCATGGTGATCTGTGGCAGAAGTTCTGGTGGAAAAGGCTGTTTGCTGCCAGTATACCAAACATACTGGAGTGATTCAAGTCCTTAGTACCCTTTTCAAGGCTTTCTGGTTTCATGAGCCATTTTCCTGGCATCTCAGAATGGCTAAATTCTGGTTTTATAAGGGGAAAGTACTGGATTTTTTTTTCCATCCTCTAATCCACTCTATCACGAAGGGACTTTGGCGCATGTAGTTTTGTTCCTCAGTGGGAACACGGTGTAAGCAGATGTTCCTGTACAATGATGATGCAAAGAAGCAACATTAATTTAATTTTTATCTATGGATGGCTTTCATTAGGTTGTGCTATCAGCTGTAGAAGCATTAATTTTGGTTAGCAATTTCAGTTAATTGCTGAATAAAATTGCTGATTCTTTATAAACAACGATTTTTCCCAAGAAGTCCAAATTCAGTGTCCTTACGCTGGATTTTGTACTAGCCTGACAATAGAGGTCTCTGGATTTACCTGGGCTTTTCTTGCCCTGAGTTGATGTTAGCTTGTTTCAGTTGTGGCAGCAAGTGTCTAGCAGTCAGGTAACCAATGGCTAAGGTTGTTGCAGTTTAGTTTCAGTTTACACTAATGACAGGAAGTTATTCTGTATGGAATGAACTATATATGTCTAGGATAAAATGCAATGTAGAAGAGAACAGGTTCAAGTTGATACCAGATCTCCCAAACTGTAAACACAAATCAGACTCGTCCATCAATAGCCACTGCAGGAGTGCAACATTGTGAGTCAGAAAAAGAAAAGAGATAGAGATGTTAGAGATAACAAGGAGAACAGCAGAAATGTATAATTGGGAATTAATAAAAAGAAAGAACATGTGAGTACACTGTCTTAAAAAAGTTAAAAAAATAAACAGACGTGAACCCCAAGAAACAGGAGGAAAACAGCATCACTACCGACATTGCGCACATCATGAGAAGTGTCACGCTCCTCCTGTTAAAGACTTTGGGATGTTGACAACTTATTGTAAGCAACACACCACTTTTTTTTTTGAGGAAGATGGAAACTGTCAAGATTAGGACCCAGAAGGATACTGGAAGGTTGAATATAATACCATAAGAAAGGGGTAGATGCTGGGATGGTTTTGTGCAACAAGTTAAACTGCATTATTAAAAGGCTTTCTGTACTAACTAGGAATTTTGATTATCTGGCTGTTAAAGAATGAGTTGGACTAGTAATATATTCATAGGTTTTTATATATGGTATGTTCGATTTTGCCCGTAACAACATTTTGATAGTAAGAGTATTATCATTGAGCAAAGCAGCAGATAATGAACCTAATACGCCTGCTTTCACACGTGGGAATGAGAAAAAAGAAGAATGATAAAGACAATTTAACAAATTAAGGCAGAACTAATTCTTTCTGGTGAAGAGCAAGGAAAACAATTGTATTTCAACACGGAGATAGATGGAGATAGCTGTTTTGAGTAAATGTTTATTATTTTGCAATTACAGAGAATACATAAAAGAACTCAGATTTAAAACAAGAAAAATCATTAAAACTTGATCGTGATTATTTTCGTGGAAACTGGAAAATAAATTAAGTGCTTCTAACTAAGTCCAAACTGAGAAAGAAGCTCAATGGTGGACGCAAGGATGACAAATGAAAGTTAGGACATAATAACTATTACAGAGTCCTGGTTCCTCCCAAAGGAGGAGGCTGTGTTATAGAGTTACAGGATGTTCCAACAGAAAATGTTCAGCAGAGAAAAGCAGAAGAGGAAAGTGAGTGTATCTTTGAACTGTAGGAAAGTTAAAAGCAATCTTGAATGAAAAATAAAATCAATTTGGCAAAATTAGTATGGAGCAAATGTCTAAGCACCGAGAATATAAAGTGGTAACTTAAAGACTTCTTATCGCCAAATAAGTACAGAGCAGAAGACAGAAAAATATCTCAGCTGCTCTGAATTAGTACAATTGAGTTGCTTTCAGTGGAGCTACAATGATTTGCATCATCTAAAGATAAGTGAAAGAACAGTCTAGATAAAAAGAGAAGATGAAAGATGATAGCTGTATTCCGAAGCAGGAAACCATGGAGGAACTTAAATGAGGACTATCATAAATGATTCCTGTTAGAGCTGGGTTTTATTAACTTTATCTGATCTCGGATTCACTTAGGCTTTGGAGCTTTTAAAGCTAGATTCAAATTAAAAGCTCTTTGATTTGTTTTTCCCATAAGAAAACTTGTAAAAAGAGGAGTGGGAAAGAAATAGAGTGAAGAAAATCCAGTAAAAAGGGGGATGACAGCTGGAGAAGAAAGAACAGGGCATTAAGAACTTTGCATAATACTTTAGAAAACCTATTCTTCACTATTCCGAGCCAGGGTGACATTCCAGCCCTGATCTCTCTGTGACTTTGATCTGCTTTGTGGTCATTTTTAACCAGATGGGGTATAATTCTCTATGAAACATAGCTGTGTGAAAAAGAACACTACAAAATTTGTAAATCATCTCCTATACATAGCAACAAAAATATACATCCTATGTTCCACTCTCTTCTTTTAATGGCGTCTGCAGTTTCAGGCTAAGATGTAACACTGTGTTTCTTAACAATTTTATTAGAGGACATGTTGTTAATTCCTATATGACACATATTTAATTCAAATGAACCTCATTGCAATGGAAAGGTCAAAATAAAGAAAAGAAAGCATTCAAAAAAAATAGATGACTTCGGGGGGGTGGTGTGTAAGTACAGAATATCATACAGACTCAGAGCTCAAATTCCCCACGTGTGTTGGAATTTACATTTGGAAATATAATGAATTTCAGATGCTGCTTAAAGTTGCACCTTTGTCCTACTCTTCGGCTCAATCCCTGCTGACAAGATAGGTTTCACTGACCTCTGGTGTCTGTACACATTTTTTTCTCTGCTATGTAACCCATTTTGGTTCCAAATAAAGATCGCCTTGCAAAGTTTCAGCTGGTTTTTTCTTTTCTTTCCTCAACAGGGATAGCCAAATGTAAAAGAAATGCTATATTTGTATACTAAATCCTCCTAATTCAACAGGCTGTACTCAATAACTTTGAATTCGTATTTGGTGCTTACAGTTTTAGTTGTCCTGAGTATAATAATTAAATCATCTGACATGAGACACTACGGTGAAAAAAAGGATTTGTAGCAATTGATTTTATACCATCACATTTTACTAGGAGAAACAGTTGTTTCATGACAGAATAGTTTTACAAACTACAGGGTCACATTTTGTCATCTTTACTGCTTTTATTGCTTTGTTGCTTTTAAATGCTACCTTAGTCTAGGAAGTCCTTTACAGAATTCATTGAGATATTTGTAAAATTGGATATAAATCAAGGCTTAAGCAGGTCAGAATCTGGATCAGGAAGAGTGAATAGGGACAGAAAGATCTATGAGATCAAGCTGAAATGCAGCTTGCTTAATTTATTGAAATTACAGATACATGCTTTAGGAAATATAACCTTCATTTGCACCTTAGTTATTTAAAGTCCGATTTCCATAATCAATCTAGGTATCAGGGTGACATCATCACAATGTGTCAAGGTGCTTTATGATTCTCTTAATAAAGATGTCTATGTCCTTTCTTACAAGTACTATACAACTCTCAACTCATACTTTTAACAGATTAGAAAATCTGTTTTTCAGGCCTGTGCCTAAGTAATATCACAGATAATTTGCAAGATCATTTCAGTGCTCTGTAACGAACATTATAACTACATTTCTAAATGTAAAGCTGAAATAGGACCTTGACTCAAGTAGCCCAGGACTTGTGTAGTACAGCCCCTGTCCACTATCTACGGCGGTGGATCTTGCTGGGACTTCTTGATACTTTTTTTTTTTTTCCACAATTGGAAATCATTCTTTACTTGCTTTCACCGTCAAAATTGCTGTCCATCAGATTACTTAATGTGCAGTTGGATTTTTAGGCATTTGTTTTCTGTAATTTCTATAGGAAATGCTATTAAATTGCAAAAAGAAGTGGTATCAATATGAATTAGAAAATGGCTGGGAACACCGTCAAGCATGAATTGTTTTTCAAATACTTAAAGTTGCGGAGAAGAAACAAAATATGGAGCATGTTTGATTCTTCCCTGCTTTCTTTACAGGGCCTCTACATGTGGCAGAGGGCACTGTCTTGAGGAACAAGAAACAAAAGGGTAAAAATAGAAGGTGGTCTATTTGTGCCTCATGGAGGCATTACTTCAAGGTATATCATGGCCATCACATAACAGCTGTCCTGGTCCTGACAACACTGCTCTTTGTTACAGTGGAACATAAGTGGGGAAGAAACTGTTGTTAGATGCTCAAAATCATCTCTTTCTATTGTCAATGGAGAAAGACTAGTGCCTGAAGAGGGCAAGTCAGAGCAGTAAAGTTAGGTTATAAATAACTGATTCTAACAGTCTTTGCAGAGGTGTATTTCCCTATGTTGACCATAGAGGGAGCCCCATCTCTTAACCTAGGCATCTGTTAGCTGCCTAAATAAAGATGTTGTTAATAACCCCCTGAAACAACTGTTCTTTTATTAACGAATCATGTATAGTTATGAGAGGTATGTCTTTTCTTCCTATTTTTCTTTTTTCAAAAAAAATATATACCTGGCAATTAAAATCTGTAGTTATTTCCAGGCCATAAAATACCTTCCAAACTAATTTCCAGTACCTTCTCCAAAAGTTTTGTCTGGCAAGCAATAGAAATTTCCAACCTTTTAATATGTACAAGCGTAGTTAGTAAGCCATATAGAAAGAGGAATTCTCAAAAGGCCTTGTAGTGAGTGGAAAGACCTGCACTAATATCTTTTCTTCACAGGCCTTGAAACATAAAGGAAGTGCATACACTGTTTACAGGAATTTCATCTCACTCTAGTTTATTAAGATTCCCCGTGGCTGGTCCAACCTCGGCATGTGCTTAGACTGAAAATCAGGATTTTATACTTCGTTCTCTATTTTTTTTCCCTTCCTGTGTGCTTATGAACAATTCCCATTTAACCAGCTCCTGATAGAATGTTTTGTGTGTGCATGAGCAAAATGCTACACTGAAATAGATGCGAGACAGGAGCGTCATGCTGAAAAACCACCTGCAAGTGGAATGCCCACTAACTCATCCCTGCCATGGTGGAAAATATCTGTTGAAATGTCAGAGGCTTGTAACGCTATTAGGCGGACATAAACTAACCATTTGAAATATCATCTTGGCTCTCCACTAGGCTCAGGCAGCATCAGCTGTAATTGTAGTTTTCCCTTTTATATGGTTCCACTTCTACAAACTTGTGCATGTGATGGAGTCAACATCATAAACATGTGTTGAAAACCTCTTCAGGACACTCCCAGCTTCTTTCCCAACCTGTACATGTGTTTTCAGTTGTTCAGCACTTAGCAGTTGATAGTTTGCCACCCACCAGAGCAAGAGAGGGGAAAATGAGAAGCCTCTTCCCCCTACCCCTTGCCCCCAAAATGAACATTTTGTTTCTGCTGTTTCTTTCTTAGGGTCTCGGTTAATTTTTGGTCAAATAAGCAGATCTCATTTGTTTCGCAGATTGGTCTTTTCGTACAAAAAAAGATCACATTATGAATCTCATGAGATATTGTCTGGAAAAGGCAAATATGTTCCTTTTGGAAAGAGAATCTCCTCTGCTCTTACTCATTATTTGGTGAAAGGAATGCTCTTACCAACTGCAGGCGAGACCCTTCTATTGATTTCTTTCATTCCAGAGAACATGAGACATTGGATTCTGTGAGGAAAACTGGAATTGAGCTTTTGTGTGCGGTTCAGTCTAGCTAGGACAGAGCACAGACAAGGCTGCTGCTGCTGCTGCCTCTGTGTCCAGTTCCTGATGAATTTCACATAAACACATTGCACACAGACTGACTTTTGTTGGAGTTGCCTTATGGCCATATGTTTTTGCAGTTCCCTTTGCTGGTCCTTGTTAGAATCTGGAAACAAGATTCTCTTATTGTAACTGATTTAGTTTTTCTTTGTTGTAGTATGCATGAGAATCTTAAGCAAGTATTTAACAGCAAAGGAAATATCAAGTATATTAGGTTAGATTCTAGGTTGTCTTGGAAGTCTATGTAAGCATTTTTATTTTGTGAACAAATGAACAAATAATAAAACCAGAACAAAGAAATCCAGGCTTGATCAAGATAAGTTGTGATGAAAAACCTTTAAGATTTTTAACTCCATCCCATTTCTAGGAGCTAGAGGTTATTGCCTCTTTTCAGTAGTTTGTGGTGGGACATACTCATCTCACCAAAGCCTAGCCTTTTACTAGAGAAGATTAGTAGAGAAAGACTGGAGCAGAGATCCACATCCTAAGTCACGGGTCTTAGGATATCACATTGTTGAATAATGCTTCGTTTTATAGCTGACAAAAATGAAGCGTGTAAGAATGTGAGGATGATAGCAATAAATGACTCAACATTATTCTTTAAAAAATGTGGTACTTTGTACAACACTGCACATTATTCTGAAAGTAGTTACTAATTTGGCAGTAAATAAATACAGTTTTTCAAGACATTTTTCCATGTATCTGTAATAAAATAAAACAAAAATAAACCCAGTAACATGCTATTCTAGTTCATTAAGAGATGTTCCTTCCGCTTTTGAATTTGGAGGAAGGTGTAAAGATAGCTTTATAAAATGTAACTTTAATACTTTTATTCTAGGCAGCAGACAAATGTGCATTTTCACATGAAATTTCACATTAATCTTCCTAGACTGGTAAAAATGGACAAAATTTTATTCATAATAAATGCAACATTTAAACATTAAAAGGATTAGGAAAAAACAAGCATTCCTCCCACAGCAGTTAATTGAAAAGATTGTATTTCCTTCTGTAGCCAAAACATGATTCAGGTACATAATGTAGTAATCCATGGGCTTAATTTACAGTTAAAGATGCTGAGTTAAAATAGGGCCCAATTAAATATTTTTGTTACAGCTCATGAACAAGGAACATACTATATTTTGTGTTTGTGTGTTTTTCCATTAGAACCTGCTTTTAAAAAAGAGTGGGGGAAAATGATGATTTTCTCAAGGAATTTTTGGTAAACTCTCACATAGTTTCCTGAGATTCAGCAAGAGGTCATACACACTGTACTCACGTTCTCATGGAAAAGGACCAGTTGAGAAGCCAACTTTTTGAAATAACACCTGGTATCTTTGGAATTTAGCCTTATTTAAGCTTTCCTTCCCTAATATTTTGCTCAAATTTCTTTTTCCAGATGCAATGGAATGAGAGCAGCTCCATAATTGAAGTCTTAAGAGCTTGTGCACAAGGCTAAAGTATTCCTTGAACATCTTAGCCTTTCTTCTATGTGGTCTTGGTCATGTTGGGATTCAGCCAGCTTACAGTCCTCTAACCATACTTTTCTGAGAAAGCTGCTTGAACTAAATAGCTCAGATGTGTTGGACACACTCAGATGTGCGGGAGATATTAACTGCAGCTCTTCATCATAATGATGCTATAAAAAACCTTCACTAGCAAGATATATGGTGCTGTCATCCAAAATTGGACCTGACCCTGAAGACTTTCATGCTTATTGAATTTAATAGATTGTAGTGCACTCATAGTATAAGTTTTAGAAATTTGTCTATCATAACCAATTTTTGGAACAAGAGACCAGTTCTGGTGCTTTAGCTGTCCTTTTTGTTCCACTGTAAGCTTTCTGTCTCGATGACAGACTCAAGGATAAAGGTGAACAAGGGGAAAACAGCAGTTCAAAGCTGAGAACATGAGGTCTCTTCAGACCTCTATCAGGTAGATTGCTGACCAGAAAGTGTGCTGGTCTCATCTGACATCTGCAGGAATTGATGGCGCTCCTTATCCTCTCAAGATAGCTCCGAAACATGAACCCACTCCTCCACAGAGGAGGTAGCACTCAGACTGGTTGGTGAAAATGGTTAGTCCAAAGAAAACAAGGGGAGTAAGTGAATTTAAATTGGAGACCCTAGAAGAAGACCATCTGAAAACAGGCTTCTCTTTTACAAGACAGTGTTTTATTTGGGTATTTCCCATGACAGAACAATTTGGGAGTCTCAGAGAAATTGGGAGTGAATTAGTGAAGTACCAAAATCTTTGTTTATTAAAATTATACAAAGAAAGGTGCCTCCTTACTTGTTTAGCAAAACATTAAAATGTATCTGAGATAGATACAGTATTTTGGGTAAAAAAGATAGCAAACTTTTTCTCCCTGTTAAATTTTAGCAATTGTCCACATCTATCGTAATTCTTCCAACGGTTTTACTTTAAATTCTAGTTAGAGGCCAAAAAAACAGTTAGTGGAAGTCAGAGGTTCTTGTGCAAGTCCAAGATGAGAGACTCTACTTAAAAAACTCTATCCTAGATTTAGACTATAAACAGAATTTAAGCATAACCCTTCAGAGAGCTCACAACAGTATTTTATTATAGAGTAATCAATCAGTGGCAAGGGTTAGAAGGGCAACATCCAACTTTGAACGAGTAGACCAATACTTCTTGACTATAGGCAGAAAGATACAAATTCGGGACAGTTGTTACTCTTTTGCTTTTGGATAAGCTAAAAATCTAACTAACCCCTCAAACTGCAAGACTTGGTAATAAATAATTCAATCCTGAGGTCTTTTCAGCCAGTTGCTTCTTTAATAACTCATAATCATACTTGCTTTAGTATCACATATGCCCTTAAAAAGCAAAGACAAAATGAGGAGTCTAAATGAACAGAATTAAATTTATTAAGGATGCAATTCTGTATGACAAGTGCATGGTAATAATTTAGGCAAAAATAATCCTAATATGACAGGGGAACAATTACATAAGTAGCTGTTCTTCAGCAAAATTGGCAGTTAAAGCAGGTCCTGGTCTAAACATGACTGAACGATGTCACATAACAATGTTCTAGGATATTTTATAATATAGATTGCAAGAGGCATGAAATAAACTTCGGCTTTGTTAACATAGTAAGGTCTCAGCTGTATCTAGTTTTTAGTAGGTCTTGCAGTGTACATAGGTGTAGACCAACTACAGACAGTGTAGACCAACTACAGACAGTGTAAAGAAAAGCAAGGAAAAACAAAAAGAAACATCTAGAAAGCTTGATATACAAAGGGTGAAAGATGAAGACGAGAATGAAGCATTTAATAACAATTTTTAAATACATAAAATTTAAGAAAGACAAATAGACCAGTATGCCCAGGTCCACAGTGAATGAGATAAACTGCAACAGGGAAAATCAGTTTAAATATCAGGATAATTTCTTACCGTAAGGAGTAGAAGTACACTTTGAAGAGCTTAAGAAACTGGTGAACGTCTACAGTTGTGGGGCTCCTAAAGAGTAATTTAAACAAACTGCAATCAGGCCTGACAAAGGTGTAAATGCTTCTGGTTGCAGCTGAGGTATGGATTGGAAGACCCCATACAACCCATTTTCTAAATTCTATAAGGCTACTTATTAATTTTTTATTTATTCTGGCTGGTGTTGGAGACCTGCCTATGATCTTCCCATACCATTTTCCAAAGGAAGTAAACACTTAGAATTTGAAAGAGCACATATTACCCAGATATTGTCATCTCACTGAATGCTTAGCAGACTTTAGGAGACTGGTTTGAATGTTTTGGCCATGTGTACAACAGGGAAGGTGAAATAAACAAAAAAAGGAAAACTGTCAGGAAAAAAGAATAATTAGTTACAGAATGATGGAGGGCTGTATTATGTACATTACTAGCTGGCAATGTTCAAAAGGAATTGTGAAGAATAGTGTAATAAATATAAGAAATGAGATTTAAGCCCAAACCAAACATTTCTTTGAAATATCTTTGATAGGTTTTGCACATTCGTATTCTTCGGATAAAGTGAAAAAGCAGAAAACTTTTTCAGGTCAAGGTCTGTCTTAAGTTTGTTACATTGTGTTAAGACTGATGTTTTGGCTTTTTATGATGACAAACATTAGTGTCTTAACTGATGATGAGCAAGAAGATCACTGAGCATATCAAAAATGTGCATCATGCTGACCTTTGCTAAATTGGCTCTTCTGAGCTTCCAGGGACATGACTTGCCTCACAGAGGAAAAGGAATGCTGGCAGAACAGTATTTAGTTTGAGCCAGCATATACTGTTTCTTTCAAATGTACTTAAAAATGCATATGTTCTTTGTGGAAAGTAGTTAGGCATCCAACACTGTTGTTTGTATTCAGTGATAGAAAAGTCAAGCAGCAAAGGAAAAGCTGACCTTCAGTCTGGTTGAGGTACTGCTGCTTTATTTTTCAGTCTTTTTATAGCATCATTCTGTAGAAAGAAACTTTTTTAATCTTTGTTGTTGTTTCTTAGCCAAAGACTATTTTTTTCAATTAGTTTCCCCCAGTAGGCTTAAGATGGCTGCAAATGTTCTGGAGAGGAAAAACTTAAGGATAGCTGTTGTAGGAGAGTAACTGTGGCTACTTCCATCCTTAGGAAAGTAGGACAACCAGACATGAAGAAGAGTGCCAAGTAAAAAAAAAAGACTTAAACAAAAAAGTTTCCAGTAGGAACAAAAATGTTTCCAGAAAGAAGAGCTGGAGCAGGGAAGGGGTTCATCTTGGTCATCATGACTAAACTAAAGTGAGCTTTACATTTTCTGTGACATGGATGAAATAAGTCATATTTCAGATCTCATTTGGACACTGACTATCAAAAACTTCAAATTTACTTCAGCTGTTTGGAGGTACCTTCCAGGTGTTCTGACTCTGTCCAGATGTGCAATTTCTTGATGTATTTACTTGATGTATTTCCCTGAAGTGACACCAGTTAAAGCAAGTTTCAAATACTGACAGGCCTGTCAAATGCAGAGCATGTATAGTTTACAATATCAGTGTTGCTTAAAGATGATGCGGTCTATCATAAATCGAGCTTATGCATGGTATCCATATGAGTCTTGATATAATCAGAATTATCTTTCTATGAAACAAATTGAGACCCTTTTACCAGAGAATTTGAAAGGAAAAAATTGTGTATATTATCACAAAACTCTGTGATTCCCATGTTACAGAACTCACATGCTGTTAATCTCTCTAAGACAGATGCACTGTTGCAAACATAACAATTCTGTCAGAACCACATGCATTCCTTGGATTCTTAAACCTGGAAATCCTTCCTGTAGGAAAGCATATTCTTTTTGCCAGAGCACAAGAATAGCTGAAAAACAATGCCGACTTTTTCTAAAGCAGATTATCTTCACAAATGCCAGGAATGGAACATTTGATAGCCTCAAGAATTTCTGGGGTAGGAACACAAACCACAATGAACATCTACACCTTGAGAAATAAAGTCTTCATTGTACCTGTTTATTGTAGTTATCTTCTTTAATATGTGAACAATGAGTATTACAGCCATAAAAACACCTCAGCAACATTCTTGCTTTAACAACTATTCATAAATCTTAGGGCATATTTAAATCCAATTTCTACATCATAAATAATATGACACATACATTATTGAAAAGTAATCCTTTTATACAGCAATGCTGTATTTGACTGCTTAGAGGTGTTGAAAGCACAGACTTCCTAGGACAGACTAAGAGATACTTGCCGATGACTAGGTATTTATACACAGGCGTGAAGGAGCGGGAATGTGGGACTGTCTTTATTCTGGCACTCCCTACAGTGGTGAAGGATGGCTCTGGCAATTGCCAGTCAATGGCATGCAATAGAGATAGAAGCCCCATTTCCTCTCTCAAAATGCATCACAGTCCGGGTAGGTTTGAAGAATAGAACATGCTGCATAATTTCAAAGTAACATCTGACAATGTCACCAACTTCCAGCTCTCTCTGCACAGAGAGTGAAGAGCTCATGGACTATACTGAGTAAGTCCATGAGAACAAAATATCTGGTTTCTTAAAGTTTTTATTCAGTTCAAGTTGTGATGAACCATATAAGGAAACGGAAGGCTTTGGGTATTGGTATGTAAATGTTTATATCCACATTTCAATGCTCGTCTTAAGATTTCAACGTTCAGACCAGGAATTAGGGAACAAACAACTTCCAAGAGATTACAAGATATCTAAGAACAACCTGGAAGTACTACAGCTGAATTAATCTTAAAAATCTCTCTAAACTTAAAACTATTCACAGGAGGAAAAAATAAAATGGGTGATTGCATTTCATTCACAGGAAAAAATGTAGCAGAAGTATACAGACAGAATATTTGGTATTCACCTACCATTTCTATCACAGGATTTCGATGTTACTTCCAAAGGTCGTGGTAGACACATCTGATTCTTCAGAGGTACAGCTCAAAAAAGACAAGATGTTATTCAGAAACGATGATGCTTTTGTCAGTTGAGATAGAAGTTTAAGTACATTCCTTAAATTGGGAAATCATGTTACATTTTTAAATAATGCAAGAGGTTTTCGTAAGACCATAAAGATGTTTTGAACTGAACATATTTTATCAGTACTTAATCTGTTCTGCCATGTATTTTGTCATTTCTACATTTTTCAGGAGTCAAAATTTTGCATTTCCTCATGTTCATGCTGAGTAAGAGACTGTTGGAAATCAAACTAAAAGCAGGATTCCCACTGACATCAGTGGGAATGGGACTTATCACTGCATGCATTCATGGTGTGAGTCATACTAGCATAACTGTCAGATGATCACATTTCCTTTATGCTTCTCTTTTTAATTTACTAAATTATTAGGATGAAAGGATCATAGGATAATTGAGGCAGGAAAAGACCTTGGGAGGCCTCTAGTCCAGTCTACTTAAAGTAGCTTCAACTTTTAGGTCAGACCAGATTTCTTAGGGTTTTATCCAACTGAGTCTTGAAAACTTCTGATGATGTAGACTGGGCAACCTCTCTGGGCAAAAGGGGATGGGTGGAGGAAAGGTGTTGGGGTCTTTTTGGTTTTGTTTCTCACTGGCCAAATCTATTTTAGTTCGCAATAAATTAAATTATTTTTCCCCAAGTCGTCTCTTTTGCCTGTGATGGTAACTGGTAAGAAATTTTCCTGGCTTTATCCTGACCACACAAGCTTTTTCATCCTTTTTGCTTCCCCTGTTCTGTTGAGGAGAGGGAGTTGGGGAGTGGCTGGGTGGGTGTCTGGCTGCATGCCAAGGCTAGCCCACCACACCAATACAGACCCCTCTGATACTTCACTTGGTAACAACCTTCACATTGAGTATGACCCATTCACCACCACCCTCTGAGCCTGATAATCCAGCCAGGCTTTTATCCATCCTAATACGCATATAACATCCTAATGTGTTAATTATTTCAATACTATTCTTAAACTTTTTTACTAATGCCTATTTGTATTTTATGGCCTTCTTTTTACTTGATAGTGTACTTTATATATTTTACATAATATCCAGTAGTTCACAAACACCAACTGCTGCCTGAAACAGTGTAAAGATTCATAAACGTATTAAAAATTGCCTGGATTATAGATAAAGATTGAGCAAGAGACCTATCAAGCCAAGAAAAATGCTCAACTCTTATCTAGAAGAGACTAATCTCTCTTACGGATGAAATGCAGGTAAAGATACACTTTGGGCCTTACAATAGCCCATCAAAGCTTTACGTGAGCACATCCAAACTGTTATTTTGTGAAATTTCAACACAGACCAGCATTAACTGCAATACTTAAGCCAACAGTTTTCTGACAAATACAACATTTTACATTGAGAGTTTTCCAAAGTCCAATCTGCTTCAGATTTAAGAATGCTAAATTTTTATATTAAACCCTTGCTGCAAATAAATGGTGAGCTCAGGAAATTGTCTGAATTGTCAAAAGTTAAGGGCATGAGTAGCAGTGTTTCATGACATGCATGTTTTACAAGACATGCATGTGTTAACTCTGGGACATTACAGGTAGGAAGGCAGACAAGAGGTTTTATTGATACAAGTACTTGTATCTTATTTATATCTTGCAAAGAACTGAATAACTCAAACCTAGCTCTGTAAGTAGCTGCTTTATAGCACCACATGGCCCAAATAAGGTGGCAATCTCTTTCGTTTCCATACTCACTGTCTGTCTGTTACACTCAGATGCTGCGCACAGTGATGACTCTTGACTGCAGAAATTTTCTCTTTGGTAGTTATACAGCTGCCAATACTTCCAAGTTAAGCATATTACAGCCTTCTTTACCCTCCCATCTCCTTTAACTCTTCTCAAGCAGCTGTGGGCTTTCATAAAGAAGCAAAGACCAATTTATTTAATTTCTCTCACGCTTCACTTGGGTTGAATTAATTTTTCTAATCATTTTGTATTCCAGCGACTCTTATTCTTTGCCTGTGAAAAAATTTAGATCCCAGCTAATAGGAAAATACAGTTAGTACAGAATGAGTATGTACAATAGGTAAATATGAGGAAAATGCTGGAGCATTTTTATGTTTATAGCATTTTGGTTGCGCTGAGGTAGTAACTGTGGAAATTACTAATTTTGTAAGAAACGGCAAACTATGTTCTGTCACATCCAATTAGTTACACAAGCAGCTTTAAAATGAAGTGCACTGATCACTGTAGAAAGCTGTATTTGCACTTCAGCTACAAGGTGCTCAGCCCAGAGCAGAATATTCTGTAGGTTTTAAGGGTGTTCAGACACAGTCTTTCAGATATCTGCTTTGTATTCAAAAACCTAATTCAAAGTCAATGGCCCCAAAAGAGCTGAAACCCATCTCTCATGCCTGAGAAAATATGCTATAGGAAAAAAATAAGAATAGGGGGCTAGAACATGACACTGTGGTTACAATATACCGATCTATCAGTTTCGCTCCTGCATGACAGCTGAAAATTAAATGCCTGAAGGATTTCAAGAACAACAGCCTTAGTTTTGTACCTCACTTCCCTATCTGTGCAACTGGGATGGGATGTTAACTGTACTTCTGTAAATCTCAGGAGGGTGTGGGCTATTGAAGGCTGCAGCCTCAAAAGGAAATAGGTATGTCAGCATTGCTGTGCTTGATGTCTGGAAAACAGTTCAAATCTAGAAATTGATATCTCGGCCCAGGGAAAGCTAGCCTATGCCTTGTCTGGGCTGTGGCTCCTGGGCTTCTGTGTATGCCCCATCTGCGTGCCTGCATCATGCTGAGCCAAGACCTGTGCACACGCCATGTGCCAGCTGAGCAGACTGGAAGGGAAGCGCGATGCATTTCAGCATCTTCTGGATTTGAATAGCCAAGAGATTGAGACTGCATTACCGGTGTGGACTTAGACATCTCTGAATGAGATTCACGTATCTAAGAGTAAGTGTGTAAATGTGTAAGTATCCTATGGCATTCTTTTGCCTCTAAAAGCTTAGCAACACTGTTAACTGTCCAGGTGAGAAGTATTTGTTTTGCAACATATTTTCTATATAGGCTTGGAAAGATGAAGTGAAATTTAAAGCAAGAGAAGTGTACATACAAACCATAGGGAAAAGCAGCATTGTCATTGCTGCATTTCATTAATCATTCACTTGCAGTATTACTAATGGTGGTGGTGAGGAGGAACACATTCTCCATTCTGGAGAAAACACTACTGTCTTCTCTTGATCTGCCTTCTCTCATGGTTTTTTACAGTAGTACCTCTGTTTTCTAGGTACTTATTTCACACGAACAAAAGTACAGAGGAATTAATTGACCTGCATACTGGAGACTGAGTCCCCCTTTACTCAGTATGCTATTCAAGCCAAAGTTTGTTTCCCACTGGCTCCCTCTGTCTCAGCATCAACACACAGGAGCTTTTACTGTCACCTGTCATTGACCAGGAGCATCTGACCCATTCAGGAGGAAATTATCTGTACCAGAAATCACAGAATCACAGAATCACAGAATCCCTAAGGTTGGAAAAGACCTGTAAGATCATCAAGTCTAACCATTAAAAAAAACAAACAAACAAACAAAAAAACCCAAACCACTAAAACAACCCACCCACACCACACAGCACCATGCCCATCAAGCCACATCCCACAATGCCACATCCACATGCTCCTTGAATACCTCCAGGGAGGGTGATTCCACTACCTCCCTGCGCAGTCTATTCCACTGGGTTACCACTCTCTCAGTAAAGAACTTTTTCCTAATATCCAGTCTGAATCTCCCCTGGTGCAACTTGAGGACATTTCCTCTAGTCCTGTCACTCGTCACTTGGGAGAAGAGACCAGCACCCACCTCTCTGCAACCCCCTTTCAGGTAATTGTAGAGAGCGATAAGGTCTCCCCTCAGCCTCCTCTTCTCCAGACTGAACATGTTAATAGGTTTCCAGCCCTCATTAAAATCACAGGTGCTAAAGTTAAAAAGTACAAAGCTACTAAACGTATATGGTGAACATACTTCACAACTAATGTAAAAATGTCTAAGAAACTGTGAAGAATGTTAAAGCTCCAGGGAGCAGTTCTAAAAAACACAAATTGCCTGTTCTTCTCAGCAAGGTCCCTTGATCATAGTTCAGATGTTGCTATTGTGAACTTCATTCCTCAACAAGCAAAAGAGAAGGCCAAAACCAACACCATTTTCTGTGAGTCGTCTTGTATTGTTGGCCCAGCTAAGTCTGTGTCATTTATTCCACATCCTCATGTTGTTGAAGAGGTAGGTAGGACCTAGGAAGTTTTCATACCCACCTCAAGGGCTCCAGAAGAACTCACACAAGCATGTCATGGACACAAAAAATTCTTGTAGAAAACACCTTGTTTTGGTGCTTTGGTAGATGAAGTAACCAAGGTCTCCCCATTTTTTTCTCATTACATCTTTATGATGTCAAGCACCTAAAATACAATGATCTTCCTGATGAAAGTTTGCAATTAATATTAAGATACACCTATGTCATATTCCCTTACAATGAGGAAGATGCATATTCTGAAATCTTTGCAAACCTTTTTTCTCTTTTTAATGTTTTGTGTTAAAACACCACAGAGATTTTTACTAAGTCCATCCAGCAAATTTATTATTTAAAAATATATTAAATTAAATTCATCATAACAGATTCTCAGCTGATGAAACTTCATTGAGAAGTTTTTAACTATAACATAGATTTATTATTAATAAATAAGAATAAGGTAATAATAAGAAAGATAATAACATAATAATAACAAGAAATATAATTTCTAGATCTAAAAATATTTCTTGAATGGTTATATCAAGTATTTCTTAACTTTTCTCTGCTTTTGTGATTTTTCATAAACATTCATTCTTTAGAAAATTAGTATTTGTTGTTTTATGTCTCCATACTCAGGATTTTGTTACTGAGTTTGAGGTTTTCCTCAAGAGCAAGTATCTCCTAAAACTAACAATTTTTAATTACAAGCATTATGCATTTTTCCAAATTTGACATTTAATTTCTGTAAAACAAAATAAACAATTTAGGATGAAAACAAAATAACTAGGAAAACCAGGTAAAAGTAAAAAACTTTATGCAAACGCTACTGTTTGCTTAGAATAGATGAAGAAAGAGATTTAAGTTCTTTCACAGAACCAGGCAGATGCAACAATGATACTGTCAACTCAAATGCAACCCACCAGTGAAAACACAGTATATGCAAGACATGTAGGCGTGAAGACAATGTTATGATATTTTTCATAGAATCATAGAATCATAGAATCATTTAGATTGGAAAAGATCTTTAAGATCATTGAGTCCAATCGTTAACCTAACACTGCTAAGTCCACCACTAAACCATGTCCCTAAGCGCCTCGTCCACACGTCTTTTAAATACCTCCTGGGATGGTGACTCAACCACCTCCCTGGGCAGCCTGTTCCAATGCCTGATAACCCTTTCAGTGAAGAAGTTTTTCCTAATATCCAATCTAAACCTCCCCTGGCGCAACTTGAGGCCATTTCCTCTAGTCCTGTCACTAGTCACTTGGGAGAAGAGACCAACACCCACCTCTCTGCAACCCCCTTTCAGGTAGTTGTAGAGAGCGATAAGGTCTCCCCTCAGCCTCCTCTTCTCCAGACTGAACAACCCCAGCTCCCTCAGCCACTCCTCATAAGACTTGTGCTCCAGACCCCTCACCAGCTTCGTCGCCCTTCTCTGGACACGCTCCAGCACCTCAATGTCCTTCTTGTAGTGAGGGGCTCAAAACTGAACACAGGATTTGAGGTGTGGCCTCACCAGTCCTGAGTACAGGGGCATGACCACCTCCCTGCTCCTGCTGGCCACACTATTTCTGGTACAAGCTAGGATGTTATTGGTCTTCTTGGCCACCTGGGCACACTACCAGCTCATATTCAGCTGGCTGTCGATCAAGACCCCCAGATTCTTTTCTGTGGGGCAGCTTTCCAGCCACTCTTCCCCAAACCTGTAGCGTTGCATGGGGTTGTTATGACGCAAGTGTAGGTCTCGGCACTTAGCCTTGTTGAACCTCATACAGTTGGCCTGGGCCCATCGATCCAGCCTGTCCAGATCCCTCTGCAGAGCCTTCCTACCCTCAAGCAGATCAACACTCCTGCCCAACTTGGTGTCGTCTGCAAACTTGCTGAGGGAGCATGCAATTCCCTCGTCTAGATCATCAATAAAGATATTAAACAAGACTGGTCCCAACACTGAGCCCTGGGGGACTCCGCTTGTGACCGGCCGCCAACTGGATTTCACTCCATTCACCACGACTCTCTGGGCTCAGCCATCCAGCCAGTTTTTTACCCAGTGAAGAGTGCACCTTTCTAAGCCACGAACTGCCAGCTTCTTCAGGAGAATACTGTGGGAGACAGTGTCGAAGGCTTTACTGAAGTCCAGGTAGACAACATCGACAGCCTTTCCCTCACCCACTAGGTGGGTCACCTGGTCATAGGAGATCAGGTTGGTCAAGCAGGACCTGCCTTTCATGAACTTGTGCTGGCTGGGCCTGATCCCTTGGTTGCCCTGAACATGCTGTGTGATGGCCCTCAAGATGATCCGCTCCATAATCTTCCCTGGCACCGAGGTCAGGCTGACAGGCCTGTAGTTCCCCGGATCCTCCTTCCAGCCCTTCTTGTAGATGGGCATCACGCTGGCAATCCTCCAGTCAACTGGGACCTCCCCGGTTAGCCAGGACTGCTAGTAGAAGACTGGAAGTGGCTTGGTGAGCACTTATGCCGGCTCCCTCCGTACCCTTGGGTGGATCCCATTCGGTCCAATAGACTTGTGTGTGTCTAAGTGGTGTACCAGGTTGCTAACCATTTCCCCTTGGATTGTGGGTGCTTCATTCTGCTCTCCGTCCCTATCTTCCAGCTCAGAGTGTTGGGCACCAAGACAACAACTGGTCTTACTATTAAAGACTAAGGCAAAGAAGGCATTAAATACCTCAGCCTTTTCCTCAGCTTTTGTCACTATGTCTCCCCTGCATCCAATAAAGGATGGAGATTCTCCTTAGCCCTCTTTTTATTGCTAATATATAGAAACATTTTTTACTGTCTTTTACTGTCTTTTACAGCAGTAGCCAGGTTAAGTTCTAGCTGGGCTTTGGCCCTTCTAATTTTCTCCCTGCATAACCTCACAACATACTTCTAGTCCTCCTGAGTTGCCTGCCCCTTCTTCCAGAGGTCATAAACTCTCTTCTTTTTCCTGAGTTCCAGCCAAAGCTCCCTGTTCAGCCAGGCGAGTCTTCTTCCCCACTGGCTCGTCTTCTGGCACACAGGGATGCCCTGCTCATACGCCTTTAAGATTTCATTCTTGAAGAATGTCCAGCCTTCCTGGACTCCTTTGCCCTTCAGGACTGCCTCCCAAGGGACTCTGTCAACCAGGCTCCTAAACAGGCCAAAGTCAGCCCTCTGGAAGTCCTAGGTGGCAGTTCTGCCAACTGCCCTCCTTACTTCTCCAAGAATCGAAAACTGTCATTTCATGATCGCTATGCCTAAGATGGCCTCCAACAATCACATCACCCACAAGTTCTTCTCTGTTCACGAACAACAAGTCCAGTGGGGCACCTTCCCTAGTTGGCTCACTCACCATCTTCCTCACCCTCCAGGAACCTCCTGGACTGTTTCCTCTCCACTGTATTGCATTTCCAGCAGACATCTGGTAAGTTGAAGTCCCCCATGAGAACAAGGGCTAGTGGTTGTGAGATTTCTCCCAGCTGCTTATAGAATATTTTGTCTGTCTCCTCATCCTGGTTGGGTGGTGTTTAACAGACTCCCACCATGATTCTGCCTTGTTGGCCCTCCCCCTGATTCTTACCCACAGATACTCAACCCTGTTGTCACCATCGTTAACCTCTAGACAGCATCAGCAGCTTCTAGCATAAATAGTCTAAAAACACATCCAAGACCTGAAGTTCATTGCCTAAATTCAGGTTTCCTCTGTAGATTTCTGTAGTCAAAGGAGAGAGATAGGCACGCTGGGAGGATATATCTCTCAGGAAAAGACAAATCACTCTTCGGCAGTGTCTGTCTAATAAGTCTTTACTAGATTTTGTTTAGTGAAATCATTTTGAATAGAAAAACTGTGGACTTCAGCATATTTATCCTACAGTGCTAGGGAAACTACATAACAATATTTTTTTCAGGTACTTTAAAACTACCAGGGTTGACTAGACATTCAAAAAGCAATAAATTTTGTCTTCTTCAAGATGATTATTGATGTATTGTCTATAGTGGTTATCTGCTGTCTGTAAGTTCTGTCAGCTTTCTCTTGGAGAAGCAGTCTAGGCTTGGGCAAATAAAGTTGCATTTGCAGCAGTGATTTTGAGGACAGACTGTCCCTTGGACTGTTGTTACTGAAACACTTGTCTGCTTTCCAATTGTCATAGCAGCGACAGTCTGAAAAAGTCTCCAGAGAGTTTTTGAACCCAAGATCACAATTTGCATTCCTGGCTGAACTATATGCCACCATAAAACTCAAGAGAAAGCCATCCAAAGGCATAAGTAGTTTAGAACAGCTCTAAATTTCCTTGGCATTAAGGTCCTGGCTGTGACCACTGTTAGAGAAGTTCAAAGCTGGCTAAAATGCACCTTTTCTCCATGCTTTCCTTTGTCTTGAATTCCATGTAAATATCTAGTTAGGAAGCACTTCTTGTGATTGCAATTTAATTTTCTTTGCAGCTAATCGTGGATGTGAGCACACCATCCATGGACTTTCTTAACAATCGTCAGTTCAGGAAATTCCAGAGCTGCAAGGCAAGGTCTGCAAAATGAAGATGCCTTTTGGCTTACCTTTTTGCTCCCTATTAATTTATCTTATTTCATGAACAAGTGCAATTGCCAATAAAAATCTTCACAATCTGTCTTTTGATTTATATGAAGTTTTGACAGAATTTCTCTTGGAAAGGTGCCTGTCATTTGACGTCAGAGCTCTTAATACATTTGCTTTTCATCTAGCAGTTGGGTTAAGCAAGCTGCCATCTGCTGACGCCTCTGCTTTTCCCCATCACATTTCTTGAATGTTTGATTCCAATGATACAATCTTGAGGGTTCCTTTCTCAAAGGAATGGCATTCACGGCAGGACGTGGGAAATTTAATTCAACGGTACAAATACAGTCTTTGCAAATCAGCTCTTTTAATGGAATGGTGAATATTTCTGGGAGCTTTTAAGAAACCATCTTTTTAACGCTGATATGGTTCTGTTTATTCCTTTTAGATTCCAAAATCCTTCCAGTATGTGCTTTTGTCAGGGACTATACAACTGTATGCTTTTCAGAAGGGGTGTTCATGCTCTCAATGGTAATTATAGTAAGCATTTAACCGAAGACCCCTAAAATGAGGTGGAGGTGCTTCTTGCTTTCCATTGATTCTATGGGGAGCCTGATGCCTACATCTTGCCCTTAGAACTGGAATAATATTCGAGGCGATATCAGTCCCTCCCTTGATTCTCAGGTTACATGTGTCTCAGGTGGTCCAGCTTCCCTGTACTAGAAGGATTGAACAGAATGCCATGCTCTGTACACAGGCATTGTAAATATAGCAGTGTTAGGTTTATTTTCATTTTATATGTAAAAGGCCAAAATCAAAGGAGCTCACATGGCAAATGCACAGAGGTGCAATATGCTGGAATATATCTTAACATCCTTTCTGAAGGCATAGAGGGATTCTCAGTTGAAATCTGTTACACCTACAAAACTAAATGAATCCTGTCTAATTCAATGCTGCCATCACATTTGTAACATTTCATGTATATTGACAGATTTTTAGGAAAAATTCCAATAATCGTTTCAGCATCACACTGCATTTCATCACTGTGTTACATTGCCTTGTAGAGGCTTGTGCCCCTATCTTCTCTGGAAGTCTGTTTTTCTTTCCTAACTTCATCTCCCTTAATGTAATATGGAGGTCATGTGGCCCCAGGTACATTATAAAAGGCACAGTCTTGTTTATATGAAAAGAGTGAGAAGTGACAAATCCGAATCACAGCTCACATTAGTGCTTCCTTTCATTTGGTGTTACTAAAGGGTATTTTGCTATCATTTTTTTCACAAACATTCTTTTTGAAAGTTCTCAGTATTTCAGTTCTAATAATCTAAAAAAAATAACAATGAGCACAACTGGGAGCACGTTTCTTTATTTGCATTTGTCACTGGAAAATTAGAGAGAAGAAACCCTGCAGAGTTAACAAGTTATGAAGCTACAGTTGAGCACAACCCATCAGAAAGAAAATGTGGGTCTTTTTGATATTTTGGCACTATTTCAAGCATATAGGAAAAACCAGCACAGGCTACAGTAGAAGTATCAGCTGTAATTTGTGGTGTTGTTAACATGAAGAATTATGCAAGTAGACTTTCAGCTAATTATCAAGGCCCTTTGCAGGTTAAAAATACCTCTACGCTTTTTTGTCACATGTCTGTTTTGCTGCATGTCTACAAAAGTAACATGTTTATAAAGTATTTAGGTCTTTTGCCACTATTTTTTTACAAGGTAATTCATGAGTTTGAGTCTCAGCCTACTATTTCTGGAAATACGTAGTTTGTGCTTCTGGAAGACCATGGCTTAATCCTGACTAAAGTGGTTGCACGGATTTATTTGTTTCCTTTGTGTTGGTGTGTCAATACAACTAGGTGACATTCAGCTGTGCTTTAAGAGCCCATGGTTGCTGAAGGAATAAAGCACCAGCCGTCACCATGTCATTACTTTTTGTAAGGTTGCCTGATAAGTGAAGACAGCAGTCAGTTAAATCCACATGAAAACTTTAGGAGGCATAAAGGAATACGATCTAAGACACATATTTGTGCCACTGGTAGATATGTAAAGTCTCACTTGAATTTGGTGTAAGTATAGGAGCTTCAGGTTTTACAGTTTATTTTGATTATCATTTAATGACTAATGATGTCTGTCTTTAAATTCCAGAAATAGGTTATTTAGTATGCTAACAGTTGCATTAGAGTAATTTAAGAATGTAGAACTCTTTTCAACTCTCTTTATGAAAAGTTTTGAAAGCAATATAGAACATCAGTACCTCCTTTGCTGCTGTCTGTTTCTCATACTCTCACAAACCCTCACAAACTTGTAATTTTGAGTTTCTGGCTGCATTTCTGTACAATGGTGCATTGGCATGTGGTCAGCCTGATTTCTCAATATGCATAGTTTCAAAGTCCAAATCTGGCACAGGAAAATGTGTTCTAGGGTTCATTTGATTGCACTGGCCAAGCCACTATCAAATGACAGCTTCAGTGCTAAAACTGAGACCATTGACTTGTCCTTGAGCTGAGAAAGGACAGTCCTAGAGATGGAGAGGTCACTGCCTTCCTTTAAAGATGGGGGAAGTACAGATTCATCTTCCTCCTTAAACTCCTTTTCTGATAAGCTTTTCTGAAAGGCAACCCTTTTTCTGGCATGCTTTCTGTCAGCTCTGAGGGTGTGTGAGGAACAGCAACCGTAAGGAGAGGAGGCAGGTCTGGAAATCCCATTAGCTCAGCCAGCAAGCTGGATCCAAGTGAGCTTGGGGCCAGCGTACATGTCGACCAAGAATGGGAGATTAACCACAGGCAGCGCTTCCACTCTGCTGGTGCTTTATGTGGAAAATATCACAGTTGATTTTCTGAAGGAAGAAAAAAAAACAAAAAGAGAAGGTAGTCAAAATGCTTTTAAATGGTCAGCAATAGGAGTTAATTAAATGATGAAATTTGAAACATTATCTAGTTGTGATTGTCTCCTTTTTCGCATTCATATAATTGCCATGAACAAATTATACATACAGAAAAAACTTTGCAGTTAAAGTGGAGGAACAGCATCAAACTGGCCACACTTTCTGTGTAACTTAATGAGTTCTGGCATTCTCTGACATGCTTTTGCTGTGTAGACAATATATGTGAGCATGCCCCATCACTCTTAGGGTGTTTTTTCTGAGAGGAAAAGAAATACGGTAATGGAGGATTTTCTTTTTCTGGTCCTTCAGGCTTATAGGCTGTATGGTAAAGAGGAAGGCAGAGCTGGCACTAATGTCAGCCAGGAGATTAAAGGAAAGACGTGGTCCCTGTTCAGACCAGGGGCCCACTGCAATGCACTTCTCCAGGAATAATGTCAGCATGAGGTGTAAAGAAACAGCAAACAGCTTCAACACTGAGGCAATGGTGGACTAATGGCAGGCAGCAGGCACTCCTGAACCCACAGTGCCAAGGGCAGGATTGAATGACATAGACAAGACCTCAACCATCAGCTGTTTTGACATAAGATTCTTCCAGATTTGCTAGGGTTTCTGGAGTGGATACGATACCCCTCTGTACCTTCACAAGAGCGTAACAAATGCCTGACAGGGACAAAACAGTGGCCCATTGAAGGAACCATTCTGTCTCTGGCAGCAGGGGAGCACACAAGCTTGGTTACTGTCTGCGGTGCACCCCCTGGCAGCCCCCAGCACCCACTCTCACGGGATTAGCAATGATAGAGATATCGCATTCCCGTTGGTATCTCTCAGCCTGACACCCAAAAAACTACTCATTTATTTTTTGAACTTTCTGACACTGCCTGCTTCCATGATCTCCTACAGCAGCGGGGGCAGCCCCAGCCTCGAGCATCAGGCACCTTCTGAGGATGGGCTGGGGATGGGCAGAGGCTGGGCGCCAGAACGACACACGGCATTGAAGGTGTGAGTGCACAACTGTTTTATCTGATTGGAGATGAGGTTTTCTGTTGCTGTGGGTTTATTTTTGCATTTTTTTCTTTTTACCCCAGCAGTGGTTCTCTTGATATGACCAGTTCTTTACTGGCTTTTTTTGGCTGCTTTTGCACTTTGAGCTGACGTTTATAGATAATTGTCAATGACAACTCCGAGGTCTCTTTCCTGCATTGCAACCACCAGTTATGAGCACGGTGTCACCTAAGTATAGTTTAGATTATTTTCTCTAGATGTGTTTTGAAGCAAATAACTGATTCTTTGGACCTGAACATAGCTGAAGCCATTTTGTGTACATAGACCCCTTTCAGCTTAAATGAGAAGGTAATGTACTACCTTCTTCCTCATTCTTTCTTACCCCTTCCAGGTCTATACAAGCAGGTGTAATTCATTCACACATCTGACTGCTGTAAAGAGACATGGTAAAAAAATCTGAGACAATGTTAAATTAAGTTGTGTATGATACTGTGGCAAGTAAGGAGATGAAAAACTTTCAAGAAAAGAAATTGAAAAATAAAGAGTAATTAGCTTCATTTGGGTTCCTCTAAGTGCTAAGGACACTTAAATATAGTCAGCTGGATGTTAATGATATTGTAATCAAGAGTAAAAGCACAGTAAAAGGAGAGGCTGAGCAAAACCAAGGTGGGAACTGAAGAACCACCAAGTGAGTTACATGAATCGCCCTGTCCTGTGACTGAAAGTGTCACATCGTGGTCATGAAGAAGCAGCTATTCCCTGCTTGTGCAGCTCAGATTGCTTTGTTACTCTGCTTTATTTCCCATGACAATAAATCAGTGTACTGATTTATTGGTACAACACACTGTCCTTCAAGGAATGTCCCCTATATGGTGTATATCAATCAAGGAAAGGCTATAGGCAAGATAAAGCCTATGTAAGTAAGTAATAACATTAATGTACACTGAAGTCTTCTTTCTACTATTTTGGCAGTGCCAATACACCTCCAAAGGAGCTGAGAAAATTCTGGCTTTTAGGGAAGTCCTTGAATAGTCAAACATACCTTTCCTGGCCCGAATGCAGACCCTGAGAACGAATTCTACTGGAGTAAGTCTCATACAGTCCAGTCCCTCTGCTCTTCTCAGTCATACAACTTTCAGGAAAGTGGCTGGAACAGGGAACCAGGCAGTGATCTTCAGCAGGGACCTTCAGGCACTGCTGGCCCTGTAGGTTTCATGCTCAGCATGCTAGACCTTGTGCCATTTTCTTTTTCCTGTCTTTCTTCATCTCCAACACCTTCCACTGTCTTCCAGCTAAAAAAGCACTCTGAAGGTGATTAACAACCTTGTCTTACAACGTAAACCACAAAATAAATACCTAATTAGTTAATGCACTGAAATTGGTTGTTTGAAGCTGATCAGCTCACATGTTCTGTCCATCAGCCATACTTTTATCTTATGGTTTTTTTGTTTCATCTTTTTAGAGAATTAGCTTTTTAGGGTAGAAACTCTTATCTCTATTTGTCTAGTACCTGTCTGGGTCCTTTTCTTGGCTTGGCTGTAGTCATTTACATACTGAACATGAAAAATAAATGAAAAGGAAGAGGAGAAATGCTGGAGGCAAAATGAGGTAGAGCCCTGCTCATAGACAAAAATATATGCCATTACTCCAACTGGATATAGGAATGTCATCTGTTTTCTCAGAGGTGTGCAAACACATGTCTGTAATTCAAAAATGTATGACTAACACATGTATATGTTTCTTTTCAGACCTGGTTGAGATCTAAAAAGGCTGATGCTTGGACTTGATTTATGCATTGCACATCTTCATCTCTTCATTATGGTAATCCTTGTTGTCAGACTGCAATGATTTAAATGTTAATCATATTTAGTATCATCTGCACTATATATTATACTGCCTCATAATTTCCAAAAACCACTTTTCATATAAAGAAAAGTAATAAACATTTTAAAGAACGGGTGCAGACACTGATACATGTAGTCAAATGTGCTCACTTCCCCCAAACACACTCCCATGACTGAAGAACACCAAAGACACGTGTTTTCTCCAGGGAATGCAGCACAACTGTAATATTCATTTACTTTCATGATTTTTCTCAGGTCGTCTGTCTTTCCGTGAGTCGATGTGGTAGGAATGTACTATGGAGTCATCAGTTTCTTTAAAAAATAGGAGTAAGCAGTATTCTGACACCTGTACCGTCTTTGGGACACTCGTGGCCCATTGTTTTGGAAAAATCTGAAGACAGCTCTGCCTCAGATGAGCCTTCCTAGGCTACACGGCCACTACTGCATGCCCTGTGACTAGACTAAAAAGCTTAATCAAGACTGGATGGATCTTCAGCACAGACACCCACCTGGCTGGGAAGCTTAATTTGATTTCTGCAGAAAAGATTTGATGTTTTGAAAAGGTTTTTTGGGGGGATGAAAAGCCAAACTCTTATTTCCACTACAGGAACGTGTCCATGTTTCTGAAATGCATTGTGCTCTCCATGCTCCCTCGCTCTATGACAGCCTGCTGAGGAGCACTGGAGCCTGGGAGCTGGTGAAGCGCTCTGAAGGCTGGCTGCCTGCTTCTGCCTGGGGGTGTCATAGGACCAGGGAGCTGCAAGGAGCCCAACTATCAGACTCTGGCACATGAGCCGCCAGGAAGCTAGGGAGCCAGGTGGTCATGAAACCCCATTTCCCTGTGGGAAAACTGTCTGTCACAAAATTTCCTAGTATATCTTCCTAGAACAGAAATTCTCCAGTTTTTATGCTGAGACAAGAAAGGGATACAGGGTTTTTTTCTGGTCAGAGTCCATCTTCAGTAATAGAGAAAAGGAAAACATAGCTACAGCTCTATGTTACTGGGTCACAATCCCAGCATAACATGCAGAAATCTTTCTATTACCCTTAGTAAAAAGATAATACAATTGACATGTGAGTATTTTAGAAATGAAGTGATGGGTTCTGTCCAGTATGATTGCCAGAGCCACCATTTTCATTACTTGGATAGTTGCAAGTGCCAGAATATTTAATGAATTTTCCAAAGACTTTCAAATTGAAAGAATCTTTCTTTTCAAATGTAAAAAGACATTAATCTGCTTTCAAAACACTGCTTTCTTCCTTAGGAAGCATTCAGAGTACCTCTGGAGATAGAGGAAAGCAAAAAAATTAATACTGACTTTAATCATTACTTCCTCAGTATTAATAATATTCTCTTCTAAATAGGAGAGTTTCACTAGAAGGCATTAAAAAAATCAAAACAGAAACACAAAATCATTTTTATAGGACCCAGAAGAGACTTTTGAAGCAGGGCCAGCTTTGAAGCTGGTTGGATCAGGTCGTTCAGTCACCTCCAATTGCATTGCAATTGCCTTTGAGGATGGAGGTTCTACAATCCCTCTGAGTGATCCATTTCAGTTCTTGACTATCTTTATTGTGATAGCTAACTGGAATTTGCAGCCCATATCCATTATCTCTCATTATTTTGCTGTGCACCTTCAAGAAGAGTCTGGCTTCATCTTCTCTATAACCTCCTACTAGATAGATGGGGTCAGCATTAAGATTCCCCCATTAACTTTGTCTACTCCAAAGAAGCAAGCTCTTTCAATCTCTTTGTATGTGTCATGTGCCTCCTAATCTTCACAGTGACCTTGCCCTGGAACCTCCAGTTTGTAGATGTCTTTCTTGTACTGGGGACTCCAAACCTGGACACTTCCAGTTGTAGCTCACAAGGGCTGAATAGAGGGAAATAAATAATAATTTTCCTTATCTACTAGCTACACTCTTGCTAACATAGGTTGTTATGACATTAGCCTTCGTTGCTGCAAAGGCAGACTGCCGATTAATGCTTGTCTTGTTGACTGCCAGGAACCCAGGTCATCTTCTGCAAAGCTGCTTTTTTCCCAGTCAGACCCCAGTCTGCACTGCTGCATGGGGTTATTCTATCCCAGACACAGGACTTTGTATTTACTTCTTTTTAATTACATTAGGTTCTTGTCTGCCCATTTCTCCAGCCTGCCCAGGTATGTCTGAATAGCAGCCCTGGCCTCCTTCATGCTGGCTGCTCCCCATGATGTAGCATTGCCCACAGACTTGCACAGGGTGTATTCCATCTCTGCAGCCACTGAACAATCACAGCCTCTGGGGAACACCATTTGGAACTGGCTTCTGGTTAGACTTTATATTGCAAAACTCCCTGTGCCTGTCAAGTGCTCATACACCAGACCGTAGGCAGTATAGTGTTCGGGGTTATCTGTCCACTATTACTATTTAACAGAAACTGATTAAAATATTTTTTCCCAGTTCCTCACTGATTTCTGCTCCTGAAAATATTATCCACTCATATCAAGTAACCCTCCAGTTTAACCGACTCTGTCGACGCATGCTTTTTAACACTCGTCTTATCTGCCCTTCAGTTTTCCTATTTTACTAGCTGAAACGGAACCAAAACCCAGGCACCACTGAAAGCGCGGTCATCTGCTACCATGAGATAGCAGGGTGCACATGCATACATAGCAGGAGAGAAGAGAGGCAAAACCTTCTGGCTGCTTGCAAACTCACAGTGTCTCTTAGAGGCTTACATTTGCTCTGCTGATTTAAGCATGAATGACAAACAGCAAGAGAAAGCATTATATTATACCATATTCTCAAATGCTAAATACATATATGGATTTCATTAGGTTTTCATTAGTTCAGTGGAAAGCCCATCTGTGAACTCCAGTGAACACAATGCAGTAACGCAGAATCCAAACAGAACATCTGGTAAACTCTAGAGAAAGTTCAAACAGAAACTAGTCTGTGATTGACTTTGGAAAAAGAAAATTTTAACGTGAAGAAAAAGTACTCTTCCAATTCATGACTCAATAAAAAAAATGCCCTGGTCATTAACATGCACTCAGCATAATAGAAATTCTACAGTATAAAGAGAACTTTTTTACATTCATTAGGAATAAGCTCTGAGTATTTCCTTTTAGTAATGCACTCCATTATGCAAAATAGGTTGCTTCATTTCACTGAGAAACCCTGCATCCATTTATATGAGAATTCAATTAATTTCCACTTTCAAAGGACTACTGACACTAATTTTACTTTGAAAACGCCTGTAGGTTTTCAAAAACCACTTTAACGCCTTTAAGGCAATTCCAACCAAATATCTTAGGGCCTGCTGGTTCTCTGTGATGGAGCATAAATTGGACCAAGAAATTGTTGTCAATGATGACAGGAACTGCTGAGCACTGAAGTGACAAATGTAGCCCTTAAATAAGCTTTTGTTACTTACTTCTCTGTTCCATGAAGCGACCTAAGATCACGTGCCTGCCCCAGGCCACTCACCCCTACCAAACACCATTGCTCCCAGCATGAGATACCTTTTGCTTAGCAGCCTGCTGACAGCCTGAAACAGGAATTTACGATATTTATTAAGAAAGCACTGGCCTTTCACAATTCTAGCAGTTTAACAGAATTTTCAGTAACTCAGCCTATATAAAAGTTGAAGATAGATGACAACGTCAAAGCGTTTGGATTGTGGATTTTTTCTCTTTCTTTTCCTGTATGAGGATAGACTGTTTGCTGGGAAGACATTTCTTGCTGAAAAAAAAAAGGGCTTTAAAAATACCAGGTTCATACAAGCAGTGGAAAGCCAAAATACATATTTAGCTTCTTTTCCACTGCTTCCTCTGTGCCTTAAAGTTTTCAGGCTCAGCTAATATGGGAGAACTCCAAAATGTAAAATTTTTCTCACTGGTGTAGACAGATTATAAAGTCAGTTTCAGAACAATGTAACCACAACAATCCTAGCTGTGATGACATCCATAAATCTTCATACCAGAGGGTGAATGAGGTGTTAAATCAGGTATATTTGTATTGTAATTTGTTCATGAAATCTCAAGTTGGCAACTGAAGGGAACGATTCATATGTACTTATTTTTCTTAAAATTACAAGAGCAGATATTATCATAAAACCTGAATGTGTGATTTTGCCTCTATTTTTAGGTATATTGAAGGCCTAGAAAATGACAAGAAAATGTATTTTTCTGGAAAATTCTGTGCTGTGGACATGAACAAGTTGAATGAGATTTCCAGAGCACTGGATGAGCTTGTCAGCTGCTGTAAATTAGTGTGATTTTAACATACTCAAAGAATGTATACTAGCATCATCTGATAGCTCTGTTAAAAAAAAATAAATTTGTAAGAACATTTTTAACTGCCTCTTTTTAGGTTAAAACTTTGACATGAATCACGTGTATAAAAGGTTTCCTGAGATTTTCCTTTTTGTGCCTCATTATTAAGAAATCTTAATTGAAGTTAAGTTCCTGAAAAGGATTCTGATTTTCTTTATTCTGAGAACAAAGAAAAGCTGTATTAGTGTCACAACCATTTCAAAAGTTTACTGTATTTTTATCTTTAAGTGAAAACACCAAAATTAGTTAGAAAGTGGATCATTTAATCCAATAACTGCTCTTTAGCAACTGAAAAAACTTGTGTGGAGGTTGAGTGTTCAGACACTGAACACGGTCATTGTGTAAGAAAACATCTGTTTCTTCCGAACTTTAAGATGAAAGAAAAGGTTAACACATGCACCATTCTAGTTGTTGTCAATTACAGCTGAATCAGTATTTTTTCCTTATCCTGTTACATTTTTGATCTCCAGCTTTTTTTTGTGACAGAGGCCTGCAATGCTTTTTTCACAGAATCGCAAAATCACACAGAATCACAAAATCACACAGAATCATTAAGGTTGGAAAAGACCTTTAAGATCATCAAGTCCAACCATCAACCCAACATCACCATGCCCACTAAACCATGTCCCAGAGTGCCACGTCTACATGTTTATTGAACACCTTCAGTGATGGTGACTCCACCACCTCCCTCGGCAGCCTGTTCCAATGTTTGACCATGCTCTCAGTAAAGAAATTTTTCCTAATATTCAGCCTGAACCTCCCCTGGCGCAACTTGAGGCCATTTCCTCTTGTCCTATCACTTCTCACTTGGGAGAAGAGACCAACACCCACCTCGCCACAACCCCCTTTCAGGTAATTGGAGAGAGCAATAAGGTCTCCTTATCTCCTTATCTCCTTCTTTTGCCATTATTTATTTGCTCCTTTTTGTTATATAAGCTCTGCTTCTTGCATGAGAAAACAATATTCCTTCTACCATTTTCTTCAGTGTTGGTTGCATTTTAATCATGATTTATTATTTCCTCTCATGCCTTAAAACAGATACAATCTTCTGACATCTTTGCAGGATTCTTCTGAATTATTCCCTCTATCCCCCTTCACTTACCCTGCAAATGAAGCATACTAGTGTTGTTTCCTTACTTGCAGGAGTAGACTATGTGGCCTTCAAAATACTCTGCCACAGTTTCTATCACTCCAATGCAGAGAGAAGGGAAGTTCTTTCCATTCACTGCCATACTTAATAACTTGTTCACATCATGTCTGGAAGGTTAGAGCCCACATTGATGCTAATTCTATAATATTATGAAGTTTGAGTGAGTAGCAAGTTTTATTTGTAGGTAGAGTGCAGGTTGAAGAAGGGACTTCACTGGGTTCTTAATGGGTTTTGAAACTTGCCTAGCTTGTCAATAAGGAGCATTGGGCCTCACAGTGGGTAAACAAATCTCAATGCTTGATGGAGCAAGGGAATAGTTGTCAGCTATTTCTATTCATTTTCTTGGCAGGTAAGAACCATATAGGGTCATTCCCAAAGGGCATTAAGATTTCCAAACTGGGAGACAGCAGGCTATGGGCTGATGGGAGGAAAGCCCAGATCACAACTTAGTCAGTGAATCATAAGTAGATGATTCAAAGAGTGAATTTGAATCCATGCCCAAATACAAGACTAGAAAAGGAAATGTAGTTCTCTAAGATTGTTTGGATCCCCAAGTCTATTGCATAAGCATGTGAATAAATAGGTTATTATGAGGACAAGCACCTCATATAACTCTCCTTACAGTGGGGAATTCTGAGACATATCTTTCATTCTGGCTGCCTGACCATACAGGGTGAGGCTAAGTCATCCACATGCTAATTAAAGACATACATCAATTCCTTTTGTTCCTTTTCACTTCTTTTAATCCTTGTGACTATGCAGTCTGTTTTAAATAGTGTAAATGAATACTTTTATGTGTATTAGCATTGTCCTTTAGGGCAGTGATCAGAAAGCGTAGGGTGACCAAGTGTCCAAATCACATTATAAAGAATAGCAAGGCGTATTCCCTGATGCACATGTATTGTTTCAGAGACAGTAACAGGAGAGTCTGAAAGACAGAAGTGTCTTCTAGTGGTCATTACTAATCAGGAAAGGTGTCTAATATGCCATGAGACCACATGAAAGACAAAAGGATGAAGTGATGTTGTACAACACTCCAGGCCCAAGAAATAGTAACAAAGCTCAGGGAGCTTTCAGTTCTAGAGAGTGATTTCCTCTTGAGTGTCTGACTTCCCACTATGATGACAACTCCCCCTGCCCCCTAAAGTTATGTCTGAAAACAAGTTAAACATAAAGAAGGAAACATTAGCTTTATAGGTACAGGGGTTTCTGCTGGTAATTGGTTTTGCAACACAGACTGCCAGTCTGTGGTTACAAGTTATTGGTGATATGAAAGACTTCTACAACATGATCATGAATTACATGGAGAGGGCAAACTGTCCTGACTGCTAGCTCTTCCAACACAAGAACTAAGGGTCTGCAGATGAAACCAGCAGTAGTCAGGATCAAAACAAACAGGAGGAAGTGGCTGTTGATCATGAACAGAGACCTTCATGAGAGAAAAAGACTGTTCAAAAAGTTTGTGTGGTTTTAAGCAGAAATTGAACAAGTACTTGTAATACAGATCTACTGCAGTTACTAGACAGACAGAACACAATAGTTGTAAGGGATGATAAAAAATAGTTAGCAGCTCGCAGAATACTTGGAGAAATGTTCTATGTCTGCTCTGTTCTTCTTCCTTCATGCCTATGTTTAAGGCCACTGGTGGAGACAGCGTACTAAGCAAAACAGACCTTTAATCTGAATACATACAGCTTTTCTCATGTTTCTATTCAGCTACTAGTCACCACCTATGTCTTGTTTTTCAGACTCTTACAGTTCTATATTCCCACAGCTCCTTCCAAAAAGGGTTTAAAGATTTCATCAATGAGGAATCAATGAGGATCATGGTAAGTTTCCATGTTCTCCCCATTCTGAGGAAGACACAGCTATGAGATCAATTGCCCAAAATAGAAAGAAACAATGTATTGTGCTTTATGCCCCATCTGTGTCATCTGAAGTGTATTTTCTGTTTAAATCCTTTTTTTTTTGAAGGATCATATGTCAGTGCAAACCTCCAAAACAGAGCATTGATTTATCTAGTTATGTCTCTCCTTTTCATATTTTTGACACTGACATCACAAATCATTACAATATTTAAGCAATCTCTTTGTCTTTTTTTTGTCTGTTCTCAACAGATTTTGTTTCTCTTTGTTATGCAAGTTGCTCTGAATGTGAAATAAAAATCCTGTAGACTTCTTTCTATAATGAAGACTTACAAGAAAGCTGAAGTTGTAAAAGTAATGTAAAACTAGTAAGGGATAGGGAAAACTGCTATAAAGAAGAAAAGACAGCACAGAAAAGGGAAGGTGGTCACCCACTGAAAAAGGGGAGGAATGTGCACTGCATAAGGGTTGCCTTGACTGGTAGCTGTCTGAAATAACTACTTCAATGGCTCCCTGTGAGAACTCTAATTCAGCATAAAAAAAATGTTAATCCAGAATAACTGCTTTGCAATTAAGACTGTAGAATCATCTTAGCTGATTTAGCTTTAGCTTGGAACAAAGCTATTTTTTTTCTGAAATAATGTTTTCACATGGGAGGTTTTCTGGAACAGTTAAATTCTATTGGAATACTTTCTTGGTATGAGCTTTGCTGCTCATTTCCTCCTGTCTAGATGAGGTTTCAGCATGTTTCTTCTACATGGATGCTGTTATCAAGGCTTGATTCCAATTTCATTTATATAGCACCATTTTATACCAACATACTCAAATAACTTTATTGGAGTAATTCCTGATTTAGTCTGGTATGAGAACAGTATCAGGACTTTATGGTTGTTTGAATAGATGCTTTCTCTGTTTAACAGCCAAGATGGAAAAAAGTTTGGATCAAACTATAAATATTGTTGTTTCTCATCCTTGCTGAAACGAAAATGAAGTAAAAATAGTTTAATACAATACAACACATTGCAATTGGCCCCAGATGAAACATTTCATATACTCTAAGTAAAACAAAGAAGGGAGGATTCACAAAATAAAAATTCCTTAAACTGCTGCTGTTGTCTTCCTCTCCTTTTTACTCACTAGTTCAAGGTTAGACTTTTCACTCACACTTGGAAAAATAGGTCCAGCTACTACAGTTTTGAATGCATTTCAAGATAATGCCTTAACAACCAGGCTATACACCATTCTAAGTGAAAAAACTACCTCCTTTCCTGTGATGTTTTTACACCCACTTTAAATAGCATTCATCATTACACAGGAGTCAGATTCATCTGATTAAATTCAGGTGTCTATGTCTAGATATCCTCAGTTTCCTTTAAAAAACAGCAAGAAATAAGCACTTTGAGGATTTCATTCATCTTATCTTAAAATATAAGATAAGCATGACATCTTTCTTTCATCTTCAAAATCTAAATGTGCATCCCCTCCTTATGCCAGCAAATCTCTTTTACTGTATGCCAGACAACCTTTAAAATCACAGAGGACATTTCTGTCTACACTGCCCTCTACAATGCCAGATCTCCACCTGACTCATACAGATCATCCAGGCACTCTGTTACTCTTTAAAACCAGTGGATTCTGAGCTGGGCAGATATTGACAGTTGTTCAAGTGTCCAAGATGTCCAAGATTGTCCCACTCTTGGCTGAGAAATGCCTTGCTACTTTCCAGTTAGACTTAAGCCAGGGCAAGTAAAATGCAGATGCAAACATTTATTCATAACTTCTAATATAGACAACTACAGGTGCTTTTCAGAGACAAAAGTGAGAAAATGAAATGCAAAAACCACTTATTCTACTTACCTGTAAACATCTAAATATCTAAACAGAGCTTGTTTCTAACCCTCAACTAGGACTGGATAATTGCCGTTATGCTTTTTTCACTTTGGGATGACTACAGGTCTCTATAGCCATTATTTTCCTCTTAGGTGTATTGTACAACAGTTCAGGTGATTTAAACTTAGGAACTCTGTTTCTTTTTCCTGAATGTGGAATCAGTCCTGACAGGAGCCACAGGTGTAACATGGACACGTGTAGACACAGTGGATGTTTAAAGCAAAGTGAGATGAATCCCTAGAGTCCCACCTGCCAGACCAACACCTGAAGCACTAGAGAAGAGGGCAATTCCTATCCTTATGTACTAATGCAACTTTTCTTATGTTACTTATGTTACACCAGGAGTATCCTAACACTTCACCTCACAACATCTTACAGCTTGATGGCACTCAAGAGAGAGGTGGAAGACACTGAGTCAAATGTTTAGAGTGGACTCAGACTTGAAGGCCCTGCCTGTCAGATAGTTTATGTAGCCACATGGATATATAAACACTAAAGGCGATGCCTCTAAAAACTTCATGTCAGACCTATTCTACTCCGTTTTCACATAGCCCTTGGAAGAAAGAAAGCTGGTAAAGCAATCTTTTTTTTCCACTAACAATGTTGAAAGTTTAAATTTAGGAGTCTCAAATATTCATTTGAAATCTGTTGTTTAAAGGAGAGAAGAAAATCTGCGTGAACTAGTACCCAGTCTAGCACTTTCCCCCCCTACAGTTATGTGGATGTAGACATATAAATAAATTGATTCACAAATAATTAATAAATTCAGACTAAATCTGTAAATTTTGAAAGAATGTCTGAAAACATATTTAGATTTTAAGACATCCAACACTTGAAAAATAGCTTTAACACTAAGCATAATTAGTCTGAGATGCATTCAGTAGCTCTCCCAAATAATGGACAAATCTGCTTCCCCCTATTTGTTTTGTGTCACCCTTAATTACCTCAGCATCCTATGGGATTCTCAGCTAGCCTAGATAGCCCTACACTAGACTATGGTCACGTCTGTGGCTGCAATAAGGACATAAATGCCCCCCTGCTTCAATTACCTGGCAAGAGGGGGAGGTCTGCTGTGTAAGAAAATGCTAATTTCATATGCTGTGCACACATTTTTAAGGCATTATCTGATTGCATTTCTCCCTGAGCTGGATGACAGGGATGGAGAGCAAAATAGGCTCCCCATGATCCAGGAGGAAGCAGTTAACGACCTGCTATGCCACCTGGACACTCATAAGTCTATGGGGCCTGATGGCATCCACCCAAGGGTGCTGAGGGAGCTGGCGGAGGAGTTGCCAAGCCGCTCTCCATCATTTATCAACAGTCCTGGTCAATGGGGGAGGTCCCGGATGACTGGAGGCTTGCCAACGTGACGCCCATCTACAAGAAGGGTCGGAAGGAGGATCCGGGGAACTACAGGCCTGTCAGCCTGACCTCGGTGCCGGGGAAGGTTATGGAGAGGCTCATCTTGAGGGCGCTCACGGGACACGTGCAGGATAACCAAGGGGTCAGGCCAAGCCAGCACGGGTTCATGAAAGGCAGGTCCTGCTTGACCAACCTGATCTCCTTCTATGACCAGGTGACCCGCCTAGGGGATGAGGGGAAGGCTGTGGATGTTGTCTACCTGGACTTCAGCAAAGCCTTTGACACTGTTCCCCACAGTATTCTCCTGGAGAAGCTGGCGGCCCGTGGTTTAGACAGGTACACTCTTCGCTGGGTAAAAAACTGGCTGGATGGCCGAGCCCAGAGAGTTGTAGTGAATGGGGTGAAATCCAGCTGGCGGCCGGTCACAAGCGGAGTCCCCCAGGGCTCAGTTTTGGGACCGGTCTTGTTTAATGTCTTTATTGATGATCTGGATGAGGCGATAGAGTGCACCCTCAGCAAGTTTGCAGACGACACCAAGTTGGGAGGGAGTGTTGATCTGCTTGAGGGTAGGAGGGCTCTGCAGAGGGATCTGGACAGGCCGGAGCGATGGGCCGAGGCCAATTGCATGAAGTTCAATAAGGCCAAGTGCCAGGTTCTACACTTTGGCCACAACAACCCCAGGCAACGCTACAGGCTTGGGGATGAGTGGCTGGAAAGCTGCCCCGCAGAAAAGGACCTGGGGGTGTTGATCGACAGCCGGCTGAATATGAGCCAGCAGTGTGCCCAGGTGGCCAAGAAGGCCAACGGCATCCTGGCTTGTATCAGAAATGGTGTGGCCAGCAGGAGCAGGGAGGTGATCATGACTCTGTACTCGGCGCTGGTGAGGCCGCACCTCGAATACTGTGTTCAGTTTTGGGCCCCTCACTACAAGAAGGACATTGAGGTGCTGGAGCGTGTCCAGAGAAGGGCGACGAAGCTGGTGAGGGGTCTGGAACACAAGTCTTATGAGGAGCAGCTGAGGCAACTGGGGTTGTTCAGTCTGGAGAAGAGGAGGCTGAGGGGAGACCTTATCGCTCTCTACAACTACCTGAAAGGGGGTTGCAGAGAGGTGGGTGCTGGTCTCTTCTCCCAAGTGACTAGTGACAGGACTAGAGGAAATGGCCTCAAGTTGCGCCAGGGGAGGTTCAGGCTAGATATCAGGAAAAATTTCTTTACTGAGAGAGTAGTGAAACATTGGAATAGACTGCCCAGGGAGGTGGTAGAGTCACCCTCCCTGGAGATATTCAAGGAGTGTGTGGATGTGGCATTGTGGGATGTAGCTTAATGGGCATGGAGCTGTGTGGTGTTGGGTGGGTTGGTTTTTGGTGTGTGGTGGTTTGTTGTTGTTGTGTGGTGTGGTTTGTTTGGGTTTTTTTGGTGGTTTTTTTTTTTTTTTTTTTTTTTGGTTGGACTTGATGATCTTACAGGTCTTTTCCAACCTTAGTGATTCTGTGATTCTGTGATTCTGTGCATAAATTATAACATCTCCTTCCCCCCTCTCACCTTGTATAAATCAGTACAAAAGCATTTGGGATGATCAAGGAGTGAATGAAGTCTCCATTTCTTTTTCTCTAAGTAGATCCCAATCTCAGTAGAGAAAGAAGTCCAGCACTGATGCCAGGAAAGAGGAGGAGGGTGGGAATTGTGCTGCAGAGGATTTGTGAGGTGTGGAGTTATTTTAATAATGCTGGATGAAAAATCTGCTACTAAAATAAGAGTAGGGAATGAATCCACCTCCACCAAAGTGGAGGAATGTTGGCTTCAATAGTTTTAAATGCTCCAGTAAAAATGCTACTTTTTCATAATTCTGCCTATGTTCACTTTCAACTTGGTCTCCATAAATTGCTGACACTTGAAGAAAGCTTTGCCCTAGGCATTTAATTTTCATTATCAGTGCTTTGTGTTTGATATGGAAAAAAATACATTACAATCTGAGCAAAAAAAGGTTAGAGACGTGAAGAATATGTGCTATATGTCATGGAATGACACAGTTCAGGGACATTCCAAACGTGTAAACATAATAAAATAGTCATTAAATGTTAAGGCATAAACCTGATCTGAGATGCCAAAATAATGTGCAGTAATTCAACAATTCTTGATTAAGAGCTGTATATTCATGATTTAATTTCAGGTTCATCTGAAAAAAACAAATCTGATAGTGTTTCCAGGAAGAATGCTTCCACTTTATTTAAATTTTAAAAAAGGTTAAAAAAAAAAAAAGTGTAAATCTTGATTGAATTGATATTATGGAAAGAATGTATTATTCACTGTGTGTAACTTGATTGGTTTGTCATCAGAGTTGCATACAAAATCCTACCATATAGTAACAGGATCATTTTAAGCAGGCCCCCACTGTCCAGCAGCGACAATGCGGCGTTGAATGTAGTGGAGAACTCAGTCCACAGTATCAGTTTCCAAACCAGGTTAAGGTGTGGACTGTATTTGCCTGCTACAGATGTTTAGAGTATACAGTTCTGCTGAATACAGTTCAATACAGCTCAATAAATTTAAGGGCATATCTATACAAAGTTTTTCCTCAAGACTGTCTGTCGACTGAAGAGCTAAAGGGTTTATCCTGTTGATTGTCACAGGAGCACCAGTCCTTCCAGCCGAGCATTTGAGAACCTGGCTTTACTGTGGGCTGCCACAGTGCCAGAACACTTGATAGTCCCTCACGTGGAGTATTGCAGTATCTTTTGCTGACCTTGGCAGTTTGAGACTGCTCGCAACCAGCCCATTTGGAAAGCTATAATCTCCCCTGCATTGTACATTCATTTTTTTGTAAGGAATTATCAACTTACATTTAGATGACTTTCCTTTACTTAACTGTCTATTTGCAAGGGAAAAGAGCTATTTTATTTGACTGGAAGAGAAAATATCCTCTGCAGTTCATTTCTGCTATCTCATTGGCAGAGGTATTTGGTGTGTCAGAAACAAGGGTGAGAAAAGAAAGGGAAAGAGAAGACCATGTGTGGCTATATTAGAACTTTCTTTTCTACCTCTTTTTTTTTTCTCCTTCCCTCTTCATCATTCTTCAGTGCAGCCAGGGGTCCCACTTGAACAGGAAGGAAAGTAAGAAAGAAAAAAGAGAGAAACAGTGGCTAGAGGGAGTTGGCAGTTTCTTCCTCACTAGGTATGAAGTCCTATATATGACGTTCTTAAACCATGTAGTAGCCTGCCCACTCCATTTTGCCTCCATTCCTTAGAATTAAAAGTTTGTGTTTCAAAGGTGAAGGTGTGAATAATGTCCTGTCTGGGTAAGCCAGGTGGAATTTCTCTCCTCCAGATATTTTACACAGAGTGGGTCTTCAGGTTTTGCCATTTTAACAGCACCCTGAAGTCATGACCTTAGATCAATCAAGCTCAAAGGGGCTGTCTGCAACAGCCCATGATGTCAAGCTCACTGATAAGTGGCTGATTTTAGTAGTGAGGAAGAACTCAGGAAGAGACAGAGGTAGACAAATGCTGTGTGTTTCTCTATTTGTCTTCACAGCATACCGAATCAAAAGCATTAGGCTGAATGGAGACATCCTGAATTTGGTTATTGGATACAAAACCAACTTATATATCACACTATACCTACATAAATAGGTGCCATTTTGACAGAAGATGTTTACTGCTTTTAAAAATATTATGAAGTGTTTGCTCGATTTATAAAACACATGTCTCTGTTCCATACTCTTTAGTACCTCATAAAAGGATTTGGGATACTTCAGTGAAACATTTTTTCATCAGAAGATTATTTTTTTTTCTCAAATCTATTGTAATTTTTTTCCACAGAACCATAAAATCGTATAGGTTAGAAGGGACCTATGGAGATCATCTTGTCTAACACCCTGCCCAAGGCAGACCCAGCCAGACCAGGCTGCTGAAGGCCATGTCCAGCTGGGTTTTGAATATCTCCAAGGAAGGAAATTCTCTCCAGGCAACCTGGTCCAGAGTCTGAACATCCTCATGGTGATTTTTTTTTCCCTTACATGCAATGCAAATTTTACATCTTGTACATTTTACCTCTTGTCCTGTCTGGGTCCATCTTCTTTGCATCATCTTATCAGGTAGTTGTAGACATCAGTAAGATCTCCTCCAAAGCCTCCTCTTCTCCAGGATGAACAAATTCAGCTCTCTTAACCTCTCCTTTCATTTCACGTGCTCCATCTTGGCATCTCTGCTCAAGACACTCGGGTATGTCAATGGTTTTTTTGATCAAAATCATAAATAAAAAGCACTCCAATGGCTAGGGACTTCAAATGTGAGAAGCAGGCTAAGGTCCCTGTTGTATATATTTTGGAGCAGGGATCTGAATTTTTACTTCTCTTCCAAATTTATGTTTAATTATCAAATTGCAGATGTTTGTCACCTTTGCCACATCCACTGTATGAATATTTCTACTTTATATAAACAGCAAAATGTTAATTTTGGGGTAAAGAAAGCAAGGACAAGCTTTCCAGAGTCTTCAACTCCATTGGAGAGGATCGAAGTTCAAAACCATAAGCAAGTCAAGCAGGGCAGCATGTTAAAATTAAATCAGGCAACTTGTGAAACCATCCTTCGAGCAAGCTATTTTTTATAAAGGCGTGATTCTCTGGTGAAAAGCATGAAGTGGTCCTGGCTGAAGTATAGAACCAAAATGTAACTCTGAACTATTGCCCTATTTAATAAAAAAAGCGATGTTTTGGGTTTTTGAAAACTAATAATTGATAATGTAACATGCTTGAAAATTTAAATATGTTCTAACCTCTTTTTGAAGAAGTAATTTGTGGTTGGTTAAAACATATGGTAATTCCTGAGAGCAATTGTCAGACTTTTAAAGTACTTGAATTTGATGTTTAATAACCTAGTATATTACTTGGTAGCAAATCCACCAGACAGACATGCGTGATTTCCAAGAGTAAAATCCTACTTGCTTTACTTACACTGGAGGACTCAATTTGTTCTTGGAAGGGATTACTTTCAGCAGTAAACTAACCAAGCCCAGGTTTTACAAAGCCTTGAAGACTACAGGCCTTTCCCAGTGAACAGTTCTACTGACATCATTAGGAGTCTTATCTAAGTAAAAGATGGGGAATTTGAGGAAATTCACAGTTCTCAAGATTTTGGGACATAGTTTGCATATCAGACAGTAACAATGCCATAAATCACGAAGATTAGAAGATGAAATGTTACCAGTATTGTAATTTAACATAAGGGTATGCAAAGAAGGAACTGAACTAGCTATTCACTAAAATATTTTAACATATTTTTAACTCCCTACCCACGGTGTGACTCATGCATACGCTTTTAATTTAATTTAAATAACACCAGGTTATATCAGTTCATTTCTGAACATTCTGCTATGGCTGCATTTCCCAAACATCATGGTTATAAAATAACATGACAAGAACTAGAGGAAAACATGCTTTAATAAGTAGCTAAGATTTTGTTTGTCCTCATGAGAAGAGGACTGAGGACATCATTCTGCTTTTACTACTTTTCCAGTTTTCATTTTTGCTCTTTGTATGTGTAGCAACTCTAGAGAGATGATCTGATATAATCTTTCTCTACAGATGCTTTTATATGTACCACATGAAACAAGCATAAAGGTAGCAAAAAAGCATGTGTACATTACATTATGGTAATAGAGTGGTTATAATAATTTCCTGCAGGTCCATAACATGGATTTGATGTGTGCTGTGGACTCAGGCCAGATCTTCTCTGCCATCACCTGAACCATCACCACTACCTGGTGGCTGGTTTGAGGGGTGAGGAGCAATTATATGTGAATACTGACTGTATCATTCCTGCATATGCTATTGAAGGCAAGAGGCTGCCAGACTATATAGTTGGCCTAATCAAACTCTGAGGCTCAGATTAAACTTGATTGATGTGGTATCACCACAAATACCTCTTTTTTTTTTTTTTTTCATCTTGCAGGATTTGCTCACATAAACTACTTTAGCTTCTTCTTACCCGGACTCACCCCTCTCATCACTTATTCCTTCAGTTTTCTTTCTAGTTGTCTGAAAGCTTCCTGTTAAAACCTACCTGTGCAGCATCTGTCTTGAGACTAATGAGACATTTGTCAGCATCACACAGAATGGCCCAGATGTATGCAACTTCCCTTCCCTACTGTTGTGTCTGTCAAGTCTATTCAAAGCATAATCTGCTCAGAGCAAGGTTCCTCTGCTACTCAGTGGAGTACAGAACATAGCACAGTGGTATCAATGGATGATAACAATAACCTCAATACCTCTGCTGATAATCCAGTTGACTGGGCTTTATTCAGTCCATTAGTCTGTGTCTTTCATATATTTCTTTGCCCTTCCAGCACATTTAGGGAAATAAAGAAAATAATTAGTTTCCATACTTATTGTAGTTTGAACTTCTGTGCTTCTTTAGAAACACATTTTCTACTTTTAGAGGTATTGAGAACTATAAAACCATGACGTTTTTTCTCATAGGTACTCATGCAGATAAGTCATGTAGTTTGCTGTCAGCATACTCACTAAAATGAAATCAAACCTCTTTTTCATTGAACGGTTCGTCAAAACGTAAACATAAAAGCATCATATTGAAATCTATGCACCTCCTGACAGTTTTGGTTATACACTGGTACTCTGTTATCTTTTTCTTTAAAAATATACATTCTCTTTTAAAAATGTAGATGTTTTAACTGCCTTCTAATTCTAGAGTGTAATGGAAAAAAGTGATACACGCATATCCACAGAAATGAGCCTTATAATTTTTAAATATTTAGTGCCACTTCCTTCGTTTGAAAGATCAGGAGTCTGCCCTGGCATGTTATATTTCCTGGTGGAACACAAGCGTAATGGAAAAGTGTTGTCGATGCTCTGCCATAAGGACCTCCCTAGCCAAAAGTCATTTGCCTCTACACAATAATATACCAATTCTTAAGGAAATTTTGCCATTCTCTGTTCTAGGCACTATGGGAGGATTGTAAGGAATTACAGCTCAGAAAGTAAAGGAAAATGTGTATGATATTCATTTTCTGTAGGGTTGAAAGTACGATTAGCCATCACCCACTGGGAATGCCAGAAAGTTGGAGTAAACTGTATTATTATCTGTATTTAAGGTAATCAGTATAAAAAGAAAACCATATATTTCCTTGAAAAACAAACAGTGCAATTACAGCAGAGAGTAAAACATTTCAAATGAGCTAGCCTATGTTTGCCAGCAGTGTATGACTCACATTATGAAGGGGAAGGGGGAGAAAAGAGTATGGGATTGTCATAATTGATACCAGATGCCAGTCAGACGTGGGTTTTTGGCTGCATTTGAGCTGATGTTTTAATTGACTTTTGACACTGCTTCCAACCTACTCTTTGCTGCTGATCATACCTCCCCCATTAGAGGGTACCACAATAAATCTGTCAGTGCAACAGCACAGGAAATCAATCCCTGATGAAGTTCTGTCAGAATGGTGCATGTTAGATTAAATAATTTAAAGAGTAGAGCTCTTTCTCTCAAGCGTGCTTAACTAGTTTCATCCTCTACCTGAGAAAATGATTTTACATTCAATGCATTTAGGTTTTAGTGAAGTTGCATCTACTGAAGAAGACTTCCGTTTTACACAGAGAGCTTGTACCAGTAGTCCAAATTTAGGCCGCATACCTGATAATACAGAAACCTTACTGTCATTCAGTTTGATTTGTGACACTAAGTGAACCTAAGACCACCTCGTACCAACCAGCTGATCTAGCCATCAGGCTTAACATAAATTTCATATGTACAGCAGAGTAGAAGGGCATCAACAGGAGATACTGAAAGGAAGAGGCAAATGCCTAGCTTGTGGGCTGCCTAGTTTCCCACATGACCCATCTGAGGGCTATACCCACTGGGCTATCGGCTACTCTGGGCTACCAGGGCTCTTAGCTGTGTTTAACAACAAATTCTGTCCTAGACCTGAGAAACGATATTGAGCTTCAGAGGACTTCTGAGGATTTCAGAGAACATGTATTTCCTGAAAAATTATTTTAGTTGAAAAATTCACGATCAGCCCCAGCAGCCACTAAAATCTTGGTACATAACTGAAGTTCTTAATTCTGAATATTGTTGAATAAGATTGTTCAGCCAGATTCTTAACTCTTTCACAGAGGAACTCTCCGCTCATGGATCTCCCACCTTGATGTTCATAATTTGTCGGTGCAGCATGAAACTGATACAAAAAATAGTGGGGTAGTGCATTCAAAATAAGAAAGAAAGACAGCTGTTTTTTTTTTTAAAAAAAAAGAGAATACAAAAGGAATATATAATTGTGGAAGAGTTTGAGCCTGACTGCTGTGAGGCTGAACAGCCAGTCTTATAATTTTAGTTGGACAATTTACATGAATTCAAGATAACAGAATTGATTTTGATTGATCTGGGATAAATAATCCCAGCGATACCATAATGCAAGATTCAGAATTAAAACTCTTCAAAGATTATCAGGATTAAATCAAGAAAATCATGTGATAAGAATTCACACAATAGAAAGAAGACACTATTTTAATCTTTTAGATGACTTAGAAACCATACTTGGCGAATGTCCAAGTGGTGAGAATTTGTATAAAAATTCAATGCATAACATTTATTTTGGAAATTTCTGCAGGTACCAGCACTGGTGTGCAGCGCACAAACCACAGGGATGTTAGCAGCCCAACTAGTAAAGAGGTGTTCCCCATGAGAGCGGTAGGCAGTGCTGTAGCTGAAGATGAACACACTATTCAATGAAACTCGGATCCAACAGGGTTCAAAAGGACCGGTATTCCTTTGGAGTTGGAAGGTGGTATACAAAAGTGGTATTGCCCAAACTGCTGTGGGTTTTGGACAACTAAATATAACCCAGGTGGAGCAGAGAATAAAGGAACTCTTCCTCATGAGCTAAGTCCTACTAAAGTAGTAACAGCTCTGGGTAACTATTTCCTTGTCTGAAGAATGACGCTCTGTAGTAATTATTATTTCTGATAAATCATCAGTGTTTTTTAACTTTTGTTCATATATGTGCAAAAATATAACACCCATGCCTCAAAGAACAAACAGCTTTTCTAAAAAAAAAAAAAAAAGCCTACGTAGCATTATTATGATGTTTTTCTCATTTAAAATCTCCTACTTGAAAAAAATGAAAATATTTTAATGCCAGCCACTGCCCTTTAAACTAAACAATGTTCTCACAGTATTTCATTATATTCTTCCTACAGTTTTGCATTGGCACTTCGAAAAATGATGTAGTAAAAAGACCATGATGATCCTGAACTGCTTAATCATAAATTGCTCAGATTGTGACAGCAACATAGGTTTGATATTGATTTCTTTTTTAAAAGAAAGACTTTATAAAGCCAGTCTCAAGAGAACTCCTCAGTCTTTACTCTTTAACAAAGTGTCCTGAGGAAGATGAAATGCATGCCTGTGGTTGGTATTGGTATTTCAACCTTAGCTGAGTCTCCAAACATTTCAGCTGGCAATATTTGTTCTTCATGAGCCACGGAGCAATTTAACTCCACTATTCTGTTAAAATAATTTTAATCTTTTCCAGAATGTAAAAAGATGGATTTAATACAGAGTTGTTTTCGCAGACAGCCTTACTAAACCCCAGGTTGGATTAAATGTATACAAGTAATGTTACAGATGCAAACTGTTCTGGTTTATGTAACAACAATGGCATCTACTTGTAAATATTGTAAAACCACATGTACTCCTTGGTATATATACTGAACACTAACACAGTTACACATATTTCCTCATGATTATTCTAATGGTTTAAATAATATGTATTTGTGATGACTCATTGTAAATATGCATATCCCACATGTGCACTACTCATATATTCAAACTTCAAAAGAATATTATTGCAAAGTCAAGCAGTTAAAAGTTATAAAAAGCAGAATTATGTTTGCTTGTGGATGCAGTCTTTGATAGTGTGATCACATGCTAGTTTTTCATCAGGATCCTTTTCTCCTTTAGCAGGTCAGAGGAGGAGTAATACTCCCTTATCAAGCATCCATTCTCTAGTTCAATGTATGATCCTATACCTGATTTACTGGCACATTTAACAATGTCCTTGAACACCAAGTGTGCCCACTCCTGGGCACAAATCTTTTAGAAATCAAAGTGGGTAAGAAATATAGGGTACATGAGTTGTTATGCTATGCTAGCTAACACAGCTACTACCCTGGCATTCAGAATAGCCTTTCTCTAGCTAAGCTAGCATGCTGCTCTTCGTTTCCTTAGAGTGGGGATTGTTTTGCCCTTCAGTCACATATGAACCCAAGAAGCCTCCACATGGCTTTGCCATCAGATGCCACATATAAATAACATCTAATTTGAAAAGTCAAGTGGCTGAGAGAAGTAAAATACTGAAGTCACTATGAAGAACATATGTGAGATTACTCAACATAAACCTTTATTAAAAAGGTTTGAACTTTAATTATTGTTATGACTGCTTGTTGACAACTGAAACATATTTTTCTATGGACTCAAAGATACATATTCTGCATCTGGTTACCTGTGCCTATTGAGATGGATGCTTGGAACAGCAAGTAAGCCTGCTTGACACAGCAGCAAAGAATAATAGGAAATTTACTGGAGAAAACATTACTACTTCCCCAGTCACTCAAAAACCAATTCTTCTGAAGCTGGGGGTTAAGTTGCATCCACAGTCAGGTGCAGAGAAGCACAGATCAGCTTTTCCAGAGTCTGGGCTAGTGGGTCCAAGCCAGCTTTGGTCCAGAAGCTGTTCAGACATGTTGGCATGTGGTTGTACTGATACATGCTTCGTCTCAGGAGGGAGAGCTGGGTCAACAGAGCCAGTCCTGTGCTATTGTGTATAAATGGTTTCCAGTGCAGTGTCAGCTCTGTTCCTCACTAAGAGCCAGGCAGACCTCATGGTACCTATGTGTACCTGTCAACATAGGCAAGATGCTTCCCACTGAGTCTGCTAACCAGAACATAATTAAAGCTGGCTTGCTGTGCAGCTACATATACAGGAATTACAACTGGAGGAGCAATATGAAAGAGGAGAAGGGTATAGGTAACATAAGAAAAACAGCGTAGAAGAATTTCTTTGACTGGATTAAGTTATCTGCTCTCACAGGTAATCAAACTATGTGACACTTTTCATAGTGCTCTTTCATTTCAGCAACACTTGCTACTGAATTAATCCCAGTAGGGGCCAGTGAAACCAAGCAGAGACTGATGAATTGATGAAAACCTGTATTCCTTGTGGCAGAAGCCATTTCAACATCCCTTTTGTTTCTTGCCAAACAGGTCCTGATTATCACTCACCTAATGAGGCAGCATGGTACACTGGTAGATATGAATGTCCATGATCCCTACCTCATTCTTACGTCATCCCTACTTCAGTGAGGTTGAATGCAGAACCCCACTTCAAAAGGCACACTGAAAATTTGCTGTTTCCCTCCTTTGATTCATTCACCAATCCAAAAGCACAAGTGCCCTGTCCTTGTTAGACCACACAGAAATCACTTTATTGCTAGACCAAACTAGAACACAGGGATATAACAACACTGATTTTACTGAGGTCGTCATTAAAAAGTATTTGCAGATTAGACAGTTCTGAAGGAAAAGAATAAGACATAAGCTCACACCTGTACTTAAAAATCAGGCATTCTTCTATAGCTGCTTCAGTGTGTTAACTAACTCAGAAGAACTGGTGTCCCACCCTTTGAGTTGCTTTGATCAGAATTTTTCTTGAGCTATGTCCTTCTTATTATGCTTAAGGGGGCTGCCCCATTTCCTTTCTTGGACTGTGGGGTGCAAGTGTGAGTTCTGCAGTACTGCCTTCTCTTCTTGTTCAGGCTCAAAGGATCTCCACCTCTCAAGTACCCTGCATGTGCAACCAAAGAGGAATGGTTATTTCCTTCCCTGCTACTGCTTTATTCTTAATTTGAATTTTGGTTGAGCTCCTTTGTTAGCATCTCTCTTTTAGATTCAGGAAGACTGCAACAAAACCTTATGAATCAACACAGGAAAGTGTTCAAAGTGCCCATCTGTGTGTGAGTTGGTATTAGGACAGATATCACATATTTGTCTATTTTTGATGGTGCTTCTCAGTTTTTGAGCATCTATATGTCACAAATATAAAGGCTTTTTAACCTACTCTAGGTCTAAAATCAGCTTTTGGCTTAACTTGAGGATGAACTTAGAAGACACTGTAGACTCGTCTTTTCTCAGCTTTTGTGCAAATTATCCCTGCCAGTTCCAAGATCCAGGTTCTCAGTCTCCATATCCATGTGAGAAAATCTCACAACTTGTACTAGGATTCAGTTTCTCTGTCCACTTACTGGCAAATCCAATCACAGCCCAGGAACTGCCATAGAAGAGCTAGGTTTGCAGGGTGGGTCACTGTGATACGGACCAGAAAAAATAATATGAGTTTCAATTCAAAGGAGTAAAAGAATTTAATGTCTCTTGGAAGCAATGGAAAACAAGGTCATGGTTAAAGAGCATTATACAAAATTCTCAGGAAAAGAGAGGTTCATAGGAAAGTTTAGGCTGCCAATTATGATTTATTGATGTTATTTTAAGGTATCACGGAAAATAAATCCAAGGATGGCAACACAGGCTGGAGCAGTGCCTGCTTTGTGTTTAGAATGCTTTGTGACCACACCTGTTTACAGTCCCTTTCAGCAGCAAATCAAGCATTAAAGTATTTTCATTTCAGTCAGAAATGTTTTTCTGGGTCTACATAGTAGTGGTCATATGCGAGTGTAATTTATAACATTTTTCATTATATAATTTAAGAAAATCATGTTTAAGCACTTATGTGGCAACTGCTGTTATTCTAGAAAGCAGACACCTAGTGCAACACAATTTTTTGGGATGCGGTAACATTTCCAGTTGGCTTCCCGCTATTCAAAACTTTGCTTGCTTGTCCATTAAAACAGAATTTGTAGACAGAAAGTTAGTTTGCAATACCTTTTTTAAAAATGCTGAAGTAAACTCTGAACATAAAGGGGTTTTTAAAAATAATTTTAAGAAGAAAAAACAAATTTGCCCATCTTTAAATGTTTGTTTAAAAAGCCATAGAAAAATTTAAGAAGAAAAAATATAATTAGATTGAATCTGCAAACTTTTTTTTTTTCCCCTGAAAGCTACCAGAAGTATGACAATGTTATTAACATTTGAAAAACATTCACTTCAATGATCAAAATATTTGAAGGGGACAGCATATAGGGCATTCTAAATATGCATATACTTTTCCTTTATGGTTTAATTCATAGATAAGAACAATTCTTTCTATATGTATGAGGGGGATCTTATTAATATATATAAATACATTATAGGAAGGAAGGGTGTACAGAAGATGGAGCCAGCCTCTTTTCAGTGGTGCCCAGTGAGAGGATCAGAGGCAATGAACACAAACTGAAACACAGGAGGTTCCCTCCGAACATCAGGAAACACTTTTTTACTGTAAGGGTGACTGAGCACTGTCACAGGTTGCCCAGAGATATTGTGGAGACCTTGGAGATATTCAAAAGCTGTCTGGATCCGAGCCTGGGCAACTGGCTCTAAGTGGCTGTGATTGAGCAGGGGATTTGGACCAGATGACCTCCAGAGATCCCTTCAAACCTCAACCACTCCGTGATTCTGTGATAAATATTCAGTAACGAGCACTCTAGGAAGCTATATTACTGATTTGTATCCCACTATCATGTATCACATATATCACATGGATCCAGGTAGTTTTTGAGTTTTAAATGAGTAAAGCATAACATTTGATGGCAACAGACAGTTAAAATTCTTATTAAAAACCACTGCTAAAGTACTTATTCTTATCACCGCCATAAGTCCCCATAAGGTATTTATAATACTTTTCAAATGGGTTCATTATTTAGTGCTATACTTTTTAGCATAAATTTCGTACAGGATTTATATGACATTGTCCCTCACAACTGAGATTTTTTTTCCCCTTCACTACTCTGACAGTTCTTTAATCTTGAAAGACTGCAGAACAAATGCAGTTTACAAATATACAAAATTACTACACTACAGTATAAGGAAAGGTAGAACCGCCTAAATCTGTGATAGAAGTTTTCTTACACCTTTAGGCCATGAATTTAAGTATTCTTAGACATGCATGAATAGTAGATGCTGAAGTGGATAAATTAGGAAGACAAACAAGACAATTAAACTAAGAAGAAAAATAAAAGCCTCAGGCTGTACGTACATTAGGTAACAGAAATTCAGAACTATTATGTAATACCTGAAAGCAATGTTTTGTTAAGTGGAAAAAAACTTTGTTGTGTTTTTTACACAGCATCAGGCAGAGTCATGTACTCAGTTTAATCTTTGGACATTTCTGACTCTTGTGTTTTTAACCTGGTAGCCTTATTGGTCTATTATTTGGAGAAGAGAGAGACAGATGAAAAGTTCCTGCTAAAATAGAGCCTTAAACTTTGCATTTAAGTTGCAAAATCACACAAAATTATGAAATGCTGAAAACATTTGACAGCCGGCTGAATATGAGCCAGCAGTGTGCCCAGGTGGCCAAGAAGGCCAACAGCATCCTGGCCTGTATCAGAAATAGTGTGGCCAGCAGGAGTAGGGAGGTGATCATGCCCCTGTACTCGGCGCTGGTGAGGCCGCACCTCGAATGCTGTGTTCAGTTTTGGGCCCCTCACTACAAGAAGGACATTGAGGTGCTGGAGCGTGTCCAGAGAAGGGCGACGAAGCTGGTGAGGGGTCTGGAACACAAGTCTGATGAGGAGCGGCTGAGGGAACTGGGGTTGTTCAGTCTGGAGAAGAGGAGGCTGAGGGGAGACCTTATCGCTCTCTACAACTACCTGAAAGGGGGTTGCAGAGAGGTGGGTGCTGGTCTCTTCTCCCAAGTGACAAGTGACAGGACTAGAGGAAATGGCCTCAAGTTGCGCCAGGGGAGGTTCAGGCTGGATATTAGGAAAAATTTCTTTACTGAGAGAGTAGTGAAACATTGGAATAGGCTGCCCAGGGAGGTGGTAGAGTCACCCTCCCTGGAGGTATTCAAGGAGCGTGTGGATGTGGCATTTTGGGATGTTTCTTGATGGGCATGGTGCTGTGTGGTGTTGGGTGGGTTGGTTTTTGGTGTGTTGTGGTTTGTTGTTGGTTTTTTTTGGTTTGGTTTTTTTTTTTTTTTTTAAGGTTGGACTTGATGATCTTACAGGTCTTTTCCAACCGTAGTGATTCTGTGATTCTGTGATTCTGTGGTTATGTGTTAGAAGGTGATGGTTGATTCAATCATCTTTTCCTATTTTTCATACAGAATCCCTATCTCATTTAGTGCATAAGGAAGGCCTACATCCATAGAGAAGCAAAACTGAATAATAATGGAGATGGTTGGCTAAAAACCTGACTTTGCAACTTTAGGTTATTCTTTTATCATGTTTATGCAATTTTCTTAGGTTGTAAAAAGCAAACTGAAAACTATAAATTTCATTGTGTAGCATCCACATGGATTATCAGGAAAGCTGCAACCTTTGAATTTTAAACCATTTTCAGCTTGTGAGTCCCTAACATTTTTTCCTAGTTCATCTTTGAATTCCTGCATAATGTTTTTTTTCTGCTAAGGTAACAGGCCTTTTGCTTTTTCCTGTCATGTGTAAATCTGCCCCTAATTTTGATACTTGAGCTAATGAAGTAAGGGATAGTAATAATAGGTTGCTATCTTAAGTGTGGACCAGTGGTACAGAAACATAACATACAATGGCAGTGGCCTTGACAGATCACTGTAGGACCTCTTATTCCATGCTGAAAAGGGGACATGGCTCTAAAGGATTTATTTTCTCCTCAGAAACATTATTTTCCTCAGAAGTCTGACTCCTTTATAAGATTTTCATCTAGACTTTATTATTCATAGACTTGTGCTTTTTAACCCAAACATCATTTGATTTGTCCCACTAATTTTTAGTTTCAAGAAATGCAACTCTGCCACCCAATCTCTTTTACCCTCTATTTCAGGATTTTGTTTTCATAGAATCATAAAATCATTCAGTTGAAAGGGACTTTAAAGATCTAGTTCCAACCCCCCTTCCATTAGACCAAGTTGCTCAAAGCCCCATCTTACCCAGCTTTGAACACTTCCAGGGAGGGGGCATCCACAACTTCTCTGGGCAACCTGTTCCAGTGCCTCAACACCTGCATGGTAAAGAGCTTCTTCCTTATGTCTAATCTAAATCTATCCTCTTTCAGTTTAAACCCATCACTCCTTGCCCTATCACTACATGCCCTTGTAAAAAGTCCCTCTCCAGCTTTCTTGCAGGTCCCCTTCAGGTACTGGAAGGCTGCTATAAGGTCTCCCCGGAGCCTTCTCTTCTCCAGGCTGAACAACTCCAACTCTCTCAGCCTGTCTTCATAGGAGAGGTGCTCCAGCCCTCTGATCATCTTCGTGGCCCTCCTCTGGACCAGCTCCAACAGGTCCATGTCCTTTACTGTTGAGGGCCCCAGAGCTGGATGCAGTACTCCAGGTGGGGTCTCACAAGAGCTGAGTAGAGGGGCAGAATGTCCTCCCTCGACCTTCTGGGCACGTTTCTTTTGATGCAACGCAGGATACAGTTGGCTTTCTGGGCTGCAAATGTGCACACTGCTGGCTTATGTTGAGCTTCTCATCAACCAACACCCCCAAGTCCTTCTCCTCAGGGCTGCTCTCAATCCATTCTCCGGCCAGCCTGTATTTGTGCTTGGGATTGCCCCAACCCACGTGCAGAACCTTGCATTTGGCCTTGTTGAACTTCATGTGGTTCAAACGGGGCCACCTCTCAATACTGTCAAGGTCCCTCTGAATGGCATCTGTTCCCTCCAGCGTGTCAGCTGCACCACACAGCTTGGTGTTGTTGACAAACTTGCTAAGGGTGCACTCAATCTCACTGTCCATGTCTCTGACAAAGATGTTAAACAGTGCTGATCCCAGTACTGACCCCTGAGGAACACCACTCATCACTGGTCTCCATGTGGACATAGAGCTGCTGACTGCAAGTCTGTGAGTGTGACCATCCAGCCAATTCCTTATCCACTGAGTGGTCCAGCCATCAAATCCGTGTCTCTCCAATTTAGAGACAAGGATGTCACTGAATCACACAGAATCATTAAGGTTGGAAAAGACCTGTAAGACCATCAAGTCCAACGATCAACCCAACAGCACCATGCCCATTAAACCAGGTCCCGAAGTGCCATGTCTACATGTTTTTTGAACACCTCCAGTTGATGGCGACTCCACCACCTCCCTGGGCAGCCTGTTCCAATGTTTGACTATGTTCTCAGTAAAGAAATTTTTCCTAATATCCAGCCTAAACCTCCCCTGGCGCAACTTGAGACCATTTTGTCTCGTTCTATTGCTGGTTACATGGGAGAAGAGACCAACACCCACCTCTCTGCAACCTCCTTTCAGGTAATTGTAGAGAGCGATGAGGTCTCCCCTCAGCCTCCTCTTCTCCAGGCTAAACAACCCCAATTCCCTCAGCCGCTCCTCATCAGACTTGTGCTCCAGACCCCTCACCAGCTTCGTCGCCCTTCTCTGGACACGCTCCAGCACCTCAATGTCCTTCTTGTAGTGAGGGGCCCAAAACTGAACACAGCATTTGAGGTGCGGCCTCACCAGCGCCGAGTACAGGGGCACGATCACCTCCCTGCTCCTGCTGGCCACACTATTTCTGATACAGGCCAGGATGCCGTTGGCCTTCTTGGCCACCTGGGCACACTGCTGGCTCATATTCAGCCGGCTGTCAATCAACACCCCCAGGTCCCTTTCTGCGGGGCAGCTTTCCAGCCTCTCGTCCCCAAGCCTGTAGCATTGTCTGAGGTTGTTGTGACCCAAGTGCAGGACCCGGCACTTGGCCTTGTTGAACCGCATACAATTGGCCTCGGCCCATCGCTCCGGCCTGTCCAGATCCCTCTGCAGAGCCTTCCTACCCTCGAGCAGATCAACAGTCCCTCCCAACTTGGTGTCGTCTGCAAACTTACTGAGGGAGCACTCAATCCCCTCATCTAGATCATCGATAAAGTTATTAAACAAGTCTGGCCCCAAAACTGAGCCCTGGGGGACTCCGCTTTTGACCAGCTGCCAAGTGGATTTTGCTCCATTCGCCGCAAGTCTCCTGGCTCAGCCATCCAGCCAGCTTTTTACACAGCGAAAAGTGCACCTGTCTCAGCCACAAACTGCCAGCTTCTCCAGGAGAATGTTGTGGGAGACAATGTTAAAGGCTTTACTAAAGTCCAAGTAGACAACAACCACAGCCTTTAAATGTCGTGCAGTGCAGTGTCAAATGCTTTGGAACAAGTGCAGGTAGATGATGTCAGTTGCTCTTCCCTTATCCACCAACACTGTAACCCCATCATAGAAGGCCACCAAATTTGTCAGGCACAATTTGCCCCTAGTGAAGCCATGTTGGCTGCCACCAATCACCTCCTTGTTTTCCATGTGCCTTAGCACAGTTTCCAGCAGGATCTGCTCCATGATCTTGCCGGGCACAGAGGTGACACTGGCTGGCCTGTAGTTCCCCAGGTCTTCCTTTTCTCCCTTTTTAAGAATGAGGGTTATGTTTCCCTTTTCTAGTCAGTGGGAACTTCACTGGACTACCACGGCTTCTCAAATATGATGGATAGTGGCTTAGCAACTTCATCCACCAGTTCCCTCAGGACCTGTGGATGTATCTCATCAGGTCCCATGGACTTGTGCATCTTCAGGTTCCTTAGATGGTCTTGAACCTGATCTTTTCCTACAGTGGGCAGTTCTTCATTGTCCCAGTCCCTGCCTCTGACTTCTGCGACTTGGGCCATGTGGCTTGAGCACTTGCTGGTGAAGACTGAGGCACAAAAGTCATTGAGTACCTCAGTCTTCCCCATGTCCTGGGTAACCAGGTCTCCCGTTTCCTTCCAGAGAGGGCCTACATTTTCCCTAGTTTTTCTTTTATCACCAGCATACCTGTAGAAGTTTTTCTTGTTGCCCTTGACATCCCTGGCCTGATTCAATTCTATCAGGGCTATAGCTTTCCTAACCTGATCCCTTGCTGCAAGGACAATTTCTCTGTATTCCTCCCAGGCTACCTGTCCTTGCTTCCACTCTCTGTAGGCTTCCTTTCTGTGTTTGAGTTTGTCCAGGAGCAACTTGTTCATCCATGCAGGCCTTCTGGCATTTTTGCCTAACTTCCTCTTTGTTGGGATGCATTACTCCTGAGCTTGGAGGAGGTGATCTTTGAATATTAACCAGCTTTCTTGGTACACTCTTCCTTCCAGGGCTTTATGCCATGATACTCTACCAAGCAGATCCCTGAAGAGGCCAAAGTCTGCTTCCCTGAAGTCCAGGGTAGGGAGCTTGCTGTGTGCCCTCCTCACTGCCCTAAGGATCTTGAACTCCACCATTTCATGGCCACTGCAGCCAAGGCTGCTCTTGAGCTTCACATTCCCCACCAGCCCCTCCTTGTTGGTGAGTTTTGCCTCTAGATTTCCTTCCTTGGTTTCAAGCCATATTTTTTTGACCAGCCAGTCTGAGTTTCCATCTTCTACTGGTCTCTGTTCTGCACCAGCATCCACCTCTCTTGCTTGTTCCACTTGCATTTCTGTGGTGTCCTATGTTCAGCTCCTGTCCTGTCTGCCTTGCTGGGTGTCAGCAAGTGGATCATTCACAGTGCAGAAGACAGGAGCTTCTTTCTCTCCCTTCTAATGTCTGGCCCCATCCCAGTCTGGAAATAAACATGTTAAGAAAAGCCCAGAATCCTCCAAGTATATGTGGGTTGACAGCACAGTCCCATGCTCGGGTTAGTGAATGAACCATTCAAATAAGAGAGGAAGCAGCACAGCCTATTTTTTTGGCGGAATGACATATAGACAGATGGCTTCAGAAAGGCTGGTGGGGCTTGAGTGTGCTCAGTAAGAACAGAAACTTCTGGGATTTTTGTGGTGAAGCTTTAGCAAACTTCTAGTGAGTTCACACAAATTGGACTTTTTCAAGATTTACATTATGGGTGGTTTCTCGTACAGATAGTAAAAAGCACATCAGTGACACACAGACCACCCTTTTGCCAGATGTCAGGTTCCTGCTCCAACATATAAGGAGGGCACAAGAGCCGCCAAAGTAAAGGTTACAGGATTGTTATTTTAACAGCAAAAAATAGCATGTTTTTCTGTTGCTTCACAGCAGAAACATTTTGGCTGAAATTTTCCAAAAGATTTCTTCTTAAGGCAAATGCCATGCATGGAAATCTTCAACCTAAACAGTTAGTTTGGCAAAAGTATAAGCAACCTGCCTTATAACAGGAAATGTTTGCAGCCTTAATACTAGGCAGTGCTACCATTTTAGTGAATAATTTACTCAGCACCACCCTATTGCACTGACAAAGATATTCAGCTGTTTGGAAGGCCAAGTTGTGAGATTAAAAGGCATGAGCATTAGCTCCAAGTTGATGCTGACTAGTGTTGACTACCAAGATTCTCTTTTAACCACAGCCTTTGCCCATTTTTTGCAGCATAGCTGATTACATTCCACAGCTATGTCATATTTTGGAAAGTCCTTTACCAAGTTTGACATTCATGGTGATTTCAGCAAAGATGAAGAGAAGAGGAAGATGGCTTGGGAAGTTTCCATCAAAGCTGTTATGACTGAAGGTAATTTTTGAACCCTTTTTACTCTTCCATGAGGACACTTTCTACCTGTGTGGGTTTGCTCTGTTGGAGGGGAAAATGATACATGACCATTGCGTATCACTGAAGACTCCACAGCAGTGATGCCAAGACTGAACAATGTAGGTTCCATAAAGTTGCAATATCACTGTAAGTAGATACACCACTATGTCATCTGTAATGGGTTTAGAAAAGTCACCTTTCTCATAGCGTTTTGTCAGCCATGTTACTTGTGCACATGTATTTTCTACTGGTCCAGACCCAGAAACACATCAGAGAGGTGTATTTCTCTGGGCAGCCTCTTCTTTCTCTGATCTGGTATTTTAAGAATAGCAAGACACAACACTGACAGTATTTCAAACTTTTCAATTTCAGCCATGGACTTGAAGTGCAAGCACTGCTTTCTTGATGCTTCCCTTGAAGAATTAAGCTTCCAAAACAGAGGGAAGAGGACGCATACCTATGACTTATTGTTGCCACCAAGGCCCACTGAAAGGGATGACTGCAGCAGCAGAATGTGGCAAATATCTCTTGGGCTGAAAGTGGTCATACAGAGCATTTCACTGACACAACATCCCTTCCTGAGCTCCTGGACATGATACTACCTCTTCTCTAGCACTGCTGCACCATGTCAGCTCCTCAAAAACAAGAATTGAGGGTGAAAGCATTTACCAAATATTAGAGAATAAAATGCACAGGGAAAAATGCAGAAATAAAGCATACTATTGCAGAGACAGACTCTGAAGAATGAAGATTCTATTGAAAAGAAATTTAACCATACTACATGTTTTAAAATCGCAGAAATGCATTGTTGGATAGTCAGATAACCTCACAGCTTCCATATAGAGATATCATACAATAATTATGTGATTGTGATTAAGGTAAAACAGTGTTGTTGCAGGCAGCAAGAGGGAAGTATTGTGGCTGCATGATTTCTAATGAATCAGTTGACACTATCTTAAAGAAAAAAATCCATTAACTAAGTTTAATTTAATATCTAGGAAAACAATGAGGAGCAAGAATTACTTATTTTATATGGAGGCTAGATCTGTCATTAGAAATGAATGATTAAATCCTCATGACTCAAGAAACTATTGCTCAGAGTAAGCATCCAGTACCCCAGGATTCACTGTAAAAACTGTTAATGTACAGTGTAGAATATGGGTTTTTTTCTTTCCTTTTGTCCAAGTGGAGTTTTACCTGCTGGCAACTCAGCAGATACTGATATTCAGTTTTTACATCACGACAGCACTCAATGTTTCTACAGCTTTCTACTTAAGCATTAGTGGGATCATTTTATTACTAAATATGCTTTCATTTCACCTTTTGGCAAAAAAAAAGCTGATGATTTTCAATAAATTTAAAAGGAGACAAAATCCGGGAGTACAAATGAAGAGAGACAGAGAAGTCAGAAAGTATATCTTTCTATGAGTTCTAAAGACTTTTACTGTGGTTCCATCTTTTTATGTTTAGATTTGATCCTTGGAAAAGTAATTGTGACTAAAAGGAATAATAGAGTTTAAAAAGAAATGTCAGTACCAAATATCACATTCCATTTACCCTAAATAACCAATTCATTTTTGCTAAGAAGCTAGTGCTGAGTCTCGTCCACAAAGATGCTGTAGAAATAGTGATACCAGCTTTGCTGAGAATTTTGTAATTTACTTCATTTCATCTACTCATAAGAAGCATGGCCTAGTCAATCAAATGGCAGCTGGAATGTTCCTGGATGAAAAATAAGAACACTGTTTTAAGAAAAAAGGTAAATTTTGAACATTTGGTTTCATTTTATAATAGAATAAAAATGACATCCTTTGAAATATTTAATTTCAAATGCAAGAGACGGTCTTGCTTGTTCTCCAAAACAGCCCACACCCCAGTGGTTAGGATGTTGGAGTAAAAGCTGTTTGGAAGATTTTCAATAAAGTGTATTTTGTTGGAAAACAGCAGTTCATTAAAATGGGAAACAAATCTGTTTATCAGAATGTTATTAAAAGTCTTTTCAGATCTAGGGCAACATTTCTCATCCGCGATGTAAGAGTGCCCTTACAAAGAGATTTGAACTTAGTTCTTCTGGGTCCTAATGAATTCCCACAGAAAGATGACCGTTAGATTTAGACTTGATTTCCTACTCTGCTACAGACTTCCCATGTTATCTTGGACAAGTTGCTTCGACCCAGATTATTTGAAGGAGTTGAATGTCTAAGCCCACTACATACGCACATTTTTTCCAGTTTGAATGCATGGTCTAATCTTACAGAGAGGCCAGAGCACATGTCAGAACAAGATATGGAAACACCAACTACAGACCATGAATGGATGAGATAACAGCTTGACATTTACACATTTAGTAGTGGTGGAACAAATACACTGTGATTGAGTACTGGTGGCAAAGGATGCTGAGATGTGGGCAACCAAGTTTCACATTCACATGGTGCTCCCAAGGCTGCAGACTTTGGATCATTGAATTGAGCACCTTGACATAGCTGGCAACTCTGTTTTCTGATCTGTTTTATAGAAAAATCAACTACATTTTAAAGTTGTTTTATCCGAGATACTATATGACTGGCAACAGTTACAGAACCTCACTGCTTTGATTGCAAAACAGTCTTTTTTATCCATTAATCAAAAAGTATTAATCTACCATTTTACACTCATGTGCCTATGCTGAACTTTGACTTAAATAGCTTCTTTCTTCACTGGAATTTGTGCATCTGATGTATCTAGAGCTAGCAATTATACCCATTCTAAACTTTGCTTTTTCTAGGTTAGTCAACAAATCTCTTTTACTATCCCTTTGTAAATAAAATTTCTCTCTGCTGCAAATTCCAGTTACCCTCCTCCCCACATCTTCCAATGTGACTTTTTTTTTTGTCACATAAATGCATTAATGCTTCTCTTTTTCCAGTAATGCTTTGCTGGATGGACTTTAGGATCCCTCAGCTTTTCCCAATATGGAAAATCACTGATGGTTCTAAGCCAGTGTGTAACTTGTTCATAGGCCCTGGTCCCCTCTTATTTTTATCCTTGCTGATGGATGAACCACTGGAAAGGTGAGAAAAGCCTTCTGCTTCAGGTCTATAAGTGTATACCCTAATTCTCTACTGTCAAATTTAATCCCATTTTTATTACTTCAATTTTCAAGTAATTTTATTTTTCCAGTAATACATATATATCCATCTGTATTTGATGATGTTTGTGTCATCAACAAATTGCATTAGACCATTTTTACTACTTGTGCCAAGTTCAATACTGAAAATGTGAAATAATATTGGCCTGGAGACTGATCCTTGAGGAGCTCCAGCCGTAAATTCTTTCCAGCCCAATCTGCCCTTTTTATCACATACTACTTGTGTTTCCCCTCACCCACATAGAGTTTTCTGCACCAGTCTTAGTTACTCTTACTTTGCACCTGTTATATTCGGCTATAGACTCAACTTCTGCTACTACTACAAGACACGAGTTTCTGCTCCAAGTTAATCTATCAGAGATTTGAATGTGATCTCTCACATCACAGTGAGTAACAGACCTGGAAGATTACTGACTTCTCTTCATAATGCCCATCTTCTTGTGGTTACAGAAATATCTGTCTAAGCAGAGGCAACGTAATCAGTGTTTAATACCAGGAGAGTGTTTGGAGCTGTGAAGTGCAGGAAAACTCCTGGTCGCAAAGGCAGGTGGGGCCTCTAACTGAGAATGAATATTCCATTGGTCAACAGCCATACATTATGCGCAACAACCATGAGTGAAGTGCTTATACATCCCTAAGGATATGTGCCGTAGTCATCCTATGTGGCAGCTGCCATTCTGCAAGGATAAAGTTACTTCCAGTATATCTTGGTCATAGGTTTGAGTCAGGTATAAACAACTTTTGAATTTATAATCATGTGCTGTATAATCCTCAAGTTGTAGCATATGCAGAATCAGATATATGGTCAAAACTATGTGCAATTCTGCAAAATATTTTTTAAATGTTAGATCACATTCATTGTTTTGTCCTCAAATTTCATGCAATAAATGCTAATGAAGTAGTAATCTATCTACTGTTGGCACCTGAAAAAGCTACTGGTATCTGGTTTTCTCTCCATAGTTTTCCTCTGTTTTAACATAAGCATTTTTCTAGCATGAACGGATACAGATTTTCCATTAAAAAGTGTTAGCAGTGGATGAGTAAATGTCTGCCAATGTTACAGCCAGTTCATGAAGAATCCAGCTTCGTGGTCTTGCCAACACAGCAATTAGGACCACATGTGCTGGAGAGGGAAGGGAAGCTTATGCATAGTGATGACAGTCCCATAAGGCCTGATGGCTGCCTTTCCAGTCCTGAATTTCAGAGACTTTTTAAAACAAATCTGCCTGTGATAAAGTCTCTGGTTTGTGTGTTTAAAATCCGCAATACTTCTTTCTATAGTTTTACTCATCTCTTCTTTGACTATTTGTATTTATGTCTTATTATGTCAGGAAAAGAGTCAGTTTTCAAACGACTTAATGCAAGAGCGATTAAAACATACTAATGTTGAGGATGTATATAGGTTGTGCCCATATAGATAGTTACTTATGTGTATGCGTGTGTATATATAAAAATATACAAGAATATTAAGCCTACAAGTGTTTATACCATAAATTACTCATGGGAATGGCACCAGCCTTTGGAAGCTTCTACACCTCAGTCAATGGCTTTGTTTCAGTCCTGATCAATGTGGGAGATGTGTCACTTGTTTAGCAGCCTGTGTGAAATTCATTTGAGGTAATGCTCTAATCTCTTCTCAACAAATGTACAAATCATGCTTGAATATCTGGATCTTAGCAATGTGTTTTGCGAAAGGGATTGTAAGCCTGGATGGGCATGGAAATCAAACTATAATACTGCTATAAAGTTTAATGATTATTTAAGCGATTAAAATACATTAACAGTAAATACATATACATCATTTGTCACTGTGATTTAAGCATAAATACAAGTGCAAATGGTAACAAAATGATAGCACCAATCAAGGGAAAAAAGGCATGAAGACATACATACGTACATACAGAGGGCTCTCTGACCTTAAGAGCTGAATTGCACATTTTTCAAAGAACAGCCCAGCCTTGCTCAGTGACAGCAAACACAGAAGAAAACGTCATTACTGAGGGTTGACACACTGCCTGAGATGCCAGGGAACAGGCTGTGTGCACACTTGAGCCAGGATGGAGGCAGAAACCTAGGCTACCGGTGCAGAGACCAGGACGATGTCCAGTTCCATGATTCACAGCTTAAAAGGCAATTCCAGTCCCTTCTGCATTCACTGGGTGGGCTGTGTGTTAGTCACCCAGCAGGCACACCTGTCTCCGAAGGGTAGCCTGAGATTTGCAAGGACAGCATGACACATCCCTCACATCAGCCACCAAGCTGTTATGGCCAGGCTGTCACACCAGGAATGTCACAGCCCCTGTTAGTAGCTAATTGGGTAAACCCAAAACACAGGCTCACATCCTGGCACCTGGCTGGCCCTACTGCATAACAGCCCACATGCTGCCCGGTACGTGCCATCGTCCCTCTCCCAGACACTGCTGGGCACAGCCGGAGGTGTAGCTCCTGCCAGGCTCCATTCCCAGTGTGAGTTTTGGATGGGGACTCCCTGGTTTGGGAGGGGAGGAGGGCTCTGATTTGAGGACAGGAGACAGGTTGGGCTATTAGTCTTATGGCCAGAGAGTGGTCCTCGCTCTGTTTCTTACTAGTTTTGCTGGCCTCATTGTATCAGAGTACACTCCCCACCAGGCAGTGAGGACCCAGCGGTCGACTATCTAAATTTTGCAGGAATTCAGTGCTACAGAGTGAAGGCCTCATAACATAGGCAAACTCTGGGGTCAAGGATGCTTGCCTCCAGGTGCACGGTGCACTCCAGATAAGTGCTGGAGCCACTACAGTTACAGCATGCTGCTGCAAAAAGCTCAATATTTTCAATTATTGTCTTTAGTCAGTTCATTAAGCACTGTGCTTGAAAGTGAAATTTTTGTGTGAAGACTCTTACCTTTCTCACATACTCAAATAAACAAAATCATTACTTTAACTTTGCTTTGATAACGTTCGCCAGCATACTCTGTCCATTCATTTAGGGCCCAGAGCAGATAAGAAATGCCTACAGAATGCTGAACTACAGAAGCACAATATTTTGGTTGGGCTAGGTACTGCCAGGAAAAGCCCTGACATCTAGTGACTAAAGGTTGGTAGGAACTGTAAATCCCCAAAGGTTTGAAACCAGACTCATATTTTTTTAGTCATGGCGCAGTGCCAGCAAAATGCCGTTCTGCTACAGCATTGCAGTGAAGTGGTTAGGGTCAGAATTGCATTTAGGCACAGTCATTGTTGGATAATTGCCCGTCCAGCCTCATTCATTCACATACAGTACATATGCTTATAATGCATTTCAAGGCCTCTGTAACATGGACTTAAAACCAAGAGAGAGAACAATAAAAATTTAACCAACCAGCATAGCTGGTTCTTTTCCCAGTCTCTGAACTCTATCCAGAAGACACAGCCAGACGTGGCTTGAAGAAAGAGCCCATAATCCAGAGAATGAAAGAAGAAGGTGGAGAGAAAAGGAGTTTTCAGGACATCAGTTAAGGAAAAAAAAATCTTGCTTACATATGGGACTAAGGAGTCTACAGATGTGCACAGCATGAAACCTTATCCTCAGCTTCAGGCATACATTTCTGAGGAAATCACTAACTTCCAGCGCAGCCCCCAATATTGGTCTGTTAGATACAGGAGCCCTGAACTTGTACTTCCTTTTCACATAATACTCTCCTGATATTTTAAGAAAATGGATTTATAATATTTTTGTCCATGGATCCTAGCAATCAGGACGTATGTGGCTGTAAAATTAAGAATCTTATAAGATGCAATTTAAAAAATATCCTTCAGGGCACAACTACGCTATGGAGTACAGTGTCGTGCGGTGCAGAGGTATGTCATAGTAGGAGAGGCAGAGAGAGCTGCGGCTGTTCAGCCTGGAGAAGAGAAGGCTCAGGGTGGGTCTTATGAATGTAATGCTGGGGGGCAGTAAAGAAGATGGAGCCAGGATCTTCTCTGGGATTTCCAGCGACAGGACAAGAGGCTTTGGGAACTAATTGAAATACAGGAAATCCCATTTAGGTATAGAAAAAAGTGGGGTTTTTTTAATGGGAAGGTGACTGAGCACTGGAACAGGTTGCCCAGAGAGGTTGTAGAGTCTCCATCCTTGGAGCTATTCAAAACCCAGACGGATATAACCCTGTGCAAGATGCTGTAGCTGACCCTGGATTGAACTAGATGGTCTCCAGAGGTGTTGTCCAGCCTTGACCTGTGGCTTTGAGGTTTGTAAACTAGCAGTGATTTGCCAGCTCTAGGACAAAGTAGCCAGGCTGCGTTGGTGGGGTGCTGTACTCAGCCTGCTCAGTCAGATTAGTTTTTGTTCGGTGCCACCTAACACAGTTTTACAACTGCTGACACCCAAGCTGGTGTCTCTGCACGTTGCTACATTAGGACATTTAGATCTATCACTTCTTTCTGTTAAGAGCTTCATTGCTCCATGCCAGTGTCCTACACATGGCCTTATATTCCTGGAAAATTTTGAGTTCTCTTCTTCTAGTTTTAACTGCTCTCAAGTTTTGTATGGCATTCTGAAGGTCGGGAGGTCCTACGTGAGAGACCAAGAAACTGGACGCTTGGGAACGTTATGCCCAAATGTAGTATTATTATCTGATCATGATACGATTAGTAAAATTATCATTGTTGACAAGTCTACAAAGCACACATTTGACACTCTTTCTCCATTACAGAATCCTCACTATTTGCTGCTGAAATGTCAGCCAAATAATATGAAGTGATATCTTCCGATTAGAGATAGGCTTTTAAAATAACCTCTCTTTCTATTAATCAGTTTTATGTGTACTTCAGCAAATACCAACAGAAATATTGTACTTAACATGGGAAAATTTAGAAAATAGAAACACAGTTTTAATGCAAAAGCTCCTTTTTATTTTTTTTTCTCACCGCTCTGTGGTATACCTTGGATCAAGTTACAGCATGTCAAGAATATGGGGTGAAACCCTACCCCTATTGAAATCACAGACAAATAGGCCAGGGTTTCATGCATGAACTGTAATTGGCAAGACTTAAATGTCATAAATATTCATTTTGTTTGGAATTAATGATGGAACAAGGATATGTGAAATGCTGTTTTTGAGACACATTTTGAGATTTTTGAGAACTATTTTAAGAGATACATTCATTTTACCTATTTGGTAAAATTTTTGGCCTTGATTCTTGTCTCGCAGTAACCTTGAACAGGATGGGGCTTGCTGGGTCATCGAGTTTAGTCTTCTCTTATAATGAATGATCACTTTATAATAATACCCTGTATTCATTTAGCCAGGGACATCCTAAATGCTTTTTGTTCTTATTAGTCTAAAGCAAAACCTGTTCAGTTACCCAGTTACTGCTGGTATTTTAAGTACATTGTGTCACTTCTGCACTAGAACACTGGTAGAACTGAAAAAGCAAACTGGCTAGAATAACACAACCTAGCACTAAGTAGGGAAGAGCTACCCTTTATAAATCAGAGCAGTTATCCAGAGAGGCTGGATGCAGCTGTGCATAAACAGGAAAACTCTGCAGCTGCTCTCCTGTCCAGTGATCTAGTCTGTGAGCACACTGGCTGACATTAATGGATGAGTTTCTCTCGGTGCTTAGCATAAATCTGTGGCTAGCCCTCAGTACCACATTTAAATACCTTATTGGTTTTGGGCCATCATTGTGGTATTGACAAATATTTTTTCTCTGACTCTTAAATAAAGTTTCTTTCTGTTAAAGGAACATCAAGCATCAAGGTATTTCTTCAGTGTGAAATGTTGTTGATTACAAGTTGATACCCACCAAGTATCTGCCTAGTAAGTTTTAATATCTCATGGTATGTATCATATGCTATTAAAACATATTCACCTGCTAAGTTATGTGTATCTGTCTTTTGATGATATATCAATAGCATGTTCTGGTCATAATTTGAAAAGAAGAGGCTGCTATAAACACTGATCTTAGCCCTAGCTGGCAGATTTTGTTGAGACAAATTGCTAGGAGGCTGTAAATATTTTTATAACTTCATGTTACTAAAGAAATCTCAAGCAATGATACCATAAGGGGAAAAAAAGTACCTATTTTCTCAGGGTCAATACATTCAGTTGTCTGGTAGATTTAATTTTTTATGAACCCATGGAACAAGTCATAGCTGGAATAGACCCTTGATTAACATGGCATCACTGGAGGCTTGAGGCACCTTTCTTTGCCTGCAATGTACCTTTTGTGGGTAAGTACTGTGAAAATCATCTTTACAGCTCTCATCAATCTTAAAGTGCTCTGGAGAGACATTTTAATCCCCATGTACAGATGGTGCAAATTTATCATAGAACTGAAAGGACCTCCTGAAAACCACCCAGGACGTCAGCAGCAAAATTGGCATCCGTGGATTCCTCCTTGAAAATATCCTACTTATCCAGACATACTATTTCCCAAAATGTTGTCGCTTTAAAATCATTGCCAAGCATTTCCTTTGCTTACCTTCTTGCTCTGATCCTCGTGGACTAGGTACAAGATTGTCCTTTCAGGCCTAGGCAGCCAGGAGTGATGCAAACAGACACGTTCCTAAGCATTTCACTGATTTTGTGGCTGTCTGGATTTCTGTGTGTAGGAGACAAAGGCAACTACAACCATTGTGCATGCACTAGTCTATGCAGTGGTTAATGAATTAAGGTCAATTAGTTATTACTAGCTGTAGTCTACTTTCTTATTCTCCCTTAGATCAGGCTAAATGGCCAAGCTGAGTGCTGCTGTTTTGCTAAGACTGGTAATACTTCTCCATTTTAATCTGAATGCATTAAATTAAGCAAATGCTATATCTCCAGCATTTTCCCAGAATTTCCAGAACACAGGAACTCCTCCCACTGTCCACTGGCAAAGCAGCAGAGTGGTTCAGCATATCGGTACAGAAAACGGCCCCAGAAATCCTACCAGTGCACCTGCATAACAGTACTGGTGAGGACAGGTACAATTTTCTAGTGCATTAAAGAAGATGCCAGTCACTGACAAGCTCACCCGCCAAGCCATAACTTCAGTGGCACATAATGACAAATAGTGCTTGTTAATTAAGAGGGAGAACTGTAAAACTGTTCTAATTCTATTTATGTCTTTAAAAAAGAAAACAAGGAGAGGAAGTTATGTACTGTCACGCATGTGTGTGTGAAAAATGTGATAACTTCTTTATTCTGCTTTAATGTTATAGGCCAGATTCTCACTTCTTGTAATTTAATGAGGCTGTGGTCATTCATTTTAAAGCAGCTTTGGCAGATGAGGATCTGGTTTCATATTGAACACAGTAGAAAGTGCAAGAAAACAAACAATATTCATGTAGCTGTCACAGCATAGGGACAAGATTTTGAAAAATAGATGTCCAGATTTAGATTCTGATTTTGATACCAAGGTTAAGAGGCCTAATTCTTAAATATCCTAAACTACACAGCAAGTCTTCCTGGTGTCAGTGCCACATATGGTCTTAGTACATTGCATGTCAAGGAGATTCCTTACTGATTGCTTTCATGTTTTCTTCAATAAATATGTGTGCTGGGTTCTCTGCACTTGCTGACTGCTCTCCTATTTAAACATGCATAAAAGTTCTTGTGCGACTCTTTCAGCCCTTCCCGAGGGGTATCTGTATTTGTGCAGCAGTTGTGGTCTGCCTTTGCCACATATCAGATATCATAATGCTTCTAAGGGATGGGGGAAGCTAGTACTTGAGTTTAGCAGCCAGGGACTCATATAGCTTATAAAGGTTTTCCACCCACTAGGGAGAATGTTGTGCCTCATTACGTAACTTAGGTCATCATCTTCTGTTCAGCTGGTGTCAGAATCTGAACCACCTTCTTCTGGAAACACTGTGTTTCCAATTTTTATGTTTACATATTTTCACATCACTAATGAGTAAATGTGATATATTATTGGATAACAACAATATTTCCTGTGGTATCTTTGATGAACCAGAAGTGTTCCACAGGAAAATGGCAGACATGGTACCAGATGGAAATGATGCCACAACTTGGATTATTGCTCTGGATCAGCAGAAGGAGCATATTAAACAGTTCTCAAACTAGGGCAAGGAAATGAAAAAGGAAAATATTGTTTTAGCAAGACTGGGACTTACATACTTGGTGAATAGCATAGAGCAAATTAACTGAAGAATGTATTCATCTGAGTAAATGACAAAGTAGAGACTTGCAAGAATATCAGTACTTCAAATACCAGTACCCAAAGTAGAGAGATTCCTGGAAAAGTTTATATGCTTTTCCATATTCCAATCACACATATCTTCAGTAACTGTGTTGTCTAAAGAGTCATTCCAGGGAGACTGAAGATGACTAAGAGAAGTGACAGGCTGTAACACCCTGGAGAACCAAAAAGACTTGTGCACAAAAACATCTATTCTGCATAATCTGTTTCCAAACAGGTTTGTTATATCATTTGCTGATGTCACATAAGAAAGATCAGTGGAAAGTGCTTTGTTGACTTTGCTTGTGGAAGAGTGACTTCAAATTCAAGAAAGGAAACAAAAACTTTTAAATTAGTAATCAGATATATTCTCACTAGAAGGCAGACTTCAAAGCCTTCAGAAAATCTGCTTTGCAAATGATGGGGCAGTAATGAGGTGACTTAAACAAAGCTATTTACAATCACCTATGAGATTAAAATAACACGGCTGTGACGGCACAGAAAATGCTGTCTGATCTCATAAGAAGCACTGTTCGTAAATCCTGAGTTGTCACTGATGACTCAATGAGTCCTATTTACCAAACTGGATACAATAAGTAGTAGAACAATGTAGAACTTACTGATGACATAACACAATCTACTGCTGCTGATGTACAGAAATCACTACAAGGCTCCATGAGAAATAAATTCAAGCTCTTGCATGGCATTCTGGATCATCACAAAGATATTAACTGTCAAAAGAAAACAGGAAAATGTCATACCCCTTATCCTTTAGGAAATCTGTCTCTGAAGACTATCAGAGAGCCCAGCACATAGTGAATCCAGCTGGTCTTTGTTCCAAGACCAAATACATTGTAGCATTTTACTAACTGGGTGCTTCTAAAGCACAAAGAGAAAATAAAGAGGGTTTGATTTACTGTGTTCTCTTATGGTTCCTGGACCGTATGCCAACAAATATCTTTTCTGGTAATGAAATTATTCCCAGACAGTGGTCTTAGGTCTGTACCACACATGTATAGAGCTAACAGCTGGAGGATCTTATGTTTGCATTGCAATTGGGGTGATCTTGTTGGCACACTCTTGTATGTCCCTCACCAGAAGACAAACTGTTTTATTCTTGAGATTGAGCCCAAAGGCAAATGTGCATAAAATACAACCTCTCCAGCACAATAAATTGCTAATTTATGCACCTACAGATTGCTTCATCATATCTGCAACCTATCCTAGAAAGCCACTGAGTCTTGATTTAGAGGTGTTCGTGATAACAAATCCTTCCTGCCACTGAGAAACCTGTTTCAGTTGTCAGTAACCCTCCCCTGCCAAAACAGCACACTACTCTTGCCTGAGTTGTTCTGTCTTTAGATTCCAGCTTCATCTTCTCTTATACTTTTCTGTTATATTTTTGTGCTGTTTTTCTGTTATACTTTTTCTCAACAGAATAAAACACTGTCTTTATGAAGCCTTTTAAAGACTCTTCTTAAAGAAACTTGGCTTACTACATCTTGCTGAAAACTGGTTTGATAACAAAGGTATAGGAAATCTCTAGTTACTGTGTTCTGGATTAGGGTACCAGCATTTAAATAGAGAGAGAAGGAAAATTTCATGTGTCATAACAAAATAAACTGCATTGCCGACTGAATATGAGTACCATGGACTAGCTGAGTTATGGCATGAGAATTTTACCTATATACTAAAAGAAAGGAATTTTTTGGATAACAAATGTACATGGAGATATCCAAAGGGAATATTCTCATACACACACAGTTGTGAAGTGATACTTCATAGATTTTGAGATTTTAACACATTTGTCACAAATCAGTTGACACAATCCTTGAGATCAGAAATGTCTCTTCAGAGCTGAGTGATTGTGTTTAATGCTATACATACTTTTAAAAGAGCTCTAAACTTACGCTGTTACATTACGTCTTTGAACAACTGTTATGGGAGTATATGCAGTATTTCTAAGAGCAAAAAGAAAGCAAGGGTGAATATAAAAGATCAATTTAATTAAGTATAAATATTTTTTTTCAAATTTTAATATGCTCACATGCAAATGAGAGTCGGTAATGAACTTGGAACTTGAAGCTACTGAATCCTTCTGCTAAGCAGGTTGGAAGGGACCTCAGGATACTGAGTAGTTCAGCCACTCTGCTCGGGGCAGAGGCAGTTAGAGCAGCTTACTCAGGACCATGTCCAGTCAGGTTTTGGATATCTCCATGATGGAGACCCCACAGCCATCCTTTGCCAGTGCTCAGTCACCATCAAAAAAAAGTTTTTCCTGATGTTCAGGAGAAACCTCTTGTGTTTCAGTTTGTGCCCACTGCCTCTTGTCTTGTCACTGGCTACTGCTGAAAAGAGCCTAGCTCTGTCTTCTGTACACCCTCACTTCAGCTATTTATACACATTGGTAAGAGCTACCCTTGGTTAAGAAGAGCCACCTCTTCTCCAGGCTGAACAGTGCCAGCTCTCTCAGCCTTTCCTCATAGGAGAGATGCTCCAGTTCCTTAATCATCTTAGTGGCCCTTCGCTGGACTCCACATTGCACTGGGGAGCCCAGAACTGGACCCAACAGTCCAGATCGGTCTCACTATCACTGAACAGACAGGAAGGATCACTGTCCTCAACCTGCTGGCGACAGTCCTCGTAATGCAGCCCAGGACACTGTTGGCCAGGGCACATTGCCAGCTCGTGTTCAAGCTGATATCTACCAGGACCTCCAGGTCTTTTTCTGCAAAGCTTCTTTCCAGCTGGACACCCCAGCATGGTGCCTGGGGTTATACCTACCCATGGGCAGGACTCTGTATTTCCAGTCACTGAACTTCACAAGATCCCTGCCAATTCATTTCTTTAGCCTGTCAAGGTCCCTTTGAATGACAGCACATGCCATCTGGTATATCAGCCAGTCCTCCCAGTTTTGTATTATCTGCAGACTCGCTGGGGGTGCACTCTGTCCCTTTGTCCAGGTCACTAATGAAGAAGTTAACAACACTGGCCTCTGTATCAATCTAAGTGACTGGCCTCCAACTGAACTTTGTGCTTCTGATCACAACCCTTTGAGCCCAGCAGTTCAGCCAGTTTTCAGTCCTTCTCACTGTCCACTTACGTAGTTTGTACTTCAGCAGTTTGTCAGTGAGAAAGTTATGGGAGACAGTGAGTGTTGAAAGCCTTACCAAAGTCAAAGTAAAAAATATTCACTGCTCTCACCTCGTCCACCAAGCCAGTCATCTCAGTATAGAAGGCTAGCAGGTTGGTGAAATGTGATTTCTCCTTTGTAAATCTATGATGACGACTCCCAGTTGCCTTCTGGTCCTTCATGTGTTTAGAAATGGTGTCAAGGAGGATTTGCACCATGGACCTTACTGGGGTTTGAAATAAGGCTTGTGGTTCCCCAGATCCTTTCTTTCCCCACCTTCAAGATAGGGGTGACATTTGCTTTCTACCAAGCCTTGGGAATCTTCCCTGACAGCGATGACCTTTCAAAGATAATCAAGAATGGCCTCACAGTGGCATCGGCTAGCTCCCTCAGCACTCATGGTTGCATACCATCAGGTCCCATGGACGTGTGTATGTCCAGTTTAAGTGCTTCCTCATATGATTCTCCTCATCGAGGATAAGTCTCCATTGCTCCAGACTTTTCCTCTCGTCTCAGGGGTCTGGGCTTCTCCTGTCCTACCAGTAAAGATTGAAGCCAAGAAAGCATTTGATACCTTGGACTTTTCCAAATTCCTTGTCACAAGTTCCCCTGCCCCATCCAAATGTCCCTGATCTCCCTTTCACGGCTGATGTGCTTGTAGAATTTTTTCTTGTTGCCCTTCACATCCCTCACCATACTCAACTCCAGGTGGACTTTGGCTTTTCTAGTTCTCTCCCTGCACACTTGAACAGTGTCTCCATACTCCTTCCTGCCCCTGCTTCCACCTCTTCCTTTTTGTGTTTGAGTTTTATCAGGAACATCTTGCTCAGCCATGCAGGCCACCTGCTGCCTTTGCTTAACTTCCAGTACATGGGGATGGAAGTTTCTTGAGCCTGAAAAAGTAATCCTTGAATAGCAACCAGCTCTCTAGGACTTCTCTCCAGGACTAATTCCCATAGGATTCTTCCAAGCAGGTACCTGATCAGGTCAAAGTCTGCTCTCCTGAACTTCTGGACTGTGACCCTGCTCTTTGCCCTGTTCCCTCCTCTCAGTATCCTGAACTCCACCATCTCATGCTCACTGCAGCCAAGGCTGCCTCCAGCCTTCACATCCCCAAGCAGTTATTCCTTGTTTGCAAATACATCCAGCAGAGCATATACGCATGTTGGTTCCTTGATTACCTGTGTCAGGAAGCTGTCATCAATGCACTCCAGAAACCTCCTGGATTGCTTGTGCCCTGCTGTGTTCCTATCACCCCACACCCTTTGCTTGCCAAACAGTCCACCTCTTCCTCACTTCATTGAGGATCATCCTCGCTTTCCCCCATCACTCCTAGTTTAAAGCTGTCCTCAGCAAGATTGACAACCTGTTGCTTCACTTAGCCAGGTGGATCCCATCTCTTCCAAGCAGTCCTTGGTCCTCAAAGGAGTTCTCATGCTTGTAAAAGCTGAGTCCTTGTTGTTAAAACCAGCAGTGAAACCAACTGTTTACTTGCAGGATCCATCCAGTCCTCCTCAATTCCTCCACCCTCATCTGCAGGGTTGAGAAGACACCACCTGGGCCCCCCCTTAACCTTGACCATCACCTCTGGAGCTGTGCAAATGTTGCCCCTGAAAATATCTTTGTTGCCCCTGTGGAAAAGCAGCACGGGACAGCAGTCCCAGGGCTGGACAAGCCTCATTAGTCTCTCCAAAACATCCCTGATTCAAGCTCCCAGCACCCAGCAAACCTCCCTAGGCAGCAGGTCAGATGGGCAGACAGGGACCTCTGAACCACAGCAGGGAATCTCCCACCACTGCCTCCCAGTGCTGCCACAAGGCTCAGGTGCCACCAGCTCAGAGGCTTCATGGAGACAGGTCCCAGCACCTCCTCTGCTTCCAGGGCACTGACCCCCTTCTGGAGGCTGAATTCTGTAGTTGCACTGATTGATGTGTTGTGTTGCATTATAAACTTCAGTACAACCTTACAAAGGCAATAAAAGATGTAATAGCCATTAACAATTTTGGTGTGTACTGAGGTAACTATAAAAATGTATTTTAAAAATTGAGTGAAAAATTGAGCCAGAGGCTTCCCATTAATATTGCTTCTCATCATTTACGGTGTTTTATGATCTTTGGGTGATGAATCCTTGCTACAGGGCATTACCTCACAACACAGTCCAATTATTGCTGATGGTTAAAAAAACCCCAGGAGCTTATAAGAAACAACCACTAAGTATGTGGTACGTAACTTCTCATTGAAAGTCACATCCAAATGAAGTAACCAAACTATGTGCTGTACTCTTTAGTTTGGGAACATTTTGTTTTCTTTGTAAGTGTAACACAGCAGGTACTGAAGACATTTTGGATGTTTTCAACTGCCCCGTTTTCCTTGCCTAAAATGTGGTCTCTTTAGCAACATGATACTGTGAAAATCTCCTGTTTCAGAAGAACTGTCCACATACTGAATTTAAAGGGCCAAAACACAGTGTTTTATTGTTATATTTGTCATAACCCATAGAAAACAGAGTGGAAGAATCCTCATGGAGTCACCGAATCCTCCTCCACAAGAAGACTGGCTATATCCAAACCATTCTTCGCAGACCATTGTCTAACGTTGGTCTTCAAAATATCAAGTGGCAGAGAGTCCACAATGTCCTCAGACAGCCTGTTCCAATCTTTACTCTGCTCACTGACGGGATTTTGTCACTTGGGTCTGAGCTACAGCACCTACAATCTCAGCTTGATAAAGACAGAACAGTTTGTTCTATTTATTATCTTTTACATATTTAAAGAGTGTTATCACCCCCTCCAGCCACCCCTTCTCCAGTCTAAACACTCCAAATTCCTTTGGCATATTTTTTTCCATAGATCATACTTTCTAGACCTCTGATCATTCTTCTTCTTTGTACTTTTTCCAAATGGTCTATATATCCCTTGAATAAAGACCTCGAAAACACAACATTGTGCTTCTGCTGTGGTCTTATCATATTGAGTAGACATACCTTATAGATGAAATTTCTGTTTATACATCTCAGAATATTTGCCTTTCCCCAGACACATGAAATTGTTGTTTCATGCAGAGTTTGTGATGTATTACAACCCTCTGAGCTTTTCCTGAAGAATTGCTACCCAAGCTTATTTACACAGACTAGTCTATATGCCTGAGTATGTTTATTGACCTACATGCTATTTTGCAGACTATATTTCCAGTTTATGAGGATTGCACTACTGCCTTCTACTGTGCTTGAGGGTCATCCCAACTTGGTGTTATCCATAAAAAGAATAATATCACTCTCTATCCAAACATCTACACTGGCTTTAAGACAAATCGAAACCCTACTTAGCATTACACTTTAGTCTTGCACTAATCTCACTATAGTTTACTAAGACCATATTTCTTAAAATTGCTTATGAGAATGTTATGTGAGAAACTGTCAAAATTCTGACTAAAGTCAAGAGATAGCTGGCGTCTGTTGACTGTCTTCTGTCCAGGAGGCTTCCTACTCTGTCGTAAGTAGAAGTGAAGCTAGTTTGGAGAGGTTTATTCCCAACAAATCCATGTTGGCTCTTACTTACCTGTCTGTTATCTTCCAAATGCTTATGAATAGTTTAGTTGATTATTGTTCCAGCACTTTTCCAGGAACTGAAGTTAAGATGATTCCTCTACAAGTCCCCAACTCTCTTTTTCCCATTTCTAAGGATAGGCTCTGTATTTGCCATTTTCCAGGCTCTCAGAACTTCACCATTCCCTTGTGTGTTCTCAAAGACAATTGCTAGTAGCTTGGAAATTATTTCAGTCATTTTTGTAAGTGTTTTCAGGTGAATTACAGCAGGGTCAGCTGATTTGACAACATCCTAGTTGGATGAGTATTCATGAAAGGGGTTTTTTTTCCTATTCTATCTTCAACTCCTCTCTTTTTATTACTGATATTAATTGTGATAAACTTCTAACCACAGTTAATCTTCGCATGACAAAGCAGTGAGGTGGTGGACTCACATTTTCTTACTGCCACCATTCGTAAGATTTTTACAGTGTTTATCTCCCTTTCAGACATTTCAGAATAGATAAGAATACTTAATCCTTTTACAAATAAATAGATCAAGACATAATTCTGATGTCATTTACACCAGAATAGATCAAGAGTCATGCTCTCCAGGTCATTGTTGTTAAGGTGAGGGAAAACAGAAACAGCTGCCAAAGGAAACTAATTTGAATAACAATTTCTAGAGCTCTGGATGTGTGGATTTGGTGCAATGAGGTTTCATTACTGATCAAAGTATTATTACTACTGTATGCAGTTTGTGTCAATTAGCAGCTTTTTCAGTGATAGGTATTATAGCAAGTCTGCAAAATGTGTTAAATAAAAGGAAAAGATAATGAGCAGGCTTACAATGTGGTCTCATGGACTTCATGACGAAGTGCTCACTATTTTTATATTTAAAAAAAAAAGTTAAAAATAAAATTTCCAAAAGACAGAGGAATAATACAGGTTAAGCCAACTTTTTCAGAATCCATAAATCCTTGCATAAATCCTTCTGATGGGAAAATCTTTAAATCTTCAGCTTCTAGGAAAAGAAAGAATGTTGATTCTGGCACCGACTGTTAACCACCTACCTATCATTTTTCATGAGTTACCAAAGATGAAGCCAGTTAGGCACACATGTTAAATTTCTTCCTTGTGGAAATGTATAAAAATCTGTCAGGTTTGTTTAGAGACTTTTAGCTGCACCAACCTATTATTTAGCTAGCAGAGAAGCCTGCCGTGATTAGTCCTTTGATCTAGTCATTTCAGTTCATAGCTATAGCACTCACTTCCTAGGCAGATAAAAAAAATGAAGGCATCTTTTGCAAATCTTGTCCTGTTGTAGAGCTGAAGTCTGCTTTTGGGACTCGATTCAGCTAAAGCTCACCTGTGTGAGAACAGCCCTGGCTGTTAGATTGTGTCAGGCATTAGTCAGCTTTGGAGACACACTCTGGGGTTTTCTGACCTTTCCCAGCTGGAAGCGACTGCATCAAATGATAGGGTGGCAGGAGACCCATGCTGGGCAGTAGCAATGGGGAGTTACAGCCACCATTCTCCTTCCTTTCATTGTGCAGGACAACCCCATTCCTCGCTCACCCAGATGTTTATTCCTTTCATGTCAGACAGTCAGTGAAGGCTACTCCTGCTCTCCAATCCTGAGTATAACCTAGAGGTATTCCTCTGCGAAGTAGGAGCTCTGAGGCTGAATCCCTTGAGACTCAGAGAGAAATTAGGTCTGTGACCTCGGACTGAGAGGTTGTTTGGCAAAATTAGCATTCATGTCTTCGGAAGAGGATGCCCAGCTCCAGGGAGGAGCGTGTCCAGCTACCATCTTTGCCTAGTATTCCCAGTATTAAACTACCTTTAAGCACCTGCTCTCCCAGAGACCTGTTCTTCAGTTTGAATCTCATGAATAGCCAGCTTTGTGTGTCTTGACCAGAGAGATAATCTCCAGTCACCTGCTTTCTTGGACAGTTCAGAACAGTGCCTTGAATTGCCAGTAAAAATAGGGCCAGCTAGGATTTCTGCCAGTAAAATTATTTCTTTTGTCAGATCATGTTCAGGAACTCTGAATTTCCAGGATTCACATTTCACAAGTAATTCTGCCATATGGAAGGCCTGGGAATTCCTGGGCTTCCAGTATCTAATCTTCTGGTCCTAGGGCCAGGGCTCTCAAGGCTTCCAGGTGCCTTCATCCATGAAGAGGAACCGGCTATGGGAATGAAAAAGTTATTTCCAGGGAAATATTTTTAAAATTGTTTTCTTTCTGCTTTATAGAGAAGACCTTTAAAAACAGTGAAAGGGATTCCTCAGAGAAGGAAATTCTCTTGACGTTTTGATCAACACTAACTGGAAGTAGGCTGAGAGAGTAGTTAGCGGATGAAAGGTATGGGAGGACTGTCAGATTGTCTGGCACATTTCATGTTCTGATAGTTAGAGATTTATGATGTTGCAAATGTAAACCATATATGTGAAATTTTCTGTGACAGGTGTCTTCCTTTGGCTGAATAGTTTTAGAAAATATCATCCAAAATAGTTCAGCTGTTGCTGAAAAACAGATAGAGGAAAATACTGATTTACATCAATAAAACAAAAATCAAGGGAAAAACCCTTTCCTGCCAGTCTTTCCACAAGAACTTCAAATTTGCCAGGAAGGTAGTCTTTCCATCAGAAGGAACTAAAAAAAAAAAAAGTTTTAAAAGAACTCTCATTTTTACTTCCCCAGGAGAGAGAATGAAGAAAAATATTGGATGTTTCTGCATGCTGTCTGTACAACAACCATCTTTGCATGCAACCATCCCGTGTACTGAATGAGGCAAGATGGTTAAGTGTGGAAAGGGATCAAGATGAAATAACAATTTGGAGCAGAGAAACAAAGATTCCATCACTGGGCAGGACCAGTAAGAGGCAAATTTAAGATGTTCCTTGGGAGTTGAATGTCTATCAGCTTTAAAATTTTGTGTGCAGTATGGTGCATAAAGTATGCATGTATCCTGTGTCATCAATATATCACAACTGTAGGAATCATCATTATCTGTAGGCAATGAAACAGTCTATTCCCAACACGACTCACTGGACACCAGAAAAGTCTCCAAAGGACCATGGTGTTTTCTAGTCCCTGAACTACCACACTGGGGTCTGTGCTCCCTTTTTACAACAGGCTGTGTTTTGAGAGGGTTTATTACAGCCAGGTAGCTGCACACAGCTAGGTCAGGTCCACCCCTGCTTTAGGCAAAAAGCAGCTCCTACAGTGCAGAGCAGGAAGAGGCAAACAGGGGCACAGCTGGGTTGTTTATCGAGTTAGCAGGGTCTGGCATGACTGGCATTAAGCCAGAGCTAAGAAGCTCAGTCCTGCAGAGTTGCCTAGGTCTCTACATCGAGCTCCCCAGCATTTTCGAGCGTGGCAGTGCATTAAATGGAGAACTGGTTCCACACCTTTAAGAAGTGTTTTGCCCATGTTAAGTTTCCCTGCAACCTGGAATATTCAGGAGCCCAACACCGGCAGCCAGGAGCTCCAGGGCTCAGCTCTGGTCTGTCAGAATTTATTTGCTTGGGATATGGAGTCAGGAAGCTCAACGCAGAAGTTTCTGCCAGATTCAGCCTTAATCTGGCCTGGGCAGCATGTTCCACTACCATTATCCAGGATAACTCAATCTCAAAACATATTGGATAACAGAGAATTGACTATAGAGACATGAAATTAATTTCTTGCTCCATGCTGCTACTTGAAGGAGAGAAGTAGAGCAGCAGTAGTTTAATTTATGATCTTATGATCCAGCACTGGAAAGTACTTCTTGTGTCATTGATTCAAGTGCCCTGCTACTTCAGAAACCACTTCATTTAATCCTGTTCATAAATTTATCTTAAAATTGGTTAGATTTCTAGTCCATAGTACAGCCCCAGGAAAGTAATTACAGAATAGCATTGCTTTGATTATTTGAATTATTATGGTTTCCAGACCAAGTTCCTGGCTGGTTTATGCATGGCAATTCTTGTGCCAGCATTGTTCTTTAACTTAGATACCCCTTCCCTTTCCACATTATTTAATCTCTTGATGTATTCATAGTCAGTAATTAAAAGAACAAAACAAACAACTCTTATTGACAGTTGTATATCTCTAAAGATATATTATACAGATCCCAATTCAGAGAAAAGCCAAGATAAGCTGGTACTTTGGCATCAGGTTAAGAAAATATTCTTATTGTCAATCTGGGACAAATAAGTGAGATATGTGGGCTGGCAAATACCTGTTATCTCCCTACCCATGCATATTATCCATCCCACTCATTGTTGCTCTGATCCAAAGAGCAGTATTTGAGCACTCCTGAACACTGGAAAGTGCTGCCAGAGGAGAGGATCCTGCAGAAGGCCCTGGAGCTCTTTTGTTCATGGGAGGCAGAGGTGCATTCAGGGCAGAGCCAGGGTCCATCAGCACATCAAAATGGGGCAGCTGTGGCATTCTAGGCCTGTATAAAATGAATATGCCTGTAAGAACAAGTAAAATCTTATCAACTGGAGGCTACGACATTGTCCTGTCTTTTTTTTTTACTTCTTTTTTGTTTTTATGTGTGTGTGAAGCAGAGATTGTAGGTGTCATGAGACACCCGGACTGGACAGGCTCAACTGAGCCAACTGAGAAATTCACCATTGGGTTGTTTCCATTTATTTCATTGGGTTTTGGATCAGGCCCCGAAATTACCTGACATGCCAGAGTGACGCGGGTTCTTGTCTCATTGGATAGAGGAAGTGCTTTTTTTTTTTAAGTATTGGCCAGCTATATTCAAGGGAAAAATCCTTCCACCTACTCCCCCAAAACCACTGTGTTCATATTCTTGAAATGTTTTCTTTAACAATTAGAATCTCTCCTGGAATCTACAGTGAAGCAAGCAGCTCTTTGGGGTGTTATGTTTTCCTCAAAGCTTGACCCAATATGTCAGTCAGTAGAGAAGTCATTACTTTTAAGTTGATGGCATGTAGGTTAGAAGGACATGTTATGTAGATTTTCTGTACCATCTGGGTTTAAAACAAACAAGCCAAGGAAACCTTCAAGCAGGGCAAGGAACCTTGGGATAGAAGTCACCTGCTGATGAAGCTATTCTATCCTTTTGAAAAATCTTTGCAAGTTTGCAAGCTTTGCAGGAGTTTAAATCAAAGCCAGGGAAGAAAGAAGCCTCTATCTCAAAACTGCTACAGTGTGATCCTTTAACCATCTGATTTATGTTAAAATACAGATTCTGAGAGTGCCCAATTTGATCCAAAGACCAAAGATGAGACAGTGCAAATCTTGGAGTTTTCTCTCTGAGTGTCCAATTTTTTCTTGTAGGACTGAAATATAGCTTGACTCCTTTACTGTATGATGTTATTTACGTTAGCTAATTGCATGTGCTGGAAAAAAGTGTTGATACAGGGATTTTGTTTTCCTTTGTTCTTACAACAAAGTTTGGTTCTATAAGGACTTTTTGTAATCTTGACATACATGCAACCAGAATGTACAGGCTGCTCACGGCAAGATCTGCAAATGGTCTCTAGTTCCTACTTTTGTTTAAACTGGCATCAGCAGAAGTACATTATATTCTGCTTTACAAGCTAAATTTTATTTATTGCTTTTAGAAATATGGCCTTACTATAAAAAAATATATTAACTATCTTAGCTCATATTATGTACAGAAGCTTGAATAGTCTTTGCCACCAACACAGAATGTCAGAAATTAGAAACAGATGGTAATTACTAGGAACAAAGATGGGGTTTCAGAGGAGAATGGATGCAGTGCATTCCAGAGCACATAGAGTATTTTTTTCCATGAAGATTAATGGCTGTTATAAAGGCATTGTGTTCAATGAACTCACATATCACTGACTTACCTGAAAGTGAAGCAATCCATTTTTACAGGCTGACATAATTTAGAAGTTTGTGAAGGGGTCAGTGTGACTGATAGGAACCTCAGATTAAAGTAGAGAGTTTCTTCCATATTTTGTTTTGCAATGTTGTGGCTCTTTTCTTTATCTATTTCCCTGTTTTTCTCTGCCTCCATTAATCACTCAGGTATATATACTTTTTGCCTATTGTGTTTGACACAAATGAAAATATATTATCACATTATCAGATATCATAAATTCCATACTTGCAAATAAGACCTCTGTTAATCATAAGGAGTAATTGCTGACTGTGTGGTTTCAACCATTTGGCAAACGACCAGCATTTAAACTTGTATTTGACATTTTGATCTAAAAATACAATGTCTTTGAAAACACACAATGTTGATGTATCTTATTTATCTGTATAGTCTTTCAGAGATGTAAAATTACAGTATATAGGAAAAAGACTATCATTCTACAGATGGTGGCAACATAGTTTAATAACCAATTTTCAGAAAACCTGCTTTCTGTTGAATTGTTACTGCTTTATTCATCCCATAATATTAGAAAAGACAATTTGCCAGTAAAGTGTTTTATGAAGAAATTGGATTTTATGACAGGACATCATAGCAAGTGAATGTGATAAGAACTGAGATTCAATTAAATGATTTGAAGCAATCAATTATCAGCTTCAGATTTTGAAATATTTCAAACATTTCATAATTAGGTAAAGGCTGTTCTCTAGTGTCTAAATTTAATATAACAAATTTCATAGAGGGTTATTGTTCTGAAGTGTTCTGTACCAGAAGTCTGCACATGAAAGTGGAAAGAACAACACAAAATTTTAACCACATCTCTGCTGTATTCTGATTGAATGACCTAATAATATTGGCTTAAAATGTCTTTCAAATGGTTTACGCTCGGGCATTCAAGTGTATTTCATTGGCTTGTATGGCAGCTCTCCAGGGGTCAGTTATCTAAGAAGTATCACTGCAAACCATTTGTTTTATTTGTGTGGGAGTACACAGTAAAAAGAGAAAGGCTAAATGAACAAACAGTTCCTTCTGCAGAGACAGATATATTGCCATCATTCCTGGCATCGGACAAGCTGACAGCCACACTGGTAAACATCTGAAAAACGATGCCAACTTCTGCTCCATCAGTAACACAGGAAAATGCTTTCCAAATAGAAAGAGACACCAACGCCAACAGGAAACCATCTATCCTATTCATATTTGTCAGAAGACACAAGGAGCTCCAGAGATGAAAAAGAAATCCATGACAAAAACGCCGAACCAGTGTATTGATAACTATGTTTCTTGAAAATCTCCTTTTGGATTGAAAATCAGCTTGCATAGGCCACTCTTGATTCTCACCCATTCCTGCTCCCCTGCACAGTTTTTAAAACCAGGGCAGCGTACACTTAGATTTGCTTTGACACCCCAACCCTCCAGCTCAGGAGCCTCAAGACCAGCAGGTTGTTAAAGCTCGGTTTGCTGGAGGGGAGCCAGGGGGCTGAGCACCGCGGCCAGCAGCGTTCGAGCGGCGCAGAGCCCATCCCTTGCACCCCAGCAGAGGCTCCTGTGCAAGTGAGCGCTGTGCGGCTCCAGCCTGTTGATCTTGCTGGGCATTGCCTCCCCCCAGCACCCTGCCGCCCAAACCCCCTCTGTCCTGTGATGGGGAGGTGGCAGAGTTTCCCTCGGCAGAAGGCTTAGACATCAGTAAATGCTGATATTAGAGAGGTTAAATGGTAATGCTTTAAGGCACACCTACCAAATACAGGTCTGTTGATAAGATGCTTTGCCAGAGAAGGTGATTAGTTTACTTGTACTTCTTTCAAACACTTTAAAAGTCATAGCAACTTTAAAACAACTTGATTCAGGAACACTACTAATAGTTGTTCAGAGAAAAAAAAGGTGAAAAAAGAAATGCCCTTCAAAGAGAAAAAGCGTGCTTGTGTACATACTAGCCCTGTGCGTACGCAAAATACGAGATGTGTTTGTTCATGCATACCTACAGCTACATTATTTAGAGACAGAAAAAGTTGCTGCAGCAAGGAACAATACCGGTTCTCATCTACACCTCCTTGCCAGTTAAGTTACAAAATATCTCCAGAATTTTCATAATTTTTATTTAAATCCATACTCATTCACCAAAATACAGTTTTGGTCTCCTAATCAAGGGAACTGGGATGTGTTTGTATTTTACAGCTATCATTGTCTGCTGTACAGATTTTGGAGGCTTAGTAGTTTATGCCCAAATCTGCTATTCAGGGGTGGAAAGTGTACTTTAAGATCTGGCATTTGTTACAAGTATGTAACATATACATGTACAGTATAGTTACTGGATTAGTCACAAAGCTAAACATGTATATAAATGTTTTCAGTCATGGATTGAATATTTATAAATGCCAAAGATTACATTATGCTTCTCCATCTTATTGCTTAGTCCCTGATGCATTTTTCATTCATATCCACCATATGTTCAATAACAGTCCTTTATAAAATGATATTTTTTTCCATTTAAATGATATTCTCTTCAGAAGGTGCCATCTTGTGGTGCCTTTTTCAAGCAGAAAGGAACTTCTACAGAACCCTCTCACATTTTACAATGTTCAGCAAAAGCATTTTCAAAAATACAGAATTCACAGTCACTTCTGCTTAGTTCATTCAGATGCTTTACACACACAGATGCTAATAGACATTTCTCAGCCAAAGGGTGTGTTTTTAAAAAATAAAATAAAGACTTTTCTCTGTGTGTCTTTGTAGATTTCAGATGTATGCAAGACTTTGGTTTGCTTACTTGCATTGTTTTCTTAGTTTACTGAAAGTTCATTTAGCTTGGCAGAGGATGTTTCTACTACTGAGCATTCCCATGAACAAAAAAGAAGGGCCTCTTGGCCTCTTTAAAAACTGCTCACAACATTTAGCCATGATCCAAAAAATTCCTTCCTGGAGGACTTTCTCCAAAATGCATGTATATTCCCATTGCTTTCAAAAATTTATGAACTGGGTTCTTTTTTTCACATTGAAAATTTCCTACCCAGATATGCCTGAGAGTGGAGCATCCACAATTATCGTGTATTTTATTTGAGCTGAAAAAATATTGCTGCATCCAAATACTTCCCAGAGTTTGGGCATTCAGGAATTCAGAGCTGGATTTCAACCTTCCACTTAGGCTTTTCCAAAACCCCAAGTCTGAGTCCCTTCAAACTTCCAGGGGATTCCACTTTTGAGCCAAGTTTCCTGGTCATAGTTGTGCACGCAAGGGGAAAGGCCAAGACTGGATGTAAATGCTGTCTACTGTTTAAATACCCTGACAGGGCACTACTGTTCCCAGCAAAACATCTTACAGCATTAGGGGGGTGCCCAGTGGGAGAGGTTTGCTGTCATCCCCAGGCCTCCATTTTCACATCCCTGCCTACCCTCCAGACTGCTGGTTGTCCTCTGCTCCTGGGAGTCATGTCTTCTCCTGCTCCTTGTCATAACTCTGTGAGAAACAGCAGGCAGATAAAAAAGGGAAGGAGGGGAAGCCAACACATCTGTTATAAAAAGCCAAAAGAAAAAGAAGAAAAGACATCAAGCTGTTCTCATATGGTTTTTGACCCGAGTAGGTTGCTGGTAGTGCTGAGACTATCCCAGTCTCACTCCAGCAGTGATTTTATTTTGGTATACTCCAAGGACTCCACAGCTGTATGATGAAACTGATAGACGAGCAGTACACTTTAATGTGTAAATAGGCCTGGCAGACATTGTAGACTTGGACCATTTTGTCTGGGGATGTGCAGGAGCCAGACTGACGTAAGAGCTCGGCATGGGTTCCTAGCCCATTTGGCATGGAAGGTGCTGCTTCAGTGGAAAGGCTGTGACATGCTCTGATGGAGAAACGATCTGGGGGGCACCTGCAACACCCCGCTTTCATATGCACTGCAATAACATTTGCAACTCTCACAGGGAAGAATTACCTGGGTGAAAGATAAAGGTCTTGGGTAATGCAGATGCTGTGTGTTTCTGCCTTGGAAAAAAGGAGACACCTTGCTCTGGCTGCCAGAATGATTCTGTTTGGACATTTCAACAGTTGGGCTTCAGAGTGTTGGAGTAATCCAGTCCATGTAATGTGATTTACACAACTGGATTGCCAACACAAACAGGCACAAGCTAACCTGAAAAGGAAGAGATGGAAGATATCACACGTAATTAAAACATGTTTGTAAATGCATTTATAGCTTTTACTTTTACACTGGCAGATTATGATACTATCAACTGTCCTACTGAGTTGGTCAAGACACTTCATAATACATTAAAATTTTACAGAAATGCTGATCAGTAAAGCACAATTGCACAATATCTAAACCTTTCATGCCTTTGGATTCAGATGAGGATGAACTGATGTTTTTCATCCCCTGATTTTCCAAATTTTTTCTAACAACGGGTGCTTTGCCAGTTCCTACCATTGCAAGATTACACACTTTGGAGGATCTCAGTTTTTGCTGAACTTGTAGACAGGAAAGTTCCTGACCGCTGCCTCTCAGTCAACTGGCTGCATTATCTCAAAGACCCTGCCCAGCAGTAAGAACAAATAAAATGTTGGTGACAGTAAGGTTTGTTGATCATGTAAAACCGTGGTATGCATATGGCAGCTGTCAGCAGTGGGCAACATTCCCCTCAAGAGGAAGGCAGGATCAAAATACAAGGTTCTGGGAGCCTGCAACTGCTCCTGAGGAGAGCTGGAGATGGCAGCAGCAGCAGGACACAGGCTGCTGGGTTATGTGGCCTCTGACAACTGCTGATAGTCTGTACCTGTTTGTATGTCCTGGAGGCCCAAGCCTAGAGAGATTTCTAAACTCCGAAAGAATTTTGAAGGGAGAAGTCTGGCAAGCTGGAGGCACACGAGCTTAGTTTCATTCAGCAGGAAAGGAAGAGAGAATTACTTTAGCAAAGGGTAGTGAGAACCCAGCTTTAAAAAGACCAGTGCAATTAGGTACGGAGGTCTCACATCAGAGACAGATTCAAAATCTAATTTAATTAAAGTTTATTAGAGCATAATTTTGGACATAAATTAATTGTCTCGATGATAGGAAAAGTTTTGCAAGGAAAGATGAAAAAATGTTAGTGAAAACAGACAGTTGTCTGGGGTTTTCTCTGGAGTATTCCTATTAAATACATGTATGGTAGATTTGGCAAGAGGATGCTCTACACAGTCTAAGTGACAAATTATGTGGATGTGGCAAAGCAGTATACGGCAACTAAGGGCCAGTCCAGTCGGTATCTTGGAAAACAGAAGCTAAATTTATTATCGAGTCTCAACTCAATTACACTAATGAGTTCAACAGAAGCAGTGAAAAGGAGGATTCAGGCTGTCTCCTCTCCAGGGTATCACATCCTGGCTCCTCTTCTGTGGAGACAAGTAGTCCCAGAGGTAAGTTAAAACTCATCATGGACAGCATGGGTAGAGTCCTGAGACCTCAACTCAATAAAACCCTTCAGCTCATGCTTACCTTTATGCATGTGAGTATCACTTCTAAGGACCAAGACTCAGGTTTTACAAAGAAAGCGCTATACTTAAGCAATTTGCTGGATCAGTTCCTAATTTCTTCTTATTGCAAAAACAGTCTAATAAAAAGTCCTTCAGTCCTGAAGGGTCCAAGCAGCAAGAAGGGGGTCTGTTAATTTGGTGCTGGCCTTGCTTCCTGACTCAAAGGCAGGAGGCAGGCTTAGCAAGGCTCAGCCTCAGTAATTATTTTATTTACAGTCTGACCCACGGGATTACGGGGCCAGTTCTAATAAGCTGGTAGTTGTTCCTAAGCAGTTTGCATCAGAACTTCAGCACATCCCTGGTGGCCAAATGAAAAGAACCGCAGTCATGAAGTCAGCCCTTTCATTAATTTGTTGAAACAAGCAGTAAAGCCAAACATACCAAGCAAGCCAGTCTCCTAAGTTATGTGAATGGAGGTTCATGTTTAACAGAAGCTTTTTCTCTCTTCCCTGGGATCACATGCATTAATAATTTTAAAGGATCTTTTTGAGGATTTAAAATAATCATTTTTTAGTCTGAAGCTGCAGGTATGTCCTACATTAGGATCCCTTAGTTTCATTACGAACTTTCCTTTAAATCTAACAATGGATTCTAGAAAAAAGTCAATTCCTCTTGCAAAAATAGCTGCTGCTGCTAGGTTTAAATCCTTCAAAGATTATGGGTCTTTACAGTGGACTCTTTTTGAGATTCAGATAGGGCAGACAATTAAGGGTAGTCCAGACTATGATCAGCCTCTTTATCCTTTTGTTCGTAACGTAAGATGCCTGCATCTATACTCCCAAGAATGCTTCCCATCCAGAAAGCCTGGGTTCAGGTATGTGCCTTAATCACATCCTAATTCTGTGATAGACTAAGGTGCTGGTCTATAAGAGGCCCTCTTTCTTCTCCACACCTTGGTTTCTGTGCTAAGGAAATTAAAGTGAATGGCTCAGAGAGGATCATGACATGTTCATAACAAGGACTTGATCTGGAAAAAGATTCAGAAGTGCACAACAGTGTGCATCAAAAAACAAACCTAGAATTTAAACTGAACACTGGCTGTGAGGCCTGGCTTGTCTGCAGTCACCAATTCCATCAGAAACACGAACAGTGGTATGGTCGTTGTTTGGAAGTGAGGTCAGCGGTTCAAGACTCCAGATCACATTTATTGGTGTGTTTATTTATTTGGCTTTACCTACCTCTTCTTTTTTTTGTTAGATTTTTTAGTTCTTCTGGCATCACTCACTAGCATGTCAGACATATTTGGTCTTCATTGATTTAATCAAAACATCAGTAGTTGACATAACTTGTGTTATTGGCCCAGTCCCATAATCTTGCAGTGCTAAGCAGAAATTCATGTCTGATGTTATTGTCTTTCCCAGTCAAGGTTTTAGCCTTTCAATTCCATTTTCCAATGCTAAGACTAAATGAACATATATCTTGTGAGCAACTACATGCAGACATATTTAAAGTTCATAATACAAACCAGTATCAGTTGTATTACCTATTCGGTTTGGTGACATTCTAGTTCATCTCATAGTGGGTCCTTTCATAACTTCCAAAATGATTTGTAAATCCTTGTATGGCCTCTATGTCACATCCACTTGCCTTTGAGTGACATAGTTCATTCCTTTGTGTTGCATTAAGAAGTTATACCACAGGTAGTTATACTACTACTACTACAAATTTTGCTTGCAAAAAAAATACATCACAGCGTGCAGGAAGACAAACAGATACATTTTAAGCTTGTATTCAACTTCAACTTGCAAGTAAAGTGGGAAGACTGGGAGTGTGAGAGAACTCAGCTAGATTTAGTGCACCTTATACAAAAGCACTTCAGCCTTTGATTGTTTATCTTGATTTGTGGCAGGCAGAGTGAGGAGCTACACTCACATGTACACACAGAAATGTACAGAGAGTGACAGTTCTTAACATGTTGTTCCCTTGAGCTGGCTCATCCATTTATTTCAGCTGTGCAAGTGTTCCCTTGAGGAAACAGCTGAGCATACTCACACACACAAATATGATATTGAAATAGCAGCAAGAACCTTAGCTAAAATAATCTTTGACATTCAGACATCATCATTTGATATCATCACTAGAGTCGCCAAGGCATTTCAGAGACCTGCTGACAGATGGCATTATTATTTTTCCTCCTGGACTTTGTTTTCATTACTCTGCTTACAGATGAAAGCAGCATCAGTGCCTAAAGTTATTTGTAACTATGATACACTCAAGATGCTGTTTGGAAACCTGTAGTCTAACCAGACAGCCTTTATTCCATGGTTTTGTTAAAGTAATGATATAACTTCCCTTTCACTGACTTCATAGTTTACCATATATCCTATATTACTGGGAGTCCTAAAATATTTCATGATAATATTCATTAACAAACTGTATTATAGCACTCCTAGAACTAACTTTTTTGTGAGGTGTTTGTTTTAATGTGTTTCTTGTTGGTAGCCACAGATCTTTCAGCATCTCTGCTCACTTTTCAGTCCATATTTTTCTAGGGATAGGTGTTATCTTGAAGTGTAAATTAATTTCTTTCTGCCACAATCTGAGCTTTCTGCCACAAGCTGGATTCCTTTTAGGTATACAAGTAGGTACATTTTTTTAAAAACAAATCCCACATGTAAACCATAAAAGCAGCTTCTTTTAAGCTAGAATGAATTATAAGCAACCAAATATCTGAGAAACCATCCTTCTTAACTATACCTTCAAAACTTATTTGAAAGGAATACGGTTCTTAGCAGACATAAATACCTTTAAGGGCACCAAAAGCAACTTAAAACTTTCTGTAAGATATACTGACTTTCTTTTGTGCTCCAAACAATATTTTCTTTTTCATATGCTTTTCAAAACTCATATCTGATTCCCTATCTTTTTAGGTGTCCCTAAGCCATAATGAGTCTTTTAAAATGGTATTTTAACATCCTACTAAAGACTCAGTGTTGATTATACTTATGTCAAAAAATGTAGATATTTGAAATGGAGAAGGTCATGTACTTCATCCTCCTCTCAAAGTTAAATTGTTCTCTACGCTAAATCTCTTAGCACTTTATTCATCTTAATTTAAAATTGCTGAATAATGGAGTTTTCACCACTTCCTGTGGGCGACTGAGTGCTGAAAATAATATAAAAGTCTCCAATCATTGCCTTTGTGAAGCATTTATGAAATACTGTAGGGAAGCATTACTGCTGTTATTTGAGTATGTTTTACTTTTTATTCTGAAAGTTCTGCTTGCAGAGATATTTGGGCTGAGCACAGCACACAGCCTTATGGCTGTGACATATAAATGAATGTTGGGTGATAAATATCCATCCATATGCCAAAATGTGTTTTCTCCATGGTTAGTTGGGAGCAGGGAGAGAAGATCTCAGAGCATTGTCCCATAGACACGAGGCTCATGGTTACAACCCACAAAGGCTGCCCAAATAAAGCAATTCTGTCTTGGCTAGGTACATGGCAAAAGGATTCTGAACACCTACCCCTGCTTGTAGAAGGTGCATGGTAAGGGGACTCAGAAGCCTGAGCTGTATGAAAAAGGCAGTTTTCCTTAAGCAAGGAACTGCAGACTGGAGGAAGTATTCCATGGAGGGCAAACCAGAGACAACAATGGGTCACAGAATCACAGAATCACAGAATCACTAAGGTTGGAAAAGACCTGTAAGATCATCAAGTCCAACCAAAAAACAAAAAAACAAAAAAACAAACAAACAAACAAAAAAAAAAACACACCACACCACACAACAACAACAAACCACAACACACCAAAAACCAACCCACCCAATGCTCCTGGACTAACTAAAGGAAGACATCCAGCACCTCTTCTGCTACTGGGACTCCAAAGAGAGTATCACCTGATGAGGTTTTTTTAATTAAGCTTGTGGGTGAACACACAAAATTGACTGATTGTCAACAAATGTGTAGACTGTTGTTTTACAAGTGTATGTAATGTTTGAACACTTTGCCCATTTCTTAACAGAGCTTTTTATTTAAAGGAGATTGCTGGTGCAGTAACACTTATCATAAACTTCTCCAAGAAAGAAATTCTTGTAGCGTTGCATAGTACTGACTGTTTGCCACAAATAGGCAATTTTAATCAGCTTTTAATCAAACTTCAGTCCAGAAGTGGGAAAGCTGTGAAATTCCAGGTTGGTGTGAGTAGGGGCAGAAAATTCCACTTCTCAGAGGGACCTGGATGGAGGCAGAAGGTAAATCTGTAAAAAGTGCTGCTTTCTGTCATCCCTGCGATAACAGTGGGGCTTGGACTCTTCACATAGTCAAAAGTATTGGATAGACACAATTACTATGTCAATAGCAGTAAATTAAAGGTGCTTGGGATTGTTCTTTTGGCAATGAGGCCAGCTGGCATTCAATAACCCATGTCCAAAACTGCCTATGAGAAATTACGTAGCTGGACACAAACAACCTGTTTGGAATTACCTTGGTCTGTCTAGTCCCTGAGTCTTACCAGGAGCTGTCAGAAAGTGAGATGGCTATAGTGGACCAAAAATGTGCCACAGACCTTTCTAACAACTTAGTTATATAGACAATCCAGTTTCAGTAACTCGGAATGTTTTGTAGTACTCTTTATTTAACTGTACAGATATAACCATCATAGCTCTATTAAATACTTCAATGATCTAAACAATTACAAGTAATAGTTATAGTATCACTTCAATATTTTAACATAGCATTGTTAAAGGAGAGGTACATTGTCTTAAGGGCTGTGATGATAGTTTTGTTTTAATGTTCGGATTTTTTTTTAATTCTTTAAAATTTTTTTAGAAAATGATACATCCAATTAAAATTTCATGAGTTTGTATTTCAGAGGAGTCTCCAGAGGACAAAAGCAAGTAATCTGCTCAAAAGTCTTGTGCAATATTTTTAAGGAAAATCTTCATTCCTTCATTAAACGGGCAGAATTTTTTCCAGTCCTCTTTTGTTTCCATTTTGCATTTAACTTTTTGTTTCCCTACTTCATGACACACAAAGAAAGTTCTGACACTCTCCATCTGTTAATTCAATTACCCCATGTTTCGTTCCTGATTTCAGTATTGGTTTTGCCTGTTTTATGAGGCTAAGGCCAGACATTGGGCATGCATAAGAGAAACATACAAAAAGCATTCTGGCCACCTAGCTCATTTCAAGCAGAAGAATGTGTGAACATATTTTGCAACTGCTAAGTCAGCTGCTTCTACGGTAAGGTTATTACTATCCATAGCCCAATAAAAGACCCTGTTAAGAATTTTGGAAAGGCTTATTATGCTGTATTATTTACTACATTAACTCTTCTACATACCATGTCATGCAACGCAATTATTTTTACCTGAAAAAGATGACTGAAAAATCGAGATGCAAAAGGTAAATACTTCAGTGAGAATTGCAATAATTTAACTAGAATTTTTTTACCTGAGAAACTGTTGCATCACACTTTGCTACTTATTATATGTTCTACTATAATTCTGACACATTTGCTGCCAAAGATGCAGTGGCAAACGACAGGAAACCCAGAAATAAAGCAAGAAAAAAACAAATGCAGTCATAAATAATTAAATACAGACTGCCGTGAGCTGCATTCTTGCATAGTCATTCTCATCAACCTTAAGTCACGTAACTGGCTTTGATCATTGAGTTAGCAACATAGAATCTATGGAACAATAGTAACAGAGTAAATCTTTTACGATTGCTGCAGCTTGGTTTAAGAATGATTGCTACCTAAATTACTATAGTAGCATATAATTGCTCCTCTCCTGATCCATGTGATTTTGAGAGAGGGAGGAATAAAGAAAGAATAGGGGCAGAAAATGAAAAGGAACAGTGAGATGAATACTGGAAATGCAGCCACAAAAAAAGCTCAGTGAGAAATATTCTGAGCCAAGTGATGAATCATATTAAAAAAAGGCTTGAAAGCATGAACAAAGTTGCTGCTTCTTGTTGTCCAGTTCCTACTGCATTTACAGAACCTGAACTTTACAAAATGTTTGTAAAATACAGTATCACATGAAAGAAATACAGATGTCTCCTTACTGAGAAAACCTGCTTGAATCCATTGTTTCAGACAAAATAAATAGAAATATTCTCGCTTAATCTTTTGACCTACATATCCTACACATTAGTTTTAAAAATTCTAGATAGCGAGAGGGAGATGAAGCAACACTAATGGCATAATCTATATCACTAAGACCTGTGATAACTTCAGGACTTATTTTTTACAAGTTCGCTTCCAAAACTCAGACCAAAGAACACTAGGGAACGTCCCAAAACAGGACATGCCACAAACCTTCCTTAAAAAGGTGAAAGAAGAGAATGAAGAGATAAAATGAAGGGTTGGTCTTTTCCCGATGTTGATGTAGGTACAAAATGGTCTTTCATGAAAACAATCCCATTGCAGTGATCTGCAGCTGGCCTGCACAGGTAAGCTACCTATTGTAGCTTATTGTCTGTTGTCCACACACCTGTAGAAGATGGTCATGACAAAGCCACTCTGAGCGGCAGGCTGCCTAGAGCTAACCAATAAGAAATAATGAGCACAGAAGTATGTCTGAAATCCCACTCCTTGGCACAGCCTAGCCATCTAACTCAGTGTTAGACTTTGGACATTCTGGTACTCAGAGCCCCAGATCAACTTCTGTGAATTTATCTAATTCATCATGACTCACTTTTTTATAATTAATACTAGTGGTGTTATCAGCGGAGACCGTTTCTTCCATAGTATCCTAGGAATTAGGCTGCATATCCAGGAATATGATATTTAGTGTTTGGGTCCTCTTAAAGCCTTGTAGTGATCTTGAAGAAGCCATTTTCACCCTGTCTTCTGGAGGAGAATATCACAACAAATTTGGCTTGCCTGGAAACCCGCAAGGTTTCAGAAACTCTGAGAAAAAAAAACCTCCAAAAAACTAGTGGGCCAATATAGACTTAGGTCAGGAGAGACATCTGAGAGTCACAACTTCTCATATCAAATTGCCATCTCCCTCCAACTGCAATACCCATCAACGATTTATTGTAAAACTATGACATTTCCATTTTGCTTTATCTATAGCTCTTCAGATTTTTAAGAGGAAGGGGATAAAATCAAAGGATAAAAGGAAACAAAATAAAGAGCGAAATGTTCATACAGGTGCAGAATCACCCAAGACGACTGCCAGGGAGTATGGCATTGCTACAGCCTAAGAAGATGCTCAAGCAATTCTAAGAATTAGTTTTCTCTCCCAAATTCAGCTGAAAAACCCAAACCCTTCAGGTATACCACAGAGATCTGCTTAAGAGAGAGCAGCCCATCCCAGCAGTAGGATAGATAAGTCTTACTGGAGAGCAAGGTCTGTCTTTCAGAGCATATCTTCATCCCTGGTCAGGCGACTGGTCTTTTGTGTATGTCTCTCGCTACACAAACCCGTGGGCCTAAATATAATTTTCTGCCACTCTAAGTGCACTGTCGCTCAACAGTATTTTTAGAGGATTTTCCCCCCTAGCTTCTGAATGCCATTCCTATGGACATGGGGCATACATTCATCTCTACAAAGGACCTACCTTTGTGCTTAGTGACTGTTCTTCTCGAAAACGCTTCTCCATATCAATATATTGAAAGGAGAGCTGTTGTTGGTAGAAGTGGAGTCTCCATATTTTTGGCAAGGTAGGTGTTTTCTTTTGCAAATAATGCCCCCTATTTTATGAATGTCTCTGAAGGGTGTGGTGATGTCCTTCAGCATTTCAACACATTTAAAAAATAATTAGAAATAGGCTACAGTAAGTGGATATTAATGCTCAAATCCCTGTTATTAGGTCACATATGGTCTAATGTAATACACTTCACTACACCTTATTAAATATGTCATAAACTAATCTATGTCACTAATATGACATAAACCAATGTCACTAATGCTTGTTCTGCTTCAGGACCTGGCCAAAGCCCAGAAGAGCAAAGACAAACAAAAATGACAAAGCAAATTAATGAGACATTTTAAAATCTCAGAGCAGTTTCAGTGAATTTGAATTCTTCTGAAAGCTGGCATTTCATCCTACTTTTTCTCAGTGACCCTGTATTAACTTCTCAAGATTTTTATCTCTTTATCTCAAGTTCTGAAAAGTTTCTGAGAAGTGTGATAGCAAAATCAGAAAGGCTACACATAGATTGTCCAGAAGTGGGAGAGCTAATGAAATTGCGTAGAACCTTGCAGATTTCTGACATGAAGATTTTTTTTTAGTTGAGTTGATATTAACAGATGAATTCAACTCTGCTCCTATCTCAGAAGACAGAATTTGATAGCTTCACTACTGTAATATTTTTACAATTAGATCTTACTGATATTTTTATTTCTTAAGTAATCTTTAACTTTCCTGCTCCTTACTCTGAGTCCTTGCCAGACCGAGACTATGACTTGTGAGATTTATTTAGGAATATAGAGATTTCTTCATTATATGAGCTGTTTAAATAAAGACAGAGTGACTTTCTAAGAGCTACAGTTTTAGTTCAAATGGAGTTCATGGTCTTAATGTAGAAACACTAGGAAGAATTCTTTGATCTGTTTTATTGCCTTAAAAATTTATGAATCTATACGAGGCCATCTTTCTTTATCTTAGGGTTGAATTCTACAGATCCTATGGGAAGTTTAGGAACAGATAAGTACAAAAGTTGGTTTAGGAGAGGTGGGAAACTGATGAATAGAAAGAAGACTGACGACGTATGGGACTCATCACATGACTAGCTGCTTCTCAGTGGGATTTAGGGCTGCAGAATTTGCCTTTTAATTTCATATACCAGCAGTGCTGAATATTAACATGAAAAGGTAGTGGTAACATTATCTCACAATTTTTATTAGAAATTGATACTAAATCTTTCTGAAGATTACATTTGCCAACTGCATTGACCACAAAGTACTTCAAAGACAAAGTCTTTATTTTATTGAACTGGTGAGGAAATCGCGGTGCAGAATGGTGAAATGACTTGCCAGAATTCTCTCTTCCTTAGGTTGGGGATGACAAAGTATTGAACAAGGAAAATGGGGTTTTTTTTCACAATGAACCCCAAGTCTTTTAACTATTGTGTTGTTATTCTCCCGGTTACTAGTAAAGCGTATCTGATACTACTGTGATTTTGTGAATTGTTTTGAATTGTTACATATTGAATATAGGCAGCTTCATAACACTTGTATGTACTTACATGCTCTATACTTACTGGGTTTTTTTAATGCATTGGCACTTATATTACAGGTTACATAACATATCAACCATATGATATCAAACCAACACATCACTTCAAATGGAAGAGCAAGTCTGCTACTTGTGCTATCTTAGGGCTTTAAACACACACATTTCCCCAGGAAGTTTGCAGTCTAACAAAACAATTTGTTCATCATGAAGAAGTTTACTAGTTTATGTTCCTAAGGGTGCATTGGACAAAAATAATAACTGTAGAAAAAAAATTGAACTACCTAGAAAATGTGTAGACTTGGCTTCAAAGTACAAAAGGTTTTTTGCCACTAAAAGCACTGAGCTCTTATTTGATAAAGGACAAAAAGTCTAACATGTGGCATCTCTGGATATTAGTCATAAATATTGTAACAGAAACCTACTAAAAAGCTAATATCAACATAGAATTTCTCCATTATTATTTCCAGGCACCCATGAAAAAACCTGTGACTCCAAGATCAGAAGAAGCATGATACTCAAATATTCAACACTCAAAGGAATGAAAGAGTTTTCCACAGCCAGACTTTCTTTTCGTCTTTTCTTATCCACCTTTATCACATCGAGTCTTTAGCCCAAATAATCTATACACTGCAAAAGGCATAGGTAAGGGTAGGTTAACCCTTCATTACTGATGTTGAGTTTGTCTTCTGCTTAGATATATTTCACACTTTCTTTAGTTAAAATAGGTCTGGATTCCTAATTGCTTTACAGTAAAGAAGTCTGTCCCTGGCAGTTTCTACAGTAGTAGAAGGTATCTGTTTTCATCTCTCTGATGGGCATTAATCGTGTTCCCTGGGAACATTTAGGAAACTCCCTGGTCTGGTATGGCCCACTGATTACTACCCACTTTGGGTTATGCAGGTTGGCAGTGATGAGGTTGCGCAAAGAATTCTAAAAGCAATTAAAAGGGACTTCACAGCTCTGAGGAGACTGGTTGAAGGATCAGAAGCACAGGCAGTGTTTTCCTCAATCCCTTCAGTGACAAAGAGGAACACTGAAAGGAAGAGGAAAACACACCTGGTTAACAGGTGGCTCAGAGGTTCGTGCCATCGGAGGAATTTTGGTGTTTTTGATCACGGGGCGGTTTACACAGCACCAGGCCTGCTGGCAGCAGATGGAGTTCAACTATCCCCAAGGGGGAAAAGGATTCTCACTTATGAGTTGGTGGACCTCATCGAGAAGGCTTTAAACTAGATTTGAAGGGGGAAGGGGATGAAACCAGGCTGCCTAGAGATGAGCCTCGGGGTGGCGTGCCAATGGTGGGGGTGAAATCAATAGCCCAGCTCAAGTGCATCTACTGCAGTGCACGCAGCATGGGCAGCAAACAGAAGGAGCTGGAAGCCATTGTGCAGCAGGACAGCTATGGTGTAGTTGTGATCAGAGAAACATGGTGGGACGACTCGCATGACTGGAGTGCTGCAATGGATGGCTATAAGCTCTTCAGAAGGGACAGGCAAGGAAGGAGAGGCAGTGGGGTGGCTCTGTATGTTAGGAGGTGTTTTGTATAGAGCTCAATGATTGTGACAACAAGGTTGAGTGCTTATGGGTAAGGATGAGGGGGAAGGCTAACAAGGCAGATATCCTGCTGGGTGTCTGTTATAGACCACCCAACCAGGATGAAGAAGCCAACGAAGCATTCTACAAGCGACTGGCAGAAGTCTCACAATTGCAAGCCCTTGTTCTTGTGGGGGACTTCAACTTACCGGACATCTGCTGGAAATATAACACAGCAGAGAGGAAACAGTCCCGGAGGTTCCTGGAGTGTGTGGAAGATAACTTCCTGACACAGTTGGTAAGCAACCCTATCAGGGAAGGTGCGCTGCTTTACCTACTGTTTACGAACAGAGAAGGACTGGTGGGAAAAGCGATGGTTGGAGGCCATCTTGGGCTTAGCGACCATGAAATGATAGAGTTCTCAATTCTTGGTGAAGTCAGGAGAAGGCGTCAGCAAAACCACTACGATGGACTTCCGGAGGGCAGACTTCGGCCTGTTCAGGACACTGATTGAGAAGGTCCCTTGGGAGATGGTCCTGAAGGGCAAAGGAGTCCAGGAAGGCTGGACCTTCTTCAAGAAAGAAATCTTAAAGGCGCAGGAGCAGGCAGTCCCCATGTGCCATAAGATGAGCCAGCAGGGAGAACAACTGGCCTGGCTGAACAGGGAGCTTTTGCTGGGACTCGGGAAAAAAAGGAGAGTTTATCACCTTTGGAAGAAGGGGCAGGCAACTGAAGAAGATTACAAGGACCTCATTAGGTCATGCAGAGAGGGAATTAGAAAGGCAAAAGCCCAGCTAGAGCTCAATCTGGCCATGGTCGTAAGGGATAACAAAAAATGTTTTTACAAATAAATTAACAACAAAAAGAGAGCCAAGGAGAACCTCCATCCTCTACTGGATGCAGGAGGGAACATTGTCACTAAGGATGAGGAAAAGGCTGAGGTACTTAATGCCTTCTTTACCTCAGCCTTTAATAGCCAGACCAGGTATCCTCAGGGTATTCAGCTCCTTCAGCTGAAAGACAAGGACGGAGAGCAAAATAAACTCCCTATGACCCAGGAGGAAGCAGTTAACAACCTGCTATGCCACCTGGGCAGTCACAAGTCTATGGGGCCTGATGGCATCCACCCAAGGGTACTGAGGGAGCTGGCGGAGGAGCTTGCCAAGCCACTCTCCATTTCATTACTGAGAGGGTGATGAAGCAGTGGAACAGGCTGCCCAGGGAGGTGGTGGAGTCACCATCACTGGAGGTGTTTAAGGAACATGTGGACGAGGCATTGTGGGACACAGTTTAGTGGGCATTGTGGAGTTGGGTTGATGGTTGAACTTGATGATCTTACAGGTCTTTTCCAACCTTAATGATTCTGTGTGATCCTGTGATTTAGTGATCTCTTTTCAGGCTTGCTAAAATAACATAATAAAAAATGGGAGATAAATTTATGGTTACTTTTTGTTCTTTTCTGTGCTTGAATACATATCAAAGTCAAACATATGCCACTTATCTGCTTCTTCTATTAAAAAGTCCTTATTTTCTCCTGTGGGTGTGGTATACCTATCCTGGACTAGCTGGAAGACCACTATCTTTATTCCAATCTGGTTGTGGCGTTAGTCAGCTCAAACTTGAAAAAATATTACGGTATCTGTGACAGTAACTAATCTCCATGTAACATAGGAAATAGTAATTTTAAACTAGTTTAATATTTATTTTTGTATTTCCTTATAATGGCATCGAATGGGTATATTCAGGACTAATTCAAGGCCTGATTCAAATTCCACTGAGGCCCCTGATACACTCCCACTGACTATGATGAGTTTCAGACTAGATCTGTAGAAAATTCCCTGTATTAATTGTGACACTGCCTGTAGGAAAGGGCATTTGTTGTGATTGCTCACCCAAATCCTATCGGGGTATGGATGCACCAATGGAATTGGGCGCTGTAATCTACTTATTTCTGGTAAATTGTCATGATCTTCACCCATCCAAGAATCTTGCGGGTGCTAGGCAGTTCCCAGTGACACCTTTCTCTGTTAATTGGTGTAGAAAAAAATCAAAGCTAAGTGTCAGTGTTGCAATCCCTTCTCTGAGTGGAGTGCATTTTGAAAGCATGAAGTCATTGTCCTTCTCTTCACCTATGGTGTTTTCATTTCTCATCAAGAAGGATATACAGGGAAACAGTTCAGAGAAAAGTACATGAAAATACATTCAGATGTCAGGAAGGAGTGAATTTGAAAGGCAAGAGCAATACAACAGAATAGTTACACTAGGTAAATGAGAATATGACAGTAACATGAATAAATACCAAGGACAGAGAGCTGTACATGTGGCATCATGGCTATGGACAAAAACCAGTAGGGGTAAAAGAAACAAAGGGACAATATAGACCGATTATCAACCTATAACTCTTTTCATTGTGTTACGAACCTCTAATACAGTATCACTGAGAGCATCTGATAGAATACTTGCCAGCATGTTAATTCCCTAATCTTGATCCTCAGCTGCAACAATTGAGAGTAGTTCTGTTGAAGTCAGTGCAGCTATAATGATTATATGGATAAACTTCAGTGTCAATAAAATGGTTTGGGTGCTTTAATAGAACTGAACAAATACAACAAAATATTTTCCAGAAATACTTAGTTAAAAAACCCCTAAGTTAATTTTGGCTGCATTTCTCCTCCTTTCTCATTCCTTTTCTGGGAAATGGTATATTTATGAAGGGGAAGCTCCCACTGCACCAGCCAAAGAGAAGGAAGAATTATGGAGAAGAACAGGTTCTTGGACCATAGGGAACTGCATTCCTCTATATTCTTTTCATTGTCTAACCCCTGTTCTTAAAAAACTTTTATTCTGGAAGCAGTATTCATGGAAACAGTACATTTCAAATTATTATTTTGAAGTGTCTGCTTGGTGTGACTTTTGAGAAAATAAATATAATTATCAGCTGGGCTGGAGTGACATTATTCCAGTTGAAGAAGAAAATCTGTACTGTGTAACACATGTGTGGCTAATTACAACTCATCAGCATTCAAGCTGATTGAAAACCAACCCCACTTCCATTCACAGAAATTAAATCTGACACCCATATTAAGAAAATAAACTCCAAACCCAACAAGATTGTAAATCAAAAAAATCCACCATGACCACCACCTAAAGCCAGCCTTCTAGAGCCTCAGTTCTTCAGTGAAATCAGAAAACAGTGCTAAAGCAGCTTCATGAATACCAGCTTCAATGGACAGTTAGGAAGAAGCTCCCAGAACCTAACATTGAGGCAGTTTGAGTAGCTCATCTGCTTGGGGGTGCCTAAGCACAAGTTTCAGAAGCCAGCCCGGGGTCCAGTTCTGCATCTTAGAACAGGGCAACACCAAAAGTAACAGCTGGCTTTCTCAGGATTTCCAGATCACTGCTGACAAGCCAAATGATGAGCTGGGAGCCAAACCCTGTTTAGTGCCTCAAACCCTACAGCACACACACACAAATAAATAACATATTGTAGAGGCTACTATCTGCCCTGAGGCCAACTGGCATAACCTGGCTCTCTTCCATATGGACAGCTGAGCTTTCTTACCTGCTGAAACAGGATATCCACATCCAAACTACCTGCTAGAAAAAAACCCATAGCCCATACTAAACCCACAGATGTAGCCAGACATTAAAGACTTAACTGTGCTGGACCAAACTAAGCTACCAGTTTTTTGATGTGGACATCTGTGTGCCAGTGAACAGTCCTTTCCTCTGATTGTTTCATTTACTAGTATGCAGCCCTACATTTAGTGCTCATAGAAATGAACAACCAGTGTTTCGCAAGGAATCTGAGAGAAATCCTGAAGTTCTATAAACAAAAAATAAGGATGATTTTAATTCTTTTAATAAAATGACACGTGGGGTGGAATGGACCATGTTACAGAAGGGCACTCACTGATCTGGATGGTAGATGGATTTATTTTATTCCAGGTTTTTTGTGTTGTCATGTTTTTCATTTGCATGCTTCTTTTCCCATATTTAAGAACTATCTTTCTTTATTAATATTGTTTTGATTCATTACTGACCAGAAATATCACATGTTCATGTTGAATTATTCTCAGTTGTTCTATATATAAGCAGCCTGCCATACCACTAAACAAATTCAATATGTGGCCCCAAAATAGATCCAAGCTCTCATTAGCCATATAGTAATGTGAAAATAAATGTCTTATATGGCACGGCTTTATGTGTAGGACAAGGATCAATAACACGTTTTGGTAAAAACTCAGGAATTTTCCAAAATGTGTTTCATTTCTGTACAGGCATGTTTATTTTCTACTCCAGGGTGTTTCAAATACAAATCACAGGGTATATGAAATGTCATATATCCATGCATTTTTTGCTCATAACACTTTTTAATTCTATGCTATCAAATGTTATAGAAAATCATGAGCTTTCCTGAATCTGACCTGCTGTGGGACTATCCCTATGTCTGATCTGATGACTCTTTCCAGGCCCACTTGATCATGTGGGACCTTTACAGATCATCTAGTCCAATCCCCCTCCCACAGGCAGAGGCATTTTCCCCTAGATCAGAATGCTCAAAGCCCCATCCAACCTGACCTTGAACACTTTCAATGATGGGGCATCCCCAACTCCTCTGGACAACCAGTTCCAGTGTCTAACCACCCTCATCATAAAAAATGTCTTCCTTTTGTTCAGCATCTCCCTGTCTTTCTTATAAGCCCCTTTTAAGTAATGAAAGGACACAATAAGGTCTCCACAGAGCCTTCTCTTCTCCAGGCTGAACAGCTCCAACTCTCTCAGCCTTTTCTCATAGGAGGGGCTTTCCATCCCTCTGATCATTTCTGTGGCCCTCCTCTGGACCCATTCCAACAAGTCCATGTGTTTCCTGTGCTGAGGGCTCCAGACCTGGGTGCAGTACTCCAGGTGGGGTCTCACAAGAGCAGAGTAGAGGGGCAGAATCCCCTCCCTCGACCTGCTGGTCACACTTCTTTTGATGCAGACCAGGATTTGGTTGGCTTTTTGGGCTGCAAGTCCACATTGCCAGCTCACCTCCAGTTTTTCATCCACCACTACCCCCAAGACCTTCTCTGCAGAGCTGCTCTAAATCCACTCATCGCCCAGCCTGTATTTGTGCTTGGGATTGCCCCAACCCACTTGCAGGACCTTGCACTTGGCTTTGTTGAACTTCATGAGTTTCCCATGGGCCCAGTCCTCAAGTCTGTCAAGCTCCTTTTGGATGGCGTCCCTTCCCTCCAGCAAATCAACCTCACCACTCAGCTTGATGTCATCCGCAAACTTGCTGAGGGTGCACTCAATCCCACGGTCTATGTCATTGATTAAGATATTAAATAGTATCGTTCCTAGTATGAACTCTTCAGGGACACCACTTATTACTGGTTTCCACTTGGACATTGAGCCATTGACTGTAACTCTTTGGACGCAGCTACCCAGCCAATTCCTTATCCATCTAACAGTCCAACCATCAAACCCATATCTCTCCAATTTAGAGGTAAGCGTGCTGGGGAGAGCTGTATAAAAGGCATTACAGAAGTCCAGATAGATGATGTCTCTAGTTCTTCCCTTGGCCACTCAGTGTTTATACACTTAGCCCAAAAGTTCTCCAAATTATTTACTTTGCTTTCACATGCTAACAAGTGATCGTTAATGGAAAAGGTGCCAATCTTCTGCTCTTTTGCAATAGCAGTTCAGGTGGGAAAGACAAGGTTAAACCTTACCTCAGATGTCCTGACTACTGCGTCAGCAGGTACCCTTGAAAAATCCCACCTTGCCTTTTCGAGCTGAGCCACTGCAGAGACAGAAACAGAAGACTTGGTGGGGCTGCTGGGTGACTCTGACTCTGGCATAGCAGGAAGAGCACTCACCCTGCTGCACAGACACAGTGTTTTAGTTTAGGATACTCTGGTCCGGTGATGCATGTGCCATGCTGGGACATACAAAGTGTGATTGTATAGCATCATGCCAGGAAGGGATCTCCAAGGCCACCTAGTCCAATCCCCTCTTCAAAGCTGGGCCAACACCAAAGTTAGGCGAGGTTACCTAAGGGCTTTGTGCAGTCAGGCTGCACAACCTCTGTGGGTAACCTGCTTAATTATCTTCACAGTGATTTTTTTTTTTTTTCTCATGTCCTGTGTTTCTACCAACCACCACTGTCTCTCAGCACTGCTGAGAACAAGAAGAAGCCAGGCTTCCATCTCCTCCCTTCTGCAGAAGAAGTTCCACCTATCAGACTGCCAGGAAAAAAGACAGAACTCCTGCTTCAGAAATAAAATAGCTAAAATTAATGGAAGATCCTATTGCTCTTTCGCGCTCTGCAGGATGGAGGTAGGGGGACTAACATTGCCAGAGACAGACTCGACGGATCTAGACAGAAACAAAGGAAACAGGTCCCTGCTCAGGACAGCAGGTAAATCCCCTCCTGGCCTCCCTCACCTTGCCAGCTACCCATACACAACAGATACGGGGATCTGGAACTTGAGGGCCAGGATAACGAGGATATGGATAAAAGTCCTTCCAAGGGGCTGCCTAGGGTGAGACAGTCTGCCCCACGCGTCACAACCACCTCTACTAAGACAAAAAGGGGAGTAATTGTTGTAGGTGATTCCCTCCTGATGGGAAGAGAGGGCCCAATACGCCGACCAGTCTGCTGCGTCTCTGGGGCCCGGGTGAGAGAGGTAACTAGGAAACTCCCTGGTCTGGTATGGCCCACTGATTACTACCCACTTTGGGTTATGCAGGTTGGCAGTGATGAGGTTGCGCAAAGAATTCTAAAAGCAATTAAAAGGGACTTCACAGCTCTGAGGAGACTGGTTGAAGGATCAGGAGCACAGGCAGTGTTTTCCTCAATCCCTTCAGTGACAAAGAGGAACACTGAAAGGAAGGGGAAAACACACCTGGTTAACAGGTGGCTCAGAGGTTCGTGCCATCGGAGGAATTTTGGTGTTTTTGATCACGGGGCGGTTTACACAGCACCAGGCCTGCTGGCAGGAGATGGAGTTCAACTGTCCCCAAGGGGGAAAAGGATTCTCGCTTATGAGTTGGCGAGCCTCATCGAGAGGGCTTTAAACTAGATTTGAAGGGGGAAGGGGATGAAACCAGGCTGCCTAGAGATGAGCCTCGGGGTGGCATGCCCATGTTGGGGGCGAAATCGATAGCCCAGCTCAAGTGCATGTACTGCAGTGCATGCAGCATGGGCAGCAAACAGGAGGAGCTGGAAGCCATTGCGCAGCAGGACAGCTATGGTGTAGTTGTGATCAGAGAAACATGGTGGGATGACTCGCATGACTGCAGTGCTGCAATGGATGGCTATAAGCTCTTCAGAAGGGACAGGCAAGGAAGGAGAGGACTTGGAGTGGCTCTGTATGTTAGGGAGTGTTTTGATTGTATAGAGCTCGATGATTGTCATGACGGGGTTGAATGCTTATGGGTAAGGATGAGGGGGAAGGCTAGCAAGGCAGATATCCTGCTGGGTGTCTGTTATAGACCACCCAACCAGGATGAAGAATAACAGTGTCATAAAGTAATGGGTTTGAGGGATTACAGAGAATGGAGCAAACGGTGGGAAAGTTAAGGGAAATAAAGAGACAGTGAAGATCTGAAGGAAGCAACAGAAAATTTCAGAATACTCTGTGTTAGTAACTTTTCCACTTCCAAGCATGGTCCCAAATGAAAGCACAAGTCATGACCCAGGGCACTTATACAGTCTTGTACTTCTTAGTTTTTAGTCTTTTTTTTCTCCCTGAGATTTGGGGAAGAATGATGGAAATGTTACGGCTACATAAACTGCGAAGGGAAAGAATAGGAAGCAGAGCTACTGTAAAGCCCAGTGTTGGTTAGGTAAGATACAACACGTTTTTTTTACCTGAAAAGATAAAAACAGTTGCTTTATTTTAACCTCCCAAAAAGAACTGCATTCATTCCAAGAAACCATACACAGAGAGCAGATAAAATAATGGTAGTGAAGTACTGATGACAGGTATGTTTCAACAGCGTATTAGAAATGACCCAAATAAAGGTTTTGGAACCTGAGAAGTTGGCTGTGTGACGAGTTCTGCCTTTCACCATCTCAGATATAAAAGTGGTTGATGACACTGGAAGTGGCTGACTCTCTCTGAATTATAACCAGATAAGAATTTGAAAAAGTAGAGCACTAATGTGCTTCAGGCAGCATCATCTCCCACTTTGTACCAGGTGTCTTATCTCTTCAGAAGCAGCATTGAGGAGAAATGAATAAATGCAAATTGTCTCCTGGCTCTGCAGTGACTGCCGGTGGAAGTGAGTAGCAAGGGTGCACAGCGATGTGCAGAGGGAGTCCCGTGGGACACCTAATAATAGTTTGCTGAGTTATTGGCAAGTCCCCTTTGGAAGCCATCCTTGGACTTCAGGGTATAGAGAAAGAAAAAGAAAAAGAGAGGAAAGTAAAGTTCTACACCGTGCTGAATTCTTACAAGTGTCTTCTCTGTTCTTGGCTGTATATAGAGAAGTAGAGCCAAAGATGACCAAGGCCTGCTTCATCACACTGAAAAGAACACATGGGTAAATGTATTGGTTACCAAGAACCAAGAAATACATTCCCTCAGCATTTATAGGGTCAAAAATGCCTGCGTATCACAGATCATGCTATTCACAACTCCCTGCCCGTAGACTACAATGGGATTTGGCCTATTTTATTAGTCCCTTTCTATGTTAGTATTTTTATAAAGATGCAACTGTAGTTACATATGCTCAAATTAGTTATGAAAGAAGGCCTTCCTTATAAAAGCACGCACACAGAGGTGTCTAACATGCAATCACAAGGACAGAAAAACTGGCTGTAAAAGACTAAGGTTTGATTACTTCAATGTTCAGATCATATTTCCCTTGATTTTCAAGGATTTGGGATCAGACTGCCACTGTCCAAGTAGTAATGATCCATCTTTCACCTTACTCAGCCAAATTGATGATGAAAGCATGTGACCTGTAATAAAGGCAAAACATGGTTTTAAGCCAGAAAACGTTGCAACAGAAGTGCTCGATTTTCAATGCAATTTTGTGTATTAATAATTAACACCTAGCAGATTAGTACCTGACTATCTTTTTACTCAGATTTTTTGGTTGTTTTTTTTTTTTGAAAAAGTTCATTGATTTAACAGCTTATTAGTTTAGCAGTTTATTTAGTGATAAACCCAAGTCAGTCTGCTGCCTCTTCTGGCAAAGGCTGGGTTTAGTTTAGAAGAAGCAACTGTTAATTGGAAAAAGCATTGCAAGCATGGAAAGTCAAATTCAAATGCAACTCAGCCACACGTACTACTCGGATCATTATCAAATGCTCCAGAAAAAATCTAAGCATAATCATTTTCCAGGATTTAAATTATCTGAACTCCAGTGGTACTAATGAGTTTCTGTTCATGAAAACTACAGCAAAAATAACAGTGCAAGGTTTTCTTCAGTATTGGTCTATCTATGCAATAGCATAGATAGAATATTAAAAAAAAAAAAGAAAAATTAAGATTTTAAGATTGCAAGTTATGGACACAACTGATGTAGAAGTTTGGATTATTAGGATGGTTTTTGTAACTGGGACATCTATTCATGGTAAAATTCTAGATTAAAATAAACAGAACTCTTCATAAATACTCTGAATAGTCAGATAGACTTCATTTTCCTTGTCTAAACAACTAAATCTTTCATGTCTGCATAAATACCACAATATGTAACTGGCCCTCCAAGGCATTTCTAGTTTAATTGAAATTTACCAAATATCCCATCTGAAAGTTCTTTTCAAATTGCCAGTGAATAGAGGGCTTGTAAATTGTTGCTGTGCACAAAGTAGGTAATTATGAATTAGGCATACTCTGATGCTAATAACATTTACAGTCATTCACATTTTCCACTGATGTGAACTTTTAAAGATAATGAAACTTAAGAGGACACTAAAAAATAGGTTTTGGTACTTCCTATTATATGGTATATTTTTGTTGCTACATTTATAAAGTTTGGAGAAGCCATTTCATTACATGGCAAAGTCAGTAGTTTTACAAGCTTCCAGTCTTTCGCTTGAGAAGAAAATCTTCCTGTTTAATAGAGATGTTATCGTGAGCTTTGAAAATACAATAACAGCACTTGTTAGTTCAGGTCTCTAGGTCCAATACAGCCTAGTGGGTGGATTAAAACCACTCCTTTCTTGCAGTCCTCAAGGAATATCTGGGAAAATTTAATTCTCTATTAGAGGCTGCACAGCTGAATTCACCTCCTCCCTCTTAAATATACCATGTTTTGACTTCCTGTTGTTATGTCTTTTTATCAGCAGTTCCTCATCATTGAGGTTTTTGGATTCTGGGATTTTCTGGAAATAAAATTAACACGGCCTAGAAACGTCCATGTTTTCAACATGCTGTACACTTTAAATAACGTTTAAAAGTTTCTGCAATTTATAAATTATAATGCCTATTTTACAGATCAGCAAAATGGAAAAGTTACTTGACTTGTAAAAACAGAAATGAGAAACAAATATTAAAATCCCCCAAGACTGGGAATGTTTTTACTGCAAAACAGTTGCAAAAATTTGGCCTATTAGCCAAACCTACCTAAAAAGGCATAAACAAATGGCCTGTCAAACCGTGAAACTGTTGGAGTGAGGAGCTGTGAGCCCCATCACCCCAGTGATTCCTACACACAATGGGTCTTTGCTAGCAGCTCATTTGCTCTTTTTTTTTTTTCTTCCTGTCTAGTCTTCATAGGTAAAAAACTCACCTACTCCTTATGCAAATACTAATACTCTAGGCATGAATCTTCTCATGAATGATTATTTTAAAGGTCAGAAATTTGTTACACTATATATCTTTATTATCAGGAACATTGGTAGCACAATACCATGAATACTCGTAATGGTTCATAAATCATAAATAACAGGTTACAATTCATATGCTTTCTAGTATGTGCCTAGAAGCAATTAATCACTGAAGAAATAATCTTAGTGAAAGCACTGCACTATTTGATGCCCGTTTGTATATTAATTAGGGGAAGAAGTATATTTTTATTACATTATGTGCTCCTTTTGGTTCACATATTCTGAAAGATTAATTGTCCTTATTATTTCAATTCCTAATGGCATAAAGCCAAAAGAAATGAGATTTAAAAAGGGCCCTGGAAATGCCACAAAGAGAAGGCTCTGATTTTTAGAATTTTTCTTACTGCCATTTTACACCAGGTTTCGCAGTGCATGTCTGCTAAGACCGATGCTGCTAATAAGACCACAATCAAAAGTCACTGCAGAAAATAGCCACATTGGTTTATGTTATGCCTGTGCTCTGAACCTTAAGCAGTATTTTTTAATCACATCTCTGCTGGAGACAAGCCCCTTTCAGAAGAACCCAGAGATCAAGTTATGAGCAGTTCTCATCCACGTCAGTGAAAAATTAATTTCCTAAGTTGAACTTTCTTCTGAAGGCGGCTGACTGTATCTGGCTGAAGCAGATGAGACAATTCCTCCCACTGACCCTGCTGTGGGAGTGATAGCTCCCAGCAAGGGAGCAATAGCAAACAGCTGGCAGACAGAAGCAGTGGAAAGGAGTTACCCTCAGCCCTTATTATTTCTGCACTGACTGCCTAGCCATTGCCTGAGACTTCTGGACACTGAGGAGTGAAGGATTTGCCTTACCTTTCTTGTGCATGTCAGTCTATTTGTAGGGACCAAGCACTAAATAACTTGGTAAAAAAAGGATTAACTGGTCACTTCCTTGACCTTCCTATCCCTGTGCTGCAGCATTTCCCAGTACTAAAGAAGGGGTGGGATATTTATGCATCACTCAGTTCTGGCCTATGTCTATCTTCTAGCTCATTCCCTCTTATATGAAAGTAGATTATTCTTAATTATTTTTCAGCTGTATGCACTGTATTATTTTAGACAGATTTCTACAAAGGAATCTTCCTGTGGTAGACCGTTTGCCCACAATTCTTTTCTTACTTTATTGGCATTTTTTTATTGCTCTTGATTGTCTTCAGCCAACTGCCTCATCCTGTACCACTGAAATCAATGGAAATTCTAAAATTCCTTTAAATACATGCTTTCAAAAAAGTAGCCAAGAAAGTAAGAGCAGGCCTATGTTCTCAGCACCATCTGATGTCACCATAAATGTATAGAAGCCTCCAAAATAATAGGTCTCAAACGTTCTTAGAACTCTGGTGTAAAATTAACATTTGCATCAGCTCTTCTATCAACGTCAGCAACTCATCCACTGGAAATTTCAGATCACTCAAGTCTTCCTTAAAATTGGAATGAAATATAACCCTCCCTAAGAAAAATATTTTCCATCTGATTTGTGCTTTCCATTTAGAATGTGTAAGCAGTATAGTGTCCTTAAGACCTTCTGATTTAGGTTAAAACTATGCACTGTCTTGAGAAATACATGAATTATTTATTTTTTAATTTTTTTGTCAGTCCTTGGCACTAGTCCTTGGTAACCTGGATATGTTTACCACTAATTTCTGCATGATAAAGTCATGCAGACAGGCTTACATTGCTCATAGTGATTTTTTAGTAACATTTGTTATTCAGTTACAGAGTTTGAAATGGATCAGTTTTGCCTTAAGTCCTTCTCTGATTGCATATCTAATATTGCAATTTAGAAAAGCCTTTGAAAACACTGTACTTTCAATGTCAGTGGTATGAATAATTAAAAAAGTAAAGACATTTTGAAATATATCAAATATGGAAAGATTTTGTTACACATTTTAAATGTCAAGACTAGTTTTGGACTATATATGTAAGGCCTTAAGAAATGTTCTGGAAGATTAACCTAGTCTAACAAAGCATTGTTGCTTAATTTTTTTACAGCAAGGGTTGCCATGTTAGCAAGGTTTTAAAATGCTGGGCTCAAAAGATTTCAATTGCAGCTTTTTGGTTATTCCTTGCAATTTTGGTTTTAGATCTACTGCTGAATCTCACATTCTTATTCTTTTGACTTACTGACATGCTGAGCTCATTTCAAAACTCAATTTAATGGAAAAGGTGGATAACTAATACCTAGTGGTCAGCATATGCTTAAGCACTTAAAAAAACCCAACAAAATTATCTCTGGATCTTATACTTGCACTTTGCTCTTTATTATGCACTGAAAAACCATCACGGTAATGATGAAAGTGAAAGCAAATAACCACAATACATCAGAATGATCTTACAGAAAGGACTGATAAAAGACAAAGCCACTCAGCTATCAGAAAGGGAACAGTTTCCACTACTCCATCTCAGGTCTCTCACCTCTGGCCCTTAAAGGAGTGTAGAAAACACCTTCTGAAAACTAATCACAGAATCATAGAATGGTTTGAGTTGGAAGGGATCTTTAAAGGTTATCTAGTCCAATTCCCCCACAATGAGCAGGGACATCTTCAACTAGATCAGGTTACTCAGAGCCCCATCCAACCTGACCTTGAATGTTTCCAGTAATGGGGCAGCTACCACGTCTCTGGGCAACCTGTTCCAGTGTTTCACCACCCTCATCATAAAAAAATTCTTCCTTTTATCTAGTCTGAATCTACCCTTTTTTAGCTTAAAACCATTACCCCTTGTCCTATCACTATAGCCCCTATTAAAAAGTCTATCCGCATCTTTCTTATAAGCCCCCTTTAAGTAATGAAAGGACACAATAAGGTCTCCCCGGAACCTTCTCTTCTCCGGGCTGGACAACCCCAACTCTCTCAGCCTTTCTTCTTAAGAGAGGTGTTCCATCCCTCTGATCATTTTTGTGGCCCTCCTCTGGACCCACTCCAACAGGTCCATGTCCTTCTTATATTGGGGGCTCCAGAGCTGGATGCAGTACTCCAGGTGGGGTCTCACCAGAGTGGAGTAGAGGGGCAGAATCCCCTCCCTCAACCTGCTGGTCATGCTTCTTTTGATGCAGCCCAGGATTTGGTTGGCTTTCTGGGCTGCAAGCACACAAATGTATGGGAATAAAATGTGGGGAATAAAAATAAAATGCAGGGAAAATAAAATGTGGGGAATAAAATCTGCAAGTATACTGAATAGCAAAATACATAAACTTTGATAGAGTACCCTTTCCCTCTACCCACTGTTGTGTTCCACAGATTGCCAACAAGATGCATCTCTCTTCTCCCTGGCAATTAACATCTCTCTCTTCCCCACCCCTCCACTTACATCCCTTTTACTGGAAAGATTTTAACAATATTTTCTTACAGACATGACCTGAAAAACACCTAATTAAAATCTGAGCACTGCTTTCAGGTTTTATTTGGTTGCTAAGGTTCCTGTTTCTATTTCAGAAATGAGGCCCAGACAGTAACCCTGAAGACAATAACTTGACCACGCTAGCTGCTCAAGTAAAAGATTAGTGCTGAAACATGTCCTTTCAAACCACTTTCTATGAGCTACTCTTTTCTAATATTATCATTTACATTCAGAGTGATGAAAATGAGGGCTTACAGGATAAGTTCTACAGGCTCAAACTGGGAAAGCCGGTGATGGAAAGGTCATCTGTAACATTTACCTGTCTCCCTCTGCTACTGTTTTGATTTGTACAACTGCAGGAGCTTACTTCAATGGCCTTCTGACCCATCTACTTCCCTTGTCTTCAACTAGACACCAAATATTTGCAAATCACGTGTCTTTATAAAAAAAAAAAGATATAGAAATATCTTTTTGTCCTAGTGTGACAAACACCTTAGGTGCACTTGGGCCTCTGGCATGGACCCCATGACCTTATAACATATCAGAAATTGCCCCATTTCCTGGATACCACTGATCACTGGACCACATTTCCTCCTCACTTGATCTCTGAAATGCCAACAGACACAGATTGGGATGTTCAGTTTGAATGGAGAAGCTTGAATTGATAGTATGTTGGAGGGCTGGCCACTTCTTAATGTGTTCAGTTGTTTGATTTGCCATCATGTGCTTGTGCTTTAACACTGGCTACCCCTTTAAGTCAACATAAGATAAAATGAAAATACAAAAACTTATTTATGTGACCAATCTTAAGAAGTCTTTTATAGGAGGACCACCTTCTAGAGATACCTATTTTTCTCCACTGTCCATAAAGGGAAATTCAGATTCTAAGCTAAGACAGATGATCCCACCCTCAGTGTATACATTTCAATGTGAATGACATCCATCTGCTCAACCTTATATGTGTATCAACTTGTACATAAACAGATAAGTTGACAACAACATCAATATCGGAGTAATGCACTTAGGTTATTACTGGGTTTTGATTGAAAGCAGCCATAAATGTAGTCAGCTATTTGGGATAATAACAGATTTATTGTGATTGATCCCCAAAATCCTTGGCCTGCATATTCCAGACAGGCCCACCCTTCTCTCCAAGAGAGGAATCCCTATCAATCTTTTCATGCAACACACATGTTTCTCTCATTCAGTCGCAATAAAAGCTTTTCTGTGGGATTTAAGTAATCATTTTCACCAATCAAATACTTAATTTTGATAATCAAATGAGCTCTTATAGTAGTAACTGCCAAATCCCTGCAGTCCAAAGAATGGTTATAAATACAATCCCTTGAGCAACCATGCATAGCAAGCAAATTAATAACTATCTTGATTGATTTATAGGCAACTTACAGAGAGAAAAAGCCTGTAATGGGATACGGTATATACATCGTATACTATGAATTGCTGAAGGACTGCCAGATCATCTACTCTGGCCACTGCAAACCATAGGCATCAGTATCATATTGAAGCAACAACCCATGGAGAAGAATTTATATTCTAAAACAGCAGGTTGGATTAGAAGACTCCATGGAACAATTCAGATTTCTCACATGTTCATCGAGGAGACATCCAGAGCCAGATGTTGGGAAAGTTAAATACATTTTTATACCTAAATTCTCTCCTCCTTTGAGATTTACTTGATTACTTATGATTTCATGTTATTCCCTTGAAACAGAGCCCAGGGTTCTTTTCTGAGGCAAGGCATCTAACTCAAAGAAGTTCATTCTTGAAAAACATGGACAAAGTAATTTCTAGTTTGCTTGACCTATGAGTCAAAGCACCAAAGAGGGAAGTTGAGTTCCTTTTCACTGTAGAGAAACAGAAGAATCTTGGATGTCCCAGGTCTTGGCAAACATGTTATGCAACCTCTTGTTGACTCTCCATCTAAACTTAATGAATCTTACATTCTTACAATATCCTGTTTCACATCACATTCAGCTGCCACCACAATCCACTACTACCATAAAATCCAGACCATTTCCTGGTCCAGCTTCCTCAGCACCACTGGATGCATCTTGCTGCGTGGGCTTGTGTATTTACAGGTGGCTTAATGCTCCAAGACTTGGTCTTTCTCTGCTGTGGGTAATGCTTCACTCCCACAGACTCTGCTATTAGGCTCAGTAACCTGGAAGGTCTGATGGCAGACCTTACCAGTGAAATCCTGAGCAAGAATAGGCACACAAATAAAGCTGTGAATTGTAATATCAGAGAGACGGTTTCTTAACTTTCTGCACCAAACAGTACTGTCCTTTCTTGGATCAGACCAATAAAGGCCTGCTGGAGAAGGTTTTAATTCTTTGTGCTGGCCAGTTTCCATAGGGAATGTCAAAAGTAGTTTATTAATCACATATATTCTGCCCAAGTCCAGCAGAGGTGTGAACCTCCCAGTGGCTAATTTGGGTTGGATGGGTTAGTCCCAGTGCACTCCACACATACTACCCCTTTCTCACTGCTTAGACTCAGTCATGGAAAGGGAACAGAGAAGCTGGCAGAGCCAGTAAACTATTCCTGTAACGTAGGTTAATATTTGAAAATTGCATTTGAGCAGTTGCTCAAAGTGCCATTTCTCTACACAGCTTGTAGTGTATTGCAACCTGCAGAGGTGCCAAACCTACCTGGTGGCAGGTCTTTGTTGCGTTTCCTGTTAACCATTTCTTCCAGCTTTAAAGCTATGTATTTTGCTAGCCGGTGAGAAAATCTAGTAAGTACTGGGTGTAGGAGAGTCAGAGGTAGCTAAGCTCCTCTTTCTCCTATTTTCATGTTGCAGCATATGGTAGAAAATCAGATGCTGAGAGCTAATAAACGTTTAGAAGGGCCTGACTGAATTCTTTTCAAAGCGTCTTGTATATTTCATATGGTTTATTGTTTATATTAAATGACAATGCTAATAACAACCTCAGGTTCTGTTTAATACTAAAGAGTAGCTTCCCTGACTTATTTAGAGAGAAGAATAAACAAATAATTGGGATGATACACTGGTCTACATCTACACTGGGTTATCAGTAGGCTCTGCAAGAGTGTGACAGCTAATCGGCATGTGCCAGAATTGTGTTCTCAGTGTGTTAATGACTGCATCTTCATTTAATGCAGCAGATGCAACAAGAATCCCTACAGACCACTGTTGCTGCATATGTATTATATAAACCTCTCTCATCTACCAAACTCCTTACATCTATACTCTAAAATGACTAATTAAAATAAGGCTGCTATGAAGTATAAATCAAAATGAACCTTCTCCAATAAAACAAAAAAATAAGTCACTCCCATCAAATGAAAATTTTATTGGAAGTTTGGGAATGAATTTGCAGTATCTATTTCTTACAGCAAAAGATGATGTAAGAAAGCACAACTGTAACATTCCTCCAAGTCCATGAAATCTATAAAAATGTGACTCAAAATTTAATTTTTTGGCTATTTTACTAACCACACTAGTACAATATGATAATGTAATTAAGTAGCAGGGACAATATCATATAAAAGAAAAGGTTCACTTTTGATTTCTTTGCAGGAAGTAATATAGCATATGAAACATCTTTATCACCTGTACCAGTTTTCTGCTATTGTTTCCAAGCCAACCATCTTTAGCTGTTGCTGTTGCTTCAGGCTTATTAATGTTTACCAATATTGTGTCCAACAGTTTACTCTAAAAGATTTTTAGATAAATTATTGGATTCAGGTGTGTAATGTATAGGACGTCTGTAAAGTCTGGTTTGGCCCTCATGTCAATCTGACACCTGAACCATATCTCATATTTGCTTCAGAAGACTACAAAATGGTTTGAAGCATTGGTTAACTAAAGGCAATGGAAAAGAAAAGGTTTTACTCGAGGTCATTATCTACTGTGATGGTGACTGTGATAAGGACTGAGTCATGGTGGTAATTTCTAACACAGTTAATACTCGCTAGCTAGATGGAAAGTAGCACCATTTTGGGGCGTAGTCTGCTATCAATCTCTGAAATGAGGTCAGGTGCATACCTGGCCCTTTTTACCTTAACATTACCCTTGGACTAATGACAATTAGGGACAGAGTGAGTAAAGAAGCAACCCTAACGTCCCGTGATTTTATGCGAGAATTTCAGACAGCAATAGAGCTAGCTGTCAGAGTCCATACCCAGACTTCTTGCTCCATAACTTCAGTGAAAATGGGTGTGATATTAGTGCCATATAATTTTCTGATTTCTCGTAACTCAAGCAGCTTGGACTAATCCAGTCTCCACTGAAGCTAAAGAAGTGAACTGGTAAATTGTGTCTGTAGGATAGCATTCACTTCCCTGCTATGCCCAATTATTTCACATATGACAGAGACTAACAGACTTTCAGACTTCTCTGCTTTGCCAAGCTCTATCAGCTGTAAAAATTATTAGCAATCTGGCTTTCAGCACTTTGAGAACATAAAAATGAACTTTTAAGGACTTTTTAACAATCCCCACTTACTTAGAAAGAACATTTTTCTTTTCTTTCTTCTGTATTGCTTGTAAATGAACCAGACTGAAAGATTAAAAATTATTCTGTTTCTAGTCAGAGTTCTCAAAATCTGTATTTCCCAGATGGGAACTCAAATACATACTCTTCAGAACTAAAGTTGGTCTGATACTTCAGGTTGATTTCTATGGCCAGAAATATTTTGGGTATATATCACACTAATGACCAATCACATTATGAAGCATGGTCCCTTCCAAACTACATGATTGCTCAGTGGATTCATGGATGCTCAGAAAATAACTACATCAAAATCTTGCTTTATCCATGAGCAAAAATTTTTATATTAGTAGTCTAATCCTGTCAGTCAACCAACCGGTCATCCCTGTTTGCCAGCAAAAGAAATGTTTCCATATTCAGTTATTCCTTCGACACAACATGGAAACCATACGGGTTTCCTTTGGTCAGTCACCCCAGTAAGTCACTAAGTGTGGATTAAGTTTGCTTTACTGATGAAGCTTTGCCCCAAAATACTGTGTACAGGGCATATGTTTTGAGTTGTCCGTATATGTATAGTAATAAAATGTTCCTTCATTCCTAATCAAAACACGTACTAGTACATTTTAGGACACTTTTCTTCTTAGCCAGCTTGAGAGTTGTTTTATATTTAGCTAAATGTTCCTTTCTACAGGAATTCCAATTTAATTCTGCATCTCTGCATTCTTCAGATAGTGTGCATGGCAGAAATATCAGAAATGTGTAGCATTATTTAGGAATGTGTGCATCCAGCAGACTATGCGTGCTTTCCATGCCTGAATAATCTAAACCAGAATATACAATATGAAATGTTCCTCCCTATTACCCCCACAGTGCTGATGTAACATAATTGCTTTCTGAATCCTTGGCACTGTAGGAACAGTTCCTTTGTTCTCATTCATCCTGGGGCTGACAAGGCTATCTCTGAATGCTGGGATTCAGCATACACCTACTTTAGTGCCTGGCTCTCGCTGGCTGCTACCCGCAGCTGGCAGAAAGTGGTGATCAGGCAGAACCACCAAGTTTATGTGTGGGGACTGGCTCAGTCCCTTTAAAGAAACTGAGCTTAACTGGAAAAACTGAAATAAAAAACAAGGGCTGTAAACAGGCATCTCTAAATCCCAAAGGAGAGAGCTGTTAGAGCTTAATCCCTAAATAAGCACACTGACTTGCTTTGTCATGAAGCTGACTGGTTAACAAGTTTCTTTAGCTTCTGTTTATCATGAATTGGCAAGTCCACTGGACTAGGTTTTGCGAGAAAGGAGTGGTTTTGTCATTAAGGCTGTGGATTGGTGTACGGTAAACATAGGATGATTTCCCAATTCTGCCACAGACACCTTATGATACAAATGGCATGTTATTCAATTTCTTTGCATCTTTATTCCTGAAATAGGGGACAATATTATTAAGATGCCGCAAAGCGCAGTTCTATGTTTTTTAATATATACAGACATTATGATGATGAAGGATAGTAAGCAAACAGACAGTGCAAATATCCTTACCATGAAGAAATATCCATTGAATGTGAATTTTGCTCATCTAACAGTAAATCAGCAATCTGTAATGATTTCAGCAGTTGGCCATTTGGTAGTAAAACCATCAGGCCTACAATACGGGCAGATGCTGCTATAGTTATTTTTTCATGCAGCTGAGATCAGGATTTGGCCCTTAGATTTAAATTGCCCTGATGACTTCTGCTTCTAAAAATAATCTAGAAAGAGATTACAGAGGGTGAACGGTATGCTGAAGTGCTAGCTCATCTATGAAATCTTTTTTTATGAAGACATGGCATTTGCCACACTGTCTCCCTTTTCTATTTCAGCTCCATCAGTCTACAGCAGAAAGTGGTGGTGAATAAAATAATTTGCCAGATGAACTGAAAACAGACTTAGCCTAATGTTGGTTATGGCCTATTTACAATGCTGGCTGCAAAACTCAATCCTCCCCTATCACTCCATAAGCCTAAGAACAGTTTTACTTAGACTGTGGAAAAGTTGTATTTTTCAAAGCACTCATCCAAACAGAGATCTGGCTGCAAGGGATATTGTGGGCAACAGCAAGTTGTGCCCTTTCAAGAGTGCTTATAATAATGGTACTTTTTGTTCTTCCCATGGCTTTTGGCAGAAGATTTGCCTTTTTGAGGTTGAAAATAACTACAACAGCAGTATTTGTGTGACACGAGTGTGAGCTGCGGGCTTTGCATTGTACCTCAGTGTGAGAACCTATGCTGCCTCTGAGGAGCTCATGTATATTAGCACAACATGGAGGGTCTGCTATGAACACCAAACCTTCACAAGTCTAAGTGGGTTTGAGATTTTACTGGCTTGCAAAGACACTGCAGCATCTCTGATGAATTCATCCCTTCCCTCTGTTAACACTCATTTTTTGTAATGTGGGTATGCAAGCCAGGCTGTGGTCTGGACTCTCTCTTCTACATTCTTGTTCCCTCCTAACTGTTGTCTAAGACTGTATTTCATCCTGCGAGGGGCTCCCACAGCCTCAGTCTGGTTGTTTTTCCAGAGTATTAGAGATAGTAGGGATGGGGAACCACAACCTCCCTGAGAGCATTAGGAAAGGTAAAATGACTGGGGTCAGCAGGTAGGGCAGATGGCTCAAGGGTTTTTTAGCTAACAGACCAGAGATTGGGACAATGTTTTATTTCTGATTCATGGAGATGTTTGTGAAGGGGCTGTGCATAATTGCCATTCACCATCCTTCAGTAGCTTTGGGAGGCATCAGAGCTAGAGTTATACACTTTCTGAAGCTGCATGTAGGGTGATAGGCTTCCCAGTAAACTTGCATAGAAAAGCTCTTCTCTTTCCTGAGGGTGGCCAGCACACCATATGAATGGCAGAAGTTAGGAGGGAACATCGCGGGGGTAGGCTAAGCTGGAGGGGAGAAGGAGGGCATCCCCAGAGCATCCAGTTTGTAGAATATAAATTCATACCCAATTACTCTTATAATGTTCTTTGAAGTATGCATTGCCTGTAATTGGGGTGTTGAAAGCTGTGGAGGTTTTTTTCAGTCTCACTATGGTAGCATCAGAAGGATCAAATCCAGTATCCAGATCAAAAATCCCTATTCCTTAGTCTGGCTGAGTTGCATAAAGAAAGCAAAAGAAGGCAGCTTCCAATTGAAAATAATATTGAGAGATTATATGAGAGTGTGCTCAGCCAACTTGCACTTGGCCTGGAGTAAATAAAACAAGTTAATTCCATTAGAGTCATGAAGGGACTTCTAAAGCTGTTGACAATTGTTTTCAAGCGCTTATAAACAAAGAAGGTGTAAATCCAGTTGTTGTGTTATGAGACAAATATTTTGATGGGTCTCCAGCCATCAATGTAGAGTCTCTGACAAATAGTACAACAGGCTACAACTGAATCTTCACAAAGCTAAGCTTTCAATTATTATGCAAATATAAAGTGTTTCAAAGAGCTGTGTATGTTCTCTAAGTACCTAAACCCGGACTAAGTTCACGTGGCTGAGCAGAGCAAAAGGTCTTTGCTTTGGCCTGACAGAATAATGGAGTGAAACTTCAGTGATCTTCACTAAGACATGTATAGATTAAAAGCTTACTACTGTTCTTCCTGCTGAAGCCCAGCCAGGAACAACAGAGGAAGGCAGTGCTGATGTCATTGTCTGAAGCTGTTGGGACCACATTTATCAAACTAGACATGCTATGGAGGCCAAATAACGGGTTGCAAATATTGAGGGCTTTAAATCTGAAAAGCCTCATACTGTTTTGATAGGTTTAAGTAAAGAACCACTTAAACTGGCAGTGAACCTAGAGAAAATCCTCTATGCTGACTACACTTGCATCTATGTCACTGTTTTTCAGGAGCATAAAAAAAAGTATGTGAATTCATGCACTGGGAATGCATGGAGACAAGAGATTTCTAGCCATACCTCTGCTTGTACCAGAGGTAGTAAGTTTGTTTGAAAACAAGTATTTGTTCTAAGTATGAGACATAGAGAGCATTTGATATTAATCTGGAGTGGTTTAAACGGCTCTTCATATGCATTGCTTAAAAGATTGTCAGTGCAAGTGAGCAATTCTTAAACCCCAAATACATCAAAAGAAAACTGACGTACACAGATAACCATCAATGCATGGATGGAAAGAAAGAGGATAGCCAGTTTTTATTCTGAAGCTTTATACACTTAAGAAATAGTTTATAGCTTATGCATAATACTGTTTTCATTTTGTACAAATTTTTATTTTCATTTTCTGAAATTCTGCCTTTGATTATCTCTCTATATGAAGGAAGTGCTTTGTCCTTCTCACTGAAAACAGCAAAGCAAAAATGTAGGGCTTTCTTCGCATTCCTTTATGGCTTCTAAATGACATAGAAGAGTTAATGGCAAATTCTTTATACTATTACACATACTACACAGATTGCAAACTGCCTGCATCTTTCCATGTGCATGGGCAGTCATCTATAATCAGTTATATACCATCGAAGGAAAGTTAACCAATTTATCCTACAGATTACTTCCAGGCAAATTAAGTAACTGCATCATATCAGTTAAAAAATCCCTTCTCATTACTTCAGGTAAAAAAAGAGACACTGATTTTAAAATCATCATGGCTATTTCTAAGAAGTTGTTTAGTGCATCCATAAACATGTCCTAAAAATAAATTTTCAGTTTGTTTTTGGGGCTCAGCTATGAAATATTAGTGGTCTAAGCTGAAAGACATTCTGGACATTATGTAGATGAACATGAAAAGCATCCTGTTGCAATTTAGATTGTCTTCAACAAGCAGTAGCAAAACAAGTAGATTTTAAACTGATGTGTTCAAATATTAATTTCAGCAAAACCATCAACTGTAGAAAGATGTGAATTTTCTACTGCATGTCAGAGTCTACAATTTATTAAAAAATGAAAATAAATTACAAAAATTATTTCCACAGTTCTGGGTTGCAAAATACTAAAAAGACTTTTCTCCCGATTCCTAGGAGAGACATACCAGCATTAGAATTTCATTTTGTTAGAAGGAACATAAAGTTCAGTAGGATACTTTTTCTTCCTATTTGAATCTGCTCCACATACTTCATTTACTGTGAGCTAGTGAAGTTGTTTTATTAAATGTACACATTAAAAGAAAGTTTGCATGGAAGTTACATTCACTGAATAATTATAAATATATTTTCCCACCAGGTGTTTGCACTTGGAGTCCTACCTGCTGAACAACAGTTTTTAAACTTTCTATTCCTGAGGCAGACAGAATCTCGTCTGGATTACAGCTGGTTGCAATTTTCTGAAAAAACCAAAACCAAACCCAACCAAACAGGTTTTCTTTGGAAAAAAGAAAGTTACCTAATTGTAACCGTTCTTCTTTGATATATGTTCTCAAAATATACACCCTCGCTAGTTATGCATAAGCCCTGGAGCTGGATGATTTCCTGCCATAATGATACTCAGTGGAATATGAATAAAACTGGTGTTCCTCTTGTGCATGCGAAAAGGCTGGAGGATGTTTGCACCTCCAACCTCTTATCAGACACAGAATTCCTGTGTCTTCTATAGGGACTTTGATGAAGAAGAGGTGTGAGAGGGAGGGTACCTATAGGTGGGCAGGCAGGGTATAGGGACTGATAGTCATGGGGCCACAATGCATATGGGAGATAACTGATAGGATGGGCTGCCCCAGAGGAGCACAGAGGCAAGCACTGCTTCAGGGACCATGCTTACAGCACAGCCTGGAGGCTCAGGATGGCTGAAATCAAACATTTCGGTTTCAGTCAACAATCAGAAAGAACACGGTTGTATTCAGAAATGCCAAAACCTATTCTTAATAGTAAATCAGTAGCTTTTAAATCCAAATTTCTAGTCTGGAGATATTTCAGATTTTGAGCCTGGTCTAGCACTAGAACCACAGTCAATACGAGAACTTTCTCCTGGGTAAATATTAGTTATCATTTCTCCTTACAGCCTGTTTAAAACCCTTTGCTTCCATGTTACCAATGCCCCTTGCTAGTTGCTCTTCAGATAGCAGCATGACAATCCGTACTGTAAAACTAGGTACCTGGAAAAAAGCCAAGTAGCTGTGCAAAGGCTTTGGTTCAGGTGCAAATGAAGGAGTAATTTAAAATACTTCTGTGCTTTCAGGAACACCTTGGTGATCAGAGGGTAGAAGATGGAACTGTTGTGCCGGGTGAGGCACATCCTCCTGCAGAGCCTAGTGGCAAGCAAATTCTGGCAGTGAGAAAGTGGCTACTCCTTAAGGACTCTTGCATTTCCAGAAAAATCTCATCTGAGGACTATTCTGCGTAATTGTTTGTTCTGACTTTAGGTTCTTAATTTCGGTTTGATCATCAGTGCATTGCCTGTACTTAACACTTTATTGTGCTGATGATTTATGCTGGGGAAAGCTGTTTTTCCAATCCTGTGCTGCTCGAGCCATCCTGGTGGTAAGCAAGAGTCCTTTATTTTCATTGTATTCCCTAGGAGCTGAAAGCCTTAGCTTCCATGGGGATAAGTGCAATTACTTTGAACTTCCAGCTGTCAGGAAAAAAGAAATTAGTTAAAAGGTGCAGATGTTCAGTTTACATTGGACTAAGTATATATATGCATCGTTTTTTTGTAGGAGTTATTTGCTTATAGCTCACCTACCAAACTCTGAAAAATTTCCCCTTAATGCTACTGGGATAAGCATGTAACATATGCAGCTTTATTTAAATGGTGCTTTAAAATGTCATTGCTTGGGAATTATTTCCTTTCCCTTGCCTAGAAGGTGAGTGCAGCTTTTGTTGCTGAAATTTCAATGTGGCTGGAGATCTTAAGGAAACACGCTTTAGAACAATCAAATAAACTTTTCCTAAATGAACAGTGTGTATTCAGAGTTATTGACACTAAGGTAATCATCCAGATATTGTCCTCTTTATTCTAAATAGACAATACCACTGTCAGTAACAGCATCCCAGAACTCCAGTATAAAGCATAGGCAAAGCTTTAGGGACATTTTATTGTGGAAATGGAGGACGATCTCACCTTTCTATTTAAGTAGCAGGTGGGACAGTGCATAAGTCTGGTTCTTTTAGAAAGTACAGGCATAATGTGTCCAACAGTTATAAGCTGTTAATGAAATACAGTTTTTATTTCCCTTCTCTTGTCACTTTAGATTCTGAGAAGTATCTTTGAGTAGTATTGCAATTTGTGATTCATGTGAAAGGAAGACTGGCTAGAATGATGAGAAAGAATTAGATACATATTTCAATTATATTACTTTCCTGTACTGTAACATTGACATTGTCTTCAGAATATTTGAATTAAGCTCATTATTTAAGCTCATTATATACATCCTCATAATCTTTTTCCCCTAAAATCGGTAAAACTGATGAAGAAGACTGAATCTTTAACAACATAAAGAAGTTCTCTAAAATGGCAACATTACTCTGTGAAGAAACTTTAAAGCTTGCCTAAATGAGCGTAACAAGCACATTCTTAAAGTCACATTTATGGAACAAGTGCTGCATAATGGACAACTACACTGATCATTCTGTGTGAGATCATTTTTATTAGTGTCATTATAAAGTTCTGAGATAACTGACTCCAACAGTGTAATCTTCCAAATCAGACACATTCTGGCTACTGTGATGGAAATCTTCAACCACCCTCCAAAACAGCTTAGAACAGCCAGAATAAATAGCAATTGTGAAATATTGTTCCTTAAACTTAATTAGGTGGCAGATTCTTGTGGGGGCCTTTTAGAATTCTAATACACAATTTACAGAAAAAATAAAGTAATTTTTCAGCTTCTGATATCACAGAATGATATTACTGCTGTATCTCTTAAAAATAATTGGAAATGTAGTGTCAATTGACAGGAGAGACACCGCACTTTTTTTTTCTAAAATAACTCTGCAGGACATAGGGAGTATTTCTGAAGAGCTCTCAATTTCTTTTACCCTTGAAGTGTCCCAAATTGTAAAAATGTTTTTTTAAAAAATTCAGTGTACTCAAGGGCCTTTTATAATACCATTGTTCTGTGGCTTCTAAGTAGCATCAGACACGGGGAGAGATGGATTTATTGGAGCATCACAACGAAATGTAAGATAGGGCAGTTGCTCCACTGTGCAGCCCACAAATCAACCCCATGGGTGCTTCCAGCCTTAGCCCAAGTCTATCAGTAGGCCAAGTACGTGGTTTTTTTCAGAAGCATAGCATAAGTGTTTCCAGAGAAATTCAAGCAAGCGTGAAGTTTCCTAGCCAAGTTGTGTTGCTGCTCTCTGAATTTGCAATTCTGAGAAAGTATTCTACTTAAGTGGAAAAACAAACAGATTCCCCCAGTCGTAGCCCCTTCCTCCATGTGCACAGACATCTGGCATAGGAAGGTTTTACAAGCTAAGAGGGAGAACATGAGACCCCAATGCTAACACTGAGAATCACAGAATCACTTGCCCTCTCTTCTCTGACTGAAGGATCCTCACAGAAATCCTTTTGCCCATTATTTGGTAAAAATCATTAAAACCAGTCGGTTTGTTTTGGCTAGGTTTGAGACTGATTCAATCCATTTTGAGCTATTTTTTAGTGGTTTCATTATTCAAACTTGTATGCATCCTTTGGGCTCAGGAAATGTTGGCATGAGTGCAGCGTTCTTAGTTTCAAAAGTATTAAAACATCTTTCCCTTTCACCAGGGTTTTATTTCTCTCATTACACCATACAAAAAGAAGCAAGAACTCCTGATTCTGCTGCCAAATTTTATTCTCATAATAATAACAAGAAGTAAACTGAAACAAACAATACAAAATACATCATTTTTATTCTACCTAGCATATGTTTATATAATTAAAAAAGGGTTACAAGACTTTCCCCTACAAAATCTGTCAAAGTGCCAAAAGTTAATTAACATTTCTAGATCTTCATCAAGGCATATCAAATCAGAAGGGGTCACTGTGATGATAAACACAGAAGAAATATTAAAGAGAATAATGGAAGTTTGAAGACTAAAATATTTTGAAGTTTTATTTTGTTGGAACATCACCTGTTTGTAAATGGTAGGATATTTTTGCCAGGACAGGAAAAATGGTCACAGTACCACAATGAAAGACTAATGAGAAATGTGCTTAAAATTAGTTTCTATGAAGCTGAGGATTAAATTAACTAAAAATAAAATATACCGATGTCATTATGAGATTTACAAAGATCTGTGGCATGTTACAAGCAATGGCAACACCATATTTACTGGGCTACAAGGCCACAGATTTTTGGTATAGATTTGGGGATTTTTGGACTCCTCATAGTCTATACCATTCAGATCGATCAATTGATCTATCTACCTATCTTCTGAAATTTCATTCCTACACAAGAGATCTTCATCTTGTTTTGTGAAGTGCTTCTCTATCACTTCTCATTTCTAATACTGCCCTGCTCTGTATTTTCCCTTTTCTGCTATAACCATACTACCTGACAAAACTGAACTCAGAATTCAAGGGGAGATTTCATCATGAATTTATATGATGACTCTAATATTTTCAGTGTTGAAATCTGAGTTTCTCCATGCTCAGTTAGTATCCAGAAGCGGAATGCAGAGTCTTTCTTTCTTTAAATATAAGGATTTTTTTTCATTATTATTTTTTCTTTCATGAAGATAGGTAATAATTCACTAAACAGATGACTCTCAATATTCAGATGTTGGGTTGAATTATCTATTTAAGACTGACCTAGTGGATACAAAATACTGTTTCTAACTGGGTGAACATGAGTCAATTTGGTAATAATATGCTCATTTTAAGTCCTGTTTCCATCAGGAATGGTAGGAAAGCTATTTTTCATTAAATTTTAGAGCTTGAAGACAATGAACATTTGGAGAGTTTTCAGAAAGTATAATATCAGAGAGTGTGGGCATTGCTAGAATGAATTTATCTCGGTATTCCAGAAAATATTCAGAATTCATTCAGACACTTATGCTAATGGCTTTCTCTATATCTTTCTGAATATAGTCCAATCTAGCTATAATATTGAGCAATTTATTCAAAATCCCTCTTTCAAATAGACCTGATACCACATGGTCCTATTTTCCACGAGAATGGGTATATTAAGTTCGATCCTGATTGATATCATCACCAACAGCAAGAGATATGTAGCAAAGGCTAGAAGATAATTTTCCCAAAAATACGCTAACTTGTAGCTATCTAGGATTCACCAGCTCTATAATTAATAGTCCTTAAATTGTCCTTTTGTAATTAGATGGCCTCCAGCTTGCCTTTGACGGATGTATTCTATGTATGAATCAGTGTATTGCATTTTGAAGCAACATAGATTTTTGACATCCATATTGTCTTGAGGAAATAAATTCCATCATTTTGATACTTGCTGTTGTCTGTTTTGCACCGTGACAGCTGATAATCTGCTTTGACAGCTCTTAATTCCCATATTATGAAAAACAAGGAACAACTATTTTCTGTTGGTGCTTTCTGCGCCCTCTGAGTTTTCACAGACCTCTTTCGTGTCCTTGCCCTAGCTACCTCTTTTCCTGGCTGAAGAGACCTACCTTATTGAACCACTCCTTTCATGGCAGCTTTCCAGGCCCTTTGTCACCCTTGTCTCCTTTCTCTGAATCCTTCTCAGTTCTGCCTCAGCATTTTTGAGATGATGAGAAGAGAACAGTACCCTGTAGTCAAGGCAGGGCTGCACTGTGGACTCAGATAATTAAACTTTCTCTTTTTCACTCTGTGCCTTTCCCTGTAACTCCTGCTACTTGGGCTGCTTCCATGGCTGCTACTGAACTATTCATAAAAATAGGAATTATAACTCCAATATCTTTTTCCTGAATAGTGATCTCTAATTCAGAGCCCATCACCAAATATGCACGTGTGTCTGTGTATGCAGGTAGCTAGTTTAGATCTGCAGTTATTTTTCTCTCTGTACATTGCTATGCATCCATTATCACTGATTTTCATAACTCATTTTATTACACACCACATATACGAATTTACTCAAATGTTGAGTAAATGCAGATTTTAAAGGCACTTCTTTTTATTTTAAAATAGTCCGCATTGAATTGGTTGAATACTTTACTCAGAACTAAGTGACTTCTATGGATGAGAATAACTTATAATATTTTTTTTTCCAGAGTGGTTTTGTCTTGAGGAAGAAAAATGTCAATAATTTGACTTAACCTAACATACATTCGACATTTACCAGGAAAAACCTGTATGAAAGAAAAATTATCTACAACTGCTTTTTTGATTTGAAAATCAAGATATTGTTAATACATTTTAATCATTTTCTTGAAATACAGTTTTTCACATTTAGTCTTGTAAATCGGTGTTATCTTTCTGCACTGCCTTTTCTTTCTGCTTTGAGTCACCACATGCCTATAATAATAATTGAATTGTTGCTGGATTACCATGATACGTGATTTTTCTGTCTGCTTAACCATTGTGGACTCAAAGCTTTGCTTTCCAGTTTTTACAATGTTCCTGTGTGATTTCAGGCAGTTCACTTTTCTCTTAGTTCCTCTTCTGTTTATCAGGTGATAAGTGAATAAAGGTAAATTGAGGGACAAAATGTGCTCATGTGCTAATGGGAACAGGAGCCACGTATGTCACGAAAGGTAGAGTGAAAGTGATAGAGGATATTCTTTAGAATTATAGTCTCAGATCCATTAGTTAAGTTCAAAGTTCATTTATATCTACCTGAATAACAGCCATCAAAAAGAAAATTTACACCATGACAGTGAGGATGATAGTGTTATTTATTCCACAAGGTAATGAACATTTGCAGCGGTTAATACATGTTCCGATATATAAATGTTCAGGCAGTGAAGTTAATGTTGATTTTTGTCTTCAGTTGTTTTTTTTTTAATTGTTTCCATTTCAATACTTATTTCTAGAAACTATAATCACATTATTTAAATAAAGTGCACTGATCAGATGTTTGATCAAAGCAGGACAAAGAGTGATACATGCAATTACTTCCAGACCTTTTGATATGAGTTTTGATTACCTGGCTGTGCTTAGCACAAAGAAGGAAAGGACATGCATATTAATGATGACACAAAACAATTTGAAGGAAACTCTACATGTTTTTGTTAAAAATATGTAGAGAACTTCCATAGTAATAAAATGTCTTTAGGGACATGACACAGTTCATGGAAAAAGAAGTTAATTCATGATGGATAGCAAAGACAATTATTACTGTGACAAAGTATTTACTACATTGTAAGGTGAATTTGCAGCTGCAGCTGTATATCACAACATATTTTATATACTAAAAGATAGAAACTGTTCACAGAAGTGGACCAACAGGGGAGTCCATCGGTGGCACAGCTGGGATGGGGAGCCCTGTATGCTGAGCAAGGGCAGAGTGTAGGCTGCAGCACTCTAGGAGCAAGACCCTCATGTTTTGCTTCTGGTGCTCATATCCTGATTTAGAACCATGAAACAAGAGTGTCCCAGACCAGCCCTGCCATGAACTGGAAGAGATAGTTTCTTGTAGGGGGACAAATTGCGAATCATTACAGCACTGAAAATGTCATGTGCTTAGGTTAGAAAATTTGCATGTTCCTCTGGATCAGCTAAGGTCTTCAGAAGGAGTGCTGAAACAGCTGAAACAAGGGAGATTTATGAGGTCCAGGCTGCTACCTGGAGACACATGTGGAATTATTCCGAGGTGTTGCTCTCCAGTAACGTGTGGGTGTTTTGTAGGTAGTTTGGAAAGAGGGAGTCTAGCTGGAGGTCTGGCAAATTTTATTAATCTCAGCAGTTTTGTAAAGCTCGTTACTGGAACCTCAGTGACCTTTATGAAACTGGCGCCTTTCAACCGTTCCCAATTTGGCCTTGAATGTTCACTTCAGTATTATCCATTTAATCTCACACATTTTACCTTGCTGTAATCTTTCAGACAGACTTCATTTGAAGTGTAGCTAGCAAGTTGCTTTGTAGGTAGGATGTGGTAAAAAATGGGTTACAAGCAGCTGTAATTAATGTTTCCTTTTAAAATCAGCTCGTTAAAAGTAACTTGGATCTGTTTTTCAAAGAAAGCAATGACTGTTTTGTCCTGGCCATGTTCCAGAAGAATACATTTGATGCTCAAAGAACTTCTATTAAATGGTAGAGAAAGTCCAAAATTCGGTTTGGAATGGAAACCTTAGGGAAATCACCCTGAATAGGGATGTTACTACTGTTGCTGCTGAATGTAACCCTAGTGTGCATTTTGTTATAATATGAAATGAGGAGAATTAATACAGATGCAGAGGGAAGATTTAGAGATAATCCCTAGACAAAAAACTTTGAAAATTTTTTGTGGCAAACATGGAGCAGATGCAGAAAAAAAGTGAAAGAGCCTGGCACGTGTCATAGTTGAAGCAAATAGTGGATTGGCACATACTAAATGGATTATTATCCTTCACACATTATAGTGTATTTTTTGATATACAGAAAATAAAAGTTTGACATACTGAAAATAAAAGGTTTTTCTTCAGTATTTTCTATAAAATATTTTCTATTGGAACATAGAAAAATCTAGACATTTGTCAATCAACGAAGCTGAGAGATTTGGCAATCTAGGTAGCAAAAATGAACCAGCAGAAGAAACTTCGCTGGTATATGAGAGATATAACACGTATTATGCACCTTAATTCCCAAATGATGGAAATAATATTTGGCACAGAGTAACATAAAAACTTCTAGCTGTTTGGCTGACACAATATAGCTCAGGTAATCTCATGGGCTTCTCTTTCTGTAATTAGCACACAACAGCAGAGATGGGTAGCTAGATTCTGAGCAATGACAATATGAGAACATGCATCTTTGTTGTGTGGTGAATTTATATGAATAAAAGAACAAAGCATCAAAATAAATATATTACCAACCTAAAGATTTTTAAGATTTCTTTCATCTTTGATTCTTTTAGGTAACAGACATTAACTGGAATTCTAATAATGAAAAATTATCATCATTATTGTTTGAAACAACTCAGCACTCTACAGCCTTGAAAAGATACATTCTTATTTTGGGTAAACTATGGCTTTTATTATTATTATTATTATACAAAATTTAGGTAAGAAAAGGTAAATTTGCTGGGTGAGAGGGCAATTTGAGTTATAGGATCAGAAAATAATTTAGGTTGGACAGGACCTCTGCAGGTCTCCTTATCTAGCCCTGTTCAATAAAGGGCTAACTTCAAAGTCAGAACAAGTTGCTCAGATCCTTAATACCTTCTGTCATTAGATACAAATAGGAAAGGAATTGTGGAAAAAGCAGAGAGCAACAAAACACTTCCAGGTCATTTCCTTTTTTATGTTCTGTTTGTTTTAAATGGAGGTTTCAGACAAGTTCACACCTCATGTAGCTGCAAAGCTCCATGATATCAGAGTCAGTAGCTGAAAGAGGACCATTACCATCACCTAATCCGACCATATGTGTAACACAAGCGGTAGGTCTTTCCTGACTTATTATTTATTCAGACCTACTACCCTGTGGTTATTTGTAAAAAAAAAGTGTTATTAAGTATTAGAACTAGTTAGGCGTGTTAAAGTACAATAGGAACTTTATCCTGGAAAACTTTCTCTGACGCTGCTCTCTCCTACCTCAGGTTATATTCAGTGAGGATTATCTGAGGAAATTATTTTAAAGGAAATTCTTTTAAAGCACTGCAGGTTACATGAAATATGGAATGCATACATGTCTGACAGAACTTTAAGTTTGACCTTCCACACTTTTTTCTTCATAATGACTAATGTAAAACTACCAAAATTACTTTAAAGCCCTACTACTCTCTAACTCATAACTTTTTGAAACAGAAAACTCAGCTCTTCTGGGCAAGCAAGAAGGTTAGAAAACCAGTCTCCCTTCTGTGTATTCCACCATTCAGGACTGGCCTTTCACCCCAGACTTGTCCCCAGCCCAGCAACTTTCAGCACCTTCCTGACTTGTGTCAGCGCTCACGTTGACCCGCCTGAGCCGCGAGGTGATCTTTTCCAAGCACCTCCAAAGGCTGGCTGTTGGCCTGCATCCTGCCCATGACCCAGGAGCCTCCCAGCCCTGACGCACGTTGCCACCTCCCTGCTTGCTGAGCCCATGGCTTCTCTCTGCATGGGAACACTGGTCTCCTCCCCAGGAAAGTGCAACCTCCTCTCCCGCCAGATGTTTCTGCCTGACCCAGAACATGACAGATGGGTAACGCCACCTTCTACCTTGCTCAGCAACATGTCTTTGGTAAAGCAGAACATATGCTGCACTTGCAGTAAACCGAGTACAAAGGAAACCTTTATACCGTCTGTCACAATGTGCGAAAACCTGGAAACTCTGACATGAGCTAGAACATCTCTTTCAGAAAGAAGATTGGACTGCTAGTGGGATTGGCTTTGGCAATAATGTTTCAATCCAAAATTATCCCCGCCCCCCCAAACAGTGTGGGAGTATTTGGAGCCAACATCTGGGTTCAGGCTGTACCTGGGGGAGGGGTGGGGAGAGCGAAGAAATCACTCATTGTTCAGTATAGTGCCTGGCAGTTCTGTCAATAAGCAATAAATGAGAAAAATATTTGCTGCTACAAAGACTTAATCAATTACTGATTAACTCTTATTCAATCTAAAATTGAATCAGTTGCCTGTAGTTCACAGTTTCATGTGGGCCAAGCTATTTCCAAGACTATGCCTTCATTAGAAAGTGAGAAATTGAGTAGAAAAGTTTTAAAACAAGGTTTTAAATTGTGTTTACATACGCTGTTTGCCAGTCATTTTGCATGAATAAAAGAATTTCAAGGAAAAAGTAATTAAGTAGAGAAACAATTGTATGGCAAGTTTAAGTGAAAGCAAATTCACTGTCCTATAAAACCTTCCAACTTCCATAAAATTTCATTTTCTGTAGTAGGGTGAAACCTGGTGCATAGATGTAACCAAAAGTGCTCCACTTGCGACAGTTTGAGAGGTTCCCTCTTCCTAGTTGACTGTAAGGTCATTTCAGGGCTGCCTTGTTCAGTTATCTTAGGTGTGAAGTGAAATTTATGAGTCTGTCTATACCTCATCTCCACTGTCATTTAAACTACTGCATTTTAACTTACAGCTGGGATGCTCCAACACCACATTCTGGCATTGGGATATCTCACTAAGGTGAAATAATTTAATTGTGTGTGATGATACATCTGTACTCTGAGATTATTTTTTCCTATAAAAAAGAAGGAACAAGGTGCTGACAGGTGGTGCACTTCAGCTGGTGCACTTCTCTGCAGTGTGGGAGAGCTAAGATCAAGCCTCCACATTACTGCTTGCTTAATCATGTTTGGAAACTGAAACGGCTCCAAAAGACAGAAACAAGGCAGCTGCTTTACAAAAGCTAATCATTAGAGCAGGCAAGTGTGAACAACAAGATGCCCAAATCCAGTCTCTCAGATGAATAAAGTACAACAAGGATTTCAACCCATCTCTCAAATGCCAGGAGACTGCTTACCAATTTGTACATAGCATCTCACCTTCCACCTCTTCCCCTCCTCCCCTTTTTCATAAATTCTTGTCCAAATAGAGCATAGAGCAAAGGTATCGCCTCGGACTTGCACTTTGCAAATGGCTTGTGAAACCTGCTGAAATGTAGCCTGAGTTTAAGATTCAGAACAGCATGTGAAACTAGAAGGAGAAGTTGCACAATATTTGCAAAGATCTGTTTGGAAAGAAAAAAATCACTTGGAAGGCAGAAACAAGCCTTTCCTAACAAACATTGAGATCTCAGAGTTTATCAATAACTCTAATCATGATTCTGTAAACCATTTCTAAATAAAATTATTCCAGTATTAAATGCTTCGGTAAGTGCCTTACTAAAAATCTAATTATGTCATGTCATCAGTGAAAGTCAAAGTAAAAAAATTGATGAAGATATTTTTGAGTGAAAATGACAAACCATTGAGGTGAACTCCACAGGGGGATGATGGAATAACCTTCCCTTGGTTCTTCAGCTCAAGACTGAATGCAATTCTTAATACACATCAGCCAAACACAGGGAATGCAACAAAGAAAAAATAAAAAAGTAAGGGGTTTTAGATGTAAGTTTTTGGGTGAAATGTAAACTGTCTTTGCAAACAGGAGGATGGCCTGGATTTTCCAGTGTTCCCTTTTGACCTAAATGCTATGAAAGAAAAACAAACTGAAAACAAACTATGAATCAGATCACTTCTAAGTAATGGTCCCTCAAATGGAATGTTTTCTTAATCTGACTATTTCTGTAACATTGTCAAATCAGCCTGTCATATTTTCCTGGTACAGTTTGTCCTTTATTTACTTTTTACCCTTCTGGAAGTTTTCAATATTAAATTATACCTACATTTGCATTAATGGAAGTATTTTCCTCAGGAAAGAAATGTGATCAACTGGGCACTATTTGTCATGCTCGTTGTCTTCTGTTTTTCAGTTTGATTCACTTCTCTTCAGTCAGCAGGGATGTTCCAAGAATTTGTAAGTGTTATTATCAGTCATTTGAAAAGGTTATTACTTCACTGTGTAACTACTTAATTTACATACAATCTGGTCTGACTGGTTGTGGTATATCTAACTGTCTGGGTATTGCCATTCTTGCTCTTTGACAAATGCCCCACCTCCCAAAAAGGTTTTTCCAGGGAAGCAAGGCTGAAAAGAAGGTAAGACTCTGACAACTGTGAACATGTGCTGTAAACTATCACAGAGGAATATGTATTCCCTTTTTGTGCCTCTTCCCTCCACGGTCTGCAGTTTATGTAACACAGTGTCAGATGGACTGTGGTCTGTAGAGAGGATTGAACAGCTTCAGAAAAGCCAAAGAGGAGTTCTTATTTCTGAAGCAAAGGCAAAAAAAAAAAAAAAAAAAAAAAGCACCACAACAACAGAATCATTTTCTTTACAAAAGTTTTTTAAAAAATTTTCTTAAGACACTTCAGTTTTATCACAGTTAGGTTTTTAGATGAAGAAAAAAGTCAAGTAGTTCCACTTTATTGAAACTGTATTTTTGTTGTGAAAAAAAAAATTGGACTTTTCATAGCTAACTCAAGTCTTCTGAGCAGCCTAAACAAAACTGAACATTGTCAGTTCAAGATGGAGGGTCAAATCTTCAACCACAAGAAGGGAAACAGCAGAGAAAGGGACTGGCTGGAGTTGGAGAGATCTGGTGAATTCCTTGGAAGAAGGGAAGGAAATCCTCATGGGATGGCTTTTCCTGGGAGCTCCTTCCCCTTCATGCCTGGCCGTAGTCTCTCACCTGCATAGGGGAACACCACTTCCAGCAGCAGTGGCTGCCACCAGCCAGCCCTTCCACAGTCTTGTGTCTTACCTGGCACCCAGGACCTGTGCCTGGGCACTGCGGTACGCAGCCCTTCTGGTCCCTGTGAGTCAAGTACTCCCTACACCACACAAGGAGAGAATCAGCCACCTTAGACCAAACAACCCGCGGGTGCGGTCATGATCTTCCCAAGCTCAGTAGCATCAGCAGAGTGGTGCCAAAGCCATCCCATAGCCATGGGCTGTGTCCACAGCCCTGCCGTGGGGTAGATGGAGACTCAGAGCTGACTCTTTGGCAGTAGGCACAGTGTGAGTATAAGCTCTGTGATTTGCAAATTCATCCAAAACATAGGACATGTCAGTTAAACTGCCTTCTTTGCCAGAATGGAAAAAAAAAAAAAATAAAATAATATGGAATTAATTAATTAATAGGGATTAAATTAAATTAAATTAAATTAAACTGATTAAATTTTACCCCCTCTTTAAGTGTGAAAACAAAAGGTTACAGGAAAACAGCACATCACAATTTCCTTGCAATTGTCTACTCACAGCAAAACTTAAACTGTACAGTGGTCTGCAGATGACTGCATCTCATCATCATGAATAGTTAATTAATACTTAAAGGTTTATCTATTCACTACAAAAAGTCTGCCTGGTTCTCCACCATCGATGACCAGTGCAGCCCAATTCCAATCCAACATATATGGACTGGAAGGCTCCTCCCAACTTGAACTGAGTTCCCGGCTATGACAGGAAACCACAAGCTATGTAAACAAATGGATATTTTGGTAAAGAAGATATCCAACTTTGTATTTGGTAATTGTTATAACAAATAAGTACTCTCACCAATAATAGACAAAATTAATACAGATGAAGGATATATGAAAAAGTTGGTTAAAGACACATTTTTAGTGTCTGATCATAAGGAAAACATTTTGTCATGTATTTGCCAAATTCCTATAGATTTTTTGAGATCCACACTTAACTTCCTTCTTGCATTGAATAGTTTGCCTTCTGCAAAGGTTTAATGATTGCAGTGTTAAGATGTTCCAAGTGTTAAACTTGTGATAGTTTTGGCATGTCTGTTTGATGCAGGATTAAGAGGGAACACTATTAATTGAATCTGTATTTACATAGCTGGCAAACATATAATATAGTTGCAAACGAAATCATAGTTATACCACAGTTATGCAAAGTGAATATTAGGTTGTACTCTCAGATCTTCTGCTACTTAGTCTTTTTTTCCTTACTTCTCTGTTTAGATCATAGTTCATAAAGCCAAGAGACACTTACATGCATTTGAAAAGGCCTGAAGCTCAGATTCCTTTTATCAAGGAGCAGCATCCGCCCTTGCATTTCAACCCTGTGGGAAAAGAAGCTGCATATGCATAGCTTTGACCAAGTGGTCTGCTCTTGGCATCTGTTCTAGGAGAGAAAGCACTAAGATCTTTTTCACACTTAAGCAAGTAGCACAGATGACACATAAAATTGAAATTCTGTTTCAAAGGAAAGTTGCAGATTTGTTTCTGTTTAACCACTTGGACTTAGCTTCACACAACGAAACCCATGCACAGATCCATTCACAAGACCAGGGCCTTTCTCAGGGGTGCAACCCATGGAAGAAGAGAAAAAGCTGATGTTTTGAACAGATGGCTGACAAAGTACTGAGTATTTGCTCTTTTTCCCTGCTGTGTCCTCCTTGCTACCACATAGCTATGCAATTGTAGCAGAACCACGCTATAGGATTGGTCCTACTGGCTAATGATCAAAAAGAGGATACGCATGCACAGTTAATTAGATCTTTGTCCTGTTTTGAATCCCATAAATGTCTTGGTACTGTCTCTCAGAAGAGGTACTATAAATGCTTAATTTCCATATTCACGTGTCTTCTGACTTCTTGTGGTTACCCATATTCTTGCAGAAAGTTTCTCTTGAACATACCAATTTCAAGAAGAGACTCAGTAGCTTACAGAGTAAAAACTCTAATGGAACCAGCAAAAATATTTTGTATTTTATCATACATGATTTATTTAACTGAGTACCTAGACAGCTATTTCAGGCTTAAATTATTAAAACCACCCATAATTCTTCAGACTTCCAAAGCTAGTCACAGTATAGCACAGCAGGAAACATAATGGCCCCGCTAGTATTACCAAATCTGTGATGAAAGATAATGGATCTTCGTTGTCTCAGGTCTGAGTGTGAAGGAGAGGGGAGAAATGAGTCACCTGTTTCAGTTTACCCAGGAACTTCCAACTTTTGGGTTGGAATGTAAGTGTGATGGTCGGACTTGATGATCTTAAAGGTCTTTTCCAACCTTAATCATTCTGTGATTCTGTGAAATCTCAGGTCTGCACATGTTTAAGTACTATTTTTCCCCACTTAAGCATTCATCTTTTGAAGTGCTGTCCCTTCAGACTATTCCATTTCTCATTTGCTTTGACACTGTCAGATTTCATTAAAGCCTCTTTTTATCAACTTGTTTGAAACCTCAAAGCAGAATTTCCCTTTTCATTAGGATTGGGTGACAAGTAGCATTAATATAGTAGAAGATTTCTTTTCCCTCTAACATGCAAAGAAATTATTTTGGTTGCTTCATCATAAGCATAGTGATTCTGGTATGGAAATCAATGTCCTTGCATTAATTGTACTGTATTAATGCTAAGTAGGGTATTAATTAATAGCATATTAATAATAGTCTTAAATCAAGTATTACTATCTGAGTGCATTAAGGTCACATTCTAGTCTATATTTTGTGCTTCTGCCCACTTTCTTAAAGATCGAGGACTCTGCAGGCACAGGAGCCCTAAATCCATTCCCTGGCTCACCATGGTCCTCTGGCAGATGTTTAAGACATGAATCACAGTTTTCAGAGGAATTTCACAAGGTCCAGTTTTGCAGTTTTCCATATCACAGAACCACAGAATGATAGGGGTTGGAAGGGACCTCTGGAGATCATCTAGTCCAACCCCCCCGCCAGAGCAGGTTCACCTAGAGCAGGTTGCACAGGAATGTGCCCAGGCATTTTGAATATCTCCAGAGAAGGAGAGTCCACAGCCTCTCTGGGCAGCTTGTTCCAGTGCTCTACCACCCTCCTCATGTTTAGATGGAACTTCCTATGACCAAGTTTGTGCCTGCTACCTCTCGTCCTGTCACGGGGCACCACTGAAAAAAGACTGGCCCCATCATCCTGGCACCCACCCCTGAAGTATTTAGAAGCATTAGTAAGATCCCCCCTCAGTCTTCTCTTCTCCAGACTAAAAAGACTCAAGTCCCTCTGCCTTTCCTCATAAGAAAGATGTTCCAATCCCCTAATCATCTTTGTAGCCCTTTGCTGTACCCTCTCCAGCAGTTCCCTCTCTTTCTTGAACCGGGGAGCCCAGAACTGGACACAGTACTCCAGATGCGGCCTCAGCAGGGCAGAGTAGAGGGGGAGGATAACCTTCCTTGACCTGCTTGCCACAGTCTTCTTGATGCACCCCAGGATATGGGGGTTATTCCTCCCCAGGTGCAGTACCCTACACTTGCCTTTGTTGAATTTCAGAAGGTTCCTCTCTGCCCAACTCTCCAGCCTGTCCAGGTTACACTGAATGGCAGCACAGCCTTCTGGTGTGTCCGCCACTCCTCCCAGTTGTGAGTCATCAGCAAACTTGATATAAGCATCAGATATAAGCACCTTTAGTAATTGCTGTGCTTTGGGGTGATGCTGGCCAGAAGCCATGCTGTAGGTAGGGATGGAGCAGTCTAAGCTGAACAGATGTCACCAGTTCCTGGAGAAGATAAGGCACCTTCACAGGTTGGGACAGTGTGGGAAACCTTGCTCTTTGGAAAAAAAACCACAAAACACAGAAATTACACCTGTTATGCTAAAGGTCTTATCTTATAAATCCTTACCAGTGAAAATCAATTTTTATAAAAATTCAAAACCAACATATGACAATTAATCCTCTCAAAAGGAAGAAGGCTGAGGGATTTTGAACAGCTCAGTAATCATCTTCACATTGACCTTGATTTTATACAGAAAATCCGTAAGTAGTATGACCCTGCATGGCACTGTAAAACCATCAGATATGAGATAGACAGGGAGATAGAGAGATAGCTAGTTATTAACCTGATGGGAGCCAAAGAAAAGTCTAGCTCACATCTTTTTATGCATCTGCAGTTATCACCATGTATCTGTACCTCTACTGACCCATATATATGCTATGTATGATCCAAGCTTGAACTATTTATTTTTACACAATGCCACACCTTGTACATGTGTATATTCTCACAGAGAATAATATTTATCACCAACTCATACTCTTACTTAAATATAAGCCACCGGTAAAATTTTAAAAAGAGCACACAATGCAGCTATTTGGCATAGTGTTTTGTAATAATTTCAAGAAATACCAGAAAATCAATGGGACAGACTTACAAGGACAGGCCATATGCAGAAGTCATGCTATTTCCTTCTTGTTTCTAAGAAACTAAAAGCAGACTTAGTCCTACACCTAAGAAGTAAAATTTTAAAAAAAGTAAGGAAAAAAGCTCTGAAAAACCTGTGAGGCTATTTCCCAGCTGTTTCAGATAAGCTTTCTCAGATGACAGAAAGATGACTGCTCTAAAGAAAAGCTGTCATTTAAAAATAATAATATAGTTTTTGTCAGAGGTAACCAATACATCCTGACTGTGCTTCTTGTTGGATTGGCAATATATTATTGGTGGACATGAACTTTAATCTGTGGCTTGCTAGTGTCTTTTGGCAGAAGGAGTTTAAATTGGAGATTATTGCCTGAATTTAGTTTGATTGACCAAACGCTGTGTGATTTACCTTATTAGGAAAGATGTCTGACAGCAGGGGACACGTCAGCATTCCAGATGAGAGCCATTTGCCACTGACCAGCTTATGGAAATTACAGTACAGAATTTTAAAAGACGAGCATTTCATTTCAAGTGCAAATGTCATTGCTTTATTTTAATTGCATCTTGGAAGATGAGCATTACAAGGGTAGTAAACAGGTCCTTTTCCTCCTACATGAAACTTATACATGTACAGACTTCTTCACACTTACAGTAAACAACAAACAGTAGATATAAGTACAATATGTTTAAAATAATGTCTTATGCCAATTCAGATTTTATGAGACCAATCTTTGGCTGCTTACTCATGCCTTACATGTTTAAATTCTGATTGCAAGGAGAATGTGCAAAGGCTATGTTTCTCTCAAAGAAAAAATCCAATCTTCACAATGTTCTGCTACAGCAGACTCAAATAAGAATATATTCACAGTCAATAACCACCTTTTGCAAACTACCCAGCACAGTAAGGCAAGTTTGGTGTGAGGTATTTCAGTAGTAGAATTTTCATCACAGAAACAGAAATATAAATGTCAAAATCTTAAATGTTAGTAGACCCTCCAGACAGATGGGAAAAAAAGAATAAATATTCCTTTAAGCGCTCATGCTTTTTAGGATTTCAAATGGGGATGAAGCACAACTTGAATCATTGGATGCATGGCACCTCATTGGTTTCTGCTGGCCTTTGAGAAAGTCCTGAAGTGTTTTTCACCATCATAAAACCCTGTCACACCCAGGTGTGCTATTCAGCCCTCAGCATAACATAGGGCTGTGGTTTTGGGGACCTATTGCAGAGATTGCTTTAATCGTCTTTCAGGAAAGGGTTATTCCCCCTGTCACTGAGGTACATCCACAGTACGAGGTTTCTCTGCTTCATGTAGCCCCAAGGACAAAGCAGGAGAGACAAGGAGGTATCTGATCAGTTGTTGACATGCAGCAGGTTTCAGGGATATCATATGGGTTCATCTTCCAGAAGGGGCTCAACCTTCTCACAAATTTGAGCTGGAAGGAGATTAATAGGAAAACATACCCAAAACAAGCTGGGATGCCACATCGTGCCTGGGTGAGGAAAGGTGCCGGGGGCCCAGTCAGGAAGAGGGGGAAAGGCAGCTGTTTATGGAGTGGAAACAGCTCCATAAGGAGACATGATCCCCAATGTGATGGTTACTGCTGCACAATTCACGGACAAGTTCCATTAATAAATGTGTGGTCTAGATAAACCACATCCCTCCATCTTGCTTTCTCCTTTCAGGTCCAGGACAATGGGGCCTGTGTGGTGGGTACAGCATAAATTTCATTCTGTTTTTCATACAATGCTTAAAAAAAAATATGAGTTTTTTCTCTAAAGCACAAGTCAGGTGTTGAATATTTTGATAGGCAGTAATACTGTCAAATTTAATAACAAGAATTTAGAAGTGATCTAGCTGTTTCTACTTAGAAAAATGGAGTATGGATCAATAAGTTTTATTGCACTCATAAATATTAAAGCAGAATTTTAAGGCCATTAGTCTCCAACAGGGGATAATGCCTCAGAGTGTTTCTTTTCTGTGATGTACCTCAGCCAAGTAATGAGTTTGAGTTTGTGGAGTATTACTTTTTCAGCACAAATCTTACAAGGCCTTAAAGGAGAGCTGGGAAAGGAAGAGCTGAGAAGATAGGTCTTCTCATCACCAGACTGCCTGACCTATCCTTTCATGGGAGGCAGACTTAGGGATGTGCTGCTGTTCATCTGCTGCTTCAGGCACCCGCAGTGACACCACGGGAGCCCTTTCTCTCCCATGAACAGCATCAGGTGTTTCCTGTCTTCTGCTTCAGAGTTTCCTGCTCAGCTGCCATTGTGTAGCTGAAGACTTCCCCAAATCTTCCTGCAAATCTCCATCAGCATCAGCACTCCACCACCATATACCTCATCAGTACTCAATCACAGTCCCATCGTGGAAGACCCAGAGTCTCCCATGATGCACCTTTAGCTCAAAATGTTAAATGCATAGAAGCTCAGACATCCATATGGACACAATTCTTGTGTGAAATGTCCAGATGCCGGTGATTATCAGCAATTTCAGTAGCTTTCTGCCCAGCCCCTCTGAGCCACAGGGCTGGCCACAACATCATTCCTGCATTCTCGCTAGCATGAGGGGTTATAATCTACTCTCCAGCTCCCCATTAGGGCTTCAGCAACTCTCAGCTCCCTTTTACAGAAGTATAAAATGTCTCTGTGTATTTATACTAGCTTCTAGTTGAAAGGTAGGGTGTATTTTATCTTATATTTCATATCTAGCTTTTAGGCTTACAAAATTAAGCTTGCTTCCCTTCCCTGTCCTGCCCCGCCCTGCCCTTTTAATTTTCTCTCTCTTTTTTTTTTTTTTGGCTGGGAAGCTCCAGATCATGTTGAACTCAAAGGACGAAAACCACAAGAACATAAGAAAATCATGACAATCTTAGTTTAAATCACAGTTCTATTATGCCAAAAATATTTGCTCCTGGTATTTATTCCCAGTTGTCAAAATTATCGCAAATAGCAGTCCATCTGAAACACATGGATTAAGACACTGGCAGAAAGCAAAGCAAGAGCCCTGTGAGCTGTATGAAGCATGCCACACTGACACTGGAGATTAGCCACTTGCATTGCCTCAAAAATTACTTATATTCATCACTGCTTCAAAGAAACAAGACAAGACGCTGATAAACTGAGTAACAATTATCTGACCCACTATGCAAACAATATGAGTGACTCATTTAAACTAACATTTGAGATTGGCTGTACTAGCCATTTATTTTGGCAGCACTCAACAAGAGATGAAACTGAAGTGAAATTGATTGAAGACAAATATTGGTTACGCTGCCTTATACCGCCATTTGTCCTGGAATGTGGCAGTCACATAAGAAATTAAGTACCTTCTTGTTCTTTGTTTCCTCTGAATCAGAAACTGAGGTAATTCTGAATGAAATTATTATAGTTAAAGATTGTGCTATATCTAGCATTGAGAATGGACTCATCTCTAAGGTTTATTGCAAAATCCATTCCCAATCAACCCACATAATCATAACGGTATCAGGCAGAAAAATACAGACAATGCCAAGTTAGTGAGCTATCCAAAACAGCCCTCCTATAGCTGTGCTTGCCTCTGTTTTTCAAGGAGACCCTTCTGGTCATTGCAGAGAGAACAAGGACCATCTTTACTTTTTGTGTTGTGCGAGCCTGGGCTGCCGGGCTGTGGCATGGCTGGCCTCCTTGCTGAATGAACCTGGGTGGAACACGTCTCAGGAGCTTGGCCTGAGCACGCCATGCCCATGGGGAACCCATCAGTCCTAAAACTTTGAGTTGTAATGCTTGAACTGAATCACCTACTATCCTGCAACAGGAAAACACTTAAAAAGTTGCTTATCTGTAAGCACATATTTGGGCTTCATAGCCTTAAATTAGATTATTTGTGCAGGTGCCATCCAGTACACACCTAAAAGCTTTGTTCCAAAGAGATGGATTTAGAAACATTAGCTGTATAAGCACTGTAATAACAGAGTCCCTGTATCCTGTCTGTTTGCCTTCAGAGCTTTGATATTTTGCATGCCAGCTTTTAGTGTTTGAGACTAACCCAGCACATGGTTTATACAAATGACCCAGAGAAGCTGTACTGCTTGACATAACAACTCTTTTTCCACACAAGTGAACAGCTGAAAAGGGTGAACCCCCACCTACTTTTGCATGAACTTTTGTCATGAGGCTGGCTCTCCAAGACAACAGAGAACTCTGAATATAACAAAAAAAAATAGTTTTCTGCAATTCCTTTACCCTTTCTGTACTGTTCTGGAAACTATATTCTTTTAATAAATACAATTATATTCTTCCACTGTGAAAATACTGTCACAGCAATTAATCTGATTTACCAATGTCATCTATTCTCAAGTAAACAGGACCACAACAAAAGATTAAATTCTTGCCTCAAATCGCTAGTTTTGCTCAATTAATATTTGATACATATTGTCACAAACTGTTTTTTTCACTGGGTGCTTATTTTGCAAGCATTCTTATATCAGTACTGAAAAACATTCAAAAGGTGAAAAATTGAAAAAAAGGTTAGATGTACTATTCTCAACTCCCTTCTCAGCAGCAAAAATGCAACATGGCAAAAGAGGAAATTTAATTATTAATAATGATCACATCACGCAAAAAATTCAGCTCTCTTTTTTGTGTCAGCAAATCCTTTCTTGCTGGAGATCAATATCGTCATACATTTTGTGTGCTTAGCTTTCAAACAATTCTTGCTGCAGATTCATTTCAGCTTTCAGGTTTCTTGACTCATGAAACCAATTCAGTTACATGTGATTGATTTCTAGTGAATATAACTAATCACTTCAATCATGTACTACTCCTGCTTTTATGAGTGGATAGGTAAGAATGCTTACTTTAAAAAATGCAAATTATAAAAATCATTTCTGAGACAAATTTTCAGCTAATTTATAATTATGTGTGAAAAATTGATATTCTTATGAATAACTTCATAACTATGTGAACACTCATGATCAACAAATGATGGACTGTTGCAAATATTATGCAGTTAATTTTTCATGTTTATTCACATAAATATCTTCAATTCATTGTCGGTGCTATTTAGCTAGCTTAATCTCCTGGGTAGTTCTGCTTTGCAATAAATCAATACTGTTTATATGTGTAAGAATGCCATCAAGATATATTTGACATTAAAAAGCCAATAAGAAAAAAAACATTACATAAGCTAGCACTTATTTTATGCATCCTTATTTTGCTATTTGAGCTTTGAAGGGTCAACGTTTCATTAATAACATTTTAAATTATATATGAATACCCAGAGGTATTTGTATTTTCCTGGTGAAATGCTCTGTAATATGGGAGCAGTACATGGTCTGTGGATAAAGGTTAAGAACCAAGTGCTTGATCCTTGGTTTCCCCAGAACAGCAGACAAAACCAGGAGTCAAGTCCATTTGCAAGGAGATTTTACAGACCTTTTAAGTCACCACTTCAAGCTAGAACACAGGCTGAAAATCAGCACAAAAGCAAAAGTTTGGGCAAAGCTGCAGTCACACCACCTAGTAAACAGTACTTCACCTCTTCAGAGGAGTATTCCTCTGAATAGCAGAATTCTGCTATTCCTTTTAATTCTTCCAGAAACAAATATGCAGCTTGAGTAGCACAGGAAGATGTAATGCCAATGGCAGAGGAAGAAAAGGCACAAACCTGAAATACTGGGATAATCACTACCCTCCTTCTCAGGAGGAAAGCCAAAACATAAAAGTAGTTGGTGACTCCCCCCTGCTGGCAGTGAAGAGACCCATCTGTCTCCCAGCCCTGATTATTGCCATCCAAAATGTTACTGACAGCTTAAAGAGGCACATCTGGGCTCCTGGTACAGGTTCTCCTTCATGCAAAGACAGATGCCTTGGCCAGACTGAGCCTAAGCAGACCACAAGTGACTGCAGGGGCAAGGGTTACTCTCATCAGCCCTCCCAGGAAAAAATACAGGGTTCAAACAGGGACAAACACAGCCTCCGGGTAAATATGGCCATGCCAATAGCGTCAGCAGCGGGGCTTTGCTTTTCTTAACCATGGGATGGTATTCTGTGAACTACCGAGTGAGGATGGACTCTCCCAAAAGATGAGGAAGAGTATCTTTGCATACTTGCAAATGCAATGAGGAATGTTTTAAATTAGGATTGAGGGGGGAGGGAGCAAATTCCTCCACATAAGAATAAACAGGACAGAAGCTTAAAAGGTAGTGGGACAAAGTTTTGCACAACAGAGTCAAAAGAGAGAGAAACTGTGATTGTGCATCAGCTGCTAATCTGAAATGCCTTTATTCCAAAGCAAGAGGCACAGCAAGTAAATTCAGAAATAGAAAGTCCTAATACATAACCCAAACCAGGATTTAATTGGTAGAGAAATCAGAGGGGCTATTTTGTTTATGCCAGGAATATTAATATGAAGAAAACAACCTAAATTCCTTTAAACATGCTTGTTGGCTATGAATAGATAGGTTAAGAAGTAATGGTCTTAAGCTGCAACAGGAAAAAGGGGGTTAAAGTGTGACAAAAAACCTGGGCATGCTGTGGGCTTTTCAGCATCAGGAATGTTTAGGAACATTTCCAACATTTGTCAGGAACAGCAAAGACAAAACTGATGCTGTCAGAGGCAGTGAGTAGATAAGACGAACTCCTGAGGTCTCTTCCAGCCAACAGTTCTCTGATTTTCTGATCTCCGTGTAAACCTGAAGTGTGATTAAATCATTCAGGGAAGCACCAGAAGTATTATGACAACAGGAATTTCATTTGGTGAAAAAATTCCAGGTCTGGTATTTTTTCTTTTCCTATCAGAAGGAAACCAAATTCACAAGATAAAAGAGTCACTTCATTCGTGAGCTGATTACACAGTGGGTGGGGGACTTGCATAAGGCTAAATGCAGCTCAGGACAAGGCTCTGTTTTGTCTGGTTTGGGCAAGGTTTTTTTGTCATGATTAGATCATCCTACTTTATTAAATGATCAAAGAACCCTTACCTGGCCCTTCGGTCTCCCACACTGTGTCTGTTTTCAGATGGATTTTTTGAGCAGATACTCTGTCTAGGGCCTGAAGACAACTATTGCAGCTGCTATTGGTTTTGTCATCTAAATAGATGCAGTACAGCAAAAGTTCTGGTTTCTCTCAATTCATGTTTTCTGATATATAATGTTTCATTTGAGAATTTCTGTTCCACTCCAGAAGTGGCATAATATGTTCTTTCAAGTCTGTTTCAATGTCTTGTGACTATAGTGTAATACTATAGTGTACAGACAAAAGTGTAATACTATGCTCTCATCCTTTGCTCAACAGCTCAGATTAGTTTAGTAGTAAGGAGTGTCAAACTTTGCTCCCAGATCTTCAAAAGAAGGTGCAGTTTCTACAGACTCTGAGTAATCGACTTTAAGAGTTTGCCTTCTGCAGAAGACATTAACTTCTGTGGAAATGTGATAATCAGCCTCTGAGGCTTGCGTGTAATGCTTACCAAGTTGTATGCTTGTAACATGAGTGAGGAGTAATGATTCATGTGTCTGTGAGTTGCTATAAAAGCACACAAGATCAACCAACCTTCTCAGTTAATCTATTTTTGATAATAGGTTTCATGCTGCAAAATTTAAGCTGGCCAATCTTTTGATTTCTGAAAACATAATTAAACCTCTGCCTTTTTTTAACCATGCTTAAATTCCTTCTGTGCTCAGTATGAAAAAATATTTGTATTTGAATCTACATTCTCTCATACCAGTTTAGAAATGTGTCCTCAATATGATGGTGACATATATTCCTATGTTGCTATTTCTCCGTCCCCAAAGCACTTTGCTAACTATTGACGTGGTGGATCTTATGGGAATTGACTTAATCAGGATATAGAAGATGTGTTGTGAACACTGCAGACTTAGATGGTGGCTGCATTGTGATTACTTCACTGGCACTGAAATTCAGCTCCATATGGAAGGAAATGCAGTAACAGTTTGCTGTTTGAAACAGAGAAGAAACATCATATGCAGCCATAACAAAAGCATCCTTCAGTACAAACAAATGTATCAACAACCGTAACAAGACAATTCAGGGTTTAGCTCATGGAATAACTACTTGTTAAATCTGAATCCAAAAAAGATGACATTTTGTTATTGGAAATTTCAAAGAATTTGGAACCACCTGACAATTTCCTTTTGTTGAACGTGCACAGACAGTAAATTCAGTACTGGGGGTTGCTGACAGATGCTCCTCACTTTAGAGAAGTTTTACAAATAGTATTTTAATCCTTTCTCCAGCTTTTTTGAAGAATCATTCCATGCCTGCCTATCTCAATAAAACATGCCTTGATTCCTTCTAGTCCGGCCTGCAGCTATGTGATATATTTGGGGATAAAGCATTCAGTATTTAAGAAACAACCCAGGGACAAGGTCTTTTGGTATTTCTTACCTGCAAATACACCATAGCCATCTTCTGTTCCTCCCTGCAGCTGTCTGTTGGTTACTATATCAAATTCAAGTCGAGTTGCATGTGTTCAAAGACTCAGGGATTAACAGTAGGTTTAACAAAGGTCTGAATCTAGTTTTCCTTACAGATGATAAAATAAAGATAAGCCAGTTAAGTGATTCTGATTTAATTAGGATCATATTTCTATATGGTCACACAAATGTGATAAAAGTTACTATATGAAATATCATATGCTTGCACTACAAAACCAAGAGGAAATAAATGCCACATTCTTAAAATACCATATAAATTTTCTAGCAAATGTATACTGATACTTTGTTAGCATAGTCAGAATCCCAATAGCTTAATAATGACAAGATGGATGCTGAATATTTGAGATGTCTTCTTTTGAAAACAGTCAATTCTCTAACTAAATCCTCAGACAGATTTATCTCCAAGCTATCTAATGCATATGTGCTTTCATGGTATACCTTAGCTTCTCATGTTTTTACCCAAAATGTAGAAGCTAACTGTCTCCAGCCCTACTTTCATGCGTCTCCTCAGATAGTAACTCTTCAGCTCTAGATTACATACTATAGTTGGCACAAACTAGGATATAGATTTAAATACAAACTGAGATCACATGCTAATATAAAAAACAGAAAATCACTATTCTTATGCCTAGGCTATTATGTTTTATCCCTGCTCTTTCCTTTTTTCTGCAATGTAAAAAAAGACTTTTTAATATGAGGCTTAGTCTCAAAACCACTTTCTAACAACATCTCATGTACCTCAAAAGTCAATCCCTCACTGGATTCACACGCCTGTCTCCTTACTGCATTTGGGTCACATTATAGACATCCCTATTTAAGACATGAATGGTGACTTCTATTGCAGAAATATCCTTGTGCAAATAACAACAACAACAACAACAATAATAATAATAATAATAATAATAATAATAATTGGACTTTTCCTCTAAATCCCAGAGCTCATTTGCCAAGAGGAAACAGGATCACTACTTTATTTCAAATTAGGCATTTAAGATTTACATGCGTAGCACACATGCCACATATCATCCAACCACCACTCAGAAGGAAAAAAAATACATTACTTTTGTAGCTTAGCTGTAGCTTTCTGTAAGTAAATGCCTATTGGTACTTTACAGGTTAGCTTCCTGTTTTAGAATATCTTTACGGTGTTGTGTTATGTTAAGAAGGAAACTTTGCCAAGTAAAAAATTTAACTGAAACAGTAACAATTTAGAAACTCATTTTCCAATTGTAATGCTGAATTGAATACGATGAATGGAGGCAATTACAGCTGATAGTTACTTCAGAAGACACATGTTTCAGTATGACATGTGCTTTGACAGCCATTTGATTCTTGTCATGACTTTCTCTGTTGGGCTGGGCTGGAAAATATATGCAAGGATTTATTTAAGTTGCACCCTCCGTAGTTAAGGGAGGGTATATATATACATGCTTCCATAAAATTCACAGCATTATAAGTATTATGTACCCACTGCCAAGGTTTGAATTTGGCTTGGGCACAATATGGAGGAGACACTTAACACTAGGGTTTCATACTAAAGTATCTTGGCTTTACTACACCATTAAAAATAAAAATCTAAGCATTGTCTTCCAGGGCCAGTGTCTTCATTGCAGACAGGATGCTGGGAGGCAGTGGACAAGGAGGGGATGCAGAAGCTCAACCTGGGAAGCCATATCCTAAGCAGGCTTTTGCCCAGCAGCAACCCCAGCAGGAGCATAGGTCTCACCCACCAGCCCCCACACACACCTCTCACTGCCATGCCCAGGGATTTTGGCTGGAGAATTGACTGACAACCTACCTCACAGGATTTAATCTCAGATCCACTAAAAATATTGGCAACAGTCCCACAGACTCAGATTGCACAGGACTGGGTCTTTACTGAGGAATGGTACTAATGTTAGTGTATTTTGCTTATCTTTACTACAAAGGTTTCAATTTTTGTATGAGTGATTCATATATATGCCCACCTAGTCAGCTAATGTACTGTTTGTGCAGCTTTACTGAAGTCAATGAAGCTAAATTGATCTAAACCAAATGATCTTCATTAATTTAATCCAGCAGAGGGTATGAACCATCTATATTTAAATTAAACATATTTATATGTGACAAGGAGAAGCAACGAGCTTAACTTACTTTAAAAGTTCTGTCTTTCTTTGGAAGAACTGTATTATATACAATATTCTTCCATCATAAATTTTAATGAAAACAGCATCTCTTTTGCTAAATGCCTGCTGTTCCAGCCTCAGTTGTCATCTTCATAATTTTCAAAACATGTCAAAATGAAATTGTTTCTGACGGAGACAAACGTCCACTTGGGACTGTGATGAGATCATTGAAGTCATTTCTAGTTGTGACCTAAGCAGAAAAACACATTAACTTGCTATTTTTATTACTGCAAGTTTCACTTCCTACAAGCAATATTTATGTAGTCTCAGTGAGAAGATATTAAAGTTTAGATCAAGTTAGGAACACAGCAATCCAATATAAGTGACCTTCCACTTCCTCTCAGCCAAAACCAGACCTTTCTGGAATACAGTAGAAAAATGTCAGAGACCATCAATGTGTACTGTATAGAGTGCTCGCAGGCTTCATGGTGGGCATACCATGAATTAAATTTTATTCACAATTATCATATTTATGCTGTAAAATTTTGCAGTCTTGCATATTTTAGCATTTGTGCTTAATCTTAACCTTATCTTAACCTCTTTAATATCACAGGCTATACAAAATATATGCCCAGTTCTGTGCGGTAGAAAACCTGAATTCTGTATGCCATAGAACTACTTTGCTTGCTTGTTGTTCCCACGCTCCCATGGAGGAATGAGTACTCCTTCTGCCTGAAATACAACTGACAACAATTAGAGACATTCAAGGCAAAGTGTCATCAGTCAACAGAAACCACACGTTGCTCATTCAGGAAATAAATATAGCCATACTGTGTCTATCTCACGAATCTCCTAATTCCGCACACATCTGCCCAAATCCACACCTATGAATTACCAATTCACAGCGACCATGATCCCAGCGAGAGCCTCCAAAGCTGCTTTACTCCCACAGTCTGAGCAGCACTCACATCTAAAATCCCTATTCCTCTGCTCTGTTTCTCTTCCCCATTCACCTTTGATAGTCCTCATTGCTCAAGAACTCCTTAGTAAAAAGTCATTGGCTTGAGCTTCCAGTTAAAGACCTAGGAAATTAAGTCATCTGGATGCTCAGTGAGGCAGTGAGTTCAACAGATGGTCTTAACTAAGAGTTCATTGGGTCTACAGAGGGCAGAAGAGAAGGAAAAAAAATGCAGTAACAATTCACAAGTGGCAAATTACCATTAACCTCAACAAAGCTCTCTGGTAGTTGTCCAAAGCCTTCTCTGAAAACTGCGTGACTGGGCAGCTGTTTGCTTCTCCCTTTCCCTCTTACAGCTTACTCACTACTGGCTGCCCCGAGGAAGGGAAGAGGCTGAGTTTTGGAGGCCCTCAGCAGCTTGTCCCATTTGAGGCTTCAGGGAGGGGAGAGCCTCACTGCATCCTGATAAACCATTTTCTGTTCCTGCTCAAAGCTGCTGCTGCTGCTTGCTCCCCTTCACCAGTTCCCCACCAATCAGCTCTAGCTGAGTTTTCTGGTATTCCTGCGAATCGTATTTGCTTCTAGTCATCCTTGCTGGCCATGGCCTTTTACAGTCATTTAAATTAGCCAGGTTCACCACATTGCTTTAACATCCACCCTGTTGACTGCACTCCTGCTCCGCTGCTAGCATGGCTTGCTGAGCCATTCCTTGCACAGAAGCCTGTGGCAGTATTTCAGCTCCTGAGAAAGGAGGTACTGATAGGCAGGATCCATTCAGTATCTGTGCCACAGTTAACATGTTTGGCATGGAGTATTTTCTTTTTTTTTTCCGGAAAAGTAATTCTCAGAATTCTTTGTGCAGTTCTTCTTCAGGCCAGGCTGCAGGCTGCAAACCCTCACCCCAGGCTCTCTGGAAATTGCTTATGTTTTTCACAACCTGATTATGAATGACATCATATCATTCCCTCAATTTTATAAAAGAATTGTTTTTAATAGAAGTGTCACATGCCATTGCCAAGCTGTGTGTAAGTTGGACTTGGTTCTGCATGTGTATTGGCCCGCTCTAGGCACCAACCCCCTCTGTTTTTCACCATTGCCCTCAGCACCCGTGGGAAGTCTATTTTTCCAGTCCCTGGAGAGCAACAGCTCTTCTTGCTCAGGCTTCAGTCTACCAGCCTGCATAGTTACACGATATAGTATGAGTAACTCCACTACTGTTGCTACAATTAGTCTAGACTTTCACCAGTGTATTAAAAAAATGAAAACTGGTCTAGAGAGTTCGACATGCTGGGTTAGATATGTGTTGCCAGCCTAATACAGAGCCGTAGTATAAAAAATTAAGGCTCGGTTTGCTATGCTCCAGTTTTGGAGTAGAAGAAAACCTGATCTAAGTTCTACTGCTGCTGTAAATCACACAGTAGAGCCTGCTGACCCATGGATTATTAATTTAATGGACTGCAGAACTGGTTCTTAATGTCTGGTGTAGGCAACCTGCAGATCCTGCTCTCACTGTGAGGCAAAATAGTTAGGGAATTTTGGTGGTTACAGGTTCAGGTTCATACAAACCACCCTTTAGACTGCCCTCCCAGTGAAATTAGTCTGGCAATTTTTATTATTTCTAAGTTACAAATGTACAGAACATGCAGAAGGGAAAAAAGTCTATGCCCTCTGCTTTTATTTTTCTTCTGCCTTGTATTTGCAGACATTTGTTCCTTAATTCCTTATATAGTAAAAGAAACACCAAATGAGTTCCCTAACACAGTACATGGAGCTTTTGAAACGTATATACATAAAAATAGTGATTTATGGTTTGACATTGTAGCAGACTTATCTGAAAATGGTTTATATTAAAAGAAAATTTGTGTTACCAAAAATAAGCCTCTTCTGAAATGAGTGAAGAAAAGAGTTGATGTGGGAGGAAAACCAAAAGAAAACAATAAAAGGAAATGAAAGCCTGGGAAAATAAAACAAATTAAACGAAAACAATCAGGTTCAAAGCTGCAGTCTGGATTATTGCTGTTACTGTTCTTGAATTTCAGTTTCAGGAATGTTTGACTGGTTAAGTGGTTTCTGCTTTTCCCTTCATTAACTTGATTTTTAGAAAGTTCATGAGAACATCTTTCTTTCTACTTCACCCTGATTAGCTGGTGCTTCATCTCTGTCCCAGCTGTGATGTGCTAAACTATGCTTTGGTGGCCAAATACCAGCACCAATTTGAAAGTCCCAGGTCCAGAACAATACTCATTGTCTCAAACTGTATCACTAGTTCACTTAGCTATGTCATTAACAGTATGAGAAACAGAAACTTGCCTGGATTTGAAGATGGGGGGAAAATAACTATTTTGAGCAGATAAGCAAAAGGCAGGATGATACATCTAGACAGTGATCCTCTGTGTTTGGTTGAAGAACCACTGTGAAAAGGTAAAAAAAAAACCCAACCTGTAAACTTGCTGTAACATCTCTACTCTCACTACAATGAACTTCCATGGCCCATTTACACTGTCTTCTGTAAACAAAGGGAAAATGCCTGCAAAATATGGTGTAAAACTTCTAGGTATGAGTGTGAGGGTCTCTTCTGCATCTTTTGGCACTTTTCTTGTGTTGATTCCTCAATAATCCATTTCTGAAAGAAGAGTCAATTTGTGGATGTAATATTTGAAACTGTGGGTTGCAAAATTTTCGTTTTGTATTCATTAGTCAATCGACTCATCTCTACCTGTATTCTGAAGCCATTTCACCAAAGGTTAGAGCTGCATATGCTGCAAATTTAGAAGGCAGAGCAGCCCTGTCTATAAGGTCTGGCCCAAAACAGGTAAAACAAAACTCCAATATTTTGGCTTTTATTATGGAATAATACTAATACAAAATGAGATCTTGAGCCTCATGAGAAGTTTAGTATAGAATACTAATTATTTTTTTATAGAAATTGCAGTTAAATTTTGAAGAAATAACTGCTATTTTCTAAGGGAGATTTAAATAAGGCAATGGTGTTCTTTTCATTCTTACTTTTATACTCTCTTGGGCAACTTTTATGCTCCTTTTACCAAGAAAAGTGCTTCCTTTGAAGCTCAAATAAAAGTGAACTCTTTCATATGCACAGCCTTCCTTCTCTTGGAATTTGCAAAAAAAGAACAGATTTACATTCCTCAGAGAGGTTAAATTACATTACAAAAATGTCATGGCCATTTAATATATTTATATTTAGCTCCAATTTCTAGTGGCCTAGATGTTGCTACTGCTGTTCTCTGTAGGCAAAATAAATGCATGCAGGGCTCAGGACTGCCACAGAGATTTACTGTTCTCCTAGAGTGTATCTTTTTCTGTTTTCACAGAGAAAAAAGAAGGAAAAAAAGCATACACATATCAATGCTTGTTACTATACATAATGTGCAGTATGTCATTCTGGCATAGTAAACATACGGAACCATGCAAAGCACAAGATATAAGAATATATACAGGAATCAACCACTATATTATACATGTCAGATGGATTTGTTTGCATCAGTCACAGAAACAAGAAAACGGGGTTGCAGCAGTGGGAGATGTTTAGGTAAAAAGGTGAAAAAGAGGTGGAAAAAACGAAAGTAGCAGAGACCATGATGCAATACAATGGATAATATGACACTATATGCCATTCTAGTTGTGTGCCACAAAGTACCCATCCAAAGATTTTGTGGGGCAGCAAGAGGAGGTGAACACATAGGTTTGTTTATGTAAGAGTCTTTCAGATTGTTGTACTTTCAGAGCTTCCCCCATTTGGCTGGTCTTCCACACCTGGTATTCAAAGGCTCTAATTTCAAGTGCCACTTCACTGCCCCAGGCATGGGCTGGCACCCTGGCTTTATACAGCTCTTCCCAGGGGTCAGGCATCCTTTGGACAATGAAGAAGGGACCTGGGTGCAGTGGGAGCTGGAGTAAAGCATCCCAGTGTTCACTTTCTCTTCCAAACAAGGAGTACTCCAGAACTGCAGTCAGTTCTCTTTGGTGACCTTCAACATTTTCCGAATTCGTTGGTCTTAATGCTGTATCTCTGAGGCCTGGCAAAATGCGTGGAAGACACTGAATGTTAATGATGAGACAGGAGATCAGAAGAAAGACTTCTCCCCTCCCGCAAAAAAACAGAGTAGAAAAGAAACTGAGGGACAGGTAAAGAAGCAGAGAGGTAGTCAACATGAAACTGAAAGTCCCCCATGAATCCTTCGGGGAAAAAAGAGACTTTTGTCAGTAAGAAAGTAAGTTAAAAGGTTTCCACAGTGGTAGAGGCTCAGGCATGTTTCCAGCTGCCTCTCAGCAATTTTAGAAGTCAAAAAGAAGTGCCCAATAATACAAGCATGAAAAGATGATCCTTTTTGGTTTTTTTCTTATGAAAATAAAGTTTTGAGTGCTACAGTTTCAACTATTCCTTACATGGAATGAGCTACAGGGGAAAATACACAGGCAAAAGTCTATTATGCACTCAGGAAAAGGCAGGCAGATTGAGATGATCTATTGTTAGCCAGCAACTTTAAGAACAGGAAAGCATTGTACATGAAATCCAGTTTCTATCTAATGTTGGTGAAAGATGCTCCTTGCAAAATTTGAAACATTAATTTTGAGAAAAAATCTGTTGAGAGGCTGTGTTTCTAAATCTAGACTTACCTACATCATTTTTTGTCAACGATTATTGCCTTAAAAGTATGAATTCTGCTTATTCCCACCTGAAGCCGTCAGTTTATTTGCAAAATCACACTTTTTTTGCCATGAAGCCATTTATGACAGCACAGAAAAGGATTTGAGCTTGTGATGGGCTGACTACAGAAGGTTCCACTCTTTAATTTAGTTCAGATAAACATCAACAGTCAGATGTTAAATTATGCAAATCTTTTCTCAATTAACTAACCTTTTGGAAATTGCTTGCTCTCTCCCTTTGACCTTTCATCAATTTCTCCTTCCCTACAATCATTCACTCATGCCAGCACCCTGTAACTCAGCAGCATGCTGCAGTGCCTCCTCCCTAATTTGTCATCTTACCACACTCTGCCCACACTTGGATGCCTCCCAAAAGCTTTGAGAGCCCTGACAGCCTGCTGCAGCTCTGCTAAGCTTTTTCACTGCTCTGATCCTGTACAATGCCAAGAATTCTATGTACACTCAAAAATATCTTACTGTAATTAGTTGTAGTTTTTCTCGTTAGAGGCAGCCACAGCATTATGAGCACTGACAATTTAATCATGACTTTCCTGGCATTTATTATCACTAAAGACCCTTGAGTACAATAGTTGCAAATGAGTCTTTATGTCATTAAGAGATCATTGCACTTCTACGTTTATGATTTCAAAGAGAATCTGAAAGTTATGAGCATGTGCTCTCTGAAAGGCTCAGTAGCCAAAGATACATTTTTTTCATATAATCCAAAATAGCTGTCATTTTAAAAGCCAGATGGTTTCAGGGTCATGTGTCCTTTTTTTTTAAAATCTCCCAGACTGAACATACTATGGTCAGATTTGTATCAGAAGGAGGTTAGCAGCAACTTACATTTAATATCTCCAAGAACGTTGCAACAGATGAAAATGTGACCTACAGTGATGCACACAAAGTAAACAAAGGACTTTTGTGGAATCGTTAGGCTGCATGGTCTACTGGAAAGTTAGGGAAAGGAAAGAGTTGAACAAAAATGGACTTTGCTGGTATCAGAAAAAGCAAGGAGCAGAGAGGATCTGCTTCCACGAAGCCTTATCTGACGTTTAATTAAGAGCTAAATTATGTTGAAGATTTTATGTAAAGATCGATGACATCAACAGATGAATACTGAAAACAATAAAGAACTTAGATAATTTTTTGTGCTTGTGCATCATTTACAGCTCATGCTACCCTATCAAAATCATCAGCAGGTCCAAGTGGACGTTTGGCAAAAATTTTACAGAAATATCACCAAAACATGCAACAGTGGCTAGGAACAATGGAGATCAATATAAATGGAAAGGAGAGAGAGAGTCCTAAATGTCAGTACATTTCAGTGACTCCAAACTCTTTACAAAAGGATCTTTAAGTGGAAGCAGCCCACTGTTTTGTTTCTCATGCTTTTTTTTCCCTTTTTTTTTCTTTTTTTAATACAACCGTTCAACATTATAAAACTTCTGAAATAAAGTTTCATTAAATGCTCCATAGCTGAGAGTACAGAAATGAACCTGATTTTCCTTAGTCGTATGCTGTTGCCCTTTCAAAGGATGATGTTTTGCTTTTGTCAACAACCAAAGAACAGCATTCTGGATAAAAGAAAGAGGTTATAATATTTTCTTGCTAAGTTTCGTATGTATCTGATGCACATCAAGGGAAAATAGCTCTATGAAATATTTGATCTTTTCATAAACAGGACAAGATATTTTCTCATCAAATTTGCTACGTATGTATGCTCTTCCAACAAGTTTAGATACACATTAATAGCAAATCTTACCCTCTGCCAATGGCAGTAAGGTCAAGCTAGACCTAACGGAAACGTAGAAAGTGGGTTAACCAGGAAATGTAAACATAATGCTGTAACACACACTGCTCAGCCCCACAAGCCAGAAATCTCAACTTTTTTTTTCATTTTTCAGATGAACTATTATTCTATTTAAAGAAAATTGACCAGATTTCAACTTTGTGCTCCACATGGTGGACATCTGTGTCAGTATTAGACAAGAATTTGGTTTCAAGACAATTATTTCCAGAATCTGGGATTATTCCTCACTGTACTTTTTGGGACAAAAAGATAACACACAGAACAAGACACTGTCATGAACAGCAGTTTGTTTCTTGTTAAAATGACTTGGACCTAATTCCTCTGACTTTTTGTTTTCACTAATAACTTTCACCAGATGAATGTTTTTTCCAGCTTTTCATCCCCAGTGTTGACATCTCTCACATCTGTGAGAAGTCCTTTTTGACCCATCTTCACTTCTTCTCATATATTACACTCGTATTTTCCAAAAAGCTAGCTTGTGTCTGAATCACGGTTTCTTTCAAAATAATCTGGCTTACTTTCATACTTATATATTCCATTTTTTTATTTTTTGAACCATACTTGCTACACTGTGAAAGGACAAATAAAAGCATCTGCAGGTACATAAGAAAGACTTCACTGAAATTCAAAATTATTTTAAAATTGTTAATGAAAAATGGGGAAATCCTTAAGCAATGCACACTTTGCAGTTTCTGTAAAATTTGTTGTTAGATTTGTGTTATATCGTCAAAGTCTGACTATATAGAATGAACTACTCCAGGTGTATCCATTACCATCAGTATGTAAAGTTCTTCAGCACTTTTGACACTAATAGTTACTTTATTCTGAGTTCATATATTTTCCCTTTCATATACTTCATATGTAGTTTCACATATCCTCCCCTTACCCTTCTACTTCCCCACACTTGTCTCTCTCCAAATCACCTAAATCCATCCCTTTCCTCCCCTAAACATCCCATAGTCCTGTGCTATCTTGAAGTGCTCTTCCCCTGCACCCCATTATGTGTATCACACAGCAGCAACCCCTCGGTCCAACAGGTGCTCCATTGTTGACCCATTGTAATGGGTGTCACACTTGGACACTGGGGCTAAGGCTATCCTGAGACATCTCTGGGAGGGGCCTGGACAGGGTGTCCCTTCTTCTCAGTTCTTACTTTGGGTGTCCCCTCCAACTCCTCCTGATGGCTCCTGTGATGGGCCTGGGAGCAGCCCAGCAGGGTAATATTTGGGCTTCTGTTCCTGCCATTGCCTTTCGGGGCTCCTTTGTGAGTGTGCAGAAGAGCTTTTATGACATAACCCAAGAGTCTCTACTCACAGTCATTGGAAAGCACTCCATTTTGGAAGTTGACTTTTTAATATCTCCCCATTGCATCTCTGATCACAAAAGAGCAAAAGGAACTTGTTTGATGTTAAAAAGTGAAAAAAAATTGAATAGGAAATTGGACTGGAAGTGATGTGAGAATGTTTTAATGTGATTGTTCACACAGCTTTGATTCAAGATTACAGTAACCAAAGCATTTCAGTACTTCTGGAATACTGACTATGTTAATTACACTGTCTAAACCCAGTAAAATCAAGAGGTTAGCTATTATTTGATCTCATGGCTATAGAAAGCTAGAAAGGCTTCATTCAGAGGGCATTTTATAATTCAAGACATTAAAAGAATTTGTTTACTTCCATTTTTTTAAAATAATAATTCCAGTGCCAACACAAAACTGTTAAATTGTTGTGCTGTGGAATAATCTTTGGATTTTTGGCATAAATGTATGTACACAGGATTTAGAACAGAACTTTCTAAAAGGATCCCTAAAATGATGAATGACTAGTGTGTCACCAATAGATTACTTCTTTTTCCCTTCTCCTTCTCTGTTCCTTAGTGATCCTCCCTGATCATATTTATAAAAACCAACATCTCTTCTCAACCTTTATTTTGATCTGTTAAAGAACGCCAAATTCTTTTTCTCTGCTTGCTCTATGGTCTGTAGTTGTTAAATCATCTAAGAATCCATTCTACAAACATTCAGTTTCTAGGCTGTTTTCTGAATGTGTGATGTTAGAATTGTTCATAATTTTCCAGTGTAGAGGAATACCAGGTATACTTAATCTGATAATTTATGGAAACTAATTTGCTTTTGTTATCCTTACATCACACGTTTTTATACTTGAAACAATTCAATTCCTCCTGTCTTTATTGTGATCTCTCTTACTGATAATATCTACAAGTAGTTTATAATAAACTTTTTTTTGCTAAGGTCATTAATGCCAATGTTAAATTAAATTCCACTAATAACCTTCCTCCAGAATAGTATACCTTACTATCAAATCCACTATAATCTCCCAGTTTCTTGTCCATATTAAACCAAGTAATTATTTGGTTTTGTGAGTGTGTTATACCTTTGCTCATATTAACTAAAGTCACAGGTTTAATATTTATTTATATTTTCAACTTAGAAGAATTAAAGTCTTCTGCTTTATATTGTGCCAAGTTATAACTCAATGTTTGAATGTTCTTAATGGTTGAAATATGTATAACTTCAGGCTTGCTGGTAAAAAATTTTAAAAATCTGTTTAGTCTTTTTAGTTGTTTCAGGGTTAACACAGGTTTGTTGTTTCATCAGGAGAGACGAATCTCAGTATGCAAATATGGAATAAGAAAACTAACTGAAAGTGATCAAATTAATTTAGAGAAGGGTGATTATGAACAAAAAAATGTTGTTTGATGGTGAAACATGAGACATAAAATGGTAGTACCATGGAACATGAAAGAATAAGCAGACATATCACTGGTATGCATGGGTGACTACTAGAAAAAAACAGAAGTTTCACAAAGAGTACATAAAAAAGTGCCTGCAAACCACAGGATAAGAATTCTGACTTGGTCCTTCTACCAAATTAAAATTTTTGCAGACTAGTTGTCCTGGAATTCTAGAATGGAAATTAGCTTAAAAAAAAGGAAGGAAAAAAAAAAATCTCCATTTTCCTCTCATTCCCCTCATACTTCTTCGGCATGGTTTGCTTTCCTTGGCCCTTGCCCATAAAGCAAACTCATTCCCTTCTTTGAAGGTCTGTTTGCTCACTGGCAACTGGCAACTGCTATGCTTATGTTCCTACCAAGGGTTCCATCACTTTGAAAACCTCAGCCCTGCTGGAGCAGTTCTTCCCCAAGGTGGGCCTTGCAAATTTTGAAAAAAAGTGTCAAGCAAGAGGCAAACTGAGCGGAAAACGATGGTGGCATGGACAGTGAATAGTTGACAACAAAAAGGCCATTGTCAAAGGATCACAGACCTTGAGGACAGTTCTGACTGCCAATGGCTCTGGATGGACTAAACAGAATTTCAGGCAACAAAAGACCAGAGATGGTTTCTTCTATACTCTTCTGGTTAGTATGGATCAAACAGACTTAAAATGCTCTCTTTATTATGCAATTAGAGCAACCTGCATTTGTTGACTCTGCTTTGAGCAGGGCATTGGACCAGATGACCTCCAGAGGTCCCTTCCAACGTCAACTACTCTGTGATCCTGTGCTACTAAGCTTTGCATAATGTCTGCATTTGATGAAAGAGTAGCCTAAGTATTTTTACACACATGTTCTCTTTTTGCCCCTGTATACTCTTTTGGCTTAACATTTGCTGTTCATATGCTGTCCATGTGCTGCCGCCGTCTTTTCTACCATGTAAGTTCCCTGATTCCTTGCCTCCCCTTTCCCAGAAACACAGAGTCTTTGTTCCCATTCTGTGATAACAGAATCACAGAATGGTTGCGGTTGGAAGAGAGCTCTGGAGGTCATCTTGTCCAACCCCCTGCTGAATCAGGGCCACCTAAAGTTGATTGCTTATGACTGTGTCCAGACAGCTGTTGAACATCTCCAGACATGGAGACTCCAAGACCTCCCTGGGCAACCTGTCCCAGTGCTTGGTCACCATCATAGTAAAAAAGTGTTCCCGGATGTTCAGAGGGAACCTCCTGTGTTTGTTTATGCCCATTGCCTCTGGTCCTTTCACTGGGCACGACTGAAAAGAGCCTGACTCTGTCCTCTTTGCACTCTCCCATCAGCTATTTATAAACATTATTGAGATCCCCCCTGAGCCTTCTCTTGAATCCTGCTCTCTCTTTGTGGGTAACAGAGAATTTGAAATGGAAATTCCTGCTGTGCTGGAATTGTGATTGATTTGTGAAATAAGCAAAAACGGCTGTTTCTGCTCCTTATAAAATGTGCATATTGCAGATTTACAGAATGCTATTGTCTGCTGAGTTATGACGTCAAAAATTAAGGTGTCATTAATGTTTCATTGGAATGAAGGTCTTGGTTTCTACATAATTTAAACATATAACAGTGATAGGCCTTCTGTCTCAGGAGACCTGCTGCTTCCCAAAAAACAAAGTATCTCTCCTAGCTGGCTTGTTTGTGTTTTATATGTGTGTGTGTAACCTGTAACCTTTCTAAGAAACATTTAAATGGCATGAAATTTTTTTAAAAACACCTTTTTGGAAATTTGTCATTTGCAAAACACTTAAGAAAGCTGGAGTATATTTACTGGAGGTTTGTGCCAATTCAAAATGCTGCAACATATAAATCCAAATAATTCATCATTAAATCCAATGACCTACTGGCCATTAGGATTAGGATCCTGATCCTAAGATTTGGGACAGAACTTAACACTTGCAAGAGCCAAAGACAAAGATGCTGTGCCCATTCAGTATCACCCAGCTTGAAAACTGAGGCAAGTTTGTGTAAGGGTAGGGTCAAGAGTAGCAGTAAGCCCAGGCAGCTGTCAGGGACTGAGGATCCCACCAGGAGGAGGAAGATGGAAAGGATGCCAACTCTGAGGAGCAAGAGAAGAGAAAGGAGTTGTTTGCTAAACCAAGCGTTCCTGGTTTCATTCTGGAAAAGTGGCAGAAGCAATGACGAATAGGGCATGCGGAAACTTATAACAAGGTATTCAAGAACCAGCTGTGATTTCACCATCCTGTTTAACAAATTGGAGCAAACCATCTTCAGCACAGCCTGGGTCAAAAAAGAAATGCTATGTGAACAGGTTTTTAACAGACTTGTTTGCAGAAAAGCAAAATTGGAAAAAATGAACCTTATCTTAGTGAGCAGGAGGGTTTGGAAGCGAGTAAAGTTCTATGTATTCTGGAGATCCTGCAAGATGAAATCGCAATACAAAGGCTGCAGTTCCTTTTAGTTTCAAGTTTCACCTTTAGCACACAGTTTTTTAACAGATCTGCAGCTTTAAGTGAATCCCAGGCATTGCAAAATACCAAGCAAACAAAAAAACCCCAACCAAAAATATGTTGAATCACAAAAATTAAACCCAGCTAGGACAGATGCTGTTCTTTCCATTTCAATTTTTATTCAGTTTTTCATATAAAAAACTATTGAAGTGCATAGGCCAGCACAGCTTCTTTTTTATTCAGAAGTAAAATTCTTCCTCTTCTTTCTGAAAATCCTGTGTCTGCTCAATCTGAGTGGGGCAATGATTCCTGTTCTAGTACTCTTCAGTCATGTCTGTTTGCTATGGCAGAGAACCGGACACTGGAACTCAACTGACTATGCTCTTAAAATGCCGTAACAATCTGGTGGATGATTTTTTTTTACTTTTTTTTCTTTTGCCTGGGACATCTAATAACAACTCCCAAACACAGATCAGAGTTAGAATGGGCGACAGCCACTCCCAAAAGGTAATTCAGACGTGATTTGGAAAGCAAGGGAGTTTAATAGTGTGGTCAAACTGTGCCAGTTAGCCTCAGGGCCAGAAAACGGGCCCTTGGACAGTTAAACTAATTAACAGGGAGACTAACCAAAGTGACACAAAAATACAAAAGAGTGTATATATAAATAATACTTAAAGATGCTGTATTTAAATACAGGCAAGCACTCTCACTGACTTTTTAATACTAAGCAATTACTTTAAATGTTATTGTCCAAAAACAAGTTGTCCAACAGATCAGATAGATGGAAGGATTGACCTTAGTAAGACTGAATGGCTGAAGATATTGCAGTTTAAGTACTGCCTTTGCTAAAATGCAGCTAGTGCCCTTACTGATTCAAAATGCAATACAGAGTTTTAGCATACCCTCTTTGTTTCAACTGTATGCTTGTTTATTTTTGGTTGGGTTTGGCTTAGAAAGTTGTGGGTTTTTTAAAATTTATTTAGTAATAAATAACTGAGGCCCACTTTGGGCAACGTATTTGTTGTGTTCCATCTCTCTTCTTACCAAAAATCAGTATACCACCCTAGACCTAAGCCAGCTGTAACCTGAGTGACATTAGAAGTTTAATTCAGCGGACATCAAGTTGTCTTCTTTCCAAGACTTATAGCTTCAAATTTAATTTTTGAGTGATTTATCTTAGCGCATCCAAAAACATTTTAACATGGTAATACTGAACCAAGAAAAGGTCTCCTTATGTTTTGCTTCACTTATTCCTTATACTTCAAGGAGACTTGTGCAATAGAAACGAATTTTAGGCATATATCAGATATAAGCAAAATGCAAGTGGGGATTTTCACTGTTTAGGACCAAATTCAGTTATGTGGGATGGTTTCAATTTAAAAAGACTTACTGTCTACATTCAGAAAAGGAGGGTTTCAACTACACAGTGCATTCCTGTTACATGTATATTAACTAACTGCTGGCAACAAGGTGTGGTTGGAGAAAAAATGTCTGTAGCTGAATGGAAAGGTACTTCTGAAGCCTCAGATTCTATGGTATAAGATAGGATTATGGGATAAGGACCTTGGACTTGAAGGATGAAAGCAAGCATCTAGAATGGAGCGTCTGAAGAAGAATGTATGGAGGGAGACTCTACTCTGAGGAGGTAGAGGAAGCATGGAAAAGACAGGAGGAGGAGGGGGAGAGGCCTAAAGGCATATCATAAAGCTTAAAGGAGACAAGGAAATGTGAACAGAAGGGAGAAGCAAATTGAATAAAATTCTGCAAGAAAAATCCATGCCATTCATATCTTCATGTATTTATCAGGAAAAGCAATGTATGAACAGCCCATATAATTTCTGGTTTTTTTTTCCCTTTTTAAAATTTTATTTTCTTTTTCCACCTTTTAACTGGTATTACAATGATGTCTTCTTTTTCTTGCTTTCCAGCTGGCATGCCTTTGTCCCTCTATAGATTCATCTGAGAGTTGGTTGTTCTGTGAATGTCAGCTAGATTTCCTTGTCCTTGAATACTCCCATCTACCATGTTTATATTGATTATATTTATGAACACCAGGAACAATCTTTGGGAAAAACCCATGCCTCTTGTCTGACAAAACAGGCTAGGCACAAAGCTGCCAGAGAAGTCCTCTTATTTCATAGCAAAACTATTTATCCCCAGTCTGCAGTACTACTTGGTCTTGTGTGACTTGTAAAAAATTAGGAGTCTGACACAAGTTGGGAAACAGTTTATAAACATGTGTTTTTACTAACTGTATTCAAGCAAGTACCTGAGAACACGGTTATTTATTACTTTTGCTCTAGGGTACTTTCTACTAAATAACAATTTGGAAATAGTTATAAGAAAAAAAAACAAAAACCAGCCAATGGAATCCAATGCTTTTTCTATCAGATGACTGGACAATGGAAAATGAAAGCTGATTATGCAATTGTTATTAGCTGCCAAACACACCAGTAACTGGCTTTCCAAATAATTTTGACAGTTAACATGGGGCTGAGAAATGTCTGATCTGAAATGGACATAGTTGATTTAACCCAAGTAGCCAATGACTCATGGAATGTATCTTGGATGAAGGAATATGAACTTAGAGTATTCAGGTAGGCTGTGTTTCAAATTTTACTAAAGATATCCTAATTGATGAAAGCATAGGAGGGAAGTTATAATCTCAGGGTCTACAAACTTAAATGAAGATCTTTATATATTTCCACAATTCAATATTTTTTCAAGCTAAAATTAGAAGAATCCTATTATTACTAATTTATACTCAGCCCTAAATTAAAATATCACCTAAACTTAATTAGATACTCATCTTTATTCAGCTTTCACTAAAACAAAATTATTTTCAGCTTGTATCACTTTCCCCAGGCACCACTGCATTCTTTAGTATGTACATAAATAGTTCTTTGAAGGAATAAATATGTTGAGAGGGAGAAATCATTCTCCCCTATGCACATTCTTAGAAATAAGTATAATACACTGGCTCATATAATGGGCTTATATATGACCACATACTTTCATACATTTTTCACAAGTGAAAAAGACTGATAGGAAAACAACAAAAAACAGAATCCGATGGAACACTGAAATAGAGTGAAGTGTATAATACAGTAATACTGTCAGTGATGTCAAGTATAGTAAACATCCAAAAAGTACCATCATTTTTTAGTCAAAGCCAGAAGAATGAATGTGGAAGAGTGGACAAGAAGCTTCTATAAAGACAAATTAATTTCCCAAAGTTCTTTTTTTAGGAACAGTTTTTTTGCTAGTGAGTTTTTTATTATTTCACCTGATTATTTTATTTCATGTCATTAAAAGAAAAAAGAAAAAAAAAAAAAAAGAAACACTCATTTACCTGTTTTATTTTGTCACTTACTTGGGAGACACACAGAATGCCCCAGGGTATTTCCTGGTGAATTTGTGCTATAATAATAGTATAACCAGGAGCTGATATGAAAGTACAATACTATGAGAACTGAGCAAAACTTTTCCAATTACAGTGAAAGTGTGACTCTAAGAATTTTCTTGGGAAAATTACAATTTTTTCTCTATAGACTTACCCTGCAATGTTAAATATTGAATATATAATTGTATTATTCAAATTTTTACGTGACTGTGAATTAGGCTATCTCAAGAAATAATCCTAGAGTTCATGAATTCTCTACCAGCTTTCCAAAACTCTAATTCTGATCTGAATTAAAATAAGTCAAGAAACATGTCATGTCACGGTATACATCTCAACAGAGTTATTTCATTTAGCAACAGTTTAAGTTTGTCGTCAATTAAAATCCTTAGTTCTGTGCACTCTTGAGGAGTTGGAAGTGCCTTGCGCTGTGCATCTCCTCTATGTCATGGGCAAGTTCTTTCCTCAGAAGGGAAGTCTGAGTACAGCTGTTAGGGTTAATATGCAACCCCAGGAATTTAATCAGGAATTTAATGATCTGGAAGGGAATTCAGAGGAGGCAGATAGTAATTTCCTAGTGCTCTGTTTAAAACAAAATCTTTCAGGTTCCCCTTCTGTGCCTATTTTTATCATTCCAGCTATCAAAAATCTCCAGGCAATCCAATTTATCCATCAATCTCTGAAGGGTCTATTTACATGCTAATATGGTGAAGCTTGTGACACTTGTAAAACAACAGTTTTATTTCCTTAATAGTGGATCAAGAAAGAGGGATTAGGAAGCATTGCTCCTAAAGGAAGCCAGGTGTCTGCTACACAGCTTCTTAGTCTTATTTGAAAGGCATTGGTGTGCTCTTACTATGTAAATCACATCAGAAATGCTATATTTGATGCCATTAACATTACTGCTGGTGTGAAGCAATATACAGCAGATCCACCATAAAAGTGCATCCCTCAAACAGTCCGTGTCTGTCATCAAACCCATTTCATTTCATCATGAGACAAACCCACAGTCCATCATGCCAGTTCTGGATGGTACAGCACACTACTGGCAGGATGCATGTTCCTCATCCTTCCTTCTGGCTGAACTCACCATCACTCCTACAGTTTTGAGCCCTTGCTCCCAAGGGACCAAGCTGGCTACATTCTGAAGAACATAAGCCAGTATGCAGCTAAACACTACTGAAGGGTCGAGATTATTTACTGCCTCAAAAGCCAGAAGGACTTGCTGTAAAATGAAGAAAAACCTTTTCTTGACTTTTTTCTTGCCATCAGCCTGTTCTTTTGTACTCTTTGAACGTGCAGCCCGTCATGGTACACTCTGGCCATTACACTGGATTTTGGGGAGCTGCTTATATCATATACATACCATCCCTGAATTTGGCTTATGCTCTCCTCCGCAAGCTACAGTGAGAGGATGGTCAGCGCCAAAATCAGTATTTTTTTTTCAGCCCTAGTAGACAAAGGATGAATGAAAAAATTTATTTCAATATAGAAGGAGAAAGCCAATTCTGCTCAACAGCACTAAAAAATAAATAAATGTCACCTTTATAAATGAATGCCTGATAGCATCCACCCAAGAGTACTGAGGGAGCTGGCGGAGGAGCTCCACCATTCATCAACAGTTCTGGTTAACAGGGGAGGTCCCAGACGACTGCCAACATGACGCCCATCTACAAGAAGGACTGGAAGGAGGATCTGGGGAGCTACAGGCCTGTCAGCCTGACCTCGGTGCCGGGGAAGATTATGGAGAGGTTCATCCTGAGGGCGCTCACAGGGCACGTGCGGGATAACCAAGGGATCAGACCCAGCCAGCACGGGTTCATGAAAGGCAGGTCCTGCTTGACCAACCTGATCTCCTTCTGTGACCAGGTGACCACCTAGTGGATGAGGGGAAGGCTGTGGATGTTGTCTACCTGGACTTTAGTAAAGCATTCGACACTGTCTCCCACAGCGTTCTCCTGGAGAAGCTGTCAGCTCGTGGCTTAGACAGGTGCCCTCTTTGCTGGGTAAAAAACTGGCTGGATGGCCGAGCCCAGAGAGTTGTGGTGAATGGAGTGAAATCCAGTTGGTGGCCGGTCACAAGTGGTGTCCCCCAGGGCTCAGTTTTGGGACCGGTCTTGTTTAATATCTTTATCGATGATCTGGATGAGGGGATTGAGTGCTCCCTCAGCAAGTTTGCAGACGACACCAAGTTGGACGGGAGTGTTGATCTGCTCGAGGGTCGGAAGGCTCTGCAGAGGGATCTGGACAGGCTGGATCGATGGGCCGAGGCCAATTGTATGAGGTTCAACAAGGCCAAGTGCCGGGTCCTGCACTTGGGTCACAACAACCCCATGCAACACTACAGGCTTGGGGACGAGTGGCTGGAAAGCTCCCCCGCAGAAAAGGACCTGGGGGTGTTGATTGACAGCCGGCTGAAGATGAGCCAGCAGTGTGCCCAGGTGGCCAAGAAGGCCAATGGCATCCTGGCCTGTATCAGAAATAGTGTGGCCAGCAGGACCAGGGAGGTGATCGTGCCTCTGTAATCGGTGCTGGTGAGGCTGCACCTCGAATCCTGTGTATGGCGTTGGGCCCCTCACTACACGAAGGACATTGAGGTGCTGGAGCATGTCCAGAGAAGGGCAACGAAGCTGGTGAGGGGTCTGGAGCACAAGTCTTATGAGGAGCGGCTGACGGAACTGGTGTTGTTCAGCCTGGAGAAGAGGAGGCTGAGGGGAGACCTCATCGCTCTCTACAACTACCTGAAAGGGGGTTGCAGAGAGGTGGGTGCTGGTCTTTTCTCCCAAGTGACTAGTGACAGGAGAAGAGGAAATGTCCTCAAGTTGTGCCAGGGGAGGTTTAGGCTGGATATTAGGAAAAATTTCTTTACTGAGAGAATGGTGAAATACTGGAACAGGCTGCCCAGGGAGGTGGTGGAGTCACCATCAACTGGAGGTGTTCAAAAAACATGTAGACGTGGCATTGCGGGACCTGATTTAGTGGGCATGGTGGTATTGGGTTGATGGTTGGACTTGATGGTCTTACAGGTCTTTTCCAACCTTAATGCTTCTGTATGATTCTGTGATTTTCCTTTAAAACTAATTTTCATCCTTTTCTCAGCCTACTACTGCAGGAACCATTCCTGGAGTGATACAGAAGTGGTGCCAATTCTTACAGCAAACATGAACTTTTTCTCTGTTTCAAAATTTATATCCACTTTTGGCAAGTGAATTAGAATGTTCTTTTTAAAGCTATTTGGATAAAGATTAATCTACCATACTCACTATGGAAAGAAAAAATATTAGGTGCAGATTTGGAAATCCAAATGTATAATATGGAACACCTGCAAAACCTATCTCTTCATAAATTGTATTAACAGAAATTCTTCATCTCTGTATCCCTTTTCTGTAGAAACCCTGCTTGATACAACCATTGGTCTTCTCAGACGGCCTTGGGAGGAACACGATTCTTAGCAGCAATGGAACAAAGAATATGAAAATGACTGTATGTGTGCTTGAATGACCATATTTGCTTTCTATAAGGCCTGATAGAGCTGCATTTTCTGTATGTCTAGGAAAAGATGTTGTGCCTTAGTTGCTGTAGATTCTACCCATTATTTTTAAGAGAATTTTAACTAGAAGGACTTTTTAAAATAAATTCTACTAGCAGAGTTCATGGAAAAACTTCTAAGGTTTTTTTCCTAGCAAAGCTTTCCTTCTTAAGCCCTTGGTTCTTTTGGCCAAACTCATGACAGATGGGCCCCACAGGAAGTATTTTAGAGGGAAGTGCAGTAGCATAAGCTCCCTAAAATATCTGTTTTATCAAGTGTGGGCCAAGGAAGGACCAGCTTGCCTGCAGCCCTTGAGAGACCAAGGAGAATTCCCAAGGGAGAAGAGCTGGGTCAAGCCTCCCTTCCTGTAAGCATGCCTAGCTGGGCCGAACAGCCATTCCTGCGCCGTGCTGGTGTTGAACTGAGTTCATTTAGGGTGATTTCACTGTCTCACAATAAAGACGATTTAATTACAAAATCATTTGCAGTCTTGAGAGGAAACATCTCTGAAAAGAATCTGAGGGCAGAGTTGAATAGTTTAAAAATGGATTTCCCTAAATGCAGAGGTTTGTTTGGGGTTTTTGGTTTTTCCCTCATCATAGATTTATCCGAACCTATTAATATTCTCTTCTCACCTCACTGCCAATTTTTGGTAAGACAGCAGGATAACATTTCAATGAAATAAGAGCTGTGTAAAGAGCTTCTCTTTTCAGTGCTTCTGTGCTGCTTCAGAGTAGTTTTCTCTGACTCCTGTGAACATTGAATTGGCTGTTTAGCCATTAAAATTCATTAGCAATAAATTTAAATGTACCAATAAACAGTTTCATGTTTAGAGGAGAACTATATCTGTACCTGATTTTTGCACAACCCCCACCCTTTTTGTAATTGACCTATAACATTGATCATATGACAGGAGTGTATGGGAAGGAAGAGGCTTTATTACTGACACCAGTGAAATTGGAGCCATTTGGGAAAGAGTAATTTTATATGACTATTCATCTTTCTGAATATATATAGCTTATATTTCAGTCTCTAACATGAAATGGTAGTATGTTTTGCTCTGTATTCTAAAACACAAAAAAGCCTGGATTTGGAGTAATTTAGGGGCCAGATGCAGAGAAAAAAGTATGTTCAGATGCTACGCCAGGCTTCAACACCATGAAGAGTTAGCATATGCAAGGTAAATGTCATCACATATTTTACTGAATTCACTCCATAGAAGCAGTGATTTTCCATAGCTCTTTACAGAATCACAGAATCATTAAGGTTGGAAAAGACCTGTAAGACCATCAAGTCCAACCATCAACCCAATACCACCATGCCCACTAAATCAGGTCCCGCAATGCCACGTCTACATGTTTTTTGAACACCTCCAGTTGATGGTGACTCCACCACCTCCCTGGGCAGCCTGTTCCAGTATTTCACCATTCTCTCAGTAAAGAAATTTTTCCTAATATCCAGCCTAAACCTCCCCTGGCACAACTTGAGGACATTTCCTCTTCTCCTGTCACTAGTCACTTGGGAGAAAAGACCAGCACCCACCTCTCTGCAACCCCCTTTCAGGTAGTTGTAGAGAGCGATGAGGTCTCCCCTCAGCCTCCTCTTCTCCAGGCTGAACAACACCAGTTCCGTCAGCCGCTCCTCATAAGACTTGTGCTCCAGACCCCTCACCAGCTTCGTTGCCCTTCTCTGGAAACGCGCCAGCACCTCAATGTCCTTCGTGTAGTGAGGGGCCCAACGCCATACACAGGATTCGAGGTGCAGCCTCACCAGCACCGATTACAGAGGCACGATCACCTCCCTGGTCCTGCTGGCCACACTATTTCTGATACAGGCCAGGATGCCGTTGGCCTTCTTGGCCACCTGGGCACACTGCTGGCTCATCTTCAGCCGGCTGTCAATCAACACCCCCAGGTCCTTTTCTGCGGGGCAGCTTTCCAGCCACTCGTCCCCAAGCCTGTAGTGTTGCATGGGGTTGTTGTGACCCAAGTGCAGGACCCGGCACTTGGCCTTGTTGAACCTCATACAATTGGCCTCGGCCCATCGATCCAGCCTGTCCAGATCCCTCTGCAGAGCCTTCCGACCCTCGAGCAGATCAACACTCCCGTCCAACTTGGTGTCGTCTGCAAACTTGCTGAGGGAGCACTCAATCCCCTCATCCAGATCATCGATAAAGATATTAAACAAGACCGGTCCCAAAACTGAGCCCTGGGGGACTCCGCTTGTGACCGGTTTCCAACTGGATTTAACCCCATTTACCACAACTCTCTGTGCTCGGCCATCCAGCCAGTTTTTTACCCAGCCAAGAGTGCACCTGTCTAAGCCACGATTCACCAGCTTCTCCAGGAGAACGCTGTGGGAGACAGTGTCGAATGCTTTACTAAAGTCCAGGTAGACAACATCCACAGCCTTCCCCTCATCCCCTAGGCGGGTCACCTGGTCATAGAAGGAGATCAGGTTGGTCAAGCAGGACCTGCCTTTCATGAACCCGTGCTGGCTGGGCCTGATCCCTCGGTTGTCCTGCACGTGCCCTGTGAGCGCCCTCAGGGTGAACCTCTCCATAATCTTCCCCGGCACTGAGGTCAGGCTGACAGGCCTGTAGCTCCCCAGATCCTCCTTCCAGTCTTTCTTGTAGATGGGCCATCTTTAAGGTCACATTTACTTAGAAGAACTTTTTTTTTTCACATGGGATTATTATATATGTTATTTTCATGCCCAAAATACACAGGAGGAATTTCTGATGCAAAACCCAAACAAGTTAAGTTCAGTATGAAGCTTATTAGGTAGAAATATAGAGAAAATAATTAAAATATCTCAAAGATAATTAATTAGAAGATTGTTCAGTCCATTACACAAGGGTATTAGTAGTATTTATATATTGTAAATGTTAATAACTAATACTGAACTTAGCCTCTGCAAAAACATGCATAATAACCAACTTCTTCCCCTGGATGCTGACAAACTAACATTTTTGTTCTGGAACCACTTTCCATCAAATTTAATAGATGAGGACTTCAACGGGTTTCTAACCTTCCCCTCCAGTCAGCCTTGTACCTTTTATAGGGCTGTCTTTGGTAGTTTTGACTCATGGAAGTTACACCTGAATTTTTGAGAATCCCATTTGTACATTCCGTCCTCATGTATGTGTCAGTGTAAATCAAAAGCAACTCCAATGAGCTCAGCAGGGAAAAGCAGTGTGAGAGAGAAGAGACAGCCCCAGCTTATTTCATTTTTGAGTGTAAAGGTTGCTAAAAATTGTTCTGTCGGGAATATTACATAGGCATTGCTCCTTTGCTAAAGGTTGGAGGAATGCAGTGTGCTCCAACTTTTGCCTTGCCCAAAATACCTTCTGTGACAGCAGTGAAGGATCACTGTCATAAAGATGGCTTTCCTCTTGCTTGGGATTCCTTCACATTTGGGAACACCTCAATCTCTTCCCTCCTTCACAGCTGGCTAAAGATTTCTTAACAATATTGGAATAAAGGGACAAGGGCAGTGCAGCTGACCTGGGAAATCAGTACCTTTCTTGCTTAATGATGCAAAAACTGAGCTGGCTTCGCATCACTGAAAATTTACAGTCAGAGGCTCTCTAGTGCCTTTTTTAAGTCTCTGTCATCTTAGTTAAAGACATAAACCTCAGTTAAGGAAAACTATTTTGCTCAGATGACAACACTACCAAGTATAGCCAGTATTATTAACAAAAACAGAACAAGTAATCATAAATAAATTTCAAGTGAATCAGTGAGTTTCTACTATAGCATCATAGGGGCTGGTACTAAACCTGAAGCCCTAGAGCATTTCCTATAGCAAATGCTATAGAGCATTTCCACAATTACACAGGATTACCATATTAAATCATTGCTGATAAGCTTTGGCAGTAATATTAAGACTGGTGGAAAGGAAAATAGAGAAGGTGACACATCAGGCATAGACAGCGATTTGCCCATGAATTCAGGTACATGTTTATCAAGTACAGATTTTACAAAGTCCAAAAAAAAAATAATAATTGTAATAGATTCAACTACAAAGTTCTAAATCAAGAAACTAGAAAAACAGGGCAAATACATAGAACTAAGAAAGCAGTGACTGCAGAAAGGATGTCAGACTTGAACAAAATTAATCCACAGCTCCCAATTTGATACTGTGTCAGGAAGAGTAACAAGATTCCTGCTTAGTTCATGTGAAAGGTGGAATTGTTATTTTCTCTAAGCGAAATAACCAAACCCTACAGGGCTCTTTAATCTAACGGAAAGAGGTAAAGAAGGGTGATGGAAGGGCTTCAAACTCAGCTACTTCAGGTGAAGACACCAAACATTTTAACAGGGAAGCTCACTGACTATTTCTAGTACATTAGGAGAGGTCTGATGGATTTCCCATCTTTTGTCTTCTCCAAGTCAAGACAGGATGTCTTTCTTAAAGATTTTTTTCTCATGAAATGGAAGTTATTTGGCTCAAACATAAAAGTAGCTGGGGGAAATTTAATAACCTGTTGTATGTTTAAACTAGATGATAGCATGAATGAAGGGATAGTCAGAAGGTTAAAGCCTAATCTCCCTCTACAGTAAGTGGAGACAAAAAATTCAGAAGGCTTAAAATTTGGCTGAATTGTCATCCAAAGAAGAAAGAGAGGTAGCATTCCTAGGCTAAATTTAACATTTGTTATGTCTTCATCTGGCAGATGGCTTACAGAGTGTGCTACCAACTTCACTGAGCTTAGAAAGGAAGAGCAGAGTGAAACTAGAACAGGTTTTCTAAATGCACAATATGCCAATATTGCTTTGACCTCAGTTTTCCTTACGGTTGTAAGAGAAGGAGTCATTCCAAAAAAAGAGAAATTTGCTTCCAATGTTTCCCCTTCAGGCCTGACAACAGTTTTGACTGGCCATTCTTCTTCCATTGTTCTTTATTTGCACAAATGTAAGAGAAGAAGAAATGAGTCTACTGAGCCCTTCCTAAATTCAGAAAACTGTGAAATTCTCCAAATACCAGTCACAAGGCCAAGAACAATAATAATAATAATAATAAACAAACAGACTTTATCTTCTGTAAGTTATTAAAATTATGTTTCCTAAAGTTCTCCTAACTTTGTTGGACTAAATTAAGGTCCATCCTGTGAATACTGGGAGCAAGGAAGCCATTGTTAGGGATTTGTGTATCATGGCTGTTTGCTAATCCCAGCAGAACTTCTTTCCAGAATTGTAACATTTTTCAGATTTCTTTCTACAGTGTCTGGTGTCAAATGTCTATCCACCTGGTATCTAATCATCAAACAACATTTTGTCATATCCACACTGTTTATTAGGGAAAAAAAAAATTGCTAACAGAATGTAGCTCTAGGGTACAATTAAAAGAAAAAGGAAGATAAGAGAGCCACATAAATAACAAGTCATTCTCAGAAAATACCAGCAAAGAGGCAAAGAGTGTCAGCAAAGAAAAAAGAGAACATAACAGAGAGATATAGAACCAGAAATTCTGAGGAAATAAGTTGTGATCATATAAAAAATTGTAATATTAGATATAGGTGGATTTATGAAGCACAGTCTTTAAAGACTAAGAACAATGGAAATTACCAAATAAATTAATTGACAAAGCTAACCCAAAATTAAGTGCTCTCTATCTGTACTAAGGGTTAGATTACCCAGGCTCCTAGAAATGTGGCAGTGAATAGGACAGTCACTTGGGGCTCAGGCTGCAGATCAAAGCAGGAGACCGAGGAAAGGAAGTTGGGCAGGTCTGTGCTGCCATCCCTGCAGTCTGAGAGAAGCTATAAGGTGTTGTGTTTGTTAAGGTTTTGGTGTGGTACCAGCCAGGTATGGGAAAACAGAATATTCCTCCTGGAATATATACTTGATGAAGCAATGGAGATTTGAGGAGAGCGGTTTTTTTCTAACACTCTTTCTGTTATCTTGGAGCACAGAATACACCTTTATGCATTGCATTTTCTTGTGTTTGCAGTAGAACTAGCATTTAAATACTGAAGGAGGAAGAAAACAGTGAAAAGTATGGAGAAACACTGGGCATAGTAAAAAGGAAAGAGAACAGCTTCAAAAACAATGTTTTCGTAACTAAATATGACCATTTTGAGTATTTCATTGACCCATTCCCCTGTCCTTCTTCCATCCCCTTTGCATGAAGTATTAAAATGGTACTAGCGTTCAGGACAAAAAAGCCAGTCATCTTTAAAAGTACGTTTCAGGACTCTTAGCAGTCTTTCTCCTACCTGTTTTGTGGTGAGCTCATGAACCTCTGTTTCAGCCATCCAGCATGGCCATAACTAGTGTGTCAATTGCCTCCTTCACCAGCTATGCTACAAGCCCATGTGTCTCTGCTCTGATGCATTAGGTCTTGGAAAAACACTTCTAAAACCATTACCTCAGAGCATTACCCTGGGAAAAAAGGCTGTGTATTTTAATGAAGAATCACAAGAAGATTAGCAACAAATGTCTCTACCTACACTGTGCTGTTTACATTTCAGCTCTGTTTTATTAATTGCCAGGAGTCTGTGACCATTTTCCTTTCTCCCAGTTGCTTTCTACTGACTTCTCCAAGCTTCAGAAACAATTTCATCACAACAATTAACCAAGGAAAAGAAAACCTTGTGCACTTGATTGCTGTCACGGCCGTGGATGTTCAGCTATGTAAAGAATCCTGGATACAAATCTCTGATATAAACTTAGTTGCCTTTGTTGTTTGCACAGCATTTTTACTAAGTAATTTCAGTCAGAAAACAAGTGTCTATTCAAACAAATGCTGCAGCTGTGGGATGTGGCAGACCTTTCAGAGTTGTGGAAAATCCTCCTGCTAACGTGTTCCTGGATGCATTCTCCCATCAGTGGTGTCAGAGTAGACTCTTTTCTATGCCTGTAACTGTTCCTCCACAGCAAACACACAATACTCTTTGTTCTAGGTTTTTGTTGCTGTTCTTCTCCCTCATGCACTATTTGCAAGGATGTAAATTGTTGGGATGTGTACGTTTTACCGTCAGTGTTCAGCTGCATGCACTGAAAATGCATTTCTCAAATAGCTTCCAAAGGTCTTTACTACAAATGCCATGGCGCTGTTCCATTTCCTTTGGCCACGCTCTCGTGTTCCTAAATTCATACAGATTGTTAATTGTCCAAAAGGCTTTATGTATATGCAGGTCAACAGACTGCTAGTCCTAGAGCAGACTGCTACACATTCTAGGTTTTGCAGCTCTATGTTTCTCTGACCTTCTGAACTATTATTTACTGTGATGATCCTTGATGTTTACAGACTATTCATTATTATTTTTTGGAGAAGTCTTTTAAAAGGAGGAGAAAAGACACAAATTAGATGGATATTTGGTGCTTGTATGTGACTCTTTTTACTCTTCCAGCAATTACTGCGGAGTGGCGAAGAGTCGCAAATAATTGCTAGCAATCGCACAGATAAGCACAGGGAAGCTTCATTGTCAGCACAGTTGGAAGTCGGTCTTCTGTGAATCCTAAAGAGACTTTGACACAAAAAGTTTGTAGAAACCTAGGGCTTGACATGAAAATCTACCTATTAAACAGAGCTTTATAACAACACAAAAACAATTATCATTTTTACAGATCACTCCTGGTAGGAATACATTTTATATTTCTTACATTGGGCTTTCTACATTCAGTGAAGTAAATTCCTAATTAAGATGATGGCAAGAAAAGTGAGTCCCCCTCCAAATAGTTGCTATGGGGACTAAACTAAAATCTTTAGCTCAGTCTTCAGGAATTCTTAGCAAGCCAGAAGCTTACCATCACTTATTTTCTAAACTTTCTTTTGTAAATAATAGAAGTGCCCTCAGAAGGAAAATATTTGTATATTGTACACCATAAGCCTAGCATCTGCTAACTGTTTTTCATTTGGCTCATTTTTTGTAGTTTTACTCTGTTTGCAAAATACATGAATCATGAAATGGGTTTGGTTTTTTTTTTAGTATTTCAGGCAGTAAATCTGGATATGACAGGATTTTGGATATTTAGTTTGTTAAGGTGCCATAAGGAACTCTGACCAACTTCTAATTAGAAAATATTTGTACTTTTACTTCACAAAAATTTTGAAAAAAACTGAAGTTTACCTGAGGTTAGGAAAACTAGCAGAGTACATACAGTTAAAATCACACTAGAGTGACACTGTTTCTTCTTGCAGCAATGGTAGGAGTAGATGGTATATGACAAGTAACAGCACTGTGATCTGTCAACCACACTGCACATCACTCATGCTAAAACATGATATAGATGTTGTTCTGGGAGGCTCTTGGCTGGCTGACCTGACTCTGCTGCTGCCTCCGATGAGGCTCCTGGAGCACCACCATGCAGGAGGGGAGCGCAACATTGTGGAGCACCATGTGGGAGGGGAGTTTGTCATTGTGGCGCACTATGGGAGAGGGAAGTGCTGCATCGTGGAAACATGCATGAGCTGTGGAAAGATCCTGTCACCCTCACACTTTTTGCAACTCATTCTATGGGAAACAATGACATCACCAAGGGAAACTTCGAATGGACCGAGCAGCTCTATCAGCTAGGGTGAGGGACACAGGCGTGGATGCATCCTGCAGACCAACACCTGTCTGCATGGCTGACATTGCGGGCAAAGCATTGGCTTTTATTACCAGGGAATGAGAACAACTGGGACACATGAAATCCATCCGACAAAGGGGAATATGAACATGTTTGCCAACTGGTTTTGCTAACCTAACTAGGTGCATTGAGGATGGTGCCCAAAGTGAAGGGGGTGAAGGGAAAATAGAGAGGAAACACTCAAAGGACAGGGCCATCTTTTTCACTCTGCTTCAGAAGGCGGTGCAGCTGGAGCCTATCTCAACTGCTTGTACACAAATACATGCACATGAGAAATAAGTAGGAGGAATTGGAGTCCATGCACAGTCAGACATCTATGACATCACTGGAAATACTGAGAGATGGTGGCACTGCAGAATCTGTGGGAATGCAGTATCAATCACTGTTAAGGAAGATAACAATTAGGGAACACTCAGGCCATTTGGACATGAAAAAGTCCACAGGATGAGACAAGATGCATCCCTGTGCGTTCTTGCAGATATCATCACAAAACCACTCTCAATAATCTTTGAAAGGTGATAGCAATCACAGAAGTTTCCTGACAACGAGAAAGAAGGCA